>NC_064825.1:34239479-36739479 GCF_024166365.1 Elephas maximus indicus | reverse complement strand
AAGTAAAATGAAATCCTTGACACTTCAATCTTTATTTATCACGATGTTGCTTATTGGTCCAGTTGTGAAGATTTTTGTTTTCTTTATGTTGAGGTGTAATCCATATTGAAGGCTGTAGTCTTTGATCTTCATCAATAAATGCTTCAAGTTCTCTTCACTTTTAGCAAGCAAAATTGTTTCCTTTGCATACAACAGGTTGTTAATGAGTTTTCCTCCATTCCTGATGCTGTGTTCTTCATTTTAATGATAACTATTTCACAAGGCAGGCTGAGGGGAGACTTGCATTTCCAATCTGATTAAGAAAATTCAATGTGGTTTGGGGATTATGGAAGGCAAGGTCTATTTGTGTGAAACAAAAGTATTAGGTAATTAGGCTGTGAAGTTCAATTGTCAATAATTATTATTTATTGTTTATCCCTATAATTGCATGACATGTTTCAAAATATTTTGTATAATGTCATCTTCCAAAAATAGGGGGCCACCACTATCCATTTATTACAGTATTAAATCCATGAAGTTCAAAACACATTTTATCAAAGTATAAAAGATATCAAGCTCCTTCTAATCCCAACTTCTTTCTTGTACTCAAATGGGCAAAAGACTAGCCTAGTATAATTTATACTAACAGATGTAGCTAGAAAAATTCCAAATCAGTGACAGCCTAGGCAAATAACCAACTTCAAATGCTTTTAACAAGCAAGCTGAAAATAAAATGAAGAGTACTATGAAGTGATTCACCCAAAAAAAAAAAAAGCAAAAGAATCATACTATATGAATCACTTGGGACAAAGAGGTAATACAGTAGTCACAGTGAATGAGGATAAATGGAGAGAAAATAACTCACCAGAGGGTAAATACCGAAGAAAGAAATCACCATGAAGCTGCACAAGGAGAGCCCCAATATGACCAAGGAAATAAGCAGGAACAAGTCAACAGAAGGCAGAGTTGGCTCACCCCTGCCTGCAAGACAGAGCAGGCCTTCAGTGGAATGGGGCTCACTCAAAACATCAATTGCTTCCAACTGAGAATCCCTATTGAAATATGTAGACATTAAAGTCCCCAGTCATTGAGGTGACTTGTTTCAGAACTCCTCCCTATGCCACTCAGCCATTTGCCCAGCAAATTAAATGACACAGGAATTTAAGCCTGAAACAGTATGAGACATGGCTGCTCTGTCCTGAATCTTTGAAAAGTGTATTTTATACCTTTCCAGCTTGTAGAAATATAAAACTATTAAAGGATAAATGCAGATTGCCTTGCAGATGCTTTTCTTAAAAATGATGAATATTTATATAAATGTATGAATATGATATAAATCTTATCTCCCACATAACAAATACCTCATCTACGCCATTTCTTTATTCCAAAGATGGACATCTAAGAAGCTTAGGTCATGGGTGTGAAATAAAATTAAAAATAGATACCTTACTTTGATTTCAAAGGGTTTTTCTTACCCATGAGCCCAAAATTAAGAGTAGAATCCTGATCCAAAAACTGTAAAACTATTAACATTTTTTTCCACCAGGAACTGATAAACTACTTTGCAGCACTGGTAATTTGTTTCTATTTTATTCCCTTTTTGGTTTTAAGGAGTGTTAATAATAAGGAAACAGACCCAGCTTACCGCAGCAATTAAATCTTTGCAGACCCCTTTGTGACAAAGACATTTGTTAACCACAAGCTAGCTGAGAGTTTATCTACTGCAAAGAATGTAATTTTAGGTAATTTTTCTTGCTCCCTGAGAGATGGGGTACATTTTATCATTTTGTTACCCCGTGGAAACCCCAGGTTGTTACTTGGCATGACTCATAAAAAAAAAAAAAAAAAGAAAATTTTAGGTAATTTTTCTTGCTCCCTGAGAGATGAGGTACATTTTATCATTTTGTTACCCCGTGGAAACCCCAGGTTCTTACTTGGCATGACTCATATTGGCCAATAAATGAGAGTTTGAGGTGAGAGAACAAAAAAGTCACCTTTATTTTGTTGCACAAGGAAAAGGAGCCAGTCGGTGCTTACTGCTGCCAAGACTGCTTGCCAAGGGCGGGCAGGCAGGTTACTTTTAAAAGGGTTTACCAGTAGGGAGTTCATAAAAGTTACACAGGTAACATTCTTAATCATACTATGCAGGCTCAATGGGGTTCACATATAACCTCCAACCAAAAGCAGGATTCAGATGCAAAGCTGAAGGGGGTTTGGGGGAGCTCAGCAAAGGAACCGATTTTCCAATACAACACAGTAGGGGAGGAAGCCAGGTACAGAATACAGCACTGTGGGGGTTCTGTCTCAATTTAAAACCTCCAGACTATACCTAAAGAGTTGTGTAAATGAATGGAGAAAAGAGGGCACTAGCTAGGCCAGGGACTACTTAGTATCCTATGGGTCAGCTGATCTCAGTAAGAGGAGAGTTCAATCAACTATGTTAAGATTAGCCAATAGTTAATTTTCTAGTCTCCTTCCTCTCCTCTCTTTATAAGCTTCCTTGTAACTAGCCTATACCGAGCCTTTTTTTTTTTTTTTTCCAGAATGGTCTCCCTATGTGCATATAGAGTAACTGCTTGAAATAAACCCTATGTTTTAATTTCTTTGTGCTTTTTTTTTATTTTAACATGGACATAGTTGAAATCTTAAAACTTAAAATTTTTATGCATGGTCTTCAAGAATATTCAGAATGCTTGACACATTGGTATTGGCTGGCTTTTGAGAGACTACACATAACATTCAGTATGGCCCAAGATCTTTCAATAATTTACTGCATCTAGACTTATTTTTTTTTTTTTTTAGACTTATAGTGTGAAATGATTAATGACGGAAATGATTCACTAACTTACTCATTTATTCAACAAGCATTTGTTGACCACCTATGAGGTAAGACATTTCTAGATATTAAAGTTACAGAAATAAAAGACTTATGGAGTCTTACATTTTGGTGGGCCAGATCTAACTATAAACAACAATATGAGGAATGTGAGAACATATTAAAAAAACCTGCAGCATATTGCAACCAAATTGAAGTATATAATTTGTCATCGTATCTTCAAACTATCTCAGTAGCATCAGGGCATAAGTAAGTTGGTGACCACAAAAATCAGAAAGTGCCTGCTGATCAGACCTAGAGATGAATGTGCCAGACATGACCTTTATATTGACCTTTTCAAAGCCTCCTATTATCTCCTCCTGACAATAGGTTACAAGGCTTGGTTTTGAAAATATTCCAAGACGTAACTTTAAAAACTCAAATAAAATGACTTATTATTCACTTCAGAGACTCTCAGCACTTCATTTTTTAAAAAAATCCTATTGACAAGGTTAAAAGGAAATAGTTTAATTTTTCTTTTCCTGCATTTTGTTATGTCAAATCATTTCTGGAGGTAATTTTAGACGTGATTTCAGATATTTGGCATGTCTTTGTTCTGGAGGCTTTTTTGTAGGTAATAGTCCAATAAAATCTAGATAATAGGGTGTGATTCTAGGTTTTGCAGCAGTTTTACATCAAACAGATTTGTTTACATCAGGCCCTTTAAGGCATTTCTAAAAATACAGACCTGCAGGGTTTTGGAAAAGTTGAGGCAAATCCATTATATTTTTTACTCCTGGAATTGATGAAAATGTAAGATGCTTTTTTGGTTTCTCTTTCTTTGTTAACCTAACATGAAATGAGTAGTAACTGGAGTTTCCAAAAGTAGATGAGGTTATGATGATAAATCTCAAAACTTTAACGGACAGACGTACAATTTGTTTGCTACATCTGTCATTTTCTCCTCTCTTCATTGCCTTTCCATCCCCCGTGGTTCTGGATCTTTACTTTCTATACTTCTTCCCTGCCATCCCTGGAGCTATCACTCAGATACTTTACTAACAAGCCTCCTGATCTCTTACAAGTGACTTAATTCCATATGAAAAAAATAGCCATCTCATGTATCAGTCAAAAATCTTCCCTTCACCATTCTTTATATAAACTTTGCATTCTAAGCACCTTAGATAACACTGGCCCCCACAGCATCAGCCAGGACTGATGTTTTGCATCCCCTCCAATTTAGAGGCAATGTGACAGCAATAAAAGGAATGCTACTTTTTTTTTTTTACTAGCATTCATTTTCCCTTACCTGGCATGAATTTTCACTTTTGTAGCTAGAGGCATCAGGGCAAGATGTATCTGTAAACCTGCTTAAAGCCACGTTCTCAGTGTAAGCTTTCCTACAGAAAAGAATGGGGTATACAAGACAAGCACATTTCCTGAATTTCTCTTTGCCAAATACCCCTCCTTTCTGGGCTGAGGTCAAATGAGCAAGATCGCAGTCTGATCATTCATTGTCTTGGGCCCAAAGCAGGTTGTAAAAATCCAGGATATTGGCCCAGGACAGGAACCATTCCCGAAGACAACTCATCAGACATGGAAGGGACTGGAGAATGGGTAGGAGAGAGATGCTGATGAAGAGTGAGCTACTTGTATCAGGTGGACACTTGAGACTGTGTTGGCAACTCCTGTCTGGAGGGGAGATAGGAGGGTAGAGAGGGTTAGAACTGGCAAAATTGTCACAAAAGGAGAGACTGGAAGGGCTGACTCATTAGGGGGAGAGTAAGTGGGAGTATGGAGTAAGGTGTAATATAAGCTTATATGTGACAGACTGACTTGATTTGTAAACGTTCACTTAAAGCTCAATAAAAATTATTTAAAAAAAAAAAAATCCAGGATATATAGCCTGCCCCAAAGGTAAAAGTCAAACTAAACCAAACAAAAAAACCAAACCCACTGCCGTTGAGTCGATTCCAACTCATAGCGACCCTATAGGACAGAGTAGAACTGCCCCATAGAGTTTCCAAGGAGCACCTGGAGGATTTGAACTGCCGACCTCTTGGTGAGCAGCCATAGCACTGAACTGCTATGCCACCAGGGTTTCCAAACTAGCTAACCTAAAACTGGTGGTAGACAATTATGCATGAGTGTCTCACATGTTACAGGATACTTGGCATACCTGGCCCCCTCCAACTAAATGCCAATAGCTTTACCCAGTGCCTTAGTCATCTAGTGCTGCTATAACAGAAATACCACAAGTGGATGACTTTAACAAAGAGAAATTTATTCTCTCACAGTCTAGTAGGATAGAAGTCCAAACTCAGGGTACCAGCTTCAGGGGATGGCTTTCTCTCTCTATTGGCTCTGGAGGAAGGTCCTTGTCATCAATCTTCTCCTGGACTAGAAGCTTCTCCATGCAGGAAACCAGGGCCCAAAGGACGTGCTTTGCTCCCAGCACTGCTTTCTTGGTGGTATGGGGTCCCCAAATCTTTCTGTTTGCTTCTGTCTTTTATACCTCAAAAGAGATTGTCTTGAGACACAATCTAATCTTATAGATCTCATCAACATATCTGCCACTAATCCATATCATTAACATCATAGTGATACGATTTACAACACATAGGAAAATTACACTGGATGACAAAATGGTGGACAATCACACAATACTGGGAATCCTGGCCTAGCCAAATTGATACACCTAATTTTGGGGGAACACAATTCAATCCATGATACCTGGTCACTACAATAAACAAAAACATGACCAAACATTCCTAAAAAGTGCCTGAGAGGATGACATTTCCCTCAGGTATGAACTGCTGTGCTAGACAGGCAGTGATACAGTAATAATAATGCCTGGTGGAGCAATAAGGAAGGCAAATGCTAAGAACTAATAACGTAAGCAACTGTAGGTAGCACAAAGAAACCCCAAAGACTGAAGGCTTTTAATGCTATCCTAGACAGATTAGATTAGCCCAGGATCACTTAAAGGTCCCAGAACAGGGCACATACTGTACCTTCCCCCCCATTAAATGCTTTTTTGAAAATATATATTTTATTCTGCATTACTGAATATAGCTGTTTTTTTTCAGATTTCACTTACCCTATAGGACACTTGTGGCTTTAGAGAATTTCTCATTGAACTTAAAGGAATGATTTGAATTCCTGAAATTAAATAAAACTGTTAGTACTCTAATCCTCACTCTTTAAACTGTATAATGCACCTTCTTTAAGGGGAAACATCCCAAAGGAAGCAAAGAAGAAAAGCTGTGTCAACACCTAACTTTCTGAAGCAAAGATAAAGCAGGCTCCCAACACATGCAAACTCCAAGAGCTTAGGAAAACAGGTTCTAGTGGGGATGAGGCTTGACAAAAACAAAAAAAAAAAACCCATTGCTGTTCAGTTGATTCTGACTCATGGGGCTTGACAATGAAACCAAAAGGAAGGTAGAAAGGGAAAAATGCATTGAGAGGGTAGGTTTGTTCCCTTCTTCTGGGATCAGGGAAAGTTTTTTTTTTTTTTCTTTTATTTCTTCCTTAAGAAGAGAAAGAACAATGAAGTCTTCTATAATTCAGTAGGCATGCAGGAGATCAGAATTTACGCTAGAAGAATTAGTAAGGCTAAGAGAAAACACTGGTATGCTCTATTTGCAAAAAGTAGGGAGTTAAATCAGAGAAGAGTTGGAAGGACATCTCTGAGAACCCAGAGCCCTGGGGACAAGAGAAAACCCTGCTCACTGGTCTTTTCCAGTGATTGCAGCTGATTTGAGATTGGACTTTGGAATTTCCAGCCTTATTTTTAAAAGTGTTTTCAATACATCAAATTTATTCTTATAGTAATTTTTAGGTAATGTGACACAGAGGGACACATTCTGTGTGTCTGGAATTGTCCTCTTTGAACCATCAGAATCTCGATTATAATACTCACCTGAACCAAACTACTTCAGGTATATTTCTTTAATAGAATTAATAATGGTTCTTTAACTCAAATCTTTCTTAAGATGACAAAATGTTTTGTTGAGGATGACTAAATCTATAATCTTAAAGGAGAATTAGATACAGAACTTTTGGTGATCATTTACTATTCATGTATCAGCCTCCGTTTCTCCTCACTAATTACTGATAAATTTCCTTAGCCTGTGTGGATGGAGAAAAATGTCTGGCAGTCTGGATCCTTGACCCAAACCATCAGTGCGGGGAAGTACACTTCGTACTCCATAAGTTAGTAAATCATAAAAAAAAAAAAAAATAGTTTCACTCAAAATACCGTTAATGTAAATGATTGACCTCTTATTAGCAAATCTCATCTGAAGGCTCTGTTTCCCTCATTACTCTTTGCATAATGTAAGCAGGAACTGACTGATGCCAAAATGCCATGTCTCTCACCCGAATGCCCTGGACCTGCATTTGCATTCACTTTGTAGGGTCTGTGATCTCTTTGATCTGTGGCATTTTGCATCCTCTTGGCAGAAAATTATAAATTGTGCGGAAATACAGATACCTTGAAGCTTCTTGTACCAAAACAATATCCATTACTCTAGCACCTACAAGTCTAAAGAAGATTGTTTAACTACTTTAGTCCCAGAATCATGTTGATAACTATGACAAGTAGGGGATTCTAACCTATTCACACACATCATACCTGCTTTTCAAAGCTGTTTTCTTTTTTCAAAGTCAAAACACAAACCAAGTTAAATATTCACTTTCTTACTTCTGAAAGGAAGCTTACTATTGCTGTATACGGTTTTTGGAGAGAAAAAACAGAAAAAAAGTTTTCATTTCAAGTGCCTTCACTGCCTGATGTATCTCAGTTAAGAACTTTCAGTTTAAGATTGGGTCGTTTTATTGTCAGAGTATTAGGACTTAAAGTTGATGGACTTGTCTGAAAGTGAAGTGATTATGGTCTTTAAATCATCATCTCAATGGACAGCTCAAGAAGACAAAGTGTTATGATGACATGCACAAAGACCTGGAGATAGGAAACCAGAAGGGAAGAACATGCTCGGCATTTCTCAAGCTGAAAAAACTGGAGAAAAAATTCAAGCCTCAAGTTGCAATGCTGAAGAAGTCTACAGGAAAAATATTAAACGGTGCAGGAAGCATCAAAAGAAGATGGAAGGAGGCGGGGCCGAGATGGCTAACTAATCTGAAGCTTCCGTTGAACCATCTTGCAACAAAGAACTGAAAAAACAACTGAATCAATTACACATATGATAATCTACAAACCCTGTGCATCAAACACAAAACTAAGAAATCAACCTGAGTGACAGGTGAACAAGAGACCCTGCAGAAGCAGTGACAAGTTGCAGAGCCCATGCAGTGCCTCAGCTCTGATTCCTTGATGCTATTCTTTGGCGCAAATGCGGCGGGGCTGGTGGCAGTTTCCTGAGACACGGCAAGCACTGGATGCAGCCCTAACCCCCTGGGGCAATCTCAGTGGGGACCCAGCCAGCACACACAGGCTACACACGCCTCTGGAATATGAGGTAGAACAGCACTCTTGACACAAGATAAGTGGTTTTGTCTAATTTACCACACGGATATAATAGCTCCTTCTGAAAGTACACTCTCCTATCTATCTGATCCCTCTCCTCTCTACCCTAGCTGGCTTCATTAATATTTGAATTCCCTGGGCTGGAGATAGAACATGCTGCACTTTTTCTGACCCATTCTCCTGGCCTGGGAGAAGGAGCAAATTAATAAACAGGGGAAAAATGCTTTCCCAGTTCCCCTAAACTGGAAACTCAGAGCAGAAGCGGCTCCAGTCCAGGCATGTGAGCCACGGACTTTGGCTTTCACCCCTACATGGAACCAGGTGGCTATTACAATGTAAAGGCAAATCTGTTAAAGGTATGACTGTAATTGTTTCAGCTATGCAGTGGAGAGGCAGGTTTTGGAGGTCTGATACTGCTCTACCTATTAAACGGAGCCCTTACCTACCCACAGCAGGAACCTGGGGGCTCAGGCTCCATACATACCACCTAGCCTCCTGTGAAAGGGGTTTGAGGATAGTGGTGTCTACCAGTCTTTACAGATATAAGCATTGGGTACCTAAGGTACAGCTGCAGAGCCCACTCACCGGAGCGCTCTAGAGAACAGAGATGCTCCTTCCTCACTGACACTTAGGGGAAGGATGTCAGTACCCTGCCCTCCTCAGAGTGTGACCCCCTGCCTCTACCAGAAACCAGTGCATACAACCATCACCACTACTCCTCCAAGATAGTAGGTGAGAGCCTACACCACGCACTAGGTGACCAAATATCAGGACACCTAAGCTGAATCTATTCAAGAATAGCAAATGGACTCATAGGCTCATATACCTGGTAACACCTCTACCCATCTGGTAATAGGGCTTTAGTTCTTCAAAGGCTCCAATAGTCAAGTTAGTACACTCTAGTAGCCTATCTGGGTGTACTGAAACAAAACAAAGCAAGAAGATAGGACAGAGTGAGCAAACATAAAATAAATTATTACAATAACTTATAGATGGCTTGGAGACAGCAGTCGATATCAAATCACATAAAGAAGCAGACCACGATTGCATCTATAAACTCCCAAAACAGAGAATCAAGGTCTCTCTCAGATGAAGATGTATTCCTGGAATTGCCTGATGCAGAATACAGAAAGCTTCAAGACATCAGGAATGAAATCAGGCAATGTACAGAAAAAGAATTGTCCCTACAACTTGAACAAACAGAAAGAGAGCAACAAAAGAAACCTTCAGGCACCAGAAGAAAGCAAATAATAAAAATTAGAGCAGAATTAAATGAAATAGAAAACAGAAAAACAATTGAAAGAATTAACAAGACCAAAAGCTAGTTCTTTAAAAAAATTAACAGCATTGATAAACTATTGGCCAAACTGACAAAAGAAAAGCAAGAGAGGAAGTAAATAACCCAAACAAGAAATGAGATGGGTGATATTAAAACAGACCCAACTGAAATTAAAAGAATCATATCAGATTACTACGAAAAAACTGTACTCTAACAAATTTGAAAACCTAGAAAAAATGGATGAATTCCTAGAAACACATTACATACCTAAACTAACATGAACAGGGGTCGAACAACTACATAGACCCATAACAAAAGAAGACATTGAAAAGGTAATCAAAAAACTCCCAACAAAAAAAAGCCCTGGCTCTTCTCTGAAAATTTGGCAGAAGTCTTCACCGCAGACTTCTACAAAATTTTCAGAGAAGAGCTAACACCACTACTACTGAAGGTATTTCAGAACATAGAAAAGGAGGGAATACTCCCAAACTCATTCTATGAAGCCAGCATACCCCTGATACCAAAACCAGGTAAAGACAGCACAAAAAAAGAAAATATCCCTCACGAACTTAGATGCAAAGATCCTCAACAAAATTCTAGCCAATAGAATTCAACATATCAAAAAAATAACACACCATGACCAAGTGGGATTCATACCAGGTACGCAGGGATGGTTCAACATTAGAAAAACACTTAATATAACCCATCATATAAATAAAACAAAAGACAAGAACCACATGATTTTATCAATGGATACAGAAAAGGCATTTGACAAAGTCCAACACTCATTCATGATAAAAACTCTCAGCAAAATAGGAATAGAAGGGAAATTCCTCAACATAATAAAGGGCATTTATACAAAGCCAACAGCCAACATCATACTAAATGGAAAGATTCTGAAAGGATTCCCCTTGAGAACAGGAACCAGACAAGGATGACCCTTATCACCATTCTTATTCAACATTGTGCTGGAGGTCCTAGCCAGAGCAATTAGGCTAGTCAAAGAAATAAAGCGCATCCAGATTGGTAAGGAAGAAGTAAAAGTATCTTTATTTGCAGATAACATGATCTTATACACAGAAAACCCTAAGGAATCCTCCAGAAAACTACTGAAACTAATAGAAAAGTTTAGCAGAGTATTGGGATACGAGATAAACATACAAAAATCAGTTGGATTCCTCTACACCAACAAAAAGAATATTGAAGAGGAAATCACCAAATCAATGCCATTTACAGTAGCCCCCAAGAAGATAAAATACTCAGGAATAAATCTTACAAGAGATGTAAAAGACTTATACAAAGAAAACTACAGTACACTTCTGCAAGAAACCAAAAGAGACTTACATAAGTGGAAGAAAATCCCTTGCTCCTGGATAGGAAGACTTAACATTGTGAAAATGTCTATTCTACCAAAAGTGATTTATACATTTAATTCAATTCTGATCCAAATCCCAACGACATTCTTTAACGAGATGGAGAAACAAATCACCAACTTTGTATGGAAGGGAAAGAGGCCCTGGACAAATAACGCATTACTGAAAAAGAAGAACAAAGTGCGAGGCCTTACTTTACCTGATTTTAGAACCTATTATACCACCACAGTAGTCAAAACAGCCTGGTACTGGTACAACAACACATACATGGACCAATGGAACAGAATTGAGAATCCAGACATAAATCCATTCACATATGAGCAGGTGATATTTGACAAAGGCCCCAAAGCAGTTAAATGTGAAAAAGACAGTCTTTTTAACAAATGGTGCTGGCATAACTGGATATCCATCTGCAAAAAAATGAAACAAGACCCATACCTCACTCCATGCACAAAAACTAACTCAAAATGGATCAAAGACCTAACATAAAATCTAAAACAGTAAAGATCATGGAAGAAAAAATAGGGACAATGTTAATACATGGCATAAATAGTATACAAAACATTACTAAAAATGCAGAAAAGAAACCAGATAACTGGAGCGCCTAAAAATCAAACACCTATGCTCATCCAAAGACTTCATCAAAAGAGTTAAAAGACTACTTACAGACTGAGAAAATGTTTTTAGCTATGACATTGTGGATCAGCACCTGATCTCTAAAATCCATGTGATTCTGCAAAAACTCAACTACAAAAAGACAAACAACCCAATTAAAAAATGGGCAAAGGATATCAACAGGCACTTCACTAAAGAAGACATTCGGGCTGCTAACAAAAACAGATACATGAGGAAATGCTCACGATCATTAGCTACCTGGCCAACAGACTGGGAGAGATCCATATTTACTCCTATTCCCAAGAAAGGTGATACAACCAAATGTGGAAATTATGGAAAAATATCATTAATGTCGCACGCAAGTAAAATTTTTCTGACAATCATTCAAAAGTGGCTGTAGCAGTATATCAACCGGGAACAGCCAGAAATTCAAGCCAGATTCAGAAGAGGATGTGGAACAAGGGATATCATTGCTGATGTCAGATGAATCCTGGCTGAAAGCAGAGAATCCCAGAAAGATGTTTACCTGTGTTTTATTGACTACGCAAAGGCATTTCACTGTGTGGATCATAATAAATTATGGATAACATTGCAAGGAATGGGAATTTCCGAACAGTTAGTTCTGCTCATAAGGAACCTGTACATAGATCAAGAGGCAGTCGTTTGAACAGAACAAGGGGATAACTGGGTGGTTTAAAGTCAGGAAAGATGTGTGTTAGGGTTGTATCCTTTCACCGTGCTTACTCAATCTGTAGGCTGAGCAAATAAAATCTGAGAAGTCAGACTATATGAAGAAGAATGGGTCATCAGGATTGGAGAAAGACTCATTAACAACCTGCATTATGGGAATGACATGACCTTGCTTGCTGAAAGTGAAGAGGACTTGAAGCACTTACTGATGAAGATCAAACACCACAGCCCTCAGTATGGATTACACCTCAATATGAAGAAAACAAAAATCCTCACAACTAGACCAAAAAGCAACATCGTGATAAACGGAGAAAAGATTGAAGTTGTCAAGGATTTCATTTTACTTGGAACCACAATCAACATGCATGGAAGCAGAAGTCAAGAAATCAAATGATGCATTGCATTGGGCAAATCTGCTGCAAAAGGCCTCTTTTAATTGTTGAAAAGCAAAGATGTCACCTTGAAGACTATGGTGCACCTGACCCAAGTCATGGTGTTTTCAGTCTCCTCAAAAGCACTTGAAAGCTGGAGGATGAATAAGGAAGACCAGAGAAGAATTCATGACTTTGAATGATGGTGTTGGCAAAGAATACCGAATATACCATGGGTTGCCAAAAGAATGAAAACATCTGCTGGAAGAAGTACAGCAAGAATGCTCCTTAGAAGCAAACATGGCAAGAATACATCTCACACACCTTGGACATGCTATCAGGAGGAATCTGCCCCTGGAGAAGGACATCATGCTTGGTAAAGTAGAGGGTCAGTGAAAAAGAGGAAGACCCTCAATGAGATTGACACAGTGGCTGCAACAACGGGCTCAAGCATAATAAGGATTGTGAGGACGGAGCAGGACTGGGCAGTGTTTCCATCTATTATATACACAGGGCTGCTATGAGTCAGAACAGACTCAACAACACCTATCAACAACAACAACAATCCATCATTAAATTCTAACTTATAAAAAGAAGGTAGGAAAAGAGAAAGGAGCCCTCATGGTGCAATGGTCAAAGCGCTTCCGCTGCTAACCGAAACACCTGGGATTCAAACCACAAGCCACTCTGCAGGAGAGAAGGCCTGGTGATCTGCTCCTGTCAAGATTTATAGTCCAGGAAACCCTATAGGGCAGTTCTGTCTGCCGTATATGGTCGCTATGAGTCAGAATCTACTCAGCGACACACAACAAGAACAAAAAGAAGAAAAGAGAGAGTTACATGATACTCAAATTAAAAAAAAAAGGAACTAAAAAAGAAATTATAAAATTATGCATAAGCATCCTCAGAGCTATTTGAACATTTTAGTTTTAAAGTTTTTAAGGAATTTCAAAAGCAGTGTTAGCAATAAAAAAAAAAAAAAAAATTTTTTTTAATAGGCAGTCATTAAGTGTAACCTCGATCCACGAACTTTTAACTACACAACTAACTTCAGATTCATTTTTAATGACAGCTGTTAAATTACTCAATACAAGGTAGAAGATGATGCGCGTTCTACTCTAAGAAGGTTTTGTTTTGATTTAAACGTCATTATTTTTTAAAAAATTAGTAGACTTTATTTTTTAGAGCAGTGTTAAGTTTACAGAAACATTAAGCAGAAAGTACACAGAGTTCCCATATACTCTCTCTTCCTCCAACCCCACCCTCACAGTTTTCCCTTTTATTAACATCTTGCATTGTTGTGGTGCATTTGTTAAAATTGAAGAACCAATATTTATACATTATTATTCACTAAAGTCCATACTCTACATTCAGGTTCACTCTTCGTGTTGTACAACTCTAAAGGTTTTGGCAAATGCATAATGTATTTTTAGCAAATAACGTGTGCCTTCTACATTTGTTTGCCAACTGCTCTTCCACCTAGAGGTATTTTCATAAGTGCGCTATGCTAATTTTTTTACAGCAACATATAAAATAAAATTGGCATAGCAGAGCTTAAGAATATACCTCACGAGGGAGGGGGAAGGGAGCAGTTGACAAACGCAGAGGGCACACCTTATTTGCTGAAAATACGGTAATGACATGTATCCACCAGGATAGTGTCCTACAGAATAGTTTCACTGCCTTAAAAATCCCCTGTGCTCCACCTATTCATCAGTGTCTGTTCAGATCTTTTGTCTCTTTTGTAATTGAGTTGTTTGCAGTTTTAAGTTATTTGTATATTTTGGATGCAAGTACTTTATCAAATATATGTTTTGCTAATTTTTTCTCCCAATACTTTCCTTGTCTTTTCCTTCTCTTAATTATGTCTTCTGCAGAGCAGAACTTTTTCATTTTCATGAAGTCCCACTTATGAATTTTTTCTTCCATGAATCATGCTTTCTATGTTATATCTAAAAACTCATTGCCGAATCCAAGGTCACCTAGGTTTTCTTTTATCTTTTCTTCTAGAAGTTTAATAATATTGCATTTTACAGTTAAGTCTATGATCTATTTGGAGTTAATTTTTGTGAAAGGTGGAAGATCTGTATCTAGATTAATTTTTTTGCATGTGGATGTCCAGTTGTTCAGGTACCGTTTGTTGAAAAGGCTGTACTTTCTCCATTGGATTGCCTTTGCTCCTTTGTCAAAGATCAGTTGACTATGTATGTGTGAGTCTATTTCTAGGCTCTCTGTTCTGTTCCATTGATCTATTTGCCTAGTCTTGCATCAGTACCACACTGTCTTGATTACTGTAGCTTTTTGGTGTGTTTTGAAATTGGGTCATGCCAGTCCCGTGACTTTGCTCTTCTTCTTCAATATTGTGTCCATTATTCTGGGTTTTTACCCTTCCATATAAGCTTAAGAATCACTTTGCCAATATCTGCAGGCGCTTAGATTTTTATTGGAGTAACATTGAATCTATAGACCAAGTTGGGAAGAAGTGACATCTTAACAATATTGAGTCTCCCTATTATGAATGTAAAATCTCTCTCCATTTACTTATTTGGATCTTTGATTCCTTTCATCAGAGTTTTATATTTTCCTCATATAGATTTTATACATATTTTGTCAGATTTATTTCCAAGTATTTCAGTTCTTTTAATAATAATGTAAATGGTGGTGTGTTTTTAATTTCAAATTCCAGTTGTTCATTGCTGATGTATTGGAAGCAACTGACTTTTATGTATTAACCTTGTATCCTGTATTACTAGTTCCAGGAAGTTTTTTTTTTTTTTTATTCAGTCTTTAGTATTCAATCACTGTTAATTTTCATTAGCAAACCAAATAGTAAAACAGGAAGCATATCTATCAACCTCACAAAGACCAGCAGTCTGGCAGAAGCTGTTTGCATAGTGGAGGGCAAGGATTTTATCTGAAATGACTTTGAAAATCTTCACAAGTATTCAGAAAATAATGAACCAGATTTTCCTAATCATCTAACGATTTTCTGGCATATACAAAGATAGCCATAGTGTCAAGGCAATATAGAGTAATGCTTAATAGCTTGCAAATCAGAATTAGACAAATTGTCTTTAATTCTTGACTCTGCATATTACCGTTCCTGTGATGTTGGGCAAATTGCTTAATTCCTCAAAGCCTCAGTTTCCGTATCTGCAAAATGGAGATTAAAACTACTCCCCTCAAAGAATCAATGTGTAACACAATGCCTGGCACATAGTAAGTATCTATTAAATATGGCTCTTGCTATTAGCAATGAAAACAACCACCACCATACCATTAACCCATTTAGGGTACAATGTTCCATGGAAGGATTTAATGTTCCTCTGGTCAGAAGGAGTAAGTGGATTTTCAAGTCATTACCAGCCAGAAAACTTAAGCACTGGAAGAATGACTCAGAGATATTCAACAGAGACAAGGAAGGGATACTCTAATTGGAAAATTCAATTAAATCAACTTCATAGATGTTTACTGTGAGCCTACTATTCACTAGGTATTGAGTTTGCCATCGAGTTGATTCTGACTCGTAGTAACCCTACAGGACAGAGTAGAACTGCCCCATAGGGTTTCCAAGGAGCGCCTGGTGGATTTGAACTGCCGACCTTTTGGTTAGCAGCCATAACTCTTAACCACTGCACCAGCAGGTTTTCCGAGTTTAGGAGATTTAATAAAACAGAAATCTTGTTCCCATTGAGTTTATAATCTGGTGAGGGAGACAGACCCAGAAACATAAGAAGAAGAATTCAAAGAAGGGAGGCATCAGTTTGACCTCAGAAGGTCAGGGAGCACTTTGAAGAATAAATGAGGCTGAAATACAAGCTGAGGTTAGCTAGCAGTGTCCAGAAAAACTTATAGTCATCAGTCTCTGTCAACTGCCTCTTCTCTTGATCCATGATACTTCTTAGGACTACATTCAAATTCCCCAGGGCTCTTGGGAGCTTACATTTTATAAAGCAGGGAAAATACATACTTGCTCACTAAAAAAATTACAGGAGAAACAAAAAGGTATCCTTTTCTTTTCTATCATGTATTTTCTACCATTCTTTTATGGTTAGTGACTGTGAGGGGAAAAGAAGAAAAATGGGTAGAAGCACAGAGCACAATGATCACACTTACCCTCAAACATCTCTTGGTGCCATTGTCAGAGATTATTTGAAGGAACCACAGCCATAACTCAAGAAAGCATTTATGTTTGTATGTTGTTGCATAACATTAAAATGTGTCTAAAAACAGCATAACGTGGAAGATGCCAAGGCACTTCATTTGCAAATTATTTGTCATAACCTTAATTGAATGATTCACCTGGTTGAGGAGTCATAATTTATACAAGAGGTAGAAAACACAGTGGTCAGGAGAGGATAATAAAGAATGCATGATGAAACATATTTGTGTCCCTTAGTCTTCATGTGCAGTCTTATTAAACATGGTGAATCACAAACACAAAAGATTAAGCATACTAAAGCATAATTTCGGGATTTTTTTTAAAGTACAGGTTATATGAAATTAAGAATTTTTTTAATGGATTCATCTTTAGGTGATCCCAGGCTTCTAAGTGATACATAAACTTAGATTCTTACTTAGTTTTCAATCATGTCAAATGACCCTAAGAATGTGACTAAATAGAAGAGAATAAGTCTCTAGTAAGGGAGAAGAGTTGATGTAGCCTCTAGATAGTCACTTTTCCATACATTTTTCAGTTATAAAATGTTAATTCATAGTTTAGGTTCCGCTACGAAAGAAATGCAGAGAACTTTTAAAAAGACACTGAAAAGCACCTTCTGTTCATGTTCAAATCTTGAAGGAAAAAAAATCTCTGTCTGGCTAATCATAAAAATTACTCTCCAAAGAATATACTGGAAACATCTGGATGTGGGGTTATAATTAAAAATGAAAGCAAAACAGCACCCTTAAAAGAAGTGGAACTCTTAATTCAAATCTACCAGATAGTTGACAATGAAAGTGAAAATGCTGGCGTATATATAGCTATTGGAAAATCTTGAGATTTGGACTGTATCACTTGACCATCTGGTTATATTCATACCAGAGTGAAATTTTAAAATAGCAAAAAATTCATTAAAAGCCTAAAAGGAGTCCAATACAACTGGGAAATCTCAATTAATTCTGTGTTTCCTTCAGATGTGGATTATGTCAGCTTCCATTGTTGACATCACGTTAATACACAAGCTTGGGACACATAAATGTTCAGTGCACTTAATCAGGATAAAGAGAATGGACATCAAAATGGGCATTTTCTATTTAGGCAAGGCAGTAATATTTACCAAATACCAGCTTTGATTCCTACAAATGGGAAAATGGAGGCTCGGACACATGAAATTACTCATCCATTGTCACATTGCCGGTGAGGGTAGAATAGGAGTTCAAATCTAGGTCTATCTGCTTCCACACCCTGTGCTTTTTCACGACAGCCGACTATTTCTCTGGGCTACTTAAGGGGATTTATTTGTTCTTCACAGCTTCCTTAAGGATGGCTGCTATATCTGCTAAACTAGTACCCATAATTACCCAGATATATTTAACCAATTCAAATGGCCTCATAGCAATCTATTACCTCAAAGACTATTTCCAAAAGTTGAAGAAAGTTTTTCAGAAATAACGTCACAAAAAACAACAGCAATAATACTTTGTTTCTCTAATTTGTTCATATTTTCTCTCTCTTTTTTTTTCTTCCTGTGATAGCCCATTCAGGTTGTTCATATATTTTGCTATTTTCACCTCTTTTGTAAATCTTGGGTAAAAAAATCCTTCTTCACTTTAACTTCTACCTTCCACCTCTCTCCTCATCTCCAAGAAAGATTGGTAGTGATCCTCAGGCAGCACAGTAACCGTCGTCCTCCACCTTCACTCCTTCTAGGGCTGTTAGCTAGTCTTGGATGGCTCTCTCTGGCTAAGCTCTGCTTCCATTTAAATCCTCCTTCCCTTGCTGTGTTAAATGGGCAGGCAAAGATGATAATCCTGGTCTAAAACAAACTCTTAAAATTAAAGGCAGTATTACCCAGTGACCAGATCCAGAGATCTATCCAAATTCCAATTCCAACAGGGCTTTAATAGCTTTCAAAATACCTTCACCACAGTAATTGGAGTCCCTCCTGATCACTCCATTGGCTTGAGGTACGAGTGACAAATATGTGTCATCTAGAGCCCCAGTTCCATTCCGCTGGTCACTGGGCTGAAAAGCTTCTAAGGTGCACCTGGGTTATAGTGAACAAGTGACACAGTTGGTTTTTAATGTCTGCATGGGAAAGGGAAGGTGGGTGGTACCTATGTTTTGTATTGGAAGGAGGGTAGTACATATGTCTTTTATTTTCTCTTCTCGGTTTAAGGTATCAAAAGTACCAATTCAGATTAAAAATTTTTCAGGAGAAAAACACAACACTTTTAAATCTCTTATAGTCAACTCACATTACGCTGAGGGTCCTGGGGTGTTTGAGCGATGGCCTATATATCCATCTCCTTGCTTTTGATGCATCTAGCCCTGACTCGGGGATATGTTTAGATACCTGCACGAGACTCTAGCTTGCCAAGACATAAGGCAGATGCAGGGCACAACAAACCACTGTGGGTCCCTTAGGCAGTAGATTCTAATCTGGCTCTGTATCTACCATTGTAACCCCGGGATAATCCATAACCTCAGTTTCCTCAGTGGTACAACAAGGATAGTGAAATAGAGTAATGTAGTTTAGTGGAAAGAGCTAACAGCCTAATTTACCTACATTTAAAACTTTGAACTGCTGCTTACTATCTGTACAACATTGGGGGAGTTATTTAATGTCTGTGAACTGAACTTATAAAGTGGAGATTATGTCTTCGCTATGCAATTACCATAGAAATTAAATAAAGACAGGAAAAAAAGAAAAAAAGTAAATTGCCCAATATGGTATCTAGCACATAGTAACTAAACCAAACTAAACCTGTTGCCATCAAGTTGATTCCAACTCATAGTAACCTTATAGGACAGAGTAAAACCGCCCCACAGGGTTTCCAAGGAGTGGCTGGTGGATCTGAACCTTTAGGTTAGCAGCCGAGCTCTTAACCATTCACCACATCTGCAATTCCTTACCTGTAACTCTTGAGACCAAATGCCTTGTGGAATTCTTTTTTTCAATTCTCGAAAAGTAAAAGATGCAGATGCAATATATTACTTAATATCTCAACAGGGTCTGACATGGCACCCTATTAATCAAATAATTAATGGCTCTGCAATAAAATATATGGATATTCACACCAAGTGGAATGAATAAAGATCTTGTATAGTTACATGTCATTTCAGGTAAAGCTTTTGCAGCCAAACTAGTTTGCTGCAAACTTAGGAAATCCGTATCTCCTAGATATATGTGACAAAATGTTAATAATTAAGAAATCTAGTTGGAGTATACAGCTCATTGAACTATTTTTACAGTTTTTCTCTAAGTTTTATTTTTTTTCAAAAGTAAAAAGAAAAGCATTTATTTTCAGAAATTTTTGTAGATATTGGAAATGTGGTTAAGAGATTCGGATATATAAATGTTCCCTAAATGGTAGTTTCCTTCTCTTGTACTCCAGGAAAAGTACAAAAAGTCCAAGTTACTTCTTGGGTATCAGACAAATGATTAATTGTACTGTGGAGTGGCCCAGTCCTCCAGAACATAGCATTTTGGGGACACTGATTAGTCATATTATAGGAACTGAAGTTTGCCATTTTTAACAACAGCTTTGTAGCACTCTGTGTTCTCCCCAGAAGAGATGAAACGGCTCACTATGACCTTGTTCACATCCACCCAATTTCCCCAGCATTCCCCCTCAAATCCTGTATATGCCTGAAAAGACATGTCATTATGGGTTTCCTACTCTGAACCTGGAGTTCCTCACCCCACCCTAATGAAGTCATTGATAGGAAGAGTCAATGACAGCCAGGTCTTGACAGATCTTCTCCAGCATTTTCACTGTGACCCCACAGGGGCTTCACAGAAGGCCTCAGAGTTGTCTATCTTTTCCATCTGGGCAGCACACCAAGCTGAGAAGGGGTCTGGGGTGTATACTACAGGAGGACACAGGCTGGACTTTGGAGGCCAGTGTGCATAGGGAGTTCCAGCCATCCCCACACACTCAGTATGTATCACACTGGGGACAGAGCAGCCGGTGTGCTGTCTGGATGGCTCCTCCTGGACATTGGTTGCCTAGCAACAAAATCGTCCCCTCTCCAAGTTCCGATTGTGAGGGCTTTGGCTTAGTCACTTCTCATCCTCAGACTTTTTCTTACCATTCCCTAGCCAAGTTATCAGAAAAGATGGGTGATTCAAAGCTCAGCACAATAAAGTTATTTTAACTACATGATGGCAGTATACATTTCAGATTTCCTTTTGGCATGCTACTTGTACTTCTTATCCCCAGGCACTTCACTAGCTATTTTAAATACATTGTATCTAAAAGAATATTCACAGCTGGCTTTCATTTTTGAACACACACACATCACACACACATAAACACATACACATATACATATGTAAACGAAACCAAACCTGTTGCCATCAAGTTGATTCTGACTCATAGTGAACCTACAAAACAGAATAGAACTGTCTGTCCCATTTTCTCTCCCTCAGTCTGACTTTTAACAGACTATGACCTTCTTCAGGCAGGTACCCCACATTTCAAGGCTGTATCCCCAATACTTTTCATGGATCTAAAATAAGGTAGATATGCAGACATGTTTTGAGTGAATGTGTGGAAGAATGAATGAATAAACTCTGGATTGAAAATACATTTTAGTTTTCTACTGAAATCTGTCCAAGAAGTGGCTGGTGGATTCGAATTGCTGACCTTTTGTTTAGCAGCTGTAGCTTGCCGTAGCTCTTAATCACTGAGCCATCAGGGCTCCATATATACATATATAGGTATATATTAAAAAGGCTGGAAGTGTATGCCACAAAATAAAGTAACAGAATTATCTCTTCATGTTAGGATTATAGTGATATTTTATTACTTTGTTTATCTGTATTTTTTAAATTATCTGTAATAAACATGCCTTAATCTTGTAATAAGAAAAATATTAACATGGTAAATATTGGGATTATGTACTATTAATCAACATAAAAAAATACACAAAGTAATGACAAAGGAAAAAATACACCACGCATACATAGACCACAGTTTCAACTCTATATACACATGTGTATAAAAATGGGAAGAAAATATTTATGAATAAAAAGGGTTCTATTACAATGGATGGAATTGTTCCTCAAATTCTACAATTTGGGTATTAAAACAATTAATCTTAAATGAAAAACAATATGGTGTTTGCAAATTTCAGCCATACATTTAAAAATACAAAGGAAAATTCTCTCTATTATACCAACACGGGTCAGATGGGCAGATTTCAATAGAAAATTAAAATGTATTTTTGATCCAGAGTTTATTCATTCATTCTTCCATACATTCACTCAAAAAATATGTCTGCATATCTACTTTGTGTTAGATCCATGAAAAGTATTGGGGATCCAGCCTTGAAATGCTGGGTCCCTGCCTAAAGAAGGCCACTAGTCTGTTAAAAGCCAGGCTGAGGGAGAGAAAATAGGAAGCAACAATTTTTATAATATTTTTCAAACCAGGTTTAGTGGATGTGTCCTTATGGATCACAGAAGTCTCTACAACATAATTCTTAATTTTATATTTTATTTATATGATAATCTATTTAATAAAACAAATCATTCAGAATTATCTTAATAACTCCTTGTAATCAAGTACTGACACATGATTTCAGTGGCTACTTTTGTGCTTGTGATTATAATTGCATAGTACCAAAAATTATTTCATTGCCATCGTTAATAAAAACTGGACAAAAATACACATATTGCGTTGGTGCCAAGTGAAAGTTAAAATGAGGTTACGGGTCATTTTTCAGTCATTTGAATAGTGACAAATGGTTAGGGAATTGAGTCAACTTAGGACGTGTGGTATGGTATGATCACGCCAAAATCAGAAGCTGTCAGAATGGTGTCCATATTGTCGCTAGAGACTTAGTCTCAGCAAAACATCATAGTGGGAATATATGTGACATCAAATAAATGTTAATATTAATTTTATCCACTAAAATGCAAACTCTATGAGGGAAGAGATCCCGTCTGCCTTATTTGCTGCAATGTCTGCAGTGCCTACTAAATATTTGTTGAATTAATTAATAAATGAATGAATATTTTTAGTTTTCTCTTTGTTTTCTAAATTTTGCTATAAGTTGAATAAAAGTTATATCTATTGTATGTTTATATGTATTTGAATAATAATTTATAATAAAATAAGAACACTGGTGACTTGGGAGTTTTCCCCCTTTAAAAGAGACTAAAATATTTAAGGGAGTTGCCAGCCCTTTAAAATTGTAGTTTAAGGTTAACTTTAACCCTTGCCCTTCCTGTGCACACCCCTAAACCTGAGGGGTGCTATTAGGTGATGCCGGGCAGCTTCTGTGCATGGGCTACAGTGTCTGCAACTCTCAAGGGAGGCCCTGAGCTGGTGCAGAATAGGGCTGAGGGTGGGAAAGATGAAATCGGATCTTGGCCCAGGCTTTCTAAGCCATTCTTCAGGTACCAGTGCCAGTTGCCTTCAGGTTGACACCAGCTCACAGCAGCCCCCTGTGTGTCAGCGTGTAACTGCGCTTCATAGAATTTGCAATGGCCGATTTTTCAGAAGTAGATCACCAGACCTCTAAAAAAAAAAAAAATTTTTTTTTTTTTTTTTTTCTGGGTGGACTCAAAACTCCAAACTCTGAGTTAGCAGCCAAGTAGTTAGCCGCTTGCACACAACACCCAGCCAGGAATTCTGAAGAGTCCACGAATTCACTCCAGTTCATTCCAGGATTCTTACTTTGAACCTGGCCTTCCAGTCATTTTGAAAGAATATTTGATAAAGTAGAAAGATAAAATGTATTTTGCAATAGTTTGGTAACTTGGTTTAAAACTTTTAAATATTCAGTATATGTGGTGTTTAGCTTCCATTTGTACTTTTGCTCCCAGCCATACAAATGTACCAGTACATCTGCCTAGGACACAGTAATTGCACACAGATAAATGGTATTATAATTATTATCTCACGAGGTGACTGTATGGTCAACTAATAAGCATTTATTGGAAATCATTAGCTTAGAACACTGTCCTAGGCATATATAGAAAATACAAAAGAAATCGAAGAAACAGCCTAAGATTCAGGGTGCTTATCAACTGATGAGAGATTATAAATCACACACAATGAAATTTAAAATAATCTCAGAAGTGTCTAGAATTTTATGAAACCAATTTTCTGTGATACTTACGGAAAACAGTCTCAAATGAATGATAGTCACTGGGGTTCTATAAATCTATGTATACAATGCCATCCTTTCTTTGCATGATTAAATCTTTCCATCTTTTTAAAGCTCTCAAGTCTGGCCTCCTGGGTAAAGTCTTCTTGGTTACAGTCTTCCACCCTCCACTGCTCTTCTCTGAACTCTTGATATAGTCAAGGTCACAAATGACACTTTAGCTTCTAATTGTTCTTAATTGTTTCATATTAATTGGTCTGTGTTCCTATGGAGACAGCTTTAAGGAGCCCTGGTGGTGCAGTGGTTAAGAGCTTCTTGCCTTGCATTTCACTTACATAATTTTCTCAAAATTTTCCCCTCCTTTCAGCTTCTCCCATCTCTTCTCCTCCCCACTCCTCTTCATTACATACTCACACTTCATGAGTTGATCAGCTCCTCACTCTTCTTCTTCAACACTCTCTTAAGCCTAATATCACACCCTGTAATTTAATATACACTCACATATACACCACATGTATTGACACACAAACCTCAGGGTCTCCCACATTTAATGGAACTAAAAACAGATTCTAATAAACAGCATACAAGGAAAAGGAGCTTTAAAGTTTTGTTCCAACAGAGGGAAGGAGAGCCCTGTTGGAAGGAGGAAGGAGGCATTGCTGGGAGTTAGGCCCTGTCCTACTCAGGATCACACGGGTCAGGCAAGGATAAGACTTTGACACGTGGCTCCTGAGATAGAGGTGGAATGCTCACTGTTTTGGCCACCTGCTCCAGATGGTCTGGGTCAGGGTAAATTAGCAACTACATCTTATTTCAGGGTCTTTCACAGCTAAGGCTCTTGGAAACTTTAAGTTCCATGCCTTATCTCTGTTGGCTTAGTTCTGCTACTGCCCTCACAAGGCAGAAGGCTCTATATTGCAGGGACTGTCTCATTCATTCTTGAATCCCTAATACATAGAACAGTGCCTAGCAAATAAGGCATCTTAGTGAGGAGCTATGTGGTACATGAAAAATGCACAGACTTTGAAATCAGACAGAGAAGCCTAGGTTTGAATACTGGCTCCATTGTTAAAAATTTGGACTTTGGACAAATTATTTAAACATTCTCATCTAAAAAAACAAAACTGACTTTAATAACATATTGTAGAATTGTTATAAAATAAGTATTTCTCTACTTATTCACATACTTTGGCTTATTCTAGAGGGGAGTTAGGTGACACATAAACATGATAAAATTTAAAAATAGATATTAATTTGAATAAGATTGTAAAAAAAAAAAGACAATAGAAGTAGGAAAGGTGTAATGAAACCAGAGTGATACTGTTTCACGAAAGAGAAGTGGTTAGTTATTGAACATATACTGGGGGCCACAAATATGATTCTAGTCAGCTCAGCAGTTTATGACAAGAGAAAGACACAATCAGTGACTTGATTCACAGTGATTCGTATTATTAAAAAAAAAAAAAAAGGATAAAGGCAAACTACTCAGGAGTCAAATGAGGCCATAGAAAATGTTCTCCCATGGTTTTCATACAGATAAATGTGGTGGCAGGGCATTACAGTAGCTAAAGCAGTGTGGTTTCATGTAGCTTTGCTTCTTTTACCACGTATACCTATGACATCATTCCAAACTACGATTCAGTAAAGCAATTCTGGGGGCAGTGGGAAGCACACCAGTGTCTGAGAGGCCCACGAATTTGATATTTCAGGAGGGATTCTGCAGAGCTTTAAGGCAATCTTCCAAAACGACTGTTTCTCTCAGCCAAGCTTTCAATAGTTACCAAGAATTGATTAATCTGAGGTTATAGTTCAAGATAAGTCTTTGGAGTTCATGTGGCAGGTTAACAGCAGAGCTACACTTTAATAGTCAGCTGAGAATGAGCAACAACTGACAACTTCTTACAAAATCTGAGAATCCAGATAGTATAGAAAGAACCTAGTACTGCACGTAAGCACTTAACAGAGCACCATCACTTATTACACTTGCAACAAATTACTTCTATTAGTATTTTTAGATCTATCTATGTATTAATGGATACATTGTAGCTACCCAATATATACTTGTTGTCAAGGATTGAATTGTGTCTCCCCAAAACTATGTGTCCATTTACCTAGGCCGTGATTCCCAGTATTGTGTGGTTGTCTTCCATTTTGTGATCTGATGTATTTATCCTACATGTTGTAAATCCTAACCTCTATGATGTTACTAAGGCAGGATTAGAGGCATTTATGTTATGAGGCAGGCCTTAATCTACAGGATTACACTATATCTTGAATCAATCTCTTTTGAGATATAAAAGACAGAATCAAGCAGAGAGGAAGGGGAACTTATGCCTCCAAGAAAGAAGCACCAGGAGCAGAGCATGTCCTTTGGACCTGGGGTCCCTGCACAGAGAAGCTTCTAGACCAAGGGAAGATTGATGACAAGGACTTTGCCCCAGACCCAACGTAGAGAGAAAGGCTTCCCCTGGAGCTGGTGCCCTGAATTTGGACTTCTAGCCTCCTAAACTGTGAGAGAATAAACTTCTGTTTGTTAAAGCCATCCACTTGTGGTACTTCTGTTATAGCAGCACTAGATGACTAAGACACTTGTTAACTGGTTGATTGATTAATTCAAAGGGAGCACAGAAAACCATGAATAAAATTGAGGGTAGGGTTATTGAGCCAGGTTTCCCATGAGGAGGAAACTTAGAAAATGAAATATTGTCACACTAAGTTATTTAAACCATTAGCTTTCATGCCCATTTTGCAGAGTTTTTTTTTTTTTTTTTTTTTGGAATTCAGAAGGAAGATATAATCTGTAATATAGTTACGCCAGCCACAAATTATTATCTAAACTTATATCCGACTTCAGAAGTCCCTGGGTGGTGCAGATGATTAAGTGCTAGACTACTAGCTGAAAGATTGGTGATTCGAACCCAACAAGAGGCACCTTGGAAGACAGGCCTGGCAATTTGCTTTCGAAAGCTCACAGCCTTGAAAACACTGTGGAGCAGTTCTACTCTGCACACATGGGATAGCCATGAGTTGGAATTGACAGCAGCAACAACAACACATACAAGTTCTACAACAAGTGTAGGCTCTATCAAAATTGTGCCAAACATGGAGATGAAGATGGAGAATCTAGTTAATCACCCAGATGTTTCTAAGTAATTAGGTGCCCATTGAAAGACCTGGATGCTTAAATGCAACACATTTTTCCTTCAAAGATTTGAGGCTATGTTGCTATTTCTCCATAAATAGAAAGAAATCTGGAAAAATCAAACAAATCTTTTCCTGGAAGAAGTGGTCATTCATTAATAAATACTTATTGAGTAATAATGATAATAATAATCATAGTAATAATAGTAAAACCTGTATTTATTGAGCTTTCACCTTATGCCTAGTAATGTTGCAATTTTTTGAATTATAAAATATATTATGCATCTAACAAGAGCATAAACACACATACCTTTTAAAAAAAAAGTTAAAAAATGAATCCCCATGTACCAACCAACCAGCTTAAGACAGATATGATTACCAGTATCTCTGAAGCTCCAGGCATGCCCATCTGCAATCAAATCACCACCCTTTCCCTGCGGAGTATTTCATATTAACCATTCCTTTGTTATATGTAAATATATATATATAATCATATATTAGTTATATATATATATCCTTAAATAGTACTCATTGTCATCAAGTCAATTCTGACTCATAGAGACCCTATAGGACAGAGTAGAACCACCTGATAGGGTTTCTGAGGAGAGGCTGGAGGATTCGAACTGCTAACCTTTTAGTTAGAAGCCCAATGCTTAATCACTGTGCCACCAGAGCTCTATCCTTAAATAATACTGTTTAATTTTTTCTGTTCTGAACTTTATGTAAATGGAATCATACTACAGATTTCCCTGTCTTTTTTATTCAATACTATTACTCAAGTTCATCTATTTGCTGTTTGTAGGGGAAGTTCATTAATCTTCACTGGAGCATACTATTCCGCTGTATAAGTAAGCCACACTGATTATACAGACACTTAGTGGGGAGGTTTCTCCAGTTTTTAAAATTATAAACAATGATGCTATAAGCAATATGGTATATATGCTTTAGTAGTAGTAACTAAATATGCTTAGTAGGGTCGCTATGAGTCGGATTCAACTCGATGGCACTGGCTTATGTCCCTACAGAGAAGACATGCCCTTGTTATTCTCCTCCTTTCCCAAGGCAATTTCCTAGGAATTAAGATAATCATCAGATTCTTCTGTTCAATTATGAGTCTATCTGGTTATCTGAGAAACCTGATCATTCTCCCCATGATTTCTTTCATCACATATTCTTCTGGAGTAAACACCCTTCTGCTGAAAGCACTTATTATTATATCCTTTTGAATTCACAGGAGGGTAGGAAGATTAAGCTCTGCTGTGACTTCTTTTAAAAAAAAGACTAAATAAAAACGAGATACTTTGCTTTAAGCAAAAAATCTACATCTCAATCACATAGTTTTCTCCAGTATTAAAGCTTTGGGAGGCAGGAGTCCAAGATTTTATAGTATCATTAGAGTAAAGCATTTAAGATAAGTCACGCTGACTGGATATCTGGAAGTGTGAAAAATATTGGGTAAAATGGTCCAGAGATAACGTAGAACACATAATTCTTGCCAGTATAAAGTGTAATTATTGGGGAAATACATGCGCACATATGAAAAAGTCTGGAAGTCTATTTCCAAATTAACCTTGTTTATCCACCTTCAAAACAGCAAACTTGAGGGCGGATCTTTATACATTCACTAATTAACTCAAAGCTCAGTGTAAAAAAATAACTTTTAAGTTAGAAACATGGGCTTCAGGTTGCAAAGATACAACAATACAAATCGTCACTAAAAAATTTGTTGCTGTGGATTTTCTAACTCATAGCAATCCTATAGGACAGAGTAGAACTACCCCAGAAAGTTTCCGAGACTGTAAATCTTTTAAGGGACTAGACTACCTCATCTTTCTCCGGGTAAGCAGCTGATGCTTAACATTTCAGTTTGCAGCTCAGCACTTAACCACTGTGCCACGAGGGCTCCAAATGGTCATTACATACAATTAAAACATACTTTTTTCCTACTCAATTCGTATATAACTAACTTTGTTAAATGGGCTAAGTCTGAAGTAGAAAAGCACAGAACCAAAAAGGGACAGGTGGATAAATCAGCTGGAATAGTCCACTAATTTATTAAACAAAAATAGCTTTTTATGCTTAAATAGTATTTTAATGTTTGTTTTTTTTTTTTCTTTGCTGGTTTCTTTTTTCAAGGCTCAAATATCAACTCTACCCAATCCCTAAAGCCTTCTTAAGCCATGCTACTTCCTCCAACTCCCAATTCTATCAATATTCTCCTTTCTACAACTTCTTGAAAGAGTGTTTAATACCTCCTGAATCAACTTCATACAATTCCACTTCTTACTTCGCAGCAAACTCGCTCCTATCCCCACCTTTCTACTGGAAATTCTCGTCAACATCAGAAAAGTCTTAAAGGTCAAATACAGAATCTTTTCTTATTTATTATCCTACTTGACTTTTCTGGAAATCCTGGTGTAGTGCTAAACTAAAGGTTGGCAATTCTAATCCACCAGGTGCTCCTTGGAAGCTCTATGGGGCAGTTCTACTCTATAGCTGTCCTGTAGGGTCACTATGAGTCGGGATTGACTTGACGTCAATGGATTTGACTTTTCTGAAGAATTTGACACTGTTGATTTTCTTTCCCTGAAACACTCTTTCCTTTGCTTCTATTCACAAGTGTACCAAGTTCCTTTCCCTCCTCCTCTGTTATACTCTACTTGGCACTCCCTCTGCCCAGGCTGCATTTTCTCACTCTACCTTGCATTTTCTTCTAGTAAAATACCTACCCGTCCTCCATGGCTATCTCAAATGCCACTTCATCTGTAAGGCAGTCCCTGCCACTCTCCTTTGTCTAGGCTCAAATTGAACAAAACCCAATTGAACTTAGCCACTTGTTTATCTGTGTTTCTACAGCAGTCTGTGTATACTTATACTATTATTAAACAGCATATTAATTATTCATTCAGATGCCTGGCTCTCTCTGCTAAACTATAAAACTCCTTGAGAACGGAGACCAAATTTTATTTATTTATTTATTTGTAGCCCAGCACTAGCACAGAAACTACAAGGTGGGAAATCATTAAATGTTTGTCATGAGTGAGTGAGTGACTGAAGAAGTACTCAAATGTACTGTTAAAAATGGGTTTAAACACTGGCCAACAGAACACATGACTAATAATCTGCTATTTGGAAAGATAATTCAATGAAGAAAACCGATGTTCCACTGAACAGAGAAAACATCAAAGCCAGTGGAAAAAATGTAAATAAGAACATAAGGCGTTTCTTCAAACATTAAACTCATCCAGCATTATATTTCACCACTCTGATGAAATTACAGCAGATATGAAGAAGGTTCACCGAAGGCAAAGTTTGATCTGTTATTGCTGACCTTAAGAAAATCTAATTATGCAGCAAATGTTAAGTCTGCGTCACTGCCACAATTATTTCAACAATGCTGCCTATTACACAGCCCGCATGACTAAATTAAAATGTAACGGACTAAAAATGTTGCTAATCTCACTTGTATCTAGCAATTACTGGAGCCCAAGGGACTTCAGTATGGAACAACTACTGGTAACATCCAAAGATAATGGACATTTTACTTTCACAACTTCCCTTCCTCCTGCTACCCCTAACATTTTATCTGCCTGAAAAGAACTTCCAAAGTACCAATATTATGGGGGTCATAAAAGCCATTGTGTCATATAAAAATTTAGTTTTGCTATACAATAATCTATTCTAATTCCCCAGGAAATGGTGGTGAGAGAAGAGAAGCAGGGAAATCTTTATTGTTTAGAGGTACATTTACACAGAGTTGTTTGCAGGTGCTGTAAGATAGCTATGTACTAGCTATTTTCTTTAATTATCACCTTGGGAAAATGTACACTGGACCAGATTTTTCCAGGGTTTAAACTGCTCTCTGGAAAAACGCAAGCCCTTCTGGAAGCTGCAATAACTGAGTGAGACCACTGAGGTTCCATTTGGTAAACTGCAGCTTCAGTGCACTCAATAGTGCCCTAGTGGCCTGAAAGAGTCAAGGCAGCATCCAGCGGTACCTGACTAACTCCTTGAGAACCATTTCCAGGCTGAGATTCTGCCTTAGATCACTAAGAATGTTTTCTCTGACCTTCAGCTTCCTACAAAGGCTGGTGATAAGAAATGCTCTTACCTATCTTGTTGAACTAACAGATTAAACTAATGATTTGTACATCTTATCGGAAACAATATTTCAACATTACTGAAAAGTTCTCTTCTTTAAATTGTTTTAGTTATCAAGAATGTGGACATGAATGTAAAAAAAAAAACTGGGATTGTATATAAAACCTAATTCGAAAAACACCCTTATTCTTGCCCATTAAATTAGGTGATATACATTAATTGAACTAAAAATATTTTGTACTTAATTAAGGGCATGGAGTCCCTGGGTGGTACAAATGGGTAATGTGCTTGGCTGCAACCAAAACGTTGGACGTTTGAGTCTACCCAGAGGTTCCTTGGAAGAAAGCCCAGGTGATGTACTTCTAAGAAAATCAACCATTGAAAACTCTGTGGAGTACAGTTCTACTCTGACACACATGGAGTCACTATGAGTCAGAATCCACTTGAAGGCAAGTGGTAATTATGTGTTAAAGTCTGTGACAGTCACTGGGAATATGATGGTAAATAAAGGAACCCCTGTCTTCAAGACACCTTTACTCTAGTGGGGGAAGTAGATAAGTAACTAGAGTATTAAATTAATCTATAAAATAAACATATTCTTTTTCATACTTTAACAATTTGAAAATCTTCATTAGTCAACTATTTTATTGATATCATAAAGTTCAGTGATTAAAATATAAAGAACTCAAATATAGATATAATACTGAATATATTCATAGTATTCAATTTGGTGATTATTTTCATAACAATAAACATCATTATGATCATGCATAAATGGATCAGTGAAGATAAAACTAAATGAATTTAGCTCTTCAATTCGCTTTTCGCACATTTAAAAACAATCTCTTGCAATTGAAAGGAAAATCTACTTCTTGAGAATGTCTCGCGTTTTATTACTTGGTTTCTTATTGGTACAGGTCATTTAAGATTTTTAATGATATTCTAATTTAAACCTTTGAGCTCAAAACACCAACCTCAACTGCCCTGACAGGGAACACAACAGAGAACTCCCGAGGGAGCAGGAGAGCAGTGGGATGCAGACCCCAAATTCTCATAAGACCAGACTTAATGGTCTGACTGAGACTAGAAGGACCCCGGTGGTCATGGCCCCCAGACCTTCTTTTGGCCCAGGACAGGAACCATTCCCAAAGCCAACTCTGCAGACATGGATTTGACTGGACAATGGGTTGGAGAGGGATGCTGGTGAGGAGTGAGCTTCTTGGATCAGGTGGACACTTGAGACTATGTTGGCATCTCCTGCCTGGAGGGGAAATGAGAGGGTGGAGGGGGTTAGAAGCTGGCGAGAAGGACACGAAAAGAGAAAGTGGAGGGAGATAGCGGGCTGTCTTATTAGGGGGAGAGTAATCGGGAGTGTGTAGCAAGGTGTATATGGGTTTTTGTGTGAGAGACTGACTTGATTTGTAAACTTTCACTTAAAGCAAAATAAAAATTATATATATATAAAAAAGCTAGCAGTTTAGCAGGAAAAAAGAAAAAAAAAACACCAACCTCAAAATTGCTTTGCAGTATTGAGTACTGAAGACCATACAGCATCATTATAAGAGTTTACTCATTATAAGAATTATAAAAATTCCCTAAGGTATATGATGTTTTCATTCTTATCTCTCATTTTTCCTTCCTCAAATACTTAGTAAACCCCATGTAAAACAGATACTTAAATAAAAGATGTGATAAAATGTTTGTAATATAAAGAGAAAAGATACCCAAAACCCAGTGCGAAAAGATAGTTAATGAAAATTTAAAAATTGAATTAAAATGAAGACATGCTCCCTGATGCTGTGTTTTCAGCTTAACAGTAAAGACACCTCACCAATAACTATAACACATAGTTGTATATGATAAATACCATGGAAAATTACAACAGCCTTCAGTGACAATGACCAGGGTAGAAGTCACTGAGAATTTTTTTTCTAACAAACCTAAGGCTTCAGGAGGCTCCAGGGCTGAGAAGAAAGGGAGGAAGAGGGTAATCAAACAGACAGTTGTATCTCTGAATATCAAAGGGATGAGAAATGTCATACCCAGGTTACACAAACCATTTACCAAGGAGTTGATGTTGTCTTTGTGGCTTGACACCACACTTCAGTATCTAATCATGGGTTTCCTTCATAGTATCCTCTTTTTGAGACTTGACAAAATAGGTATTTTTAAATATTCAGCATTTGGTAAAAGCGAATTTATCTTAAAAAAGAAAAAGTCTATTAATTCAATTAACTAGAATAAATTTTTAAAACTGAACTCTTCCTTTCAGAATCATGCCAGAGTTCAGTATTATAATATCATATTTACATAGTCCCTTAGATTTATAAAGAGTTTATAGATTAAAATGTTGACTTTGTTATTGGTTCATTTAATTTATACAACACATTTGCAAGTTAGGTGCTATTACTCCATTTTGCAAATGAAGTAATTGAATATCGTGGGATTTAAGTTCCACACCAACAAATATCAAAGGTGGAATGCAAATGTCTCATGTATTTAATTCCAATTCCATAGCTGTTGCTAATTTACCACACAGTTTACTGATTAACCATTTCCCTACATTCAAATTAAGATAAAAAAGAATGGCTGAGTCTGCAATACTAAACACAAAACGTAAGAGTTTTGAAAATATTTGGGGAGATAAGTATGTAGATGGTAAGAAGAAATTGTTTGAATTTCTTCCTGTAGCCTTAATAAAAATATCATTCATATAGCAAATTCAGGCAAAAGCTATGAGCAAATTTTCAACCTATCTGGCTCATGAAAATCCCTTCCTTGGGCTTTCTTGGAAGGCAGTTTTGTAAAATTCTTGAATGGAAATCTGGACCCAGGCCTTGTTTCTCCAGCACTCCATGGGGGATGACTCAGTGATAACATACTTGCTTACAGTTACTACAAATTCCCAGATGGCAAACCCATGGCTACAGTTAGAACAAGCAAAACTACAAACTCTGCCTCCTGTTTATTCTTGACAAATGCTTCTTTCACCTTAGCGTTTGAAATATTTTTATTAAAAAAAATCTGCTTGTGGATTTTTACAATGACTCTGAGTTTAAAATGGCAACTCTTCTGCTGCTTCAATGCATCATGTGGTAGCCATTATCTCCATCCTCTTACAGAAGCTGAAGTTCCTAATAATTATAATAACAACAATCCCTTATATATGAAAAGTGCATTACCACTCACAAAGAGCTTTCACATACAGGATCTGATTTCATCTTCACATCCTCTCTCCCCGCAATGCTGGTATTCCCCAGGGTTCTTTCCATAGCTCTTTTCCTCTTTTCATTCTTCATACTCACCCTGGGAAATATTATCCACACCTGTGGTTTCCACACCACCTAGATGGTGATGATGCCCAAATCTCTATTTTCTCCTTAGTTCTCACACTGGAGATGCAGACAGGCACATGTAAATGTCTAGTGAGTAGCTCCCCAGGGTTTGCCATTTGTACTTCATACTCAACATATGCAAACTGACTTATTTTCTTCTCCAAATATGCTGGCTGCTCAAATTCAGAACAGATAATGATACCATGTCTATTGAGTTATCCAAGCTCAAAATATGAAAGTTTCAATTTCTCCCTCTCCCTCATTCCCATATACCATTACTAAGTTTACTGATTCTCTCCTATATTGCTCTTCAGAAGGGTTCCTCTTTTCCTTCCCAAAGCTATTTTCATAGTTCAAGCCCTTACCTTCTCTTGTGTAGACACTGACAAAACTTCCTAACATGTTTTCTCATTTCCAGTTACAATTTCCTGTTCAGGCCATCTTCCAACTTTCCTACCAGAATGATCCTCCTAAAAGTACAAATCTAGTTAGGGCACTTCCCTACTAAAAATCTTCTGGAAAATTAAATTGGTAGTGGTATGAGGCATAACAATAGGATGAAGTCCAAACTTCTTGATAGAAATGCATGGATCTTCACAACGTCACTCCAAACCTCACCTTCTTTCACTCTGAACACTGTGAGTAGAACACATGTTTGCTATTCCCAAAACTGGATCACAGTCTTTTATCACTTTCATGCTTTATGTTCTAACCAACAGAAATCCCCTACTTCCTACTCATTCTTTAAGTTCTAGCTCAAAATTCTTCCCAACTTCCATAGGCGTAGTTGCCCAAGTCTCTATATTCCCATAGAATTTATTATGCCATCATACTGGTTAGTGCTTTTGTTGTTGTTAGGCACTGTTGAGTTGGTTCCATCTCACAGCAACCCTAAGTGCAACAGATTGTAACACTGCCCAGTCCTGCATCAACCTAATAATCATTGTTACGCTTGAGCCCATTTTTGTAGCCACTATGTCAATCCATCTCATTGAGGGTCTTTCTTTTTCTTGGTGACTCTCTACTTTACCAAGCATGATGTTCTTCATCAGGGACCAGTCCCTCCTGATCACATGTTCAAAGTATATGAGACAAGTCTCACCATCCTTGCTTCTAAGGACCATTCTCGCTATATTTCTTCCAAGACAGATTTGTTCAGTCTCCTTGAAGTCCATGGTACATTCAATATTGCTTGCCAACACCATAATTCAAAGTCATCAACTCTTCCTCAGTCTTCCTTATTCATTGTCCAGCTTTCACATGCATATGAGGAAAGTGAAAAAACATGGATTGGGTCAGGCACACCTTAGTCCTTAAAGTGACATCTTTGCTTTTTAACACTTTAAAGAGATCTTTTGCAGCAGATTTGTTCAGTGCAATGAGTCTTGATTTCTTGACTGCTGCTTCCATCGGTGTTGATGGTGGATCCAAGTAAAATGAAATTCTTGACCACTTCAATCTTTTCTCCAACTATCATGATGTTGCTTATTGGTCCAGTTGTGAGGATTTTTTTTTTTTTTTTATGTTGAGGTGTAATCCATACTGAAGTCTTTGATCTTCACCAGTAAGTGTTTCAAGTCCTCTTCACTTTCAGCAAGCAAGGCTGTGTCATTTGCATACCACAGGTTGTTAATGAGTCTTCTTCCAATCCTGATGGCACGTTTTTCTTCAGGTAGTCTAGTTTCTCAGATTCTTAGCTTAGCATACAGATTGAATAAGTTTGGTGAAATAATACAACCATGCACACACATTTCTTGGCTTTAAACAATGCAGTATTCCCTTGTTCTGTTTGAATGACTGCCTCTTGGTCTAAGTATAGATTCCTCATGAGCACAATTAAGTGTTGTGGAATTCCCATTTTCTGCAATGCTATCTATAATTTATTATGATCCAGACAGTCAAATGCCTTTGCATCATCAATAAAACACCAGTAAACACCTTTCTGGTATTCTCGGCTTTCAGCCAGGATCCATCTGACATCAGCAATGATATCCCTTGTTCCACATCCTCTTTTGAATCCAGCTTGAATTTCTGGCAGTTCCCTTTTGATGTACTGCTACAACTGTTTTTGAATTATCTTCAGCAAAATTTTACTTGCGTCTGATATTAATGATATTGTTCGATAACTTCCGCAATTGGTTGGATCACCTTTCTTGGGAATAGGCACAAATATGGATCTCTTCCAGTCAGTTGGCCAGGTAGCTGTCTTCCAAATTTCCTGGCATAGACAAGTGAGTGCTTCCCATGCTGCATCCACTTATTGAAACGTCTCCATTGGTATTCCGTCAATTCTTGGAGCTTTGTTTTTCGGCAATGCCTTCAGCGCAGCTTGGGCCTCTTCCTTTGTTACCATCCGTTCTTAATCATAATGGTATACATGCATATATACCAGTAAGCTCCACTAGTATGAGCTCCTCTGGAATAAGAACCTCTTATTCATCTTTATACTTCTGGCAGTTGATACTGTATAGGAACTTAGTTGAATCAAATAATGTATACCCTTGTGAGATATACAGCAATATCTCTACAGAAGTTTTAAAAAGTCATATGATCACACAGGTAAAACTAGAGCTAAGTTGCTCAACTTCATCTCTCTGAACTATAAAATTAGAATAAGTACAGTTTCTTACTTAACTCAAATGATTTTAGTAAAAACTAAATTTTAGAGGGTATTAAAAGGAAAATTGGCCCTAAAACTTATAAATCTAAAATTCTGGTACATCAAAATACATAATAAAGATTGAGGCAAGCTATATCCTTGGAAAAATTATTTGCAGAGGCGATAAAAAAAATCATTAATATATAAAGAGATTTTCTAGATAAATAAGAAAAAAAGTCCTGGTTAATTTTTTTCAATGGCATGATATAAAAAGCAATTCACAAAAGAAGAAATACAAATTACTATAAGCCTATGTAATGTTCAACATTATTAAGGAATATAAGACCAGGATAAAATTTTTAACCAAATTCACTGATATTAGCAAAAGAAGATAAAAGTACTGAGTTTTAGCAGCAATTCTTTAAAATTGTCACTATCACATACCCTTGATGAAAGTGTAAGCTGATCAAACCTTTTTGGTAGAACAACTAGGAGACATATACACAAAAGCCTTAAAATGTCATACCATTTTCTCTTGTACATAAAGATGCAACGAATTTTATCTATATTCTACCTGCTGCATAAAGAAGTATTTCCTTTTCTTTATTTTAAAATTATCTAAGTTTTCCTCTAGTTGCAATTTTTTGCCTTTGTTCATCTAATTACACTGTCATATGCACCGCTAACAAAGTAATATTCCAAAAATCACATGTTGTTTTTCCGCTCAAAAGACTTTAATAATTATCCATAATTTACAAAGCAAAGTATTAACTTCCTACCTTGACATTTATAATATGGCCCCAACTTACTTTTTCTGATCTCATTTTCTAAAAAGAATAAACTATGTTTCCCAAATGTTCCTTACACTTTCCTATTGTCATACTTTGCTATATATTGTTCCTTTCGCAGAATATGTGTTTTCTACTGCTCATAAATTAGGGTTCAAATCCTACATAACCTTTAAGTCCTACTATCAAAGCTACTTCTTTCATTTAGTTTTTCCTCATCTGTAAAATGGGGGTAATAAATCTATCTTAAATGGTCACTGTGAAGTGTTAATAATGTAATGTCTAATAGGCAAAAGAGGTATAGAATGAATAAAGGTTTTATTTTCCTGAAGCCCTAATTTAGTAAGATTACACTGTCTACTCTTGCATTCTGATGGTACAAATAAAGAAGGAAGAGAGAAATTAACTTTAACAAGCATCTACTATTTACAATGATCTGTAAAGTAAGGCCGACTGGTTCCACTTGAAATTTTCATCTGCTTTTAGTCTAGGTATGCAAGTTTTTCTAATTGCTTCATATATCTGTGTCTCTTCTACTACTTTTGTTTCTTCTCTAATGCTAAGCACTATTTTAGCACATGGAAACCCTAGTGGTTTAGTGCTTAAGAGCTACGGCTGCTAACCAAAAGGTCAGCAGTTCAAATCCAGCAGATGCTCCTTGGAAAGCCTATGCAGCAGTTCTACTCTCCCTACAGGGTCACTATGAGTTGGAATCGACTCGAGAGGAATGGTTAATGGGTATTCTAACACATAAAACCAAAAAAACAAACCTGTTACTGTTGTCGAGTTGATTCTGACTCAGATGTAATATCTAAATGAAGTAGCTAATGCTTTCTCTTTATGCCATTGAACCACAGGTCCAGAAGGACCTATTATTTACCACAATAGGCTCCTGGGTTATTTTAACTTGAAATTCAAAAATATTGGTAAAAAACTGATTTTTAACACCACCCCAGAGCCAATGATTCTTTGAATTATAAGGAAGTTAAAACAATGATAAAAATCTAATTCCATCAAAAATTAAACATGTCTTATATAAATCTCATTTGGAATTTAAAGCATGGTCTGGGCTAAGATCCCTAGCTTAACAAATTCAGCACAAATAATTGTGCTAAAGAAGTTACATAGAGTATCCGAAGTATTTGATCATTCAACTATAATTTGAAATATTTACTTTAGGAACACAGTATGTGATTTTTGCTTTCTTTAAAAACAGATTTAAATTTCTTTCTTTTTTTGTTACCATTATTCTGAATTAACACTATAAGCAAGTTTTTTGCATCCCTAAACATACACCAAAATATGGCAGATGGGCAGGTGGAAGTGATTGTCCACACTTGGTGATTTGACACATCTGCTGCCCACTGACCACTGCAAGCGTCTCTCTCTCTTTCACACACACACACACACACACAGCCAAGGAGTGGCAATAATTAGTGTGTTAGAGAAGGAAAGATGATGGATATATTATTATCAAACAAAAATGTATTATCTGGGACAGGAGATCATTTTTGAACATGATAATTTAGAGAAAATAAACTGACAGCTTATAAAAAATGTTTGCCTCCTGTCATTTATCATGCCCATAACTCCTTATAACTGAGATATGAAACTGAGTACAGAATAGCAATATGCTAGGTTTTATATACTCTTCAGAAATTATCATATGCAATTCTTAATATATCTCTGTGAGACTAGGAGTAAATTATCACTGTTCCCATTTTATAGAATAGGAAATATAGGATTAGAGAGAATAAGTACCTTGGCTAAGAAGTATAGTTGGGAATCTGATAAAATCTAATCAAATCAGGAATTCTTGGGGGTATTGAGGTATAATTCAGCGCTACTAAAAGTGTAGCCCATAGGCCACAACCAGCAGCAGCAGTAGCAACTCTTGGGAAATTATTAGAAATGCAGTATCTCTGGCCCTTGCTGGTACCTACTGAAGCAGAATCTCTGGGAATGGAACACAGAAATCGGTATTTTAACAAATGATTCAGATAACTCTTAACCATAATAAATTTTGAAAAGCGCTAATACAGAGGAAAAAGCAAGAATTTTGCAGCTAGCAAATCAGAGTTTGAATGAGAACTTTTGTTGTGAAGATAAAGAAATCATCATGTATGAAAGCATTTAAAGTGGCAGCCATCAATGGGTCTATTTACATAATGACATTTGGACTTCTGGGAGAGGCAAGTAGGTACCCTTTCTACTAATCAAATCTGAGACTCACAAATAATGGGATGAAAGCTTCTTTTTGGATTCAGGGCCAATACTATAGGAAGGCAGTGAAAACCAAAAACCAAAACCAAACCAATTGCCATGGAGTCCATTCTGACTCATAGCAACCTGTAGGACAGAGAAGAACTGCCCCATAGGGTTTCCAAGGCTGTGAATCTTGATAGAAGCAAGTGTTGCATCTTTCTCCCAGAGAACAGCTGGTAGGTTCAAAACACTGACCTTTCAGCTAGCAGCTGAGTGCTTAACCACTGCGTTACCAGGGCTCCTTTTGGAAAGCAGGGAGCTCACACTGAATTGTTATGCTTTATCTACTTTTGGGACACAGTGCAAAGTTTACCTAATCATTTACTTATATAACATAGGGCATATATAGGGCACGGAAACCCTGGTGGTGTAGTGGTTAAGAGCCACGGCTGCTAACCAAAAGTTCTGCAGTTCAAATCCACCAGGCGCTCCTTGGAAACCATATGGGGCAATTCTACTCTGTCCGATAGGGTTGCTCTGAGTCGGAATCGACTCTACATAACAGGTTTTACATAGGGCATATTGTGCGCCATGTATTGTCTTTAAGGCTGAGGATACTAGGCAAAACTGATACGGTACCATCCAGGCATTTTTGACTCATAGCGACCCCGTGTGACAGAGTAGAATTGCCCTATGGGTTTTCTTGGCTGTAATCTTTATGGGAGCAGATTGCCAGGCCTTTCTCCCACAGAGTCGCTGGCTGGGTTAACCTTTTCATTGGCAGCCGAGAACTTAACCATTTGCTCCACCAGGGCTTCTTTTAAGTGCTATAAAGGATAGGTAAAGATGACATGAGAGTTTATACAGCGGCCAGACCTAGAGTTGTGAGGGGGGGAAGCCTTTCCTGAAGGATGGAGTTTTGAGATGAGATCAGAAGGATGAATAGGTCTTAACTGGAAGAATGGTTGGGGAGGGGGGAGGGAGGGATGTTCTAGGGAGGGAAAACGGCATGTGCAAAGGACCCATGGTAGAAAGAAGTCTGATGTTTTAAGGAACTGATGCAAGTGGAGTGTGGTTGGGGCAGGGAAAAGAGGGAGTGGTAGATAGTAAAGCTGGAAGGGCAGGTTAGAGTCAGGCCACACAAGATCTTTTAAAACATGTTAGAAGGGGAAACCTTTGAAATATTTTAAGCAAGTGAGTGACGTGATCAAATTCACACCTGAAGAATTCTCTCACTGGCTGCAGTATGGGAAATAGGCCAAAGTGAGTCAAGAATAGATGCAGAAAGCCCCACGTAGGAATATACTGCAGTAGTCCCAGCAAGAAATAAAGGCAGCTTGTGTTAGAGTTGCAGTGGTAGAGGTGGAAGAAAAATCAAGAGATTCAAAAAGAGTTGGGGACTGCAGGTGACAATTGCTATAGTACAAAGTGACATCACAGAAGAATCAGGCTGCCTCTGAAGCCTTTAAAATCATAAACAAACAGACAAAATCATGGAAGATAAGATGAAATAGCTGAGCGAGGGTCTTTCCACCTAGACCTGTAGGTTTGAGTTTCGGCAGAAGCAGACAGAGAAATGGCAGTTTTGGGCTGGGGATGGAGTGGAGATTTGTACTAATACCAGACTCAGATACCAGCGCAGCCTTATCAATCAAGGATGCATAACACTGGGAGGGGGGGAGCCAAGGTTTGATTTAATCACTGTTGGTGTGAGGAGGGTATAGATCAAACTTCATTTAATTCTTTACGCTCTGAGGGTCCAATCTAGGAAAAGATAGCACTTGAGGTGGTTGGGGGAGAAATTCCAGAAGCCAGAATGGCAAAATGGAAAGAGACTGGAATTAGCTAGACCTTCGTTCTGATTCAAGTTCTACCACATAAAAAAAAATAAAAAAAAAAAAAAACAGCTGTGTTTTCTTGGACAAGGACTATTACATTTGAAAGCTTTTGTTTCCTATTCTACAAAAGAGGATAATACCATCTACCTTGGTTTTCTTGTGACGATTAGTTAAAATACCTAATACAGTGGCTGACACATAGCAAATGTGCAGAAATTATTAATTATTATGATGAAAATGCTCAGCCAAGTATTATTTTTTTATTACTAGTAGCAATTATAATACCTAATGTTTACTGGACACTTACGTGTTAGATCCTCTGCTAAAACCATTACATAGATTAATTTATGTAGTCCTTAATGTAATCCCATAAAGTCAGTAAAAAGGCTATCCATCCTTTACAGATAAGTAAACTGGAAGTTCAGTAATGGTAAGTAACATGCCCAAGATCGAGGGTTAGTAATAGAACCTGAATTCAAACCACTGTGCTATACTACAGAGTTAGCCACAATCTCTCCTACACGCTGGAGCAGCAGTGTGGTGTCATAGAATGAGCACAGGCTTTTCATGCCTTACAGACTTCAGTTTGAGTGCCAGATCCCCTATTTATAAGCAGACTTTAAGGAGGCCACTTAACTTCATCTCTGAAACAGAAATTTAAATAAGAAAACAGACTGTTTCTTTAAATAAGAAAAGATGCCTGCCTCGATGGCTAAAAGATAGTTGCTGTCCAATAAATGAGAGTTGAATAAATCAATAAATTAATCTACCCTACAAGAGTTTAAAATCTCCTCATGGCAGCGTTTGTGAGTATGATGGACCTATACCAGGACAAGTCTCTTATTTCTGCAACCTGGAATATAAAAGTGTGGGCAGTGAGAACCAAGTGGGATGAGGCCAAGGGGCTAGACCCAGGATTTCTACTCATTCAGAGTGTCTCCCACCCTGACATATCTGCATAGGAAGAGAGGCAGGAATTGAACCCCAGGCATAGTAAGCAAAAAACTCATTCCTTCTTTCTTTGAACTGTTGTAGATTTTTAATGCTCACCTGAGGGCACCAACAGACATAGGATTTATGGAAAATTATAATCAATTTTCTGGGGAAATGGAGCCATTTCTAAATCTCACCTCTAGGAAGCTGAAAGGTTCAAAAGGCCTGTGTCACTAGTATGGCTACACATTTGCACTGTCTAGCACAAACTTCAGAATTGCATTTTAAATGCATTTTTAAAACCCAAAGGGAATGCAAAGCTCGATTTTGTTTTCATGGGAGACTAATTGCTGACTGGAGATTTGGCATTTAAGGCATATACCATGGAAATGAGATTGTATGAATCATGGCTTCTTCAGGCCTACTCAATCCGCCCCTGACTGACAGCTCCAGCTTCATTTATGTAGAGAGGATCTCTTTGATGAGAAAACTCAGCATATGACTAACTGGGAGATTTAGATAAATGTTAAAGAATGGCATTTCAACCACACAACAGAATTTTCCAAGTATGGGTAATATATGTGGAAACTCTGGTGGTGTAGTGGTTAAGTGCTATGGCTGCTAACCAAAGGGTCGGCAGTTCGAATCCACCCAGTGCTCCTTGGAAACCCTACGGGGCAGCTCTACTGTGTCCTATAGGGTCACTATGAGTTGGAATTGACTCAATGGCACTGGGTTTGGTTTGGTTTGAGTAATATATAGATATAGTAATTTTTTTTCAATTTTTATGAAATGCGGCTTATACAGTGACAAGAATTAGGTTGTGAAGAGGAGTCTGTGGGAGTGATCAACAAACCATTCAATTCAACAAACATTAACTGCAGGCCTACCATGTGCCTAATGCTGGACACACAAAACAAACAACAATTGTCAAGGATTTTATATGTAAGTCAACATGACAATGTGCTCCAAGCTAAAATAGAGCTATGTAGACAAGTTAAAGTGGAAAGTAATCAATTTTGCTTCCAAAGTTATTGAAATATTTTCCTTTTTTTTTTCCTATAATTAAGTCCTCAAAATCTGGTATGTATTTTATGCTTACATTGCATCTAAATTCAAACTAGCTACATTTCAAGTGCTCAGTAGCACAGCACAGCTCTAGAGTGTATCTTTAGAAACTACAAAGCAGTCCCACCCAAAAACCAGTCCCAAGGACACCCATATCCTTCCCTGACACAAGGCTTTAGGCTTGAAATTCATTGTTATAGATGAATTTGCTATAGATTGTTAAGGCTTTGACTTCTAAGGAGTTTCACTTGGGAGGAGAAGCATGGCCCTTACAACCTCAGCAGAAAGGAAGACTTGGAAGTAGCTTTCACATTATATTGGGGGTTGGTGTGATCATCACTGACGAGGGAAGGAATCTACACAGAGTGACGGTGTCAACGTGAAGATACATCTACAAGCTAAGTAAGGAACATCTACCTAGGAACACATGGGGCTACCAGAAGCTGGATGAGATAAAGGGGAATCCTCCCCTACAGCAGAGGGAGCATGACCCTGCTGTTGCCTTGAATTTGGATCCCTAACCTCCAGAACCAAGAGACAATAAGTTTCTATTTTCATAAGCTACTCAGTTGTGGTATTTTGTTACAGCAGCCCAGAAAACTAATACTTTTTTTCTTCTATGTATAAGACAGTATGAAGGACTTGTACACATTAGTGCATTTAAATCTTACAACACAGACTTACAAGATAGATGGTGGTGGTGTTAGTTGCCATTGAGTTGATTCTGACTCATGGCAACCCCCATATATACCCCATATATACCGTTGCCATCGAGTCAATTCCAACTCATAGCAACTCTCTAGGAGAGAGTAGAACTGCCCCATAGAGTTTCCGAGAAGCACCTGGTGGGTTCCAACTGCCGGCCTTTTGGTTAGCAGCCGCAGCACTTAACTACTATGCCACCAGAGTTTCCTGTGTGCAGGCAGAACTGCTTTATAGGGTTTTTAAGACTGTGACCTTGTTGAAGCAGATCGCCAGGCCTGTCTTCAAAGGTGCCTCTGGGTGGGCTTAAAGGCTTGAGCCGCCAAACTTCCAGCTTTCTAATCCAGTGCTTAACCATTGACGCCACCCAGAAACCAAAGAAAAAAACCAAACCTGTTTCTGTGGTGTTCTTTCCAACTCATAGTAAGCCTATCAGACAGAGTAGAACTGTCCCATAGAGTTTCCAAGAAGTGGTTGGTGGATTCGAACTGCTGACCTTTTGGTTAAGAGTTGAGTTCTTAACTGCTGTCCACCAGGGCTCTGTGCCATCCAGGGGGCCTTCAGTTTTACAGATGAGGAAATTAAGGCTAATACAGGCTAAATAACTGGCTCGGGCTCACACACAACCGGTAAGAGGTAGGGAGGAAATTCAAGCCTAGGGCTCCCCCTACCCCTTGAATCTACTCCAACTCATTGACACACCATGTGTAGATCTAGGGCTGTCTTAAGAGGCAGTGTTACTAGAGCTAACACTACTTGGTGACATGAAATTCCAGAGAACATAGTCTTACTTGTAAAGAAACTAAATTTCCCTTCCCATCTCTCTTAGTCATCTAGTGCTGCTGTAACAGAAATACCACAAATGGATGGCTTTAACAAAGAGAAATTTATTTCTTCACAGTAAAGTAGGCTAAAAGTCCTGATTCAGGGTGTCAGCTCCAGAAGGCGGCTTTCTCTTTCTATAGGCCTCCTCAACAATTTTCCCCCAGACTAGGAGTTTCTCCACGCAGGGACCCCAGGCCCGAAGGACGTGCTCTACGCCCAACACTGCTTTCTTAGTGGTATGAGGTTCCCCTGTCTCTCTGCTCACTTCTCTCTTTTATATCTCAAGAGATTGCCTTAAGACACAATCCAGTCTTGTAGGTTGAGTCCTGCCTCACTAACACAACTGCTACCCATCCTCCCTCATTAACATCATAGAGGTAGGGTTTATAACATATAGGAAAATCACACAATTCTGGGAATCATGGTCTAGCCAAATTGATACACACATTTTTGGGGGGACATATTTCAACCCATGACACTATATTTGAAGCCCTGCATCTAGGCACCTCTTCACAAACCTGGGCTAAATCTCTCCTAACGGTACTTGAAGTCTCTCTCTTTATCCCTCTCGAAAAAGCAACAAAACCCCTTTATCATTTCTTCATAATATTATAAAATAAAAACTGATTCCAAAACTTTCCCCTTTGTGTTGAATATTGTTGTTGTTAGGTGCCCTCCAGTCAGCTCTGACTCAATGCAACCCCATGTGCCATCCTCACAATTGTCATGTTTGAGCCCATTACTGCAGCCACTGTGTCAGTTTATCTCATTGAGGGTCTTCCTCTTTTTCACTGACCCTCTGCTTTACCAAGCATGATGCCCTTCTCCAGGGACTAGTCCCTCCTGATAACATGTCCAAAGTAAGACGAACTTATTTGAATAGAGAAATCAAATCCACCCTTCCTCATTTTCAAGGCTTTTGCATGAATTCTCAGAAAGAAAACGCAGTGTTAAGTGTGTGGGAAAGACTGGCTCTGCCATTTTCTAGCTATGTGACTTTGGGCATGTTAATGTGCCTCTCTGTAAGTTTCTGCTTTAGAATCTGTTAAACAAGGGCCATAATACTCACCTGACAAAATTAGAATAAATTTTTAAAAATATGAAGTTCCTGGCACATAATAAGCACTCAGAGAGTAAATTGTTCTGTAATACACTGGCCATCGATGGCCCCATTATATACTGCTCTCTTGACTCATACCCAATAGTTGGCCTCTTCCCCAGGAGTAATATTTGTCTGTTTGAATAGACTCAATAATAAGTACACACAGAAATAGGACCTCAGGGCTTTTTACCCCCCAGCCTACTCAATGGAACTACAGTGAAGAAGGTACACATTCTATGTGCTCTTTTTCTCCGGAGGATATATTATCTTTTTGACTGTGTCAAAAACATTCTGCCCAGGATACTTTTGAGGTATTTCATGGCACCAACCATCCCTCCCACCCATCCAAATCCCTATACCCTGCCTCTAGCCATTTCTGTCTTACAGGTTCTGCAGACCGTGGAGCACACCCGGGAACTTGGCTTTGTTTAGCCCTGAAGGAGGGGATAATGAGGCAAGAGGTGAGAATTACCTGGTGGTGGAAATCAATGTTATTGACTGTTGAACTAGAGGAAAGGAGAACAGCCACACTGGTTGTGGTGGACTAGAAAGAAGGAAAGGTATGGGAGGTGGGCAGTGAAGTCTTCGTAATGAGAATGGGCAGACAGCCCTCACAGAATGATTCTCATTACAAATCAGCAGTCCTGTCTCACCAGCCCCCTCCTGCTGCTCCAGTCATTTTACAAAACTATCTTCTAACTTGTTTATCTGAACTAAAACAATGTTTTAGCCATAATGAAAGAGTAAGTGCTTTTCTCTGTACTGGGGAAGCTTCAATTTTTCTTTAATGCACTTTGAATTTTCCTTATCTACAATTTATTTTAACTGAATTTTCTATGAAATAATCAGTTGCCTTTCTAAAAATTTTACTATATTCTTTAGGCAGATGACTTTTTTATTTCAAATTAAATTCAATTAAATAATTCATTACCTGCTATATACAGACACAGATAGCATTTCTTATTAATGGCTCTCTTCCTTGCACAGAATGCAGTGTGTACCATACAAAGGAGGCTTATTAATGTTTGCTTAAAAAAAAAAAAACCTGAAGAAAACATGTAATTCATATTCTACTAAAATAAACAAATACACATAAACATCTGGGTCCTGAGGAACCAGACAGTTACTATGGGAGGGAGAGGAAAAGTGAATTTTTTTTCTGGACTAAAGTATCAGAGCAAAAGTAATTAGAAAGAAAAGTAATAGCTAATATTTTTTACAACATTCTAGAATTTACAAATTGCTTTAATATATATCATCCTGTTGGTGCTTTCTTACACCCTGTGAGGTGCAATGTGTGTGTTTTTTTTTTTTTTTTTTTTTTGGTTGTTGTCTTAAGGCATGTTTTATGTACGGAAAAGACGATTTGGACCTCTTTTGCTTTGCAAAATTATTAATTTTTAAAGTTATAAATTCAAAAGCCTACATCTTACTTAATCTTTTAAGTTCAATTTATAATCATACTGTAAGACTTATAAATCTTACGAGATTTTTACAATCACCGTTAAGGGAATTTTTATGACTTAATTAAATTACCTTTAAACATTTTCACCCACATTTATAAATTTAATATATTAAATTATTAAATAAAGTGCTTTATCTGAAAGAACAAACAAACCTTCCCAAGTATTTAAATTATTCTTATGTATTAATAAATTAAACTTCAAATATGGGGAGTTTTAAGCTTTCTTCTATAATCTAGTACAATTTATAATCAATTAAGATTTTCTAGATTTGAAAGCCAAAATCAATTCCTTGAAATTGTAAAACTAATCTGTTAAATACTCCAAACTGCCAGATTATCTTATAAAATACAACTATGTGTATTGTTAATTACAATTATTATCTAACACAAAAAAATTAATAAAAAATTATTTTCTTTCATCATTCTATAATGAATTCTAAATCTTTTCAGAATTACAGACTCCTACACCACACCCACCAAGGGGTAACCCTCATGGTATACTGCTTAAGTGCTACGGCTGTTAACCAAAGGGTCAGCAGTTCAAGTCTGCCAGGTGCTCCTTGGAAACTCTGTGGGGCAGTTCTACTCTGTCCTATAGGGTCCCTATGAGTCAGAATAGACTCGATGGCACTGGGTTTGGTTTGGGTACCCACCAAGGAAAAAATTACACCGTCTCAAGCAATTTTTGTGTTTGGATTCCCAAGCAATTTGAATGGATTCATCCAATGAGGCAGTACTACTCTGTCACAATGGGTCTCTATGAGTTGAAGATCAACTCAACAGCAACTAACAACAACAATAGCATATATGCTGGCTGAGGATGTGTATCATGCAGAGATCTCATCTGGGAGATGTAGGTGCAGACATTGAGGGTGATTTTTCTCACTCCTCCAACTATGATTAAACATTGTTTTCAGTTACTATCTCATGAGTTTTAAAATTTTACAAAGGGTTTGGCTTCTACCCCATGTGCCCTGGATTCAAGGTATACTTAAGGGAGTTTCCAGCTACAAAGGAAAGTCCACAAAGACCACAAAGCTTATAGCTAACCTTCACTGCTTCACTTGGCATTTCAATGACTTTCTTAAAATATTTTAACATCTTGTGAATTGAATCTACATATCTCTTGAGGCTTTGTCTAAAGCCAAGCTAAGGATATGAGGTAGATATTATCATTATTATCTCAATTAGGAGCTACAGAAATTAAACATCAAAAAAATTTATTTACTCACCTAAAACCTATTGCAGATTACTTTGTAAGTGGAGATGATGAATTTCAAACCTAGTTTTTTTTTTTTTTTTAATCAAACAACTCATTCCTTCTACATTCTCCTGTGGGCTGAAAAATGTGGCTGGAATTGATTCTGGGTGTGGGGGGGTGGGGAGGGGAGGAGTTGCCAGGTGGTGAAGATGGAAAAGTGGTTGAGGCCTTACCATGAGGATGAAGAATTCTGAAAAACAGAAAGCTCTTGATCAGGGAAATGAATAGCCAATTCTTACTCATCTCTTTTTAAAATAAGTCTAGCCACCATGGGGAGGATTAGTTTGGAGGGAAATAGCATGGGAATAAGGGAAACCTATAGGATGTTTCTGTGATAATATAGTGAGAGATAACGAGAGTCTCCACTGAGGAAGGCAGAGGTTGAAAGAGACAAGAGGTAGAAGAAATCATTTAGAGGTAGACTCTACAGGATTTGCAGACTGATAGATTTCCTTAAGGGCTGAAGAGTGAAAAATTATTGCTAAGCTTTCACTCTAAATGCCTGGGAGAACAGTGGTAATAAGAATCTTGTCTGGCTGGCTTCTGTTTAAAAGTATCATAAAAATCCAGTTCAAGGCAAATAATTTGGCTAGACCAGGTGTAGAGACCACGTTAAGGGACTAGCTAGAGAAACATGTTTGCATTAAGTATACGTTTTTCCCTGTTTGAAGTATAATGGCAATGATCCTTTTGAAACTTAGACTCACCGTGCATTTTTTCCAAACTGGGTCTCATTTTCAAACCTATTCCAAGGTTACACTTGAAAGCTTTCAATCCTCTACTGAAAAGTAATGGTCTGAGAAAAACAATGCTTTCAGTCCCTGCCCACCTTGATTTACTTACTTTAAAAAAAAAAAAAAAAATTCTTATTATGCAGCTATTAAAAAGATGCTTATGAAGAATTATTAATGACATGAAAACATTCTTAGGATCTGTATTGAGAGAAAACACAGGTTACAAATAGTATAACTTGATCCTATATAATTTTTACAACACACACGCATACACACACACGTAGGGGGAAAATGGAAAGAATACAATGATGTTTACTGGCAAATGTGAAGTTTTTTTAAAATCTTTTTCTGTATTTGTATAATTTCTATAATGAGCATATATTACTTTTAAAATACTAAAAACAATTGAGAAATAAAATGCATACTGACCTTTTGAAAGCCAATTCCCCTAGTTTACTTTTCCTAATGAGCTTGAAGGAGTGCAGTTTGTAAATTATTTGACTAAACATGCAACACAAATGCAAAGGGCTCTTTTAGTTATGCCAACAAGATTCAGGGGAGTCTTTCAGAAATCAGCCTTACTCCCTCCCTCCCTAGGTCCACTGTGTTCTCTTCATACCCCATTGCCTCACTTTCCTTGTCCAACCAAGCTAGGCACATTTAAAAACAAAAATAAGTCTAGAAAGACCATTTTAAAACAAATAAATCTATATGCACCTTTTAAATATATATATATAAAGGTTATATATATATATATATATATATATAAAATCAGCCAATAAATAAAAGACCCAAAATTTGTCTCCTACTAGTTACCTAACTCGTCATTTTAAAGATAATCCCTCAATTTTTTTCATTTCAATCCTGCCTATTTTAAAAATATTCAAATTCTTTCAGAAGTCTAAACAGAAAGAAAAGATCTAACTTAAATCTGAGAAACATTTAGGACCAGATCCTCCCTGAATCAAATGTCTGTTTTATTGCTCATCTTTCCCTTTTCTGTTCCCAAGAGCCATGTTCTCCAAAGCATAGTGCAATACCTATTCATCCTGGGGAGTTTTATTGCCTTGTTTCATGCACTAATAACAAGTACAGATTTTACATTTGCATTCTAAGTAGGCACCTTTCAAAGGGTGCCCATACTTCAATTAATTGTGAATGTCTTTTGGGAGTAAGCACCCATCCCCACCCCTGGCTCCAGAAAAAAGAAACAAAAAATCCCATTGCCATCTAGTAGATTCTGACTAGAGGTTACAGAGTAGAACTGCTCCATAGGGTTTTCTTGGCTACGATCTTAACAAGATCTCCAGGCAGGCCTGTCTTCCATGGCACCACCAGATGGCTTTGAACCACCAACTTTTACCTTGGCAGCAGATGGCAAACTGCTTGTACCACCTAGGGATCTCCACTGCCGGAAGAGGGTATAAATTTTCAGGCCTATGGGGGTTCTTCTGGGCCCTGGCGAATGGAAGAAACTGTAACAAACCTAAAACAGAGGAAGCTAAGATTTCAGAATACTTAATCTAACAAGCCAGAGGAAAACCCATAGAAGTCATGGACATTGAAGGGGTGCAAAGTAGTACCTTTGGAGGAGGAAACCAAAGGTCAGAGTACCAGCACTGGAACAAGAGGAAAGAAGTCCTTTCAAACAGGGGTCTGTCCTGATCATTGGAGCCTATGTGTGACACTTATTCTGGTATCATCAGTTACTTGCTCTAAGGCCCTGGACAATAAACTTAATCTGTATGGTTCAGTCCCTTCACATGTAACCCAAAACCTGTTGCCATCAAGTTGATTCTCACCCACATTTATTCAGGGTTATTGTCAAGATTAAATGAAGTACTTTGAACTGTGCCTAACACATCACAAATACTCTGTAAAAGTTAGCTATTGCTATCAGATATGCTTGAGGTATATAGGTGGGTAGCCTGTCTCAAGGGCCAGGGACAAGGAAATAAGCACTGAACCATGAATTTTCAAATATGTATATGAATCAGTAAATGGACCGAACTATATGGTCAGCTAAGAAGCACTGATAATTACCAGGGATTGGAATGCAAAAGTTGGAAATGAAACAGAAGGATCAATAGTTGGAAAATATGGCCTTGGTGATAGAAAAAATGCCAGAGATTGCACGATAGAATTTTGCAACACCAACAACTTCTTCATTGCAAATACCTTTATTCAACAGCATAAATGGTGACTATACATGTGGAACTCACCCAATGGAATACAGAGGAATCAAATCAACTACATCTGTGGGAAGAGATGATGGAAAAGCTCAATATCATCAGTCTGAACAGGCCAAGGGCTAACTGCAGAACAGACTGTCAATTGCTCATATGCAAGTTCAGGTCGAAACCGAAGAAAATTACAACAAGCCCACTAGAGACGAAGTATGACCTTGAGTATATCCCACCTGAATTTAGAGACCATCTCAAGAATAGATTTGATGTGTTGAACACTGATGACCAAAGACCAGATGAGTCATGCAATGACATCAAGGATATCATACATGAAGAAAGCAAAATGTCATTAAAAAGACCAGAAAGAAAGAAAAGACCAGAACGAATGTCAGAAGAGACTCTGAAATTTGCTCTTGAATGTAGAGTAGCTAAAGTGAACAGAAGAAATGATGAAGTAAAAGGCCTGGACAGAAGATTTCAAAGAGCAACTTGAGAAGACAAAGTATTATAATTACATGTGCAAAGACCTAGAGTTAGAAAACCAAAAAGGGAAGAACGTACTTGACATTTCTCAAGCCGAAAGAAATGAAGAAAAAATCCAAGCCTTGAGTTGCAGTATTGAAGGATTTTATGGGGAAAATATTGAACAATGCAGGAAGCATAAAAAGAAGGTGGAAGGAATACACAGAGTCACTGTACCAAAAAGAATTGATCGACATGCAACCATTTTAGGAGGTAGCGTATGACCCAAAACCAGTGGTATTGAAGGAAGCAGTCCAAGATGCACTGAAGGCATTGACAAAAAACAAGGCTCCAGGAACTGACAGAATACCAGTTGAGATGTTTCAACAAAAGAATGCAGTGCTGGAGGTGCTCACTCATCTATGCCAAGAAATTTGGAGGACAGCTGCCTGGCCAACTGACTGGAAGAGATCCATATTTGTGCCCATTCCAAAGAAAGGTGAGCCAACAGAATGCAGAAATTATTGAACGATATCATTAATATCACACACAAATAAAATTTTGCTGAAGATTATTCAAAAGCAGTCAAAGCAGTACATCGACAGGGAACCGCCAGAGATTCAAGCCAGATTTAGAAGAGGTTGTGGAGTGAGAGACATCATTGCTGATGTCAGATGGATCTTGGCTGAAAGCAGAGAATAGCAGAAAGATGTTTACTTCTGTTTTATTGACTATGCAAAGGCATTCGACTGTGGAAGCAGCAGTCAAGAAATAAAACAACGTATTGCATTTGGCATATCTGCTGCAAAGGCCTCTTTAAAGTTTTAAAAATCAAAGATGTCACATTGAGGACTAAGGTGCACCTGACCCAAGCCATGGCATTTTCAATCACCTCATATTCATACGAAAGCTGGACAATGAATCAGGAAGACCAAAGAAGAACTGACGTCTTTGAATTATGATGTTGGTGAAGAATATTGAATATACCATGAACTGCAAGAAAAATGAACACATGTGTTTTGGAAAAAGTAGAGCCAGAAAGAATGCTCCTTAGAAGCAAGGATAGTGAAACTTCATCTCACGTATTTTGCACATGTTATCAGGAGGGACCAATCACTGGAGAAGGACATCATGCTTGATAAAATAGAGGGTCTTCAAAAAAGAGGAAGACCCTCAATGAGAGGGATTGGCACAGTGGCTACAGCAATGAGCTCAAGAGTAACAGCAGTTGTGAGGATGGCACAGGACTGGGCAGTGTTTCATTCTGTTGTACACAGGGCTGCTATGAGTTAGACTGACTCAACAGCACCTAACAAAAACAAGGAGCCCTGGTGACACGATTGTTAAGTGCTTGGCTTCTAACCCAAAGGTCAGCAGTTCAAATCAACCAGTTACTCCACAGGAGAAAGGTGTGGCAGTCTGCTTCTGTAAAGATTACAGCCTTGGAGACCCTGTGGGGCAGTTCTATTCTGTCCGATAGTGTTGTTATGAGTTAGAATCAACTTGATGGCAATGGGCTTGATTTTGGTTATATGGTCAACTACCAGTACTCAGTACAGCACTTGCACACATTTCCTGCTCCGTGTTGACACTGAAGACTGGTTATAATTCATTATCTTTTCATTTGAATATTGCTAATTGAAATGGTATGTTCCTGAAAGCAGGAAATATGTTACAGCGATTTTCAAGTTATGAGTCATGACCCCTTCTGTACTCCTTCACACCCATTAAAAAGGAGTAAGTTTTAAATAGGTAGTATGAATTGTATTTCCTTAACTGTTTTTCTGATCCTAATATTTAGTAGATCTTGACTAGTTAAAAAAAAAAAAAACTAGAATGAAAATATCAGAATGCATAACTTTTTATAAGGTAAGAATTGTTTTGTGAAACTTGTACTGGGTTGCAATTTATTTCTTACTATGGATTAAAGTCAGAAAAGTTTGAAAAACCTTCTACATGTTACTTAGGCAAATATTATCACATAGAAGTTTCTCGAAAAACTTGCTTACTATTGCTTTAATTATACACATAGGCCATAAGACTGGGCTTCCCAATCTTGTGTGACAATGAGAATTTACTAGGGTCATTTTCAGATTCCCAAGCTGTTTCCCTAGAGATTCTGATGCTGGAGAAATACTGTCATAGCAGAGACATTATTGTTCCATTAGAGAGGAAATTTGTTGAAAGCAGAATTAGCTTTCTTTGTTGTGTACCTAGATATTCTTATTTGGTTGTACCTGACCCAATCCAAAGAGGCATTCTTCAAATATCCTTGAGTGGGTAACATTCATTAATTCATTCACTCAGTCAGCAAACACTTATTAACCATTTGCCATGTACTGGATACTGTTCAAGGCAAGTGGGACACAAATACATATAAGATGTGTTCCAGTCCTCAAAAGATCTGAGTCCAAAAAGAAAATAAAGCCTCAAAGGTACATCTATGACTCCAGTTTTGTGTAACCTACCCTTCAAAATGTTCAAAGGGCGAAAGAGCAATAAAACTGCAATGATCACCACAGTATCAAAACATGCTTCTCTAACTAACAGAGATCAGATACAGAAGAGCTGATAACCAACACCCCACAGCTGAGGAGGACTCACTATCCTGTCAGGAAAAAACAAAGTAGATATCCAAAATTCAAGTTATCCGCAAAATTAGACCACTTCTCACCAGTCTCGCTGGCACCAACCTGATCCAAACTATTAGTATCTCTCACCTGGTCCCTCTGCTTTTACTACTGCCCACTGAAGTTCCTTTTCACTACAGTCGCCTGAGGGATTCTGTTAAAACATTAATCAAATCATGTGACTCCTCTGCTCAAAATTCTCCTGGCTTCCCATGTCATTACAAGGCCCAATATGATCTGCTCATCTTAATCTTCTCTTGCCCTTTTTCTTTTAGGCTACACTGCTTTCTTGGATATTCCTTAACACACCAAGTATGCTCCTACCTCAGGGCCTTTACACTTTCTGCTACCTTTTCCTACATGGCTAATCCCCTCACACCCTTTAGTTCTTTACTCAAAAGTTAACATCTTAGTGAAACGTCTACTGACCACATCTTCTAAAATTGCAACCTCAACCCCTTCCCTGCCACACACACTTCCGATACTCGTTTCATGTTTTTTGTTATTAGTGCTTTTACTATCTAACATACTATACATTTTTCTTAAATGTCTTGCTTATTGCCTGTTTCCTTTATTAGTATATAAATTCTGTAAAGGTAAGGATTATTGTCTGTTTTTTTCCACCCTATATCTGTAGCGCCTAAGTCAGTGCCTGACACGTAATAGGTACTTATTAAATATTTGTTTAATGGATGAAGGAAGCCTGGGGTTTGACTCTGTCCATCATTTATGAGAAAGCAGCCACAGGAAGAAATGTTAAGGCCATATAGGGAGATGTATGCAATTTCATTATTTACTTAATTCTTTACCTTATTAAAAATAAAAAAAAAGATTTGAGGTGACTAGGATGCACTACTTAGTCATAGTTCATTTGTTTACATTATCTGTTTATGAAGGTTGTTAAAAGGCTTTGGAGTGGAACCAATCTGGGCTCAAAAGCCAGCTTCACTGCTGTTTAATAGTTGTATGACATTAAGTTATTTTTTGTCCCTAAACTTCAGTTTCCTCACCTATAAAATAATGATCATAATAATGCTTACAGCATAGGTCACTGGGAACTGTTTTCAGAGAATATGTACAAAATTATTGGTGCAGTTCATGGCTCGTTCTAAGAGCTTGACAAATGGTAGCTATTATTGCTATTACTTAGGGTGCTGTTTTACTCTCTGCTAATTAACTCCTTATTTTGTAAAAAAATTTTGACTTAAAATCATCATGAGAAATTGTAAATCCAACATATTGTATATGCCTGAATATTATAAACCCAGTATATTGAGTAGGTGGACAGTCACTTGGAGGTTATAACACAGGGGCCCAGTGAAGGACTAATACATTAATGGCATCTGGAAAGAACCAACTGACTATTCAGTTGGCGAGGGACCACCCCTGACTTGAATGAGCCATAGGTGTTATACAAACTGTCCACACATTCTGATTCATGATTCCAAACCCTGCCTACAGCAAATAATGTGTTTATTAAAAGCATCGGTATGTGGGATGCAACAGAAAATGTAGCAAAGAAGAGGTGTCAATAGCATAAGGAGACAGTTTCTGAAAATTTCCCCTTCGATCCGTTCATCAATAAATCTTTGAATCCCTAAAATACAAACAAGCTATAAGAAAAACAAAGAAAGTACTATGTAGTTCCTACCCTCGAGGTACTTACAATCTAGTTGGGGTGGGGCCAATACCAAAGCATTAAAAAAAAAAAAAATTACCTAGCAATATAATAACGCAAATGATGGCAGAAGGCAATATAAGATTTATTGCCAGAAGTGATGGAGAAATTGCACTCACTAAATCAAAGGAAGAATAAAGGAGTGGAGTTAGTATAGCTAGGGTCTACTTCTTGGAAGGCAGACACCCTGTACTATTTGTTTAAGAAAGGTTAGATTTTAGACAAGCATGGATGTGCACAGAAGGGCTCTTGATGGGAGGAAACAATTCCAGCAGTGTGGAAAGGGTGGGGTGCTTGGAGAACAGCAACTTCTCCGGATAAACCTGATGGAAATGAGCATGATGAATGTCTGAATTCTGGAGTGTTTAGGCATTCAATAAATTGTTTTAGTTTAAATTATTGATTTCCTCCAACCTAGCTCTACAACCTGGCTGTGCAAATCCAAAAGAGTACACGACTGAGTGCAAGTGGTTTGCGATGGCCAGATTAGGTATTCAAACACAAGTATGTGTAACTTTAAAGTCTAGGGCTTTTGTTTTGTTTTGTTTTTCTTTCTTTCTTTTTACCAAATAATTTATCCAGCATTAGGATAAATAAGCAATCTGGGAAGAATTTGAGTGAGTAATAATGAGAAACCTGGGATTTAGTTCATATGTTCATTTAGCAAAGATTTATTGAGCACCTACTAGTGCTTGACATTATTCTTGGCAGTGAGCAAACAATATAAAATCCCAGCTTCCATTCTAATGTACGTGTACGTGTGGTAGTAATGGTGAAGGGGGATGCAGACATTACACATGAATATGTTTCTCATTAATTATATATATTTTTTCAACCGAGCTCAATTTCCACAGCTTCCTAACATGACCCTTATTTAAAGGCAACTGTAAAGCCCCACTGCTATTTGGCAGCCTCTTTTTTTACTTGACATAGTGTCACTATGAGTCAGAATCGACTCCCCGGCATTGGTTTTTTTTTTTTTACTTGATCAATTGAGTTAAATTCATTGAGCACTTACTATATTCTAAGAATATTTTTAGAGTGTTTACATGCCTTACCTCACATAATTTTTATAATAGCTAAGAGCTGTTATTATCCTATTTTACAAATGAAAAAAACTGAACTTCAGATAATGTTAACAAAGTTTCTCAAGTTACGTAACTCATAAATGGTCCATTTGGAATCCCAAAACCAATGCTTTAAACCACTCTGCTTCACAGTGTTTCTAAAAAGTTCTTATTTCTATCTTTAAGGAATTTCAAATATAAAAGAATTATTGAGTCTATTGGCTAGGCAGCAGGATTTAGTGGAAAGAGCATTGAATGGAGGGTCTAGAGACCTGAGGCCTACCTTAGATCTGCTTCTTATGCACTGTGGAACAAAGTAGCTGAACATTTCCTTTCTCTGGGCCTTCGTTTTCTTATCTATGAGCCTATTACTTGACTTTCATATTTCAGGGATTGTGGGTTTGTGAGCGTGTGTTTGTAGCAGTAGGATGCAAGGAGGGAAATAAGAAGATAGAAACAAATAATTTAGGGTAATAATTAGCAAAAAGATAAAACTATTTAGGAAAGCAAAAAGTTTTACTTGGATATAAGTTATTAACATTAGCATCATTATAAAAATAGACCCATTTCCATAGACCAAATGATGTGAATATCAAATTTAACAATTTTCTATATTCTTTTCAAAGAAGTACTTACTGTATAATGCGGGCAGTTTCAGATGGAAGTGGAAGTATACTTCTATATAATGATCACATTTCTCCTTTTTGTGTGAGAAGACTCAGATTAAGTTGTTCTAATCAGTCTTTAAAAAGTAGAAAACCAAAGCCAATAGGTAAGGAAGTTTTATCAAACTCAAACAATTTAAAGCTAACAAGAAATGGGAAACATAAATAACAGCCTGTGCCTAGACCTTTTCATTTCTTTCCCTCAGTAGAAAGTTCTTCTAGAAATGGATGGCAAAGTAACACAATTTCCAAAGGGGGTTAGATTGTGAGGATTGCTCTGCCAATTCTCACAGCACTGGCTTTACCTCCCACTTACTTATATCTTACACTATTAGCTCACTATTCAGTCTTACAAAACTCCATGCTCCATCCATTCCAAACTACTCTGTTTGCAGTTCTTTAAAGTGTGCTGCTTCTTAATTCCATGTCTCTGTCACTCTCTCTACCCAGAATGCCTTCCTCCTTCCAGGCTGTTTGGGAAAACTCCATTAACTATCAGATTCAACTCAGAGGTGACTTAACAGAGAAACATTTCTTCTTGACCAGTTCTGGTACAGAATGACTGCTGTTTTGCTTTATTTATTTTTCTTTTTTCTCCCACAATGCTCTGCATAGGCTTCCATCACAGCACCTGTAATACTTCAAAGCACTAATTTATTTATATGTCTTTGTCCTCTCCTAGACTGGAAGCTCCTTGAAAGCAAGGACTGTTTCCCCTAGCACAGTGCATAAATCATAGTTGTCATTCAAAAAATATTTGATAGATGAATGAAAAAATGGTGGCACATGAGTCATACTCTGAACACACACACACACACACCCTCTCTAGTGGTCCAGATTTAAATGGCCTTGATTGCCATATAAAATGTATTAAAACATACCATTCTTAAAAAACCCTTTTAGTTGTACTATATTAAAAACCCAGTGCCGTTGAGTTGATTTCGACTCATAGCAACCCTATAGGACAGAGTAGAACTGCCCCATAGAGTTTCCAAGGAGCGCTTGGTGGATTTGAACTGCCGACCCATTAGTTAGCAGCCATAGCACTTAACCACTATACCACCAAAGGTCCAATTAACAAAACAATCATTCTAAAATAAAAGATTATGACATTAGTAGTTTATTCTGTGCAGAAAAATATATATATATATATACACACAAGAGATGTTTCTACCTTTTGAATTTTAACCGCCTTGAAAGCTTTTTTTTGAAAGCTTTGGATCATGTTATTATATGATAAACGTGAAAAGTTACGCACCATAAAAGAGACTTTACAAGACCAAGCAAATAAGTTATTTTGGCTACAATGAAAATAAAAGCAAACGTTAGCATAAAATAAAAATATCCAGTAAGACTTTATTGCACTAACTTGTTAAACTATTTTTTTTTTTTTTTTGTTAAACTACTAGACTAGAAGTGAACTGCAAACTCTTTTGCAAACCTTGCTGTCTCAGGAGGAAGAAATAACCTTAAGGGAAGTATATATAATCTCACATGTGTCAGTGTACATGCTTTAAGTTTTTATTGATTAATGTATCACAAGTGTGTATATCTCAGTACAGATTAGCCAAAGTACTAAGATTTTATTCCCCAAAAGTCATCCGAATTTAGTTAAGATATTGTTGCTAAAAGTCTTTTCATTCCTTTGCTGATGAATTTAAGTCAGAAAAAATTCAAAGCAAAAGCCACAAAGACAAATGTTAGTAGTTAGTGTAAAAAGAGATCTCCTAAAACCCAAAGCAAAGAAACTTTGGACTCGGGGCTTTCCTGCACTTCTGAGATATAACAATGAAAAATCAAAACAATTGTTATCTCTTAATTGAAATTATTTACGGAGTTTTATTTTAAGCAAGTACTTTTCCTCCTTTAAATGAGAAGATGAGGAGAGACAGTATTTATAATTCACTGAGCTTACAAGACAATGCATGCCATACCTATGATTTACAACAGAAAATGGTAATGGAGAAAATTCAAGTTGATATTTGGGCACATTCTCTATGCTTTTAAATATCTCTTTTCGTGTTGTTTACTCTGTCATATGCATGGAAGAAAATTGGCTGCTGAAGTTAATTTTTGAAAAGTGGTAAAAAGTAAATTCTGTAGAACTCTAGAGAAGTGATCCACAGAAAGCTTCCAGGCAACAGTTGTAAAAGAACTGGTCATCAAAACATAAATACTACCTGTTTGAAATTCAGGTAGAAAATAAAAAAGGCTTACAAAAGAGTGAGCAGCAGGGAGTTCTGTTAAGAAAACTTGTAAACACAGAAAATGAAACTTTAGTACCTAGACCCATTAAAACACTCCCTAGTAAAATAAAAGTGGGAAATACTTTGCATTGACTTGTTTTTTAAAGATTCTTATTTTAGATATTAAGTCTTAACAGCTTCCCCCCCCCCCCCCCACCCCACACACACACACAGAGGCAATCACTTTTCATTTGGACTTCCTTCAGTAAGAAATACAAGCTGAGAATGTTCACAGAGGATGTAATTCACTTAAATTATGCAACTGGAATTCCACAGCTGGCCTGTGTGTCTGGCTGACTGCTGAATGAACAGTGTCAGAAAACCTTTCCAATAATAACGCCTTCCTTCCTGATAAAGGGTAAATCTCTCAAACTTAGGCTCAACTTCAGGGGCTCGTTAGCCACAGCAAGTAAATGTTGGTGGGGTGACAAGGCCAGGGCAGCGGCACCCATGCAGCCGAAGCAACCAGCCCACCCACCCAGAGCTGAGGATTTAGATGATCTGTATCACCAATTCCCAGTGATAACCATTTGTTAGTTAATATGCACAGGACGATCAGGTATTTCTAGATCACATCCCAGTGTCATTACAGCCATCTAATTTAAGCCCTCAGCTCTTAAGCAATTAAGCAGCATGCTCACAGCACTTTTAAAAAGAAAGACTTTAAATCCTAATCTAAAGCATGCTCTACAGCTTTTTACCTTCTCTGATTTCTTGATTCTGGCCTACCTAAATAATTTTCATTCCCCCCCACCCCCCACCCCCCAATTGTGAGCGTGAACCTGAATTACGAACAGTTAAACCTGAAGGTCACTTCACAGCAGCGTTCCAACATGCTCCCCCAGCAAGGCAGCACGGCAACAATAAAACAAAGCCCTTGCAACCACCTGTAATAATCTGCCTGCTCAGCCAGCAATCCAAAAAGTCCTGAAGCTACACTAGGTAGACATTTTCTGCAGCTGGTCTAACATGTACATTGTGCCCCGTTGCCGGCTCGCCTCCTCTTACCTTCACGTTAGTCCGGAGTGCACAGTAACATGCAAAGAACATTGCAGTAAATAAGGAGCATATGGACCGGTATTCAGCTTCTCAGCACAGCGCAAGCCCCACACACACGATCCTGGGCATGTGCTACTAAGGAGCATCCGTTCCCTCTGTCAGTTTGAAAATGCATTGATCTCTGTTTTCTCTGACTACAAAACGACATGTCTTGAAGGCACTGAGTGAGAGCTCAAAATCTCTTCATTGGCTATATATAGCATTGTGCCCAGTAATTTCAATTAGCTGAGAATTCAGCATCCGAAAGTTAAGACCTCAGTTGCTTTTCCTTCTAGCATTTTAAATCACTGGGTTTAAAAAAAAAAAAAAAAAAAAAAACCGGGATAGGGGGAATGAGCTCACCCAGGAAGGAGGGGGGGAAAGGTGAAGAATTGAAATTTAACCAATGAGTTACTTATATCTCTGAAGAGCCGTGGTATTATCCTATTAGATACTTTATAATGGGATTGCACCGGGTAGATGGTAAATGAAGAGGAAGCCCTTTTCTCTTTGGAGGTTTAATACCGGCTCTGCACTATATTCCAAGCTATTCTGATGCAGCATCCTGTTTGGCAAATACTACAAATCACTGCAAATCCGTCTCCGTCTGCTTCTCCGTGTGGAACAGGACCAGGACTAAAGGATCACTGTCTTCACAAAGTGCCCTAATATGTGAGCTGTGTTCCCCTGCGGTGCTATGCAGTTTCATGGCTGAGAAGTACCACCTTCTCTTACTTGACTGTCCTATAATATCTGTTACATCTTCCAGGGATATCTAAAGTTGCTAGGCTCTCTAATAAAGCAATGCATCCAATTTTCCAAAACTATGCTTTATTGGTAAATGACAATCAATAATAGAGGATTGGATTGGCATGAAGACAGAGGATTCTAGGAGATAACAGAGCCTCTGGTTCGTAGCTACTGCTGCTGAATGTAAAATATTCAGCTGGCTCATGGAAGGGAGAGAACAAGAGAGAAAAATAAAAGCTTCTGCCCCCAGGAATCCATAAGGGGGGAAAATTAATTCAAAATCATCATCAGACCCTACTGTCTCTTGTCATTCCCTTCAGGCACCGGATGCTGCAAATTAACTCAATTTTTACTGAGCCAAAAAGATAAAGTCCAATTTAGGGTTCTAAACTCTTATTTCCAGCCTTGGGAAGCCCTAATGCTCAGCTAGAATTATAAAGCTATCCGGCGAAATGCAAGCAAAAATGAACAGTTCTCACTGCAGCAAAAATAGTGGGAGGAAAAAGAGTGGTTATGTCTTTGCCACAATGCTCCCCAACAGCTTACAGCATCAGGGAAGATCAGCATAACTCACTAGAAAAAGCTGCAGTGACTTTTAGGATTTTTCTCTAATATATTTTGCATAAACCACCTCTCCTCTGGACCCTGCAGTGGTGCTAAGGCATTGTCAGAGTCACTGGACATTTCTCCCGGGCAATGAGGTGAGGCAGCTTCAGGAGGAACCAATGTACTTAAAGGGAGAGAAATTAAAGGAAGAAGAAAAGCAGGATTTTCTATTTCTCTCTTAATGACAAGCGTTCAGAAAAGTGTCGTCAGTTCTGACTAAATAGCTATTTTGGGCTGTCATTGTTTGTGCCTTTTTTAGGGAGGGAAAAGGCAATCTTGTCTTAAGCTGGAGATTCTTCAGCAACGCAAGAGAAAGCAGCCACTTAATTCGATTCCCAGTTCGGTCTGTCATATGAGTCTAGGCAATTATAAATTATAAGCACTTACAATACAACTTGTGACTTCCAGGACGTTAAAAAATTGATTTGGATGCCCAATTCTATGATTCCACAACCTTTATTCATGTCTTTAAATGTAGAACCAAGCATTTCAGGTAAATACTGTCTTTTCCTGGGGTCAAAGCAGGTCACATTTCCTGCAGCTCTTCCCAATAAATGAACCCAAACATAGCAGCTCAGTGCCATGGAAAACATAGGGGAATTAAAAAATGCCTCATCCATTGAAAGTTCAGAGAATTAAAAAAAAATTCAACTTGTGAATAAATATTGTTAAAATTTTTTCTACTAGGAGTGAAAAAAAAAAGCTTTATATCTTTTTTTATAATTATTTTAATAGACCTCAGGGTATTTGTGGCCTAGGAGAAACAGAGCAAAAGGAAGTGCTGGAAAATGTTATAAATGTCAGAGCAGTTCACAGGCAAGGATTAAACAAAAACAAAGTTTTACATTTGAAAAAACACGTACAGGTTTCCCCGACAAGGCAATCAGGGCTTCAAACACAGTTTTAATGTATATACATTCTGAAGAAATGCTCTTAGACTTGCAGACACACTTAAAACTCTTGCTTTTGCTTATCTATCCCACAGAACATGAATACAGACACGAACTATACCCGTAGATTTACTGCCTAATTTCCTAATTGTACTAGGTTAGCTAACTTGTTATTTCATTTTGTAGATACAAGAAATGAGGCACAAATTACAGTAACAATAAGGAGCCCTGGTGGAGCAATGGTTAAGTAACCAGCTCCTAATGCAATCATTTTGGTTTGAACCCACCCAGTGGCTCTGCTGGAGAAAGACCTGGCTATCTGTTCCCATAAAGGTTACAGCCTAGGAAACTCTATGGGGCAGTTCTATTCTGTCACATGGAGTTGTTATGATGGTACCTACCAATGACAGCACTGTCAGTGCTCACCAAAAAATTAGTCAACTGTTTTTAGGCAAAGGCTTCAAAAGGGCAATGGTATCTAAGAGAAGAATGAGATGTGCTACGATACTCAGTGCCCAGTGCCATCGAGTCGATTCTGACTCATACAAGAGAAGGAAATTGTAACTGGTTACATGCTTTTGGAAGCAACAGAGTAAATCGGAGCTCCAACACTCATAAGTGAATCCAAAAACAAAAAAAAACCCATTGCCATTGAGTCAATTCTGACTCATAGTGACACTATAGGACAGGTTAGAACTGCTCCATAGACGGTTTCCAAGGAGCACCTGGTGGATTCAAACTGCCAACCTCTTGGTTAGCGGCTATAGCTCTTAACCACTATGCCACCAGGGTTTCCTCACGAGTGAACAGCCCTGGAAAATTACTTCCATGTGAAACTGTTTGTTTTACCATTTGTAAAATGGGGCTTTATAAAATGGGCATAATATTCAACTCATAGTGACACTGAGAAGATTAAAGATCAATCCCTCTATCAAATTACAGTCTATATGGATCAAAGATTTAACTATAAAAATTAAAACCATAGGGCATTATGCTGAGTGAAATAACCATAAAAGGAAAAATACTGTTTGAGACCACTATTATAAAAATTCAAGAAAAGGTTTAAACATAGAAAAAACAATCATTCATGGTTACTAGGGAGAGGAGGGATGGGGAGGGGTAAGTAGGGGGAATCACTACCTAGACGGTAGACAAGTGTTAACTTTGGCGAACAGAAAAACAACACACAATATAGGGGAAGTCAGCATAACTTGACCAAGGTAGTCATAGAAGCTTCCTAGGCACATCAAAACACCATGCGGGACCAAGTTACTGGGGCTGAGGGCTGGGGATCATGATCTCAAGGGACATCTAGGTCAATTGGCATAACATAGTTCATAAAGAAAATGTTCTACATCCTGCTTCGGTGAGTAGCATCTGAGGTCTTAAAAGCTTGCAAGCGGCCATCTAAGACACATCTACTGATTCCATCCTGTCCGGAGCAAAGGATAATGAAGAAAACCAAAGGCACAAGGAAAATACTTGTCTTAAGGACTAATGTACCACATGAACCACAGCCTCCCCCACCCTGAGCTCAGAAGAGCTAGATGGTGCGCAGCTACCACCACTGACCATTCTGACAAGGATCACTATAGAGGGTCCTGCACAGAGCAGGAGAAAAATGAAGATTCAAATTCACAAAAAAAAAAAAAAAAAAAAGGCCAGACTTAGTGGTCTGACACAGACTGAAGGAACCCCCAATATTATATGCCCCAGATACCGTACTAACTCAGAACTGAAGACACTCCCAGAGTCTATCTTTCAGCCAAAGATTAGACGAGAAAACAACAATAACACACATGAGGAATGTGTTTCTTAGTTCAGTCAAGTATACTCTGCCAAATGGGCAACACCTGCCCAAAAGCAAAGACGAGAAGGCAGGAAGGGACAGGAAAACTGGACGAATGGATACGGAGGAGAGTGCTGACATATTGCAGGGATTGGACCAATGTGACAAAATGATTTGAGTATAAATTTTTGAATGAAAAACTAATCTGCGATGTAAAATTTCACCTAAAGCACAATAAAATTAAAAAAAAATTAGAACATAAACATTCTAGAAGAAAACAAAGATATAATATTGCAATAGACAGTCTAAAACCAAGAAAAGATAGACAAGTATGACTAAACAAAATATAAACCTTTTGCTTGGCTAAATTATATACAATTAAAAATGACAAAGGCAAAATGAAAATATTTGCAACATATTTGATAGGAAATTTTCTTAAAATACAAAGAAATTTCATAAATCACTAAGAAAAAAATGTAAAACTGAATGAAAAAATAGGCAAAGAACATAGTGGCAATTCCTAGCTTATGGTTTGTCACCCTTTGTGGCAAAATATCTCAAGTGTGATATTTTGGCTAGCAGCATCAACATAAGCTAGTAAAATATTAGAAATGAAAATTCTCAGGTCACTCTCCAGACCAGCTAAATCAGAAACTCTAAGTATGGGGCTCAGAAATCAGTGTTAACAAACCCTCCAAGCAATTTACTTGTAAGCTAAGGTTTGAGAACCAATGCACTAAAGGAAGAGAGAAAAATTGATAGCTAGGCTCCCAAAAAAGTAAGAAGAGATGGACTCCAGAGCACAGGCAGAAGAATTAGCTTTAGAGAGGGGAGAAGTAGAGAAAGGATAATAACAGGTGCAAATGAGATACTTCTGGGATGGATGCGAAAGATTTGGAGATGCATACCAGTTAAATGAGGGTCCATATAACATCCTAGAACCTAGAAACTCCCACTTGCCAGCAAGTTACATAACCTCTCTGTGCCACAGACAATTCCTCTATAAAATGAAGATAGTAAAACCTACTTCACAGAGATATTGTAAGGATTAAATAAATAAGGTACGCAAACAACTTGGTCTAGTGCTTTGTTGCTGTTGTTCGGTATCCTTGAGTTGATTCCGACTCATAGTGACCCTATGCACAACAGAAAAAAACACTTCCCAGTCCTGTGCCATCCTCACAATTGCTGCTATACTTGAGCCCATTGTTGCAGCCACTGTGTCAACCCATCTTGTTGAGGGTCTTCCGCTTTTTTGCTGACCCTCTATTTTACCAAGGATGATGCCGGTTTCCAAGGACTGATCCCTCCTGATAACATGTCCAAAGTATGTGAGACGTAGTCTCGCCATCCTTGCTTTTAAGGAGCATTCTGGGTGTTCTTCTTCCAAGACAGATTTGTTCATTCTTTTGGCAGTCCATGGTATATTCAATATTCTTAGCCAACACCATAATTCAAAGGCATGAATTCTTCTTCAGTGTTCCTTCTTTATTGTCCAGCTTTCAAGTACATATGAGGTGACTGAAAACACGATGGCTTAGGTCAGGCATGCCTTAGTCCTCAAGGTGACATCTTTGCTTTTAACAGTTTAAAGAAGTCTTTTGCAGCATATTTGCCCAATGCAATGCTTCTTTTGATTTCTTGACTGATGCTTCCTTGGGTGTTGATAGTGGATTCAAGTCAAATGAAATCCTTGACAACCTCGGTCTCTTCTCCGTTTATCATGACGTTGCTTATTGGTCCAGTTGTGAGGATTTTTGTTTTCTTTATGTTGAGGTGTAATCCACACTGAATGCTGTGGTCTTTGATCTTCATCAGTAAGTGTTTCAAGTCCTCACCACTTTCAGCAAGCCAGGTTGTGTCATCTGCATAATGTGTAGGTTATTAATGAGTCTTTGTTCAATCCTGATGCCCTGTTCTCAAATTACCTGCTCAGCATACAGAATGAGTAAGTATGATGAGAGGATACAAACCTGACACACACCCTTCCTGACTTTAAACCATGAAGTATCCTCTTGTTCTGTTCCAACAACTGCCTATGTACAGGTCCTCATGAGCACAATTAAGTGTTCCAGAATTCCCATTCTCCATAAAGTTATCCATAATTTGTTATGATCCACACAGTCAAATGCCTATGCATAGTCAATGAAACACAGGTAAACAACCTTCTGGTATCCTCTGCTTTCAGCCAAGATCCATCAGACTTCAGCAATGATATCCCTGGCTCCACATCCTCTTCTAAATCTGGCTTGAAATTTTGGCAGTTCCGTCAATATACTGCTGGAGCTGCTTTTGAATGATCTTCAGCAAAATTTTGCTTTCATGTGATATTAATGATATTGTTCAATAATTTCTGCGTTCAGTTGGATCACCATTCTTGGGATAGGCATAAATATGGATCTCTTCCAGTCAGTTGACCACGTAGCTGTCTTCCAAATTTCTTGGTATAGACGAGTGAGCACTTCCAGTGCTGCATCCATTTGTTGAAACATCTCAATTGGTATTCTGTCAATTCCCAGAGCCTTGTTTTTCGCCAATGCCTTCAGTGCAGCTCGGACTTCTTCCTTCAGTACCATCGGCTCCTGATCGTATTTTACCTCCTGAAATGGTTGAACATCAGCCAGTTGTTTTTGGTATAGTGACTCTGTGTATTCCTTCAATCTTCTTTTGATGCTTCCTGTGTCGTTTGATATTTTCCCTGTAGAATCCTTCAGTATGGTAACTCGAGGCTTGAATTTTTTCTTCAGTTCTTTCAGCTTGAGAAATAATGAGCTTGTTTTTCCCTTTTGGCTTTTATCTCCAGGTCTTTACACATGTCATCATAATACTTCGTCTTCTCAAGCCACCCTTTGAAATCTTCTGTTCAGTGCTTTTACTTCATCATTTTTTCCTTTTGCTTTAGGTACTTGACGTTCAAGAGCAAGTTTCAGAGTCTCTTCTGACATCCATTTAGGTCTTTTTTTTCTCTTTTGCCTTTTAAATTTCCTCTTGCTTTCTTCATGTATGATGTTCTTGATGTCATTCCACAACTCTTTTGATCTTCGGTCATTAGTGTTCAACGCATCTAATCTGTTCTTGAGATGGTCTCTAAGTTCATGTGGGATATACTCAAGATGGTACTTTTGCTCTTGTGGACTTGTTCTAATTTTCTTCTGTTTCAACTTGAACTTGCATATGAGTAACTGATAGGCTGATCCGCAGTTGGCCCTGGCCTTGTTCTGACTGATAATATTGAGCTTTTCCATCGTCTCTTTCCACAGATGTAGTTGATTTGATTCCTGTGTATTCTATCAGGTGAACTGCATGTGTGTACCCCCCGTTTATGTTGGGGAAAAAGGTATTTGCAATGAAAAAGTTGTTGGTCTTGCAAAATTCAATCATGAGATCTCTAACATCATTTCTATCACCGAGGCTGTATTTTCCTACTACTGATCCTTCTTTGTTTCCAACTTTCAAATTCCAATCACCAGTAATTATCAGTGTATCCTGATTGCATGTTCGATCAATTTGAGACTGTAGAAGTTGGTAAAAATCTTCAATTTTTTCATCTTTGCCCTTAGTGGTTGGTGCATAAATTGAATAGTAGTCGTATTAACTAGTATTCCTTGTAGGCATATTGATATTATCCTATCACCGACAGTGTTGTGCTTTAGCATAGATCTTGAAATGCTCTTTTTGACGAATGTAACGCCATTCCTCTTCAAGTTGTCATTTCCAGGACAGTATACCACATGATTGTCCAATTCAAAATGACTAATACCAGTCCATTTCAGTTCACTAATGCCTAGGATATTGATCTTTATGCATTCCATTTCATTTTTGATGATTTCCAATTTTCCTAGATTCATACTTCGTACATTCCAGGTTCTGATTATTAATGGGTGTTTGCAGCTGCTTCTTCTCATTTTGAGTCATGCTGCATCAGCAAATGAAGGTTCCGAAAGCTTTACTCCATCCACGTCATCAAGGTCAGCTCTACTTTGAGGAGGCAGCTCTTCCCCAGTCGTATTTTGAGTGGCTTCCAACCTGAGGGGCTTATCTTCTGGCACTATATTAGACAATGTTCCACTGCTATTCATAAGGTTTTCACTGGCTTATTTTTTTCACAAGTGGTCTGCTGGGTCCTTCTTCCTAGTCTCACTCTTAGTCTGGAAGCTTAGCTGAAACCTGTCCACCATGGCTGATACTGCTGGTATTTGAATACCAGTGGCATAGCTTCCAGCACCGAAGCAATACACAAGTTCCCACAGTACGACAAACTGACAAGACACATGGGGGGCCTAGTACTTAGTACCTAGCAAATTTAATCAGCGAAAGTTTTTGGTATAAAGAAGACTGAAATCATAGAAGGGGAAAAGTAAAAATAGGCTATCATTCCTCTTGATTAACTTCTAAATACCTAGAAGATTCTCTGCAGAATTATAGACCATCCAGGACATGGTTAGGATTTCCAATCAGCCTTAAAAGTGATTCTCAGGAAGTTTGGTCTCTCATTATTTCCAATCAGCCTTAAAAGTGATTCTCAGGAAGTTTGGTCTCTCACTTAATGTCATTGAAATTACTTATATTCTTCTTGGAGTTTTGCTGAGATAATAATAACTAATTTACAAACTAGAAAGCATTTTCACATAATTCAGAACTTCTGAAGGTTTTTCACCGAAGTATTCCTAAACGCAGATGAGAATGCATTTAATCCCCTGGAGGTATAAGGGCAAAAGGGTAATATCTTTGATGTCCTATTTCTCCTCTTAAGGATTCAAACAAATGTTAAATTCAAGTCAACAATACATCTGTATTTTTTATAATGTTTTACATACCAACCCCTAAATTTAATAAGCTAAGAAGACAGTGCAACATTTATCCCATGGCTTTGAGGACCTTCTGATACACACTACTGTGCACGCCTGGGGTTCTCATGCCTCAGTTCACAGAGGAGAGATCTATCCCATTTGATTCTTGACTCTTGCATCAACCCTGAAGACACTGTCATCACTCTCTTGTATCCAGTGAGGAAAAGTGGCCCAGTGATTAAATGAATTGTTCAAATTTATATAGCAGCTGGAGGTAGAACTCCATACTAGGTTTTCTAGTTTCAAAGCCCAGAGCAAACTTCTCCAGACCTGATTCTAGACAGTAATCCTTAACTCTGTCAGCTATCTTTGTATATAATACTCCCTTTATATGCAAATAGTTTGTCTTAGCCCATTTAGTATCGTGACAGAATAGATAATATACCTATTTTTACATATAATTTAAAAATTCAACATTAGATAACATAAAGGAGATATAAGTAAAAATGTTGAAATTAAATAAAGTGCATTCCAATGAAAATGCTCAGGCAAAACTCCCCTAATGGCATAGAAAATGATTGCATCCACATATGTATACAGCACAGGTATTTGAATTGGCTACTTAAAAATCATAGGTAGCACTGCTATCAGTGACATCATGTTCCAAACTGATGAAAGCTCTTGATAAAGTTCTGAGAAAAAACAATGAACAGTCTTTCCTCATGTGACACAGAAGTTGTATTTTTAAAAATTCTGTGTATATTAACCCTATGCAGAAGATGCTTTGTATTAAATAAGTAAAATGGAGTTGGATTCTAGGCTCAAGTAATTTAGTTTACGTTTTCCATCTACATGAATGTCCAATGAGATATTTTAAAGTATAGGATGAGGAGCAATTATTTTGTGAAAGATTGCCCCACACAGGCTATTTAGGAACCCTGACCTCCCTCCCAGCCCCTCTCCAGTAGTAGCCAGTAGTCCCCACCCCATCTTGCTGTTATTACCAAAAAACACCCTCACAAATTTCTAAAGTTTCATTAGTACACCCCCATAGGAGATAGCACTGTCCCTATTGAACATCAGTTGGACATACAGTTTCAGAGCAGATGTGGATATAGGAATACATAGCTGCAAAGATCCCTTTAAAATCTCCACCACAACTATCAGGACTCTGTATAGTCCTAAAGAGCTTCTATATACATTCCAGAGCATAAAAAATCCATTCTTCTGGATTTTTGAGAAAGAGAAAAATATGAGAATGCTGGCCTTTTGAGCAATCACAGATTCTAAATTATAGGACTGAAAGAACCATGGGATAAACATATCTTTCTCAATGGACAAAAAACGAGGCTTTGGGGAGTGACTATTTCAAAATTCTGTCATCACTTAAAGATCAGATCAGGGCACATCTTCTTGGGAGATCTTCCCTGACGACACCAGCCCACACAGACCCCTTTTTGTGAATGTCTATAGCATGTATTGTCTGTACTGCCCAATTTAGTACTTGATTATACACTGCCTTGCATTGTTCTCTCACTGCTTTCTGTGCCTAAAATTTATCTTTTTAACCCCATTTTAAGCTTTTCCAAAGCAAAGGACATATGAGAGCTGAAATATAGTTCCCTTGGGTGCTTATTATTGTTTAATCATTTTTCATTAACTTATAGATTGATGAGCAGCTGAAAATAAAGATTTAAAAAGTCTCATTGCGGCCCCACTACTGCCAGATATCCTACCTCATTTATCTGAACAACCTCCTCCTTACTCTTTCCAAAGGTGATTTAAAAACTTCTCCACTGTCCTCGAACCTCAAACCTTCTTCTACCCCACTTTTCTCAGCAAATGACTTTGACTTCTATCTCACAGAGAAAATAAAAATTATCAAACCTTAAGTCCTGAGCTTCTGCCACCAAATAAATTAAAAATAATCTGTGGCTACTCTCAATCTCTCTTTGTTCCTCCTGTTACAAAGGGGGAGTCACCCTTCCTACCTAAGACCATTGCTTCTGTGTACATTCTGTGTCCCAACTTTTCCACCAAATCAAGAGCTCTAGCAAATGTCCCATCTCCTCAGTTCTTCAACCGTTCTTTTTAATTGATCTTCCTCATGACAACTTACACATGCTCAAGCCTCTCCCATCTTAAAAGAAACAAAAGGAAAAACTTCTACCCCTAATCACACTTCTATATCAAGCTTTCTCCTTCCTTCACAAACCTGTTCCTTCACCCACAACCTCACTCATTTTTCACACTGACTCTGACTGCTTAACACACTGGCTTCGATTTCCATCACTCCAAAAGACAAGAAAGAAAGAAAAGACCAAAATGGTTGTCAAAAGAGACTCTGAAACTTGTTCTTGAACATCAAGTAGCTAAAGCAAGAGGAAGAAATAATGAAGTAAAAGAGATGCACAAGAGATTTCAAAGGGCAGTTCAAGAAGACAAAGTATTATAATGACATGTGCAAAGACCCGGAGATAGAAAACCAAAAGGGAAGAACACGTTTGACATTTCTCAAGCTGAAGGAACTGAAGAAAATATTCAAGCCTTGAGTTGTAATACTGAAGGATTCTACATGGAAAATATTAAACAATGCAGAAAGCATAAAAAGAAGAGGGAAGAAATACTCAGAATTACTATACCAAAAAGAATTGGTTGACTTTCAGTCATTTCAGGAGATAGCATATGAACAAGAACTGACGGTACTGAAGGAAGAAGTCCAAGCTGCACTGAAGACATTAGCGAAAAACAAGCCTCCAAGAATTGACAGAATACCAATTGAGATGTTTTAACAAACCGATGCAGCACTTGCCTATGCCAAGAAATTTGGAAGGCAGCTACCTGGCCTACTGACTGGAAGAGGTCCATATTTATGACTATCCCAAAGAAAGGTGACTCAACCGAATGTGGAAATCATGGAACAATATCATTAGTACCACCCTCATAAGTAAAATTTTGCTGAAGATCATTCAAAAGTGGTTGCATCAACAGGGAACTCCCAGAAACTCAAGCTGGATTCAGAAGAGGATGTGGAATGAGAGATATCATTGCTGACATCTGATGGATCCTGGCTGAAAGCAGGGAATACCAGAAAGATGTTTACCTGCATTTTATTGACCATGCAAAGCCATTTAACTGTGTGGATCATAACAAATTATGGATAACATCGTGAAGAATGAGAATTCCAGAACACTTATTTGTGCTCATGAGGGCCTATACATAGGTCAAGAGGCAGTCATTCGAACAGAACGAAGGGATACTGCGTGGTTTAAAGTCAGGAAAGGTGTGCATTAGGGATGTATCCTTTCACCATACCTATTCAATCTGCATGCTGAGCAAATAATTCAAGAAGCTGGAGTATATGAAGAAGAACAGGCCTTGAGGATTGGACAAAGACTCATTAACAACCTGCGAGTTATACATATAATGTAACCTTGCTTGCTGAAAGTGAAGAGGACTTGAAGCACTTACTGATGAATATCAAAGACCACAGCCTTCAGTATGAATTACACCTCAACATAAAGAAAGTAAAAATCCTCACAACTGGACCAATAAGCAACAAACATCATAATAAGCAGAAAGGATTGAGGTTGTCAAGGATTTCGTTTTACTTGGATCCACAACCAACATCCATGGAAGCATGAGTCAAGAGATCGAAAGACCCATTGCACTGAGCAAATCTGCTTCAAAAGACCTCTTTAAAATGTTAAAAAGCAAAGAAGTCACTTTAAGGACTAAGGTGGCCTGACCCTAGCCATGGTGTTTTCAATTGCCTCATATGCATGTGAAAGCTGGACAATGAGTAAGGAAAACTGAAGAAGAATTGATGCCTTTGAGTTGTGATGTTGGTGAAGAATATTAAATATACCATGGACTTCAAGGAGAGCGAACAAATCTATCTTGGAAGAAGTACAGCCAGAATGCTCCTTAGAAGTGAGGATGATGAGACTTTGTCTCACATACTTTGGACATGTATGTAGAAGGTAAAGTAGAAGGTCAGTGAAAAAGAGGAAAATCCTCAATGAGATGTATTGACACAGTGGCACAACAATCAGCTCAAGCATAACAAAAGATCATGAGGATGGCACAGGACGGAGCAGTGTTTCATTCTGTTGTACATAGGGTCACTGTGAGTTGGAACCAACTCAAAGGCACCTAACAACAATTAAACAGGCACCACAAGCAGTGTTTCACTAATCCAGTATTCATGTGTCTCTCTTCTCTACCAGAGCCACTACCAGACCTTTCAGTAGATTTCACACAGGTGAGCAATCCCTCCTCTTGAAAAACTCTGACCCCTTGGCTTCTGTCCTCATATTGTCTTTTTATCTCAGTATTTCAGTCTCTTTCCTGGATCTTCGTTCACCCACAAATTTATATGCCCAAGTCCCACAAGATTCTGACCTAGATCTTGGTTTTTTTTTTTTTTCATTCTACAGCTTTCCCTAGGTTTTCTCAGTCATTCCCATGATATCCATTACTACTCCCATGATGCTGACTTCCAAATATCTTTCTCTAACATATACCCCTTCTCTGAGCTCCTAGTCCCTTTATCTGACTGCTTTCTGAACCTCTCCTCTTGAATGTATTACTAGCACCTCAAATTCATCATTGCAAAACTAAAGTCTGAATTTCCTCCTTCGTTTTCCCTATTTTAGGGAATGGCACTTGCATCCATCAAGTTTTGTAAGTCAGAAACCTAGCAGTTATCTTTGACAACTCTTTTTCTATACTTCCAGCAACCAACCAATTATCAAGTTCTACAAATTCTCCTAAATATTTCTTTAATTTGTAATGTTTTCTCTATTGCCAGTGATCATTTGCATTCTCACATCTTACATTCTCACATACATTCTTGCCCTCCTCTAATCCATTTTTCACCTAGAACTCTGAAAGTAATCTTTTCTAAACATAAACCTGAATATGAACCATATCACTCCTGGTCACACTTCACTGGAAGTTTTGCTAGCTTCCCAGTGCTGTTTAAATAATTAAGAGGGTCTTCAAAGCCTTGCATGGTATGAACCTTGCCTGATTTAGAACCAGTTTCTATTTCGCATTCCATTCTGTAGCCACTCTGAAATTGTTTCCATTCCTAGAAAGTATCATGCTCCTCACATGGTGAGACTATGTGTTACTTACTTTGGACGTGTTGTCAGGAGGGATCAGTTCCTGGAGAAGGACATGATGCTTGGTAAAATACAGGGTCAGTGGCAAAGAGGAGGACGCTCAAGGAGATGGATTGACACGGTGGCTGCAACAATGGGCTCTAGCATAACAATGATTGTGAGCATGATGCAGGACCAGGCAGTGTTTTGCTCTGTTGTACATAGGGTCACTATGAGTTAGAACAGACTCAATGGCACCTAACAACAACAACATGCTCCTGTTTAACACAGCACCCTCTTATCTACTTTTCAATAAATCCGGAATACTGTTTCTCAACCAGGGGTGACTTTGCCACCCCCCTCCCCGGGGGCATTTGGCAATGTCTGGAGGTATTTTTGGTTGTAACAACTGGTGGATAGGGTGTTATTGGCATGTAATGGAAAGAGAAGTCAGCAATGCTGCTGAACATCCTGCAATGCACAGGGGAGCTCTCCATGACAAAGAATTATCCAGTATAAAATGTCAATAATGTTGGGGTTAAGAAAGCCTGGTCTGGAAGTCTCTCTTTTTTATCCCTACCCCACGTGACCCCTTTGTCTAGCTCAAAAATTTAAATCCATCCAGTCTCAGCTTAGATGGGCTATCATCAGAGGAAGCCTTCCTGACCCTTACATCTAGGTCAGATACACCTACTATATGTGCTTACCACATTTCTTTACTTTTATAGATTTTATTTTAATGTAGAATTAGCTACTTATTCAGTTAATGTTTGCCTTTCTTGCCAGGTTTGAAGTTCCATGAAAAAAGACACTCTGTTTAATACAATATTCTTATCACTTACGAGCACACTCAAAATATTTAAGTGAACAAATGAATGAATGAATGAAGCTACTGCATAAAGAAAATGAATTTTGGGTTTAGAACTCTGTGTAGGAGTTTCTCATTTTGCCATTAACATATATGTATCACCGATCTAGTCCCTTAAACTTTCATCAGACCTCACTTTAAAATATGTAAAATAAGAATAGTAATTCCTACACAGAATGGAACAGCCTAAGAATACATATTTTTCACTTAGTAATTTTACTTTTAGAAATTTACGATAAACAAATTAAGGATATGTACAAAGATTTAACTATATAGAATTTTATTAGCAGTTAAATAAACTAATGGAATATTACATATCTTTTAAAATATAATGGAATGTGTTTGATCAGAAAGATATTTATAATATGTACAATATAATTTTTAGAAAATTATTGTACATATTTCTATATACATATTTTATACACATGTAAACACACATGGAAAAATATATAAATAGCAAAATATTGGCAGTATTACAATGATGATATTATTGTAGCTTTAACATTTTTCCTTTTGAGTTTCTGAATTTCCCAGTTTTTAAAAAAATTGATAAGCATAACTTTTGAGATTAAAAACCGGCAAAAATAGAGGTAAAAAACACTGTATAAGCTATAATGGGACTAAGGAGTTGCTGTAAAGAGTAAAATATGTCTTGCCTTTTAGGGGTTTTCAAATTATTTGCGAAAATGGAATACAGATCTAGAAAACTGTTACATAAGGGAAAAAGCAAGGGCAGGATCACGATCAAGCACTTAGTGAACAGTTGCTGCATTCCAGGCTTTCGGTGCATTTACTCACAAAGTCTGCAAAACAATCCCATTAGGCAGATTTCATCAAGCATTTTTAATAGGTAAAGAAACTGAAGCTCCTGGGGGTTAAAAAAATTGCCCAAGTTTTCACAGGGGAAAAACCTGATAGAAATCAAATTCAAGCCTGTCTTCAAGTCCCATGTTCTTACCACTAGGTACCTCTGAGCCATGCACAAGTCAAGTGGGAAGCCAGAGAAAGAGTCGCTTGGGAGTGAGATGGTAAAGGAGGGGTTCATGCAGAAGTTAACATCTCCACTAACTCTGCAAAATTACTAGGATTTTAATAAGGAAAGATGGAGGAGAAAAAACAAGGAGAAACATTTTTGCTCAGGAAATACCATGGTAAACAGACAGCTCATGGATTCTGTTTGGAGATTCGGCGAGAGTGGGTTAGAGACAGAAGTTTCATTTAATCAATGGAGGGACTTGAAATTTATTTGATAGTACTTAAAAAAACAACAACAACAAAAGTGAGGTTAGGATATTAGAAAATAAATAATATTAGAAACGTGAGTTTAAAAGTACAGTGAATGATGCATGACAGATTATGCTGTCTTTGTGTTCTTGGTAGAAATCCCTCAATTTACAGATGAGAAAACTATGGCCTAGATAAGTGAAATCAGTTGTCCAAAGTCATAAAACTGGACAAAAATGCAGGTCTCCTGAGTCCCAGTTCAATGCTTCATCCCAAGAAAAGGAAGCACCAAGCAGCATGTGTTTTTCTTAACAGACTTGTGAGATTCATATTACGATCACTATTTTACACCAGCAGTTACCGAAGTTCACAGAAATTATTTGTGCAAGGTTAAAGAACTGAAGCTTATCTCACCTCAGAACCCACGACCTTATCAATAAAGATATTGCCTTTTTCTTCCATTGTGTCCTCATAGTACCTGCTACAGAGTTTATCTGCTACAGAATTTATAGATACCCAACATAAATTCATTATTCTTGGTAAAGATCCTATTTTTATATACAGCCATTATTCATTAGTCTTGGTAAAGATACTATACACAGATTTATGGACATATGGTACTAAGGGACTACAGCAGAGAAAATAATTTAGAAGTCATAAATTATTCATTTCATTACATATCAATTCTGAACACGACTTGCTTTTGCTAAGAGTTTTGCCTTGATTATAGATCACTGGCTGCTACTAATAAATTAATTTTTTAGATTTTGAAAGTCTTACATTTCACACCAAAGAAACAAATTTAGCCAACAGATCCCTATGCATAACATTTCTTTTTTGTAAAGGCACACAGATTTACTTAAACTCCTAAATAATTAGACTTTAAAATTAGAATATAACCATAAAGTTCACAAACATGTTAAGTCTTCTTCTTCTGATAAAATGCACATGAAAGAAGTGCAATACTCCATCATATGTAAGATAGTTTGCTTAATGAGCAATTCATCTAAAATATAAGTCCTATCTGTGTGTGAGTGTGTATGTGTGTGTGTGAGTTTCTGTATCTCTTGAAGTACCCCCCCAAAATTTTAAACATATTCAAAATAATAGTTGAATGGAAGGTTTGTAAACAAACAGGCTAAAATTTCCTTCAAGTTTTCCAAAGGAGATAAATTATATAAGACATAATAACAAAAGATATAAAACAATGCAATTATCTACAAACAATGCAAATTTGATACCTATTACAATGCAAAATTACATTGGAAGTGATCTTAGACAATTTGGATAAAGTGCCCTTAAAATGCTCCAAAGATATCATAATGAGCAAGCAATTCAATATGAAAGATGGAATATATAAAAGAACAAAGGCCAGACCACATGTAACAACAGAAGTCTGACCCACAACCTCTGCAGCAACTTGGCCAATGACTGAACAAATTTTTGCCCCACCTTCCAACTCAGGACCAGAGAAAGAAAATTTGCTCCCCATACCAATCAGAAACGATGCCCGACTTCTAGTTAGCTCTTCTCCAGCTTCTCCATGTCAACAAACTTCAATCAGAACATACCTGAAGCTTTCCTTTTTTGTTGTTGTTTTTTTGTTTTTTACTATAAAGCTTTTCTACTTCCCTGCCTACCTAAGAATCTCTGCCAAATTCAGGTGTTGGTAGCTGACTCCCTTGCTATATAGCAAGCTCTGAATAAATAGCTTCTGCTTGTTCTCATTGGGTGGTCTCTATTTCCACAATTATTTGCAGAGACCAGGGATTAGTTTTATGTATGATGACCATTTGTCCCATCTTACAAAGGTCAGTGCTATTTTTTGCTTATTGTCCTAGTGTAATTGACTGCACCCTTTTTACTCTCAAAAGTATTCTTGTTTGAGCAAGGTCATGGAAGCTGCACAGACACATTCAAGCTCCCTGAGGGACCAAATTGCTGGGCTGAGGGCTGTGGGGACCAAGGTCTCAGGGAACAGCTAGCTCAATTGGCATGACATAGTTAAAAAAAAAAAAAAATGTTCTACATTCTACTTGGTGAGTAGCGTCTGGGGTCTTCAAAGCCTGTGAGTGGCCATCTAAAACACTCCAGTGGTCTCACCCCTTCAGGGGCAAGAAAAATGAAGAAAACTAAAGATACAAGGAAAAGATTAGTCCAAAGGACTGATGGACCACATCTACCACAGCCTCCACCAGACTGAGTCCAGCACAACTAGAGGGTAACCAGCTACCACCACTGACTGCTCCGACAAGGATCACAATAGAGGGTCCCGGACACAGCTGGAGAAAAACATAGAACAAAATTCTAACTCACAAAAAAAGACCAGACTTACTGACCTGACAGAGACTGGAGAAACCCCAAGAGTACGGCCCCTGGACACCTTTATAGCTCAGTAATGAAGTCAATCCCAAGGTTCACCCTTCAGCCAAAGATTAGACAGACCCATAAAACAAAATGAGACTAAAGGGGCACACTAGCCCAGGGCCAAGAACTAGAAGGCAGGAGGGGACAGGAAATCTGGTAGTAAGGAACCCAAAGTCTAGAAGGGAGTGTTGACATGTCATAGGGTTGTTACCCAATGTCATAAAACAATATGTGTATGAACTGTTTAATGAGAAACTAGTTTGTTCTGTAAACCTTCATCTAAAGTACAAGAAAAAAAATTCTTCTTTGGACAATAAATTGTACCGGTGTCCTTTTCTTTCTTTTTTTTTTTTTCAGTATCTCAGTGCATACAGTTAATGTGCTCAGTTTCTAACTGGAGGTCGGAAGTCCAAGTGTACCCAGAGGCACCTTGGAAGAAAGGCCTGGTGATCTGCTTCTGAAAAATGAGCCATTGAAAACCCTATGGAGCACAGTTCTACACTGACACACATGGGGTTGCTGTGAGTGGGAGTCAATTCAACAGCAACTGGTTTTAGGCAAATTGTTCATTAGATAAAAAGATTAACAGGCAAACCGGTGTTCAGTACCTTGACCTAGAGCAATGCTGGATGACAATAAAAAGTGGATTAAGACATTAGGTAACTAACTTACTCTCTGATGATAAAATCAACTGGGAAGCTAGAGGGAGGGGCATGTCCTACCTATGGTATCAGGATTCCTCTATGGAATTTCTAGCTTTAGCAAATGGGAGATGAGATTTTAAGAGGTGTCCTCTTTTCCCCTCGAGGCATTCCTGCCACCCCTGCAGAGTGATGCAAGAGTTGCCATGGCAAATATTTCTCCCACACTGCTGGAACACCTTCCCATAGCAGGCTAACTTCTGTTCTGTTTTCATTTTCCTTTCTCTCTGCTACATAGTAAGTCACTTTCAGTCTAAATTTCGGAGTATAACCTTCTCTCTGGCTTCTTTTTTTTTAAAGGAATTTGCTGTCTGCCTGCTTTCCTATAACCTGCTATGCATGTCTAGAGATGAGCCCTGATGGCAGGGATGCAGAACAATGTGGCAAGCCAGAGACATCACCAAAAGAAGCAAAGGCAGGGCTGGAATTAGGCACACTGAAAGTAAGAATGCTCAATTTGCTGATCTTGAATGTTGTTTTTATATGAAATTTTGTAATCTAAATGCCCAGCTTATATAAATGCATGACTTCATCCTAAAAAGTGGCACATTTTAAGGTAAAGTAATACAGTTCAAGGGTTTCCAAATTAGAAACATCTAGGCTTAAATTATAAGCCCCATGATGGTGGGGAGCCATTTCTCTTTTGCCCACAACCAGAAACCTAGCCTGGAACTTTGCAGGTACAAAATATATATTTGTTGCCTGAGCCTGATTGACTTGGAATCAACAGTTACAAGTACTGTATCTCGGGTAAGTTAGTGAACCTGTATGAGCCTTAACGTCTTCATTAAAATTAAACCATTTCATGGAGCTACTGTGAAATTTACATAAAACAGGGTATGGAAATTACCTAGCAAATGCCTGGCTTGTAGTACATATTTGATAAAGTTGTTCTATTGTTATTCTTGCTATTGTTACTCAAGAGGTCATGTTTAGGGGGGAACACACTGAACAGATCGATCAGTAAATGCTTCCAGTGAATACATTCTGATTCTTTACACTTGGTTGAATCTCAAATTAGACTACAACCTGCTTCACTGTCACTCACATTTATGCATTTTTAAGGTTTGGAGCATCTGCACTGTGCTAAGAATATTCTTGAACTCTGCTAGATTTCATACTGCTTTTTCAATGTTCTAACAACTCCTAATTATATGAAAAAAAATTATAAGAAGATTAATAAAAAAAAAAGATCATTTGGCCGTCTGTGGGTGTTGCCTAATTCCAAGTCCTAGTCAGAGCAAATATGGCTATTTCAGTATCATTACTAGAGAAGTAAAATAAGGATCTTTTGAAAATAGATATAAAACAGATCTCATGTTCCTCCTAACTTATACAGTGACAAAAAACCTGAATGACAAATAGACTTCCTGAAAGAGGGAGGCTATTTTAACATATTCATGCATATATGAGCACACACTATAAATACACCTGTATGCATTCATTAACGAAGATTTATTGAGCACCTACTAAGTGCGACTTGTGCCCAACACTGTAGGAGGCATTGATTATACAGTGGTAAATAAAACAGACATCTCTTCTTCATGGGATCAGTTTCTTTCTTGCTCCCTCCCTACATTCATAACACACACACACACACGCACACACACACACATACACACACACTTCCCACAAGCCCATATGCTGACATATATATGCACATATCAAAAAACCAAAACCAAACCCACTACCATCGAGCTGATTCCGACTCACAACAACCCTATAAAAGAGAATAGAACTGCCCCATCCGGTTTCCAAGGCTGCAAATCTTTGTGGAAAGTAGGCTGCCACATCTTTCGCTTACAGAGCACCCAGCAGGTTTGAACTGGTGACTTTTTGTTTATCAGCCAAGTGCTTTAACTACTGTACCACCAGGGATCCTATGTATATATATAAGTATACATGTACCCCCAAAGCCAGACCTATATATCATGAATTCCCAGGAAAGCTTAGGAGAAAAAAAATACAAAACTAAATTGCATATTTATGAAAGAAAAGATGGGACATTATAGTATTATATGTTTAATTATTTACTTTAAATCTATTTTTATGTTTCCTTTTTCCAGATAATATTTAAGATGGACCTTAGAGAACAGTGAGTTCTCCACTTCAGTTTGAAGGACAGCTAGGTCAGGACTATGGCTTGCTAGTCAGCTCATCTTTGCCAGAAGCACATGTGTATTAAGCCTTGTACACACTTTCAGGAACAGTGGACACCGAAAGCTATGCTTCTGTTCATGCCACAGGTCTCCATGCCATTTAAGAGGTCTTACACATGGGGTTGCCTTGAGTCAGAATCAACTCAACAGCAACAGGTTTGGTTTTCTTTTTTTTTAAAACTATGTGCTAGGAACCATGCTGACAGTTTAAGCATTATCTCCAATCCTTCCAACAACACTATGAGGTGTGAATTATCTCCCTTTTATAGATGAGAAATTAAGTTTGCATGACCTCGAAGTCATGATAACAAGCCTTAAAGATTTGAATTTCACAATTCAGAGAGCAAACACAAGTTCAGGATCATAGTACTTACTTCATAATGCAGTTGTGAGGAGTAAATAAAATAGTAAACACTCGATATATGTTGGTAAACAAGGTACCTGTCCCCCAACCAAAAAAAAAAAAAAAACCAGTTGCCACTGAGCTGATTCCAGCTCACAGTTACCCCGTGTGTTCCAGAGAACTGTGTTCCATAGTGTTTGCAAGGTTGTGACCTTTCAGAAACACAATGCCAGGCCTTTCTTCTGAGGCACCTCTGGTTGGGTTTGAACTGCCATACTTTCGTTTGAGTCCTTAACCATTTGTGCCATCCAGGGGCTCCATATGTCCTTCTAATTATTATAAGGAAGAGCATAAACAGAAATAAAATGTTTGATTTGCTCATTATTCTTCTCTGTTGTAAATACTAATTATCATTGATTTAATTCTGTCAACTTGGCTAGGCCATGAGTCCCAGTATTGTATGACTGCCCACCATTTTGTCATCTGATGTGATTTTCCTGTGTGTTGTAAATGCTATCTCTATGATGTCGATGAGATGGGATTAGCAGCAGCTATGTTAATGAGGTAGGACTCCATCTACAAGATTAGGTTGTGTCTTAAGCCAATCTCTTTTGAGATATGAAAGAGAAAAGTGAGCAGAGAGATACAGGGACCCCATACCACCAAGAAACAAGAGCCAGAAGAACAGTGTGTCCTCTAGACCCAGAGTCCCTGCACTGAGAAATTCCTCCGCTGGGGAAGATTGATGACGAGGACCGCTTCCTTCAGAGCCAACAGAGACAGAAAGCCTCCCCCTGGAGCTGATGCACTGAATTTGGACATCTAGCCTACTAGACTGTGAGAGAATAAACTTCTGTTTGTTGAAGCCATCCACTTCTGGTATTTCTGTTATTACAGCACTAGATAATCAAGACACTAACCAGAATTCAGTGTTTAGCTATATATATGTCCTCACATATGGGAGTACAGCTTTGAAAAATATGTATATCATATATTTATAATGGCCTGTGATCATTTTAATTGGATATCCAGGACTGCATAAAGGATATGCACAGATAGAAGTAGCTCATTTTAAAGAATGCATAAACCTACACAGATCATTCTGAAATGTATAAATTAATATACATTGAAATCTACTTTTTTACTGCATTTAATACTTTATGAGTTAAATATTATTGCTCTGTCTCTTGAAAATGCTTGACTGAGCTTCACTTATTGGGAAAGCAGTCATCGAAGGCGTGGAAACCGCATAATTATAAATTCTCTCTTGAGTGTTCCTTGCCCACAGGTGATAGCCTTAGAAAGCTTGTAATGTGTCCTATGGAATAAACAATTTAACAATTTAATGCTTTTCCTCTTCTCTCAAAGTAGCAGTCAAACTATGCTTACTTCTTCCCCAATGTACTTTTTATCAGCCATTAAGTATTCAGAAAAATCTAAGAGGTAAAGTAAGTCTCCAGCTTTAATGGGCCCATTAGCATGACCTTTTTCTTAGTCCTTAAGATTAGAAACAGAACATTTAATTCCAAATTCCACCAAGAGTGAAGGGCTGCAATGTAATGTAAAAAGCACTGGACATAAACTCAGTGATTTGTGGCTAGGCCTCTATCATGGATTGAATTGTGTCCTCCAAAAATATGTTGTGTGTTGTCCACCATTTTGTCATCTGATGTGATCATCCTATGTGTTATAAATTCTACCTCCATGATGCTAATGAGGCAGGATTAGAGGCAGTTATGTTAATGAAGCAGGAATCAGTCTACAAGATTAGGTTGTGTTTTAAATCAATCTCTTTTGAGATATAAAAAAAAAAAAAGAAGCAAACAGAAAGACAGAGGAACCTCATACCACCAAGAGACAAGAGCCAGGAGAATAAGCGTATCCTTTGGACTGGGGTCCCTGCGCTGAGAATCTCCTAGACCAGGGAAGATTGAGGACAAGGACCTTCCTCCAGAGCCGACAAAGAAGCCTTTCCCGGGACCTGGCACCCTGAATTTGGACTTCTAGCCTCCTAAACTGTGAGAGAATAAATTTCTCTTTGTTAAAGCCATTCACTTCTGGTATTTCTGTTACAGTAGCACCAGATAACTAAGAAAGCCTCAATTCCTTCAGACTTAGATGTAAAATAAACAGAGGGAGGAGTGCAGGTGACAAAACAGGCAGGATAATTTTTAAGGTCTTTATCAAGCACTAGATTTTACGTTGATATGTGAACAGTTCCAGAACCACATGGCTGAAAGGGCACATTGTGTACAATCTATCCCTACAACCTGAAACCAATCTAGATCTAAAAGTAACTTTCTTACTTACCTTTACAACCTATTGTAAATTTTAAAGCCAATAGTCTCCAAGGCCTTCCATGAGTTGAGCTTTCTTACCCATTTCAACTTTACTTCCCACCAGTCTCCAAAAGTGCTTTCAGTTCTAGAAGGTTAATCTCCTCACTTTATTCATTCCACTTTGTAAACTGTGTCTCTTGAAATCTTACCTACCTTTTTATCTCTCCCCCCACTACCTTAGCTTAGACCTTCATCATTTCTTACCTGAACCATTATAATAATATCAAAGTGATTTTCCTGGCTATAGACTCACATGCATCTCTACATTCTTTAAATTGCCTGTACAGTTACCTCTTTAAAGACATAAATATGCTATGTCATTTCCGGGGCAAGGGTTGGAGGATCCTTTAGTTCCCTGCCCCACTCAGATAGGATTCTAAAGCTTACTAGGCCGTTGATTATTACACCTCCACCCGCTACTTCCCCCCCACCCCCCCCCCCCACATACACTATTATTTCTCTAGCCATATCTTCTGCTAAGGACTCAATGCCACAGCCATACTTGACATTCTTTGGATGCATGATCAATTCTTGTATTTCCTCAGTTCTCCATATGCAGCTATCTCTGTCTATAATACCCTCTGTGATGGTTAATTTTATGTGTCAGCTTGGCTAGGGTATAATTCTCAATGGTTTGGCAGACACTCTGTATCCCCTCCCATTTTGTGAGCAGCTGAACAGGTAGAAGAGGAGTTTCCATGGGCGTGTGACCTGTATTCACAAAATTAGTGAATGTTCTGGCAAAACTAGAGCTCTCTATATCTTGCATTCATCTCATCATTCTCTAACCTCCAGTTCTTGGAATGTGAGAAACCTTTAGCCTGCTGCCTGACCTGCAAATTTTGGATTTGCTAGCTCCCACAACCCCGTTAGCCAACAGCCTGCCACCTGGCCTACCGATTTTGGTTTCGCCAGCCCCTGCAACTATGTAAGTCAGGAGAAGCCTCCGGCCTAAATGCCTGACCCACGCATTTGGGACTTGACAGCCTCTGCAATTATGTCTGTCATTTTCTTAAAATAAATCTCTCCATGTATATTTAGAGAAATGCTGGTGGCCTAGTGATTAAGTGCTACAGCTGCTAACAAAAAGGTCGGCAGTTCAAATCCACCAGGTGCTCCTTGGAAATTCTATGCGGCAGTTCTACCCTGTCCTATAGGGTCGTTATGAGTCAGAATCAAATCAGTGGCAAGGGGTTTTATATACATTTACATATATGCTTCACTAGTTTTGCTTCTCCAAAGAACTCAGCCTAAGACACTTTGCTTTCCTGTTTATCTAGCCAATTCCTTCTCATCCCTGCCCCCACAATGCCATGCTGGGGAAGACACTGAGGTTTAGCAAAAAGAGTACATAATATTTATCTTGAAAAATCCAGGTTGAGTCCCAGGTTATTCGCCTTTTACCTTTGTGACCATGGTCAATTTACTTAGTATCTCTGAGTCTTGTTTCCCATATTGATATAATGGAAGTAATATTCTCTAATTTACAGGGCAGTTATGAATATTAAGTGGGATAATAAAAATTTAGCACCCGACATGTGGTAGCCATTCTTCCTTTAATAATACTTCATTCTAATTTATTTTCCACATTGCAGGCAATATGATCTCTCTACAACACAAAGCTAATTGTATCATGCATTTTCTTATAGTCATTCAATGTTTTCCTGTTTCCATAGCTTACAAGGCTCTTTCCAGTACACACTTACTAATTATCACTGCCTCTCTTCAGTGGTGTGCTCCAGCCAATTGAATTGCTTCAAATTCCTCAATTCTACCAAGGTTTCTTTTATGTTTGAGTTTTAGCATACACTGTTCCCTCTTCCATCAGTACTGTTTTCCAGCCTCTCTCCTTACATGTACTTTGTATGAAATATTATCATATTTCCTTTCCACTTGATTTTATTGTTCTTCCCCTTGCTGTGAAGGTCAGGATCCACGCCAATCTTGTGAGATAAACAGCAATAGAAGTTTCAAAAATGGAAAGATCATGAGCAATAGGTCATGAAAGGCATTTTAGAGTAGAAAAAACCACAAACTGGGTTTTGAAGAATGAGAGAAATAGAGAGTAATTTCCAGCCAGGGCAAATTTAGCAGAGGATGATGATCCTTTTATTCATTCAACAAACCTTTATTAAGCACTTACTCTATGCAAGGCCCTATGATAGCATATTGTACACCAGGGTTGAAGGGATAGGGTTTATTGAGTGGAGGTAACAGGCAGGTATTAAGATTGGACAGGTTTGGATGGGGCCTGATTACTGATGGCCATGATCCCATCGGTCATTACTGTGGTCCTATTTCAAACACTGAAGTCAAGCTCCTACTTGACCTTTGCAATACTGTATTCATTTACTTGGCTTACTGTCTCCCCATTAGACTCCCAGCTCCATTCAGGTTGAAGTTTTTTGTCTCTTTTTTTCACTACTGTCTTTCCAGCACTTAGAACATTATCAGACACAGGGCAGGCAATCAAAATTATGTAGTAGGCACTGTGCTAAGCTTATCTACCACATTGTATAAAATTTATTTGTTGATATGTCTGTCTTCTCTACTAGACCAGCAATTGGCAAATGCAAAGCATTAGTCAATACTTTTGGTTTTGTAGTTCACATGGTGCTTGTCACAACTATTCAACTTTGCCTTTGTAGTACAAAAGATCCATAGACAATACGTAAATGATTGAGCATTTCATTTTCAATAAAACTTTGTTGACAAAAATGAGTGGCAGACTGGAATTGGTCCATAGTTTGTTGACCACTGTACTAGATTATAAACTCCTTGAGGGAAGGGAATTAATCACTTTGCCATTACAGTGCTTTGTCCAATGCCTGACACATAATAAAACCCAGGGCCCATTGCTATCGACTTGATTCTGACTCCTAGCAACCCTATAGGGCAGAGTAGAACTGTTCCACAGGATTTCCAAGGAGTGGCTGGTAGATTCAAACTGCTGACCTTTTGATTAGCACTGACCTTTTGGTTAAGGCTGACCTCTTAACCACTACACCGCCAGGGCTCATGATAGGTGCTCAATAATAATAGGTTTGAGGGCTTACTCTGTGATAGTCACTGCTCTAAATACTTCGCAAGAACTAACACATTTAATCCTCACAAAAGCCCTATGGAGTTGACTTCCTTCCTTGGCTAGGTTCTCCAGAGAAGCAAAACCAGTGAAGCATGAAACATACACACACATGGAGAGAGAGAGAGGTTTCAAGGAAATGGATCACAGAGTTGTAGAGGCTGGCAAGTCCCAAATCCATAGGTCAGATGTCAGGCTGGTGGCTTCTCCTGACTCACATGATTGCAGGGGCTGACAAGCCCCAAATTGTCAGGTCAGATGGCAGGCTGCTGGCTTATGGGGCTGTGGGAACTGGCGAATCTCAAAATCTGCAAGTCAGGCTGCGGGGTATTAGCTCATGTCCCAAGAGCCGGAGGTCAGATGATGACAAGTCAGATGCAGGATCAAGAGAGAGAAAGAGCTTTGCCAGAACTCCATATATATTGGATACCGAGCCCCCAAGGAAACTCCCCTCACATCAGATCACAAAGTGGAGGATAATTACATAATACTGAGAATCACAGCCTAGCCAAGTTGACACATCACATTAACCATCACAGGTCACACTTTGTCAACATGGCACCTGTATACATCTCCTTAAACCTTACACAATCTCTAAAGACAATTGTAAAGTCATACTTGCACCTAACATGATACAACTAACATCCGTACAACCAAAAATGCACTAGGCCTATTTACATCTTAAATTTTATAAGTAATGGGATAAGGAAGAGATGAAAAATATTTCATATATATATACACACACACATATACGTCTATAATAAAACAAGAAAGAAACAGTCATAACAATTACCGTCCTCCTTTCTGCAACAGGCCACATGGCTGTAACTGGCATTTAGAACTATCTTCTTCTACCACCCATTCTGTACTGCCTTTGCCTCCAGCAAACAGCTCAGCTAATCGTGGTTCTTTTCTTAGTGGGGTGACCTAAACCTTCACTCCTGAAGGGTCTGGGCCATTAGTAGTTATGTCAAAACTGGGTTGCTATAGTTTTCCATTGACTAAATCACAGGGCACAGTAGTACTAAGAGACGTCCTAAGGAATATCCTGTATTCCAGACATGCTCTTCCTTACATCCATTATATAGTACCAATCCGGTTTCCCTTTGCTAATCAGGATCAATCACACCAGCAAATAGAGTAACTCCCTTTGTTGCCAGTTGATCCAGAGGCATGAGGAGCCCAAAGTGGTTGGGTGGCATTCTTAACTTCCAGTTCACTGGAATCATTGTTGTGTTTCCTGGTGTGAGCATTCTTCCCTTTGGAACTAAGACCTGTAGGCCTATAGAGCATAGGGTCAACAAGGACAGGAAGCAAAAAATTTGGGAGTGGGTCACTAGGGGTAATGGTGAGTGGTGCCACTCCCATTGCCACCCTTTGATTCCTGGGCCTGTGAATCCTAACTATGGGAGAACTAGAACCATATATTGGACACTGGTTCAGAGCATATACAGTCTCCTGGAGAACATTGCTCCAACCCTGTAAGGTATTGCCACTTAGTTGGAGACGTAATTCTGAATTTAGAAGTCCGTTTCCTCAGGGCTATCAAGCTATCCGCTTCGGGATGATGGGGAACATGGTAAGACCAGTGAATTCCATGAGCCTGGGCCCACTGCAGCACTTCATTTGCTGTGAAGGAAGTCCCTTGATCTGAGTCAATGTTGTGTGAGATGCTGTGATGATGAATAAGGCTTTCCGTAAGTACAGATAGCAGTTTTGGCAGAAGAATTGCATGCAGGAGAGGCAAGTCTGTATCTACAGTAAGTGTCTATCCCAGGGAGAACAAAATGTTGCCTTTTCCTTGTTGGAAGCAGTCCTATGTAATCGACCTGCCACCAGGTTGTGGGCTGATCATCCTGAGGAATGGCGCCATACTGGGTCTCAGTGTTGGTCTCTGCTGCCAGCAGAATAGGCACTCAGCGATGGCTGCAGCCAAGTCAGCCTGGTAAATGGAAGTCCATGGTGTTGAGCCCATGCATAACCTCCATCCCTGCCACCACAGCCACCTTCTTCATGAGTCCATTAGGTAATGATGGGAGTGGCTGGGGAAAGAGGATGGCTGGTTTCTAAAGAATGTGTCATCCTATCCATTTGATGGCCAAAATCCTTCTCTGCTGGGGTCACCCTTTGGTAAGCATTCACATGAGACACAAATATCTTCACTTCTTTGGCCCATTCAGAGAGGTCTAACCACCTCTTTCCCATACCTCCTTGACTTCAATTTTCCAATCATGTTCTTTCCGAGTATCTGATCATCCAGCCAAACCATTGCCACAGCCCATGAGTCAGTATACAATTGCACATCTAGCTCTTTCTCCTTCCAAGAAAGGTGAACAACTAGGTACTTTGCTCCAAGGTCTGCCCACTGGGAGGGTTTTCCTCTATCACTTTCCTTCAAGGAGGTCCCAGAAATGGGTTTCAGTGCAACCACTATCCACTTTGAGTTGTGCCTGCATATAGCACAGAACCATCTGTAAACCAGGCAAGAGTTTCCTCTTCCTCACAAGGAGCTCCCCTTGAGGCCACATGTGCAGACCGGGAGGAAGAAGGTAATGTGACAGGAGTAGAGACCATGGGCATTTGGGCCTACTTTCTCATGAAATTGATTGCACCTTCAGGTCCAGCTCAACCCCAATCTTGTATATACCACTTCCATTTAATGATGGAGTGCTGCTGTGCACATCCAGCTTTATGACTCTATAAGTCAGACAATACCCAGATTCTGATGGGCAGCTTAGGCTGCATGGTGACTTGGTGACCCATGGTTAAGCATTCAGTCTCTACGATGGCCCAGTAAGAAGCCAAAAGCTGTTTCTCAAAAGGAGAGTAGTTATCTGCAGAAGGTGACAGGGCTTTGCTCCAAAATTCTGAAGACATGCACTGTGATTCACAAATAGGGGCCTGCCAAAGACTCTAAACAGCATCTCCATCTGCCAATGACACTTTAAGCACCTTTGGATCAGCTGGATCAGATGGCCCAACTGGCAAAGGAGCTTGCACGGCAGCCCGAACCTGTTGCAAAGTTTTCTGTTGTTCTGAACCCTACTCAAAACTAGCAGCTTTTCAAGTCATTTAATAAACAGGCTAGAGTAGTGCACCCAAATGAGGAATATGTTGCCTCCAAAATCCAAAGAGTCCCACCAGGCTTTGTACCTTCTTTTTCTTATAGGAGGGGCCGGATGCAACAACTTATCCCTCATGTTAGAAAGAATATCTTGACATGTCCCACACCACTGGACCCCCAGAAATTTCACTGAAATGGAAGGCGCCTGAATTTTTGTCAGATTAATTTTCACCCTCTAGAATGCAAATGTCTTACCAATAAGTCTAGTCATTGATACTTCTTTCTTACCAGGTCCAGTCAGTATAATGTCATCAATGTAATGGATGAATGTGATGTCTTGTGGAAGGGAGGGATGATCAAGTTGCCTGTGGACTAAATTATGACAAAGGACTACAGAGTTGATGCATCACTGAAGTAGGACAGTGAAGGTATATCCTGGCCCAGATAGCTGAAGGCAAACTGCTTCTGGTGGTCCTTTGAAACAGGTATGGAGAAAAAGGCATTAGCCAGATCAATAGCTGTATATCAGGTAACAAACCCATTGCCGTCCAGTCAATTCTGACTCATAGCAACTTCATAGGACAGAGTAGAACTGCCCCCTTACAGTTTTCCAAGGAACACCTGGTGGATTCAAACTTCCGACCTTTTGGTTAGCAGCCATAGCTCTTAACCACTATGCCACCAGGGTTTCCATACCAGGTACCAGAAGATGTATCAATTTGCTCAAGCAATGAAACCACATCTGGAACAGCAGCTGCAATTGGAGTCACCACCTGGTTAAGTTTGTGATAATCCACTGTCATTCTCCAAGATCCAACTTTTTTTTGCACAGGCCAAATAGACAAGGTGAATGAGGATGTGATAGGAATCATCACTCCTGCATTTTTCAAGACCTTGAAGGTGGCACTATTCTCTGCAATCCCTCCAGGAATGTGGTATTATATTACTTTTGGTTTACTATTTCCCTAGGTAGGGGGAGTTGTAATTACTTTCACCTGGATTTTCCTACCATAAGAGCCCTTCTTCTATACATTAGGTATCCAATATGGGGGTTCTGTCAGTTGCTGAGTTTATCTACCCTAATTATACATTCTGGAACTAGGGAAATCACTATAGGATGGGTTCAGGTACCCACTGGACCCACTGTGAGATGGACCTGACATAAGACTTCATTAATAATCTGATTTCCATATACCCTACTCTGACTGTTGGGACACAGTGGCATTTTGGGTCTCTTAGATTACTGGCATGACTCAAAATGAGAATAAACAGCCGGAAACATCCATTAATAATTGGAACACAGAATGTTCAAAGTATGAATCCAGGAAAATTGGAAGTTGTGAAAACTCAGGTAGACCACATAAAGATCAATATCCTAGGTGTTAGTGAGCTGAAATGGACTGGTATTGGCCATTTTGAATCAGGCAATCAATTGGTCTACTAAGCCAGGAATGACAAATTGAAGAGGAATGGTGTCACATTCATTGTCAAACAGAGAATTTCAAAATCTGTCCTGAAGGGCAATGCTGTCAATGATAATATCCATATGACTATAAGAAAGACCAGTTAATAAAACTATTATTCAAATTTATGAACCAACCACTAAGGCTAAAGATGAAGAAATTGAAGATTTTTACCAGCTTCTGCAGTCCGAAATCGATCAAACATGCAATTGAGATGCATTGGTAATTACTGGTGATCGGAATGTGAAAGTTGGAAACAAAGAAGAAGGGTTGGTAGTTGGAAAATATGGCCTCGGTGATAGAAACAATGCCAAAGATCACAGGATAGAATTTTGCAAGATCAACGACTTCTTCATTGCCAATGCCTTTTTTTTCAAAACATAAACAGTGACTATATACATGGACCTCACCTGATGGAATTCACAGGAATCAATCCACTACACCTGTGGAAAGAGACAATGGAAAAGCTCAATATCATTAGCCAGAAGAGGGTGAGGGGCTGACTGTGGAACAGATCATCAATTGCTCATTTGCAAGTTCAAGATGAAACTGAAGAAAATTAGAACAAGTCCACTAGAGCCAATGTATGACCTTGAGTATACCCCACTTGCATTTTTAGAGACCATTTCAAGAATAGATGTGACCTGTTGAACACTAATGAAAGAAGACCAGATGAGTTGTGGAATGACATCAAGAACATCACACATGAAGAAAGCAAGAGACATTAAAGAGACAGGAAAGAAAGAAAAGACCAAAATGGATGTAAAAAAAAAAAAAAATCCAGAAAAATTGCTCTTGAACATCGAGTAGCTAAAGCAAAATGAAGAAATGATGAAGTGAAAGAGCTTAACAGATTTCAAAGGGCAACTCAGGAAGATAAAGAATTATAATGACATGTGCAAAGAGCTAGAGATAGAAAACCAAAAGGGAAGAACAAGCTCATCATTTCCCAAGCTGAAAGAACTGAAGAAAAAATTCAAGCCCTGAGTTGCGATACTGAAGGATTCCTCAGGGAATATATTAAACGATGCAGGAGGTGTCAAAAGAAGATGGAAGGAATATACAGAGTCACTGTACCAAAAAGAATTGGTTGACATTCAACTATTTCAGGAGGTAGTATATGATCAGGAACCAATGGTACTGATGGAAGAAATCTAAGCTGTACTGAAGGCAATGGTGAGAACAAGGCTCCAGGAATTGATAGAACAATTGAGATGTTTCAACAAATGGATGCAGCACTGGATGTGCTCACTTGTCTATGCCAAGAAATTTTTAAGACAGCTATCTGGCCAACTGACTGGAAGAGATCCATATTTATGACTTTTCCCAAGAAAGGTGATCCAATCAAATGCAGGAATTATTGAACAATATCATTAATATTACACATAAGTAAAATTTTGCTGAAGATCATTCAGAAGTGGCTGCAGCAGTATATTGATAGGGAACTGCTGAAAGTTCAAGCCGGATTCGGAAGAGGACATGGAATGAGGGGTATCATTGCTGATGTCTAACGGATCCTGGCTGAAAGCAAAGAATATCAGAAAGGTGTTTACCTGTGTTTTATTGACTACGCAAAGGTATTCAACTGTGTGAATGATAATGAATTATAGTCAGCATTATGAAGATTGGGAATTCTAGAACACTTAATTGCCCTCATGAGGAATCTGTACATAAGTCAAGAGGCAGCCATTTGAAAAGAATACGGGGATACTAACCCAGAACCCAACCCAGTGCCATCGACTACATGGTTTAAATCAAGAAAGGTGTGTGTCAGTGTTTATTTTTTCACCATACCTATTCAATCTGTATGTTGAGCAAATAATCCAAGAAACCAGAGTATATGAAGAAAAACAGAGCATCAGGATTGGAGGAAGACTCAGTAACAGCCTCCATTATGTAGATGATACAACTTTGCTTGCTGAAAGTGAAGAGGACTTGAAGCACTTACTGATGAAGATCAAAGACCACAGCCTTTAGTATGGATTACACCTCAACATAAAGAAAACAAAAATCTTCACAACTGGATCAGTATGCATCATGATAAATGAAGAAAAGACTGAAGTTGTCAAGGATTTCATTTCACTTGGATCCACAATCAACACCCATGGAAGCAGCAGTCAAGAAATCAAAAGACACATTGCATTAGGCAAATCTGCTGCAAAAGACCTCTTTAAAGTGTTGAAAAGCAAAGATGTCACCTTGACGACTAAGGTACCCCTGGCCCAGGCCATGGTGCTTTCAATTGTCTCTTATACAAAAGAAAGCTAGACAATGAATAAGGAAGAATGAACGATTGATGCTTTTGAATTGTGGTATTGGTGAAAAATATTAGATATACCATGGACTGCCAAAAGAACGAACAAATTTGTCTTGGAAGAAGTACAAGAATGCTCCTTAGAAGCAAAGATGGCGAGACTACGTCTCACATACTTTGGACTTGCTATCAGGAGGGATCAGTCCCTGGAGAAGGACACCATGCTTGGTAAATTAGAGGGTCAGCAAAAAAGAGGAAGACTCTCAACAAGATGGATTGATACAGTGGCTGCAACAATGGGCTTAAGCATAACAACAATTGTGATTCTGCAGGACCGAGCAGGAACTAACAACAACAAGAATCATGGCCTAGACAAGATGACACATAACATTAACTGTCACACTGTTATCATCCTTTTTTTTACAGATGAAAAAAACTTTGAGATAGATCCATTAAATAACTGGCCTACAGTTACATGGCCAGTAAGTGGCAGAGTTAGAATTTTGACCTCAGAGTCTGTGCTAAAAACTAAAAACCCCCTCAATAAATGAGAATAAATTAATTTGACAGCCCCAAGCAGAGCATTTTAGGCTTAATACAATATAGCAGCATTTCTCAAAGTTGTTCAGGGAGCAGATCACTCAGAAAAACTAATACTATTGATACATTTAATTTCATAAACCAGATTCAACAAATGATGGCAACAGAAAACAAGACTATGCTATACAGGGACAAAAAGAATCACAGATACAAGTATCTCCCCTACTCCCAATAAATGAAGCTGACAAACTGAGCTTGGTTGTTTCTAGAGGTTGTGAATATTTGCTACTTCTGTATTTGTTTGGTCATCTGCCAGAACTCTGTTAGCTTCACAGAGGTAGCAGGTTCCAAAGAAATACTCATAGAGGATAACTTATAAACAGGCTGTCTTAGTCATCTAGTACTGCTATAACAGAAATACCACAAGTGGAAGGCTTTAACAAAGAAATTTATTTTCTCACAGTCTAGAAGTTTACAATCCCAAATTCAGGGCGTCGGCTCCAGGGGAAGGTTTTTTCCCTCTGTCAGCTCTGGAGGAAGGTCCTCGTCTTCAATCTTCCCGTGGTTGAGGAGCTTCTCAAGCGCAGGGACCCCGTGACCATAGGACACGCTCTGCTCCTGGTGCTGCTTTCTTGGTGGTATGAGGTCCCCAACTCTCTGCTTGCTGCCCTTTCCTTTTATCTCTTGAGAGATAAAAGGTGGTGCAGGCCACGCCCCAGGGAAACTCCCTTTACATTGGATGAGGGAGGTGATTTGAATAAGGTTTCTTTTTTTACAATCCCATCTTAATCCTCGTAACATAAAATGACGATCACAAAATGGAGGACAACCACCCAATACTGGGAATCACGGCCTTACCAAGTTAGCGCATATTTTTGGGGGGACACAAATCAATCCATGACACAGGCACATTATATCCATTAGTTTATCTTTGGTTTGCCAATTGATTAAAGACCCAGTATTTGACTGTTGTGAAAACATACATGGGGCAGCTACTGAAATTAAATTCTGAGGTTCTGAAAGAGCACAGCAGGAGAAAGACTAATGGAGAGTGGGAAACACCGTACATTTCTAGCAGAAGAGGGGCCTGTGAGGAAGGACACCCACAGCTAGGCACCAGACTATGGTTTAGGAACCCAGGCAGCTCTTAATACCACCTGTCAGCCCTTAATACCATCTGTCTTTGTCATTTATCAGCATGGTTCTTCCTATCCTAACTGAATTTCTGGCAGTTCCCTGTCAATTTACTGCTACAGCAACTTTTGAATGATCGTCAGCAAAATTTTACTTGTGTGTGATATTAATGATATTGTTCAATAATTTCCGTATTCATTTGGATCACACCTTTACAATTCCAGGTACTTCATGTGAGGTCTCTTTGGCTCTGGTAATAATCTAAAGCAAAGCAAAAAGCTGAACATTGTTACTGAAAATCAGCATAAGTGGATGTTTATACAGAAACTCAAATAGCAAGTTTTTCATAAGGGAGACAATTCCAAACTTGGGGGTGATGATCTATCCTAAACATTACATTACTATTGTTAGCCCTGTTTTTTTTTGGTTTTGGTGGTGACTGAAGGTCATTAAATATATTATTCACAGTTCTGCAACTATGAAACAGAAGAGCTCATATCTGAACCTAGGTCATATTTGAACCCGTCTATTGGACGCCAATGTCCATTGTCATTTCCCTATTCAATAATCGATCCTGACCAACTGCACATGTTAAGTGTATGTTCTAATGTTGCCTCTGTCTTCAACTTTCTAGGATGTAATTTGGCATTTCTGTGGTTCCAGCTCTTCATGTCTAAAGCAGGAATAGTTAACATTGGCCTACTGCTATCAGAGGCACTAGATATGTGCTAAAAAGAAGAAAATACAATTCTGGGAATCATAAAACCTCAGCCTGAAAAGGACCTTACAAGCACAACTTGTCCAACCAATAGGAAAGGAAAGAGAGGGCTGAATAGGTTTTTGACTCACGCATATATCATATGGATATATGATTCTGATGTAATAAAATTTCAAAATAGCTGTTTTTTTTCTACAAATTTCAAAGGTAACAGTTTTCAGAAAGGCAAATGTCTAAAATCAGTTGTTTTCAAATGAGTTACTCAAGAAAATAAAGAATATTTTCAAATGTGTTTATATCAGAGTTTAGATATTAACTTTTTCAAAATAAGTTGGCAGTTTTCAATGTCTATTATGTGCTAAGGGCTATACTAAAATTTTTATGTGAATTAACCAATTTCGCCCTCATAACAGCTTAAGGGAGAGATGCAGTTATGATCTCCATTTTTACAGACAAAGAACATGAAGGCATAAAGGTTAAGTACCTGCCCACGTTCATAGAGGATAGAATTCAAGCCTAGGCTTCCTGGCTCCAGAATCTGTGCTCTTAACCATTACACTATATTATTTCAAAACCATACTATACTTTCTCAGTATATCTTCCTGTATCATTATATGATCACTAATTGTAACTTCATGGTTGTAAATTACATTCATTTTCTTACCTCATTTAATTTATAAACATGTTTCTATTTTAGTCTACATTAAGTGTGTTATTTAAAAATGAAGCAGTGCTTTACAAGGCAAAAAAAGTATTTTTATTGTTCACTTTTCAGTAATTTGGTAGGGCAATCTCAAGTACCTTTACTCTGAATTAGGTCCCTCACCTAGTATGCAGAGGCCAACTCTTTAAGGCCTAGCTCAAATGCCACCCCCTCTTTGAAGCTTTCCTCATCCTCTCAGACAAAATGCATCACTTTCTCCTCTGTGTTCTTACAGATTTTATTCTTTCATTACATTGAGTTGTTTACAAATCTATCTCCCCATATTAAAAAAGGATCTTAGTCATTTGCATTTAGCATCAGGACTGGCAGAAAGTTGGTGTTCTATACCTTAATGAGTGGAACTGTGTACATTTTTAATTACCCCCTCCCCCCTCAAAAAAAAAAACATAAAGATTGGCAATTGAGACGTATATGGATCACCTCTCCCTATTGTCATAGCATGATCACTGTGTGCATTTCTAGAAAGCCATGTCAGCAAGAGAAACAATAATTCCTGGGCTTTGGTGCCTTTATTTCTTGAGTGGAGTCAAGGACCTAGAACAATAGTAGTGTATAGGGAAGGCAGAAGAATGTAGCAGGTATTGAAACAAGTTCTGTATTTGAACCCTAGTTGGTTACCACTAGATGTGTGGTGTTGGGATACTAATAATACCTTTATTACAGGGGTGTCGTATATAATAAATGAAAATTATATATAATTTTCTCAGTATTGTGTTTGAAGCATAGAATGTACTTGACATATGCTAGCCAGTTATTAATACTAGGACTCTTGCATGTAAAAAATATACAGTGAAACTCTGAGAGCTGGAACTCAACAGGACTATCATGTTTTTCTGGGTCTCACGAGATTTCCACCTTTGACATGGTGCAGTCTTATCACTTTTCTATCACTCTCTATTAGTGGAAAACTGAGTTTTCTTTCTCTGACAGGTTCTGCCTTATACAAGTTCTGGCTTTCACAGGTTTTACTGTAGTATGGTACCTTTCCACATCGTTTTCACTGGCTATTCTAGTTTGAATTGTATCCCCTAAAAATTGTGTTGAATTCCTGGCCCTTGTACCTATGGGTGTGTTCTTGTTTGGCAGTAAAGGGTTAATGCAGTCCTACCAGACCAGTAGGGTGGACACTAGACCTAATCACTTTTGAGTTATAAAAATACCAGAATAGACACAAAGACGTACACATGAGGGAAGACAGACTCCATGTGAAGATTGTCTACAAGTCAAGGAATGTCAAGGAACCAAGGATGGCCAGCAGACACCAGAAACTAGGAGGGAGGCTCACAGGGGGAATTGACATGGCCAAGACCCTGATGTGGGCTTTTAGCCTCAAGAACTCTGAGAAAATAAATTTTTGTTCTTTAAAGTCACCCACTTGTATTTTTTTTTTAATTAACTTTTATTAAGCTTCAAGTGAATGTTTACAAATCCAATCAGTCTGTCACATATAAGTTTACATTCATCTTACTCCCTACTCCCACTTGCTCTCCCCCTATTGTCAGCCCTTTCAGTCTCTCCTTTCGTGACAATTTTGCCAGCTTCCCTCTCTCTCTATCCTCCCATCCCCCCTCCAGACAAGAGTTGCCAACACACTCTCAAGTGTCCACCTGATTTAATTAGCTCACTCTTCATCAGCATCTCTCTCCCCCCCCCGCTGACCAGTCCCTTTCACGTCTGATGAGTTGTCTTCGGGGATGGTTTCTGTCCTGTGCCAACAGAAGGTCTGGGGAGCATTGCCGCCGGGATTCCTCTAGTCTCAGTCAGACCATTAAGTATGGTCTTTTTATGAGAATTTGGGGTCTGCATCCCACTGATCCCCTGCTCCCTCAGGGGTTCTCTGTTGTGCTCCCTGTCAGGGCAGTCATCGATTGTGGCCGGGCACCAACTAGTTCTTCTGGTCTCAGGATGATGTAGGTCTCCGGTTCATGTGCCCTTTCTGTCTCTTGGGCTCTTAGTTATCGTGTGACCTTGGTGTTCTTCATTTTCCTTTGCTCCAGGTGGGTTGAGACCAATTGATGCATCTTAGATGGCCTCTTGTTAGCATTTAAGACCCCAGACGCCACATTTCAAAGTGGGATGCAGAATGTTTTCATAATAGAATTATTTTGCCAATTGACTTAGAAGTCCCCTCAAACCATGTTCCCCAGACCCCCGCCCCTGCTCCACTGACCTTTGAAGCATTCATTTTATCCCAGAAACTTCTTTGCTTTTGGTCCAGTCCAATTGAGCTGACCTTCCATGTATTGAGTGTTGTCTTTCCCTTCACCCAAAGCACCCACTTGTATTTTTATTACAACAGCACTAAGTAATTAAGGTAATGGCCCTCTACTCACATCTTCTCTGCCCTTTCTCCACAAGCTCCAATTCTTCATTATCAAGCCTAGGTTCATTACCAAACCAAAGGACTCCCAGGGGCAAATTCTAGAGAGAAGTGGTGGTTGTGGAATCCTGAAATCACATCCTATAGGAAAACACTTACACTGTCTACATGGAAGACAAATCCTTTGCCTGGAAGAACAATCCATCACTTGCTGACTGTAGAATACCACATGAACCCACAGCATTTATGTAGCTTCCTTGGTTGAAAACTCTTTCTTGGAACTTAGGGCTTCCAAATTTGCCTCTGTGTTGTTTTTGCTTGGCTCCAGCAAAAGGCTAAGCAAACATTAAGCTAATAAGCTATGATCTTTCAATCACCATTATTTCTAGTCCCCAAAGTCAGCTGAGTATGCAGCCAGAAAGACACAGATGTGTCCTAGAGAAAGTGGGAATTCCACATCAATAAAACGCCAGGGTGATGTAACAGGGATTGAACTCCAATGAGACTTCTCTTTTGTAAGCTCTGGATGGCTATCCAATCTAAATGTCTTTAAATTTCCCTGCCTTGCTTGCAGAATAACAGTGGCCAACATTTGCTTTCTGTAGGCTCAAGATTCTTATTTATAGACTTAGTATACTGCTTGTCTCTGTAGCTCTTGTCAGTTCCCAATAGACATCCATGGTCCTCCAGAACAAAAAAAAAACTAAACCCACTGCCGTCGAGTCAATTCCGACTCATAGTGACCCTATAGGACAGAGTAGAACTGCCCCATGGAGTTTCCAAGGAGCGCCTGGCAGATTCGAACTGCCGACCTTTTGGTTAGCAGCTGTGGCACTTAACCGCTACGCCACCAGATCCTCCATAACTAACATATACCCAAACTCCAAGCATGCTTCTCCAGAATATTATTGTTGTTGTTAGCTGCTGTCTAGTCTGTCCCTAACTCATGGTGACCCCATGCACAATAGAACAAAACACTGCCTGGCCCTGCACCATTCCCCATGATTGGCTGCAGATGGGACCATTTTGATCCATAAGGTGGTGGCTATGCATGAGGTACACTGGCTGGAAATCAAACCCAGGTATCCCACATGGAAGAGGAGAATTCTATCATTGACCCAGCAATAACCTTGCTTAACAACAAGCCTATGTTAGATTTCAGTTTGACCATAGGCATGCCCCCTTAAGTTTGCTTTTGGTATTTGTTATCTGGATTCTTTAGCCTTTCCTGCAGGCAAGAGGCACTTGCTTATCATGTTGGGGAGGCTGGCTCTTCACACAGCCTCCCCACCAGAGACAAGACTATGATAGCCTGGATTTGTAAATGCTTGGAAATGCTAGCTTCATGAATGTAAATGATGAATTTTAAGGGAATCAAAGGTCTATTTCTACAGTCTCCATGAGCTTGAAGTCTTCACTCAAAATCTTAATGGTGATTTATTTTGGAAAAAAAAAAAAAAAAGACTCCCTCTTAGGCCTCTGAAAAACCTCTATAATATTAAAACCCTCCACAGAAGACTTTGAGGCAGTGAATGTGTAACGATTACTTAATGCTCAGCTCTATGCTTGATGTTACAGGGAAAGAGATTGATAGGGGAGGAAATAAAATAAGGGCCTGTCCTTTAGAAGCATATAATTTAACTGGAAGAAAAGAAATACACCCATACTACTTTGCAAACCCCTCCTAGAGCACTTGTGCTTAATTGCATTTATAAGTCTCTGTATCTGTTTGTTCTAAAAGACTATGACTTATTGGGCAGACACAGGGCCTAGTTTTTTTTCATCTGCAGATTCCTATAACTTAACACAGTGCCTGGTACCTTGTTTGTTAAATATATGAATAAATGATTATGAGATCTGTAGTACAGTGATATAAATGAAAGGTAAAAATAATACATCTTGTAGATGTTCAGAGAAGGGAAATGATAATATTTCTCAGTGGTCCAGGAAAGGGTCACAGAAAAAGGGGAACACAATCTACGTATGGAAGAAATGGTCCACCTTGAATGTATGGAAAGATATGGGGAGGCTGTTCTCATGGGCATAAAAAAACTAAAGAGAAAATGAAGGAAGGTGGAAATGTACACCGACAATGAGGAAGAAGAGACTAGCTTAGTAAAGGTTTATAAATTAGTTGGTTTAAAGACTGACCCTATAGGAGTGGTGATTCTGAAATATTTGCATGTGGAAAGAATAAGAACAAACATTTAATAAGTATCTATGATGTACCAGATCCTTTGCAAGGCATTTCACATATATTATTGCATTTTTAATTTTTCATGCTTTCTAGATGGAGACACTAATCTTAGGGTAAACGACAGTGAGTGAGTGACTGAATGAAGACTTGAACCCAATTCTGTTGGACTCCATGCTCTTCTTTTCACTTCTCCACAGTACAATGTCTTCTATTCTTCCATAAACTGGCAGGTCTTCCTCTCAGGTCCTACACTACTATGAATCCCTCCTGGTATACTCTAAATCCTGCAGCCTTCTCCAATGGAATCAAGACACATTCAATGCTAGTCCCTCCACCTTCATCCCCACACAGATAAACTGAACTTTCTCTAAATCACAACACTCCTTACATTTGAATATAATTCACACATTTATTTCTCTAATCAAATGGCAAGTCTTTTAACATTTCTTCAAAGGACATTACCTTCAATTCTTCATCCATCATCTCTCTTTTCATTCCTTGAAAAGGAGGGCCTATAGTAAATATTGACTTTTGATGATGATGATCTGGACAATGACAACATTTTCAAGTTCCTCATTGTTCACAAACCTTACAGAATCCCAGATGCATAATATTGTCCTCTAACAAGTTGAAGTTTCTCTCAGGTCAGATATAACTAGCACTATTCGATATTTATGAAGCAGTGTTTCTCCTGTTGAGAATTTGCTGTGTTCCTTTGGTGAAAGATATATTGAAAGGGGACTTTGTGCAGCAGTGGGGGGAACAGGCTCAAGCTCTATGCCTTCTTAATTGGCTGGCGATGAGTGAAGCCTTTATATAGGACTTCAGTGGTGTTCTGCTTGGTAGGTGCCTGTCACACAATCTGCACAAGTTCAGATGAAAAGAATTTTCAGCATGAGTGTTTGAATAGAATGTATAATTGATAGCACAGGTGGGTGAAAATTCCAACAGCTGAGGTCTCACATCAGTGCAGATCGTGCCTGCCCTACCCACCTCACTAGCCTGTTGTGAAACCTTCTCGTAGCAATAAGGCATTATGCAATTGCAAGTCAGAGTGATCATCTTAGCCTAACACCTGGGTCTTGGCATCTAGCCATGATCCCCCACACTGTACCAACCCTTCTCCTGTGTCTAATTCACTCTTAGTTTTGACTCTAGCTTGGCTATTATTGCTACTCCTAAATTATAACCTAGGAGTTTTACTTATCATGTACTTAGATGTTTGGCAGTCCATGGTATATTCAATATTCTTTGCCCACACCATAATTCCAATGTGTCTTCTTTGGTCTTCCTTTTCCATTGTCCAGGTTTCACATGCATATTAGGTGATTGAAAATACCATGACAGACTTTAAAAGTGAAGGAGCTATAGCTGAAATCAAAGAGAAGCATCCAGAGCCATGTTCATGCTTATCCTACTCCCATTCAGATTCTCCTAGAACACTTTTGTCCAACCAACCCCTCCCTGACCACATCCAGCCTCCTTTCCACTCCCATCACTGCTTTAATGAGCCCTTACCACTGACAGGAGTACACTGCTGTTATAACCTTCAGAATGAGGAAACAAACACATAAACAAATTGAGAACCATAAAAACCTCCAAGGAGACCCACCTGGATTATTAACAATGGCAATGGCAACTGCCCAGAGCACATACAGGATGCTTTCCACTCATCATCTCACATGGCCCTTAACTACCTTTGGAGATCAGCATATTATTGTCCTGATCTTAAGAATGAGAAAACTGAGACTCTATAAGGTAGTGTGACTTGTCCCACAACACACAGCTAGTAGAGACTGTCAGATTCTACTCTTTCATAGCCATGGACACAGCAGGGGTCAGGAAACTGTGTGATATAATGAAAAATAGATTGATTCTAATTCCTGTTCCACCTCTTACTCAATAGGTAACTTTGTGCAAACCTGACCCTCGATTTCCTGTTGCAAAAAAAAAAAAAAAACTAACTAAAATACCACGTTTACATGTCCAGTATGACGATCACCCAAAAAAAAAAAACAAATGTGAGGCTTATTGACTGCAGAAGGCTTGACTTTTCAACCTTGTGTTCCTAAGGTCCCTAGCACAGTGCTAGGCATAGAGCAAGCATTTGAATATATATTTGACAAGAAATACCACACTGCTTAACATAGCGCAAGGCACACGGGATATGCTCACTAAATATTAGTTCTCTCAAGTCTTCAATAGAATTTCCATTACTGAGATACATCTTACAGTCCTCTGGTTTCAGTATCCCTTATAACATGGTGAGAAGGATAACAGCAGGAGTGATAACAATTTGAAAGAACCTGGGAAAGGTGACTAAGGATTTTCTTTTTTTTTTCTTTAAAGTTGGTGTTACAAAGCAAAATAATCTAGCAGTTGATAACATATTTCTCCAGAAATGCAAGGGGCGTAAAAATTATCTATTTCAACTAAAATTGCCTTGTCAAGTTCCCATCTTTAATGAACCCATAAGACTATCTTGGAATAGTTAGAGACTCATTATCTACTTTCTAAATATTCTTTACAGTAAATTGCAATGATTCCCATAATAATGTGCCACAAGATTCTAAAGGAGCATCCTAGGACCACTTTTCAGCTGCAAGTCAAATCTCTATCTTTCATAACTAAATAATTTCAGGAACTCGTAAAATACAACTTTTTGAGAGCCTTTAAATATTGCTGTGCAATAACACACTGCTGCCATATTTAAAGGATGTGTCTATGGTAACATATTCCTATTACTGGAAACTTTTAACACCCACATTAATTCTTGAGCATTCAGTCACAGAATCAAATCAGAGGGAAAAGGATCTGTACTATATTATGATTTCGGAACTAAGGCAAACAAATTTGCCCTTTCACAAAAAGCGTTTCGCCCAAGGTCACATCAGAGTCAGAGCTGACAGGGAGCAAAACACTGGGAGGAACCCATCTGCACACTCTATAGCCCGTTTCCTGGGTGTTTCAGTAAGGCACCCGTAGAGGAATTTTGCTAACATTATTCATTAGCTTAACTCTTCCAGAGACAAATTATTATAGTAATCCTTTTGAATTTAGATTAAAAACACATTTCTAGAGAAAATGGAAAATGTGACTGTTTAGAAAGACAAGAGAAAATGGAAAATGTGACCGTTTAGAAAGACAAGAGAATAGCTATAGTTAATAGCTTAATTTCAGGATTACCTACCTTGGAGACATATATTCAGATGATTCAGGTCAAGGCACACTGCACACATGTCTACATTAAGCACAGTTTCTGGCAAATAATAAGTGCTCCATCAATGGCAGCCATCACCATCCTCGTGATCATCATCATGGTCTTCCTGGCATACAAGCTGCTTACTTTGCAGGTAACTGAGTATCAGAGAATATCTGAAGTGGAAAGAACCTTAAAGATCACCTGGTCCAGGCCCCAGATTTTAAGAAGAGGAAGTGGGAAGATACCTTAACAAAGGTCACTGTATATGTTAGTTAATGGAAAACTTAAGAACCAGGACTCTGTTCTCCCCATGCCTCTAAGCTGCATTCATTAAAGTATATCAGTTTTACTAAAATATGCTTCCACTGAATCAAGATAATTGTATTTTCAGTCAAAGCTTTCTGGTTTTACTCTTAACAGAAAACGTGGCTATGAAAAGAAGAATAATTGAGAAAGCCTAACTCCATTTTATTAATTTATAATTCAAAAAAAATGCACCTTACAATGTATTTATTTGTTTTCCCCCTCTTGCATATATCAGAGAAAATAGGAAAATATATTATCGGAAGGAATGTTCGAGTCCTCTTTACTTTGAGCATTACAATTCATGTATAAACTTCAGGTCGATTTCTAGAGAGTATCTGAACCTTGGGATATTTGTGGAATTTCTTTTGCTAAGGAACATTAGTACTTAGGTTATTCAATCTTTCACATGACTTTCTGCTTCCATTCCTAAGCAATATTCACTACCATCACTAAATTTTAATTAGTAAATATATTGACAAGGATGAAAAAGCCACGTAACTTAGTATAGGCAATATCATTGGGTCCAAAGTCATTTGTGTAGGGATGTTACATTGCAACTCCCAAACCCCCAAATATTCTTTTCCAAATATTCATTTAAATGAAATGAAGGTCCAAGAACATGCTTTGCTTTGTAGTACAAGTGCAGAATAAGACAACGCTTTCTGTGTCATAAGTACATTCAAGATGTTAGTATTTGTTTTTTCATTCCAAACTTATTAATTGAATATGAAATATGCAAGTACAGATCTAAGCATATGCACATATTTTACTGCACTCAGTCCTTGTATTTTCCATTTGAGAGCATTACAGTTATACCTTTTGTGCAGATATAAAAATGGAGGCTCAAGTTAATGGTTAGTAGATGTGAGACTCTACCCCAGACTTTTTTATTTAAAAAAAATGTGAATACACACACCCACCCTTCACTTATCAACTGTCTTGTTATCTGATATTTTGCATTTACAACAATAATAAAAAATCTACTCTCCGACTATTTTTTGTATTATATACATACATCTGGCAGTAACGAACACTGAAGTGTGAGGCGAGAATATCACTGGTTGTGATGATTAAAGTTATGTGCCAATTTGGCTGATCCATAATTCTCAGCAGGTTGGTAATTATCGAATGATGTAGTCATTCTCTAATTTATGATCTGATGTAATCATCCCCCATTTTGTGATCGGATGTGAGCAACCAATCAGTTGAAAAGGGAGTTTCCTTAGGGGTGTGGCTTGCACCCAATATAAATGGACGTACCTGCCACCTGATCTGCAGATTTGGGGATTCACCACTGAATCTTAGTGTCTTAGGTTGGGTCTTGTATAGAAGGAAAACCAGTAAAGCATATAAATATATACAGAGAGAGATTTATATCAAGGAAACAGCTCATGCCATTGTAGGGGTTAGAACATCCCAAGTCTGTGGATCAGGATAGAGGCTTCTCCTGATTCATATAGCCTCAAGGGCTGGCAAATCCAGGATCAGTAGATCAGAGAGCAGGGCTCTTGTTCACAGGCTATGAAGATTGATGAATCCCAAGATTGCCAGATAAGCTGCTATCTCAAGTCTCAAGAACTGGAGTCAGATGAACAGGAGGCAGCTGTAGGATCCAGAGCAGGGAAAAGCCAGAATGCCCACTTATATTCAGATGCAGGCCACATACCCAGGGAAACTTCCTTTCAACTCTGGCTACTCACAGCAGATCCCATCTTGGGGGTGATCACATATAAACATTGAGCATCACTGCCCAGCCAAGTTAACACACAATCTTAACCATCACACTTGATATGTACAATATTAGCTTAAGTCAAGAGCCAGCCAGGAATCCTAAGATTAAGACAATTTCATTTATTTCAGATCATCTCTTGCACTTTGAGTACATAGGCTAAAGTAAACTCTCAAATACAGTCTTGGTTAGGCCTAAACTAAAACCCAGGCTACCCTAATTTTTGCATAACACTGATTTTCACATAACGACTTCATCTTTGGAAACTAACCATGTCAATAAGTGATGGTTGCATGTATAAGCATTATAATGAAAAATAAAATATAACCAAATGTGCATAAACAAAATATACAAATGTACGTACACATTGTAATTAATTCTGAAAAGAATGGCCAGAAAATTATTTTTATATCCATGTCCTCAATTGGGTCAAACTCAATTATAATCATTCTTGGAACGAAATTTTGATACTGGTACTTTGGCATTATTTACACAGTAAATCTTGAGAGTTCTGTGTATTATGTAAATAGAACACAAGATGCCTAAATCTTTCACAAGGTTTCAGTGATGCTCCTACTGTTGTTGGCCAAACTTGGCAAGTTTTCCTAGTTCATTCTGCATCTCAGCTTCTTGGGGAAAATGTTAAGCTTGATTTTGTCCAACACAGCATTATGAACTCAGGTGGGACCCAGGCTCAGACTTCTGCATCTCCCAAATGATTAGTTTTTTTCAGGGCACATTTTTCAACTTTAGAAGAAATCCTGGTATTATTCAACTTCTCATACTACCTGCCATCATGTGATTATGATAAGACTATATGAGTGATCTTCCTAAATATACAAATAAGACCATGTCACTATTGCTACCCTCTCCCTGCTACCTGTAAAATTCCATCTCCTTTACTCACCACCTCGATTTTTTTTCTCGATTTTATTTATTTTGTTGTTGTTGTTGGGAATATATACAGCAAAACATACACCGATTCAACAGTTTCTACATGTGCAATTTGGTGACACTGATTACATTCTTTGAGTTGTACAACCATTCTTACTCCCCTTTTCTGAGCTGTTCATTCCTCATTAACATAAACTCACTGCCCCCTAAGGTTTCTAATCTTTTGAGTTGCCCTTTTTTACTAGATAAGCAAAACTATTATTTCATTTTAAGATTACTTCAGGGAATATTTTTCGTTTAAGGTTTAAATATTATCTGAGGGCAATAGTTTCAGGGGTTCATCCACCCTCCATCACTCCAGAAAGTCTAGAGTCCATGAGAATTTGAAATTCTGTTCTATATTCTCCTCCTTTTGATCAGGATTCTACTATGGAATGCATTCTTCAGTAATGGTAGTTGGGCACCACCCAGTTCTTCTGGTCTCAAGGCAAAGGAGACAGTTGTTCATGGCAGCAGTTAACCATACATTCCATATCCTCTTCCTATTCCTGACTCTCCTTCCTGCTGCTCCAGGTGAATAGAGACCAATTGTTGTGCCTTGGATGGCCACTTGTAAGCTTTTACAACCCAGGACACTACACAACAAACTAGGAGGTAGAACAGAAGCACTAAACACATTATTAGGCCAATTGACTGGGATGTCCCATGAAACCATGACCCTAAACCTCCAAACCAAGGAACCAAATCCCACGAGGTGTTTGGTTGTACACAAGCAGCCTCAGCAGCTACTTTTTTTTTTTTTTTTGTCATTGTTGTAAATTTATCTATCACATAACTTTTGCCCATTCAACTTTTTACAGGTATACAATTTATTGACAGCAATTATAATAATAGACTGTGCAACCCTACTCAGTGTGATTTTTCCAGGGCCATTAGCCCCCTTTTCCCCCTCCCTCCCACTCCTGTTAACCACTAATAAACTTTTGTCTCTGTACATTTGCCCTTTCTTGTCTTTTTATATAAGTGAGGTCATACAATATTTGCCCTTTTGTGATTGGCTCATTTTGTTCAGCATAATGTCTTCTAGCTCTATTCATACTGTAGGGTGTAGCAAGACTTCATTTCTCCTACTGACTGAGTAGTATTCCATTGTATACATGTGCCACATTTTGTGTATCCATTCATCTGTTGATGGGCATTTAGGTTGTTTCCACCTTTTGGCTATTGTGAATAGTGCTACAATGAACACTGGTGTACCAGTCTCTTTTTGGGTCTCTGCTTTCAAGTCTTTTGGGTATATACCTAGGGGTGGAATTGCTAGGTCATATGGTAGTGCTATTTCTAGTTTTTTGAGGAACTGCCACACTGTTTTCCACACCAACTGGACCATTTTGCATTCCTATCAGCAATGAATAAAGGATATCATTTCCCCCATATCATTGTCAACATTTGTTATTTATTTATTTATTTTTATCTTAGCCATTCTAGTGGGAGTGAAATGGTATCTCATTGTGGTTTTGATTTGCATCTCCCTGAGGCTAATGACTCTGAGCATCTTTTCATGTGTTTGGTGGCCATTTGAATGTCCTCTTTGGTAAAATGTCTATTCAAGTCCTTCGCCCATTTTATAATTGGGTCATTTGCCTTTTTGTTGTTAAGTTGTTGAAGTTTTACACATATTTTGGTTATTAAGTTCTTGTCAGATATGTGGTTTCAGAGGATATTCTCCCAGTCGGTAGCTTGTCTTTTCACTTTCTTTTTTTTGTAAAGTATTTTGATGAACAAAAGTTTTTAATTTTTATGACAGTCTATTTATTTATTTTGTTTTTTGCTCTTTGTACATTAGATATGCACTTTTGAAAGCAAGGCCTGACAGCATTGCTCCTGCCTGTTCTTCTAAGAATTGTATGGTTTTAGTTTGCACATTTAGGTCCTTAATCCATTTTGAATTTGTTTTTCTGTATGGTATGTGGCATGAATCCTGTTTCATTTTACTGCATGTGGAAGTTCAACTTTCTCAGCACCATTTATTTAAGAGACTCTTCTTTCCCCATCAGATGGACTTAGCACCCTTGTCAAAAATCAGTTGGCCAAAGAAGTATGGGTTTATTTCTGGACTCTCAATTCTATTCCACTGGTCTATATGTCTATTGTAGTACCAGAACCAGGCTGTTCTGATTTCTGTAGCTGTATAGTATGTTTTAAAATCAGGAAGTGTGAGGCCTCCTACTTTGTTCTTCTCTTTCAGCACTGCTTTAGCCATTCACCACCTCAATTTTTAAGTCACAGCAATACTAAACAATATAAGGTCCCCAAATACCCTATGCTTTTTCAGTATTCTGTGTTCATATGTGCCTCGATTTCCCTCTAATCACTTGTCTATTCTTACCTCTTCAAGCCTCACCGTCTTTCAAATCTGAACACTCTCTGTTTCATATGGTCTTCTCTGTTTCCCTTGAGAAGAATTAAATGCATATTCCCCAACGTTCCCACAAGAATTTCCAGCATGGCAATTGTATTATATGTTAATATATATTTGTTGAGGACTAAGGTGTACCTGACCCAAGCCATGGTATTTTCAATTACCTCACATGCATGTGAAAGCTGGACAATGAATAAGGAAGACCAAAGAAGAATAGATGCCTTTGAATTATGGTTGTTGCCAAAGAATATTGAAGTTACCATAAACTGCCAGAAGAACAAACAAATCTGTCTTAGAAGAAGTACAGCCAGAATGCTCCTTAGAAGCAAGGATGGTGAGACTTGGTCTCACGTAGTTTGGACATTTTATCAGAAGGGATCAGTCCGTGGAGAAGGACATCATGCTTGGTAAAGTAAAGGGTCCGCAAAAAAAAGGAAGACCCTCAACAAGATGAATTGACACACCAAAGGCTCAAACACAGCAGTGATTGTGAGGATGGCGCAGGACCAGACAATGTTTGGCTCTGTCGTACATAGGATCACTATGAGCTGGAATACAATTGACGACACCTAACAGCAACAATATATTTGATCATCTCTCCCAGTCAACTGTGAGCTCATTGGGGTAAAGACTATTTCCTTTCAAATTTGAAAGGGAATTCCTAGTGCTGTCCTTGACATACAATAATTATACAAAAGTACTTGTATTAAATAAAGTTTGAAATTTTAGGTAGTCAAGAGGTATAGTTGGATTTTTTTTTTTTTTTTTACGGAGATTCTCAAAGATGATACTGCATATTCTAGACAAGGGGACATTGAGTGTTCTGTATAGAATACACATTTAACTTGGTAAGCGGTACCACCACAGAAGAAGAGATGCACAATACCCTGCTAAAACGAAGATTCAGGAAGTGGATATTGGTATACACCAGCTCCAAGAGACTAAAATCTAGAGACAGAAACTGTACTGGGATTAAATGGTCCAATTCAAAGGCATTATATAGTTATGGACAAGGGTTTACTACGACTAAATGAATTTATGATTCTGTGATTTATAACTTCCCCATTTTGTTCATCTGTTAACTTCGGTTTCTCCACAGTGGTCAATAACAGCATCCTTAAGGGGGGGAGGTGTGTGACTATTGAGAGTGATAACCCAGGAAATTGAGCCCTACTTCACAGCCAGGCTTGGGAGGGGACACATCTCAAATGCTAAAGGGATTATTTTCAGATACTAATGAAGAAGAAAATAGATAGGGAGCTTGGTATCTGCAGCAGAAGAAATGCACTCAGGTGGAGCTCAGGGGGAGCATGGAGAGTTTGGTGCCTAAGAGAGGGTATCAGGCCTAAAAATTGGAAAGAACCATGTGATATTTCCTATCTTCGTCTCTCCTGCTCCCACTAAAACTGACCCAGGAGAAATATGAGTCTTGCGGGTAAGGCAGACCTCAGTTCAAATAGCTTAACTTCTCTGTTTCTACATTAGTAAAATGAGGTAATAATAACTTCTTTGCAGGTTGAAAGAAATAGAGAAGTTTGTTCATTTAATACATTTTTAATGAGCTGGGCACAGATCTTATATTTATTGGCTAGGCAAATAATAGTTGTGGTTGCATATTATCTGGTAAGAATGGTAATATTCACTCTTCTTTCATCATAATTAGCTTAAAAACTGGAAAAGGTAAGTATGGATATCTCTCCAGTGTGATATTTGAAACACTAACAACTAGTCTCAATAAATAATTCAGATAAATATAGAGCAATTCTGACTGCAGCAGGGGTTTGGTCAGAGATCTCTCACGTGCTGTGTTTCCTGAGGCACCAGAGAACTCTAGGGCCATGGTTTAAAACCACTACAGAAAGCAGTAACCAAAACCTGTTGCCATCAGCTCAATTCCCACAGAAAGCAATAGACAATCATTATTTTTGATGAAGGAAAAGCATGACTTAAGTGCTCCTTTCAAATGATTAGCTGGAAATAGTTATGAAGGAAGGATTGAAGAATGAATCTGTTGGTGGCAAAGAGATCATCTCAGAGGCTAGTGCTCAGTATAACACACTCCTGGCATGTGGAGAGGAGGGATGACGTTGGGGAACTGAAATTGGAAGACATTTTTAGAGAAACAAGTTTGGTGACAGATATAATATACAGTTAGTTATAATTTTTTTCTGAACCAAAAATTGGGATTATATACGGTCATTCTAGAGATTTCTGTGCCACATATGGATTAAAGACATGGAGTAGGGAATTGGAAAGAAAAATCACATTTCTGGCATACTGGAGGCTTTCTACAGTACATGGGAAAACATAATAGAATTTCAAACATCTGAAATCTGGGGCATAGGAGCATCAAAGATATAGAGGATAAAACAAAGGTTAAGGTTTCTAGCTTGAGAGACTGGAAACCCAGTGGTTCAACGGAGAGAAATTGAAGCATAGAAGAGGTTAATGGTTTGCCCTCACTACGTCTTAGATCTGATGAATTTGATGAGATGGCAGGACCTACCCAGAAAAAAAGCCTATAGGTAACTAGAATTACAAAATGGAAAAACAGAACGAAAACATCATTTTAAGAACTTCCAAAGGAATCAACAAACTATAAACAAACTACTTGCAATTCTAGCTCAATGTATTTAAGAAATAAGCGATCCTTTCTTACTGTGATATGGAAATTGTCAAATCTTGAAAAACACCTCGTTTTATAAAGAACGAGGTGGGATATGAGAATGTATTGGGGACATATTGTTAAGAAACAAGAATTTTAAAGGTTGCTTCATAAATAAAATATGCTGGTTGCCAGGGAAAATTACTTACTTGGGAATGGACTATCTACAAATTCTGGAAAGATCAAAAAGACTGCCAGAGTAGCCCTGGTATGAGAACTAAAAAATAAACAGAAAATGAATGGAAGTTGCTCTATGGGGTAAGTGCTGACAATTGTATTCAAGCAGGGATCTCACCAAAAAAAATATATTTTCCTTATAGCAAGAGAATGTGGCTGATAGAGAATAGTTTACAGGGACATGGTTTAACTCTACTTCATAGAAGAACTGGAAAAAACCATACCTTTATTCCAGTCTTTCTCTTCTAATTCTTATTGTGGCAAATGATCCTTTTAATAAACCTTACTTAAAGACCATGGCATACCTACAGACCTAAAACTGGGGTTTCAGATCACTTCAGGTTTCTTCTAATGTTACATTTTTATCATCAGAGATTCTTCAAAGCAATTGCCAGAGAATAAAAATTGCATAACCTGAAAAAATCACACAAATTAATACATTTCTGCAATCATCAAACTCATCGTTTGAGTACAAAACATAAACTGAACAGACATATTCTAAGAAAGTAAGTTTTTGAAAGGTACTGGTCTTCAGAACGAGCAATCTGCGTTCTGGTAGGAAAAACAAGAGAAGTCAATAAATAAAAACTATAAAAAAAATAAATAAATAATCATCATAAAATTACCAAAGAAGCAACTTGTAGGAAGCCATTTTTGAAGAATTAAGAAGTATGTGGCAGTATTTATATAAACAGAAGTTTATAAAAACCTTTATTTATAATAGCAAAAGGTAAATATTCTAAATGCCTAACAAAAAGCAACCAATTAAAATAGTCATAGGATATCTGTGCAGTGAAATACAAAGAAGTCATTAAAATCATGATTTTAGGATAAAATGATATAGAAGAATACTCATAGTGAAGATATCCATTATGGTATGGAAAAGGTTTATAATACTGTATTTGGCATAATGCAAATTTTGTGATAAATATTTGTGCGTGTGTTTGCATATATGTACATGTATGCCTTAAAGAGGATGAAGAGCATATATCAAAATAATGTGAGTTTTTTTCTGTACAGTAAAATGGTTCTTAACTTTTTTGGCATCATGGCACCCTTTGAGAGTATGATGAAAACTTTGGACTTCGGTAAGGCCAATACACATAAAAATTTCGTATATATTTAAGGTCTTTATGGATCTCCTGGAGTCCGTCCGTGAACTCCGGCATGGGGTTTTTGGGTATAATGGTATTTTGAAGATTTTTAGTTTTCATACTCCTCTATATTAAAAACAATTGTATTGGAATATATATTATTTTGTTATCAGAAATTAATCAATATGTGTTATTTTTTAAAACTACAGTTGTATCGAATAAAGGTTAGAATGCTTTGAAGGAATTTTCCCAGCTATTTCTCATTGCAGGCCAACAAGTTATTGTATTTCTTGTTTTATATACGGGGGGAAATTAAGGCAGACAGCAATTTTCTGATTTATCCAAGACCACCCAATATGTTAGTAGCAGAACTGAAATTACAGCATGCTGCTTTCTAGGCTTTGGTTAGCCTACAGAATTGCAATAACTAACAAAATGTTATAATTTTAAAGGTAATTTTAACATTTCTGAAAACATTTTTTCCCTTTAATGTTTAGTTCTTTGGAAAAAATAGTTCTCTGCTGGAGCAAGGCTTTGTAGGATGTATAGAGCAGTATATACACAATAATTGCTTCAGCTGAAAGCCTTTCTATTTAATGACTGTAAATCAAAAACTCAAAGAAAACTTTGTCACTTGTAAAAAAAAAAAAAGTACACAATTGTCTTTTCTCCTTTGTTCTGATGGAGAACACATCATATTACCCAATATGTCTTAATATACTTTTGGTTCATGAATCAAAATTCTTTAAGATTCCTTAGGCAGTGCCATCAAATAAAAATTAAAAAAAAGAATTGGAATTCAGTCAACTTTCTTGCCTTTGCCTCTGCTCCAGTATCTATGAACCCACAGATGTAGCCTTCAGTCAGTGTCTGTGGCCTCTCAGGTAGAGGGTTGAAGTGGCTACCTCTGAAGCCACTGCTTATCGCAGCTTCCTAGTACTGAATTCTAGCTTATTTCCTCAGCGAAACATGAGAGATCCTTATTCCAGTACTTTATCTGAGGAATGCACTATGAGAAAATCCAGAGGAAAACCTCTTTTTGAAAATGATCAATTATTAAAGCTTCAAGAATCCAGAACTCCATGGGGGGAGTTATATTCTGTGTTCCTCCGAGGAACACAGAGGAAACTGCCATCTCAGAAAATATATTTTATTTTCTCCTGAGAGTCTAGAAAAATCAGCTGTCTGTAAGTGACTACATTCTATGCCATGCTGAAATATTATATATAATCAGATTCAGATGTACCAAAAAGAAATATGCCTTCTATCCATTCCCCCTGGCTAATACTGGACAGAATTATAAAGTACTTGAAGACAAATCTCACTAGTCCTGTTTCCAGAGCTCCCTTTTTCCTCCCTGGACACCCTGACTATTCCTCTTTTTTCCCCTTACCCTAAAGATCAATTCTGTCCAGATTCCTAAGGGTCTCCTCTGCCACTCATTCATTCATCTATTCATTCAACTCATTTTTTATCAAATGCTTCTTATGTACCAGGTTCTAAAAGAGAAAAACATCTAACTTCCACCAAAATATTCCTCTGTATATTTGCATATTTGTTTTTAAAGAAATACTTAAGGGAAAAGAGACTAGCAAAATAATAATTACCAATGGTGCTATATTAACAATAGGAGGAAAATTTACGTTGGGAAAGTGAACCTTCCAGGCTTTCATGAGGAATCCAACCACTCTGCCATAACATAAACCATTTTCAACATCTGTAGTTGTTGTTAGGTGCTGTCGAGGCAGCTCCTACTCAGAGGCCCTATGTACAAAATAAAGAAACACTGCCCAGTCCTGTGCCATCCTCACAATCATTGCTATGTTTGAGCTCATTGTTGCAGCCACTTTATCAATTCATCTAAAGGGTCTTCCTCTTTTTCGCTGACCCTCTACTTTACCAAGCATGATGTCCTTCTCCAGGGACTGGTCCCTCCTGATAACATGTCCAAAGTATGTGAGATGAAGTCTCTCCATCCTCCCTTCTAAGGAGCATTCTGACTGTACTTCTTCCAAGAAGGAATTGTTCATTCTTCTGGCAGTCCGTGGTATATTCAATATTCTTTGCCAACACCATAATTCAAAAGCATCAATTCTTCTTTGGTCTTCCTTATTCGTTGTCCAGCTTTTACATGCATATGAGCTGATTGAAAGTACCATGGCTTTGATCAGGTTTATCTTAGTCCTCAAAGTGACATCTTTACTTTTGAACACTACAAAGAGGTTTTTTGTAGCAGATTTTCCCAAAAGCAATGCCATTTGATTTCTTGACTGCCGCTTCCATGGACGTTGATTGCTGATCCAAGTAAAACGAAATCCTTGACAACATCAGTATTTTCTCCGTGTATCGTGATGTTGCTTACCAAATACATAAAATAGATAAGCATTGTAATTCACTAGATTTTAAACTCAGTGGAGCAGGAAAAAGCTTTCCTTTTCTGGATTATCCATCAGAGTTATTTGACTCTACTTGGGGCTCAGGACCTGAAATATAAACTGATGTTGAATTAAAAGCAAGGTGCTAAATAATATGGAAGATACAAAGATGTCACTCTTTTAAAGAAATACAATGTTCATTACCAATGTTCGCCATTTTTCACATATAACAAGAGTGTAGTGAAGATTTGTCTTTCTGTAAGTTTAAAAGGATGAATAAAATCAACAGAGATACAAGCTAGGGAAGTTTTAGGTATGTTTCGTAAACAAGCTATCAAGTTTGGCATGTAAATGGAAAAGTACAATACATTAAAAATCTGTTTTGAAATTTATATAACATTCATGAACACATTGTGAACTATGATAATAAAAGTTGAGATTAGATTTCATGTTTTTGAAGATAAAAACTGTTCAGAAGAAATGAAAATTGGAGAAGCTTATAGAAGACAGGAGAAAATGGTCTTTTTCCCCTCAATTTCAATCTTAGGCAAATGAGATTTTCACTTAAGAATAACTGCTAAGATTTTCAAATGTCAAAAAATGGATTTATTTGCGGACAGAGAGAAATGAAAATTAGAATAATTCTTGAATACATTTTTCCAATGCTTTAATTAGTTTAAACAAATATTACTTTGAGGGTATGGAAGGTCCTGCATTCGTGCTAAATGGTTTAGAGAAAAACATCAAAATCGCCCCAGTACTACAGCTTCTAATCCCTACCGGTAACTTTTTTTTTTTTTCTGTTGTACTGAATAAATTACAGGAAGTCGAAAAAGCTTTTTACTTTGTGAGAAAACGTGGGTGAGACGCTAAAGGAAGAATGTAGGAGGGAATGTCTACTAAAGAGAGAGAAAATAAATCCCCAAAGAGCCAAGGGGAGGTTTATATTTCTAAGGTATTTAGCGTCTTGGCATGTAGGAGCTCAGACAAACACTAAAAATAAACACATATATGCAGTGAAAAAAAATCTTTCCTGCTACCTGGCACTAATGAGTGAAAGATGAATTCTAGTTTCCATATACTTAGAATAGAGAAAAGCACAGAAACTTCATGTGCCACAAAATAAGTTTTAAATCCTTATTAGCCCTTAGTTGACCTCATAAAGGGCCTCTTTACGTGTGCTTCTTACAAAATAAGCAGGCACATTACTAAATCAATGGAGTACACAACTTCATTGAAGACCACGACATTTCTTTAGGCCTTGTGTTCTCTTGGGTTGTGTTTATAGCAGGCTCTGATGGAATTGTTTTAGGCTTTTTATAATAATAGAGTCATTCCTATAGAAAGTGAGTCTTTTAATCTTCTACCCCAAATTTTCTGATGAAGATAGAGATCAAGTGTTTGAGATAAAAAGGCAATACATTCTAAAGTCAGTTTTGAAGGGAGCTATTGCTGTCCATTCCAATTTGTTTATAAGTTTCTTTCTTTTTTGATGAATCCTTCTTTGCTTTGTGGTGATTTATATTAATTTGGCAAACAGCTAAAAGGACTCCTTAGGTAGCTGAAAAGAGAAGCTTTTAAGGTTAAATGGCCGAGCTTCCCAACACAGCATATCTGGTATCTACACTTGGCTTGAACACCCACATTAGCAGAAGGTGCCATCTGACCTATTGCCTTTATGAGCAGCTCTGTCAAGTGCTCTGTCTTATATTATATTAAAAGCCATCTTCCTTCCTACAACTTTTCCCCTCATAATTTGTTCAAAATAAACCTACTCACTCTTTCTCATGACTTCCCCCTGAACTACTGAACAAAGCTCTCATGGACCTTCCTAAATGTTCTCCTTTTCCAGCTGGTTAAGAATGCACAGTCTGCAGGCAGACTGCCTGGGTTCAATTTTCAGTCCCATTGTGTTCTAGCTGTGACCTTGGGCAAGTTAAGCCTCAGCTTGCTAATTTTCAATGTGGTGATATGAGAATACCTATTTTATAACACTGTTGTGAGAATTAAATCAGATAATATAGTGGGTACTAGACCATAAAAAAAAAATATGTGATAAATGGCTTCATATGTCCCTCATGACACATACTTTTCAAGATCTCTGGCCAGCAGATGTTTCCTCTTCTGGATGTACTCGGATACATCAATCTCTCTCTTAATAAATGGGATTAAGGATTGTAGAGAAGAAGAATCAGGAAAAGGAGCAAGGAGTTGCAATTTAAAATTAAATTCCATTATTAATTTCAAAATCAGTGAGGCTCATGTTGATAAGCAGACTATTAATTTTCTTGAGGACGATGTATTATACTTCTATTTCTAGCATTGTTGTTGTTGCTGTTAGGTGCTGTCCAGTTGGTTCCAACTCATAGCAACCATGTATACAACAGAATGAAACACTGCCCAGTCCTGTGCCATTCTCACAATAGTAGCTATGTTCGAACAATTTCTAGCACGGTGTGTGAAAAACAGTTTTCAATAAATGGAGTTGGCCGACTCTTCCTGTAAAGGGCTCCTCATTGCCGGTTGAGTCAATTCAGACTCATAGAGAGCCTAAGGACAGAGTAGAACAGTCCCATAGGGTTTCCAAGGAGCAGCTGGTGGATTCAAACTGCTGACCTTTTGGTTAGCAGCTGAGCTCTTAACCAGTGCACCACCAGGGCTCCTGTAACGGGCTAGATAGGAAATATCATAGGCTTTGCGGGCCATATTGTATCCATTGTAACCACTCAATTCTGCCATTGTAGTGTGAAGTAGCCACAGATAATATATAAATGAATAAGCATGGCTGAGTTCCAACAAAATTTATGAAGATTTGAAATTTGAGTGTTATATAATTTTCCTGTGTTGCCATGTCACAAAACATGCGATTTTGATTGTTTTCCAGTCATTCCAAAATATAAAAGCCACTCTTAGCTTGAGGTTATACAAAAACAGGCAAGGGGCTGGATTTGGCCCACTGGCCGCTATTTGTTTGCTCTAACCTAGCCTGAAAGGAGGCAGCCCACATTCATCTGAATTAAACAGGAGAAATGACATGGATACTTTTACATAGGCTGGAGTAGGTGGGAGAGGCAAAGCAGGATGCAGACTGGCCCAAGGCAGGACACTTGAGTGGTTAATTAAAAATGGGAAATCCCATTTAAAAGGAAGGAAAAATGTCATTGGTGCTTTTTTTTTTTTTTTTTTGAAGTCATTGGTTTTTCTCAGAGGTGACATTACTTCTTTGCCATCCAACTTACTGGTATATGGTGGCACCATTTAACAGGAACTTGTAAACTAGAATATACAAGCCTTTTGATTCCTATTAAGCTAGTTCCTCTAATGTGATGTTATGTAATTTAGTTAACTTCTAAATGTTTTCCTTGTAAAAGGGCCATAATTATTATAACAGAACCTGCTACGTGAGATTGCAGTATGATTAAATAAGATACGACATTTAGAGTGGTTAGTACTGTACCAGGCCCATAGTAAGACCTTGATAAATGTTAGCTTTGTGAAAGGAATAATGAAAAAGAAAAAAATTCTCATGGGTAAGGCATATGATCAGTTGGTTTCATTTATAAAACACCCATACTTATTTCTTGAAAGAGTGCTACTCTCATAATTAACATTACCTAGGAACTTGTTACAAATAAAACACCTGGCTCTCTGATGTGTGTCATGGTAGAACTGTGCTCCGTAGGGTTTTCAATGGCTGATTTATTGAAAGTAGATCACCAGGCTTTTCTTCCAAGGTACCTCTGGGTGGACTTGAACTTCCAACGTTTCAGTTAGCAGTCGAGCAGATTAACAGTTTGCACCACTCAGGGACTCTTTGTTACAAACACAAATTCTCAAGTCCTATCCCAAATCTAATGAATCAGAAACTCTGGGGTTGGGGCCCAGCAATCTGTATTTTAACAAGTCCTCTGGATCAAAGACTATTAGGGGTGAAATGTGGTTAAAATAAATAAGAGTATCTTTGAAGTTACACATGGGTATAGACTTCATGAAAATAAAATGACTTAATTCTTACCACAAACCTAATAAGGGAGGTTGGTGAAATGTTAATACTTTCAGATTTTATGTAAGGACACTATGACTCAGTGAGGGTCAGTGATTGTACCAGTGTCACAATTAGCCAAGTCCCACTTTCTATTTCTGAGCACTTTCCACTTTACCTTACGCCATGACAGAAGATGGTGATTGGGACTGTCTGTAATTGGTAAAGAAGAAGAGGGGGTTGGAAGAGGATTCCTGTTACATGGCAATTAGCCTCAATACCCTTTATGTACCAGGATACTACTTATCTAACCACTATTCATTTCCCTTTCTTCTTTACTAATATAATCTAAATTTTTTTTTCAGATAAGTAATGTGCCCAGATAAAAACATGTATTTTCAAGGTTCCCTTGCATATGGGAGTTGTGATATGACAATCCTTGTCAATGGCATGAAAATGGAAGTCATAGTCTCAGGGTTCTTTGAAAACTCTAAGTGGGCAAACCTAGGTGGCATGTGCCTTTTGCCTTTTCCTCTTTTTTAACCTGGAACTTGGATGCAACACTTGAAGCTTCAAGAGCTATCTTGTGACCATGAGGAACACAGTACAATGCTAAGCTTAACAGAATAGAAATATTCAAGGAGAATGAGTACCAAGGGCATCCTTGAGTCACTATGTCTACCATTAACTGCCTGTATCAGACATCTTCTTATATGAAAAAAAAAAATCTCATGTTCTTAAATTTTATTGTGCTTTAAGTGAAAGTTTACCAATCAAGTCAGTCTCGCACAAAAACTTATATATACCTTGCTACATACTCCCAATTGCTTTCCTCCTAATGAGACAGCCCTGCTCCCTCCCTCCACTCTCTCTTTTTGTGTCCATTTTGCCAGCTTCTAACCCCCTCTACCCTCTCATCTCCTCTCCAGACAGGAGATGCCAACACAGTTTTAAGTGTCCACCTGATCCAAGAAGCTCACTCCTCACCAGCATCCCTCTCCATCCCATTGTTCAGACCAATCCCTGTCTGAAGAGTTGGCTTTTAAATATCTCATTTTAAAGCTACTATTTATTCTGGTTTTATTACTTGCAGACAAACACCATCTTAACTGATACTCCCTGTTAAGAAGGTGGGGGGTGGAATGGGAGTAGGGAGTAATTGGCTGCCCTGACAGTTTTTAAGCAAAAGATATTGACACTAAAAATACGCCAAGCATCTAGATTTTGGGCAAATCCAAATTGTCTGCCTTTCCTGACTATATTAGTTTCTCAAGGGTTTATAAAAAATTACCACAAACATGGATGGCTTGAAACAAAGAAATTTACTCTCTCATAGTTCTGGAGAGTAGAAATCTGAAATCAAGTTGTCAACAGTGGGCACGCTCCCTCTGAAGCCTCTAGGGGAGGACCTTTACTTGCCTTTTCCAGCTTCTGATAGCCCTACGTGAACCTTGCCTTGTGCCAGCATAACTCCCATCTTTGCCTCTGTTTTTACGTGGCTGGGTTGTTTTTGTATTGTTTTGCCTTCCCTCTATAGCTCAGGGTCTCTTCTCCTCTTCTTATAAGAACACTAGTCAGATTGTATTAAGGCCCACTCTAACAAACTTAACTTGATTATGTCTGCCAAGACCGTATTTCCAAATAAGGTCACACTGACAGATATTGGGGGTTGGAACTTCAACATATCTTTTTGGAGGACCCAATTCATCCCTTAACATTAGCTTTCCAGCATCTACATTCGCTTGATCCTGTTTTCTCGCCAGATGTCCTTGTTTTCTACCCATCCTTGTTTGTAGCACTTCCGTCTTTATGTTACTCTTGAACTTTACCAAATGACTGTTAATTCTCACTTTCTCTTCCTGAAATACTATTCTTTCTATTCTTGACTCTCTTGACACCTGGTAAACTCTTTGTTATTCTTTAGGAGTCAGCTCCAGTATCCTGTCATCAATGAATCCTTTACTGACTGACCCTGGCAGGCTTAGCCATGCCTTCCTCTGTACTCCTCTTACTCCTTGAATGTGGCCCTATTATAAGAGCTGTCACATTTTATGGCTTTGATTTATGTGTATGTCTCCTCTGTTTAACCTACTGAAGACTGGGACATTGTTTTTCATCTCTTTATCTCCAAAATGTGACACATGACGTGGTATAAAGTGGGAACTTGATACATGTTTTCTGAAAGAATGAGTGGATTGAAGGGTAGATGCAGTGATAATATTTAAAATAATACCAATTCAACTAGTCAAACTAATCAAAGTGGTTACCAGTGGATGTGAGGTACCAGTGATTACAAGGCTGAGTATATCAGCCCTATACGGGTGAATGGGCCACACATAACGTAGTACCACATGTACTTATGATAACAGACCATATTCCTAGGGTAGCTTATCTATGGCCTTTCATAGTGTATTTGTGTGTATAATTATGTAAATGATGCAAGGCATATATTTAATACCATTTAAAGAGAGCTCTGATCTTCCTTTTGTCAAGTGCCAGAGTAAGTCAGTGACTTTCTTCCAGCCAAAGTCAAAGGCTTTCTAGTCTCCTATTTATTATTATAAAATTGTTTTAGTCATTTGTTTCTTCTATTGCAAAAATACAGCAAAGGGGAACATTTTGGTATGTTGCCAGCTGACAAATTTATTGAGCTACTTATGACCTTCTAAGATTTGATTTTCCTTTTTTTTATGTCTTCATTAAGATGTTTTTATTTAACAGGAAGAAGAATTTGTATTGACTGACAGTTCTGCTATGACTAGGGTGTCCGTAAAAATTATCATACAAACTAGGATGTTCTTGAGAATGACAGGATGACTGGCATAGACTATTTCAAGCACATGGGACACAAGGTCACTCTAACAATAACCCCTAAAGTACCTTATGCACCACATGACCCACACGGCCATGCATCCTACCTTCATTCAACCATCTGTTGATTATTTAGCACCAACGGGAACCAAGCACTGTGTTGTTGTTGTTGTTACTAGTTGCCATCAAGTTGGCTCCAACTTATGGTGACCCCATGTACGACAGAACAAAACATTGCCTGGCCCAGTGCCATCTTCATGATGGGGGTTATGTTTGAGTCCATTGTTGCGGCCATTGTGTTAATTCATTTCATTGAACGTTTTACCTTGCCTTTGCTGGCCCTCCGGTTTACCAAACGTGATGGCTTTCTCCAGTGATTGATCCCTTTTAATGACACAGCCAAAGTAAGAGAGTCAAAGTCTTGGCCAATATTCTGTGCTCCACAGGCTTTTCATTGGCTGATTTTCAGAAATACATTACCAAGCCTTTCTTCCTAGGCTGTCTCAGTCTGATTTTACTTATTTTTAAGACACAAATATATTATTAATTTTTACTACTAATAGCAATACTCTTATAAATTTTCTAAATTTTAATCAATGACCCTGTTAATAAGGGAAGAAAATGCGTACCCATCTCCCATTTTACATTTATTGCCTGCATTTGGATTTCTCATTCAGTCCATGAGAATTCCAAGTCATGAATCTTCCCCATTCTTCCCTAACCAAATTAAAAGGAAGTTATCAATGCGTTTGATTTTTTGGTTATATAGTTTAGGGCCTCTGGGTGGTGCAAATGTTTAAGTCCTCAGCTGTTAGCAAAGAAGGTTGGTAGTTCAAACCCATCCATAAATCCCTGTGAAGAAAGGTCTGACAAGCTGCTTCTGAAAGATCACAGCCATGAAAACTCTATGGAGCCAGTTCCACTTTACAACACATAGGGTTGTCATGTGTTAGAACTGACTCAATGGCAACTGATTTACATATGTATATATGCACTGGGCTGGGATATATATATACACACATACATACCTATGTATATTACACTATTGGTTGCTGTTTCATCACCAGTGTCTCCCTTTTTCTCTTTAATAGAATTCTAATCTTGTTCAAGAATCCACCTGTCCTTTCGAGAAGAAGCTGACCCTACCCCAGCTCCAAGGGGTATATACTGATTAGGCTAAGACTATTGGCACATGACATTCCCCTGGTAAAAATGGCTGTTCTGGGAGTAGATACAGGATCTAAGATGGTTCACTCATACTGAAGAGTGTCTCTTGTTCTCTGTGTTTTTCTCTCTCTCCCACTGGATGAGAACAAGGCAGAATTTTGCCTGAATTGCTGGTGGCAACCATCTTGATACAATAAGGGAGGCAGCTTCAGGCCGCAGCTTTCTCAGAAGACAAAACCAAGAGATGGCAAGTCAACTTTGATGACTACTTTGAGCTGTTGACTCAACCAATGCAGGAGCCAAACCTCTCTCTAGGACTCTTACTATATGAGATAAAGACTTTTCTTACCTTTAAAACCAATTTTCATGGAGTTTTCCGTTACAGAAATACTCCTAACTGATATACATTATGCTCTATCCTGTTAGAAATTCTGATATTAGTTAATTCATGTTAATCTGGACCCTTTTATTCTAGTTCAAATGATGAAACATTCAATATATATTTAATGTTGGTTGAGATTTTTTAAAGCATTAAACATAAAGAAAAATTGTATCTGATGTTTTCAATCTATAATAAATACATCATGAAGTGGGGGTTAGCAAACTTTCTGGTAAAGGGTCAGATAGTAAATATTTTCAGCTTTGTGTAACATGTGGTCTCTGTCTCATCTACATACCTCTGGCATTGTAATCTGCTATTGTAATATAAAAGCAAACAAATAGGCATGGCTGTATTGCAGTAAAATTTTATTTACCCCTTTAATGGTCCCTGGAGATACCCCAGTTACATTTTTCACTCCTGGGGTTTATTGGTAGGCATTTGAGCCACTTTTAGTACGTTCTGGCATCATAGCGGATACTGGTGCAACTAGCTAAACAACAAGGAAGTTGGTCTGCACCACATTTTAGTGTAGAGAGCCATTCGTATGAGGAGGTGCTTCCCAGAGGAGTGTGACTGTGTGAAACTTGTGTCTTTTGGCTTCTGTACAGTGAGATAAGTCTCGCAAGTCTGTTTACTATTTCCTTCATGTTAACGGGAAGATATGGTTCTGGCATTCAGAAATATTCAAGTAAATAAGTTTTTGGGGGGTAAAAACAGTTTGTGGTGCACTTCCTGGGCCACGGTACTGATATGTACTGCATGTGTGATGTGCTTCATGGAACATGGGACCAATATGGAATGCTTGCAGTTGGCACCTTATTTTTTCACATCATAAAAAACTACCATCACACAATAATTTATCAGCAATTCCGTTAGTGAATAAACATGGCATCACCAAAAAATTCTTAAAAAAAAAAAAAAGTCATCCTTTAAAGGAGTACTGTATTTACAAAAACAAGCAGCCAATTTGGGATTTGGCCCTCTGGCTGCAGTTTACAGGCCACTGGAATAAAATAACCTCCCCTCATTGAGGTTAAATGTCCCTTTTAAAGCAGGAACTGTCATATATGTACATCACTTTTTTATGTGGTGTTATCCATATAATCAGTAATAAATTCATTCTTTTCTTTTTAGGCCTTTTGTTTTGCTGAAAATTGCTGAAAGATTAAAGACCTGTGGACTGATTGATGTTCCCTGCCCCCCTCCCATCCTTCACACGTTGTATACTGGGACTCCACTCCTGTCTAAAGAAGCTGGATATTTGTGAAATTAGCATGATAATTCAAAAATAAAAAAAAAGTAGGCACAAAAATTGGGAAAAAAGAGTTGATTTAAATTCATCATCTTCAATGAGCAATTATTCATTTCATCCTTCTCAAAACACAACACAAAGTTAAAGGCATTTTTTTAGCTCAAAAATTATATACCTATGTATTGTTTTACAGCTTACAAAACACTTTCATAGCTACTACCTTGTTTGAGTCTCACAATGGCCTGTGTATTAAACATGAAACTATAAACCCCCTTTTATGTTAAAGCAATAGAGACATAGAGAGTTGAAGGGACCTGTCTTTGATTACCCTTCTAGTAAATGATGAGCTGGGAAACGCACTCTAGTCTGCTGGCTCCAAATTGATGGCTCTTCCTATTAAAACTGAACAAAAAACATATTATCAAGTCAAAGAGATTCAAGCACAAATAAGGTTATTCTACCACGGATGGTACTCAGCTAGTCACCTGTACTTGAGAAAGAAGAATGAAATTTGTGATGATACATCTATTCATTGAGAAATAAGATAAGTGAAAGTAACTATTTGTATAGGAATAATTACAGATGACACAAGAAAGATCTCAACTCCATAAAAAAAAAGGAAGGGGGAGAATGTGGGTCGGAAATAGGTCACACAAGAGAGTATTGTTCCAAAATAAATAAGAAATCAAATGCCACATATTTTTCATGTGCATACGGCTGGCAGGCTCCTTGGAAACTCTATGGGACAGTTCTACTCCATCCTATAGGGTCACTATGAGTCGTAATGGACTCTAGGGCACTGGGTCTGGGTTATGGCTGACAGGAGTCTCTAAGATAGCTTCAGTTTTATTCATAGGTGTTTACAGATTGCAATCAGTGACACACCCTTCCTCATTTCATTATTTTTTCATTAACATAAGTGTTCCATAGGCTATGCTTTAATCCATGTATTAAGCAGGGAATTCCTGATAAATTCTGTACACCTAGAGGGGATCCATAATGCGGGTTACTTAGCCTTTTAAGGAATTTTTAAGGGTTTAATCCAGCTTTAAATTTCAATGTTTAAGGGCCAAAACTCACTTGATACTCTTCTGTAGGAATTGAAGAATTAAGAATCAATTTCCATAACTATTCTAAAATTTGAGGCTGGCCTATGGGGAACGCTGGTGGCGTAGTCGTTTAGTGCTACGGCTGCTAACCAAAAGGGCAGTGGTTCGAATCCACCAGGGGCTCCTTGGAAACTCTATGGGGCAGTTCTACTCTGTCCTATAGGGTTGCTATGAGTCAGAATTGACTCCACGGCGACGGGCTTTTTTTTTTTTAAAATGGGAAGAGGAAGAGTTTATCTCTATTCTCCGCTCCCTCAATTTTGACAAGGTAAAAAATCTCAAGAAATTTGGATGAATTTGGGAAACGAAGGGGAAAAGATATTGCTTATATTTGCTAAGGGATACTGAAAATGAACTTCAAAGTTATCTAATTTCTAAAAGGTCTCTAAGTGTATAATCTTCTAGATAAAGAAACACTGAACGAGAAGTTCAAAACTAATCTTCACTCCTGCCTATGTCAACATGCTGTAAAGCCTTGAAAGAACCTCATCTCCAATCCTAGCCTCAGCTTCCCTAATAACAATGGGTCTTATGCTTCTTGGCACACAAGCCTGCTTTATTTTTTAGGAACTATAGGCACAGTGTTGAGGGCCTATGAATTTTTCAAAGGTCTAGAAAAAATTTGGTGATCTGAAATAAAGGTACTGGCTTCAAAATACAAAAAGACAACGGCAAATTTGTAAATTAGAAATGCTTAATTAAATGTCTATAAAATACAAGACATATCAAGTCGTCAACTACAGCCCTCAAAGCCAAAATGAATGTTATTTCTAAAAAACTAGGAAAGTTATTAAAATAATTTCAAATTTTATATAACAAACAGTTTTTTTGTATGTAGTATTAGTGTGGTCATACCAACGATGATAAAGACGGCACAGGATCAGGCAATGTTTAGTTCTGTTACATGTAAGATCTCCAGTGAGTCGGAGTGGACTTCACAGCAACTAACAGCAACAACTTTAGTAGAATAATATGTAGGGTAGGGCCTGCAAAAACAATTGTGTCTAGAGCCTACCCGAGACTACAAATGGCCCCGGTGGCCGTCCTTACTAAGAACAAGACCCATCCCTAAACCACCAAACTTTTGGGAACTCTTACCTTTATGGGAGTGGTTTTCCAAGTCTGAAATACTGGGACATTGCTCATGCAATAGACTATCACCCTATAGATTACCTGTAGGGTATCATCACTGTACCCTAAAGGGGAACCTCACTGCCATTCCCTTTGCCAGCATGAGATAACTGTCACACCAGACAAGGTCCTCACTATCCCCCTGAAACCAGGACATTCAAACACGCCCAGAACCCAACGAGAAACCTGTGCTCAGAACATGACATTTGCCACATTTTAGCAAGTCATTCTCAGCCCATTCTGGTACCAAAACAACTTGGACAAAAGCTAAAATATCTGATCTAAAGAGCTTCTGACGATGATTGTCAATCTGGTAACCTTTCACTCACTATATAGTAGTAGTGAACGACGAGTTCTGAAAAAGCACCCAAGGCCCTTGCTTCCTCTCTAGTCGCATTTTCCATTATACCATGGGTACCAGTTTTTACAGCAGTTGTTTGTACCTGATACTTTGAAGTTTCTATGTAACTTCATGTGATCCTTACTTTAGTACTTTGCTCTCTCTCACTCCTCTGGCTTCACCTGTTGAGCATTTTCAGACCTGGTATGTGCCCCTTCTCTGCGCTTTCAGAGCCTCTGGGAATAGCTCTATCACAGTACTCATTACATCATTCTATAATGGTCTCCTCTTCTGGAACATGAGCTTTGTGAGATGCAGCCTCTGCCTTATGCATCTCTATCACCAGCATATAATATAGTGTCTAACCAAAAAAACCCAAACAAACAAACCCATTGCTGTCAAGTCGATTCCAATTCATAGCCACCCTGTAGGGCAGAGTAGAACTGCCTCATAGGGTTTCCAAGGAGTGGCTAGTGGACTCAAACTGCCGATCTTTTGATTAGCAGCCAACCTCTTAATCACTGCACCACCAGGGTTCTGACATAATGCCTAGAGAAAGATATTTAGAATATATTGGTTGAGTTAATCAGCCATGGGCACTATCAGCTCTACTGAATTATTGTGAGAATGAACTGACCTAGGAACTTTGAAAAATTTTATCATTTGTCACTAGAATATATATACATTTTGAGAAAAAATTATCACATTTTAGGCAGGATGGACTGTCTCTGCAGGAAGGAGTAGAATTTATGTAGCATAACTGAGAAATCTGGTAAAAGACTGAACAATCATCCCCTTGAAGTTGAGAGCTGTGAGGAAGAGGGTCATCACAGTCAGTCAAACCCAAACAAGACTGAAGGGTCTCAGGAAGAAGTGCTGAGTAACCACAAGCAAGACTGGCACCATAACTATATGGGTGTTCTGACAGTTGCTGCTGCATTTAGACCCAAATAAGAAGGTAACCTTCTTGTGTTTTGTGTTCTGATTGTCTTCCTCTAGTTCTACAGACTCTAATGTCCCAAGTTGTATGGGATGACTCATATATTCTGTTTTGCCTGTAAAGCAGTGGATGACATTTCTTTTCTTTTCTTTTCTTTTTCTGAAGCCCTGGAATCCTCCTCTAAATGAAAACTTACAAAGAAGCCTAATATAACAACCTTTAAACATGCATAAACCTTTTCCACCTTAAAAAGAAGAGATGCTCCCTTGACTCCCACATCCTAAACCAGTTATTGCCCTGCCTCTATCCTCCTCTTCACAGCCAAAACTTTGGAATGATTGTCAATATTCACTGTTTCCATTTCCTTACCTCCCACTCATCTTTCACTCCATTCAGCCTTCCACCCCCTCACTCCACCCAAAGAATTCTCATTAAATTTGCCAGTGGCTTCCCTGTTGCCAAATCCAAGGATGATTTAGACCTCATATTACCTCTCCTCTAAGTACATTTTTATATTGCTGAAAACTCTTTTTGGTAGTACATTCTAAATGTCTACCCTTCCCTTCCATAATATTACACTCTCTTGGTTTTACTTCTATCTCTCCGGCCATTCATTTCTCTGTCTACTTTGAAGGTTTTTCTACCTTTATCTATCTATTACATGTTGGCCCCAATCTCTTCTTATTCTAATTGTTCCCCAGGAAATCTCACAAACCTTTACAGCTTTAATTACTATCACTAAGCAAATGATTCTCAACATATGCCTCTCTCTGAGCTCCCAACTACTAATGTGACATCTCTATGTGGATATCTTAAAAGAACATTACATACATCATGTCCAATATTGAATTCACAATCCCTCCTCCTCACCAAATTGTGATATTTGTCTAATATTTTCTTATTACACAGTGAAGGATGCTTCCATCTATTCAGTCATACAAAGAAAAGTACCTAGAAGTCATCTTTGACATGTTCTTCTTCCTCAACCCCCATATACAATCCATCAACAGGTCCTGTATATTCTCTTATAATATTTCTCAAGTCAACCCACTTTTTTACATTTCTTTGTCAACCTCCTTGACTTTAGTCTAAGCCACCGTCTTCTATCATGTGAACTACCCCAATAATCTTCTACATGGATTCTATATCCAATCTGGAACCTATACACAGAAAAATCTTTTCAAAAGTTAATCTAGATAGGCACAAAAATTCTTATCAAAATGTTAGCAAATAGAATTCAGTGATATATAAAAAGAATTATACACCACAATTAAGTGGGAGTTTATTCCAGGAATGTAAGGCTGGTGTCATATTAGAAAATCAGTGAAATCTACCATATTAACATGTTAAAGAAGAACAATCACATGATCATATCAATTGATGCAGAAAATCATTTGACAAAATTCAAAACTCAGTCATGACAAAAATTCTCAGAAAACTAGAAAGAGAAAGAATCTTCAATTTGGTAAAGAGCATCAACAAAAAAGTTGCAAGTGACATTATATTTAATGGCAAAAGTTTGAATGCTTTCCTCTTAAGATTAGGAACAAAGTAAGGATGTCCACTGTATTTACTCTTACTCAACAAGGTGTTGAAGGTCTACCCAGTACAACAGGCCAGGAAAAAAAATTATTTAATCAAAAAAATACCAATCAAAAATGAAGAAATAAAACTGTCCCTATTTGTATATGACTTGATTTCCCACAAAGAAAATCTCAAAGAATCTATACAAAAGAGACTCTGAGAACTAAGTGAGGTCTACAGAGCTGTATAATAGAAGATAAACATACAAAAATATATTGAATTTCTATATACTAGCAATAAACACATGGACACCAAAATTAAAAATACAAATTCACTTACGATTACTCAAAAAATTGAAATACTTAGGAACAAATCTAAGAAAACTTGTACAGAACTTTCACGCTGAAAACTACACAATGCTGATGAAAGAAATAAAAGAAGATCTAAATACATGGAGCGATATACTGTTCCATGGATAGAAGGAATCAACATAGTACATATAGTACATCTCCCCCAAATTAATATACAGGCTTAACACAATTCCTGTCAAAACCCAGCAAGATTTTTTGAAGACATAGAGAATACTATTTTAAAGTTTATAAGGAAAGGCAAAGGAACTAGATTAGCTAAAACAATTTTGAAAAATAAAAATAAAGCAAGAGAAACCAGTCTATCTAAAACCAAGACATTCTATAACTATAGTAATCAAGCCTATGTGATACTGCCAGCAGGATAGACATATAGAACAGAATAGGAGAGAAGAAGAAAATAGGGAACCCAGAAATAGGATAGAATAGAGAATCTAGAAACAAAACAACACAAATATATGCCCAACTGACTTTTGACATAGATGTAAAAGCAATTTAATGAAGGAGGGATATGTTTTCAACAAATGGTGCTAGATCAACTGGACACACATAGGCAAAAAATACAAACCTCAACATAAGTCTCACACTTTCTACAAAAATTGACTCAAGATGAATCACAGACTTAAATGCAAAACTGAAAATTATAAAACTTTCAGAAAAAAATGGGAGAAAATCTTCAAGACCTATGCAAAAAGCTCTTACACTTGACACCAAAATCATGATCCATCAAAGGAAAAAATGACAAACTAGACATCTTCAATATTAAAAAATTTTGCCCTGTGGGAGACTTTGCTGAGAGGATGAAAGAACAAGCTAAAGAATAAGAGAAAATATTTGTAAACCACATATTCAACAAGACTTGTATCCAGTATCTATAAAGAACACGCTAAACTCAACAGCAAGAAAACAATCTAATTTAAAAATGGACAAGTGACTTGAACAGACTCTTCACCAAAGAAGATATAAGGATGGCAAATAAACACATAAAAGCCACTGAACATGATTAGCCATTAAGGACATGAAAATTAAAACCATGATCAGATACCACTTCATATAGGTAAAATAAAAAATAATGATAGCACCAAGTGCTGGTAAAGATGGAGAGAAAATGAATCACTCATACATTGCTAGTTGTTGTTGTTGTTAGCTGCCATCAAATTGGTTCCCACTCATAACAACTCTATGTTCAACAGAACAAAACACTGCCTGGTCCAGCACAATTCTCAAAATTGTTGCTATACTTGAGCCCATTGTTGCTGTCACTGTGTCAATCCACCTCGTTGAAGGTCTTCCTCCTTTTTGCTGACCCTCTGCTTTATCAGGCATGATGTCCTTCTTCAGAGACTGATCCCTCCTGATAACATGTCCAAAGTATGTGAGCACTCTGGTCGCACTTCTTCTAAGACAGATTTGTTCCTTCTTTTGGCAGTCCGTGGTATATTCTTCACCAACACCACAATTCAAGGGCATCAATTCTTTTTCAGTTTTCCTTATTCATTGTCCAGCTTTCACATGCATATGAAGCTATCGAAAACACTATAGCTTGGGTCAGGTGCACTTTAGTACTCAAAGTGACATCATCGCTTTTTAACTTTAAAGAGATCCCTTGCAGCTGATTTGCCCAATGCAATGTGTCTTTTGATTTCTGCAGCTTGCATGGGTGTTGATTGTGGATCCAAGTAAAATGAAATCCTTGACAACTTGTCTTTTCTCCATTTACCTGGATGTTGTTTATGGGTCCGGTTGTGAGGATTTTTGTTTTCTTTATGTTGAGGTGTAATCCATACTGAAGGCTGTGGTCTTTGATCTTCATCAGAAAGTGCTTTACATCCTCTTCACTTTCAGCAAGGAAGGTTGTGTCATCTGCATAATGCAGGTCGTTAATGAGTCTTCCTCCAAACCTGATGCCCCATTCTTCTTAATATAGTCCAGCTTCTCAGATTATTTGCTCGTATACAGATTGTATTAAAAAAAAAATTTTAACTTAAAAAATTTTAAATATTTTTTTTTTTTTTACAGATTGCATAGGTATGGTAAAAGGATACAACCCAGATGCACACCTTTCTTGACTTTAAACCATGCTGTATCCTCTTGTTCTGTTTGAACAAATGCCTCTTGATCCATGTACAGATTCCTCATGAGCACAATTAAGTGTTCTGGGATTCCCGTTCTCCACAATGTTACCCATAATTTGTTATGATCCACACAGTCAAATGCCTTAGCGTAGTCAATAAAACCCAGGTAAACATCTTTCTGGTATTCTCTGCTTTCAGCCAGGGTCCATCTGACATCAGCCATGATATCACTTGTTCTGCCTCCTTTTCTAAATCCAGCTTGAATTTTTGGCAGTTCCCTGTCGATATACTACTGCAGCCATTTTTGAATGATCTTCAGCAAAATTTTGCTTTCATGTCATAGTATTGATATTGCTAGATAATTTCCACATTCAGTGGATCACCTTTCTTGGGAATAGGTATAAATATGGATCTCTTCCAGTTGCCTAGCCAGGTAGCTGTCTTCCAAATTTCTTGGCATAGGTGAGTGAGCCCTTCTAGTGCTGCATCTGTTTGTTGAAACATCTCAACTGGAATTCTGTCAATTCCTGAAGCCTTGTTTTCACCAATGCCTTAAGAGCAGCTTGGACTTCTTCCTTCAGTATCATATGTCCCTGATCATATGTTACTTCCTGAAATGGTTGAATGTCGGCCAATTCTTTTTGGTGTAATGACTCTGTGTATTCCTGCCATCTTTTGATGTTTCCTGTGTGGTTTAATATTTTCCCCATAGAATCCCTCAGTATTGCAACTCGAGGCTTGAATTTTTAATTCACTTGTTTCAGCTTGAGAAATGCAGAGTGTGTTCTTCCCTTCCGGTTTTCTATTTCCAGGTCTTTGCTCATGTCATCGTAATCCTTTACTTTGTCTTCTTAAGTCACCCTTTGAAATCTTCTGTTTAGTTCCTTTACTTCATTATGTTTTCTTTTCACTTTATCTACTCAATGTTCAAGAGCAAGTTTCAGAGTCTCTTCTGACATACACTTTGGTCTTTTCTTTCTTTCTTGTCTTTTTAATGACCTCTTGCTTTCTTCGTGTATGATGTCCTTGATGTCATTCTACAACTCATCTGGTCTTCAGTCATTAATGTTCAACACATCAAGTATATTCTTGAGCCAACCCAACCATAGGTCTCTAAATTCAGGGATATACTCAAGGTCATACTTTGGCTCTCGTGGACTTTTTCTAATTTTCTTCAGTTTCAACTGGGACTAGCATATGAGTAATTGATGGTATGATCCGAAGTCAACTCCTGGCCTTGTTCTGACTAATGATATTGAGCTTTTCCATCATCTCTTTCAACAGATTTAGTCGATTTGATTCCTGTGTATTCCATCTGGCAAGGTCCATGTGTATAGTCAGCATTTATGTTGGCGAAAAAAGGTACTTGCAATGAAGGAGTTGTTGGTCTTGCAAAATTCAATCATGCGATCTCCAGCATCATTTCTATCACCAAGGCCATATTTTTCAACTAACAATCCTTCTTCTTTGTTTCCGACTTTCCAGTTCCAATCACCAGTAATCACCAGCGCATTCTGATTGCATGTTTGATCAGTTTCGGACTGCAGAAGTTGGTAAAAATCTTCAATTTCTTCTTTGGCCTTAGGGGTTGGTGTATAAATTTGAGTAATAGTCATATTAATTGGTCTTCCTTGTTGGTGTATGGATATTATCCTATCACTGACAGTGTTGTACTTCAGGATCTTGAAATGTACTTTTTGATGATGAATGCAATGCCATTCCTCTGCAAGGTGTCATTCCCAGCATAGTAGGCCATATGATTGTCTGATTCAGAATGGCCAATACCAGTCCATTTCAGCTCACTAATGCCTAGGATATCGATCTTTATGTGTTCCATTTTATTTCTGACGATTTCCAATTTTCCTAGATTCATACTTCGTACATGTCAGGCTCTAATTATTAATGGATGTTTGCAGCTGTTTCTTCTCATTTTGAGTTGTGCCACATCAGCAGATAAAGGTCCCTAAAGTTTGACTCCATCCATATCATTAAGGTCAGCTCTAATTTGAGGAGTCAGCTTTTCCCCAGTTGTATTTTGAGTGCCTTCCAACCCGAGGGGCTCATCTTCCAGCACTATATCAGACAATGTGCTGCTGCTATTCATGAGGTTTTCACTGGCTAATTCTTTTCAGAAGTAGACTGCCAGGTCCTTCGTCCTAGTCTGTCTTAGTCTGTAAGCTCTGATGAAACCTGTCCACTGTGGGTGTCCCTGCTAGTATTTGAACACTGGTGGCATAGCTTCCAGCATCGCAGCAATACACAAGCCTCCACAGTATGACAAACTGACAGACACTTGGGGGGCGCTCCTGGTAGGAATCTAAAATTAAAACTAAAAAACTTGGGGGAAAAGTTTTTTCTTAAAACCTTAAACTCACAACTACCATACAATCCATCAATTGCACTCCTAGACATTTACCATAGAGAAAAGAAAACTTACATTCACACAGATGCCTATACATGAAAATTTATAGCAGCTTTATTTGTAATAGCCCCAAACTATAAACAATTCATAAGTCCTTCAGTGGGCGTATGGTAAAAAACAGAAAAAAATCCAGGGTAACAATCTTACCATTGAATACTGAAAAAAAAAAAAAAAAAAAACCCAGTGCCGTCGAGTGGATTCCGACTCACAGCGACCCTATAAGACAGAGTAGAACTGCCCCATAGAGTTTCCAAAGAGCGCCTGGCGGATTTGAACTGCCGACCCTTTGGTTAGCAGCCGTAACACTTAACCACTATGCCACCAGGGTTTCCCATTGAATACTACTCAGCAATAAAAAGGAATGAACTAGCGATATATGCAAAAACGTGAATAAATCTTGAGAGAATTATAGTGAGTGAAAAAAGCAAACCCTAAAATGTTACATACCGTATTGTTGTTAAGTGACCGTGAGTTGTTTCCAACTTGTAGTGACCCCATGTATAGCAGAACGAAACACTGCCCGGTCCTGCGCCACCCTCACAATCATTGATATGTTTGAGCCCATGGTTGCAGTCACTGTCAATCCATCTTGTTAAGGATCTTCCTCTTTTTTGCTGACCCCTATACATTACCAAACATGATGTCCTTCTCCAGGGATTGGTCCCTCCTGGTAACATGTCCAAAGTATGTGAGAAGAAGTCTTTCCATTCTCACTTCTAAGGAGCATTCTGGCTGTACTTCTTCCAAGGCAGATTTGTTCTTTCTTCTGGCAGTCCATGGTATATTCAATATTCTTCGAGAACACCATAATTCAAAGGCTTCAGTTCGTTGTCCAGTATTCACATGCATATGAGGCAAGTGAAAATACCATGATTTGGGTCAGGTGCACTTTAGTCCTCAAAGTGACGTCTTTGCTTTGTAACAATTTAAAGAGGTGTTTTGCAGATTTGTCCAATGCAATATGTTGTTTCATTTCTTCATTGGTACTTCCATGGGCACTGATTGTGGATCCAAGAAAAATGAACTCCCTGAAAGGTCAATATTTTCTTCATTTCCCATGTTGCTTATTGGTATAGTTGTGAGAAATTTGTTTTCTTTATGCTGAGGTATAACCCATGCTGAAGGCTGTAGTCTTTGATAATCATCAGCAAGTGCTTCAAGTCCTCTTCACTTTCAGCAAACAAGGTTGTGTCATCTGCATATCATGGGTTGTTAATGAGTCTTCCTCCAATTTTGATTCCAAGTCTTCTTCATACAGTCCATCTTCTCAGATTTTTTGCTCATATCTGAGATTGAATAAATTTGGTGAAAGGATACAACCTCGATACACACCTTTTCTGATTTTAAATCACTCAGTATCCCCTCATTCTGTTTGAACGACTGCCTCTTGGTCTATGTACAGGTTCCTCATGTGTACAATTAAGTGCTCTGGAATTCCCATTCTTTGCAATATATTCATAATTTGTTGTGATCTACACAGTCAAACACCTTTGTATAGCCACTAAAACATAGGTAAACATCTTTCTGGTATTCTCTGCTTTTAGCCAAGATCCATCTGACATCAGCATTTATATCTCTTGTTCCATGTCCTCTTGAATAAGGCTTGAATTTCTGGCAGTTCCCTGTCAATGTACTGCTGTAACCATTTTTGAATGATCTTTTCAGCAAAATTTTGATTTCATTTGATATTCATGGTATTGTTCAATAATTTCTGCATTTTGGTTAGATCACCTTTCTTTGGAATGGGTACAAAATATGGATCTCTTCCAGTCGGTAGGCCAGGTAGCTGTCTTCCAAAATTCTTGGCATAGATGAGTGAACACTTCCATTTGTTGAAACAGCTCATTTGGTATTCCATCAATTCCTGGAGACTTGATTTTCACCAAAGCCTTCAGTGCAGATTGGGCTTCATACTTCAGTACCATTGATTCTCGAGCATATTCTATGACCTGAAATGGTTGAACATCAACCAGTTCTTTTTAGTACAGTGACTGTGTGTATTCTTTCCATCTTTTTTGGATACTTCCTGAATCATTCAATATTTTGCCCATAGAATGCCTCAATATTGCCACTCAAGACTTGATTTTTTCTTCAGTTCTTTCAGCTTAAGAAATGTCTATTGTGTTTCTCCCTTTTGGTTCTAACCTCAAGTATTTGTGCATTTCATTGTAATACTTTACTTTGCCTTCTCATGCTGCCCTTTGAAATTTGCCCAGCTCTTTTATGTCATCATTTTTTCAGTTCGCTTCAGCTACTCAACATTCAAGGGCAAGTTTCAGAGTCTCTTCTGACATCCATTTTAGTCTTTGCTTTCTGCCCTATCTTTTTAACGACTTCTTGCTTTCTTCATGTATGATGTCCTTGATGTTATTCCACAACTCATCTGGTCTTCAGTTGTTACTGCTCAATGCATCAAATCTATCCTTGAGATGGTCTCTAAACTCAGGTGGGATATACTCATGGTCATACTTTGGCTCCCATGGACTTGTTGTAATCTTCTTCAGTTTCAACTTGAACTTCCATATGAGCAATTGATGATCTGTTTTGCAGTCAGCACCTGGCCTTGTTCTGACTGATGATACTGAGCTTCTCCATCATCTCTTTCCACAGATGTAGCTGATTTGATTCCTGTGTATTCCATCTATGATGTCCATGTGCATAGTTGCCGTATATGTTACTGAAAAGAGTATTTTCACCGAATAAGTCTTGCATGTCATTTCCAGTGTCATTTCTATCAGCAAGGCCATATTTTCCAACTATTGATCCTTCTGTGTTTCCAACTTTTGCACTCCAATCATATTATATTATCACATACTGTATAATTCCTCTTACATAACATTCTTGAAACGACAAAATTACAGAAACGAAGATCAGATGAGTAGTTGCCACAGATTAAAGAGGAGGTGGGGACAGGAAGTAACTTTGTTTGGCTATAAAACGGCAGTATGAGGGAGCTTTGTGGTGAAGGAAATGTTCTGTATCTTGACTGTGCCAATGTCAATATCATACTGGTGATATTACAATATAGTTTTACAAGATGGTACCCATTGGGGGGAACTGGGTAGAGTATAGGGGATTCTCTGTATTATTTCTTACAAATATGTGTGGATCTACCATTATCTGTAAATAATGTTTAATTAAAAAATCTTAATCTGGTATTGCCTCTTCCTATGTTTGAAATCCCTCGATAACTTTAAATTATTCTTCAAATAAAGACATATTAACATACTTGATATGGAAGCCCTCTCTGGTCTAGACTCATCACTGCAAACTCATTTCATACCTTTCTTTTCTTAATTCTTTTCACTCCAGCCACACAGGCATCTAAGTTGTTTAACTTATTCTCCTTTCTATCACTGGGCCTTTGCACATGTTGTTTCCTCCATCTGGAATGTTTCCTTCCCTGTTTCATTCCTCCCTCTCACCACTACCTCATGTGGCTAATGCCTACTTATCTTTTCTGAACCTACTCATCGGTCCTTTTCTTGGGGAAGCCTTCTCTGACCACACAGTTTTCATTAAAACCTTTTGATATCCTTTTGGAGAATTATATGCCTTCCTCTAAAAGACTTAACTAGATGTGTAATAGGCATTGGATAGTGGGATATTTGATTGCTGTCTCTTCCATTAGACCATAAACTCCATGAGAAAACTGTAGTTCACAAATAGGTCTCCAGAACCTAGTCTGACATGCAGTAACTGTTTATCAAGCATTTATTAAACAAATAAGTTAGTAAAAAAGAAAATATCATTGAAGTTGATATTGGGTTTGTTTGCACTCTGTAGTATCTCCTAAGTCACCTTATTAAATCTGTAGGGCTTCATGGAGCACAGTCACTTAAAACTGCTGCTTTATAATCCCATCTTGGGACTTTTTGCCAAAACTTGAGATGGGTTTAGGACTGGCCAGGGTTAGTTTCTCTTAGCCCTGCTACCATTTCCTGTACACTCACCATTTTAAACATTCTGAAGCACAGACTATTTCTCATTTCGTTATACCTAAATCAATACATTGAGCAGGACCTCTTCTGTGGCCCCAGAATAGTGGCTAAGTTCTAAAAGGTAAAGAATATAGTGCTAAATAGCCCACATATAAAATTTTGAAAGCAGCCAATTAGCCACCTGTAGTTAGGCTGATGCTTTTCTGTGGGGATGGCTCAGAGATGCTGTTTCACTGAACCTGCCCAAGCACCACCACCACTCTCATTCATCAGTTAATTAAATTAAATTAAAAAAAAAAAAGGCAAGGAAGGGAAGAGGGTATAATTTGGGAGCATAGCTTGGGGTGAGAAGCTATAGCCAACTCTCATTCTGGCAGAGAAGAAGGAATACTTTCACCTCCCCAGAGTCAAGAAGGAAAACTGAAAAAGCACTCATAGTGATCAGGGGTACATGAAGAAAAGAATCAGCCTTGTATTCCCTGGCTATAAGCTTGCTGAGCCAAAGAATCCAGGGCTTCTCTGATACTATCGCTGAAGACAGCAAGGTGAGAGAATTCTTAAGGAGCCTGATATACATTCTCTGAAGTCCTAGGGTATGAGTAAACATAGACATTGAGTCTTCTGGAGATTTCTGAAGATAGGAAGTCTTCTGTGAAACACATGCAGATAAACATTGAAGAGACCCAGTGAAGTGCATCTGAGAAGAGCATGAGTGCAGCTCTCACTTAATCCCAATTAGAACTGTGATTTCATCATTTACTAACTAGCTCACCCTAGGCTATTTACTTAGGAGCCTAAACTTTATATTCTTAACATATAAAATTCTGTTTACAATAGCAAAAAGATGGAAACAACCAAGGTGCTCATCAACGGATGAATGGATAATCAAACTATGGTGTATTTACACAATGGAATGCTTCACAACAATAAACAACAATGATGAATTCATGCAACATCTCATAACATGGATGAATATGGAAGGCATTATGCTGAGTGAAATTAGTCAGGTGTAAAAGGACAAATATTGTATGAGACCACTATTATAAGAACTCAAGAAAAGGTTTAAACACAGAAGAAAACATTTTTTGATGGTTGCAAGGGTGGAGAGGGAGGGAGAAGGGTATTCACTAATTAGAGAATAGACAAGAATTGTTTTAGGTGAAGGAAAGGTCAATATGCAATACAAGGGAAGTCAGTACAACTGGACTAAACCAAGAGCTAAGAAGTTTCCTGAAAACAACCAAACACTTTGAGGGAGGGGTGAGGATCTGGGGACCATGGTTTCAGGAGACATCTAGGTTAATTGGAATAATAAAGTGTATTAAGAAAATGTTTGGCATCCCACTTTGGTGAGTGGCTTCTGGGGTCCTAAATGCCAGCGAGCAGCCATCTAAGATGCATCAAATGGTCTCAACCCACCTGGAACAAAGGAAAATGAAGAACACCAATGGCACAAGGAAAACAAGAGTCCAAGAGACAGAAAGGGCCACATAAACTCCATTAGCCTGAGACCAGAAGAATTAGATGGTGCCTGGCTGCCACCAATGACTGCCCTGACAAGGATCACAATAGAGAATCCTTGATGGAAAAGAAGAAAAGTGGGATGCAGAACTCAAATTCTAGTAAAAAGACCAGACATAATGATCTGACTGAGACTGGAAGGACCCCAGAGAATATGCCCCCCAGACTTTCTGTTAGCCCAAAACAAAAACCATTCCCAAAGCCAGCTCTTCAGACAAAGATTAGAGTGGACTATAAGACATAAAATGATATTGGTGAGGAGTGTGCTTCTTAGCTCAAGCAGACACATGAGAATATGTAGGCAGCTCCTGTCATGAGGCGAGATGAGAAGGCAGAGAAGGACAGGAGCTGGCTAAATGGACACGAGAAATACAGGGTAGGCAGGAGGAGTATGCTGTCACATAATAAGGAGAGAAACTAGGGTCACATAGCATGTGCATAAGTTTTTGTATGAGAAACTGACTTGAACTGTAAAATTTCACTTAAAGAACAAAAAAAAAGAGAAAAAAATATAAAATAGTTATTAATGCCAGTATGATGAGATAAAGATTAAATGAGATGATGTTTGTAAAACTACCAACTACTAAGCCATGACAAATAATTGGTAGATATTATTATTGGTATTAAGGTGGATAAGCCTGTGGATTTGAGGGCCAGATAAACCTATGTTAAAATCCCAGCACTATTACTTTATTAAGCTATGTGACTTTGGGGAAGTCACTGCAACTCTCTATCCTATAGCTGCTCCTGTAAGGCTTAAGTAAATTAATGTGGGCAAATCAATTAACAGGGTGCTCAGCATAGCTCTCCCAATCCTGTCAAGAATTAGAGTCAGTTGCCTACATATTTCTCTCTCCCCACCCTATTGCAAACTACTTAAATGCATGCAGGAGGTCTTACATCTTGTTACCACTTTAACTCTACCAACAACACATTGAAATACACAGACTTGTGTATAAGTAGGCACTCAGTAAACACTGAATGAATTTGAATTTTTTTTTTTAATCATTGGAATCTTTAACAGATTGTCTTAGTTAACATTCTGATAAGAAATTACAAAACCTAACTTAAAATCCACCACGTGTCTCTCAGCTTGTTGTACTGTGGCAGCTTGTGTGTTGCTGTCATCCTGGAAGCTTTGCCACCAGTATTCAAATTCCAGTAGAGTCACCAATGGTGGACAGGTTTTAGCAGAGCTTCCAGACTAACATAGACTAGGAAGAAGGACCCGGCAGTACTTCTGAAAAAGAATTAGCCATGAAAACCTTATGAACAGCAGCAGAACATTTGTTTGACATACTGCTGGAAGATGAGCCCCTCATGTTGGAAGGCACTCATAATACAACTGGGGAAGGGCTGTCTCCTCAAAGTAGAGTCAACCTTAATGATGTGGATGGAGTCAAGCTTCAGGGACCTTCATCTGCTAATCTGGCAGGGCTCAAAATTAGAAGAAACAGTTGCAAATATCCAGTAATAATCAGAACATGGAATGTACAAAGTATGAATCTAGGAAAATTGGAATCATCAAAAATGAAATGGAATGCATGAAGATCGATATCTTAGGCATTAGTGAGCTGAATTTGACTGGTATTGGCCATTTTGAATCAGGCGATCATATGGTCTGCTCTGCCAGGAATGACAAATCGAAGAGGAAAGGCATCACATTCGTCATCAAAAAGAACACTTCAAGATATATCCAGATCTATCAGTGATAGGATAATATTCATATGCCTATAAGAAAGACCAGTTAATATGACTGTTATTTAAATTTAGCATCAACCACTAAAGCCAAAGATGAAGAAACAACATTTTTACCAACTTCTGCAGTCTGAAATTGATCAAATATGCAATCAAGTTGCATTGATACTTACTGGTGATTGGAATGGGAAAGCGGGAAACAAATAAGGATTGGTAGTTGGAAATATGCCCTTGGTGATATAAACGGCACAGGAGACCGCATGATAGAATTTTGCAAGACCACCAACTTCTTTATGGCAAATACCTTTTTAACTGACATAAACAGTGATTATACACATGGACCTCACCAGATAAAATATACAAGAATGAAATCAACTACATCTGTAGAAAGAGACAATGGAAAAGCTCAATATAATCAGTCAGAACATGACCGAGGCCAACTTTGGAACAAATCATCAATTGCTCGTACGCAAGTTCAAGTTGAAGCTGAAGAAAATTAGAACAAGTCCACAAGATCTGAAGTATGACCTTGAGTATATCCCACCTGAATTCAGAGACCATCTCAAGAACAGATTTGACAAATTGAACACAAATGACCAAAGGTCAGACGAGTTGTGGAATGACATCAAGGACATCATACACGAAGAAAGCAAGAGGTCATTAAAAAGACAGGAAAGAGAGAAAAGACCAAAATGGATGCCAGAAGTGACTCTGAAAGTTGCTCTTGAACGTAGAGTACCTAAAGGGAATGGAAGAAATGATATGACAAAATAGCTGAATAGAAGATTTCAAAGGGTAGCTCCAGAAGACAAAGTGTTATAATGAAATGTGAAAAGACCTGGAGATAGAAAACCAAAAAGAAAGAACATGACTGGCATTTTTGAAGAAGAAATTCAAATTTGAGTTGCAGTAGTGAAGGATTCTGTAGAGGAAGACTCATTAACAACCCACAATATGCAAATTACACAACCTTGTTTTCTGAAAGTCAAGAGAACTTGAAGCACTAACTGATGAAGATCAAAGACCACACCCTTCAGTATAGATTACACCTCAACATATAGAAAACAAAAGTCCTCACAACTGGACCAATAAACAACATCATGATAAAAGGAGAGAGGAATGAAGTTGTAACGGATTTCATTTTTTTGGATCCACAATCAAGGACAATGGAAGCAATAGACAAAAAATCAGACACACTGCACTGGGCAAATCTGCTGCAAAAGACCTCTTTAAAGTGTTAAAAAGCAAAGATGTCACTTTAAGGACTTAGGTGCTCCTGACTCAAGTCATGGTGTTTTCAATTGCCTCATATGCATGTGAATACTGGACAATGAATAAGGAAAACTTAAGAAGAATTGATGTCTTTGAATTACAGTGTTCAAGAAGAATACTGAATATAGCATGGACTGCCAGAAAAATGAACAAATTTGTCTTCGAAGAAGTACAGCCAGAATGCTTCTTAGAAGTGAGGATGGAGACGCTTTATCTCACGTACTTTGGACATGTTATCAGGAGGGACCAGTCCCTGGAGAAGGACATCATGCTTGGTAATGTAGAGGGTCAGCAAAAAAGAGGAAGACCACTGTCGATGAGATGGATTCACACAGTGGCTGCAACAATGGGCTCAAACATATAAATGCTAGTGAGGATAGCACAGGACTGGGCAGTAATTCGTTCTGCTGTATATAGGGCCGCTATGAGTCAGAACTGACATGATGGCACCCACTAACAACAACAACTTAAAACAACTTAAGCAAAAAAAAAAGATGGATGGCTTTTATTGGAAATTTATGGATTATTTTATGGAAACCAAGGACAGGTAGGTCTTTCAAGGGATTGCAGCCAGGTCTTGGAAACCATTAGGAAAATAGGCTATTCCTTCTCCCAACCTCTCCCCTCTGCTGTTCCACACAGATGCCTGCTTAATTCTTTCTGTCTGCTGAGTGGCTTGATCTTTTTCTCTATGCACACAACAGGAAGAAGATGAATTTGTTTCTATTCTAAAGTTTAATCTCCTTTCTATTGACCAGCTCACCCTGACTGGCCACCTCCTGGCATCCACTGTTCCTGTCAGGAAGTCTGCTTACTGTTCAGGTTTTCTTTATCCTTTATGTTTTGTAGCTTCATTATGATGTGCCTGGGTGTGGGTTTATTTTTTTTAATTTATTTTGGGGGGAGGATTTAGCGTACTTTTTAATCTAAATATTAAATCATCTTTATTCTGGAAATTTCTCAGCCATCTTTTCCTAAATTGTCATCTCTCTCCCATCATCTCTGAATTCTCTCCTCCTTCCCCTGTTTATCATCTCCTTCTATCACCCATATCTTTTAACTTCACCTTCACATTTTCTGTGTATCTCTTGAACTATATTTTGAGCTATTTCTTCACATCTGTCTTTCAATTTACTAATTATTAAGATCTGTCTATTCTATTTAACTCATCTATAAAGGTTTTTGTGGAGGCCTGGGTAGCATAAACCGTTAAGTGCTCAACTGCTAACCTAAAGTTTGATGGTTCAGACCCACCTAGACATGCCTCAGAAGAAAGACCAGGCAATCTGTTTCTGAAAGGTCACAGCCATAAACCCCTATGGAGGGCAGTTCTACTCTGCACACATGGGGTCACCATGAGTCAGAATCAACTTGACAGCAACTGGTTTAACTGGTAGAGGATTTTGTTTTGCTTTGTTTTCCAGTGACTTTTTTTTTTTTTAATTGCTAACCCAATTTGGCCTACTCTTCATAATATTCCGTAACATTCACTTTGATTATATGCCTCCCTATATCTTTTAAAAATATTTTAAAAGAATTTTCCATCAAACTTTATTTTCAAATACGCTTTCTCGTAAAAAACACACCTTCTGCAGAGATGAAAAATATCAGTACTTAGGAAATCCAGTTTTACAAAAATACTACATCTATTCTAAACCAAAAAAACCAAATCCACTGCCGTCGAGTCGATTCCAACTCATAGCGACCTTATAGGACAGAGTAGAACTGCCCCATAGAGTTTCCAAGGAGCGCCTGGCGGATTCAAACTGCCAACCTTTTGGTTCACAGCCGTAGCACTTAACCACTACGCCACCAGGACTTCCACATCTATTCTAGGGTAGATACATTTATTATTGATAACATACATTAAGCAGCATGAATTACAAAGTAAATATAAGGTAACTAACATGAAATCACACAAGTAACTTTGCCATATGGACTTGGTTAGACCTTTCAGGCTATTTCTAAAAAATTAGATGACCAATGAAGTCTACTTATAAGGAAAGCTCTAAAATGATGATTCACCAGAGTGCTTTTAAGTTGATAAATAATAGGCAGGATATGTCAGTTATAAAGTAATTATAACCTAATTCACAAAACTAACCAGGCTTTTCTCTTTCTATTGTCAAGAAACTAAGAAATTCCTTGAAGCAGGAATCATGGGTGACTTGTGATTCATAACTTTAGGTAAATTACAGATAAATAAAAAAGGCCAAGAATAACACACTAAGATTAATAATAATAAAAAAAAAATCTTCAAAAATTAACTATTTCAGAGTTGTGCTTGCAATAAGATTTCACAAGACAAGGCATCTAGATATATTCTTTCCACACCTGGGTTGCAAATTTACTTCTGTGGCCGTTTCAAAAAAAATCCACTTGCTCTACCTTTGATCTTCACTGAACACTCCATGTACCCAAAAGTACCAATTTGGTTTGGCATATCTCTAGGCACCTGTCAGGTTTTGTTACCTCTTGCTCAATTTAGCATAGCTCCTACCTCATGTGATCTTCTTTCAGAACATGATTCTTGTTCCTAACCAGGGTGATGCACACATTGGGACAGAAATGCTTGACTACCAGGGTCTATTTTTCTGGGAGGACTTTTAAACTATTATGGCTATTAATGAAAAAGCGCAGCAATGTAAGATCAGTGTCTGGGTAGGAAAGGGGCCTCAGGTGGTCAGCTATGCCCCACAAAGCCAACTCCACCTGCTTTCCATTCACTTCAATGTCAGCCATATGGTTCTCTGGGCACTGGTCCCTGAGAAGACTATGAGCAAGTATACCTTACCACGGGTTTCATCATGATAATCACCAACTTCTTCTGAATGGTAGTCATAGATCACAGAGTGTTGTGAGACACATGGCCTGTATGCAGAGAGGTTCTGCAAAGTACCTGAAGTTTCTCAGACAAAAGGAATTAAGGCAGCAATTCCCGTAGTCCAGACACCATTCTGCCAGTGGGGGTGGGGTAGGATGGGGGGGCTGTAGGCCAGTAGGTGGGGAGCACAAGTGCACTTCTATAATTTTAAACACATTGATTTTAAAATTGCTTTTAGATCATTCTATTATTTCTACTTTCTCTTACATGATTTCTCATATTTGTTGTTTATTCTTATTACTTCCTGTTGTACTAGATTGACATGTGTACTTTATAATCCTTGTCTCTCAATTTGTCTTTGAAAGAAATATGTTCTGGAGTTCTGCATCCTGAAATGTTAGCATCACGGTTATCAAGGTTTCCAGATAACGGTACCAAGAGAATCTGAGAAGCACATAGGTAAATACTGTTACACCTTCCAAGATATGGAACTATCAGCCTATTTTCACGTTGTTTCCTTGGACAATAAGTGAAATTTCTCTATGCTTGATGTAGCTCAGTTCCAGCTGTCCACTATGGAGTTTTTGGCCTCAAGTATCAGCCTGGTGGGGCATTAAGGCTCAGTCCTTGAGGTATATATCAGATATGTTATCCCCAAGGGTGACTTAGCTTCAACTTCCATTCACAGTTTGGCTTCTTTCTCTGTTTTTGGCATTTGTAGATTTCTCTTTTATTCATTAACCTTAATGTAATTATTATTCTATTTCAATTTTTTCTAGAGTTTCTATGTATTTGGAGTGAGAGTGCAGAGTTCTTGAAACAGCTCTTTCTCCCATCTGGACGACAGGCTGGGAACAGGTATCCATTAGTTTCAATTCCAAATATCAGGGAGGAAGAGACTGGTTGACTTAGATTCTGTGAGGTCACCTTTGGGCTAATCGGTTATACTGGTACCAGGTCATGTAGTAGAAACATGGCTGCCAGGGCACACCTCTGTGGGTAAGAGACAGTCCTCATGATAAGGTTGTTGGGAAGATACCCTCATAAACATTTATCATTGAAACCTCAGGAATTTTTTTATTTAATTTTATTCTGTGCTTAGATTTCTTCATCTGAAGACATTAAGATGGCAAATTCTCTCTAAATATTACTTGCATCATGCTCAAAGGACGATATATCTGACCTCAGATAAACTTTCAATACCCTTCACAAAAATAGAGAAATAATCATCTCTTGACACAAGACTTGAATTTTTTCATACAGCTTGAACATCCATGTAATAAAAATGAGCAATAGACTCCTATTTCTGCCAGAAATAAGGTTCACTCACGTGCGTGTATGTATGTATGTGTTTTAGTGATTGTTAAAATTTAAAAGCACACTGACCAATTGGTTAATGGAAGAGCTGGAGCTCTCGTTTTATGAAAGGTTTTCACCAACAAATTGGAATATTGATAGGAGTATGATTTCAATTTAACATTACGAGGTTCACAGGATTGGATATTCCCATGTCTACAAAAAGGAAACTCATGCCTGGAGCTAAAAATGAGTTTTTGCTTAAGCCCTTAGATAACAGAGCAATAAACTTTGCACACATATAGAAATAATGAGTTGTCTTGGGAAGCATAGCAGATCTGCATCTTATTCCTGAGGAGGCTCTAGAATCTAAGCCCACTGTAAGGGTACTATAATTTAAACAAATCTCAGATCGTGCTCTTGAGATCTTATTCCTGAGAACTCCTCTATATCTAACCCAGCCTGTGCATTCCTTTAACATTACCCATTGGGTTCTGCCTGGTTACCTTCCTTTCTAGTGTACTTGTAGAACATACTGTTAGCAATTTAAATAAGTCAACAACACACATCAGGCAAAGAGTGTATGTTCATTATAATTCTACCAATAACTCACATTGTAGAGTGCTTTTACTTTTTTAAAGCATGTTTGCTTATTTGCTCATGTGATTATCATGGCAACACTATAAGGGTTAAATTTTATCACTAAGTACAGAATGCTTAGAAGTCTTTCTGACATTTAATCAACTGACGTTGTTGTTGTTGTTGTTAGTTTCTGTTGAGTCTGTTCATACTCATAGCAACCCTGTGTACCACAGAACAAAACACTGCCCAGTCCTGCGCCATGCTCACAATTGTTGTTATGCTTAAGCTCATTGTTGTAGCCACTGTGTCAATCCATCTCATTGAGGGTCTTCCTCTTTTCTGATGACCCTGTACTTTACCAAGCATGATGTCTTTCTACAGGGACTTATCTCTCTTGACATGTCTAAAGTATGTAAGGTACAGCCTCGCCATCCTTGCTTCTAAGGAGCATTCTAATTGTACTTCTTCTAAGACAGATTTGTTCATTCTTTTGGCAGTCTCTGGTATATTCAATATTCTTCGCCAATACCACAGTTCAAAAGCGTCAGTTCTTCTCTTTTCTTCCTTACTCATTGTCCAGCTTTCACATGAATATGATGCAATTGAAAATACCATGCCTTGGGTCAGGAGCACCTTAGTCTTCAAGGTGACATCTTGGCTTTTCAACACTTTAAAGAGGTCCTTTGCAGCAGATTTTCCCAATGCAATGTGCCTTTTGATTTCTTGACTGCAGCTTCCATAGGTGTTGATTGTGGATCCAAGTAAAGTGAAATCCTTGACAACTTCAATCTTTTCTCCATATATCATGATGTCTCTTATTGGTCCAGTTGTGAGGATTTTTTTTTTTCTTTATGTTAAGGTGTAATCTGTACTGAAGGCTGTGGTTTTTGATCTTCATCAGAAAGTGCTTCAAATCGTCTTCACTTTCAGCAAGAAAGGTTGTGTCATCTGCATAATGCAGGTTGTAATGAGTCTTCCTCCAGTCCTGATGCCCTGTTCTCCTTCATATAGTCCAGCTTAATGCACTGACATAATCCCCCAATAAATATTTATTGAATATTGACATGGAGTTTGAAAGTCATATTTTAAATTCTGGCCCTCTAATTTAATGATTTGGCAAGTCAGTTAATATTTCTCAGTCCCCATTTCCTCATCTATAAATAGAAAATAATGGTACTGGATTCACACATTTCTTGTATGGCTGTAATTAACTAAGAGATATGAATGCTTCTTTTACAGGGCCTGGCATATGGTATATGCTTAATACATATTTGTAGAATAACTGAATTTATGTTCAAGGATTAGTAAATACCTGAAAGTTGTAACTACTTCAGATTTATCCCAGGTTAGATGTAAGGTCTTCAACTTTCTTCTATGTTTTTGATAATTAACAATATGAGTAAACTAACCCTGTTCTCCTTTCCAGGGAGTAAGGGTATAGTTTCACCCATATGGCCCTGAAAAGGGCTAAACATATGGAGGAAAGAATTAAGCATGCTGAATCTGATCTCATCTAAAAACACAGCCTCATCATTATTACAAAGATATTTTAAACCACAGAATGCAAATAGATGCATATCATGAACCAACTTCTTTCAGCTAATATTGGCTCTCTGGAACACTGCATTGAGAATAATTCAAGGTTAATCGGATTAAATAGGAAAGAATTCCATTCATCTTTAGCAATAATTGCTCGGAGTGCAGGAGGAGGAGAAGCAACACATCTTTGTCTAACCCATAATAAACCCATAGTTATATATAGAACTTTTGAGAGCTTGAACAAACCACATTAACAGATACATACAAATCTTAAAGAAGGAACCCAGCAACGGAATAATAAGACATAATGTTAATAATGTAGTCTGTGGTTAGGTCTTAAAGGTCTTTATATTCCATGTTATGGAGCTTAGATTTAACTCTTAAATGTTGGAACATCACCAGGGAATTCTGTCAAACAGGAATGATATGGATAGTTTTTCTTCAGCTATCAGCGATTGCCTATGCTGGTTGATTCTTTAGCGTTATGTCCCACCCAGGACAAATTAAATCAGAAGCTCTGAGAATCCCAGGTAACAGTGGTTTTATAAGGTGATTCTAATGGACTGCCAGAGTTGAGAGCCACTGAGTTTGGTCAATCTTTGTTTTGTTTAGATAGATAGCTGCCATGGAACCGAAACCAGTTCAAGGTGACCTTATGCTCAACAGAACAAAACACTGCCCAGTCCTACATCATTGTCTTGATTGCCAGCATGTTCAAGTCCACTGTTGCAGCTTTTGTGCTCAACCATCTCACCAAGGGTTTCCCTCGCCCTTGCTGACCCAGTACTTCGCCAAACAAGACGTTCTTCTTCAGTGACTGATCTCTCTTGTTGTTGTAGCTCAAGCAAGTGAGTCAGTGTTCTGCTGTGATTCATAAGGTTTTCATTGGCTAATTTTCCAAATTAGTTTGACAAACTTTTCTTCCTTAGTCTGGAAGCTCTGATGAAATCTGTCCACCATGGGTGATGCTGGAGGTATTTGAAATTCCAGTGGCATAGATTCCAGCATCATAGCAACATGCAAGCCACCACAGTTCAACAAGCTGACAGATTACACCTGCCTGTTTCATCCTGGGATACATACGTGTGATTTTTTTTTTTTTTCTCAAGCCCCCAGATACATGTAATATCCTTTTGAGTAGCTGTATTTTGTTACCCCGGTGAAAAAGAGGAAGACTCTCAATGAGAAGGCTTGACACAGTGGCTGCAACAATGGGCTCAAATATAGCAACATTTGTGAGAATGGTGCAGGACCAGGCAGTGTTTCCCTCTATTGTACATAGGGTTACTATGAGCCAGAACCAACTCAACAGGACCTAAAACAACAACACAAGTGAAAGCTTGTGTGTTGGTATCATACTTACCAGCTTTCAGCAGAACTTTCAGACTAAGATGGACTAAGAAGAAAGGCCTAGTGGCGTACTGCCTAAAATCCGACAGTGAAAACCCTATGGATCATAACAGCCTAATCTATCACTGATCGTGGGGATGGTGCAGAACTGGGCAGTATTTTGTTCTGTTTTTCTTGGGGTCACCATGAGTCAGGGGCTGACTCAATAGCAGCTAAAAACAAGTTAATCATGAATTATGGAAGCAATACTCCTCTTTAGTTGGGTAGTCTGATGAATTTTGCTAATCCATGGAGTTTAGAATTGCCCTAAAAAAAGATATAGAAAAAATGACAAAGCCCACAACAGTGTCCTGTTCAGAAGAAATGAGGAAACAAGCTTTGATAGTAGAAAGAGAAAATGGAAAGAATAGCGAGTCTTTAATAATAAAACCAAAAAAATAATACGCTAGTCCAATGTTTCTCAAACTAAGATCCTTAGATTCTTGGGGGTCAGTGGAGGTTTACAGTTTCTCCATGGAAACTGTTTTTTTATTTGGTCTTTTACTTTTTGATGATAATCTAAAAGTGTTGATAGGAATATATGCTGGTTCACCTGACTCACCATCTTTTAACTGAAAGCAGCCTTGAGACTTTAGTATCACATTGGTGTTTGTGTTTACAACCACGAAAGTGCTAAGTACCTACTCCTTTAATTGTGCTGAGTTAATAAGGACAGAACAGAGGAGGACTTAATATGCAATGATGCATTCAAATAACCTCAAGGAACAAATGAAGGCCAAATGGCCTCAAGGAACACTACAGGGACTAACTTTCTCAGTTGTTTGAATAGAGAAGATTGCCAGGAGAATTGAGTCACTACATGACACACAGTGGTATGTCATGTCAAATTCAATTGAACCCAAGTAGAAGCTGTTAATATAAGATATTGACTCAATTCCGACAAACATCATTTGCTATGCTAAATATGTAATTTTCCTATGGACTGTCTTTGAAGTTTTGATTGTATTTAAGGTAAATTTATTTTGGTTTAATAGTTGTATAGGAGGTTTTAGTGCATATAGTTTACTTTTTATATATTTAAGTAATAGGAAAATAATTTATTTTAAATTTGGGGGCCTCTAGGAAATTATTTTTTCCTTTGAGGAAGATATATTACTTCCGTTTGAAAAACAGCACCACCTTATTTGTTTAACAATTAATTTTTGCCATCAATGACCTCTGGTCTTATAGACTAGATGAATAATTAGTAGATTTGGAAAGTTTAAATCTTATTTACTATCACACTACAAGTGTGGAAGCTCAGTAAATGACCCTGAAACTCAAGCATTATGATGGGGGGGGGGTGGAATGGCCCACCCTATAAAATTTCCTTTTGATTTTTTGAGATATTTACTTTCAACAATTAAATAATAGGATTTACAGTTCATAAATCATTTCAAGGAATCATATGATAACCTTATTCTTATGAAAGTCTTGCGAATTAGTAGCTACGGTTGCAAGTATAGTTTTTAGAGGCAGGCTGTCCTGAGTCCAAATCCCTAATGTGCTATTTATACCTGTGTGACCTTGGACTACTTGTGTAACTTCTCAAAGGGCCTCACCCAAATAAGAACATAGTATTGGTATCTACTTCAGGCAGTTGTCGTAAAGATTACCAAGATCTACATGAAATGATCCTGAGAAGAGAAGAAGTATAGTATCCTTCAGTGTCCTTTTCTGCTTGTGATTTGATAGTTTTCTAGACTATGGGTGTTAGATTTGCCACTTTTTGGCTTTTTAACTATACAATTTGGTACAACTCACTTAATCTCCCAGTTTTCTCATCTGCAATATAAGGCTATAAATCCAAATGATTTCTTCTTTTGTGGTTAAATTGTTACTAGTTTCCTTCTCACCATGAGAAAGAACCTATGATTGAAATACATGTGTACATTCCCTTCTTTGAAATCCTTGAGGTCAGGTGTGCTTTGGAATTCAGATATACTTGAATATTAGAAAGCTTGGACAGTGTATGTACTGGGTAATAATAGCTCTTAGCAAAATCTGGGGGAGAAGCCCATAATCAAACATATTAATATCTCTGCAATGGAATATGTGAATGGTCACACTAAGTAGGGTGCATAAAAACTATAAATAGCCTCACATTAGCTTTTGTTAGGTTTTTGCCACCAAATGAGTTTTGATGCCAAGGTTACACAAAACTTATGGTTTTTCAGAGGTTTTGGATTTTAGAATAATAGATAAGTATTTGCAGATCTGTATAAGACTACTTAGATCACTTCCACTACTACAACCATGCTGTAATGACTCCAAACTTGACTCTTACTGTCTAGTTTTGTGAAATCAAGCAAGTCTGTCTACCTCTCTGGACCTCAGTTCTACATTTGTAAAATCAAAGTCTTTCTAAACATAATATTCTAATAGTTTTAGAAGAAAGAGATTATGGACATTATTATTTCTTACTACGATAGGTTAGCTTATTAATTCAATGAATAAGTACTTATTGACACCTACTATATGCCGATACTTGTCTATATCTTATGGACTCTGTGGTGGACAACTCTCCTCTCACTGAATTTATATTCTGGGTAAAATGGAGGCTGACAAGGAAAAAAAAAAAACAAAGAAACAGATAAACAAGAATATTTCTAATATTAATGTTGTTAGTATTAGAATAGTACTATAATGAAATAAAAGATGATGACATTACAGGGAGTGACTGATGAACAATTTACTTCTAATTCAGTTGGTAGGAAAGATTTCTCTGTGGGGGTGACATCTGAGCTGGGATCTGAAGGATAAGAAGGAGCCAGTCTTATGAAAACCTTGGGCAGAGCATTCTAGAAATAAAAGGTGGTAAATGCAAAAGGCTTAAGGTAGGAAATCGTCCTGTAGAGTTGAAGCATAGGAAGTTAAGGGGAGAATGGCAGAAGATGAAGCCAGAGGGGAAGGTAGGTCACAGAAAGGAAGGATTGACTCAAACCAACCTTTTGCCTTAAGAATGCTCACGGAAGACATATTGGCCTCCAGAGACCTATTACATCTAGCCCAAAGGAAGGAAACCTCTATTCTGTCTCAAGGAAAAGTTAAAATGAAAATAAAATGGACTGATACCAAATAAAAGCTTCAGTGAAAAGTCAAATCAAGAGCCCCAAGAAATAAATACAATCAATCATTTATCGATTGGGGTGCTAAAGCAAATTGCTTCCCATGGTCTCTAGGACCTTTGTACAGAAACAAGCCATAAATATTTTTATCAGCAACAGCATTAAAATAATTCTCTGGCAGTACGTCTTCACATATTGTAGACCAAGTGCAGAACTCACATAAATAGGAAAAGAAAGCGGCCATATAAACTGGGAAGGTTTGGCTTTTAAATATCAACAGGGATTTCTCAAATAAATTTCAAGTAAATAACTTTTGTTCTGCCCTTAACAACACAGATCTAGTCATTCCTTTAAAAAAAAATTTTTTTTTATTGAGTATTACTGATATTTCTATTCCACTCAGGCAAATATTAACAAGCTCATTTAAAAAGTAAAACACATTCTTAAGTAGTCAGAATTTAAGAGATGGTAGGTGCCACTATCAATTTCCATAAACGATGCAACTAGAGATCACACAGCTTAGCAGAGAAACTGCCATATCACTGCCTACTGTTTATCAGACTCTATCTTCCCCTGGGTCACATAACTAACAAGTAACTAAGCTAGCAAATTCAAGTCCATCTCTGCTCTGTCATAGTTCCTGAAGGGATTCCCATACTTTAAAGGTAGGTTTCTTGAGAATCTGTGATTTCCTGAATGAATTCAATTCAATAGTTCAAATAAGTACTCAAATAATCCTGCCCATGTAGAGCATTATTCTCAGCTACGCAGACAATAAGCAGTACAAACCAGAGTACCTGTAGTCAAAAGTATTTAACCTGGTTGGGGCAACAGAGTTAAAACATATGAAACAAAGATCAATACAATTTGAAATATATTTGAGTGCTTAGAAATGTGATTATCAGTAAAATGAGGATTTATACTCTGCTTCCTATATTATAATAGAAACTAACAAATTTATCTTAATTCCCTCGCTTAATCAAGAGAGTAATATCTTTCTCTCTTCCAAAGAAACATTAAAACATTCCAGCCTGCACCCAATAGGATAAAGGCACCCTGATGATATATTTTATTTTAAGTTCTAGTAATAAAAGGATGTGTCAGCATCTTTACCACCAAAAGACCATAAATAGCACAGCTTTCTCAGCCTCCTGAAAGATGTTCTCAGAGTTCAAACCCAATTCCATTAAGCACAAGTCCCAACCTGATTTATATATGATTAGAGGATACACATGCCCCTGGATTGTCCTCTCTGTAAAGCTTCTTAATGGGCTGGTAAAGCCAGCTCCACTGTGCACCTTCTGAACCTTTTCTTCTGTGGCTGTTTTTCTATTGCTCCCACCCGCATTATCCAAAGGCTCAGTTATTTCAGTAATATGTAAACTGAGTTCTCAGAAGATCCAACACTGACTCAAATGGATTCCCCAGAATATATCCCAGAACTTGACCCAGGGGCCTGTTTTACTTGGTAATTCATTTATGGGCTTCCTTAAAGCCCAAACTCTTGCAAGATCATTTAAGATCATTTAAAGCCACATTGAAAGAAAACAAGACAAAAAAAATACTATTGCTTTTTGTTTCCTAAGGCAAAGAAATAACCTTTGATTCACCTTTTAGTCATGTATTGATACTAAGACATGTTTTCTCAAGCACAGTTTGCCTTATGAAAGCTTCAGTTTTAGCATTTTGGTCAGGAAATTTTTCATCATGTGAGCTTATCCCTCACATTTGAAGGATATTTATTTTCCCTGGGCTTTATCCATTTATATCCAGTAGTGCCCCAGTCATGACAACTAACAAAAAATTCCCCTATATATTTCCAAACAACCCTACAGGGTTGTGAACACCCCAGGTTGAAAACTACTAAAACTATCTCATTGTGCAATAAAGAAATTGAGACTCAGAAGCATAAAATACCTTTCTAAAGGAAACATATCTTGTAAATGACAGAATTTTGACTCTCCATTTTGTACTTTTTGCATAACAACACACCTGCCTCTGAGAAAAACATATTTCCTCCATGGAGGCCTATTTCATAGAATCATCAAATATATATAATCGAATGATATCTCAAGATGCAATCTATCTAAATCTTTACCCCTACACAGAGAAAAACCCATTGCTGTTGAGTTGATTCTAACTCCTATCGACCCTATAGGACAGAGTAAAACTTTCCCATAGGGTTTCCAAGGCTGTAATCTTTACAGAAGCAGATTGCAACGTATTTCTCCTGTGGAGCATCCGGTAGGTTCCAACTGCTGACCTTTTGATTAGCATACAAGTGCTTAACCACCAAGGCTCCTTAAATAAGAAACATAATCTTCCAAAATTCACAAAAATATTTGGCTCATGCTAAAAACCTATTAAATGAACTTTTTAAAAATGAATGGGAGAAAGCCAATGCTCAAATTTATATGGAACTGCAAAGGGCTCCAAATAGCCAAAGCAATCTTGAAAAAGAAGAATAGATTAGAAGGACTAACACTTCCCAATCTCAACAAAGTGGAGACAACCTAGAGACCGGGAGAAAATTTTTGAAAATCTTAAATAAGGGTTAAATACCCAGAATATATAAAGAACTCCTAAAACTTAAGAAGAAGAAGACAAACATCCCAGTCGAAAAATGGACAAATGACCTGAACAGACTTTTCACCACAGAGGATATACAAATGGTAAATAAGCACATGAAAAATGATCAATGTCATTAGCCATTAGGTAGATGCAAATCAAAACTACAATGAACTACCACTTAACTTCCACTAGGATGGATAAAACAATAGCAAATGTTGGTGAGGATATGAAGAAATTGGGACCCTTGTTCATATCTGGTGGGAATGCAAAATGGTACAACCATTGTGGAAAACAGTTTGGCAGTTCTTCAAAAAGTTAAACATAGAGCTACCATATGACCCAGTAATTCCACTCTTGGGTAAATACCCAAGCGATTTGATAGTAGCAATAAAAACAGACACATGTACACCAATGTTTATTGCTGCACTATTCGTAATAGCCCAAAGGTGGCAACAACGGAAATGTCCATCACCGGAAGAACAGATAAACAAAATGTGGTACAAACACACAATGAATTACTACTCTGCCATAAAGAGAAATGAAGTCCTGACACATGCCACAACATGGATGAACCTTGAAAACACTGTGCTGAATAAAAGAAGTCAATCACAAAAGGCAAGTATTATATAACCTCACTAATATGAAATACCTAGAATAGACAAATATTTAGAGATCAGAGTTTAATAGTGGAAGGGAGGGGGGAAAGGGGAAGCATTGTTTAGAAATCATTAAGTTTCTGTTTACGGTAATGGAAAATATGGCAACAGATATTGGCGATGGTTGCATAACATGATTGATACAATTGGCCTCATTAAATCGTACATGTGAAAAATGTTAAACTGGAAAAAGTTGTGTTATCTATATTTTTACAACAATAAAAAATATTTTAACTAAAAAATAAATACATAAATTGGAAAGAATGACGAGCAAGTAAACATGGGTGGTAATACTTTCTTGGGATTTAGCTAGCTGTGTGACCTTAAAAAAAAAGACCTTAAATTATACTATTTAGATAATCTCTCTGGGATACAGTTTCTCTACGTTTATTCGTAAAAACTCATTTTGTATAAGCAATTTTTGCCTTTATATTTTTCATACAAACAGATCTCAGTTTAAGTCTATTTTATAATCTGCAAAGACAGGTCACAGGATTCTATACCCTTTACAAGATTTCTCTATTTATAAATATTTTTCTACTACAGACAGGTAGCAGAGTTTTCAGGTTTATCAAATAACCTGGCAGCAGAAGAATACATCATGTATTCCCAATAGTACCATTTATCCCTTCAACAAACACTTACTACTAGGAGTATTCCTTACTATTCTAGGTCCGAGGGACCTTAGACGAATTAGACACTTTTCCTGCTTTCAAGGAGACCACAGCCTGGTTAGGTATATAAACAGATCATTTTTATACAATGTAGTAGGTATTATAACCACAAATAATAATTATTATATGAAGCAATGAATTGCATTTACCACTAAAGTAGTAATGAAAATAATAAAATATTGACTTTCCATCTAATTAAACAGATAAATTAGACATATCATTGCTTTGGGGGATTATCATTATGAATATGGAATATTAAAAAAAGATAAAAAGAAGGATTTTCTGGTTAATAGAGAACTCAAGTTGATAAAATGTCAAATGAGTATTTTCCCCCAAATTATCACTTGGTAACATGAGAGAGAGAGAAAAAAGAAAAAAAAAAAAAAGAATGAATTTTGGTGTCAGGAAAATGTACTTTGAGTTTTGGCTCTGCTACTTACAAGTTAGGGTGCTTTAGATAAATTTCATCACCTATTTGATGCTGTTTTGTTATTTGCAAAATGAGATTATTTTTATCAACAAATAAGGTCATGCATATAAAATGACTACTGGACAGCAGGGTAAGGAAATTACTTTGAGGGGGAAGGGTGCAGTTGGCAAACCAACATAGAAGAAATGCATATATTTGCATAAGAATACAGTAGTTCACAGAAAAAATAAAATTGCCATCTAGTCGATTCAGACTCATAGTGACCCTACAGAACAGAGTAGAACTGCCCTACAGGATTTGCAAGGCAGGGCTGGTGGATTAAAACTGCCCACCTTTTGGTTAGCAGTCGTAGCCATTAACCACTAGGCCACCAGGACTCAGGTCTTTTATATGTATCAGATATCTTCCCTTTTTCCATGTGGAAAAGTTTAGTGTCTTAAACCTGTTTTCAGAGATAATATTTTTTTATGGCACGTTGTATTTTCCAATAGCAGTTGCTATGGTATTTTCTGTCTCACATGCTCTTCCAAAACCTTACCAACCCATGTTAAGAGGTGAAGTCCATGTCTCCTTCCCTTGAGCCTGGGCAGCCCTCTGTAACTTCTTCAGTTAAAAGGGTATAGCAGAAGTAGTGCAACATCCCTTCCAAGACTGGTCTTAAAAGGAGACACAGCTTCTGCTTGGCTCTCTCTCGGGACATGCATCTTTAAACTCTGAGACATGTAAATCTGGCTGCCCTCAAGTAGCCATGCTGGAGAGATTGTATGGAGGGACCACATGAAGACAGAGTTGTCAAGGGAGCCCAGCTAGATAAAATAAATTGAACAACCACTTGTGACTCTTGGATAAAAAGTACAGTATGTTAAGTATTCTCATTGTTATTAGTGTTCTGAGTCAAAGCAAATTCTAACAACAAGATAAAACCAGCCCCTGTAGCCTCATGATTTGAAAATGATCAGTGCAATTGTTTTAAATAATAAAAAATAGGCACAAATACAAACGTAGGCAATAAAATTAAAATCCTCAAATGCAAAAGGAAAGAAATGCCTATGAGTGGAAAAAGGGGGAAAAAAAAGTTTTAAGTCTAAATTGTAAGTTTTCTAACCTTAATTTCCTAAGTATCTTCCTTGCAGCTATTTTGTCAAGTGGCATTCAATATTCTCTTAGAAACATAATGGAAGATGTATCCTAATGTGAAATACTGGGAGATGACATTTGTACAAGCAGAGGTTAGGGAATAAAATGAAGTTAAAAAAAAAAAAAGATCATGTCATTATGTTATTAAAATCTTAAAATGCTAGGGAAGGTAGTTTTCTCTTTTTAAAACATTCTCAGTAGAGACTACTAGGTATTTATTTTTAATGTTAATGTTTAATTATTAAATTAATTTATCAATTTCTGGCTTCTCCTCAGAAACCCTGTTGGCATAGTGGTTAAGTGCTACAGCTGCTAACGAAAAGGTCAGCAGTTCAAATCCACCAGGCGCTCCTTGGAAACTCTATGGGGCAGTTCTACTCTGTCCTATAGTGTTGCTATGAGTCAGAATCGACTCAATGGCAACAGGTTAGGTCAGGTTAGGCTAGGCTTTTCCTCAAAAGAGAGGCTTCTAGCATACAGAAGACTAGCTACTTGCAATTAAATAAGAACATCAACAAAAAATTGGATTGGAAGATGTATCGCAAATTATAAGCTTAATATTAGGCTTGGGTTTCAGTTATGGGTTCATTCAAATTTGTGACCTCCAATCTAAGTGGGGCCCTCAACACTGCCAAGAGATCCTACTGTGTCGTCTACCTTAGCCCTTCTCCTGTATCTCTCAGCAGGTAATCTGGCTCGCTGAAGTGATCAGGGAACTTTCTCTTACCACACCTATAAACCTATTTATACTATTCTCCCATTCAACTCCTTTCCTCTAGATTCAGAAGAATCGTGTCTTTCTTCCTCCTTAAAGGCAACTAAAATGTTTTGGAAAAACTCCCTTTTAGGGAAATTGACCTTTTTTAACCTCTGGTTAAAATGACATTAGTCAAAGGACACTGGTAATGCTTAAAGAAGCCACCAAAAGGGCTGAGAATCACTGAAATGATTATTTATCAAATTTACAAGAGTAAATATCAAAATCTCTCCAGTTATATACTAATTTCTCCCTTCCCTCTTTCATACAACTTGACCAGGAAGTGTGTCATACTCTCTTTCTCCACTTCAATTTTTATTCATTCCTTTAACCCTGTAATGTGACTTCTGTCCCTCCTACTCTGTTAAATTATTCTCACGAAAATCATTGATAATTTCCTATATGTCAAACTTAAAAAATTTAGTCTTTAACTTATTGAGCCATTTTTAGGCACTGTTCCCTTGAAACTCTCTAATTCAACATTCTTAACTAAGAGTTCATATTAGAATCAACTCTAGAGGCTTCTACCCCTAAGCCAGAATTATGCTTAACTATTACATTTTCTTGCCCCTCTAATAAGGGATTAATGGCACTATTCCAATCTGAGACAAAGTAATCAACTTACTGGAACGTAATATTTTGGTAAATACCTAGTCTAGATAGCTGTCAATACGGACCTTCCACCCTCAGCAGATAGGGCACAAACATGAACACTTGCCTTTGCAGAATACACATACATTAACTACTTTTCCTTCTCTCTCTTCTAGGGTTATCACCAACTATTCAGTACGAAAAAATAAACCGACCAAAGGGAATGAGGATGCCCAGGACTTCTTGGAGTACAAAGTTTTCTCAGTCATCTCTCAGAATGAGGGATAATAACCGTATAAGAAACAAATGCCTTCATTTCTCTTATAACACTGACATTCCTATAAAGAGATGACATAACTGTATCTGGCAGAGATGTGAATTACTTTTCCAGAGATCCAGATGATTAATCAACATTTTCATTTCTTATAATGATGGTTGGCACAGAATATGCAGATAGAAATTAAATCACTAAACCAATAACACATGTTCGTTTATTTAACATGCAATTTTCATATTCCTGAAGTTAAAAGCAGCTACACTGAAAGTACAGTAACATTTAAAGAACATGATCTGCTTCCTTTAGTGTCAGAAGGTGGCTAGTTAGCGGGACCTGACTCAATTTTCCTTATGTATCTATTTAAATGACCATTACAACAAACAAGCAGATAGAGATACACAAAATTGCTGATGATACCAATAAACAATTCCCATCTAGTTGGGATGGGGGAAAAAAAAAAACCTTCTTTAGTTCCATCATTGTGAAAAAAAAAAAAAATTAAACCCAAACCCACTGCCATCGAGGCGATTCTGACTCATAGTGACCCTAGAGGACAGAGTAGAACTGCCCCATAGAGTTTACAGGGAGCGCCTGGCGGATTTGAACTGCCGACCTTTTGGTTAGCAGCCATAGTACTTAACCACTACGCCCCCAGGGTTTCCCCATCATAGTGAGGCTAGATTAAATAGCCATTTCCAGCTGATATATGGTTTGATTTTAAAAAACAGAATAAAGCCAGATAGAAAATTGGTGGGAAGACACATACTTCAACTTATACTTTGTATAAGTTGGAATTTGCGCTCTAAATCGGTAGCTAGCAGCCATAACATCATACGGGAAAACTATTTCAGATTAAACTAAAGTTATCCCTTTCTCATCCCTCCACCTCATGCTCCCTGATCCCACAAAATCACAATTTTGGGGGGAAACTTTAACATGCATATTCATGCTCTGACTGTCCAAGTAAATAAAGATAAAGATATAGAGAATTGTAATTAAACAATTAACCAGGTATATTTAATAAATGCAAATTAAAAAATTTGCCCCACAGAAAAAATATGATTTTTTTAAGGTATCTATTGGGTTATTTAAAATTTTATCATTTATTATGCCATAAAAAAATCAGTGTATTTTAAAATGCAAAGCTCATAAGGGCAACATTCTCTGACAACAACGGTTTAATACTGGAAATGAATAACTAATATTTAGGAATAAAACTAAACAAATGCCAAATCTTTCAACATTAGACAAAACAGCTGCTTAAAAATTATTGTAAAAAAAAAAAATCAAGTTATTACTCCAGATCATTTAGAAAGTAAGAATACAACATATCACATATATGGAATTCTTTTGAAAATATTCAGAGACAATTAAAGACCATGATTATTTTTTAAAAGAATGAAAATTAAGTCTTAATGTAAAGAATTGTGTATAATGATTAAATTACCGACAAATTACAACTATAAATATAAAGTAGCTATTTTGTCACAAGACAAAAACTTGTGTTTCAATACAAGCTATATTGTGTACTAAGTTCCAGATCTTAAACAAGTTACCTAACTGGTGTGAGCTACATTTTTTTCATTTGTAAAATGGAAACTTAAAATCTCTATAAGAAACAGGAATGTTCTGAGGACTATGGCTAACATCATTTTTATTATCATGGTTGTTATCGCCTCTTCCTCCTCATTATTATTATGCACGATTTTGATTAATATTTGGTATGTGCCAAGAGAGAACATCTGGTTCAGAGTAAATAATAAATTCTTAAACAAGTTAAATTTTGAAAGATGATTTTCAAATTAATGTTTAAACCCATCCATAAGACCAATGTTGTTGTTGTGATAATGTGCCATTGAGTTAGTTCCAACTCATAGTGACTCTATGTACAACAGAGCGAAACGCTGCCCCATCCTGCACCATCCTCACAATCATTGTTATGCTTGAGCCCATTGTTGCAGCCACTGTGTCAAGCCATTTTGTTGAGGGTCTTCCTCTTTTTCACTGATGCTCTACTTTACCAACCATGATGTCCTTCTCCAGGGACTGATCCCCTCCTGATAATATGTCCAAATTATGCAAGACATAGTCTTTCCATCTTTCTTCTGAGGAACATTCTGGTTGTACTTCTTCCAAGACAGATTTTTTCATTCTTTTGGCAGTCCACGGTATGTTCAATATTCTTCTGCCAACACCACAATTCAAAGGCAACAATTCTCCAGTCTTTCTTATTCATTGTCCAGCTTTCACATGCATATGAGGCACTTGAAAACACCACAGCTTGGGTCAGGAGCACTTTAGTCTTCAAGGTGACATCTTTACTTTTCAACACTTTAAACAAATCTTTTGCAGCAGGTTTTCCCAATGCAATGTGTCTTTTGATTTCTTGACTGTTGTTTCCATGGGTGTTGATTGTGGATTCAAGTAAAATGAAATCCTTGACAACTTCAGTCTTTTTCTTCGTTTATCATGATGTTAGTTATTGGTCCAGTGGTGAGGATTTTTGTTTTCTTTAGAATGAAGTGTAATCCATACTGAAGGCTGTGGTCTTTGATCTTCATTAGTAAGTGCTTCAAGTCCTCTTCACTTTTAGCAAGCAAGGTTGTGTCATCTACATAACGTAGGTTGTTAATGAGTCTTCCTCCAATACTGATGCCCCGTTCTTCTTTATACAATCCAGCTTCTGGGATTATTTGCTGAGCATACAGATTGAATAGGTATGGTGAAAGGATACAACCCTGATGCACACCTGTCCTGACTTTAAACCAAGCAGTAGCTCCTTCTTCTGTTCGAACAACAATAAGAACAATGCAAACCATTTACTCTATTATTTATTTCCCCCCTGAACTGTGTAAGTCCAAGCTACACTGAAGGGATTGGCAAAAACAAGGCTCTTGGAATTGACAGAATACCAATTAAGATGTTGCAACACATGGACACAACACTGGAAGCGCTCACTCCTCTATGCTAAGAAAAATGGAAGATAGCTACCTGTACAACTGACTGGAAGACATCCATATCCGTGCCCATTCCAAAGAAAGATGATCCAACAAAATGTGTAAATTACCTAACACTGTCATTAATATCACACACAAGAAAAATTTTGCTGAAAATAACTCAAAAACAGTTGCAGCAGTACATCGACGGAACTGCCAGAAATTCAAGCCAGATTCAGAAGAGGACATGGAACAAGGGATATCATTGCTGATGTCAGATGAATCCTGGCTGAAAGCAAAGAATACCAGAAAGATGTTTACCTGTGTTTTGATGACTATACAAAGACATTTGACTGTGTGGGTCATACGATTTATGGATAACATTGTGAAGAATGGGAATTCCAGAACACTTAATTGTGCTCATGAGAAACCTGTACATAGACCAAGAGAGAATTGTTCAAACAGAACAAGAGAATACTAAATGGTTTAAAATCATAAAAGTTGTGTGTCAGGGTTGTATCCTTCCACCATACCTATTCAATCTGTATGCTGAGCAAATAATCTGAGAAGCTAAACTGTATGAAGAAGAATTAGCAATCAGGATTGGAGGAAGACTCATTAACAACCTGCGATATGCAGATGACACAAACTTGCTTGCTGAAAAGCAGAGAGGACTTGAAGCACTTACTGATAAAGATCTAATACCACAGCCTTCAGTATGGATTACATCTCAACATAAAGAAAACAAAAATCCTAATAACTGGACCAATAAATGACATCATGATAAACAAAGAAAAGATTGAAATTGTCAAGGATTTCATTTTACTTGGATTCACAATCAATACCCATGGAAGCAGTAGTCAAGAAATCAAATGACACATTATTGCGCAAAACTGCTGCAAAAGACCTCTTTAGATGTTAAAAAGCAAAGATGTCACTTGAGGAATAAGGAAGACCAAAGAAGAATTGATACATTTGAACTACGGTGAAAAAAACTGAATATACCACAGACTGCCGGGAGAACGAACAAATCTGTCTTGGATGGTGCTTAGAACAAGGATGGCAAGGCTTCACCTCATGTACTTGAGACGTATCAGGAGGGATCAGTCTCTGCAGAAGGTCATCATGGTTGGTAAAGTAGAAAAAAAAAAAAATAGAGGGTCAGTGAAAAAGAGGAAGACCCTTAAGGAAGACCCTCAGTGGGATGGATTGACACAGTAGCTGCAACAATAGGCTCAAACATAGCAAGGACTGTGAGGATGGCGCAGGACCAGGCAGCGTTTCATTCTGTTGTACATACATGGTCACTATGAGTTATAACTGACTTGATGGCACCTAAAACAATAACAACAAGATTCTGGATCTTGCCATGTCTAACTTTCTTCTGAAAGTTGTTAGTAATTAAACTAGACCCATAATTTTACTATGTTGATGGAGAGATCAAATAAGATAATGTGTGAGAAAGTTATTGAAAAGTAGACATTCAAATTTCAGCCATTTATAAAATGAAATAGAGGATTAGAATGACAAAGCTCTTCCCCTGAGCTGATATCTGGGCCAACCAACCAAAGAACCAGGAGCTTGCTAGCATGAGAAATATATCTGACGTACGTTTTACATATTTAAAATACCTTAAACGTTACAGCCTTTGCTAAACAACCTCAAGGTAAATGGCACTGAAACTGTGTTTTTGTATCTGATTAGTGCTAAAGTGACAATTAAAACACAGGCAAAGTAGAAAACAATGCAATTTTTCTCAGAATTCAATCAGCAAAGACAAGGAATTTGCATAAAGCAGGCCCCCGAAGCAACTTTTTCCCTCCACAGAACATTCCTGAAGCCCAAAGGAAATGAATAATGGCCTTAACTTTTCATTTTGTCTATACAGCCACCATCTGCCTTTAAAGATGCAGAAAGAATAGTGCCACTTGTAGCAGAACAAAAGTTGTATGAGAGCTTTATAGGTACTTTTTTTGTCTCTAGTCCTATTGTTATCTTCTCTATACATTAGCTTATGTTCCTTGATCCTACTCTCCCTGGAACTTTGTCCTTCCAGCAAACATTTCTTTCTACATTTTGTTTTTGGTTTTTCTAACAAATTTTCATAAATTCAGGTCTCTCAAAATGTAGGCAAAAGGGACAGAAGTTATTCTTTCCATGGGGCAAGCTCATTCTATCACAACAAATTATACTTTGGTAACTACAGAAACAAGAAAAATTAGACAATAAAATGTTCCGTTGGTTGACAAAATCATCCTCATTCACCTCCATGAATCATTTTAAAAACCACAACACTCATGCGCATGCAACATTCAAAGTTATTTTTTATCCTAAATATATTTAAGTCCATATTCAGATGTGAACAAACGACCACTAAGAAACATTTTTAGATTAAACAAACTCTGTAATTATAGGCAGATTTTCCATTGTGCATAGCAATCACAAATACACATACCCACCACACCATGACAGCACAGTATCATTTGTGCATTTGAGTTATACAGGGAATATTGGCAAATTTATCTAACATGGAGGACAACACACAAATTTTTTCCTACTTACACTCCAGTCCTGAATGCATAATACAGTTGACATCTGTCCTCAGGCCCTGACTAGAACTGTTATCATAGAGAAGTGTTGTTGGATTTTGGCTTTCCTCAGTGAAATGTTAGACTCCCAAAAGCCAACTGCAGCTTCATATATCAATAGATGTTAATGGTTGCAATTGGGCCCAATCTACTTTGAGGCAAAATAACAATTTAGGAAATTTAGCTCCTAGATGAAGGAAACTATAAAATTGAATTGAAGAACACAAAAGATATAGTGATATATCATGTTCTTGGTTGGGATCACTTAATATAATTAAAATGTCAATCATCCTCAGTTTAATATATAAAGTTTATACAATTCCAATTAGAATTGTAGACACTTTGAACAAATCACTTTAAAGTTCATTAGAAGAACTATATGGTAATTGCAAGGGAATTCTGTGAAAGTGGACTAGGAAGAAGGCTTTGCCCATTTAGATATTAAACCTTACTCTAAAAAAAAAAACTAAATTTTTTTTTTTTTTTTACTCTAAAGCTACCTTAATTAAACTGGCAATGTACAAGTGTAGATCAATGGAACAATGTATAGAAATAGATCCAAGTATATATTAGAACTCAATATATGATAAAGATACTTTCACTTTAAGCAGAAAAGATAGACTTTGGTGGCAAATGGCTATCTATCTGCTATTAAATAAAATTAGATCCCCACTTCACACTATGTTCAAAAAAAATTTAGAGGTTCAGTGATCTAAATGTAAATAATAAGACAAAGATTTTGGAATAAATATTTACAGATATTTTTATAACCTTGGTGACCTAGAACAGCTTCTCAAGCATGAGACTAAAACTAGAAGCCAAAAGTAAACATAAAATTTACAAATTTGTAGATATAAAAGTTAAAATTTTCTGGATAGTTATGCCAAGAAATTTGGAAGACAGTTTTCTGGCCAACTGACAGGAAGACATCCATATTTGTGCCCATTCCAAAGAAAAGTGATCCAACAGAATGCAGAAATGAGCAAACAGTTATCATTAATGTCACTCAAAAAAAAAGTAAAATTTTGCTGAAGATAAATCAAAAACAGTTGCAGCAGTACATCAACAGGGAACTGCCAGAAATTCAAGCCAGATTCAGAAGAGGATTTCATTGCTGATGTCAGATGGATTTTGGCTGAAAGCAGAGAATACCATTAAGATGTTCACCTGTGTTTTAGTGACTATGCAAAAGCATTCAACCATGTGGATCTTAACAAATTATGGATAACATTGCAAAAAACGAGAATTCCAGAACACATAATTGTGCTCATGAGGAACCTGTACATAGGCCAAAAGGCAGTCATTCAAACAGAACAAGGGGATACTGAGTGGTTTAAGATCAGAAAAGGTGTGCGTCACAGTTGTATCCTTTCGTCATACTTTTCAAAATGTATACTGAGAAAATAATCTGAGAAGCTGGACTATATGAAGAAGAACGAGGCACCAGGATTGGAGGGAGACTCATTAACAACCTGCATTATGCAGATGACACAATCTTGCTTGCTAAAAGCAAAGAGGATTTGAAGCACTTACTGATGAAGATCAAATACTACAGCCTTCAGTATGGATTACATCTCAACATAAAGAAAACAAAAATCCTCACCACTGGGCTGAGAAGCAACATCATGATAAAGGGAGAAAAGAATGAACAAATCTGTCTTGAAAGGAGTACAGCCAGAATGCTCCTTAGAAGTGAGGATGGTGAGACTTCATCTCACTTACTTTGGACATGCTATCAGGAAGGACCAGTCCCTGGAGAAGGACATCATGCTTGGTAAGGCAGAGAGTTAGTGAAAAAGAGGATGACTGTCAAGGAGATGGATTGACCCAGTGGTTGCAACAATGAGCACAAACATAGCAATTATTGTGAGAGGGCACAGAACCAGGTGACATTTTGTTTTGTTGTACATAGGGTCACTATGAGTAGGCGCCGTCTCAAGAGGACCAAAGAACAACAACAAATAAAAAATAACAAAACCAAAGCCAAACACAAATAATAAACTGGGAGAAAATATTTATGAAGTTTATAGTAGCCAAAAAAGTTCTAAAATATGAAAGGTTCTTCCAATTAATAAGAAAAGGACAAACAACTCAATTTTGAAAAGCAAACGAAAATAAAGAAAAATTTGGCAGTAATTGTAAATCCTAACCTCAATTATAAGGAAGATACATAAATTAAAATACTAAGATACTATTTTTCACACTGAAATTTTTAAAAAATATGTTAATAATATCTAGTGTTCTGGTAAATGTGGAGAAATTAATATTTTATAAAATTTTGGTGGGAATACATATTGCTAAAACCTTAATGAAGGACAATTTCATAGTATTTTTCAATAATTAAAATAAGCATACTCTTTGACCTTTCAATGTCACTCCTGGGGATCTGCTTTACTAAAATATTTGACTATTAGCATAGAGCTAAAAGTAAGGATGCTCAATACAATACTGCTTGTAATAGAAAAACATTACAAATAATATAAATGTTCACTAATAGACAAATGCTTCAGTAAATTATAGCTTTTCCATATTATAAAACAGTGATTAAAAAAAATAGTGATAGCTGCCACTAAAAGAAAGCAATAAAAATATTGACTTAGAAAGAAGATATATTTAAAATAAATAAAAAGTTCTGGAAGAACATACATAATATGATATTATTTTCTTTTTTTTTTGCTAAAAGTATATTCATTGAATAACCAGGAACAAAATTGTGTGGAATCTGAATATACATATACCAGCATATACATATACCAGAAAGGATTATGTCAATAGGTTAACACTAGTAATGCCTGAATGTTGAGTTATTTGGAATATTTTTATTTTTATTTACTCTTTATCCAGAAGCAGTAGACTATAATATAATACTATAATGTATACAAAGATATTAATATTTACTCTTTTAACCTAATAGGGACAGCAAATGCATTAGTATTTGCTAAAGGGTTTTTTAATTAACCTAAGGGGTATATGAAAATACAAAGCAATTTGTTGCATTAAGTTTCAATTTGTTGGCAAAATAAACATTTATTTTGGAAAAGAAGTTTATGATAACTGTAATTCAACAAGTTACCACCCATTTTTTGAGAAGGCAAAAACAATTTGGGGATCACTCTACATTGACAAAACATGGTCTGTGAAGTGACTTGGCTAAAGCCAGACAATTTAAAAGTGTATGAATCAATGCCTATTCAAGGCGACAGGTAACACTGCAGGACTTATCACATTTCTTGTCTGGCAATTACAAAGCAGATACATGGAGAGGAGTGTTGTGACCCCCAAGACATTTTTATCTGGGTGGGGAGGATAAAAGCTTGTTAATATTGTTAGAGAAAATCCTAAACAAAATACAATTGCTAAATATGTGATATAGGAGACTGAGTGCTAGAATATATCAGGAAAGACGGTGAAGTTACAAATACTTTTTTGTAGTTGCTGTTGAATTGATTCCAACTCATAGAAACATAAGGTATAACAGAACAAAATGTTGCTTGGTCCCGTGCCATCTTCACAATCATTGCTGTTTGAACCATTGTTGCAGCCACTGTGTCAATTCCTATCTTTGAGGGTCTTCCTCTTTTTCACTGACTGTCTACTTTATCAAGCATAACACCCTTCTCCAGAGACTGGTCCCTCCTGATAATATGCCCAAATACGTGAGACCAAGTCTCGCCACTCTCACTTCTAAGGGGCATCCTAGCTGTACTTCCAAGGCAGATTTGTTCGTTCTTCTGGCAGTCCATAGTACATTCAATACCCTTCTCCAACACCATAATTCGAATGTGTCAATTCTTCTTCTGTCTTCTTTATTCCTTATCCAGCTTTCTCATGCATATGAGACAATTGAAAATACTATAGCTTGGGTCAGATGCACCTTAGTCCTCAAAGTGACATCTTTGCTTTTAACACTGTTTAGCACATTTTTTTAGGCTCCTCCAACATGTGAGGCACTGCATTGTTGATGTATATTTATCTTCTCACTTGATTTTCTCACCAACCCTAAGAAGTACCAACTGTCCTTTTTAACAGTTTACTCATTGTTGGCTCAGGGAGGTTAAAATATTTTTTGGAAAGATTCACTAAGTCAGTAAGTAAATTGGATTCGAAGGCAGCTTTGCAATACTTATAAATCCATACCCAAAAGATCAATGTGACCTTCCACTTTGGTTTTTAAATTTAATACTGGATATTTCAGAGATTTTCTTGTTATTTAGATATAATTTAAATATTATAAAATTCACCATTTTAAAGTGTATAATTCACTAATGGTTTTTAATATATTTACAAGGTTGTCACCACTCCCACTAATTTCAGAACATTGTAATCACCTGAAAAAGAAATCCTATACCTGGTAGCAGTCACTCCCCATTCCCACCTCCTTCCCATCCCTTGGCAACCACTAAACTACTTTGTATTTCCATAGATTTACCAATTCTGGACATTTCTTTATGTAACTGTGGGTACTGCAAACCCCCTTTTGATGTCTGTTTTGATTTTACATTTTTTTTTCTGTACAATGCTAGTTTACCAAAAGGCTACTGACTACTGACTATTTTATCCAGCTGATTTACTAATTTTTTAGTGTTTTACTTTGGTTTTCTTGGAATTTCTAGTATTCTATAGTGTCATCTACAAGTAAGGCTAAATTTCCTACTATTTTATTAAAAATTTATACTACTTAAAGCATTTTTATATTTCACTAAATTAGTTAGAAACTTCAAAACCATGCTGAATAATAGTAAGGCGAGTGATCAATTTATTTTTTTTTCTGATTTTATTGTTAATACTCTAGAAGCTATACTGTTAATATTTTTTATTTGCTTTCAAGTGAATAGTCTTTACCATGGTGAGAAAGTTCACTTTCATTCTATATTTTACCTAGAATTGTTAAAAAATCAAAAATGGCTGCTCATCTTCATCAAATGCTTTCATTTTAGAATCCATATGTGACCATAAGGAAACCCTGGTGGCATAGTGGTTAAGTGCTACGGCTGCTAACCAAAGGGTCAGCAGTTCAAATCCTCCAGGCGCTAACGCTATGGGGCAGTTCTACTCTGTCCTATAGGGTCGCTATGACTCAGAATCAACTCAATGGCACTGGGTTTTGGGCGGTTTTTTGTTTTATGTAATCATAAAGTTGCCCTTTTTTAATATCTTTTAAAAAGGAATCATGTAGATAAATTTTCTAATGTTAAAATGCCTTTACACTTATAGAATATCCTGGTATTTCTAGGTTGACGTTTTTAATATATAACACTGATTTCGGTGTAAATTTTTATCTATTTGTAAATGAAATATCTCTAGACTTTAAATTGTTTCCTATCTTACCAGACTTCAAATTGCTTACCACACCTTTGAAAAAATTAGTTAGAAAACTAGTTTTACTTTCCTCCACAGTAGTTTAAATACCAGAGAAAATATCTGTTCTTAAAGTAAGCTAAGACTCATTTATAAAACCATCTGTGACTGGCATCATTTGGAAATAAATTTACACTCTTTTAAATAACCACTATAGCAAAGAGGAAAAAAGTGAAATTATAAATTTTTCAGAAATAAATACAAAGTAGAGCATTTCATGTCAAAATTGCATAGTTAGATTTTTAATATCTTTTCAATTGTGTTACCTAGCTGTCTATTCAGGTTCTATATTTACACGTCAGGGAATTTTGGCAATTTGCGTGTACTATAAAATCAACAAATTCAGATGCATCACATTTAAATGCATTTAAATGCATTATCATATAGTGCATTTAACATGATGTTATATTTTCTTATAATGTCTGTTCTATTTTCTTACAATTTTTACTCAATGCACTTCAGTATGTAGTTATTTTACTTTTCTTATTCTTAAAATTATATTATCACTTTCTTAATCATATTTTCCAGTAGTTGACATTCTATGAGATTGTTCTAAGAAAAATCTTTGGTATTATTTATACTTTATGTTGTATTATTTGTTGTTGACTTTGGTTTGTTTTATATTAATTTCACTATTTTATATTAGGTTTTTTTTTTTTTTTTTTCCTGCTTCCTTAGTTTTGTTAGATTCTTCTTCTTAAGTATTCCTTTGGTCATCTATAATAATTTGGGAATTCTACCGTATATCTCATTTACTACGGACTACTTTTCTTTCTTTAATAGTCATATTTAAACCCATGGTTACCATAAAATAATAACTAAATTTATTCATCAATTACTATTTCTTTATCTCCTTCACCACCCAGTTCTTATTTCACTGAAATAATTTAGAATTGGAGTCTCTGTCTTATTTTAACTTCTGAGAAATACTTGAAGCAAACTGTGTAGCCACACATATATCTGAGAATAAAATGTAATTTCAGCAAGTCCTGATGTTATAGGAAATGTCCTCAAATTTATCAATGTTGGGGTAAAGTCTATCTTTCTTACCAGCATTTATTCATTGTTGCCTCAACAATCATAGTCCAAGGGACTGTATAGAAGAAACTTACAATTTTTCTTTTAAATTTTTCAGCCCATCAGTCATTGTCACCCAGATATTTTCTTTTTGTTTGCCTGCCATATTTTATGGAACTGTTAATGTTAAGTATTTTCTCTTAACCATTCAGAGCAAAGCATTATAAATAATTTTTATAAAGTCAATGTCACATCGTCCAAGTTATGACTCTAAAGAAAGGAAATAAATTGAAATATCTTCCTGGAAGAATGACTATATGGCCAAAGAATGTCTGTTTGACACTCAGGTAGTATATTATTTCACTGGGATATTAGGATCTTTTACCTTTTTCTTCTTTATCATTAGATAGCTGAAAGGTTGTTTGTCTAAAACTTAAAGCATATTTTACAGAGGCATGAAATTCTAATACTCATTTCATCTGAGTCACTATTTTTGGTTATCTAAAAGACAAAATATAAATTATAGTCCACTACTCCTAGTTTTGGAAACCCTGGTGGCATAGTGGTTAAGTGCTACGGCTGCTAACCAAAGGGTCGGCAGTTTGAATCCACCAGGCGCTCCTTGGAAACCCTATGGGGCAGTTCTACACTGTCTATAGGGTCACTATGAGTCAGAATCGACTCAACAGCACTGGGTTTTATTTTTTTGGTTTATTCCTAGTTTTAAAGTGTGTGTTTAAAAAGTGAGTCTAGAGAAAATAAAGATGAGAAGCAAAACTGGATGAAGACTACAAAATGTGCAACTTATCAAGTGAAACAGTCAGAAGGAGGCAGCCTCTGCTAATGAATGGTATCAAGGACTGGCTTGGATTCAGACAGCAACGAATGGCAGCGATGCCTCAACAGCCTGCTCCGGTTCAAAGTGTTCATGAGGTTATTTCGAATGCCTAAAGAGCATCTGGCGCCACATGGCCTAGCAAACTTGCCAACAAGTGAGACAGGAAAGCTTTCTAAATTTTACACATTGCGTGCCAAATAGAAAGTAAATCATACCCAATGTTGCAAAATACAAAAACAACAAAAAATAGTGAAACACTACGTACATGTGTTATAGTGTGTGGAGTCTTCAACAAATAAATGATAACAGTGTTGTGGATAATATTATAAAATAAACAAGCAATTGAAGTTTGCTACTTTATTACTGTAAAGAAATCCAAGTCCTTTAAATTTTAATCTTTAAAAATGAGAGAAGAAAGTTTCTCAATGAAAGATTTCATTTGAAGACTGGATTCAAAGTATGAAGAATAAATACCCTTTGAAAAGCATCCATAATCAGAGACTTCTGCCTCAGAAAATAAAGGCTAGCACATGCTCCCTATTGCACTTTAAACAATGGGTATCTGGCAAAAAAATCCATATAAGCATCTGGGAAGGGCAAAGGGTAGAAAATAATTTTGTTGGACTCAGAACTTAATTTCCGCAAGATTTTAATCACCTAAACAAGGCATTTTGAACTTCATCTATATCTTAGTCATCTAGTGCTGCTGTAACAGAAATACCACAAATGGATGGCTTTAACAAAGAGAAATTTATTTTCTCACAGGCTAGTAGGTTAGAAGTCCCAGTTCAGGGCATCAGCTCCAGGGAAAGATTTTCTCTGTCGACTCTGGAGGAAGCTCCTTGTTATCAATCTTCCCCTGGACTAGGAACTTCTCTGCGTAGGAACCTCAGGTCCAAAGGATGTGCTCTGCTCCCGGCACTGCCTTCTTGGTGGTAAGAGGTCCCCACTCTCTGCTGCTCCCTTTCTTTTTATCTCTTGAGAGATAAGAAGTGGTGCAGGCCACACTCCAGGGAAACTCCCTTTACATTGGATCAGGTATGTGACCTTAGTAAGGGTGTTATAATCTCATCCTAATCCTCTTTGACATAAAATTAAAATCACAAAATGGAGGAAAACCACACAATACTGGGAACCATGGCTCAACCAAGCTGACACATATTTCGGGGGACACAATTCAATCCATGACAATCTAATTATGGATAAACAGCAGTATTGCTTATTTTTTGTAATTACTGTCCTCAAATTTGGTGGGAACAGGAGACTCAACCCTTGAGAGATTTAAAACGCACTGGAGTAAGAGAGTCCTCTCCAGTAATCCCACTTACACTCACAACTGTCTGACCTTAGCAAGACATTTAAGCACTCTGAGTCTCAGTTTCTACATGTCCAAAACAGAAATAATATTACAACATTAAACATTTCAGTCTAATTGATGTGCAGGACTTTGGGGGCTCAGTGTTGCATCTTCAAACCCAGAAGAAAGTCATTGGGTCCAGCCAGTGTTGTCCTGAGGACTATTAGATGCCCCTGGTTACAGGCACAGAACTGGAGGTGATTATCAGAGACAAAATCTTCCGGTTTTCAGGTTCTTATAGAAGGTATACCATCTAAAGTCTGATTACACCAAAAAAAACCAAACCCAGTGCCGTTGAGTCGATTCCGACTCACAGAGTAGAGCTACCCCACAGAGTTTCCAAGGAGCACCTGGTGGATTCAAACTGCCAACCCTTTGGTTAGCAGCCATAGCACTTAACCACTACGCCACCAGGGTTTCCAAAGTCTGATTACCAAATAAAGATGATGTAAATGAGAAAGGTAAGTGAAGAAAGTTGGAAACATAACGGTGATGGTTACACAGAATGCTAAAAATACTTAATGTCACTTAAAAAAAAAAAGTGCACTACCAAGAGGATCAAGAGTCAAAGGAACCCAAGGCAGAAGGAAGTATGTTGAAGGCTGAAAAAGGCGAGGCCTGAAAGAATTAGGCACCACTCTCCACCCTTGTTCTCTAGCATAAGAACTGGGAGTGGCTTTTCATGCAACCTCACGGTCTGAGCTTGAGCACTGAAAACAGCAGTGTCTGGATAAACGTTCAAGCCAACAGGAAGATATTCATGCCTTTTCTGAGCCTCCTCATGATGTGCACACTATGGCTCTTTGCAGGAACTCCAATTTCAGGACTATCTTGTGGTAATGTTTATGCCCTTAAAAAAAAAAACAAAAGCAAACAATTGCCGCTGAGTTGATTATGACTCATGGCAACCCCAGAGTAGAACTGCGTTCCACAGAGTATCGGTGGCTGATATTTTTGAAGTGTATCATCAGGGCTTTCTTCTGAGGCATCTCTGGATGGACTCAAACCTTCAACTTTTTTTTTTTTTTATTAACTTTTATGGAGCTTCAAGTGAACGTTTACAAATCAAGTCAGACTGTCACATATAAGTTTATATACATCTTACTCCATACTCCCACTTGCTCTCCCCATAATGAGTCAGCCCTTCCAGTCTCTCCTTTCGTGACAATTTTGCCAGCTTCCAACTCTCTCTATCCTCCCATCCCCACTCCAGACAGGAGATGCCAACACAGTCTCAAGTGTCCACCTGATATAATTAGCTCACTCTTCATCAGCATCTCTCTCCCACCCACTGTCCAGTCCCTTCCATGTCTGATGAGTTGTCTTCGGGAATGGTTCCTGTCCTGTGCCAACAGAAGGTTTGGAGACCATGACCACTGGGATTCCTCTAGTCTCAGTCAGACCATTAAGTATGGTCTTTTTATGAGAATTTGGGGTCTGTATCCCACTGATCTCCTGCTCCCTCAGGGGTCCTCTGTTGTGCTCCCTGTCAGGGCAGTCATCGATTGTGGCCGGGCACCAACTAGTTCTTCTGGTCTCAGGATGATGTAGGTCTCTGGTTCATGTGGCCCTTTCTGTCTTTGGGCTCTTAGTTGTCATGTGACCTTGGTGTTCTTCATTTTCCTTTGCTCCAGGTGGGTTGAGGCCAATTGATGCATCTTAGATGGCCGCTTGTTAGCATTTAAGACCCCAGACGCCACATTTCAAAGTGGGGTGCAGAATGTTTTCATAATAGAATTATTTTGCCAATTGACTTAGAAGTCCCCTTAAACCATCGTCCCCAAACCTCCACCCTTGCTCCGCTGACCTTTAAAGCATTCAGTTTATCCTGGAAACTTCTTTGCTTTTGGTCCAGTCCAGTTGAGCTGACCTTCCATGTGTAGAGTATTGTCCTTCCCTTCACCTAAAGCAGTTCTTATCTACTATTTAGTCAGTAAAAAAACCCTCTCCCACTCTCCCTCCCTCCCCCCGCCTTGTAACCACAAAAGTATGTGTTCTTTTCAGTTTATACTATTTCTCAAGATCTTATAATAGTGGTCTTATACAATATTTGTCCTTTTGCCTCTGACTAATTTCGCTCAGCATAATGCCTTCCAGGTTCCTCCATGTTATGAAATGTTTCACCGATTCGTCACTGTTCTTTATCGATGGGTAGTATTCCATTGTGTGAATATACCACAATTTATTTAACCATTCATCCGTTGATGGACACCTTGGTTGCTTCCCGCTTTTTGCTATTGTAAACAGAGCTGCAATAAACATGGGTGTGCATATATCTGTCTGTGTGAAGGCTCTTATTTCTCTAGGGTATATTCCAAGGAGTGGGATTTCTGGGTTGTATGGTGGTTCTATTTCTAACTGTCAAACCTCCAACTTTTGATTAGCAGCTAAGCATGTTACTTGTTTGTACCACATAGGGACTCCCATTATTGTCTCTTAAATCCAACCAAAATCAGTTGCCATTGATTCAATTCTCCACTCAGGAACGCTTTTATGCCCTTGCTGTTATTAGTTGCAGTCCATTGGATTCCAGTGGAGGTCTTGAATTTACATCTACATCTCAGTTAAAGCAGAAATAAACAAACTTGTAGTATCTTGATAAGGTCTTCCTATCTCTGCTTATCCATTCAATTCTTTGTACTGTCCGTGAGTTTATTTCTTATTACATTGTAATTCAACATGTTTTGGAATACCTATAAGGTAAAATTCTGGGCCCCAAGCCAAAATCTCAACCTCAGGGTATCAACCATTAGATAAATAAGAACAGAGGGCTATATTTTGATATGATAGAAAATACAAAATACAAAGGCTGTTTCCTAATCTTTGCATCTTTGCTTCTTCCCATAATCTTGACCCTGTGGCTTTGATGTTTTAACCAATGACAGGCAGCCAGACAATCTTTTGACCTAGCCTGTCTAGAATGCTTAGCCAGCCTGAGCGATGTTATTTCTACCTGGTTGGACTCTTTTAAAACATGTTCAGGTTGAGACAATAGATAAAGGATTGAAATGTGGGCATGGGGTTGAGAAGCCTACTACTGACCCTTTAAACTAGCACTATTTCTTCACAAGTAGCACCAACCAACCTACTAACCCATTGCCGTCAGTCAGATTCTGACTCACTGCGACTTTGTAGGATAGAATAGAACTGCTCCATATGCTTTACAAGGCTGTAAATCTTTACGGAAGCAGACTGCCACATCTGTATCCCTGGGGAGATGCTGATTGGTTTGAACCATCGACCTTTTGGTTAGGAGCCAAGTGCTCCACCAGGGCTCCACCAAACAGCCCACCCAAAAACTACCTTTAGCAGTTTGCCTAGATTGTCCCTGGAAAATCGATGAGGACCTGCAAACCTCAAAATGGTCATTATAATAAAAATTTTTGTTGGGCTTGATGAAGCTGTCACTGGCTCAGTGACTTTGATTAAGCTAAGCAATCGGCTTGTGCTGGATTGTGCTAAGGCCCTGCACGTGCATATCTGGCTTCCAAATATGTGTAGGGTTGACTATCTTAAACCACTTTTCTCACTCTACTTCAGCTTTTTAATTTTTTTTTTTTTTTGAGATTAAAGGCAGTTTTGAAATATAAAGCTAGGTGCTTAGATAGTGAATTCTGGAATCATCCACAAGTGGGTTTGAATGCTATCGCTGTCACTGATCAGTTGTATGGCCTCGAGCAAATTACCTATTGCCTTCCAAGCCTCAACTTCCATATCCATGAAATGTAAGAGAATAACAGTATCTATACCTAGAAATAATATTTCTCTGCCTGGAATAATATTTGCCATGTTAGCCATAAAAGTGACTCTCTCCTCTCCTTCAGGTCTATGTTACTTTCTAAGTGAGGCCTTCCTTGATGACCACATTTAAAAGAACATTCTCTAATCTTCTTTCTACTTTTATTTTCTTCTTTAGCACTCATGCTCCATATTATACTTATGTGTTTTTTTTTTCTGTCTCTACCCACCAGAATGTAAGTTCTAGGTGTTTCATCTGTCTGTTTATGGCCCTATCTCCAGCACTAAACTATGCCTGGCACATGGTCTCAATAAATATCTGCTGATTGAATTAATTAATTAATTATTAAATACAATAATATAAGAAAAGCATTTAGCATGGTGTCTAGCACAGTGAACAATCAAACATATATAATACACGTGTTATAAATTTGTATCATTTAATTGAGTAAGAAACTACAACATGTAGAAATAAAATATTTCTGTATTACTCTATATTATGGCATAAATGGAGAAAAATAAATCCCAATAATAACCTATAACAACTTTAAAAACAAAGTACAGATTTCATTACATAAAACTAGTTCTGTAAATATTCCTATGCCATTTACTATTCATTAATTCATTTATTTAAAGAGTATCTTTTGCCTACTCCAAGTACAGCACAATATCTTTCTAGCTAAGAATTTGTTGAAGTAGCATTCTTTGGTCTTTACATGGCTTGTCTAAAACAGAAGTTCCATTTTGGCCTCATTTTCTGTTCTGATTGTATAGAACAGGGATCAGCAATCTTTTGAAAGGACGTGCCAAGCTATCTCATTTTCTGGGGAGGAGGAAAAGCTGATCAGCCACAAGCTACTGACTTGCAACAGGGCAGGAGAGAAGGATTACAATAATGTAAGCTTCCACGAGGGCTCTTTATCTTCTTGTTCACTGATGTATTCCCAGGACATACACAAGTATTGGGCATGTTGTAAACATTCAATAATTTCTTAATAAGTGAAAGATTAAAGGCAAAGTGGTGCATACTTGCCAGCTCCTCGGGAACCTGACAGCAGCCCTTTACAGCTAAGAGGAAAGATTTGTGTTACTATCAACTAGCCCACCTGATTAACAGCTTTAGCATGTATCCACGTGCTACTAAGTCCTGGTCTTTGCTACCCTGTATTCACTGTATAATCAATTATGCATCCCAAAATTTCACTTTTCCGGGGTCTCCAGAATTTTGCTGTGATGGAAAATGAGCAGGCTTTGTAGTAGGCAGACCTGGATTTGAATCACTAATTTGACTACCTGCAAAACCTCTCTGAGCCTGTTTCCTCTGAAAATTGGAGATTCTAATACCTTCCTCAATGTGTAGGTATGAAATAAGGTGTCATACATAATGTACCTGGCCCACAGGAGGAGCTCAGGAACACTGATTTCCCTTTCCCTAAGCTACTGGGTTTTAAAAAACTTCAATACTATTTGCAGCCAACTACTATTGGCTAATAGTTGGGAGTACCGAAGGCAACACATCCGATAACTGACTTAAATTTAATGAGGTGGATCTCATCAGAGCTTTGTTGTTGCTTCAGATATAGCTCTCTCTATATGGATATGGCCTCAGGAAAGTGTGATGACATCAAAGAATTGCTAATTAGGTGCTATTATTACAAATACTGCTCGAGCAATTCATCCAAGGAAAATAACCTGTGTGCTATCTTCGAATTTAAACCTACTCTTTATTGTACAGTTAAAATGTAATAACCTTAGTGCCCATCAGTGGATGAATGGATAAACAAATGCACATACACACAGTGAAATACTACACAACATTAAAGAATAAGGACAAATCGGAGAAACATCTCACACCATGGATGAACCTGGAGGGCATTATGCTGAGTGAAATAAGTCAATCATAAAAGGACAACTATTGTATGAGACCACTATTATAAAAAGTCAAGAAAAGTTTTACACACAGAAAGAAACATTCTTTGATGGTTATCAAGGACAAAAGGAGGAGAGAGGTAAAATCATTAATTAGATAGCAGACACGTATTAACTTTGGTGAATGGAAAGACAATACAAAATATGGGGCAAGTCAGCACAACACAACCACGATAAAGGTAGACACTGAGAGGTATGCAAGAGTAATAGGCAACAACGGTAAACATTATTACATATATAATCCTGGAACAACAGTAACAACAGATAATAATTTACAAGTAGATACATAGGCAGATATGTAAACTGAACAGGTATATGTTGGTACATATACCCATGAGCTTATATACGTGGCAGTGGGCATTTTGACATACATATATTTTATATACTGCAAATATATACATGTATATAATAGAGCACACAGGGGGCATAGTCATGAATACTTCTTAGCTATAACCAAACACCTTGCAGGACTGAAGTCCTGGACTCAAGGGCTTAGGACCATAGTCTCAGTGGACATCTAGGTCAACCAGCATAACACAGTCCATAAAGGAGCCCTAGTGGCACAGTGGTTAAAGTGGCAGTTTGAATCCACCAGCTGCTCCATGGAAAAAAGATGTAGCAGTCTGCTTCTGTGATGATTACAGCCTTAGAAACCCAGTGGGGAAGTTCTACTCAGTCCTATAGGGTCACTATGAGTCGGAATTGACCTGATGGCAACAGGTTTGGTTTTGGTCTTAGTCCATAAAGACAACGTTCTACATCCTACCTTGGTGAGTAGAGACTTAAAAGCTTGTGAAGGGTCATCTAAGATACAGTTATTGGTCTCTTCCTGCCCGGAACAAAGAAAAATAAAGAAAACAAAAGACAAGGAAACAATTAATCCAAAGGAACCACGTGAACCACAGGCTCCACGAGCCTAAGACCAGAAGAATTAGATGGTGCCTGGCTACCACTGCAACCACTCTAACTGGGATCACAGTAGAAGATCCTGGACAGAACCAAAACCAAAGCCAAACCCATTGCCATTGAGTCAATTCCAATGCATAGTGACCCTATAGGACAGAGTAGAACTGCCACATAGGGTTTCCAAGGAAAATCTGGTAGATTCGAACTGCCAACCTTTTGGTCAGCAGCTGTAGCTCTTAATCAGTATGTCACGAGTGTTTCTGGTCCTGGACTGAGTTGGGGAAAAGCGTAGAATAAAATTCAAATTCATAAAAAAGACCAGATTTATGGGTCTGATAGAGACTGGTGGAACCCTCAAGACTATGACCCTTACACACCCTTCAAACTTGAAACTGAACCAACTCCCAGAGATCGCCTTTCAACCAAAAAAATAGACAGGGAATAGTAACATCTGCAAGGAAGGTGTACCTCAGAACAATTTGCCGTACGAGACCAAAAGGGCAGCATTTGCCCAAAAGCAAAGTTCAGAAGGCAGAAAGGGGCAGGAAAGCTGGGCAAATGGAAAGGGGAAACCCAGGGAGGAAGAGGGTAGAGCACTGACACATTGAGAGGATTGCAACCAATGTCACAAAACAAGCTGTGTATAAATTGTTGAATGGGAAACTGATTTGCTCTGTAAACATTCACCTAAACCACAATAAAATGTTAAAAAAAAAAAAAAACACTTTACCAAAGAAGACATTCAAGCGCCCAACAGACACATGAGGGAATGCTCGTGATCAATAGCTATTAGAGAAATGCAAGTCAAAACCACAATGAGATACCATTTCACCCCAGCATTACTGGCACAAATCAAAAAACAGGAACAATTGTTGGAGAGGCTGCGGGGAGGTGGGAAGTCTCATGCACTGCTGGTGGGAATGCAAAATGATACAACCATTTTGGAAAACGATATGGTGCTTCCTCAGAAAGCTGGAAATAGAAATACCATATGATCCAGCAATCCCACTCCTCGGAATATATCCTAGAGAAATAACAGTCGTCATGCAAATAGACATATGCACACCCATGTTCACTGCAGTATTGCTCATAATAGCAGAAAGATGGAAACAACTTAGATGCCCATCAATGGATGAATAGATAAACTGTGGTACATACACACAACGGAGTATTATGCAATGATAAAGAACAACGATGAATCTGTGAAGCATCTCATAACACAGATGAATCTGGGGGCATTATGCTGAGTGAAATAAGTCAATCACAAAATGAAAAATATTGTATCACACCACTACTGTAAAAACTCATGAAAAGGTTTACACACAAAAGAAACAATATTTGATGGCTACGAGGGAGGGGAGGGGTTGGAACGGAAAAACACTTAATAGACAATAGATAAGTGGTAACTTTGGTGAAGGGTAAGACTGTATACAACACTGGGGAAGCCAGCACAACTTGCAGAAAGTAAGGTCATGGAAGCTCCATAGACACATCCAAACTCCCTGACGGACCAAATTGCCGGGCTAAAGGCTGTGGGGATGATGGTCTTGGGGAACATCTAGCTCGACTGGCATAACATAGTTTACAAAGAAAATGTTCCACATTCTACTTTGGTGAGTAGTGTCTGGGGTCTTAAAAGCTTGTGAGTGGCCATCTACAATACTCCCCTGGTCTCATCCCCTTAGGAGCAAGGGAGAATGAAGAAAACTAAAGATACAAGGGAAAGATTCGTCCAAAGGACTAATGGACCACAGCCTCCACCAGACTAAGTCCAGTACAAATAGTTGGTGCCCGGCTACCACCACTGACTGCTCTGACAGGGATTACAATAGAGGGTCCCAGACAGAGCTGGAGAAAAATGTAGAACAAAAGTCTAACTCAAAAAGAAATACCAGGCTTGCTGGCCTGACAGAGACTGGAGACCCTGAGAGTATGGCGCCCAGACACCCTTTCAGCTCAGTAATGAAGTCACTACTGAGGTTCACCCTTCAACCAAAGATTGGATAGGCCCATAAAACAAAACAAGACTAAAGGGACATACCAGCCCTGGGGTAAGGACTAGAAGGCAGGAGGGGACAGGAAAGCTGGTAATACGGAACCCAAGATTGAGAAGGGAGAGTGTTGACATGTTTGTGGGGTCGTCAACCACTGTCATAAAACAATATGTGTACTAACAGTTTAATGAGAAACTAATTTGTTCTGTAAACCTTCATCTAAAGTACAATAAAAAAAAATTTAAATACTTAGAAAATGTTCAAAAAATTCATATGTGTTATTTTTTGGAACTTATTTAAACAGACTCATTATGCCTGACAAAAGCAATCTGAGAAAATAACTTTTACCCAATTTAAAATTTATGAGAATCTGAAGATTAGCCTAAAATTTAAGGGTGGGAGACGGAGTATTCTAAAATAAGTAGAGGCATGTTCACCTTGTTCATTAATATAGAATATATTTCTCTCCCTTAATACATACCATATTTTTATGCAAAGAACACGTTATGTTTTTCACGAGTCACACACCCCCCTCGATATTTTCGCAAGCAAGCTGTGCCGTGTATTATACGTGTGCATGCGTTATTTGTGAAAATATAGAATTAGAGCCGAAAATGTCAAACATTAATTATTATAGGTCATGTCTGAGAGTGTGGCATATTGGACATAATCTGGTTCATAAACCAAACAGTGTTCTCAGGCAGCAAATATTTATAAGTACTTTACATGAAACAAAAGATCTAGGTTCTGATTTAAATCCCTGCAAAGAGGAATCTAGGTCCTCTTACTTGCATGCAAATATTTTCTGTGTAAAATCTGTGTTTGAATAACAAGTAAATTTGAGGACAGGAATACTCCCGGGGTATGATGATTCAGACCTCATCATTCAGTTGACTATTTGTAACAGCCTGGGAAATCAGGCTCGCTGTGAGCCACATCTTACGGAAAGTAAAGATTCCTTTTATACAAAAAAAAAAAAAAGGTGAGGCAAAATCTACTAATCATTCAGAGAACTACAGAAATTCTGGTCTCGCCTTTCTGTAGGTTCTTAAGATAAATCGTATGAAATGACTTAATCCCAATTTCTGTCAAAACAGAACATTTTCACAGAAAAATATTATAGTTAGGTACCCATTGGAAACCCTGGTGGCATAGTGGTTAAGACCTATGACTGCTAACCAAAAGGCTGGCGATTCAAATCCACCAGGTGCTCCTTGGAAACCATATGGGGCTGTTCCACTCTGTCCTATAGGGTCACTATGAGTCAGAATCCACTCGATGGCAACTGGTTTAATGGGTACCCATTACCTTCAAGGCGATTTCAACTCATGGTGATCCCATGTGTGTTACACAGTAGAACTGCTCCATAGGGTTTTCTTGGCTGTAATCTTTATGGCACTGTGGTAATCTTTATGGAAGCAGTTCTCCAGGCCTTTCTTCCACAGTGCCACTGGGTGGATTTAAACTGTCAACCTTTAAATTAGTAGTCAAGCGCAAACCATTCACACCATCCAGGGGCATACTTAGTATAATTTAAAACAAAAATAAGACCAGTTGTTAAAAAGAGTTGATTCTGACTCATGGCAACCCCATGTGTGTCAGTGTAGAACTGTGTTCCAAAAGCTTCTCAATGGTAAATTTTTCAGAAATAGATAGCCAGGCCTTTCTTCCAAGGCACTTGTAGGTGGACTCAAACCACCAGCCTTTGTGTTAGCAGCTAAGTACATTAACTGTTTTCACCACCCAGGGACTCCTAGTAAAAGAAACGAATCACACAGATTATTTCAATCAAATCTCAGAACAGCCTTGAGAAAGATATTACTATACTTAATTTATAGATGAAGCAACTGAAGTACCAGGATATGTAAGCAGAAGGAAGAATCAGGATTCACACCCACTTGTGCCTTTCTGTATATCATGCTTCCACTTATTCATTATTCTAGAATCATTCCATGCCCCCCAAAAAGCTCAAAAATTATTTTTTAAGAACAGTGTTACTTTTAAGTGTTGCTTTAATTAATTTAAAATACTTTTCTAGAATCTCAAGAGGAATGACTAATGCCATAAAATTTTAAAGAAAACTACCAGCAAGATAACTATGTTAGTAGTTTCTATTAAAAAAAAAAAAAAGGTTGCCAAGAGTTCATTCCAGTTCCTGGCAACCCCATATGTACAGAGCAGAGCTGCACTGCATAGGGTTTTCATGGCTGTGACCTTTCAGAAGCAGATCACCAGGCCTTTCTTCTGAGGTGCCTTTGGGTGGGTTCGAACCACCAACTTTTCATTTAGTAGTCAAGTGCATAGCCATGCCATCTAGTGACTCTTAGAGTTTCTAAAAATGATCTCTATTATCCAGTAAGTTCCTGGTTGAAAGAAGGCTATGGAATCTGCTTGGACAATGTCCAATTAAAGTAGACACTTGCCATATGGCTAGAGAACCAGAGTCCAATGTGTCCTTTGGATTAAAATATCAGAGCTTCCAAAAATACAATAATAACAACTAAAAGAAAATAGCGTTATGCTTTGGCTAGTACACACTGGAACATCTGGGGATTGAATGCAATTTGACAATCTACAATTTTTGCTTCCAAAGTCTGCCACCTCCCACATTCATCTGCAATATCTTATATTCAGTGTAGGTAATTGACCAGCACAAGTCAAGTGATAAAATAGTTCTATACTAGTTATATCAAAATGTGAGGCAATATAGCATAGTTATCATGAACAAGGTCTTAGGCTTTAATTCGTCTTCTACCAATCACAAGTTGTATAAATTTAGGTAATTTGCTTAGTTTTTGAGAGACTTGGCTTCCTTATCTGTATAATGGGGATACTAACAGCACCTACCTCATGAATTTGTTATGAGGATAAAATAAGGTGATGCACATAAAAAACTCTAAGCATGATGTCCGCAACACCAAAAAAAAAAAAAAAAGCCCTGTTTCTGTAGTCGATTATGACTCATAGTGACCCACAGGACAGAGAAGAATTGCCCCATACAGTTTCTAGGGCTGTGATCTTTATAGAAGCAAACTGCCACATCTTTTTCTGTGGAGCGGCTGGTGAGTTTGAACCACCAACCTTTCAGTTAGCAGCATGGTGCTTAACTAGTGCGCCACCAGGGCTCCTTGTCTACAACACAGTAAGTAATAAAAATAATGGTAACCATGATAATAATGATGATGCTTAAATTACCACAAGAAAAAGATGTTAAAGACAATTGGAAAATGGAAGGAAGTACATATATATGTCTTCTAATCATCTTAATCTGAATAATTTTATCAATACACTGAAGCTCCTTGAGTGAATCTGTCATTTCTTATTTGACTTTGTATCTTCAACATCTAACACAATTCCTGGAACATGGTAAGCCCTTAGTGAATGTTGGCTGAAAGAATGAATGAATAAATTAATGAATAAATTTTCATAGATTTTGTCTAATTAACCTTGACTGTGCTTAGTAGCTCAAAGAACAAGAGCTATGTCTCTGCGAATTCCCTTGGAAGATGGACAGAACACCTGGGGAAGCGAGTGGGAAAGAGGAAAAACAGCTGAATCAGAGTTCCTTGTAAAATCTTGCTATATGTCCGGAATCCAAAATATGCTCTAAAACTGTGTGTCTTTCTTTTTCTGAAATCTCATTATTTTGCAGTTTCTGAGACAATTCCACAGGTCATTTTACTTGGGAAAAAAAAAATCATAGATTCTAACCCTATAGTAGATCAACCCTCAAAAAAACTGAATGGAATTTTCCCTTTGAAACCTCCCAAGAATGAAAAAGAATAGTTGAATTCTCTCTGAGAGGTCAATGTTAATTATACTTTTAACCACTTCTTGTAACATGCTCAGTTCAAAATACAGTGAAGCAATACAAACGTACACAACTCAAACACAACACAAATACCTATTTCATTGCCCACTGCACCATGTAATATCACATTATGCTCACTGCCAGCCTGAAGTACAGGTCACATCTGACTACATGTGGTTCAAACCAGGATATCTATTCATGACATGATGATAATTCTGCAACAAAACGATGGTCCCAAAAAAGCTTGTCTCTCAGAAAATAGAAACACTGGTGCCAGGCTATTCTAGTACTTCACGTATGTTAATTTATTTAATCCTCATTCTTTACTTTGTATTGTAGCATTACCTTCAACATAGTAAACATGTTGAGAAGATTATATATAGTTCTAAGTATAGTGCCTGAAACCTAGTTGGTACCATAAAGTCAGTACCACCATTATCCCTATTTTATAGATATGAGAAATGAAGAAGAGAAAAGATAAAAAATTTGCCCACAATTTCCCAGCAGAGCTGATTTGGGCTCTTAACTATTGTATTACACTGCCTCTCAGCTTCATGGTGTGTATTTTTGGTTTTATTTTATTTTTATCCAGGCAACTCTAGATCCATAATTTTATTTTACTTTTACCTAGTATTTCCTATTCACTTCTAATTAATATTATCTTGCAAAATTAAATATATCTTTATGAAGAAATTAAGAGAGTTTAAGTAGCCGTTTGGAATAAAATGGTGTAGATGCAGATACATTGTAAAATGTAAAAAGAGCCAGGCTTCTTTGAGATGTCAGTTGATTAGATTTTCCTGACACTAGTGAGGAGAAGACACTGGTGGAAATAAACACTTCTTGGCTGCAGGATTTTATATTTCCAAGTTTCTGTTCCATCAGCTTATCTGATTGACTGTCACTAATGCCATACACAGGCCTGGCACTTTGACTCTTAGCCTTATTTTACTCATCTAAAAAATACACCAAAAAAGGGATGTAAAGTTCATGGAGTTGTTGTGAGGATTAAACAAGGTATCAGAGAGCTTTAAACAGGGAAGTGACATAATCAACTTTGCATTTTAAAATATCACTCTGGGCTGCCACATACAGAATGTATTAGAGAAGGACGATATAGGAAATGAAGAGTCAGATTCAGAGACAAGTGAGTCAGTGAGAGGTGATGCTGATTTGTAGCAGTTGAGTTAGGGGGAATGTTTGACTCTAAGAGAAAGAATCAATAACATTTAGTGATAATTAGACGTAAGGAGTTAGGGTTTGGAAAGAGGAAAGGAGGACTCCCGGTTTCTAACATAAGCATCTGAGTAAATGCAGATGTCATTTACTAAAACAAGGAAGACTGAAGGAAGGAAGGAATAGAAGTCTCCATGGGTTGGCAGAGGCAAAGAGGGAAAGACAGATCAAGAATTCAGGTGGGGACACATTTGGTTTGAGACAACCAAGGAGTGATGTCAAGTGGGCCATTGGGTAAATGGATATGAAGCTCAAAAGAGACATGTACCTGAGCTAAACAGATAGCTTTGAGAATTGTTGGAACATTATTAAAAAAAACCGCATTGCCGTCAAGTCCATTCTAATTTTTAGCAGACCTATAGGACAGACTAGAACTGCCCCACAGGGTTTCCAAGGAGCGACTGGTAGATTTGAATTGCAGCTGAGCTCTTAACCACTTGGGCTCCGTTGGCACATTAGTGGTATTTAAAGCCAGGAAAATGAATGAGATTTCCTAGAGAAGGCATAGTTTGAAAATAGAACCAAACCATGAGAACTCCACACTTAGTTGTTCCTTAAAAATGACTAGTATTTACTCAAAGTTTACTTTCCACTAGACATTGTAAGTAATTTACGTAGAGCTTGTTATATATTTTTTTTTGTTATAGAGTAATTGGAACCATATCAAATATGTAGTTTTATATTTCTTTTTAAAACTTGACATTACATCATAAGCCTTTCTTCATTTTATTATAGTTTTGGCAACAACATAGAAATTTTCATTATTGTTGCTATTGTTAGGTGTCATCAAGTTGTTTCCAACTCATAGTGACACTATATACAACAGAACAAAGCAATGCCTGATCCTGAGCCATCCTCACAATTGTTGCTATGCTTGAGCCCATCGTTGCAGCCACTGTGTCAATCCATCTTGTTTAGGGTCTTCCTCATTTCTGATGACCCTGTATTTTACCAAGCATGATGTCCTTCTCCAGGGATTGATCCTCCTGATAACATGTCCAAAGAATGTAAGACGCAGTCTTGCCATCTTTACTTCTAAGGAGCATTCTGGTTGTACTTCTTTCAAGGCAGATTAGTTCATCTTCTGGCAGTCCAAGAATTCAATACTGTATTCTTCACCAACAGCATCATTCAAATGCATCAATTCTTCTTCAATTTTCCTTATTCATTGTCTACCTTTCATATGCATATGAGATGAATGAAAATACCTTAGGCCTCAAAGTGTTATCTTTGCTTTTTAACACTTTAAAGAGGTCTTTTGCAGCAGATTGCTCAATGAAATATTTTGTTTGATTTCTTGACTGCTCCATGGGTGCTGATTGTAAATCCACATAAAATGAAATCCTTGATAACTTCAATGTTTTCTCTGTTTATCATGATGTTGCTTATTGATCCAGTTGTGAGGATTTTTGTTTCCTTTATGTTGAGATGTAATCCATACTGAAGGCTGTATGTATTACAGTCTTGGCAACAACATAATAGCTTTCATTTCTACACTGATGGAATTCGCTTATTTATTTAGTCTTTTCCCTCTTATTGAGCATTTAGGCTATTCACAATTGTACCACATTATAAATAAGACTGTGATAAATAACTTCACTCTCTCTTTCTCTTGTATTTAAAATTATTTATTCGAAACAGAGTTCCAAAACTGCAATTACGGGGTCAAAAACTTCCAGTTTATACCAGAATATTGATATACCAAGTTTTATACTGAGCTTATTTTTATTCCCCACAGTGCCCAACACAGTGTCACACACAAGATAAAAACATTTCATTTAAATTCCTAATAAAATAGATAGAAAAACTTCACCAAACCATTATGATCTCACTAGTTTAACCTACTTCTCAGTATATTAAATAAAATTCAAAAAGAAGCCAACATCATTGTAGAAGATCAACAATATAATACTTTAAAAGTAAGATTGACTGTATGCGTGCAAAATACTATTGTTTAGATGTGTGGTTCTCTAAGTTTTAGCTTAGAAGGCTTTAGTAAGACAAAGAGTCTTCTAGATTTCTTGGCGGTTCTTTTCTAAACATAAAATAAAACAACTAATCAGGAATGACAGAACAAACTGAGTTGTTTGTTTCTGATAAAACACTTTAGAATAACCCTTAAAGCCTAATTTTAAAAGCCCTACTTTTAAGGACCAATCATGCATGAAGTATAGGTCTAATACAGAATGAAAATGAACACTCAGTTCCTCCAAATCCTATGCTCCAATCTTATTTTCTCACCTCAGTACCAATTCCTAGCTTTCATAAACCAATCATACCTATTAGTACATAATATTATAATCCCAAAGTCAAACTTAAAAAAAAGCAGTTCTGTATCAGAATATTTTTAAATGACCACTGACCATACTCCAGGCATTGTGCTAGGAACTGCCCTAAACTATTTGTAACTTCCTAAATGTCCCTTGCTTTCTCTCCTCTGGACCTCTGAACATGTTACTCTGCCCTAACCCTCTTGTTTAACCAGGTGACTCTGGCTTTTATTTCAAGTTTCCATTCGATATATAGCTTTCACTACAACCCCCCCACTCCCCGACTTAGACCGGAAGAATTTGCTAGATGCCCATAGTGTTATGCTACTACAATCCTTGTGCTTATTTTTGTATGATATTGTGTCATGCTTACCTGTTAAACTTTGTGTTTCCCACATAGGATATATTTCTTGGAGGACAGATGATTTACCTTTCCTATAAATTAAGAAGCCCTGTGGCACAGTGGTTAAGCACTCAGCTGCTAAACAAGAGGTTGGAAATTTGAACCCACCAGCCACTCCTCTAGAGAAAGATATAGCGGTCTGCTTCCTTAAAGATTACAGTCTTGGAAACTCCATGGAGCAGTTCTACTCTGTCACATGGTATTGCTAGGAGTAGGAATCAACTTGATGACACCCAATAACAACATAAATTAACAGAATTCATATTGTCTTTACAATGTACACCACTGTGAATGTGTTATTCTTATAAATGTTAACTCTCTTGAGAATTGCTGGATACAATGTCACAATTATAATTTGCTCAATAGTTTTCTATGCACTGTATTTATCCCTCTGATTAAATTGAAAGCTCCCCAGAGTCAGGGTTCTTGTCTTAACCTTCTTCTGTAACCTCTAGGGTACTAGGACAGAATAGTCATTAATTAATTGTTAATAAGTGATTACAGTGAATACAATCACAATTCTAATATAACCACCACTGGAATCTAGTACACAGGCAATCTAAAAAGAACGTTCAAACTCTTCTGTATGAACCAGGGACCTGACAACAATTTCAGAAAAGCAATTTGTTAATACTTCCAAAGAACAAATGTGCCCATGTTCAGGGATCCAATTTCTCAGAATCTCTCTTAAAAATATAATCTAAAAGTCAGAGCCAACTATTTTCATGAAAGATGTTTGTAACAGTCTTATTCCCTTTTTAAGAAAAAACAGATACATCTTAACCAGATGGGAAATAACTTCTTTCCCACTTGAGATTTTTCTGCCTGTGACAGGATCCTAATTGACATATCTTCTGGGCTTCTCCTGCCCAATAATTTAGTCTGCCCAGGGTACAGTTGGGGAGGTCATAGGGTGACATATCTGTCAGTTTTGGCAAAAAATTCACTGGGCGTGCATCCTGACTACACCCTACTTAGAAACAAATGGCATATAAAGAGCAGCTGCTCTCCAGTATTATCCAAGGGAATGGTCTTCCTCACTATTGAAAAGAGGCTTGTTCACATTGACTGTAAAGGCAGGGGCAGAGGGCGTATGCCTAATTCCACAGTTTAGTTAGCAGACCCATTTGGCTCTCATAATAAACTATATGCTCCAACCTAGGCTTAATCGGTAATAAAGGCAATATTTTGGCTCCATCTGCCACTCCTTTGTTTTACTTCTCAGAATGTTCAAAGCTTAGGCAGAGAAGAAGAATGTCATTTACTGGCTCCCCTAAGAGACCAACAGATGGGAGCATGCAAAGTGAAAATAGCTTTGCTGTTATGGCAGTGAAGTTGTAGGTGATGCTTCCCTTCTACTTCCCTAAATTTCCTGGAGTGTGTTAGGTTGTCTTTATTTTTAAAAATGAGGGAATGATAGAAACTCTAGACCAACAAAAACAAACAAAAAGCATGTGCTTAGTAACAGGTTAATCTTTTATTATCCCACCTGCTTAAAAATACTTAAGCTGAATCTCAAAAGTAAAACAATGAATTATAAAAAACAAAGGTTTTTCAACACAAAAATAGAAGTGTGAAAACATATTCCTGTTTTTAAAGTTCAAAGGGCATAAGCTTAGGCATTATGAATGGTCTAAGTTTTACAAAAGAGAAGTGGAAATATGATAACTTCACATTTCTCATCAACAACTCCAGGAGGCAAGGCAGTTTGGAAGAAAAGGACCACTTCTCTGGAGGTGTCTGTTATTCTCTACAGAATTTTAAATATCACTATCACTAGTTGGCAGAAAAACAGTCCAATATGTCACTGAAAGATACGTCCTCAAATGAAGCAAATGATGGCACTGAAAAGCGTGGTTTAAATCCAAACCTGCATCTGGGCTTCCTTGAGACTCAGGTTCAGTATAAAGAGTTGAACTTCTACCCTCAAACTCTCGCTCCTCACTGCTCCTCTGCTTCCATTTTATTAGCTCCCATAAACCCCCTTTCTGGTTCTGGGAAGTCTGGCAGCTTCTGTTAAAAAAATTTCAAAGAGAGTTTGCAAGAGTACAACCTAATTTCCTCTAAGGAAAAAGGAAGTTATCTCCTATCTGAGAGCTGTATATCTACCACAGGGAAGGTCTTGGGACTGAGTTCCTTTAGTAGTATATTGACAGCTACAGCACAGCACTCCTTATGTAGTAAATCCAAGCAATCTTTTCTTATATTCTGTTGTAAGAAGAAATAAAATTAGATAAATTTGGGTATAGAAACAAATATGAGAGGCTAGAAACTTTTCGGATGAGGCAAATGATTGGATTTCCTTGACTGATGAATTCAGAATAATTTAATGCCATACCCTGATTGTTGGATTTTATATATATACATATATATTATATATATATATTATATATATATATATCCGTTTACCTTTCTGCCCTATTAATCTAATAGACTATCCCTAAAGGTAATCCATCAAAGAGGACATTTCTACCCTTTTCTGTTAAATGGGGATATTATTTTGAAGAGGATTAAATTAGGCAGCTATTTTAAAGAAGGCTGGCACAGTATTTCTATTTCATAGAAGAGGCCCGAAAATTTCTGTTTTTTTTTTTTTTTACTGTTGACATATGGCTTTCTTTTGCCCATCAGATTAATATAAAAAAAACTTCATCCAGCCTAACTGCTGCCAACTTGCATTTCAAATCCTTTTAAATCCTAACACTTCTGCTCCATCCTACATCAGAGCATCTGAGCCTGCACCTTTTTTCCTCTTGAAGATTCTCAAGGCACCTTAGAATATTAAATGTGCTGAGGTGTTCTACAGTAGAGAAATATATTCTTGTTGTTTCTTTAGATTTTCTAAGAAGTCTTATTTTAATATCTTCTTGTGTATTTGTCCCTAGAACACAGTGGGAACTGAAAAATTAAATTATATTAATTGTTATCTCTTAGTGGCAGAAATATAAATGAATTTTATTTTCTTCCTTTTTTTCTCCCCAAACTGATTCTGGATTTTTACAATTAGAGAAGTTGTTAGTTTTTCTGTTTTGTTTTGTCTTTTTGTTTTAAAGAAAGACTAGCAAAACTGACTGTATTTGTCAAATGCTTTGTCCCTGGATCTTAGTGAACATCTTAGTTTCCTCACCGAGTGCCTTGGACATTTCATCAGAATGGACATAACAGTTCTATAATACTCCTCCATTCTAAACATTTTGAAATCCAAGTGCAATAAAATACTAACAAATAAGAGCAGGACATTTCAAATTTAAGACTCCTTAAGAATTCAAATCCAAGGGTGGTATAGATACAGTCATCACACTAAAGAATGATCAATTTGATCTTTGCAGGTTGAGGCATTCTAATTCTGATTTCAGAACGTTGTAGTGCAAAGATGTAGACTCATTGAATACCTGGGCTATTTCTTAGTTGGAGTAGCCTAGAATAGATCTAGTAGTCCAGTAGAGCTCATATAGATAGAATACAGTGTACTGCCTGATTTCCCTGAGCATCTGTTTTCTCATCTGCAAAATGGGAACAAGGTCACTCATGGTTCAGAGTTACTGAAACAACTAAAGGAAATAAGTCTGATGAAGTGCTTTATAAATGGAAAACCAAAATTCTGTACAGAAATTTTTTTTTAAGTAAAAATATCCTTCCCTTTTAAGTTCAGAGAAAACTAAATGAAAAATAACTATGTTTTATGCTATTGCTTACATAACCTAAGTACATATCCTAAGTACAGTCTTGCAAAAAAAAAAAAAAAAATTACCATTAAATGTCCGATAGATATTTATTCTCTAACTGAAAGGCATTCTGATTATTAGTAGGTGAAAATGCAGCTCCCACTAAGTGAGATTTTTACCTATTATCTCCATGAGCATTCTGCCCCTGTTGCCTTAGAGATCCCTCCTCAAGTGTTCCTTCATAGAGAGGATAATGTATAAGTCGCTTTGCTAATGGTTGAGTAACGTATTTTACTAGAAACTGATAATAATTTTCTCAGCTTTGGTAGTGTCTTCTCACTTTTTGTAAAGCAATGCCTTTTATTGACCTTCAGCAATGGCACAAAGCAATTATTTTCTGCTTTTTGAATAAAAATTACCTATTGTCAAACTGCCGGAAAAAAATGAATAGATTCCAAGATTAATGAACATTAATGAGAAAGCTAACAGTCTTTCTTTGTTTAATCATCCTTTTCTGGAATATCAGTTTTCCTTACAACATTTCAAACCACTTGACTAAGCCCCTTTAAAAAAAAAAAAAATCCCATATGCAACACAGGAAATTCCAACAAAATGAAGGAAGGCTGGGAAAGAAAAGATCATTAACTATCACCGCACTACAATCTACAGTCATACAATTATCTTTTCTAGATTCAAGAGAAATAACCTTCAGACTTCTCTATATTGGTTATATATCAATTTTTTAAACTATTTGGGCACCATTGGTTACCTTGTAATTATTTAGTCGACCCATTCAATATCTGTGGACTTAAGTTTAGTCATCTTGTGATAATAAAGGGGTTATAAATGTCTATCAATAGGGAAATGGTTTTATGTAAATTAAAGGCCATCAATTCAATGAAATTTTATAGAGCCATTAAAAATGATAAATGTGAATACTCAAAACAAAATGGAAACAAGCTTTTATGGGAGAAAATCAGGATAAAAAATTGCTTGCCTATTAAAATTGAAACTATTTTTAAAATTCATAAACATGGACAACCTAAGGAGAATGTGGAGACATGGATAATACATTATTATTTTCTTTGTTATTTTAATAATGCCTAAAAATCTTGCCTTTACCCATACCTCTTAAGTTGATTCTGACTCAGAGCAACCCTACAGAACAGAGTAGAACTGCCCCATAAAGTTTCCAAGGAGGAGCTGGTAGATTTGAACTCCGGCCTTTAGTTAGCAGCTATAGCTCTTTACTACTGCATCACCAAGGCTCATTTCTTTACCCAGTAAATGTAAATAAAGAGGTTAAGCTACCATGTTTAGAGTTAAAATTCAATGACCTTATACCACAATGATATCTATGCACATGGTTGTTTTGTTCTTTAAGTGTTTTGTATACACTGGTCTTTATGAGTATATTTTGAGATTTCTTAGGAAAAGAACCATGTGTTTTACTCCTTTTCAGTTATCTGCAGTACCAGTTGATGGCTGAGCACATGTAGAAAGCCAATTGTCTTAGGCTGGGTTCTCTAGAGAGGCAAAACCAGTAAACATATATACAGAGAGATTTACATCAAGGAAATAACTCACATGATTGTAGGGGTTGGAACCCCCCAAGTCCAAGCCTTTCCTAATTCATGGAGCCACAGAAGCTGGTGAACCCAAGATGAGCAGGTCTGACAGTAGAGCTCCTCCTCATAGGCTGTGAAGGTCAAGGAATCCCCAAGGTTGGCAGGCAAGACCACAAGGTTTCTCCTGACTCATGTAGCTGCAGGGGTTGGAGAACCCAAGATAGGCAGGTCGGGAAGCAGGACTCTTGCCCACAGGCCATGAAGATCGACAAATTCCAAGGTGGACAGGTAAGCTGCTAACTCAAGTCCCAAGAACCAGAGGTCAGACAAGAGACAGCTGCTGGATCCAGAACAAGCCAACAACCTTTGCAAGATGAGCAGGAAGAAAGTAGGTGGCAGAAAGATGGCTGAGGGGGCAGTAAGCCAATATACGTCCCACCCCCCACCGGTACTACTCAGCAGATTCCATCCTGGGGATAATCACATATCAGATTTCAACACGGAAGTGATCACAACATTATACAACTGCCAAAACACTGAGAATAATGGCCCAGTCAAGTTGACACACAATCTTACCATCACACTAATAGACATAGGGATTCAGGATTAGCAGCTTTCATCCTATAACCAACCAAAACCAAACCCATTGCCACTGAGTCAATTCTGACTCATAGTGACCGTATAGGACAGAGTAGAACTGCCACATGGGGATCTTCCTTTTTCACTGACACTCTGTTTTACCAAGCATGATGCCCTTCTCCAGGAATTGGGCCCTCCTGATAACATGTCCAAAGTATGTGAGACAAAGTCTTGCCATCCTCACTTCCAAGGAGCATTGTGGCTATACTTCTTCCAAGACAGATTTGTTCTTTCTTCTGGCAGTCCATGTTTAATATTCAATATTCTTCACCAATGCCATAATCCAAAGACATCAGTTCTTCTTTGGCTTTCCTTATTCATTGTCCAGGTTTCATACGCATGTAAGGTGACTGAAAATACCATGCCTTGGGAGAGGCGCACCTTAGTCTTCAAAGTGACATCTTTGCTTTTTAACGCTTTAACGAGGTCTTTTGCAGCAGATTTGCCCAATGCAATATGTTGTCTGATTTCTTGACTGCTGCTCATATGGCCTTTGATTGTGAATGCAAGTAAAATGAAATCCTAGACAACTTCAGTCTTTTCTCCATTTATCTTTTTGTTGCTTATTGGTTCAGTTGTATTTTTTGTTTTCTTTATGTTGAGGTGTAATCCATACTGAAGGCTGTAGTTTTAGATCTTCATCAGTAAGTGCTTTAAGTCCTCTTCACTTCAGCAAGCAAGGTTGTGTCATTTGCATAACACAGGTTGTTAATGCATCTTCCACCAATCCTGATGTCAAGTTCTTCATATAGTCCAGCTTCTCAGATTATTTGCTCAGCATACAGATTGAATAAGTGTGGTGGAAGGATACAACCCTGATGCACACCTTTTCTGTTTTTAAACCATACAGTACCCCCTTGTTCTGTTCAAACAGCTGCCTCTTAGCATTCCAAAAAAAACCCTCAAACCCAGTGCTGTTGAGTCGATTCCGACTCATAGCGACCCTATAGGACAGAGTAGAACCTCCCCAAGAGTTTCCAAGGAGCGCCTGGCAGATTCAAACTGCCGACCCTTTGATCAGCAGCCATAGCACTTAACCACTATGCCACCAGGGTATTAGGCTTTCTATAGACATATGACAATCACTCAGATTGTCCAAAACAATATTTAGCTTGGTATGCTATTGGTAGCAGAAATGCTGCCAGTGCTTATGTGACACAAGATGGTGGACGATATATGCACAAAAACAAGTTGGTATTTTTAAATAAATATTATCACTATTAGTAGCTTAAGCACCCTCCAGGTACACAGAGTTTAAAAAGTTTGTATAAAGAAATTAAGGGGAACAGAAGATAGGGGAAATACAGTTAGTTATATCAAGGCAAAAAATCATTAATTGGCTAATGTCCAATACATTGTCAGATTTCTCATTGTCTTCCTGATAATTTTCAGAGTTGTATCCTTTCACCATACCTATTCAATCTGTATGCTGAACAAATAATCTGAGAAGCTGGACTATATGAAAATAAACAGGGGCATCAGGATTGGAGGAAGACTAACAACCTGCATTACCCAGATGACACAATCTTGCTTGCTGGAAGTAAAGAGGACTTGAAGCACTTACTGATGAAGATCAAAGACCACAGCCTTCGGTATGGATTGCACCTCAACATAAAGAAACAAAAATCCTCCCAACTGGACCAATAAACAACATCATGATAAACGGAGAAAAGATTAAAGTTGTCAAGGATTTCATTGTGGATCCACAATCAACAGCCATGGAAGCAGCAGTCAAGAAATCAAAAGACGCATTGCATTGGGCAAATCTGCTGCAAAGGATCTCTTTAAAGTGCTGAAAAGCAAAGATGCCACCTTAAAGACTAAGGTGTGCCTGACCCAAGACATGGTATTTTCAATCTCATCATATGCATGTGAAAGCTGGACAATGAATAAGGAAGACCAAAGAAGAATTGACACCTTAGAATCGTGGTATTGGTGAAGAATATTAAATATACCATGGACTGCCAAAAGAACAAACAGATCTGTCTTGCAAGAAGTACAACCAGAATGCTTCTTGGAGGCAAGGACGGAGAGACAGCATCTTACATACTTTGGACATGTTGTCAGGAGGGATCAGTCCCTGGAGAAGGACATCATGCTTGGTAAAGTACAGGGTCAATGGAAAAGACGAAGACCCTCAAACGAGATGGATTGACACGGTGGCTGCAACAATGGGCTAAAGCATAACAACAATTGTAAAGATGGGGCAGGACCACGCATTGTTTCATTCTGTTATGCATGGGGTCACTATGAGTCGGAACCGACTCAACAGCACCTAACAACAACAATGACAACTTCTAATAATTTACCTATTGTAGCCTATGCACTCACTCATGGTGGGAATCTTTACCCATCAGGAATTGTTAGGAGTCCCTTCTCACCTTGACCAGATGTGCAGTCTTTCCGATTATAGGTGTTCACAAAGCTTACATTCTTCACAGATACAGAGGATATTTCAGCAACACCAACCATCCCATGAAGAGAGAAATGACTCAAGAGGTCACCTTACGCACACACACACACAGAGAGAGAGAGAAAGATTCACACACGACGCACATCTTCTGGCCTGAATGTGAAAAAGGTCTTGAAGTCTTTACTGGCAACAAAGAAAGAATTAAAAATGCACATTAAAAAAAAAAAATTCTGATAAGACTTCTGTCCCAAATCCCTGTCTGCCCTGATATCCTAGTCACCTGGGCTAAATCACACAGAAAAAAATACCAAAAATACTCTTTTCCTAAAGCAGAAAACAGAGGTAGATCTAAAGAACAAGCCTTTGGCATTCCTTTCCTTAGGCTTTACCTAAACTCCCAAACTTTCCAGAGTTCAAAAGTAACTTCCAAGCGAGTATTGCCCCTATCTCCATAGAGTTTTATCTCTGTCGGACCAGTATTCCTCAGAAACGTGCTTAGTGAACTCTCCTCTCAGAGGAAACTAGTATAAGATGAGAAGGAATCAAAAATGTTAAAAGACAGTAGACAGCGAAATAATATGATTTGTTACCTTCCTATTTTTTTATTAATGTTAAACTCAATCATCACAACTAGATTTCAAAGTCGGATTCTTTAAATTCTAAATGTCTAAAACTTACTTATGCTTTTTCTATTTATCCCAATAAGCTTTTGGTTTGCCGGGCACTCTGCCTCTGTTTTCTCAGTATTAGCATCATTGTAAGGCTTAATAGGTTTCCATTTTTCTGTGTAGTTGGGCCCAAGTACCCAGCTAAAGCCTCAAGCCACTAGCGGCATCATTAATGCCACAGTGATTAAGTGAGACAGCCAAGCACCAGTGCACCGTGGAGAACAACAGGAGATTTGAAAGTCATCAAATCTGAAGCACTGCCATGCTTCTTAAACAAGGCAAAATACATTAAGTTCCTATTATTTCCACATTGTGCAGGTGAATGAAAGGGGTTGTTTCTGGGCTGTCAGTAATATTTCGGAAATTTAACTGCATGTTAGGACACAATGATGGATAATCATCACGTTGTTACCAGTTTCAGTCCAGCAATATTGACTTAAATCTACTAGAAAAAACATACATTTGCAATAAAACCAGGGGTATCTATTTCTCACTCCATAAGAAAGTAGACCATTATCATTCCCAAAGAATCTGATTGATGACTTATCAAATTCTCAAGTTTGTGGATATATATAGCATATAAATTCCCCATAAAAACAGTGCAATAAATTAAAAATGTAACTTCATTCAGTAATTCATAAATTCACTTATTCTGTAGTTTGTGTGCAGGTTTAACTATGTGCCAAGCATTGTGCTAAAAGCTAAGAATATAATAATGAACAAAATAGACGCAGTCCCTGCTTTCATTCCAACAAGCAATATAGACATTGAAAATAATCTTTCATGTGTGATCGGTTTTAGAAGGGTGTGCACAAGCTGATTAAATTCCTTTACTGTGTGAAGCAGTGGAAAGCATATGATTGAGACATTAGACTTTGGTTCAAATCCTAGTCCCATTATTTAGTGTGCCATAACCTTGGCAGTCTCAATATTTTGGCAGACTTCTCATTGTCTTTTTAATAATTCTTCTAAATCTCTGTTTTCTAATATTTAAAATAAATCTAATTATACTATCCTCCCAGAGTATGGTAAGAGTAAAGTAGATGTTATATCGTATATGGAAATACCCAGGATAGACTTGGTATGAAATAGGCACTCAATAAATGTTAGTACTCCCTCAAACCATCAGGTTACTTACATTTTTTAAATGTGGTTTGAAACCTCAATAGTTTTTGTGCTATATGTCCTATCATTCAAAATGGTTAATAAGCAATGTATTTAAAATTATAAATAATTAATGCTACATCAACTAGAAGGAGATACTTCTCAGCAGAAGAAATTTAGAAAACCTAGCTAGAAAATTGCTGTCTTTGAGCAAGAAGAAAAGATTGAGTATATTTGCTCCAGGACTGAAAATCAATATGCAAGAAAAATGAAAAGGATGTTCCCTAACATTGAAAATGTTATTATAAAGGCCAAAGAGGTATACTGATGGTTCCTAAGTGACAAAAATCTGACGAGCACGGGGATGAATGGAAAATGAACAAACACTGTCCTTGGGAGTTCATAGTCTATTTCTAAATATGAAAATTACTTTCAGTAAAATAAAAAGTTACTACCCCAAAACTATTGCCTTTTAAATCAAGGTAATCCCTTTGTTTGGAACTTAAAACTCACAAAAAACTTAAATGTTAACTCACAAGACAACTTTCAAGAGAAATATAAGTTTACACAAAGGAAACTTTGTTTAAAAGTATGACACAATATTATACTTCTTTGTTCTTCAAAAAATTTGGGCCACATTTGTTATTTTTAATCAAATAAGCAAGAAGGAAATTTGCTAATGAATTCACAAGATATACTAATTTACTTAGAATTGCTTATCCGTTGTTAAAGTGATTTGGCAATTTAATGACTGATATAAGAAATATAAAAATATTTATTAGTATGCAAATTGCTTGCCAAGAAGTACATCTTTGGATTTTTACCTTGTATTGCTATAAGCAATTTTAAAATAGAAGACAAGAATTCATAAGCTTTCTCATTATTCTATCAATCTATGAAGTTTGAAGAATCACAGCATTGGAAGGGTCTGGGAAATAAACTTGTTCTAGTTCCCTTATGGTATGGTCCATGTTAGTCATCTTTCAAGCTCAGAATCATTCCCTCAAATCTAACTCAGGACTTTCTTATACCAATTTATCAATTATTCTATACTACATGCTCTTCAGTCCTAATGCTTTTGCTATATTAAAAAAAAAAATTAAGCTTTCATCAATTTTCCTTTATAATGACCTCCACCAGCCACTCCTTGGAAATCCTATGGGACAGTTCTACTCTGAATTCTAGTAACAATGCAATCACCTCCTAGCTATTTGACTCTAAGGAAGCCATTTCTATGGCCACTGTTTTATCTCTGGAAATGACAGAATTGGACTAAATCATCATTGAGATGATTTCCAACCCTACCATTGCATGATTTCCAAGATTTGGTGAGTTGACAAAAACTCACTAAAGCCAGATATCCAGATTGTAGTACTGGCTCGGATAACTTGGGAAAACCAAGTCACCTCATTAAACATAATTTGTCTTATCTGCCACATAGAAATAATTATACCTCACAGGGCAGATGATCCGATGAGGTGAAGGTGCAGGTTGGAAAATAGCGTGAACTTGATTCTTACCAAGCTCATAAGATCTGGCTGATGAGGTAAGGTAAAAACACAGTGAGTAGGAAAGTATGCATCACTTAGTAAAATTTAAAGGAAAATACAAAAATTGGGTCAATTAGCTAATAAAAGAAGTTAATTTATCTTCTTAATAACTCCTGAATATTTGAAGACTTTAACTGTATTAAAAGCAAAATTCAGTTAAATTTGGCAGCAGAGTAATTAGAGGACCAAAGACAATGGACTGGATTCTAACACTATTTCACATTGATTAGATGAATGAATGGCTTTGGAAAACTCCCAATCTCATGAGTCTCACTTTCTTCATTTATAAAATGATGGTATCTACCTCACAAGGAGCCCTGGTGGCACAGTGGTAAAGCACTCAGCTGCTAACCAAAAGGTCAGCAGTTTGAACCCACCAGCTGCTCCACAGGAGAAAGATGTGGCAATCTGCTTCCATAACGATTTACAGCCTTGGAAATCCTATGGGGCAGTTCTACTCTGTCCTATAAGGTTGCTATGAGTCGGAATCGACTCGATGGCACACAACAAACAAAAAACATAAAAAAAAACTTTTCACACGATTGTTGTAAGAATTAAATAAGAAATTATACGTGTCTTATTTAGGATAGTACTTGGCATATATAAGCACTCCAAACTTTCAACAATTGTTGTTATTATCAAAACATCATTGGCTATAGTATAGAAAAAGTATGCTGGTGCTCATAGTAGGTATCTAGAACGGATCTCCCAATTTATCCCTAACCTTCAAAAATGCTTCATTGTTAGCCCAATATTCAAAAAGACTACAAAGATTGCCAAGATTTTCGAAGCAAAGTAAATATATTATGCTACAGTCATATCATGAAATACAATGTAACCATCACATATTTTGTTTACAAAAGTTTTAGTGACATGGAAGAATATAGACTTCCACAGAGAGGCAGTTTAAAAAGCAGGGTTGAAATCTGGAATGATGACATGATCTCTGTAATATGTGAAACTTCATTAACAAAAGGCTGGAAAGGCATATTAATATGTTAACATTGTTTACCTCTGGGTAAAATGGAATATTTTTCTTTGCATTTTTTTCTATTTTTAGTTTCAAAAAAAAGTTAAAACTAAAGAAGCCAGAGGAACCTAGGTTTTAATAACTAAAACGGCTTTAAAATAAAATACAGAAAAGATCATCTGAAGAAGAAAACAGGTTTTAAAGTGTTATACTCTTATCAAAAGAGGTCCTCAAACTGACAAAATCATATCAAGAAGTCTGAATTATAAATTTTCTTTTTAAATACAGATTTTTTTTAATAGAGAGAGAAACAGAGACAGAACTTCCATTTTGACTATGATGGACTAGTTTGCAATATCCCAAATCTCCTACCAAGTAACAATTCAAAAGGTTGGATTATCAAATAACATTTGAAGTCATCAAATAGCAACCAAGACGGCCAGAAATTGAGGGCCAAGATCCCTGAGAGAAGAAAATTCCTTGAGGTGGGCTCAATACTCCACACTTCTTTTCTCATCAAAGCTTTGTAAGAGTCAGAGAAGCTGAACAGAAAGCTGAGCAGAAAATAGCTGTTAAGTAGAGCTTTTGGCAGTCTCAAGGGACAAGAAATAAAAATTGAACTTCAGGATTAACACAAGAGCTAGGACTTGGGTATCAAGATCCTGCACTAAAGGAAAGTGCAAAGAAGTGAGCCCAATACTATGTGCTATTTTTCTTTTTTCTCTCAAGGCAACAGTCAATTCATCAGCAAAGCAGGGAAGGAGACAAAAAGCTGACGAGAACCCTCAAGATAAGCAGAACTTTTTTTTTTTTTCTTTTAACTCATCATTGCTCCTTCCCCACAACCCATGGTAACTATTGATCTTCTTTTGTCTCAATGAATTTGCCTGTTCCAGATATTTCATGGCGCCTTGGTGGCACAGTGGTTAAGAGCTCAGCTGCTTACCAAAAGGTCAGCATTTCGAATCCACCATCCACTCCTTGGAAACACTGTGGGGGCACTTCTACTCTGTCCTATAGGGTTGCTATGAGTAGGAATCAACTCTATGGCAACGGGTTTGGTTTTGGTTTAGATATTTTGTAAAAGTGGAATCATACACTATTCTTTCATGTCTGGTTTATTTTATACAACATGGTGTTTCCAAGGCTCATTCATGTGGTGGCATGTACTAGAACTTCATTTCTATTTATAGCTGAATAATACATTGTACGTATTTACTACATTGTATTTATCCATTCACCTGTTGATTTCCACCTTTTGGCTACTGTGAACATTGGTGTACATGTGCCGGTTTGACTCACTGCTTTCAGTTCTTTTGTATATACAGCTAGGGGTGGAACTGCTGGGTCATGGGTTCACCATGAGTAAAATCGACTCCACAGCCACTAACAACAACATAATAATTCCATATTTAACTTTTTGAGGAACCACCAAACTCTTTTCCAAGATGACTGTACTATTTAACATTCCCACCAAGAATGTGCAAGTGTTCAATTTCTCCACATCCTTGCCAATACTTGTTATTTTCCATTATTTTTTATAATAGCCCTCCTAATGGGTATAAAATAGTAGTATGACATTGTGGTCTTGAGTGGCATTTACCTAATGGCTAATCAACACCCAACAACAATAACAACAAATGATGTTGAACATCTTTTCATGTACTTATTGACCATTCCTATATCTTCTTTGGAAAAATGTCTCCTCAACTTGTTTGCCCATTTTTAATTGGGTTGTTAGTCTTTTTATTGCTGAGTTTTAAGAGTCATTTGTATATTCTAGATATTAAACCCTTATCTGATATACGGTTCCCAGATATTTTCTGCCATTCTGTAGTTGTCTTTTCACTTTCTCAATCATGTTCCTTGATGCACAGAAGTTTTTAATTTTTTATCTATTTTTTCTGTTGTTTCTTATCCTTTTGATGTCATATCTAATAATCCACTGCCTAACAGAAGGTCCTGAAGCTTTAACCCTATGTCTTCTTCTAAGAGTATTATGGTTTTAGATTTAGGTTATTATTCCATTTTGAATTAATTTTTGTATGTGGTGTGAGATACGGATTCAACTTCATTCTTTGATAAGCAGAACTTTTAACAGTCACACAATGCTGTGGAGACAAAAATTGGGGTTCAGTGCTCACCAATGAGAAAATACCCAGGTAAACATATCAGAGTTAGCACTAGGATTACTATTAAGGCTAGGGTTAGAGATAGGAATAGGAGTAAATTGGAAGTAGACCAACCCTCATAAAAACTGAAACACTCTCCTCAACTGAACCCAGCCCATTATTGGATTAAAGTCATATTCTTCTAATCTATCTACCTCCTAAAAGCAAACGTAAAATCTCTCTAGTGGGAGATGACATCGTTCAGAGTCACTACAATTTATCACATACAATTGCTGTCTTTCGATAAAGACTTACCAGACTACCAAGAACCAAAAATAACAGAAAAAATAGAAAAGAGAGCACACAGTTGATTCCAATATTGGAGTTATTAGAAATGGATTTTGAAATAACTGTGGTTGATATATTTAAGAAAATGAACAATATCCTTAAGGTATAGGTACTTTTTTGTATATGAATGCTATATTTCAACAAAAAGTTTAAAAATTAATTTTAAAACATAACAAGATAAAGAATTCCTGTACAGAACTAGAATCTATAAGCAAGAATCAAATGGAAAGTCAACAACTGAAAAATTTAATAAGTAAAATTAAGAACTCAATACCCAAAAAAAACCAAACCCAGTGCCATCGAGTCGATTCTGACTCATAGTGACCCTATAGGACAAAGTAGAACTGCCCCATAGAATTTCTAAGGAGCGCCTGGAGGATTCAAACTGCTGACCTTTTGGTTAGCAGCCATAATACTTAACCACTATGCCAACAGAGTTTCCAAGAACTCAATGTTGTTGTTGTTAGGTGCCGTCGAGTTGGTTCCGACTCATAGCCACCCTATGCACAACAGAATGAAACACTGCCCCATCCTGCGCCATCCTTACAATCATTGTTATGCTTGAGCTCATTGTTGCAGCCACTGTGTCAGTCCACCTCGTTAACGGTCTTCCTCTTTTCTGCTGACCCTGTACTCTGCCAAGCATGATGTCCTTCTCCAGGGACTGATCCCTCCTGACAACATGTCCAAAGTATGTAAGATGCAGTCTCACCATCCTTGCTTCTAAGGAGCATTCTGGTTGTACTTCTAAGACAGATTTGTTCATTCTTTTGGCAGTCCATGGTATATTCAATATTCTTCACCAACACCACAATTCAAAGGCGTCAAATCTTCTTCGGTCTTCCTTATTCATTGTCCAGCTTTCACATGCATATGATGCAATTGAAAATACCATGTCTTGGGTCAGGCGTACCTTAGTCTTCAGGGTGACATCTTTGTTCTTCAACACTTTGAAGAGGTCCTTTGCAGCAGATTTACCCAATGGAATTTGTCTTTTGATTTCTTGACTGCTGCTTCCATGGCTGTTGATCGTGGATTCAAGTAAAATGAAATCCTTGACAACTTCAATCTTTTCTCCGTTTATCATGATGCTGCTCGTTGGTCCAGTTGTGAGGATTTTTGTTTTCTTTATGTTGAGGTGTAATCCATACCGAAGGCTGTGGTCTTTGATCTTCATTAGTAAGTGCTTCAAGTCCTCTTCACTTTCAGCAAGCAAGGTTGTGTCATCTGCATAACGCAGGTTGTTAACTCAATAGATGGGTTTAAAAACAAACACGACTCAGCAAAAGAGAGGATTAGTGAACTGGAAGAAAAGTTAAGAAATAAACCCCAAACGAAGCATGGTTTCAGGGGACATCTAAGTCAATTGGCATAATAAAATCTATTAAGAAAACATTCTGCATCCCACTTTGGAGAGTGGTGTCTGGGGTCTGAAACACTAGCAAGCAGCCATCTAAGATGCACCTGATACTTTTGGTTGTAAGGACTGAAAGGTACCAGTTATCCTTGGACCTGTGTTGCAGGTGGCTGGGTGACCTGAGTGGAGCAACCAGTCCTTAGACCCCTGATGTGGGTAGGTGAGGACCCTGTTTAACAGGCAAAGTGGTGTCACTCATCAAAGACCCCCTGTCCACCACACAACTGAAACAGTTGCAGTCTGCCAATGAGGGCCTATTCTCCTGAAATAGGCCCACATAGGTCCATGCAGGGGGGAGAAGTATTCAAAGTCCGTGCACTGTTTATGCCTGGACAAGAGACACTTCTGTCCTGAGCTCCTCAGGTTAGCAGAGTTGGCAGATTATCTTTTCCCCAATTGTGTATTTATTCCTTCTCCAAGGCCAAGAGAATGGCTCAGGGCATGCAGCAGAACCTATCTCAGGCCCAGGGAAATCAATAGCCACTGAAATCGGCTTCGGGGCTGGGGCCACGGTAAAACACACACAAGCCCTTAGCTTTTGCCAAGAGCGCCGTTCTTCTCTGGCTCTGGAGGTGTGAGTAGGCTGTGTTGCTGGCTATTTCCCCCTGAGGAAACTGTGGCCAAACACTACCACCACCCCACCGCAGCCTAAGGGTTCCCAGTGATTCAGGTCCTGCAACTCCTCTCCACTTTCTGAATCGTCTCTCCCTCCCCATGATGCTCAGTCCATTTCCTAACTTTGCCTTTGATGTTCAGGGCCCCTAGCTTATCATGAATATAACCATTTCACTTGTTTTTTCAGGTCTTTGTTGTAAGAGGGTTCCCTGGAAGTGTCTGACTACTCTGCCATCTTGGCCCCTCCTCGGTAGTACAAATTTATACATTACTTTGGAAACCTCTTTATAATTTTCTACTACAACTAAACATGTACATATTCTGTGATTCAGAAATTCTACTCCTTAGTTATATAACCAACAGAAGTGCACACGAAAAAAAGTTTTACAAGAGTGTTCTTGGCTGACTTAATCAAAGCAGCCTGAAACTGGGGGAAAAAAACAATATTCACATGCAGGAGTGAGAAAGAACAAATTGTTTGAACATGCGACAACCTGAATGAATCCCAAAAATATAATTTTGACTGAAAAAAAAAAAAAAGACAGAGAAAAACACTGTAGGATTCCATTATATGTTTCATGGACAGGAAAACTAACCTATGGTGATGGAAGTCAGGCAGTGTGGGTGACAGTGACATAGAGGGCATGATAAAGGTTTCTGTGTTGCTGGTGATACCCATTTCTTGATCTGGGTGATAGTATTCATTTTTCAAAAAATTTTCAAGCTATATACTTTGTTCACTTTTCTGTATTTATATTCTACTTCAATTAAAAATATACGTCAGGGTGAATAATTAAGTAGACTAGAACCTTGTGAGTTTTGTTTAACTGGAATTTTGTCTGGGTTATTGTGACTCCTTTTTCTGTAATGGCATCTTTTTTCTACACGTATTTTCAACAAGGCATACACAATATTTTAATTCTTTTGATAATGCTTTTTGCGCATACATTACTCATAACAGACTAGTTTCAAAATCTAAATTAACGATTTCTTTCTTGACCACAGCAACCAATGTCCTGCTTCTGAGGATGCATCCCTCAGGATGAAAGTGTCATACTGTTTGAAGAGCAGCATGTCAGTCAAGCTTCAAAAAAGTGAGGCAGTAAAAGCTAAGGAAATTTAGTGTTTTCTCCCAAAGAAAAGACTGATCAATACTCTATTTTTTGTCCTTCCCAGGAACACATACATAATTCCAAACTTCACTAAATTTAATTCTATTGGACAAATTCTGAACAATGGTGAGTGACAAGTACCGATGCTCAGTTATCCCATATTTCTATATTGTATTTTTTTCCTTTTTTGTTTTAATGGATAGAAGTGTTATAAAGTCCAAAACATAAAATAACTAGGCATCTATCCCATTAACTTCCCCAACAGTTTTGTTCTCTGAGTGTCACTGCAATCTATTTCATCTTGCAATCTCTTTCTCAAGCAAGTACTCTAATACTTCAGTCACTTTGCTCTTCGTCTATCACATGCCCCTGAAAATTTCCCCCAGCCCATTTCACCAAATCTAATATTTGAATGACTCAGCTGCAGGATTTGAAGTTACTGCAACTAGAAGATGGAAGATAAGTATAACTTTGAAAAAGACGGGTCACTTTAGAGGTTATAGTACAGTTAATAGGGAGCTATTTCCCATTATTGTACTGATAAAACCTGAAATTGTGCCTTTTTCATCTTGGTTATCTGAAATTAAGCAGAGTTCAGATTTTGTACTTACACTGCTCTCTAAGCAATTGAGAAAATAGAATGAAGCCCTTTTATGGCATGGAGAAAGGTAAAATTTGATATTTATGGACGTAAATCTGTATCAACACAACAGCTGAAAAAATACTGGGGAACACTTAAGTTTAATTAATGTTTAATTCCTCCATTTCAGTTTTAAAAAATTCTATATGAAAATATTTTGCAATTCAATAGCATTTTCTACCTTTAATTTTGTTATCTGCAAACTGGGGCCAGTGGTTCCTACCTTACCCACTCCATAAGGTTGTTGAGAGGATAATACAGGCAGCACTTACAGAAAGCCTATTATTTTCTAAACACCATGTTAACTTTTTATCTCTATGAGATAGGTAGTATTGCAAACAAATGAAAAACCTGAGTCTCAGGGAAGGTAAGTTCTTATGCATGGTTGAAGCTTGTTAGGGGCAAGGAAAGACTTCTAAATCACGTTGTTTTATTTGCAAATCCATGTACTTAACCATTACGTCATAGAGATCTAATAGGTAAATAGAAATGAGTGCACTGAAAGTTATATATCACTAAATTAATGCAAGAGATGAATCTGATTAAAAAAATGAGCATTGTGCCTAGACCTACCTTTGAAACCAGAAGTTTGAAAGAGTTAACATTCTCGTTACAACTAGGTTGTGGCATCTGAGATGAGTAATCAATATAACAGAAAAATAAGGACTCTTAACAATAAAGGTACAATCAGTATACAACACTTGAAAATAAATTTTAAAAATGTCTCTGCTGATGAGGATGGGTGTCGGGAATGGAACTGGAGTAACACATCCTGAAATATATAAACCCCAAAACCTATTGCCGTCAAGTCACATTCTGACTTATACTAACCCTACAGGACAAAGTAGAAGTGCTCCCGTAGGATTTCCAAAACTGTAAATCTTTATGGAAGGACACTGCTGCATCTTTCTTTTGCAGAGCGACTGGTGGGTTCAAACCTCCCACCTTTCAGTTAGTAGCCAAGCGCTTCATCCCTGAGCCACCAAGGCTCCTTACACTTACATATAACTTAATAAAAATAATTAAAAAGGTATTTTACCCAAGGTATGTAGGTATTAAACAAATGAAAAACTTAAATGTAGTACTAAAACAGTGATAACCTGAAAAAACTGTTGCCGTCAAGTTGATTCCGACTCAGTGACCCTATAGGACAGAGTATAACTGCCCCATACAACTTCCAAGGAGTGCCTGGTGGTTTTGAACTGCCGATCTTTTGGTTAGCAGCTATAGCTCTTAACCACTATGCCACCAGGGTTTACAAAACAGTGATAAGTAATCAAAACCTGACTTTAGGGATTAGCAGTGGGCAATAAGGTGTAACACATAGATTCACCTTCAGGGTCAACGGGCTCATTCTCCCAGTTGGCAGGAGTCTTATCTGCTAAGGACCACAGCTGAGACCTCTCCAGGTGTCTTGAGCAAAATTACTTCCCTTCCCAGGGGCAAACTTGCATCCAATGACTGATCAATGTGGGGATACAAAGGCTCAGCAAAACTTGCCTCAATGAGAAAAACTCTGAAGAGCCATTCTAACTCCAGAGTTTCCAATAGGGTCAGCTGAAGCTTCTGCCTCAACTGGATCTTGGTTCAACTTCTCCTTTTGCAGAGCATTCCCCCAATAAGCTCTTGCATGCAAATCTCAGAATCTCCAAATCTGTTTCCTGGGGAACCTGGCCTATAACACAAACGCTTAATTCAAATTTTCCTCCAGTCCACTGCTTATTTTACACACATACAACTTGAAGAGGAACGGTGTTTCATTCATCGTCAAAAAGAATGTTTCAAGATCTATCCTGAAGTACAAAGCTGTCAGTAATAGGATAATATCCATACACCTACAAGGAAGGCCAGTCAATATGACTATTATTCAAATTTACGCACCAACCACTAGAGCCAAAGATGAAGAAATTGAAGATTTTTATCAGCTGCTGCAGTCTGACATTGATCGAATGTGCAAACAAGATGCATTGATAATTACCGGCAATTAGAATGCAAAAGTTGCAAACAAAGAAGAAGGATCAGTAGTTGGAAAATATGGCCTTGGTGATAGAAGCAATGCCGGAGATCAAGTGATAGAATTTTGCAAGACCAACGACTTCTTCATTGCAAATACCTTCTTTCACCAATATAAACAGTGACTATTTTTTATACACATGGACCTCACCAGATGGAACACACAGAAATCAAATTGACTACATCTGTGGAAAGACAGGATGGAAAAGCTCGATATCATCAGTCAGAACAAGGCCAGGGGCCGACTGTGGAACAGACCATCAATTGCTCATATGCAAGTTCAAGCTGAAACTGAGGAAAATCAGAGCAAGTCCATGAGAGCCAAAATATGACATTGAGTACATCCCACCTGAATTTAGAGACCTTCTGAAGAATAGATTTTATGCACTGAACACTAGTAACTAAGGACCAGACAAGTTGTAGAATGACATCAAGGACATCATCCATGAAGAAAGCAAGAGGTCGCTGAAAAGACAGGAAAGAAAGAAAAGGCCAAGATGGACCTCAGAGGAGACTCTGAAACTTGCTCTTGAGTGTTGAGCAGCTAAAGCAAAAGGAAGAATTGATGAAGTAAAAGACCTGAACAGAAGATTTCAAAGGATGTCTCGAGAAGACAAAGCAAAGTATTATAATGACATGTGCAAAGAGCTGGAGATGGAAAACCAAAAGGGAAGAACACACGCGGCGTTTCTCAAGCTGAAAGAACTGAAGAGAAAATTCAACCCTTGAGTTACAGTAGTGAAGGATTTCATGGGGAAAATATTAAACGACACAGGAAGCATCAAAAGAAGATGGAAGGAATACACAGAGTCATTATACCAAAAAGAATTAGTCGATGTTCAGCCATTTCAAGAGGTGGCGTATGATCAGGAACCGATGGTACTAAAGGAAGAAGTCCAAGCTGCTCTGAAGGCATTGGCGAAAAACAAGGCTCCAGAAATTGATGGAATATCAGTTGAGATGTTTCAACAAATAGATGCAGCTCTGGAGGTGCTCACACATCTATGCCAAAAAATATGGACGACAGCTTCCTGGCCAACTGACTGGAAGAGATCCATATTTATGCCTATTCCCAAGAAGGTGATCCAACTGAATGTGGAAATTATAGAATAATATTATTAATATCACATGCAAGCAAAATTTTGCTGAAGATCATTCAAAAACAGCTGCAGCAGTATATTGGCAGGGAACTTCCAGAAATTCAGGCCAGTTTCAGAAGAGGACGTGGAGCCAGGGATATCATTGCTGATGTCAGATAGATCCTGGCTGAAAGCAGAGAATACCAGAAGGATGTTTACCTGTGTTTTATTGACTATGCAAAGGCATTCGACTGTGTGGATGATAACAAATTATGGATAACATTGGAAAGAATGGGAATTCCAGAACACTTAATCATGCTCATGAGGAACCTTTACATAGATCAAGAGGCAGTTGTTCAGACAGAACAAGGGGATACTGATTGGTTTAAAATCAGGAAAGGTATGGACAGGGTTGTATTCCTTCACCATACCTATTCAATCTGTATGCTGAGGAAATAGTACGAGAAGCTGGACTATATGAAGAAGAACGGGGCATCAGGATTGGAGGAAGACTCATTAACAACCTACGTTATGCAGATGACACAACCTTGCTTGCTGAAAGTGAAGAGGACTTAGCACTTCCTAATGAAGATCAAAGACCACAGCCTTCAGTATGGATTACACCTCAACATAAAGAAAACAAAAATCCTCAAAGCTGGACCAATGAGCAACATCACGATAAACGGAGAAAAGATTGAAGTTGTCAAGGATTTCATTTTACTTGGATCCACAATCAACAGCCATGGAAGCAGCAGTCAAGAAATCAAAAGACAAATTCCATTGGGTAAATCTGCTGCAAAGGACCTCTTCAAAGTGCTGAAGAACAAAGATGTCACCTTGAAGACTAAGGTGCGCCTGACCCAAGACATGGTATTTTCAATTGCATCATATGCATGTGAAAGCTGGACAATGAATAAGGAAGACCGAAGAAGATTTGACGCCTTTGAATTGTGGTGTTGGTGAAGAATATTGAATATACCATGGACTGCCAAAAGAATGAACAAATCTGTTTTAGAAGAAGTACAACCAGAATGCTCCTTAGAAGCAGGCATGGCGAGACTGAGTCTTACACACTTTGGACATGTTGTCAAGAGGGATCAGTCCCTGGAGAAGGACATCATGCTTGGCAGAGTACAGGGTCAGCGGAAAAGAGGAAGACCCTCAACGAGGTGGATTGACACAGTGGCTGCAACAAAGAACCCAAGCATAACAACGATTGTAAAGATGGCGCAGGACCGGGCAGTGTTTCGTTCTGTTGCGCATAGGGTCGCTTTGAGTCGGAACCAACTCGACAGCACCTAACAGCAACATATATATATATATATATATACACATATACACACACACATATGGTGCTATACATACATTTAATCAATTTCTACATGTACACTTCTGTGATATTGATTACATTCTTTAAATCGTATAACTCACTATGTTTTTCCAAATTATGTCACTATTGTCAGCATACATTCAACACATTCTAAGCAAAAAAAAAGGCATTTTCCCCCACCTCTCACCTCCGATAACCACTAATTACTTATAGTTTCTATATATTTAGTTGTCTTCTTGTGTCTGACTTATTTCTCTCAGCATAGTGTAGTCTAGGTTCATCCATGTTATGGTATGCATCAGGACTTCATTCCTCTTTATGACTTCATTCCTCTTTATGCAACATTCCAGTGTATGCATATAGCACATTTTGTTTATACATTCATCAGCTGATAGACATTTGGGTTGTTTCTGTCTTCTGGCTATTGTGAAAAGTGCTGCAACAAACTTCTGTTTGCATCGCTACTTTCTGATTATTATTACAAAATATGCACCCTTTTTTCCATTGCCCCAAAATCATGTGATGGAGCACTAAATCTTCTACATGGAGCTGACATTACTTTATGCAGTCCTAAAAATTCAATATAAGTTCCATACATAAAGAGGTAATCACATTGAAAAATTACACACCTTATGACTAAAAGGATTTCTATAGACATGTATGACTGATCTTCTTAGAAGACTTGCTTCTACAAAACAGATTTAATGTTATAAAGAACAGATTTAAGTACTAACAGGTATATACCCCTCTAACTTGCAGACAACTAAATGAGCTTAGTACATTCTTTCTTAAATAAAATATAAAGTCTAGGTTGTAGAATGGAAATAATCCCCACTGCTTCATAAAACTATGAAAAGTTATTTGATTTAAAAAAAACAAACAATGATTTGTGGTACTTGTAGAAGAAGTTTGGTGATTTTAGACACTAAATACTTGTTGACCCAATAGGAGCCCACAATTTAGTTGGGAAGAATGGCAAAATAAAAAATAACATGGATAAAGGCAGACAATAATTAAATCCATGAGTATGTTTCTTAACAAGATAAGTATGAGAATGAAAATAATCCATCACATAATTAAAACTTTTGTTCTCTGCATACCATGACATTCTATGTATGTATGTAAGTATCCAAGAAGTAAAAATAAATCACACTCAAGAAAATAGTTCCAGATAATTTTCAGAGGCTCTTTCAGGTCCAAATGTTAAAAGTGAGGGAATTATGTTATCACTAAGCTCTTATCTTCTTAAGCATTTTATCTTCTTATGAGGTTCTGTAATAATTTTTATTCAATTCTAGGCTTAAACAGTTTGAGAGGCTTATGAATGAGTATGCTGAAATATAACTATAAAATGTACACAGGATTGTATACAAATCTCATCATATTCCACACCAAACTACTTTTTTCCCTTATTTTCTCATCACAGTGAATGGCACCACCATCTGCTCAGTTGCTCTAACTAGAAATCTGGAAATCAACTTTGACGCCTTTCTATTCTTTACCTTGTACATCCAATCAATAAATAAGTCTCATGCATACCGCAATTTATCTTCTAAATCATGCATTCTCAACAGAGGGGATAAAAAATTGGACTGAGGGGACCAAAATATTTTATGTACAAAAGATACACATCTATACATAAAGACATATACAGTATATCTGTGGTGTTAAAATTTCATGAGAGTCGATTAAGAGAAAAATGTCTAAAAAGTCTCCTGGAGAAGAGGGGCAATAATGAAAAAATGGTGAAGAAACACTGTCCTAAATATTTTTTTAAGTATATTCTCTGTTCCTTTTTTCTTACAGCTGTACGCTATGATAGTCCACTATTTATTATCAGGAACATTGCTTAAGAGGTTCATTGTTTGTTGTTGTTAGCTGCCTTGAGTCAGTCCCGACTCATGGAGAGCATATGCACAATAATATTGGACCATTGTGATCCATACGGTTTTCATTGGCTGATTTTTTGAAGTAGATCACTATGCCTTTCTTCTAGTCAGTCTTTATTTTAGAACCTCTGCTGAAACCTGTTCAGCATGATAGCAACGCTCAAGCCTCCACTCACACAAACGAAGGCTGTGCTTGAGGAACACTGACTGGGAACCAAACCCCGTCTCTTGCATGAAAGGCAAGAATTCTACCACCACTGCCCTCAAGGGTTCATTCAAAAACTCAGTGCTATCGAGTCAATTTCAACTCATATCGGCCCTAAAGGACAGAGTAGAACTGCCCCACAGGGTATCTAAGGCTGTAATCTTTACAGAAGCAGACTGCTGCATCTTTCTCCCGAGGAGCAGCTGGTAGGTTCCAACCACCCATCTTTCATTTAGCAGCTGTGCTTAATTACTGCACCACCAGGGCTCCTAAAAAAAAAAAACTGTTCATTAGCCCCCTTCAAATGCATCTTCTGCACTAACAGCTGTATCTAAAATGCATATTTGACCCTATCCTCCCTTGCTTAAAATCCTTAAATGGCTCCAGGTTTGAAGTCCCCTCCTCTGTGCTACCATAGGAACCCATAAGCAGAGTAAGTACCTTGCCGTTACTTTAAAGAGGATATTGGGGGTTCAGATAAATTTAATGACTTGCCCACAACTACACAATTGTATAGAGGAAACTAAGGATTTGAAACTAGGTCTCGTGATCTAGTTATCTAGTTTTCTTAGGCGTATAAGTTCTTGTCAAACAGACTAGCAAATTGAAGTCAGCCAGAAGCAAGGTTGGAAGAACAGAAAGGTTTATTCACAGTTTGCGAACTGGGAGGCAGGCAGAGTCTCGTGACCTAAGGCTGCCAGCTCCCTGAACCAGGGCAGATTTGCTCCTTTTATAGAGACTGACATACATACGCATGAACTGTGAGGGGAGAGTCTTCAGTCTTGTGATGTGTGCATAGTCTACATAATTTTAGTGAATGGCTTTTTGTGCACGGCTCTAAAAATACTGTGCACAGCCCTGAAAAACTTGCAATGGCTCACTACTGCCACCCCAGGAAGGTCATATAGTAGGCAGATTTGGAGTTAGCGAGCCTGAGCCTTGGCTTCCTGCCAAGAGAATGCAAGAAATCTGGGGATTCGACCAATCATGGTGAAGTGCTGTAAAAGTTGTAGCAAAATGTATCAAGAGAAGACTTTTCTGAAAAACAACTATTATGGGTTGGCTAATAACCCTTAATAACACTTTCATGACTGCCTGCTTCATTAGAACGTGCTGTTTTGGCGTTAGGCAAACCATAAGCATCTACTTACTGGTTTATGAAAACTGAGCAAATGACCACTTTGGAGAGCTTTAGTTTTCTAATCTTTAAAATAGAAGTGAGCTTCCTCTTCAATTTGATATTACGATTAAATAAACTGACATGCATACATACACATACATATATGTGTGTACACATATATATACGTATATAAAAAAGCCAAACCTGCTGCTCTCGAGCGGATGCCGACTCATAGCAACCCCTGTGTTATACAGTAGAACTGCCCCATAAAGTTTTCTTGGCTGTAATATTTACAAGAGCAGATCACCAGGCCTTTCTTCTGTGACACTGCTGGGTAGGTTCAAACCACCAATCTTTTGGTTAGTAGATGAGCACAAATTGTTTCCACCACCCAGGGGTACTATATACATATATGTATGTATGCACACACACACACATATATACATATATAAGAGGGAGAAGGAGAAGAAGAGAGAAAAGCGAGGGGCATCTAGTACAATCTTTGGATTTGGGTCAGTACTGAATACATACAAGGGTCTTTTCTTTACCCTGTGTGGTGAAAAGAGTTCCTTTAAGTAGCCTTTTGCCTTGGTTCTTTGGGAAAAAAAGCTTGAGAGACTTTCCCCTTAAACCCTGAGGAGTTACCTTTGTCCTAGTTTCCTACCCCAAAGGATTTGTTACTTTTAAGCAGGTTGATTGACACTTCCTCAATAAATTGTAAACAACTTGTGGTTTGAGACTTTTTATGTGGCTCAGGGCTGCATCCTGCCCTGTGATTGGTATACACCTGGCAGTGACTGGTCAATAGACTATGCAAATGAAGTGACTATAGTCTACTACGCAAATGAAGTGTCTGTGGCCTACTGAGAGGGGATTGGTCAGTTTGTGGCCCTGGTGGGAGGGCCATGCCTTGAAGTTTGTACATGTAGCCAACTCTTAAAGGTGGGCAGACAGGGCAGAAGGAAGAAAGAAGAGAGAAGTAGAGAGAGAGGTGTCAAGGAACCTTCTAAAAGATCTGTAATGCTGAAGACACCAAGAAGTCTGGAAGAGACACTGCAGCAGTGCTGGTGGCTATAGGCCTAGCAGGGGCCCTTCAGCAGGGACGCTGAAGGCAGAGAGGCCTGCACTGAGGGGGTCAAGAGGAGCCTGTCCTGAGAGGCCGAGAGGAGGCCTGTCCTGAGACAGCTGAGAGGAGACCTGCATGGCTAAGAGGGGATGTGCACAGCAAAGACAGCGAAAGGTCTGGAAGAGACCCAGTAGCAGAGCTGGTGGTGACAGGCCTGGAAGGGGCCCTGCAGCAGAGTCAGTGGTGACGGCAGGGAGGCCAAAGACATTGGAGAAGGGAAGGATGTGCTCTCCTCTTTGAAAGAGCCTTTCAGACTTTGCCTGTGTACTTCCTGATCCTGATACTGAGTTGTAGCCTGTTTGATCCTGATCCCGATCCCGAGCTGTATGCTGTTGCTTCTTTAATAAACCACCTAACTATAAGTATGGTCTGTGAATTCTGGGTAGCCATTACAATAGATTATCAAATCCAGAAAGAAGCAGAGTGCCGTGGGAAGGACAGCCGGTGTCAGAATTGGTGAAAAGTTTGCAGAGTGGAGGTTTATCTGACCTCCATGTCATAGGGATCAGCTTTGGGCTGATCTTGAGTCACATCATCCCACCTGAAGTTAGATATGTTCTGACACTACTACTACCATTTCATATCCTGCTATGCTACCTCTACCACAGGTACCCTCCAAGTCAGAAACAGTTTTGTAAACTATCTTGAAATTCAGTTGAACTTTTTTTTCTCTCTCCTAGGTTCATGCCAAAATGATCTTATCCTAACTCACAGCTTTGCTCTCACTGGACAATAACCAATTTGGGCTAAAGTCATAACCAGGTCATATTTATGAGAAATGCCTTTTCCTTACCACCTCCTTTCTTCTTCCTAAAAGGATTCAAGAACAGTCTATGGTTCTCCACCCATTTCATCACCATTTAACCTTTCCTAGCTCTGTAAAACCACTCCAGTCACTGTGCCTTTCAACTCAAAATGAAAATCTTCTTTCCTCCTTCTTCTCTTTTTCAAAAAATCATTTAGTCACAACCAGCCTAATCATAAAAATATAGGGTTTACAGAGATCCTACAAATCACTCAGTTCTCCTATCCATAAAGTTCTACCCTCCTTCCAATATTTTAAGAAATGTTCATGCCAACCCACCTAGAATGTGAACAGTTAAGGAGAGCTCACAAGTTTGTTAAGAAGTTCTTGTTCATACTCAGGGCTTTGAACCAATTTGTTCAGTTTAAAACTCAGCAGAGAATTTGTCAGAAATGCAAATTAATAGCAGAGGTTCAAAGAGAATGAACCAGTTTGAAGCCCTGCGTGTACTGAATTGAAACATATCTCAGTTTATTTTTTTTTTATTTCTTTATTTTTGTCCTCTAGAACATGCAGAATAAACCTACTTCTTCCAACGACAACTATCTATGTAGCCTATATCCTTTCCCAGGATAAACACCTACATTTATTCTATAGCTCCTTTTCCTCATGGCACCTAGTTTCCATTCTCTGATTGTCAGTCTTTGGGATGTACCTCAATTTGTATTATTTGTGACCCTTTAAAAATGTGGTACCTAGACGGCAACACCTATCCTGACTTTAAACCACACAGTATCCCCTTCTTCTCTTTAGACAACTGCCTCTTGATCTACAGGTTCCTCATGAGCACAATTAAGTGTTCTGGGATTCCCATTCTTCACAATGTTATCCATAAGGTGTGCAACAGGGTTGTATCCTTTCGCCGTACTTATTCTGTCTGTATGCTGAGCAAATAATCAAGAATCTGGACTACATGAGGAAGAATGGGGCATCAGGATTGGAGGAAGACTCATTAGCGACCTGCAATATGCAGATGACACAACCTTGCCTACTGAAGGTGAAGAGGACTTGAAGCACAGCCTCCAGTACGATTACACCTTAACATAAACGAAACAAAAATCCTCACAACTGGACCAATAAACAACATCATGATAAACAGAGAAAATATTCAAGTTGTCAAGGATTTCATTTTTACTTGGATCCACAATCAACACCTATGGAAGCAGCAGGCAAGAAATCAAAAGATGCATTGCGTTGGGCAAATCTCCAGCAAAAGGCCTCTTTAAAGTGTCGAAAAGCAAAGATGTCACCTTGAAGACTAAGGTGGCCCTGACCCAAGCCATGGTGTTTTCTACTGCCTTGTATTGCACGCAAAAGCTGAGTGATGAATAAGAAATATCAAAGAAGAATTGATATCTTTGAATTATGGTATTGGTGAAGAATATTGAATATACCATGGACTGCCAGAAAAACAAACAAACCTGTCTTGGAAGAAGTACAACCAGAATGCTCCTTAGAAGCAAGGATGGTGAGACTTTGTCTCACATACTTTGGACATGTTATCAGGAGGGATCAGTCCCTGGAGAAGGACATCATGCTTGGCAAAGTAGAGGGTCAGCAAAAAAGAGGAAGACCCTCAATGAAATGGATTGACACAGTGACTGCAACAATGGGCTCAAGCATAACAGCAATTGTGAGGATGGGGCAGGACCAGCCAGTGTTTTGTGGATTCAAACTGTCGAACTTTTGGTTAGCAGCCGTAGCTTTTAACCACTATACCACTTGGGTTTCCATAGGGTCGCTATGAGTGGGAATTGACTCAATGGCACCTAACAAGAGTAACAGACAGCAACACACTAGTATCATAGAATCTAACAAAATATAACTATCATTTTGCTTTTATCATCATTAAAACACTAGGCTAATAATATTTTTATTGAGTAGTAAGAATTCATTCACAATTATAGCTTCAGTTACCACTTCTAACATCTGTCTTTAAATTTTTATCTTCAGTCATGACTTGTCCCTGGAACTCCAATTACATATTGTGAACTTTCTATTCAATATTTTTACTTGGCTGATCCTTCGTCAACTCAAATTTAACATCTCTGAAATGAAACTCATTGGCCCCCAAAGGCCAAATTGCCTTCCTGACTTCTCTACTTCTATCAACCTACCAGCATTTGGGCTCAAAAACATGGAGTCATATCTCTCTGCAGCCCTTCTTTCCTTCACTACTTCACTAACCAGGTGGTCTTCAAATCCTGTTGATGTCTCTTTACAACCCCACCATACCCACTCCTTCCATTTTCATTCCCTACTGAATCTTTCATTAACTCAAACCTAGCTTGCCAGAAAGTTTCCTATCTGGCTGTCAGAACTGTAAAGGCACCTCACTGGACTTCTTTTCCATTGTGCTCAGCTTTCACTGCCTGCCTACCCTTTCTAATGGATAGTCCTGACCCCATCCTTACCCTGGTTTTCCTGCCTCAGACTCCCCACTAATTCGTCCTCTGGACTGCTAGCAGTTTATTCTAAAACATCGTTTTGATCACTTTATTTCCTTGGACAAAAAACGGGAAAAAACATATATATATATTTTTTTTTCCTGCTGAATACTACTACTACTGATAATAACATTAATATGTAACATTAATAGATAATTAAGTTTGTGTCACATGTTTATCTTAAATCTTTACGAGCTTCTTCTTATGTAATTCTCATTTTACAGATGATAAAACTGAGGCAGAATCAATTGGTCTCAACCCACGTGGATCAAAGGAGAATGAAGAACACCAAGGTCACACGATAACTATGAACCCGAGAGACAGAAAGGGCCACATGAACCAGAGACTTACATCATCCTGAGACCAGAAGAACTAGATGGTGCCCGGCCACAACCGATGACTGCCCTGACAGGGAGCACAACAGAGAACCCCTGAGGGAGCAGGAGATCAGTGGGATGCAGACCCCAAATTCTCATAAAAAGACCAAACTTAATGGTCTGACTGAGACTAGAGGAATCCCGGGGGTCATGGTCCCCAAACCTTCTGTTGGCCCAGGACAGGAACCATTCCCGAAGACAACTCATCAGACATGGAAGGGACTGGACAATGGGTTGGAGAGAGATGCTGATGGAGAGTGAGCTACTTGTATCAGGTGGACACTTGAGACTGTGTTGGCATCTCTTGTCTGGAGGGTAAGTAGGAGGGTAGAGAGGGTTAGAAATTGGCAAAATTGTCATGAAAGGAGAGACTGGAAGGGCTGGCTCATTAGGGGGAGAGTAAGTGGGAGTATGGAGTAAGGTGTATATAAGCTTATATGTGACAGACTGACTTGATTTGTAAACGTTCACTTAAAGCTCAATAAAAATTATTAAATAAATAAATAAATAAACTGAGGCAGATAGGTTAAGTCATGTGCCTGGGTTATCCAGGTAGTTTTTTTTTTAAAGGGTTAAGTTGAAATTTGAACCAAAGATATCTGCCAAACACTAAACTCTTAAACAGTGCATTAATTAATGGACTTCTACTATAATCTGCTCCCATATTTAAATCTCTCTCTCATTTTCTTGTAGAATCTGTATCTTCCATTAGACTAGATAATTCACTCTCTCCCAGGTCATTCCATAAACATTTCTATTTCCCAATTTTTGTGCCTGCTATCCTCTACCACTGACACACTTGCCCTTCCCCCATCTTTGCATATAAAAATAAAACCAGTAAGTTAGGTATTGTTACCACTTTTTGTAGATGAGAAAACTGAGGTTATTTACAAAAGGCCTCACGGCAATGTGTAAAATAAAAAAATAATTTAAAAAAAGAAAAAAAAAATTGCTGTAGAGTCAGTTCTGACTCCTAGCAATCCTATAAGACAGAGTAGAACTGCCCTATAGGGTTTCCAAGGCTGTAAGTCTTTAGCGAAGCAGACTGCCACATCTTTCTCCCACAGAGTGGCTGGTGGGTTTGAACCGCCAACCTTCAGTTAGCAGCCGAGCGCTTAACCACTGGGCTCCTCTTAGCAATGTGTAGGAAGTAAAAATTGAACTCCAGTCTGTTTTACTATGAAGACTGGCTCCTTCACTACATTCTCCTATGCTATATATAGTCACTCACTATCTACATTCCAGTGAACAAATCCTCTCCCACCTCTTTCACAAAACCTGCTCTGATGATTTTAGTCCATTTTCCCTGTTCTAAGTTCCCACAGCACTTATGGCTTCGACCTTGTGAAATTTCTAGCAGTGTTGTCTTTAACTTTCATGTTATTATTTAGCTCCTTTGAAGTTGCCTTCCTCTTCAAAACCTGGTTGGAAGGGGGTGTAGAATAGTAGTTAAGAGCGTAGACCTTGGAGCCAGTCTGCCTGAATCAAATCCTAGAACCAGTGTTTTGTTTTGTTTTTTTAGCTGCGTGAGCTTGGGAAAATCAGCTAATATCTCTGTCCCTCAGCTACCTCATCTAAAAAAATGGCAACAATAATAATGCCCAATGCATAGAGTTGTTGTGAGGATTAAATGAGTTATATAAGGCTCTTAGAACACTGGCTGGCACATTAGTTATTTAGCTATTGAGGGGAGGAATCTGTCATCCCTATTTGCATTTCTCCTTATACTCTGTTTTGAGACTTGGAAACTAGACCTTAACGGTAATTCCATGGCAGTCCAAGTCAAGCATATAAGAGAAGACATGCCCACTAGGACGGGACAGGCACAGGAGATGGGGATTATCCTGGTTGCGTAAATTGACTCCAAAAAAAGGCTAAGTAAAATTTCCAAAAGGTAAAGCAAACTGGACTGCGAATCAGTTAAAAGGATGGTTGTGATGACCAATGAGATATATATAAACACTTCATAACTAGTAACATGGCAAATGAATGTTAACTATTATCTGGGAGTGGCAATTTCTATAAATGCCCAAAAAGCCAAGCATCCCAAGAATTGGATGCATCTTGTTCATGTGGAATTTGAACCTTACCCTTTCTGGAAAGGTGTAAATGCTTAATTGATGACATTCACAGATATGCCAAATCAGTAATATAAATTAGATGAAAGCCAACTCTAAAAGAATCTACTGTGTATCCACTGAAGGGAAAAAATTCAAACATGAACTTTTAAAAATAAACCACTCTAGGAGAGAAACATGCCTTAAAGTCCAATTTCAAAAGCAATTTAAATTCTGGAGATTTCTTATGATTGGAACAGACTGGACTAGGCTTGAAGACAAAGAGTTGCTTTAACTATCCTTACATCTCTCTCCTTTATACAGAAATGGGAAACATTTCTCTAAAAATGCATTTCTAAAAAGAAGGAAAAAAATCATCCTACCCTGTTTTTACATCATTCAACAAACAGATGAAAACTACCTCTCCACACAGTTCAGTCCATGCCAGAATGAAAATGGAAATGAAAAGGCATTTAACTTTAGCATATTACATCACTCAAAAGTAGATATGCAATCATTTATGGATTTCCAATAAAACATGAATACAGAATTATCTGCATTCCTTCTTCAGTTCATTGTCCTCAGCATGACAACTGTACCTGCCACAGAAACAAAAGTTGTTGTTGTCTTGCACTCTGATTTTGACAATGGGCCATCTTATTTGTCATGGTTTCCCCAATTCCTAAAGCAGGTCCTGGTGTAAATCAGTCCCTCTTAAATATGGCTAAATTGAGCCAAAGCACAAAAGCACCACTACTCCCCTGACTCTGCCTGTGACCATAGTTCTCAAAATTCAGCGTGTGTGAGCTCCATGAGTGCTACTGAGCAAATTCTGTGCTCCTTCTTCCCCCAAAAAATATTCTGATTCAGAAGGTCTGAACTGGACCCCAATAATCTAATTCTTTAAAACAAACCTTCCTGATGACCCTGAAACAGGCAGTCCAGCAACTGTATTTTGAGAGACATTACCCTTTCATTAATTTCTTAAATAATGATAAAAATGGATAACATGTATCGTGCACATTCTTCTTACCAAGAACCCTATGTTTAATCCTCACTTAATCTTCATGGCAGTCTGTGAAATAGACTTTACTATCATCACAATTTGCAGATGCAGAAAATAAGACTTGGGGAGATCAAGTAACTTATCCTAGGTCACAGAGTTCATGAGTAAAACAAAATACAAATTCAGGCCTGTGTGATTCCAAAGCTCCTGCTCTTAACAAATATAATCTGTTGCAAAAAGTAAGGGCTGTGTGAATAAAAAAAAAAAAAAAAAGACAGCCTTATTGGCCTGATAGAAGCTGGATGAACCCCTGAGACTATGGCCCTAAAACATTCCTCCGTCTTGGAACTGCAGCCATTCCTGGAAACCACCTTCCAAATAGACAGGCCTATAAAGTAAACAATAATACCTGAAAAGAACATGCTCTGTAGAACAAGCAATTATAAAACCAAAAGGGCAACATGTGCCCAATAGCTAAGATAAGGCAGGAAGCGGTAGGAAAAGCAGACAGAAGGAAACAGGAAAACTGGGGAGAGTGTTGACACAGCGGGAGGACTGAGATCAATGACATGGAACACTTGAGTACAATTTATTGAATAGAAAATTAATTTGCTCTGTAAACTTTCACCTAAAATACAATAATTTTTTTTTTTTTTTTTTTAAAGTAAGGGCTGTGTGCTGCCAACAGCTATCCTCAGCAACGTGTCAGTAAATGCCATCCACAAATTTGGCTAAGAAAATTTATCAGTCATTTGGATATATGATATTCCATCATCTGATAGCATCAACAGATACCCTGGATGATTGGTCATAAATGTCTTATGTCCCATCCGGGTAAAAAACAATCAACAACCTAATACGTTCAAAATGAGAACATTCAGTTCAGATTACTGTCAAAAATTAGAGCTTTTTTCCTCTTGTAATCACAACAAAAAAATATTTATTAGGTACTAACACTTGTGTTCTTCTGACTAAAACATGAGGAGGGAAGGTAGCCAAAAGTACAAATTTCATCAGAGATGTGCTGAGTAAACACATCTGTTTCTAAATTTGAAAAATGACAGATTTTTCCCTTTTTAGTATTAAAATAGGATTGAGTAAGAGCTGACAAGTTTGCGAAGACTACAGATGGGCTCTTAAACCCTTTTTTCCATGTTCTGTGTTGGATCAAGGCCTTGGGAAGATGCAGTGCTATAGAAGCATAGGGAATTTCCTGCCAGGTCACCCCAAGGAGCCCCTGTCTCCTCTCTGATAGTGGCATCAATAGCAGGTTTTCAGCTTCATTGACAATGGCCCAGAGGAAGAAGGCAGGCAATGGAACCAGACAGACTTGTGTTAAAAACCCAAATTAACCACTTAGTAATGTATATCCTTTGGCAGGTTCTTAAACTTTCTCAAGTTCATTTTTCTCATGTATAAAATTGGAAATAACAAAATAACAACACCCACTTTACAAGGAATACAGATAAAACTCTTGCCAGAGTTCCTGGCAATAAATGGTGATGATCGATACTTTGCTCTTATTGTCTTCATCTCTATTTGCATCTGTTTGCTTTCACCCTCTCATTAGTACCAAATGCAAATCTCGTTAGAGTTATTCTGGCATACAAGATAGCACTCAATAGATATCCATTGGACTAAGCTAAATGTTAGATTAAGTATTTATAGCACAGAATATTCCTCCTGATGTTTTAGGAAGTAGGATCTTTGAGTCCCTTTGGGGTTGAGCCCTTTCTCTAAGAATTCTCAGACATTTTAAGAATTCTCACCACGTCTAAGCCTATAGGCAGCCCCCATTTCAACTACTCCATACCAGTGAATCAACAGGTGCCTACAATGAAGAAGTAATGAGTTGCCTTGTGCATAACTAAAAAAAAAAAAAAAAACTAGTGCATAACTAGTAGGCATGAAATTGATCCCATAAAGACCGAAGCCAGCATCATCAGAGAGTTATTTACCCTTCCTTTCATTTTGTGGATTCACAATAGCTGGCCACACATCTTCTAACAAAGGATTCATATACATGATATACCTGAACAACTTTGAATTAGGAACAATAAAAAAACAGTGCTGTTAAGGTAGAAGAATACTGGCCATTGACTCTTCCTTTCTTAGAGAAGGCAGCAACAGGCTTGCAAAAATCAACATTACTGCTATGAGAAATACTATCTGGAATGTTGGAAGGAGTTTGATCCACTGGCAGATGTTTCCCTCTAGTTGTAAGCTTTGTGAGTGGAGGAACCATGACTGATCCCTACTGAATACTCAGCCCCAGTATGTGCTTGGCGCATAGTATGTGGTCAGTTTTAATTTGATGAATAATTAGTGAACAAAAACCAAACCAAACCCATTGCCATCAGGTTGATGCTGACTCATAGTGATCCTACAGGGCAGAGCAGAACTGCCCTATAGGGTTTCCAAGGCTGTAAATCTTTAAGGAAGCAGACTGCCACATCTTTCTCCCACAGAGTGGCTAGTGGGTTCAAACTACCCACTGTTCAGTTAGCAGTCAAGTGCTTAACTGCTGCACCTAAATTAATGAATAAATGGTCAAATAAACCTACTGAGAAATGCTCTATAACAGCAGGTCCTAACTGAGGTTAGGTTAAATGCAACTGAGCCTAGCTGAGGCCTAAATGCCCTCCTTTCCATTGTTAAATTATAACCAGAAGAGGAGGCAGGAAATCAGAGGAAGACAAAATACAACTAGGGATTAAACATATGATGATATTCAACCTTACTAGTGATTCAAGAAATACAAACTAAAACTAAAATTAAATGTCATTTTTACCTAATCTGATTGGTGAAAATTAAAAACATTGATAAAATAGTGGTAAGGGTAGGAGGAAATGGACGTTGTTTCACACTGTAAATGGCAGCGTCAATTAGCACAGCTACTTTGGAGGTAACTTGGATAGTATCTTTTAAAATCTAAATATGCATATTCAGTTACTTAATCCTAGATCTAAGTCAAAAAAGACACACACATACACAAAAATTATGTCATCTTCTGGATGGCATTGCAGCATTCTTTATATTAGTAAAAAATTGGAAGCAATCTGAATCATTAAATAGGAAATAGGTAAACTGTGGTATTGTTCTGCCAGTTAGTATAGCATGTATGTAGCCCAAATTTATGCACTAAATTCAAATATCCCCACATAAAGCTCTCCAATACATACCGTTGAGTGAAAAAGGCACTGGTACCCACCTCAAAAAAAACCAGAGTATACAATTACTTTAAAACGTTAAACTCACACATACACACGCACATTCTAACAAAGCAGTACTGTATGCTATATCTGAGGGTACACAGATACCTATGCTAATGTGCAGAAACAATACCAAACTGCTAATAGCAGTTTTCTCTATAAATGAAACTGATTAGATTTTCTAGTCAAGGGGGCCTTGCCTGAAGTGTATCAATTATTATAAGGAGGATGTATTCATGTGTTGCTTTGAGAAATGAAAAATTTACCAAGGGTTATACAGGAGCAGCAACACCCCTTACCGTTTTTTCTTAAGAATTTTATTTGGAGCACCTCTCCTCTGGTGATCCCAAATCTTCAGAAAAACTAATTTACTTATTCATACTTTTGACCTATTGGTCAATCTTTCAGCAAAGTAGTGCTGAGTATTCACCATGTGTCAAAAAATATGTTATAGTTGGAGATACACAGGTGAATCAGTTATGCATGCATCTCACAGGGCTTGTCAGTCTTAAAGGTTTAGGGGCTCCATTCTACATTTGAAGGAATCCATTACATTTTCCCTCACTCTGGAGAGAGCTAATAAGAGGCAACATGGGTTTTCCTCAGCTGACTAGTCAGGAAACTGTTGATTGAGCATACCACATGAGGTCAAAACAGTTTTAATTATAAATTACTGAAATCTGAAAATGGGTATATGCTAGGAAGCACCTCATGATGAGTTCAATTGTCAGGCTTCAGTCAGGAAATGGCCAATTAACTTTCCAAACCTCCATCACCCACCTGGAAGTGACAGCCCTGAAATGTTTTGACAAGTCCTGAAGGCACTGAACCTGTCCCAATTTCAAGAATGATTCCATGTGTCACGAACATGTAATCAAGGTCTGCCAGAGAACTGCCTTGAAGGTTCAGCCCCCAAATATAGTCCTTCCTCAATGAGGCTTAGCAGCCCTCTGGGCAACTAGTCATAACCTGGCAGACTCAGCTAATCCATTTAGAGTATTCCTTTGCTAGTTATTAGATGGATTTGTATACAAAAAAGGCCGCCAGAGAAGCACTGATTAAAGGCCCTCTGTAAGTCAACATAACTCATGGATTCACCTCTCGGGTACTTTCTTGAATATTGGCCTGTCCCACAAGCCAGGGTGAGATATGTTTCCTAGGTTGCTCATCATTGACTTTCCAAAAAACATCTGGCACCGTATTAGGCACAGAGATGACCCTACCCTACCCTCCTCAGGGTCTCCTATTGTAATGAGGAGACTCTTTCATTCATTCTTCATATATTTATATGTTGTTGTTAGTTGCCATTGAATAGGCTCCAACTCATAGTGACTTTACACATAACAGAACAAAACCTTGCCCAGTCCTGTATATTTAGCATTGTGCTAATTGCTAGGTATAGAAAGGTAAGAACCTTAATCATTGAACCTCAAAGAGCTCATGGTTTTATGAAGAGACAGAGTTGTCGAGACTGTGTTTTATACATCTTCACACCCGCAGCCCCACAACAAGGCTTGGCATAGATTCAGCAACTCGATTAAAGTTTGTTGAATGTATGAGTAAATCAATATATGAGAAACTTTGTCATTATGAAAAAAAAAAATAATCATTATAATGGTGATATTAAAAAAAAGTATTGTGGTTTGGAGTTAGAGTTTGAGAAAAGGAGTACCTATGCCTATCTAGGGAAACCCTGGTGGCGTAGTGGTTAAGTGCTACAGCTGCTAACCAAGAGGTCGGCAGTTCAAATCCACCAGGCACTCCTTGGAAACTCTATGGGGCAGTTCTACCCTGTCCTATAGGGTCGCTATGAGCCGGAATCGACTTCTCTGCAGTGGGTAGTGGGTTATGCCTATCTAGGGGTCAGAGTGGTATGGAGGACTCGGAGGAGGTAGTGCTTTATCTGGGATGAGATTTCTAATCAAGAATCCCAGATAGGAACTAAAACAAATGCTGGAAACAAATTTGGGCCAAGGTATTACTTTAAAAAGCCTATGCTACTGGAGCTATTTGGCAATAAAATTTCCAAATGCTTCTTTCCTACATTTTTTTATGTTTCTCTCCCCACCCCCAACTTCTTTGCTGGAACTTGAACAAAATAAGATGCAAAGTTAAAAGTACTAAACTTAAATGCCACTGAATAAAAAGTTAAAATCTCACTCAATATTAATGCAAATCTATAGGTTAAAAATATATTTTATATAATAATTTTCAAAATTATGCATAAAAATGAAAAATGTGCTACTGCACATATAATGTCACCCTTCAAGATCAAAGCTGACACTATTTTTATCTCTGTGTGGGGAATATCTTTAAAAAAAAGGAAAGAAAACCAACATTTTTTCTTTCCTGCTTTATATATGTAAACCAGTTTTGGGCTTGAAGTTCTTATTTCTGTTTAGATGGTTTTTCTCTATTTTGTATGATTGAGATACGCCATTGATGATTTCCACAAAGTAGTGTTCAATTCTCTATAACAATTTTTGAGCAGCATTCTATAACCATGTAGAATCTGTTATTGTTGTTAGGTGCTATAGAGTCAGTTCCAACTCAGAGTGACCCTAGGTACCACAGACCAAAACATTGCCCAGTCCTGCACCACGCTCACAATCATTGTTATGCTTGAGCTCATTGTTGCAGCCACTGTGCCAATCCACCTTGTTGAGGGTCTTCCTCTTTTCCGCTGACCCTGTACTCTGCCACGCATGATGTCCTTCTCCAGGGACTCATCCTCCTGACAACATGGCCCAAGTATGTAAGATGCAGTCTTGCCATCCTTACTTCTAAGGAACATTCTGGTTGTACTTCTTCCAAGACAGGTTTGTTTGTTCTTTTAGCAGTCCATGGTATATTCAATATTCTTCGCCAACGTCACAATTCAAAGGAGTCAATTCTTCTTCAGTCTTCCTTATTCATTGTGCAGCTTTCACATGCATATGACACTATTGAAAATACCATGACTTGGGTCAGGCGCACCTTAGTCTTCGAGGTGACATATTTGCTTTTCAGCTCCTTAAAGAGGTCCTTTGCAGCAGATTTACCTAATGCAATGCGTCTTTTGATTTCTTGGTGCTTCCATGGTGTTGATTGTTGATCCAAGTAAAATGAAATCCTTGACAACTTCAACCTTTTCTCCATTTACCCTGATGTTGCTTATTGGTCCGGTTGTGAAGATTTTTGTTTCCTTGATCTTAAGGAGTCTGTGGTCTTTGATGTTCATTAGTAAGTGCTTCAAGTCTTCTTCAACTTCCAGCAAGCAAGGTTCTGTCACCTGCATAACACAGGTTGTTAATAAATCTTCCTCTAATCCTGATGCCCCACTCTTCTTTATATAGTTCAGCTTTTCAGGTTATTTGCTCAGCATACAGACTGAATAGGTATGGTGAAAGGATATAACCCTGATGCATACCTTTCTTGATTTTAAACCATGAAGTATCCCCTTGTTCTGTCCGAACAACTACCTCGTGATCTATGTACACGTTCCTCATAAGCACAATTAAGTGTTCTGGAATTCCCACTCTTTGAAATGTTATCCAAAATTTGTTATGATCCACACAGTTGAATGCCTTTGCAGAGTCAATAAAACACAGGTAAACATCCTTCTGGTATTCTCTGCTTTCAGCCAGGACCCACTTGACATCAGCAATGACATCCCTGGTCCCATGTCCTGCTCTGAATGCAGCCTGAATTTCTGGCAGTTCCCTGTCAATATACTGCTGCAGCCGCTTTTGAATGATCTTCAGCAAAATTTTGCTTGCATGTGATATTATGATACTGTTCAATAATTTCCATGTTCAGTGAGATCCCCCTTCTTGGGAATAGGCATAAATATGGATCTCTTCTAGTAGGTTAGCCAGATAGCTGTCTTTCAAATTTCTTGGCATAGACGACAACTGAGCATTTCCAGCACTGCATCCATTTGTTGAAACATCTCAATTGATATCCCATCAATTCCTGGAGCCTTGTTTTTTGCCAATGCCTTCAGTGCAGCTTAGACTTATTCCTTCAGTACCATCAGTTCCTGATCATATGCTACCTCTTGAAACGGTTGAATGTCAACCAATTCTTTTTGGTGTAATGACTGTGTTTTCCTTCCATCTTCTTTTGATGCTTCCTGCATAGTTTAAAATTCTCCCCATAGAATCCTTCACTATTGCAACTCGAGGCATGAAATGTTTCTTCAGTTATTCCAGCTTGAGAAATGCTGAGTTTGTTCTTTCTTTTTAGTTTTCTACCTCCAGCTCTTTGCACATGCCATTATAATACTTTACTTTGTCTTCTCAAGTATCCTTTGAAATCTACCGTTCAGTTCTTTTACTTCATCGTTTCTTCCTTTTGCTTTAGCTGCTCTATGAAGAGCAAATTTCAAAGTCTCTTTTGACATCCACTTTGTCTTTTCTTTCTTTCCTGTCTTTTTAATGACCTCTTGCTTTCTTCATGTATGATGTCCTCGATGTCCTTCCACAACTTGTCTGGTCTTCAGTCATTAGTTTTCAATGTGTCAAATCTATTCCTGAGATGGTCTCTCAATTCAGGTGGGATATACTCAAGGTTGTTACTTTGGCTCTCGTGGACTTGATCTACCTTTCTTCAGTTTCAGCTTGAACTTCCATATGAGCAATTGATGGTCTGTTCCACAGTCGGCCCCTGGCCTTATTCTGACTGATGATATGGAGTTTTTCCATCATCTCTTTCCACAGATGTAGTCTATTTGATTCCTGTGTATTCCATCTGGCGAGGTCCATGTGTATAGTCGCTGTTTATGTTGGTGAAAAAATGTATGTGCAGTGAAGATGTCATTGGTCTTGCAAAATTCTATCATGTGATCTCCAGCATCGTTCCTATTACCGAGGCCATATTTTCCAACTAACAATCCTTCTTCATTTCCAACTTTTGCATTCCAACCACCAGTAATTATCAATGTATACTGATTGTATGTTCAATCAATTTCAGACTGCAGAAGCTGGTAAAAATCTTCAATTTCTTCATCTTTGGCCTTAATGGGTGGTGTGTAAATTTGAATAACAGTTGAATTAACTGGTCTTTCTTGTAAGCGTATGGATATTATCCTATCACTGACGCCTTGTACTTCAGAATTGATCTTGAAGTGTTCTTTTTGACAATGAATGCAATTCCATTCCTCTTCAATTTGTCATTCCTGGCATAGTAGACCACACGATTGTCAGATACAAAATGGCCAATACCAGTCCATTTCAGCTCACTAATGCCTAGGATATCGATGTTTAAGTACTTCATTTCATCTTTGATGATTTCCACTTTTCCTAGAGTCATACTTCGTACATTCCAGGCTCCAATTATTAATGGATGTTTGCAGCTGTTTCTTCTCATTTTGAGTTGTGTCACATCAGCAAATGAAGGTCCCAAAAGCTTGACTCCATCCATGTCATTAAAGTCAACTTTGACGAGGCAGCTCTTCCCCAGTCGTCTTTTGAGCGCCTTCTAACCTGGGGGGTTCATCCTCTGCAACTATATCAGACAATATTCTGCTTCTACTCATAAGGTTTTCACTGCTAATTCTTTTCAGAAGTAGACTGTTGGGTCCTTCTTCCTAGTCTGTCTTAGTCTGGAAGCTCAGCTGAAACCCGTCCTCCATGGGTGATCCTGCTGATACCTGAATACGGTTGGCATAGCTTCCAGCATCAGAGCAACACTCGAGCCCCCACAGTACAACAAACTGACAGACACGTAGGGGATGTTAAATATTGGCTTTTATTGCTTCTTAGAGATATAGAATCTAAGGAGCAATAAAAGCCAATATGATACAGTCCTGTAGATTAAGTGGGCTAATATATAGTATACATATTTTATCCTCATTTTAACTTTGATGCAGGTACTTTTATCTTCATTTCATAGATTCATTTATTCAACAAACGTTTATTGATCACCTAGTTGATGGGACAGTGATTACATGCTTGGCTGCTAACTAAAAAGTCAGAGGTTCCATCCCTCCAGCCATTGCACAAGAGAAAGATGTAGCAGTCTGCTTCCATAAACATTTATGGTCTTGGAAACTATGATCATTATGGTTGTGTGTCAACTTAGCTGGGCCATGATTTTCAGTGGTTTGGCAGTTATGACGTAGTTTGACAGTCATATAATGATGTAATCACCTCCATGATGAGATCTGATATAATGTGACCACCTCCATGATGGGATATGCTGTGAGTAGCCAGTCAGATGAAAGCGAGTTTCCTCAGGGATGTGGTCTGCATCCAATATAGGTGGCCTTTCTGGCAAGGCTCGTAGGCTTTTGCTTACTCTGGATTCTGCAGCTGGTTCCTGTTCATCTGACCTCCAGTTCTTGGGACTTGAGCTAGCAGCTGACGTGCTGATCGTGGGTTTGCCACCCCCTGCAGCTATGTGAGTAGGGAGAAGCCTTCAGCCTGACCCGTGTACTTAGAACTTTCCAGCCTCTACAACCGTGTGAGCCATTTCCTTGATATAAATCTCTGGTGTTTCTTCTCTAGGAAACTCAGCCTAGACAGACACCCCATGGAGCAGTTCTACTCTGTCCTATAGGGCTGCTATCAGTTAGAATAGAATCAACTTGAGGACCAAGGGGTAGTATATGTCTAGTCCCAGAGGATAAAAAAATATACGTAAAATGGTAAATCAAATGCCTGCCTTCATGGAGCTTACTCTACTATAGAAAACAATGAATAAACAAGTAGATAAATTAATACCTAGGGTGTCAAACAGTGAAAAGTGCTGTGCAGAAAAAATAAAGCACTGGAAAAATGACAGGGAGTGTGTGTGCAGGAGTATTATATAGGGTCATTAGGGAAGGCCTTACTGATAAGGTATAAAGTGACCTAAAAGAAGTGAGGGATTGAGCCACGTGGATATCTGGAGGAAGGACATTCCATATAGAGGGAAAAGCAAGTATAGAGACTTTGAGAAAGGAATACACCTAGAATGTTCAAGGAGGACAATGTGGTTGGAGTAGTGTGAAAGAAAAGCGAAAGTAGTAAAAGACGTAGAAGGGGTGCGTGTTGGACCATATAAGGAACTATAAAGACTTCAGCTTTTTCTTTCAATGAGATAGGAACCCAGTAGGGAGTTGACAGAGAAGTAACATAATCTGATTTATGCTGTTATAGGAGAATAGGATGTTTGAGCCAACATCAGAAACAGGGAGACAAATTAGAGGCTATTACAATAACACGGAAGATGATGGCTTGGATCAATGTGATAGCAGTGGAGATGGTAAAAAATGTTCATTTCTAGATATATCTCTAAAATAAATTTCCAGGATTTACTAAAAGAAAGATAGACAAAGAGAGGATTCAAGGATGAGTTAAATATTTTTAGCCTAAGCAGCCAGAAAGATGAAATTGCCATTTACTGAGGTAGGGAACATTACAAGAGAAACAGGTCTGATATAAAACATAGGAGTTCATTTCTGGACATGTTAAACTTGAGGTGACTATTGCCCTCAACTACTAACCTAAAAGTTGGAGGTTCAAACCCACTCAGCAGCACTTCAGAAGAAAGCCCTGGCTTCCATAAAGATTATAGTGAAGAAAACCCCATGGAGCAGTTCTTTTACTCTGTAACACATTTGGTGGCCATGAGTCAGAATCAATGGGTTTGATTTGTTTTTTGGATTAATCAAGTGGAGATGTCCAGTAATCTATTGAATATATAAATCTGGAGATAAAAAGAAAGGTCTGGATTTGAGACATAAATTTGGGCCTTACTAGTTTATAAATGGTATTTAAAGCCAGAAGACTGGATGAAATCATCTAGGAATGATCTAGTACTGATCCTGGGGGTATTCTGAAATTTAAAGATAAGGAGATGAGGTAGAACCATTAAAAGAGACAGAGCTGCCACTGTGGTAGGAGTAAAACCAGGAAACAGAGAAATGGCCGTGAAATGAAGAAATGAAGAAAGTTTTCAAAGAGTAAGGAGTATCGAACAGTGGTAGGTGAAGATGAGAACTTCATTGGATTTAGCATCATAGAGGTCCTTGGTGACCCTGCCAAGAGTATTTTCGCACAGTAGCAGTAATAAAAGTCTGAATAAAATGGGTTCGAATAAGAATGAGAATATAGGAATTATGGATTTAAAACTGGAATTAGATATTTGTTACAGATTTCCTTATTAACAGGAGCAGAGAAATGATATAGCAACTGGAAAGGTATGTTGGGTAAAGTGATTAATTTTTAAATCAAAGACATTACAAGTATCTAAAGGACATTATCTATAGGAAGGAGAAAATTAATGATTCATGAAAAACAGAAAGGAAGGGTAAAGAATTTCTAGAACAATGTCCTTAGGTGAAAAAGAAAAGATGAAATCTAGCACACAAGGGGTGGGGAGGGGCCTCAAATAGAGTAATAAAAGGGAAGTCAGAATATGTGGGCACAGATGCAGACAAGTTGGAAAGTGTGGGGGTAGGAGCTTGTGAATGTTCTTTTCTGCTCTTCTTACTTTCTCAGTGAAATAGAAGAATTTAAGCTGAGAATTAGAACGGAGTTTTGAGGAAAGCAAAAGTATGAGATAGTCATCTAGCAGAGTTGACAGTGAATGAGCTAAGGACATATATTACAATTAAGGGAAGCCCTCATTGCTCTCTTAATGTAACTGGTATGAATTTAAAGTGAGACTAGTCAGCATGGTTTTGACAAATGATGTTATCAGCTAAGCCAAGGAGACATAACAGGTGAATGGCTGTATGATGGGCACCACTCCCTTCAAGGTAAATTCTTGTCCTTTCTCACTATTCTTGAACACCAGACAGACACACCCTACCATTCCACCTCTGACATGAAAAATATTCTCTCCCCGAAGGTTCACAATGATGCTCCTAATGACTGGCACAATGCTTAACACGTATTTGGCACTGAATAATATTTTGAATTGATTTGAGCAAGGGACATTTTGATTAGAAAGAACATAAACTCTTCAAAATGTCATGACCTTGAATGTTCAAGGTAGCCCTTGAAAGCTATGCAAAGATTGCTAGAGTTGCTGACACAATGTGTTATTCGCTGTACTGCTGCTTTGATCTGGAGCTTGAAAGCATGAGGCTCCCTACCACTCACACTTTGCCTACCTGCCTCTAAGCAATATTTGATTCCTGATTCTGTTGGTTATTATTATTATTATTTTGCATTTCTTCTCATAGACAATCTGTAAGAGACTGCAATGGAAACACAGCAAGATGACAATCTTTTCCACTGTGCTACTGAGAAATATATGGTGGCATGTTCGGCCTTACTCTAGTACTGTATTGCACCTCACTTGGTTGGAATGCCATCAATCCATAGTGTCATCCTAACTCAACAAAGCAGTCCGTCATTCCATGCAAGTCTTCTTAGTTACAGGCTTCTAAAATTAGTCTCAGGAATATAGAAACTCCCAGATACTATCTCAAGGGCGTTCTTTCTTCCTATGAATATCTGCAGAAAAACTCAGTGTCTTCTCTTTGTAACTTTTCATTTCTTACCTATAATTGTACAATACTATTTTATGTTTGTGTTTTGTCTCCCCAGTTACATCATAAACTTATTTTAATACACCTAACATCCAGTGGGATGTCTTATATGTAGTTGCTTATTAATATTTGTCAATAGAGTGACTAAAGGATAAAAAAAAAAGTCACCATTTTTAGGGAATAAGGTGGGGAATAGCCATTCCTATATTTTATCACATAAAATAAGGAATCATATCTTTACATTCAGTTTCCAGTATGGAATGACCCATATTTATCAACCACTACTACCACCAGTTGCCTTCAATTTGACTCTGGCTCATGATGACCCCATGTGTGTGCTCCACAGGGTTTTCAATGGCTGATTTTTTTGAAGTATATCACCAGACCTTTCTCCTGAAGAAATTCTGGGTGGACTGAAACTTCCAAGCTTTCAGTTAGTAGCTGAGTGTGTTAGCTGTTTGTACCACTCAGGGACTCCCCATATAACAGCCCTTAGTAACGCCTATTATAAGCACAATATTCTATTAGGTATTATGGAGCCATGTTCCCTGTCATAGGGTATCTACTCTTCTGTGGCAGAGTTTATGCATGCATGTATAAAATACCCAAAGAATCATGCCAGTTTGAGAAAAGCCAGTAGGTATGACACGATGGAGGCTGCCTCTGTATAAGAGCTGAGGGAATTAAAAAAAAAAAAAAAAGACTTCACTGTGGGGTGAGATTGGTTAGAAAGGACTTTCCCTAAGGGAGTAAGCATTTACTTGTGCCCTGAAGGAAAAGTAGGCAGTTTTTCTTTTCTCTGGTCACCTCATCTTCCCATTCTCTATAAAGATATTTTCAGCACCAAATATCCTCCTCTCCCAACTCTCAGCAGGTGAACTTCCTTCACACCCTATTTCATGGAGTAAGTAGAAATTATCCCACTGGATCTCTCTCATCTGCCTATCATCTTCGCACATTTATACTAATAAATCATGGCATGTGGTTTTTGGATCTCATCCATTTTCACCTCCTCAGGAAACATTTACTATTGATTGTGCTTTCTCTCTCTTACATATTTAACCTGTCCCTCTCAACAATACCTCCCATCAGCATTTTTTAATGAAGATTAAGCTTTTATTAGTCTAAAGTACATATATGGTAAACATCTATCTTTCATTTGCTCTTCAGTTCCTATCACTTTACTGAAACTGCTCTATCAAAAACTTCTTTATTGTGTAATCCATTGGGCACTTCTCAGTCCTTAACTAAGTTTATCAGCCCCATCAGTTTTTAAATATGCTTATTTTTCACTCATAAAAGTAAACAAAGACGCTTCCTTGATCTTACATCTCTTGTTAGTTTCCACCCTCCCTCTCTTCTTCACAGGTCAACTTGGTATCTGAACTTATGTCCTGAAGATTACTCAAACTTGCCCAGAATGGGACTCATTATCCTTCCATTACCACATCTAAAATGAGTCTTTTTCAGAGTACATAAATTCGGTAAACAACACTTCAACCCACTATTTCATGCAAGCCATGGAACTAGAAGTCATCACTGATAGTTCTCTTCCCCTTAACACATCTATATGCAATTCATCTTTGTGTTCTGGCAAGTTTACTCCTAAATATTTCTCAGATCTGTTCATGTCTCTCCATCTCCACCACCACCTTGGTTCAAGCTACCACTACCAGTATATTTTGCCTGGACTTCTGCAACAGCTTCGTAGCTAGTTTCCCTTCTACCCCCCAACCCCCGGCCCCATAACTTTTCCATTTTCTCACCTGATTTCCACATGGCTGCCATAGTGATAATTTTGATATTCAAATATGACCATGTCACCCATTCTCTCCTCTCTTGCCAATACACTTAAAATATTTCAATAAAATCCTTATGCCTCCCTCCCATTATGTCTCCCTCCCCTCCTCTCCTACCAGGCTCCCCCTAATGTACTCTATGTGCTCTAGCCAAGTTGGCCTTACAATACCTCAGAAAGCCACATTCCCTTCTGCAGCATGGTCATTGTATATATTGATCCCTCTGCCTGAATGAATTGCTCCCTCCCTCTCCCCCTACCTAGTTAATCCTATTTTTTTTTAATTTAAGCTTAATTAGTAGCATTCCTTTAAGGAAGCCTTCTCTAGCATCCCTTTCTACATCATTGCCTCCTGAAATGCACTCCTAATACACCATGTACATCTTCTCTATAGCATTTGTCGCAATTGCAACTTTACTATCACTTGTGTAATTCTTTAATTTATTGCTGCTTCCTCCTTAAGGGCAGGGACAATGACTGTGAGTCAGAATTGACTCGACGGCAACAGGTTACTTAATCCACAGGACTTAGTACAATCACTGGGACATAGTAGGAGCCCTGGAAATATTTATTAATTAATGAAGGAAGAAGCAAGGAACGATAGATGAATGGATGGATTTAGATGGGCAGAAAGAATAATACTTATGTGCTACAGAAGAGTCATGCTCATTTAAATAACACAGGTTGAGATGACAAACTCGCTATGGGCAAGAAAACAGTCCTTCTGAGAACAAGAAATGTAAGATTTCCCCTCTTTTCCATTGTTTTTTCTTCAACCAGAAAACTGTAAAAAGAACATCTTCCTGCAACTAGCCAAAGGCCACATTCCTGCTGCCAAGGGCTCTCCTCAGTCATAGACTTACCAGATGCCTGATTACTGTTTGGTGGGCAGTTTTGGCTTATTCTGTCTACAGAGTATAAGGTTACAGAAGGCAAAGATCTGAGGTTGAGGGGAAGGAAAGGGTGATATCGTACCTACTCTAAAAACATGTGAGATGTCCTTATACCCGGTACAATAATTTACTCTCTTTAGTGGAGGAATTAGAATTAGTTTTATCATTTGTTTGACTTAGCATTTTATATCTGGACAGCATAAATTTTAGGAGAGCTACTCATTTTAAAATCAACACTCAGAATAAGTACACAATGGATGAAAAGGAAATAAGCAGCTTTACACAATACCATAAATCATGGGAATAGAATGAACAGTGTGCTGGAGAATTATGTATGTCATCTCATTCAATCCCAACAGATAGCTCAAAGATGTTAATAAACTTTCCCAAATTAAGCAAGCAGTGGAGGTAGAATTCTAACCTAGTTCTGGGTGACTCCAATGTCTATTATCTTCCTAGTACACTTTAAATTGCATAACCAAGAATACAACCTAAGTATTTGTGACAGTTAAGATTGTGTTTCAACTTGGCTGAGTGATGATTCTCAATGTTTATATGTGATCACCCCCATGATGGGATGTGCTGCAAGTAACTAATTAGTTTAAAGGGAGTTTCCTTGGTTGTGTAGCCTGCATCTGAGTATAAGCGGATGTTCTAGCTTTTGCCCTCTCTGGACCTTGCAGCTGCCTCTTGTTCGTCTGATCTCCGATTCTTGGGACTTGAGTTATCAGCTTAACTGTTGGTCCTGGGATTCATCAGTCTTCACAGTCTGTAAGCAAGAGTCCTGCTCTCTGACCTGCCCATCTTGGGTTCACCAGCCCCTGCAGCTTCATGAATCAGGAGAAGCCTTGCAGTCTTGCCTGCTCATCTTGGGATTCATGGACCTTCACAGCCTGTGAGCAAGAGCCCTGCTCTCCAACCTGCTGATCTTGGGTTCGCCAGCCCCTGAGGCTATGTGAGTCAGGAGAAGCCTCTATCGTGATCCACGGACTTGGAATGTTTTAGCCTCTACAATTGCATGAGGTGTTTCCTTGATATAAATCTTCTCTCTCTCTCTGTATATGTTTATAAGCTTCACTGGTTTTGCTTCTATAGAGAACCCAGCCTAAGACAGTAATACCTTGATTCTCCAGTGCACTGACATAGAGAACCATATTCCCTTCTACAATTCAGTTTCTTCCTCATATTCTGAGGCCTGTCCTGATGCACAAAGGACTGGAATACGTGAGATTCTTTTGTTTCTTATAGGTCTTCCTAATAGACCTTGAACTTTCAGAGTCATAAAACTTCCGATCAATGTACTTGAGAAAACTGCTTTTGAACAAAGACTTTGGGCATTAAGTTTTACCCCAGAATGCATTTTTTGCTTCCAAGTTATAAATAGAATACAACTTTTTTAATGAAAATGCAGACACAACACAACCTAAAGAACAATGGTGTGTGACCAAATCCACTGCAGAAACAAACTGGTTCTTTCAACAGAGTAAGTATTAGCATCTTCAGTCAGGATATTTATGAAATGTGTTTAACTAAGTTGTGGACATTAAAATTATACAAAAATTTTACTTTACCAAAATGCAATATAAAACAGCCGTCAAGAACAATTAGCATATTTATTTTTTCTACTAGGTTGGGTGGTTTAGCCAATCTAGACTTGAAAAACATTTATTTTTTAATTAGGTGTTTGTTCTGAGTTCATTGGAAATATATGGGTCAGTAAGTAAAATATTAAAATGTTTGTATGCATTTTCCTCACTGCTAAATGGAAGAGTGGTTGTTATAAAACTAGCACCTTCTTCACCCACTCCAATCATGCTTAGGTTTGGGGTTTTGATTAGATACATTTGTTGTACTTTTTATTGCTGAAGCCAGAGAGTCAGTCCATTAATACAGCCTGGGAGGGGCTGTTTCTACAAGATAGTTATGACACACTGCTGCCTGCTGCCAAACAGGACCTCCTTGAGGAGCTGCAGTAATTAGTATTCCACTTCTATGTTAAGTGCTGTTAAAAGTTTTCTTCAGGCCAAAGTTTGTCCAAGAATTTTGTAAAACCCTGCAGAGGTCTTGGGTAGCTGGAGGCTGCTTCAAAGGTTTGACATTGACCCCTGCTCTGCACTGGTAGTAGGAGCTGGCTGTTAACTACAGACATGGCCTCATGGAATAGCGTCCCTTGTCTGGAAAACCTGAGGCTAAATCTAATGAGACAAGCATGAGCAGAATCAAAACAGCAGCACAAAAATTCACAATGGTAAGCATGTCAAGGAATTCTTTGACAAGAACACCTCCATATATTTTTATATAATCCATGCATTTAAAAAACTTTCCGTTATTGTTATTCCCCTTGTGTTACTAGTTTCCTTACAGATAATTTAGAATGTACAAAAGAAGTGCAAAGAAGAAACATTAAAAATACCTGTAAACCTTACTACTCAGATTACATGCTTATTCACGTTGTATAGCCTTACATTTAAACACTAAAGGTGTGTTATGTACCCATTCCCTTTGTGATAGAAGGTGGTAACAGAGAGATGGAATGTACTGGGCCTATATCTCGGAATGGAGTAAGGGTCGACCTCCACTTTATCTTTTGCCATTTTATTGTAGCTCCCTCCTCAATTTCCCCATATTATTGTAGGGCCCACCCACCAATACAAATATACCTCTAAAGAGAAAAAAACCACTCCAAAGTCTGCTTTCCATGTACTCCTTCTATCAGCCTCTGTTTTCCTTTGTTCCTTCTTTGGCCTAGCCAAGGTCGGGTGTGATATGAGGAAGAATTGATCAGATTTGAAAAGTAGGGCATTCCAATTCTTTTGGTCTATTTCAAGCTCAAATTGTGACTGATTTCCCTGAGGCTGGTAGGGGTCATTCTCAGTTTTAAAGGTTTCAGCAGTCAGCACCATGCTTATGCCAATATTTAACATCGAGGACCTGAGAATCCCAGCTCTACTAGCTAATGTCTGTCTGCAAAACCCAACTCATGTTTCCAAAAGCAACTCAAAGTTTATCTTCTCTGATAAACTTCCCCTGAGCTGTTTCCTTGGGTTAGAGGTCATTCTCTTTTCTTTAGTTCTTATCTTTCTCATAGACAGTATTTATACATTCTAACTATTTTTTGAAACACATATTCCTATCCCCACCCTTCCCAGACTATGATATTCTTAAAGGCAGAAGACTGTGTTCTTCTAGCTTCAGTGCTTTATATAGTACTTGGAACAGAGTAGGTGCTCAATTAATATTTTTTGAATAAATCCATTTTTGTGTACTTAGCTCTATTCTGAGAAATAGTAGCAAAATACGACAAGTTCCTTTCCTTCGAGGACCTTAAACTACAATTAATACCAAATAAGAATTAGAGCCATTAAATGGTCTGTAAGTGCCATAAAAATTTAGAGGAAAGAAATGTTGCCTGGCAAGATTTTCTGGGAAAAAAAGTGAGATTTGACTCAGGCCTGAAAAGATGGGAAGAATTTGGAAAGGCAGAGGAAAGTGTGTTTCAAGAGGAAATAACATGTATGAAGGCTCAGAAGCAGGAGTGGCTGCAAGGAAACTGTGGTTCCTTCGGTCAATAAATATTGAGCATTGCTGATAGGTACTATGCATGCAACGATAAACAAGGCAGAAATTGTCCTGGCTCTCATGAAGCTTACTCTCTAAAAGGAGAGAAAGACAGTATACAAGTAATTATAAAAATAATTATTGAATCATAGTTGGAATGCTATAATGTAGTTTCCTTGTAGAGAGAAATGCCCTTGTTATAACTAAACTTCTTTGCTCTGAAAACAAGAGTTTTGGGGGGGCCTGGGAAAATATGCAGAGGAAGGGATTCGGTACAAGAAGTTTGTTTCAGGATCTGTTTAGATTTCAGAAAAATTCTTGTTATAGGCATATTTTTGTAGGAAAAGTTCCTATAAGGAGATGTGCACAGTGCGAAGTTTTCAAAATGGAGCTATTCACTTGAAAGAGCTTTCATGCACACATGTCTGTAGCTGGTCTATGAACATCTACTAACGTGCAAATCAAGAGCATTTGATGGTGTCTATGTTTGCTCCACAGTGATCTAACAACATCAAATAAAATGAAATATGGTTGTCAGGGAGAAGCACACGGGGAGAGTTCATAAGACATTCATTTACTTTATTTCTAGAAAAGGAAAGGAGATTCCATCATAATTACACTGGGCTTGGCATTCCATAACCAAACCAATCATGTATGTTTCCAGAGGCTCTTTAACCACTTAGAGCTGGAATATATCCATTCTCCCAAAATACTTTTCAGGAACTCCAGTAGCCAAAGCAAAGACAGTAGTGGCTCTAGGTTTGGAAATGACTTTTCAAGATATAAAACTGAAATAGGAATTGTAGTATAAATCACTGTCAGAAAAAATAAAATAAACCTTTGAGGTTTTTTAAAGAAAATTAACTCATTTAAACATCCAGAGTTGGTACCTTTCAATTACATCTTACACTATCTGAGATGAGTCAAAAGTAGGCCAAGCTGCCAGGGAGGCCATTGTTCAACTGTTTCTAAGGGGCAAACATAGGTCTTAAATTCTAACCACCTTCAGGATTCTTTAATGCTGATAATAATAATGTTATAATAATAACATTACTAATTTATTGAGCACCTACTATGTGTCAAGTGTTAATTTAGGCATTTCACATATACTGTTGCTAATTCTAAAAATAAGCCTGCAAGGTGGGTATTTATTACTATTACTATTCCAATTTCACAAATAAAGAAAGTGAGTCACAGAGATATTGAAATGTTTGCTCAAAGTCACATAGCTAGTGAGAGAACAGGGATCTCAACGAGTCCTTCTTGACTCCAAATCTCCTGTGTCCTTCTGACGGCAACATTCCTTCCTTAAGAGCTGGATGAAAAAAGTCTGGCTGAAGAACGTTAAACTACAGGGAGTGCCTGACTTATGACAGGGCTCAGTTACGAGGACTGATTTAAGTAAAATATCTCATTTTTTAAGGTTTTCATTATTATTGCCTTTTATTATCGGTATCCTTATAAAGCCAATGTTTATTTTTCTTTGGGGGTTGGAAACATTACATATAAACTTACATATATATTTTAATACATATATCCATAAAAGATGCACAAATCATAAAAATTTATTCCTATGGTAAAGAGTTGGACTACATTGGCATTTCATCAGCTGTGGTAATAACTCCACTCGTGGAAGGTTCTGGATCATCTGGATTATTCCTGGGAATAGGGATGGTGTTTCTGGTCAGAAAATTACTGAGAGTTGTCTTTATGGTCCTTTTCTTTTTTTCTTTATATATTTCAGGATAACATCTCACTGCTTCCTGAATCTGCCTATCGACTTTAGCAAAGCGATCAGCATTTGGATCCACATTTTCAAGTAACTGAGGCTCCTGATTTAGTTCAGAAAACTAAATGTATATGGCAGTGTTTTGAACCAAACTAAAAAAAAGAAAGCCCATTGCCATCGAGTTGATTCTGATTCATATTGGCCCTATAGGACAGAGTAGAATCCCCCCCGCCATAGAGTTTCCAAGGAACAGCTGGTGGATTCGAACTGCTGACCCTTTGGTTGGCGGGTAAGCTCTTAACCACTGAGCCACCCGGGCTTCACATGTTTTGAAAAGTAAATCATAATCATAAAACTGAACATCTGTAGGCGAACATCTCAGAATGATAACATCAGCAAATTACATGCTGCAACATTGTATGTAGTATATATTACCAACAATAAGATGTAAAAAAAAAAAAAAAAGGACGGTCGTAAGTGAAGTTCATTGTAACTTGAATATGATATAAGTCAGGGACTACATGTACAATGAAATGCCCACGTGATGCCAATACATGCCAACACCTTGCACTATTAATGATCAGTGACAGCATACCATGCAAGGCAAATCTGGTACGTATCACCAGAGTTCCCTGTCTTACTGGTAGTTTCTCCCTCCTTCACCACCTCTGCCGTATCCACCAGAACCTCAAGTCCATACCCCAGTTTCTCAGGCTGGTGAACAGAGGAACCTGCTACCCTGAGAGTCTGTATAAGCTGAAACATGCCAGCTATCTCCTCACCTATTGAAACCATCAAAGAAAGAGGTGTTCACAACTATGAATATTCCAGAGAACTAATGTTTATCCTTTGAAACAGTGTTTATTTTTGTACTTTAAACATTTTTTTTAATTTTTTAAATTATTTTCAGTATTTGAAGGCACAGAAGTAATTCTAATGTCCTCTCCAAAAAAGTTTTGAACATAATTTTAGTTTTTTACATGTTAACCCATCACAAATATCTGTGAATATCACTTAAGACATTAGGTTGTAATACTCCAATGTCCTACCACTAAATTATCTCATAGAGTTTAAGAGTTTGCACTTGCTTTTACATTTGTTTTGTTTTGTTTTTCCTCATTGTTGACTGCCACTTCTCACTGCTGCTAATGCACCAGGCTCTAGGGATGCCCTCCCCTGAATTTCCATTTGCCTGCTCTAATTACCTGAATCTTCAAATACCTATTGCTGTCAAGTTGATTCGACTCAAAGCAGCCCTATAGGACAGAGTAGAGCTGCCCCAGAGGGCTTCCAAGGAGCAGCTGGTGAATTCCAACTGCCAACCTTTTGGTTAGCAGCTGAGGTCTTAACCACTGCACCATCACAGTGAGTTAGGTAATAAGAGAACCATGTTTATTAGAAATGCATCTAAATCTTCCCAGAAATAAGGCATTATGGGGCTCTCATACGTTCAAAGACATGTCCCTGGGAAATATTAAGAAATTAACACAGTGAGGTCATAGAGTAGGTACTCAGTAAATGAGTTGTGAACATTGAAATATCAATTTAGTCCACTTCAACAATATTTTTTTTTCTAGAAGATTCTCGGTGAATACCACATAATTGATTTTGCTACATATGTTGTCTCTAAATAAGTAAAATGTTATTCTGTAAATATAGCTGAAGCTCCTTTAAGTCAATGTCAGGGAGAACAAATACTTCATTTTTTCAGGGAATATTTCTAGGCACAAGGAAAACCCACCAGTACATACCAGTATGGCATTTTGTTTTCTCAATAATTTACAAATTGCTGAGGCATCTTATTCCATATTTGTACTCCTCTACAAAACTGTGAAGAATAATGCTGCATTTTACACCTCTATCATGGAACCAGCCCTGAGAAAATATTTCATTGCAATTCCTACAGCGAAGGGTGAAGCCAAGAAGAGACAAGATAGAGCCTAGCAACCCCCATAAAGAAAATCTATTATTAAAATTATTTTAGCTCTAATGGAAGGTCATAACTAAACTTCTAAATAGTCAGTTTTATAATTTTCTTTACACAGTGGCCATCTACATGGTCTTTTTCTCCAAAGATCAGATAAGATCTAGAAAATTAAATACTACTGTGAAGGAAGAAGATGGTCAAATGTGATGCCGTGGTTGCCAATATGGCCGTCCAACATCACAATGCATAGAATCCAGCTGGTACCTCCCATGACACCATGCATAGGTACTGAAAAAGGTCAGTCTGTCTTAAATTTGTCATTTTCCGCAGCAGACGCCAAGTGCTCAATTTTCTCAGGAGAGACAGTGAACAAAATCAGAAACAAGGCTAGAATGGGAATCCAAAGAACTAGTTCTGGTTCCTCTACACACTGGTTTTGTGATGCTAATAAAGACATTTTACTTCTCTGAGCTTTAGTTTTCTTACCTGCCCTGAGGAAACCAGAGTAAGTATAAAATCTGGAAAAAAAATTTAAACACTTGCAAGAGCATTATTCATATTTAAGAGTGGAAGACTGAATACTTTTATTCTAAAATCAGGAACAAGATAACAAGGTACTCTTGTCACATCTATTCAACGTTATACTGAAGACTCTAGTAGAGGCAATTAGACAAGAAAAAGAAATAAAAGACATCCACATTGGAAAAGAAGAAGTAAAACTATATTTTCAGATGACAATCTTATACACAGAAAATCCTAAAGAATCCACTAAAAAGCTATTAGAACTAATAAATGAGTTAAGCAAGGTTAAAAGGCATGATCAATATACAAAAATCAATTGTGTTTCTATACACTAGCAATAACCAATTTAAAAATTAAATTAAGAAAACAATTCCATTTACGATAGCATCAAGAAGAATAAAATATTTGAAAATAGATTTAACAAAAGAAGTGTAAAACGTGTACTCTGAAAACTACAAATCATTGTAGAAAGAAATTTAAAAAGATCTAAATTGTTAAAAAAAAAAAAAAAAACCAGTAAGATGGTGATATTCTCCAAATTGATCTACAGATTCAATGAAATCTGTTATAAGTTTACCAAAATCCCAGCTGGATTTTTACAGAAATCGAAATGCTAATCCTAAAATTCATATGGAATTATAAGAGACCCAGAATTACCAAAACGATCTTGAAAAAGAAGAACAGAGTTGGAGGATTCACACTTCACAATTTTAAAACTTACTGCAAAGTTACAGTAATCAAGGCAGTGTAGTACTGGTATGGGACAGACATGGACATCAGCGGAAGAGAATTGAGAGTCCGTAAATAAGCCCTTACATTTATGTTCAATTAATTTTCAACAAGAGTACAAAGAATTCATTGAGGAAAGAACAGACTTTTCAACAAAAGGTGCTGAGACATCTGGATATCCATATACACCATACACAAAAATTAACTCAAAATAGATCACAGACCTAATGTAAGAAATAAAACTACAAAATTATTAGAAGAAAATATATGTGTAAATCTTTGTGAACTTAAGTTAGGCAAAGACGTTTTAGATATGAAACCAAAAGCATAAGCAACACACACAAAAAGTTAAATTATACCTCATCAAAGTTAAAAACTTCTGTGCTTCAAATTATGCCGTCAAAAACTGAAATGTCAGCCCACAGAATGGGAGAAAATATTTGCAAGACATATATCTGATATTGTTATCGTTAGTCCTTGTTGAGTCGATTCCTCACAGCAACCCCACATGTGCAGAGTAGAACATCTCCATAGAAATTTCAAAGCTGTGACCTTTCAGAAGCAGACTGCCAGGTCTATCTGGGTGGGTTTCAACCACCAGCCTTTTAGCTATTAATCAAGCACTTAACAATTTGCCCCACCCAGGGACTTCTAGTTATCTGGTAAGAGACCAGTTTTTGTTGGTTGCCATCAAATTGGCTCTGGCTCATGGTGACCCTATGTAAAACAGAACAGAACATTGCCTGGTTCTGTGCCATCTTCATGATTGTTGTTAAGTTTGGGCTCATTGTTTCACACTCTGTCAGTTCATCTCATTGAGGGCTTCCCTCACATTTGCTGGCTTTCTACTTTACCAAACATGATGTCCTTATCCTGCCATCTATCCCCTTGATGATGCATCCAAAGTGAGCTGAAGTCAATATTCTGTGGTCCATAGGGTTTTCATTGGCTAAATTTTGGAAGTAGATTGCCAGGCCTTTTTTTCTAGTCTGTTTTAGTCTGGAAGCTCTTGTGAAGCCTGTCTACCATGGATGACCCTGCTGGTATTGCAAATACTGATAGCATAGCTCCCAGAATCATAACAACATGCAAGCGACCACACTATGACAAACTGACAGACAGGTGGTGGAATAAGGGACTAGTATCCAGAATATATAAAGAATTCTTACAACTCAGTAATAAAAGGCAAAAAATTAAAAATGGGCAAAGGATCAGAATAGAAATTTCTCCAAAAAAGATAAACAAAAGGCTAATAAACACATGAAACTGTACTCAGTATCATTAATCATTAAAAAACAAAAACAAAAGAGGAATGCAAATCAAAACCATAATGACATACTACTTTATATCCATTATGATAGTTATAATTAGAAAAAAGACAGAAAATAAGAAGCGTCAGTGAGGATGTGGAGAAATTGAAACCCTCATGTATTTTTTGGTGGGAAAGTAGTCATGCAACTGGTTCAGAAAACAGTTGGGCAGTTCTTCAAAAAGTTAAACATAGAGCTAACATATGACCCAGCAATTCCACTCATAGACATATACTCAGTAAAATTAAAAACATATGATGTCAATGCAAAAACATGTAAATGAATATTCATAGTAGCACTATTCATAATATCCAAAAAGGGGAAACAGCCCCAATATCTATCGACTAATGAAGGGATAAACATAGTGGTATATCTATATAAAGGAATACCACTCACCAATAAAAATTAATGAAGTACTGATGCATGCTACAACATGCATGAACCTTGAAAACATTATGCTAAGTGAAAGAAGCCAGTCACAAAAGGCCACATATTGCATAACATCGTTTATAAGAAATTCTTAAAATAGAAAAATCCATAGAAACAAAAAGCACATTAGTGGTTGCCAAATGCTAGGGAGAGGGAAAAATGGGGAGTGACTGCTAATGGGCATAAGGTTCCTTTTAGGGGTCATTAAAATATGGGGTCAAAGCATAGCAATGATTGTGAGGATGGCGCAGGACTGGGCAGTGTTTCCTTCTGCTGTATGTAGGGTCGCTGTGAGCTGGAACAACTCGACAGTGCCTAACAACAACAACAACAAAATATTCTAAAACTGATTGTGGTGATGGTTGCACAAGTCTGTCAATATACTAAAAGTCACCGAATTGTACAGTTTAAATGAGTAAATTGTTGTTGTTGTGTGCCACTGAGTCAATTCCAACTCATAAGGACCCTATAGGACAGAGCAGAACTGCCTCATAGGGTTTCCCAGGCTGTAGTCTTTACAGGAGCAGATCTCCAGGTTTTTTCTCCTGTAGAGCTACTGGTGGGTTCAAACCGCCAACCTTTCCATTAGCAGCTAAGCACTGAACAACTGCACCTTGGAGTGAATGGTATGGTATGTGAACTACATCTCAAAAAAGCTGTGGGGAAAAAAAAATCCCATAAGAAGAAAAAGAAACAAACTTATTTTACCTATGGATTTTCCTATTCTAGGCATTTCTTATTAAAGGAATTATACAATATGTGGCCTTTTGTGACTGGCTTCTTTCATTTAACTTCATTCTCTATTCTGTCAGATCTTGGCTGAGTTGTAAAAAACAGATGGCAGGAAGAGGTGGATGAATACTGAGGCCCAAAAACCAGAAATGTTGTGTAAAATGAGAGTATCAGCAAAATATTAAAAGATACAGGGAGGGGAGGCTGGGGACACGGAAAGTAAACTTTGCTGACATCAGGGGTTTTTTTGTTGTTGTTTTTGTTTTTTAATTTTTATTGTGCTTTAAGTGAAAGTTTACAAATCAAGTCAGTCTCTCATACAAAAAATTTATATACACCTTGTTATGTACTCCTAACTGCACTCCCCCATATAAGACAGCCCAGTCCTTCCCTCCACTCTCTCTTTTCGTGTCCATTCCTCCAGCTTCTGACCCCCTCTACCCTCTCATCTCCCCACCAGATAGGAGATGCCAACATAGTCCCAAGTGTCTACTTGATGCAAGAAGCTCACTCTTCATCAGCATCTTTTTCTATCCCATTGTCCAGTCCAAGAGTTGGCTTTGGGAATGGCTCCTGTCCTGGGCTAACAGAAGGTCTGGGGGCCATGACCACCGGGGTCCTTCTAGTCTCAGTCAGACCATTAAATCTGGTCTTTTTATGAGAATTTGGGGTCTGCATCCCACTGATCTCCTGCCCCCTCAGGGGTTCTCTGTTGTGTTCCCTGTCAGGGCAGTCATCGGTTGTAGCCAGTCACCATTTAGTTCTTCCGGTCTCAGGATGATGTATTCTCTGGTTTATGTGGCCCTTTCTGACTCTTGGCCTCGTAATTACCTTGTGTCCTTGGTGTTCTTCATTCTCCTTTGCTCCAGGTGGGTTGAGATCAATTCATGCATCTTAGATGGCCACTTGCTAGTGTTTTAAGACCCCAGACACCACTCTCCAAAGTGGGATGCAGGATGTTTTCTTAATAGATTTTGTTATGCCAATTGACTTAGATGTCCCCTGAAACCATGGTCCCCAAATCCCTGCCCCTGCTACGCTAGCCTTCAAAGCATTCAGTTTATTCAGGAAACTTCTTTGCTTTTGATTTAGTGCAGTTGTGCTGACCTATCCTATATTGTGTGTTGTCTTTCCCACCACCTAAAGTAGTTCTTTATCTACTGTCTAATTAGTGAATACCCGTCTCCCACCCTACCTCCCTCCCCTCCCCATAACCTTCAAAGAATATTTTCTTCTCTGTTTAAACTATTTCTCAAGTTCTTACAATAGTGGTCTTATACAATATTTGTCCTTTTGCAAGTAATTTCACTCAGCATAATACCTTCCAGATTCCTCTACATTATGAAATGTTTCACAGATTCATCACTGTTTCTTTATCGATGCATAGTATTCCATTGTGTGAATATACCACAATTTATTTATCCATTCATCCGCTGATGGGCACCTTGGTTGCTTCCATCTTTTTGCTATTGTAAACAGTGCTGCAGTAAACATGGGTGTGCATATATCTGTTTGTGTTAAGGCTCTTATTTCTCTAGGATATATTCCAAGGAGTGGGATTGCTGGTAGCTCTATTTCTAGCTTTTTAAGGAAGCACCAAATCAATTTCCAAAATGGTTGTACCATTCTACATTCCCACCAGCAGTGTATAAGTGTTCCAATCTCTCCACAGCCTCTCCAACATTTATTATTTTGTGTTTTTTGGATTAATGCCAGCCTTGTTGGAGTGAGATGGAATCTCATTGTAGTTTTGATTTGCATTGCTCTAATGGCTAATGATTGTGAGCATTTCCTCATGTATCTGTCAGCTACCTGAATGTCTTCTTTAGTGAAGTGTCTGTTCATATCTTTTTCCCATTTTTTAATTGGGTTATTTGTCTTTTTGTAGTTGAGTTTTTGCAGTATCATGTAGATTTTAGAGATCAGGCACTAATCAGGAATGTCATAGCTAAAAACTTTTTCCCAGTCTGTAGGTAATCTTTTTACTCTTTTGGTGGAGTCTTTGGATGAGCATAGGTGTTTGATTTTTAGGAACTCCCAGTTATCTAGTTTTTCTTCTGCATTGTTAATAATGTTTTGTATACTGTTTATGCCATGTATTAGGGCTCCTAACATTGTCCCTATTTTTTCTTCCACGATCTTTATTATTTTAGATTTTATATTTAGGTCTTTGATCCATTTTGGGTTCATTTTTGTGCATAGAGTGAGGTATGGGTCTTTTTTCATTTTTTTGCAGATGGATATTCAGTTGTGCCAGCACCATTTGTTAAGAAGACTGCCTTTTCCCCATTTAACTGATTTGGGGCCTTTGGCTGACATCAGTTTTATCTTTTGCTCCCACCATCCCTCCATTTAGCTTCTCAGATCTTGCCAGCAACTTCAACACTTACAAGCTCCATCTCTTTGACCATGGCATGCTGGTTGTATATTTATATGTCTTCTCTCTATATTCTGCATAGTTTTTATGTGTGCTCCTTTTCAGCTCTCCCATGAACCAATGGCCCCTCCAAAAAGTACTGTGGGTTCCCTTTCTCAGCATGACTTAAATACGAATACTGCAGCCCACCAGCTGAGTCTTTCAAAACTAGAGACCAAACCAATGTAAACCCAAAGAAGTACAAGGGCCAGAGGAGAGGGAAAAGAGGAATGCATCTATTTGTATCATTCTAATATTCCTCACACCTTTCTTGATTTAGAGCCCCTGACTAAAGCAAAATTAGAATCAGACCCATTCCATACAGCTCACATTTCTTAAAGGCTATTGTGCTTTTTCTGAGATGGTTTCCCCTCTGGATTCTTTGCTAACCCTATGGCTACCACCCATATGGCCAGATGTACTCTAATTCCAGTGCCCACCAATTTAAAGCCTGTCCTCTGCAATTTTCCATAATTTTCCTCAAACTATGATCAACTGATAATGTGCTGACTTTTAGTTCTAGAAGAGGACTGCTGATGGTGTGAAAATGTTGCTCTAAAAAATAAAATCTGTATCCAATCTTTGGAGAGACAATACTTGTCAAAGCCATCCGAGGTGTAATTTCTCAGCAGCAAAGTTAGCCCAGCAGATGCTGTGTTCATAGAAACTCTGGAAACACCCAGAGAGTAGACCCAACACTATTTTATGACTGGATTGGATGTTTCTAAGTGCTATGGTCTGGGTATTTATGTGGGCTGTATACAAAATTGGGTCATACAATGAACTCTGGGGAAAAAAAACTGGGGGAAGAGCTACAAAAAGAGTAGGAAGATTTTTTTAAAAAAAGGATTGTTATAGAAAGCTTATACACATGGTATATTAACTGATTTCAATTGGAGTGAATGATCCCAACTGTGGGAAATGTGAAGCGGTCTGGGAAAACATGCTGAAACAATTAACGCTTTAAAAGAACATCTCCTCTGGTTTCTTTGAGAAGCGTCTGTGTTTATTGATTTCCCATAAAAGAGAAAAATTACTTTCATAATCTAGAGAGACATGGTAAGGAAGCATTAAAATGTTTTTAAATGAAAAAGAGTACCCAGTCTTTCAAAAACAGCCTTATGTTACTCAGAATACAAATACCTTTTGCTGGTATGACACTCCTATATCATCAGTTCCCGCCTGCCAGAGGAAAGTTTCTTTCCAAGACCTGCAAGATTTCTTCTTTCAAACCCTTAAAGACTTGTATATTAACGGCTAGAGCTTTTTCCTGTCCCATCCTGAATCCCTAGCTGAAGAAAAAAACCTAAAACCAAACCCGTTGCTGTTAAACCCTATAGGACAGAGTAGAACTGTCCCGTATGGTTTCCAAGGAGCAGTTGGTGGATTTGAACTGCCAACATTTTGGTTAGCAGCCTGAGCTCTTAACCATTGTGCCACCGGGGCTCCATCTGAAGAAAACAAAACCCATTGCCATCAAGTCAATTTCAACTCATAGTGACCCTGTAGAACAGAGTAGAACTCCCCTATATGGCTTCTAAGGAGCGGCTGGTGGATTCAAACTGCTGATCTTTCAGTTAGCAGCGAAATGCTTAACCATTACACTATCAGGACCCCATCTAAATAAAGGACACTCCTAAATAAATAGCCCTAAATTAATAATGAGTCATTGCCTGTTTTTTTGTTTTTGTTTTTGTTTTTATTTTTCTCTTTCTCACCAATTCGTCCTATCTCCATCCCACTCCCTTCTGGGATGACCTATCCTTTTCTTTGTGTCCTCCTACCACTTATCAAGCAACTACTATTTAGAGCCAGGTTCTGTGTTAATACTTGCTGTTCATTTTCTCACATAAATCTCAAAACTTTTGTGCATAATTTAAGTAAACTCCCCAAGTTCACATAGCTAATAAGTGGCAGAACTAATATTTTAACACAAATTTTATTGAATTCTAAAGCTCATACCCTTAACTATTACCAAATATTGAATCTTTTGTCTTCCAAAATCCATTTTGAGCCAATTTTCCATCCTGAAAATTCAGAACTCTTTCCATAGACCATTATTATAGCATGCATTACCCATTATGGAGCCCTAGTGGCACAGTGGTTAAGCTTTTGGCTACTAACGAGAAGGTTGGCAGTTCAAATCCACCAGCTGCTCCTTGGAAACCCTGAGGGAGTTCTACTCTGTCCTACAGCATTGCTATGAGTCGGAATCAACTTGACGGCAACCAGTTTGATTTTTTGGGTTTGGATTACCCAGTATAATGATTATTTATTTATGTGTATTGTTTCCCACTAATCCTTGAGGAATCCAAGGGTCAGTGATAACTCATAGTATGTGCTTAGTAAATATTTCTTGAGCAAGTAAATAAGAGTTTATATACTCAGAGTGTGTTGTTCTACTTTGCAAATGCTTGCATGGTTCTTGGAAAATATTTTTCATATTATTTATGGATATTATATAACAACTTATCTATGAAAAGCTGCATAACAGCAGGACTTTGTTTTCAACTTGGCTTTTAAAAACCCCTCTATTAGCGTTATTCTTTAATTTCCAGTAGTTAAGAGCTATTTTTTTTTTTTTTTTATAGAGCTATGGTGAACTGTAGCTGCTAATCAAAAAGGTCAACAGTTCAAATCCATCAGCTGCTCCTTGCAAACACTATGGGGCAGTTCTACTCTGTGCTATAGGGTCACAGTTAGTCAGAATCAACTCGACAGCAATGGGCTTAAGGGGTATGCAGATGAGCAGAAAACAAAGCAATAATTATAGACAAATCATGTGTATTTATATATGTCTAATCCATAAAGTCATACATTATAGTCATTTCCAAATAATGCTCAATAACTAAGGATTGTGTTTGAGGATAGCCATACAGAGTTTCTAGAGACATGCCCTAAATCATAACAGGTGCTCAAGGCTCTTACAGCTTATCAAGTCCATGGCTCTTTACTTCCAGGTGCTGGAGCTAATTCCTAGACTAGTTCACCCAAGATTCAGAGATCTGCCTGTCTTCACTCCAGACCCAGAACCTGTGGGCATTTTCTCATTTGTTTACAAGTGGCAGGGGTTCAGGTAACCACTGTGGTCATATTCGTGGTCATACAAACCAACGAGGCATACAACTCAATTAAATTTAAAGTGTAGAGATGGGAGAGGGTACAATTCTAGTGCTTAATGTAGCCACACAATGAGAGATAAGCAATTAAACAATAAAACGGCCATATTTCTCATTGGGAAGATAATTCATTTATAGCTATTCAGGAATTATAATTATTTCCTTTTTTCTGTATAATCACTAAGGTAAAATTTCTTTTCAGCTTGACCCCCAAATTTTATATTTCTGGCTAAAAGAAAAAGTATTTTAAAAACCTCTCACTCCCATTAGTCTAAAGGTATGAAGTACCAAAAAGAGAGGGAAAGAGAGATCATCCAGAAGGAGACTAAGCAAATAGTTACAGAAGCCATTTTCAAGGCAATATGTAACTGGTGACAGGAATTTGCAAAGCAATTTGGAGGGAGAAAGTCACAGGAAAACCAATAATAAATGTTCTGCACTTAAAATGAACTTGGAGCAAATGCATGCACAAAGACTGAGACTTCTTTTCCAAAGAGTAATAAAACCCAAATACATGAATACAATCATTTGAAACAGACAAGCAAGGAGCAATAATAGGGCAGTGCGAAAAAGAATGCAGGAGAGAATCAGCTAAACTTGAAAAATGCACAAATACAACAGAGACTATCCATTTATTACGCATGTAAGTATATATTAATTTATTTATAGCCTGCTTCTGTCCATGGGGGATTTGAGAGTCAAGATACTCTCCTAAACACATGAGGTTAAGACTTTCAGTATTTCCTGAGAGGTAAGAAAAGGGAAATTAGTGTCAAAACTACTTTACATATCAGATGTAGTTTTTTGAACATGTATATATATATTTACGCTAACTGCCCATATGCCTCATTCTATAATGTGGATTAAGTCATTATCAAGCTATTCTTTGGTCATTTTCTTATTTACCCAAGTATTGCATAGAGTTAGATATTTGGACTGAATAGACTATTAGAATCAAAATTCCAGTGTTCTGGCTGTTTCTTTTTGTCTAAGACTGTAACTCATTACATTACCTCTAGATAAAAAAAAAAAAAGATAGGGCTCAATAAATGTTGCTGATTGAGTATATTAGTTAAGATCTTTTTTGTTTTTTGTTTGTTTGTTGGTGGCAAATAAATAAAAGAGCATTAAACTCCGCAAAACAAACAGAATAAAACAAAATGTAGCTAAATTAAGGGAAAAAAAGTAATTTACTGATTATGGGCAGATAATAGGGGCATTTTTACAAGATCAAAGAAAGATTCAAGTAAGTGAAACATCAGAAGGGCAGATATAGAATAGTTCTGGGGGGCTCAGCATCTAAAGTTCTCAAAGTTTTTTCTAAGTGTTGTTATTCATATAATTTGATATTGATGACTACCAGATTGGTATGTCTCTAGCACAAATTTCAAAACCCCAAGAGAGAGACTCCAACTAGCTCAGCTAGAATCAGAAGTCTACCCATGGGTCAGTCAGTCATGGCCAGGGGCAAGCTCACACAGCCCAAGCATGGCCACTGAGAGAGCTCACCTCTGTGGCAGATTATTCCATAAGCAAAGTAAGCAAAGTGCTTACTTTGCTCACCAGATCACCTGTAGTGAAATTGTTACTACAGATTAGTAAGTAAGCACAAGTAAGGCTGTGCTTACCTTGTTTACTGGATCATCTGCCCCTGTTAGGAACTGTAAATTTAAAAAGAGGCTTTGTCAGCCACAGTAGTCAAAACAGCCTGGTACTGGTACAACAACAGGCACACAGACCAATGGAACAGAATTGAGAACCCAGACATAGATCTATCCACGTATGAGCAGCTGATATTTGACAAAGGACCAGTGTCAATTAATTGGGGAAAAGATAGCCTTTTTAACAAATGGTGCTGGCATAACTGGATATCTATTTGCAAAAAAATGAAACAGGACCCATACCTTACACCATGCACAAAAACTAACTCCAAGTGGATCAAAGACCTAAACATAAAGACTAAAACGATAAAGATCATGGAAGAAAAAATTGGGACAACCCTGGGAGCCCTAATACAAGGCATAAACAGAATACAAAACATTACCAAAAATGATGAAGAGAAACCCGATAACTGGGAGCTCCTAAAAATCAAACACCTATGCTCATCTAAAGACTTCACCAAAAGAGTAAAAAGACCACCTACAGACTGGGAAAGAATTTTCAGCTATGACATCTCCGACCAGCGCCTGATCTCTAAAATCTACATGATTCTGTCAAAACTCAACCACAAAAAGACAAACAATCCAATCAAAAAGTGGGCAAAGGATATGAACACCCATTTCACTAAAGAAGATATTCAGGCAGCCAACAGATACATGAGAAAATGCTCTCGATCATTAGCCATTAGAGAAATGCAAATTAAAACTACGATGAGATTCCATCTCACACCAGCAAGGCTGGCATTAATCCAAAAAACACAAAATAATAAATGTTGGAGAGGCTGCGGAGAGATTGGAACTCTCATACACTGCTGGTGGGAATGTAAAATGGTACAAGCACTTTGGAAATCTATCTGGCTTTATCTCAAACAGTTAGAAATAGAACTACCATACAACCCAGAAATCCCACTCCTCGGAATATACCCTAGAGATACAAGAGCCTTCACACAAACAGATATATGCACACCCATGTTTATTGGAGCTCTGTTTACAATAGCAAAAAGTTGGAAGCAACCAAGGTGTCCATCAACGGATGAATGGGTAAATAAATTGTGGTATATTCACACAATGGAATACTACGCATCGATAAAGAACAGTGACGAATCTGTGAAACATTTCATAACATGGAGGAACCTGGAAGGCATTATGCTGAGCGAAATTAGTCAGAGGCAAAAGGACAAATATTGTATAAGACCACTATTATAAGATCTTGAGAAATAGTAAACCTGAGAAGAACACATACTTTTGTGGTTACGAGGAGGGGAGGGAGGGAGGGTGGGTGAGGGTTTTTTATTGATTAATCAGTAGATAAGAACTGCTTTAAGTGAAGGGAAAGACAACACTCAATACATGGAAGGTCAGCTCAATTGGACTGGACCAAAAGCAAAGAAGTTTCTGGGATAAAATGAATGCTTCAAAGGTCAGCGGAGCAAGGGCGGGGGTCTGGGGAACATTGTTTGCGGGGACTTCTAAGTCAATTGGCAAAATAATTCTATTATGAAATCATTCTGCAGCCCACTTTGAAATGTGGCGTCTGGGGTCTTAAATGCTAACAAGCGGCCATCTAAGATGCATCAATTGGTCTCAACCCACCTGGAGCAAAGGAAAATGAAGAACACCAAGGCCACACTACAACTAAGAGCCCAAGAGACAGAAAGGGCCACATGAACCAGAGACCTACATCACCCTGAGACCAGAAGAACTAGTTGGTGCCCGGCCACAATCCATGACTGCCCTGACAGGGAGCACAGCAGAGGTCCCCTGAGGGAGCAGGGGATCAGTGGGATACAGACCCCAAATTCTCATAAAAGGACCAAACTTAATGGTCTGACTGAGACTAGAGGAATCCCGGTGGTCATGGTCCCCAGACCTTCTGTTGGCACAGGACAGGAACCATCCCCAAAGACAACTCATCAGACATGATAAAGGGACTGGTCAGCGGGTGGGAGAGAGATGCTGATGAAGAGTGAGCTAATTATATCAGGTGGGCACTTGAGATTGTGTTGGCAACTCTTGTCTGGAGGGGGGATGGGAGGATAGAGAGAGAGGGAAGCCGGCAAAATTGTCACGAGAGGAGAGAAAGAAAAAAAAGAATGAAAAAAAAAAGAGGTTTTGATTCTGTAGGAAGGTGCTGTGGGGTCGGGAGAGAGAGACAGGTGCCAGCTACAACAAGAAACAGAATCTTTTTTTTTCTTCTTCTTTTCAGTTTTTTTTTTTTCCTAAAATTTTATTTATTTTGTTGTTGTTGAGAATATACACAGGAAAACATATACCAATTCAACCATTTCTATATATACAATTTAGTGACATTGATTACATTCTTCAAGTTGTACAACCATTCTCGTCCTCTTTTTCTGAGTCATTCCTCCCCCACTGACATAAGCTCTTTTGAGTTGCTATAGTCAATTTGATCCCATGCAGATAGTTCCTAAAAGAACACAATGCTCAAAGAGGACTTTTTTTTATTAGTTAAGCTAAACTCCTGTTTGGATTGGAGAAGACTCCAGGGGGTATTTTTGGTACAAGGTTCAAAGATTATTTCAAGGCAATAGTTTCAGAGGTTCACCTACCCTCCAGGGCTTTAGAAAGTCTAAAGACCATGAGAATTTGAAATTATGTTCTGCATTTCCCCCAACACGATTCTTCTATGAAATCAAAACATTTAGTAAGGGTAAAAAAAAAAAATTTAAACACCAAACCCATTGCCATTGAGTCATTTCTGACTCATTGCGACCTTACAGGACAGAGTAGAACTGCCTCATAGGGTTTCCAAAGAGCAGCCGGTGGATTTGAACTTCCAACTTTTTGGTTAGCAGCCAAGTTCTTAAACACTGCACCATCAGTGCTTCTAAGTAATGGTAGCCAGGCACGATCTAGTTCTTTGGTCTCATAGTAAAGGAGGTAGTTGTTCATGGAGGCAATTAGCCACATATTCCATATCTTTCTCCTATTCTGTGTTGTTCCAGATGAATAGAGGCCAATTGTTGAGCCTTGGATAGCCGCTTGCAAGACTTTAAGACCTGGCTGGACACTACACAACGAACTAGGACATAGAATGGAAGTACTAAACACATTATTAGGCCAATTCAGAATCTTCGATGTGGTGAAAAAATATGAAATTGTTCACTACAGATGATCTGGTAAGCAAGGTAAGCACCGTGCTTAGATAATCCACCCCTGGTTGTACAACTCCTCCAGAAATCATATGCCCCACTAGGACACGTGAATACTTTTAAGTAGTGACAAAGGAAATGTATAAAAGCAGTAGCTCTCAATTTCATGGCAGAAGTGAGAAGGAACATACTTTCTGATGCCCTGCTGTGACCACAGAATGAAGAATCAGACTTTAATGTTGACACTTCTGACTTGTGATCTTTAAGAAGAGTCACCTGCTTAGTCTTTTAATGTTCTACAACAGGAGGGCCTAATCTGAGATCCCCTGAGTCCTAAGGGATCCAGTTCCAAATAGTAACATAGGGTAAGCTATTTTTAATATTTCTAGAGTCAGAATTCAAATAATGCATTTACTTGCAACAATGATGCACAAAGTAACTAAACATGTGAGATTTCTATTATTTGGGGCTGAAATTATCGGTGTAGTGGAGGATCATCAGCTAATCAGAAATTCTGATTGTTATTACGCACTGGTGGGTTTGATAAAATTGGACCTTCCCCTTATTCACCTTTTATCTCCAGTGATTGGCATAGTGGTTAAGTGCTATGGCTGCTAACCAAAGGGTCAAATCTGCCAGGCGCTCCATGGAAACTCCATCGGGCAGTCCTACTCTGTCCTATAGGGTCGCTATGAGTCGCAATCGACTCGACTGCACTGGGTTTAGTTTGGTCTTGATTGACACAGTAGTCAATATGGCTGAACTGAATTACTAAATTTTGCCAAGTGCGAAAATAAAATTTTTCAAAACATGTGACTCTGTGAAGGAAAAACCATAAAAGGACCCGTGAAGGTGAGATGTGGAAAATGTAAAATAGTGTCATTATTCCTCTTTGCCAAGAAATCTGAAAGCTATAATTCACTAAAACTTTTTGAAGAGAAATCAACAGATTGAAGATTCACTCATTGAACCTTCAACTCATGGAGCTCCTACCATGTACAGGGGGCTTACCTCAATGTACAGATAATAGGTATATTAGGACCCTGAAGAGCACACAGTCTCCTTGAAGAATACATGCATAAATCCATAATTATGAGATAATGCCATCGGGGATACAGTAAAAGGAGTGATAGACAAGGAAACAGAATTATTAACTCGTACTTCTCTGGTATTAGCACATTCCTACGCATGCACTCCCCTCTGACCATCTGCTCACAAAAGTGTGACATCTTTATTCTCCTGCCTCTGCACTACAGTAATGCCTCCAAAATTTAGCTGCATTATCCCTCTTTGAACTAAGGTGATTCCACCTTGTCTTCCTTCCACAGACAAATACAAAACAAGGAAAAAAGCTTTATTCTCTTATACAATCTCAGTGAAAAGCAGGCCCCACCAGCCCTACTGCCTTATAATGAAGTCATAAACTATGCTATGGCAATCCAGCCAGCTCCTTTCAGCAGCTTGTACCTCCACGATTGATAATGATATTTAAGTAACTCTACATACCACTTTTGAATTGCCCACAAGGTAAGCCAAATGATGAAAATGCCCAAAAAGTAACCTTCAAATTTCTTGCACCCAACATACACAAATTATTTCATGATAGGCCAACTCAGGACAGCACATACAGTTCCCAGAGGAACCATGATTATTTCTATCAGGTAATACATGTATAAGAGAGTATTATGCAAATTGGCCACTTTCTTCACTTACGTCAGAGCATAGTAGAATGAATGTGTGAAAGGAGAGGTAGGGTGTCTGAAATCTATTCCTGGCTCTACAATTGATGCACTGTTCTTAATTCCTTTGCATTTAAGTCTCCCAACTGAAACACACCAATAATGGCATAGTACCTGCTTGTTTCTAAGGCACTTGAAAATTCTCTGATGAAAGATTCCACAAAAATTCAGAGGCTATTATTATACTGGGAAGACTTGAAAATTGCATATCCTTGTACTCATCAGTATTAAGCAGTCAACATAAAAATGACAGAAGAGAAAGGATCCTTCTCTGAGGCATCTAAAATCAAATATTGCTGAATATGCAGCTATTTGGAAAAATATATGTGTAAATATATTCATTTTAATGACCATGGAAATCTAACTCATCGATAACCCTTTTAGAAAAATCCTTTTCAAGTTATCCTGACTCCAAAAAATTCATAGAATCCCTAAGCGTAGGTATTTTTATAACGCAGAGCTTTGTGAAAAGATATTCTTTCTCCTCTCAAAAGGTTTGCTGTACTCCAAAATTTCGGAGATTCTTCTAGCCCATTTCACTAAGGTTGTTCCAAATATAAAAACTTTTTTTTTGTCTTTCCATCTGGTCAATCTCAGAATGAAATAATCAAACTTACAGTACAGTGGTGGACAGGCATCCAAGCAGGGGCTTCCACTGAACAATTCGGGGCAGGGCATTTGCCTTGGTTTTGCTGCAAACAAATAAAAATGATGTTATGTTCTATATATTGTGTGCAGCAGTATTTACTAGATGACATATTTATCATCAATATAGTTATTAGCATATTTATAAGTATAGCCAAAGTCTTTGAGAATGAATTTTTAGTGCAGGGCTGCAGAGAACTAGGTATACAATTTCTATTCTTACCAAGGCATAAAAATTATCCTTTGCTTTTTGTTAGTCCTCTAAGAACTAGGTTTTTTGCACCAGCCTTCCTCAACAGATGACCTTCCGGGCTACAAAAGGAGCCATCTAAGAAATGTTCTAACTCAGAGGCTCAATTGGTCGCCTTTCCTCCAGACTCCCAAATTGATACATGCTGACCCCTGTGAGAGCACTTGAGTGAAGGTGTAAAAAGACCTGTTTACTTCTCTCCCCTCCCAGACCGTGTTCTACCGGTAGTGGTTCTCTCTAGGTCATTTCATAGAACCCAAGAATGTAGAGTTGAATGGGATAGATCTCAGAGGCTTTTCTTCTTATATCAGAAACTGAGGGGCAGGGAAATGAACAATTTGCTGAAGAAGTCAGAGGTCTGACACTCTAAGCCATCTGTCAGGCCCTACTTTTTACATAAGAAATTTATCTCTAACCTGTTGTTTTGTTGCATTTGCTGTAAATTCACTTCTATTTGGCCTTTCAGAAAGAATGAGGTGCTTTATTTTTACCAACAATACTGCTTTACCCCTGTAATAAAAAGGGCGTAACACCATAAGGCCCACTGCCATTGAGTTGATTCCGACTCATAGCAACCCCATAGGGTTTTCAAGGCTGTAAATCCCTACGAAAGCAGATTGCCACATCTTTCTCCTGAGGCGTCGCTGGTGGTTTCCAGCCACCGACCTTTGGACTAACAGTTGATCGCTTTAACCATTGCACCTCCAGGGCTCCTTTAAAACGGATGTAGGAGCTCTAATAAAGCATTTTTTAATCTTTTATTGTATGCTCAATGGTAATATAGCTGTATTAATAGTAATGTTCATAAAAACCACAGCTGTGACTTATTAAGCTACGAAGTATCCCAAGGACTGTTCTGGATTGTACATTATCACTAGTTCCTGCAATAAACATGGATATAAATATTATTATACCCATTTTACAAGGAAGGAAACTGATGTTTCAAGAGGGTATATAAATCAGGCATAAATAAGGTAAGCCTAAACGTCACCCTATGAGAAAGCAGCAAAGCTGGAGTTTCAGCAATGGTATGCTGAAGGCTCTGCTGCCCAAGCATGTTCCCTCTCCTGTAAGAAGCTGCCTCTGGTATTTTGTATTTTCTGTTTAATGGGGCTTAAGGCATGTCAGTCACCGACCTAATTTCATTTTACCAATGATGCTAACATTTCTGATTTAACGAGAATAAAATATTGAATTCAGCATGGGTATCCTGCTAAGAATTATTTTTTTGTGATTTGTAAGCTTTTTAGAGCAACTTTTACTTAGGTGATCTATTTTGAAGGCATCATTAAGCCAGAAGGGCTGTATGAGTGATTATTGACAAATTCATCATAAAAATAAAATTATATCATCCATCTCCATGCTCAGTTTTCTTGTTTAAATTAAAATACGACATGCAGCAATTGCAGGGTACATAAGGTGCACCGGGCTGGTGTCAGACAACCACAATTTCAAGCTAAGCCTGGCCACATGGTCATTGCCATAACATGCTCTAAGGCTTGGTAGTTACGTCTGTAGAACAGCGTCAGTGCCTTGCCTAATTCACAGGAATGTTTTCAGGTGATGTATATAGATTTACCTCGTGTCATGATCACAGTGTGCAAAGATGCTATTAATATTAATGAGAATGCACAAAAGAACACGGCGCTTTCTCTCTGTTTCGGCATAAGCCAGATAAAGTTTACCTCCATGAGGAGTTGAAGCTTTTTGAAATTTTAAAGCATTAATAAAATGCTAATTATTATTATTTCTAATAATGAGAATCCATATCAAACTGTTAATGTGAGTAATGTCTCCTTTGGCATATTGGATAATTGTTGTTATTAGTAGTAGTACTAGTAACCTTATTTCATATCTAGATATTGTGTATCTTTATGGAGCACATGGTAGAGACAAAATTTAATAAATAAATGAACTATGCTTGCTAGAAGAAAAATATGCATACAATGTGATGGGAGCATAAATAAGGTATGTTTTAACATCCATGGGTGCACGGCATGAGGTACAGGAAGATGGAAATCTGTGTGAGTCTGTTTCTTATTCCATGATTACCTGAGTTTTGAACTAAGGCCTTCCCTTAGTGTTTAACCAGGCAGATTAACAATATGATTACACAGAGATAGACAAATAAAAAGGCCTACTGAAGCCAGATGCCATGTGAATATAAATTATTCTTTTAAGCCATAGAGTATAAACAGAAAAAAGTAAGACTGAAATAGAAGTTAGGAACTTGGGTTTCAGGACAGTGTACCTGTGTGTCTATCTGTGGAATTATGAGAAAGTCACTTCAGCACTTTAAACCTCACTTCTGTCATGTGTTAAATGACAGGGTTGTATTAGATCCGCGGAGCCCTGGTAGTGCAGTGGTTAAAAGCTCGGCTGTTAGCCAAAAGCTCAGCAGTTCAAATTCACCAGCTGCTCCTTGAAGCCCTATGGGGCAGTTCTACTCTGTCCTATAGAGCCTCTATGAGTCGGAATCAACTAAAGGGCAATGGGTATTAGAGCCACAGTTCCAACGCCAGGAAAGGGAGTGTCAAACATTACCCATGGATCGTTTCCAAACCTCATATTCCTCCCAAGAATTTAATGTCCCTCATCCAAAGGGGTGTACCCTCCAGTTGAGAGCCCCTGTCATTCTGATCTACTGATCTACTGTTACCAATAGGAGGTGGCTAATTCTCTGTGAGTTCAAGTAATAGCAAAGGTTGAGAACCACTACACCAGATAGTCTCAAAAGAGGCTTCCACTCAAATGTGGTTATTGAAAACCCTAACCTCAAGTTTTATCTACACTTTGGAGCCCTGGGGGCGCTGTGGTTAAGAGCTACGGCTACAAACCAAAAGGTGGCAGTTTGAATCCACAACCCACTCCTTGGAAATCCTATAGGGTAGTTCTACCCCATCCTATAGGGTCGCTATGAGTCTGAATCAACTGGACAGCAACAGGTTTGTTTGTTTGTTTGTTTGCTTGCTTGCTTGCTTGTTCATTTGTTTTCCTACTTCTAAAGATCTCAAAAGATGAAGAAGTAAAATGGTTAAAAATTCTCTTTTTCTTAGAAGCTGTCATTCTCCTTATCTTTATACTTAATGTAGAACTTCTGGTAAGACATTGTTTTGGAATGGCTCCTGTTTAGCAGATCCCTAGCCCTTAGAAAGGCAGCTAGAACCTGTATGAATACTAGGGGAAAGGGTACACTTAAGTATACCTCTATGTTAGATCTTAAGACAAAAATCCAGAAAGAGCACTGTTTCTGTTGTTGTTATGTGACATAGAGTTGGTTTTGACTCATAGTGACCCCATGTACAACAGAACAAAACACTGCCAGTCCTGCACCCTCCTCACAATCATTGTTATGCTTGAGCCCATTGTTGCAGCCACTGTGTCAGTCCATCTTGTTGAGGTCTTCCTCTTTTTCACTGACCCTGTACTTTACCAAGCATGATGTCCTCTTCCAGGGACTGATGCCTCTTGATAATATGTCCAAAGTATGTGAGAGAACATTAAAATTCCCTAAAACCCACCTGGAGCAAAGGAAAATGAAGAACACCAAGGTCACACGACAACTAAGAGCCCAAGAGACAGAAAGGGCCACATGAACCAGAGACCTACATCACCCTGAGACCAGAAGAACTAGTTGGTGCCCGGCCACAATCCATGACTGCCCTGACAGGGAGCACAGCAGAGGACCCCTGAGGGAGCAGGAGATCAGTGGGATGCAGACCCCAAATTCTCATAAAAAGACCAAACTTAATGGTCTGACTGAGACTAGAGGAATCCTGGCGGCCATGGTCCCCAGACCTTCTGTTGGCACAGGACAGGAACCATCCCCGAAGACAACTCATCAGACATGAAAGGGACTGGTCAGCGGGTGGGAGAGAGATGCTGATGAAGAGTGAGCTAATTATATCAGGTGGACACTTGAGATTGTGTTGGCAACTCTTGTCTGGAGGGGGGATGGGAGGATAGAGAGAGAGGGAAGCCGGCAAAATTCTCACGAAAGGAGAGACTGAAAGGGCTGACTCAAGAGGGGGAGAGCAAGTGGGAGTAGGGAGTAAGATGTATGTAAACTTATATGTGACAGACTGATTGGATTTGTAAACGTTCACTTGAAGCTTAATAAAAGTTAATAAAAAAACAAAAAAAATTCTCTAAAGGTCCAGCTCAGTCCTCCAAACAAGGATTTAAAATAGAAGTTAGTGACAAATTTCCTGTCTAACAATAAAGATAGTTTTCTCTTCCTGTTCTATCCCATCCTTCTATCTGGATGTTTATACTGGGAGAGTATTGCTACATGACCTAAACCAGATTCAAGGATCTGCAGTGTTGATTCTGGAAAACATGTCCTCTTTGGAGACAAAACTATTAGTTGGTTTATATCTTTTAAAAATATTATGCCGTTTAGACAAGGTGATGTCTCTAAGTCTCTCATCTTCCTTGGTTGTCTTTTTCTGACTTTAGCATCTTGACACATTTCATTCCAGAATATCCTGAGCAAAACCCACTGCCGTCAAGTTGATTCCTACTCATAGAGACCCTATAGAACAGAGTAGAACTGCCCCATGGAGTTTCCAAGGAGCGTCTGGCAGATTCGAACTGTCAACCCTTTGGTTAGCAGACGTAGCACTTAACCACTACACCACCAGGGTTTCCATCCTGAGCAAGTGAGCCAAATACACTGGATGATTGATTATACCTCATATTGATTATATCCATTTGTAACTACAAAGAATTTGAAGAGTGGCAAACACTTAACAAAAAAAAAAAAACTCTACAGATTTTCATCTCAAGCCATCTCATCACCAGAAAGAGTGGGGAATATTTTGCATATCAGGGGCTTATAACTGTTACAGTGCTTTGGGGTTTACAAAGTGCTTATATAGACATTTAGGCATTTAATCCTCAGAATAAGTTAGTATGTAGCAGGATAAGAACTGACTCATCCAAATAAAATGTTGACCTAAATGTTTCATTCAAAATAGCATATTCTTCTGAAACCGGAGTAAGAGCTGAACAGTTTCTGTTGTTCTACTGTTCACAATATAAATGATTCTCACAATCATAAGCTTTTCATTTTTTGTTTTTCTGGGGTCAGGAAGTGTTACACAATAGCACTGTACACACATTCATTTATTTTTCAAACATATTTTACCTGGAAGGCACCATGCAAGGCACTATAAATATTAAAATAAAAATTAATACGTGCTCTCAAAAAGATCACAACCTTTTAGAAGATACAATACAGTGTGTTAACTTTAAAACAGGCTACGTACTAGGACCATTAGGAAAATCTGTTCATTCATTTAGTTGGTCAACAAACATTCATTGAGCAATTCCTATGTGCTAGATATATTAATAGGAATAAGGATATATCAAGACTCAGTCTTTGTCTAAAGAAGTTCTTTGTCTAAAGAAAAAGACAAACTACTAAACATACAATTATAAAACAATGTTACTGATCTGGGGTAAATATAATGTGACTTGAGAAGATAAAAATATTTATCTCACTCATTCTTGTGGTAGAGGAATAAGAGAAGAGCAGGGGCAGGGAATGTTGCATGAGGAATTGAGGTCAAAGGAATTGAACTCTAACTGAGTACGTCAGGAAGGACTCTATAGAGGAGACACTTCAGTTTTCCAGTAAAGCTTTTAGGAAGGAAAGGGGTGAGAAGAGGGCATGCTAGGCTAAAAGAGCACTGCGTACCATCTGACAGTGCTTAATCAAGGCATCCTTGGCCTTGATCAGAAGACTCTTTAATTCTGGGCCTCAGTTCCTGAGGACTGAGAGGAGAAAATGATTCTGTTCTACTCAGAGAGCTGACTTTGTCCTTTCCCCTCATTTATCTCTACTTCACAGGGCTCCAATGTGAATGGGCAGCAGAATGTGGGACAAATGAGTCCTACCAGGAAGTGGACATGAAGGTATTCAATTCTGATCCTATAAAAAACACAAAAGGCTCTCCTGACTTTAGTCTTCGAATAAGCACTTCAAGTGTCTTTCTCATCCTTTCTGAGACTCTCAGGTGTTTGACAAAAGAAGAAACAGAGGTTGAAAGGTGACGACCAAGGGGTAGAATTGAGTAAGTAACTTTTTGCATGGCAGAACTGAAATTGGATATTATAATGTGTGGCAAATGGACTTTCAGCTGTAAAGTATCTTATACATGTAATGAATAATTATACATAGATTATTAATTATTATGTCGTTGTTGTTTTTAGGTGCTGTCAAGTTGGTTCTGAGTCATAGCGACCCTATGTACAACAGAATGAAACACTGCCCAATCCTGTACCATCCTCTCAATTGTTGCTACCCTTGAGCCCATTGTTGCAGCCACTGTGTCAATCCATCTCTTCGAAGGTCTTCTTTTTCACTGACCCCCTATTTTACCAAGCATGATGTCCTTCTCCAGGGACTGGTCCCTCCTGATAATATGTCCAAAGGTATGTGAAACGTAGTCTCAGCATCCTTGCTTCTAAGGAGCATTCTGGCTGCACTTCTTCCAAGATAATTTATTTTTATAAACATTAGTATTTATTATAATTAAGTCTTGTCATTAAAATTTGGAAACCCTGGTGGCATAGTGGTTAAGTGCTACAGCTGCTAACCAAAAGGCTGGCAGTTCAAATCCACCAGGCGCTCCTTGGAAACTCTATGGGGCAGTTCAACTCTGTCCCATAGGGTCGCTATGAGTCGGAATCCACTTGACAGCATTGGGTGTTGGGTTTCATTAAAATTATTAAAACATATTCTCTGACTACTAATCCAATATACTCTCCAGTACATCAAGAGTTAAGTATATTTTCAAAAATTTGGGGAAAAAAAAAAAACTTCTGTGGTGCCTCCAAATAATCAATTTTATAGATATACAGATGTATAATATGTGTGTGCATATATACACATACATAGCAGTGGTTAAGCACTGGACTACTAGCCAAAAGGTTGGCAGTTCAAACCTTTAAACCCACCCAGAGACACCTTTGAAACAGAGGCAATCTGTTTCTGAAAGACCACCGCCTTGAAAACCCTATGGAGCAGCTCTGCTCTTCAGGGTCTCCATGAGTTGAAAACAACTCTACAGCAACTAACAACAACAACATAAATATAATAGGCACCTGGGTAGAGCAAGTGGTTGGCAACTGGTTGCTAACCCAAAAATTGGTGGTTCAAACCCACCCAGGACCTATTCAGAATAAAAGCCTAGCGAGCTGCTTCCATAAAGATAACGGCCAAGAAAACCCTATGGAATAGTTCTACTCCATAACACATGGGGTCACCATGAGTCAGGGCCACCAACAACAACAATATACATGTAATGTGTACATATGTGTGCATATATAGATAAAAATATGTGCATCTATACATGCATATATATGAATGTATGTATGTGTGCATGTATTATTTGGGTAAAATAAAGGTTTTCATGCAATTACTTTCATCATTTACCATAAAGATGTGAAACTTCAGAGTAAGATGCTAAAGAAAAAGAGGAAATAAAATTTTTCCAGGTGCAAAAGTATAATATAGGTAGAAATTTATGCACAGGATGTTACATTGGAAGTTTGGAAGACACCAAGTATTACAGATTGAATTGTGTCCCCCAAAAATATGTGTTGTAAATCCTAAACCCTATGCCTGTGGTTATAATCTTATTTGGGAATGCATTGTCTTTGTTATGTTAATGAGGCAGAATTACTGCAGGGTGTGTTTGAGTCAATCTCTTACAATATACAAAAGGAGTAGATTAAGCAAACAGAGATGGGGGAAGATAGATGCCTTGCCACATGGAGGTCTCCAAGGAACCAGGAAACAGAAGTTAAAGAGACAAGGACCTTCCCCCCGCCTCCCCGCAGAGCGGACAGCTAGAGAAAGTCTTCCCCTAGACCCAGCACACTGAATTTGGACTTCTAGTCTCCTAAACTGTGAGGAAACAATTTGTTTATTAAAGCCACCCACTTGTAATATTTCTGTTATAGCAACATCAGATAACCAAGACACCAAGATATGATAAAAAGAGATTCCAAAGGAGGTGTTAGGCCACGTGTATAATTTTCAAAGGAAATTATCAAGAACCAGTTTAAGGACTCTGAATCCTCTAACTATAATGAGGGTAGAGAAGTTGAAGATTTAGGAAGGGAATTTCCTTGGGGAGCAGTGGGAAGAGGGGGTTGGAAGTCACACTCTTTACCTAAGTTTAGTGAAAGAGGCTTCAATGAGACTAAACCTAGGGCTTGATAAAACTTCCTTGAATTTGAGAGACCAGTATACTGGGGTGTGACTCCCACAAACAGTTAATGAGTGAGAGAGCATGGCTAATCGGTTACTCTGTCAGGAGAGGTAGCTTCACCAGAATCAGCCTGTACTTTCAGCATTTGTCAAGGCCGAAGAGCTATCCTGGAGCCATGGTGATACCTGACAAGATGGCTGTCTGTGTGGGGTAAAAAAAAAAAAAAAAAAAAAACCAAACCCAGTGCCGTCGAGTCGATTCCGACTCATAGCGACCCTATAGCAACCCTACAGCTGTTAACCAAAGGGTTGGTAGTTTGAATCTGCCAGGCGCTCCTTGGAAACTCTATGGGGCAGTTCTACTCTGTCCTATAGAGTCGCTATGAGTCGCTATGAGTCTGTGTGGGGTAGACGCTGTAAAACCTGAGGCTAAAGAAATGCATCATCCAAATTATAGATTTAGTCAAAGAGGCCCAGAAGGGGAAACTCTCAAAGACCCATAAAAATGTCTACGAGAGAAACAGTTTAGCCAAACTGCCTGAGTTAAAATTCCAGTTCTACCAATCACTAGTTGGGTGACCCTGGACAAGTCATTTAACCTCTCTGTGCTTGGTTATGAAAATTAAGGCATTAATATAACAAAAGCATTCAGAACTACGCCTATACATAATCAGCACTATGTTAAGTGTTAGCTGTTTTTGTTATCATTATTATTATATGTCTCGCTCAAAGAGCGAGAAGCATTTTATGATAACCCCAGTCTAATAGAACTTCTACTCTCCTTTTCTTACTTCCTTCTCATGCTTTAACCCTGCAGGAATCAATAACCAATTAGCAAATATGGAATGAGAAGAAAAGAGAAGCCTACAGTATTTCCTTCCCCAAAGGCAGGTGTCCTATCTGAAGATGCCATATTAGGGAAGAGAGAATCTTTAATATGGAAAAGCATTGAGTTTTGAATAATATTTGGAACTGTACAATTTTAATTACTGAACTGAGACTGTATTTGTGATTTTAAGTGATTGTAGGACTTTCTATCCCCGGATAATTACTAGAAAGTCATGGGACTACTGAAGTTTTCATCTAGAGGGCAGGGTGGGGATTGCTGGCACTAAACAGGTCTAAGCAAAAAATAAATAAATAAAAACCAAACCCATTATCATCAAGTTGACTCCATGGTGAGTCCATGTGTTACAAAGTAGAACTTCACCAAGGGTTTTCTTGGCTATTATCTTTATAGAAGCAAATTATCAGGTCTTTCTTCTGCAGCACCACTGGGTGGGTGCAAACCACCAAACTTTCAGTTAGTGGTCAAGTGCAAGCTATTTGTGTCACTCAGGAGCCTCAAAACAAACAAAGGAGAGCCCAAAATAAAGTGGATTATATTACTGCACCCACAGTTCTGCTTGTTCAATGTATTAATTCCAGATGTAAAACACACTCAGGGTTATTGTTAGTTTTTTTCATTCAATTTTTCAGCATTTCTCAAGATACGATTTCACCCCTTCTTGGACTTAACTTTCTATTTGCTTCCTTTTTTCTCTTCCGTTTCAGGAGATTTTTAAAATAAGGTGATCTAATTTGTTTCTAAGGAGTCCCTGGGTGGTATAAACAGTTAATGCATTCTGCTGCTAACAGAAAGGTTGGCAGGTGGGGTCCACCCAGAGGCACCTTGGGAGAAAGTCCTGATGATCTGCTCCCAAAAAATCAGCCACTGAAAACAGCATGGAACACAGTTCTACGCTTACACACATGGGGTCACAATGTGTCAGAATCAACTCAATGGCAACGGGTACTGGAAATTTGCTTCTGATGAAATCCTTACTAAGACCAAAGCCACACTGAGGAGTCATACATTTGTCTCCTCTGTAAATGAAGACAATTCTGCTGACCCGTTCTCCATAGGATGCTGAGAATGGGATTTTTTCCAGTGGGCAGGGATGGTGGGGCTGAGTCATGCGCACACTTTCCAGAATCTTTTGTGACTCCAGGCAGGCATTTGACCAAGTTAGCAGAGGTGCAGAGTATGGCTAACTAGCAGATAAGAGAATTAAATACTCTACATTAATATAATATTCTAATCACCTAGCTACATAGATTAATTAGCTACAGTGAATGGAATAGGCTAACCATATTTAAAGATTTGCTAATGGGGGCCATTGTTGTGACTCGACATTTCATGGTCTCAATGGGAAGAGGTCAATGGACTTGGACTTAGAAGGCATTTCTAAGCTGTATAATGAAATGATGTTTGTTGAGTACCTATTAGATGTCAGGTACTTGGCATGTACTGTTAGCACATTATATATTCTTTCAGTAATCCTGAAATACAGTAAAGGAGAGAGGCTAATACCATGAGGAATCTGTTCAACCTGGGTTAGAATATAAAATTTTTCATTTACTAGATCTGTGACCTTGGACAAATTTCTTAATTACTGTGAGTTTCAGTTTTGTCATCTATAAAATGGAAAGAATAATATCTAGTTAGGGATTAAGTAAGATAATACACGTAACACTTTAGCCCAGAGCATAACACATACTCTACTAGTAGTATGATAAGTATTTATTTTCCCCAAATCAAGGGTCTTTCTCCCATGCCACTTAGCTACTTGGGTCTATTTTATTACTTGTAAGTATAAAATAATAACATTCATTTCACAGGGTTAGTATGAAAACTAAATGAGAAGATGTGCAAGTGCAAGAACTTTAAATACAAATGGCGTTTTCAGTGTCTTTTGTCAATTCAATATACAGAAAATGGAAAGAATATCTGAAATACTGTAACAGTTCTAAGATGACTAAATTTGTGAACCAGAGTTGACTTCACAATCTGGGATCACATATTTGAAATGATTGGTCTATAAATAATTTTAAGAAATAGAATACGGTATTTTAACATTTTTTGAAGGCATGTCCCAATATTCCCTGAAATTCCACAGATCTCCAAAATTGAATTATTACTACACAGAATTAGATACAACATAGGAGTTTAAGCCTCTAAATACCAGATTTTAAAAAGCTTTGTAAAATTTTTCAACTGTCAATACGGTCAGGCTGTCACTTTGTCACCTTCTGCCTTAACAAGATGAGTCAAGAGGAATGAGCTACAGGTGTACTTTTCTGCTTGCAAGAAAGAAATTTTACACATTATCTGCTACTGAATTTAATGTTCTTCATTGACAGATATTACCTATTACATCATAAACTATAGAGTGTTATATAAATATACAATACATTGGCTTGTAAAAGAAGCTGTTTTTTTTTTTTTTTCCTGACAATTTTTAATTCATCTATAAAGACACCTTTCTTGGATTAACAAACTAACAGTTAATGGGAAGCATCTAAAATGTCAGGCCTTCAAAACAAGGTCAATACTACAAGGGAAGAAATGCCATTCTGATCAAAGCAATTCATTTCTATTCTCACTGCTACCATAGAGACAAAGAAAAAAAGAGAACTGATTTAAAAAAATTTTTTTTTTTTTTTTTTTTTGCTACCATAGAGACAAAGAAAAAAAGTGAAGTGATTTAGCCGACTTAATTCTTCTTGAAATTTATAATTAACTACATGGGAAAGGGGACAATTACCATATTTCCACAGAATAAAGGACTTAAAAAGTCGAGCGTTTGATAAGACATAATTACAACCTATTAAATATACAATCTGTATCAATTTGTTCTTACAATGTTCTTGAGTTTCAAAAATGCATATACATTGGACAGTGTTTTCTGAGAAACACACACAGAATACCATCAATTTAAACTTACAGAATTCTCTCTTATTAGAGGTTTTCATCAGACACTTAAAATTCTGGCAAGGCCTAACACAAAGAAGGGGGCAAAGGAGATACTTTCCTATGTGCCTTGTCTTCCTGACACTGATGAATATGTATTTTTGGACAAATGTTAATCAATTAAAGAACATGAAGGCTCTTGTAGATCAGGTGCCATAGCCAACATCAAGCAGCTGGCCAGGAAGAACTAGCAATTAGACCTGTCCTCGACTGAAATAGAACCTCAGATTGCTGGGCAAATTACATGTGTATTAATTCAGGACAGTTTTATTTTAAAGGACTAACAAGAAAACTGCAGCTTGAAATTCTAGGAGATTCATAACAAAGACCAGGGAGGCAGAATTTATTTTGCTAAAAATGTATTTTTTATTTAAGGTTTCTGTTTTTGTGGGTTAGGAGCCTTGGTGGCACCGTGGTTAAGAGCTTAGCTGCTAACCAAAAGGTTGGCAATTCAAGTCCACCAGCTGCTCCTTGGAAACCCAATGGGATAGTTCTACTCCGTCCTATAGGGTTGTTATGCGTCAGAACCGGCTTGAAGGCAGTGGGTTTGTGGTTTTTGGGTTTCTTTTTCTTTTTTTTTGGTTTAGTATATGGTTAAGAGTTTGGCTGCTAAGCAAAAGGTCAGCAGTTCAAATCTACCAGCCGCCCCTCAGAAATCCTGTGGGGCATTTCTGCTGTGTCCTATACGGTTGCTATGACTTGGAATTGACTCAAAGGCAATGGGTTTGTTTTTTCTGGTTTAGTTTAGCTTATAATTTTAAATACTTTTCACCAGCAAGAACATTTAGGACTCTCCTTAGCATTTGTTAATTAGAACTCTATTTGAAAATAATTTCTCTCACGTAGGATGTCATAAATATATGGTAAATTATATAACTATTTGTAAAAACAATGAAATACAGAAGAGGTAAGTTCAATTTTTTTTAACATTTAATAAAACAACTAAATTTCTTGCTGGTGTGGGTAATAAATGGAATGATTCATAGCTTGAAATTTTACTTTTGGGTTTTTTTTTTTAAATATGATTTAAGTGGTCTTGAAAATCTCTATTGCTGACTACAAAAAAAAAAGTGGTACATTTGATTATTCTAAATCATTTGTGTCTAGAGGTCTTAGAATATCTTAAGGGAACATTTTAAAGTACCCAAAAAGTTTAACTCAGGTCTCAGCCACAGAATAACATAACATCTATCCAAGGCCCCTTTTGTCTACTGCTGGTGTCATCTGTGGCTAGTTAGAAATTCTGAGTAATAATCATTATTATAGCTTTTTAAAGTTCCTTTTGGATGTTACTAGGGGTAAAGCCATTCAGTGCTGCTTGTGTTAGTCATCTAGTGCTAGTATAACAGAAATACCACAAGTGGGTACCTTCAATAAAGAAAAAATTATTCTGTCACTCTCTAGTAGGCTAGAAGTCCAAATTCAGGGTATCAGCTCCAGGGGAAGGCTTTCTCTGTTGGCTCTGGAGGAAGGTCCTTGTCATCAATCTTTCCCTGGACTGGGAACTTCTCCAAACAGGAACCCGGGGTCCAAACAATGCATTCTGTTTCTGGCACTGTTTTCTAGGTGGTTTGAGGTCCCCCACTCTCTGATTGCTTCCCTTTCCTCTTATCTCTTGTAAGATAAAAGGTGGTGCAGGGCACACTCCAGGGAAACTCCCTTTACATTGGATCAGGGATATGACCTGAGCAAGGGTGTTACATTCCACCCTAATTGTCCTTAACCTCAGGCAGATACCATGATTTATAGCACATAGGAAAATCACAAAATGGAGGACAACCACACAATACTGGGAATCATGGCCTAACCAAGTTCACAAATATTTTGGGAAACACGATTTAATTCATGACATTGCTGGTACACTTTGTTCTCCAAAATGTAAACCAACCAAAAAAAAAAAAAAAGCAGAATTTCTTGTGAACCCACATTTTCTTTTGAGACAAATCTGTATACTGAAAGCTAAGTGCAACATAATGTATCCTGCTTAAAAAAAAGACGAAAGAAATAACTCTATTTCTCCAATTTTTTCATGATCTAATAATTTAGGAGAATAAGGTCAATTTTGAATTTTCATTCACATAGCTTTCTGATAAATGCTAATATTTTGTAGTAAAAAAAATACTATAGCTTTATAGTATATTTATGGTAAATATGTTGTATACATATTGTTGTTATACAGTTAGGTGCTGTCAAGTTGGTTCTGACTCATAGCAACGCTATGAACAACAGAATGAAACACTGCCCGGTCCTGTGCCATCCTCACAATCGGTGCTATGCTTTAGCCCACAGTTGTAGCCACTTTGTCCATTTATCTCCAGGGTCTTCCTCTCTTTCAATGACCCTCTACTTTACCAAGCATGATGTCCTTCTCCAAAGATAACATGTTTCCGGATAACATGTCCAAAGTACATGAGATTAAGTCTTACCATCATTGCCTCTAAGGAGCCTTCTGGCTGTACTTCTTCCAAGACAGATTTGTGCGTTCTTCTGGAAGTTCATGGTATATTCAATATTCTTCACCAACACCGTAATTTAAAGGCATCAATTCTTCTTCAGTCTTCCTTACTCACTGTCCACCTTTCACATGTCTATGAGGTCATTGAAAATACCATGGCTTGGGTCAGGCACACATCAGTCCTCAAAGTGACGTCTTTGCTTTTTAATACTTTAAAGAGGCCTTTTGCAGCAGATTTACCCAATGCAATGAGTCGTCTGATTTCTTGACTGCTGTTTCCATGGCTGTTGACTATGGATCCAAGTAAAATGAAATCCTTGACAACTTCAATCTTTTCTCCTTATATCATGATGTTGCTTATCAGTCCAGATGTGGGGATTTTTGTTTTCTTTATGCTGAGGTGTAATCTATACTAAAGGGTATAGTTTTTGAACTTCACCATAAGTGCTTCAAGTCTTTTTCACTTTCAGCAAACAAGGTTGTGTCATTTGCATATTGCATGTTGTTAATGAGTCTTCCTCCAATCCTAATGCGGCATTTTTCTTCATATAATCCAGCTTCTCAGATTATTTGCTCAGCATACAGATTAAGTAAGTATGGGGAAAGGATACAATCCTGATGCACACCGTTTCTAATTTAAAACCGCACAGTATACCCTTCTGTTTGAGTGACTGCATCTTTGTGTATGTACAGGTTCCTCATGTACAAGTTTCTTTCCTGTCTTTTTAATAACTTTTTGTTTTCTTCACGTATGATGTCCTTGATGTCATCCCACAACTCATCTGGTCTTTGGTCATCAGTGTTCAAGGCGTCAAATCTATTCTTGAAACGGTACCTAAATTCAAGCGGGATATACTCAAAGTATTACTTTGGCTTCCGTGGACTTGTTCTAATTTCTTCAGCTTCACCTTGAGCTTACATATGAGCAATTGATGGTCTGTTCCACAGTAGGCTCTTGACCTTGTTCTGGCTGATGATATCAAGCTTCTCCATCATCTCTTTCCATAGATATAGTTGATTTGATTCCTATGTATTCTGTCCAGCAAGGTCCATGTGTATTGTATAGTCGATGGTTATGTTGTTGAAAAAGGATATTTAATGAATAAGTTGTTGACCTTGCAAAATTCTATCACGTGATATCCAGCTTGGTTTCTATCATCAAGGTCATATTTTCTAATTTCTGATCCTTCTTTATTTCCAACTTTCACATTCCAATCACCAGTAATTATCAATGCATCTTTTCCATGTTTCATCAATTTCAGACTGCAGGAATTGGTAAAAAAAACTTCAATTTCTTCATCTTTTTCATTAGACAGGTTTCAGTAGTGCTTCCAGACAAAGACAGACTGGGAAGAAGGACCTGGTGGTCTACTTCTGAAAAATTGGCCGGTGGAAACCTTATGATTAGCAGAGGAACATTGTCTGATGTAGCGCTCTAAGATGATCCTCTCAGCTTGGAAGGCACTCACAATACGACTGAGGATGAGCTGCCTCCTCAAAGTAGAGTTGACCTTCATGACGTGGCTGGAGTCAAGCTTTCCGGACCTTCATTTGCTGAAGTGACACAACTCAAAATAAGAAGAAACAGCTGCAAACATCCATTAATAACTGGAATGTGGAATGTACAAAGCATGAATCTAGGATAATTGAAAGTCATCAAAAATGAAACGGAATGCATAAAGATTGATACCCTACATGTTAGTGAGCTGAAATGGATCCATTTTGGATCAGACATTCACACGGTCTACTATGCTGGGAATGACAAAGTGAAGAGTAAGAGTGTCTTATGCATCATGAAAAAGATCATTTCAAGATCTATCCTGAAGTATAATGCTGTCAGTGAAGAATAATATCCAAATTTTTTTTTACCTACAAGGAAGATCACTTAACATGAATATTTTTTTTTTTACCTACAAGGAAGATCACTTAATATGAATATTAAGTATATATATTACAGAATCAAATTATTCTCCCCTAAAAGAAGCTTAAATATCATGCTTTATAAAATCACCAAGAAATTAAATGGACATTAATTGGCATTCTGTCAAACCGAAAACCTGATCTGACTGCTTTAGTTTTTGTTTTAATAAAAATGTACAATTGTCTTCTAATAATTTTTATATTTGAATTTTAGAAGTTTAAATGATGGTCCTTATGCTGGTTTAGATGGGTTCTAACCATTTTTCTTGGTGTGTGTGAGGACTTTTATCCCTTTTAGTCCATTTTTCTTATACTAAAATGACATTTCAAGTGTCATTTCAGGCCCAGCAACTATTCACAGAAAAATTCACCAAAACCAGGAGTACAAACCAATTGTCTCTCTCTCAGTTGAATGGTCTATCCATCAGAGTACAAAGATTTCCCTTACAAGTATTTATTGTGAAGCAGAAATTACAAACATACACACACAGATATGTGTATATATGTGCACACATGTATATGTGTGTATGTGTGCATGTGTATGCATATACCTTATTTTTATGCAAATAATGAGCACCTTCTACATTTGTTGGTGTAGTGGTTAAGGGTTAGGCTGCTAACCCAGAGGTCAGCAACTCATATCCACCAGGCACTCCTTGGAAACCCTATGGGGTAGTTCTACTATGTCCTCTAGGGTCACTATGAGTTGGAATCGACGGACAGCAACTGGTTTGGTTCTTTTTTGGTTTTCTACATTTGTTTGCCAACCATACCCTCCCCCTGTGAAATAGTTTCATAAGCACCACAAGGCTGATTTTTTTTTTTACATGTTGCTGTAAAAAAAAAATCAGCATAGCTCGCTTACAAAAATACCTTCCTGGGGAGGGTGCGGTTGGCAAACGAATGTAGAAGGTGTGCACTATTTGCATAAAAATACGGTATACATGTGTGTGCATGTATATGTATGTATATACATATATGTGTATGCGTGTCTGTGTGTGTGTGTGTGTGTGTGTAGAGAGAGAGAAAGAGAGCCCTGGTGGCACAGCGGTTAAGAACTACAACTGCTAACCAAAAGTTTGGCAGTTCAAATCCACCAACCACTCTTTGGAAAAGTTCTGCTCTGTCCCATAGGGTCGCTAGGAGTCGGGATCAACTCAACGGCAATGGGTTTTTTTTTACGTGTGTGTGTGTGTGTGTGTGTATATATATATACACGTGCACATATACATATATATATTTGTTGTTGTTGTCAGTTGCCATCAAGTCAATTCCAACTCATGGCGGCTCTATGTGTACAGAGTAGAGCCTCAAGGCTGTGACCTTTTGGAAGCAGATTGCCAGGCTTGTCTTCTGAAGTGCCTCTGGATGGGTTCAGTCTGCCAAACTCTCAGTTAGTAGTTGAGTGCTTAACCATTTGTGCTACCCAAGGACTTGTGTGTGTGTGTGTGTGTGTGTGTGTAACTGTAGGAAGGACTCATTTCATCCACTCCTTCATTCACTTATTCAATAATGAAATGTCTATCAAATGTCTGTTAAATGAAAGAATCAATCAACACTCATGGTATACCTACTCCATGTCAGCATCATGCTAAGTGTCAGCTATAAATAAGACTAAGACCTTCCCCCTGTCCTCTAGGAATCCACATTCTAGAGGGAGATACACAAATGTAAAAACTAATTGTACACTAGATAAAGTTAAGGCTATCACAAAGATACAGATACAGTGTACTGGGGATATAAAGGAGAGAGTGGCTGGCTCAGTCCTGTTAGGGCAGATTCAAAGAAGGTATTTACAGAGGAATTTCAGATGAATCGTAAAAATTAAAAAGGAGCTTATTAGGCAAGCAAGTATCAGGCTGGCAAGTTGAGAGGCATTCCAGGCATAAGAAAAAAACAGGAGCATAGAAATGAGCGGATGGATTTCAGTTTGCTTGAGAAACCAAGCATAACTGACTCTAACTCAAACTAAGATATGCAGAGTGGTGAGATCTGAGATAGGAAAGTTAGACAAGGGCCAGAACACAGAGGGTCATGTGTGCCAGACTAAGCAATGTAGATTTTATCCTGCAGGACAGTGTTATGCAAACTTTAATATACATACAGATCAGCTAGGGATCTTGTTAAAATGCAGATTCCTAATTCAGTAGTTCTAAGATGGGGCCCAAGATTCTACATCTCTAACAAGCTCCCAGGTGATGCCATTGCAGCTGGTCAACAGACCACTTTTTAATAACAGGGCAGAGACAGGAAGCCACCATAGGGTTTCAACCAGAGTTGCAACATATATACAAATTATAAATGTACATTTACATATAATTTTTTTTAAAGGAAGGTACCAGTTAGCAGTATGGGAAATACATAAGTGTAGGGGGATGGGGGAGGCAGGAAGATTACTAAGGCTTTTATTGCAGACTTAGATAAGAATCAATGAGAATCTGAACAAGACCACAGGTAGTAGGAATGGTAAATAGAGAGGACAATATAGGAGACAGAATAAATAAGAATTGGGACTGACTGGGATTTTAGGGAAAAATGAGAATCAAGTACATCTCTCACTTTTCTAACCGTAACAACTGGGGAGATAGCAGCACTGAGCAGAGAGTACAGTAGGAGAATGATTAACACCCAGAGAGCTCCAAAGAGTAGAGTTTCCTGGACTTTTGACTTAAGTTTACTTAATTGGTAAATACCAAAACAAAACCAAACCCATTGCCAGGGTAGAGCTGCCCCATAGAGTTTCCAAGAAGCAGCTGGTGGATTCGAACTGCCAAGCTTTTGGCTAGCAGCCGAGCTCTTAACCACGGTGCCAGCAGGGATCCAGTTGGTAAATAGAATTCCAAATTCTAAGAATTTATTCTTTTACTGTCAAATCAATTTTTCATAAAACCTGTTGTCCCCTATAAGATTCGTTCAAGAACTGAATTACTTACATAAAAAGTAATGGATATATGTGGGTGGCAATATTAGAATAGAGGTATAATAGAAGTGGAAGGTTATTTTCATAGGATTTTAAATTTGGTGCTGATTTTGAATACATACCGGATAAAAAGTTAAAGCATTTGGTATCTTTCATCAAAAAAGGTTTATAAACCTGGGATACATTGCTTAGTGAAGCCAGAGGAAATTCCCATCATCATGACTACCCAAATAGAAATTTGCCTCTAGAAAGGTAACTGGTTAATTGAATTAATGATCCCACAGTGAAATTTATCCAAATGTCAGATTCTCAAAAAGAGGAGGGAGAAGAAAAACAACTACAGCTACTGTTACTGGCTGTGTATTATGTGCAGTCACTGTACTAAACCCACCTCTTCTCTCTGCAGTAGCTGTCCCCTTTGGGATGATCTTCCTGGAGATCTTTACAAGGCTGGTCCATACAAGTTCCCAGAACTTTTTCAGAGAGGCCTTCTCTGTTCACCCTGTCTAAAGTACCCCCTCTCTCTATTTGCACTCCTCCGTTACTCTGTATTCCATTTCTCTGATTTGTTTTTGTTATACCAATTATTAATAACTGAAATTATATTCATTATTTTTATGCCTGTTAACAGCCTGTCTCCTCCCTATAGAATGTGACTCTACGAGGGTAGGGACTTTATCTGATTCATTCACCATTATATTCTCCACTGCTCAGAATACTGCCTGGCACATAGTATGAACTCAACAAATATTTGTAGAGGTAATGATATTGCATCTAATCCTCACAACCATCCTTTGAAGTATTATTATTTCATTTTATAATTAAGGAAACTGAGATTTAGGTAGACTAATTAATTTGACTCAGACAACAAAACTAGTAGCTGGCAGAGCTAGGACTCCAGCAATGATCTGCCTGATTCCAAAGTCTATGCTTTCAAACACTACGCATACTGCCACTCTAAGCCACCTTCAGCAGTGCTTACCAACTGCTGTCCAACTGCCCTACACTCAACTCTCTGAGGCACCCAGACACATCAGGCCAATTTGCTGTGTCACATAAGTAGTATAAAACTAGCTCTAACGTGTAAACAGATACAGCTTTCATTTTCTTCACCGTAACAGTGATACTAACGGCAATAAAAAATCCCAGTTTATACTAGGATTTCCACCATTCGTTAATAATAATCATTCTTTTCACATATACACTATTTATATTTTTCACATACATAGAGTCATTTAATTCTGCACAATAATCCTATGAAGGAAGTAATGGCAAGCCAGCATTATTATCTCAATTTCAGAGTTGAGAAAATAAGGTTCGGGGCGGGGGGTAAATGGAGTTGACTCAGACTGCTAGTACAACAAAGAGCACACCCAAGTCTGTAACTATATCTTCAGAATCTTGATCCAATGCACATTTCCAACTGCCTTTGGGGAAACATACATTCACTCAATGTGACAGATCTCTCAGGCAGCTATAATCATGGGTAATCTGCTTTAAGAAAATCTGATCTACAAAAACATTTAATGAAATAATGGGTAAGTAATAGGGGGAGTGATGAATTCTTTTGTACTTTATAAAGAGATTTATCATATGATTTATTAAAATTCAAGCACAATTAAGTTTGTTTAAATATTATTTGATTTGTAAAATTTGATTTGCACCATGTTTCCTTTGCACGTCCATATTTGTCTCATAAAATGCGATTTACCTAGAGATCTTATAAAGGACAATACTCTCAAATTCTTGATTCTTCACAGCACATGTGGATCTTAATCACGGTATTCAAAAAGGGCTAATGTTGTGAATAATATCCTGGTACCCAGTTTGGCAGGAGAGACTATTTACTACAGATGTATTAACAGATGATTGTTATGATTCATGTAAAAAAATTTTTATTTCATTTCTAAAATTTTACTTTTATGAACTATGGATATGTGTTTAAAAAACTATTAATGTGCAATTAATTATAAATAATTTTAAATTTAACCATTATGTGGGCACATTATTTTTATTTAATTAGACGCTTAGGTTGAGAAGGAATAAAATCCAAAATATAGTGCCAAGAGTTTGTTTTAACTAAAGAATAACCTTAAAGTGATTCAACCAGGAGACAATGATAGTGAGTAAAAGCACAGATATTAGAGTCACAAAGACCTGGGTTTAAAGCTGCACTGTGAAAGTTCTTAGTTGTACAAAGGTACCTCATTTTTAAGATGTGGAGGATCTTACTTTGAGGGATTGATCTAAAGAATAAATGAATTAATTAAATTCATCGAGTTCCTTTAATGTTCCAGGAAATGTCTCAGACATCACATATACAAAAGTGAAAAAATAGACACAGTCACTCCCTCGTGAAGCTTTAGTGTAGTCAAGAAAGGACACTGAGAAAATAATCACACAAATCAGTGTGTAATTATGAATTGAGATAGATGGAAATATGGAATAATATGAGGTATACACCAAGAGGTGTACACCTAATCAGGAGTTTCAGCAAAGGCAGTACCATTTAAGACCTGTAAGATAAGTAGGGTTTAGACAAGTGGACAGAGCCATCTAGGCAGGATCGTAAGTCAAAGTTTCCAGAGCGGAAACATAGTTGATACTTTCGAAGAGGGGAGCTAGCAAGGCCAACGGTAGTTTAATGAAGGACAGAGAAGGTAACATAGACATAAAAATGATCTGGTCAATGAATTTTTAATATTCTTAGACTATAAAATACAAGGCAGAGTGATGGACGATAGAATTCAGGTTCTAGGTTAAGGAAGAATTGTGTACTATGGTAAGGATTTGGGCAACGACTTATCTTGAGTGCCAATGCAGGGCTTCCAATGAGAGTGACATCATTGGGCCTGCATATTAGACTGATCATTCTGGTAGCTGGATGGAGCACTTAGTAAAGAAAACTTAAGCTATTACATTAACGGTATTAGTGCTTCCAGGTGTTATACACTATTACAATGGTTAATCCCAGGTTAATCTCCCCATCCCCCCCCCCAATAAAATAGAGTTCCCTAAGTGTTGGCTATTTTCCTTGCTCTTCCACACACACACACACACACACACACAAAAAAAAAAGGCCAAATTTTATTAAATTTCCCCTACTGTTAGCTTTATATCTGCCTCTCTCTGCTACCCAATTCATTTTCCCTGATCCACCAAGCCCTCTGCTCCAATCCCTGTCTGGTGGATCTGCCACCTTGCAGACACTGGTCAAGATGACAAGTATTAGAATCAGTGCCTAGGCATGAAAGATATAAGGAAAAGAACACTGAGGAAAGGTAGGAAGATAGGGAGGATGTGGACCCCAACAGGGAAGGATTTGCCTCCCAGCTAAGATAGTTTTATCTTACTGAGTCCTCATAACAACCCTGAGAAGGATCATTTTACGAATTAGAACAGTACAGTTCAGAGAAGGTTATCCAGCCAATGAAAGGTAAAGCCAGGATTTTGACTGAACAGGCATATGAATGGGCAAAGGGGTATGTGACAGAAAAGAAAAAAAGAGGGCTCAATTCAGGGGAACATAATGGGAGAAGTCAGGGAAAATTGGGGTGTGGAGCCAGTGTTAAAGATGGAAGTAAAACCCTACTTCTTTTAAGATAACATCTCAACTTTTTGATATTATGATCGGGCCCCTCCCTATCTTGCACCTTTTTTTCTTGCTACTCGCCTTCGACACCTACATCCCACCCAACTGATAATACTTCCATTCCTCAAATGTGATATCTCTCCTCTCTATCTCTCATACACACACACGCACACACACATGCACACACACACGCACACAATCACCCAGGACTTTATCTAAAACACTCTTCCCATATCATTCTGCATATTAGCTTGTCACTTCCTCAGAAAACCATTCCCTGATAATAACTTCCCTTACCCTGCATCCAAGCCCACCAGATGCTTTAGGTATCCCTCTGTTCATTCCCATGGCACCCTGTATTCAACCGCTTATCGCATGACACTGCTATTACTATTTAATTGGCTATTTTCCCCATTGTATTAAAATAACATATTGCTTATTCTATCTCCCTGCCTTCTAGTATGCAAGACACACACAAGGGATTCAATAAACATTTGTTAAATAAAATGAATGAATGAGTATACTGCTTCTACCGTGGGAGCAGACGCAACTATATTTCTTCCTGAATGCATCGTTTGCCCCTAAAGACAGAGCCACTCAAACCATTTGTTGCTCTGGTTATTTTTTGTATTTCTCTACATAAAGCCCTGATTGAAAATAAAAATTATTTTATCTTTTCCCAAAATTATACTTATAAATATTTTTATTACTAGTCCATTTTCAACGGCACAACATGCCACTTTTTCTTTCTATTAAGGTCACAATAAATATGTCTTACCAGCCTTGATAAAAAATATCTTCTAAATGCCCAACAACTTTAACTTTCTCTTAAAAAGCTTGAGCGACTTTAATTCTCATAAAAGATGGTGGGTTGACAGAAGCAAAGAGTGAAATCTTATTTACAGAACAGATGTAGTATTAACAACATCAATAAAAGCTTCTTTTATGCTGCCTGGTCCACTTTTCATTCTGCTATTTTAATTTTATTATACATGCTAACTTGTTAAACATATTAAAAATTAACAGTGCCATCATGCCTTTCTTAGAAATAGCAGTAACAACGTAACATATTCCAGTTGTTTTGTAGATTAAGAAAAAAAAACAAGTTTTTTTTAAAGTCTAGAAGCCTTGTTATGGACATCTGAAATGAAACCAACATATGCTTCACTCACTACTACTTTTTAAGATACTTAGCATATGTGAATATTTTTATTTGCAGAGATAATACACTTTAGAATAATATTAGGTTAGTAGGAGAAAAGAACCTCAGATATGCCATAAAATACACCCATTTTAAAGATGAGAACAAAAACCAGTTGTGGGCAAGTTGACTTCAACTCATAGTGACCCCATGCGTATCAGAGCAGAAGTGTGCTCTGTAGGGTTTTTAATGGCTGAGTTTTGGGAAGCAGGGCTTTCTTCCAAGGTGCCTCTGACTGGATTCAAACTTCCAACCTTACAGTTAGCAGCTGAGCGCATTAACCATTTGCACCACCCAGAGACTCCAAAGATGAGAACCAAACCACCAATTGCCATCAAGTCAATTCCAACTCATAGGGACCCTATGACAAGAACAGTGACACCCAAATGCCTATCAGTGCCAAAAGTAACAAAGTGCAAATCTAATTTTTCACAATTCTACTTTTTGTCTGTCCTTATACCAAATTCCATATGCTATTACATATGATACTTGAGAATTCCTACAGAGTTAAAGAAAAATTCTACAAACTGCTTGCATTTTATTAAATTTAGTCCAGAATATTCTACCTGTTATCCAGAACATCTAATAGCACGGCTCTACCTTAACATAGCCTAAGGTTATTTTTTTTATACCTCAGTTAAGGAAATCATTGGGATTATTATACTCCAGTTATTAAAAAATATATTCAGGAAATGTCCACTTAATAAAAGGTGTTGCATTAGTTACTAAATTGTATTTAATCAGTATTATTGAGATGGCCTAATTTTCCTCAATGACCACACCCAAAAAGAGCTACTTTAATAGACATAAATGTGTGAATTGCTTTATTGAATTCCTTCCATATGCCAAGAATTGTGCCAGATTTTTTTTTTATAAATATACTTTATCACAACATAACTTAAAAACCAAAAAATCAAAGCCATTGCCATCAAGTCAATTCTGACTCATAGTGACCCTGTACGACAGAGTAGAACTGCCCCACAGGGCTTCCAAGGCTGTACTCTTTACAGAAGCAGATTCCCGCATCTTTCTTCCACAGAGTGGCTGGTGGATTCGAACTGCTGACCTTTCAGTTAGCAGCCGAGCACCTAATCACTTACACAGGGGTAATACATCCATTTGACAAATGGAAATTGAGACTCAGGGAAGTTAAACAACTTATCCAGGTCCTAAAGCTAATAAGTGTCAGAACAACAGTTTAAATTCAAGTCTTGCTCTATAATCCTACTCTTGACACTAAGTCATGCTACTTCTCTTTTAGCAGCGACATCTGTGACAAGAGTTGAAATTGAAACTGGACAGAAATAAGAGAGATGACTCAATCTTCTTTTGAAAATGAATTGTCTGAACAATGAAAAGACCTTGAGATGCATGTTGCAGAAACTCTGTGTTTTTGGCTGTCCTGATGATATCCTGGCTTAAAAGGTCTTGCACCGATTCTGAAAGGTTCTAGAAATCAGCCTAACCAGGCTGTAGTCCCCAAGACCTTAAGCAGTCTGAGTCATAAGGGTGAGACCTAGACTGTGATTATATCGGAGGGCTTAGATTATCATGGAATGTGCCACAATCATTTCCTTCCTTTTATATGCAGAAAAACTAAAAACATAAACTTCTCCAGTATGTCTAATAGATTATTTTATACCGCCATTATGCTGTGATTTTTCTCCATTTGTCATAACCTCTTCTCTCGTTAATCTTCTAACTTTCATTCTTAAGAATGTGGAGTAAAGACATAAAGAGGAATTTGTTTCTGCAATGTGTGCAATAGAGGGGACTGGAGTAACGTAGTGGGCACAGAAGTCATAGGGGGATCCAAGTGCACAGTAACTACCTTTCATGCTGAGGCGGGAAACGAAGAAGAGAACTAAGAAGTCTAGGCAGTGAAAGCATTTACGTTTCCCTGCCTTGGGAAGCTTTGATGCAGGTAGGTGGTAGTTGGCTGTGGTATGGAGACGTGCCTTGGATAAAGTAGAGGCTAGCAGAGATCAGAGTAGTTATCAGCCCCAGTCTCACATATAACTTGTATAAAGCAAGAATTGAAGAAAACACTTCAGCCAGAACTGCTAGAAAGTGGACTCATTGCTGGAAGAGAAAGATATGAGGACTGGACTTAGAAAGAATTAAAATTTTCAAGTTGTTTGCAAGTTTCCTGTCAAAGAGTTCCAGGAAAGTGGAGCAAGGGCATTTCAAGTGCAAGGCCACTTGAGAAAAAAGAATAAAGTATCAACGGTTGTGGGTGAGGTGGATAGGATTTGCAGTCTGAAGCCAACTAGGAAGTCTCCTCACCTATGTGCAGCTTTTAGACCAATCACACATTATTTATCATTTAAACATTATAATGTAACTTCGTTGAAATACATTTGTCTATAAAGACAGCATATATAATCCATTAACCCTATGCCATCAAGTCAATTCCAACTCATAGCTACCCTATAGGACAGAGTAGAACTGCCCCATAAGGCTTCCAAGGAACAACTGGTGGATTCGAACTGCCAAACTTTTGGTTAGCAGCCGTAGCTCACCATAGCTCTTAACCACTGCACCACCAGGGCATTGATTTGAAAAATTCATGAAATTTCACATGAGTATTTGTCCTGTTGAACTGTACAGATTACATGATAACAGGAATGACAACATTTTTTCTTAGTGGTCGTTAATATTTTGCTAAGTAAATGTAAAGCATGTGACATGAGTTTTAATCTGATCATCCTCTCCATATTGAAGGAACTTAGATTTTAGTGTTGGCTTGTCCAGTGCAACAGACATCCAGTTTTGAGTTCTAATTAATAACTCTTTATAAATTATTTTTAAAGTATTAATTATATTTCACAGTATCTGAAATTATTATGATTTGGGAATAAATAATTATGAAACACATTTAGGTCAGATTTGACAGTGATCTTTCAAGAAAAGTAACACCAAGTGTAACACCTCAGGAAGAGTAAAACATATTTGAGACTCCTTTCCTAGATTATGTAAGGAAATACAACAATTTCCCACTTGGCTTATTATTTTTGCTGACTTAAATGGAAAAACTGAATGAGAGGCTTGGCAATTTTTAGAAGCAAATAAGGTAGTCATTTGATTTAGTCCTAGACAACTAAGCGAAACAGAAGTTTTTAGGCTTCAAATCCACTAAGATCAACTAAACCCACATGCGATATTAGGCCCCATGGGAAGATATCCATTAAGATTTTCTGGAATATAATCTCTAAAAGTAAAATATTTAAGGTCATACCATAGGGAACTCAGTTTGTGGCTTCAAAATTAAATAATCTTTTATTTAGTTGTAAAAGGCGATAACACCAGAAAATCTACACTTAGTGAGTCTCACACACTAAGCTATTGATTTTGTCATGTTTAGTGGGTGTGAGATACTGAAATGTGAGATGCCTCAAATTAATTCATTGTATGCTTCTATACAAAATGAAAAGGGAGCTAATGAATAAGTGTTTGAATCAGTTTTTTGTAAAAGTAATAATAATTCCTATTCAAATTACCAGTGCTTATAAAAATTAAATACATTATTTAGAGGACAGAATAAAATAAAATGCATTTGAAATTTTAACCAATTTCGGCAAACTCATAAACTTACTGCCTATTGATTTTATTCCATCCCCACTTTTATTTCAATTTCCAATAATACAAATATTTCATTTGCCCTCATTAATCAATATAGAGAGGATTGGTCCAACATTAAATGTTGTTTATTTGTTTTCAATCAGAGCCTAAAAATTTTTCCTTTAAAAAAAATCACTAAAATGCAAAATATCAGAATTCTCCAATCAGAAACAATACATCAAGCCACAGGAAAGCTGATTGGCTTCTTCAAACGTTGAAGACATGTAGAAGACTCTAGTTTTTAAATGAAAAGCTAATTTTCATGCTCAGAAAACCTACCCTGACATGTTGTGTTAAAATGATGTGTGAGCTACACTACTACTATAGATATTTCAATCTTGAGCTATAAATACATGCAAAAGCAATTCCTGACAAAAAAAAAGAAAGAAAATCACAGGAAAATTCTCCTTTCATTTGCACAAACATACAATATCACTTTAAGAAGTTGAAATCACATAAAGACAGGACCCTCAGACCCTCATGGGGAACAAAATACCCAGCAAAGTATATTATACTAATCACTTTATCTCGTAAACTGACAGCATCTACCAAGCTGTTTAATTACAGGACCAGAATAATAATAGAAAAATGCTGCACACAAAAGCCCTGTTTCCTATCCTACCTTTGTGGTGACAATGCACAGGCAATCCATCCTGGATCCCTGCACAGGACTCAGTACATGGAAATCACACCAGCAAATCAGCAAAGGTGAGAAAAGCCTTTCGGTAAATAGCACACACAGAGAAGCAGAGCCTGGATTCTGCACAGACGGCTTTTCCAAGGGGGCCCCTCATGGAAATCTCGAGCCCTCCTCCACACAGCTGAAGGCAGGCAAGATTCTCCTAAAAAAAAAAAACTAGGCATCGGAAAATCCCCTAGAAATCCGCTCCGGCAAAACTTCCCAGGGGCTTGCTGGGCTCCGCGGCTGCATGGTCCTTTGGCGAATTCCGCGATTGGAACAAGGCTCCTGTGAGTGCCCGGCACAGTTCTATCGCCGAGATGAGTGTTACACCAGGCACCAGAGAATCACATTTCAGCTCTCGCTCTTGTTTCTCAGTTCTGATCTGCTGCTTCAGTATACCCATAAGAATTCCTTTGCCAAAGTCCCCCCTTTGCTGCGTTCGTCTTTCCTACTAACAACTCTGAGTAAGCACAACACAAAAAACTACCCGGCCCATCTATCAAAGGGCTGTCGTTCGGCTACCACAAGGGCGGCTTTTGGTAAGAAACAGCTATTTATTATGAGCATGATTCCCGGGAGCCTAAATGACTGGAAAGATATGACTGAAAAGCTAAGGTGCGTGGAGTGCTGCACACATCGCATCTTAACTCACTTGCAATTACAAGGGCAGCTGCTTACAAATGACTAACAGCTGGAGAAGGAAAATCGCGCCAGGGACACACAGGAACTGCGGTTGTGAAGGTTTCACTTAGAAAACGTTAAATTTCTTCTTTTATCTGTGTACCTGTTTGTGTGGCCTATGACGTATGCAAATACACAAACAACCTGAGTATTTAGATGAGTAAGTAGATTATGAAATTGGGGTGGGAGGAGGCTCCGAAATGTTTACAAAAGTTCCACATTCTGAGAAACAAAAATGAGTTCTTTCCCAAACTTTTCCCTCCTCGCTAGCTGTCTGCAGGCACTTATTACGTGGGCAGAGCTTTGTGCTCAGTTTTGCAGCATTTTAACAGCCACACGGTTAACCCTCCCCTAACAAATCCTTCCCTTTCTTCCAGGGAAGCTGCTACATAAGCTTCCTTTGAGGTGCTTGACAAGCAACACTCTGGATAATAAAATACCTTTATTATTATTTTTTTTAATCGTCTTAGACACATGTGCAGAGACAGGCTAAAACACACAAATAGAAAGACACAAGGGTACAGAGAGGAGAAACAGACAGCAAATGACAGAATGGAAGGCACTGCCTGACCAATAAAAATGAAAAATCAATAGCTCTTTTCCACTAGGAAGAAAACACATCGTCAACTGGACCATTGACAATATCAAGAAGAAATGTCGAGAGATCTATACATTGTGATTATGCTTCAAGATGCTGAACAGGACTGTTCTCTACCCTCCCCCATCACCATCACCCTCTCTTCTTTCATAAAGAATTTATTTTCTATAATAAACAATTTGAGAAAAGACTGGATAAGTATGAATCTTCTACCTTTCATGAATTATTCAGGTCCTAACCTCAGTGTTCTCCAGATTGCTAAATAGATGAGTGTCTCAGAAACTGACATGCCATTATTTTGCTAAAATGAGAGCACTGTTTCTAAAGATAAAAAAGAGCTCACAGCAAATGAACTTTCAGTGAAAAATGAATAAAAACTTCTAAAGTTCAATTTGATACAAAATCTTCAAGAGTGGCTCAAAAAAATAAGTTGCAGTTATAAAAAGAACTTCCTCTGAAATGTAAACCTACCAGCATAATAAACTTCAGATAATTTTAAGTGAACACAAATAAAACCCATACTCTGATCCATTCAATTAGGCAACAGTCTTCTGGCTCAATAATATGAAAAGGTTAAAGGCACCACTTTGCCTATTCACCTTATTTATTACATCATCACAAAAATTAAATTAACTCAGCACTTCCTAAGCTTGTCTCAGAGTATGTGTAACATCATGTCCTTGAGCATTCCCAGGTACCTGAGTGCTTCTCAGACACAACCAAAGCACATAATATGCAATCGATACTGATTGCCATATTCATGTTCAAAATAATTAGACTTCATGCTCCCATAACACAATATTAAAGTTGACAAAGTATTTGTGGCATTCTCACAAGCTGAGGATGTTTAAAGGATTTATCAAGGACAGATACCTAGTAACTTTCAATGTCTACATTAAAGACCATGCCTCTTAACTGCAAGTCCAGGGCTTTGTTAGTCATGATCAGAACAGAGACAGTCAGTGTTTAGAAAAAGGAAGTCAATTGGATAGCAGAGTAAGAATGAATATTTTTACAAGATATCCTCGGAAGAAAGGAAGCTAAGATATAGGCAAACTGGCAGAGAAAGCTTGATTAGTCTTCAGACCCTGCCTAATTACAGATGAAAGCACTTTGGAAACTATAAAGCCCTGCAGAAATGAACGGCAGCTCATCTAGCATAGCTCCTGGCATACCACAGGCATTCCCCAAGTCATTCATCCAACATATGTGTGTTAAGGGCTCACTGCATGATTATTTGATTAATATTTGAATCACCTACTAGACTGTGAATTCCCCATTGTGTAGCCTAGTATCTCATTTATTCAACAAACATACTTCACAATCTACTTATGTGGGAACACAAGGGTGAGTAAAAGCTAGCAGAATCTCTACTTACAAGCAACTCAACAACAACCACAGTACACTACTGTAAGCACTTTGGGGTGTTTTAGAATCACAATTAGAGACATTTAGAATTGGAACAGTCAGAGAAGGCTTTCTGGAGAGGACCTTTGAGCTGAGTTGAGAAAGAGCCAGTAAGAGTTACCTAAAGTTGGGAGTTAAGAGAACTCCATGTACTCCATTATATTTGAAAAAGGTATGAATCAATATCTTTCACCTTTATACAATCAGCTTACATAAACACATCCAGTGGATTTCCATTAAATAAAAGTACTTTCAACAGCCATTTCACAAACTGTATATGCAATCTCTGCTTGGAAAATGTTGAGTACAAAAATGCTGAAAACGCATGTCCAGTATACATGTTCTATATTCATTAGGTTGTATTCACTACATACGATTGATCGGGTAGTATATGTATGTTTAGATGTAAGTAAATGCTTAACGTTTTAAAGTGTAGTCCCACTTTGGCTTCAACTTTCTACTTTGTGCATGTCTTGTCTTCCACTGATTTTACTCAGATGTAAAGATAATAGAAGATAATCCATTCCTTCGTCTCATGGGAAACATTATTTTATTTTTAAAATTAACAAGGCATTGGCTTGAAGCATTTTTTTACAGACTTAGAGCTCAATTGGGCGTGTGATTTCACAAAAAGTATTTGGCAAGATACAATTTCACAGCATAACTGCTTTACTTCATATCTTTTAAAGGTAATGATATCAACCTAGGAACATATTGATTCTTTGTAAAATCTATCGTTGGAAATTTGATTTTGTAAATTATTTGCACTAAGCTTTTCCCTTAATCATTTAAATGCATCATTTTTATTTTATTTTTCCTTTGGGGGGAAATCTAAAAGTGAAATATATCTTGTGCCTATTCTCTTAGAATTTAAGCCCTTTGAAGGCAAAAGTAATATATATCTCTGGCACCTAGCACAGTACCTGGTGCTTAAGAGATGCAAAATAAATATTTGTGGAATGAAAGAATAATCACAACTTATGCCATTTTTTTACTGATAGATTTTTTCAACCTATTAAAACCTATTATCTGTATCCCTTATCTATATGAGAGTTATATATGCATATAGTTAAGAAATATATATGGGTATATACAGAGAGAGAGAGCCTTGACGGTTCCTAACTTGGCTGCTAACCAAAAGGTCAGCAGTTTGAACCTACCAACCATTCTGTGTGAGAAAGATGTGGCAGTCTGCTTCTATAAAGATTACAGCCTTAGAAATCCACAGGGTCTGTATGAGTTGGAATTGACTCGACCACATCGGAGTTCGGTTTGGCTTATATATATATATATATATATATGGAGTCGATTCTGACTCTTAGCAACCATATAGGACAGAGTAGAACTGCCCCATAGGGTTTCCAAGGAGCACATAGTGGATTTAAACTGCTGATCTTTTGGTTAGCAGCTGAGCTCTTAATCACTATGCCATTATATATATGTGTGTGTGTGTGTGTGTGTACACACATATATATAAAATAGATTGGTACATGTAGCTGAAGATTATTTCCAAATACAGGTATTTTCTCTGACAAATCTAGCCTCATCCAAGTAGTTATGGTTTGGAACAGTCTGATCTATGATAGAGAAAGACAGTTTCTAGCTGGAGTGCTGCAACAACTACTACATGTGGCTGAAACTAGGTGTTTGCCCTTGTGATAGAAAAAACAGTAATAAATGTAAGCATTTTTATTAATAATAGCAGTTATTTACCAAATGGCTATTATCTGAAGTACTGTGGTAGATACTTCATAAATACTATCTCTGATCATCACAGTGCCCTTCAAGAAGGAATTATAATCCTCATTTTACAGATGAAGAGAGCAAAGCCCCTGAGGTTATATGACTTGCGCTAGGTGATATAGCATCCAGGTGACTGCAACCCAAAATACAAAGCCTATGCTCTTTCCATCTCATCATACCTCAAATCTTCAAGCAGTTTTCACCTCCCTAGGTACAACCTGACAGTGTGGCACAGATGCAAAGGTCTTCTGGACTCTGTGCAGGCCAATTACAAACTGTTGTTGTTCTTATTGTTGTTGTTGTTTGTGCCCTCATAGCAACCCTATCATTGTTGTTGTCCTTAGGTGCCTGCGAGTCGTCCTAACTCATAGCGAATGAAACACTGCCCAGACCTACAGCATCCTCATGATCTTCGTTATGCTTCAGCCCATTGTTACAACCACTGTGTCAATCCATCTCGTTAAAGGTCTTCCTCTTTTTCGCTGACCCTCTACTTTACCAAGCATGATGTCCTTCTCTAGGGATTGGTCCCTCCTGATAACATGTCCAAAGTGCAAGAGATGAAGTCTCGCCATCCTTGCTTCTAAGGAGCATTCTGGCTGTACATCCTCCAACACAGATTTGTTCATTCTTTTGTCAGTGCATGGTATATTCAACATTCTTCGCCAACACTGTAATTCAAAGGTATCAATTCTCCTCCAGTCTTCCTTATTCATCGTCCAGCTTTTGCATGCATATGAGGAGACCGAAAACACCATGGTTTGGGTCAGGAGCACCTTACACCTGAAAGTGACGTCTTTGCTTTTTAACACTTTTAAGAGGTCCTGTGCAGCAGATTTGCCCAATGTAATGCGTCTTTTGATTTCCTGACTGCTGGTTCCATGGCTGTTGATTGTGGATCCAAGTATAATGAAATCCTTGACAATTTCAATCTTTTCTCTGTTTATCATGATGTTGCTTATTGGTCCGGTTGTGAGGATTTTTGTTTTCTTTATGTTGAGGTGTAATCCATGCTGAAAACTGTAGTCTTTGATCTTCATCAGGAAGTTTTTCAAGCCCTCTACTTTCAGCAAGCAAGGTTGTGTCATCTGCATATCACAGGTTGTTAATTAGTCTTCCTCCAATCCTGATCCCATATTTCTCCTACATGTAGTCCAGCTTCTCAGGTTATTTGCTCAGCATACAGACTGAATAAGTATGGTGAAAGGATACTACCTTGATGCACACTTTTCTTGACTTTAAACCACACAGTATCCCCTTGTTCTGTTCTAACGACTGCCTCGTGATCTATGTACAGGTTCCTCATGAGCACAATTAAGTGTTCTGGAATTCCCATTCTTCGCAATGTTATCCATAATTTGTTATGATCCACACAGTTGAATGCCTTTGCATAGTCAATAAAACCCAGGTAGACATGTTTCTGGTATTCTCTGCTTTCAGCTGGGATCCTTCTGACATCAGCAATTATATCCTTCATTCCACATCCTCTTCTGAATCCAGTTTGAATTTCTGGCAGCTCTCTGTCGATATACTGCTACAGCCACTTTTGAATGATCTTCAGCAAAATTTTTATTGCATTTGATATTAATGATATCGTTTGATAATTTCCACATACGGTTGAATCACCTTTTTTCATGCCAGGTAGCTGGGCTTTTGGGTTAGCTGTCCTCCAAATTTCTTGGCATAGACAAATGAACACTTTTAGCACTGTATCCCTTTGTTGAAAGATTTCAGTTGGTATTCTGTCAATTCCTGGAGACTTTTTTTGCCAATGTCTCCAGTGCATCTTGGGCTTCTTCCTTCAATACCATTGATTCTTGATCATCTGCTACCTCCTGAAATGACTGAAGGTCGACCAATTCTTTTCAGTATGATGACTCTGTGTATTCCTTCCATCTTCGTTTGATGCTACCTGCGTTGTTCAGTGTTTTGCCTATAGAATCCTTCATATTGCAACTTGAGGCTTGAATTTTTTCTTTAGTTCTTTCACTTGAGAAATGCCAAGTGTTCTTCCCTTTTAGTTTTCTAACTCCAGGTCTTTACATATGTTGTTATAATACTTTACTTTGTCTTTGGCTTTTGTTTGTTTCAATACCACCAAGAAAGAAGTGCCACGAGCAGCTCATCTTTTGGACCCAGGGTCCCCGTGCTGAAAAGCCCCTTGCCTAGGAGAAGATTGATGACAACGACCTTCACCCAGGACCAACAGAGAGAGAAAGCCTTCCCTTGGAGCTGGTGCCCTGATTATGGACTTCTATCCTACTAGGCTGTGAGAGAATAAATCCCTGTTTGTTACAGCCATCTGCTTGTGGTATTTCTGTTATAGCAGCAGTAGATAATTAACACAGAATTATAACTAAGGGACCTTATAAGACAGTGTATAACTGCCCCATCGGGTTTCCAAGGAATCTGGGACCCCCTCAAATAGACAAGTGCATCTCTGGTCTCCTACACTCAGGCTTTTCATACCTTATAAGGGCCTTGGGAGCAACCCCAGAAGGAATGGACTCCACAGTAGAAAGATTAGATCCAACAGAAATAATAGAAGAAATCCACTTACCTAGACTCCCATCCCTGTCTGTCTGTTCCCCATATACCCAGGATAACAGGCTCAAGAACGACATCTGCAAAGTATGTTAGCTCAGTAAAATAAATAGACTGCCAGCAGGTCATAGCAAAATACCTGCCCTCATTTCCAAACTCTCCAGGGACAAGTAGGAAATTAAGACCAACTGGAAAAGGACTGACTTTTCCAGAGAGTTTCTATGACGAAAAAATATCTAGATAGTACTGGATTCTGAAAATAATCCATGAAAGGCAGGAGTCTACATATTCTGCTCAAGTTAAATGTATGTGTCTCTTTGTAAAAGAAATAAAAATTTTAAATAAGAAAACTTTTGAGTGAATCAAGAATTGCTACAAAAAACAAAGAAGTGTTCACTTTTAACCTGCTTTTTCACAACAGTTTTCCAATGTATTAAAAAGCAAAATTGTATGTCAATTTTGCTTACTTAAATGAGTTGAAACATAGTTAATTGATACCATAAAGCTCTCTCTTACTATCATTAAAATCTAAACAACCTTTGAAATTTAGATAATTATAAGTGGTAAGCTATAAATGATAAAAACATTCAATAAATACTGTGTTTCCCTAACAAATTAAAATTTATATAAATTTCATTTAAAGTCAAGTACACTGTTCACGAGGCTCAGTTTTTCCTACTATTATATGTAATGTTGTACATTGACTAGATCCCAGATATCCAAATAGTTCTGTACAAGCCACAAATGTAAAAAGCTGTATGGTCTGAAATGCAATGTTGCTTTCAAATCAATATAAATAATCTCAGTAGTATTGCCCTTCCCACATGCCACCTTCCACACCCCAGTCACACTGGCCTGCTATCTTCCTCAAATATACACTGTGATTTTTCCTCGGGGCCTTGAATCTGTTTTTCTCTCTGCTTAAAACTCTCTTCCTGGGATACTCACATGGCTGGCTCCTTCTTATTATTCAGGTCTTCAGTCACATGTCATCATCTCAGTAAGACCTTACCAGACTGACCTCCTTAATTTAATTAGATTCCTTCCATTATTCTCTATTACTTGACACTGTTTGTTTCCCTCACGGCAATTATCACAACCTGAAATTGTCTTCTTTACTTATCTATTACTATCTCCCCTGTTTGAGGTTTATTCATGAAAGCAGGAACCTTGTTTGTCTGTTTTATTCATGACTGTCCTCAGCGTTTAAAACAGTGTCTGACACATTAAAAAAAAAAAAAAGGAACCCAAACTCATTCCCATTGAGTTGATTCTGACACACAGAGACCCTATAAGACAGAGTAGAGCTGCCCCATAGGGTTTTCAAGGCTGTAATCTTTATGGAAGCCAACTGCCACATCTTTCTCCCATGGAATGGCTGGTGGGTTTGAACTCCCAACCTTTTGGTTAGCAGCCTAGTGCTTAACCACTGTGCCACCAGGGCTCCTGTCTGGCACATTAAAAAAAAAAAATTTTTTTTTTTTAGTAGATGTTAAATATTTTTTGAATGAATGAAGTATATCAGAGGAAAATTCTTTTTTTTTTTTTAATAAGGCCAGAATGAAGAGTCTAACATGAAATTGGCGGTCTATATATTTTAATACAGTTTGATTTCTAAAGATGTAATTTACCCTAACCAGGGTAAAAAAAAGTATTTACAAATATTTACAAAAACAACAGTTTTCGGATTCAACATTAAATTTTCATTGAGCACTTACTATGTGTCAGATTGTGGTTAGTCACGTTCTGTACCTAATATCATTAAGTATTCATAATCACTGAATTAATTTTATAGGTGAAAAAACTTAGGTCCCAAAGAACTAACCTGCCAAATTTATATAGCTACAAAGCTGGTAAACTTGCATGGTGGTCACTCAATTTACTGACTGGATGATCCAGGATGTGAATTTTAATCACCTAATTCCAAGCTCTAATCTTGCAGCTACCACATTCTTATAGTGATAATTTGCTGTACTTGTAAAACCACTGAATTTATAAGCAAGGTATTAAACACCATAAACTTCAGTTGTTTGATTCTAAGTGTTCTGTGGGGGGCAGTGGTGGTTCAGTGGTAGAATTCTCACATTTTATTCAGGAGACCCAGGTTCGATTCCTGGTCAATGCACCTCCTGTGCAGCCCACACCCTTCTGTCAGTGGAAGCTAGCATGTTGCTATGACGCTGAACAGGTTTCAGCGGGAGCTTCCGGACTAAGATGGACTAGGTAGAAAGGTCTGGAGATCTACTTCCAAAGATCAGCCAGTGAAAACCCTACAGATTACAATCATTTGATCTGCCACTGACCACCGGTATGGCACAGGACTGGGAGGGTTCTGTTCTGTCGTGAAAAGGGTCTCTATGAGTCAGGGGCTAACTCTACAGCAGCTAACAACAATAACAAGTATCCTGTATCTGAACAGAGTATACTTTGCTAATTTCGAACATATGTATAAACCTGGATCCTAAACACAGATATATCAAATAACCAGAATCTCATTTCCAGATTTATTGTGTTAGTAAATAAATTGATATTTGGATTGACTTACAAAAATAGCTTCATGAATGTCCATCAGTAACACAAAACCTTATCTCCTGCATCCCTAGTACAGACAGTACAGTCATTGATCTTTAATAGGCATAACATTGACCCTGAGGCACTACAAGATGCTCAGAGATAAGGCACAGTATCTTCATCAACCTGAAAATGAGAAATAATTGCATTCTATGTTTTAAATTAGTAAATCAAATTAGCCAGCAATAACCAGAATATTACATTCAAAAAAATTGATTAACCCATAAATTCTAGGCATTTAGACGTTTGCCACTATACTTTCACTGGCATTGGAAAATATACTCAGTAATAGTTTGAATATTACAGGTTTAATAAAAAGAATAACTCCGTAACATTCAAACTTGCCTAGATAGGATGAGCTATCTTGGGAGGTGGTAAATATCCTATAACCAGAGGGTTTCAAACAGAAGTTGTTGTTGTTGTTAGGTGCCATCAAGTTGGTTCCAACTCATAGAGACTCTATGCACAACAGCACGAAACACTGCCCGGTCCTGCACCATCCTTACAATCATTGTTATGCTTGAGCTCATTGTTGCAGCCACTGTGTCAATCCACCTCATGGAGGGTCTTCCTCTTTTCCACTGACCCTGTACTTTGTCAAGCATAATGTCCTTCTCAAGGGACTGATCCTTCCTGACAACATGTCCGAAGTAGGTAAGACGCAGTCTTGCCATCCTTGCCTCTAAGGAGCATTCTGGTTCCACTTCTTCCAAGACAGATTTGTTTGTTCTTTTGGCAGTCCGTGGTATATTCAATATTCTTCCCCAACACCACAATTCGAAGGCGTCAATTCCTCTTCAGTCTTCCTTATTCATTGTCCATCTTTTACATGCATATGATACGATTGAAAATAACATGGCTTGGGTCTGGGGCACCCGAGTCCTCAAAGTGACATCTTTGTTTTTTAACATGTTAAAAGGTCTTTTGCAGCAGATTTGCCCAATGCAACACATTGTTTGATTTCTTGATTGTTGCTTCCATGAGCATTGATTGTGGATCCAAGTAAAATGAAATCCTTGACAACCTCAGTACTTTCTCTGTTTATCACAATGTTGCTGAAAAAAGTGTAAATATATATTATAATCTGAAAAGAAATTTAAGGGCATTATCAGGAGTCTCTAAAATAAATAATTCCTTATTCTATCAAAGCATTAAAAATGTACTATAACTTTAAAGCAACCAAAAATTATTTAGTCAAAGTCCTTCACTTTAGGTTAAGAAACTAAGGCACAGGGCGGTGGAGTGATTTGCCCAAGGACACCCAGATAGTAAGACCACAGAAATTACGACCTAAGTTTTCTAGTTTCCAACTATGAACTACTCCTATATCATGCTTTCTTCCTAGTCTGATGTGTTTTCTATAGTCAAATTTCTCCCCACCTGGTCATCTCTCTGTTTTTGTTAAAAGAGACCTGTCTGCCATATCCACTGTGGTATTTACATGCTATTTACTTAATCCCTTTATCAACAACTTCTAATTCACAACCTTGACGAAAACCTGTTTTCTGTTGAGGAAATTAGAATTATAATATCAAACACAAAAAATAAAGCCATATCTAAAACTTAAAATATTTTTAAGAGGCACTTAGCGCTCTGTTCATGTCTCCAAATATGTGCAATAACTAGAGCTTTTAGTTGTCAGAGTCTTTTCACACATACAATTTCACATGATTGTTATGATACTCCCGCAGGATAGGATCAATAGTAAGTATCCCCATTTTACAAATAAAAATAGAGGTTATTTAACCTTCTCGAGGTCACATGGCTCATTTTTATTAGAGCCAAAATTCAAACTCTGTTCTCTGACTCTAGACCTTTTGTTGTTTCCACTGTATTACACCATCCCACTTTTGGCATCACGCTTATTTCTCAGCCAATATATCTAACTCCTCTCAAAGTATTTGTTCTTAGCTGTTCCACTGTTACTTAAATTTTAGATGTCATAAATGAACTCACCCTGTTTATCCATTAGTCAGCCTTCCTCCCAATTTCCCATTCTTATTCTAATACCACCCAACTCTCAACATATTTAGTCACCCAGTCCTGTTAATTCTTTATTCAAGGTCCCTTGTCTCTCTGTGAGCGATTAAAAATCCTCATTGTCTCTCACTAGTATTCTGGAATAGTAAATCTCCAAGCTTTGTCTTTTGGTTATTAGGTTTATTTAAACACATAGCATACCCCTAAAAGCATACTTCCAATTACTTGAAATTGTTCAAAGGGAATAATGTAAATAAAATTTTAAAAAAAGGTACAAAGCATATTAAAAGTAAAATGTTTCTTCGATAACAAAGATGTAAAGTTCTTAATGATGTCTTTTATTTAAATTCTCCAAATATTAATTTTCCCACTGTATTTACATAATCTCATCAATTCTGGAAACCGTATATACAACAAGTTTTTCAGATTTTTATTTCCCTTTGTAATTATTTGCCACATTATATAACAAGTAGCAACATCATGATTCACTTAAGACAAACCAAGATGAAGTCTTCAATTGAAAACATCACTTTGTTGGGGGCAGAAATCTGTTGTCTAATGCTCAATGATGGGAATAGCATCTATTGACATAGTGAAATTAAGCTAAAAGGGAAAAAAGGCTCTTTGCTGGACACAGATAAGGAATGCAATTGAATGTTATTTCTGACTCTGATTTCCATGAACGTGTACCTTTAGGGAAGACATCATCTACCTTGCAAAATAGCTTCCAGAAGATTGTTCTGAATGAAGCTATAGTCAGGAAGTGAGCAACTGTGAAAGAATGGAGATAGCATAGGATACTAATATATTTCTGAATGATGTTGAAAAAGTAAGCCCCCAGAGATTTTTGGGCAGGTCACTGAAGAAATGAGAAACGCAAATAGGAAAGCTAAAGAGGACATACGGTGCAGTTTCTTCCAGCTTAATTGGCTTATTAATACAAGAATAATTTTGGGGCCTTCCCTAAATTGACTAGTTTAAAGCATGTGACAAGAAAAGTGGTGGGTAACTCCTCAGAGGTGTACTGCTCTTAGAAGTGGTTCTCAAACTTTAGCATGCATCAGAATCATCTGGAAGGCTTATTAAGATTGCTAGGTTCCATTCTCAGCATTTCTGATTGAGTTGGTCATGGGTGGATTCCCCAAATTTACTTTTATAACAAATAAATTCTGCAGCCAGTTAAGAGATCACACTTTGAGAACCATTGGTCTGTGGATTAGGTTGATGAAACTTTCTTAAATTGATATGGCCTAATGAAGCTGTTCCTGCTTATTGTTTTAGATACAGCTCTATCATATAAGTTTACATTTGTCTGGGACTCTAGCTATTGCTAGCTAAAACATTTTAATTATATTATCAGTGGGTCCTGTACTTATACAATATAATTTATAGTCTCTGCTATTGACTGTCATAAAATGATTGAATGTAAGATTTGGAAGAATCCTTAGAAGTAGTAACCTAATCTAATGCCTTAATTCTGAGGATGAAAAAAAAGTATCCTGGTGTCATATTTAATAGACCTACACAACTGTGATTTCCAAAGCATGATTTAAAGAATGGTCTACAAACTGAATAGTTATAACTGAATATGTTCATACAGTAATCATGTCCACCCTCTTACTTGTCATGTAATCATTTTTTTCTTAGATAATTAAGAATATTCTCCTTGATGTTTATTTTAATTCAACCAGAACTTATGCAGTGCAAGTAGAAATCAGCAAGGCAGGAGATTCTTCCTGGCGAAGTTCTTTTCCAGGCAAAAAAATGTTGTGGACTCTTATGTAACACAGCCATGAACCCAAGGAGACCCTAAGAACTATTTTCTTTGGGGGGCTGGGGGGGTAATAAAGAGTCCACCACCTCAATAAAATAAATGTAAAACATTCAATTCATTTCAATATAATGAAAATATACATTTGCCAGGTAGTACTGTACATGTTCATATTCAGGATCTCGTTAAAATCCTGTAACTATGCTGTAAGATGAAAAAACTGAAGATTTTAGAATTTAAATAGCATAGGCCAGCAATATGCTTTCTTATGATAAAAACACAAAAGTTTCACTAATATATTTGCCAGCATTTATTAAATTTAGCTTCCTGACAAGTTGGCACATTTGTACCCTACTTAGGCCGAGTGACTTCATTTTCAGGAAGCAAAAATACAAATATCCTTCTAGACAGCTAGGAAGTCTAAAGATTTGTTTTCTAAGTATTCATGAATCTGGTATGGATGCCTGTCCTCCTCCTCCTCCTCTTTTAGAGAAAAACAGTGCCACTGCCAAATTAAATGATTTCCTTTCCTGGAAGCACATTTAGCATATTTTAATAGCCTCTAATAGTTTAGATAACACCTTCTACCTTAAGCAAAAACATTTTTCAGCATAGAAGAAAGAGGTCTTTTCTAGAGGCATCCCATAAACTGGTCGCTAGTTAAATTTGGCTCTATGTTCCATGGTTTCCTTGTAAAGGACAGAACATTTAACCTTCAATGTTTCTTATTTTAAATGAATTCCCCAAAGTAATGATCAAAACTCATGATTGGGACTGCCTCAGAACTTACAACAAATCTCAAGGCCAAGTCAATAGTAGGCGGCTCAATCAATTGGCAATGCTGGAAAGCCTGTCCAGGTTATAAACGATAGTCAGTACATAAACTATTTCTTTTCTCACATTTACCACTCAGTGAGTGTCAGTAGACACGTCACCCTATATTTGAAAGCAGTTTGAAGGGCTAAGGAGCCATAATGAAGGCTATCTTTGCTTGCTAACAGAAGACTTAGGAGAAAGACAAAAAGAAAGCATCTTGAGGCCACACATCACTGGAGCTGCATTTCAAGAAGCTCTTGAATCCATCAACAAATCCAGCTTTTAAGGAATAATCTCCCAAAAGAATTTACTGTTTGCTTTCAACACTTAATAAATGTGCCTAAAAATAATTTGTTATTTATTTACATTGTTTTCATGATTAAGTTTGGTGTCTCTGTGAATAAAATGGAGACTGAAGCACCCATTATATCATTGCGGCTAATATTTTTTTATAATAAAAAGGATGAATTTATGACCACTGATTAGAAACAAATTTAATCCGAAGTTGCCAATTAGTAAAAGACTTGTACTTGGAAATGCATATACTTTCCCTGGGCTCTGAAGCTCTTCTTGAATACATCATTCAAAGCACTATGACCTCTTTAAAGTTACCCTGTAGGTGAGTCATCTGATTCCCTCTATTCAATAAATACACAAGATAAGAGTCACACAAAAAAAGGGATGAGAAGCAGTTTCCAGACTACTTATGGAAAGCTGTTGTCTCTTCCCCTCTGCCAAACAAAAAGAGGGTTTGGAGACGGGACCTGGAAACCCACCAGCACCACTACCAAAGGATAATATGAGGGTTTTTCTGGAGGGCCTGGACCAGACAGGAGAAGAAAGGAGAAATGAAATAGCTTTAAAAAATGTTTGTGTGTACACCAGCAACTTAAGAATATGCACCAAAATGCAGATCCCAAAATTAAAATACACAATTACTCTAAATGATACATATTCGGTGCCAGCTCTGTAGCAGGTGAACCCAATATACTGACAAGGCCAAATCCAGAAGTTATACATTTTCTTTTATTTGGTCACTACTAGAAGTAGCATCCACAGAGAATAAGACATATCTTTCCCATTAAACATAAGAACAAGAAAAAACTTCAGGACTTACACTCGTCTTTTCATCAGTTTCATATTCAAAACACTGGTTTTGTTTATTTTGTTCAACACATGAACCATTTTCTTTTGACCCACTGCAACCTGTAAGCTAAAGAAAGGTTTAAAAATCAACACATTTGTCCTCTGCAATGTAAATTAGCATAAAAACCTTTAAAACTTTTAACATAAGCACTAAAATATCTAAGACCCCAATAAGTATTATTAGACATTGCTTATGTTCATTTTAGGATATAAATGTACTATCTAACCCATTTTTATCTTGCTCCCAAAGAGAAAACATAAAATGGGACAGTTATTCTAAGGCAATATTTTACATTTCAAAGCTTTTTGCCAGGAAGTGTTGAACTAGGACTACTCAAAGCTAAATTAATTATCTGGTAAAAGCTGAACATGGTTAATGGGAAAATAGAAGGGTTGATTTCATATTATATAAGCTCTCACACTTGCAGAAACCTTTACTCTATAGCACCTGCTGGATATCTCAGCACAAGCAGAGGAACTGATTGTCTTGGCCTCAACTATCTTTTTAAAGATTTTTGTATAGTTCATAGCCTTCCAGAGCAAAGAGAAGGTTTACTTACTGGCCATTATAGAAGACTTTTGTTCCCTAAACTAAGGGTTCATCTTTTGTAATACAACTCAGTCTGTGTGAATATAACACCTGACTCTCTTCACATTGCCCTGTAGAAATTGGGGCTTGAAGAACTAGAGCAAAATAATGCTCATACTCCGACTACTCCTATTTTTGTGAATAATGAAGTTCTTTGTCTCTGACCCAGGAGTCTCCAGTCTTCTGCCAGCATCCATGAGACTGTGGAAGGCAGGCTAACTTCTTAGCTTGCAAGTAGGGTAAACTCTTATACCCGTCACAGTTCTTGACAGTTTTTGATGAAAAGAATGGAATACTGACAGAGTCATGGCTATCTGGAAGAAGAATGAGGGGTTTGTGGGCTCATGAGTAAGATTTGTGAGCTGTCTGGGAATTGTTAGCAAACATGTTAGCCAAATTGTCTGTTCAACTGCATAATAATGGTCCTCCACATTAATGAGGAGGAATTTGGGTAGTGGTTGCTGGCCTAGTACCATACCAGAAAACAGATTCAACACCGGGAAATCATTCTTCCTTATTTAATTTGTTTGTTCATCCACCTGTACATCTATTCATTCACCTAATTTAATTCTTTATTTGTTCATTCATTAAACATATATTTATTGATCTCTGAGACAGGAAGACATTAAGATGGACAACTTATTCTCCAAGGAGCTCCAAGGAAACAGATATGTATATATACAATTTATAATACAATGAGTTAGTCACAATAATAGATGTAAAGTGTGGGAACAGAGAAGAGGAGCATCTGCATCAACTGTGGAATCAAAAAAGGCTTCCTGAAGGATGTGAAATTTAAATAATGCTATGAACAAGGGGGAGTTATCTAGACATGCAACAGTGTTCAGTGTAATAGCAAATAGTTGAGAGGACTTGAGAGGCCTCATGCTCAGAAGGGAAAAGCATGGTGTTGGAGTTGGAAAGAAATTAGATTAGAATCCTTTTACCTCTACAAGTTGTGTGGAATGGAGCAATAAAAAATTAAGTTCTATGGATCTGATTTTTCTCATGTAAAATATGAAGATAAGTCACCTATCACGTGGGGTCTCTATCTCCGCATCAACCATCCCATAGCTGGGGAGGGTACTATGAATCTATAGCTTTCCTACCTCATACCAGTTGGTGTTTTATACATACTTCCTAAGTACACACAAAGCACTCAATACTTTGACTGGTTTCTATGCTTTTGTATCCCTGCCATTAGTCCTTTCCCTGGCAACTTACCATCAGTTTTACACTCATAGAAATAATAATTTTCTTCATATTTCTATCCTTCATTCATTCTTTAAACAAACAACTTTGATCACTCTTGCTCCAAAGCTAGCAATCTATCTCTAACCTTCTCCTCCCCAGCAAAATCAATATTCTTAAAATAATAACAACTAATAATAACACTCTTAATAATAATAGCAACAACAACACAACAATAGCAAGAGAATCATTTAATGAAAAGTTATAATAACCGAGGTCCCGTTGTTAAGATGTTGATACACATTTTGTATGCATCATCTCATTTAGTTTAAAAATAAACTCTATGGAGAGGCGGGGCCAAGATGACAGAATAGACAGACACTTATGGCAAGCCCTTTTACAACAAAGACCTGGGGAAAAAAAAGTGAAATGAGTATATTTATGACAAGCTAGGAGCCCTGAACATCAAAGGCAAAGTCAGAAAATGAACTGAGCGGCAGGGGGAGGAAGGGACAGTTCAGAAGTGGGGAGGAATTACCCAAGCTGAATTACCTGGAGCCCTCAGGCACCATTCCTGGAAGCAGCTGCAGAGGGCTGGTACTAGCACTTGAATGCAATTTCCTCAGAGAGAAGAAGCCAGCCACACAGCCTACTCACACCTCTGGAACCAGAGAAGAATGGAGCTCTCGGCAAAAGCTAAGTACCTGCATATATTTTACCACGCCCCCCACTCCCAAGCCAGCTTCAGCAGCTGTTGATTTCCTGGACCTGAGATAGGACATGTTGAGTGCCTAGAGCCATCCTCCTGGCCTTGGAGAAGGAATAAATCTGCAGTTGGGGGAAAAGATACTTTGCCAGCTCCACTAAGCTGGGGAGCTCAGGACAGAAGCGGCTCCTGTCCAGGCATAAATGGTCTGTAGACTTTGAGTACCTTTCCCCCCTGCATGGACCTGTGTGGGCCTATTTCAGGAGAATAGGCCCTTGTTGGCAGACTCCAACCATTTCAGCTGTGTAGCGGAGAGGTGGGTGTTTGTTTGACACCACTTTGCCTATTAAACAGGGTCCTCACCTACCCACATCAGGGACCTGAGGACTGGTGGCTCCACTCAGTTCACCCAGCCACCCGCGAAAGGGGTCCAAGGATAACTTGTACCTCCCAGTCCCTACAGCCAAAAAGTTTGGGTGCCCATGATCTGTCTGCAGAACCCACCCACCTGCACACTCTAGGGAAGAGGGACGTGCTTTCCTCAGAAACACTTGGGGAACAATTCTCAGCACCATGCCTTGTTCAGAGTGTGACCCCCTGCTGCAACAAGATACCAGTACCTACACCAATAACCTCTGCTCCTCTAAGACTGTAGGACAAGGCCTGTACCACACACTTGATAAGCAGCTACCTGGACACCTGAGCTGAATCCATACAAGAAATGTGAATGGACCCCTAGACTAATATCCCTGATAACAGCTTTACTCATCCAGTGACAGGACGTCAGAGCTTCAAAGGTGAAAATAATCAAGCTAGCTCATTCAAACAACCTATTTGGGCATATCAAAACAAAACAAAGCAAGAAGCTAAGATACAGTAAGCAAACATAAAACAAACTAATACAATAACTTATAGAGGGCTCAGAGACAAAAGTCAATATCAAATCACATAGAGAAACAGACCATGATTACTTCAACAAACTCTCAAAACAAAGAATCAAGGGATCTTCTAGATGAAAGTGCCTTCCTGGAATTACCGGATGCAGAATACAAAATATTAATATACAGAACCCTTCAAGACATCAAGAAGGAAATCAGAGACTATGCAGAACAAGCCAAGGAACACACAGATAAAGCAATTGAAGAAATTAAAAAGATTATTCAGGAACATAATGAAAAATTTAATAAGCTGGAAAAATCCACAGACAGCAATCAGAAATTCAGAAGATTAACAATAAAATTACAAAACTAGACAACTCAATAGAAAGTCAGAAAAGCAGAACTGAGCAAGTGGAAGGCAGAATTAGTGAACTTGAAGATAAAGCACATGGCACCAATACATCTGAAGAAAAATCAAATAAAAGAATTTAAAAAAAATGAAGAATACTTAAGAATCAAGTGGGACTCTATCAAAACAAATAACCTATGAGTGACTGGAGTACCAAAACGGGGAGGGATAACAGAAAATACAGAAAGAATTGTTGAAGATTTGTTGGCAGGCAACTTCCCTGATCTTGTGAAAGATTAGAAGATATTTATCCAAGACACTCATCGAACTCCACATAAGGTAGATTTCAAAAGAAAATCACCAAGGCATATTATATTCAAACTTGCCAAAACCAAAGATAAAGAGAGACTTTTAAGAGTAGCTAGGGATAAATGAAAAGTCACCTACAAAGGAAAGTCACTAGGAATAAGCTCAGACTACTCAGCAGAAACCATGCAGGCAAGAAGGCAATGGGATGACTTATATAAAGAACTGAAGGAAAAAAAATTGCCAAGCAAGAATCATATATCCAGCAAAACTGTCTTTCAAATATGAAGGTGAATTAGGACATTTCCAGATAAACAGGAATTTAGGGAATTTGTAAAGACCAAACCAAAACTACCAGAAATACTAAAAGGAGTTCTCTGGTAGAAAATCAACAATATCAGGTATCAACTCAAGACTAGAACACTGGACAGAGCAATCAGATGCGAACCCAGACAGGGAAATCACAAATATAAATCAAGATAAAATGTTCAAAACAGGGCAACAACGATGTTATTATGTAAAAGAAGACAATATTAAAACAATAAAGAGGGACTAAGAACTGTAGTCACAGATCTTTCATATGGAGAAGAAGATAAGGTGACATAAAAAAATAAAAGCTAAGTTTAAATTTAGAAAAATAGGGGTAAATATTAAATATTAAAGTAACCACAAAGAAGACAAACAACCCTACCCATCAAAATAAAACACAAGAAAAAAAAAAAAAAAGAGAGACTCAGCAGAAACAAAATCAACAACAACAAATAAGAGGAAAAGACAATCTATAAACTACTCAGCACAAAAAACTAACTGGGAAAAAGAAACTGTCTAAAACACATAAAAAAGACAACAAAATAACAATAAACTCCTACCCATACCTATCCATAATTACACTGAACATAAATGGACTAAATGCACCAACAAAGAGAGAGTGGCAGAATGGATTAAAAAAAACATGATCTGTCTATACGCTGCATACAAGAGAAACACCTTAGACTTAGAGACACAAAAAAACTAAAACTCAGAGGATGGAAAAATATATATCAAGCAAACAACAACCAAAAAAGAGCAGGAGTGGCAATATTCATTTCTGACAAAAGAGACTTTAAAGTTAAATCTACCACAAAGGCCCAGAAGGACACCATATAATGATTAAAGAGACAATACACCATTAGCATATAATGACAGAACTGCAAAATACATACAACAAACTCTAACAGTATTGAAAAGTGAGAGAGACAGCTCCATAATTATAGTAGGAGACTTCAACACATCACTTTCGCTGAAGGACAGGACATCCAGAAAGAAGCTCAATAAAGACACAGAAGATCTAAATGTCACAATCAGCCAACATGACCTTATAGACATACACAGAACACTCCACCCAACAGCAGCCAAGTGTACTTTCTTTTCTAGTGCACATGAAACATTCTCTAGAATAGACCACATATTAGGTCATTAAACAAGCCTTAGGAGAATCCAACTGCATAATAATGGCCATAAAAGTAGAAATCCGTAACAGAAAAATCAGGGAAAAGAAATCAAACACTTGGACACTGAACAATACCCTGCTCAAAAAAGACTGGGTTATAGAGGACATTAGGATGGAATAAAGAAATTCATGGAATCCAACTTCCTATCAGAACCTTTGGGACACGGTGAAAGCAGTGCTCAGAGGCCAATTTATATCAATAAATGCACACATACAAAAAGAAAACAGGGCCGAAATCAAAGAAGTATCCCTACAACTTGAACAAATAGAAAGAGAGCAACAAAAGAAACCCTCAAGCACCAGAAGAAAGCAAATAATAAAAATTAGAGCAGAACTAAATGAAATAGGAACCAGAAAAACAATTGAAAAAATTAACAAGACGAAAAGCTGGTTTTTTGAAAAAATTAACAAAATTGATAGAACATTGGCCAAACTGACAAATGAAAAACAGGAGAGGAAGCAAATAACCCAAATAAGAAATGACATGGGCAATATTACAACTGACCCAACTGAAATAAAAAGGATCATATCAGATTACTGTGAAAAATCGTACTGTAACAAATTTGAAAGCCTAGAAAAAACGATGAGGTCCTAGAAACAATCTAACTACCTAAATTAACACAGAGGGAGAACTAAATAGACCCATAACAAAAGAAGAGATAGAAAAGGTAATCAAAAAACTCCCAAGAAAAAAAAGCCCTGTCCCAGACGGCTTCACTGCCGAGTTCTACCAGAATTTCAGAGAACAGGTAACACCACTAATACTAAAGGTATTTCAGAGCACAGAGAAGGATAGAATACTCCCAAACTCATTCTATGAGGCCAGCATATCCCTGATACCAAAACCAGGTAAAGACACCATGAAAACAGAAAATTACAGACCTATATTCCTCATGAACTTAGATGCAAAAATCTTCAACAAAATTCTGGCTAATAAAATTCAACAACATATCAAAAAAATAATTCACCATGATGATGCGGGATTCATACCAGGTTAAAAAAAAAAATTTTTTTTTTTTATACAGGGAAGGTTCAACATTAGAAAAACAATTAATGTAATCCATCGCATAAATAAAACAAAAGACAAAAATCACATGATTTTATCAATGGATGCAGAAAAGCCATTTGACAAAGTTCAATACCCATTCATGATAAAAACTCTCAGCAAAATAGGAATAGAAGTAAAATTCCTCAACATAATAAAGGGCATTTATACAAAGCCAATAGCCAACATCATCCTAAATGGAGAGAGCTTGAAAGCATTCCCCCTTGAGATCGGGAACCAGTCGAGGATGCCCTTTACCACCACTCTTATTCAACATTGTGCTGGAAGTCCTAGCCAGAGCAATTAGGCTAGACAAAGAAATAAAGGGCATCCGGATTGGTAAGGAAGAAGTAAAAGTATCTCTATTTGCAGATGACATGATCTTATACACAGAAAACCCTAAGGAATCCTCAAGAAAACTACTGAAAGTAATAGAAGAGTTCAGCAGAGTCAGGATACAGGATAAATATACAAAAATCATTTGGATTCCTCTACACCAACAAAAAGAACATCAAAGAGGAAATCACCAAATCAATACCATTTACAGTAGCCCCCAAGAAGATAAAATACTTAGGAATAAATCTTACCAAAGATGTAAAAAGCTTATACAAAGGAAACTACAATACACTTCTGCAAGAAACCACAAGAAACCTACATAAGAGGAAAAACATACTTTGCCCATGGATAGGAAGACTTAACATTGTAAAAATGTCTATTCTACCAAAAGCCATCTATAGATACAATGCAATTCTGATCCAAATTCCTATAACATTCTATAATGAGTTGGAAAAACCAATCACCAACTTCATATGGAAGGGAAAGAGGCCCTGAATAAGTAAAGCATTACTGAAAAAGAAGAACAAAGTGGGAGGCCTCACTCTACCTGATTTTAGAACCAATCATTATACCACCACAATAGTCAAAACAGCCTGGTACTGGTACAACAGATACATAGACCAATGGAACAGAATTAAGAATCCAGACATAAATCCATCCACATATGGTGCTGCCATAACTGGATAGCCATCTGCAAAAAAAATAAAACAAGACCCATACCTCACACCATGCACAAAAACTAACTCAAAATGGATCAAAGACCTAAATATAAAATCTAAAACAATAAAGATCACGGAAGAAAAAGTAGGGACAACTAGGAGCTCTAATATATGGCATAAACAGTATACAAAACATTACTAACAATGCAGAAGAGAAACTAGGTAACTGGGAGCTCCTAAAAATCAAACTTGTGCTCATCCGAAAACGTCACCAAAGGAGTAAAAAGACTACCTACAGACTGGGAAAAAGTTTTTAGCTGTGTCATGTCCAATCAGTGCCTGATCTCTAAAATCTACATGATACTGCAAAAACTCAACTACAAAAAGACAAATAACCCAATTAAAAAATGGGGGAAAGACATGAACAGGCACTTCACTAAACAAGACATTCAGATAGCTAACAGATACATGAGGAAATACTATCATTAGCCATCAGAGAAATGCAAATCAAAACCACAATGAGATTGCATCTCACTCCAACAAGGCTGGCATTAATCCAAAAAACACAAAATAATAAATGTTAGAGAGGCTATGGAGAGATTGGAACACTTATACACTGCTGGTGGGAATGTAAAATGGTACAACCACTTTGTAAATTGATTTGGTTCTTCCTTAAAAAGCTAGAAATAGAACTACCATACAATCGAGCAATCCCAAGTCTTGGAATATAACCCAGTAAAATAAGAGCCTTTACAAAACAGATATATGCACACCCATGCTCATTGCAACACTTTTTACAATAGCAAAAAGATGGTAGCAACCAAGGTGCCCGTCAACAAATGAATGGATAAATAAATTATAGTGTATTCACACAATGGCATACTATGCATCAATAAAGAACAGTGATGAATCTGTGAAATATTTCATAACATGGAGGAACTTGGAAGACATTATGCTGAGTGAAATTAGTCAGTTGAAAAAGACAAATATTATATAAGACCACTAATATAGTTTAAACAGAGAAGAAAATATTCTTTGATGGTTACAAGGGGCGGGGAGAGAGAGGGGTATAAACTAATTAGATACTAGATAAGAACTATTTCAGGTGAAGGAAAAAACAACACACAGTACAGGAGAGGTCAGCACAACTGGGCTAAACCAGAAGCAAAGAATTTTCCTGAATAAATTGAATGCTTTGAAGGCCAGCGTAGCAGGGGCGTGGGTTTCAGGACCATGGTTTCAGGGGACATTAAAGTCAATTGACATAATAAAATCTATTAAGAAAGCATTCTGCACCTGACTTTGGAGCGTGGAGTCTAGAGCCTTAAACGCTAGCAAGTGGCCATGTAAGATGCATGAATTGGTCTCAACCCACCTGGAGCAAAGAAGAATAAAGAACACCAAAGACACAAGGTAACTGTGAGCCCAAGAGACAGAAAGGGCCACATAAACCAGAGGCTACATCAGCCCAAGACCAGGAGAACTAGATGGTGCCTGGCTACAACCAATGACTGCCCTGACGGGAAACACAACAGAGAACCCCTGAGGGAGAAGGAGAGCAGTGGGATGCAGACCCAAATTCTCATAAAAAGACCAGACTTAATGGTCTGACTCAGACTAGAAGGACCCTGGTAGTCATGGTCCCCAGATCTTTTGTTAGCCCAAGGCAGGAACCATTGCCAATGCCAACTCTTTAGACAGGGATTAGACTGGACTATGGGATAGAAAATGATACTGGTGAAGAATGAGTTTCTTGGATCAAGTAGATGCATAAGACTGTGTTGGCATCTCCTGTCTGGAGGGGAGATGAGAGTGAAAAGGGGGTCAGAAGCTGGCTGAATGGACACAAAAAGAGAGAGTGGAGGGAAGGAGTGTACTGTCTCCTTAGGGGGAGAGCAATTAGGAGTATATACAAAAAAAAAAAAACCCAGTGCTGTTGAGTCTGTCCCGACTCATAGCAACCCTATAGGACAGAGTAGAACTGCCCTGTAGAGTTTCCAAGAAGCGCCTGGAGGATTCAAACTGCCAACCCTTTGGTTAGCAGCCAGAGTATATAGCAAGGTGTATACAAATTTTTGTATGAGAGACTGACTTGATTTGTAAACTTTCACTTAAAGTACAATAAAAATAAATAAATAAATCTTTATGAAGTAAGCACTATCAACCTTGTTTTCTAGGTGAAAAAACAGAACCTAGCTCTGTCTGAATGCAAAGCTTGTGCATCTAATCACTACACTAAAGTCCTGAACCACTTCCTTAACCACTTATCCTTTAACTTGTCATGATGTGGTCCCCAAACCTGCAGTATCAGTACCACCTGGGAAATTGCTAGAAAAACAAATTATTGGGCCTCACCTCAGATCTACTGAATCAGAAGCTATGGGGGTATAGCCCTGTAATCAATATGTTAAAATGTTAAACGATTTAGGTGTTTAAAATAAGACAAGTGAGCCACTTTATAAGGAACATGCAGAGAGTGAAAGATAGCAGTTGGCAAAATGGAGAGCTCAAGCCCCATCTAACTGCCCATCACTGGTCAGTTCCAGCCATGTGTTGCAATGAGGAAACCCAGAATCCAGTGTTGTCGGATGTTAAGAGTTTTCAAGAGCACACTGAAGTCTGAACTTTTATGTGAAATATGTTGATTTTTAAATGTTGACAACAATTGTATATTTTTAAAATACCATGTGAGCTAGCTGTGAATGAACCAAGCAGAATATATATCTCTGTGCTGGAGTTTACATAAGGACAGTCAGGTTATGACCTCTGCTTTAACCCTTGCTTCCCTGAATACTGCATCCTTGAAAATTCACCAAGGACCTTGTAGTCCTCATTGTCTTCCACTTTCTCTGGCTTTCTATTGTCTTCATTGACTTCTGCCTTTCCCTAGAATTCCATACCCTTTACTACTCCCACTTTCTTGAAACTCTTACACCTATATTCAGAAACCTAAGTCTCTCCTAGTTTCCACCCTATTTCTCTGAGGGCCTCTTTCTTTTTCATCTACCTCTTCCTTCTTTTGGCTGAGTTCAGCCATTACTCCTAAATTCCTTTCCTGTATACCTTCTTTCAGAGTCCCTGGGTGGTGCAAATGGTTAAGCATGTGACTATAAGCCAAAAGTTGGTGGTTCGAACCTACCCAGAGGTGTTTTGAAAGATAGGCCTGGCACTCTGCTTCTAAAAGGTCACAGCCGTGAAAACCCTATGGGGCAGTTCTACTCTGCACACATGGGGTTGCCATGAATTGGAATCAACTTGACAACAACTAACAAAAATAGCAACTCACATGCCCCCTCTTCCACAAAGCCTGCGCTGATCCCCTTCCTTCCTCTCTCATTCTATGATGCCCTCAGAAATACATGCTTCACCTATATATCTATGTTTTTAATAATGATTTATTCACTTAATTTGTTTTAAGAACAATCTAGATTATAAGCAAAAGGGAAAATAAACAGTATCATTTATGTTTGTCTTAACCATTCAAGTAGATCTTAAGTTTCTTGAAGTCAATGAGTCTATTACCATCTTCATATCCTTCACAATGCCTAAACAAGTATGTAAGAAATTTGTAAAACTATTTAATTACATAGCATGTACACAAGTGTATCCTATATTACACAATATACCCTGAAAAATACTTGGTACCTTTCATTAAATGAATTCATCTTTTATATGTATCAGAAAAATTTATTATTTAAAAGAAACTTATTGTGAGTTAAAAACAAGATCAGAGACTCTTCATAGAATAAGTAAGTACTCAAATGATTTAACAGTTTTGTAGATTTGTTTATACTATTTTACTCAAACCTGGAATTCTTTTCTTTCAAAATGCATTTTAGTACTTGTGAGCATCATACACAAAAGCTGTGTCTTTGCAAGAACCAAAGGCCTTAGGAACTCCAAAAGTTATGTTAAACAAAGCTCCATGATGCCAAACCACTGGAAAGCACTGCCTGTTCCCATCCTCTAGGAATATGGTCTATACCCATTAGCCTAAGGCAGGAGCTCGGCCCCGCTTTGGAGTAGCTCTGCTCTAATTCTGTTAATATTCCGTGGCCTTTACACTTCTAGATCAGCTAGCTTTATTTCATTCTGTAATATCCCCTTCAGATATAAGACATATTACAAACTGCAGAGGTGCGAGTTGAACAGTCCTTCATTTCATTGGAAATGAAATGCTGCTGCTTTATTTACTCTACCTTAGAATTACAAACAACCAATGAGCTTAAACTAAGTAGTCTTTTTTAGCTGAGAGAATAGCAGACTCCATCATTACGGTCCTGAAGATAAAGAAATTCCTTGGAAAGTTGAATGGGGAGAAACGAAATTAGGTCTAACCTAAGATCTCAAAAGAACAGAAAATCAGTTATCAAAAAAGGTCCTAGGCTTATTTATTGATGTAACAAATATTTATTAAATTCTATCATGTACAAGGTATTGAGCTAGATGATATAAGAAAAACATGAAGAACACATGGTCCATAAACAAAAAGGATTTTGTGTAGGAAAAGAAAGAAGACATATCAAAGTCATTACAAAACAGGTAGAGAACGGTGTGTTGAAGAAGTCAAAGGAAAAGGTGAACATAATGAGCAAACAAATGGAGTGGCATCAATAGAGAAAAGGAAAATATTTTTGAAAAGAACCAAACAGAAATTCAAGAGCTAAAAATAATACAATTACTGGATTGGACTCTTCAGAACAAACTATCAGCAAATTTGAAGATGTGACAATTAAAATAATATATAGAGAGAAACTAAAGCACACACACACATACACACACATACAAGATCAGAATACTAATGACTTGCAGAAAAACATCAAGCCACGTAATATAAGTGTAATTAAAGTTCCAGATAGAGAGGAAAGACTAGGGCAGAAAATATGCAAATAAGTAGTGGCTAAGTGTTTTCCAAGTTTGAAAAAATACATACATACATACATAAACACAAAGGGTAAAAATCTCAACAAACTCCACACAGAATAAACACAATGGAAGTTATACTCAGGCACACCATAGTCAAATTCATAAAAACCAAAGATAAACAAAAAATTCTTTAACAGCGGTCAGGAAAATAGACATATTAAATACTGGGGAACATCAATATGAATGACTGATGATGTCTCATTAGAAACAAAGTAATCCAGAATACAAAAGAAAGATAGCTTTAAAGTGCTAAAACAAAAAGAAAAAAAAAGTCATCCTAAAATTCTATATCCAGCAAAAATATCCTTTTAAAATGGAAGCATAATAAAGTATGTTTTCTCATAACAAAATCTAAAATCAACAACAGACAGTAACTACAAGAAATATTAAAGGAAATTTTTAAGGGGAAGAAGAAGAAAAATACAAAATATATTCTCAGATGTACACTAAGGAATGAAGAAGGCCAGAAATAGTAAATATGTGAACAAAAAATATTTTTCTCATGTCTTAACTTTCTCAAACCTCTTGAAAGCAAAAATACTAACAATGTATTTGGGGGTTATAGCATGTATAGAGGGGCCCTGGTGGTGCAGTGGTTAAGAGCTCAGCAGCTAACCAAAAGGTTGGTAGTTTGAATCCACAACCCGTCCTTAGAAACCATATAGGGCAGTTCTATTCTGCCCTATAGGGTCACTAGGAGTCAGAATAAACTCAGCAGCAATGGGTTTGGTTTTGTTTTTTTATTGTAACCTTTAAGGAGCCCTGGTAGTAAAAACAATAAAGTGCCCGGCTATTAACTGAAAGGTTGGCAGTTAGCACTACCCAGTAGCTCTGTCAGAGAAAGACCTGGAGATTTGCTTCCATAAAGATTACAGTCAAGGAAACCCTATGGGGAGGTTCTACTTTGTCATATAGGGTCACTATGCCGGAATCAAATCAACAGCATCTCGCAAAACAACACTGTCACCTTTACAGCAACTACTAAAATACTAAGCCATTAAACCCATTACAGTTGAGTTGATTTCAACTCACAGAGACCCTATAGAACAGAGTAGGACTTCCCCCATAGAGTTTCCAAGGCTGTAATCTTTATCACATCTTTCTCCTGTGGAGGAGCTGGTGGGTTTAAAGTGCTGACCTTTCAGTTAGTAGCCAAGCACTTAGCCACTGTGCCACCAGGGTTAGAGATGATAAAATGGAATACTAAAAAAAACTCAATATTTAAAGAAGGCAGAAGAGGAAGAGATAAAAACATCATCATCATCAACAACAGCAACAAAGATGGAAAACTAGAAATCTAATAGTCAAATTTATACCTAATATATCAATAACTACATCAATGGTAGATGGGCTAAACATTTCAATTAAAAGGAAGAGACTTTAGACTGGCCAAAACCAGAAAATATCCCAAATATCTATCAATAGAAGAACCAATAAACAAATTTTGGAATATTGACACAATGGAATATTGTGTCGTTGTTAGTTGCCGTTGAGTTAATTCCAGTTCACAATGACCCAGTATGTGCAGAGTAGAACTGCTCCACAGGGTTTTCAAGGCTGTGATCTTTCAGAAACCAGTCACCAGGCCAGTCTTCTGAGGTGCCTGTAGGTGAGTTGAAACCTCCAAACTTTCAGTTAGTAGTTGAGAGCTTAACCATTTTTACCACCCAAGGACTCCACTGAGCAATAAAAATAATCAAATTAGTGATATGCATGAAAATATGAATGAATCTCATTATCATTATTCTGAACAATAGAATCCAGACACAAAAGAGTGCATCCTATATGATTCCAGTCAAATGAAGTTCTAGAATAGGCAAAATTAATCTACGGCCTTGAGGAATATGGATTGACTAGCAAGGGTAATAAGAGAATTATCTGAAGTGATGAAAATGTTATATGTTTAGTGTGTATATTTGCCAAAACTCATCAAATTCTAACATTTAAGAGCTGTACATTTCATTGAATGTAAATTACATTGCGTTTTTTAAAAAGGTTATGGGGAAAAAAAGTCTTGAACGATAACTGCACTAAGGATAAAGTCTAAATTTTTAACAACCACCCCTTCTCTTCTGATTCTATCTTCAATTTCTCAATTTAAACTTCCTCCAGAAGCTTTCCCTGATCCTAAAATGGTAGGAGGTGTCCCACTCATGTGCTCCCTCAGGACAATGTAGTCCTCTTATCATTGAGCTCATCTCCCTCTGTTGAAATTACTAGCTTACTTGTGTAATCCTCCACTAGATTTTTTTTTAGATTTTAAGCCCAGTGAGGGCAGAGGAGTGTTTTCTTCACTATTGTAACCCCAAAGCTTTTCACAGAGCACACAGTATATGATCAGTCAATAAATAAATGTCAAAATATTGCATTTAAAACTTTAGCGAACTGGAAAGATTTCATGGAGGAGGGAATATTTGACTCAGGCTGAGATAGTTTTGACAACAATGTACACTGTGAATTGTATATTGTACAAAAGAAGATGGAGGAGAGAAACCAGTTAGATGAAAAATTAAAATAATTTCTACCTTATACAACGCAGTCAAATATTTGTTGAGGTACTATATTATGAGGGAAGAAAGAGGAGTGAACCATTACAAAGTATATCTTGAGGTTATATTAACAAAAGAATTGTATCTTTGTATTGTTCTCTTTTGTTTTTCATTGAATCTGGTTGGAAATATTTACAATTGTTATTGTGTTAGCATAGTTGGATTATGAGTGGTCCTTTTTCAACTTCCTTATTTTCCTAGTTTTATGAAATATTAATATGTACTTTTTTAATGGAATAGCATATGAAAACTTGGAGAAATATCTTTATTTCAAGATACAACTATTACAATAATTGATACACTTTTTATCATATCATATCTAACAGGAAGTAAAATCATTGATGGGAAGTATTTGGGGTCTTACTTATTTCTGTTTCCCTACAGTTATTTATAAAGAGTTTGGTATAGATCCTCAAAATAAACGCTTAATCTCACAATAAATGCGAAACTTCAGTAGGCAGTGAGAACATACTATTAGAGGGCTTTCAGCTCACATTTTCCTAATACTACTTGTTAAAGTCAATTAAATGAAATTATTAGAAGCTCATTTTGTGCTTTACTACCCAATATAAAACAGAACTGATACAAGCAGTTTCCTCCCTTTGAAGGCAATGGAAAGTTCATACCAAATCACTAATAGAAACTAGAACAAGCCTTAAGTATGCATTACATTTCTATGTATTTCTTGGAAATTATATTTTTTGTCACTAAGCACCAGGAAATAAACAGAAAATCTTAAAAGCTGAAAAAGGGATAAGTATGATTACCTACGGAAGATCAACAATTAAACTGAGCAGATTCTTTGCAACAATAATAGAGACCAAAGGCAATAGAGTTCATGGTGCCAAGAGAAAATAACTGCTGGCATAAAAGTTTACACTTAGCTAAATTATCATGCAAGTGAGGGTAAAAAATTAAAAAAACAAGCCAAACTAGTTGCCATGAAGTTAATTCCGACTCATGGCAACCTCATGTATTGCAGAGTAGAACTGCACTCCACAGGGTTTTCAAGGCCGTGACCTTTCAGAAACAGATTCTCAGGCCTTTCTTCCCAGGAACCTCTGGGTGGGTTCGAACTGCCAACCTTTCAGTTAGTAGTTGAGAGCTTAACCATTTGCACCACCCAGGGACTCAAAAGAATGAGAGTTACCGGGTATCATCAAGTTGATTTCAACTCAAAGAGACCCCATGCGACTCAGTAGAACTGCCCTATGGGCTTTCCTACCCTGTAATCTCTACAGAAGCAGATCGCCAGGTACAGTGAGAGTACGGACATATACATACTAAGATAATTTGACCATCAAGACCTTTACAAAAATAATTACACAGGGATATACCGCAACGAGAAGAAAACTGAACCCAGAGGAATACAAAAGTACATGAATCAGTGGTGAGCACAGAAATTAATAAAATATAAATAAGCCATTGATTTAAATTAAAAATCAAATTTTGTATTTAAATACAGGTAACAAGTTGGGGGGTTGGAGTGTACGTGAGTTGCTAAAGTACATCAAGGTCTTTGTCATATTTGGGAGAGAGTAATACTTAATAACTTTAGATTTCTTAATTTATGCCAAAATGATGACCAATAAAAGAATAGAAATACAATTAGAAGCTTCCAAATCAGCAGAGGAAAAAGATAGAAACAAATGTTGAAAATGTTACAGTACAATAGAAGGTAGAAATGGGTCGGTAAGGAAGAAAAAAAAGGATGGTAAACAATGTCCTAAAATGGTACAAGAAATCTAAATATACTGGGATCCACAATAAACGTAAATACACTAGACTCATACATTTAAAATAGGCATCAGAATGGATGAAATATGTTGGTAGTGGTAGTCAATATCTATACTGCCTAGGCACTCTTCTAGATACTTTACATGGATTAACTCATTAAGTCTCCACAAAAGCCTAAGAGATCTGAACTATCATTGTACCCATTTTATAGATATAGAAGTTGAGCCATAGAGAAGATAAGTAACATGCCCAAGGACAGACAGCTAGGAAGAGATGGGGCTGTGATTTACACTCATGTGGTCTCTCGCAGGAGTCCATGTTCCCAGCCACCACTGTATTCTGCCATGACTCAGTATAGCCATATGATCAAATGATATGTATCTATTAAAGATTATTCTATAGAAGAAGATTTATGGATATAAAAATGTTAACAGGATTATTTTGAGTGAAAAAAACTATGTTACAAAAGAAAATATATTCTAATGATATTCAAAATTCGTTAAAAATAAAGTATGCACACACAAACACACCAAAAAGAACTAAGGAAAAAAATCCAACAAAATATGGCCATGACTAATTCTGTATATTGTGATAACAGGTGATATTTCCTTCTTTATATTTCTGTAATTTCTAACTGAATAATACTGTGTGTTATTTTTATTAAACATTATTTTTTAGTGAGTCTTGTACAGTACCTGGCATAAAGTACATGCTCCATGAATGGCCAAGGAAGGGAAACAGAACCACAAAGCGCCCTCATTAACTAAAGCTGAATACAAGCTACTGAATTTGGCAATTTGTGTTATCTTACTATCAGACTCTCAGGTACTATGGTCACATAAACTGCATACTTTCTAAAGATAAACACACACAATACATGGCAAAGATCTGCATCCTTATAAGCTGCCCTCTTGTGTTTCTTTCAGGATCTGATTTTGGCATCCAACCTCAATTCTGGCTTTAGAAGAAGCCTGAAAATAAATGCCTTAGCTGTAGAAATGTAGTTATATACCAGCATCACATAGAACTCAAAAATATCAGAACTGAAAATGTGCTCATGGAGATCGCCACCTAGATATTAATTGCCTCGATTTATACATCAGAGAAAAAGAGCCACAGAGGCAAAGGGACTTGTCTCAAGTTTGCACAAGGTTTCACAGCAGAACCTTGACTGGAGTCCAGTTTTCCAGTCTCAGACAAAGAAACTGAGGTTTATTAAGGTTCAGTTATTTTTCTAAAATTACTCAGCTACCAAAAGCAGGGTCTTCTAATTAGGTTTAATCAGATTCCAAAATCCACCCTCTTTTTGAACTATAGTAAAACAGACAGTTTTTCAATTCAGGGGAACATTATTTGATCAATAAACATATCAAATATTTACTCAATAACTTATTTTCCTAGCACTTTCATTTGACTAGCATTAAAAAAGAAATAATTTATTTCTTCTTTCATGGTTGCTGTTCTTGTTACGTGAAATATTTTTTAAATTATTACCATTTGGAGATTATCCCTTTAAGAACTTTCCTGTGATCTCTTTCCTTTTTGCTTGATATTCTGTGACTTAATCTCTGAAAGACACAATACTTTAAAGCAGGTGTCATGTCATGCAAAAGAAATTCTCCTTTTAAAATTTAATTTTGTTTCTGTACCTTAGTTATTTTTGCCCTGTCAACACTGCACACAAAAGCATAGCAGTAGTAGCACTCACAACTTGGCAACAGCCCTTTGCCTGCATACCTAATGTTGTTTTTCTGCCTCCCCGTTGCTCCTGATTAAACACATTTTTATATTTAGAATGTACTTGTAGTGAAGTCATTTCCTACATGAAAGGAGAATTTTGTTGTGGCAGTGGCTACTGTCTTCCAAGACACAGAACAATTGCTAAATATCCTGGCCATTCATTTGATGCTTTTAGCCAGGCTTGATCCTGGATCAAAGATCTTGTTTGAATGTAACAGGGGGTCGTCGTCCCTTGGAAGCGTCTAGGAAATGCCTTCTTCACTGTCAGTTCTTTACATTGTAAGCATCCAGCCTGCATACCATTCTGCTTCTGTATTTTCGTATTTGCCTCACCTTTGTGATGTGGAAATGTGTATGGTAATAAAGGAAGGACATATTCACCTAATGAGTGACACATTTTATTTTTCAAATGCATTTTTTAGTTGGTTAGATGTGAAAGAATTAACGTTTGCATATAATGTCCTGTCATGGATTGAATTACGTCCCCCCAAATATGTGTTTATCAATTTGGCTGGGCCACGATTTCCAGCATTGTGTGGTTGTCCTCCACTTTGTGATTGTAATTTTATGTTTAAAAGGATTACGGTGGGATTGTAACACCACCCTTACCCAGGTCACATCCCCAATCCAATGTAAAGGAAGTTTCCCCAGGGTGTGGCCTGCACCACCTTTTATTTCTCAAAAGATGAAAATGAAAGGGAAGCAAGCAGAGAACTGGGGACCTCATAACCCCAAGAAAGAAGCACCAGGAGCAGGGCGGGTCCTTTAGACCCGGGGTTCCTGCACAGCGAAGCTCCTAGTCTAGGGGAAGATTGAGGAGAAGGACCTTCCTCCAGAGCTGACAGAGAAAGAAAGCCTTTCCCTGGAGCTGACGCCCTGAAGTTGAACTTTTAGCCAACTTTACTGTGAGAAAATAAACTTCTCTTTGTTAAAGCCATCCACTTGTCGTATTTCTATTATAGCAGCACTAGATGAGTAAGACATGTCCTAAGACTTACTATAGTTCCTATTCTAGGTACTCTACCTATATTATCTCAACCTATTCTTCACTAACAGCTTACAAGTTAACTAACAGCCCATTTTAAGCTTAGACTGGTTCAGCCCAAGGTCACTCAGCTAAGAGGTAATGGAGTCTGAATGCAAACCCAAGCAGGTTTTGTGCTCTTTACACTGAAACATACTTCACAGTGTAAATATGTTAATATGATCAAGTGGAGAAAAAAGAAACGCAGTGAGAATCCACTGTTTATTCAGCCTGCCACATTGTGGTTGCTAAGGAAATACTAAGTTAATTGTTCTAGAAGTGGACCACTAACTCTACCTACAATTTTTATCTAAGACACACAAACTGCTTTTTAAAAAGCAATGATTGGCTTTAAAAATCCATCAGTTTTCAAACATAATTATCTGCCTCTGTGTGTGTGTGTGGTGTATGTGTGTGTATGTGTGTGTTCGTGTGTGTGTGTGAGTGAAAGAGAGAGAGAAACTGACTTGCAGGCATGCCCGTGTGAACACTAACATTCAGCTATTATTCTTAAGTGGAAATTAATCCCCAGCAACATATTCTGAAATTCAGCTGGGAGATGGGAGGGTAGAAAGTCACATTTAGTAAATTATGGCAAAGTCCCGATGATTAAAAATAAAAATAAAGAAAGGGGGGGAGGAGGATACAGAAGACACTACAAAGCAATTGCGTCAAGTTACCATGGCGACTAGAAAATGTGGGTTGGAATTTACATGTCTCCATTGTTCCAACAAAGAGGTTCTAGATGAGACCCTAGTGGCCTGACAGAGCCGATGCATCTCCCTGAATGCTCTGGCTTATACTCAAGAGTGCTTTAGGCATAGAGAAGGAATAGGGTCACAGCAGCTTTGTCAGTTCCAGCCTACCCAGACCCCGTCAAGTGAAGACGCTTGTTTCTTCAATCTAGAGACAGCACGCTTATTTGCAGAGCCAGTCCTGACCAAGCCGAGCAGAATATTAAAAAACAGTTGTCATTGAGTCAACCCCAACTCATGGCCCACGTGTGTCAGAGTAGAACTAAGCTCCATAGGGTTTTCATTGGCTGATTTTTCAGAAATAGATTGCGAGGTCTTTCTCCCGAAGCACCTCTGGGTGGACTCAAACCTCCAAACTTTCTGTTAGCTGCCAAGCATGTTAACACTTGACACCACCCAGGGACTCTCCATATTCACCTGTGACAGAGTTTAGCTGACTTTTGCCTTACTACCTTGATTCAAAAATTCAATGTGCCTAGAATCAGCTCTGAGCACTCATATGTGCCCCAAATAGCAGTCATCCTCTAAACTCCTCTGTTTTCCTGCTAGGAAAAAAGTCTGCCCTGATTCTGAGGCAACTTAGCCAGGGTCCTAAAACTCTGGCTCATCCTTGCCAATCAACTTCATCATCATCATCATCATTAACAATACCATCAGTTATAACAACAAAGTATGCTACATTTATTACCTCTAATACTAATGATAAGCCCCAATGTAGGTATTACTTATAAGGGCTCAGTCAAAGTTTTGAATGACTTATTTATACATTTATGGGAAGCTGAGGCATAAAAAGTTTAAGTCTTCGCCAAGAGGGTTTATCTTTTTACATGAAATCTCAGCTTGTAGTTGGGTCCATGTTCTAACACAAACACCCTCCCAGAACCACAAAACAACCCAGAAAAATTGGTCCAGATTGGCCATGTTCTCTTTACCCCTTAACTTCTGGTTGAGAGTGGTGGCTGCTCTAGAAATAAGCTCATTACCTAGCTGAAGCTCCACTGGCTTCCAGTTTCTCACTCTTTACCACTGGCCCTCAGTGGAAGGGAATAAGAGGAGAAGGTAGTTAAGATGTTTTGAGCATTTACTTTGTGCTGAGCACTGTAGTACACATTTTCAATATATTACCTCACTAAATTCCTACCAAAAAACTTACAGATTCATTATTTTCTTTCCTATTTAATGGATTTAACAACTAAGAATCATCAGATAAATAATTTCCCGGAGTCACACAGTTAGTAATTTTTAGAGTCTAGCCAAGACTCTTTGATCCTAGTCCCTTGCCTTTTTTTCCTTTATATACCAACATGCCTCTCAACACAGCCTGTTCAAAATATAACAATCTTTAGAGCTGGAAGGGACCAGGGTATCATCGACTTTAAGTGATACACTTAGTTTGTTTTTATGAAAGTACCATTAAAAACAATCAACATAGAGGAGACAATAGGAGTTAGCTAAACAAATAAAAACGAATTCATGTACAGCGGCACATACATCCAGTATCTTATTCTACACCAGAAGATTTTTGACAAAGAAGGTTCTCCTTTTTTTGGGAAAAAGCTCATTTATTATTATTTGTTGCAATAAATAAGCTTGTATTTTGTAGATAATCAAGAAGCAAGACAGTTAATAAAGGAACCAGTAATGGCAGCTTTTGACACCACAAAGCAATTTTTTCCATGTAAGACTGGCCAAAATCATGCATAGAGATGCAACTACAACTCAAACTGTCCACTTTCTTCACTCAGTACAGTAAAGGTTGGTTCCTTTGTTTAGAGTGGAATTAGATAAACACTAGCCATCTTCTATGTCAGAGAGGTAACACCATATGGACACAAATTAAAATACATAATTAAAATTTTAATGCAAACTTATATTTGAATTTAGACTACTATTTTGCTTATTATACTTCTGTAATATGAGCTTCTGTGGAGAAAAATAAAAGCAAATTACCAGTTTCCAGTAGAACAAAATGTGAACAGAATAAATTTAACAACTATACTGTGTTATCCTAGCAACCAAAGTTTAAAAAAAACTGATGTGATAAAAAATGACACAAGAGAACAAATGCATCAAGTTGTTATGGCAACTGGGTACGTGGGTTGAAATTTATGTATCTCGAATCCAAGAGAATATTCCCAGCAACTAAAATAAACATTTGCTTATTAAAATATCCCCCAAATAGTACTTATCTATAAGTATTAAAGTGTTTTCATTATTTTGTCTGCTTTTTTTTTATTTCCAATGGGTGATTTTAAATTGCGAGCATTTGTATTTTCAGTTCAGCTTGCATTTGGCAATGAATACACCAATATGCAATTTGGTTCGCAGAAAATGGTGCAAAAGCCAATTTCAAAACAGCACTCTCAATCATGCTTAGGTTTCTTTTACTCTTTTAATTTTCTTTTAACAAAATGTCTTTTCTATCTGCTTTTCATCTTAAAGAAAAATCACTTCCTCGTTTGTTCTTTTTACCTGATTTTGTGAGTTTTCCTCTGAGGCAGGTGTGGGTTGAAGAATTATATTACAAATTTGGATATTTAGGAAGACATCTGGGTATTTTATTCTTACACACACACACACTTCCTTTAGTAGTATAACTGTTTTGGACTGAATTTTCTAGTTTCATCCCACAATTTTCCACATCACTTTGCCCATGCTCAAATAGAATATCTCCATGTGTGAGAGGAAAGGTGAGATTCTCTCATGATTTCAAGCAATTTTGTAAAAACTTTTCCCACTCTCACTCATGCTTTTCCTTCAACACTGCAGCCTACTTGGTTAGTTCTTAACCCTCCTTTAAAATGCAGTTTAGACATTTAAAGAGTTAAAAGAAACACATAAAATTTAATTACATACTTTATTTAACCCAATATATGCAAAGTATTATCATTTCTATATGCAACCAGTATCAAAAATGTTGAGATATTTTACATTTCTTTCTTACATTTCTTTCTGACCTATCGTGGAGAATTGCCTTCTCAGCCATTTGTGCCTACCAAAATACATAAAATTATCTGTTATTTCAAGCCTTAGCCTCCCCCATTTTGGACCATGCCTGACATATTCTTAGGCTTGTGTTCCAACTTTGGATCTATTACACATTTTATTTCCAAAGTTTCTTTGGATCATTTGAATCAATAACTATTAAAATTAGGTTAAGAATATACATTTTTAAACTATATTAACTCAAATTAGCACAATTATAACGATTAAATAAAGGATATTACAAAGTAGCCCCTATAAAGAATATTTTCATATTGGAACAGGGTATTTTTTTACCAAAGGGTATTGAATATTACTGGTAGAAATAATTAATATTTTAAAATACTTTAAAATTCATTTACATGATAACAGCTAAACTGAACAAGGTATATCCATTATAGACAAAAAAAACTGACACAGAATCACGTCTCAATGGTAATATTCAATGTTCCTAAAACTGACCCAGGAGAGAAATCTATTAAATAAAACTAACAATTACTAAAACTGCACATAATAAAACTATGCTTCCCTAAAAAATAAATTAACTGAAGAAATTTACATCTGTAAAATTTGACTTCATAGAAAAAAACGACAGACACTTGCTCACAACAACAATAGTAGCTCAACTCAGACGGAGATATACTCTATAAAATTTGCCATGGACAAAAAAAACGGGGCGGGGGGGTGTTAATGAGCCAAATGTTTGTTTTGGAAGTTAGGTAGAAAAAGTGATCCAGGTCAAGATAATTTCAGCAAAATAAAAATGAAATCAAAAAGACTAGAAATGGAGGATAGCCTTCTAGAATGGTGAAGTGATGAGCCCGGCATATCCCCTCCTTAAAAAGCAATGGTAACGCTAAAAAAAAAAAAAAAAAAAAAAACTTGCTGAAAATAATTCGGTACTCTGGAAAATGACCTAATGTATACAAAAAAACTGAAAAAGATTTATTCATGAAAAACTATGCAACCTTGGGTAAGAACAGTGAAAATTAGTGCCCTTCTTGCCTGAGCATGCTTTCATCTCCATTCTCCCAGCTCAGCTAGTTTACAAGGTTGAAAAGCTATAAAAAACCAGGACCTCTGCTGCTCAAGTGAGCACACTTGATTTGGAGTGGGGCATGAAAAAATCCACACTCGATGGCATCGTCAGGAACAGTACTAATCTATAGCAAGCAAACAGAGAAAGACACTGACTCAGCTAATTTGAGGATGTGATCCTCATTGGGGCATAAGAAAGACCAGCAGATTAGCCAGAAGTTTAACAGGGAGATCTGGGAAATGGCAAAGCCATAGAAGGTCTTGATTAGCAAGTTACACAACTCTGATAGACAGGAAAGCCTTGTGACTGCTCAGGGGAGACCAGAAGGGACCCTAGCCTCTCCACACATCCCTGGTGAACGTGAGACACAAGTGCAGAGGAGACATGAGAGTGCCTGAAAAAAATAAAAGTTGGGGCCAACTTGTAAATTGCTTGAATTTTGAATAGATTTTGTAACCTAAGTACAGATCCATCAGCAGAGGGAAGAAACCCTACTGGTTCACAGTATTTAGGCACAACCTCTGACCAAATATTGATTGACCACAAAGTTATGCTAACATAGGGGGCATCCCTAGGAAGTCAGGCATCAAAATAAAAACAAGAATAAAAAACCCGAGGAGAGATATCACACTGTGATTCAGTGATGCACACTGCAGGGACGAGAGATCACACATACTTAAAAAAAAAAAAAAATACTTAGTACAGGCAAATTACAAATAAACACCAACAACAACAATCCTTGCATAGACAGACTACAAACTTGTTACGATGTATTATTTAAAATAACCAATTTTCATAAAAACATATGAGACATACAAACAAACATGAAAGTGTGACTTGTGCTGAAGAAAAAAGGCATTCAATAGAAACTCTCTAAGTGAACCCAAATGTTGAACATTGTAGATAAGGATTTTAATATATGTGCTGTTGAAGCAAGCAGAGAAGACAAAGACTTTAAAGCAGCTATTATAAATGTTTCAAAAATTAAGGAAACCATGTTGAAAGAATTAAAGAAAACAATAACTCTAATGACTCAACCAATAGAGAATTGCAATAAAAAGACAGCAATTATAAAAAAGATTCAAATGGAAATTCTGGGGTTAAAAATTTAATGACTGAAATTAAAATCTCACTAGACAGAAAAGACAGTAGTTCAGAAATTTTAGAAGAAAATATCAGTGAACTTGAAGATTAATCAACAGAAATGACCTAATCTGAAATAACTGAACCCATTGCCGTTGAGTCAATGCTGACTCATAGCGATCCTATAGGACAGAATAGAACTGCCCCCATCTAATCTGAAGAACAGAGGAAAAAGAATGAGCAAATATGAGCAGAGTCTCAAAGAATTTTGGGTCAACAACAAAAATCAACATACATGTAATGGGAATCTTTGACGGAGAGAAGAGGTAGAAAGGGGAAGAAATTAAATAAATAGAAGTCCCCAATTTCTCAAATTTGAAGAAAAACCACTAATTTACAGAGACAAAAATTCAACAGATCCGGAGTAGAAAAAACACAAAGTAATCCACACCTACTGAAAGACAAAGAAAAAAATCTTAAAAGTAACAAAATTAAAAAAAAAAATTATGTTCAGGGGAACAACAATATGATTAATGGCTGACTTCTCATTAGAAACACAGGAGATAAAAGCTAATGGAATGATATACAAGATTTAGGAAAACTATCTTCCAAAAGGGAAGCAAAAATAAAGGCATTCCCAGATAAATAAAGATGGGAAAGATTCATTTCCTCCAGACCTGCTGTCTTAGTCATCTAGTACTGCTACAACAGAAATACCGCAAGTGGATGACTTTAACAAAGAGAAATTTATTTTCTCACAGTTTAGTAGGCTAGAAGCCAAAATTCAGGGTGTCAGCTCCAAGGGAAGCCTTCCTCTCTCTGTTGGCTCTGGAGGTAGGTCCTTGTCATCAAACTGCCCCTGGGCTAGGAGCTTCTCCATGTAGGAACCCTGGGTCGGGTCGAAAGGATGCACTTTGCTCCCAGCACTGCTTTCTTGATGGTATGAGGTCCGCCACTCTCTGCTTGCTTCCCTTTCCTTTTATCTCTTATAAGATAAAAGGTGGTACAGGTCACAGCCCAGGGAAACTCCCTTTACATTGGATCAGGGATGTGACCTGAGCAAAGGTGTTACACCCTACTCTAATCTTCTTTAACCACAGGCAGAGATTATGACTTATAACACACAGGAAAATCACAAAATGGAGGACAACCAAGCAATACTGGAATTCATAGCCCCACCAAATTGACACATATTTTTGGAGGACACAATTCAATCCATGACACCTGCCTTATAAAAAACACAAAGGAACTCCTTCAGGATGAAACAAAAGGATCAAACACCCACTGCCTTTGAGTCGATTCCGACTCATAGCAACTGTATAGGGCAGAGTAGAACTGCCCCATGGAGTTTCCAAGGAGCGCCTGGTGGATTCAAACTGCTGACCTCTCGGTTAGCAGCCGTAGCACTTAACCACTACTCCACCAGTTGAAAATTCAAAGCCACATGAAGAAAAGAAAAACAACAATGAAGGTAAATACATGGGTAAATATAATAGAGTGTATATTTTACCAGCATGAATCTGTCAGTCTGTCATCCTACAGTGGCTTCTGTGGTCCTTTGATGCTAGAAGATATGCCACTGGTATTTCAAATACCAGCAGGGTCACCCATGGTGGACAGGTTTCAGAGGAGCTTCCAGACTAAGACAGACTAGAAGGACTTGGCAGTATACTTCTTTAAAAATTGGTCAATGAAACCTATGAATAGCAGCAGAACATTGTCTGATATAGTGCAGGAAAGCGGGCCCCGTAGGTTGGAAGGCACTCAAAATATGACTGAAGAAGAGCTGCCTCCCCAGAGTACGGTGGACCTTAATGAAGTGGATGGAGTCAAGCTTTTGGACCTTCACTTGTTGAGGTGGCACAATACAAAATGAGAAGCAACAGTTGAAAGCATCCATTAATAATCAGAATGTAGGATGCACGAAGTATGAATCTAGGAACATTGGGAGTCATCAAAAATGAAATGGAACATATAAAGATTAATATCCTAGGCATTAGTGAGCTGAAATGGACTGGTACCGGTTGGTCATTTCGAATCAGACTATCATATGGTCTACTATGCCAGGAATGACAAATTGAAGAGGAATGGGATCCTGTTCATCATCAAAAAGAATATTTCAAGATCTATTCTGAAGTACAATGCTGTCAGTGATAGGAAAATATCCATACACCTACAAGGAAGAGCAGTTAATACAATTATTATTCCAATTTATGCACCAACCACTAATGCCAAAGATGAAGAAATTAAAGATTTTTACCAACTTTTCCAGTCTGAAATTGATCAAGATGCGTTGATAATTATTGGTAATTGGAATGTGAAAGTTGGAAACAAAGAAGAAGTATTGGTAGTTGGGAAACACAGCCTTTGTGATAGAAATGATGCTGGAGATTGCATGATAGAATTCTGAAAGATCAATGACTTATTCATCGGAAATACATTTTTTCAACAATGTAATAGGCAACTATACATCCAAGGCTAACAGAATGGAAAACAAAGGAATCAAATTGACTACATCTATTTTATGGAAAGAGATGACGGAAAAGCTCAATATCATCAGTCAGAACAAGGCCAGGGGCCAACTGTGGAACATATCATCAATTGCTCACATGCAAGTTCAAGTTGAAGCTGAAGAAAATTAAAACAAGTCCACAAGAGCCAAAATATGACCTTGAGTACATCCCACCTGAATTTGGAGACCATTTCAAGAATAGATTTGACACATTGAACACTAATAACTGAAGACGAGGCGAGTTGTGGGATGGCATCAAGGACATCATACATGAAAAAGCAAAATGTTATTAAAAAGACAGAAATGAAACAAAAGACCAAAATGGATGTCAGAAGAGACTCTGAAACTTATTCTTAAATGTAGAGTAGCTAAAGTAAATGGAAGAAATGATAAAATTAAGAGCTGGAGAGAAGATTTCAAACGGCAGTTCAAAAAGACAAAGTAAAGTATATACCGAAATGTGCAAAGACCTGGAGTTAGAAAACTAAAATAGAAGAACAAGCTCAGGATATCTCAAGCTGAAAGAACCGAAGAAAAAATTCAAACCTCGAGTTGCAGTTTTGAAGGATTCTATCTTCAAAATATTGAATGACACAGGATGCATCAAAAAAGTTGGAAGGAATATACGGAGTCATTTTACCAAGAAGAACTGGTTTATGTTCAACCACTTCAGAAGGTAGTATATGATCAAGAATCGATGGTACTGGACAAAGAAGTCCAAGATGCACTGAAACATTGGTGAAAAACAAAGCTCCAGGAATTGACTGAATAGCAACTGAGAGGTTTCAACAAAAGAATGCAGCTCTGGAGGTGTTCACTTGTCTATGCCAAGAAATTTGGAAGACAGCTACCTGGCCAAGAGACTGGAAGAGACTCAAATTTGTGCCCTTTCCAAAGACAGGTGACCCAACAGAATGTGGAAATTATTGAACAATATCATTAATATCACATACAAGCAAAATTTTGCTGAAGGTAATTCAAAAGTCTAACCACAGGGAACTGCCAGCTTCAGAAGAGGACGTGGAAGGAGGGATGTCATTGCTGACGTCAGATGGATCTTGGTTGAAAGCAGAGAATACCAGAAAGATGTTGACCTGTGTTTTATTGTACATGAAAAAGGCATTTGATTGTGTGGCTCATAACAAATTATGCATAACATTGCAAAAAATGGGAACTCCAGAACACTTAATTGTGTTCATGCGGAACCTGTACATAGACCAAGAGGAAGCCATTTGAACAGAATAAAGGGATACTGCATTGTTTAAAATCAGGAAAAGTATGCAGCAGGACTGTATTCTTTCACCATTCTTATACAATCTGTATGCTGAGCAAATAATCCGAGAAGCTGAACTGTATGAAGAAGAATGGGGCACTGGGATTGGAGGAAGACTCATTTACAACCTGTGATATGCAGATGATACCACCTCGCTTATTGAAAGCAAAGAGGACTTGAAACACTTACTGATGAAGATCAAAAACTGCAGCCTTCAGTATGGATTGCACCTCAATATAAAGAAAACAAAAATCCTGACAACTGGATGCATAAGCATCATCATGACAGAGAAAACGTTGAACTTGTCAAGGATTTCATTTTACTTGAATTCACAACAACCATGGAAGCAGCAGTCAAGACATTAAGCTACATATTGCATCAGACAAATCTGCTGCAAAAGACCTCTTTAAAGTGTTGAAAAACAAAGATGTCACTTGGAAGGCTAAGATGCACCTGACCCCAGCCGTGATATTTTCAATCACTTCATATGCACGTGAAAGTTAGACAATGAATAAGGAAGACCAAAGAAGAATTGATGCCTTTGAGTTACGGCATTGATGAAGAATATTGAATATACCATGGACTGCCAGAAGAACAAACAAATAAGTCTGTCTGGGAAGAAGTACAGCCAGATTGCTCTTTGGAAGCAAGGATGGTTAAACTTTGTTTCATGTACTTTGGACATGTTATCAGGAGGGCTCAGTCCTGGAGAAGGACATCATGCAAAAAAGAGGAATACCCTCAATGAGATGGATTGACAAAGTGGCTGCAACCATGGGCTCATACATAGCAACAATTGTAAGGATGGCACAGGACTGGGCAGTGTCTTGTTCTGTTGTACACAGGGTCACTGTGAATTGGAACTGACTTGACAGCACTTAACAACAACAACAATCTTTTATATTTATATATAATTTTTTATGTACCAAATGACTTTAAAAGTTATAAGATTACAAGCCCCAGATAAGTAAAGCACTATTGAAGAAGAATAAAGTAGGAGGATTTGCACTACCTGACCTCCGAACCCACTATACAGCTATGGTAGTCAAAACAGCCTGGTACTGGTACAACAGATACATTGACCAATGGAACAGAATTGAGAACCCAGATGTAAATCCATCCAACTATGGTCACCTGATCTTTGACAAGGGCCCAAAGTCCATCAAATAGGGAAAAGACAGTCTTTAACAAATGGCACTGGCAAAACTGGGTGTCCATCTGCAAAAAAAAAAAAAAAAATGAAACAGGACCCATGCCTCATGCCGTATACAAAAACTAACTCAAAATGGATCAAAGACCTAAATATAAAGTCAAAAACCATGAAGTTCACAGAAGAAAAAATAGGATCAATGCTAGAGGCCCTAATACATGGCATTAAGAGGATACAAACCACAACCAACAACACATGAGCTCCAAAGGATAAACTAGATAACTGGGATCTTCTAAAAATTAAACACTTATACTCATCAAATGACTTCACCAAAAGAGCAAAAAGAGAACCTACGGACTGAGGAAAAAGAAAAAATAACTGGCTATTACACATCAGACATAGGTCTAATCTTTAAAGTCAACAAGAAAAACCAACACCTCTACAACAAAAAGACAATCCAATTAAAAAATGGGCAAAGGAAAGGAACAGACACTTCACCAAAGAAGACATTCAAGCGGCCAACAGACACAATGAGGAAATACCATCCCTAGCCATTAGAGAAATACAAATCAAAACCACAGTGAGATACCATCTCATCCCGGCATTACTGGCAAGAATCAATAAAACAGAAAATCACAAATGCTGGAGAGGCTGCAGGGAGATCGGAACTCTTATTCACTGCTGGTGGGAATGCAAAACAATACAACCGTTTTGGAAAATGATATGGCACTTCCCTAAAAAGGCACTTCCTTAGAAAGCTAGAAGTAGAAATACCATATGATCCAGCAATCCCACTCCTAGGAATACATCCTAGAGAAGTAAGAGGCTTCACATGAATAGACATATGCACACCCATGTTCATTGCAGCATTGTTCACAGTAGCAAAAAAATGGAAACAACCTAGATGCCCATCAACAAATGAATGGATAAACAAGCTGTGGTACATACACACAATGGAGTATTACCAATGATAAAGAACAACGATGAATCTGTGAAGCATCTCATAACGTGGATGAATCTGGACGGCATTATGCTGAGTGAAATAAGTCAATCACCAAAGGAAAAATATTGTATGAGACCACTACTGTAAAAACTCATGAAAAGGTTTACACACAAAAGAAACAATCTTTGATGTTTACGAGGGAGAGAAGCGGTGGGGATGGAAAAATACTTAATAGACAACAGATAAGCAGAAAACTTTGGTGATGGGTAAGACAGTACACAATGTTGGTGAAGCCAGCACAACCTATACAAGGTAAGGTCATTCTCTACAGTATGCAAGAAAGAAAAAAGTCCTGACTAGACTGAGAAGTTTACTGACATGCTCCCAGATGAATTCATGCCAAGAAAACCTTATCCCATCACTAAAATGGCTTTCTCAGGGGTGTTGTAGGAAAGCTTGAGAGTGTGACAACAAATTGCTTCAATAAGTTTCCCTAGCCTTTCTCTCCCCAAAATATATTTATATACTGTATTTTCCACAATTTTGTCTATTTTTCCCTTAGTTTTGCCTTTGCTTTCCTTCATCTTTTTCCTAGTCACTTGGAGAGCTGGGAATATTAAACTTTTGAATTCCCTATCAGGTAGTTTCAGTGCCTTTTCTTCTACCAGAAGGGCATCTAGTGTTTTATTTTGATCACTTACTACAGCCATCCCATCCTGTTTTTTTAATATGTTTTGATATTGTCTGGTGTCTCCGGGACAGTCAGGAATTATTTTCTTCATTTATTGATTGTAGATTTGTTTGTTTCATTCCGCTTTTTTATTCTATTTTGTTATGTCTGAGGGGAGGGCTGGGTGTGTTGTGTTCCTTGCTCATCTGTGGGCATGATGCTTCTCACCACCTTGTCCAGGTGGCCAGGGCCAGTCATTCAATTATGGTGCAGCAGGGCAGGTCGAGTGCGGCAGAAGCAAAGGAGGAACAGGGATGGCTTGTTTGCAGCATGAACTGGGGCTGGAAGGGTGGGGCCAGGGGCAGCACGGAGTGGGGTTTGGGGGTGCAAGGATTCTTACCAGTGTCGCTAAGGGTTACAGTGCTCAGCACAAGATGCAGATAGGCAGACGGAAGGGAGAGGACGCCTAGTTACCAGGTGCTCTGTCTCCTGTTGAGAGCTCCGTTAAGTTGGCTTCCCATACTCCCTATGTTCCAAGATGGCAAGTCCGTGCCGTGTTAGCTGTGAGGGAACCTCCACCCCGCAGCTCTCCTCAGTCTCTGTTCTCTGTCAGTTTCCTCTTTCATTCAGTGCTTGATCAAACTCTTTATCCTTTCATTTGATGCTTAGGATTCCAGGATTGATGTTTGTATCTGTTTTACTTAGTTTCCAGGTCTTTGCTGCAGAAGGACAGCTGGTGGTTCTGTCTATAGTACTGTGTTGGCTCCGTCTTTTTTTTTAAAAAAAATAATATTTTATTTGTGTTTTTGGTGAAGGTTTACATAATTGTTTATTTTCCCGTTCAACAATTTCTGTAGAAATTGTTCAGTGATATTGGTTACATTCTTCACAATGCTTGAACATTCTCATTATTTTTGCTCTGGTCGTTCATTTTCATTAATCTGATTTATCTGCCCCCTTACATTTCCATCTTTGCTTTAAAGTAATTGTTGACCATTTGGTCTCATATAGGCAATTTTTTATAAAAGCACACTACTTATGGGTGATATTCATTTATTTTTGAGCAAATTTGTTATTTAGGTACAAGGTAAGCTCAGGGGTTAGTTTTGCTTCAAAGTTTGAAATGTGTCTCCAGGCATTAGTCTCGGGGAGTTCTCCAGGCTCAACCAGTTCAGTAGGTCTGGTTTTGTTTTGTTTTGTTTTGTTTTTAGGAATTTGAGGTTTTGTTCCATGTTTTTCTACCATTCAGTCAGAGTCCATCTATTGTGGCCCTGTCCACAGGGTTTTCAGTGGTGAATTTTTCAAAAGTAGATCATCAGACCTTTCTTCTGAGGTGTTTCTGGGTGGCCTTGAACCTCCAACCTTTCGGTTAGCAGTTGAATGTATTAAGCATTTGTACCACCAAGGGACTCCAAGGGGACTAGCAGGAAAAAAAAAGAATTCCCAGAAATTCTTTCCTAATATCCAGTCACCCAGAAACCCTATTTACCCTACATGCAGAAGAGTAACCCAAGCAGTTCTTTACCATTGTGTTCTAACAACTCACTGAAGAAATGCCCCATTTTAACATCATTTACACACACATTATCCCTAAACTTGCTTTATTATCTGTAAAATGATGACAGTAAAGCCTCTTTGTAAGATTTTTGTAATACACAAATGAAATGGAGATTTCTGGCCCAAACTCCCGCACTCAAACAAGTCCAAGACTTATTCATTCTTTCTGATTTTTAATGGAGGACCAATTATTGCTTTCTTAGTAGTTGTTTCAGTAAGTCCATCATTCTTACAGTCAAAATGTTCTTTATGTTAAACTAGTAGACAAGGGTTTTAAAACTGAATTACATAGAGGTGGTAGGATTAGTTGTGCAAATATTTGAATAGAATTTCATAGATACATACAGTGACATGAAGTGCAGAAACTATCAATCCTAACCTTCCATTTCAAATTCTGGTATTCATCAAAATAATCTTACTGTGTTTATTGACTGATTTTATAAGAAGTAATTCAAGTTGAATTTATAAAGTAAGTTTATAGCAATAAAATATGGTTTTTTATGTTTAATTTTTGTTTCATGTATGATTTTGTTTTCAAAAAAAGTTTGTTGCTGCTCAAAAAAAAAATTTTTTTAAGAGTTTAAAAACCAGTGAGTTATAAATCCATTGGTTCCTCAAGAAAAAGAGGGGGTTAGACTGAACTACTGGGCTGAGGGCTGGAGACTATGGTCTCAGGGAACATCTAACTAATTGACAACACAGGGCTTATAAAGAAAATGTTCTACATCCTACTTAGGTGAGTAGTGTCTGTGTTCTTAAAAGCTTGTGAGCAGCCTTCTAAGATAATCCACTGAGCAAGAGAAAATGAAGAAAACCAAAGACACAAGGGAAAGATTAGTTCAAAGGACTAATGGACCACAATGACCACAGCCTCCACCAGAGTGAGTTCAGCACAAATAGATGACACCTGGCTACCACCAACAACTGCTCTGACAGGGATCACAATAGAGGGTCCTGGACAGAGTGGGAGAAAAATATAGAACAAAATTCTAACTCACAAAAAAAGACCAGGAGGCGGAGCCAAGATGGCGGAATAGACAGATGCTTCCGTTGAGCCCTCTTTACAACAAAGACCAAAAAAACAAGTGAAAGGAGTATATTTGTGACAAGCTGGGAGGCCTGAGCATTAAAGGCAAGCTTAGACAATGAACTGAGGGGCAGGGGAATGAAGAGACCTTTCAGAAGCAGGGAGGAGTTATGGACCTGAATGGCGGGGAGCCCTCAGGCACCATTCCCGGAACAGCAGCAGTGGCGGCGGTGGCGGAAGGCTGCGGCCGCAGTTTCCTCAGGGAGAAGCAGCCAGCCACACAGCCCACTAATACCTCCGGAACCGGAGGAGAAGGGAGCTCTCGGCAAAAGCTAAGTACTTGAGTATATTTTACTGTGCCCCCCCTCCACCCCCAAGCCAGCTTCAGCAGCTAAATCCCTAGGCCTGAGATAGACCCTGGTGAGCACCTGGAGCCGTCCTCTCAGCCTTGGGGAAGGAAAAAATTTGCAACTGGGGGGAAAAAATGATTTTCTAGCTCCATTAACTGGGGGAGCTCAGGACAGAAGCGGCTCTTGTCCAGGTACAAAAAATCCATGGACCTTGAGCGCCTTTCCCTTCTTCATGGACCTGTGTGGGCCTATTTGGGGAGAATAGGCCCTTGTTGGCAAACTCCAACCATTTCAGCAGTGCGGTGGAGAGGTGGGTGTTTGACGTTTGACATTGCTTTGCCTATTAAACAAGGTCCTCCCCTACCCACAACAGGGACCTAAGGACTGGTGGCTCCACTTGGGTCACCCAGCCATCCACAACAGGGGCCCAGGGAAAACTGGTACCTCCCAGTCCTTACAACAAAATCTTTGGGTGCCCATGGTCCCTCTGCAGAGCCCATCCACCAGCACTCGCTAGGGAACAGAGACACACTTTCCTCAGAGACACTTGGGGGTCAGTTCTCAGCCCCCTGCCTTATTCAGAGCATGACCCCCTGCTGCAATCAGATACGGGTATATACACCAATCACCCCTGCCGCTCTAAGACTGTAGGACAGAGCCTGTACCACATATTTGATATCAGCTACCTGGAAACCTGAGCTGAATTCATACAAGAAAACTGAATGGACTCCTAGACTGATATAACTGATAACAGCTCTAGCCAGATGGGAACAGGACACCAAAGGTGAAAATAATCAAGCAAGCTCACTCAAGCAACCCATGGGGTATACCAAAACAAAACAAAGCAAGCAGCTATGACGCAGTAAGCAAACATAAACTAATACAATAACTTATAGATGGCTCGGAGACAACAGTCAATATAAAGTCACATAAAGAAACAGGCCATGATCACCTCAACAGGCTCTCAAAACAAAGAATCCAGGGATCTTTTAGATGAAGTGCATTGCTGGAATTACCAGATGCAGAATACAAAAGTTTAATATACAGAACCCTTCAAGACATCAGGAAGGAAATGAGGCAATACGCAGAACAAGCCAAGGAACACACAGATAAAGCAACTGAAGAACCGAGAAAGATTATTCAGGCACATAATAAAAAGTTTAATAAGCTGGAAAAATCCATAGACAGACAGTAATAAGAAATTCAGAAGATTAACAATAAAATTACAGAATTAGGTAACTCAATAGAAAGTCAGAGGAGCAGAATTAAGCAAGTATAAGCTAGAATTTCTGAACTCGAAGATAAATCACGTGGTACTAATATATTTGAAGAAAAATCAGATGAGAGAATTTTAAAAAATGAAGAAACCTTAAGAATCATGTGGGACTCTCTCAAGAAAAATAACCTACGAGTGATTGGAGTACCAGAACAGGGAGGGATAACAGAAAATGCAGAGAAAATTGTTGAGGATTTGTTGGCAGAAAACTTCCCTGATATTGTGAAAGATGAGAAGATATCTATCCAAGATGCTCATTGAACTCCACATAAGGTAGATTTTAAAAAAAAGTCACCAAGACATATGATAATCAAGCTTGCCAAAGCCAAAGATAAAGAGACAATTATAAGAGCAGCGAGGGATGAAAGAAAAGTCGCCTACAAGGGAGAGCCAATAAGAATAAGCTCAGGCTACTCGGCAGAAACCATGCAGGCAAGAAGGCAATGGGATGACATATTTAAAAAATTGAAGGAAAAAAATTGCCTGCCAAGAATCCTATATCCATCAAAACTGTTTCTTAAATATGAAGGTGAAATTAAGACATTTCCAGATAAACAGAAGTTTAGGAAATTCATAAAAACCAAACCCAAACTACAAGAAATACTAAAGAGAGTTCTTTGGTTAGAAAATCAATAATATCAGGTAACGACCCAAGACTAGAAGACTGGGCAGAGCAACCAGAAGTCAACCCAGACAGGGAAACCCAAAAAAAAAAAAGCAAGATTGAAAAAAAAAAAAAAAGCCCAACACAGGGTAACAGCGATGTTATTATACAAAAGAAGACAATGTTAAAATAATAAAGAGGAACTAAGAAATGTAATCATACACCCTACATATGGAGAGGAAGATACAATGATACAAAGAATAAAATTGAGTTATAAATTTAGAAAAATAGGGGTAAATAATAAGGTAACCCCAAAGGAGACAAACTATCCTACTCATCAAAATAAAATACAAGGGAAAAATACAGACTCAGCAGAAACAAAATCAACAACAACAAATATGAAGAAAGGACAACATACAAAGAAAATCTACTCAGCACATAAAATCAAGTGGGAAAAAGAAGCTGTCAGCACACAAAAAAAGACATCAAAGTTATAGCATCAAATTCCTACCTATCCGTAATTACCCTGGATGTAAATGGACTAAATACACCAACAAAGAGACAGAGAGTGGCAGAATGGATTAAAAAACAAGATCCGTCTATATGCTGCTTACAAGAGACACATCTCAAACATAGAGAAACAAACTAAAACTCAAAGGATGGAAAAAATATATCAAGCAAACAACAATCAAAAAAGAGCAAGAGTGGCGATATTAATTGCTGACAAAATAGACTTTAAAGTTAAATCCATCAGAAAGGATAAGGAAGGACACTATATAATGATTAAAGAGACAATACACCAAGAAGATATAACCATATTAAATATTTATGCACCCAATGACAGGCCTGCAAGATACATAAAACAAACTCTATCAGCATTGAAAAGTGAGATAGACAGATCCACAATAATAGTAGGAGACTTCAATATACCACTTTCAGTAAAGGACTGAACATGCAGAAAGAAGCTCAATAAAGACATGGAAGATCTAAATGCCACAATCAACCAACTTGACCTCGTAGACATATACAGAACACTCCACCCAACAGCAACCAAGTATACTTTCTTTTCTAGTGCACATGAAACATTCTCTAGAATAGACCACATAGTAGGTCATAAAGCAAGCCTCAGCAGAATCCAAAACATTGAAATACCAAAGCATCTTCTCTGACCGTAAGGCCATAAAAGTGGAAATCAATAACAGGAAAGGCAGGGAAAAGAAATCAAACACTTGGAAACTGAACAATACCCTGCTCAAAAAAGACTGGATTATAGAAGACATTAAGGATGGAATAAAGAAATTCATAGAATCCAGTGAGAACAAAAACACTTCCTACCAGAACCTTTGGGACACAGCAAAAGCGGTGCTCAGAGGCCAATTTATATCAATAAATGCACACATCCAATAAGAGGAAAGGGCCAAAATCAAAGAACTACCCCTACAAATTGAACAAATAGAAAGAGAGCAACAAAAGAAACCCACAGGCACCAGAAGAAAACAAATAGTAAAAATTAGAGCTGAACTAAATGAAATAGAAAACAGAAAAACAATGGAAAGAATTAAAAAGACCAAAAGCTGGCTTTTTGAAAAACTCAACAAAATTGATAAACCATTGGCCAAACTGACAAAAGAAAAACAGGTGAGGAAGCAAATAACCCAAATAAGAAACAAGATGGGCGATACTACAACAGACCCAACTGAAATTAAAAGAATCATATCAGATTACTGTGAAAAACTATACTCAAACAAATTTGAAAACCTAGAAGAAACGGATGAATTCCTAGAAACACACTACCTACCTAAACTAACACAAACAGAGGTAGAACAACTAAATAGACCCATAACAAAAGAAGAGATAGAAAAGGTAATCAAAAAACTCCCAACAAAAAAAAGCGCTGGTCCGGATGGCTTCACTGCAGAGTTCTACCAAACTTTCAGAGAAGAGTTAACACCACTACTACTAAAGGTATTTCAGAAAATAGAAAATGACGGAATACTACCAAATTCATTCTATGAAGCCACCATATCTCTGATACCAAAACCAGGTAAAGACACCACAAGAAAAGAAAATTGTAGACCTACATCCCTCATGAATGTAGATGCAAAAATCCTCAACAAAATTCTAGCCAATAGAATTCAACAACATATCAAAAAGATAATTCACCATGACCAAGTGGGATTCATACCAGGTATGCAGGGATGGTTCAACATTAGAAAAACAATCAATGTAATCCGCCACATAAATAAAACAAAAGAATCACATGATTTTATCAATGGATGCAGAAAAGCCATTTGACAAAGATCAACACTCATTCATGATAAAAACTCTCAGCAAAATAGGAATATAAGGAAAATCCCTCAACATAATAAAGGGCATTTATACAAAGCCAACAGCCAACATCACCCTAAATGGAGAGAGCCTGAAAACATTCCCATTGAGATCCAGAACCAGACAAGGATGTCCTTTATCACCACTCTTATTCGACATTGTGCTGGAAGTCCTAGCCAGAGCAATTAGGCTAGATAAAGAAATAGAGGGCATCCAGATTTGGAAGGAAGAAGTAAAAGTATCTCTATTTGCAGATGACATGATCTTATACACAGAAAACCCTAAGGAATCCTCCAGAAAACTACTGAAAGTAATAGAAGAGTTCAGCAGAGTATTGGTATACAAGATAAACATACAAAAATCAGTTGGATTCCTCTACACAAAGAAAAAGAACACCGAAGAAGAAATCACCAAATCAATTCCATTTACAGTAGCCCCCAAGAAGATAAAATACTTAGGAATAAATCTTACCAGAGATGTAAAAGACTTATACAAAGAAAACTACAGTACACTTCTGCAAGAAACCAAAAGAGATTTACATAAGTGGAAGAATATACCTTGCTCACCGATGGGAAGACTTAACATTATAAAAATGTCTATTCTACCAAAAGTGGTCTATACATTTAATGCATTTCTGATCCAAATCCCAAGGACATTCTTTAACGGGATGGAGAAACAAATCACCAATTTCATATGGAAGGGAAAGAGGCCCCAGACAAATAAGGCATTACTGAAAAAGAAGAACAAAGTGGGAGGCCTTACTTTACCTGATTTTAGAACCTATTATACCGCCACAGAAAAAAAAAAAAAATACCGCCACAGTAGTCAAAACAGCCTGGTACTGGTACAACAACAGATACATGGATCAATGGAACAGAATTCAGAATCCAGACATAAATCCATCCACATATGAGCAGTTGATATTTGACAAAGGCTCCAAAACAGTTAAATGGGGAAAAGACAGTCTTTTTAACAAATGGTGCTGGCATAACTGGATATCCATCTGCAAAAAAATGAAACAAGACCCATACCTCACTCCATGCACAAAAACTAACTGAAAATGGATCAAAGACCTAAATATAAAATCTAATAATGATAAAGATCATGGAAGAAAAAATAGGGACAATGCTAAGAGCCCTAAAACATGGCATAAACAGTATAGAAAACATTATAAAGAACATAGAAGAAAAACTAGATAACTGGGGACTCCTAAAAATCAAACACTTATGCTCATCCAAAGACTTCACCAAAAGAGTAAAAAGACTACCTACAGACTGGGAAAAAGTTTTTAGCAATGACATTTCTGATCAGCGGCTGATCTCTAAAATCTACATGATACTGCAAAAACTCAACTGCAAAAAGACAAATAACCCAATTAAAAAATGGGCAAAAGATATGAATAGACACTTCACTAAAGAAGACATTCAGGTAGCTAACAGATATATGAGGAAATGTTCACGATCATTAGCCATTAGAGAAATGCAGATCAAAACTACAATGAGATTTCATCTCACTCCAACAAGGCTGGCATTAATCCAAAAAACACAAAACAGTAAATGTTGGAGAGGCTGTGGAGAGATTGGAACACTTCTACACTGCTGGTGGGAATGTCAAATGGTACAACCACTTCGGACATCAATTTGGCACTTCCTTAAAAATTTAGAAATAGAACTACCAAACGATCCAGCAATCCCACTCCTTGGAATATATCCTAGAGAAATAAGAGCCTTTACAAAACAGATATATTGGAGCACTGTTTACAACAGCAAAAACATGGAAGCAACCAAGGTATCCATCAATGGAAGAATGGATAAATAAATTATGGTATATTCACACAATGGAATACTACGCATCGATAAAGAACAGTGTGGAATCTGTGAAACATTTCATAACATGGAGGAACTGGAAGGCATTATGCTGAGTGAAATTAGTCAGTTGCAAAGGGACAAATATTGTATAAGACCACTATTAAAAGAACTTGAGAAATAGTTTAAACTCAGAAGAAAACATTCTTTTGTGGTTACGAGAGAGGGGAGGGAAGGAGGATGGGAGAGGGGTATCCACCAATTATATAGTAGATAAGAACTACTTTAGGTGAAGGGAAAGACAGCACACAATACAGGGGAGGTCAGCACAACTGGACTAAACCAAAAGCAAAGAAGTTTCCTGAATAAACTGAATGCTTCGAAGGCCAGCATAGCAGGGGCAGGGGCCTGGGGACCATGGTTTCAGGGGACATCTAAGTCAATTGCATAATAAAATCTATTAAAACATTCTGCATCCCACTTTGAAGAGTGGCGTCTGGGGTCTTAAACTCTAGCAAGCAGCCATCTAAGGTGCATCAATTGGTCTCAACCCACCTGGATCAAAGGAGAATGAAGAACACCAAGGACACCAGGTGATTACGAGCCCAAGAGACAGAAAGGGCCACATGAACCAGAGACTACATCATCCTGAGACCGGAAGAACTAGATGATGCCTGGCTACAACCAATGACTGCCCTGACAGGGAACACAACAGAGAACCCCTAAGGGAGCAGGAGAGCAGTGGGATGCAGACCCCAAATTCTCATAAAAAGACCAGACTTAATGGTCTGACTGAGACTGGAAGTACCCCAGTGGTCATGGCCCCCAGACCTTCTGTAGCCCCAGGACAGGAACCATTCCTAAAGCCAGCTCTTCAAACAAGGATTGGACTGGACAATGGGTTGGAGAGGGATGCTGGTGAGGAGTGAGCTTCTTGGATCAGGTGGACACTTGAGACTATGTTGGCATCTCTTGCCTGGAGGGGAGATGAGAGGGTGGAGGGGGTTAGAAGCTGGTGAGAAGGACACAAAAAGAGAGAGTGGAGGGAGAGAGCAGTCTGTCTCATTAGGGGGAGAGTAATTGGGAGTGTGTAGCAAGGTGTATATGGGTTTTTGTGTGAGAGACTGACTTGATTTGTAAACTTTCACTTGAAGCACAATAAAAATTATTTTTTTTTTAAAAAAAAAGGACCAGACTTAAACTGGTCTGACAGAGACTGGAGAAACTCCAAGAGTATGGACTCCAGAGACCCTTTTAACTCAGTACTGAAGTCACTTCTGAGGTTCACCCTTCAGCCAAAGATTAGACAGGCCCATAAAATAAACAATAATACACTTAGTTCAACCGCGTATACAAAACCAAATGGGCACACCAGCCCAGGGGCAAGAACAAGAAGGTAGGAGGGGACAGGAAAGCTGGATGAATGGAAATATGAACTGAAGTTTGAGAAGGGAAGAGTGCTGGCACGTCACAGGTTGTCAACCAATTTCCCAAAACAATATGTGTATTAACTGTTCAATGAGAAACTAATTTGTTCTGTAAACCTTCATCTAAAACACAATTATTATATATTGAGTACAACTGCCTCATACGGTTTCCAAGGAGTACCTGGTGGATTTGAACTACTGACATTTTGGTTCACAGCCATAGCACTTAACCACTACGCCACCAGGGCTTCCATATATATGTTTTTTTAATTATATATATATGAAATTTAAAAAAATAGGGGCTCAACTACTTTAGGTGACGAGAAAGACAACACACAATACAGGCGAGGTCAGCACAACTGGACTAAACCAAAAGCAAAGAATTTTCCTGAATAAATTGAATGCTTCGAAGGCCAGCATAGCAGGGGCAAGGGTTTGAGGACCATGGTTTCAGGGGACATCTAAATTGATTGGCATAATAAAATCTATTAAGAAAACATTCTGCATCCCACCTTGGAGAGAGGCATCTGGGGTCTTAAATGCTAGCAATCGGCCATCTAAGATGCATCTATTGGTCTCAACCCACCTGGATCAAAGGAGAAGGAACAACACCAAGGACACAAGGTAATGAGCCCAAGAGACAGAAAGGGCCACGTAAACCAGAGACTACATCAGCCTGAAACCAGAAGAACTAGATGGTGCCCAGCTACAACTGATGACTGCCCTGACAGGGAACAGAGAACCCCTGAGGGAGCAGGTGAGCAGTGGGATGCAGACCCCAAATTCTCATAAAAAGACCAGACTTAATGGTCTGACTGAGACTAGAAGGACCCTGGTGGTCATGGCCCCCAGACCTTCTGTTGGTCCATGACAGGAACCATTCCCAAAGCCAACTCTTCAGACAAGGATTGGACTGGACAATGTGTTGGAGAGGGATGCTGGTGAGGAGTGAGCTTCTTGGATCAGGTGGACACTTGAGACTATGTTGGCATCTCCTCCCTGGAGGGGAGATGAGAGGGTAGAGGGGGTTAGAAGCTGGCAAAATGGACACAAAAAGAGAGAGTGGAGGGAGGGAGTAGGTTGTCTCATTAGGGGGAGAACAATTGGGAGTATGTAGCAAGGTGTATGTAAGTTTTTGTGTGAGAGACTGACTTGATTTGTAAACTTTCACTTAAAGCACAATAAAAATAAAATAAAAATAGGGGCTCAAAGTTAGTGTATCATTAGGGGATAATGATATCAACATAAATCAAAAATCCCTACTATTCTCTGACACTTTTGTTCTGAAACCAGCTGCACATGAAGCATTTCTTCCTCTGACCCTAACCACCCAGAGCTAGGTCAGACCTCACAGTCCTCCAGATAGCCAAGTTATCCCAAAACTTCAGATGCCAGCTGCAAGTTTGGGAGCCCACAAGACACTCTAATTTATGACCTGCTAATTCTTTTACTTAACAGATAATTTGAGGGTTCCCTTTACCCCGCAGGATACCAGACAGTAAAGTTCAGGGATCTCAGGCCCCCTCACCTCTGATGTGCTGGCTCCCACTACTCCTTCGGGTTCAATAATTCGCTGGGACAACTCACAGAACTAACAGAAAGTATTGTACGTACAATATGTTTTATTATAGCAAAAGGATACAAATGAAGACAGCCATAGGGTAAGGCCTGAATGGGCTCCCGATTTGGAGTTCCCGCATGCATCAACGTCTTTCACTAACCAGGAAGCCAATGGAGCTTCTGTGCCAAGAGCCTTTATTGGCGCCTAATTATGTAGTCATGCTTAATTGAATCAGTTCACATTTCCTGAGGTTTTGAGGTGGTCTTTCTGACCTGGCCAGTACCCACCTGACTCACCTCATTAGTATACCTCATGTGTGGTCTGGAGGCCTCACCAAAGACATTCCAATCACCGGGGAAATTCCAAGGCTTTAGAGGTTCTCTCTCAGGAACAGAAGACAAAGACCAAATTTGGGGGGTAAAATTAATCTTAAACCCCACAATTATAAAAGCTTAAAAAAGCATAAATAGGGTAAAAATAGCATATTTATCTGTTTCAGTGAATTTAGCCAGCTTTTAGTATTATTATTGTCTCAATAGTTGCTGAATTTCTCTTACACAAAACTAGAGATACCCCATGGAGCTTTAGAAAAGCAAACTTTCAGTAAATAAAAATTTTAAAGGCCTATCATAGTTAATAAATATGGAATTCATGACCTCAAGATATGCAAGCCAATACATCAATAACTGAAAATATGAAGTAAATTCATAGAAGATAGGTACATAAAGGGTTATTAAGAGAAAAATGAAAATGAATAGAAAACTAGATTTGATCCTATCTTTGCCTCTTAGCTTGGATAAGCCTCTACTTCTCTGCAACTGTTCTTTTAAATGGGAATATATACCTCATAGGCTTGCTAGAAGGCTCCAGTCTTTACACGAGGTAATGGATATTAAATGCTGTATGTATACAGGTAGGCAATAATAATAACAGAGTTGAAGTCAAGGAGATAAGCCGTGTCTTTTCTTAAAGTATCAATTGGGGCATCTGGCAGAGACAGAACATGTGGTTTGGTGTGGGTAAACCCCAAAAGCATGAGGATATTTTTTATAATTCTGTTGCTTTGCCCTCTCTGAAAACAGAACAAGCCTAACTACTCAGAACTTAGAATGAGAAGACCTACTTAGTTGTACGTCTTTAGATAAGGGTATAATGTCTCTGAATCTCAATTCCTTAATCTATAAGTTAGGGAAAATTAATGCCTTCCTACCTCACAGGGAGGTTCTCATAGAGTTGTTACTGAAAACTCAAATGTGATAATGTTGACCAAAGTACCTCCATTCCCTTCTCCTTCTCTCCGAAGGAACTAGCCATAGGCAGGATATTAAAAGTCTCAACTGGATCTAATAACTGACCCGTGGAACGATGCGCAGCAAGCCAATGGAAAACCAAATGACAGTATCCAGGAGCCTGGAACCCAAAACCAAGATATACCCCAAACCAAATCCTCATTTTAAAGGGTGTACAGTGAGGCAGAAATGAAGCAGACATAAGATACTTCAGCACAGAACAAGTAGATTAGAATAGAGATGAGAAACAACCTGGAAAGAGCCCCCGAGGAGTGGGAGTCCAGTAATAGGCTCTCTTTTGGTATTTGTGGCTTCTCTGGATTAGTGATAAATCTACGCCGATTAGTACTTACATGAAAAACTTTAGGCAAATGGTAGGTATAATTATTATGATTATTTCTACTATACGTCCTTTACTTAGGGACAATGACTACGATTGTTCTTGAATACGAAATAAGACAAAGAAACAGACTATTGAACCAGTAGAAGAAACTCAGGTAGCACGTGACCAACATGTTCAGCTTCCTGGATGGTCCTCAGGTGAAAAATATTAGGTATGTGTTATGCTTTACACAGAGGGCAGAATCAAGATAAATGAGATGATACTATAAAAAGGGAAAATTTGTTTTAACATAAATAATATAAACAGTGATTAAAAAAAAAAAGCCAAACCCATTGCTGTCGAGTCGATTCTGACTCACAGTGACTCTACAGACGGGGTAAAACTGCCCTATAGGGAGCGGCTGGTAGATTCATACTGCTGACCTCTTGGTTAGTAGCTGTAACTCTTAACCACAGCACCACCAGAGCTCCAAATAGTGATTAGAGGTACCCAAAAATTGTACTAACAGTGGAAACACTTGTGGCATAGTGGTTAAGAGCTATGGTTGCTAGCCAAAAGTTTGGCAGTTCATATCCACCAGGTGTTCCTTGAAGACCCTGTGGGGCAGTTCTGCTCTGTCCTATATGGTTGCTATGAGTCAGAATTAACTTGACAACAATGGGTTTGGCTGTTGTTGTTTTGTTTTGTTTTGTTTTTGTTTGGTACTTAAGGGTGATGGTTGAAAAATATAATTAGCATAATTAATGTCCCTTAATTGTACATGTGGAGGCTGTTGAAAGGGCAAATGTTTTGTTACATATGTATTTGCCACAATAAAAAAATCAGTTGCGTATCCTTGTCCAGTAATATTTCTATGTATATCACAATAGTATTTTGAAGTATTAACCGAACTGCCCATACACACACACACACACACACACACACACACTCAACACACACACATACTCGTACCCATTTTCTTTTCACCATCCTTCAGATAGATATCGGCCGTCAGATAGAACGTAGAGTCAAATTCTGGGCTCTGACTTCTAAAAAGGGCTTTTGAAATCTACAACAGAAGTAACATATTATCTTGAAAACAGTACTTAAAATTGCAAGAACAGGGCTTTTTGAGAGATAATGGTTTGTTGTTTGTTTTTTCACCCCTAAATTCTGTGATTTGAATACCAAAAACCAAAGAGGCCAGAATGTCTCAGAGAGTAGAATATAATATAAAACACAGGTAAATAAAATTTAAAAAAAAGTAATTTTCTGGCCCCCAAACAGAAAAAAAGTTCAGCCAGCATAGAAACAACATAGAATTGTGGCATGAGGGTGGATGATGGTGGATCTCTCATAGGGGTTTATAACCTTAACCCTTCTTCTGTCCAAGCCATTAGTGGGGAGGGAGATGAGAGAAAAACCCATAGAGATTTGAGGGGGAAAAGGTGGCAGGATGGTTAAGACTGTGTGTCAACTTTGCTGGGCCAGATTCTCAGTGGTTTGGCAGTTGTATGAATTTGCGATCACCCCCATGATGGGATCTTCTGTGAGTAGCCAATCAGTTGAAAGGGAGTTTCCTTGGGCATGCGGCCTGCATGGAATATAAGTGGGCATTGTGTCTCATGGCTTTTTGCTCACGCTGGATCCTGCAACTGGCTCCTGTTCGTCTGACCTCCGGTTCTTGGGACTTGAGTTTGCAGCTTCTTGCCTGCTGATCTTGGGATTCACTGATGTTCAAAACCTGTGAGCAAGAGCCCTGCTCACTGACCTGCTGATCTTGGGTTCGCCAACCCCTGTGGCCACGTAAATCGGGAGAAGCCTCTATCCTAACCCACAGACTTAGGATGTTCCAGTCTCTACAACCTCATGAGCCATTTCCTTGATAGAATTCTCTCTATGTGTGTAGTTATATGCTTTACTGGTTTTGCTTCTCTAGATAACCCAGCCTAAGACAGGTGGTTGCAACACAAAACAGAAGCATTTTCATTTATTAATTCAGCATATTTCATCAGCAAATATTTATTGAGCACCTACTATATGTTAGGCTCTAGCTAGGTGTTGGAGGTACAGCTGAGTCTCATTTCATAATGAAGCTGGGAAATACAGAAAGCTTGATAGAGAAGTCCTCTATGGCAGCCTCACTCTACTAAAAAAGATACAACAGCAGTTAAATCTCAAAGAAGGTCAGAGATATTCCCCATGCCTACTGTCAATCTCCTGAAGTCCAAGAGGAGCAAGAGACAAGCATCTGGAAATTTCCTCTATCCCTGAGAAAAGCTATAATAGTGGCTGAGAGTGGAAAATAGCACTTGGAGAGGCCTTGTGCTAGTAGTCTCGAAAAATAAATAAATAAATAATAAGAGACATTCAAGTCAGCCTCGAAAAATAAATAAATAAATAATAAGAGACATTCAAGTCAGCCTCACAGTAGTGGGTTAATCTGCACTGGCTCTAAAGGAGATAGGAGAGCAAAGGGAGGGGAAAAACTGTGGCTGTTCTCAGAAAGTATGTGGTTAAGATTGTAATCAAAATATTCTGGGAAAGAATGCTTTCACAAACCACTCCCTGCCACCTCCTGCTCTCAGCAAAATGCTGCACAGGCAGGTTCCTGTAGGTCTGTAGATTAACAAGCATGGCTAATGGTCACTACCTCCTCAAACCTCTCATACAAAAAGCTCTTCTCATTTTCTGTACTTTGGAACATTTTGCAACCTTTGCTCAATGCTTCCCCAAACTTGAGTTGCTATTCTTCAATAAAACTCTCTTTTGCCCCTAACAGAGTATGGGATTTTGTTCTATGACAGCCTCAATTAGGATGGAGAGGGCAAAGAGTGCATGAATGGACCTAGTAAGCAGAATGCCAAGGGAGAGGAAGAAATTTCAGTAATCAATGCAGTGGGAAGCAGTTCAGTGACAAAAGACCAATGGGGACTATATGTTAGAAGGAAGACAGTGTGCATGGATGCTGTAAACCACAGACACATCACCTCTTTCCTGATACTAGAATGAGACAAAAGCTCCTACAGCCCCCCACCCCTGAATTTAGATCAAAGCTCTAAGGAGAAGAAAAGACGTGAAAAGGGAGAACCTGAATGGAATAGAAATTTAGAATTGGTTGAATTTAAATCATCAAGTGAACGAGTTTCCCTGAAAGTGACTGAGTTTTAGAGATTCTTCCATCACTGGACCTAGGGACTTAATTAAATATTTTTAAATAGGAAAAAATTGAAAAATGTGATTTTGTACACATGGGTATTATAGCTATAATCATTAATTATTTTAGATGAAATACTAACTCTTTGTCCCTTTGTGGTGTGATTATCTTCAAATACTTTTCCTTTGGAATGAGAATTGAGACTAACAAATTCCACTCATCTTTGCCTCCCTTTATACATAAGGAGTGGTTAAAGCACTCGGCTGCTAACCAAAATATCAGTGGTTCAAACCCACCACCTACTCTGCAAGAGAAAGATGTGGCAATCTGCTTCCATAAAGATTTACAGCCTTGGAAATTCTATGGGGCAGTTCTACTCTGTCCTGTAGGGTCGCTATGAGCCGGAATCGACTGGACAGCATGAGTTTTTGTTTTTGTTCTTTCTTTTACTTAGGGAAACTGAAGCATAGAAGTTGAAGTAACTGCTCAACGTCACAAAATCTGTGACAAAGAGGGAATTTGAATCCAAGTTTCTTGACCTCCTTTCCAGTGCTATTTCCATTATCTTACCGTTTATTAGAAACCAAATGAGAGGTACCACACACAGGTACTTTGAAGACTAGACTCTCAATCTATGTTAGATTATATATGCACATATACATACATATATATGCATTCAGTTGAAAACAGCAACCGTATGTTTACAGAGGTAGAATTTTAAGAAAATTTATTCAAAGTTTGCCTTATCTGAATTTTCTCAAGGAATTTCTAATGACAGATTATATACAAATTATACAATTCTAACTGAAATATATAAGTTAGATAGTGGTGTGCTGGTAAATGTTTAACAGCCAGGTTTCTAGGAGGTGGGAATCTTGATTTGTGGAGGTTGCAGATTTCTATAGTGTAAATACTCCCACCATGATTTTAAGCTACCAACATGACATCAAGGAGGTCACAAAATTCCTTGAAAATTTAAAAACTGGTTGTTAATAGCTGATTATCTTCAGCATACCATTGGACCCAGGGTTGTTTCTCCAGGGCAGAGGCAGACTTAAGCATTTACTCGTTAAAACTCAGGGGATTCCATGGGGACAATCATACACTAAAATGCTTTAAGAACATGATATATAATTAAAGTGGGTAATAATCATGAAATTAGTGTACTCTATAGAGTCACTATGAGTCAGAATCAACACAACAGCAATGGCCTTGGTTTTTTGGTTTGGTTACCTAAACTATATGTAAAGAGTGGTTTTTTCTTGCAATTTCTCCCAGCCTAATAAAAAAGAACATGCTAAGTCTTCACATATACAGTTCACTGCATAGAAATAATATTTAAGAGAACAGAAACCAAGTGTAAGCCCCCTTTTGTGGTCTACATTAAAGCAATCAACTGCAGCTATTTGTTTTGGCATCTTATACTCTCCTGGTAAGACATGACAGAATAGGTACATCTGTACAAAGTCTGAATTTTTCTCTTTCTCTCTACCTTGTCAAAATCAAAGGAAATTGAGGGTAGATTAAAAATGGCTTGTGAAATGTAGTTAGAGCAAAGGGGTGAAGGCATTAAATTGCTAGACCTCCATGTAATAAGGGAACCAAATAATTTGGTGAGCCTTTTTCAGGTACAATCGAACCTTGTTTTTTTACAGCTGACATATTACTAAAATGATATGTGTGTGCTACATTGTGAAAAGTCAAGTCACATTAGATCCACAGTTCTATTTCTTATTTTTTCTTTTTGTTCCCAAATATCTTTGGAAATCTAACGAAAACTATGACTACTTTTGCAGGAAATGCAAATATTTGCATACACAGAAAAGCCTGCATAAATTGTAAAAGGATTAACAGACATTCTATCCCTCAACCGTGGGCTTCTGGACTCATATCAAGAACCATATTTTAAATGTATTAGGAAATCTCAATATTCAAAAAAAATCCATGATGATTGCTTTAGAAAAGCATACAAATCCTTATAAAGAGAAGTAACCACCCTAATTATATTATCTTCATATTAATCTTTTTTATATATTGAATTTACTTATGGTACATTTAGATTTATAGACATAATTAAAGCATCTGGAGTCACATATATGAGGAGCTAAAGTGATCCTTGGAGATCAAATACCATACAGCTCTTATTATACAAATGAGGAGACAAAAGTCCTAGCACTGAACCAACTAGAACAAAGTCTCCGTGACGACTAGGCTTCATGCCATTGTATAATGATAGATATAGACCTAGACAACATCAGGAGCCGTGAATTCCAGTCAAGCCTGCCACTCATGATCCACATCATAATGGGCTAGTAGGGGTAGCAGAACTGTCTGGAACTGTCCCAGGGTATAGTTCTTGCCTACTTCCTTCTTTAGCTTGTTTTCTGTTGCAGTCCACCGTTTTAATGCAGACATTATTAAAATGATCATTATTATCTTTTAATTAAGGTAGAAGCCTGATTTTAAATTTTTGCTTTGAAAAAGTGATACACATTTAAAACACATTGAGTTTATTCCAACTCATGGCAAACTCATGTGTGTCAGAATATAACTGTGTTCCATAAGGTTTTCAATGGCTGATTTTTCAGAAGTAGATCTCCAGGCCTTTTTTCTAAGGTGCCTCTGGGTAGACTCAAACTGCCAGCCTTTCAGCTAGCAGCAAAGCATGTGAAACTCCAAACCCTGTAGAATGGCTAAAGTAATAAATACAGACAATACCAAATATTAATGAAGATGTGGAGCAACTGGAACACTTACACACTGCTGATGGGAGTATAAAATGGTACAACCACTTTGGAAAATTGTTTAGCAGTTTCTTATAAAGTTAAATATACATTTATCCTAGGACTCAGTAATTCCATCCTTGGTATTTGCCCAAGAAAAATGAAAACATATGTCCATTAAAAAAAGACTTGTACAAAAACATTCATAGTAGGATTAATCATAATAGCCAAAATCCACAATAACTCATCAGTAGCTCAATGGACAAACAAGTTGTGCTATATTCATACAATGAAATACTATTTAGCAAAAAAGAGACATGAATCCCAATGCATGTGACAACATGATGAATCTCAAAGCATTACATTGAGCAAAAGAAGCCAGGCAAAAAAACATTCATACCGTAAAAATCTACTTATATGAAGTTCTTAAAGAGGCACAACTAACCTATCAAACAAAAAAAACAGCAAATTCATTGCTGTCAAGTCGATTCCGACTCATAGTGACCCTATAGGACACAGTAGAACTGCCCCATATGGTTTCCAAGAAGCACCTGGTGGACTAGAACTGCCGACCTTTTGATTAGCAGCCATAGCTCTTAACCACTATACCACCAGGGTTTCCAACTAACCTATAGTGACAAAAATTAAAATGTGAGTTGCCTGAGGGTGTGTGTGTGTGTGTGTGTGAATTGATTTGAAAGAAGCATCAGAGAGCTTTCTGAAGTGATAGCAGTTTTGTACGGTGCTTACATGAGTATATTCAGGTATCAAAGTTCATTGAACCAAGTATTTAAGATCTATGCATTTTATCGTATGTGAATTGTAGCTTACCTAGTGTTTGACACAATATCCAAAACAATGGACTCACACAAACATTCATGGAGATGGCACAGGTCAAGGCAACATTCCATTCCTAAGGTTGCTATGAGTTGGAACAGACTAGACAACAACTAAAAACAAAGCGTTCGGCTTGGTACTCTAAACAACTCTAAAATTCTAACTCTACTGTAATAGATCTACTTTGCAACAAGTACCCAAGCTGATTCTTTTGTAGATGGTTCATTGACCTCTCTTCAGAAAACACTGTCTGTGAGGGATCAAAACTTAACATTTTCCTAATATCATAATATTCTACTAAATAATAAAAAACAAACAAAAAAAATTAAAGCTCTAAGCACGTCTTTAAAAAACCAAACCAAACCTGTTGTCATAGAGTCGATTCCAACGCATAGTCACCCTATAGGACAGAGCAGAACTGCCCCATAGTGTTTCCAAGGAGTCACTGGTGAATTCGAACTGTCAACCTTTTGGTTAGTAACCAAAAGCTTAACCATTGTGCTACCAGGGTTCCAGCATGACTCTAGTCAGTTAAAAATGAATGAAAGTGTAATTCAGAATAGCATAGGAAACCTTACAAAATACAGATCTCTTGGTCTCACCCAGTACCAAAAAAGTAGAATCTCTTTGTGATTTGGACCAGAAATCTTTTTTTTTTTTTTTGTAAGTTCCCCAGGAGATGCAAATGAGCAACCTAATTTCACAAAGACTGATCCACACAGAAAGTGTTAACAAAGGGAAAAATCAGAGTGTAATGTAGTCATCTGTTCAACTGTATCTTTTCTTTATATAAAAAAAGATTTCCAAGACCCAATCAAGGCCCAATCTTTTCATACTCTTCAGTTGTTACAAACGTAATGCAAAATATTTGCATTCCTTTATTCAAGAACCAACAGGGGCAGTGTGTTGTAGTAGAAATACCTTAGAATTTGAGGCCAGGTAGACCTGGGTTGGAATTCTAGCTCTGCCTCTTATAAGCCATGTGACACTGGGAAAGTCATTTATCCATTTTGAACCTCAGGTTCCTTTTTGGCAAAACTGGAATTATTTATATTTCCTTGAGGTAATGAATGTGGGAGCACCAAGAACAGATTATATAAACAATAAACAATGTTTGCTTTATTTCATCCCAATATATGTTAAACAGATAATTCCAGGTTTCCGTAAAACAAAATAAAATGGGAAACCTCCTGAATTTGTAATGGTATAGTTTATACTCTATTCCTTCTTAAAGGTCAGAAAGTTCTTGAGGTCTTGTTCGTTTGTTTGTTTTAATTAGCCCAGTGATATCACATGTATTCTTTGCCATGAAAAAAGAATCTTCAATAATTCACTTATGTGATTTCAATTTCTTCAGGGCACTTGTTTTTCATAGCTACAGTTATCATAGTTCTAGTGGGATAATTCATTTTCTCATCATTGACTGGACATTTCATCAAACACATTTCACTGTTGAGACAACTTGTCAGTGATATTCAATTTGCTGTCTCATCAGCAATATAGAGTATAGTAATTAAATTTTTATCATGACAACATCTCATCCCTCTTGCTCATGCATAACTCATATTTTATATGTCAAACATCAGCCACACATATATTGTGCTAATGAGGATGGGAAATAGTTTCCTCTCTCTGATGTCTTCTCAGAGTACACAAACAATTACATTCTTTCTCCAAAGGCAGCATTAGCCAAAGGCACAAAAGTGAAGCAGAAGTCCCATTCCCCCCACCTACCTCCCAAGGATTTCCCTAGCTACACAAATTATGTTAAACAAATTATCTCTAATGATTGCTTAAAACAATTGGAAATCGTATTCACAGTTTAAGATCTAACTCAAGAAACATATATATGTATATACACATGTATATATGTATATATATGTGTGTGTGTGTGTATATATATATATACACACACACACACACATATATATATAAGTATATAGATCCTGTTGCCACGGAGTGGATTCTGACTCATAGAGACCCTATAGGACAGAGTAGAACTGCTCTGCAGGGTTTCCAAGGAGCAGCTGGTGAATTCAAACCGCTGACCTGGTTAGCAGCCAAGCTCTTAACCCATGCACCACCAGGGCTCCATACACACACACATATATATACATTTTTTTTTTTTTTTTACTCCTCTTGAGTAGCATTTGAGCTACTGATTTAGGGGTTGCACTTCTCACTACTTTGTGAGTTCCTTGAGGGTAAATTCAAGCTCTTACTTTTTTTTAATTGCATTTTTCTCAGTGCTTAGCACAATGCTTGGCACAAGGCATTTGAATTTATTAGTTAAATTGAAATGGATCACTTTTATATTCCAAAAGAATATTTGTATTTTGAAAGAAACATTCAAAGAAGGCAAGCTTATACCTCCCCAAGTACATACCTTGGCACCCAGATAAAGGAGATATTTATAAACGGAGCAGGAAGTAGAACTTTCCTATCACCACTCAAATCACATCAAATTCTAAATGAACTGATTTATCTCCCCACGTATTTCTCCGGCATCATCTCCAACGAAATCAGAGTTTTCATGGTTTCCCAAGGTAAGTCATTTCCTTTTAAGATTCTTTCTCTTTATTCCCTCTATTTAATTGTTCTTCCATGCCTTCTGCATCTGGTAAACTGCTTCTTATCCTTCAAAACCCATCTCAATTGTCACCTCCTCCACAAAGTCCTTTGATTCTCTCAAGTATTCATTCCCCTCATCTGAGTTTCCACAGAACTCTGTTTATACCACCAGTAATGTTACATCATTGTTGTTGTTAGGTGCCTTCAAGTCGGTTGCAACTCACAGCAACTCCATGTACAACAGAACAAAACACTGCCCAGTTCTACACCATCCTTATAATCATTGCTCTGCTTGAGCCTATTGTTGAAGCCACTGTGTCAATCCATCCAGTTGAGGGTTTTCCTCTCTTTCACTAACCCTCACTTTATGAAGCATGATGTCCTTCTCCAGGGACTGGTCCCTCCTGATAACATGTCCAAAGTACATGGGCAAAGTTTCACCATCCTCACTTCTAAAGAACATTCTGGCTGTACTTCCTCCAACACAGATTTGTTTGTTCTTCTGGCAGTCCAGGGTATTTTCAATACTGTTCGCCAACAACCATAATTCAAAGGCATCAATTCTTCTTTGGTCTTCTTTATTCGTTGTCCAGGCCTTTGAAATTACCATGGCTTGGGCCAGGGTACCTTAGTCCTCAAAGTGACATCTTTAAAGAGGTCTTCTGCAGAACAGTTGCCCAATGCAATATGTCATTTGATTTCTTGACTGCTGCTTCCATGGGCATTGATTGTGGATGCAAGTAAAATGAAATCCTTGACAACTTCAATCTTTTCTCCATTTATTATGTTGCTCATTGGTCCAGTTGTGAGGATTTTTTTTTTTTATGTTGAAGTGTAATGCATACTGAAGCCTATAGTCTTTGATCATCAGTAAGTACTTCAACTCCTTTTTGCTTTCAGCAAGCAAATTTGTGTCATCTGCATTCACAGGTTGTTATCGAGTCTTGCTCCAGTCCTGATGCCACATTCTTCATATAGTCTAGGTTCTTGAATTTTTTGTTCAGCATATAGATTGAATAAGTATGGCTTAAGGATACAACCCTAACACACACCTTTCCTGATTTTAAACCATTCCATATTCCCTTGTTCTGTTTGAATGACTCTCGGTCTATGTACAGGCTCCTTATGAGCACAATTAAGTATTCTGGAATTCCCATTCTTTGTAATGTTATCTATAATTTCTTATGATCCACACAACTAAATGCCTTTACATAGTCAATAAAACATAAAAAAAAAAAAAACCACTGCCGTCGAGTCGATTCTGACTCATATTTCTAGTATTCTACGCTTTCAGCCAAGATCCATCTGACATCAGCAATAATACCCCTCATTCCACGTCCTCTTCTGAATCCAGCTTGAATTTATGGTAGTTCCCTGTCAATGTACTGCTGCAATCATTTTTGAATTATATTCAGCAAAATTTTACTTGCCTGTGATATAAGTGACAATTTCCACATTCTGTTGGATCACCTTCCTTTGGAATGGGCACAAATATAGTACATTACTACTGTTAATACTCCATGCAACCGTTGCAATAGACATTTTACAGAATTTACCTAATTTTATTCTTGTGACAACCACAGCAGTTAGATGTTCATTTCATTCTTGAGAAATGGAAGTTCAGAGAAGTTAAGAAACCTACTGAAAGTCACACAGCTAATAATCCACAAAACAGGAATTCTAACTAGACACTCTGACTCCAAAGTTCTGTATCATATGGCTTCTGAATAAATGAATAATTGACTGAATAGCCTTGGCAAGGGATAACATATGCTAATGAGCACACATGAGGCCAAAATAAATAAATTTCACCTATCTCTTTCACATTTTATACTTGATATATTGCCTTAGTGAGGACAGTGTTAAGATAGCTAAGGGAGAAGGCAAAAAACATACCACAGCTTGAATGTAATCCCCTTGGAATCATGTTAAAGACCTCCTATTGTAACTGAGCATTTTTGGACATAGTTTTCCAATTAAAAACCCCAGTGTCAAGCCAGTCTCATTATGTGTTCCTTCCTCTTATGCCCATTCTGATCACATTTTCCTTGGTTATCAGTCACAGTGGTCCCAACAGGGAGCTATAACATGCGTAAAATGTCTGCTGAGCCAGGTTAAATGAATTTCAGTTCAGGGACTAATATTATTAACATTATATGATGATTTGCAATTATCAGTCAAATAAGAGCAGTTACCAGAGAACCAGGGAGGTCTTAGTAAGAGGTGAACCACAAAATCTGCACACTCCCTGCCCAATGGGTTTATTAACCTAAATGAGCATTTGCAAACAAGGGAAAAATAGAAGGGCTCTCCAGGGAGAGGTGAGAAGGAGGAGTCCTTCAGTTGTTCTTGTCCTTAATGGAAAAGGCTTATGTGAAAAACAAGCTCAGCTGTACTCCCTCGTCTATCTTCCCACAATGTGCACTTAACCCTTCTGTAAGCATGCTAGGTTAATGCACTGATATTGACAAGCAGCTGTGGTTCAGGAGGAAGCATTTATCTGAGGTTTAGAACCCTTAGATTCTCACCCTGCATCTGTTACTAACAAGCTTTGTGACCTTGTTCTCTAGCTGTTCTTCTCCTAGGACCATTGTTTCTTTACCAGTAAAATTAAAGGATTAGACTAGTTCAAGTTGAAATCCTTTCAACTCTGAAATGTAATACTTTGCTATTGAATGCAGGTACCTACTCAACTGAGTTCAATTTTCCACACTGTTTTCAAACTGACATCAATGTTCATTTGCTTAGATTTTTGGCAACCTGCCCTAGTACTGGTCCTTCTTGTACCAGATAAAGAAGCTGGTACGAGAAGACACTGAAGACTAGGGAGCAGAATTGGTTTTACAATTCTGACTTAATGCCTCCCGCTCTTCTCTTGGTCTACGGGAAAAAAGAAACCAGCCCCCTTAACTGATACTCATTTATATGACCTATAAGGCTCTACAGAATATGGTCTTCTGATACCTGCCTAATGTCATCTCCTGCTAGCCTCCCCATCTCTGACCCCTCCTATGCCACTTTGGCCTCCTTGTTGTTGCTCTAGCACATCAGGCTGACTCCTACTTCAGAGCTTTTGTAGTTGTTCTCCCTATCTGGAATACACTTCCCTAGGATAGTTGCCTGGTTTCCTCTCTCACTTCCTTCAGGTCTTTACTCAAATTCACTTTCTCAATAAGAGCTGCCCTTGTCACCCTCTCCAATGACTCAATACCTCACATCCTCCATCCCTACTTTATTCTTTCTCTTTAGCATTTACTGCTAACATAATACATATTTTCATGGTTTATCTATCTTCCCCACTAGAATGTAAATGTAATAAGGGCAGAGGTTGTGTTTTTATCTGTTTAGTTCTTCCATATTCCCAGTGCCTACAGTGCCCAGGATATACAAGACACCCAATAAATACTTGTTGAATGAATGAACTCTGGCTAAGTTTGTACCTCCATGTACCACCTCTCTCTCCCTAACTCACTCTGCTCTAGAATACACTGGTCTTCTTGTTCCTTCTCACTCACACCAAGCATAATCTCTACTCAGGACCTTTATACTTGTGCTTCCTTCTGCCTGGAACCTCTTTCAAAGACATCCACATGGCTCCCTTCATCATTTTACTCATATATATATATATATTCAAATGTTATCTCATCAGGCTTTCTCTAGTAAAATTATCTAAAATGACAACCTCACTCTTCATATATTTTTGTATCCTTTATTCCTTCCCTCTGTCAGCAGCAGAACTGAGCCACTCAGACCTTCTTAAAGGTAACCTACTGGGGGAGCAAATCGACTGACAAATTGGGGGAGCTTTAGCTGTCTGGATCCATCTCTACAATCTCTGTGGCCATGCTTCCCCAGGACTGCTCCCAGTCAGTGACTAAGCACAGCAGGAGTACTACAGTAGGCAGGCTCATTCTTGCAAGACTTTTCTAATGAGCAACTTTGGCTCAGGAATGCACCATTGACGGTGCCAAAGCTTACTTAGAACTGTACTACAATCTGAGATTCTTCCTACTCAAACCCTTTTCTTGGCCTATCCCTTTCACAGCTTTCAGGCCTGAAGGCTCTCCCTGCCTACCCTATTTCCTCCCTTTACCTTTCACAGGTAACCCCCCCCAAAAAAAAAAGAAACCTCATATATCGTCTAATACTATATCAGTATATGCTTCTGGAGCCCCTGAACTAACAAAATAAAACTTATAACATTTCTCAGTATTCATTTGTTTATTTTTAATTGCCTATATTCTTCACCTTATGAAGCCGGGAACTTTGTCTGCTTTAGTTACTACTAGATCCTCTCAGCACCTAACAACAACAACTAGATCCTCTCAGCAACCAACAACAACAACAACAACTAGATCCTCCGCATGTAGAATGATGCATGGTACACAGTTGGCCCACGATAATTATTTGTTCAATGAATGATGAACATATATATGGTAGCCAAATATTACCACATATTAATTTCATTCTTTTATTAATAAATATTGAGTGTCTACTATGTCCTAGGAATTAAGCTGAGTACTCAGTAGATCAAAGGTCTAGTAGAGGAGATAGACATCTAAACAAATAATTATAATACATTATGTCAAGGCTTTATTAAAACTATGTGCAATGTATGAAGCACAAATAACTTTAAATAAGCAATAACAACAAAACAAAACAAAAAAACTCACTGCAGTCAAGTTGATTATGACTCAAAGTGACCCTATAAGACAGAGTATAACTGCCCTATATGGTTTCCTAGGCTGTAATATTTACAGGGTCATATCACCAGGTCTTTTGTCCCACAGACCTTTTGGTGGGTTCAAACTGCAGACCTTTAGGTTAGCAGCCAAGCACTTAACCATTGCACCAACAGGACTCTTAAAGACCTCTTCACCAGCAGTCATTTCCTGTGAAGGTTCTTCTTCAAGTGTGCAAAGCAAAATGAAGGTCATTCTTATTGTATCCAGTATACTTTCCAATGATACAGTGGTAAAAGGAGAAATCAAAATGCTTTTTGAAAAGCTGTGGTTTGAAGCCCTATGAAAACAATCCATGCATCAGTGATATTATTGAAACTGTCTAGCTTAAATCTCCAAATGTGGTCCAGCTTAAATGCCACTTACTTTACGAACCCTTTTATGACTCCTCCTTTTATGTGCCATCAAAGCGCCTTGTCTTTTCCTTCTTAGAATTTACCAAGATAATTCATTAGTCACTTGTGAGCTGTCTCCATTAGCATACAATATGTTTCATGAGAGGATCACATCTATTATATTGACTGCCATATCTCCAGTACCTGGCACAGAGGAAGGTCTCAATTAATATTTTTCGAGTGATCATATGGAAGAATAGATGAACAACCTAAAAATGAATGAGTAAATGAATGAATGAAGTGAAAAGTTTTCCTTCATCTACCCAAGTATAAGAATGCTCTCCCTCATTTAAATTCCCATTGCATCTCATCTATACCTTTTATACTCCCTCTATTCATACACCTAATCATGATATAGATAAAAGCTTATAAAGTAAAGAATGGTACACTTATACCCATCTTGTCACAGATAGGCACGAAAATCTTTGGATTCAGCTGCTCCTGCAAGCAGTGACTCAGCTTTCCCAGATGTTGACTATCTGAGCTGAGAATTGTAAAAGAACAGGAATGGCCCTCTGAGCTCCATACTGACAGAAGGGTCACCTCTCCTACTTCTAATCTCTCTGGCTGGACTTCTTTACTTTCTAGCTTTGGAGATGCTCAGACTGCAGCATTCATTCCTTAAGCAGTCTTGTATCTCCTCAACGGACAGGGGACTTTAACTCTTTTTGCTGGAAGTTGTCATCTGTCTTTTCTTCTCTTTCCCGCTCTTTTTTTTTTTTTTTTAACTCTTTCCAGCTACAGAAGAACTTCCTGTTTCCACAGAGTCCTTTATAATCCTTTGTATCTGTTCAGCTATCCAATTTCTATTTTATCCTATATTTTTCTATATTATCACATGCAATATACATTCTATCTTGCATTGCAGTTATTAACGAACATGCCGTATCTCACTTGCTGAATCCTAAATGTCCCAATGTAAAATTATGGTCAGTATCCCCCACAACAACTAAGAGAGTGCCTTGCTCAAAGTAGGTAACCATATGCTTTTATTGATTAGTGGAAATAACTTATTCAAGTTTCAGATAATTCACCACTTGTTTTAGTATAACCAAACCCTTTACAAAAGGATGACCCTGACCCTGTGCCGTCCAGTCGATCCGACTCGTAGCGACCCTATAGTATAGGGTTGACCTAATTCTAACTGTGCTTCTGTCTGAATGCTCCCTTTTAATTATGCATCTTGGAGAAACTACGTTGGCAAGGAACCCCGATTTCACACCTTAGATTAATCTTTAGAAACGCCAAATCATTCCTCTAAATGTGGCCTTGCTCTACACGTGCCCAACCAAAAAATCACGGAAGCAGAGTGTCTGAGCCATGGTATGGTGAAGCAGAGTGTCTATGATATAGTAAGTACAGATAAAAAGGACCCATAGAGTAAGCTGATGCAGAAGAAAGTATTCTTATAATTGTGATCAAGGAATCTCTATGGAGATATGCAAGAGCTCCTTAAAACTGAGGCACCTGACATGGCTAAATGACTAACACAGATCTGAATAAAACTCACCCATTTGCCCTAGATCCCTGCTTTTGCTTTCAGAGTATATGCACTCCACCCTTGGATGAACAAGCATGTGGTTATGCTTACTTGAAACTGTGAGAAAAATGTTCTGTTCTCAGTAAGAATACTTGTAACTAATGTATGACAAAGTTATAGTTTATGGTTAAGTAAGTGATAAGAATGTTCTGGGAAGAGAATAATAAAAAATGTCCCCTGAAAAAATGTGTATAAAAGATTGTTCCCAGAAAATTGCTTATATAGTTTGGCCCCAAAAAAGTCTGTAATGGAAAATAGATTAACTAATGCTGTGAAAAGTTTACTAGTGATTCAGATATTGTGAAAAGTGTGCAATTCATGTGTAACCCCCAGCCTTCCCTATATAAATCCCTCTCTCCTTTCAGAATATGGAGCGTTTGGTATTTTACCAAGTGTTTGCCCAGCTTCAGCTGTAACAAATCCACAATAAAACTCTATCATTTGTCTCCTGACAGAGTTCTTGTTATTTTTATGCTTTTGACAGTTCTGAGAGCCCAGAAATACAACTTTCAAAAGTAACACCTGTTGCTGGGGAAACAACCTTGGCAGATAGGTCAGCTGTGCCTGGGACCATGATGGGAGGTTTGGAAGCAGAGGAAGAGAAAATGGTTTAAGGAGAAGAGCAAAAAGCCCTTCAGATAACAGGATTCTCTTAAGCAGAGAGAATAGAAAGGCAAAAAAATAATCCTAATCATTTCTACCACATCAACACTTGCAGTTAGTGATCACCATCAACATGATATAACTTATATAAAATAGAAAAGTGATGAGAAAGAGGGACATGAGGGAGGAATGGCGAAGGAAAGGGAGAAGGGCTAGCGAAAGGGAAGGAGGGATTACTAATTAGAATTCTAAATCTATAGATTACAGTTTATAAAGCCCTGAGTGTGCATTTGCATTTGTCCACATACGCACATTCTTTCTCTCTCTCTCCATGTCTCTGTCTGTGTCTCTCTCTCTCTCTCCCTCACACACACACACACACTTTTTTAGCGGCCTTAAGGTTAGAAGCATAGTGGAAAGAGAATGGGTTTTAGTCAGAAGTCCTCCCTAGATCTGAGTCCCATTTCTATTATTTCCACCGTAACTGACTTGCTGATCATTGAGGACAGGACAGAATATGCTGACTCACAGGCAAATAGCCACTAATGTTAGGAAAATGTGGTGAGAAGACGACAAACAAGTTCTTATTGAATAAATCAATCTAACCTGAAAATTTGCATCTGCTCTCAAAAAAAAAAAATCTCAAAGTACTCTTGGATCTATTATCTCCTTATTTTTCTTCACTACAAATCAGATGTTTATTCTTTGCTGTAATTATGTAGAATAAACACCTGATTTAACTTTTTTATTTCTTTGCTGTCTCGATATTTACTAATGTTTGATATGAGCTCAGAGGAAGGAATGAAAAAAAAAGCGGGAAAGAAAAATTCATGCAGATAAATGTAAAAATATTAGGACTTGGCACAATGATTCCAAAGGGTTCCTCAGAGTAAAAATTATTTATACATCTTCAGATGTCCTAGGAGTTTGGTCACGCCCACAGAAGGAGGCTCAGAGCAGAGGTGATCAGTGAGAGGAAAGAGCAGGGAGGAAAGGAGAGGACAATCCACATTGATTTAGGCTTCATTTCATCATTTTTATTTCCTCTCAAGTGCCCAAGTCTAGTCCTACCCCCAAAGCAAAGGAGAAAATGAACTTTACATCCCATCTGCTCCTTCTGTTGTCCATCTTCTTATCTTAGCTGTTTCAGAACTCTGCTAAATCCCAGGGCAGAACCAGAAAAGCACCTCAGTCTATGCTGCTCATTCCTGATCCCCTATCTCCCAGGAGTTCAATTCACTGTTGTATCCTCAGGATCTAGGATAGTGCCTAGTACATAGCAGGAGCTCAATAAATATTTACTGAATGGCTAACTAGTAAAAGAATAAATATGATAAGTCCACCAGAATGAGGTTGTAAGGTTTGCTTTATACCTGAGTTGTCCCTTGAAGGAGAAAAAAGAATATTGCCATAAAGTAAAGGAGTTTCAAGGGCAAGAAACAGCATTTCACATGAGGAGAATTGCATGAGAAGAATCAGGGAAGTGAGTATGAGAGAACATCTTTTTTAATGATTAAATCCAATGGATCAAGGAAATATATACACCCTCTCCTCACTTATGGGCACTGTTAGGTTCCAAAGACCAGGTCGTTACATGAAATTGGCGCCATGCAACAATGGAAGATTACTACATCAGGTCACAAAATGGAGAAAGACTGTATCAGGACATAACTTCCAAATTACATCATTACATAGCTGCCAAATTATATCATGACATAACTGCCAAACCACTGAGAATCACGGCCCAGGCAAGTTGACACATAATCTTAACCGTCACTGCTAGAGTTACTCTTGCCTCACATCTCGGCATTCCCTGCTGAAAGATGTACGTCATTAATACACAAAATATTCAGTTAGTATATTTTTTGCTACTGCTGTTAAATACAAAATGTTGGATAAAGAGATAGTCAATAAGTGAAGAAAGAAGGTATTTTAAAATGCTTTCCATTTAAGCTCAGGTTTTGTTTTTAATGATTTATTCACTACAGCTTCAAGATACCTGAGATATTTTAGTTTCCCTTCATTATTATTAAATGTACCCTCTAATTTTTTTATTTATGATAATATTTCTTTTATTAAAATATACTGGATCTATATTAATATAGCCACTTCACTTTTTTTATGAAGGTTTGCATCATTTATCCTTTTCATCTTTACACCTATTGGTGTATTTATATTTAAATTTGTTACTCTTGTAAACAGCATACAGGTTCTTATCTTCTTTTTTTAGCCAGTCTGACAATCTCTGCCTTTTAATTGGAGTTCTTAGTTTATTTATATTTAATGTAATTTGTATGGTTGGATTTAAGTCTACCAGCTTATTTGTTTTCTATTTGTCCCATATACATATCTTTGTTAGCTTCTTTCTTGCCTTATTTTTGATTTAAGAAATATTTAAAGTATTTTATTTTATCTTCTCTATTGGCTTAATTACTACCGTATTTTTACACAAATAATGTGCACCTTCTATGTTTGTTTAAAAATTGCTCCCTCCCCCACAAGGTATTTTTGTTAAGTGCTGCTATGCCAATATTTTGCCATCTACAAAAACACCTTACAAGGGAGGAAGCGGTTGGCAAATAAACATAGAAGGCACACATTATTTGCATAAAATGGTATACCTTTCTGTTTATTAATGGTTATTGTAAGAATCAAAATATTCATCCTTAAATTATCAGTCCACATTTAATTAATATATATTACTTCACATACAAATGTAAGAACCTTACAATATTATAGTTCCATTTACTCATTTTATACTCCTTGTGCTATTGTTTTCATACTTTTCTAATATTTTGTAAATCAATAACACTTTGTTATTATTTTTGCTTTAAAAGGGTCAACTGTCTTTTAAAGAAATTCAGAAATGAGGGGTAAAAGTATTTTATATTTACCCACATTATTTATCATTTTTTATACTCTTCAATCCTTTATATGATATGAGTTTCTATCTGGCATCATTTCCCTGCATGCTAAGGAACTTTCTTTAACATTTATTAAAGTACAGATTTGCTAGTGTTAAATTATCTCATCCTTTGTTTTTAATATGCCTTCATTTACCTTCATTTTTGAAAGATATTTTCACTGGGTACAGTGTTCTAGCTTTATTTTTTTCTTCCAGCCTTTGAAGATGTAATTCCATTTTCTTCACACTTGCATTGTTTTGCATAAGTCAGCAGTAATTCTTATAATTGTTTTCCTAAGTGCAATGAAACGTTTTCTCTGTTTCTAAGATTTCTCTTTATCTTTGGTTTACAGCAATTTGACTATGATGCATTTATCATGATTGGGGTTTGTTAAGCTTCTTGGATCTGCGGTTTGATATTTTCATTAAATTTTGGAAATTATTGGCCATTATTTCATCCAAAATTTTTTTGCTCCAACTCTCCTTTTGGGTCTGCAAGTATACATTTTACAGACACCTTGATATTGTCTCACAAGTTATTAAGCTTACTTTTTTTCTTCTTTTTTCTCTCTATGCTTCAGGTTGGATAGATTATATTGCACTGATTTCAAGTTCACTGATACTTTCTTCTGTTGCATCTACTCTGCTGTTAAACTCATACAGTTAATTTTTCATATTGGATATTATATTTTCATATCTAGAATTTCTACTTGGTTATTTTTTATAGTTTCCATTTATATGTGAGATTTTCCCATCTGTTCACTCATTATGTCCATCCTTTCTTTTACATTATTAAACATATTTATAATAGCAATTATCAAAACCTTGTTTGCAAATTCTAATATCTCTGTCATCTATCACTATTGACTATTTTTTCTCTTGATTGTAACATATATGAAGCATTTCTTAAGGACAGTGTATATCTACATTGTTGATAGAATTTTTGTTGTCTTCCTTTAAAGAGTGATGAATTTCTTGTAAATCAGCTTTATCCTTTCAAGGATTTTTTTTTTAATGGCTTTGTTGGGGGTGTCTACAGTAGTCTTAACCTAAGCTTAGAACATTCTTCCTCCTAAGGCATGATCTTTTGGGAATGTCAACTCAAGGATCAAGGTGTTCAGCAAGGTCCATCTGCTTCAGTTGACCAAAACTCCAATGTCACTTAGCACTGTGAAAGCACCAGAAAATCCATTTTCCTCACAGATACTTAGTAGATGGTCTCTGCCAGGCCTCAGAGAATCTCATACTGTACTTGTGTATCTTAGTGTCCAGAAAGACTCAAAGGTATTTCCCATGCAGATTATTGAAGCTCCTCTGTGTGGTTTTCTCCTTTCCAGTAACCTGCCCTGCAAATCACAGCCACCTCAGCAACAGTAAGCTCTGGACTCACTCTTGCATCCATGAAGATTTTTGCTCTTTGCCAGGCAGAAAGCTAGGATACATATAAAACCCACACTGCACATTTTCCTTCTCTCAAGGATCACAGTCCTGTATTTTCTGTTGTCTAATGCCCAAAACAGTTGCTTTACCCCTTTTTATCTAGTTTTGGTGTTGTCTATGGCAAGAGAAAGAAGTCTGATACCCACCATTCTATCACAGTGAACAATATAATGTTTTGTAATAGTATATATTTTCATCAAAATCTTGTGGAATTATCCCACTCAGATTTACGGAAAATGTTCACAATATAAACTAATTGGCAAAATCAGACATTATCAAACCTTCAGCAAATCATGTTTACTTTCCCCCAGAAAAAGTCTGACTTTGTTTTTTAATTCAAATGCATGTATTAATGCCGCTTTCCATGAAACAGTCTCACTTCTTCATTCTAAGTAAATGGTTAGATAATAGAAAATGATTGATAGATAAATGATAGATACACAGAGAGAGGAGGAGAGATGGATGGATGGATGGATGGATGGATGGATGGATGGATGGATGGATGGATGGATGGATGGATGGATGGATGGATGGATGGATGGATGGATGGATGGATGGATGGATGGATGGATGGATGGATGGATGGATGGATGGATGGATGGATGGATGGATGGATGGATGGATGGATGGATGGATGGATGGATGGGTGGGCAGATGGCTGGCTGGATGGGTAGGGCAAACATGGAGCATTTTCATGAGTGTGTCAGCTGGACACACTAAGTACCACTGCCTTCAGTACTTCTTATGGATCCTTTCTTTGCTTTTCTTTTACAGTAGCAATGCATTTTTTAATATATTCAAGGAATAGAAGTAGAAAGGTCATTAAACAAAAATTGACATCATTCTCACTGTCTTACTCTGAGACATTTCTAAATTCAAAATATGGCAATATGAGATAAAATATTTTAATTACCTTGATTTTACTATAATAAATATATGTTTAAGAAACAGAAAGACAGGAAGCCCTATCATAGACTTATGGGATCTCAATTAATGGCATTTGGTAGACATCAATATTTTCAAATGCACTTATATTCAGTGCCCCTGAGGGTTTTACACTTGGACAACACATCATAATAAGTCTCTAGACAGGAGGAAGGTAAAACAGAGATCCCAGTTTGAAGATCTTGATTTGATATAGCATACATTTCTTTTCTGCCCATGAATTATGCTTAATCTATGTTGGAGTTTTGTCTTTTGTACTTTTCTTTAATTTATTTTTGTTGTAGTAGTTTGAAGGATTACCATGATTTTCCCCCCTTTTGCTGGTAAGATAAAAAGACATTCTGCCTGAGCATCTCTTTGCTCTGATATAATGTGGATGACTTCTTGGTGTTATTTCTCACCCACATCTGCCTGCAGCTACAGTTCGAGGTCTAGATAATTCTTGTTCTTACAGGAATAAAAGGGGAAGGAGGAAAACTAGGCTAAATAGATGTGGAGTCTTTGGAAAAAACCACTATCTGTTCTGAGATTTTGTTAAACATCCTGTACCAGAATTAACTCTTCCTAAATGAAATATTAGGTTTCAGATAGTTTCCCTAGGATCCTTCACTTACCACAAACAGAGCCAGCCTCACTATTTATTTCACCCTATAATCTGTTTCTCCTCAGCAGCTATTTTGAGTAGCCTTCAGTAATAAAAAGAAAAAGATAAGGCTATCCACCCATTTTGGGTTTGCTCCAGATTTGGTAGTATTAGTGAGAAATCTAATGGTTTTGTCAACTCACTAATGAGCTATTATCAGGGATATAGGGGAGAGTGCAGGCAGGACCTTGGGGAGGGGGATTAGATGCCACTGGAAGCCAAACTGTGTTGTGCCTATCTATACCACTCTAGAATTTTCTTTTCTTTCCTTGACCACTAGTTTTGCAAGGTTCTTGCATTACATTATGTCCCTTTCCTTGTTTGGTTGTTGTTGTTGGTGTGTGTTAGCATGTTCGTGTGTGTGTGTTAGCTAGTGTTGTTTTTTTTACTCACGTAATTAAGAGGGAAAATCTGTGCAGCAGTTTCAATATGACACCTTAACCTAGAGTTATCTTTAATTTGATTTTCACAACAAAAATCCTTACGGCTATTAACTTTGATGTTTTAAAATGCAGAGAGGTTACAAATGTTAATGAGAAGATTAAATAGGATGGTTAATATTTCATCCTTTTACAATATTAATTGAGTCCCTACTCTGTGCCAAACACTGTGCTGGGTAAATGAGGATGCATAAGTGAGCAAGATAGACATGGCCCCTGCCCTCCCAGAGCTTACCACCTAGTATGGGAAATAGACACTTAAACCACTGTCATCGTTGTTGTTAAGCACCTTCAAGTTGGTTTTGACTCATAGCAACCCTACAGGACACAGTAGAACTGCCCCACAGGGTTTCCAAGGAGTGGCTGGTGGATTCCAACTGCTGGCCTTTTGGTTAGCAGCAAGCTCTTAACCACTGCACCACCAGGGCTCCATGATAGAGGAAAGTACACCTCAAAACAGAGGTGCCTAATATAATGTCAGGGAGAGCTTTTCAAATTAATAAAATACAACATTCGGTGCTCAAATGTAGGAGATGCTCAGAAAATGGTAATTCTCTTCCCTTCCTGAACCTCCAAACACCTATAAAACAATGGGATTCTATATTGCCTACTTCTAGTTTTGTTAGAAAGAGACCATTAGAAAAGGTGCACAGCAAGAGTAGTTATTATTTCTAGGTGTAAGCTGATAAGGACAAAATTCTGAGAGCCAGATCCATATCTGAGGCTACATAAGATCAAAAAGCTAAAGATAGGGTCTGCTGTGTCAAATACTTTAACCAGAGGGCTTAGCGATGTACTTGATATCAGTGTAAAGCACCTAGTGATCAGTTTTGAGTGAAAAATTAATTTTGGGTTTTGGGGGAGATATTTTTTTCTTCACTGACCATTGGACAGAAGTCCATAGCTCTGTCTACTAGATGACAGCTCCATCCAAATGAAAACATGTTCATGACATTACCTTGGGTTAAGATGTTTGGCCTGGAGAACATGCCTCAGGGTTAAAAGTAATGTTTTAGGTTATCTCTCTTCTGGAACAAATTTTTTAATTTATCTACAACCCCTGACAATATAACTTGTGTAATTTTAATGGAACTCTTGTCTTACTCTGCACTCTTTATTTGTACAGTGTATTTCATCAAGTGTGACAAAAATCATCACAGACATTAATTAACATTCCCAATATTCCTGTCAGACAAGATAATTATGTTACTATATATGCATATATATATCTATATACTCTTTCAATCTTACAAATATTAGGCAAGCCTAACAACATGTTCGTCTCAGTAGTTTAATGAAAACAATCTTTTAAATAAATTCTCAATTTCTACCCAGGCAATGGGTCATGTAAAACTGCAGATACACTAATTTTAAAACCAATTTTGAACAGTGTATTTAACTACAGAACTGGGACAAAACAAACTTCTAAAAATACTATTGGGTCATTTGCTGCAATTAATAATTACTTCATTTCAAAAGTGTATATTTCAACTTTTGATAGCAAACAATCAGAATTTTTAAGTGTTTCTCAAATGTAACTTATACTGTATGCCTGCATGTCCATTCATCCATCATGCATTTATCTGTTTGATACCTCTTTAAAGTAAAAAGTTATAGTTATTGAAGTTTAGAAGTACAAGAAAAACTATTTTTTGTTAAATTGTTAAGACAAATTTCACAAGACCAACTGAACCCTAGTGAATGAGAAGGATTTTAATAGGGGTAGATAACTATAGAAAAAAAATACAGGTAGAAGGAAGAGTCTGAGCCAAAGCACAGTAGTAGTAGAGCATATGTTCAGGAAATGATGATTCAATATAAATAAATTAATATAAGCATGTATGGTTACTTGTAAGATTTTATAAGTAAAAGGATTTAGAATAGGGAGCAGAGTATTAGGAGATAGGGCTAGAAAGGTGGCTAGGATCTAGAGTTTTGAAGTCTTTCAATGCTGGAATAGATACTACAGAAATTATTTCATTGTTGGGAGCCACTGAAAGTTGTTGAGCAATAAAATAATCAAAGAGGCACTTTTGGAAGTCTTCTCTAGAGCAATGGGCAGAGAACAGTGTATGAGACACAGGCTGAAAATAGGGATACGAGTCAGGAGCCTTTCAATAAAAAAAAAAAAAAAATTTTTTTTTTTTAGTAGATAAAAATATCAATTACTTGCACTTTAATGCTTGTATAGTTGGGATGACAGAAGGGTCAGGCGTATGTGAGGTAGCTTACTAACAGATGTTTGACTCTATTCTAAGCTCTTTACATGTATTAACTTATTTAGTCCCCACAGCAAACTATAAGACAGATATTATTAATCTCACTTTAAAACTGAAGCACAGAGAATTCAAAACCAGTTTAAATGGCTCCAAATCTGGCACCACTAAAAAAAAAAAAAAAAGCTGTCATTGGTTAAGTGTCAAATATATGTCAGCTGTTTTATGTATGTTTTTAATTAAATCTCAACTAAGTACACAAAATTCTTACTACCATGCCCCATTTAACAAATGAGAAAATTGAGGTTCCAAAATTTTGAATAACTTACCAAGTTCATACAAATAGAAAAAAAAAAAAGTGGACTGCGATTTGAGTGCAAATCCATTTGATATTTCCACTTGAAGAATCTAAGAATTTTATCTACAAGAAAGCATTTTTGCAAGGACACAAGTTAAAGTTAAGGTCAAGTCACCCTTTATCTCCAAAGTTGCCAATATCATCAGAAACTCATGTTTAAAAAAAAAGCAGCAGCAACTTCCTACCAGCGACATAACCATATGTGGAGACACATAGCCCATAGAAGCCAAGCTTCATAAGAGCCATCACAATCTAAACACTTAAACGCTTCTGGTGAAGCAGAACTACCAGCACCTGAAAACATGCCACTGATTAACCAAAATGTCACCTAAGGAATGCCTGAGTTTACATATATTAGCTTATTTAATCCAACCATGACATAGCTATTGTTTTCTCAAAGCAGAAATCTAGATCATAACCTTACATGAAATGTTCTTGCAGTTAAATGGCAAGGAAAGGAATTTAATAAATTTCCTTATATTACTTAGTAGACAAATGAATGAGATGCTTTAGCATGGTGTTTTGCACAACACATAGTCTGACCTGAGGAGAAAGTAATTAAAATATAACAGGTGGGTGCACAGATGGTTACCATTACAGAGGCTGACTGAAGTAACAAGGAGCTTTTCTTTTTCATTTTTAAATTGTTCTCCTTAGTAGGGTAACATGATTACCATTAACAAGAGAAGAAACACTTAACAGGAAACATATTGAGAGGCAATGTCTGATAGCACCCAAAAGTATGTCATCATCTCGCTGGATCTGAGTAAAATTAAGAAGCGATGGAATTACTTGTGATTAAGTATAAGCTCTTGTACTACACTGTAAGCTACCTGAGGTCAAGGACTATGCCTTATATTTATCGTTGTGTTGGCCAAAGTGGCCAGCATATAATAGGCTCAAATATCTTTGTTGAATGAATGAATTAAAACCCTATTAGTGAATTAAAACTCAATTTAACAAATTTTAGATCATGTGGTATGCATCTTGGAGAAATCATAAAGCTAAAATGAGGCATTCATCCTCCTGTTCTCTGCTTGACACTTCCTCAAAGACTCAGCACACTTATTGCCTCCTTTGAAAAGACTTCCCTGAAACTCCTCATCAGACTTAGTCTTTCCCACATGCATGGTGCTATCACTGCGCTTATCAGATTCGATTTTGATTTCTGTCTCCCTCATCAAATTTTAAGGTCTTTGGCAGTGCGTTCTATGTCATGTTCATTTTGTATCCCCAGGACACAGAAAAGTGTCTAGATCACATTATGTGCTTTTGTTGTTCTCAGTTGTCGTAAAGTCAACTCCAACTCATGGCGTTTTACGTATAACAGACAAAGTGTTTCCCATTCCTGCACCATCCTCACAGTTATTAGTATGTTTGAGCCTACCGTTGCAGCTCTTGTATCAGTCTGTCTCATGGAGGGTTTCCCTTGTTTTCGCTAACCTTTGCTTTACCAAAGGTGATGCCCTTTTCTAACGATTGGTCTTTCCTGATGACATGTCCTAAGTACTCGTATAATGAAAGAATTAATCAATGAATGAATGAACATGGTCACTGCAGATAAGGATTTTATAATCTTTTTCTCAGGGGCTGGAGAAACGACATGTAAGCAAAATAGGCAAAAAGATATTTGCCTTCGGAGGAATACACACAAAGATCATGACCTAGCGTGGAAAATTATGTAAAGTTTCTTAGAGGAAGTGGTATTTGAAGGAGCCATAATTCATATTAAGTCAGGAAAAATCTTTTGCTACTAATAAAGAGTGAATGCCTGAGAATGGTACCGAGTAAGTCAGCAACTCTCAATTAACTAGACAAGGCTAGCAATTAGATAGATTCTTATAAACATGGGATGTGAGAAAGATTTCAAAGGTCCAAAGTAGAAAAATATAATGCCATAAATTCAACCTAGTATGATAAAGCAACACATTAAATTACTTGAGGTTAACTGCAGGAGGATGAGGTTGAGGGCATAGGACTAAACCTACTTCACAGAGTACAGTGGTGGAAAGAATTCCCACACAACTGTGGTATGTAATAGTGGGTATTAAGCTTCTAGCCATTAGGAATGGATGATAAGTTCACAGTATTGTGAGATCTAGTTAAATTGAGAGAGTGTGGCAGCACTCTTATCTACATACAAGATAATGAATAATTGTCCATGTAGCTTAAAATTCCACTCTACTGGCTCATGAGAAGAATTAATATCAGCAGTATAGCACAGAGATTAAGAATGTGGACTCTAGAGCCTCAACTCTAATTTAAAAGGGAATACTTCTCATACTTCTCCATTAGGGTAATATTGAGAGAGACAGAAAGTGAGTGTGTGTGTATGTGTGTGCATGTGTGTGTGTTTGTGTGTGTTTGTGTGTGTGTTTAAGGTGCATTTTATCGGGTTAGGGATATTCCTTTCTATGCTTTAGGATGATTTGGCTGGATACAAAATTCTAAGTTCTGCGCTAACACAAAGAATCAGATTCACATGAACCCAAGATCTTATCAAGTGTCAAGCTTTGCTAATAATTTCAAGGATGCAAAAAATCAAGGGGCACAAGTGAAGCCATAGAGAGATCTGGGACATCCCACATGGTTCTCCAAGCCCTTTCTTCTTGCGTGAGATATGCTTTCTGGACAAATTAATAGATGGGGTCTCTAACTAAGTTTTGTGAGTCACCTCACACAGATTTAGATTAAAAAACATCTGTATTTTCTATTCCAGATAGTTGTATAGTTTACATGACATTTTCTGAGAAGCCATGTCTCATAAATCCATAGATTATAGATTTGTTTACCATAAGCAACCCTAACCTAGAGACACCCCGAGATAAGCACTACATATACAAGAACTGTCCTTCCAGCAGACATCATTTATTTGTCTATTTGTCGGAAGGTCAGTTATCAGTATACTTACATAAGTATTAGACTGGGTCACCTATCTCTGTCCCCAAGAACATGCCATCCACCCATGCCCTGTAGTAGGAAGAAAAATGGATTTCTTTGTTCCCAGGTCAAAGTCTTTTTCCTTCAAAACTTTAAAACTATTAAACCATCATCTTCTTGGTTCCAATGTTGCTACTGACAACTCTGATATCAATTTGATTCTTATTCCTATGAATGTGATCTCCTCTTTGTCTTTGGAACTTTTTATAAACTTCTTTTTGTCTTTGATATTCTTTTTTTTTTTTTCCTACAATGTATCTTTGTGTGCATCTTTATTTCCTCAGCCTAGTATTTTGGACTGAATAGTCTTAGGTTCTTAATTATTACTTCTGTGGAACATATCTCCATTATTTTCTCAAAAATCACCTTTCCATCTTTACTATTCTCTTTTCTGCAACTCCTGTTCTCCAAATATTGGCATACCAATTTCTATCCTCCGTTTCAATTAACTTTACATTTATATATTCTCTGCGTTCAGCCTTTCTTGCTTCCTTGTGGAAGAATTCCTCTTTGTTTTCAACTTTCTAATCCTTTTTCAGTTAAAAAAAATGCATTTTATTCCATCTGCTATGTTATTTATTTCAAGGATTATATTTCTGATACAAAATATCTGGCTCTCTTAAAATTATTTCCTTGTCTTATAACTCCAATATCTTTATTATTTTTGTTGCTTCTCTGAAATTCTTGCCCTCCTGTTACAACACCTCTGATTTGCATCATATCTATTTGCATGTTTTGTAATCCATATTTGTTGCCTTTTTTCTTTTTGAAGTGGTTGTGCTCCTCAGGTGTCTCATTATTTTTGCTATGAGCTTATATTCCTTATGTGGGTATCTAAGCACTATGCAAGACTAGTTGAGCTCCACCCCAAGGATGTGGGAACTAGCAGACTGAGGTATAGCTGCCAATCCTCATGGTAAAGTATCAGGCACTGGGTATCCAAGTGCAAAGGCAGAGGAGAAGCAAGGGCAGAATCAAACTGCTTTCTTTCCCTAATTTATCCTCCCACAGCCTCACTAGATAATCCCTGGCCCAGAATATAACCATCTCCCTATCACCAACAGTTCAAACAGCCCTCTGTCTATCCATGGGTTTCTTATAATTCTTTATTACCTTCTGCGTTTCCAACCAGAGTTGACTTTGAAGGAGGGTACTGGTAGCCTGTGGTAATTTTGCATTTGGTCAGGAACTGGATTTAGGACAATAATAACTTATTTATTTGTCTGTGTTTTCCCCTGTGATTAGATACTGAGCCTCTCAAATTCAAGGTTTCTATTTCATCCAATTTTATATCCCTAGACTTTAGTAGGTAGTATCTGGCATGTGGCTGACATTTAAGAGATAATTCTGGATTAAATGAATAAATAATACCCCTACTTAAAGCTGGAAATATTTCATCAGAACCTTTCTGCTGCTATTACAAGTTACCACCAATCTCTTCTTTTTACGGCAGCCTATGGTTTGTTTTTTTTTTTTTGGTTTTTGGTATCACTTATTAAGCAGCTGTGTTACGTTGGGGGACTCACTCAAGCCCTCCAGTCCTCAGTTTCTTGTCTAAAGGGCTCAAGGCAGCAGTAGACCTTATAAAGCATGAGATAAGCTTTACTTCCCAGTCAGAGAAAAGAGTCACATGGCTGAAGCAGCCAATTATTTTAACAATGTCAGTTGTTCAATAATTTCACTTATTCTTTGAAAGCCAAGAGCATTTCTTTCCAGGAAAGAACATAATTGTGAAACTTCCAATAATTTCAAAATAAGTCAAATTCTAAGTATTGTGAATTATGAAGATTTTTAGGGAGAGAGAATAAAATAGAAGACAGCAGAAGAGCCTAGACAGACGGGGTTCTAATCCTAGCTCTGCCATAAACTAAGCTGTCTGACCTTGATAACTCCCTAAATTTCTCTGAATAATTTCCTGAATTCTAAAATGAGAGAACTGGGAGGCAGAATGACAAAGAATACAAGGTAGAGTTTGAATCTCAGCTCTCTCACCTTTTTACTAAGGTAATTTATATAATTGCTTAACCATTTGAACCTTGGTATCCTTATCATGAAAATAAAATTAGTATTGCCTCCTTTCTGAACTTTCAATGAAATAATATGTGTAAAGTACCTTGCACAGCACCAGTTATATACTGACTGTTCTTCAAATGTTAGTTTCTTCCCCCTCCACATTTTCTCAGGGATCTTTCAGCTTCATGTGGTTAAAAATCTAGATGATTTGTTGAAAACTGAGCCTATTTGTCTAATTCAAGATCGATGTCTACCAAAATTTCCACACTGTATTATTTCACCTGAGAGCTAAAATCTTTTAGATGTCAACTTTTAGTCATAAATGATTTAGAAGTTAAGTAGGTGTACTTCATTGCTTCTGAGTGTTAAATATTCAAAAAAGTTACACAAGGAGAGAATAAGTAAATTGATGTGCATATATCATTTATATATGCACATCATTTATATATTTTGGGGGGTGGTTTTTTTTTAATATCATTTATATTTTAAGCATCAGCAACTACTCCAGTGAAATATTTATCCACCAATGATATACTAAGCAAATGTGTATGCATCAGAGCAACAATATGGAAATCAACATCTGTGGTTAAAAAAAAAATTGTATGTGTCACTGCTTGCAGCTATGAAACGAATGGGCAACCATAACGGTATGGTATAATGAATTTGTGTCAGGGCCAGAGGAAGGAAATGATAATCACAGTCAGATTGCTATTGGTGCTTTTGTTTTTGGCAGCAAAAATAAATATCTATTAATTATAATTAGTGAAATGTGTTTGGATACAGCACTAAGGAAACAGATAAATTATTACATATGCCAGTGATTAAAGATAAATGAGTATGTACCAGGAAGTCTCTGCTGAAATAAACCATCTCTAACAAAATCATCAAATAATTGATACGGTTCAATGGTTTCTGTGAAATTAAACTGTATCATGGTAGTTGTATTATATTAGAACAACAGTAATCAGAACTCTTGCCAGTGATACAAGTGTCCATCATAGAACAATTTCTCATCTATAACAAGGGACTTTTAGTAAAAGGTACACTACAGGATCCAGTTCATTCACTCCTGCTGTTCATTCTGAAAAATATGATGGCCTAGACCTTTGGGTTTTAGATAGGTGAGATTATGTTTCAGAATATACTTTTGCTAATTATTCACAAAGGTAAATTAATAAATTCACTTATTCATCATTGTGAAATTGTGCAAGTGGGTAAGCACTCAACTACTAACCAAAAGTTTGGGGGTTCAAACCCACGCAGAAGCACTTCAGAGTACAGGCCTGGCAATCTGCTTCCAAAAGGTCATAGCCTTGAAAACCCTGTAGAATAGTTCTACTCTACACACATGGGGTCACCGTGTATCTGAATCAACTCACCAGCAGCTGACAACAACAACAACAAAACGGATATGATTCAAGATTCCAGAGATGAAAATAAGGCATCAAGAAAGGAAAAAAATTGGTTTTAGACATCTCGTATTGTTCTTGAATAATAATTTGGCTGGGTATATCCAACTACATACTTAACATCGGAATTTTAAAATCAGTCTATATAAACTTGAATGCCAGATCTTTTCCACCTCCAAACTTGCTCTTCTTATAGCCTCCTTCACTTCAACCACTCCTTGTGATTTCTCATAACAAAAACCTTGAAGACATTCATGACTTTTTGCATTCTTTCACATGCCAGAACCAAGCTATCAGGAAATACTGTTAGCTCTACTTTCAAAATATATTCAGAATCCTAGTACTTCTCACCACCTCCATTATTACCACTCTAGTCTGACCCACCATCATTTCCTACCTGGAGTATGCCATGGCCTTCTGTCTGGTCTCCTTGCTTTTACCCTTAGTCTCTGAAATATTTCACATGGCAGACCACGTCACTTCTCTGCTTAACACCCTGCAATGACTCCCTATTTCACTCAGAATAGAAGCCAAAGTTATTAAAATGACCAATAAGAACTCAGGAGATTTGGCTTTCCATTCCCACTCCAACATCATCTTCTGTACACTATTGCTCTCCCTCTCATCACTCCACTCATCACTCCACTCCAGCCTCACTGTCCTCTCTGCTTTCCCTATAACACATTAGGACTTTTAGACTGGTCATTCCCTCTGCATAGAATGCTCTTCATCTACTTCAAGACTTTGCTCAATTTTCATTTTCTCTATGATGCCTGTCCTGACTATCATATTTAAAATTACAACCCACACTTACTCTAATATTAATTACCCTAACCTTCTCTACTTTTTTCCATAACATTTATCATTTTCTAATATACTGTATAATTTATTTATTGTTTTTATTGTCAGCCCCTCCCAACCCTGCTAGAATGTGAACTCCAAAATGGTAGGATCATAAAAGGTAAGAGTAAAATAAGGTCATTTTTTAAAACCTCTAATTTTGATTATAGTATCATACTTACAGAATCATTGCAACAAATAGTACAAAAAATTCCCATATACCCTTCATCCTGATATTCCAAATGTTACCTTTTTACCTTTTTTTTCAGTCTCTCTTTCTCTCTCTCTCTCTCTCACACACATAATTTGTATTTATAAATGGTTTTTATTACTAAAAAGTCTTTTATACATGCATAGACTCCTATGCACTCTTCCTAAGAAGATTATCTTCAGGTCGCATTCTAGCAAAATTAGGATAAATCCAAGAAAGAGAAAGATGTATGCTATGAGGAAATAATGGAAAAACCCAGGACTCCAGTGAAACAAAAATCTCAGAATGACAGATGTGCAATAGATCTAGAAAGAATCTGATTCAAATTTGAACCCAAAGTTGGACATCTCTAAGAACATCTTAAAGAAAAGTGAAATTAATTCCAAGCAGACAGGAGTAAAAAATTAGATAAAAATAGAGATACATCATTAAGAGGGTACAATTTCCTTTCAATAAGGAAAAAAGAAAGAAAGAAAAGCAATCAAAACCTCAGAAGGAGAGGAGAGAAGAAAAAAATCTGTAGAAGAGTCATTACCTGAATATAAAACAAACTAAAATGTGGCATAATTATTGTGGACTGTATAAAGAAAATTCACATGAATTTGACTCTAGGTACATCTCCTTTGAGTTGCACAGAGGTCATACACTGGAAATGTAGAGCAGGAAATGTAATTATACTTGACTCTGCAGTGAATGATGTTTGCATATTAAGAAATGTTTAAATACCGTTTGTTGGTTTTGAACTTTTAGAATCAACATATAGACAAGCATCAGATATTTAATTATTATTACAAAATAGAATGTGTTATCAACCTTGACATTGTATAAATAAAGTTAAAACTGATAGAAGTTGGGAAGAGGAAGCAGAAGAATTAAAATAAAATGAGAAATTCTGATATTCTTATCATACAAATTGAAGAGCTGAGAGATAACTGTTAAAAGTTGACTGGAAGGTGAATTTAGAGGTTAAAGTGTATTATTCAAAGGCAGAAAGGTAAATAACAGAACAATTTAAAATAGTGACATAGCCATCAAAAAGGGGGAAGGATACTGGCATAAGTGCATTAAATCCGAATCTATCATAGCAGGAAATGAATAGATGATGTCTAAGGTTGATGAGGAAACCCCGGTGGCATAGCGGGTAAGTACTACAGTTGCTAAACAAAAGATTGGCAGTTCAAATCCACCAGGCGCTCCCTGGAAACTCTGTGGGGCAGTTCTATTCTGTCCAATAGGGTCGCTATGAGTTGGAATCAACTCTATGGCAATGGGTTTGGTTTTGGTTTTTAATGTTGATAAATCATGACATAGCACTATATTATTCACATATATGGAAATCAACACCAGAAAAAATAAAAAGAAAATTTGTCAAAAGCAGGTGCCCTTAAGGAGTGGGACTAAGAATGGGATGGAGCAGGGTAGCATCTGCTCATTTTAACACGAGCCCATCAGAAATACTTGATTTTTCAACCATGCAAACGTAAGTTTGCTGGAAATAAAAATAAATTAGATGTCTTTATATTTTTAATTGATTTTTTAAATGGTAAAACAGTAAAATTATTCTTTTTATTTTTTGGAAAATTAATATCTTTCATTCTAAATATTTAACCAGTTAGTGAAAGTCAATGTCCATGACTCCTTAGATAATTGTACCCTTTTCTGAGTATACTTAGAAAAGATTATATTATATTATAAAAATTTCGAGAAAAAGAAATGATCGCTCTTTCTTTGATGTCACTAATGTAAACTTCTCATTTTTCATACTGTCACTGTCTAAATCTGTAAGGTACATGTCTTGGATTTGAGATTCTCCTCTCATTCCTATTTGTAAGACACAAAAGGAAAAAAAGGACGGAAGGAAAATGCTCTCAAGCCTACTTGGTATATGGTATTATGGTAGGACACTCACATTTGTTATCACTTCTTCATCTTATAGCTCCCCAATGAGACAAATTAATATCTTCATTTTACAGGTGAGGGACTGATGCTTAGAGAGGCTAGCCTACCCACATATGCAAATTTAGTGACCACTGACAACAATCCTGCAAGGGAGAATGAGAAAAGAAATTTAAAGAAGCAGCCACCCAAGATCATTTAGCCAGTAAAGAGCAGAGAAGGAATAAGCCCAAGTCTAACTTCCTCTAACATTCTTCTGATGACCTAAAAAAAGAAAAAATGTCAACAGAGATTTGCTAAAATTTTTAGAATAATTAGAATGATAGAGCTGAAAAACAACTTTGAGATCACTGTGAATACTGAGCCCTCCTGAATACGCACATTAAATCTTATACTTCAGTTTGGGCTCATATCATCTTAAGCAATGAAAATAATTAGGCACTGAAATAAAACAACCAGCATTTCAACCCTGACTATGAGTTTCTAGTTGTATATCCTTGAGAAAATTACTTAACTTCTTTGACACTCAATTTTTTCCTTATTTAAGGTGGGAATAATACTACCAACCTCTCAAAATTATACTGAAGGTTTAATGAGATAATATGTATGAAAGTCCTTTGCATATAGTAAGGAAGCCCTCAATAAATGACCAGTATTCTCTATCCCTGTATTTCTGGTTCACTTCAGTGGGGGCCTTCCTGCTCCAGAATCCTTTTCTTTGTCTCTATCATTTGTGTCATAAGCCATCAACCACAGAGCCTCTAGACACTCTTGCTAGAAACTCTAACACTCATATTGGGAAGAGTTTCTACCTCATATCTATAAACCTATCTGGACCAAAAAAAAAAAAAAGACAGCCATTTCTTTTTAAACCAGTTGTACAGAAGTCATATTTCCAGGTTTTGGAAAATGCTATGATGAAGAGAAAGACTAGTGTTACAGCTCCATAGAGGAAAAAGCGGAATAAAAACGGGTCCATGAAGTGTGAAAGAAAAAAATAACTGCCACAAGAAGTTAAATCTACACATCATATGTATTAAACCTACAGGGATTCATATGAAACTTGAGCAAGAGTTCTTCCACATACCAAGGGCAGAGAGGCCCATACAGTAAGTCCCAGGGTTACAAACATTTGACTTATGGACTAGTACTTGCCCTTTAATATTATGTAAATTTGCCCTCATTTTGAAAAGACTGAACCAACCTCAACTGCAACAAATTCTTCATCGCAATCAGCTGCACGCATAGCTTTTAAATCACTGAAAAGGCTTCAAGCCTTTTCTTGCACTAAGCCCGTTGCCATCAAGTCAATTCCTACTCATAGGAGTCCAATAGAACAGAGTAGAACTGCCCCATATGGTTTCCAAGGAGCAGCTGGTGGATTCGAGCTGCTAATTTTATGGTTAGCAGCCATAGCTCTTAATCACTGTTCCACCAGGGCTCCCTTGCAGGAAAGGAAGGCTAAATAAGAACCCTATGCACCTGTTCTGACTTACCCACAAGTTTGACTTAAAGACACAGGTAGGAACGGATCTCATTTGCAACCCAGGGACTGCCTGTACATGAAAGGAAACTGTAAATAATAATACTTTAGCCAATGATATCACAGCAATTCTTGTGGAAAGAAGAATTAGGAGGGAGGCTAGAAACAAACCTCCAAGGTAAATACATAGATAAATAATCCAACTACTGGATAAAATCAGGCAAACACAGAGATTTGAGTGAGTACAATGAAGAATCAGTCTCAGTAACCAAATTTATGATGTGTCATCATGAGAATAGTTGTTAATATTTGATGGGAGTAGCTGTGTAATTGCATAGTAGTTGTATGATTGTATAATAAGGTGAATGTGAGTCCATATACAATCTGAAGACAGAAGTAAAGCAAGATAACCATCATTAAGATATATATCCAATCAGCAGCATACAATAACTAGGCTTTTAGTATAATCTATTTTAAGGGCATTGCTGCTTTTGTTGGGGAACCCACAGGAACAGCACTCCAGAACCTCCTCTAAACATTATATGAACTGGAAGGGGATTCTGGAACTTCATTTTTAACATGTGTCAGAACCTGAGCTAGCAAAGCACATATTATATGCCAATGAAATTTAACGTTTAAATCAAATAATTTTTATTATTATGCTTCCTTCTGTATAATAAGTTACTTTCATTACACACTTTTCTTAAGCCTTGTGTGCAAGCATCTCCCATTTATCCTGGTATAACATAAGGGCAGCCGTTTTGCTATCAACACCTTTGGGAAATTACTAAAAGAGGAGATAAAAAGGGAAAAGGAGTTAAATTATTTTTATTAGTTTATAATCCTATATGGCTAAAAGGTAACACTACTGCTACTGTATCCCATCCACCTCCTCCTGGGTCTTATGCCAGTGGAATTAGCAAAGGAAGGAATTAAACATGATTTATTCATGGACCACAAGAACATCCTTTAGGTTTTTACTCAAATGTCAACTTTTCAGTGAGTACTTCCAGGTCACTCTATCCAAAATTATAACTCCCAAACTCAGTCACTTCCTACAGTGTTTTCCTGCCTTATCATTCTTCTCTCAGCATTCATCATTAACAAACTATGTATTATATTTATTCAAATTTCATACTGTTACTAATTCCTAACACCCAGACTATAGGTGACAGAGCAGCTTTCCAAACTTTCCAGGGAAATGCAATCTTCCCTACTCATAACCTGAGGCTGCCCTTATTTCAGAGACAAGGGATAGCCAATGAACTTAGAGGAATTTTTCTGTTTCACTAGAAGTCTGATTTTCAGAGTTCAACAGAGATTGAAGGCTTCAGTTGATGTCCTAAGCATGAACATTAATATACAGACTAGCTCATCATCTTCCTAAATCACAGGACTATAGATTATGTTAGATATTTCTGTTGATCCTTCTATTTCAATGTCTCAGCAACTCAGAACCACATTTTCCAATCATTGCTTTGGCCCCCTTCCAAATACAATTGTCTTGAAAACATTCATCATATTCTGCAACTTGCCACCCTAAAGAAGCAGAGAATCTTATTTATTTGAGCTCTGTGATCTCAGATGCCAACCTTCAATATATTATTGCCAATATACTTCCCGTCAAATGTAGACCAGATGTGTAATCATCATTCCTCATATCTGCGGCACATTTTGCTTTTCAAAGCACTTTCATTCTCAGAATCTCACTGGATCATGTGAGATAGCTAAGTGCCACAATATCATTTTACAGCCAAGGAAATGAGGACTATTCTGCTCAGGAACATATCAAGGTAAACAGCAGAGCCTCTATTAGTTGTCTTACTGCTTCATCATTTAGTCCCGATGCCAACATGTTACACTTCTTTGTTGTGACCACCCATGCAAGGAGTGTTAAGATGATTATTATTTTAAATTTGCAGTACTCTTACATTCTTGACTTCATTCAGTTAGAAGTTCTCCACATGACAAATTTTTTAAAGTTAAAGCTTTTATAAGATTTTTAAAACTTAGAAGATTTAAAGATACGTTTCAAAGTCAGGAGAAAATTTCTGACCTTCCTGCCTGGCCAGTCATGTCTTATGGACATGAGTTAGGTAGGGTGTAGTCGCTTGTGATTGTCCCAGGGTGGTACAAAGGTTAAGCACTCGACTACCAGCTAAAAAGTTGGTGGTTCAAACCCACCCAGAGGCCCTTCAGAAGACAGGCATGGTGATCTGCTTCCAAAAAGTCACAGCCTTGAAAACCCTATGGAACAGCTCTACTCTGCACATATGAGGTTGCTATGAATCTGAGTCAACTCGACGGCAACTAACAACAACAACAGCTTGTAATCACAACTGCAGAGTAGTACAGAAGGTGGAGTATGGGGTTTGGGTAAAAGTGAGAGTGGAGGTTGCAGTGAGGGTAGAAAAAAGGAGAAGGGAATAATACAATGATGTGCTAAAATGTGAGAATGTCAGAAAACCAAGCAGAGAAGATTACCAAATTCAAGAAAATGCAGCTAGCGCCTCATTTTACATCATTTCTATAGCTCAACTAGACAGCTTAAGGATAAAGCCTGGTAACCAAAGATGAAGGACCAGACTCAGACAAGAGTTGGCTAGGGAACAAATTTTGCACTTAATTTCTAGTTGCACCAATTTACCAATAACAGTAGAGCATATCAAAACTACAAATGTATTCCGTGAAATAAGTAATTTGTTTGTAGAGGCAATATAAATTTAGGGATTTTTTTAAAAGAACATGGCCACTTTAAGTCTTAAAAAAATAGTTCCTTTATTAAGTGTTAGAAGTAAACTATGCTTTATAAATGTCTCAGGTCTGACAAATTCTGCTGGGTATTATTATTTTTATACCTTTATTTCTAGATATGTTTGTTTGGGATCATTTGTAAGTTTTTCAAATATGAGTGATGATCATGTACCAAGAGATTACAACAATATATTAATAAACTACTATTTTGATGTTGAGAAATATTTGCCTGTAATAGTAGATGCAGCTCAAGGAATAGAATGGATAATCAGTATTTTTTAACCTATTAAAGTGTTTTTATGTATATGTATGTAAAATGTTATATGCACATATGTAAATGTGTATTATGTATGTATATATATACATATATATAGGAAGGAATTCTAGAACACTTGATTGTGCTCATGAGGAACCTGTACATAGACCCAGAGACAGTTGTTCAAACAGAACAAGAGGATACTGCATAGTTTAAAATTAGGAAAAGTGTGTGTCATGGTTGCATCCTTTTACCATACTTATTCAATTGTATGCTGAGCAAATAATCTGAGAAACTGAACTATACGAAGAAGAATGCAGGATCAGGATTGGAGGAAGACTCATTAACAACCTGCGATATGCAGATAACATAACTTTGCTTGCTGGAAAAGAGGAGTTGAAGCTCTTGCTGATGAAGATCAAAGACCACACTCTTCTGTAAGGATTACCCCTCAACATAAAGAAAAAAAAATCCTCACAACTGGTCTAATAAACGACATCATGATAAATGGAGAAAAGATTGGCATCAAGATTTCATTTTACTTTGGTCTGCAATCAATGTCCATGGAAGCGGAAGTCAAAAAATCAAATGATGCATTGCACTGGGCAAATCTGCTGCAAAAGTCACTTTGAGGACTAAGGTGCACCGGACCCAAGCCATGATACTTTCAATCGCCTCATGTGCATTTGAAAACTGGACAATGAATAAGAAAGATAGAAGAATTGATGACTTTGAATTATGATGTTGGTGAAGAATATTGAATATACTATGGACTGCCAAAAGAACGAACAAATCTGTCTTGGAAGAAGTACAGCCAGAATGCTCCTTAGAAGCAAGGATGGCAAGACTTTGTCTAACATATTTTGGACATGTTATCAGCTGGGACCAGTCCCTGAAGAAGGAAATTATGCTTGGTAAAGTAGAGGATCAGCAAAAAAAAGAGGAACACCCTCAACAAGATGAACTGACACAGTGGCTGCAACAATGGGCTCAAACACAGCAATAACTGTGAGGATGGCGGAGGACCAGGCAGGATTTCATTCTGTTGTATATAGGGTCACTATGAGTCAGAAGTGACCCAACGGCACCTTACAACAACAATAACAACATATATATATAATATCTGTCTTAGAAGAAGAATAGCTGCCTTGTTTTTAAGCTTAAGATCTAACTACAGTCATGCACCACACAACATCCATTCTGGAAAAGTCCAACTGCATATAACGTCTGTGGCCCCCATAATTTATTCTCTTTACTTTATTCCCTACAAAGCAGTGAGTAATAGGAAGTCTAGGATTCTAATCTTTGTTCTGTCAGGAGTGTATTGCATGACAAAGTACCTCCCCGCATCTCTTTCGTCTTACAAGGAAGGGGTTGGGCTCCACGAACGCTGACAACTTTTAAGGCTCCAAAGTCAGAACTGAAGCTCAAACATGACTGAAGACCCACTCACCCCAGATCAGCAGGCTCCCTGGTGTGAGTTTTGTTCATAAGGAAGTGAGGATTGTGATGCCATGGGAGGACTAACCCCCAGTCCAGGCCTCCTGAGATCACCACCTCCAGGGACTGCATACACCCCTCCTATCCACTCCAAAGCACAAAGACAAGGGGGCTTTCTGTAGTGGAGTGGTAGCCACCATTACTCATAACTGGCTGCAGGCATAGCTAGGGGCACAGGGATTCAGGGAGGAGAGAAGGACCCAAAGCTACACAAGCACCATTGTTCACACAACATCCAAATCACATAATGTCCTATTTCACAAAATGTATCCTGGACGTTAAGCTATGCATCTTTGTACTCTGTGAGTATTCTATGTTGACCTAAGTAACAGGATAGGTTCCTTATGAACTGACAGTACTGAGATAGAACTGTGTTGTTGTTCAGTGCTATCAAGTTGATTTTGACTCAGAGCAGCCCTGTCGAGTACAACTGCCCCACAGGGTTTTCGAGGCTACAGTCTTTACAGGGGAAGATCATCAGGTGCTTCTTCCACAGAGCTACTGGGTGGGTTCAAACTACCATCGTTGCATCACTAGGGCTCCTTCAAGATAGAAGCAGTGAAATTGAAAAGAAGAAATGGACACAGAGATCTGAAAGAGTTTCAATGAGGACACCAAAAGCTGAAACAATGGTGGACTGAGGTCAGTTGTCTATCAAATATCCAGAAACACCACATCCAGGTCACAGTAAGAAGAAAAGCTGGCATCCAGGGAAAAATCCAAGATCAAACCTGGGGAGAGTGGGCCAGGAATCAAGGCAAGGAACTAAAATACTTTTGAAGTAGACCAGATGAATTCGCACATTTCCTTCTAGCAGAACCTCATTCCTTAAGCAACTGAGACTATTTTATTTCTGGCAGGATGGTAAATGACAAGAAAGATATAGATTCAGATTTTTTAAAAAGACAGAAACATTATCCTCACTCTAAAAGAGCTCAAAATCTAGTTTAGGGCAGGAAGTTTGTGTTAACCAATAGGTTATAACGAAGTGCTAAAGAGCTAGGATAGAAGTTGATAACAGAAGCCCAAAGGAGGGAGTGGCCATATTTACATAGGTGAGAAGGCATATGGTCTCATCATGCCTTTAAAAGTAGGTTTAGGTGGTTTTGAAGGTGGGGAACTCTGAACTCAGGTATTATAGATGAATTTCTTTTTAACGTCCAAAATTATTAATCCACATATCCAGATAAATCAAGTACACCAAAAGGTCAACTATATATCAATTTTATTCACTCATTCTTCAACCGTTTATTGTCTGTCTGCTACGCACCAGTCACTGGACTAGTTTAATGCACAATTAATTTCTTATACTATACGTTTTTATTCTATTTAGCAAATTATCGTAGCAGTAATCTGCCTCGGAAACCCTGGTGGCATAGCGGTTAAGTGCTACGGCTGCCAATCAAAAGGGCTGCAGTTCAAATCCACCAGGTGCTCCTTGGAAACTCTATGGGGCAGTGCTACTCTGTCCTACAGGGTCACTATGAGTCAAAATCGACTCGACGGTAGTGGGTTTTTAGTGGGTTTATATCTGCCTCAAAATTGCACCCAAATATGCACTTGTTTTTAAATAAAATGATAAAGAAATTAGCCCTTTAAAAAGTTGTTCATGCACTTATCTTGGTATAACATGGTTTAAATTGTTGGGCCAATTTTTTGGAGGTCCCATGTAAGAAAACCACTATTCACCCAACACTTACGACATAATCATTGAGTAGCTGCTCTGCTTTCAATCCTCTTTAATGACCTTGAAGATACAAAGATGAATGCATCATGGGACTTATAATTTGTAGAAAAGAAGTATAAATAGCTAGCTGCAATTTAATGTTATAGGACCCATCTATAATCAAAAGCATAATTAATGAAGCTAATTAATTTTAAGTTTTGGGACCCCTCTCTTATATATGGCCTCTCTCATTCCCAGGAGAAAACCTAAAAATGTCTTCATATGGTCATATGTTTTTGTAAAATTTGAAAAAATAAGATATTTCAAACATATCTTAATGGTTTAAGACCATTCTGTCTCTTGATTCCAACTTTTCCTTCTTTTTATTTCTCTTGTTCAGGATGTCACTGGAATGATCTAAGGCACTTTGGAGATCTAGTAAAGGGGTTATTGCACTGGGAATACATTTAGTTTGAGTTCAATGGGGTTGATTTATGAAATTGACAACCACTTCTAGAAATAGAATGCTAGCCTTCTCAGTGTAAAATGGTTTCTAGGTACATTCCTACCATCCACTGTAACAAGGCCAGAGATGGTATTGTGATGTGGAGAATCCAGATAGCAGAGAAGAAAGAAGGTCTGAAAAATATAGAGTCAGAAGGTAGTCTGTGGAAAAGTCTTCCAGTAACCAGAAATATAATATCAAAGCAGAAGATTCAATTTTCATTAACACCTAGTCAAAATGGAAATACACAATTATAAATGTCCATATAGTTTTCCTTTATTTATGGGAATTGAATGAAATACAATCTATCAGAATTCATGTGTCTGTATAGCAAAAATCTGTAGCAATTAAAATAAATTGCAAATAGGTTTCTAGTAGCTTATAAGTTAAAAACTTACTACAGGTTTTCTCAAATTTAATAAGCATTTTATTTGAAAACAATAAAATTTTACTGATATCACGTAACAAATAACAACTTGTGGAGCTACAAGAAACTTTTGAAAACTATCCATCATAAAAAACAAATTTTGATCAACCATGTCAGGGGAAAGATTGAAATACCCTTCTATTTTCTCCATAGAAAATGATACTACAAATTTTCGGAAGTCCTTAATGATTAGATATCCAGAAAATATAGAGGGAAAATGTTTAAAAAGTGTGTTAGGAAATATTTAATTAAAATATATTATAATGTCTTGTGATTCTGTGATTTTGCAGTTATTTTCCACTTTTTAAAAATTGGTAATTTGTTATAACTTATTTTTTATCCTAAATAAATATTTTTACCTAATTTTGTATTCATAATTTTATATTCTTTAAAGTCCCCAAATTATAAAAGCTTCAGGCCACAGAAAACCTGGGTCTTCTACAATAGTTGTTTCTTTTGTCTAAATTGTTCATTCATTTAAGATAACAAGGGCCAGTGCCATTGATGAAGGAGTGTCCTCAGGCTGAGGCTGGTGGAAGGAAGGAACACCAAATAGAGACAATGAATAAAAAACATGAACCGAGATCTGTGTCTGTAACTGAGTTGGAGAATGGAGCCCCTATATGCAGTCAACCAAAGGAAGCACTTACAAAGGCATATAGAAATTAAAGATTTAGAGTCAGGCCAATATCAGAATAAGGAGTACCGAATCCGCTGAGTAAGACAAAGGGTGGTCTTTGATAAACGCCCAGAGAAGCTGTTGTGGCCCATACTGATCTGGTAAAAGAGGGATGGCTGTGTTTAAAGAGTTAGAAACGATGCTAAAAATATCAATCCAATGTATGTTCACATAAGTGAATTTGCACTAGAAAAGATGGCCAATACTTACAGATGCAGATTTGTTAAGGAATTGAAAGTATCAGGAAAGACTGAGGGAAAAGGAAAAAAATGCAGAAAGCGTAAAAATAAAAAACAAAAATTTTTAGGTATCAGTAAATACCAAAGTTTGAATCCCTAAGGTAATTTATTGAATCTATCCTTCTAGCGAATAAAACTAATTCATCTAAGCCAGTGTTTCTAAGATTAAGACCCCTGGATGCAATTTCAGGACTCCATACATTTTCAAATTTGAGAAAAGCCGGTCTAAACTTCTTGGGAAAAATCTCTGAGAAATAGTCCACGACTTGTCTTTTTTTTAGTGTTATTATATGCATACAATTATTTCCTATCTTTGTGAATATATTTATACTAGTTTATCTTGTTCTGAATAAATTTTTATTTTCTCTATGTAATTACCTATCATATTCTTGATTTATTTTTAGACATAAAACCTAAGTTTTCTATAGTCTATTATGAAACACGCATAAATAAAAATATTGTTAGATGTTTGTTCATGTTTTCTCTGGTGTATTTTTCACCACTGGAATTATAAAGTTATGAAGAACTGAAGTTCCTGACCAATGATCTCAACAGCATTGTTGAGAGCAGATCGGTAGACATTTGCAGCTTTACTCAACAATAAAACTGGACACAGAACATGGGTGTTTTCTGTGAGCCAGAAGTCACTGATGAAGAACTGTATCAGGAGAGTGAAACTATGGAAGCTAAACTAACTTGTTTCCTACTCTGAAATCTGAGAGAAGTGGTATAATCTGCATAATTATATAACTAAAAAGTAAAGGGGTGGGTAACCCAACAAACCCACTTCCAGGAATTTATCCTAAAGAAATAATCACATACATAGCAAAACATATTTTATGTATAATTCATGGCTGTATTACTTATAAAGTGAAATATTGTAAATAAATTAAAAGCAAAAAATAGAAAATTCTTAAGTAAACTAAGGTAGGTATTCCCATGATTACCATTAAATCACTGAAAATAATGTGGGAAAGAAAATGGGAAATGTCTATAACATACTGTTAAGTTAAAAATAAGCAACAAAATAGTATGCACAGTATACAATTTTGTGAGCAAAAATATGTATATGTTTACATGGAAAAATATTGGAAAGGTACGCCCTAAAAAGCTTAGTACTTACCTTTGTGTAATGGCATTATGAATGATTTGTTTTTCCATTCTGTTTTTAATTTAGACACATTTATATTTTCTAAGTTTTTTGTATTAAGCATGTATTACCTGGTTATTAGAAAAAAAATTATAAAATAAAACTGGAAAAAAAGAAATATTAGTTGAATAGAAAATATTTAACTCTAGCTGATGACTACATGATTTCACAGGAATCCTGGTACAGTTTATTATTTCTTCCTCCAAATATCAGTTATCTTTTGTATTCTAATAATTATAATTGTTTATATGTTATTTGGTTAGGAATTCAAATAATTTTATAGAATTAAATCAAAATAAAACTATATTAAGTAACTAATTTTTGGCTCTATAAGTCATTCATTCATTAAATATGTCAAATACATTTCCAATAACATAGCGTCACTGCCATTGTTAGTTGTTGTTGAGTTGACCTCTGACACATAACGACCCCTAACACATAGTGATCCCCAACTCATAGAGACCCCATAAACAACAGAACAAAATACTTCCCAGTCCTGTGCCATCCTCATGACTGGGTGAAGCTTAGGCTGTTGTGATCCATAGGGTTTTCATTGGCTGAATTTTGGAAGCAGATTGCCAGACCTCTCTTCCTATATAACATAGTACTTAAAGTTGCCAACATATCCTTTTGTGGGATTATAATTAAAAGGATTCTTATTTAACTCCAAAGATATCGCACTATTAATAAGCACTTTAGTTTCTAATATTTTGCAGGGTTTTAGTTCTACTTTGATATTTACTACAATTAACTCTTAAATAGAAAAGAAATTACATACATACACAAACACACACAGATATATGTGCACATTCATGCATATGTAGATAATTACGCATATAAACTGCATTAGAAAATGCCATATATTCTTTAAAATGCCTAAAGATTTAAATTAGTTTCATTTAAAGTTTCAAACATTTAATTTTCTGAAAGCTCAGTGGAAAATTAAAGTTATTCATTTAGGAGCACTTCAAGTCAGCTACCCAATTACTTAGTGACATCTTTCACTACCTGATGCCACTGATAACACAAGGCAGTCTAAATTAATAGACTCTTAAGTACATCTGAAAAGCAATATCAAATACTCAGGATTCAGACATATCTCTTATACATCTAAATTTGAAAATAACTTCTAATTTAGTATTCATAATATCTTTGCATTACAGAGTAGAAAAAAAAAGCAGACAGAAATATAAAGAAAGAATAAAATAAAGGAAGAAGAGTGAGCAGAAAAAGAAAACAGATGGCAGAATTTTTTTTTAATAATTTTTATTGTGTTTTAAGTGAAAGTTTACAAATCAAGTCAGTCTGTCACATATAAGCTTAAATACGCCTTACTCCATACTCCCACTTACTCTCCCCCTAATGAGCCAGCCCTTCCAGTCTCTCCTTTCATGACAATTTTGCCAGTTTCTAACCCTCTCTACCCTCCTATCTCCCCTCCAGACAGGAGATGCCAGCACAGTCTCAAGTGTCCACCTGATACAAGTAGCTCACTCTTCATCAGCATCTCTCTCCAACCCATTGTCCAGTCCCTTCCATGTCTGATGAGTTGTCTTCGGGAATGGTTCCTGTCCTGGGCCAACAGAAGGTTTGGGGACCATGACCGCCAGGATTCCTCTAGTCTCAGTCAGACCATTAAGTATGGTCTTTTTATGAGAATTTGGGGTCTGCATCCCACTGATCTCCTGCTCCCTCAGGGGTTCTCTGTTGTGCTCCCTGTCAGGGCAGTCATTGGTTGTGGCCGGGCACCATCTAGTTCTTCTGATCTCAGGATGATGTAAGACTCTGGTTCATGTGGCCCTTTCTGTCTCTTGGGCTCTTAGTTGTCGTATGACCTTGGTGTTCTTGTTCTTCATTCTCCTTTGATCCAGGTGGGTTGAGATCCATTGGTGCATCTAGATGGCCGCTTGTTAGTACTTAAGACCCCAGACACCACATTTCAAAGTGGGATGCAGAATGTTTTCATAATAGAATTATTTTGCCAATTGACTTAGAAGTCCCCTTAAGCCATAGTCCCCAAACCCCCGCCCTTGCTCCGCTGACATTTGAAGCCTTCAGTTTATCCCGGAAACTTCTTTGCTTTTGGTCTAGTCCAGTTGAGCTGACCTTCCATGTATTGCGTATTGTCCTTCCCTTCACCTAAAGTAGTTCTTATCTACTAACTAATCAGTAAATAACCCTCTCCCACCCTCCCTCCCTCCCCCCATCGTAACCACAAAAGTATGTGTTCTTCTCAGTTTATACTATTTTTCAAGATCTTATAATAGTGGTCTTATACAATATTTGTCCTTTTGCCTCTGACCAATTTCACTCAGCATAATGCCTTCCAGGTTCCTCCATGTTATGAAATGTTTCACAGATTCGTCACTGTTCTTTCTCGACGCGTAGTATTCCATTGTGTGAATATACCACAATTTATTTAACTGTTCATCCGTTGATGGACACCTTGGTTGCTTCCAGCTTTTTTGCTATTGTAAACAGAGCTCCAATAAACATGGGTGTGCATATATCTGTTCGTGTAAAGGCTCTTATTTCTCTAGGGTATATTCCAAGGAGTGGGATTTCTGGGTTGTATGGTAATTCTATTTCTAACTTTTTAAGAAAACGCCAGATAGATTTCCAAAGTGGTTGTACCATTTTACATTCCCACCAGCAGTGTATAAGAGTTCCAATCTCTCCGCAGCCTCTCCAACATTTATTATTTTGTGTTTTTTGGATTAATGCCAGCCTTGTTGGAGTGAGATGGAATCTCATCATAGTTTTAATTTGCATTTCTCTAATGGCTAATGATCGAGAGCATTTTCTCATGTATCTGTTAGCTGCCTGAATATCTTCTTTAGTGAAGTGTGTGTTCATATCCTTTGCCCACTTCTTGATTGGGTTGTCTGTCTTTTTGTGGTTGAGTTTTAACAGAGTCATATAGATTTTAGAGATCAGGCGCTGGTCGGAGATCTCATAGCTGAAAATTCTTTCCCAGTCTGTAGGTGGTCTTTTTACTCTTTTGGTGAAGTCTTTAGATGAGCATAGGTGTTTGATTTTTAGGAGCTCCCAGTTATCGGGTTTCTCTTCGTCATTTTTGGTAATGTTTTATATTCTGTTTATGCCTTGTATTAGGGCTCCTAACGTTGTCCCTATTTTTTCTTCCATGATCTTTATCGTTTTAGTCTTTATGTTTAGGTCTTTGATCCACTTGGCGTTAGTTTTTGTGCATGGTGTGAGGTATGGGTCCTGTTTCATTTTTTTGCAAATGGATATCCAGTTATGCCAGCACCATTTGTTAAAAAAAGACTATCTTTTCCCCAATGAACTGACACTGGGCCTTTGTCAAATATCAGCTGCTCAGATGGGTTTATATCTGAGTTCTCAATTCTGTTCCATTGGTCTATGTGCCTGTTGTACCAGTACCAGGCTGTTTTGACTACTGTGGTTGTATAATAGGTTCTAAAATCAGGTAGAGTGAGGCCTCCCACTTTCTTCTTCTTTTTCAGTAATGCTTTACTTATCCGGGGCTTCTTTCCCTTCCATATGAAGTTGGTGATTTGTTTCTCCATCACTTTAAAAAATGTCATTGGAATTTGGATCAGAAGTGCATTGTATGTATAGATGGCTTTTGGTAGCATAGACATTTTTACTATGTTAAGTCTTCCTATCCATGAGCAAGGTATGTTTTCCCACTTATGTAGGTCCTTTTTAGTTTCTTGCACTAGTACTTTGTAGTTTTCTTTGTATAGGTCTTTTACATCTTTGGTAAGATTTAATCCTAAGTATTTTATCTTCTTGGGGCCTACTATGAATGGTATTGATTTGGTGATTTCCTCTTCGATGTTCTTTTTGTTGATGTAGAGGAATCCAAGTGATTTTTGTATGTTTATCTTATAACCTGAGACTCTGCCAAACTCTTCTATTAGTTTCAGTAGTTTTCTGGAGGATTCCTTAGGGTTTTCTGTGTATAAGATCATGTCATCTGCAGATAGAGGTAATTTTACTTCCTCCTTGCCAATCCGGATACCCTTTATTTCTTTGTCTAGCCTAGTTGCTCTGGCTAAGACTTCTAGCACAATGTTGAATAAGAGCGGTGGTAAAAGGCATCCTTGTCTGGTTCCCATTCTCAAGGGAAATGCTTTCAGGTTCTCTCCATTTAGAGTGATGTTGGCTGTTGGCTTTGCATAGATGCCCTTTATTACGTTGAGGAATTTTCCCTCAATTCCTATTTTGCTGCGAGTTTTTATCATAAATGGGTGTTGGACTTTGTCAAATGCCTTTTCTGCATCAATTGATAAGATCATGTGGTTTTTGTCTTTTGTTTTATTTATATGGTGGATTACAGATGGCAGAATATTTTGAAGCAAAAGCATACAACTGAGATCAAAAGACCTGGGAATATGACCAGATTGTCTGTCCTACAATTGTCAAGGCAAATCAAGACTTGGGGCAAAGACGTTTCAATAACATTATCAGCATCTTCATCTAAAAGGGACTGGAGAAGGAAAAGCTTTATATCCTTTGGTCATTAAAAAATAATAACAATAAAGCCTTTACAAAAAAATCTGGTGCATTATTGATATCAATATTCCCAACACTATTATTTGCAACAGGTCTTCCAGCAGATGAAGAGGCAATTAAACAAAAAATCTGTATTCAGATAAGCTACATAATATGGAATGACTTATAATTATCTGAATGATTATAGCAATCTAATTCAAAATTCTTCAGGTGATTAAACAGACTAAAAAATGCATACCAATGAATTACTGGAGCTGAAAGAAAAGAAACAATGTACATGTGAGGTGAATTTAGAAAATGAAAGAAGAAAAAACAAGGGAGAAAAGGAAGGAATAAAAAGGATGTCATCTGTTATTGATACAAGATAAAAATTAAGACATTTTGATTTTGAATGAGTAATTTTATGTCTAATGATCCTAAAAAGTGGGTTCTGGGTCACCTAGGCACATTTACTTACCTCTGGGAACCTAAAAATCATCATTTCCATAAAATATCCATGAGGCAAAAATCACATTCTTTTTCTTGGCAGGCAGATATGTCTGTCAAGCCTAAAAGGGTAATACTTCTTGGTCATATGAAATCTGTTTGAAACTGGAGCCAGGAAGGTGGACTTAGAAGTGTATTCTCCTAAACAGGAGTGTATGAAGAAAGAAAACATGGTGTAGCCTTGTGTGTGTGTGTGTGTGTGTGTGTGTGTGTGCTTTAACTGAATGTTTACAATTCAAGTCAGTCTGTCATGCAAAAACTTATATACACCTTGCTATGTACTCCTAGTTGCTCTCCCTCTAACGAGACAGTACACTTCTCATCTCCACCCTGTACTCCCGGTGTCCATTCAGCCAGCTCCTGTCCCTCTCTGCCTTCTCATCTTGCCTCCAACAGGAGCTGCCCACATAGTCTCATATGTCTACTTGAGTCAAGAAGCTCACTCCTCACCAGTCCGTTTTATAGTCCAGTCCAATCCCTGTCTGAAGAGTTGGCTTTGGGCATGGTTCCAGTCTTTAGCTAACAAAGGGTCTGGGGACCATGACCTCCAGGGTCCTTCTAATCTCAGTCAGATCATTAAGGAAAAGAACCCTCCAGAAGAGTAAAACAACAATATCGTCGAGGATTTAAGTTTATAAACTCCGTGTGTGTGCATGTGTGCATATGATCTTTTGGTCCTTAAGAGTTTTGCAAATGAAGACATTAATTTCAGAGTGGTTAAAAAATTTATCAAAAGTTACAAGTCAATATACTCTGCAGCCAGAATGCAAGTGAGGTTTTGAATAGCTGAAACCTAACTCCATAGAAGGGCTCTTATATGCCCTTTTACTGTGAATATACAGAAACTGATACTGTGGTGATCTTTCTAACATTTTAAAAGAGGCTTCACCTGCCACTGTTGTATTAGCTAAGGGCCTTCTTCCCCCTTTTAAGAAAATATACCTCAAATCAAAGGACTGAACTTAGAATAATATGTGATCTGGGCCTTCCATCACTTTCTTTTATAGAAACTGCATTTTTTTCAAATACCAAAATCTTTTCCTGCTATAGAAATGCTGGCTACAGACTATTTTGACTCGTCTATTCAATATGCTCCATCATTCCTTATCCCTTTAAAACTGAAACTGAAAAGTATATCTTATGGGTATTTCCTATTATTTGTATAAGAAATATTTAAATGGCAGAGATCATGAAATGGCTGAGGCACTATCTCAAACAGGTTATTAGAGAAATATTTAACTCAAGGTATCAGATCTAGTATTCTGCTTAAAGAACAAAATTCAAAAACTGAAATGTTATTTTCTGGGATATGTGACTTTGCTGTGAAGATGCAAACCCCTGAGGATCTTGATTCAGCACAATGCATTTCAGTACACATTTGTTGAATTGACTTTTAAGATAAGCAGACATTCAGCTTTATATTTTTAATGTTTGTAGGCATGAACTAGGTAACATTTCTGAAAACGTTCTCTAAAAGAAAATCATTGAAATATCAATATACTCTTCTGCCAAAAACCCTTCTATAATAGGCAATTGTGTTCATCCAAAGGTCTAATTTTTTATGGAACCCATAAGAAGGCTGACCTTCTAGATGGGCTATGCCCTAAGGCCTGAGAGCCACTTCCTCAGCTGCCAGTGGGATCTCTGGGGGCATTTTTTTTTCCTTTTCTCTTTTTTCCTTTTTGTTTTTCTTCATTTCTCAGTTTCTCATTGTTCTCTACTTTCGCTCTATTCCTGTCTCCTGAATACCTGGCACTGTGTGCCATCTCTACCCCTTCTAGATGGGCTGTGTCCTGAGGCCTGGGAGCCACTTCCCTGGTTGCTGGTGGGATCCCTGGGGAAATTTCTTTTTTTTTTTCTATTTATTTTTTTCATTTTTTCTTTTTTGTTTTTCTTCGTTTCTCAGCTTCTCATCTCTCCACTCCAACCACAGTCTCCCTCAGCATTTTTTTTCAGTTCCTGTTTCTCTCTCCTATCTCTCTTCTTTCCCATACCCAACTTAGCTCCACACTTCACAACCTCCCTCCTCCCTCCTGCCTATCTGCACCACGTGCTCAACATCTCATCCCCAAGTAGCACATGCACAGCCTACGAAAACCTGCCCTGCACTGATCTTTGGCCCACCTTGTTGGCCCTAGTATGTGCCACAAATAACCCATCCCAGCCCTACCCCATCAACTGGACCTCTCCTGCTGCACCACAGCTGAGCGACTGGCCCTCCCCATTGGACAAGGAGGTGAAAAGTATCTTGCCCACACATGAGAAAACAATAAAGAATGTACAGCCTGCCTACTCAGACACAACCAAATAAAACAAAAAAGCAGAATGAAACAAACAAATCTACAATCAATAAACAAAGAAACTATTGAATGTCCTGAAGACAGCAGACAATATCAAAACATATTTTAAAAAGGACAAGATGGTTCCATTAGGCTTCCAAAGTAAAACACCAGATAACTTTCTAGTAGAAGAAAAAGCACAGGAACTACCTGATAGGGAATTCAAATCTCTAATATTCAGAGCTATCCAAGAATTCAAGCAAAAAGCAGATAAAAAGGAGGGAAAAACAGGAAATTCATGCAAAAAGCAGATAAAATCATGGAAAATACAGACAAAATAATGGAAGAATTCAGGAAAATAATACAGGAACAAAATATCAAAATAAATTCACTACTAGAAATCATACAGAAACAATTAGAAATCCAAAACATAAAAAACAAGACTTCAGAAAGGGACAGTGTCACAGGTCTGAGGAGCAGGTTTGAAACAATGGAAGACAGGATCAGTGGATGTGAAGACAAATACTTGGATACCACTTTGCTTGAGGAAAAATCAGAAAAAAAGAATGGAGAAAAATGAAGAAACCCTGAGAACTATGTGGGATACAATGGAAAGCAAAAACTTGCAAGTGCCTGGAGTTCCAGAACAGGGGGAGAAAACGGAAAACACAGAGAGGATCATTGAAGAATTTCTGAGAGAAAACTTCTCTAATATCATGAAAGATGAAAACTGACCATCCAAGAAGCTCAACAAACCCCATATAACGTAGGCCCCAAAAGAAAATCACAAAGGCATATCATAATCACACTTGCTAAAACCAAAGACAAAGAAAGAATCCTGAGAGCAGCTCAAGAAAAATGAAAAGTCATATACAGAGGGTAAATTACTCAGCAGAAAGCATACAGAAAAGAAAGCAAGGGGATGACACATATAAACCTTGAAAGAAAAAAATGTCGACTAAGTATAATATATCCAGCAAAACTCTCATTCAGATATGATGGTGAAATTAAGACATTTCCAGGTAAATAGAAATAAAGGAATATGTAAAAACAAAATCAAACTTACAAGAATTATTAAAGGGAGTCCTTCAGTTTGAGACCAAACACCACCATACCACAGCCAGAATCTATGACACAAGATTGCACCAGCCAGATACCAATCTAGGAAATGAACTCTCAAGGACTAGTCAAAACTAAAAGATTTACAACAGGGAACCAGAGAGGTTAATCTGTAAATGACAACATCAGAACAATAGAAGAGGGAATAAACATTGCAGGTATAGAACTTCCTAATGGAGAGAAAGGCAAGGTGACACCAGGTAATAAAAGACTGGTTCAAACCTCAGAAGACAAGGGTAAATTTCAAGGTAACCACAAAGAAAGTTAACAAACCTAATCATCAAAACAAAGAAGAAAAACATAAAGTCTCAATAAAAATAAAATCTACAAAAAAAAAAAGAAATGAAAAAAAATCCACAAATGAAAGGAATTCAGCACAGGAGTGTAAGAGGAACAAAAAACGTCAGTACCACAGAAAAAAGGCTCTACATAATGACAGCAATAAACTTACACCCATCAATAATTACACTGAATGTAAATGCCCTAAATGGACCCATAAAGAGGCAGAGAGTGAAAAAATGGATTAAAAAAAAAAAGATCCATCAATATGCTGTCTACAAGATACACACCTTAGAAACAAAGACATAAATTTATTAAAAATCAAACAATGGGAAAAAAATGTATCAAGCAAACAGCTACCAAAATAGAGCAGGAGTGGCAATACTAATCTCAGACAATATAGACTTTAAAACAAAGTCCAACATAAAAGACACCAAAGGACATTTTATCACAATTAAAATGACAATCCTTCATGAAGACATAACCATAATAAATATCTACACACCCAATGACAGAGTTCCAAAATACATAAACAAACTTATTCTTTTCCAAGGCATATGGAACGTTCTCCAGAATAGACCATATCTTAGGCCACAAAGCAGCCCTCAACAAAATCCAAAACATTGAGATAATACAAAGTACCTTCTCTGGTCACAATGCCATCAAAGTAGAAATTAACAACAAAAAGAACAAGGAAAAAAAATCAATTGCATGGAAACTGAATAACACCCTGCTTAAAATCCACTGGGTATTAGAAGAAATCAAAGACGGAATTAAAAAATTCCTAGAATCAAACAAGAATGAGACCACATCATACCAAAACCTTTGGGACAAAGCAAAGGCAGTGCTCGAAGGTCAATGTATAGCAATAGATGCACACATCAAAAAGAAGAAAGGGACAAAATCAAAACATTAGCTAAACAACTCGAACAAATAGGAAAGGAACAGCAAAAGAAGCTCACAGCTGCCAGAAGAAAGGAAATAATAAAGATCAGAGCAGAAATAATGAAATAGAGAAAAGAAAAACAATAGAAAGAATCAACAAAACCAGAAGTTTGTTCTTTGAAAAGATCAATAAAATCCATAAACCACTGGCCAAACTGACAAAATGAAAACAGGAGAGGATGCAAATAACCCAATGAAATGAAATGGGGGACATTACAACAGACCAAACTGAAATAAAAAGGATGATAACAGAATATTGTGAAAAACCATACTCCAACAAATTTGATAATCCAGAGGAAATGGACAAATTTCTAGAAACACACTACTCACCCAAACTAACAGAGAATGATCTTGAAAATCTGAACAGACCCGTAATAAGAGACTGGAAAGGTAATTAAAAAAAAAAAAAAAAAACTCCCCCCCACCACCACCACCAGAAAAAAACCTGGAGAATTGTACCAAACATTCAGAGAAGAGCCTACATCAGTACTACTCAAACTATTTCAGAACATAGAAAAGAAAGGGATACTTCCAAATTCATTCTATGAAGCCAGCATAACCCTGATACCAAAACCAGGCAAAGACACCACTAAAAAAGAAAGTTACAGACCAATATCTCTCATGAATATAGATGCAAAAATTCTCAACAAAATTCTAGCCAATAGAATTCAACATCATATTTAAAAAATAATACACCACGACCAAGTAGGATTCATACCAGGCATGCAAGGATGGTTCAACATTAGAAAATCAATCAATGTAATCCACCATGTAGATAGAACAAAAGAATAGAATCACATGATCATATCAAATGATGCAGAAAAGGCATTTGACAAAGTCCAACACCCATTGCCAATAAAAACTCTCAAAAAAATAGGTATAGAAGAGAAATTTCTCAGGAAAATCAAGAGCCAACATCATTCTTAATGGAGAGAGGCTGAAAACATTTCCCTTGAGAACAGGAACAAGACAAGGATGCCCTTTATCACCACTCCTATTTAACACTGTGCTGGAAGTTCTAGCTAGAGCAATAAGACGAGAAAAAGAAATAAAGGGCATCCAAATTGGTAATGAAGAAGTAAAACTGTCCCTACTTGTGGATGATATGACACTCTACATAGAAAATCTAAAAGACTCCATGAGAAAATTACTCGAACTAGTAGAAAGATTCAGCAGAGTATCAGGATACAAGATAAACAAAAAATCCACTGGATTCCTGCACACAAATAAAGAGAATGATGAAAAGGAAATCAGGAAAACAAAATCATTTATACTAGCCCCTAAAAAAATAAAATACTTAGGAATAAACCTAACTGGAGATGTAAAAGGCCTATACAAAGAAAACCACAAAACAATACTGCAAGAAACCAAAAGGGATCTACATAAATGGAAAAACGTACCATGCTAATAGATAGGTAGACTGGACATTGTGAAAATGACAATTCTACCAAAAGCAATCTACAAATACAATACAATCCAGATCCAAATACTAACAGCATTCTTTAACAAGATGAAAAAAGTAATCATTAACTTTATATAGAAAGGAAGGAAGCCCCAGAAAAGTAAGGCGCTACTGAAGAAGAAGAAGAAAGTACAAGGACTCGCCCTACTTTACCTCAGAACCTACTATACAGCTACGGTAGTCAAAACAGTACCCAAGCCATGGTATTTTTAATTGCATCATATGCATGTGAAAGCTAGACAATGAATGAGGAAGACCGAAGAAGAATTGACGCCTTTGAATTGTGGTGTTGGCGAAGAATATTGACTATACCATGGACTGCCAAAAGAATGAACAAATCTGTCTTAAAAGAAGTACAGCCAGAATGCTCCTTAGAGGCAAGGGTGGCAAGACTGCGTCTTACATACTTTGGACATGTTGTCAGGAGGGATCAGTCCCTGGAGAAGGACATCATGCTTGGCAGAGTACAGGGTCAGCAGAAAAGAGGAAGACCCTCAACGAGGTGGACTGACACAGTGGCTGCAACAATGAGCTCAAGCATAACTACGATTGTAAGGATGGCTCAGGACAGGGCAGTGTTTTGTTCTGTTGCGCATAGGGTCGCTATGAGTCGGAACCGACTCGACGGTACCTAACAACACAACAACAGTCAAAACAGCCTGGTACTGGTACAACAGATACATTGACTGATGGAACAGAATTGAGAATCCAGATGTTAATCCGTCCACTTAAGGTCACCTGATCTTCAACAAGGCCCCAAAGTCCATCAAATGGGGAAAAGACATTCTTTTTAACAAACGGTACCGGCAAAACTGGATGTCCATCTGCAAAAAATGAAACAGGACCCATACTTCACACCATACTCAAAAACTAATTCAAAATGGATCAAAGACTGAAATATAAAACTAGAAACTACAAAGAACATAGAAGAAAAAATACGATCAACACTAGAAGCCCTAATACATGGCATTAACAGGGAATAAACCATAACTGACAACACACAAAATCTCCAGAAGATAAACTAAAAAACGGGGATCTTCTAAAAATTAAACATCTATGTTCATCAAAAGACTTCATCAAAAGAGTAAAAAGAGAACCTCAGACTGGGAAAAAAAATTGGCTTTTACAAATCTGACAGAGGTCTAATCTCTAAAATCTACAGGAAAATCCAACACCTCTATGACAAAAAGACAAATAATCCAATTAAAAAATGGGCAAAGGAAATGGACACTTTACCAAATAAGACATTCAAGGGGCTAACAGACACATGAGGAAATGCTCGTGATCACTAGCCATTAAAAAAAAAAAAAAAAGCCATTAGAGAAATGCAAATCAAAACCACAATGAGAGCAAAAAACCAAAAAAGACTCACATAAATGGAAGAACATACCTTGCTCGTGGATAGGAAGACTTAACATTATAAAAATGTCTCTTCCGCCAAAAGCGATCTATACATTTAATGCAATTCCGATCCAAATCCCAAGGACATTCTTTAATGAGATGGAGAAACAAATCACAAATTTCATATGGGAGGGAAAGAGGCCCCGGATAAATAAGGCATTACTGAAAAAGAAGAACAAAGTGAGAGGCCTAACTTTACCTAATTTTAGAACCTATTATACCACCACAGTAGTCAAAACAGCTTGGTACTGGTACAACAACAGAAACATGGACCAATGGAACAGAATTGAGAATCCAGACATAAATCCATCCACATATGAGCAGCTGATATTTGACAAAGGCCCCAAAACAGTTAAATGCGGAAAAGACAGTCTTTTTAACAAATGGTGCTGGCATAACTGGATATCCATCTGCAAAAAAATGAAACAAGACCCATACCTCACTCCATGCATAAAAACTAACTCAAAATGGATCAAAGACCTAAATATAAAATCTAAAACGATAAAGATCATGGAAGAAAAAATAGGGACAATGTTAGGAGCCCTGATACATGGCAGAAACAGTGTACAAAACATTATAATGAATCCAGAAGAAAAACTAGACAACTGGGAGCTCCTAAAAATCAAACACCTGTGCTCATCCAAAGACTTCACCAAAAGAGTAAAAAGACTACCTACAGACTGGGAAAAAGTTTTTATCTATGACATTTCTGATCAGCGCCTTATCTCTAAAATCTACATGATACTGCAAAAACTCAACTGCAAAAAGACAAATAACCCAATTGAAAAATGGGCAAAAGATATGAATAGACACTTCACTAAAGAAGGCATTCAGGTAGCTATCAGATATATGAGGAAATGTTCACGATCATTAGCCATTAGAGAAATGCAGATCAAAACTACAATGAGACTTCATCTCACTCCAACAAAAAAAAAAAAAAAAAAAGGCTGGCATTAATCCAAAAAACACAAAATAATAAATGTTGGAGAGGCTGTGGAGAGATTGGAACACTTCTACACTGCTGGTGGAAATGTCAAATGATACAATCACTTTGGAAATCGATTTGGCGCTTCCTTAAAAAGTTAGAAATAGAACTACCATACCATCCAGCAATCCCACTCCTTGGAATATATCCTAGAGAAATAAGAGCCTTTACACAAACAGATATATGCACACCCATGTGTATTGCAGCACTGTTTACAATAGCAAAAACATGGAAGCAACCAAAGTGCCCATCAACGGATGAATGGATAAATAAATTGTGGTATATTCACACAATGGAATACTACGCATCGATAAAGAACAGTGAGGAATCTGCGAAACATTTCATAACATGGAGGAACTGGAAGGCATTATGCTGAGTGAAATTAGTCAGTTGCAAAGGGACAAATATTGTATAAGACCACTATTAAAAGAACTTGAGAAATAGTTTAAACTCAGAAGAAAACATTCTTTTGTGGTTACGAGAGGGGGGAGGGAAGGAGGATGGGAGAGGGGTATCCACCAATTATATAGTAGATAAGAACTACTTTAGGTGAAGGTAAAGACAGCACACAATACAGGGGAGATCAGCACAATTGGACTAAACCAAAAGCAAAGAAGTTTCCTGAATAAACTGAATGCTTCGAAGGCCAGCATAGCAGGGGCAGGGGTCTGGGGACCATGGTTTCAGGGGACATCTAAGTCAATTGGCATAATAAAATCTATTAAGAAAACATTCTGCATCCCACTTTGAAGAGTGGCGTCTGGGGTCTTAAACGCTAGCAAGCAGCCATCTAAGGTGCATCAATTGGTCTCAACCCACCTGGATCAAAGGAGAATGAAGAACACCAAGGACACAAGGTGATCACGAGCCCAGGAGACAGAAAGGGCCACATGAACCAGTGACTACATCATCCTGAGACCAGGAGAACTAGATGATGCCCGGCTACAACCGATGACTGCCCTGACAGGGAACACAACAGAGAACCCCTGAGGGAGTAGGAGAGCAGTGGGATGCAGACCCCAAATTCTCATAAAAAGACCAGACTTAATGGTCTGACTGAGGCTAGAAGGACCCGGGTGGTCATGGCACCCAGACCTTCTGGGGTGTGTGTGTGTGTGTGTGTGTGTGTGTGTGTTTGCCTGGCTTTGGTATCATTGTTATGCTGGATTCATAGAATGAATTTGGGAGTATTCCCCCCTTTTCTATGCACTGAAATATTTTGAGTAGTATTGGTGTGAGTTGTTCTCTGAAAGTTTGATAGAATTCTCCAGTGAAGCTGTCCAGACCAGGGCTTTTTGTCATTGTTGTTGTTGTTGGGAGTTTTTTCTTATTACTGCTTCAATCTCTTTTTGTTATACGTCTGCTTTGGTTTTTTACCTTAGTTTTAGTTTATGTTGTAGTGTGTTTCTAGAAATTCGCCCGTTTCCTCTAGGTTTTCAAATTTGTTGGAGTACAACTGATCATAATATTCTGTTATGATCTTTTAATTTCAGTTGATTCTGTTGCGATATCAACCATTTCATTTTTTATTTGTGTTATCTGGTTCCTCTCCTGTTTTTCTTTTCTCAATTTGGCCAATGGTTTGCTGATTTTGTTGATCTTTTCAAAGAACCAACTTCTGATCTTCTTGATTGTATTGTTTTTCTGTTCTCTATTTCCTTTATTTCTGCTGTAATCTTTATTATTTCCTTTCTTCTGGTGATTGTGGGCTTCTTTTGCTGCTCTCTATTTGTTCAAGTTTTAGTGTTAATGTTTTGATTTTGGCCCTTTCTTCTTTTTTGATGTGTGCATTTATTGCTATAAATTGACCTCTAAGCACTGCTTTTGCTGTGTCCCAAAGGTTTTGGTAAGATGTGTTTTCATTCTCATTTGATTCTTTGAATTTCTTTATTCCATCTTTGATTTCTTCTATTACCCAATAGTCTTTAAGCAAGATGTTATTCAGTTTCCATTCATTTGATTCCTTGTCCTTGCTATTCCTGTTATTGATTTCTACTTTTATGGTGTTGTAATCAGATGTTTGTATTATTTCGATGTTTTGGATTTTGTTAAGGCTTGCTGTGTGGCCTAAAATGTGGTCTATTCTGGAGAATGTTCCATGCGCATTGGGAAAGAATGTATACTTTGCTGCTCTTGGGTGAAGTGTTCTGTATATATGTACGAGATTGAGTTGGTTGATTGTTGCATTTAGATCTTCTGTATTTTTACTGAGTTTCTTTCTAGATGTTCTATCCTTCACCAAAACTGGTGTTTAGAAGTCTCCTTCTATTATTGTAGTGCTATCAATTTCTCTTTCCAATGCTGTTAGAGTTTGTTGTATGTATTTTGGAGCCCTGTTGTTGGGTATGTATATATTTATTATGGTTATGTCCTCCTGGTATATTGACCCTTTAATCATTATATAGTGTCCTTTCTTGTCCTTTATGGTGGATTTTGTTTCCAAGTCTGTTTTACTGGAGATTGATATTGCCACTCCTGCTCTTTTCTGGTTATTGTATGTTGATATATTTTTTTCCATTCTTTGAGTCTGAGTTTGTTTATGTCTTTGTGTCTAAGGCCTGTCTCTTGTAGACAGAATACAGACAGATCATATTTTTAATCCATTCTGCCACTCTCTGTGTCTTTACTGGTGCAGTTAAGACATTTACATTCAGTGTAATTATTGATAGGTATGAGTTTATGAGTTTACTGCTGTTATCTTGTTTTTTTGTGGTGTTGAGAGTTTCTTTGTTCTGCTTAATTTTCTGTGCTGTGTTTTTTTGTTTATGGATTTTTCTTTTCATTTCTTTCGTTATTGTTGACTTTGTGTTCATTGAGTCTTTATGCTTTTTTGTTTTGATGAGTAGGTGTGTTGGCTTCCTTTATGGTTACCTTGAAACTTACCTTTATTTTCCCAAGTATAAGTCAGTCTTCTATTTCTTAATATCACCTTGACTTCCTCTCCATATAGAAGTTCTATAACTACCCTGTTTATTCCCTCTTTTTTGTTTTAACATTGTTGTTATTTACATATTGATGTCTCTAGTTCTTTATTTTAGGTCTTTTAGCTTTGTTTTATTTTTGAGAATTACCTACCTGGGTTGGTATCTGGTTGATCAGCCCTGTGTCTAGTCTTGGATTGCTCTCTGATGTTCTTGGCCCTCTAACCAGAGGACTCCCTTTGCTATTTCTTATAATTCTGGTCTGGCTTTTACATATTCCCTCATCTCTGTTATTCTGGAAATGTCCTAATTTCGCCATGTATTTGAGAGACAATTTTGCTGGATATATAATTCTTATATAACTGGCAGGTTTGTTGCCCCCCTCCCCCTCAAGGCTTTATATATGTCATCCCATTGCCTTCTTGCCTGAATGGTTTTTACTGAGTAATCAGAGTTTGTCTTACTGCTTTTCCTTTATAGGTGACTTTTCATTTTTCCCTACCTGCTTCCAGGATTCTTTGTCTTTGGTTTTGGCAAGTTTGATTATGATATGTGTTGGCGACTTTCTTTTGGGGTCTATCCTGTATCGGGTTTGTTAAGCTCCTTAGATGGATATCTCATCATCTTTCATATTAGAGAAGTATTCTACCAGCAAATCTTCAACAATTCTCTCTGTGTTTTCCATTATCTCCCCTCCCCCCATTCTGTAGCTCTGATCACTTGTAAGTTTTTCCTATTGATGCTGTCCCACATAATTCTTAGGGATTCTTCATCTTACTTCATTATTTTTTCTGATTTTTCCTCAAACAAATTAGTGTCAAGGGATTTCTCTCTAATCTCACTTATTCTTTGTTCCATTGTCTCAATTTTGCTCCTATGTTCTTCTATGGAGGTGTCTAATTCTGACATTTTATTGTTAATCTTTTGGATTTCTAGTTGCTGTTTTTTTGTATGGCTTCTAGAAGCCTATTTATTCTGTCATTTTGTTGTTGTATTTTTTTTCTGAATTCTTCTATCACTTTGTGCTTTCCTTGGTTTTGTCTGTGTTTTCCCTGATCTCTTTTTTGATCTCTTGGATAGTTCTTTATATTAGTCTTTTGAATTCTTTTCCATTGCCTTATCTTCCTCCAGAAGGTTTTCTGGTTCTTGATTTTGGTTGCTTTCTGAAGCCATCGTGTCTTGCTTCTGTATGTGATTTGATATTTCCTATTGTCTCCAAGGCATCAAGCAGTTATTTTATTTTATTTATTTATTGTATGTTTACTGCATCCTGGATTTTTGTTTATTTGTTTGTTTGGATATATCCAGGTAAGGTGGGTGTGTATGTTACTCTGGTTGCTCATCTGGCCCCATTGAAACTCTCACCTCCTGTCTCCAGGTAGGCAGAGCAGTGACTAGGTGTGTGATCATGGGTCCCTATTTGCTGTTATTGCTGGGCTGCTGAGGATGTAGGTGGCATTTTGATGAGGTGATGTATCTGTCCTGCTGGTCACCTGGACATGGGTATAGGGGGTGTTCTGGCTGGTTGTTGGGTTGAGTGCTACATGTGCACTCCGCCGCCTGCCTGATGGTTGGGGCAAATGCACCTGGGTCATTGGTCACTGAGTGGGTAGTTCAAGATTCTCACTGACAATCCTAAGCATGCAGGGCTGTGTGGGTTTGTTAGGAGCAGGCACAAGCCTCCAGTTGCAGTGGAGGGTGATGTGGGTGGCAGTGCCCACAGGTGCCTGGTTGGATGATGTTCCCTTGTCCAGTACAGCATGTTTTGGGGGAGGTTGTGCAGATGGTCCTCAGGCACCCGGTGCTATTGGCTGGAGGGCCTATGGGGCACCACCAGTCCTCAGACCCCTGTAATGAGTGGCTGGATGGAGTGGGTGGTACTGCCGGCCCTCAGGTCCCGAGTGGGTGGCTGAGCCCCCTTAGGGGGTGCTGTGATGTCGAATGCCACAGGTCTGCAGATCCCACTTAGCTGCTGCAACCAAAGTGGGCTTCAGCTGGGCATGCTGCCTGCCCTGTCCCAATGTGGCTGTGCTGTGCTGACTCAGCCAGCAAAAAGCTGGCGTAGGTGATCAGAGGCGGTAGAGGATGCTGCAAACCCATGGACCCCCACTGCTGGTGGCTGGGCTAGGGGGCTGTTGCCTCTAGATTGGGGCCATGAGTTCCCAGAATAAGGGGCACGGTGGTGTTCAATGCCACCAGGCTGGTGTCACAGTGGGGAGCGTGTAGATGAGGGGAAAGGAGTGTTCCTCGGCCCATGAAGCTCTGGTTGTATGGTTCTAGGGTGCATGTTGTGGGTTGGGTGCATGCACTTAACTTTCACCGGGCTAGAATCACTCCTGGCTGATTCTGGATGTGTACAGAGTGGCTCCTGCTTATCTGCACCAGGTGGGATGGGTTTTGGCTGGGGAAGCTGCAGCTTGTCTCTTATATGTCCATGCTATGCAGGTTTGGCTAGCATGATGTAGGCAATCCTTAATTCTCCATTTCCACTTTTTTTGAATTGTCTCTCCTTCCACCTGTCACTCAGTCTAATTCTTCAGCATTGTCTTTGATGAATAGGGTTCCTAGATTGTCATGTATATCTGATTCACTTGTTTTTTTTTTTTCTCTTCATGGTTTCATTGTAAGAGGGATGACACAAAACATATAACTTCTCTACCATCTTGACCCAACTCCTCACTGATATTTTTGTATTTGAGGAGAATCAGTGCTATTAAGAAGATGAGCTCCTTAAGCGTAGGAATTGTTTGTATTCACTTCTGTATTTTCTGTACCTAACATAATATCTGGTACCAGTAGGCCCTCAAACATATTTTTTAAGCTAAGGAGTGAATGAGTGCATGAATGAATCTATTAGTCAACATTGGGCTAAGGTGCCTAAGGGTGATCCTCTGTGGTTTTTCTGCTGCCTTTACCTTAGTGCAAGCCCCAGAATGAAAATTTCTTTGTTTAAATCCTGGCTCCATCACCAGCTGTGTGACCTTAGACAAGTTATTTAACTTTGCTTTGCCTCAGATTTCTTATTTGTAAAAGTAGGATAATGATAGAATCAGCCTCACGGTTAGTTATGTGGGTTAAATGAGAAAATTCATGTGATGACTTAATATACCTAGCACTCTAGCACATCTCTCAATTTATGTTATATATAATCGGGACTGGAAACCCTGGTGGCATAGTGGTTAAGCGTGACGGCTGCTAACCAAAAGGCCAGCAGTTTGAATCCACCAGGAGCTCCTTGGAAGGTCTATGTGGCGGTTCTACTCTATCCTATAAGGTCACTATGAGTTGGAATTGACTCAGCAGCAATGGGTTTGGTTTTTGGTATAATTGGGACTGCTGTCAACAGAGTTCTACTTCTTGACTCATAATGAACATTTTTAGGAGAATGTCTATGGCTATAATATAATGAAATTGATTATTAAATAACTCTTCCTTCCATTGGGTCTACAGAAGACTCCATATAACTTCAACTCTTTTGTTCTCGATCTATCTTTTGAGTATCTTCTTTGACATGAAACCCAAAACTCCCAGGTCTCCATAGTCATTTTTTTCTGGTTTGTGAATCTCTAATTATTTAAATTCCCTCACATGTATTTGTTCACTGACTCATTCATTCATTTATTAAATAACATCCATTGAGCTCCTATAATGTGCCAAGCACTCTTTTAGATGAACATAAACAGAAACAAGTAAAATACAAGTTCTGCCTTCAAGGTACTCAGTTCTGGAGCAGGAGGTGGGTATGATTTTGTTTCTTAGCATCCTAGTAACCCCCCTTTGAATTCCCTCCAGTATGTATAGATTCCCCATAAGAGTTCCAAAGAGAAGCACATGTGATCAGCACTGAGTAGAGCAGGACCATGGTTTTTGTTGTTGTTGTTGTTATTGTTGTTACATTGCTCTCTAGATTGGAAGGAGCCAGAGGCTGGTACACAGCAATCTCTTCACTCTAAAGACAGTTCCACCCCACACCACATGGCCAAGGTAGGAATGAGGCGCAGTAGGAAGAGTTAAAAGCTGTTGGATTCAAATGATAGGCTCTTTTGTATTTCAAGTCTCTCTTGAGATTAGCCCCTCTTTGGAGATTCAGTTTTTTGGAATCTCCTTCCTCATGTAGCCAAAACAAACAAATCTGTTTTGGAAGAAGTATAGCCAGAATGCTCCTTAGAAGCAAGGATGGTGGGACTTGTCTCACATACTTTGGACATGTTATCAGGAAGAACAAGTCTCTGGAGAAGGACATCATGCTTGATAAAGTAGAGGGTCAACGAAAAAGAGGAAGACCCTCAGTAAGATGGATTGACACATGGCTGCCACAATGGGCTCAAGCATAACAAAGATTGTGAGGGGGGCTCAGGACTGGGCAGTGTTTCATTCTATTGTACATGGAGTTGCTATGAGTCAGAACCAACTCAACAGCACCTCACGACAACTTCTCATGTACCCAGAAAAGTCTGTAACTTCCACCTTCTTGAGAGGAAGATCCTCTTCTTCTCCCTTGGCCCTTAAAACCAAGAAGAAACCAAGGGAAAATCTCAGGAGAAAGGAAGTATAAATGTTCAACTTAAATCTGAAGTTCTAGAATTTATGGGAAAATGCTTTCTTTTTCTTTGGCATTTTTCCCTTACACTCATCTCATCCTGCCTCTTCTCACCTGTTGACGGCCATTGCTATTCAGAGGATTCTGCTTCAGTTAAAAAGACCAAGCCAAAGCCAAGATTACAGCAAGGTATCCACAAGGACACTGCCAAAGGCTCCGAGAGGGCAGATCCTTCTTGAACTCCATAATGCTAAACATCTCTGCCTCTCAAAATCAGTTTTTGCCCCAAAGCTTTTTCACAAGGAAAGTCAGTTTCTTTTAGGCCTCATGGGTATTGCTTCCCAACAGTTCACATCTAGTGCTACTGAACTTCTGCTTTAGCTTGCACTGAAAATCTTCTCGTGGCCTTCTACTATCTAAATCCTTAGAGATCGTGTACAGCTATTAATAATTTGATTCCATCTACACTCCAGTGTTATCTCCCACTATCCTCTACCAGATAGCTACCCTATACTCCAGCCATGCAGAGCTACTTCCAGTTCCTAAAAGGGGGGGGGGGGAAGACATGCTCTCTTTCAAACTCCGTATACCTGCAAATGTTGCTCCTTCTGCTAGAAAAAGCTTGTTCCATTCTGTTTACTTCCATTACATTCCTTAAGATTTTTCTCAAGCTGTCTGTTCTGAGAAACTCTCCCTTCCCTACCCAGCAGATTTATGTACTCCCTATTCTGTGGCTTCATATTGTATTATAGACTGCCCCAAGTGAACTATGAGCTTCTTCAAGGCAAGCATTGTCTTACACTTAGCTTTCATGTGTTGAATAGTTTCCTAGTGCTACTGTAAGAGAAATACCATAAGTGGGTGCCTTTAAAGAACAGAAAAGTATTTTCTCACAGTTCAGGGGTCTAGAAGTCTGACTTCAGGATGTCAGCTATAGGGGAGGATCCTTTTCAGTAGCCCTGGTGTTCCTTGGTTGCATCTGTTTTCTGTAGTATGTGCTTGTTCCTGTATCTAATCTGTTCTTTTTATAATTCAGATATGATTAAATTTAGGACATACCTTACACTGATATGGCCTCATTAACATAACAAAGTAAACCCTGTTCCCACGGGTATAGAAGTTAGGACTCCAACACGTATTGGGTGGGGGGGTCACTCTTCAATCCATAACAAGTACTATGTGCCAAAATCAAAAAAAATTATGAACTTTACATATATCATTTCCACCTTCACAACAACAATTAATGCAGATATTTTAATCTCATGGTGCAGATTAGGAAAACCAAACAAAACCATGGTATAGAGTCGATTCTGCTTCATATGGACACCCAGATTAGGAAAAGGCAGGTTCAAAACTACATGGCTGTAAATTGTTGTTGTTACTGTGTGCCATCAAGTGGATTCCAATTACAGTAGAAGCAAAATTCCAATTCCTGCCTAATAAGTTCCAAGGCCTGCGCTCCTTCCAGGGCAGCAATCTGGCTCCCACTACATATGAGGGACTCTCACTCATTTTTGTAACCCTCTTGCACTCTAGTCCTCAACAAAAATATGTTGAGTGAGTGAAGAAATGAATGCTTAATTGTTTCTTCTGCCCATTTTGCTTTCTTTCGTTCAGAACCAGTTCAATTCTGATGAAGATTTAGATGCCTCAGAATAAGTCATTTTTTACCACAGCCCAACAAAATGTTAGAAACCAAAGCCATTTAGTGTTGCACCACAAATTCTGGAGAGCAAGAACTTTCTATTCTAGGTATTAACATTATTTTTTCCCCAGAATTTCCTTTCCAGTAGACCTGCTCTATGTTTCCCTAAAATTTTACACTCATCTGTACTTCCGCACTTTATAGTAAGCTATTTGGTTGTATTCCTTCTAGATTGTTATCTCCTTGAGAGCAGGGATCTGGTATCATATCTCTAACCCCCAGAACATCCAACAGAAGGCCTGTTACTAGGCATTTAATTGGTGTGTGTTGAATAGATGTTGTTGAATAATCTGACACAGTAACACCAAACCAAGAAAAACATTCTTCTATCTAGAACCATGAGGAATAAGACATTTTAAAAAGAAAAATTTTCTAGACATCTTGGCGTTTAACCTTTTAAAATAAAATTTTTATTTTTATTATTTTGTACAAAGTCTTTGTAAAATATATACATATCCTTTTACTATTAAGGAAATCACGGCTAAACCACTTTTGCTGTTTGTAACAACTCTGAACATTAATCATTTCTCTATAACAGAATAATTGCTTCAGAGTGTTTATCCCACACAAAATGATATCCGACTGTGATGCTTTTTGTTTGTACGTATACGTATGCTTATGTGGGTTTTTTTTTTTTTTTTTTTTGCTGGGTTGGGTATGCTTATGTTTTCTTTCCCTGCCTTCCTCTGCTATCAAGCTGCCAGATTTCACTCTTCAGGATCATGAATGTGCCTGCCAATAACAAATGTTCCCTGCATTTAATAACTTTCATTTATTGAGTGCTTAATTTTTTTTTTTTTTTTTTTTTATTGACAAGCAATGTGCTAGCATTTTATTCGGATTATTTTATTTAATTCTCGCAAAATTTCTAAGAGAGTTTAGAATTGACTCTGGCTACTTAGAACTCTTTTTCTATTTTTACTGATATGTTCCTCATGAGTAAAGCTAAACAGTTTGTTCTGAATATCTGAGCTGTAACAAAAAGTAAATTAAAAAATTTTTTTGCCAAGTCAATTCTGACTCATGGTGACTCCACGTGTTAGAGTAGAACTGTGCTCCACAAGGCTTTCTTGACTTTAATCTTTGTGGAAACAGATCGCCAGGCTTTTTTTTCACAAAGCTTCTGGGTGAGTTTGAATCACCAATCTTTCAGTTAGCAGCCACCCCAGGCTATCACTAATCACGGCTAAAGTTTTATAATCCCTTCTTAGAAAACTCCAACCTAGTGATTTTACTTCATTTAGCACTATTACAATGAAGGTAGATACTTGACTGTTTGTCACCTTATCTTCTTATTTAATGTTTAAAATAACACATAATTGGGACTACTAATGCCTCTTGAAATGCTCTATGTGATGCCTATATCAGATACATACTTTGTAAGAAAGTCTCGAAGAAGAATAAAGGAATAATTGATGGCTTTCAAACTGATGGAAAAGAAGGTATATTTTCCCTGTGTTGAAGAATTACAACTAACAGGTAGAATTTTAAGAAAGCATGTTTTTATTCCATCTGTGAGAGAACTTTCTAACAACTAGAATAGTCCCATAACAAAAATAGGAAATTTTTTATTTATCTCAATCTATACTTTTAAAGTAGCCTGACATTTCAACCATATAGCATCTGGCTTGTTAAAATATCCCAGGTAAGTATCTGGCCCAATCTAGTTCTTACCTAGATCCTTCCATTTCCAACCCCATTACTACTTTGTTAGATTTGTTATTTGCATCTTGTCGCTCAACCTCTTGATTTTCAATTTCCACTTTGTAGACTCTACTTGAATCTGCACCACCAGCTTTCTCCACTTCAGACTGCCTCAGAAAATATGCCTGGCCTGGATCCTGCTGACCAACCAACACTGACCTGCTCTGGCCTCAGGAATGGTACAGAGACTCCAGATGAGACTGGATGAATATTAGATGGAATTCTACATAAGAAATCCTGCACTGGATAAGTCTTCCGTCTAGTTGAACAATGCGAATACTTCAAATTCTTAGGAATCCATGATATCCAAGAGGCAGAGAGATTAAGAGTACAGGTTTTGGAATCAGAGAGATTTGAGTTAGAGTTGTTTTTTTTTTTTTCTTTTAAATCTTCTACTTAGTACCTGGATGACACTATAAAATACAGTAAATAGTAGTAGCAACTTCACAGGGTTATTGAGAGAATTAAATGAGACAATGCATGTAAAGAGCTTGGTATATAGCGTTTAATAAATGTTAACTTAATTTAGTGTGTGACCAGCAGAAGTATAATAGTACCAGTCCCAATGCCAAATCCATCGCAAACCAAAAAGAAAAAGAATTAAATGAAGGTCTGCCCTTATCCTATTTTTTTTGTGAACTTGTGTCCAGGAACACAATCCAGTGTTTTGAGAAGTATAAAGCTGAGTGGTTGATGAAACTGACTGCCTAGGATTGAATCCCGGCTCTGCCACTTACTAGCTGTGTGATCTAGGGGAAATCATTTAAACTTTCTATGCCTTAGTTTTCTCATCTGTAAAATGAGAACAATAGTAGTACTTACGTTGTATGACTGTTATGAGAAGTAAATGAGTTAATAAAGTACTTAGAAAACTGCCTGACACTATATAAATCCTAGCTGTTATCAAAACGAGTACATTATATTTTTTAAGGGATTTAATTTTTTTTTTTTTTAATAGTTTAGATTGGGGCGAATTAGTTAGCCTCTAAAGTCCTGCTCCAAGACTCTGATTCTTTTGGAACCATCTAACACAATAAACTATAAGAATCCCTTTGTTTTGCTAAAGTGTTGTGTGATTCAATATACATAACTACACTCACATGTGGTTAATACTATAAAGAAATCTCATTAAATGGATTTTGTATTACACATTAACTTTGGGATTAATTTAGTCATCCATTTGATGGCTCCCAAGAACAACGACAACATAGCAAGCCTTAGGTTGTCAGAACATCCATTGATCTAACTGAAATTGTACTTAAAATAAAATGTTTTCTTGCAAACCAGAGCACTCATCAGAACAAATATTGCTCATATTCAAGAGATGGAAAGTCTAACAGTATAGCTCAATAGCTATGATATAGGCAGCCCCTAATACTGATGACTGGAAAGATGGCTTGGAAGAAAAGTTGAGAAGAAAAATGTGTTGGGGAAATGCTGCACCAAAAAGGAAGTAGTCTGCATGTTACTATTCTTGGGTCTAAATTCAGTGTACAGATTTGGCTGTCTAAATTATAAGTGCCATGTTCACTATAAACTCAGAGAATGGTGGGACTGAATCGTATGTTTGAAGAGTTGGCGCATATAATCACTATTTTAAGTGTTTAAAGAAGTGAATTAGTTTAGCCAATGACTTGAGGTGTCAATGGCTTTGGATTTATGATTCACCTATGCTTTTAAGGAGGTAAAGGAGAACTCCTTAGGTTTTCCTAATAGTATAAAATTTGGTATTATATTAATAGATTCATTTTTCATCAAGTAGTAGAGGATAACCACAGCAGATTTCAAAATAAAATAATTTTCTTTCCTTAAATCAGTAACAAATGGTTATTCATATGTTAGGCCATGGCCTTATTTTCAATCATAGCTGCATACATACAAATCAACCATATTTACTAAGTATAAAAATACATTTATAATTAAATATATGACTGAGAATAGCAATATGTGTGAAAATTACAGAAAATGTTAACTAAGAGTGCATTAATATAGATTCTTTGGCCCCAAATATACCCTAGAACTACTATCTAATTCTGTTCTTAAGTAGTGTTATGGATTAGATAGTACTACACCTGGAAATTTCTGCAACACTCCCAATTTCAATTATTATTCTCTGTTCCTAAATTTTTATATACTTTCAAAACTATGGTCCTTTTAGATAAGCCAGTACTTTGTTGTTGTTAGGTACAGTCAAGTCAGTTCCCATTCATAGTGACCCCATATACAACTGACCAAAACATTACCTGGTCCTGTGCCATATTCACAATCATTGCTATGTTTGAGCCCATTTTTGCAGCCAGTGTGTCAATCCACCTAACTGAGGGTCTTCCTCTCTTTCAATGACCCTCTAGTTTACCAAGTGTCTTAGTTATCTAGTGCTGCCGTAACAAAAATATCACAAGTATTTCTCTTTAACAAAGAGAAATTTATTCTCTCACAGTCTAGTAGGTTACAAGTCCAAATTCAGGGTGTCAGCTCCAGGGGAAGGCTTTCTCTCTCTGTTGTCTCTGGAGGAAGGTCTTTGTCCTCAATCTTCCCCTGGTTGAGGAGCTTCTCAGGCTCAGGGACCCCATGTCCAAAGTACGTGCTCTGCTTCTGGTGCTGCTTTCTTCGTGACGTGAGGTCCCCAACTCTCTGATTGCTTCCCTTGCCTTTTATCTCTTGAGAGATAAAAGGTGGTGCAGGCCACACCCCAGGGAAACTCCCTTTACCTTGGATCAGGTAGGTGACCTGAGTGAGGGTGGTGTTACAATCCCACCCTAATACTCTCAACATAAAATTGCAATCACACAATGGAGGACAACCACACAATACTGGGAATCATGGCCTAACCAAATTGACTCATATTTTTGGGGGGACACAATTCAATCCATGACACCAAGCATGATGTCTTCTCCTGATAACATATTCAAGCACATGAGACTAACTCTTGCCATCCTTGCTTCCAAGGAGCATCCTGTCTGTACTTCTTCCAAGAAGCATCCTGTCTGTACTTCTTCCAAGAAATATTTGTTCTTTCTCCTGGCAGTCCATGGTATAGTCAATACTCTTCCCCTACACCGTAATTCAAAGGCAATTCTTCTTTGGTTTTCCTTATTCACTGTCCAGCTTTCACATGCATATGAGGTGACTGAAAATACCATGGCTTGAATAAGGCACACCTTAGTCCTCAAAGTGACATCTTTGCTTTTCAACACTTTGAAGAAGTCTTTTGAAACAGATTTGCCCAAGGCAGTACATCGTTTGATTTCTTGACTGATGCTTCCATAAAAAAAAAATGATGCTTCCATAGGCATTGATTAATATGAAATCGTTGACAACTTCGACCTTTTCTCCATTTATCATGATGTTGCTTATTGGTCCAGTTGTGAAGGTTTCTATTTTCTTTAAGTTAAGATGTAATTCATACTGAAGACTGTAGTCTTTGATCTTCATCAGTAAATGCTTCAAGTCCTCTTAGCTTTCAGCAAGCAAGGTTGTGTCATCTGATTATCACAGGTTATTAATGAGTCCTCCTCAAATCCTGATGTTGTGTTCTTCTTCCTATAGTCCAGCTTCTCAGATTATTTGCCCAGCATATATATTGAATAAATATGGTGAAAGGATACAGCTCTGATGCATACCTTTCTTGATTTTAAACCATGCAGTATCCCCTTGCTCTGTCCAAACAACTGCCTCTTGATCTATGTGCAGGTTCCTCATGAGCACAATTAAGTGTTCTGGAATTCCCATTCTTCACAATGTTATCCATAATTTATTATGATCCACACAGTCGAATGCCTTTGCATAGTTAATAAAACTCATGTAAACATCTTTCTGGTATCCTCTGCTTTCAGTGAAGATCCATCTGACATCATCAATGACATCCCTTGTTCCACGTCCTCTTCTGAATCTGGCTTGAATTTCTGGCAGTTCCCTGTTGATACACTAAGACAGTACTGGGGTTGATGTGGGACAAAGACAGTACTAGCACCCATTTATTTATCTGATGAATATTTACTGAGAGGCTACTATATGCAGGGGTCTGGACTAGTGCTGAGGGGATATAAACCATATACACTGGGCATAGTTCATTACTCCACAATGCTGTAGAGGAGTCCTAGCCTGCTCACGAATAACTATAATACAATATGGAAAGTGCTAAACTCTGTGAGAAAGTACTAAAATTATTGAAAGAAAGGAAAGTATATTTTTTGATAAGGGTACCAAGTCCTTTTGAGGTTTCCATATAAAGCCCTCTGCAGACAGAGTCTAAGGCAAATATACTTCCTTAGATCCACTGCAGTGCTATACAGGTGACATTACAACAACGCTGCAGAATATATTGAAACATTATTTTCTGTGCTACATTTTGATTATCAGGATATTGCTATTTCCACCTCCTGAATAAATCTCACTCTCTTACCATAATATTTTCAGGGTTGAATCAACCGTTTCCCTATGGGAGCAAAACTTGAGAGAGTGTGAAGGCCCCTCTATTTTTCCTGTCAGGATACTCTAAATGTTGAATAAGGAATGGATTCAAAAAAATAATTTTAAAAAGAAATCAAGTTTTTAAAGTGGGTAAGCAATCAAGGTAAATCATGTCTGCAGCAGGAAAAAGGACAGTCACTGCCGCCTATCCATTTTCTCCAAAGATTGCTAATGACCCAGTAACATCTGACTGATGGTAACATAATCTGTTACTATACTTCTACGTGCAAAGAAGAATGTGAAACTTTATGACATCATTTTAGCCCATCATAACCCCACTTTCTGCCACAAAATAAGTACTTTAAAGGATAGAGTAAACTGTGGATCGCCATGACTCATTCTGAAATTTTAACAACCTCCTTCAGAATCTTATCTAGGACTAGGCACATTTCCTCTAGGTCAATCAGGAGGTTTTAGGACATGCTTCTAGTGCAATGTACATATATTTAGCAGAAGAGCATATCATTCTCTGGTATGAAGAAAAGTACAGTCATCCATTCAATAAACATTTGAATATGTACTGTCTAACAAGCTCTGAACCAAATTATAGTTGTAGAATATATACAATACTTGATATCAAGATGCTCCAGATCTAACAGGGGAAACATTTCAGTAACTTACTGTGATACAACATGATGAACACTGCAACAGAGGGCTGGGGCAGCACAGAAGAGAGAACAAAGTGTTCTACTTGAGGTGATTAGGAGACAGGAAATAGTCAAGTTGGCCTTAAAAGATTAAGTAGGAAATTTCCAGATGAAAACAAAGAGATACTTCAGACAGAAGAAATAACAACAAGGCTTAAGCTAAGTGTTAGTCAGACTGTAAAGGGCTTTGAATGCCATGCTAAGGAGATGGAACAATATTAATGAGTAAACCAAACCTGTTGCCATCGAGTTGATTCCAGCTCATAGTGACCCTACAGAACAGAGTAGAACTGCCCCAAAGAGTTTCTAAGGAGCGCCTGGTGGATTTGAACTGCCGACCTTTTGGTTAGCAACCATAGCTTTTAACCATTACGGCACCAGGTTTTCCAAGTAATGAGTATAAATGGGTAACTTTTAAACTCTGTTGGCTTTGGAGAGATTGAGTTAGAAGCAGAAAGACTAGATTATGAAGACCAGTTAGAGGTCTGTTGCCAAATCCTTAACAAGATTCTACTAAAGCCTGAATTAGATTAGTGGCATTACAAGTAGAGGGAAAAATCAAACTTAGGAGATATTTCTAATATTAAAAATATTAAGACATGATTAATATTTGTAGAATTTTACAGCTAAATATCTTTGCACTTACCAGTCCTTTAAGGTCCAGCATTTTTAGTAAGTATGTATATAATTCAATTGCATTACGTTTGAATGATATTAGGTAGAAAGGTAAAGCAGTCTCACCATTTTGGATCATGTTATTGGAAACAGAGTACTCCAAAGAAAAAAAATCATACTGTAAAACATTCATAGATAAATGCTGAGCTAACATTCAGGCTCAGCAAAGTAACCACCAGTTCTGTGAGTTATTTAGAGGTTTCCCTAAGTAATTTTGAAATCAAGATTTTTCTTTTTTTACAATTTAGTTTGAGTGTGTTTTCTAAATTTAACATGATATCCTTCTTTATAAATCAAGTTACTACCCATGAGAAATGATACTTTGTAAAGAAAAACCCACTATTCATTATTTCAAAAGGGTAATTCTTAGTTCTCCAGGAACCAAAGTGAATATTTCCTGGTGTGACAGCCTCTTAATTGGTCTCCCTACCAACAGTTTCTCCTTTCTCTGATCTATTATGCATGATGCTGCCAGTTTAATCTTCCTCAGCACAGCTGATAATGCCCCTCCCCTGCACAAAAGCCTTCTATAGCTCACAAATCCCTAAAGAGCTAGAACCACCACATCGGTCTCATCACTCGGCTCCCCTCCCTGCTAAATTTGACAGCTCACTATTCATAAAAAAAAAAAAATTTTTTTTATTTTTTATTCATAAAGCCTATCATATACTTTCCCACCTTCTCTTGGAAAGGAGCATGGGATGTCAGGCACATGTTTATTAAGCCCCGTTCTTCCACATTTTACTGTGTGATCTTGGTTAAGTCACTCAACTTCTCTGAGTCTTAGTTTCATCTTCTGCAAATTACAGATAATAATACCTACCTGTCACCCCAAATCCTATTTAAAATGAAGTGAACAATCAATCAATAAAATTGAGTATCTTCTGGGTTGATACACAAATTAAGAGATGGTATGTAAAAAGTGCCTAGCCTAGACTTCCTTTACAGGTAGTAGGTTTGATTACTATTTCAAACTTTTGTTCATGTAGTTCCTTATACCTGCGATATCTGCCTCTTCAACCTAAGTCTTATGTGTCACACAAAGCCCAGTTCTCAGGCCATCTCCAGGATCCTAGTGAAAATTAGCCCTTTTCTCATATAATATTGTGGGAAAATTCTGAGCTCCAATTTTCCCAGAAGTCAAATTCCTGACTTTCTAATCACATGATGCTGGACAGCTTGCTTATTTACAGCTTCCTCATTTCTAATATGAATAGTGACACCAATGCTACCTGGCTCACTAAGCATTATGAGAATCAAGTAAGATAAGCAATATTTGTGACTAAAAAGTGGCCAATAAATGTGAGGGACTGCCACTCCTACCAAAGCAAAAAGTTAAGTAAAGAGCCTTGGTCTTCCTCATCTTTGTAACTGATATCAACATGAACATCAAGTCCAAGGAAGAAGAAAACAACTAGTAGCCGTGTCAGGAACCAGAAGACTAGGAGCAGGAAATGATCAGGTGAGAGGAATGGGTCAAAGAGCCCTGTGGAGAGTGCAAGTGAGGAAGGAAGAATGTACTCCTGAGGTCCTATTTTACATAGTGATCTCTTCCACACAGTGTACAAAGGAAGATGGCAGCTTAAAGAAGGTGCACAAAGATGAACACACATGGCAGATATTCAATAAGTGATAAGGGAAGGGAAAAATAGGAAGACAGAAGGTAAAGAGAAGAAAGAGGAAGAGGGGAAGGGATAGGAAGAGAGAGAAAACCGTTTCATCGTTCCTTCTACAGGCTAATTTCTGTGCCTCTTGTCAGGATAGCATAATAAAAAAATTAACTAGTAATTAAAGGTTATTTTTGAGAGATTTACTTTTTCTTTAAGGCTTACCTTCACTCTGATTCTACCTGTTCTCTTTACTCTACCCCTCCTAAGACTCCCATTTATCAGCATTTATCTTTATCTCCCTCTCATCATTTCAATCACATCATATGCATGTGAAAGCTGGACAAGGAATAATGAAGACCGAAGAAGAATTGATGCCTTTGAATTGCGGTGTTGGCGAAGAATATTGAATACACCATGAACTGCCAAAAGAATGAACCAATTTGTCTTGGAAGAAGTACAACCAGAACGCTCCTTAGAAGCAAGGATGGCAAGACTGCATCTTACAAACTTTGGACATGTTGTCAGGAGGGATCAGTCCCTGGAGAAGGACATCATGCCTGGCAAAGTACAGGGTCATCAGAAAAGAGGAACACCCTCAGCAAGGTGGACTGACACAGTAGCTGCAACAATGAGCTCAAGCATAACGTTTGTAAGGATGGCGCAGGATCAGGCAGTGTTTCCTTCTGTTGCCCATAGGGTCGTTATGAGTCAGAACTGACTTGACGGCACCTAACAACAACAACCATCATTACGCAAGTCCCCCAAATATTGTGGCTAAATATCTGAGTCATTGTCTGGGGACATCGTCTGAGGCAGATGCCTTACAAGATGTTGCTTAATGTCTTCAGAACACATCCCCACTACCTATTTTGGATTCGAGACCTACAGCTAGACTTAAGTGCCAGCGAGCCCCAAAAAGTGAAATACAAACTGTGATGCAGGAGAAGGTACGCTACACTGCCAAAATTTTACACTATCTGTCTTTGTTATCTAGTGCTCCTATAACAGAAATACCACGAGTGGATGGCTTTAACAAAGAGAAACATTTTCTCACAGTCCGGTAGGCTAGAAGTCTGAATTCAGGGCACCAGCTCCAGGGAAAGGCTTTCTCTGTCAGCTCTGGAGGAAGGTCCTTGTGATGCATCAGTCTTCCCTTGGTCTGGGAGCATCTCAGTGCAGGAACCTCAGGTCCAAAAGCCGTGCTCTGCTCCTGGCACTGCTTTCTTGGTGGTATGAGTTCCCCCTGTCTGTTTGCTTCCCTTTCCTTTTCATCTATTGAGAGATAATAGGTGGTGCAGACCACATCCCAGAGAAACTCCCTTTACATTGCATCAGGGATGTGACCTAGGTAAGGGTGTTATAATCCCACCCTAATCCTCTTTAATACAAAATTACAATCAGAAAATGGAGGACAACCAAACAATACTGGAAATCATGGCCCAGCCAAATCGATAAACACATTTTTGGGGGACATAATTCAATCTGTGACACCATCTTTCTCCCAGCCTTCCCTAAAAGGGATCTATGGCTTTTTCGAGAGTGACTGTTCACTGGGGAAAAGGAAATAATTGGACTTAACAGGGATTACTGAATACTGGCTTTGAACTGACACTTAATCCCAGGACATTCAAAACATCACTTGGCCCACCAGTCAGAGTGGGGCACATGGAGGTCAGGTTATTTATGGCAACTTAGCTCATGTCTGTCTCCTAGTAGGTTCAGTGGGTCCCTGAACCCATCCTGTGGTGATTTCCCTAGTTCTAGAATGCATAGTTGGAATAGATATGCTCATCAACTAGCAGAATCCCCACAATGGATCCCTGACAAGTGAAGTAAAGGATATTATGATAGGAAAAGCTAAGCCAAAGCCATTAGGAATGCCCCTACCTAGGAAAATAGTAAATCAAAAGTGTTACTGCATTCCTGAGGGATTGCAGAGATTATTGCCACCACCAAGGACTTGAAGGATGCAGGGGTGGTGATTCAGCTCGCCTATTTGGCCTGTGCAAAAAAATAAATGGCTCTTGGTGGATGACAGTGAATTATCGAAAACTTAACCAGGTGGTGACTCCAATTGCAGCTGCTATTCCAGATGTAGATTCATCGCTTGGGCAAATTAATACATTTCCTGGTACCTGGTATGCAGCTATTGATCTGGATAATGCCTTTTTCTCCATACCTGTTTCAAAGGACCAACAGAAGCAGTTTGCCTTCAGCTGGCAAGGCCAGAGATGCACCTTTAGTTGCCTACCTCAGAGCTACATCAACTCTCCAGCCTTATGTCATAATTTATTCCACAGAGACCTTAATCACCTTTCCTTCCACAAGACATCACACTGGTCCATTACCTTGATGACATTATGTTGACTGGACCTAGCAAGGAAGAAGAGTCAATGACTCTGGACTTTTTGGTAAAAACATTGGCATGCTACAAGGTGGGAAATTAATCCAACAAAAATTCAGGTGCCTTCTACCTCAGTGAAATATCTAGAGGTCCAGTGGAGTGGGGCATGTCAAGATATTCTTTCTAAAGTGAAGGATAAATTACTGCATCTGGCCCCTCCCAGAACTAAAAAGGAGGCTCAAGGCCTACTGGGCCTCTTTGGATTTTAGAGGCAACATACTCCTCCTTTGGGTGTGCTACTCCAGTCTATTTATCAAATGACTCGAAAAGCTGCTAGTTTTAAGTGGTGCCCAGAACAAGAGATGGCTATGCAACAAGTCAAGGTTGCCCTGCACAATGCTCTGCTCCTTGGTGAAAATAAATTGGCTGATCCAATGGTGCTTGGAGTGTCAGTAGCAGATAGAGATGTTGCTTGGAGTCTTTGGCAGACCCCTATTGGTGAATCACAGTGAAGACCCTTAGGATTTTGGAGCAAAGCCCTGCCATCCTCTGCAGATAACTACTCTACTTTTGAGAAACAGCTTTTGGCTTGTTACTGAACCTTAATAGAGACTGAATGCTTAACCATGGGACACTAAGTCATCACGTGGCCTGAGCTGCCATTATGAACTGGGTGTTGTCTGACCCACAGAGCCGTAATGTTAAACAGCAGCACTCTATCACTAAATGGAAATGGTATAGAAGAGATTGGGTCCAAGCAAAGCCTGAAGGCACAAATAAGTTGCCTGAGGAAGTGGCCCAAAAGCCCATGGTTTCAAGTCCTGTAACATTACCTTACATCTTCCAGTCTGCGCCTATGGCCTCATGGAGAGTTCCTTATGATCAGATGACTGAGGACGAGAAAACTCGTGCCTGATTTGCAGAGGATTCTGTGTGATACGTAGGCACCATTCAAACGTAGACAGTAGTAGCACTACAGCCCCTTTCTGGGACCTCCCTGAAGGACGTTGGTGAAGGGAAATCTTCCCACTAGGCAGAACTTCGAGCAGTGTACCTGGTTATCTACTTTGCTTGGAAGGAGAAATGGCCAGATGTGTCACTGTATCCTGATTAATGGGCTGTACACAATGGTTTGGCTGGACGGCCAGGGACTTGGAAGGAACATGATGGGAAAACTGGAGACAAGGAGATATGGGGAAGAGGTATGTGAATAGACCTCTCTGAATGGGCCAATGGAGTGAAGATATTTTTGTTGCATGTGAATGCTCACCAAAGAGTGACTTCAGCAGAGGAGGATTTTAACAGTCAGGTGGATAAGATGATGGATTCTGTGGAAACCAGTCATCCTCTTTCCCAAGTCATTCCTGTCATTACCTAATGGGCTCATGAACAAAGTGGCCATGGTGGCAGAGATGGAGGCTATCCATGGGCTGAGTAACATGGACCTCCACTCACCAAGGCCTACTTGGCTTCAGCCACTGCTGAGTGCCATTCTGCCAGCAGCAGGGACCAACACTGAGTCCTCAATATGGCACCACTCATCAAGGTGATCAGCCAACAACCTAGTAGCAGGTTAATTATATTGTACCACTTCCATCACGGAAAGGGCAGCATTTTTTTGTTACTAGAATAGACACTCTGGATATGAATTTGCCTTTCTACATGCAATGCTTCTGCCAAAACTACCATCCGTGGACTTATAGAATGCCTTATCCACCATCTTGGTAGCCCATACAGTATCACCTCAGATCAAGGGACTTGCTTCACAGAAAAAGAAGTGTGGTAATGAGCCCATGCTCATGGAATTCAGTGGTCTTACCATGTTTCCCAACATCCTGGAGCAGCTGGCTTGATGGAATGATGGAATGGCCTTCTAAAGACACAATCATGGCTCCATCTAGGTGGCAATACCTTGCAGGGTTGGGACAATGTTCTCTAGGAGGCTGTATATGCTCTAAAACAGCATCCAGTGTATGGTGCTGTTTCTCCCACAACCAGGATTCATGGGTCTAGGAAGCAAGGAGTGGAAACGAGAGTGGTACCCCTCACTACTACCCCTAGTGACCCACTCATTACCTGCAAGCCTATGTCCTGTAGATCTAGAAGTCTTAGTTCCAAAAGGAGGAATACTCCCACCTGGAGACACAGCACTGATTCCATTAATCTGGAAATTAAGAATGTCACCTAGGAGGTGGGGCCAAGATGGCAGAGTAGTCAGACATTCCCAGTGATTCCTCTTACAATAAAGACCCCAAAAAACAAGTGAAGCAATTGTATTTATGACAAGATAGGAGCCCTGAACATCAAAGGCTAAGTTAGAAAAATGGACTGAGAGGCAGAGGGATGGAGAGGTGGTTCAGAAGAAAAGAGGAGTTGTGGGACCTGAATCACTGTGAATCCTCAGGCACCATCCCCAGGAGTAACTACAGTGGGCTGGCGGTAGTGTTTGGCTGCAGTTTCCTCAGAGAGAAACAGCCAGCCACACAGCCTAATCACACCTCCGGAACCAGAGAAGAACAGAGCTTTCGGCAAAAGCCAAGTACCTGCATATATTTTACTGCACCCTCTGCCCCCAAGCCAGCTTCAGCGGCTGTTGATTTCTCTGGGCCTGAGATAGGCCTTGCTGAGAGTCCTGAGCCAGTCTCCTGGCCTTGGAGAAGGAATAAATTCACAGTTGGGGGAAAAGATAATCTGCCAGCTCCAGTAACCTGGGGAGCTCCTGACAGAAGCGGCTCCTGTCCAGGCATAAACAGACCGTGAACTTTGAATACCTTTCCCCCCATATGGACCTGTGTAGCCCTATTTCAGGAGAATAGGCCCTTGTTGGCAGACTGCAACTGTTTCGGCTGTGCAGTGGAGAGATGGGTGTTTGATGTTTGATACCACTTTGCCTATTAAACAGGGTCCTCATCTACACACATCAGAGGCCCAAGGACTGGTGGCTCCACTCAGGTCACCCATCCACCAGCAACAGGGGTCCAAGGATAACTGGCACCTCCCAGACCTTACAACCAAAAGCATTGGGTGCCCACGGTCAGGCTGCAGAACCCACCCACCTGTGCGCTCTAGGGAACAGGGACACACTTTTCTCACAGACACTCGGGGAATGGCTGTCAGCCCTGTGTGTTGTTCAGAGCGTGCCCCCTGCTGCTGCAACCAGATACCTGTACCTACACCAATCAGCCCTGCCCCTATAAAACTGTAGGACAGAGACTGTACCACGCACTTGATGACTAACTACCTGGACACCTGAGCTGAAACCATACAAGAAAAGTGAATGGACTCCTAGGCTCATATACCTGAAAACAGCTCTAGCCATCTGGTTACAGGACATTAGAGCTTCAATGGTGAAAATAATCAAGCTAGCTCACTCAAGCAACCTATTTGGGCCTATCAAAACAAAACAAAGCAAAAAGCTAGGATACAGTAAGCAAACATAGAATAAACTAACACAATAACTTATAGATGGCTCGGAGACAATAGTCAATATCAAACCACATAAAGAAACAGACTATGATCACTTCAACAGGCTCTCAAAAAAATAATGTCACCTGGCCACTTTAGGATGCTTATGCTTCTGGATCAACATGCAAAGCAGGGAGTTATCATATTGACTGGTGTGATTGATTCTGATTGCAAAGAAGAAATCGGATTGATATTACATAATGGATGTAAAGAAGAGTATGTCTGGAATGCAGGAAATCCCTTTGTGCATCTCTTAGTACTACCATGGCCTATGATTAAAGTCAATGAAAAATTACAGCAACGCAATGAAAAAGGACTACCAATGGCCCAGACCCTTCGGGAATGAAAGTTAGGGTAACTCACCAGGCAAAAAACTATGACCAGCTGAGGTGCTTGCTGAGGGCAAAGGGCATACAGAATGGGTGGTAGAAGAAGGTAATTCTAAATACCACTTACAACCATGTGATCAGTTCCAAAAATAAGGACCGTAATTGTCATGAGTGTTTCTTCCTTGTATCAAATATTTTTGTTTTCTTCACTTATAAAATATAAGACTTAAACAGGGCTCATATGTTTTCAGTTGTAGGCATGTTAGTTATATTATGTTAGTTATATTATGTTAGGCACAAGTATAATTTTATAATTGTGTTTATTCAGATATTACGTATGGTTTAAGGAGATGTGTACAGGTGCCAAGTTGACAAGGGGTGGACTGTGATGGTTATATTTGTGTGTCAACTTGGCTGGGCCATGATTATCAGTGGTTTGGCAGTTATGATGTAGTTTGGTGATCATGTAATGATGTAATCATCTCCATGATGAGATCTGCTATGAGTACCCATTCTGTTTAAAGGGAGTTTCCTTAGGAGTGTGGCCTGCATCCAATATATGTGGACTTTCTGGCAAAGCTTGCTGGCTTTTGCTCTATTCAGCATACTGCATTCCACTCTTTAGCATCTGATCACCAGTTCCTGAGACTTGGGCCAGCAGCCTGCCATCTTACCTGCCAATCTTGGATTTGTCAGCCTTTGCAGCCATGAGCCAGCAGCCTGCCGTCTGGCCTGTGGATCTAGGGTTTATCAGCCCCTACAGCTGCATGAGTCAGGAGAAGCCTCCAGCCTCCACATATTTGGGACTTGGCAGCCTCTACAAGTGTGTGAGCAAGTTCTTTGAGATAAATCTCTCTCTCTTATATATATATATATATATAAAACATGTGTGTATCTACCTATACACACACCTCACTGGTGTCTCTTCTCTAAAGAACCCAGCCTAAAATAAAGGTAGAGTAAATAACTTCCATTTTGTTTCAAAAAATCACCAACTGAACAAAGAAAAGCTCTATTATTGCTCTTTTTCTTGTGATCTCAATCACCTATTACATGTCAAAATACTATAAAAAAAAACTCTTCATTTTAAATTTTTCACCTCATATAAATCAGAGTTTAAGTTTATATGGTAGTTAGAATTTTATCAGATATATGCTGAGGAAGTGAGAAGATAGAACTCTTCCCTCCGGGTACCTGAGATAAAAATTCAAAAGCTAGTAAATGAAGCTTATATTAAGGATTGATCATAAAAGCTGACACTGGTCACTTTCCTGTGCCTTAAGAGACTTCCCCTGGGTATATGTGTGGCTGCTAGGAAGATTAAACAAAAAAAAAAAGAATTTTTTCCATCTGCTTGAAGAATGGTAAGATAGCAAGTCCAAGCTACCAAATAAGGGTCTAAATTGACTAACAGGGACAACCAATTAGAACAATGTCAACCTCATTTTTTAAAATATCTGCAACGGATCTAGTCAGATTTTCCTTTGTGTTTTTAATAAGAGAAAGGTTCTCGAGAAATCTATGATCCAAAAGAAAACTCCTATTATGGACCAATGATAGGTAGACCAAAGCAGGTTTAATCATATTAGGAGTAGACTTCTGGAGCAATAGTTCTAAATGACCAGCTATGGGCAATTATTGAGTGCCTACTATGTACCAGGCACTGCATTATACACATTATATAGATAATCTCATTTAATGAGTGTGAAGCCATTTGAGACTGTTAAGCGCTCGACTACTAGTCAAAGGTTGGCAGTTTGAACCTGCTCAATTTGTTTCAGAGGATAGGCCTGGTGATCTGTTCTGGATACAACTGGTCAGTATTCAAATCACCATAGGTTGCGTACTTCCGAAACAAGAGATTTTTAGGAACTATAGAATAAAGTTAAAAGAAATCCTAAAATTGCACACCTCTGAGCCAGGAAAACACACACTAATTTTAACTCTGCTTTGCTTTTGCTAATTTTAACATTGGGGGAAAAAACAGTATACAGAAGAACTGGATGGTGCCTGGCTACTGTTACTGAACATTTTGATCTAATGTTCTATAGAAGATTCCTAACCAAAACGCAAGGGGTTGGGGGATGGGAGCAGAACATAATTTCAAATTCTCAATGCAATCCTGATCTTCTGGAGCCATTGAGGCTGGATGAACATCTGAAAATATTTCCCTGAGATAATCTTTAAACCTTAAACCCCAAACCAAAACTTTCCCCAGAAATCTGCTTTCAACTAAACAAGTTTAGCTTGATTAATAGAGTATGTCTGCCTTGATCATTGTGCTCTTTCAAAGATTTATCTTTGCGGAATCAAATTGACAAAAGCATCTTGAAAAGCTAGATGAGAAGCTTAGGGGAGCAATGAGTTTATGCTAATGGTGGTAGAATAATTTGGAAAAGGATAGAGAGAATAGTTATACAACTCGAAAAATATTAAAAAAGTCATTAAATTACAAGTGTAGAATTTGGTGAAATGATGTATCCTTTGCTGTGTATATTTTCATTGAAATAAATTAATTAAAAAATGAGTCTAGTATTCACGTGGATTTTTTCTCATCAGTCACCCGTATAATGATGGCATCTGTCCATAAGCAGACTCAAAGTCTGAAACTGTATGAATCCAATCAAATAATCATTTAGACAGTAACTGAACAAACAGCCTAAAGTTTTTTTTCAATGAGTAACCTAGCATACAGTTAAAGAAAAGAAATGAATCATAAACCAGTCATTACATGTGTATATCAATTTATGTACATCATGCAACATCTTTTTCTCTAATAAACTCAATATATAGCAAGACTATGCAAATTGGATCACTTAAATATACAAAAAGTCCACACAAATGGACTAGAAAAAGATATTCCAGTAGAAAAATGGGCAAAGAATATGAAGAGTGAATTTACAAAGCCAACAGACATGAAACAATGCTCAAATTCCCTAGAAGTTTGGGAAACGAAGATTAAGTTAAAAATGAAATACCACCCTGGAGGGGAGATGAGAGGGTAGAGGGGGTTAGATGCTGGCAAAATGGACACGAAAAGAGAGAGTGGAAGGAGGGTGTGGGCTGTTTCATTGGGGCAGAGCAATTGGAAGTATGTAGCAAGGTACATATAAGTTTTTGTGTGAGAGACTGACTTGATTTGTAAACGTTCACTTAAAGCACAATAAAAATTTTAAAAAAGATGAAATACCACTATACCTACTAAACTGGCAAAAATTAAGAAGAGTTGCAACACCTACTTCTGGCATGAATGTGAGGTTAACTCGTATATATATGCATTACCAGTGGAAATATCAAATGTGAAATCAGTGTGGCAAAACTTATTTAAATCAATAGCATACGTACTCTTGGAGCCAGAAATGCCACTCTTGAGGAACTATGCTATAGAATAAAAAAAATAAAAATAAAAAAATAAAAGCATTAGTAAATTTGAATGTACATATAAGGATGATGATTGAAGTATATTAATCGTGGTGACAGAAAACTGAAAACAAATGAATCCCTATCAAGAAGCCAAGGATTGGATAAATTATGATATACCCTTGTTATGAAATTATATATTCATCAAAAAAAAACAAATTTAAGCTATTCCAGTCAACTTGAAGAAATGTTCATATAATATGAACATTTTTGAAACAATTACCAAAAAAAAACCCTGTGCATATATGTGTATGTGCGTGTGCGTATGCTCCAGCAAATATATGTACATTAAATCCCATTTACATGTATATAGTTTGTAATACATATTCTGTAAATACAGAAGGAATAGAACATTAAGCTGTTAACACAGGTTATGTGCACCTGGGGAGGGTAGAGCTGATGCAAGCATCGGTCAAGAAGTGCGTGAAAGGGAAGATGTGAAAAATAGGAAAAAAAAATTTAAAGGACTGTATTTAGAATAAAATAAAATGTATTTTATGATATTTATGTATTTATGTAAAATTATGTATATGTGTAGGACTATGCATCTAAAAATTGAATAAAAATAATTTTCAAAAATTTAAAATAGAAGAAACAAAGCCATAAAAGCCTAGAAAAAATATAGGACAACACTTAACTAATTCTGGGATAGGGAAGGGCTTTCTGAACACAAAGCAAAGAAGAAATCATAAAGCGAAAAACATGATAGGTTTTATTGCATAAAAATCGAAAATATTTTGAATGTTCAAAAACACTATATACAAAATTAATGGCAATCAACAAACTAGAAAAAAATCAACCACTATGACAAACGGTTGGTATGTTTAACATATAAAGCACTCTTGCAAAACGATAGTTCTAGCACCACTTAGAAAAAATGACAAAGAGCTTGAATGAATTGCAAAAGAAATATAAATAGCCAAAAATAAGAAGAAAAACAACCCAGTCTCATTAATGAGCAAAAAAATACCATCTAAGGCAAGTAAAAATATAATCTGTAATTTGACAAAACATTTTAATATTATAAATTAATACCACTAGGGTGTAGGCAGATAAGCATTTTTGAACACTGGTGGTATTGTCTTTCTGCAAAGCACTGACAGTTTGTATCAAGGGCCTTAAAAGTGCCCATATGTTTTGACTCTGTAATGTCATTTCTAAAATTCACTATAATGAATAATCAGAAAAGATACAATGGCTGGTACAATGATATAATGACCATTATATCATTATTTGTAGCAGAAAATTAGAAATAGCCTAAATATCAAATGGAAAGCTGCTTGCTATGAATCGAATCGTGTCCCCCCAAAATGTGTGTCAACTCGGCTAGGCCATCATTCCCAGTATTGTACTGCTGTCCACCGTTTGGTGATCTGATGTGATTTTTCTATGTGTTGTAAATCCTACCTCTACGATGTTAATGAGGAAGGATTAGAGGCAGTTATGTTAATGAGGCAAGATTCAATCTACAAGATTAGGTTTGTCTTAAATCATCTGTTTTAAGATAAAAAAGACAGAAGCAAGCAGAGAACACGGGGCCCTCATACTACCAAGAAATAAGAGCCAGGAGAATAGCGCTTCCTCTGGACCTCAAGTCCTGTGCTGAGGAACTCCTAGACCCAGGGGAAGATTGATGACAAGGACCTTCCCCCAAAGCGAACAGAGACAGAAGGGCTTCCCCTGGAGCTGGCATCCAGAATTTGGCATTCTAACCTCCTAGACTGTGAGATAATAAATTTCTCTTTGTCAAAGCCTTCCACTTGTGGTATTGTTGTTATAGCAGCACTACAACTAAGATACTGCTTAGTTTACAAATAATAGATTATTGTTATATTTCCATTAAAAATACTTTCAAAAAATATGTAATGATAGTATATGGGGAATGCTATTTTATATACATATACTTGTACAGAAAAAAAGACTAAAAAGTCAACATAACTACTTCTATGTGTTGAAATTAAGATTTATTTTTACTTCTACGCTTTCAGATATTTTATAAAATTCACATAGTTGGTATATATTAATTTACCAGTTATGGTTATTGCTAACTTTCACTTCAGGTAACTAAGATGGTCATTCGACTCAATCTTATCCAATTTCCAGGACAATCCTGAGCAGGTTAGAAAGAATATAATCAGAGGTCTCAATCTTAACTATCTAAAGATTCAGCATTCAGGGTGCCATTAATCAGCACTAGAAGACCATGTAGCTTCTAAGTCATTGCACTGGCTACACAACCCCAAACTTGATAGAATGTGTGTGTGTGTGTGTGTGTGTGTGTGAATAGCTGTATATATTTATAAATACGTATATGCACATATAAAAAAAAAACCTATTGCTGTCAAGTGGATTCTAATTCACGGCGACCATATAGGACAGAGTAGAACAGTCCTACAGGGTTTCCAAGGAGCACCTGGTGGATTCGAACTGCCAACATTTTGGTTAGCAGCCGTAGCTCTTAACCAATACACCACCAGGATTTCCATATACATACATTTATGTATCTACATATCCCCCCCAAAAAATATATGAGCAACATCATGATAAACAGAGAAAAGATTGAAGTTGTCAAGGATTTCATTTTACTTGGATCCACAATCAACAGCCATGGAAGCAGCAGTCAAGAAATCAAAAGACGCATTACATTGGGTAAATCTGGTGCAAAGGACCTCTTCAAAGTGTTGAAGAGCAAAGATGTCATCCTGAAGACTAAGCTGCACCTGACCCCAGCCATGGTATCTTCAATCACATCATATGCATGCAAAAGCTGGACAATGAATAAGGAAGACCGAAGAAGAGTTGACGACTTTGAATTGTGGTGTTGGCGAAGAATATTGAATATACCATGGACTGCCAAAAGAACGAACAAATCTGTCTTGGAAGAAGTACAGCCAGAATGCTCCTTAGAAGCAAGGATGGCGAGACTGCATCTTACATACTTTGGACATGTTGTCAGGAGGGATCAGTCCCCAGACATCATGCTTGGCAGAGTACAGTTTCAGCAGAAAAGAGGAAGACCCTCAAAGAGGTAGATTGACACAGTGGCTGCAACAATGAGCTCAAGCACAACTATGATTGTAAGGATGGCGCAGGACCGAGCAGTGTTTCTTTCTGTTGTGCATAGGGTCGCTATGAGTCGGAACCGACTCAACGGCACCTAACAACAACAACAACATGTGTTTGTATTACTACTACTTGCCTTCAAAGTACTGACTGCCACTTAAAAAGATCATTGATGTGCCCCTGCCTCCGTATTAACCCTCAGCTATGAACGTGAGACCTGCTTGAACTTGCCTTACTCTGTTTACTACTAATTCCACCAAAAGTATCCAAACTTTTCATCTCACAATCATATCTGTAAAAGCTATTTGGACATACAACTTCAGTAGCTCTATATTTATTTTTTAAATACATATGCATTACTGTTAATATACTAAAATGCAATATAAATTACACAAATACAGGAAACTGTAAAAAATGCAATAAAAAGAAGTACAAATCGAAGTTCTACTATCTTGCTTCTACACTCCAATGGATCATTTTATTCCTGTCCAGAGATAAATAGTTGCTCTGGAGTCAGTTCCAACTCATGACAACCTCATGTTTCACAGTAAAACTGTGCTCCATAGGGTTTTCATGGATGTGACCTTTAGGAAGCAGATCTACTGAGGCACCTCTGGGTGGGTTTGAACTGCCAACTTTACAGTTAGCAGCCAGGTGCTTAACCACCTGTGCCACCCAGGGACTCCTAAATAAACAATTGAATACATATAAATAAGCAAATGAATGAAAACAATAGATAAATCTCCCTCGAAGAAGAATTCCAAATACTTTATGTAGATATTCCATCCAAAAAAAGGTAGGACATAACCCCCCACCCAAGTTGAAAATTGACGCAACAGCAACTGGTTTTTGGTTTTGAGGGCGATCACGGCCTTGGACCGTTTCCTCCTATCTCATTATCCGTTTCCTTCACCTAATATACCTGGAGTCATTTTCTAAAATTCTTAGACCTGATTCCCCTCAAACTATGACAATATTCATAGCAGAATCCACTTTTACACTGTGAAGAATCATGTCCTCTCTATACGCTATTTTATCTTTTGGCAAAATCTGGATTTTCACATATGAGAAGTGCCTATGGTATGGTATAACTACATTTCTATTATGATTGGTGTTATATTGATGATGATTACTACAAATATTACTGCTGCTGCTACTACTTCTTTACTGGCACGTAATATGTCATCATATTATTCATTTCTTTTAGAAGTTTAAATAGTATACCTCTGCAGACTTTTGAAGGCTATCATGATGTGGAGCAAGAAGTGGTGTCTTCTCCCATTTCTGTACAATTTGATTGGCTTCTTCTATCTTCTGCTCACAACTTTTTTGGGAATTTAGCAATGTCACCTCATAAAATTCCTGAATATCTGTAAAGAAAATATAAAGAATCTAAATATCATGCATGATTTCATGCATATGTAAATAGGTTCTGCATATGTGTGTATATGAAAAATTATCCTGATTAAAAGAATTAAATAAATATGCATCTCAAAGAGAAACAGCCAAAGTAGTCAGAAGAAATCCTGAAAATTTACTTTTTACCTGCATTCGAATGTTTGTAGCAACTTTATTCATAATTGAAAACACTGGAAGCAACCAAAGTATCTTCAGTAAGGGAACAGATAAACTGTGGTAGATCCATACAATGGAATACTCTCCAGCAGTAAGAAAGAATGAGTTATTTCATGCAAAAACATTGATGAATCTTCAGTGCATGCAGCTAAGTGAAAAAAGCCAGCCTGAGAAGGCTGCATGGTGTATAACAGCATTTATGTAACATCATGAAAAAAGCAAAACAAGAGAGACAGTAAAAAGGTCAGTAGTGTCAGGGTTTGGGGATGAAGGAAAAGAGTTGAACGGGTAAAGCACAGGGTAATGAAAATATTCTACAATGATATTGTAATGACGGACACATGACACAAATTTATCAAAACCCAGAGGACTTTACAGCACAAATAGTGAACCTGAAAGTATGCAAATTTTTAAAATTTTCTTAGAGGATCAGAGGAGCCCAAGATAAAATGCAGACTGTGACAATATAATATTAATATTACTGTATTACAAACACAAAATAACTACACTAAAAGGAGTGGGAGAAAAAGGTGCTAATCTAAGAAACATCCTAAATGAGTAGAAACTGTAAGACTAAAGGCAAAGAGAATACACATAAGCATTGTACTCTAGTTGGTAAATTTGTTTCCCATTGGGGTACAGGTTAACAATTCTGGAACCACTATACATGTATACTGGAACTGAACAATTAAGTAAATGGATGGTGGATGGTGAGAGCCAGGTTTCTCTCTATTGGAGTGAAACAATACAGATAGTAAGGGGACAGAAGAGGTGAGAATGATTCATATGATACTGGATTAGAGTTGGAGGCATCAATATGAATTAATGTTTAGCTTAATATGGATAAAAACGACTACATATAGAAATATTTACACATACATGTATATACACAGATTAGTATACACACATATATTTCCTTGATCTTTCCACTAGGAGGGCCTAAAAGTAATGACTCCTCAGTAGCAATGAGTACCCAGCACACGATCTTGGTTTCTAACACCATTCTCCATGGCTGATTCTAGGACTGGGGCAGGATGTAAAAAAGAGGAGCCTGGAGCATCTTGTAGTGCCAGAAAGTAAGCAAATGCTAATGAGGGTCTGTCAAAGGGACACAAGAGCTAGATGAAGGTGCTGCCAGTGGCCAAATTTGGAGCAATTTGAGCAAGAAAATAAACAGCATAGTATTGAATTATAACCCGAAGTATAAAATAAATATCCATGAATCCATTGTGATGTAAAGAAATAATAGAATAAATAGAAATAAGTGAATGAATCAATGGGGAGAGTAGATAAATCTCCCTTGCAGAATTGCAAATAATTTAGTTGCTATTCCATCATCAAAGAGGTAGTGCATAACTCCCCATCCCTTAAGTGTTGGCTGCACATAGTGACTTCTTTTCAAAGAGTACAATATGAAAGGGGAAAATCAAGAGCAACTTCACAGTGGTAAAACCTGACAATACCTTGATCAAGCGATCAAGGTAAACATCAACAATGAAAAGTCGTGTTGAAAGCATGTATCCTAGACATGACGTGTTGAAAATGGCACTTTACCTCTGGTCTTTCTCTTAAATATCCATAAATCCATTGTTATCAAGTCGATTCCAACTCATGGCGACCCCATATGTTACAGAGTAGAACTGTTCCATAGGATTTTCTTGGCTGTAATCTTTATGGAAGCAGATTGCTGGGCCTTTCTTCCATGATGCCATAGGGTGAGTTAGAATCACCAATCTTTAGGTTAGCAGCCAATTGCAAACCATTTGCACTACCCCAGGACCTCCTAAAACCTATAACCAAAGTCTGATCATAAAAAAAAGCATCAGGCAAACCCCAGTTGAGAGACGTTCTACAAAACACTTGACCAGTACTCCTCAAAACTGCCAAAAGTCATTTAAAAACAAGGCAAGTCTGATAAGCTATAACATTCTAGAGGAATCTTAGGAGATATGATAAATAAATTTAATGTGATATCCTGTATGGGATCCTGAGACAGAAAAAGAACATTAGCTAAAAATGAAGGAAATTTGAATACAGTATAAACTTTAGTGGGAGAAAGATATGACAGTCAGCTTCCATAAAGATCACAGCCTTGAAAGCCCTATGGGGCAGCTCTACTCTGTCCTATACAGTCCTATGAGTCAGAATCAACTTCACAGCAATGGGCTGTAAACTTTAGTTCATAATAATGTGTCAGTATTGGCTCATTACTTGTGACAATACTAACGTAAGATGTTAACAATAGAGAAAACTGAGTGTGGAATATATAGGAATTCTCTGTATTATCTTTATAACTTTTCTGTAAGTATAAGGCTACTCTAAAACAAAAAGGTTATTTTTAATTGCCTCTTTTAGAAGTATTACATAATCACTGTTAGAAACCTTTCTAAATGTCCCCTCCCCCCTCAAAAAAAAATGCTTTCTAAATCTATTTTAAGACTTAGGATGTAAATAGGAAAAAAAAAAATTATTTCACGAAACTAAATTTTGTAACTTCTTAATATGTGAAGGAGTACTTTGAGGACTTCTGCTTCTGACACTACAGCTTACTAAAGTGCTCTACAGAACAGGTATGCACAGACAGGACGCACACTTTGAAACACTACTGGTGTTGATGTGGATAAGGGAGGTCTCCAAGAAGAAGGATCCTTCTCTGTCTCTCTTTCTCTGTCTCTGTCTCTATCTCTCTTACACACACACACACACACACACACACACATACAACCTAAGTGAAGTCAGAGCAGCTGGGAGGTTGGAATAAGAGCAGTGGGCAAACAACAGGGATGGAGTTGCTCTGAGGGAAGATATCAATGGCAGTATTGCTTTTATCTTAGTTTGCTATAACAGAAATACCACAAGTGGGTGACTTTAACAAAGAGAAATTTTTTCTCTCACAGTCCAGTAGGCCTCAAGTCCAAATTCAGGGTGTCAGCTCCAATGGAAGGCTTCCTCTCTGTTGACTCTGGAGGAAGGTTCTTATCATCAATCTTGCCCTGGTTGAGGAGCTTCTCAGCGCAGGAAACCCTGGTTCAAAGGACAAACTCTGCTCCCAGTTGCTTTCTTGATGGTATGAGGTCCCCAACTCTCTACCCACTTCTCTCTCCTTTTATCTCTTGTAAGATAAAAGGTGATGCAGGCCACACCCAGGGAAACTCCTTTTATATTGGATCAGAGATATGAACTGAGAAACAGTGTTACAGCCCACCTTAATTCTCTTCAACATAACTCAATCCTGCCTCATTAACCACAGGCAGACATTAGGCTTGATAACATATAGGAAAATTACATCAGTTAGAAAATAGAGGAGAGCCAAACAATACTGGAAATCATGGCCTAGCCAAATTGATACACATATTTTTGGGGTACACAATTCAATCCACGACAGCTATCAATACACTGGACCTTAGACCAGTAAGTAGGTAAGGCAGTTCACCATTGATCTTCCTCATTGAGCCAAGGCTGTCAAGGGGAGCTGAAGTAATTGTATATCAATGGCTTTCCATGTCTACTGAAGCAGAAAAAGTAAATTTTTTCTACAGGGAATCTACTCCAATTTAGGCCTAAAGAATTCTCATAGATTATGATCAAGAAATGAGCTCATTTTCAAAGATCACAAAGAAACAAAAAAGGCATGCCACAATGGATGAAATTCAGCAGAAACAATAAACAACAAGTTTAAGTACCCAGTTGTTGCTGGTTTGGGAATTTCTGATATAGAACTATGTAAAAGTTTTAAAGAAATGAGGTCATAATCACAAAAATGAACAAATAACAAGGATCTAAGAAAAAAAATTTTTTTTTTTTTAAGAAAAATTAGTAGGCAGATTAAGGGAAAAACAAATGTAACCTCTAAAAATTAAAAAAAAATAATTATCTGAAGACGGCTTAATGGGTAAAGGGATGAACTGACATGAAATATGAAAGTATAATACAAGGCTAATAATAGAGTCTAGGTGGTAGGTATACAAGTAAGTACTCACTGTAATATTCTTGGAACTTTACTTATGTTTGAAAGATGACATAACAAAATGTTGGAAAAATATGTAATTATTTAAAATTAAAAACTCAATGGATAGGTTAAACAACAACTAAGAAAAAGATGAGCTGGAAGATATCCTCAAAGAAATTACCCAAAATGCAGCACGATGGAAAATATGAAAGTGATTTAGGATATGTAGAAGATAGATAAGAAGGTCCAATATTTGTCTAAGAGGTTTTCTCAAGGAGAAAACAGATAAAGAACAGGTGATGTTTAAAGAGATAGTGAATGAAAGATTTTTAGAATTTATGAAAATATGAATCCACAGATCCAGTAAGGAACAGCTTACACTAAGCAGAATTTTTTTTTTTTAATCGAGGACTAGACATATCATAATGAAATTTCAGAATACCAAAGACAAAGGGGTCTCAAAATTAGTCGGGGGGAAAAGGCAAATCGGACTTCTCTAAAGTAATAATGGAAGCCAGAAAATAGTAGAAAAATGACTTTAAAGTTTTGAGATAAAATAATTGTTAGCATAGAATTGTGGTTCTTTGCAAATTCTGTATCTGATTTAAAAAAAAAAAAAACTTTTATCTAGAATATATAAAGAACTTTCAAACCACAATAACAAGAAAACAATCCAACAAGAAAATGGGCAAAAAAATTGAATAGACTTCACTAAAGAAGATAATAGATGGCAAATAAGCACATGAAAAGATGTGCAATATAATTAGTCATTACGGAAACGAAAATTAAGACCTCATTGAGATATCACTACATATTTATTGGAATGACTAAGATTAAAAGACCAATCATAACAAGTATTGGCAGGGATGTGAAGCAACTGAAACTGTCATACTCTGATGGTAAGAACGGAAAATGGTACAATCACTTTGAAAAACCATTTGGCAGTTTCTTTAAAGGTTAAACATACAGCTGTCTTAGGATCCAGATATTCTTGTTATATATATACACACACATATATATACATACATACATATGCATAGGCATATACATATTGTCTTAGTCATCTAGTGCTGCTGTAATGGAAATACCACAATTGGATGGCTTTAACAAAGAGAAGTTTATTCTCTCTCAGTCCATTAGGCTAGAAGTCCAAATTCGGGGCGTCAGCTCCAGGGGAAGACTTTATCTCTCTTTCTGCTCTGGAGGAAGGTCTTTCTCCTCAATCTTCCCCTAGACTAGGAGCTTCTCTGCACAGGAACTCTGCGTCTAAAGGACACACTCTGCTCCCGGTGCTTCTTTCTTAGTGGTATGAGGTCCCCAGCTCTGCTTGCTTCCCTTTCTTTTTATCTCTTGAAAGACAAAAAGTGGTACAGGCCACACCCCAGGGAAACTCCTTTTACATTGGATCAGGGAGGTGACCTGAGCAAGAGTGGTGGTATAATCCCACCCTAATTCTTTCACCAAAAAAAAAAAAATTTTTTTTCTTTTTAATCCTCTCAACATAAAATTAAAATCACAAAATGGAGGACAACCACACAATAGTGGGAATCATGGCCTAACCAAGTTGATACACACATTTTTGGAGGGACATAATTCAATCCATGACACCTATATATACATATATATATGGAGAGAGAGAAAGAACAATAAGAGAGAGTGAGTCAGCCCCTGGGTGGCACAAACAGCTAACCACTTAGCTACTAAAGAATTGGCAGTTTGAACCCACCCAGAGGTGCCTCAGAAGAAAGGCCTGATGATACGCTTCCAAAAGGTCACAGTCATTAAAACCCCATGCAACACATGGGGTTGCCATGAGGCCTTGTACATCAATACTCATAGCAACTTTATTTGTCATAGTTGAATCTAGAAACCACCCAAATGTCTATCAATAGAGGAATAAATAAATTGTGGTATATCCATACAGTTGAATATTATTCAGCAATAAAAAAGAACTAACTACTTTTGATATCCCCACACGTCTCTCTGTTTGTCATACTGTGGGGGCTTGCATGTTGCTGTGATGCTGGAAGCTATGCCACTGGTATTCAAATATCAGCAGGGTCACCCATGCTGGACAGGTTTCAGTTGAGCTTCCAGACTAAGAGAGTGATCAGAAATGCAAATTAAGATCATAATCAAATACCATTTACAGCAATAATATTGGCAAAATAATAAAATATGACTGACAATACAAGGACTGAAAAGATGTGGATCAATGGTAACTCACTCATTTCTGGTGAGTGCAAACTACTACAACCACTTTAGAAAACAATTTGGTATTATCTCGCAAAATTAAATATTTGTGTCTCCTATAGACCACCAATTCTACAACTCAGTATATATCCTAGATAAACTCTAGCACATATATACCAGGAAACTAAATAAAAGGATTACAGCAGCACAGATCATAGTAGAAAAAAAATTCAAAACAATCTAATATCCATCAAAAGGAAAATGGATAAATTGTGGTATCTCCTCAAAATGGAATTTATATAGCAGTGAAAATGAATGAACTATAAAAACCAAACCAAACCCATTGCCATTGAGTCAATTCCGACTCATAGTGACCCTATAGGACAAGTAGAGCTGCCCCACGGGGTTTCCAAGGAGCACCTGGTGGATTTGAACTGCTGACCTTTAGGTTAGCAGCCAAACTCAACCACTACGCCACAAGGTTTCCTGAACGAACTATAGTAACATGAAATGATGTGAATAAATCTAAGAAATAACACTGAGTGAAAAAAGCAAGAAAAAAGCAAGTCTCAGTATGAGGACATTTTTATAAAGTTCAAAGACATACAAAATTAAACTATATATATTTTATGCACTCATACATACATATGTGATAAAACAAAACAAAAAAAGGAGGTCCATGAAAAGATGTAGTTATCTCAGTGGGGGCTGGGCAGCGGACTGCAATAAGAGAGAAATGCATAGGTGGATACAAATTAATGGTCATAGTCTAGCTTTAGATTTCTGTGGTGATTTCAGAAATGCTTGTGATATTATTACGCTGCATAAAAAAATTTTTTTATATCATATAAATTACATATAATATTCTTTTACATCCATTAAATAATACATTTTTAAAATAATGAAGAAAAATGTGTCTCGTGTATATTAATATTTACATAGAAAAGTTACAAATACTCAAATTTCTTGCACGGCTGCAACTTTATTCTGCCACTATCAATAAAATAAGGTCGTCTCTGGAAAAATGTATAAAAACAGAAGGTAAACGCCATACAGATATCAGTTCTTCACAGATTCCTGAACACAGCAAGGGTTGGTAGGGTATTCAATGAATTTACAAAAGCCAGAGTAATATGTAATAGAAAGGTAAAATTCAGAAAAAAGGTAAATTTACATCATCTGATCTCCAGTATTAATTTAAAATGAAAGAAAAGGAAAAAAAAAAAAAAAAGGATTTCTGTAAAGATTTCTCCAGCTACATATTCTCTCTAAAGAATGACTTGCAATGCAAAAAACAATTTTTGCAGATAGTCAAATTTCAAGACTCTTTTCCTTTGCATTGATTTTTAAGAATTTTAAACATTGTTTCACAAGCAGCATTTGCAAGTAACCAAATTTTGAAATACTAGGTGTGTAAATTATCCAGATAAGTAAGCATATTTGTAGTGCTCATGTTAAGAATTCATACAAACAAGCAGTATATTGAAACATAATGAGTAACAGTGATTTGATCACATTTAGAAAAACCTTATGGACAGTATTTTTAATATTAAATTTGTAAATTTTAATTAATTTATAATCCCCAAGACCCAAAGTCCTGAGAAGTTATTTCAGTCCTTTGTCTGCTTATTCTCCCTGCCTAAGCAATTGCTGGAGAAGAAGAAGATAGTCTTAATTAAATCAAAGAGGTTTTGACATAAAGATAATTCTTTGACTAATGTAAAATTTCCCTTCTAGGTTGTTGTTGTTTGTTGTTATGTGCAAAACGGAACGAAACGTTACCCGGTCCTGTGCTATCCTCACAACCGTTGCTATGCTTGAGCCCATTGCTGCAGCCACTGTGTCAATCCATCTAGTGGGGGTCTTCCTCTTTTTCACTGACCCTCTACTTTACCAAGCATGACGTCTTTCTCCAGGGACTGGTCCCCTCCTGAAGATATGTCCAAAAGTCTCACCATCCTTGCTTCTAATGAACATTCCGGCTGTACTTCTTCCAAGACAGGTTTGTTCATTCTTCTGGTAGCCCATACATAGTATATTCAATATTCTTCACCAACAGCATAATTCCAAGGCATCAATTCTTCTTCAGTCTTCCTTATTCATTGCCCAGCTTTCATGTGCATATGAGGCAATTGAAAATACCATGACTTGGGTCAGGCGTTCCTTAGTCCTTGAAGTGACGTCTTTGCTTTTTAACATTTTAAAGAGTCTTTTGCAGCAAATTTGCCCAATGCAATGTAATATGTCATTTGATCTCTTGACTGGGCTTCCATGGGCGTTGACTGTAGATACAAGTAGCAAGCACTGGGTAGCAAGCACTATTTTTTAATGTCTCACATATATCCAGTTGTTACTTCACAACCATTTGTTACTTTACAAGCATCTTTGTTTGGCACTGTCTTGTATTCCCCCTCAACGGCCACCATTACCACTACCATCTTCTTTCCGTTCCACAGTCAGAGTTCAGACCCTTGCCATCTCTTGCTCATACTCTTCCCTAGGCCCAGTTGCCCTTTCCCACACACAAAGATCCTGCTTCGTCTTCAGTGCTCAGCTCAAGTACTATGCCTTTGTAAAAAAGAATATTTGAAGTACAAAATGTTGTTATAGAAACTATGCTCGCTAAAATTCAGTTCAACTGAGTAGGACATGTATGGCGAATAAGAATATTCAAGCAGCTATTATCAAAAATAAAGGGTACTTTGTGAGAAGTTGTAGGGCTGGGGGAGGCAGGCAAAACTGCTTCTTTCTGCCTGTTCACACAACATATTGCTAGATCTATTTAAAAGTTATTTTTCATTCTACTTTATATTAGAAGCAATTGTTCACCCACCTGTCTTCAACACTTCAATTTAGTAAGTAATTTTTAAGTCTTGGACAGACTTGACAGTCTGGAGGGCTATGCTCCTTAACCTCACAGTTTGCCTAACTCCAGGTAACTATGTTCAAGGGAGTCCGTAATAAATAGGATTGTCTTTTTAAGCACACCCTTAACATGTTTCATTTTCTTCAAAGATGATCTAAGATGACCCACTTATTTCAGTGATATTGCTATTTCCTCAAAAAAAAACCCTTAGAGCTACTCTTGAAGATATGCCTTCAAGAATCTGTGGACTTTATTTTTAATATCCTCAGAGGTAACAAACCTTTTTCATTTGAGGGAAAAAAATTGATTTTTCTGAAATGGCCAAATTTTTTGAGCAAATTCTATGCATATTGTGGGTGATGGAGAAATGGATTTCCTTTTACACGACTTGAGTTAAATTAAGAAAATATGACTTAAATCAAGAGACTGTTTTCTTGTTTGACTCACAAATTGTTCTGCAATTATCTACTTAACTACAGTTGAACAAAAAAGTAACCAGAATGTAGAATGTGTAACATGTTTACACACTTCTCATCTATTATCTCTCAGGCTAGAGTAAAGGTGCTTGGGAAAAGGCTATTTTTGCTTCCTTCCATCACAGCCCAACAGCTCTCCCTCATGTTGCCAGACAGCATTAGTAGGGACAATTGTAACCAGCTTTATCCCCTGCCAACCAAGAACCCCTGTGGAGTTTATTATTGTTATTTTGCTTGTTTTTTTTCTTTTTTTGTGATTGACACAAGTCTATAACTCACCAAAGCTGTTTAATTCCAAGAATCCCCTGAAATCAGCTGGGGGCTCTCCTTTTACAGCCTCAATAAACAGATTTTCCTTTGTAAGATGTGCTTCCTTTTAAAACATATGCATCATGCTTCTTCCAGCCTAGCTTGTTCTCTGCAGGGCTTCTATACCACACATACCACCTGCTTATGAATTCAGCTGAACAGTATAACACATCTGACCATGATAATATTTAATGATGTTATAAATTGCCTACTTGATGTTCCATTAGTCTTTCCTGGACGCTTGGTTCTGTTTGGAAAGCCAGATAAATGTTCAAATCCAATTTCCTTACCCTTTATCCAGATCATATACCTTCTTCTCTACAAAGTAAAAAGTTATTATTGGCCTGGTCCACTTGAGTACAAGACGGCTAGACACTGAATCATAAAAGCACAATTTCCAGTAAAAGCTTTATCACTGTCGTAAGCGTGGTAAGCTTAGGCTTGCAGCTAGACAAGTTCTCTAAGGACATTAGCTGGGACTAGAGGAGTGAAGCTGCATATGAGGAGTGGGCTGAGGTTCAATACAGATGAAAAGAAAACATAAATTGTGCGTCACAGCCAAGAATAGAGAGCTAAAGCAAGATCAGTGGTAGATACAAATTAAGTACCAATTTAAAGAATAAAAAAGGCCAAATCAAAGCTGAGTGTGAAACCCACAGTCCAAAGACTAATGAAGGATGGAGACCACAGGTGTTGAGGAGGCAAGACCAGAGAGTGAGGAAATCCTCACATACAAAAGATGCAAGCAAATTTCCACAATGTTCTGATATGATGGGGCTTCTTCTGTGCCTGCACAAAGTAGAACCGGAGAAGGAAGGGCAGATAGGAAAGGCAAGAGCTATACTGTAACGAGGTCAGGGTGTTCTGATACATTCTGAGGCTGAGGAAGGAAAGAAATCACATACATAGTTGAGGGCAATAAGAACAGTGGAAGTGGTCTCTGAACAGCTTAGCAACCACCTCTTTGCAAAAATAATAACTCACTGAAAGCCACCTCATATATGGTGAAAGACTCTTGTATGGAAAAAAGAAGGTCTGTATTCAGACTACTTGAAAACTCTTTAGCCTGGCTTTCATCAATTTCTGAGATCTGGCCCCAATAAATTCTACAAATTTTCTTTCTACTATTCTTCATTCTGCTCTACTCACTAGTCAAAGCAGCCTCCTTGTGAATCCCTGGTCATAGCCCATGTTTTCTTTCACTACTGTCTACCAGTAAGCCCGGGCAACAGTGTGAAATTGGTCTGTAAGCCTCTTGCAGCCTCACATCCAATCAGTAAGCATACCGTGCACATTCCTCCATCTCAGTATCTCTGCTACATACTGTCTCTTCTACTTCCTCATTGCTACTGCGTTTCTTCAGGCCCACATTATATCAAGCCATACTGTAAACAATAGCTTTGTAACTAGTTCCTAAGCTCCCACTCTACTCAGCCCCACCCTCTCATCAACCTATTACCCACATGGCCAAACTGACCTTCTGTGTAATACAAATCCATCACTCCACTGAAATTATAACCAGTGCCCCAGGGGGTTATTATGATCAGACAAATTTGAGACATATTGACCTATAAAATTAGGCCCAAATTTTCAGTAGACCATACAAAGCCCTCTCCTATCTCTCCAGCCTTAATACTTGTCAACATTTTCCAACACCATGTCTTTAACACCCACATTCATAAACACAAACCATAGCTAGAGTCATACTACAGAACAACTTACACTTTTCATCTTATACCCCATCATGCAGATCTATGTGTGCCTCTCCAGTGAGTAGTACATTCCAAAATTTAATTGTTCATGTCAGACTTAACTTTGTCTGTAAACTCTGTCCAGAGGCCTCTCAGTAAAACTGACCACGCTCTCTTTTGTATGCGGCAGTTCTACTCCGTCCTATAGGGTAGCTATGAGTCGGAATCAAATCGAGGGCACTGGGTTTGGTCTCTCTTTCGTGACCCACCATGCCTTGTATGCATTTCTATCAGAGCAGCCATAAAATTGTGTGGTCTTTCCTGGACAACAGGGATTATTACTTACTGATCCTTGTATTCCCCCAGTGTCTAGTAATAGAAGAGCCTCAATGAATTTTGGTTGGATAGATGACTAAAAGTAAATGAATGCTATTCTCTACTCCAAGAGTGTCCTTCCTTCCTATCCCCTCTTTCACATATTCTAGCACATCTCCATATATTTATATCCTAGCCCCAACATAGATATTTTTTCCCCAGAAGCTAACGCACCACCTCCTGGCTTCAGAAATGCTGTTGCTGCTCAGAATCCCATTGTGTTTCCCTCATCTTTGTTATAGCACGTGTGCTTTCTGCATTAAAGGCAGCTATTTATCTTATCACTCCTCTAAAACTATAAATTCCTTAAATGCAAGTTTTTTAAAAATCAATTTTTATCACTGAGAACATCTATTATAGTCCCTTTAATATATTAGTCATGAGATATTTGTTGCATTACATTGGAGCACAAAAAATAAAAAGTAAATTGAAGTACATTGAATTACATAGAGATGCTACTATGGTAGTTTCAAAGACCCTGTAAAGATCTCAAGACTGGGAAATCTGGATGCTTTACAAATCACGCTACATAGTGGGCTTATTAGTCCAATGTCTCTACTAGAGGAAAATATTTTTATCCCAAAATTTTGTTGTTTAATTTTTTTGTTTGTTTTGTTTTTGTGTTTTCAATTTTCCCATAAGCACCCAAGGAATACACAATATATTTCTATGCTTCTAACTGTAATGGAAGGTGTCCCTGGGTAGTGCAAATGGTTAAGCACTCAGCTACTAACCAAAATGTTAGCAGTTCAAATCCACCCAGAGGTATCTCAGAAGAAAGGTCTGGTGCTCTACTTCTGAGAGTTCATGGCCATTAAAAACTCTATGGAGCGCAGTTCTACTCTGAAACATACAGGGTCACCGTGCATAGAAATCAACTGGATGACAATTGGTTGGTTGACTATGCTGTTGCTGTTGTTAGCTGCTGTCAAGCTGATCTACAACTCATGGCAACCCCATGAGTTACACAGTAGAGGTGCTCCATAAGGTTTGGGGCTGTTATTTTTATGGAAGCAAACCACACCAGACCTCTGCTTCTGTAGAACCACTGGGTGGGTTCCAACTGCCAACTTTTTAGTTAGCAGTTGATTGCAAACCACTTGGACCACCCAGGCTTTGGGCACTAAAAATAAGTCTCACTCTAACTTCCTCATGTCTGGTTTAGAGGAAACATAGCCATGCAAGTGTGTGTACTTTCACACACACATAGACTTTTACACAGCTTCAAATTTTCAAAAAATTCCACTTAAAGACACATTTTAGAGCTGTAAGAAATCTTACATCTTCTAATTCAAGGGGTTTTAGCCCAGAATAAATGAATCACTAGAGGATTCATGAGTGGGTTTCTGGAGTTGTTAATAAACCCCCTGAAATTGTATGCAAAATTTTGTGAACTTCATTTTTCTGGGGAAAAATTGCATTGCTGTTACAAGACTCTTAAAGTGATCAGTGACCCCAAAACATTTAAGAAGCACTAAATGACCTCTTCGCTCAGTGTGATTAGAGGTGGTACATCAGCCAATAGTCGATTCACTTCTTCCTGGGCACACAGATAATTCTCATTTAACACTCCTCACATACCAGTCAGATAATATGACTGGGTTCTGGCCAGTAGAATGAGGGCAGACTGATGTCTGCCACCTTTAAATCCAGTTATAAAATGTCCCTTTCAGTCTTCCACTCTGTCTTTTCCCTGTTCATATGAATGTAAGCAAAAAAGACTTGAAACCGTAGAAGATGACACACAGAAGTCACAAAATGGAAGGAATCAAATTCCCTAGGTCTCCATTTAAATGGCAGCCTCCAAGAAGAGCAGCCTGACAAAATACATCATCATTGAACTTTGCACAAGGAAGAAATACATTTATATTGTATTAAGTCACTGAGATTTTGGGGATGTTTGTGACAGCAATTAATTTTTCCTTACTGAATTGCCCAGTTACAAACGAGGACATTCAAGAGACTGAATCAGCTCAGAAGTCAAGGCATAATAAAAAATGGGCAAAAAATTTAAATGAATAATTCTTATAGGAAGATTCCAATAAACACATGAAGAAGTGCTCAAGGTCATTCATCATCCAAAGACAAGAAACCCAGAGCGTACGGTCCCCAGACAGCCTTTCAGCTCAGTAATGAAGTCACTCCTGAGGTTCACCCTTCAGACAAAGATAGGACAGACCCATAAAACAAAACAAGACTAAAGGGGCACACCAGCCTAGGGGAAACAACTAGAAGGCAGGAGGGAACAGGAAAGCTGGTAATAGGGAACCCAAGGTTGAGCAGGGAGAGTGCTGACATGTTGAGGGGTTGTTAACCAATGTCATAAAACAGTATGTGTACTAACTATTTAATGAGAAACTAGTTTGTTCTGTACACCTTCATCTAAAGTACAATTTAAAAAAAAAAAGCAAAGGAAAAAAAAGATCATTCATCACCAAGGAAAGGCAAATGAAAATAATAGTGAATACCACTACACACCCACTAGAATGGCTAAAATTAAAAAAGACTAATGAAACTAAATACTTGCAAGAGTGCGGAGCAACTAGAACTCTCATACAAGACAGATTGGAGTGTAAAATGGATCAACCATTTTGGAAAAGTGTTTGGCAACTTCTTGTAAAGTTAAACTCCATTCTATGACCCAGAAATTCCCCTCCTAAGTATTCACTCAAAAGCAATAAAAGCCTACATATATAAAAAGACATTTAAAATAACAGTTATAGCAGTTTTAGTTATAATAGACAAAAGCTCAAAGTTATACAAATGTCCATCAAGGAGGAAATGGGTAAACAGACTGGTATAATCATTCAATGGAATACTACTCAGAAATAAAAGGAATACGCTAAGACATATGATGAACCTTGCAGACATTATGTTGAGCCAAAAGAGACAAAATAGGAGAGTACCTATTATATGAGTCTATTTACATGAAGTTCAAAAAAACAGGAAAACAAATCCATGGTTTAAAAAAAATAAACAGAAAAGTGGTTCCCAGTTGATGGCCCGGAATAAATGGGAAAGGGTATGAGGGAAATGTTTTATGTCTTGGTAGGGCAGGGTATGTATTTTCCAAAACACTGAATTGTACACTTAGAGAGGGAAGACAATAGAATATATCTTGGGGTATTCGGATTGGAATTTGACTTATCAGTATTAATTCATTGTTTTTAAGCTGATAATACAGAACAGAGATATAGATGATAATACAGATGTATAGATAGAGACAGATATGGACATAATCAGTGTTTCTCAACCTAGCCATTACTGACATTCTGAACCGACTAATTTTTTGTTATAGGGGACTGCCCAGTGCATTGTAGCATATTTAGCAGCACCCTTGGTCTCACTAGATGCCAGTAGCACCCCTGCTCAAGTCATGACAATCAAAAATGGTTCTAGACTTTGCCAAAAGTCCCCTGGGGGGCAAAATCACTCCCAGGATGAGAACTACTGGTATACATATAAAGATACATAAACCTGTTGCCATCAAGTGATTTCAACTGACAGCAACCCTATAGGACAGAGTAGAGCTGCCTCGTATGTTTCCCAAGGAGCAGCTTGTGAATTCCAACTGCCGACAAGTTTGGTTAGTAGCTGAAGCTCTTAGCCACTGTACTACCAGGGCTCCATAAAGATACATAGATATATACATTTCCTAATCTGTCATCTGGGAGATTTTAGAAGAAATGACACACCAGTAGCAATGAGCCCCAAATCTTGGTTTTAAAACACTTTTCTCTATTAAAAGGAACCAGGGTTTTTGGTTTTGTAGAAAAGGTTGATTCCAAGGCTAGCACAGCAAAATTACAAGATGAGTCTGGGACATCTTGTTGTGCCAGAAAGGAAGGAAGGAAGTGCTAAAAAAAAAATTGAGGGAAAATATCAAAAGGACATGGGAGCCGACTTGAAGGGGATCTGACTGGCCGAAGTTGGAACAATTTGAGCATTGAATTAAATTAGTGTTAGTAAGGTACTGTAACCCATTAAACAAAATAAGAATTCATGAGTTCATCCTGATATAAATAAATAAATGGGTGATTAAGTGAGAGAGAAAGAAAAACCCTACTTTACCGTAGAATCACAAATAACAAATATAGAAGAAACAATGGAGTTAGAATATAATCAATGGATGCTACAACTATGGATAAAAACTAAGGCCACAGCAGCATTCTCAACACTCCTGCCAAAAATGCACACTCTGAATCTAATTATGAGGAAACATCAGACAGCCCTAAATTGTAGGACAGTCTACAAAATCTGTGGCCTGTAATCATCAAAGTGTTAAGGTCAAGGAAAAAAAAGGCTGATGAACTTCCCCAGAGGAAAGGAAACTAAAGAGACATGACCATAAAATATAATGTGTGATCCTGGATAAATCACTGAATGTGGAAAAAAAAAAAAAACTATAAAAGACACAATCAGGAAAACCGGTAAAATTTGAATACGGACTATGGATAAGATAATATCATATCAATGTTAAATTTCCTAATTTCTATAGCTGCATTACTTATGAGAAAATATCCTTGTTTTTATGAAATACACATCAAAGCAGTGATACAGGGATCTGATGTCTCCAGCTTACTCTTGAATAGTGCATAAATCATAATATACGTATATAGGAGGCAGAATGATAAAGCAAATAACATAAGATTTACACAATTGGTGAATCTAGGTAAAGCGAATATGCAGGAGTGCTATTTTTGCAACTTTTCCTTATGTTTGAAATTATATCAAAATGTTGTTGTTGTTGTTAGGTGCCATCGAGTCAGTTCCAACTCATAGCGACCCTATGCACAACAGAGCTAAACACTGCCCGGTCCTGCGCCATCCTTACAATCGTTGCTATGCTTGAGCTCATTGTTGCAGCCACTGTGTCAATCCACCTCTTTGAGGGTCTTCCTCTTTTCAGCTGACCCTGTACTCTGCCAAGCATGATGTCCTTCTCCAGGGACTGATCCCTCCTGACAACGTGTCCAAAGTATGTAAGATGCTGTCTCTCCATCCTTGCCTCCAAGAAGCATTCTGGTTGCACTTCTTCCAAGACAGATTTGTTTGTTCTTTTGGCAGTCCATGGTACATTCAATATTCTTCATCAACGCTACAATTCAAAGGCATCAACTCTTCTTCGGTCTTCCTCATTCATTGTCCAGCTTTCACATGCATATGATGTGATTGAAAATAACATGGCTTGGGTCAGGTGTACCTTAGTCTTCAGGGTGACATCTTTGCTCTTCAACACTTTGAAGAGGTCCTTTGCAGCAGATTTACCCAATGCAATGCATCTTTTGATTTCTTGACTGCTGCTTCCATGGCTGTTGATTGTGGATCCAAGCAAAACGAAATCCTTGACAACTTCAATCTTTTCTCCATTTATCCTGGTGTTCCTCATTGGTCCAGTTGTGAGGATTTTTCTTTTGTTGAGGATTTTCGTTGAGGTAAAATCCATACTGAAGACTGTGGTCTTTGATCTTCATTAGTAAATGCTTCAAGTTTACTCCACTTTCAGCAAGCAAGGATGTGTCATCTGCATAACGCAGGTTGTTAATGAGTCTTCCTCCAATCCTGATACCCCATTCTTCTTGTATAGCCCAGCTTCTCGTATTATTTGCTCAGCATACAGATTAAATAGGTATGATGAAAGAATACAACCCTGATGCACACCTTTCCTGACTTTAAACCAATCAGTATCCCCTTGTTCTGTCTGAACAACTGCCTCTTGATCTATGTAAAGGTTCCTCATGAGCACAATTAAGTGTTCTGGAATTCCCATTCTTCGCAGTGTTATCCATAGTTTGTTATGATCCACACAGTCGAATGCCTTTGCATAGTCAATAAAACACAGGTAAACATCCTTCTTGTATTCTTTGCTTTCAGCCAGGATCCATCTGACATCAGCAATGATATCCCTGGGTCCACGTCCTCTTCTGAAACTGGCTTGAATTTCCGGCAGTTCCCTATTGATATACACTGTTGCAGCCGTTTTTGAATGATCTTCAGCAAAATTTTGCTTGCGTGTGAGATTAATAATATTATTCTATACTTGCCACGTTCGGTTAGATCACCTTTCTTGGGAATAGGCATAAATATGGATCTCTTCCAATCAGTTGGCCAGGAAGATGTCTTCCATATTCCTTGGCATAGACGAGTGAGCACCTCCAGCACTGCATCTGTTTGTTGAAACATCTCAATTGATATTCCGTCAATACCTGGAGCCTTGTTTTTCGCCAATGCCTTCACAGCAGCTTGGACTTCTTCCTTCAGTACCATCGGTTCTTAATCATATGCCGCCTCTTGAAATGGTTGAACATCAACTAATTCTTTTTGGTATAATGACTCTGTGTATTCCTTCCATCTTCTTTTGATGCTTCCTGCATTGTTTAGTATTTTCCCCATGGAATCCTTCACTATTGCAGTTCGAGGCTTGAATTTTTTTCTTCAGTTCTTTCAGCTTGAGAAACACCAAGCGTGTTTTTCCCTTTTGGTTTTCCATCTCCAGCTCTTTGCACATGTCATTATAACACTTTGTCTTCTCGAGACATCCTTTGAAATCTTCCATTCAGTTCTTTTACTCATCAATTCTTCCTTTTGCTTTAGCTGCTCAACGCTCAAGGGCAAGTTTTAGAGTCTCCTCTGACTTCCTATCTTTGTCTTTTCTTTCTTTCCTGTCTTTCAATGACCTTTTGCTTTCTTCATGGATGATGTCCTTGATGTCATTCCACAATTCGTCTGGTCTTTGGTCACTAGTGTTCAATGCATCAAATCTATTCTTGAGATGGTCTCTAAATTCAGGTGGGATATACTCAAGGTCATATTTGGCTCTCGTGGACTTGCTCTGATTTTCTTCAGTTTCAGCTTGAACTTGCATATGAGCAATTGATGGTCTGTTCCACAGTCGGCCCCTGGCCTTGTTCTGACTGATGATATTGAGCTTTTCCGTCGTCTCTTTCCACCGATGTAGTCAATTTGATTTCTGCGTGTTGCATCTGGTGAGGTCTGTGTGTATAGTCACCGTCTATGTTGGTGAAAGAAGGTATTTGCAATGAAGAAGTTGTCGGTCTTGCAAAATTCTATCATTCGAACTCTGGCATTGTTTCTATCACCAAGGCCATATTTTCCAACTACTGATCCTTCTTCTTTGTTTCCAACTTTCGTGTTCCAATCGCCAGTAATTATCAATGCATCTTGATCGCATGTTCGATCAATTTCAGACTGCAGCAGCTGATAAAAATCTTCTATTTCTTCATCTTTGGACCTAGTGGTTGGTGTGTAACTTTGAATAATAGTCGTATTAACTGGTCTTCCTTGTAGGCGTATGGATGTTATCCTATCACTGACAGCATTGTACTTCAGGATAGATCTTGAAACATTCTTTTTGACGATGAATGCAACACCATTTCCCCACGTGTCTGTCAGTTTGTCGTGCTGTGGGAGCTTGAAGGTTGCTGTGATGCTGGAAGCTACGCCACTGATATTCAGATACCAGCAGGGTCACCCATGGAGGACAGGTTTCAGCTGAGCTTCCAGACTAAGACAGACTAGGAAGAAGGACCCAGCAGTCTACTTCTGAAAAGTATTAGTCAGTGAAAACCTTATGGGTAGCAGCAGAGCACTGTCTGATATAGTGCTGGAAGATGAGCCTCCCAGGTTGGAAGGCACTCAAAAGATGACTCGGGAAGAGCTGCCTCCTCAAGGTAGAGTCGACCTTAATGATGTGGATGGAGTAAAGCTTTCAGAACCTGCATTTGCTGATGTGGCACGAGTCAAAATGAGAAGAAAAAGCTGCAAACATCCATTAATAATCGGAACCTGGAACGTATGAAGTATGAATCTAGGAAAATTGGAAATTGTCAAAAATGAAATGGTATGCATAAACATCAATATCCTAGGCATTAGTGAGCTGAAATGGACTGCTATTGGCCATTTTGAATCGGACATTCATATCAAAATACAAAGTTTTAAAAAAATGGTGAGTTGACTAGTAGGTGTTAGGGATAACTATGGGATTGAAAAATCTCTAGTATAAAATATAGAATGTAGTAGACGAAGTAGAAGATCGGTAGGGTATAGTTAGATAGTATAATAATCCAGAAGTTAAGAGCACAAGTTTTGAAGTCAGACAGACAGGTCCTGGCTCTGCTACTTATTAACATTTGACCTTTGGCAAATTATTTAACTTCTTTAAGCCTTCATTTCTTCATCTGAAAAATGTACATATTTAAGCACTTTACATAGTTCAGTAGTCACATAGGACATACTTAATGAACATTAGCTATTATTCTTTCTAGCACCCATTTGTCAGTTTGTGGTGACTTGCTTGTTACAACAATGATGGAAGCTATGCCACCAGTGTTTCAAATGCCAGCAGGATCATCCATGGTAGACAGGTTTCAGTGGAGCTTCCAGACTAAGACAGACTAGGAAAAAGGCTTGGCAATCTGCTTCCAAAAATTAGCCAAAGAAAACCTTTGGATAACAACAGAACATTGTCTGACTCACTTGCTGTGGACATATCAGAAGATTCAGCTGCTAGAGGAGGACAACATGTTTGGTGAAGCAAAGGGCCAGCGAGGGTGAGAAAGACCCTCAGTGAGATGGATGGCACAATAGCTGCGACAATAGATCCGAACATGCCAGTGATCATGAGGATAATACAGGACCAGGCAACATTTCACTCTGTTGCATAAGGTTTCTCTGAGTCAGATTCAACTTGACAGTAGGTAACAACAACGAATTTTTCTTTTAATTAATGCATCATCTTTGAACAAGGCCGTGTACATAAGTGGACTCATTGATGATGAATATCTAAACACAGAATATGCTAAATCAGCAGTCGTTTCTTCCAGAAGAGTCAAGAGTGCAGATACTTTGAGCAATAATGACAAATTAATACTTGATAAGGAGGAAGAAAATTGTCATTTATAAGTAAAAAGAAAAAAAAGTGGCTAATTGAAATAAAATGTTAATAGAAATGTAACAAGATATTCATAAAGCAGGACACATTTTTGTTCCCCAAATAAGGTTTTTAAAAATTCAAGCCCTAGGTTGAATTTTAATTTAAAATATCTCTTTAATGAATAAGTGTGATACTTAGAGTTGCTCAAAAAGCAGGCACTAAATAAACTCACGATATTGATAATGCAAATCAGCTACCTTTCATCAGCGCTTCCACTCCCAAACCACCTCCAGGTGTGTCAGAATAAGTTCTATATCTAGGAGATAATTAACCTTCAATTTCACATCAATCATCCAAGACACAGGAATGTTACAAATTCCCTGTATCTCACAGAGGCTTACCATGTGGACTCAACAAATTTTGGAAAGATAAGTAATTATAAGTAATCTTATATGGTCCTACATTACATTTTCCTGCATGCCTCCTCCAAAACAATTTCCAAATATCTTCCAGTCTGTGATTGGTACTGCTCACTGAGGTGGAGAGGGGGAAAAGAAAAGAGCGTTTGCCATTTACACACCATATGTTAGGCAGTCATATTTTGACTACACCATTTATTTCACTTAACCCTTTCGACCACCTTATAAGGTATATATTATACAGAGTGGAGAAACTGAGACTTGCTCCAGTTCATAGGTGTGTGCAATGGCAAGATTAGGATTGGAATCCACGATCGACACTAAAGCCTAAAACCGAAAAAAAAACCCAAACCCACTACCGTCGAGTCGATTCTGACTCATAGTGACCCTATAGGACAGAGTAGAACTGCCCCATAGAGTTTCCAAGGAGCGCCTGGTGGATTGGAACTGCTGACCTCTTGGTTAGCAGCCCTAGCACTTAACCGCTATGCCACCAGGGTTTCCACTACTAAAGCCTACACTGCAGTAATATGCCTAGTGGAAGATTAGGGGTTAATCAAATGATATCACTGCTAAAATAAGCAAATTTAATTGTCCAATGCATGACTAGAATCTCATTTAAGATATTCTTCAGATCACCAGATGGAAGAAAAAACAAACTTAAGTAACTCTTTCAAAAAATTTCCAAAGGCTGTTACCAAGAATAATCTCAACGGCACAGGGCTTAGCTGAAGCTATTTCATTTCTCTCTCCATCAGCAAAAACTCAAACAGAACGAGAGTTTGGACTTCAGGGACCATCTCTTCCTAGCTGATGAATGCCACAGGGAGGCAAGGATGCTTCTGTGGGGGTAGCTGCAGACTCTCAGAAGCTTGGATACAATTAATGTAAAGATGACTTTATTGGCATCAATAGCTTCTAAGGTTTGCTTTACACATATCGTGAATACATGGTATTCCATAAATACTAGTTATACAATTATATTGTAACTTTTTTTTTCCTGAAGAATTGGAGCTTTAACAGAACAGAAACTTTAATAGAAAACAAGAAGCAGAAGGGAAAAGATGGCAAGACAGGTATGAAATAAAAAAACAGACTTTGGGGGAAACTTTACCAACAGGCACATAAGTACAGATTTACTTAGCATTCTGTTTAAGGGTGATTTTATGCAATTTTATAGTCAATCCAATTAACCAAGTGAAAATGAGGCCAGAATAGCATTCAGTCTACAGGAAGAAGTTACTCACAGAGACATGTTAAGTCAGAAAATAAATTCTGTTTTTGATATGCAAAAATACAGTGTCCCTCTCATCTTCTTGACGCTGGTATAAAAAAACAGTTGCCTCAAATGTTGCTTCGTGGTGACCCCTTGCGAGTCAGAGTAGAACTGTGGTGCTCCACAGGGTCTTCAATGGCTGATTTTTCAGAAGCAGATTGCCAGACCTTTCTTCTGAGATGCTTCTGGGTGGACTTGAACCTTCAACTCTTATTAAAACTTGCCAAAATAGCAAGACCGTTTTGGTTTACATTTTGTATCACTTTGTTCTTTCTTATTGACTTTTTGGGGGTTTTTTTTGGATATATAGTTCTGAATCATAAGACAAGACTATTTATTCCTAAATACCAAAAGTTTACTCCCTTCTTAGGTGTAACATGAGATATGAGGGGAGCTTCTGTGGCAGGTTAAATATATAATGTCAACTGTCACTTAAAAGTATCACATTCCACTGCTCCAACAGGATTGATTTAAACCGTGGTCTGTAAGAATCCATTTGGAATTGGTCCAAGTGACAGCTGATGCCTAATCTCAAAAAGAACATTGCTATTAAACATCAGCGTTCTAATTTATCTGAAAGATCAATTTGAAATTGTAGAAATTATTGAAAATACACTCACAAAATTTATGATAATATTTTATTATAATTATGCTGTTATTTCCAGTATATGTAATTATACTTAAATGACATAATTATAATCTATTATAATGTATAAATTATATTCTTTATATAAACTTAATTTTCATATGCATATCATTTTTTTTATACCACAGATATAATCATATCCATTATGTTAAGCTTATAAGCTACTGTGCTAGATAATCTTATTAAAATATACTGCTTATATAAAATTATACAAAGATGAAGTCTTGAGTCATTAAACATGTTACCTCTCTTCCTTCCCCAACCACCCCAATATCTAACCATAAGAGAAAATTTTATCCCCAAACACAAAAGTAGAGCTTAGAAATTATGCTACCCTGTGTGTTTAAGCTATCGTTATCTTGCTTTTATACTTGCTAAATAAAGTATGCTATCTTTTATCCTGAAGTAAGAGTGGAAAGCCAGCCTGTAGATGGATGTTTTTTATGATGCAAGAGCAATCTAATCCATTGCCATCCACAGTTGTGACGGGAAGCTTTGTTGTTTTCTCTTCAACTACCTAATGTTAAGCATAATTTTCGAATAGTTGCAAGGCAGCATCAGACTCCAAGTCCATCGTGCCTATTTCCAGACAAAGAAAACTTCATGCTGATAGTTCCATTAACAATTTTTGGAAAATAGTAATATTTGCTCTTGCTTTATCAAAAAATAGATCTACAAGTGCCTCTTCGTCATGGATTGAATTGTGCACTTCAAAAACATGTGCGGTCATGATTCCCAGTATTGTGTTGTTGTCCTCCATTTTGTGATTGTAATTTTATGTTAAAGAGGATTAGAGTGGGATTGTAACACCCTTACCCAGGTCACATTCCTGATCCAATGTAAAGGGAGTTTCCCTGGGGTGTGGCCTGCACCACCTTTTATCTTACAAGAGATAAAAAGGAAAGGAAAGAGGGTGGGGGAGGGTACCTCATACCAGCAAGAAAGCAGTGCCAGGGGCAGAGTGCATCCTTTGGACCAGGGGTCCCTGCGGGGAGAAGCTCCTAGTCTGGGGGAAGATTGACGAGAAGGCCCACAGAGAGAGAAAGCCTTCCCCTGGAGCTGATGCCCTGAATTGGGATTTTCAGCCTACTTTACTACAAAGAAATAAATTTTTCTTTGTTAAAGGCATCCACTTGTGGTATTTCTGTTATAGCAGCACTTGATGACCAAGACACTCCTCATATTTTTCCTGTTCTTCCTTCTGTTCCCATTCCCTTCCTTCTTTTCCCTTCCATTCCCTTGCTGAACAATTCAGTCCCAAAACCATTAGGTGGCATAGAGCAAGGTCTATTCTGATGGTGAAGGGGGTTGGGGAAGGGAGCTATGACTACCCAGAGCAGGGTCAGAGCATAAGCAAGGTGAGGACAGCAGCCACATTTACAGGTAGCCCAGCATAGTTTCTGAGCCTGAAACAGTAAGGAGGGAGTACTTGTAGAAAGATGTCTTGGTGTGGGGTGTTAGAACACAAATAGGTTAAGGAAGGCCAAAAAGTTTAGAAAGCCTCTGAGCATGAGGAATCAGAGCCTGGGTAGCGTGAAAAAGGCAACCCCACTGTGGGAATGACCTGGTGGTGTGCTTTGTCACAGCTAAGTTGAGTGAAGAGGGCTTCTCTGCAGAGGAGTGATCTCAGGAGGGTTGTGACAGCCTGAGTTTAGTTAAGAAGATATCCAGTGCTATGGTGCAGGGATGATGGGAGATTGATCAAATAAGTAATTAAAATGAGGATAAAAGGAGCCTATCAGAGAAGGGAGTTAAAATACAGAAAAGGAGAATACTACAATGAACTGTGTGATGTTTGAATGGTTTGCAAAATAGATATAGAAATTAATATGGATATAAATATGTATGTGTGTAAACATACACAAACGGAGAAAGAGTAACTTCACAGTGGAGAAGCTTGGAAGACACAACCTTGATCAAGTGATCAAAGTGAACATCATGAGTAAATAGGACAAACCTAATTCAGGTGCCACTTGATGGGATGCAATGAGAAGAATACAGCCTCACTTCTGCAATAGTCCTATCTTTGTAAGTGTCAAAGTCACATAAAAACATGGAAAGACTGCATCAATTGGTCTCAACCCACCTGGATCAAAGGAGAATGAAGAACACCAAGGTCACATGACAACTAAGAGCCCAAGAGACAGAAAGGGCCACATGAACCAGAGACCTACATCATCCTGAGACCAGAAGAACTAGTTGGTGCCCGGCCACAATCGACGACTGCCCTGACAGGGAGCGCAACAGAGAACCCCTGAGGGAGCAGGAGATCAGTGGGATGCAGACCTCAAATTCGCATAAAAAGACCATACTTAATGGTCTGACCAAGACTAGAGGAATCCCAGCGGTCATGGTCCCCAAACCTTCTGTTGGCACAGGACAGGAACCATCCCTGAAGACAACTCATCAGACATGAAAGGGACTGGACAGTGGGTAGGTGAGAGATGCTGATGAAGAGTGAGCTAATTATATCAGGTGGACACTTGAGACTGTGTTGGCATCTCCTGTCTGGAGGGGGGATGGGAGGATAGAGAGAGTTGGAAGCTGGCAAAATTGTCACAAAAGGAGAGACTGGAAGGGCTGACTCAATAGGGGGAGAGCAAGTGGGAGTACAGAATAAGGTGTATATAAACTTATATGTGACAGTCTGACTTGATTTGTAAACGTTCACTTGAAGCTCAATAAAAGTTAATAAAAAAAAAACATGGAAAGACTGAGGAACTGATTAAGAATTAAGGAAAATAAAAAGACATGACAACTAAAAGCAAAGTGTAATTCTGAACTGAATCTTTTTGCTATAAAGCACATTATTGAAACATTTGTTAATTTCCCGATTTTGATGGTTATATTGCTGTTATGTAAAAGAATGTCCTTGTTTCCAGGAAATGCACACTAATGTATTAAAGGAAAATGGGTCACCAGGTTGGCCACTGACTCTAAAATGGTTCAAGAGACTTAAAAAGCGGGGGGAGGAGGAGGGGTTTACTGTACCTGCAACTTTTCTACAAACTTGATATTGTTTCAACTTTTTAAAAATGTTCTAAAAATAAATATTAAAAAGAAATAAAATTACTTCTAGGAGAAAAAAGATGGTAGAAGGCAAATAAATTCTTCTGGAAGACCCTTCACTCAGCTTTTCAGCTTCAGTAGCCTGTTGTTGTTGTAGTAATAATAAGAACTACCATTTATTGAGTCTTTACTGAGTTAAGCACTGTATATACATCAACTTATTTACTATGCCTAATAATCCTATGAGATAGGTACTATTATTTTATCCATTTTGCAAAAGAGGAAGCTCAAAAAGAGAGGCTAAGAAGTTTGCCCAGTTTGCTTATCATCTCATAACTGCTGAAGCTAGGATAGGAACCAGGTATGTATAACACCAAAGCCTGTAGTCTTAACTATTACAAACTGCCTTTTCATACCTAGGATAATTGTCAGATTTTCCCTGTTTTTCTCTGGGCTTGCAGGGATTTGTTTTGTTTTTCTTCTCATCTAGAGTGTTTTATGGATCATGACTCAGTAGCTTTAGCTCAAAGGTTCTTTCTCCCTGAAGCCTCTTTTACCAAAAGCCATTTCTCCCTTCTTATCCTTTACTGTCTCTGCACTTTGCATTTATCTTGTGATTCTTATGGCCCCATGTGATTGGTATATATGTTTTATCTCCCTGGCTTCTAAGGCACAAACCAGGTGTGAAGGTAAAAACCAAGTCACACTCCACTTTTAATCTCTTATAAGCAGTGGTTCTTAAATTTTAGCATCAGAGTCACCTGGAGTGCTTGTTAAAAAATAGATTACTGGGTCCTACCCCCACAGTTCTCCATCAGTAGGTCCAGGGTGTGGACCAAGAATTTATCTTTCTAACATGTCCCCAGATGATGCTGATGCTGCTGGCCCAGTGACCACACTTGGAGAACCATTGCTGTATACAGCTTACCAGTGTCTCACCCAAAGTAGCTATAAAGGGTTTCAGGATTTATAAAAGTATAACACATATATTATCTTTTTTGATATAATATATCCAAATAGGGATATTTATGTCACAGAACTTCTCACATGATATGGTAATAATCAAGTTTTTGGTCTATCTTTCCTATCATTTATTTATTCATTCATATATTCATTTATTCAACAAATACTTATTAAGCATTTATTAGGCACTTGGTGCTGGAAGTACGGCAGTGAATAAGAAAGATTGTTTTCTGCTGATAAAAACTAACAGTCTGGCAGAAAAAAAAAGAAAGGACACTAAACAAGCAAGGCAGGGCTAACTTCCCTACCTCTGTCTTCAATCCCTTTCCTGGGAGGACATATTTGATAAATAGGAGCAAAGAGACAAAATGTTTATTAGCATAGTGATACACTGAATTTATGCTATAACAGGTTAGGCAGAGAAAGGTTTGTCTTGTAGACGTTGTACACTGAAGTACCTGAAGGGTCTAATCTAAGCTTCAAAGATAAATAGAACTTAAAATATGACCCTGCCCCTCCAGTTCCTCAGGGGGACCACAAATGGTCACTGAAGGGAAAGCTAGAGTCTAGGATAAAAAAAAAAAAAAAAAAAAAAAAAACCCAGTGCCGTCAAATCAATTCCGACTCACAGCATAACAAATAAAGAATAAAAGACAAAAGAGGAAGGGATACCAGATAGGAGAGACCCCTTATGCCTAGCATAGGTGGAATCTGTATATGTTATCAGATGAGAAAGAAAAAACAAGGTTTTACAGTATCCTCTGGGCTCCATGTACATTTTCTTTTTGGATATGTTATGTTATTACTATAAACTGTCATAAGTATCATGCTAGAAGAAGTATAGAGTGTAATAAGAATAGATAATAGGAACCTATTCTAAGGAGTTTATTTCCCAAAGGATGGGAAATCTCAACTGAGACTTAAAGTATGAGTACGCATTTTCAGGCACGAGAGTTTGGGAACAGAAAAGGGATGTAAAATGTGCAAAAACATGAGGCAGGAGAAAACATGATGAAGACCTTAATGAAATCCAGCAGAAATGGAGAAAGAGAGTTGTAAAAAATGAAGCTGGAGAGGCAGGCAGAGACACAGATGTATTCAGTACTTAACTTCTAGGATCCTGAGAGAAGAGATCATATCATTAAATTTTGTATACTCATTGTTAAGTAGATAGTATATGCTCAATAAATGTCTTATTGGAGAATCAGTGGATGAATGGATGGATGCATGAATGAATGAATAAATAAGCAAAGACTATATCTTGTGTAAAAAGCAGAGGCATAAAATTACATGGCATGTTCTAGAAACAAACACTGAATAAATCAGCATAAGAAAGAAACAAGCCTGCAAGTTTGAATCATGCAGTGTTAGAATTGTGAGGGGGCTGAGACTCATCTTATCACACCTCTCGCTGTGTTTCAGATAAAGAAACTGGAACTGGTGAGTTGAGGTGACTTAAGAACACAAAGCCAGTAGTAACTGAACTGGACTTGAAAATCCTGATTCCCAAACCAAGAAGCCTTCCACTACAGACATGAATCTTTCTTAGAAACCTAAGAAACACCTCTAACAGTCACTATGTAGGCAGACACCAAGCACATTAGAACCTTATCCCTAAAGAATACATAACAACTAGTAGCTGCTACAATTTTTCCACTTGGAGCTTTAGAACCTAGATTTGAATGATACAAGAAAAACACACACATCCCTCCCTTTCATGAAATTGATTCTTTTTTTTTTTTTTAATTAGGCTATTCTCTCAGTGTTACGATTTCTTTTTCTACCTTTAGGCTAAAAGAATACAAATTGGTATACTGGCAATACTCAGCACAAATGATCTAGAGAGCATCTGAGGTCAGACTGTCATAGAAAGAAATCTCTTCAAGCAATTGAATCCAAAACCCATTGCCCTTGAGTTAATTCCGACTCATAGCAACCCTATAGGACAGAGTAGAACTGCCTGTAGGGTTTCCAAGGCTCTAAATCTTTATGTGAGCAAACCAGGGCTCCTTAGCAACTACGCAGCTACCTATAATTCACAGAAGGTTGGAGTCAATACAACTCTGAAAGGCTGACTCTACATTCTGTTCCTCTTTAGTAACTACTGTTTGTCAGAGACTTAGACTCTAACCATATATCAGAAATGCTTATTTTGCCCTGAGTGACCTTTGTTTGGTCTATTGCTTTATTTCCAAGCTTCCCTTTCTCTACTGCTCAAGTTCATATTACCTAAACCAACAACATATATTTGACTGATTTAAGCACCATTCGTTATTAACCAAAGTATTACAACTTGACTCCTTTTTCTATACTCCCTATACTGGACAGTTATATACATGGCAAGTATAAGCTAATCTACCCTCTTCTAGGAAGCATCAAAATGCCTGCCAGGTCTACAGTTCCCCATACAGGAATTGCCTACACAGAAGCTAGCCCTACCTGTCTGATGATAGCTGAGAACCTGGACCAAGATCAGTCAACTGCCAGGCTAGCCAGTAGTCAGTCTATGCAATGGCCTGGTATAAAATAAGAATGCTGCCTTACAAAGGTCATTGACTAAGCCAGTCATAACCTCTCACATAAAATGTTTAAATTAAAAAAAAAAAACAGAAAGTTCATTGATAATGGGTAGGAGAAACGGAAGCCAAAATAGAGAGTAGCACAGTTAGCTTGGAGGTAGGGGTTAGAGATGGAAGCATGGCTGTTGAAGAGATGGCAGGATAAATGAGTGGCTAATAACAACAGCAATAACAACAATTACAGTAATATTAAAGGCTTACATTTATTGAGCCTTCACCATGTGCCAGACATGGTAAGAAAGCCACACACATCATTCCACTTAAACCTCACAACTACCTATGAGGTAGGTGCTATTATTATCTCCATTTTACAGTTGGGAAAACTGAGCAAAGAGAAGTTAAGGAAGTGCACAAAACTACTCCTTTATCAAACGGTGGGACCAGAATTCTAACCCAGATTTGATTCCAGAACTTCTTAACCTATCCTAAATTAGAATTTGCTCTATGTTTGGAATGACCTCTCAGTATCATACAGTATCTGAGATTCCTGCCTTTTTACTTCCACCTGAATTTGTACTACAAATCCCACTACTTAAGGAAAACTGAACACAAGGAAAGTAGAGATTCCGGACCTAAAAAGAAGGAAAATCTAGGTTCTGAGGAAATGCCTAGAAGAGAGAGACTCAAGGTCCCAAAATGTTATTTACTGCAACTCAATTAAAAAAAGAAAAAGTTATACTACAAAACATGTATTGAGCAAATCAGACAAGAACAGCAAAGCAGCCAATAAATTTGACAACACGCAGGTCATTGCTGACCTTAACAAGAGCAGCTTCGGTAGAGCATTGCAGATGGAAATGATTTGGCTGTTTATATCCCCATAGCATTTATTCTATATGTAAGCATCTTATTTCTGTATGTTTTATTCATTTATTGTCTGTGCTCCTCCATTAGATTTTAAGCTCCATGAGGGAAAAGACCTTGCCAGTCTCATTCACATCTGCATTATCAGAGTTTAAAATAGTACACGGAATTTTACGTTCTCAATAATATTTGCTGAATGACCTATATGCACACGATAACACAGGTACTGTGTTAGACATCAGAGCGGGGAGTTGTTGTTGCTGTTGTTAAGTGCTGTCGAGTCAGTTCCAGCTCATAGCGACCCTATGTACAACAGAACAAAACACTGCGAGGTCCTGTGCCATCCTCACAATAGTTGCTATACTTGAGCCCATCTCTGGAGCCACCATGTCAATCCATCTCATTCAGGGTCTCCCTCTTTTTCACTGACACTTTTTTAATGGGTTACCAACCATGATGTCCTTCTCCAGGGACTGGTCCCTTCTGATAATATGTACAAAGCACGTGAGATGATATCTCGCCATTCTCACTTCTAAGGAACCTTCTGGCTGTACTTCCTCCAAGACAGATTTGTTTGTTCTTCCGGCAGTTCATGGTATATTCAATATTTCTCACCAACATAATAATTCAAATGCATCAGTTCTTTTTTGGTCTTTCTTATTCATTATCCAGCTTTTGCACATACACGAAGTGATTGAAAATACCATGGCTTGGGTCAGGCGCACCTTAGTCCTCAAAGTGATATCTTTGCTTTTCAACACTTTAAAGAGGTCTTTTGCAGCAGATGTGCCCAGTGCAATGCATCTTTTAATTCTTGACTGCTAGTTCCATGGGCATTGACTATGGATCCAAGTAAAATGAAATCCTTGACAACTTCAGTTGTCTCTCCATTTATCATGATGTTGCCTATTAGTCCAGTTGTGAGGATTTTTGTTTTCTCTATGTTGAGGTGTAATCCATACTGAAGGCTGTAGTCTTTGATCTTTACTATCAGAAAGTGCTTCAAGTCCTCTTCACTTTCAGCAATTAAGGTGGTGTCATCTGCATGTGACAGGTTGTTAATGAGTCTTCCTCCAACCCTGATGCTTCATTCTTCTTCATATAGTCCAGCTTCTTGAATTATTTTCTCAGCATACAGATTGAATAGGTATGGTGAAAGGATATGACCTTGACACACACCTTTCCTGACTTTAAACCACACGGTATCCTCTTGTTCTGTTCAAACAACTGCTTCTTAGTCCATGTACAGGTTCCACATGAGTACAATTAAGTGTTCTGGGATTCATATTCTTTGCAATGTCATTTGTAATTTGTTATGATCCACACAGTTGAATGTGTTTACATAATCAATAAAACACAGGTAAGCATCTTTCTTGTATTCTCTTTTTCAGCCAAGATCCATCTGACATCAGCAATAACATCCCTTGTTTCACATTCTCTTCTGAACCTGGCTTGAATTTATGACAGTTCCCTGTCGATGTACTGCTGCAACCGCTTTTGAATTATCTTCAAAATTTTTGAATTACACTTGTGTATGATTTTTTTTTTTTTTTGATACTTTTTCATTCTGTTGGATCACCTTTCTTTGGAATGGGCACAAATATTAATCCCTCCTAGTTGGTTGGCCGGATAGCTGTCTTCCAAATTTCTTGTCATAAATGAGTGAGCACCTTCAGCCACATCCAATTATTGAAACATCTTAAATGGTATTCCGTCAATTCCTAGAGCCTTGTTTTTTGCCAATGCTTTCAGTGCAGCTATAGGGTCACTATGAATCAGAATCAACTCAATGGCAGTGGGTTTTTGTTTTTTCAGTGCAGCTTGGACTTCTTCCTTTAACACCATCAGTTCTTGATCATATGCTACCTCCTCAAATGGTTGAAGATGGACCAATTCTTTTTGGTACAGTGACTCTGTGTATTCCTTCCATCTTCTTTTGGTGCTTTCTTCATTGTTCGGTATTTTGCCCAAAGGATCCTTCAGTTTTGCAACTTGAGGGTTGAATTTTTTCTTCAGTTCTTTCAGCTTGAGAAATGCTGGGAATGTTCTTCTCTTTTGGTTTTCTAACTCCAGATCTTTGCACATTTCATTATAATATTTTACTCTGTCTTCGTGAGTCGCCCTTTGAAATCTTTTGTTCAGCTCTTTTACTTCATCAATTCTTCCTTCTGCTTTAGCTACTCTACCTTCAAGATCAAGTTTCAGAGTCTCTTCTGACATCCACTTTGGTCTTTTTTTATTATTATTTTTCTGTCTTTTTAATGACAAGCTGACAGACAAGTGGTGGGAGAATGGAGTTAGGGCTTACAAAATGAATGGTTTCTATTTCAAGGAGCTTACAATCTAATGAGAGACATATAAGTACAAGCAACTACATCACTGTTTCTCAAAGTGGAATAAAGTATCTATTTTAAAAGAAAAAAATTGAAGTAGAAAACAGCCTTATGTTGGCAATACATTTTTATTATAGAAACTCTTTATGCTTCTAGTTCATATACAACTATAATACTATAACAAATTTAAGAGTTAAATAAAACTACCAAACCTATAAACTTCAAATCAACATTAATCTAATGCAATGAATGATGTTATGCACAAACTAAGCTGCCACTTCCAAAATAAAGGATACAACTGCTACGGTATAAATTCTTTTGTGTTCACCATGCCTTGATGTCACTTGGCTTTAGCTTGTTGTAAAGCAGTGATTATGAACTAAGTCCCCCCTTTATTCTCTTTTGGCATAGTAGTTAAGTGCTATGCCTGCTAACCAAAAGGTCGGCAGTTCTAATCCACCAGGCGCTCCATGGAAACTCTATGGGGCAGTTCTGCTCTGTCTCGTAGGTCACTATGAGTCAGAATTGACTTTACAGCAACCAGTTTGGGTTTTTTGTTTGTTCTCTTTACAACAGCCTGGGACATCTAAAGAATACCATTTGTCTCCAACAAAACTGTAAAGGCAAGTAGTAGTGCAGGCCTTCTGAGAAATCATGTAGCAGTGCTCGGTTATAAAGTAGCTATCCAGAGGATCCCAAATGGGCTTTAAATTTACTATGACTGAAAGGAAAACATAAAAAAATTTTAAATGCTGTTATGGATTGAATCGTGTCCCCTAAAAAGATATGCTGAAGTCCTAACTATTACACCTGTGAATGTGATCCTTTTTGAAAACAGGGCTTTAAAAATGTTATCAGTTAGGTTAATACGAAGTCATACTGGAGTAGTGTAGGCCCTAATCTTATATGACTGATGTCTGTATAAAATATAAAAAAGAAGATATACAGAAAGAGGGAGGCAGAGGAAGGATGCCATGTGATGCTGCAGCTGCAAGCCAAAGAATGTTTGAAGCTACTGGCAGCTAAAGTCTGATCTTGGTGGTTCAGTGGTAGAATTCTCACCCTACGTGCAAGAAACTCAGGTTCAATTCCTAGACAATACACCTCACGTGCAGCCACCACCCATCTGTCAGAGGCTTGTGCATTGCTGTTATGCTGATCGGCGAAGCACCAGACTCAGATGGACTAGGAAGAAAGGCCAAGTGATCTACCTCAAATGTAGTTGCTTGTACTGTATGTCTCTCAGTAGATTGGAAGCTTCTTGCAAAGAGAAACTATTCATTTGTAAGCCCTAACTCCACTCTCCCACCACCTGTCAGCTTGTCTTTAAAAAGACAGAAAAAAAAAACAAAATGGATGTCAGAAGAGACTCTGAAACTTGATCTTGAAGGTACAGTACCTAAAGGAAAAGGAAGAAATGATCCAAAAATCAGCCAGTGAAAGCTGTATGGGTTACAATGGTCCAATTTCCAGCCAATCACAGCATAATCATTTTGCATTATTTTTATGTTTTCCTTTCAGCATTTTGTTCCCTTGTGCATGGGGTTGCCATGAGTTGGGGGCTGACTCACTGGCAGCTAACAACAACAACCAGAAGCTAGGAAGAGATATCGAACAGATTCTCCCTTAAAGAAATCAACAAGGCCAGAGAACAAAGATACAACAAAAAATAAGGTCTCTGCTCTCTCAGAGCTTACGTTCTATGAAGTGCCTGACTCCAGTGGGAGCAACAGAGATAAAATAACTGAAGTCTCGGCAGAAATGAGATGCACGTTAAACAAATACAGCTCGCAAATGAACCTAGTCCCATGCTCTTGCCCTTGATTAACTACAATCTATGTGGACTTACTTGTTACTGCCAGGCCGATGGGCCTGAGTAGCCCTTTCATTCCTTTGGGAACTGTGAGTGGAAATTTGGCCACAAGCAGGTCAGTGGTTGATCCATTTTTAATGTATCATTACCTCCAACCTGGAAATCTGAAGATTCCCTAGCTTTAAATCCTATTAGTAAATAAATGGCCCCTTTAATATTAATGGAAGTTGTGAATTTGCAAATGTGACAAAATAAATATGAACTCAAATATAAATGCAGAGACTGCAAGAGCAAAAATGAAAATTACTACAAGGAATGAGGAAAAACAGAAATGTAGCAACCATCGCAGGTAAAGAAAGCAGAGGTTGACCTATCTCAGGGCACAAGGTATGTTCACAAATATTTGTTGATCAGGCAAATGAATACCTGTGACTACGGTCTGACAGAATGCCTGACCAAATGAGGAACAGAAAAAACTGAGGACAAACTAAAGGTACATAAAATAGAAATCTAAGAAACAGAGGAAAGACTTGAGGCAAGTAATAAAAGAAAAATTTAGAGTTATAGAAAAAAATAACATGGTTTGACAGGCTGTAAAGGGGAGGAAAAAAAGAGAGAAGGAATCAAAACCAGTGCCCAGATTCTAAGCTGGTAAGAAAACTCCCCTTACAGTTAGCATGGAATTTAATTCTGAAGAGAATTACTTTACATGGAAAAACTGTTTCTAGCATTTTTGTGGACTTTGGCTAGCTGACAGCAAAGATGGGCCAAACTCATGATAAGAGGTAATTTTTCTCTAAGCCAGAATGATCCTTCCCCTCAATTTCACAGGAATGTTGAATCACTCCATAGCATAATTTCCAAAGGCAATGGGGAAGAAGTGTTTTTTGCTCCTGCACTGATCCAATTTCAAAACTATGTGAGTAGATTCTCCACTAACGACACTTGACTCAGTACCTTATCTATGTGCTATGTGCTCTGATCTCCTTGAGGCACAGTTTTACTTGTGTTTAATTGAATAATTAAACCACTGACATTTTAGGCTTATGCTGTTTTTTAGTAGTGGCATGTTCATATCAAAATAAAACAAGGAAGAGAAAACAACAACTTTTTGGAAAGCTAGATTCAAATAAAAACATAGCAAAGAAAAAAAGGAGTATGTTTTACTTAAAAACTTACTGACAAAGTATATTGATTTACTGTTTGCCCCTTTAAATCCATTCCCTACTTTTCTCCGCCCTGTTATATACCCCTGTATGCTGACTTCTAAAGGCTAAACCACAAGGCCCGAGCCTCACATTGGCTTCTGGTTGAGATCAGCCATTGTGAGGCTCCGGCAGAAGATCAGAGAGTGGGAGGAGAGAAAGGTCAGAGTATTTATTCCACCAGCTCTCTCCCTTCCAGGCTAAGGTTTTAGCAGTGGCTGTGTTCTATGACCACAACACCTTTCAGGCACCTCCTCTCCTTTGGCTGAAGTTCTTTACTACCAAAAAACCTTTTTCGGCTTTTTTTTTTAACCTGCCTCAGACCTAGGCATGGTGATGGCTTCCCATTTTTTATGGTTTGGTTTCCCTTATCCATCCCACGTCTCTATAAATAATCCCTCCAATAAATTCTCTTTTTTCAAACCTTTGAGAGTGTCATTAGTTTTTTTAAAGGGCTCTAGTTAATAGACAAAATTATTTAACTTTACTATATGATAATAATAAAAGCTAGCATTTATTGAATGCTTTCATATGGTAGGCTCTATGCTGAGTGCTTTACTTGGATTATTTCATCATTTAATTCTCACACTCAAAAAAACTATTATTTTTATCCCTATGGTAGATTATTGTTCAGACATATTCATTGCATCCTCCTCAATTCCATGAACAAAGACACCTCCCCACTCCACTGATATTGGGGAATGTGACTTGTTTTGGTCTATAGAACAGGGAGGAAGTCATGACATGTCAGTTGTGAGCCTAGATCTTAAGACATTGCTCACTCTTCTATACCTCTGATACTGCCTTAAAATGAACATGTTCAGGCTACCCTCCTAGACTCAAGAAGAGGCTGAGACACGTGTACCTGAGCCAAATCCAGCCAAACAGATCAATCTGACCCCAGAAAACTACAGAGCGAGACTAGCCAAAACCAATGGAATCTTCCAGCCAATCTCAGCCTAGAGCAGCCAAGCAAAAGCCAACCCTTATATCTGTAAAAGTAAACGTTTATTAAGCTGCTGAATTTTGGGGATAGTTTATTATACAATTTTATAGCAACAGCAAACCAATACAATCCCAATTTTATACACAGGAGATCATAGGCTCCAAATCAAAAAAAAAAAAAAACCCAGTGCCGTCGAATTAGGTTTTCTAAAAAAAAAAAAAAATTCCTTTCAGTACAAGGTCAGTAAAAAGTCATCTTTCAATAAACCAAGTTATAAACCATTAGATTATTATTCTGCAGAAACAGTTTACCCTAAGAGAAAGTTTCCAACTGCCTTTTAGATAAAACATAAACTTATCACTATAATATACAAAGCCTTTCATGACCTGGCCCTGCTTATGTCTTTATCCTCCCAGCCTGATGTCCTCCCTACCCCAACCCATCACTAGAGTCACACAACTACAGAAAGCTGGGCACGATGTGCAGTCTGTCACTGAGGTTCCTTTTTGCATTCTGTTCCCTCCACCCAAAGAGTTCTACCGCTCACCCTCTAACTCCTATGTGACCTTTAAAACTCACCCCCAGCATCATCTTACCCTCATTCCTTTAGGCTAAGTCAGGTGCCCTTGTTCTGTTCTGTGTGTTTACTTCCTTCTCGGTATTATACCAGTTACCATCAAGTCAATTCCAACTCACAGTGACTCCCATGTGAGTAGAAGTAGAACTGTATTCCATAGGGTTTTCAATGTTGATTTTTTGGAAGTATATCTCCTGGCCTTTCTTCCAAGGTGCCTCTGTATAGACTTGAACCTCCAAACTTCCTGTTAGCCACCGAATGTGTTAACTGTTTGCACCACTCAGGACTCCCGTAGGCATTACAGCACAGTATTTTAAACGTGAATTTCTTTAGAGCCGGGGCTTTGCTTTCTATTATTACCATATCCCTACTACATATCATGCCTCCTGGAACATACTAGGTTCTGAAATGTCAACACAATCATTTTACAAAGCTATAAACTATCCAATTACATTGTAATTTAACAAGTATGAGGTATGCTGCTCTGGTGACTGATGTTGTTGTTGTTAAGTGCTATCAGGTAGGTTCCGACTCTTAGCAGCCCCATGTACAACAGCATGAAACACTGCACAGTCCTGTTGTTTGAGCCCGTTGTTGCAGCTACTGTGTCAATCCATCTCCTTGAGAGTCTTCCTCTTTTTCATTGACCCTCCATTTTACCAAGCATAATGCCCTTCTCCAGGGACTGATCCCTCCTGATAACAAGTCCAAAGTAAGCGACTGAAAGAGAATGGAATTGGGGAATAAGAGCTTGTCAGTCTTAATTCTGTACTATGTAGGAGGAAAGTACTCTGATTTCAGGAAACTCTTCCTGGCTCTTAATAGAAATATCCTTTGAGCAGAGAAACGCAATTCATCAGGCTGCCTTAGCTTGAAGTACCTATTCCTTGAGACTATCTAACTCCCTTTGTCTAATTCTTTGCTCAGTAAGCAATCTTGAATTGTCTAAATTGGTCTTCCTGAATAGGCTTAATACTGGGAGGAGGAGGAAAAGTGAAAATAGTGAATACAATCAATTCCTCATTCTGGAGCCAAATACACTTCCTAGAAATAGGTTAGCACGAGTGTATTTCTGGAAGTTAATCTCTTCTGAATGAACTAAAAATTAACTGTAGGATTTCCAAAGATAGGGACTATTCCTGACCCATGAAAAACTCACTAGAGGACTCTGTCCCCACCCCAGGAGACCTGACCTTAAACAACTAGCAGATGTCTTTGGACATCTCTTTCCCTACAATACTCTATAGTGGTAGCAACTGCTAGCAGGGAGAAAAACTTGAAAAATCAGATTGGTGGGATAGCAAACCCAGATGCTGTCCTCCCTGTTGCTAATGGTAACAGGATTAGACTAGATGGGGAACTGTAATTAGGCTCTTGGTTTTTACATTTGAAATGTTTACAGCCATCCGTGCTATTTTGGGTCTCTTACATAACATTTATATCTGATGCTATAATAGGCATTTTTGTGATCCTACTTTCCTCCTCTCCTATCTAAGAGGTTCCAACATGCAAGCACCCTTTTCCTTTTCTAAGTATGGACCCTAAAATGTCCCACTCACACATGTATGCTCTACATACAAATGTCTGCTTTTACACCTTAACTTCTTCCTGAACACAATTTCTTACTCTTGATTTTATGTTATTTATTTATTTGGCTAATTCCTATATGCGTGTATAGCAGACGTCAACAGTCTATTTTTGTACAGCCTACAAGCAAAGAATGATTTTTACATTTCTAAAGTATAGTAAAAAAATAAAATAAAAAATAAAGAAGAACAGGTGATAGAGACTGTATGTAGTCCACAAGCTTAAGATAGTTACTATCAGGTCTTTTTAGAAAAAGTTTGCCAACCCCTGAGCTGTATCAATGTTTTCCATTACAGATCATGAGTCATTACACACAGGCAAGCCTGATTGATCTAGAATTTGATGGTGATGGTGATGATGAAGATCAACATCTATAAAACGTTTATTAGAGGGTAGGAACTATGCTAAGCATTTTATATAGATTATCTCCGTTAACCTTTCCAAACACTCTTTGGTTCAGTGACATTATTAGCCTTATTTACAGATGTGGATAGTCTAAATAATTTGCCCATGACCACACCTTTAATAAAAAATGAAGCCAGGGTTCAAAACCACACAGTCAAGTTAAAGAGTCCATGTTATAATTCTTAACAGAATCATAGCATCTTGGAGTCTGCATATAATCCCTTTTACAGTGATCAGACAAATGATTATCTCACCTCTGTTTGGTTGCCCACACTGAGGTGAACTGTTCCATCATTGGACAGCTCCAAATTTAGAAGAGCCTTCCTTATTTTGAGATGAAACCTCTTGATAACTTTCATCCCTTGGTCTTTGTTTCCTCTAGATGATCCAGATTAAATTTATACCTTTTCTCACATGCCCTTCAAGTATTTGAAGGCAGCTCATACATTTCTAATGTCTTATTTTACCCTACCTATCCTGCCGACTACGGGTTTCCTTTGGAAACCCTGGTGGAGTAGCGGTTAAGTGCTACAGCTGCTAACCAAAGGGTCGGTAGTTCGAATCCGCCAGGCGCTCCTGGGAAACTCTATGGGGCAGTTCTACTCTGTCCTATAGGGTCGCTATGAGTCGGAATTGACTCGACGGCACTGAGTTTAGTTTTTTTTTTTAATCCCCAGAACTCTTCAAACATTGTTATTTTTCATTTAATGTAATTCAAAGCCTTCTTATCACCTTAACCATACTCCTTTGTTGGCACTCCAACATAATATACATTGAGTTTAAACGGAAAACAATAAAATACCAAATACCTTCTACAAATATTATACTCCAGCTACATGGACCTAGTCAACATTCACTAAACACACTATTTTCTTTCATGATTCAGGGCTTTTTATTATGCTGTTTATCTCTATCATGAACGTTCTTCCCCTTTTTCATTATGGACCAAACTTCTAATAATCTTTCAAGACTCAATTGTGTCTGTGTTTTAACGGCACTGTGTTCATTCCTCTATAGTAACATGTGCCACACTGCATTGTATCTATTGATTGTCTGTATCACACACAAGATTAAAGCATCTCAAGGCAAAAGACCATATCATATTCATTGTTGTGGCAGTAAATACATTCATGAATCCAAAATGGATACCATGTTTGAAGTTAACACCATCTAGACCTAGTCAATATTACTTAGGCAGCCAATATCAAGCCTATATAAGGAAAGCCTAAAAATTAGAAGACCTCTCTGCATTGTAAAACTTGGAATTATAATTTACAAACTTACCACATTTAACATTCTTTGAGATGTTAAACATATACTTTATAGTGGTAATTGTTTTTATTGAGATATGATTCAATCATACTGGCAGCATGAAAAGACTTCCAAATTCCTAAATCCCCAAAATCTAAAATTCCAGTTTGACTCTGGTGAATAGAATTTTGACTAGGAAAAATCCAAGGCAGATTTGTCTCCATCTTCTTTTTAAAAAATATATTTTCACTCACCCAGGACCTTGAAGAAGTAAACACTTTACAGTCAAAAAGAAAGATAAAAAAATCAGTCAACATCCATGAACTTTCCACAGACTGTTTTCTGCTTAGGCACTCTGATACCCACCCCATCTTGTTTTCCCCAGACCAAGAAGTTTTACCATTAAATTAATGGATGTTACCTTTAGGAAAATGTTAAGAAATAATTAATCTTTAAAAATATCTTCAAATTCTTTAGAATCAAAACTGTATTTAAGAACTATAGCAAAGACTGCTAGTAGTCACCAAAATACTCCTGGACACATATCCAGGCAACACTTCCCAGCGTCCCTGCATTTAGATGTGCAATACAACTGGCTTTTGGCATAGGGGCAGAAATGATGTATGTCACTTCCTGGCCTGGTCAATAATACTAGCCTTTCACAGGTGATCTTCTTTCACCCTTTTGTCAGGCTGTAATGGAAATAACTCAGAGGATGACCGTGAGAGACCACATGTTGAAGACTGCAGAGCCATAAAATGAAATAAGCTTGAGCTTTTGAGTCATTCCTGACAGGAAACCATTTGACAATTTTCACCTGCATTAGACTTTAACATAAACAGGGAACAATCTATTATTGCGTAAAACCACAGAGATTTGCAGGTTTATCTGTTACAGCAGCTTGTTGTTGTTAGGTGCTGTTGAGTCAGTTCCAACTACTAGCGACCCTATGTACAACAGAACAAAACACTCCCCGGTCCTGTGCCATCCTCATCATCATTGTTATACTTGAGCCCATTGTTGCAGCCACATTGTCAATCCATCCGGTTGAGGGTCTTCCTCTTTTTCATTGACCCTCTATTTTACCAAGTGTGATGTCCTTCTTCAGGGACTGGTCCCTCTTAATAGTACAAGAGACAAAATCTTGCCATCCTTGCTTCTAAGGAGCATTCTAGCTGTACTTCTGAGCAAATTTGTTCATTCATCTGGCAGTCCATGGTATAGTCAATATTCTTCACCAACACCATAATTCTAAGGCATCAATTGTTCTTCAGTCTTCCTTATTCATTTTCCAACTTTTGCATGCATATGAGGCCACTGAAAATACCATGGCTTGAGTCAGGCACACCTCAGTCCCCAACGTGACATCTTTGCTTTTTAACACTTTAAAGAGGTCTTTTTTTTTTTGCAGCAGCAGCAGCAGCAGATTTGCCCAATGCAATATGCCATTTGATTTCTTGACTGCTGCTTTCATGGGCATTGATTATGGATTTAAGTAAAGCTAACCATTGCCGTCAAGTCAATTTTGACTCATAGCAACCCTATAGGACAGAGTAAAACTTCCCTGTAGGGTATCCAAAGAGCAGCTGGTGGATTTGAACTCCTGACCTTTGGTTAGCAGGCAAGCTCTTAACCGCTGTGCCACAAGGGCTAGCACTTCTTACCAGGCAGAAACCCCAGATTCTTATGTAGCATGACTTGTACTGACCAATAAGAGAGATAGCAAGGTGAGAGAACGAAAAAGGCACCTTTATTTCGTTGTACAAGGAAACTGAGTCGGTCAGTGCTTACTGCTGCCAAGACTGCTGCCAGGGGAAGGCAGACAGGTTACTTTTAAGGGAGTTTACAAGTAGAGAGTTCATACAAGTTACGTCAGCAACATTCTTAATCCTACTACAAAGGTGCAATGGGGTTTACATATAACCTCCAAGCAAAAGCAGGATTCCAACGTGAAGCTGAGGTCGGGGGTGCAGGGGAGATCAGCAAAGGAAAGGATTTTGCAGTACAACACTCTAGGGGAGGAAGAATACAGCACTGTGGGGGTTCTGTCTCACACTAACTAATAGGACAGACCAACTTACATGATTTTCCAGAAAATGAAAAGGTCTCCAAATTCCTTCCTGGGTATTTAAGTAGGAGACCATGTAATATAAAAAAAAATATGTAATATAGTCTATATCAAATAGCAGGGTGTTTACAGTGTTTTTCATGTAAAAGCCTCCCAACAGGGGTGCTGCATGGAGATAAGTATAAAATGATCTTCACAAATGCCATTAAATAGGTAATATTTAAATGTGAATGTCTCTATTGTCTCATTGCAAACTGAAGCATTGCTGAAGCTGAAAGAATTTACTTCTTGGTCACTGTTGGTATGGGGTTGCTGATGCATCTTTTTTCTTTTTGTTTTTAGTACTCAGCAGCTGAAAAATATTGAGCAATACCACTACTGAGACAATATCTCCCTGCAAATGTATGACCTCAATTGCAAAACTTATTGCATCTCTCCAAAGTAATTTAAAAATCAGTCTGATCTATAACAAGAAGTCAATAGAATTCCTTAAAAAAACATAAATAACACGGTTATCTTTCTCTGGGTTAGAAATATCAATAGCAAAAGTGGTGTATAAGTAGGAACATTATAGAAAGCTTGAGAAATGGTCCAAAGAGCTCAACTGGCATAACATAGTTTATAAAGAAAACGTTCTACATTCTACTTTGGTGAGTAGTGTCTGGGGTCTTAAAAGCTTGTGAGCGGCCAACTAAGATACTCCACTGGACTCACCCTGTCTGGAGCAAGGGAGAATGAAGAAAACCAAAGACACAGGGCAAGTCTAGTCCAAAGGACTGAAGTACCACAACTACCACAGCTTCCACCAGACTGAGTCCAGTAAAACTAGATGGCACCCAGCTACCACCACTGAATACTCTGACAGGGATCACAATAGAGGGTCCCAGACAGAGCTGGAGAAAAATGTAGAACAGAATTTGAACTTACAAAAAAAAAAGCAGACTTACTGGTCTGACAGAGACTAGAGAAACCCCAAGAGTATGGCCCCCAGACACCCTTTTAGCTCAGTAATGAAGTCACTGCTGAGGTTCACCCTTCGGCCAAAGATTAGACAGGCCCATAAAACAAAACAAGACTAAAAGGGCACACCAGCACAGGAACAAGGACTAGAAGGCAAGAGGGAACAGGAAAGCTGGCAAAAGGGAACCCAAGGTTGAGAAGGGAGAGTGTTGACATGTCGTGAGGTTATTAACCAATGTCATAAACAGTATATGTTCTAACTGTTTAATGAGAAACTAGTTTGTTTAGTAAACTTTCATCTAAAGTACAATTTTGAAAAAAGAAAAAGAAATGGTCCAAAGGAAAAAATTAAAGAAAAACTGGTTTACTCCAAGATTTTAGTGACCTGATACCATTATCATTCCTTCATTCAAGCAATGTTTATTGAGAGCCTACAGTGTTCCAGATTCTGTGCTAAATAAAAGGAAGGCTATAAAATTGGCTCTTGAGATATGGGATTATATAAGAGATAAAAACATAAACAAGATTTGTTTTTGTTTTTCATTATTATGAAGCCTAAAATATTTGTACATGACATGATTGAAAAATAAAGGAAACCAAAAACTCACTGTTAACAAAGCACCTTTTGGAAAAATCAGCAGTTGTAGACAGGGTTAGGAGCCTCACCGGTTACTCCAGAAGCCAGATCTCACACCCTATTTTGGTGACATTTCATCTAGGCCTAGGAAATGAGAAATGATTCAGTGTACATATGATTGGCATTTAGGCTTATCGGCCATGAAAACCTGGTACTCCAACTTTTCAGGGTTGTTGTGAGGACCTGAGGCATATATAACGTATTATAGCACCTGGTAGATCCAAACTGCCGACCCTTTGGTTAGCAGCTCTTAACCACTATGCCATCAGGGTTTCCGGTTATCTATCTATCTATCTATCTATCTGTCTGTCTGTCTGTCTATCTATCTATCTATCTATCTATCTATCTATCTATCTATCTATCTATCTATCTATCATCTATCTATCTATCTACCTACTATTATATTATATTATATTATATTATATTATATTATATTATATTATATTATATTATATTATATTATATTATATTATATTATATTATATTATATTATATTATATTTTATCTTTTATCTATTATACTAATAGAAATGCTAACATTGCTAAGACTCCCAATCTAGCAAAGATTGTTTAGGGAATGGGAATAACTCATCACTGGTAACAAAACCAGTGCTTAGCAAGATGATCACTGAGCTCCCTGCTACCCCAAGTGCTTTATACCCCAAGAAACATCTGGGTGTACCATTATCGCTTCTGCCTACACTGTTAGCTTCTCCTGTCTTAGCATGTTTGAAGGTTTTCCCCATCCAACCCTGTCTTACCTTCCTGTCCTGTCTCACAGAATCTTCAATCAGGTTGGCAAACAACCCTTCCATCTGCAATGACTTTATGGGTACACTCACTTCTGACATAACACCATAAAATGCTCAGCTCTGCTGAACACTCAGAATGAGGTCAGCACAAATACTCAGCAGTGGCACAACCGTAGAGTCTTCATCACCTGGGGCAAGATGCAAGATTACAATAGGCCACTACATATTCCTGGATTGCTGCACATGTGCCACATTGGTACAGCCACAGTCTCTAACACAGGTGCCGAAGGTAAGTATCATGCATTAGGCACCAGCATAAGAGATGTGAATATGTGAGCCCAGGATGGGCACAGGTCACCTTTTAAAGCAGCTCTCGTGTTTCCCCAAAACCAAAATTGCCTACCTAAGCTGCCTACACTTTAGCAGTCATATCAGAGATGCCAGTTCACTAACACTCTGTTCAGGTAGAGGTAAGGACACAGTTTCCTATTTCCCCCAGGAAGCCATTCAGGATATTTAGAAACTGCCTTCTCTCCTCCCCAGTCAGAAGAGCAGTGTCATATTTGGAAAAGCACAGAGACTCTTAATGTGTCTTCTGTCCTGGAAGAAATGAAATGGTGCCTACTCAGGGTAAAGGTTCCCCTGCTTCTCCTCAAGGTACTTCTATCCCATCCCCCACCTGGCTTCTCTGCCAATGCTCAGTTGTGCCCCTTCCCTCTCTGGGAAAGATTTGGACCCAATTCATATATGGAAAAACTTTTAAATAAAGGATCAAAATACTTTTCATCACTTATCAGCTGGGCTTTAGCTGTGAATAGGTCTAACAGAAGACAGTATATTAAAAAAAAAGTGTGAATTCATCAGATATATCTATAAATAAGGTAAATAAACTATTATTATTTGACAGATATTTGTTTCTTATTAGATGAGTCTTTTTTCTAAAATGGTTATTCTCAATTTCACTAGTACAGTTATAATTTAATGTTACATTTATGTATAAAAATTTCTTCATAAACTTTTGTTGCAGTTGTTGTTAGGTGCCATCCAGCTGGTTCTGACTCATAGCGACCCTATGTACAACAGAATGAACCACTGTCCGGTCCTATGCCATGCTCACAATTGTTGCTATGCTTGAGCCCATTGTTGCAGCCACTGTGTCAATCCATCTCGTTGAGGGTCTTCCTCCTTTTCATTGACCCTCATTTTACCAAACATGATGTTCTTCTCCAGGGGCTGGTCCCTCCTGATAACATGTTCAAAGCATGTGAGACAAAGTCTTGCCATCCTCTCTTTTAAGGAGCGTCTGACTGTACTTCTTCCAAGACGGATTTGTTCGTTCTTCTGGCAGTCCATGGTATATTTGATTCTTCACCAACACCATAATTCAAAGGCATCAATTCTTCTTCAGTCTTCCTCGTTCATTGTACAGCTTTATCACGTATACGAGGCGATTGAAAATACCATGAGCTTGGGTCAGGCACACCGTAGTCTTCAACGTGACATCTTTGCTTTTTAACAGTTTTTTTTTTCTTTTGCACCAAATCCTTTTGGTACAGTGACTGTACCTTCCACCTACTTTTGCTGCTTCCTATGTTGTTTAATATCTTGCTCATAGAATCCTTCAATACTGCAACTCGAGGCTTGAATTTTTTCTTCAGTTCTTTCACCTTGAGAAATGCTGACCAGGTTATTTTCCCCCTTTGGTGTTCTAATTCCAGGAAAGACCTCTTCATAAACTAGTGGACTAAATTCCATGAACTAGGTACTGATTTGAGCTACCCCAACATTTAGTTATTTGGACTTAAGGTGGCCAGAATTATAAGATTTATATTTCAAAATATCTGGTACCATAGTCTCCCATCTGGTGGGAACAATATTAGGTCTGAGACATTACCTCAAAACGTCAAAGTAGCATAACTATGGAGTAGGGCGAGCATACTGGTAGTGAGAAGGAAGAGAAATGAGTGAACTTTATAGATGATGCAGTAGGAGAAAGGAAAAATGTTTCTTTTTCCTTGTGCCTCTTTGCTGCTCTCAGCCAATGCCTCTGATGTGCTAAGGCTAAAGGGGTTACAGCTGGGAACTGGGATAGGGTAGTCAGAATGAACTTAGCTCTGTCTGTATATAGGGTTTGCCCACTACACTCACATGAGCAATATAAAATAAGCTTTGTCAGAAAGGACACAACAGGAAGACTACAACTGGATTTTATTTTTTCAACAAAATTTAATGAGTGTTTTCTCTGTTCCAGGCACTGTACAAAGGCACTGAGGATAAAATGATAAACAAAATGAAGCATGGCCCCCACCTTCAAGGAGCTTCCAGTCTTGGGGGTGGAAGATCAAAAATAAATAAATATTAAAAAAAAAAAGAAGAAGAAGAAAATTGTAGTAACTGCAATGTAAAAAATATAGCACAAGTTGAGAACATGACCCATTCTGGGGTGTCAGGAAAGGCTTTCCTGTGTCCATAAGAGATCCAGAGATTGAGTATCAATTATCAAGATAAAGGCAGGCAGTACTAGCAGAGTGAATAGGAGGAATATTACTTCAGGCAGGAGAAACAGCATGTGCAAAGGCTCTGAGGCAGGAAGGTGCATGGTTTGTTTGAGGACCTGAAAGAACGCCAGCGCCCTGACAGCAAGGAGGAGAAAAGCATGTGGTAAAGCTGCAGAGGTGGGAAGGGGTCACATTTTGGTCTTTATTGTAAAATAATGTAAATCCATTGAAAGGGTTCAGTAATAGACCAATCTACTGAGCAGTCAACCCTCTACTTCTCCAGTTTAAATTATAGGTACTCCAAAGAACTGAAAACATACAACATCCACAAAAACTTCTAAATCAATCACAGAACTCCCAAGTAAGGAGGTAGATGGGATCATAGCTCTGAAGGCAGCTGGATGATATAGTTTTATGCTCCAAAAACATCTGTTTGTCCAGTATATGGCATGCACTGGATTAGAAGAGAATAAGTGAACAACAATTCAAAGGTCTGCTCTCAAGGATCTCATGGCCTGGTGGTAAAGACAGGCTGTTAATATGAAGAAAATCTGGTAAGTGCTAAAACAGTAGTATGTGCCCAATGCCAGGGAAGCACAATCTTTTTTTTTTTTTTCCCCCCTATTTTCCTTTCTCCAAGGGGAGGATTGAGCATTTAGGAGGCTCCCATTCTCTTTCTAATATTTCTAGAGACTCAATTAATAATTGAGTAAATAAACAACAGTAGAAACACTATTTAATCTGAGTGAACTATCAATAGTCTGCCAATTTTATAAAATGTATAGTCTTAAAATCAACTGTATGTGAAATAAGCCACCATATTGGCATGCCTAAATGATCACTGAATCAGAGAACTAATTCCTTCCATGCAAATGGAATACCAGTTGACTAAAAGCCTGATGCAGCTTTCCAAGATGGCCAATCACTCCCCAGAAATTGCAATTTGGAAACTGGAGGCTTCTGATCAATATTTATCAAGTGCTAACAAAATAGACTCAAGCAACAAAAGCCTAGCAGGCTTATAAATTGCTCACAATGCTAATGAGGAGGGAAAGTATGGAAATACACTCTGGATACACTGGGATAATGATATGGAAAAAAAATCAGGCAGCCTTACTTTGGCCAAGCTCTCATCTTTCATCATCTGTAATCTGATAAAATATTTCCTGAAAGGCTGTGGAAACTGTACTTGGTTGAAATATAAGGAGAGAGAAAACGGGGGGTAGATATGAGAACAACTGGACTGAAAATGATTACAGAAAGAGAACTTTTGGCAGGAAGAAAGCAGAAGAAAGAGTTCTAAGAAAAATGATGTTTCATAATTCAGAAGATAAGAAGAAACCATAAGAAAACATGAAAGTTAAACAACATCATTGCAATATCTTTGCTTTTCACCTACCATTCCCACCTCCTGGCAAGCCTCTACATACTGCTGCCAATTAGATCCACTGTTGAAGTTAAGAATCCACGACAACTATAGATTCAAGATATCAAAGTTTATCACATTATGTAAATGACTGTATAATCATTTACCACCGTTTATTTTACCCACAAATAAAACCATCATTAACAAAAGCAACACAAGCTAATCTCCACTATTCAGACAAGGAACATCTCAAACGACTAATTACATTTTGATTTTTAAATTAAAAAAACAGTATTTTTCAAATGGCTTTATCTGAACTTAATGATCTGTTTCCTTTTGTATATTCCCTACTTCAGGATAATGCACAGCTAAGCAATTCCTTTAAGCCCAAAATAAAGCCATATAATATGTTATTTCTTAATAGTCCCAAACCACAAAGGCTTATAACCTTAAATAGTAATGAAAAAAATTCAGGAATGTTTTAAAAGCTTTCCTTTTTCCAAAACTATGTTGGAAATAGAATTTTCTTTTTCACACCCATCTAAAATTGTTAATACTGGTGTTTAATACTAGTGGCTTTGGAGAATAACTCCTATGGGTCATTAACATTATACAATCTTCTAATAGATGCATCTTCATTTTAATGTCCTCTACTTTTTTATAACAGTACAAATATTTATTCACATAGTTCTGGATGTTTGCTACATGAATTCTGTGATACAGCTACATTATACAACCTATTTAAACAGTATCCTCTCACAAAGGAAAGCCTCTTAAGGTGTTCTTTCATGCTGTAAGAAGATATCATCTCTACAGTACAGTAGAGAAGAGAAATGGAACACAGTGTCTGAGTGGTTTGGAAATTATAAAGGAAGAAGCAACCAGCCTGCAAAGAGAGGTCACTTAGACATCACCATGGAGAAAGTCCAATGTGCATTGAAGAATATATTCAGCACAGTAACTCCATTATGGATTGAAATGTGTCCCCAAAAATGTGTATTAAATTGGCTAGGCCATGATTCCCAGTATTGTGTGATTGTCCTTCATTTTGTGATCTGATATGATTACCCTAAAACCAAACCCACTGCCGCCGAGTCGATTCCAACTCATAGCAACCCTATAGGACAGAGTAGAACTGCCCCATAGAGTTTCCAAGGAGCACCTGGTGGATTTGAACTGCCAACCTCTTGGTTAACAGCTGTAGCACTTAACTACTATGCCACCAGGGTTTCTGTGATTACCCTATGTATTGTAAATTCTAACCTCTATGATGTTAATGAGGCAGGATTAGAGGTAGTTAGGTTAATGAAGCAGGATTCAAACTACAGGATTAAGCTGTATCTTGAGTCAATTTCTTTTGAGATATAAAACAGAGAATCGAGCAGAGAGGAGGGGACCTCCTACCACCAAGAAAGAAGAGCCAGGAGCAGAGTGCATCTTTTGGACCTGGGGTCCCTGTGCTGAGAAACTCCTAGACCCAGGGGAAGATTGATGACAAGGACTTTCCTCCAGGGCCAACAGAGAAAGTCTTCCTCTGGAGCTGGTACCCTGAATTTGCACTTCCAGTCTCCTTAATTGTGAGAGGATAAGTTTTTTGTTTGTTAAAGCCATCCACTTGTGGTATTTCAGTTATAGCAGCACTACATAACTACTAAGACAAACTCTATTTGTACTCACTAGCTCTTAAGGAAGTATAGTCTTAAAAAAAACTATGTGCCTCTGACAATATTCTTACCTGCAGCTTGAAATCTGGGGAACTGACACCATAATTTTGTTCATTTCCAAATAGTTGTGATTTCAAATCACGCCTAAGTCAAAGCTTATATCTTGGCAAATTTAGTTGTGAAAAAAAATGGCATCATTGGTGGGTACTCAATTATACTTTATTCCTTCATGTCAGGAAAAGTAAATGACCTATATGTAGGTAGAGAAAGTTCTTAAGTCATGTACTTATGATCTCTCATGCATTTTACAAATACCTGAACAAATAAGCTATGGACTACCATCACATACCACCTTACAGAGTGCATCCTTCAGCATCATCCTGCAGATACCTTGCCTTGCTGGGATTTAAAACATCTGTGAAAGAGTTGGGAGCCCGAGGAATGAAGATCACTGGGGTCATGGACATTGTTTTAGGCTAGCAAGGGCCTCAGAATTTATCTGGTTCAGTTGCTGTATTTTACAAGACAACAAAGCTCAGAGAAATTAAATGTATTGCCTAATTTTCCATAATCTGTAAGTGCCAGTCCTGACCTTAAAACTCAGATTCACTTTACTCTTTGTTTAGCATTTTTACTTCTGCATCATGCAGGCTCTCAACAGAAGGATACATTTATTTGTTCAACAAAAATTTATTAAGAACTACAGGGTCTACAGCAGTGAATAATTAAAACAAATGGAGTTCATATCCTAATGGTGCTTACATTCAAGTGTGAGAAAAAAGTGCAATAATTAAATAAACAAAATAAATATATATGTCAGACTGTGATAAATGCTTTGAGGATAAAGTGGAGTAAAGGGATGAAGACTGAAGAGATACTATCTTATATCAAGTGATTAATAATGCAGTGAAACTTGAATAAACAACTGGAAAAAGGAAAGAAGTAATTCATTCTGAGGGAAAAGTATTACAGGAAAAGGGAACAGAAAGTGAAAACATCTTGGGGCAGGAAAGTGCTGTTATGCATGCTCAAGAATCAGCAAAGAAGCCAGGCAGGCTGGAGCAGAAGGAGCATGAAGGTGAATTGTGAGAGAAGATGATGTTGAGAACACAATGTGAGGGCATATTATTTAGAACTTTAGATTTTTTTATAGTTAGAGGAGTCATTGGAAAGTGTTGTGTAGAAAAATGTCATGATCTAATTCCCATTTTAAAGCATTCCACTGGCTGCTGTGTGGAGAATAAGAAACTGTTGAACACTCCAAGCAAGAGATGATGATGGTTTGAATTAATAATAATGTGCAAGGTAAAAAGAATGACTGAATATATTTTGAATGTAGGAGCCAAGAGATTTTGCTGATGACTAAATGAAGGATATGAGAGAAAAAGAAATCTCTTTTTTTTTTTTTTCACGTGAGCAATTGGAAGAATGGAGTTGCTATCAATTAGGGTGAAGAATACAGTGGGAAAAACAAGTTTAGAGCAGGGTAAGTTTGAGATCCTTGTTAGATATCCTAAAAGAAATGTTGAGTAGTAAATGGTTTTACAAGCCTAGAGTTCAAGAGAAAGATCATGGCTAGCAATATAAATTTAGAAGTTGGCCTTATATAAATGGCATTTAAATTCATGGGACTAGATGAAATCATTCAGGGAGTATGCTCAGACAGAAAAGAGAGTGATAGGTGCAAAATGGAAGGGTTGAGAAAAGGTAGAGGATTGAGTCCTGGAGTACTCCAATATTTAGACATCAGGGGAAAAAATGGAAACTAATTAAAGTGACTGAGAATAAGCAGTTAGTGAGGTAAGAAGGCAATCAAAAAGCTATGGTATCCTGGAAGCCAAGTAAAGGGTTAAGAGGAGGAGGAAGAAATAAACTATGTCAAAGGCATCTGAAAAGTCATGTAAGATGAGGTCTGGGTATAGACCAATATGAGATCACTGGTGGCATTAATGGGACTCTGACAGGACAGGTTAAGTGGAGTAGTAGGCAAGAAGAGTAAGTTCAAGATCGGATTAGAGGGCAACAGGTATACACAGAAAGTATATAATTCTTTTGATTAGGTTTTGAGTAAAGAGAAACAGAGAAATGGGGCAATAGCGGGAGAAGGAAAGGGATTGAAGGAGATATATTAAGATTATAAAAATCAACAAAGGAAATATGGCAGTTGTCTATCTTTAATTATATTTTTACCTCATTATAATCATTAATGGAGTCCCTAGATGGCACAAACAATGAACAACTCAATTCAAGTCCACCCACTGTCACCTCAGAAGAAAGACCTGGCAATCTACTTCTGAAAAATCAGTCACTGAAGCACAGTTCTACTCTGACACACATGGGGTTGCCATGAGTCAGATTCAATTCAGTGGCAACTGGTTTGGCTTTATTTTGGTATATTTAATAATATTCTCCTCCACTTCACTCATGCACCCACTCCCCAAACCTTGTCATCATCCAAAATTATTCTAAACTGAAAATCAAAACTCATTGCCTTCAAGTCAATTCCAACTCATAGTGACCCTATAGGACAGAGTAGAACTGCTCCATAGGGTTTTCAAGGCTGTAATCTTTATGGAAGCAAACTGCCACATCTTTCTACCACAGAGTGGCTGCTGGGTACGAACCGCCAACCTTTTGGTTAGCAGCCAAGCACTATAATCACTGCACCACCAGGGCTCCTTAAAATAGAGATACCCTACTTTCTGGCCACAATATCCTATTCCCACCACACCTGTACTTTGACTCCAATGACTTCAAAGCATTGATAACTCTACTTTATTGCCACCCATAAGCCCTTCCTGTATTAATTTTCCTCTCCACCCAGCTTATATTCATTGGTCTATCAGTTTAGTCTCTCCCTTGCTAATAATATCCTAAACTCCTTTCCCCCATTGTCATTCCATGACACAAATGCAGAAAATCCTCAAATTTGAGGGGAAATTGCCAAGATACCTGCTTAGTCAGACACACCATAATGTCCCCCTACAACAAAGATTTGAGAAACCAAGTGAAATGGATACAAATAACAACCATGGAACCCTGAGCATCAAATGGAAGTCTGAAGAATTAAAGCACCAAGTGGAAGGAGAGACAAAGCAAAAACATTTGACAAGGACATTTATGGATCATCAGCTCCTGGCCAGCCAGCCCATCACTCTGTGGCCATCTTGAGGTAAGGCAGACATCCCCAGATGAGGAGCACAGGAAGGCAACTTCTTGGAACTCACAACAGGAGACAGAGATACTGTGAAAACAAACTGGAATGAAATAAGGTGAAGAGGACTCAAACTAGATCTAAAAAGGGAAAGTATAGGAAGATGGTCAAAAGCTCCAGTGATCCTGGCGACCACACAGCAGGGAGGGAGCCAGGAAATAGGGATGGGACTACGTGATGTCTGACAGGACAGGAAATCCTCACTGCATAGTAAAACCACAGACAAACAACTAGAGATCCCCAACCCCACCAGCTTCGTGCAGCTTACCCCATTTCACATTTAATCAGGCCAAGCCCTGATCACTTGGTGTGGGCTGCCAGGGGCACCCTTGCACCCATACCCACTGACAGTCAGGCAAGCTCAGTGCACCTCCCACGTAGCAACCAGAGACATACTCCTGTACCTCCCACCCAATGACCAGCAGCATGCTCCCACTGTCCCCCAGGTGACCGGCGACATGCTTCCACAATTCCTTCCTGGCAGCCAACAGTATGCCTCCACGCTGCGTGCAAAGCAGCTAGTGACACACTTCCCCACATTCCCGCCCAGCAACCAGAGGTGCATGCCTATAGCCCTCGCCCGACGACCAGTGGGCATACTCACCACACCCACTGCCCAGTGACCACCAGGAGTGCTTCCTGCACCTCTGCCAGGTGACTAGCCAACAGGTGTCCAACAACAAACAGGCAATCTCTGTATCCTCACCCAACAACTGCTCGGCTGCAATGTCACCCATCCCATACCTAGATAGTTTCCACTGGCCAAACAAACATGCACTGAGATCCCTCAAACTTCCCCCCCCACTGAGACTTCAGTTTGTGTACGCACAAAGAGCCTACCCCATCTATTTGGGTATCACTGCTTCCCTGTGGCTACAAAGACATACTGCCCTGAACTCCAGAGGATACACAAACTGCACACCAATGCAGAGGCACCACACAGTCCCACCAGAGGTGTGGAGGGACCCTGACCACCCAAAACTTGACACCACACATCAGGGAAATGACCTGTTCTCATACCTCCACACAATCCTGTAAGGGAAGACATATATACCTAACAACGAAGGACTCACTTGTAGAACAACTAGAAAGAAAATCAACAGACAAGAGATCTAAATAACACTATTAACCAACAATAAAATATCAGTAATAGACAACTCAATGGCAGGACAAAGTGGAACTGAATCAATGGAAGAAAGAATCACTGAAATAGAGGACAAATCCCTTGAAACTAATTTGTTTGAGGAACAATCAGAAAAAAGGCTGGAAAAAAAAAATAAAAGCCTAAGGACTATGTGGAACACTATCAAGAGGAATAATACATGCGTGCTAGGAATTGCAGACAGTAAAGAGAGAAAAAATTGTACAGAGAGAAATTTTGAAGATAGATTGCCATAAAATTTCCCAAATATCATGAAAGATAAGAACATTTCTATTCACAAAGCTCAACAAGCCCCATACAGGATAGACCCCAAAAGAAATTCACCAAGATACATCATAATCAAATTTTCTAAAACCAAAGACAAGGAAAGAATTTTGACAGCAGCTCATGAAAAGTGAAATATCACTTACAGTGGGGCATTAATAAGGCTAAGCGATGATTTCTTTTCAGAAACCATGCATGCAAAAAGGCATTTGGATGACATATACAAAGTCCTGAAGAAAAGGATCACCAAGCAAGAAGCCCAGCCAGCAAAACTGTCTTTCAAAAATGAGAGTGAAACTAGGACATTCCCAGAGAAGCAGAAATTAAGACAATTTGTAAAAACCAGGCCAGCCTTACAAGAAATATTAAAGGGAGTACTTTGAACAGAGAACCAAAGATACAAGACAACAAACTGAGATAAAGACACACAAAATTATCACCCAGATCCCAAAACCCAAATAAAGACTTCACAAAAGTAAAATAAATCTACAAAATTGATTACAGAAAACCAGAGATGTTAAGCTGTCGATAACAATTTCAAAACAAAATGGAAAATAAACAGTATCGATATAGAATTTCCATACAGAGAGGAAGCCAAGGCTATTTCAAGATATAGAAGACTGTTTTAAACACAGGAGGATAAAGGTAAACTTCTGGGTAACCACAAAGAATATTAATAAATCTACTCACCAATGTAAAGAAGAAGAAAATCAAAAAGATTCAGTAAACACAAAAACAATAATAAATGATAGAAAAGAAAATACATATACAAAAAACTCAGCAGAGAAAATTAAGAGGAACAAAGAAACTATTAACACCACAAAAAAAAGTATAACAAAATGACAGCAGTGAATTCATACCTATCAATAATCACAGTGAATGTAAAGGGATAAAATGCACCAGTCAAGGGACAGAGAGCAGCAGAATGAATTTAAAAAAAAAAAACACCCATCAATATGTTGCCTACAAGAAACACACCTTAGACACAAAGATAAATAGGTCAAAAATCAAAGGATGGAAAAAAACATACCAAGTAAACAGTAATCAAAAGAGAGAAGTAGAAATATTGATTTCTAACAAAGTAGACTTTAAGCCAAAATCTATTATAATAGCCAAAGAAGGGCATTATATATTATTAAAGGGTCAATTTACCGAGAAGACATTATACTAATAAATACTTATGCACCCAATGCCAGAGCTCCAAAATATATAAAACAAATTCTAACAGAATTGAGAAGATCAATAGACAGTTCTACAATAATAGTAGGAAATTTTAACACACCACTTTTGACAATGAAAAGAACAACCAGAAAGAAAATCAGCAAAGAGACAAGAGACCTAAATAACACTATTAATCAACTCATCCTCATAGCCACATACAGAACACACCACTCAACAGCAGAACAATATACATTCTTCTCCAGTGCACATGGAACATTCTCTAGAATAGACCATATTTTAGGCCACAAAGCAAACCTCAATATATTTAAAAACATTGAAATCATACAAATCATCTTCTCTGAACATAACACTATAAATCTACAAATCAATTAACAAGAAGAACAAGGAAAATAAATTAAATACGTGGAAACTAAACAACACATTACAAAAAAAAACTATTGGGTCAGAGCAGAAATCAAAAGTGAAATTAAAAATTCTTAAAATCAAATGAGAATGAAAATACAATATACAAAAATCTTTGGGAAATGGCAAAGCAGTGTTCAGAGGGAAATTTACAGCAATAAATGCATACTTTAAAAAAGAAAAAAGTACAAAACCAATAACTTAACCCAACAACTCAAACAAATAGAAAAGGAAGAACAAATGAATACGAAACGTACCAGAAGACAGGAAACAAAGATTAGAGCAGAAATAAATTAAATAGAAAACAGAAAAACAATAGAAAGAATCAACAAGAGGAGAAGTTGATTATTTGAAAGGATCAATAAAATTGACAAACCTCTGGCCAAACTGACAAAGGAAAAGAATGAGAAGATGCAAATAACCAAAAAAAGAAATGAAACAGATAACATTACAACCGATCCAACTGAGACAAACAAGATCATAACAGAGTATTATGAAAAATTGTACTCCAAAAATTTAAAATCCTAGAAGAAATGGGCACATTTCTAGAACCACACTGTTGTTGCTGCTAGGTTCTGACACATACCGACCCTACGTACAACAAAACGGAACACTACCTGGTCCTGCACCATCCTTACAATCCTTTCTATGCCTGAACCCATAGTTGTAACCACTGTGTTGATCCATCCCGAGGGTCTTCCTCTTTTTCATTGACACTCTACTTTACCAACCATGATGTCCTTCTCCAGGGACTGATCCCTCCTGATAACATGTCCAAAGTAGGTGAGACGTAGTCTTGCCATCTTTGTTTTAAAGGAGCATCCTGGTTGTACTTCTTCCAAGACAGATTTTTTCATTCTTTTGAAATTCATGGTATAGTCAATTTTTTTCACTAACACCACAATTCAAAGGTGGCAATTCTGCTTCAGTCTTCCTTATTCATCACCCAGCTTTTGCATGCACTTGAGGCAATTGAAAACACCACAGCTTGAGTCAGGTGAACCTTAGTCTTCAAGGTAACATTTTTGCTTTTTAACACTTTAAAGGTCTTTTGCAGCAGATTTGACCAATGCAATGCATCTTTTGATTTCCTGACTGCTGCTTCCATGGCTGTTGATCGTGGATCCAAGTAAAATCAAATCCCTGACAACTTCAACCTTTTCTTCATTTTATCATGACATTACTTCTTGGTCCGTTTGTGAGGATTTTTGTTTTCTTTATGTTTAGGTGCAATCCATACTGAAGTCTGTGGTCTTTGATCTTCGTTAGTAAGTGCTTCAAGTCCTCTTCACTTTCAGCAAGTAAGGTTATGTCATCTGCACAAAGCAGGTTGTTAATGAGTCTTCCTCCAATCCTGATGCCCCGTTCTTCATATAGTCCAGCTTCTCGGATTGTTTGCTCAGTATAGAGATTGAACAAGTATGGTGAAACACACTACTTACCTAAACTAACACAAATAGAGGCAGAAAATCTAAATAGACCCATAACTGAAGACGTCATTAAAAAAAGTCCCCCTCCCCCTACAAAAAAAGCCATAGCTCAGATGGTTTCACCGGAATTCTACCAAATATTCAGAGAAGAGTTCACACCAATTCTACACAAACTCTTCCAGAATACAGAGAAAGAAGAAACACTCCCAAATTCATTCTATCAAGACAGCATAGCCCTGATGCCAAAGCTGAGTAAAGACAGTGCAAAAAAAGAAAACTACGGGCCAATATTCTTCATGAATATGGACACAAAAACTCTCAACAAAATTCTAGCCAACAGAATTCAACAGGATATCAAAAAAATCATACATCATGACCAGGTGGGATTCATACCAGGAATGCAAGTGTAGTTCAACGTTAGCAAATCAATCAATGTCATTTACCACATAAATAGAACAAAGGAAAGAATCACATGTTCATGTCAATCAAAGCAGAAAAGTCATTTGACACAATTCAACACCCCTTACTGACTGAAGAAAAAAAAAAAGAACTCTCAGCAAAATAGGAATTGGAGGAAAATTCCTCAACATAATTAAGGGCATATATACACAACTCCCAACATCATTCTCAATGGAGAAAGACTGAGAGCCTTCCCTTTGAGAATGAGAACGAGACAAGAATGCCCACATCACCCTGCTTATTCAATATTGTACTGGAAGTCTTAGCCAGCGCAATAAGGCAAGAGGAGAAATAAAAGGCATACAAATTGGTAAAGAAGAAGTAAAACTATCCCTATCGCAGATGGCATGATCATGTTGTTGTTGTTAGGTGCTGTCATGTCGGTTCTGACACAAAGCGACCCTATGCACAACAGAATGAAACACTGCCTGGTCCTACAGCATCCTCACTATCACTGTTATGCTTAAGCCTATTGTTACACCCACTGTGTCAATCCATCTCATTAAGGATCTTCCACTTTTTCACTGGCCCTCTACTTTACCAAGCATGATGTCCTTCTCCGGGGACTGGTCGCTCCTGAGAACATGTCCAAAGTATGTGAGATGAAGTTTCACCATCCTTGCTTCTAATGAGCATCCTGGCTGTTTCTTTCTAGCCAGATTTGTTCGTTCATTTGGCAGTTTATGGTATACTCAATATTCTTCACCAACATCATAACCCAAAGGCATCAATTCTTCCGTCTGCCTTATTCATTGTCCAGCTTTCGCATACATATGAGGCAACTGAAAACGCCTTAGCTTGAGTCAGCCACGTCTTAGTCCTTAAAGTGATATTGTTGCTTTTTAACACTTTAAAGAGGTTTTTCGCAGTAGATATGCCCAAAGCAATATGTCATTTGATTTCTTGACTGCTGTTTCCATAAGTGTTGATTGCGGATCCAAGTAATATGAAATCCTTAACAACTTCAATCATTTCTCCATTTATCATGATGCTGCTTATTGGTCCAGTCATGAGGATTTTTGTTTGAAGTTGAGGTGTAATCCATACTGAAGGCTGTGGTCTTCCACCTTCATCAGTAAGTGCTTCAAGTCCTCTTCATTTTCAGCAAGCAAGTTTGTGTCACTTGTGTAACACAGATTGTTAATGAGTCTTCCTCCAATTCTGATGCCCCATTCTTCTTAATATAGTCCAGCTTCTCAGATTATTTGCTCAGCATACACATTGAATAAGTATGGTGAAAGGATACAACCCTGATGTACACCTTTCCTGGCTTTAAACCATGTAGTATTCCCTTGTTCTGTTCAAATGACTACCTTTCGATCTATGTACAAGTTCTTCATGAGCACAATTAAGTGTTCTGGAATTCCAGTTCTTCACAATGTTATCCATAATTTGTTATGATCCCCGCAGTCGAATGCCTTTGCATAGTCAAAACACAGGTAAACATCTTTCTGGTTTCAACCAAGACCTATGTGACATCAGCAACTGAATCCCTGGTTCCACATCCTTTTCTGAGTCCAGCTTGAACTTCTGCCAGTTGCCTGTCAATGTACTGCTACAGCTGCTTTTCAATGATCTTCAGCAAAATTTTACTTGTGTGTGATATTAGCGATATTGTTTGGTAATTTCCACATTCGGTTAGATCACCATTCTTTGGAATACACATAAGTATGGATCTCTTCCAGTCAGCTGTCCAGGTAGCTGTCTTCCAAATTTCTTGGCATAGACAAGTGAGCACTTCCAGTGTTGCACCAGTTTGTTGAAACATCTCAGTTAGTATTTCATCGATTCCCGAAGCCTTGTTTTTCACCAGTTTTTTTTTAGTGCAGCTTGAATCTCTTCCTTCAGTGTCATGGGTTCCTGATCATATCTACTTTCTAAAACAGTTGGACACTGACAAATTCTTTCTGATATAGTTATTTTGTGCATTCCTTTCATCTTCTTTTGATGTTTCCTGTGTCATTTAATATTTTCAGTATTGCACCTTAAGGCTTGAATTTTTTGTTCAGTTCTTTCAGTGTGAGAAATGCCGAGCATGTTCTTTCCTTTTGGTTTTCTAAATCCAGATCTTTGCACATGTCTTTATAATTCTTTACTTTGTCTTCTTGAGCCACCCTTTTAAATCTTCTATTCAGCTCTTTTACTTCATCATTTCTTCCATTTGCTTTAACTACCTGATGTTCAAGAGCAAGTTTCAGCGGGAGGCGGGGCCAAGATGGCAGAATGGCCAGATGCTTCTGGCAATCCCTCTTACAACAAAGACCTGAAAAATCAAGTGAAACAATTATATTTATGACAAGCTAGGAGCCCTGAACATCAATGGCAAAGTTAGAAAATGGACTGAGTAGCAGGGAGTGAGAGAGAGATGGTTCAGAAGCGGAGAGGAGTTGCCAGACCTGAATTGCTGGGGTCCCTCAGGCACCATTCCCAGGAGCAGCTGTGGTGGGCCAGTAGTAGCATTCAGCTGCAGTTTCTTCAGGGAGAAGCAGCCAGCTGCACAGCCTACTCGCACCTCCAGAACCAGAGAAGAATGGTGCTCTTGGCAAAAGCTAAGTACTTGTGTATATTTTACTGTGCCCCCAGCCCCCAAACCAGCTTCAGTGGCTGCTGATTTCCCTGGGCCTGAGATAGGCCCTGTTGAGCATCCTGAGCCATGCTCCTGGCCTTGGAGAAGGAATAAATTCACATCAGTGAGAAAAGATAATTTGCCAGCTCCACTAACTGGGGGAGCTCAGGACAGAAGCAGCTCCTGTCCAGGTATAAGCAGTCTGTGGACTCTTAATAGCTTTTCCCCCTGAATGGACCTGTGTGGGCCTATTTCAGGAGAATAGGCCCTTGTTGGCAGACTGCAACTATTTAAGCTGTGTGGGGGAGAGGTGGGTGTTTGATATTTGACACTGCTTTGTGTATTAAACAGCGTCCTCACCTACCCACATCAGAGGCCAAAGGACTGGTGGCTCCATTCAGGTCACCCAGCCACACACAACAGGGGTCCAAAGATAAGCGGTACCTCCTAGCCCTTACAACCAAAAGCATTGGGTGCTCATGGCCCATCTGCAGAACCCACCCACCTGTACACTCTAGGGAACAGGGATGCACTTTCCTCAGAGACATTGGGGGACAGTTGTCAGCCCACTGCCTTGTTCAGAGTGTGACTCCCTGCTGCAATCAGATACTGGTACCTACACCAAACACCTCTGCACCTCTAAGACTGTATGACAGAGACTGTATCACACACTTGATGACCAGCTACCTGGACACCTGAGCTGAATCCACACAAGAAAAGTGAATGAACTCATAAGATCATATACCTGATAACAGCTCTAGCCATCTGGTGACAGGACGTCGGAGCTCCAAATGCAAAAATAATCAAGCTAGCTCACTCAAGCAACCCATTTGGGCAAATCAAAACAAAACAAAGCAAGAAACTGGGATACACTAAGGAAACATAAACTAATATAATAACTTATAGATGGCTTGGAAAAAACAGTCACTATCAAGCCACATAAAGAAACAGACCATGATTGCTTCAACAAGTTCTCAACACAGAGAATCAAAGGATCTTCTGGACGAAGGTGACTTCCTGGAGTTACTGGATGCAGAACACAAAAGATTAACATACAGAACTCTTCAAGACATCAGAAAGAGATCAGGCAATACACAGAACAAGCTAAGGAACACACAGATAAAATGGTTGAAGAAATTAAAAAGGTTATTCAAGAACGTAAGGAAAAATTTAATAAGCTGAGAGAATCCGTAGAGAGACAGCAATCAGAGATTAAGAAGATTAACAATAAAATTACAGAATTAGGCAACTCAGTAGAAAGTCAGAGAGCAGAATCAAGCAAGTGGAAGGGAGAATTAGTGACCTTGAAAATAAAGCACTCAGCACCAATGTATTTGGAGAAAAATCCAAAAAAACTTTTAAAAAATGAAGAAACCTTAAGAATCATGAGGGATTTTATCAAGAGAACTAACCTACGAGTGATTAGAGTACCAAAGCAGGGAGGAACAACAGAAAATACAGAGAAAATTGTTGAAGATTTGTTGGCAGAAAACTTCTCTGATATCGTGAAAGATGAGAAGATATCTATCCAAGATGCTTATCGAACTCCACGTAAGGTAGATTTTAAAAGAAAGTCACCAAGACATATTATGATCAAAGTTGCCAAAACTGAAGAAAAGGAGAGAATTACAAGAGCAGCTAGGGATAAACGAAAAGTCACCTACAAAGGAGAAAGTTAATAAGAATAAGCTCGGACTACTCGGCAGAAACCATGCAGGCATGAAGGCAACGAAATGACTTATATAAAGCACTGAAGGAAAAAAATTGCCAGCCAAGATTGATATATCCACAAAAACGGTTTCTCAAATATGAAGGTGAAATTAGGACATTTCCAGATAAACAGAAGTTTTGGGAATTCGTAAAAACCAAATCAAAACTACCAGAAATACTAAACGGAGTTCTTTGGTTAGAAAGTCAATAATATCAGGTATCAGCCCAAGACTAGAACACTGGACAGAGCAATCAGATGTCAACCCAGACAAGGAAACCACAAAAATAAATCAAGATTAAAAAAATGCTCAAAACAGGGAAACAGTGATATCTTAATGCAAAAAAGACAACATTAAAACAATAAAGAGGGGCTAAGAAATGTAGTCATAGATCTTTCATATGGAGAGGAAGACAAGGCAATATAAAGAAATAAAAGTTAGGTTTAAACTTAGAAATATAGGGGTAAATATTAACATAACCACAAAGGAGACTAACTATTCTACTCATCAAAATAAAATACAAGAAAAAAATAGAGACTCAATAGAAACAAAATCAACAACAACAAATAAGAGGAAAAGACAATATAGAAAGATAAACTACTCAGCACGAAAAATAAAGTAGGAAAAGGAAACTGTCAACAACACACAAAAAAAGACATCAAAATGACACCACTAAACTCATACCTATCCATAATTATGCTGAATGTAAATGGACTAAATGCACCAATAAAGAGACAGAGTGGCAGAATGGATAAAAAAACACAAACTGTCTATATGCTGCTTACAAAAGACACACTTTAGACTTAGAGACACAAACAAACTAAAACTGAAAGAATGGAGAAAAATATATAAGCAAACAACAATCAAAAAAGAGCAGGAGCAGCAATATTAATTTCTGACAAAATAAAGGATAAGGAAGGACATTATACAATAATTGAAAGGACAATATACCAGGAGGATATAACCAAATTAAATATTTACACAGCCAGTGACAGGGCTGCAAGATACATAAAACAAACTCTAACAGCATTGAAAAGTGAGATAGAGAGTTCCACAATTACAGGAGAAGACTTCAACACACCACTTTTGGTGAAGGACAGGACATCCAGAAAGAAGCTCAGTAAAGACACGGAAGATCTAAATGCCACAATCAACCAACTTAACCGTATAGACATATGCAGAACATTCCACCAAACAGCAGCCAAGTACGCTTTCTTTTCTAGCACACATGTAACATTCTCTGGATTAGACCACATATTAGGTCATCAAGCAAGCCTTAGCAGAATCCAAAACATCGAAATATTACAAAGCATCTTCTCTGACCATAAAAGTGGAAATCAATAACAGAAAAAGCAGGGAAAAGAAATCAAACACTTGGAAACTGAACAGTACTCTCTTCAAGCAAAGACTGGGTTAGAGAAGACATAGAGGATGGAATAAAGAAATTCATAGAATCCAGTGAGAATGAAAACACTTCCTACCAGAACCTTTGAGACACAGCAAAAGCAGCACTCAGAGGTCAATTTATTTCAATAAATGCACACATACAAAAAGAAGAAAGGCTCAAAATCAAAGAATTATGCCTACAACCTGAACAAATAGAAAGAGAGCAACAAAATAAACCCTCAGACACCAGAAAAAAAGAAATAATAAAAATTAGAGCAGAGACAAATGAAATAGAAAACAGAACAACTGAAAGAGTTAACAAGACCCAAAGCTGGTTCTTTGAAAAATTAACAAAATTGATAAACCACTGGCCAAACTAACAAAAGAAAAACAGGGGGGGAAGCAAATAACCCAAATAAGAAATGACATGGATGATATTACAACAGACCCAACTGAAATTAAAAGAATCATATCAGATTACTATGAAAAATTATACTCAAACAAATTTGAAAACCTAGAAGAAATGGATCAATTCCTACTAAAAAAAATTTTTTTTTTTTTTTACCTACCTGAACTAACACAAACAGAGGTAGAACAACTAAAATAGACCCATAACAAAAGAAGAGATTGAAAAGGTAATCAAAAAACTCCCAACAAGAAAAAAGCCCTGGCCCAGACACCTTCACTGCAGAGTTCTACCAAACTTTCAAAGAAGCGTTAACACGACTATTACTAAAGGTATTTCAGAACATAGAAAAGGACAGAATACTCCCAAACTCATTTATGAAGCTAGCATATCCCTGATACCAAAACCCGATAAAGACACCACAAAAAAAAAGAAAATTATAGACCTATATCCCTCATGAACTTAAAAAACTTAGATGTAAAAATCCTCAACAAAATTCTAGCCAACAGAATTCAACCACATATGAAAATAATAATTCACCATGACCAAGAGGGATTCATACCAGGTTGCAGGGATGGTTTGAAATTAGAAAAACAATTAATGTAATCCATCATATAAATAAAGCAAAAGACAAGAACCAAACAATTTTATCAATGGATGCAGAAAAGACGTTTGACAAAGTTCAACACCCATTCATGATAAAAATTCTCAGCAAAATAGGAATAGAGGGAAAATTCCTCAACATAAAAAAGGCCATTTATACAAAGCCAACAGCCAACATCATTCTAAATGGAGAGAGTCTGAAAGCATTCCCCTTGAGATCAGGAACCAGACAAAGATGCCCTGTATCACCAGTCTTATTCAACATTGTGCTGGAGGTCCTAGCCAAAGCAATTAGGCTAGATAAAGAAATAAAGGGCATCCGGATTGGTAAGGAAGAAGTAAAAGTATCTCTATTTGCAGATGACATGATCTTATACACAGAAAACCCTAAAGAATCCTCAAGAAAACTACTGAAACTAATAGAAGAGTTCATCAGAGTATCAGGATACAAGATAAACATACAAAAATCAGTTGGATTCCTCTACATCAACAAAAAGAACATCAAAAAGAAAATCACCAAATCAATACCATTTACACTAGCCCCCAAGAAGATAAAATACTTAGGAATAAATCTTACCAGAGATGTAAAAGACCTATACAAAGAAAACTACAAGACACTACTGCAAGAAACCAAAAGGGACATACATAAGTGGAAAAAACATACCTTGCTCATGGATGGGAAGACTTAACATTGTAAAAATGTCTGTTCTACCAAAAGTGATCTATAGATACAATGCAATTCCAATCCAAATTCCAACAACATTTTTTAATGAGATGGAGAAACAAATCACCAACTTCATATGGAAGGGAAAGAGGCCCCGGATAAATAAAGCATTACTGAAAAAGAAGAAGAAAGTAAGATGCCTCACTCTGCCTGATTTTAGCACCTATTACACTGCCACAGTAGTTAAAACAGCCTGGTATTGGTACAAAAACAGATACATAGACCAGTGGAAAAGAACTGAGAATCCAGACATAAATCCATGCACATATGAGCAGCTGATATTTGACAAAGGCCCAAAGTCAGTTAAATGGGGAAAAGAGTCTTTTTAACAAATGGTGCTGGCATAGCTGTATATCTATTTGCAAAAAAAATGAAACAAGACCCATACCTCACACCATGCACAAATACGAACTCAAAGTGATCAAATACCTAAATATAAAATCTAAAACAATAAAGATCATGGAAGAAAAAATAGAGACAATGTTAGGAGCCATGATACATGGCATAAACAGTATACAAAACATTACTAACAATGCAGAAGAGAAACTAGATAACTGGGAGTTCCTAAAAATCAAACACCTATGCTCATCCAAAGACTTCACCAAAAGAGCAAAAAGATTACCTACAGACTGGGAAAAAATTTTTAGCTATGACATTTCTGATCAGTGTCTGATCTCTAAAGTCTACATGATACTGCAAAAACTCAACCACAAAAAGACAAATCACCCAATTAAAAAATGGGCAAAGGATGCGAACAGACCCTTCACTAAAGAAGACATTCAGGTAGCTAATAGATACATGAGGAAATGCTCACAATCATTAACCATTAGAGAAATGAAAATCAAAACTACAATGAGATTCCATCTCACTCCAATGAGGGTGGCATTAATCCAAAGAACACAAAATAATAAATGTTAGAGAGGTTGTGGAGAGACTGGAACACTTATACACTGCTGGTGGGAATGTCAAATGGTACAACCACTTTGGAAATCGATTTGGCAGTTCCTTAAAAAGCTAGAAATAGAACTACCATACAATCCAGCAATCCCATTCCTTGGAATATATCCTAGAGAAATAAGAGCCTTCACACGAACAGATATATGCACACCCATGTTTATTGCAGCACTGTTTACAATAGCAAAAAGACGGAAGCAACCACGGTGCCCATAGGTGGATGAATGGATAAATTATGGTATATTCAAACAATGGAATACTATGCATCGATAAAGAATAATGGTGAATCTGTGAAACATTTTGTAACATGGAGGAATTTGGAAGTCATTATACTGAATGAAATTAGTCAGTTGCAAAAGGACAAATATTATATAAGACCACTATTATAAGAACCCAAGAAACAGTTTAAACAGTGAAGAAAATATTCTTCGATGGTTATGAGGGTGGGGGGGAGTGAAGGTGGCAGAGGGGTATTCACTAATTAGATAGTAGATAAGAACTACTTTAGGTGACGGGAAAGACAACACACAATACAGGAGAGGTCAACACAACTGGACTAAACTAAAAGCAAAGAAGTTTCCTGAATACATTGAACACTTCGAAGGCCAGCATAGCAGGGGTGGGGGTTTGGGGACCATGGTTTCAGGGGACCTCTAAGTCAATTGGCATAATAAAATCTATTAAGAAAATATTCTGCATCCCACTTTGGAGAATGGCATCTGGGGTCTTAAATGCTACCAAGTGGTCATCCAAGGTGCATCAACTGGTCTCAACCCACCTGGAGCAAAAGAGAATGAAGAACACCAAAGACAGAAAGAACCACATAAAGCAGAGACTACATTAACCTGAGATGAGAAGAACTAGATGGTGCTCGGCTACAACTGATGACTGCCCTGACAGGGAACACAACAGAGAACCCCTGAGGGAGCAGGAGAGCAGTGGGGTGCAGACCTCAAATTCTCATAAAAAGACCAGACTTAATGGTCTGACCAAGACTAAAAGGACCTGGGAGGTCACGGTCCCCAGATCTTTTGTTAGCCCAAGACAGGAACCGTTCCCAAAACCAACTATTCAGACAGGGATTGGACTGGACTATGGGGTAGAAAACGATACTGGTAAGAATGAGCTTCTTGGATCAAGTAGACATGTGAGGCTATGTTGGCATCTCCTGTCTGAAGGGGAGATGAGAGTGTAGAGGGGGTCAGAAGCTGGCCAAATGGACACGAAAAGAGAAAGTGGAGGGAAGGAATGTGCTGTCTCATTAGGGGGAGAGCAATTAGGAGTATATAGCAAGGTGAGTCGGAATCGACTTGACAGCACTGGGTTAGCAAGGTGTTTATAAATTTCTGTATAAGAGTCCAACTTGATTTGTAACTTTCACTTACAGCACAATAAAAAAGAGAAAGTTTCAGAGTCTCTTGTGACATCCATTTCGGTCTTTTCTTTCTTTCCTGTCTTTTTAATGACCTCTTGCTTTCTTCATGTATGATGTCCTTGATGTCATTCCACAAGTCCTCTGGTCTTCAGTCATTAGTGTTCAAGGCATCAAATCTATTCTTCAGATGGTCTCTAAATTCAGGTGGGATATACTCAAGGTCGCACTTTGGCTCTCGTGGACTTGTTCTAATTTTCATCAGCTTCAACTTGAACTTGCATATGAGTAATTGATTGTTCCACAGACAGTGCCTGGTCTTGTTCTGACTAATGATATCAAGCTTTGCCATATCTTCTTCCACAGATGTAGTCGATTTGATTCCTGTATATTCCATCTGGTGAGGTCCTTGTGTATAGCTGCCATTTATGTTGTTGAAAAAAGGCATTAGCAATGAAGAAAGTCACTGGTCTTGCAAAATTTTATCATGCAATCTGGCATCGCTTCTGTCGCCAAGGCCATATTTTCCAAATATTGAGCCTTCTTCTTTGTTTCCAACTTTCGCATTCCAATCACCAGTAATTATCACTGCATCCTGATTGCGTGTCCGATTAATTTCCAACTGCAGAAGTTGGTAAAAATCTTTAATTTCTCCATCTTTGGCCTTAGTGGTTGGTGCATAAATTTGAATAATAATCATATTAACTGGTCTTCCTTGTAGGCATCTGGATATCATCCTATCACTGACAGCATTGTGCTTCAGGACAGATCTTGAAATGTACTTTTTGATAATGAATGTAATGCCATTCCTCTTCAAATTATCATTCCTGTCACAGTAGACTGTGTGATTGTCTGATTCAAAATGGCCAATGCCAGTCCATTTCAGCTCACTAATGCCTAGGATATCAGTGCCCATGCGTTCTATTTCATTTTTAACAATTTCCAATTTTTCTAGATTCATACTTCGTACATTCCACATTCCAATTATTAATGGATCTTTGCAGCTGTTTCTTCTCATTTTGAGTCAAGTCATATCAGCACATGAAGGTCCTGAAAACTGACTCCATCCACGTCATTAAGGTCAACTCTACTTTGAAGAAGCAGCTCTTCCTCAATCACCTTTTGAGTGCCTTTCAACCCCTGGGGCTCATCTTCTGGCACTGTGTCAAACAACGTTCCACTGCTATTCATAATGTTTTCACCAGCTAATTCTTTTCGGAAATAGACCACCTGGTCCTACTTCCTAGTCTGTCTTAGTCTGGAAGCTCAGCTGAAACCTGTTCGCCATGGATGATCCTGTTGGTATTTGAATACCAGTGGCATAGCTTTCAGCATCACTGCAACATGTAAGCTCCCACAGTGTGACAAACTGACAGACACATCGGGGTATATGTGTATAGGAAGGCACATGTAAGTATATAGGTGTGTATATATAGGTTTATTTGTAAGCGTATGTACATACATGCTTCTATGTGCTGCATATATAATCATATATATAATAAAGTACATGGGGGCACAATTGCGGATACTTCCTAGACATAACTAAACACCTTACGGGTTTGCTTTACTGAAATATTGTTCTACATCCTAGTTTGGTGAGTAATGTCTGGGGCCTTAAAGCTTGCGAGTGACCACAACTATTAGTCTGTATTCACCCATTGCCGTTGATATGGCCTCATCTGGCCTGAGACCAGAAGAACTAGATGGTGCACGGCTACCAGTATCAATCGTTTGGACCAGGGACACAATAGATGGTCCCAGATAGAATGATAGAAAAGTGTAGAACAAACCATAAATTCCTTTAAAAGGCCATACTTTCTGGACGGACAGAGACTAGAGAGCCCCCAAGGCTACCATCCTGAGGTACCCTTTAAAGTAGGAACTGAACCCACCTCTGGAGATCACCCTTCAGCCAAATAGTAGGTTAGCTCATAAAATAAACAATATCACCTGTGAGTACAGTGCTCCTTTAACCCTTTTGTGAACCAATTATTTTCTGCTTTGAATTATTTGTTGATATCATGTGTTTTCATTAATTTGCCTGCCTGCTACTTTGAAAATATACTGAGCTTGTTTCCTCTCTCCTTTCTATTTCCTGTTTATCTGTCTTTCCCTAAATTGGATGTTGAACTCCTAGTGATGCAGGATTGCAACCTGCTTATTATTATATTATATCAGAAATAACAGCATGCCTGATACATGAACAGTTTTTTTTTCAATAAAATATACGTTAACAATGAAAGATCAGTAACTCCGTTATTCCTAAGGGTTGATAGCAAACCTCAGCGTTTGTTTTCAGATTATTGTGACCTAAAAATTCTCTCAAAAACAAAACAAAACTAGGAAATACTATTTGAAATTACAAAAACAGAATAATGGTATATGGATTTTGAGATAGGTAGGAACCTGATGGGGCCCTGGTTGCATAGTGGTTAAGGGCTCTGCTGCTAACCGAAAGGTTGGCAGTTCCAATCTACCAGCCACTCCTTGGAAACCCTATGGGGCAATTCTGCTCTGTCCTATAGGGTTGCTATGACTCCACAGCATATAGTTTTTTTAATGGGGAACCTGATAGGAGACCTGGTGGTGCAGTGGTTAAAGCACTCAGCTGCTAATTGAAAGGTCAGCAATTCAAACTCCGTGGGAGAAAGATTTGGCAGTCTGCATCCGTAAAGCCTTGGAAAACCTATGGGGCAGTTTTATTCTGTCCTATAGGATCGCTACGAGTCAGAATCAACTCGAGGGTAATGGGTTGGAGAACCTGATATGGCAGCTAGGAAAATCTTCTAAAGTGGAATAAGGGAAGTGACTACATACTGTAAATGTTGCTATTAGGAAGGAGAGCAACAGGGAACGTTGCCACAGCAAATGGGCTTTGAGCATAAATGTTTCCAGAAATTGTGCATCACTTCAGCAGAGGAAATTAAGATACAGATGCAGAATGGAAATGATAAGCCAGTTTGCCACAGATTTGGAAAAGCTGTTGTGAAGGAAGTTTCAACAACAAAAAGCAGTGCCCTGTGTTTGCAAATATATGCATGCAGACAAGTAAGCATTCAAAATAAGTGACCTAAGTCCTGATCCAGCTCTCCCACCTTTGTGTGTTACTTTCAAGAAAGAATTTCACTTCTCTGTGCCTCAGTTCTCCATTTAAAAAAGGTAGATAATACTAGCTATTGTTTTAAGTAAGCCTGTTGTCTTCCTTAATCTGATTAAGCTTCATTTTACAAGGCAGACAATAAAAGGGAGATCTTTATGAGAGGTATCCTATGTCTTAGGCCCCAACCATTAGCTCCTGAGATTCATTTCCCCTATGGCACCGTTTCAGTGACTCCTGGAGGTTGTCCCTCCAGTGCCAATCTCAAAGACTCAGGGTTTGGTTTTGTTACAGGAATTGGTGGGTATCTTTAGAACCTCATGGAAAACTGAAACAAGTTTAAAGAACCAAAGATACATGTATCTTTTTACTCCCTCTGAAAGTCCTTATCCCATAAATTCTATTCTCCTACCTTTAGACAACCTGTGACTACATTCTCTGAATTTTAATTCAATAAAAACTGCTTCTACTGTAGTTTCTTCCATTTACTCTTTAGATTTATATTATGCTAATTCCTATAAGACATCCTACAATGCACAGTGATTTATCACTTTGATTTTGTTTTTATAATTTTCTAAGTGCCTCCCATGTACCTCCATTATGAATCCCATAGGTACCTTGATCGATTAATTTTTATTTTTCTTTGATATTGCTGAGTTGGATTTCCCTTAAAAATATCATTACATGTTTTTCTACTTCTCCTTACTATTTTTTTTTCAAACTTTGTCACAGAATTTTTTTAAAACCTTAGAGAAAAAAAAAAGCTGATTGTAACAGTGCATGCTATACACTCTTCCAAACAGGACAATAAAGTTCAAATCAGAGCATCATTTAAAATGAAAAGACCAAACAGCAATGGGAAAGACTGTACTTAGACAATAATTCAATATATTTGTCTCTTTGTTCCAAGAAGTTGACTACAAATCCAATGTCCTCCATTATATCAAGGTGAAAGCATAACAAACAGAGATGAGATTTTAAAAAGGCACATACCCTTCAAATGCTTTAGAATTAGCCTACATAAAAACACTGTAGAAACAAACCATTTTAAATCATTATGTACACTGTTGCTTTTTCTAGTTTTATATATATATATATGTACACATCTATGTCGTATTAAATATTGACAAAATTCTCCTTGCAAGTTTCATAAGGGCCATCCCTTAGAAAGACATTTACAGTAATCATTGGGTTTTACGGAAATACTAGCACTTTGAAGGTCTCAGTGCTCCTTGGGCACACATATTGATTACCACCCTAAAGGAAAACCCTGACAATTTAAAATAATAGCTGGATCCAGGTGTGACTGGAGGAGAACTTCAAGAAGAAAAGGAAATTCATATGCTTTTGAGGTACTACTAGATATCAAGTGTTATCATATTTATTTCTTTTCCATTTCAAACAGTCTGTGAGAAAACTGAGGCTAAGAGGGGGTAAGTAATTTGTCCAAGATCATAAAGCCAAAAGAAATGTAGCCAGTATTCAAGCCAGGATTCTGACGAGAAGTCCATACTCCCTTTATCAGGTTGTGCTTCACTAATACAAGATCCTTCTCATTCTCATAAAATATCTCGACGGGCCTGTCTAAGCAAGAATCCCTTCGTCCAAGCCCCGCTCCACTTCTTTCTGCTTACCTGAAATTGTATCTCCATTAGCCTGGTAATAGGATCAGAAGACAAAGGCTTTAGAAAGAAGGTCACTGAGATTTTTTACCTGAAGTGCAAGGACTGCTTGCCTTTGTGATGCCTTCTCCAGAGCAAACGTTAGTTGATCACATATGACGAACTATTGCTTTAAAATGTACCAAATCTGGTGTATGCGATTGGCAGATAAGATTCACGGAACTACAAAAAAGACATCCAAAATAGTAATAAAAAAAAAAAAAAGTAAGGGGCAGGAAATAAGAGGTAGACTGTGAGTAGAGAAGGCAGTTTGAGAGGTAGGAACTGTTTTAGAAATGTGGTGAAAGGAAAAGGACAGAAGCCCAGAAAATATGGCAGCTCTGAAATTTTCTGACCAAGGGGCAGGAGGATAAGGACCTTACAGAAGACCTCATAGAAGTACCATGGAAGGAAATTATTTTTAATAAAAGATATCCACACATAAAAAGGGATTTCAACTCACCCATGCTCAACACAAAATGATGATTCTTAAAACCAAAGAAACAATATAGATGTACATATGCATAATTTATATGTTCTTGTCCTACCTTGCCACTATTGTTTTTTTCCTGTCAGTGGCATGATATAGTAGGAAGCATTCTGAACTCATGATCAGGAGCCTAAACTAAGCCATCTAGCTGTCCCAATAGCATTTTTAAACCAACATGTTTAATACTGAAGTTATTGTCTCTTTCCCCTCCTCCATGACCTCCTGTATTTTCCCTGTCTTGGAGATGAACTTATCATTCTTAAGTAACTCAAGCCAGAAATTTAGGAGTCATTTCAGAGTCTTTTTTCCCTTTCTCAGATTTACATTCAATCAATCACTAAGTCTGTCAATTCTACCTGTAAGCATTTCTCAAATATCTCCCTCTTCTCCATCCCCATTAAAATATTTCATTCAGGCATTCGTTATTTTCTTATGAATAATCATAATACTTCTACATTTATAATATTCCACATATCTGTTTGATATACTTCCCTGTTTAAAATCCTTTAGTGGCTCACCATCTTTTTCAAGATAAAATTCCAACATTTGAGTATGATGTACAAGACCCTTCACAATGTAAGTTTCTACTTGGCAATTCAGTCTCATCTCTGGCCATGCAGACTACACTGCAGGCACATCAAATCATTTGTACTTCTTTGTGCACAGAATACTATCCTTTATCCATGTGTCTTTACCTCAAATGTCATGCCAACCCCCACCACCCCTTCTGCTTGTCCTATAAGATTCACATCCCTTAAGTAATATATTGTGCTTCTCTGCAACCAACACTAAACCAAAAAATAAATCATTGTAATCAAGTCAATTCCAAGTAACGGTGACCCCACGTATTAACAGTAGAACTGTTTCATAGGGTTTTCTTGGCCATAATTTTTTCAGGAGCAGATCTCCAGGCCTTGCTTCTGCAGGTTGCTAGGTGGGTTTGAACCACCAATCTTTTGTAGTTCAACTCAAACTGTTTGTGCCACCCAGGGACCTAAGCAACACCATTATTGCTGTTAAGTGCCTTGAGTCAATTTTTGACTAACAGCAACCACATATGACAGAGTAGAACTGCCCCATAGGGTTTCCTAGGCTGTAATCTTTACAGGAGCAGATCGCCACTGGGTGGGTTCAAACTGCCAAGTGCTTAGCAGCCAAGTGCTTAACTATTGCACCCCCAGGTCCCCTTAACCAACACTAATCTCAACAAATTATAAGTAATTATACGTATGAGTGAATAAATGAATGAAGAAATATAATGTTAGATCCTGACTCTATCATTTACTAATCTTAAACCACTTAACCTGTCAGAATCTCAGTTTCCTCAGCTGAAACAACTGTCAGAAATTAAGCAACATCCCAGGGCAAAAATCACTGACTGCATGTGTGACTCGGTAAAACAATCTAGGAGACAGTACTATTTCCCTGGATGTTTGCACTCAAGTCCTTGAAAAGGATTCTTGGAGAAGCCCTTTAACTAATCCTCAGGCCCCACTCCAAGTCAGCTCTTTGTCATTGTTTACTTTTTTCATGCATATTGATTGATATGCCTCAACCTATTTGTCATATATATTTCTGCCCAATCTGAATACGGAAAGTGACATCAGTCACCAATTCTTACCCGTCTTCAAATAACACCAAGGAGAAACTTGCTACAACTCTCTTCAATGTACAGTATGCTAAATTCCTTTGTCTGGGCAGATATTCGATCTCTTCTAGACCTAGTATCTTATTTAGGAAGACCGGCCCTGTGGTTATAACCAAAGCTCTGATAGCTGCTCTGAGTCTGAAAAAAGCTTCTGGTTTCTGCTTCTACACAAACATTTCTCTGAAATCTTGGGTTATGCTTTCCAACACAAGACTTGCTTTCTTCCATGTTTAATACAACCACCACGGTTTATTTTCTCAAATATCAACTATAATATGTAGGTTCTCCAGAGCAGGTCTCAAGGTATTCATGTGCATATGAATAATTGAGAAAATGCTTTCAAGAGAAACCAGTAGGAGAGTCAGGGAAATAGGCTAGGACAGGGTAGGCATTATGGAAGAAAGCTGTAGTTTCAGCAAGGAAGGACCAGCTACAGCCCAGTTAGGCCCATTGGGAATGGGAGGGCCATTTCAAATTGAAGCTGCTTGGATTGTCCAAGGGCAATAGTCCTGAAAAAGTTGCAAGTGTAAAATATTAGTTCACTGCACTTGCATTAGTTGGAGGAGGGGCACAATGAGTAAACTTTAAAAAGAAATCCCAGGAGATCTGCATGGAGCACAAACAACCATCAACTACATTCTCTCTGATCATACTTCATCAGACTCCAACAGCATCATGTAACCAGCAGTTACTCAACAAATATCAGCTAATAATTATCAAATTATAATCAATGAAACCTCAACTAATAAAAGAATGGAACCCCTTCTCTAGGTCTTTAGTTTCTGTTGTATTTACCTAGGAAACCCTGGTGGCATAGTGGTTAAGAGCTACAGCTGCTAACCAAAATGTTGGCAGCTCAAATCCACCAAGCATTCCCTGGAAACCCTATGGGGCAGCTCTACTCTGTCCTATAGGGTCGCTATGAGTCAGAATTGACTCGATGGCAATGGGTTTGTTTTTTTAGTTTTATATTTAACTAGGTTGCTCACCTTGATAACATTTCAGAGTTTGAATGGCATTTTTGATACATAGGGATACAACAACGTCCATACTATAGGATACAAAACAAACAACAACAACAACAAAAAAACAAATCTGCTGCTGTTGAGTCAATTTCAACTCACAGTGACTTTACATATCGTCCCCTAAATAAGCCTGAAAGCTTAAACACTCCCCATAATACATTTCTACTTATTTCTAAATAAATGAAGGTGATAAATAGACTTCTCAAGGAAGGTTTGGTTATAGACATAAAAACAAATTCTAAACTACGGTGAAGTGGAAAAAGAATGAATTTGGAAGCATAATTTGTACTTCATCAGGATACAGCTGACTACTGAACCTAAGGGTTTAAATAACTATACTTCTATCTTAGAATTTACATACAATTTCTATTCATAGTTCTCTAGTATTTATAGTTAAATTGAAAAATACATCTTCTTTATTGCCAAGTTTGAACCAACTTAAAAAAATATTAAAAAAAATAATAAAATACTCTGGGACTCTTTTGGACCAAATATAAATGCAATTTAACTATTCTTGTATTCATTTGCAACTTCCTTGCCCAAAAATTCAAGATAAAGGGACTATTAATTAAAATGCTACCTCAAGGAGAAGCAGTATCAAGACATTCACCAGAGCTTCTACTGATGGATGAGTAAGAACTTAAAGAATCACTGCTTTGATCATTGCCTTAAATTGCTCAGAGAGAGTTAGTAAATTCAAATCTGGTTGTCATTATCAAGAATATAATTAGTAAGTTTAATTTTATATATTTTAAAAAAATGAACCCTGCTCTCTAAGAGGGGCAGAGACTGTACTCTCACTTAATCAAAATTGATTCTCAGATTCTGTCACAGACACGGCACATAGAGACTCACTATACATTTAACGAATGCTGTAAAAGTCAAATATTTATTGGGTCACACTATACATAGTACTTTGGTAGTCTTTCAGGAGCCATATATTTGTTGAAGAGGAAACAAAGGTGCAGTACACACACACACACACAAAGAAAATTGCAGCAATTTTAAAATTATATATAATCAAGCACTACATGGTATAATTCACATTTTAAGAGCCACAGGAAAAAAGGGAAGACCATACAGCCTGAAACAAGTGGAACAGACTTCATAAAAATTATGAGACTTAGAGTTGGAACTTAACGGATATGGCAGATTTAGAATAAGGAGAGAAATAGCATAGGCATTCCAGGGGAACTCGTGATTATGACATACTGACTGGTAGAATACCCTTCCAATCTTCCTTCCTCACTGCTACAAGAGTGATGTTTCTAAAGTACAAATTTCTACCCACTTGTGCTTATGCATCATTCTTCAGACTCATTGCTCTTCTTGTATTTCCCCTAATGCACCAAGCTCTTTCACATATACCTCTTCACCTTGCTTAAGCAATATATTGTGTCTGCAGTGTCTGTCCTCTCACCAAGCTCTTAGCTCTAAAGCCTCCTAGGGACTATTTTTTTAAGACTCAAGCTAAACATTTCACTTTTGTGAAGCCTTTTCTTACCTCCTTTTCTACATGAAATTCAATCCCCACTCCAAATGATCCCACTCTAACCTGTTGGAATCTTATTATACCACTTTTACCACTTCAGAGCATTAAATTATTTATATGTGTTTCTCATTAGACTGAAAGTACCTCAAGGAAAGGGATATTTTATTCATTTTGAATCTTTAATATACGAACAAATAAGTTTATAAATGTTTGATAAATGAAGAAATGATTGTGAGGAAAAGGGGGAAGGAGTGCAGTCAGCCTTGCCAAAGCAGAGGGTTTGTACAGGAGAAAGAAGAAACAAAGGCATATATTATGGAGACTATTGCATGTTAGGTTCAGAAGTTTGGGCTCTGAATCAGGGGTGTGGTAGAGATCAGAATATCCTTTATCAGGAAAAAGGGGTATCAATACAGCATGTGCACTCTAGAGGAAATACACCAAAAGAAGATGAGAAGACTGATGCAATTGAATTTCAAGGGTTTACATGAGGAAAGACTTTCCTGCCACAGACCGCTGGACTATGGTCAAATTAACTGCATTATTTTTTTTTTATATTAACTTTTATTGAGCTTCAAGTGAACGTTTACAAATCAAGTCAGTCTGTCACATATAAGTTTACATACATCTTACTCCGTACTCCCACTTGCTCTCCCCCTAATGAGTCAGCCCTTCCAGTCTCTCCTTTCGTGGCAATTTTGCCAGCTTCCCACTCTCTCTATCCTCCCATCCCCCCTCCAGACAGGAGATGCCAACACAATCTCAAGTGTCCACCTAATATAATTAGCTCGCTCTTCATCAGCATCTCTCTCCCACCCACTGTCCAGTCCCTTTCATGTCTGACCAGTTGTCTTCGGGGATGGTTCCTGTCCTGTGCCAACAGAAGGTCTGGGGACCATGGCCGCCGGGATTCCTCCAGTCGCAGTCAGACCATTAAGTACGGTCTTTTTATGAGAATTTGGGGTCTGCATCCCACTGATCTCCTGCTCCCTCAGGGGTTCTCTGTTGTGCTCCCTGTCAGGGCAGTCATCGATTGTGGCCGGGCACCAACTAGTTCTTCTGGTCTCAGGATGATGTAGGTCTCCGGTTCATGTGCCCTTTCTGTCTCTTGGGCTCTTAGTTATCGTGTGACCTTGGTGTTCTTCATTTTCCTTTGCTCCAGGTGGGTTGAGACCAATTGATGCATCTTAGATGGCCGCTTGTTAGCATTTAAGACCCCATACGCCACATTTCAAAGTGGGATAACTGCATTATTTTTAAAGTGAACTCTGCTTAAAGGAATCAGAGGGACTTCTGGGGGATATAACAAACAAATGATTGGCAGGGAGTTTAAAGATATGTAAACTCACAGAGACAAAGACAATGGAAAATAAGACAATAGAAACATAATTTTGAAAGCCATAAAGCAGCTAGACAAATAGTAACTGATATAGAAAACTTAATAAAGGAATAGGGGAATCTAAGAAACAACCCATTTTACCTTGCAAAAACTCCAAAAACATCAAGAATTGCCAACACTGGGTATCTGTTGAAGTAAGACTAGAAATAGAGCTAAAACTTCTTAAAAATCTGTCCAAGGAGCATATATATCCTTAGATCTCCTCCTTCACTCTGTACATCAGATAACTGCTACCCATCCAATCTAGCAAAAGATTGGAGATTTATTCTCTGCAGGAGGAAAATGGGAAGGTTTCTGGAGTACAGGACAAAGTTAAGAGTGTGATACCATACTGTAAAATAGAAATTAAATAAACATTTGCATACCTCAGTCCACTTTCCCCACTTAACTGTCAGAATGCCAGACAGGTATGTACCCTGCAGCTAAAGTACTTGAGGATCTTTCTCTGCAGGATGTGACTAGCCCTCTCTCCAAAAGATCAAAAGATATTTATTCCAGTTTCTCCAATGAATCGACTCAGACAGATCACCTTACAATGAAGCCCATGATTGGCAAGTCCCATTCAAGGCCTTCACCCAGGTTTTAACTTAAATATGAGCAAACAATCAAAGATTAACAAACACCTGATGAATGCTTCTACAAGATGGAGTATAAAACTAAACAAACAAACAAAAACATGGATACAGGAAAGATAATTCCAAAAAGTAATTGTTAATAGCCTCTGACAGATGAGACAATATTGCATTCATTAAATAGAAGGAAATTATAAAATTTGGCCAGAGAACAAAAAATGACCTAAAATATGATAGCAGAAATGAAAATCTGAATAGAAAGATTGTAAGGTAAAGTGAGAAAACTACTCATAAAGAAAGCAAAAAAAAAAAAAAAAAAAAACCTTAAGAAAATTAGAGAACTCATTCAGCAGGCCCAACATCTGAATAATAGGATTTCTAGAAAGACCAATAAGAGAAAATCATTAATAAAATAATTTAAGAAACTTTTCAAAAATTGAAGGACGTGAGTTTCCAGACCTAAAAAGCACATCAAATACCCAGACAGTGGGTAAACATCCACAAAAAAGAAATCATCAGAAAATGCCAGAATATTCATGCCAAGCTAATAAATATCTTGCAGCCTTCCTGGAAGAGGAGGTGAGGAACTTGGAGTGACAGGTCACATATCAAGGATCAGGAATTAGAATGACACTGGACTTCTCAACAGCAATATCTGAAGCTAGAAATTGAATTTGAAGCCTTCAAATTTCTGAAGAAAAACACTTTCAAGCCAATAATTCTATACCCAGCTAAACTATGAAATAAGTGTGCAGTCACTCAGACATGAAAAATTTCACCAAATTTATCTCCTCTGAATCTTCTATAAGAAAGCTACTGGAAGACATGTCCCAACAAATGTAAAAATAAACCCCAAAAGGAGAAGGTATAATGTATAGAAAATAAGAGTTTCAACTCAAGACAGAGGTAAAGAGAATTCCCAAGATGATGGCAAAAAAACAATCCCAGGAAAAGATTGTACATGAGGCATAAAGGGCAACCAGTCTACATTGGAACCAGTTAGAAAGCTGCTATAGAGATCTCATCAAGTAGATGAAAGTAATAGAATACATGATGTTTCTGAATGTATTGAGAATATGGTCAGAGAATTTGGAATTAAATTAGTGATTCATACACACACAAAAAAGAAAAGAAATAGTAACTACAAGGAAAACAAAAACATCAGTGTATGAGGTTTACATAATTGTGTGAATATATACATAAACCAAAAAAAAAAAAAAAACACATTACCTTCAAGTTGATTCTGACTCATAGCAACCCTATCTATAGTATAGTGTAGGACTGCCCATAGGGTTTCCAAGACTCTAAATCTTTACCGAAGCAGCCTGCCACATCTTTCTCTGGCAGAGCAGCTGGTGGGTTTGAACAGCTGACCTCTGGGTTAGCAGCTGAGTGCTTAACTACTATGCCACCAGGGCTCCTTTTGCCTCCCAACTCCCTTCTTCTGAAAAAGGATATATTATATAGCCAAATTTATAATATATCCTTATTCAGAAGAAGGGAGTTGGGAGGCAAAAAGGGTGAAGGTATATGGAGGAGGGTGGTTTATATGAAAGACAGCAAAATCTTCATATTCCAAGATTGGATGTTAATAGATAATGCTTAAAACACGTACATACACACACTAACACACATTCATGAATATTCATTCCTCACATGCTTTTGGTTGGTCTCTTCCACATTTTACATTAGAACAGAGGCTACTACAACACTGAGAGATAATTAACTCTTACCTCTTCCTTTTACAAATGAAAAAGTAAAACGTAGATGAAATTTTTTGTCCCAAGGTTAATAACCCAGGACTTTTGATGTTTAGTCCAATACTTTGTTCATAGCAAAGATTTTGAGACTGTTTTCTACTCATCATCCACCATTGAATAAATAAAGCTTTTGAATGTTATTACACATAAAATTTTGGTATACATGCAACATATACCACAGCTTATACCACAGCTTGGGTCAGGCACATCTTAGTCCTAAAAGTGACATCTTTGCTTTTTTAACACTTTAGAGGTCTTTTGCAGAAGATTTGCCCACTGCAATATGTCATTTGAGTTCTTGACTGCTGTTTCCATGAGTGTTCATTGTGGATTCAAGTAAAATGAAATCATTGACAACGTCGATATATTCTCCATTTATCATGATGTTGCTTATTGGTCCAGTTGCGAGAATTTTTGTATTATGTTGAGGTGTAATCCATACCAAAGGCCGCAGTCTTTGATCTTCATCAGTAAGTGCTTCGAGCCCTCTTCGTTTTCAACAAGCAAGGTGGTGTCACCTGCATATAGTGGCTTGTTAACGAATACTCCTCTAATCCTGATGCCACAAAGACTGAAGAAGAATTGATACCTTCGAATTATGGTGTTGGTGAAGAATATTAAATAAATCATGGACTGCCAAAAGAAAAAACAAATTTGTCTTGGAAGAAATACAGCCAGAGTGCTCCTTGGAAGCAAGGATCGTGAGACTTTGTCTGACATACTTTGGACATGTTATCAGAAGGGACCAGTCCCTGGAGAAGGACATCATGCTTGGTAAAGTAGAGGGCCAGCGAAAAAGAGGAAGACCCTCAACAAGATGAATTGACACAATGGCTGCAACAATGATCTCAAACATAGCAATGATTGTAATTGATGGCATGGGATGTGGTGGATTTCGTTCTGCCATACATAGAGTTGCCAAGAGTGGGAACCAATTCCACAGCACCAAACAACAACATATGCAACATATAACAAATATTGTCAGTGCCCAGCACATAGGAGATGATCAACAAATATTGATTGAATGAAACATTGAATATTTATTTTCTATTATATGCAAAGGCCTTTTTCTAGATATACATGATTTGATCACACTGCTTTTATTGTAATTACAATCCAATATCTAGAGGGTGATGCTTCAATTACTTTAAAACATTTTGAAATGGGATTGGAGACTTGTTTTGGATTTTTGCCTTTTTTATTTACTATTTTGTCTTCTTTTTTTCCAGAAACACCTAACTTTTATAATGAGGGTCAAATGCAATCCTTGTAAATTTGATATATTAAAGAATTTTTTACTAAGATTCTTCCTACATTTTGATTAGGTAGTTGCCCATGTTCAGAAGAAATAACTAGTCTAATCAATTTTAAATTACACTAGGCTTCTCAGAACAGCTTTGAGAAAAAGTCTTTTTTTTTTTTTTTTTGACTGATGCCATAAAAATAGGTTTTCTTCTGGGAGATGATGGTGAGATTTATGTGTTTAACTATAAAGGAAAAGTTGTATTTCTGTTTGAAGCATGTGCTTTAAAGATTAAAAAGCCTAATTTTTTTTTCTTTTTACTTTTAATGAAATGTTTAGGAAAGTTTCTAAATAGTCTAGTAGCAACCCATCTCAAGAATCCAACTAAGTAGGATAAAAATTTCCCATGGTGCCTTGTTAATGTGGCCGTTTGCTGTCCAACACTAAGAGTTTAATCTCCATGCTAGCCACCCCTGTTGTTGTTAAGTGCCATTGAGTCGATTCCGACTCATAGTGACCCCATGTACCATAGAAGAAAACACTGTCCCATCTTGCACCATCCTGAAAATCATTGTTATGTCACCCTTAGCTTTCTCTAAAAACATAATTGTTAATTAACTAGCTAATGAGATTGTCCTTTCCCACCATTTGTCAGTTTTTTACTGATTTATCTACCTGCCTTCAAGAAGCTGAAGTATGACTCATCTTACACAGATCACCAAACGCACATCAGAGAGTAATAGTTTTGGTTCTTTAGAACCAGAAGCTTAGAGATGCAGAAATCTGAATATCATTACCCACCACCTGAGTCAGATCAAAGCCAATTTCATACTGAAGGCAGCAAGTCACAAAGAAAAAAAAAAAAGAGAGAGAGATAAGAGAGACACAGACTCCCATTTGGCACCTTTTTCTGGGGAAACACGGTTTATATAAAGCCTTTTTTTTTCCCCCCTTCATCTGCTGTAGCACATAGTAATTGTACAATCTTTTTCTTTCTTATTCATACTAGGCCCTTGCTGAATAATCTTTTCCCTCCAGCAGCATTTTTGCCATTAATACGGTATGATACTTTATAGTCTGAATTTGTTCCACACTAAGAAGCAGCAGAATTTATCCCTTTTTTTTACACAATGACGAAGAAAAAGAATCACACTTAATACTGATAGATGAGAATTCAGGAAGAGAATGTAAGCTCTCAGAGAATCAAGAAATATTTATAGAACTGTTACAAGACAGAGGTCCAATTTTGATAACTGTGAAGTAGACCTGTCATACTGAGCCATTCAGAACAAGAAAGAGAACCACAAACTGTACTTATTCATGACAAAGAATAATGTAAATACCTGTAGGAGCAACTTATTCCTTGAGCATTTCCTAATCAATTATCTCAAGCTCTTTTAAATTTAAAAAAAGATAGGTTTCCCTCTTTTGCATCCTTGAACTCCATGAGGGTAGCAATCGTGTCTGTTTTGTTGACCACAGTATGCCCTGCATCTAGAACCATGGCATCTCCTAAATAAAAATTAAGAGCACATGGTATCTCCTAAAAAAAATTTATTGAACACATATTCATTCATTAAGCCACTTGAAATCCCTTTGAAATCAAAAGGACATGTATAAATAAGTACTTTCATCTTGTCCAGTAAAATTTCTTTCACTCAACCTTCCCATTTCTGGACAGTGTGTTTCTAGAATGTAGTTAAAGGACTTACTAAGCTAGGCATTTTACTGGAAAACACCTGGGTTCTGGAGTCAGACTAACCTCAGATGCAAATTTCTGTGTATAATATTTTGCAGTTTATATAATTTAACTGGACCTCAGTCTCCTTCTGTGAAAAATGTCAGCAAGTAAGTGCTCAGTAAATGGAGCCACTATGAGCTGGAATCAACTCCAGAGCAACAAGTTTTTGGATAACTGGTGGCACAGTGGTTAAGAGCTACAGTGAGCTATGGCCGCTAACCAAAAGGTTGACAGTTTGAATCTACCAGCCGCTCCTTGGAAACACAACGGGACAGTTCTACTGTGTCCTATTAGAGTAGCTATGAGTCAGAACCAACTCGACAGCAATGGGTTTCTTTATTAGTATTATTACTTGATTGTTTAAAAAATAAGGCTTCCCCAAATAAGAAAATAATTTTTAAAAGGGGTCCCCAGTCAAAATCCCAGCAAGTTATTTCATGGATATTGTCAAAGTGATTCTAAAGTTTATATGAAAAGGCAAAAGACCCAGAATAGTCACCACAATAATGACGAATAAAATTGGAGATCTGACGCTACCTGATTCAAGACTTATAAGAGTGATCAAGACAAAGTGGTATTGACAGGAAAAAAAAAAAGACAAATAGATCAATGAACACGATAAAGACCCCAGAAATAGGCCCACACAAATATAGTGAACTGATCTCTGGCCAAGGACCAAAATCAATCCAATGGAGAAAGGATAGATTTCTCAATAAATTGTGCTGGAACAACTTGATATCCACATACGAAAAAAAAAAAAATGAATCTGGGGAGCCAACATGGCACTATAGACAGAAACATCATGCTGTCCCTCTCAGCAAAGACCCGATAAACGAAGTAAAACAGATAAAAACCAATCCTGGAAGCCTAAGCACCAAATGAAGGAATAAAGAACTTGATCAAACACCAAATGGAATACAAAACTGACAGAGAACAGAGAACAAGGAGAGCTACGGAGTGGATGAAACAATCAAACCTACAGTCAATAAATGAAGAAAATAATTCCTGAATGTCCCAGAGACAGCAAACAATATCAAAATATATTTAAAAAACAAAAAAAACAGGAGAGGGTAGCTCCAGAAAGTGATCAAAATAAAACACCAGATGACCTTCTGGTGGAAGAAAAGGCACTGGAACTACTTGATAGGGAATTCAAAACTCTAATATCCAGGGTTCTCCAACAGATGAAGGAAAATACAGACAAAAATAAGGAAAAACTAGACAAAATCCTGGAAAAGACAGGCAAAACAATGGAAGAAATCAGGAAAAATAACACAGGAACAAAATGTCAAATAAAATAAACAACTAGAAATCATACAAATTCAGCAATTAGAAATCCAAAAGATAATGAGATTTCAGAAATGGACAGTGCAATAGAAAGTTTCAGGAGCAAACTTGAAACAATGGAAGACAGGATCAACTATATTGAAGACAAATCCTTGGATATCATTGTTTGAGGAAAAATCAGAGAAAAGAACAAAGAAAAATGAAGAAACCCTGAGAACGATGTGGGATAAAATCAAAAGCAAAAATTTGTGTGTTCCAGAACAGGGAAAGAAAATGGAAAACACAGAGGAATCATTGAAGATTTGCTGACGGAAAACTTCTCTAATATCGTGAAAAATGAAAAACCAACCATCCAGAAGCTCAACGAACTCAATATAGGATAGACTCCAAAAGAAAAACACCAAGACTTATCGTAAACACATTCGCTAAAATCAAAGATAAAGAAAGAATCCTGAGAACAGCTAGAGAAAAACGGGAAGCAATAAGACTAAGCTCTGATTACTCGGCTGAAACCATGCAAGCAAGAAGGCAATGGGATGACATATATAAAATCTTGAAAGAAAAAAAAAACTGCCAACCAAGAATAATATATCCTGCAAAACTCTTGCTCAAATATGATGGCAAAATTAGGACATTTCCAGAAAAACAGACATTAAGGGAATACGTAAAAAACAAACCAAACTTACAAGAATTATTAAAGGGCGTCCTTCAGTTAGAGAATCAACATCAGACAACAACCTGAACCTAGCACATAAGACAGCACCAGCCAGATATTAAGCTAGATAATGAACTCTCAAGGATAAAACAAAACTTACAACAGGGAACCAGAGAGGGCAATCTGTAAATGACAACAAAGTCAGAACAATAAAAGAGGGAATAAATGGCGTAGGTATACAACTTTCAAATGAAGAGGAAGTCAAGGCATTATCAAGTAATAAAAAACTGGCTTAAACTTAGAAAAATAAGGGTAAATTTCAAGGTAACCATAAAGAAAGTTAAGCAAAAAAGAGGAAGACCCTCAACAAGATGGATTGATACATAGCTGCCACAATGGGCTCAAGCATAACAATGATCATGAGGATGGCGCAGGACCAGACAGTGTTTCATTCCATTGCACATAGGGTCGCTATGAGTATGAACCGGCTCAACAGCACCTAACAACAACAACTTACAATTAGCTAGAAGAAAAATATTAAAAGTCTATTTCAAAATTTGAACATTGAAGTTTTAAGATTTGTTGAAACATTTCCTTTCCATCAAGTCTAAAGTACAAAATGAGAATGACAAATATATATATATATACATATATACTTCAGACAAATCAGTATTAGACCCCTAAACCTAAAATCTGAAAGGGATCATCATAAACCAGGTAAAAACAATAATGCCTCAAATTTAGCTTGTTCACCTGCCTTTTTATTTATTTTCTTTCCCCATAATGTTTAGGTGAAACTTCAGGAAAGATGATTGGGTTTGCTTGATATACTGGGAGTGAGTCAGTAGAAATTGAGATGGGAGGGATGGAAAGAGTAGTGTAGATAAATATGATGGAATCTTAGATTCAGAGAAATTCCAGGTTTGTTGAAAATTTAAAGATCATGTGGTCTCTCTATACCCAAATATTAATTCATCTTTAGATACATCGTCAGATATATTAATTAATCCTGAGCTAAATCTAACACAGCTTAAATTATATTAATTCACATTATCTTATTTTTGGATAACTCCATCTTCAGAAAAGTTTCTTCTGATAAACAAAATCTGTAGCTTCTACCCTATTAAATTTAGTTCTACCATCCAGGCCAAACAGAAGTCTAAATGAATCACAGATATTTGAAGCCAGCCCTCACGTGCTTCATAAGTCTTCTGTCTGCCAGGCTAAACAGCTCCAGTTCCTTTAACCATTTGTCTTAGACTTTTGGCTTCTAGTCCTCTCACCAGCACATTGAAGCGTAATGTTGAAAGGAGGGTTCCATCACAATCAAGGTACTCTGAGATGAATCTGAGATATGGGAGGGAAAATCAAGAAATCTTCCCTCCTGTCTTTAGCATAGATTATATGGCCTTGGGCAAAGTCCTTGGCCTTTCAGCATCTCCTCTGTTTTACTTATAAGACAAAGAGAATAATGCCATTTCTAAGTCTGATGTTGAAATCACACCTCCAAAAGAAGATACTGGAATCAAGAAAGATTATTGCTTTTCAAGGGTATGGTGCTATATAAAGCACAACTTATATTTCAGTTAGGAGTCCCTGGTTGGTACAAATGGTTAAAAATCCAAACTCATTGCCGTCAAGTCAATTCTGACTCATAGTAACCCTACAGGACAGAGTAGAACTGCCCTATAGAGTTTCCAGGGAGCAGCTGGTGGATTAGAACTGCTGACCTTTTGGTTAGCAACCGAATGCTTAACCACTGCAGAGTCCCTGGTTGGTGTAAATGGTTGTTAAGTGCTCAATTACTAACCAAAAAGTTAATTACCCAGGGGTGCCTCAGAAGAAAGGCCTGGCAACCTGCTTCCAAAAGGTGACCTCAGGAGATAGTTTCGATTCAAGGTTTAAAGAGTATCTCAGGGCGATAGTCTCAGGGAGTCTTCTAGTCTCAATTGGTCCAGTAAGTCTGGACTTCTTAAGAATTTGAGCTCTGTTCCATTTTTCTCCTGTTCTATCAGGATCTATCTATTGTGGTAGTGTTCATATAGTGGCAGCTGGGTACCAACTAGTTCTTCTTGGTCTCAGGGTAGATGAGGCCATGGCTTGTCATCCTATTCCAATTTGAATTTTACTTTTAAACCTCAATAACCTAGGCTTTCACTAAATTTACTATATACATATATAGATTTATATATGGTAGATAGATTATTCTTATGGTGATAATGATATTGATATTGATAGCCAAACGTGGTTAAAGCAACCAATTCATATTAGTCTACTGGAGAACAGAGAAAAGACAATTTCAATAGGATGTGATACTAACCTAACAAAGTTACTCACCGGGCACTGTGAGAAGAGAAAGCTCCTTGGAAGAGACAGCTATTGAGTCTTTCATTGGCATTATCTGTGTTTCTCACCCCAGTGAGATTATCATACTCTTCTTCTCCCTTTCTCCCTCATTGCCCCTTCTCACCACTATTCCATATATCAAGAGATGTTATTTCACCTACCTGGGGTATCACTAATCTGTGTGCACTTACATACTCAGCAGCGCCTTGATGATTCAGAAGTCTAACGACACATAGGGCCCTTTTAAAGAAAATAAGGTCCATGAATCATGCCAATTAGAACAAAAGTTACCGAAAATATCAAAAGTGATTTCAAGAGGAAAAAAAAAAAAATACACCGGTAGTTCTAGGAAATTAAAATAAAGCAGGTGGCTGAATAAATATTTTAATTTGAAAATTAAGAAAATAAATTCTGAAAGTTTTTTAATAACACATAAAACTAGTTCACATTTTTATTCCCTTTGCAGACCATACTTTGAGGCAGAAGGACTTAGGCTCAAGTTTCAAGCATTGCTACTCAAGGCATGAGTAGCATCTGAACTTCCTTTTCTTCATTATTAATATGGGAATAATAGTACTTACCCTACCTACTTCGTAAAGCAATTTTCACAGCCGATGAAATTTAGTATGTAAAACTACCTTGTAAATAGAATGTTGTTGTTGTTTTTAAGTGTCATCGAGTCATTTCCAACTCATAGCAACCCTACGTACAACAGAATGAAACACTGCCCAGTCCTGTGCTATCCTCACAGTCGTTGCCATGCTTGAGCCCATTTTTGCAGCCACCGTGTCAATCCATCTCCTTGAGCGTCTTCCTCTTTTTTGCTGACCCTCTGGTTTACCAAGCATGATGCCCTTCTCCAGGGACAGATCCTTCCTGATAACACGTCCAAAGTATTTGACAAGAAGTCTCACCGTGCTCGATTCTAAGGGGCATTCTGGTTGTACTTCTTCCAAGATAGATTTGTTTATTCTTCTGGAAGTCCATGGTATATTCAATATTCTTCACTAACACCATAATTCAAAGACATCAATTCTTCTTTGATCTTCTTTATTCATTATCCAACTTTCTGGTGCATATGAGGTGATTGAAAATACCACGGCTTTGGGTCAGGCCCACCTTAGTCCTCAAAGTGCCGTCATTGATTTTTATTATTTTAAAGAGGTCTTTTGCAGCAGATTTGCCCAATGCAATACATTGTTTGATTTCTTGACTGCTGCTCCCTTGGGTGTTGACTGTGGATCCACAATCCAGGTAAAATGGAATCCTTGATAACGTCAGTCTTTTCTCCATTTATCATGATGTTGCTTATTGGCCCACTTGTGAGGATTTTTTTTTCTTTATGTTGAGGTGTAATCCATACCAAAGACTGTAGTCTTTGATCTTCATCAGTAAGTGCTTCAAGTCCTCTTCACTTTCAGCAAGGAGGGTTGAATCATCTGCGTATCGCAGGTTGTTAATGAGTCTCCTCCAATTCTGATGCCCCATTCTTCTTCCTATAGTCTACCTTCTTGGATCATTTGCTCAGCATACCCGTTACCCTGTTGCCATCAAGTCGATTCCCACTCATAGCAACCCTATAGGACAGAGTAGAACTGCCCCATAGGGTTTCCAAGGAGTGCCTGGTGGATTTGAACTACCGACCTTTAGGTTAGCAGCTGTAGCACTTAACCACTATGCCTCCAGGTTTTCCTTGCTCAGCATACAGATTGAATAAATATGTTGAAAGTATCCTCTTGTTCTGTTTCAACTACTGTCTCTTTGTCTATGTACAGGTTTCTAATGAGCACAATTAAGTGTTTTGGAATTCCCATTCTTCACAATGTTGCCCATAATGTGTTATGATTCACACAGTTAAATGCCTTTGCATAGTCAATAAAACACACCATTCAGGTACAAGAACACATTATCCAAAGGTTTTAATTTAATAACAAATGTGTTCCTGTGCCTTCAAACAGTGTTATTCTATTTACAAATAGAATAGAATAATAGCACTGTTCAAAGGTAGAGGAACACATTTTGTTATTAAAATTTTTTAAATAAATAATAAAGTTCCCACAAAGGATTACATATGAAAGATAAGTTGTCTTCCTTTATTATTTTTTATTGCACTTTAGGTGAAGGTTTACAGAGCAAGTTAGTTTCCCATTCAGTTATTTATACACAAATTGTTCCATGGCATTGGTTGCAGTCCTCCTCACAATGTGTCAGCACCCTCTCCATTACCACCCTGAGTTCACCATTTTCATTTGTCTGGCTTTCCTGCCCCTTTCTGCCTTCTCATCTTTGCTTTTGGGTGGATATTTCCCTTTTGGTCTCATATAGATGATTGTCCTAAAGAGCACTTTCCTCACTGGTATTAGTTTATTTAATAGGCCTATTGTTAAGCTGAAAGGTGATCTCTGGGTGTGGCTTTAGTTCCAAGTAAGACGGGTGTCTAAGGGCCATAGTCTCGGTTTCCTCCAGTCTCTCTCAGACCAGTAACAGTCTGGTGTTTTCAAAGAATTTGAATTTTGTTCTACATTTTTTCCCCCACTAACCGGGACCTTCTATTGTGATCCTGGTCAGAGTGGTCAATAGTGGTAGCTGGGCAGCATCTAGATCTTTTGTTCTCAGGCTACTGTAGGCTGTGGTTCCTGTGGTCCGTTAGTCCTTTGGACACATCGTTTCCTTGAGTCTTTGATTTTCTTCACTGTCATAGATTGAATTATGTCCCCCAAAAAATGTGTGTATCAACTTGGTTAGGCCATGATTTCCAGTACTGTGTGGTTGTCCTCCATTTTGTGATTGTAATTTTATGTTAGAGAGGATTATGGTGGGATTGTAACACCTTTACCAGGTCACATAGCTGATCCGATGTAAAGGGTGTTTCCCTGGGGGTGTGGCCTGCACCACCTTCTTTCTTACAAGAGATAAAAGGAAAGGGAAGCAAGCAGAGAATGGGAACCTCATACCACCAAGAAAGGAGCACCTGGAGCACAGCACATCCTTTGGACCTGAGGTTCCTGCTCTGAGATGCTCCCAGACCAAGGGAAGACTGATGCATCACAAGAACCTTCCTCCAGAGCCCACAGAGAAAGCCTTCCGCTGGAGCTGTTACCCTTAATTCAGATTTCTAGCCTACTGAACTGGGAGCAAATAAACTCCTCTTTGTTAAAGCCATGCATTTGTGGTATTTCTGTTCTAGCAGCACTAGATTACTAAGACATTCACTCTCCTTTGTGTCTTAGATGGACACTCACAAAGCTTTAAGACCCCAGTTGCTACTCACCTAAGTAGGGTGTAGAACCTTGTCTTTATGAACTGTTATGTCAATTGACCTAGATATCCCCCGAGACTATGGTCCCTAGCTTTCAAACCCAGTAACTCAGTCCTGCGAGGTATTCAGTTATGTCTACAAAGTTTCCATGGCTGTGTCCCCTGTGTGCTCTATTGTATATATGAATGTACATGCAATACATACAAATAAATATGTATGTAGAAATATCCACAGTCATACTTACATATGCATGTGGGTGTACTCAGCCCTTCCCCACCTATTCGTTATACATATCTACCTACGTATCCACTCATAAATTATTATTTTTTATTACTGATGTTGCTGGATTGTGTATGTTATAGTATTTACCGTCATTGCCTTTTATTCTTAAGTACTTCTCTGTGCCTTCTCTTGCCTTGGTCTTGTTGTGCTGACTTCCCCCATATTGTGTATTGCCTTTTCTCTCATCAATAACAGGCCTTCACCAAAGTTAACACATATCTACTATCTTGTTAGTTATTTTCCCTTCCTCCCCCTCCCATCGCTGGTAACCATCAGAGAATGTTCTTTCTGTGTGTAAACCTTTTCTTGACTATAATAGTGTCTCATCCTTTGGTCATTAATATTTCACCACCATACGGTCCTCCAGATTCACCTGTGTTGTGAAATGTTTCATGGATTCATCATTATTCTTTGTCATTGTAAAGTATTCCACTGTGTGTATGTACCACTGTTCATCCATTCATCCATTGATGGGCATTTAGGTTGTTTCCATCTTTTTGCAGTTGTGAATAATGCTGCAATGAACATGGGTATGCACATGTCTATTCGTGTGACAGCTCTTATTTTTGTAGGATATATACCTAGGAGTGGGATTGCTGGACATCATACGATATTTCAATTGCTAGCTTTTTAAGGAAGGGTCATACTGTTTTCCATAGTGGTTGTACCATTTTACATTCCCATCATCAGTGTATAAAAGTTTCAGTTGCCCCACAACCTCACCAGCATTTGTTGTTTTCTGTTTTTTTGATCAGTGTCGTTATTGCCAGAGCGAAATGGTATCTCAGTATTGTTTTGATTTGCATCTTTCTAACGGCTAGTGATTGCAAGCCTCTCTTCATGTGTTTGTTAGCTGCCTGAATATCTTCTTTGTTGAAGGGTCTGTTCGTGTCCTTTGCCCATTTTTTAATTGACTTGTCTTTTTTATTGTTGAGGTGTTGAAATCTTCTATAAATTTTAGAGATTAGACCCTTGTCAGATATATTGTAGCCAAAATTTTTTCCCAGTCTGTGGTTTCTCTTTTTACTTTTTTGGTGAAGTCTTTTGATGAGCATGAGTGTTTAGTTTTTAGGAGATCCCAGTTATCTAGTTTATCTTCTCCTGTTTGTGCATTTTTAGTTATGTTTGGTATTCTACTTATGCCTTATATTAGGGCCCCTACTGTTGTCCCTACTTTTTCTTTCACAATCTTTATAGTTTTAGGTTTTACATTTGGATGTTTGATACATTTTGAGTTAGCTTTTGTGTATGGAGTGAGGTATGGATCTTGCTACCTTTTTCTGAAAATGGATATACAGTCTTGCCAGCACCATTTGTTAAAGAGACTTTCTCTTCCCCATTTAATGGGCTTCAATGCTTTGTTGAAGATCAGCTGTCCATACGTGGATGGATTTACTTCTGGGTTCTCAATTCTGTTCCATTGGTCTGCGGGTCTGTGGTTGTACAAGTACCAGGCTATTCTGACTACCAGGGCTGTATAGGAGGCTCTGAGGTGGGGCAGTGTGAGGCTTCCTGCTTTGTTCTTCTCCTTTAATAATGTTTTGCTTATCTGGGGCCTCTTTCCTTTCCATATAAAGTTGGTGATTAGTTTTTTCATCCCATTAAAGAATGTTATTGGAGATTTGATTAGGATTACACTAAATTTATAGATCCTTTGGGTGGTATTGACATTTTCACAATGTTAAGTCTTCCTACCCACGAGCATAGTAGGTTTTTCCATTTATGTAGGTCTCTTTTGGTTTCTTGCACTAGAATTTCCTTTGTATAAGTCTTTTATGTTCCTAGTTGGATTTATTCCTAAGTATTTAATCTTTGTGAGGGCTATCGTAAATGGTATTGTTCTTCTGATTTCCTTTCAAAGCTCTTTTTGTTAGTGTAGAGGAATCCAACTAATTTTTTGTATGTTTTTCTTGTACCCTGCCACTTTGCTGAATTCTTCTATTAGTTCCCATAGCCTTCTCGTGGAGTCTCTGGGATTTTCTATGAATATGATCATGTCAGCTGTATACAGGGATAGTTTCACTTCTTCCTTACCAATTTGTATGCCCTTTGTTTCCTTTTCTTGCCTTATTGCTCTAGCTAGGACTTCCAGTACAGTATTGAACAAGAGTGGTAATAAAGGGCATCCTTGTCTGGTTCCCATTCTCAAGGGGAATTCTTTCATTCTTTCTCCATTGAGAATAATGTTGGCTATTGGTTTTGTATATATGCCCTTAATTATGTCAAGGATTTTCCTTTCTATTCCTATTTTGCTGAGAGTTTTTATCAGGAATTGGTGTTGGACTTTATCAAATGCATTTTCCGCATCAATTGAGATGATCATGTGATTCTTGTCCTTTGTTTTATTTACATGGTGGATTACACTGATCAATTTCCTAACGCTGATCCATCCTTGCATACCTGGTATGAAGCCCAGTTGGTCATGATGATTTTTTTTTTATATGCTGTTGAACTGTATTGGCTAGAATTTTTTCATCTATATTCATGAGGGATATTGGTGTTTAATTTTATTTTTTAGTGGTGTCTTTGCCTGGCTTTGGTATTGGAGTTATGCTAACTTCATCAGATTAATTTGGGAGTATTCCTTCCTTTTCCATGTTCCGGAATAGTCTGAGTAGTATTCATGTCAACTCTTCTCTGAATATTTGGTAGAATTCCCCAGTGAAACCATCTGGGCCAGGGTTTTCATTTTTTATTGGGAAGTTTTTTATTATTTCTTCAGTTTCTTCTTTTGTTATGGATCTGTTCAGGATCCAGGATCCCTCCCTACTCTGTGTACAGCAGAATTCCTGGAATTTGTGCCCTCCTTTTTCTGTTTTCCTTCCTTGAATCCAGATCTTAATCCGCTCACCTTGCTTCTCTCCAAGTATGTCTATACGGTTTCTGTGTTTCTTATGGGAATGCTGTGGAGTTGCTTTCCTGTGCTCCTCACTCTGGGTCACTACTGGCTTTGTCTCAAGATGGCCACGTTGAGTCAGGACAGCTGGCAAAGCCCCTCCACTCCATGTTAATCCTTGTTTGCTGTGTTCATTCAATTTTTCCATCCTGTTGGTGTTCAATTCTTTATCCTTCCTTTTTGATGTTTAGGGTTCCACGATTGTTATCTGTTTCATTTGTTTTTTTTCAGGTCCTTGCTATAGAGAGACAGTATGGTATGTTTGACTAAGCTGCCATCTTTGCTCTTCCCCTTTCTTTTATTATTTAAACAAATAAAAGCAACCAAATAATTGAATGCACATTTACTCATTCAATAATTATTTATTAAGCACTTGTTTTATACAAGGCAGTTGGGGACACAAATAAGATACTGTCCCAAACTTCAGGAGTTCACCATCTTCCAAGGGAGACAGGCATACAAACAATAAAATAAATCATGGAAAGTGCTTTGATATACACTCACTACTCATTTATCAACATGGTTAGTTTCCAAAGACCATATTGTTATGCAAAAATGAGCATTATGCAAAAATTGAGGATGATGACATCAGAGCACAAAATGGAAGAAAACGACATCATTACGTAACTGCAAACTTACATCATCATATAACAGCCAAACCATTGAGAATAAGGGTCCAGCCAAGATGACATATACCTTAACCAGCACAACCAGCATTACTCTCAGCTTGCACCTTGGCATTTGTTACTTACTGCCAGACACACATCGTTAATGAGCAGAATAGTCAGATGGTAGATTTTTTACTACTGTTGTAAATGCAAAATGTCAGATAACAATATATTCAATAAGTGAAGAGTAGGTATAGTAAAGCAGAGAGCAACTGACTTTATCTAGTTAAGCTGGGTAAGGTTTGGTTAAAAAGTTCATAACTGAGTTCAGACTTAAAAGATCGGAGAAGTAAGGAAAGGGCCTTGTCAATATTAGGAATTGCACATTAGTGGACAAAAGGGTGTAATGGAGCCTGGTATGAAGCTTGGAAGGTGACTTAATACTAGATTTTTGGCAAGGACTTCAAATTTTAACCTAAAATTAATGGTAGCCAATAAAAGTTTTTAAGAAAAGGAATAACTTGATCAGATCTTTGTTTTACAAAAATCATTGAAATGATAGAATAATTGAAGTAGAAGAGATTGTCAGATAAAATTAATTAAAAATCTTAAAGAATATTTGAAAGAAAATCAGTTGTTATTTTCAAATGTATGTAACTGAAAATGTTAACAAGAACAAATAGGCATATTTAATAAGTATTAAATCAATATTATTTGAAATTAGCATATGGCTTATAATTTTTTTCAGATCATTTGAATAAAACGGTTTTCTAGTATTAGCTAAACATCTCTTTTCTTTTTTTATTTTTGGTGAAAATATACCCAAAAAAACACACACCAATTCAACAATTTCTACACATACAATTCAGTAACATTGGTTACATTCTTTATGTTGTGCAACCTTTCTCAATTTCCTTTTCTAAATTATTCACCATCAATAACATAAACTTACTGCCTCCAAAGCTTCTCATCTAACCTTTCAAGTTGCTGTTGTCAATTTGATCATACATAGATGATTCTTTAAAAGAGCACAATACTCAAGACAAACATTCTTTACTAATAAAGCCAAACAAACTATTGTTTAAAGATGATGTCAGGTGTTAGTATCAGTTTAAGGTTTAAAGATTTTCTCAGGGCAATAATTTCAGGGAGTCATCCAGCCTCAACAGCTCCAGGAAGTCTGAATTCCACGAGAATTTGAAATTCTGTTCCAAATTTTCCCTGTTTTAATCAGGATATTCCTATAGAATCTTTGATAAAAATATTCAGTAATGGTAGCCGGGAACCATTCCAGTTCTTCTGGTCTCATGCCAAAGAAGGCAGTTGTTCATGGAGGCCATTAGACACACATTTTAGCTCCTCCTCTGATTCCTGACTCTCCTTCTTTCTTCTGTTGCTCCAGGCAAATACAGACCAATTGTTGTACCTTAGATGGCCATTAATAAGTTTTTAAGGCCCCAAGCACTACACAACAAACTAGAGGATGTAACAGATGCAATAAAAAATATATATCAGACCAATTGACTGGAATGTCCCATGAAACCATGACCTTAAACCTCTGAACTAAGAAGACAAATCCCATGAGGTGTTTGGTTATACATAAGCAGTATCAGCAGCTACTCTTTTTGTTGTTGTAAAAATACATATTACACATTTGCCAATTCAACCTTTTTCAGGTGTATAGCTTAATGATATCAATTACATTAATCATATTGTGCAACCAATACCCTTAATCGATGTCAAACTTCCCATCACCATAAATAAAAACTCACTATTTCCCAACCAATGGCTCCCCATCTTTCTTTCCTTACCACCCATGGTAACTACTAATAAACTCTGGTCTTCTATACATCTGCCTATTCTTGTAATTCCATATAAATGAAATTATACAATATCTGCCCTTTTGTGATGGTCTTATTTCACTCAGCACAATATCTTCGAGATTCATCCATGTGGCAGCATGTATTAGGACTTCATTTTTTTTTTAAGGCTGAGTAGTATTTATGGTACTGTATGTATGTACCACATTTTGTTCATCCATTCACCTGCTGATGGACATTTAGGTGTTTTCCACATTTTGGCTATTGTGAATAGTGCTTTAGTGAACATTGGTATACATATATCTATTCACATCATTGTTTTTAAGTCCCTTGGGTATGTACCTACAATTGGATTTGGTAGTTCTATTTTTAAGTTTTTTGAGGAACCACCACGCTATTTTCCACAGCGGCTGTACCATTTTGGATTCCCAAGAGCAATGGATAAGAGTTCCAATTTCCCCACATGCTCACCAACAGCTGCTATTTTCTGGGTTTTTTTTGTTTTTTTCTTTTGTTTTTTAATCTTAGCCATCCTAGTAGAGTGAGGTGGTATCTCATTGTGGTTTTGATTTGCATCTCTCTGATGGCTAAAGACAATGAGCATCTTTTTACCTATTTGTTTGCATTTGAATATCCTCCTTGGTAAAATATCTACACAAGTTCTTTGCCCATTTTTTAATTGGGTTGTTTATCTCTCAGTTTTTAAGTTGTAGGTTTATATGTATTTTGGATATTAGTATCTTATTGGCTATACGATTCCGGAAAATTTTCTCTCAACCTGTAGTTGTCTTTTCACTTTTTTTATTAAATCCTTTGATGAACAAAGTTATTTAATTTTTATGAGGTCCCATTATCTATTTTGTCTTTTGCTGCTCACGCTTTTGTTATCATATCAGACCGCCCATCACTAAAAGCTAGGCCCAACAACCACATCCCTATAGATTCTTCTAAGAATTTTTTGGTTTCAGTTTTCATATTTAGGTCCACAATCCATTTTGAATTGGTTTTTGTGTATAGTGTGAGGCATAGATCCTTATTCATTATTCTGCATGTGGAAATCCAATTTTCCTAGTACCATTTATTGAAGAGACTCTTCCTTCTCTTTTGAATGGTCTTAGCACCCTTGTCAAAAATCAGCTGACGCATTCAGGGAAGCTCCATGGACAAATCCAAACTCCCTGAGCAACCAAATTGCTGGGCTGAGGGCTGTGGGAACCATGGTCTCAGGGAACATCTAGCTCAATTGGCATAACACAGTTTATAAAGAAAATGTTCTACATTCTACTTTGGTGAGTAGCGTCTGGGGTTTTAAAAGCCTGTGAGCAGCCATCTAAGATACTCCACTGGTCTCACCCCTTTGGGAGCAAGGAAGAATGAAGAAAACTAAAGACACAAGGAAAAGATTAGTTCAAAGGACTAATGGACCACATCTACCACAGCCTCCACCAGACTGAGTCCAGTACAACTAAATTGTTCCTGGCTACCACCACTGACTGCTCTGACAGGGATCACAATAGAGGGTCCCAAACAGAGTAGGAGAAAAATGTAGAAAAAAATTCTAACTCACAAAAAAGATCAGATTTACTGCTCTGACAAAGACTGGAGAAACCCCGAGAGTATGGCCCCTGGACACCCTTTTAACTCAGTACTGAAGTCACTCCGGAGGTTCACCCTTCAGCCAAAGATTACCAAAAAAAAAAAAAAAAAATCAAGCCCATTGCTGTGGAGCCAAAGATTAGACAGGCCCATAAAACAAAATGAGACTAAAGGGGCACACCAGCCCAGTGGCAAGGATGAGAAAGCAAGAGAGTACAGGAAAGCTGGTAACAGGAAACCCAAGGTCAAGAAGGAGAGAGTGTTCACATGCCATGGGGTTGGCAACCAATGTCACAAAACAATATGTTTATTAATTGTTTAAGGAGAAACCAATTTTCTCTGTAAACATTCATCTAAAGTATAATTTAAAAAAAAAAATCAGTTGACCATAGACGTATGAGTTTAAACATCTCTTTTCTGATGGAAACTTTGAGTTGACTCTGTCTGAACTTCATATTTCAGACAAAGCTTTGAAATCAAAGTAAATATGGCTTTATTATTTGCAGTCATCTGGTGCTGAGTATTTTGACAGAAAAAGCTCCCGCTCTGTCTTCGCCCTCTTACTACCAGGCTTTCAACTTAAGTAATAGTTCCCATGAGCAGTCTTCACTGACTATTCCAGCCATTATTCTTTTCCTTTAATTTTCAGTAGAATTTAGGTTCTGGGCCATTCATCTATTCATTCATTCATACAACAAATATTTGAATACTATGTTCCAAGCACTAAATATTATTGCAATATTCAAAGCAAGAGTCAATGAAGTCCTGAACTAGGGCAGTGAAATGCTCAAGGCAAAGGCTGGAAGATCAGAACCAGCATAATTGAGCACTAAGTACTGTCTCAGAACCCCGGTGGTGCAGTGGTTAAGAGCTCAGCTGCTCACCAAAACGTTGGCAGTTTGAATCCACCAGCCACTCCTTGGAAACCCTATGGGGCAGTTCTACTCTGTCCACTAGGGTCTCTGAGTCAGAACTGACTCAACAGCAAAGGGTTTTGGTTTGGTGTATACTGTCTTAGAGTCCCTAGGTGGCACAGAGGGTTTGCTCTCCACTACTAACTGAAAGGTTAGCTCTTCAAGTCCATCCAGAGGCACCTTGGAAGAAAGACCTGGCAGTCTACTTCCAAAAGATCAGCCATTGTAAACCCTATGGAGCACAGTTCTACTCTGATCCACATAGAGTCACTATGAGTTGGAAACGACTTGGCTACAACTGGATTTACATATAAGCCATATATATATATATATATACACATACACACACACACACACACACACATATATATATATATATGAAACTGACACATTTGAAGCAAGTATCAGTAATGTCTTCCTAACCAGATGGGAAACTGCTAGCTGGAACCAGACACTGGATCTTCAGTTCTTTCAAACTTCTAGCATAGTGCAGCACCTACTTAGTATGTGTTTGATAAATTGTTGACTGGATGTACATGGATACAACTTAAGGAGGAAATTTCCTTCTAACACAACAGTGGAATATTAATTACTTCTTGTCACCTTCCTCAGTTTAAAAAGATAATGACACTTATTTCTCATATACCTTACCTCCGTTTTTGTTTCAGATCTCACATCTCTACACTTTATCTGGAATTTATACAAGATTTGCTATCTGTTCACATAAGAATAAAAACTTCAAACAACCTGCATTAAACAATGCAATTTCAGCAACTTATTCAGTGAGAAGCAAAGTCTTGATATTTCTCTGACTATTCAAAGATGTTGTTATAACACTAATAATTAGCACAGTCTCATTAAGTTGACTTTTAACCTGATGTCCCAATAGATGAAGTTCACTTTAGGTTCTCTTTAATGAATAAAATCTTCAAGCTCTAGATAGTTCAACGATGGATAGCAATTAGCATTAGAGAGCAGAAGGAGTCCTCATCACTCAATGAATGAGTCGTCACCCTTTAAAATTCCACCAAGTGCCCAAGTATAAGCAGATTAATTTAAGCCTACTTTTCAACAAGCAGTTAACAAAAACAAACCATAAATCATCAGATTCAAAGAGGAAAATAATTGTTCTTTTCAGAGATGAGGGCAAGAGGAGAATAGGAAAAAAATACTTAACTAAAATCTGCACCCTTTCAATGTGAATCTGGTTATTACAACTTGTTCAAGAAATAAGTCCCATGCCTAATGTGTGCATTGGTGCTGTGCTGAGCACTGTGGGGACACAAAGGTCAATAAGACATGATCCCTGCCCTTAGGCACCTCACAATCAACCAGAGGAGACATGCATAACAAATAATTGTTTAACACAGTTGTAATTATGCTATACTGTAATTAGAGAGCTAACAGCTTAGACAACGTTCTTAACTGATAAGCGACATGATATGACAGAAGAAATATTATGGTGGAAGGTAAAGCAAGGTGAACACAATGACAAGAAACTAAGGACTTTTGAACTAGGGTGGGATATGAGTAGTATTATAGAGAAGTAGATTACAGCACAAAAGAGGAAAAGGTGCCCTCCCTCCTTCCACCACACACACATACATCCTTTTCCCCCTTCCCCCTATTAAGTTTATACATAAAGTAGATTTAAAGCTAATTTAGGGAAGCAAGCACAGGGAAGAGACAAGGATGCATCCAGTCACCTATGGGTCCTAAAAGGACCAGAAATGATACCTACATCTGAAACTCAGGCAAGGTGAAGAGAGCTAAAGCGCCACACTAGCTGACCCACAACACAAGCCAATGGAAACAAGTCCATGAAGGCTCCCTCTCTCAGTCTTAGATGGGATTCCCCAGAAGTAGACCATAAGAAGACGATCCATGTGAAAATAATTTACTAGGAAGTGTTCCTAGGAAGAACCAGTAGAAGAGTAGGGAAGTAGGACTTAGGAAAGAGGCCAAACAAGGGTACAGTATTGAGCACAATCTAACAGAGGTATCTTTGGCTCAGTCCCACAGAGGAGTTCTGAAGACAGTGAGGTCATATCTCAGAATCGTCCCCATAAGGGACGGTAGCTAGAATATTTATATTCACACATTCCCCAGCCATTGGTTACGAGCTGCTCCTAATGGGAAAGGGGAGCAGAAATGAGGCATTTCCAGCAACCTGAGGGCAGAGGTCCAGCAGAGCCTCAGGTGCTGACCGCTGGGAATAAAATGGCAGAGCACTGACAGCACCTAATACACTCTTTAACTACTATTAGGGATGGAAAGGATATCCAACAGAGTGGGATTGGGGCAAAAATGAAGTACAATCAGTTTCTGTGTTCAGTATTTTTTTTACTTAAACATATTAGTACCAGTTTTCATATATATTTTCTGTTCATTTAACACATTTTTAATAAGAGCACCAGTAAGAGGGTTAAGAACTTAAACTCATGTCATATTTCAGATGTTTCTAATAGGATGAGGAGATAGGAAACTATGTCAGCAAAGGTAATATTCTATTCATACATCATTCATTCATTAATTCATTCAGCAAATATTTATTGACCACCTACAAAATGTCACATACTCTTCCAGGAAAGAAGAATTTAGCCATGAACAAAACAGATAATGCCCCTGTCCTCTTGTAGTTATTTATGAGAGACAGATAATAGATATACAAATGCATTAACATATAACACAGTGACAGGCAATGACACAAGTTATTAAGGAAAATAAAGCAGAATAAAGAATTTGAGAGTGGTGCTGAAGGTGCTATTTTAATAAGGTAGACAGAGAAGGCCATTCTGACAAGCAATATTTACTCAAGGCACTAAGTAAATGAGGAAGCAAGTCAAAATGATTCTGGAGGCGAAGTATTTCAAGCAGGTAGAATACCAAGGAAAAGGGCATTGAACCAGGAGAATACATGTTACATTCAAGGAGCAGAAAGGAAACCATAGTAGCTAGAAGGCAGTGAGCTAGAGGGAAAAGGGTAGGAGATGAAGTCTAAGAAGTAGTGGGGTCGGGGTTTGGGGTGGGGTGGGGGTTGTTGATATAGATCATTGCATTCCATGGTACTCAGAGAAGTCTGTACTGAGCTGGGTATTATTACTTACTGTGCAAAACGGACAGTAACACTGTCATAGGGTTCATAAGTGAGAAAAATGACTTGTAGAGGGGAATAAGAAAAGACCTTAAAGAAGGACATGGCATTGAATTGAGCCTTACAATGGTGGAATTTGTAAAAACAAATATGGGCCATCTCAGGACAAAGAACTATAGGAGCAACAATATACAGGCACAAAAATATTGAGGGTCAAGAAAGAACAGGGTCAAATTGACTGGAGTATAGAATACCATAAAAAGGAGTTTGAAATCCATCCTATAGGTCAGAGTTTCCCAATACAAACAATTCAGGACATTAAAAAAAACTGTATCATTATTATACTATCATTATAAGTATCTGCCATAATGACTGTTTTATTAACAATCTTAATAAAAGAAGAACTACTGTTTGTTAATTGAATAAAACAACCACCATGTGTTGCATATTTACCACCTACTAAGTACTCTGTATATATTATTTACTTTTACAGATGAGGAAACTGAAGCCCGGAGAGGCACAGGAAAAATTCCTGGTTGTCACACAGCTACTGAGTGGTACAGCTTGGATTGTCTGACCCAATATTATATGACTCCACAGCCTGCACTCTTAACTGTTAGATATACTGCCTTTACTAGATGGTTGGAAATTCATAACTGAACACACATGTAAAAGAGAGTGAACAGTCTACAAAGATTATTGGAGACATCTGAATTTGCTTTTGCTTGCCTAAAAAGCAAAAACAAAAACCTGGCTGAAGAGATGAAAGATCTGATTGAAGACTCTTAAGTTAAGGGAGATCTTCACCTCACTTTGCCAAGACCATGAAAACAGCAAATAAAAAGAATATTTCCTAAATCATAGTAAAAATTAAATTAAATTAAAAAAGGAATCTGTACTTCAAGACTAAAAACATCCCTGCCCCTGCCAGGCATAATAGGCATGGAGAAGATATCAAGGAGGTCTGAGCAAAATATATAAATTTTTATATAAATCTATCAAGTTTCCCAGGAGCTTGCCACCCAAATCACTACTTGAGAGAACGAATCTTGATACAATTAAGTCTAAGCACCAGAAAAATCCTATGGAAAATAATATGCTTAATAAATAATAATAAATAATACCTTTATTAATAAATCTATTAAAATTTAATCCCGAGTCGACTGGTACAGATTTATTGAGTACCAACAACATGCCAGTTCTAAGTGCTGGGGATAGAGCAGTGACAAATACAGACAAAAAATCCATACCTCATGAAACTAAAATTCTTATCAGGATCAGAGACAGAGGACACAGGCAATAAACAAGTAAATAATTAAAATACATTGATGAGTGTTGATTGCAAATGCTGAGAAGAAAAATCAAGCCAGGAGGGGATATAGGGAATACTGTGGGGAACAAGTGGAGAAGGAGGTTAGCAATTTTAAATAGGGTGGCCAGGGAATGTCTCACTGAGAAAGGGACATTTGAGCAAAGACCTAAAGAGGTAAGAAAGTGAGCAGTGCAGATATCTGAGGAAAGAATATTCCAGACACAGAAACAACAAGAGTAAAGGTGTGAATCAAGGAATAACAAAGTCCAGTATGGCTGTAACAGAGTAAGGAAGAGAACAGTAAGAAATAAATTTAGAGAGATAACAGAAGCTAATTTGTATATAGGGCTTTTAGACCATGGTAAGGATATTGAAGTTTACTCTGCATGAGATTAGAAGCCATCTAATAATAATGGACTAAGAGATTTATCTATTTTATCTCATTTAATCGTGAAAATCTATGTGTTAGTTGTGAATTGTGTATTATAATTAACTCTATTTTACAGACGAGGAAACAAAGGCTAAGAAAGTTAAGAAACTACCTCAAAATTAGCATCTAAAAATGGCATTATCAAAATCCAAAAGCTGATGCCAGAGTCCACACCCGTAACCTCCATGAATACTGCCTAAACTAGAATACTACCTGCATATATAAGACAATAGCATCCAGATGAAAAGAGCACATCATCTCACCACATTCAATCTATTCCACACTTAGAGTTCAGTTTTGAGCACTACACTTTATAAGCTTGGATATATCAGCAAGAAGGAAACTAGGATGATTAACTATCTAGGAAACATATCATGTAAGCAACAGTTTGGGAACTAAGAATGCTTTAATTTAAAGAAAGAAGAAAATAAAACTTGGCAGATGAAACATGGTATTAAGAATACTTCAACTGAAGAAAAAAAGACTTAGCAATGAGACATGCTAGGTATCTGAAGAGTTGTCGCGGGAAAAAAAGGTTTAGACAACTAGGTGTTCTCCAGAAGACATAGCTTAGAGTAGGATGGATACTTTGGCTATGTGAGGAAGAATTATGACAGGCCCATTCTTTTTTATTATAATTATTATAAAAAATACATATAACACAACATTTGCCAATTCAACATTTTTTACATGTATAATTCAGTGACACCCATTGCATTAATCATGTTGTACAACCATCACCAGTGTCCATTGCCAAGTTTTTAATCACCATAAACAGATACTCAATGCTTCCTAAACAATGACTCCATCTTTCCCTTTCCCTCCTGACCTGAGTAACCACTAATAAACTTTAGTGAGAAGCCCATTCTTTTAATACCGAACTCCTGTCACAAAGTATGCCAAAGAAGGACAAATGGGGCATTACAGAAGAGCTCCCTGCCCTGCATGGAGAATTCAGTAAAATGGACAAAGTCCCCTCCAACTCAAATATACTGTAATCTAATTTCTAACACAATTTTTATCAGGTTTTAAAAATCGCACAGTTCAGAAAACAAGGGTTTTAAAATAAAAGCATATGCTATAGTATAAAAATTGAGAGTATACATCATCAGACTGAAAGACTTGCATTCTGCCACTAGGTGTGCAACCCTGAGTGAGTTCCTTAATCTTCTGGGCTGTAAGCATTTAGTGCATGGTAAGTTTTGGATTAAGTGTTGTTATTAGCTGGGTCTTACCTTTACCACTACTATCACATGACCCATATTTTTGTTTAGAATTAGTCATAACTATGAGTCTTATTTTTGCTTAGAATTAGCCAGGGCCACCACATCACTGAGGAATGCAGTCCCAACTGCTTGGTTTGGCCTGATCCTCCCTCTGAAGATTATCTTTAAGACTCCCACCCTACCCCACAGGACACTCCTGCCAAACTGCTTGCAGTTCTAAATCACCAGGCTGTTTCAAGCTTTGACACTGCTAACTTTACTTGAAATACCCTCACCTTCTCCCAAGCTAAAGGTGACTCATCTTGCAAAATTTTCTCCTAGGATCACCTCGTCAATAAAATCTCTCCTGATGCCAAGGTAGAACTAAACACACAAGCTGTCTTCACACAAACGAGGAACTGAAGACTCGGAAAGGTTAAGGTAACTTAGGCAGGGTCACTAACTATTAAATGACTGTGGTGATAATAATAGTAGTAATAGTAATGCTAATATACATAGAGAGAGAGACAGACTGACAGACAGAGAATTAAAGTGTGTACGTGTCTTATAGTCAACAAGGCACTTTCCTAGAGTATCTCTTATTTTTACAATTCTGTGAAAAAAGAATCATTTTCTTATTTTTTATGGATGAGGAAACTGAGGTACCGAGAGGCTGAGTGACTTGTACGAGGTCATACAAATGGTTTACTTGAGAGCATAGTCATGCCAGGCCCCAGACTCCAGGTCTTCTCATTCTTAATCCAGTGACTTTCCTTTACGGAACATTCCACTTAGTAAAAAAAATGAAATCACTGAATAAATAAAAATTACTCTGGGTGTATTTTGTTGATACAGAGTATCTCATTCTGAAACTCTGAGTAAGAATAAATTGAGGAGCAACACTTGTTAAAAGCAAAGTTTTCTCACCTTACAAATCACTGAGCCAACTGCAAAGACATCACTAATTTGAAGGGACCAAATTTAGAGCTGATTTAACGGTAGGCATAGTCACAAAGCTTGTACATACTATCACAGAAGATACCAAATTTCAGAGATAGCTAACTAAAATAAATCTGAAAGCAATTAGTGAACAAAAGTATTTAGTGATTTCCAGAGCAGTAGGGTTAGGAGACCTTGGCAAGGATGAAATTGCCTGTACAATTTACACATTTCACAGCATCTGAAGAAAAAGTGAAACCATGACAATACTCACCGGGCTCAAACTGATCTATCAATTAAATACAATGTTCCGCAGAGAAGAAAGGCAGGAAATATGGAGACTACCTCTCTGTGTAATCTTCTGTAAATTACTCAGGAGTTATTAGTGAACTATTCTCCTATCAAGGAAGCTGTCAAACAGCTAAAACAATAACAGGAAATGGAAAGGGATAGAGGGTTGAACAGACATAAGAAGAGTTTTAGAAAGAAAAGCAATTCTTTAAAATTTAGAGAATTTGAAGATTTCCTCTGTACATGGGGACACTCCTGTGGTTACATATGCTGTATAACATTGTTAAGAGACTTAAGTCTCCCAGATAATATACAAACATCTATCCAGCTAAAATTCTAAATTAGTACAGTTCCTAGCATGTTGTAGGTACCCAATGCTTGAGGAATAAATAAAACAATGGATCAATCTAATCCAGAAAGTTCACTACTAATGATAATTGAGTTTTCAGAAGTGTCTTTTAAGTGCCTATTACATACCAGACACTATGCTAGGATCTAGTCATTTGGAAAAATTTTTAAGTACTTTGGTATTTTAATGCTCATAAGATATGGAAATTTTCATTCATCTTTTCAAATGGTTGTCAGAGTATAACAATAGTAATTGAAGATAAATTCAGAGTCCCTTTTCCCATGCAATGCAGGGAAATTATAGTTTGTACATTACAAATTGACAGCATCATTTCTCATATGGTTTGCAGGATTAGTTCGTAGGATCAAAATGAATCTAGTCCCTTCTAAAATCTTAAAACAGTAGCTATGTTCCCTATTATTAATAGAAGATTTGCCAACAAGCAGATATAATTTGCATTAGCACTTGTTTCTGAAGACCAGTGTGAACTGGTCCAGAGCAAGGCTCTTTCATTTCTTCGGTAAACAAGCCCCTTGGTTCAGGTCTAGCTAAGCTGCTTTCTCCAAAATTCTGCTTAACAAATTGATAGTTATGATGGAGCTCTATTGTTGTTCTAGTTATAAAAGAAAAATTACTAATCCCTAAAAAGGTGGAGGAAATCCTGGTGGCATAGTGGGTCAGCTATGATTGCTAACCAAAAGGTTGGCAGGTCAAATCCATCAGGCACTCATCAGTATCAGTATTTAAAAAGATGTTGTTAGGATGGTGTAGCAGTTACCATCAATACCCAATCATATTTCCTTAGGCCTCACCATTAAGTGAAAGCCAGACGTCCAACTGCCTTAGGGCTTTCTCTGGGCTAGAGTCCACTCTGTGTGCAGGGTAGGTTGAAGCATGAGAGAATCAACAACCTGTTCTCCCTCCAAGGAGCAGTCCTTAACTAATGACTGACAGACTTAGTATATATAAATAGCTCCTTTGTTTCTGAAGGCAACAGAGATAAACTGAGGCTGGCTGTTTCTACACTGACTCCCAGAGTTCCCCAGTGAGATCAAGTTACTAGCTAAGTAATGCACCCTTTATTTGGCATTTTTTCATTCCGGGTCTTAACTCCTTACCACTCTTCCGGTGCTTTCTGGGGTCATTTCTGAAATAAACCACTTAAACTTGAGTCCTTGTCTTAGGGCCTCTTCTAGTGGAATATAAAAATAGACAGAATTATTAGTCCTATACAATATTCATTATTTCATTCCACCTATATGAATACCATTTCCATTTCCAGCCCCACCTAACTTCTTTCTATTTCATCCTACACCTGTTCCCAAAACTATATGCAATGTGACTTGTGTTTCTTCTTTGCAATAAATACATATCTAAAAAGATTATTTAAAAATTTATTACTCTAAAGCATTATTAGGCCAAACTCAAATAAAAATGAAAAGTCGTGAGTTTGACTGGGGCATGAGAAACGGGAAACCTAGGGCAGAAGTCTAACTTCAGTCAGTTAATGTCGTCATGGTATTCTATTAAATGGATTTATCTTATTCAACTGATATAATTTAAAAACCAATATCTTGTTGTTAGATATTCAAGTTGTATTTAATATTTTACTATCATAAATAGTGCTGAAATTTAACATTCTTAGGCATAAATCTTTGTCCTCATTTCAGATTATTTCTTTGAGAAAAATTCCTAGCGAATTTGCTGGATAAGACAATTTAAGTATTTCAAATCTTTTGATTAATATGTAACCATATAATCATGGTTGTACTTATTTTCATTCCAACTTGCAGGGAACAAATGTTCCTATTTTAACATTTTCTTATCAGTCTTGAGTACTATTACTTTTATAATCTTTGCATAAAATAATCATTGTTTAATGTGTATTATCTGAACTTTTTTCAGTCTTCCATTAAGGACTATCTGTTTGTGAATTCCCTGTTCATAACTTCATTTTAGTTATGTATTGATGTGGTTTTTTTTCATTGAATTGTTTTCATACCTTTTAAAATATACTTCCAGAAATGTTTTACTCAAAAATAATACCAACTAGATATATCTATGCCTTGTTACTGACTTTAATGGTAACACATTTAGTGTTAACAACTGCATGAAATATGAAATAGAATGTGATTTTAGATATATATATTTTTAATAATTTCAAGAAACACTAAATAGACAATACATAAGTAGTAACTTTGGTGAAGGGTAAGACGGTACACAATACTGGGGAAGCCAACACAACTTGTACAAGGCAAGGTCATGGAAGCCCCACGGACACATTCAAATTTCCTAAGGGACCGAATTGCTGGGCTGAGGGCTGTGGGGACCATGGTCTCTGGGAACATCTAGCTCAATTGGCATAACACAATTTATAAAGAAAACGTTCTACATTCTACTTTGGTGAGTAACATCTGGGGTCTTAAATAGCTGTGAGCGGCCATCCAAGATACTCCACTGGTCTCACCCCTTCAGGAGCAAGGGAGAATGAAGAAAACTAAAGATAGAAGAGAAAGATTAGTCCATAGGACTAATGAACCACAACTACCACAGTCTCCACCAGACCAAGTCCAGTACAACTAGATGGTGCCCGGCTACCACCACTGACTCTTCTGACAGGGATCACAGTAGAGGGCCCCAGACAGAGCTGGAGAAAAACGTGGAACAAAATTCTAACTCACAAAGAAAGATCAGACTTTCTGGCCTGACAGAGACTGGAGAAACCTCCAGAGTATGGCCCCTGGACACCCTTTGAGCTCAGTACCTAAGTCACTCCAGAGGTTCACCCTTCATCCAAAGATTAGACAGGCCCATAAAACAAAATGAGACTAAAGGGGTACACCAGCCCAGGGGCAAGGACTAAAAGGCAGGAGGGGACAAGAAAGCTGGTAATAGGGAACCCAAGGTCGAGAAGGGAGAGTGTCAACATGGTTATCAACCAATGTCATAAAACAATACGTATAGTAATGAGAAGCTAGTTTGTTCTGTAAATCTTCATCTAAAGTATAATAAAAAATAATAACAATTTTAATAAAGTAACCTTTTAATTTAGTTTAATAACATTGTTTTGGGGGGGTTGCATTGGGGTTTTTTTGTTTGTTCGCTTTATTATCAGGAACCAATGTTCACATGTTTTAGGAACGTCATAGCATATGTTCTGAAGGCAAATTACCTGGATTGAAATCCGAACTCACCACTTAATAGCTGGGTGATCTTGAGGAATTTACTTAACCTTTCTCTATCTTACTTTTCTTATCCCTTATTGCAAAAATGGGAATAGTAGCAACAATACCAGCATCATATTATAGTGAGGATGACTTAATTCTTTTAAAGTAGGTAGAATAGTGCCTTGCACATAGTTAGCACTTGATAAACATTAGCAACCTAGCAGAGTGATTTAATATCCTAACTCTCCCACATACTAATTATATGAATTTGAGCAAGTTACTAAACCAGTCTGTGTTTCTGTTTTTCTAATTTAAAATATGAAGAAGAGGTTATTCATGTCATAGGATTTTTATATAGATTAATTGAACATATACATATAAAGTACTTAAACCAGTACTTAGAACATAACTCACTATAACATTAAGTAAATGTTAACTATTATTCTTATCTATGGACTGGTATCTTGCATTTTTCTTGAGCTATTAGTGACATATTATATTAATAGATTTCCAAATAGTAACCCTCATTGCATTTCTAGAATAAACCTTATTCAGAAATTTTTGTAATGTACTGTTAAATTAGATTTTTATTAGGATTTTTAATCTATATTCATAAATAATATTAATCCATATTTTCTTCTTTTAGAATTATGTGTGTTCAGTTTTGATACCAAAGTTATGCTATTTTCTTTAAAATGAGTTACAAAGGTTTCCACCTATTTCTCTCCTTCGGAAATAGGTATTTATCATGAGAATTAGCTGTCTTGAAAAGTTTAAAAGTATTTGACTACCTGAGTTTGTTTCCTTAGTTGAAGGCAATTCTCTGACAAAAATTTTATTTATTGCAACGTTATGAGTCTACTCAAATTTTCAATTTCTAATTGGATCAGTTTAGGCAATTTATGCTTTACAAACAAAATTATAAGCCATATTCTTAATTCAGCTAGAAATTATAAATAAGAGGTAACATTCTTCAGTTAATACAGCTGTTCTAAAAACGACAAAGCCCTGTGCCAGCCATCACTTCCTATTAAGTTAGTGAGGCAAAAATTCTTCCAGTTGTTCAGGCCAAAATCTTCAAAGACACCCTTGATTCCTCTCTCCCCTGACATCTAATCCATTCAGCAAATCATTTGAAATGTATCCCAGATTAACTACCTCCACTGTTGCCTCAAACTCTAAGCTATCATTAGCTCTCACCTGAAGTATTTCATTAACCTTTTGATAGGTCTCCCTATTTTTTCTCTTGCTTCTTGTAGTGTAGTCTATGGCACACCACCCAGGTCCCTCCATCAGGACTAAGGTCCTCAAATCCCCATCTGTTGGGATTGTTGGCTGCTTACAACTCACATTGAGTCCATCCTTAGAAATTGCTCTCCACTCAAAGGGACCTTTCTCACTCAAAGTTACAACCCCTTACTATAGGTAGCCAGCATCCAATGATTGGTCAGTGTGAGAGGACAAATGTCTGGCCCCCTTGCCTCAATTCAGGACAACTCTGAAAGGCCATCTTAGTTCCAGAGCTCTTGTGGATCATCTTGAGGGCTTTGCTGTAACCACATCGCAGTTCAACCCATCCCTCTGCCCAATCCTGCTTCCTCACTTCTTCACGAGGTGTTCCTGAGAGCACGCCTCATAAATTTCCTATGTGCAAATTCTCCTTCCAGAGTCTGTGTTCCGGGACACTGACCTGGAACAGTTGACACAAGGAGTGGTCTGAAAAAAGTAGACTCTAAATGGAATTTTTGAGCTACAGCATCCACCAGTCAGAAGGCAATGAGAGCCTTAGCACTAGTAGTAAATGGAGTGCTGACAACTGATTAACAATTTGATAATCTAAAAGTAGATGCGTATTTGTTGCATGATTGTTTTAACTTCTTGTAGATTTTAATTTTTTCAATATCAAGAGTTAGGGGGAAAATCTGAATTTGAGGTGCAGAGACTAAAAATTTTTTGAAATTTTTACATAAGTCCATGATACAAGGAAACATTCAAGTCACTATAGAACAATGAGGGACCAGCGCAATAGGGATACAGAAGGTGAACAGTAGGACATGCAAAGTGAAATACAGACCAGAGCAATACAGAGCCATATCTCTCAGCCAGACACGATTAAAGATTTTCACTAATTTCTGAGTGATGAAGGAAGAAATGAACATTAAGAAGCAGAACTCCAATACATATTACTTAGGATATAGTGAATATAATTATACTAAACTCTATACGCTCTATAATGAACAATTTGTATGTCACACTCCATTGAGAGGGAGTTATATCTTTGATTGACTTCATAAATTCCAAATTATTGAACAGCTCCAAGAATTTTAAGAGATAGATTTAAGGATGGAGTAGCTCCTAAATGAAAATTATAATCAAGGGTCATTGCCAACAGCAAGAAGAACAATAAGAAATCTGTCTAAACATAATCTCAGAACCTCTGGGTTCAAATCACAGCTTCTTGCTTGCTAATTGTGAGGCCTTCAGCAAGTTACTCACCTCTATTTCTTCATCTTTAAAATGGAAATAATAATAACACCAACATTTCAAGATTGCTGAGGAGGTTAAATGTAAAATGTTTAGAATGGTGCATTGCATATAACCTGTTGCTGTCCAGTTGATTCCAACTCATAGTGACCCTAGAGGACAAAGCAGACGTGCCCCGTAGGGTTTCCAAGGAGCGCCTGGTGGATTAGAACCGCCAACCTTTTGGTTAGCAGCTGAGCTCTTAACCACTACATCACCAGGTTTCCCGCATTGCATGTAGGAAACCCCTAATAACTATTAACATGGTTCAGTCCTTTCTAGTTGTGCCACACCTTACACACACACGTATACATATCTTTTTAAAGGAAATATCAACCTAAAGACACTCTTCTGTTTAAAGACTTTCGTTGGTGTTTTAAGCCTGTTGAACTAACAAGTTCTCATTCAACCATTTACAGACATTTAAACTGCACAGATCATATATACTTAGAGTTTAGTATCAGATTACAAACATAAATTTCCAGGTTCCCTTTTACTTGTTTTATTTTCCTTTTCCTTCTTTTTGTTCTCTTTCTCTTTTTTTATCCTGGAACATTTCTCTATAGTCACAAGTAAACTCTTGTTTCTCTAACTGTAATGACATTCTATAAAAACATCCTCCTATCTGACCAATTTGATAAAATATCACAGAAGAATAACTTTATGACCTTGTAGAATATTATAGGACAGGCAAAATACATTAAGTAACTGCCAGAGACTAAGTAAAGAACTCATGAAAAGTTCAACACACATAGTTTTCACCAACTAATAAGAAACGAAGTAAAGGTTTCTTGCCTACTGGACTTCATCTAACCACTCAAATTCAAAAGTGCCCTTTTCATTCATTATTTTCAACAAAAATTGTACTATATTCAATCAAAGTAAGTTGGGTTTTTTTCAGTAGTGTTTAGTGATCCTTTATAAGTATATCCACATAAGTGTCTACTCCTTACACTGCACGTCTTAGGCATCAATTGTCTGATTATTTAATTCAACCTGAACAGTAGTAAGGACAACATAACTTGCATGCATACCTTGGAACATGGTTTTTTACTGTGTTATTATAAATCAGAGACCACAATGATTTGACCTGAACAGCAATTAGGACAATACAACTTATGTTCAAGAACATAATTAAGATTTTAATTGTGCTCTTGGTTAGCTTCCCCCAAAATAAGATATTTAGAAATACAAAGAGGATATTGATTAAACACAGGATGGCATAAATGAGTTAGAAAATAAAGCCCATGAGAAAGAGGAGTGCCAAAGAAAAGTGAAAATTAATAATATTTTACATTTGTACATATTTTACCATTTACAAAGCACCATTGCACAAATTTCATTCACTTCAATCCAATAAATACTTGTAGAGTACATACTCAAGGTACTATACCACAGAGTGTGTGAAAAACAAAGATGAATATACTACACCCACCGTTAGTTTACATTCCAGTGGAAGACATGGTCTGCTTGATTCAAAGAAAAAAAAAATATTTTTTTTTCAAAGAAGTAGACTATTATTTTAAAAAACCCAGTGCCCTCAAAAAGATTAATATACAGATGCAAATTGTTATATGAATGTAAAGGAAGGAGAGATGAAATCCAACTGAAGAAGTGAGGGAAGTCTTCATTGAGCCTTGAATTGGGCCTTGAAAAACTAAAATATTATTTGATTTGCACCAAACAGTATAAGAACGTCAGGGCAGTTACTATTATGTCTGTTTCACAGATCAGGAAATTAGGGTTTAAAAAGGCTAAGGGGGCTCTCCTCTTTCCCCCTCCCACAAGGTCACAGACCTGGTAAATATCAGGTGGGACCTGAACCCAGGTTTTCTGATCCCCAAGTCCAGTCCTTGTTCCCTATCAAAAAAACCCCAAGGGTTCCCTATATAACCCTACAAAAAGTGTCATAATTTTAGGCAAGGGAGCAGATGTTCTTTCAGGATAATAAGAAGGAAAAAAAAAAAAAAACTACTTCTTCCTGCTATAATAATAAATTTGGCTGCCTTTTATACATTGTATGAAAATAAATGTTCTTACCCTGCTGTAAGTACAGAAAAGTTCTTGTAGTATTTTAAATATGAATACTGTGAGAAATCAGATCTTTGCTTGAAAACTTAAGAAACCTGTTAGGAAAGAGTAAAAATCAACTTCATCATGATAAATAAAAACTGTGGTATGACAGTGAGAGGGATACCCAGCTATTCTTTGTGTCCCTAAAAAAAAAATTCTTCGTGTCCCTAGAGGAGATAAAAGTTAACAACAGGATTAAGCTTCATTGAATAAAGGATAAATTTTTCCCAATGGGAATGGATACCTAAGGACATAATAATAACACATGAGACTTACTATATGCCAGGCACTGTTCAAAGTGCTTTAAACTCACTTAATTCTCAAACCCCATAAGATAGGTGTTATTATTACCACCATTTGTAGATGATGGATCTGAGCCATAGAGAAACTTAGCCAAAGACACATAAGTGGTAGAGCTGGGACGTAAACTCTGTTTGGCTATAGAATCCTTGCTCTTAACCACTCAGCTCTATCTGTTGTCAAAAATGAGATTTCAGACTCTGTTTTTCCGGAGGGCTTTAGTACTTTTTTCTTAAGATAAAAGTACAAATTATATCCATAAGATATGGTGTGAGTTCATGTTTTAGGAAGCTATTTAGTATGGCATTTATGAACACAGACTTTGGAGTCAAGCAGACCAGGCTTTAAGACATTATTTGGCATTACCTACTTGTATAAACTAGGGCACGTTATTTAACCTTGGAGATATTTAGATTCCTCCTTTCTAAAAGGAGGTAGCATTTTTTTTTTTTTTTTTTTTTGAGTTGGGAATGGGGGGAAGCAGCACAGCAGGGTAAGAAAAGCACTGGATTTGAATATCAAAAGACTCAGATTATAGCTTCAGCTACCAGCCAACCTTGAGAAATAGGGTAATCAATACATCAATTATTGTGCCTTATAGATAATGTTCTGTTGTAGGTATTTTGGGGTATATAGCAGTTGAAACAAAGCAAAAGGCATTGGTCCTTACTCTCTGAGAGCTAATTCATTCAGGTTTGCTCATCAGTTTCATTAATGATTGGAGTACAGCCCAAAAGGAGGTACATTCTAGCAATAATATTCTATGATTCTGAGACAATAAACACTATGGTGGTATAACAATACCATGGTGGCTTCTGTTTCTTTACTAAGTATAATTTGTGCATGTGTATTTCATTTCCTCCTCTCTTTATTTCATTTCCTCCTTTTGACAGTTATGGGGGGATACATACAGAGAAAGGAAGAGACTGAACTTTCAAGTTTGTCTCATCGTATTTACTACCTACAGCTGCCATGACCAGTTGTTCCCACACATTCTTTCCATGGGGCACATTTTTCTGGAATGTAAATTAATACATGGCTCTCTACTGAGCCAGGGTAAGAGACAGTAGAATCAATGTGATTTACAGAAAGTTGGTGGAAAAATGTTGTCTTTTTTTTTTTTTTCTTTTCCTCAGTGATAATTCTGAACAATTCATACAGAAATTAAAGACATTTGGACATGTTTCCATTCCTCTGGTTGACATGGACTAGCAATACTACTGTTTACTATGTGATTATTCACAGAATACAGTAGAGTAATGGTAAAGAGTATCAGCTTTGAGGATCAGGCTGAAAAAGCATTTAAATCCTAATTTCATCTCTTAAAAACCAGGATACTTTAACTGCTCTGATCTTCAGTTCCCTCATATGCAAAGTGAAAGTGATACATCTGTACCCTAAGATTACCAAATGACATAATACATATAAAATGCTTGGTATATAGCATTTGATTTAATGACAGCTGTTAAGTTTATCATCATCCGTAGCTATTAATAATAAATGCATATATGCTAGAAGTAAAAAATGAACTACCTGTTTTCAAAATATTTATTTTAGTACAAGGAAAACTAGTGTTTGAAGCAATTTCTCTTCAAATCACATAATATAGACAACATCTTCTACCAATTTCCTGTGTGGGCAGATCAATATTTAACATACACCATTAAGATATTTTGCAATCTAGAGCTTAAACCATATCGAAATGGCAAGCCAAATAAGTGTATTCTTAATATTTACAAGATTACACAGATAAGAAGAGTTTGAATACATCTTTCCATGCCCCTCCAAGTCAAGCTATAATGTATGAATTCCGACAGGAGAAATACACATGTAATTTCTAAACAGAGTGTCAAGTTACTAGACAATCTTGTAGCTCTTTATCAGCTCTCAAATCCATGATTTTATCATTTCAAAAAGTACATCATAAATGTGGGAGTGACTTTAGAAGTACAGAGAACAAGTAAAACAAAGTAAACAATATGTAATAGCTCCAGAATTCAGTATTTGTGAGCAAGTCATTAAGGAAACATTTCAGTCACCAATCATGCCTTATTCACCATAAGTAGGTAAAGCAGAAAGTAAAATAACTTACAGTGAACAAGAACTTCCTTGAACTCCATGAAAACACTTAGAAGAACGAGATGAAATTACACCTCTAAACGCAAATGTCTGCTACTAGCTGGAAGAATCCTCAGCTCTGTCTTTAGCTCATACCACCTCAGCAAACACCCAGCCACAAATACTCCTTCCTAACAGCTGACTTTTAATCCTGTCTTTAGGTTTAAACAAGATCCTCTCAAAAATATGTAACATGCAATACTAAAATCACCAAGATAAAAATTATTTTTAATAAAAATCTTTCCCTCATACAAGAATGCTCTATTTTGCTTCATTTTCCTCAAAAAAGTAGATTTGCTCAACTTGGGAGCTGAACTATAAAATTTGCTTTACATTCGTTGATCCATTCAATATATCAAGACTAGCTAATACAACTCTCCGTCTTTGTGCTGGAGGATATAGACTCTGGGATGTAACATAAATGTCATAGATACTTAGGTGTCACAGAAGGTGAAACAATGTTTTAAAGGCAACTGGTACACTCAGGGTATATTAGTTTCAAGAAATAAATAAATACTATCAACTCCAGGTTCTCCCAGAACATAAGGGCATAGAACCAGGGGACTGACGATGATTTTATAGGGATTCTAAAGATACCTCCTTGTTGCTGCTTTTCACTGCAAATATCGTGTAGGACATGAAAAAGAGTTACTTCACCTAGCTTCCTAAGGTGGTCAGATTCAATGGCAAATTTTCCATTTTAGCCATTTTTAAGTGCCTAACTCAGTAGTATTAATTACATTCATAATGTGGTGCAACCATCACTGCTACCTATTTCCAAAACTTTTCAACACCCAAAACGGAAACTCTGTATCCATTAAGCAATAAATCCTTACCTTCCCTTACTCCTCAGCTCCTTGTAACCACTAATCTACTTTGGTCTCTATGCATTTGCCTATTCTAGATATTTCACTTAAGTAGTATTACAAAGTATTTGTCCTTTTCTACCTGACTTATTCCACTTAGCACATTTTCAAGGTCCACCCATATTGTAGCATATATCAGGATGTCATTTCTCTTTATACTGCATTATATGTATAAACCACATTTTATTTATCCATTCACCTGTTGATGCACACTTGTGCTGTTTCTACGTTTTGGCTACTGTGAGTAGTGCAGCAGTGAACATTGGTAGACAAGTATCTGTTTGAGTCTGTGCTTTCAGTTCTTTTGGATATTACCTAGAACCACTCCTGGGTCATACGGTAACTCTATATTTAACTTCCTGAGTAACTGCCAAACTGATTTCCACAGCAGCTGCACCATTTTACATTTTCACCAGCAACGCAAAAGAATTCTAATTTCTCCGCATCCTCACCAGTGCTCATTATTTTGTTTTTTTTATAACAGACATCCTAGTGGGTGTGAAGTGGTATCTCATTGTGGTTTTGATTTGTATTTTCCTAATGACTAATTACTTTTTCATGTGCTTATTGGCCATGGTAATCATTTTTGCTCACAGAAAATAATTTTAATTTCAAAAATTCACTAGCTCTTTTTTTATATACATCACAAACTCACTTACAAATTATATTTGCAGAATAATTACATAAAAGAAGGCGACCATTATTTCCTATGCATTGTTTCATCAAAACATAAAACTACTACATTTGATTTTCCACAAAATATTACCCCAGGGCTTTTATACACGTAAGAACTCTTCCTGCAACAAATATTTACTGAGCCTATTATGTGCCAGGTAGGTACGGTGCTAGCTTCTAGAGGTGCAAAGAAGATGGCATGCTTCTTTGTGGAAATATTTACAATACATATAGTGGTTCTTCTAGTAGTATACAGCAATGTCAATGCAGTGAAATCCTCTCTCAATTTTCCCTTTCTAGAAACCCTTGCATCCAATTGAATTACATATTCTTTCTTGAAGGTAAATTCTTCCTAACTACATTAAGTATAGGAACATTGAAAGATGTATATGGAAGAGAAGGGTGACAGGACATCATAACTAGTTAACTATACATCATATTGGATTTGCACATTTAAGGCCAGTTCATTTCTACAGTAGCTGCCAAGGATAATCCTAAAAATGACTCAATTTTTAGAAGTTGGAATCAACTCGACAGCAGCAGATTTGGATTTTTGGAATCAAAGAAAACCCCCTAAAGCAGCAGCCACAAGCTCAAAATTCCTATAGGAGACAAGGAAAAAGGTAAATGAGTTACACAATCCAGGAGTTATAAAAAATAACGTGGCCTTCTTGAATTATCTTTTATTGATTCAGAAAATATATAAAAATGAACATTTCTCTACTGTAGCAAAAGTAATAGTACCAATTCAGGCAACTTATACTCTGCCTCAGTATAAGCAAAACAGTTGGGAGTGCTGGGTACCATAGTTTACTGAAGACAGCAGTTAGCCACTTAAAGCAGGCAGTATGAACCAAGTATCTTCATTGCTAGATCTTCTGGGTTTTCAAGAAAAGCTATAAATTCAGATTTTTGTGTGAAACATCCCAATCTTTTCATGTCAGGTCAATGTTTAAAAAAAAAAAAATTGGTGCTCCCCTCCAAAACAAAATGCTGCAAAATAGATCCAGCCCTCTCAACCTACATAAGGGCATCCACGAAAAACTCAAAGCTAACAACATACTTAATGGTGAAAGTCTGAAAACTTTCCCTAAAATCAGGAGCAAGACAAGAATGTTCACTCTCACCACTTCTATTCAAAATTGTACTGGAGGTTCTAGTTATTAGGCAAGAAAAAGAAATAAAAGACAGCCAACTTGTAAAGGAAGAAATAAAATTATCTGTCTTCACAGATGACATGTTCTTGCATAAAGAAAATCCTAAAGAATCCAAACATACAGAAGAAAAAAACTACTAGAACTAAAAAGCAAGTTTAACAAGGTTGCAGGACCCAAGACCAATAGAGAAAAATCAGTTGTATTTCTATAACTAGCAATGAACAATCTGAAAATAAATTAAGGAAATAATTCCACTTACACAGAATTAAAAATATAAAATACTTAGGAATAAATTTAACAAAAACGGGGCAAGGCTTGTACACTGAAAACTGTAAAATACCATTGCAACAAATTAAAGAAGACAAAAATAAATGAAAAGATATATTTATGGATTGAAAGATTTAATACTGTTAAAATGGAAATACTCCACAAACTGATATACAGATTCAACACAACCTCTTTCAAAATCCCAATTGATTTTTTGCAGAAATTGAAAGCTGATCCTAAAATTCATATGACAATGCAAGGGACCCAGAATAGTCAAAATAATCTTGAAAAAGAAAAAGCTGGGGGACTCACACTTCCTGATTGATTTCAAAACTTATTACAGTAATAAAAACGTGTGGTACTGGCATAAAGATAAGCATATAGGTCAATGTAATAGAATTGGGAGTCCATAAATAAATTCTTATATTTATCCTCAATTGATTTTCAGTAAGTTTGCCAATACAATTCAATGGGGAAAGAATTGTTTTTTCAACAAATTGTGCTGGGACAATTGAATATTCTCTTGCAAAACATGAATTTGCACCACTACCTCATAGCACATACAAAAATTAACCCAGAATGGATCAACAACTAAAACGTAAAAGCCAAAGCTATAAAACTATTAGAAGCAAATATAGATGTAAATCTTTAGGACCTTGAATTAGACAATGGTTTCTTAGATATCACACCTAAAGCAAAAGCAACCAAAGAAAAAAACTGACTTTAAAATATGTTCTTCAAAGGACACTATCAGTGAAGTGAAAAGACAACCCACAGAACGGAAGAAAATACTTAAGAATTATCCATGAGATAAGTGTCTAATATTTATTTATTTGTTTGTTTTTTATTGTACATTAGATGAAGGTTTACAGAACAAACTAGTTTCTCATCAAACAGTGAGTGTACATGCTGTTCTGTGACTTTGGTTAACAACCCCACTACATGTCAACACTCTCCCTTCTTAGCCCTGGGTTTCCTACCACCAGCTTTCCTTTTCCCTCCTTCCTTCCAGTCCCTGTCCCAGGGCTGGAGTGCCCCTTTAGTCTTGTTTTGTTCCATGGGCCTGTTCAGTCTTTGGCTGAAGGGTGAACTTCAGGAGTGACCTCATTACTGAGCTGAAATGGTGTCCGGGACCATACTCTCAGGGTTTCTCCAGTCTCTGTCAGACCAGCAAGTCTGGTCTTTCTTTTTGAGTTAGAATTTTGTTCTATATTTTTCTCCAGCTCTGTCCAGGACCCTCTATTGTGATAAGGGTCTAATATTTAGAATGCATAAAGAACTATTATAACTCAACAACAAAAAGACAATGCAATTAAAATATGACAAAGAATTTGAACAGACATATTTCCAAAGAAGACATGTAAAAAAGCGTAAGATGCTCAACATAATTAGTCATTAAACAACAACAAAAAAAAAACCTGTTGCCATTGAGTTGATTCTGACTCATAACAAGCCTAAGAGACAGAGTAGAACTGCCCTATTGGGTTTCCAGAGCTGTAAATGTTTACAGAAGCAAATTGCCACGCCTTTCTCCCACAGAGCGTCTGGGTTTGAGCAGCCGACCTTTCGATTAGCAGCTGAGTACTTAAGCACTTCGCCACCAGGGTGCCTAATTAGTCATTAAAACCAAACCTGTTGCCATCCAGTTGATTTCAACTCATAGCCACCCTGTGGGACAGAGTAGAACTGCCCCGTAGGGCAGTTCCAAGGAGTGGCTGGTTTATTTGAACTGTTGACCTTTTGGTTAGCAGCTGAGCTCTGAACAACTGTGCCACCAGGGCTCCACTTAGTAATTAAAAAAAAAAAAAATTTTTTTTTTTTAGGGATATGTAAATCAAAACCACAAGGATGGCTACAATAAAAAAAAAAAAAAGGAAGGAAATCAATAACTATAGTGTTGGTAAGGATATGGAGAAACTGGAACCCTCACACATTGTTGGTAGGGATGTAAGATTGTACAGCCACTCTGGAAAACAGATTGGCAGTTCCTCAAAAAGTTAAACATAGGGTTACCGCTATGACCCAGCATTCTACTCCTAGGGAATTACGATGCATGTTCACCCAGAAACCTGTACACAATGATTATAGCAGCATTATTCATAATAGTCAACATGTGGAAACAATGCATATATCCATGAAATGATGAACAGATCAACAATATGTAACATAACCATACAATGGAATATTACTTAGCAATGAAAAGGAATGAAGTACTGATAAATGCTACAACATAGACGAACACTGAAAACATTACACTAAGTGAAAGAAGTCAGACATAAAAGGCCATATATTGTATGATTTCATTTATATGAAATGTCTAGAACAGACAAATCCATAGAAACAGAAAGTAGATTAGCAGTTGCCAAGGTGCTGCAAAGAGTGGACAATGAAGGACTGCTAATGGTACAGAGTTTCTTTTTGATGTGATGAAAATGTCTTAGAATTAGGTAGTGGTGATGGCTGCACAACTCTGTTAACACACTAAACACCACTGAATTGTATACTTTAAAGGGTGGATATTATGGCATGTGAATCATATCTCAATAAAGCTGTTATTAAAAAAAAATAATAACACCTGCCTGCCCACATCGTAATCTTTGCCTAACAGGAGTCCTAGATACAATGGCTGTTAGGTGTGTGTGTATACACATATACGTATATATGCATATAGATATATATTGTTTTTCCTACCCTGAGCCATGGGAATTTTTGAAAGCATGCAGAAGGAAAGAAAGAGACACACAAAAGCAACAGGTGCTCTGAACAGCTGAGGGGAGAGAACTGAACTCCTTCTCAAGATGATTCTAAGAACTAGCACATTTTCAAATCCCTGTTGGAGGAGAGACACAACAAATAACTCACTTCCAAAATGACAGTTCTACTTTACTCAACCCCACATCCCCTGAAAAGTGACAGGGCTGCTGTATGAATCCAGCCTTGTCAGCTGCCAAGTGACCATTCTATATCTGGCAGCTACAAATAGTGAACAATGCAACTAATGTAGATGTCAGAAAGCTAAATATATTGTTTATGATCCTGATAGTGAATCAGTGAATAGTGGCTAATTTCCAATTACCATATGCAAAAGGGCATCCACTCACTTTCTGTCAAGAAAGTAATGTTTGAAGAGGGACATCTTACTCTGAGTTCAATAAATCTAGAAGAATGCATATAAAATGTAATTTAGTTTAACAATGGAAATTATTTTAAAAAATCCTATATACCTGAACAAGACAAGTTGGTTGCCCTGTCTTCTATTACCTTTTACTTTTGGTTTAGACGTTCAGAAAACTACAAGATTTGTATACTTGAAGATGGCCTAAAAACAAATGAAAGAAGTTGATTAAAAAGCATTTGTCCATCTAAAATTTTTTACAAACCAGAGAGCATGCCAATAGCCAACTTCTAATGAAAAGAAAAAAGTTTTGGAAGCTAAAGCCACACACAGCAGGTGAGTGACAGCAAAAGACAACACTAATGTTTGTGCCACCTGAAGTAGATGTTAGGCCCTGACCCTGCCAAAACACACGGAAATGTCTGAATGTCGCTGGTTTAGCATTAAACACAACTCAAATAACTGTTAAGTTTTCAAAAAGCTGAGAAATGTAACTTATCATTCAGTCATTACTTTATTAATTCAACAGACATTTATTGAGCAGTGACTACTAAATAAGGCACAGGCATTCAAGAACAGAATAAAGCAAGTTCCTTATTCTCACAACCTAGTGTGAAACAGGTATGTAACATACAAATTTTTTTTTAAAGGTGTTAATGAAGAACAAAGGGCTAGGATAGGCTTCGTGGAAAAGGTAACATTTAAGCCAGGTAGAAAAAGTACAGTGCTGTCAGTGATAGGATAGTATCTACATGCCTACAAGGAAGAGCAACTAATACAACTATTACTCAAATTTATGTACCAACCACTAATGCCAAAGATGAAGAAATTGAAGATTTTTGCCAACTTTCTCAGTCTGAAATTGATCAAATATGCAATCAAGATGCATTGATAACTACTGGCGATTAGAATGTGAAAGTTGGAAACAAAGAAGGATCAGTAGTTGGAAAATATGGCCTTGGTGACAGACACGATGCAGGAGATGGCATGACAGAATTCTGCAAGACCAGTGACCCATTCAATGGAAATATTTTTTCACCAACATAAATACCAACTATAAAGGTGAACCTCCCCAGATGGAATACACAGTAATCAAATCGATACATCTGTGGAAAGCGACAATGTAGAAGCTCGATATCATCAGTCAGAACAAGGTCGGGGGCGACTGTAGAACAGACCTTCTATTGCTCATACACAAGTTCAAGTCGAAGCTGAAGAAAACTAAAACAAGTGCACAAGAGCCAAAATATGACCTTGAGTATATCCCACCTGTATTTGGAGACTACCTCAAGAATAGATTTGACACGTTCAATACTAATGACTGAAGACCATATGAGTTGTGTGATGACATCAAGGACATCATACATAAAGAAAAAGGTTATTAAAAAGACAAGAGAATATCAGGTGGACACTTGAGATTGTGTTGGCAACTCTTGTCTGGAGAGGGGATGGGAGGATAGAGAGAGAGGGAAGCCGGCAAAATTCTCACGAAAGGAGAGACTGAAAGGGCTGACTCAAGAGGGGGAGAGCAAGTGGGAGTACGGAGTAAGATGTATGTAAACTTATATGTGACAGACTGACTTGATTTATAAACGTTCACTTGAAGCTTAATAAAAGTTAATAATAAATAAATAAATAAAAGACAAGAGAGAAAGAAAAGTCCAAAATGGATGTCAGAAGAGATTCTGAAACTTGCTCTTGAATGTAGAGTAGCTAAAGCAAATGGAAGAAATGATGAAGTAGAAGAGCAGAACAGAAGATTTCAAAGGGAGGCCCAAGAAGACAAAGTAAAGTATAGTAATGAAACGTGAAAAGACCTGGAGTTAGAAAACCAAAAACTGTAGAGCACACTCAGCATTTCTCAAGCTGAAAGAACTGAAGAAAAAATCCAAGCCTTGAGTTGCAATAGTGAAGGATTCTATGGGCAAAATATTGAACAACACAGGAAGCATCAAAAGAAGGTGAAAGGAACACACAGACCACTGTACCAAAAAGAACTGGTTGATGTTCAACCACTTCAGAAGGTAGCATATGATCAAGAACGGATGGTATTGAAGGAAGAAGTCCAAGCTTCATTGAAGGCAGTGATGAAAAACAAGGCTCCAGGAATTGATGGAATACCAACAGAGATGTTTCAACAAACTGATGCAATGCTAGAAGGCTCACTCATATATGCCAAGAAATTCAGAAGACAGGTACCTGGCCAACTGACTGTGAGAGATTCATAGAGATGCCCTTTCCAAAGAAAGGTGATCCAACAGAATGCAGAAATTAGTGAACAATATCACACAGAAGTAAAATTTTGCTGAAGGTCATTCAAAAATTGTTGTAGCAGTTCATCAACAGGAAACTGCCAGAAATTCAAGCTGGATTCAGAAGAGGACATCTGATATCACTGCTGATGTCAGATGAATCTTGCCTGAAAGCAGAGAATACCAGAAAGATGTTTACCTGTGTTTTATTGACTATGCAAAAGCATTTGACTATGTGGAGCATAACAAATTATGGATAACATTGAGAAGAATGAGATTTCTAGAACACTTAATTGTGCTCATGAGGAACCTGTACATAGATCGAGAAGCAGTCATTCAAACAGAACAAGGAAATACTGCGTGGTTTAAAGTTAAGAAAGGTGTGTATCAGGGTTGCATCCTTTCACTATACTTATTCAATCTATATGCTGAGTAGATAATTCAAGAAGCTGGATGGACTATATGAAGAAGAACTGGCATCAGGATTGGAGGAAGACTCATTAACAACCTGTGATATGCACATTACACAACCTTTTTTGCTTAAAGTGAAGAGGACTTGAAGCACTTACTGATGAAGATCGAAGACCACAGTCTTCAGTATGGATTACACCTCAACACAAGAAAACAAAAATCCTCACAACTGGTCCGATAAGCAACATCAGGATAAACGGAGAAAAGATTAAGGTTGTCATGGATTTCATTTTACTTGGATCCACAATCAACACCCATGGAAGCAGCAGTCAAGAAATCAAACAAAGGATTGCATTGGGCAAATCTGCTGCAAAAGACCTCTTTAATGTGTTAAAAAGCAAAGATGTCACTTTTAGGATTAAAGTGCACCTGACTCAAGCCATGGTGTTTTCAACTGCCTCATATGCATGTGAAAGCTGGGCAATGAAAAAGGAAGATGGAAGAAGAATTGAAGCCTTTGAATTATGGCATATTGAATATACCATGGGCTGCCAAGAATGAACAAGTCTGTCTTGAAAGAAGTGAAGTCAGAGTGCTCCTCAGAAGCGAGGATGGCGAGACTTGGTCTCATACACTTTGGACGTGTTATCAGGAGGGACCAGTCCCTGAAGAGGAACATCATGCTTGGTAGATGGTCAGCAAAAAAGAGGAAGACCCTCAATGAGATGGACTGACATTGTGGCTACAACAATGGGCTCAAACTTAGCAACGATTGGTAAGATGGTGCATGACCAGGCAGTGTTTCGTTCTGTTGTACACAGGGTTGCTGTGAGTCTGAACTGACTCAACAGCACCTAAACACAACAAGAACGGAGAAAGCTGAGAAGGACCTAATGGGCAAATTGGAGGACAAGGGTACAGATACTGCATAAAAAGACCTGGCTTTGGGGGAAGAGTGAAACTGAATGTGATTTAAAGTCCAGCATTGTGTGGGAGGTATAAGGGAAATGTAATTGGAAAACATTAGTATCAATCAGGTTGTGAAAGAAGGAAGTGAAAACCAAGAGAGATCTTTAAGCAGGATGATGGTATGGGTCTGTTTTTTCTTTGAGAAAGATGCCTCTAGTAGACATGTGGAAGACAGACTGTGGGGGGAGAAACTGATGGCAAAAAGACCAAAAGTGGTAAGCCATTGCAATATACCAGGCAAAAGTCTGAAGACAATTTCAGTGATGATAGACAGCCAGGTGCAAATTCAAGAGAGTTGCTAATGTAGAAATAACAGGATTAGATAAATCATGGAATTGTTGGTAAAGGGGGCAAATAACCATATAAAATTCCAAGCTTATAACTTGTATATTTTAAGCTTAAAGCATTAGTGAGTGCTTACAGACTTGCAGAGTAGAAAGAAACTGGATATGAATAGTTTGAATCATTTTACGAAAGGGGAAGTTCTGGATACCCTAACCTAGCCTGGGTTAGGAGACAAGGTAGGGTCCAGGTAAGATACCTAGAATATAGTTAGAGATGTAAGTTTGAGCTCAGGAAAGAGATCAGTATTAAAGACAAATAATTGTTATCAAATATGGACATAATATAAGACAAAAGTGCATAGAGATGAATTCAGAAGGGGACGAAAGGTACAGGCCCTGGAAACACTACCATTGAACAGATTAAAAGAATAGCTAACAGAGGAACCTGAAAAGGAACAAGGATTCATTTATTCCAAATTGTCCAACTATTCCAATTATTTCAATATTGCTGATCACCTATTATGGACCAATCATAGTGCCAGGGACTATAAAGATGAAATATGATGGAGTTTCTGCACAAGAATTGCTGCCTAACAGGGTTTATAGACAAGTAAAAAACCACTTGCAAAACTGTTGTACAGGTGCTACAACAAAGAAATTCACAGGATGTGAGGAGAGCACCTATTTAAAGGAGAACCAAGAAAGGCTAAGTCAATGAAACCAAGAGCGAATAGACTGTCAAGACATAGAGAGCATCAGCATTGTTGAATGTGATCTCAACAAAGAAGTTATTAAAATTTAAATGTTAGTATTTAGAAGTCTGTATCAAGATGTTCTTTCCAGTGAAACACGCTGACTCTTAGCCTTCAAAATATTCTCCTTTACAGGTTCTATCAGAGTATCACACAGCAATTGAGGTGCACCTGAAAGGCTGTGAAAAGAAAAAGAAAAAAAAAATGCAACCTCTTATTATATAGGTTCTACACCAAAATTAACCCTATTAAAATTAACCCTATTCAGACTGTGATGAGATCTTCTAATAGTCTAGGAAGTCCTTTAAAATTCCATAGAAATTGAATTATTTTCTTCTAGATGGACAAGAATGGTAAAAGAAGGAAAATAATTACTAATATATTAATTTTTAATAATATTTTCTTGTGTTTTCAGTGAAAGTTTACACAGCAAATTAGGTTCCCATTTGAAAATTTCTACATAAATTGCTCAGTGACATTAGTTACATTTTCCACAAAGTGTCAAAACTCTCCTTAACTTTGTGCCAGTTCTTCCATTTCCAATACTCTAGCTTCCCTGCCCCCTTATTTTCTCATCATTGCTTTGGAGTAGTTGTTAACCTTTTGGTCTTATATAAATGATTTTTTAATGGAGCACCGTACTAGGTATAATATCCTTTATTTTGTATATCAATCTGTTATTTTACTAAAAGGTGACCTCAGGAGATAGTGTGGGTTCAAGGTTTAAAGATTATCTCTGGGCGATAGTCTTAGGGATTCTTCTAGTCTCAACTGGTCCAGTAAGTATGGACTTTTTAAGAATTTGAGTTCCGTTCTGTTTTTTCTCCCATTCTGTCAGGGTCCAGCTATTATGGCCCTGATCAGAACAGTTGGTAGCAGTAGCCAGGTGTTTTTTTTTTTGGTCTCAGGGTAGAAGAGGCCATGGCTTGTGTAGGCTATTAGCTTTGTAGACTGGTTTATTTTCTGAGACTTTGGTTTCCTTTCTCTCTTTTTCTCCTAAAGAGTAGAGACCAACAGTCATATCTTAAATGGCTGCTTGCAAGATTTTAAGTCTCCAGATGCTACTCACCTCACTAGGATGCAGAACATGAACTTTGTGATGTCAATTGACTGAGTTGCCCCATGAGTCTAAGATCCTAAGCTGTCAAACCCAGAAAACCATTCTTGCAAGGTGTTTGGTTATATCTGAGAAGTATCGATAACTGTGCCCTCTAAGAATGCACATACATATCTGTATGTACACACACAAATAGGTACTTCTGTGTGTTCACACATATGTACTCACCTGTACCTACCCATATACATGTATGCCTATATACCTACATATGTGACCATATAGTCATTTTTTGGTTATTGCTAGTGGTGTTGCCAAATTATATATGTCATATTCTTTAGCACAAACATTCTTTTCCCTTGTGTGCTTCTTAGTGGCATTATTTACTTTGGTCAAGCCATGCTCATTACACACACATTCTGTGCTACTTTTCCCATCACCAAAAATAACCTGTATCTACCATCTAGAGAGTGATTCCCCCTCTTCCCCATCCATCCCTGGTAACCATCAATGAACACTGGTCTATGTATACATATCTATTCTTGTCTTTTTATAAAAGTGGAATCATACCATATTTGTCCTTATGTGATTGATTTATTTCACTCATCATTATGTCCTCCAGATCCCTGCATGTTATAATATGTTTTGCAAACTCATCACTATTCTTTATGGTTTCATAGTATTCCATTGTGTGTATATACCACATCTTGCTTATTCATTCATCCACTGAAGGGCACTAAGGCTGTTCCCATTTTTTTGCTCTTATGAATAATGCAGCAATGAACACAGGTGTGCAGATGTTTGCTCAGATCACTTCTTTTAAGTCTGTAGAGTGTATACCTAGGAGTTGTTGTCTTGTTAGGTGCCGTCAAGTCGGTTCTGACTCATAGCAACCCTGTGTACAACAGAACCAAACACTGTCCAGTCTTGCACCATCCTCACAATCACTGTTATTCTTGAGCCCATTGTTGCAGCCACTGTGTCAATCCATCTCATTCAGGGTCTTCCTCTTTTTCAATGACTCCGTGTTTTACCAAGCATGATGTCCTTCTCCAGGAACTGATCCTTCCTGATAACACGTCAAAAGCATATGAGACATAGTCTCACCATCATTTCTTCTAAGAAGCATTCTGATTGAACCTCTTTTAAAACAGATTCGTTTGTTCTTTGGGGAGTCCATGGTATATTCAATATTCTTCGACACCACAATTCAAAGGTGTCAATTCTTCTTCGGTCTTCCTGATGCATAATCCAGCTTTTCCATGCATATGAGGCTATTGAGAATACCATGGCTTGGGTCAGGCACACCTTAGTCCTCAAGGTGACATCTTTGCTTTTCAACACTTTAAAGAGGTCTTTTGCCACAGATTTGCCCAATGCAATGTGTCTTCTGATTTCTTGACTGCTGCTTCCATGGATGTTGATTGTGGATCCAAGTAAAATGAAATTCTTGACAACCTCAATCTTTTCTCCATTTATCATGATGTTGCTTGTTGGACCAGTTGTGAGGATTTTTGTTTTCTTTCTGTTGAGGTGTAAACCGTATTGAAGGCTGAGGTCTTTGATATTTACCAGTAAGTGCTTCAAGTCCTCTTCACTTTCACCTAGGAGTGGGAGTGCTGAATAGTAAGGTAGATCTATTTCTAGTTTTTTGAGGAAGAGCCATACCATTCTTCATAGTGCTTGCACCACTTTACAGTCCCACCATCAATGGATAGGTGTTCCAGTTTCCCCACATCCTCACTAACATTTGTTGTTATCTGTTTTATTGATCAGTGCCATTTCAGTCAGGGTGGGATGTTATCTCATTATAGTTTTGATTTGCATCTCTCTGGTGGTACAATGGTTAAGAGCTCAAGCTAGTAACCAAAAGGTCGGCAGTTCGAATCCACCAGCCACTCCTTAGAAACCCTGTGGGACAGTTCCACTCTGTCCTATAGGGTCACTATGAATTGAAATAGACTAAATGGCAATGGGTTTGGTTTTTGGTTTTTTGGAATGACTAATAACCTTGAGGATCTTTTCATATGCTTATTGGCTACTTGAATGTCCTCTTTGGAAAGTGTATGTTCATGTCTTTTGCCCATTTTTTAACTGGGTTGTTTGCCTTTTTGGTGTTGAGTTATTAAAGTTTTCTGTATATTTTAGACATTAGATCCTTATCGGATATGTCATTTTTACTTTTTTGATAGTCTTTTGATGAGCATAAGTGTTTGATTTTTTTTGATGTCCCAATTATCTAATTTGTCTTCTGCTATTCATGCATTTACAGTTATGTCTGTTAGCCTATTTAAAAAAAAAAAAATAGGTCCCATAGTTATCTCCCTATGTTTTCTGCCAGGAACTTTACAGTTTTAGGTTTAACATTTAGGTTTTCAGTAGGACAACACGTCCTACTCGACTACACTATAAGACAATACTCCAAATCTGTGTGGTGCTAGCAGGTTGTACCCAATTTCTAGATTGCCAGGAGGCCATTAGAAAAAGGGCACCAATATCTAATATGAATTGCTCCATAAGCATCACATCTTTTGATCAGAGCCTGAACACATGTTAGCACACAGAAAGTAGATTACCTACAAGAGTCACACAGCATACAACAGGAAAAGTTCCATCATGAGCAATCTCCCCCTCAAAAGCTGTCTGGGCAGAGATGATGATTCTTCCTTGCATACCCCACTTTGTACCATAGGTTAGTGCCTACTTTTAGCCATAAAGCCTGAAAGTAGAAATCAATAACAGAAAAGGCAAGGAAAAAAATCCAACACATGGAAATTGAAAAACACCTTGCTCAAAAACTACTGAGTTATAGAAGAAATTAAGGACAGAATAAAGGCATTCATAGAATCAAATGAGAATGAAAACACATCCTACCAGAACCTTTGGGACACAGCAAAAGCAGTTCTCGTAGGTCAATTTATAGCAATAAATGCACACATCCAAGAATAAGTAAGGGCCAAAATTAAAACATTAACCCTACAACTCGAACAAATAGAAAGAGAGCAGCAAAAGAAGCCCTCGGAAAACTCAGCCACAAAAAGACAAACAACCCAATCAAGAAATGGGCAAAGGATATGAACATACACTTCACTAAAGAAGATATTCAGGCAGCTAACAGATACATGAGAAAATGCTCTCGATCATTAGCCATTAGAAAAATGCAAATTAAAACCATGATGAGATTCCATCTCACTCCAACAAGGCTGGCATTAATCCAAAAAACACAAAATAATAAATGTTAGCGAGGCTGCGGAGAGACTGGAACTCTTACACACTGCTGGTGGGAATGTAAAATGGTACAACCACTTTGGAAATCTATCTGGCGTTTTCTTAAAAAGTTAGAAATAGAACTACCATACAACCCAGAAATCCCACTCCTCGCAATATACCCTAGAGAAATAAAAGCCTTCACACAAACAGATATATGCACACCTATGTTCATTGCAGCTCTGTTTACAATAGCAAAAAGCTGGAAGCAACCAAGGTGTCCATCAACGGATGAATGGTTAAATAAATTGTGGTATATTCACACAATGGAATACTACACATCGAGAAAGAACAGTGATGAATCTGTGAAACATTTCATAACATGGAGGAACCTGGAAGGCATTATGCTGAGTGAAATTAGTCAGAGGCAAAAGGACAAATATTGTATAAGACCACTATTATAAGATCTTGAGAAATAGTATAAACTGAGAAGAACACATACTTTTGTGGTTACGAGGGGGGGAAGGAGGGAGGGTGGGAGAGGGTTATTTACTGATTAGTTAGTAGATAAGAACTATTTTAGGTGAAGGACAATACTCAATACACAGAAGGTCAGCTCAAATGGACTGGACCAAAAGCAAAGAAGTTTCCGGGATAAACTGAATGCTTCAAAGGTCAGCGGAACAAGGGCAGGGGTTTGGGGACTATGGCTTAAGTGAACTTCTAAGTCAATTGGAAAAATAATTCTATTATGAAAACATTCTGCATCCCACTTTGAAATGTGGCGTCTGGGGTCTTAAATGCTAACAAGTGGCCATCTAGATGCATCAATTGGTCTCAACCCACCTGGATCAAAGAAGAATGAAGAACAAGAACACCAAGGTCACACGACAACTATAAGCCCAAGAGACAGAAAGGGCCACATGAACCAGAGACCTACATCATCCTGAGACCAGAAGAACTAGATGGTGCCCGGCCACAACCAATGACTGCCCTGACAGGGAGCACAACAGAGAACCCCTGAGGGAGCAGGAGATCAGTGAGATGCAGACCCCAAATTCTCATAAAAAGACCAGACTTAATGGTCTGACTGAGACTAGAGGAATCCCAGTGGTCATGGTCCCCAAACCTTCTGTTGGCCCAGGACAGGAACCATTCCTGAAGACACCTCATCAGACATGGAAGGGACTGGACAATGGGTTGGAGAGAGATGCTGATGAAGAGTGAGCTACTTGTATCAGGCGGACACTTGAGACTGTGTTGGCAACTCCTGTCTGGAGGGGAGATAGGAGGGTAGAGAGGGTTAGAAACTGGCAAAATTGTCACGAAAGGAGAGACTGGAAGGGCTGACTCATTAGGGGGAGAGTAAGTGGGAGTATGGAGTAAGGTGTATATAAGCTTGTATGTGATAGACTGACTTGATTTATAAACGTTCACTTAAACCTCAATAAAAATTATTTAAAAAAAAAAAAAAAAGAAGAAGCCCTCGGGCACCAGAAGAAAGCAAATAATAAAAATCAGAACAGAATTAAATGAAATAGAAAATAGAAAAACAATTGAAAGAGTTAACAAGACCAAAAGTTGGTTCTTTGAAAAGATCAACAAAATCAATAAACCATTGGCCAAGCTGACAAAGGAAAAGCAGGAGAGGAAGCAAATAACCCGAATAAGAAATGAGATGGGCAATATCACAACAGACCCAACTGAAATTAAAAGAATCATATCAGATTACCATGAAAAATTGTACTCTAACAAATTTGAAAACCTGGAAGAAATGGACAAATTTCTAGAAACACACTACCTACTTAAACTAACACAAACAAAGGTAGAACACCTAAATAAAACCATAACGAAAGAAGAGATTTAAAAGATAATTTAAAGACTCCCAACAACAACAACAAAAAAAAAACCCTGGCCCTGCCGGCTTCACTGGAGAATTCTACCAAACTTTCAGAGAAGAGTTAACACTACTACTACTAAAGGTATTTCAGAGCATAGAAAAGGATGGAATACTCCCAAACTCATTCTATGAAGTCAGCATAACCCTGATAGTAAAACTAGATAAAGACACCAAAAAAAAAAAAAAGAAAGAAAATTACAGACCAAGATCCCTCATGAACGCAGATGCAAAAATCCTCAACAAAATTTTAGCCAATATAATTCAACAACATATCAAAAAATAATTCACCATGACCAAGTGGGATTCATACCAGGTATGCAGGGATGGATCTACATTAGAAAAACAATCAATGTAATCCATCACATAAATAAAACAAAAGATGAGAATCAAATGATCTTATCAATTGACACAGGAAAGGCATTTGACAAAGTTCAACATGTATTCATGATACAAACTCTCAGCAAGATAGCAATAGAAGGGAAATTCCTCAACATAATAAAGGGCATTTATACAAAGACAACAACCAACATCATCCTAAATGCAGAGAGTCTGAAAGCATTCCCCCTGAGAATGAGAACCAGATAAGGATGCCCTTTATCACCACTCTTATTCAACATTGTGCTGGAGGTCCTAGCCAGAGCAGTTAGGCTAGAAAAAGAAGTAAAAAAGAAGTAAAGGGCATCCAAATTGGTAAGGAAGAAGGAAAAGTATCTCTATTTGCAGATGATATAATTTTACACACAGAAAACCTGAAAGAATCCACAAGAAAGCTACTAGAACTAAGAGAAGATTATAGCAAAGTATCAGGATACAAGGTAAACATACAAAAATCAGTTGGATTCCTCTAAACCAACAAAGAGAACTTCGAAGAGGAAATCACTAAATCAATACTATTTACAACAGCCCCCAAGAAGATAAAATACTTAAGAATAAATCTAACCAGAGATGTAAAAGACCTATACAAAGAAAACCACAAGACACTACTGTAAGAAACCAAAGAGACCTACATAAGTGGAAAAACATACCTTGTTCATGGATAGGAAGACTCAACATTGTGAAAATGTCTATTCTACCCAAAGTGATCCACAGATACAATGCAATCCTAATCCAAATTCCAACGGCATTTTTTAATGAGATGAAGAAACAAATCACCAACTTCATATGGAAAGGGAAGAGGGCCCTGCTAAGTAAAGCATTACTGAAGAAGAAGAACAAAGTGGGAGGCCTCACACTACCTGACTTTACAACCTATTATACTGCCACAGTAGTCAAAACAGCCTGGTACTGGTACAACAACAGATACATATACCAATGGAGTAGAATTGAGAATTCAGACATAAATTCATCCGCCTATGAGCAGGTGATATTTGACAAAGGCCCAAAATCCACTAACTTGGGAAAAGGCAGTCTTTTTAACAAATGGTGATGGCATAACTGGATATCCATCTGCAAAAAAATGAAACAAGACCCATACCTCATACCGTGCACAAAAACTAACTCAGAATGGATCAAAGACCTAAATATAAAATCTAAAACAAAAAAGATCATGGAAGAAAAAATAGGGACAACCCTAGGAGCCCTAATACATGGCATGAACAGAATACTAACATTACTAACAATACACAAACACCAGAAGAGAAACTAGGCAACTGGGAGCTTCTAAAAATCAAACACTTATGCTCATCCAAAGACTTAACCAAAAGAGCAAAAAGACAACCAACACACTGGGAAAAACTTTGGGGCTATGACAAATCTGAACAGCGTCTAATCTCTAAAATCTACAAGATACTGCAAAACCTCAACAACAAAAAGATAGCCTGATTAAAAGTGGGCAAAGTATATGGACAGGCACTTCAAAGAAGACATTCAGGCAAATGCTCACGATCATTAGCCGTTAGAGGAATGTAAATCAAAACTACAATGAGATACCATCTCACCCCAAGAAGGCTAGCATTAATCCATAAAACACAAAATAATAAATATTGAGAGGTTGCGGAGAGACTGGAACACTTATACACTGCTGGTGGGAATGTAAAACGGTACAACCACTTTGGAAAATCGATTTGGCACTCCCTTAAAAAGCTAGAAATAAAACTACCATTCAGTCCAGCAATCCCATTCCTTGGAATATATTCTAGAGAAATAAGAGCCATCCCACGAATAGACATGCACGCCCACGTTCATTGCAGCATTATTCACAACAGCAAAAAGATGGAAACAACCTACCCACCCAACCTAAATGTCCATTAATTGATGAATCTAATAACTAGTCTTCCTTGTAGGCATATGGATATTATCCTATCTCTGACAGTGTTGTACTTCAGGATAAATCATGAAATGTTCTTTTTGATGATGAACTCGACACCATTCCTCTTCAATTTGTCATTCCCGGCGTGGGAGACCCTATGATTGTCTGGTTCAAAATGACCAATACCAGTCCATTTCAGTTCACTAATGCCTAGGATATTGATGTTTATGCATTCCGTTTCCTTTTTGACAATTTCCAATTTTCCTAGATTCACACTTCATACATTCCAGGTTCCAATTATTAATGGATGTTCACAGCTGTTCCCATTTTGAGTCACGCCACTTCAGCAAATGAAGGTCCTAAAAGCTTGACTCCATCCATGTCATTAAGGTCATCTCTACTTTGAGGCAGCAGCTCTTCCCCAGTTGTCTTTTGAGTACCTTCCAATCAGGGGGGGGCCTCATCTTCCGGCACTATATCAGAAAATGTTCTGCTGCTATTCATAAGGTTTTCACTGGCTAATTCTTTTCAGTAGACTGCTGGGTCCTTCTTCCTCGTTTGTCTTAGTCTGGAAGTTCAGCTGGGTGGCCCTGCTGGAATCTAAATACTGGTGACATAGCTTCCAGCATCACAGCAACACACAAGCCCCCACAGTACAACAAATTGACAGACATATGGGGGTTTCAATGGATGTATAAAAAAACATATTAAATTGGAAGAAGAGAAGAACTGTGATGGAGCATGACAGGTTTCTTTCTTGGGAATTTCATTTTTGCTCCTGAGCCAAAAGGTACAATTTGATCCCAGGTAGGAGTATTTATGTGAGTGTGTCTGGTTTGGGTATGGGATGGTATAGCATATTAGCACCTTTTATTCTCAGCAGCATAGGTGCATACAAGCTCAAATAAATTACTACTTCAATACTGACTGACACATTAGACAAGAATAAGAAGTTAGAAAGTTAATGAAAATAGAGGAAACCACATATGAAAAGGAATGAGGTAAAAGGTGCATTTTTCTCCAAACATGAAAATCATCATGTCATTTTTTAATATTAAGGATACACTGCATTTCACCTTGTTCAAAGTGAAAGAGCTGCCTTAAGCAAGTTAAACTAAATGCAATCCTCATTAAATGGAATATAAATAGGTAAAAATTAAATACAAATCAGGGTCAGCAGGCACCTTTGAGTAAATTAGAAAATAAAAGAACCCCGTATTCAAGAAAATTTACTTTCATCTGTTGGAAAATTATCATAATATAATGATTTTCTTATAACTAGATACTTTATTACCATCTGCAAGAAAACTGCAATGAATACACAAATTTTAAATGTTGTGCAAACCATGTCCCCTAGAATTGATAGTACAAACAAGTACAACTGTACACTAGGGGCTCTGCTTAATGCGTGCTTAATGAATGAAGTTATTTGTCATAAAAATGCACTGTGATGAGTGCTGAGAATGCAGATGTTTAAGAAAATACAGTCCCAGCCCTCAAGAAGTTCACAGTCAAATGTACAAACAGTTAAGCTATGGTGTAGTAAGTCCTGTGCTGGAACTGCTACAGGATGTTAGTGAAAGCACAGGAGACAGATTCCTAAACCCAGCCTAAAGGAGTCTATATGGTAACAGACTTGCCTATACTCTAGTCATAGTGACTCTAAAAAAACAAAACAGTGAGCTCCAGTCATATGGAGCAGGTCAGTGCTCATCATTGTCACTGTTTGCTTCTACCAAGAAATACTTTAAACTAAAGAAAACTAAGTCATAGCAGATTTGCTTCCAGAAGCAAACTCTCCTTACAGTTAGTGGTCCTGTTAGGGAGGCAGAGACGGAGACAGAAAGAGAAGGAAAAGAAAGAGAGTGGGGGAGAGGAGAAAGGAAGGAAACTGATACGATATACTTCAGAGAGAAAACAGGAAAAAAAGTGGAAGTACAAAGAGACTAAGTAGAAAGGGGGTAAATAGTGGGAAAGGGGAGAAAGAAATGACAGAAGCAATATAATAGACCTCATGAAGCATGCATAGTGCAGAAAATTAAAAGTCAGGAAAAAAGAGGGAGACAAAAAGATAAAATGAGAAAGGAAAGAGAAAGCTTGGAAACGAGAGGAAAAGTGCATTTAACTGGAGTCCAAGGCACTTGCCCAGGTGGACCCTTAGGCTCTTGCAACACAAAGAACAGAGATATAATAAAAGAGGGAAACATTTCAGCCAGTGGGGAGACTGAAGGCAAGATAGGGAAAAGAATGAAAATAATGATGGATCAACTTTAGATGAATATAAAATACGACCAACTGATAGAAACACAGTGGTGTACACCATATAATTTGTATATTTTTCATTTTAACTAATTTGGCAAATCTGGAATTGTATTTATATTGTACACCCTAGGTTATTTTCAAGAAATGTCCTGTTTTTCTGAAAAATATGTATATAAATTGCTAAATGGAAAACTAATTTGCTGTGTAAACGCTTACCAAAAACACAATAAAATATTACTAAAATAAATAAATAAGTAGAATTCACTAAATGTAATGCAGTATCGTAGACTAATTCCTGGAACAGAAAAAGGACATTAGCGGAAAAACTTGGAAAATCCAAACAAAGTCTGTAGTTTATTTTAAAAATAAAAACTATAGACTTTAATTAATAATATCAATATTGATTCATCAACCGTAATAAATGTACCAGACAAATGCAAGATGTTAACAATAGAAGAAATGATGAGTCGGGGAGAGGCTGCATATGGAAACTCCCTATACTATTTACTAAGTTTTCTGTAAACCCTGACCTGCTCTAAAAAATAAAGGGTATTAATTAAAAAATGAAAATGACAAATATCGTATGATCCCATATGAAATATCTGGAAGAGGCAAATGTGTAGAGACCAAAGTTCATTAGTGGTAGCTAGGGGCAGTAGAGAGGGAGAAATGAGAGTTATTATTTAAGGAGCACGGAGTTTCTGTTAAGGGCAATAGAAAAATCTGGAAACAGAGAGTAGTGACGGTTCCACAACATGATGAACATAATTAACGTCAGTAAATTGTATGCATAAAAAGTGTTGAAATGGCAATTGTTTTGTTGTATATTTTTTACCACAATAAAATAATAATGTTGATGATCATTTTTTTTAATGTCTTGTTTTTCACATTAGAGTTCAAGAATCCTGATAAAATATTTAACCCAGAAACTCCACCAACCATCTTTCCACTCAACTGGTGCCAAGGCCAAAAAGAACTCTCCCAGGTTAGGGCTTCCTGTACCCCTTTCTCTTGGTAATAAAGCAGAGATGAAGAAAAGGGATAAATGATTTCAACTAGAGCAAATTACAAAAGAGAAATGCCAGTCTCAGTGAATTTGAGAAGTGTTACAAAATCTACCTTTCACCTCTAGTCAGGCTTCAATTATCAGACAATGGCATGACAATTTCAAAATGACTATTATATTTTATGCAAACAATGCACGCATAATATGTTTTTTTCCAACCCTCTCATGTATTATTTTCCTAGGCACGCAATACACGTTATTTACATGGGCACTTTATTTGCGAAAAAATACAGTACTCATGTTACATCAAGAAAACACTAAAATCGTGATTTTGAACTCTCAATTTGCATTTGATTTCAAGTTTATTATGTTAAATTTGCAAGTGACAAATTCTTGAAATATCAGACTTGAAGCTTTATTCAAGGTACAGCAACATGTTGCTTTGCTACCACTAATTTCTATTGTTTTACTCTCTATAATAGGTAAGTAGGGGCCCTGGTGGCACAGTGGTTAAACATTTGGCTATTAACAAAAAAGTTGGCGGTTCGAATCCACCAGCCACTCCTTGGAAACACCATGGGGCAGTTCTCCTCTGTCCTGTAGGGTCACTATGAGTCAGAATCAACTCAGCAATGGGTAATATACAAGTATAGCAAATTGTTCCTAATTGTGATGGTCAACACCATTCAATCATATGTACATATCCCTGTTTTGGTCATGGGAAACTGATCATTATTCTGTGTCACTAGATGGATCTGCAAAACGATAGACAACAGATTTAATTTTTAATTAGAGGGAGTGAGAAGTGGTGTTGAGGAAAACAGTACTATCAACCTCATGGAAGAAATATACAGGTAGGAATAAGAAAATTCTAACACAAAAGATAGCTCTAATTCTAACCTAAATTTAGAGGAGCAAGAAATAGCAACCAAATTACTTATTCATATGGCAATATATAAGAAAATGTCCTCCACTTCTACACCTCTGCCTGCAGTGCCCTTTCTCATTAATCAAATTTACGCAGATTTGAATATTTCAAGGCTTAAATAAAAAGTTCTTCCCAAGTCTATTTCATCCCTCCTCTGTGGTATAGTACCAGTGTTCTTTAGGTAATTGAACACACAGGTACAGTTGGGGCTCTGATTTTTGAATCCAATCATGGTACTCTTATTCCCTTTTCCAGACCTGAAAAAATAAACCTGTCACTCCTCTAGTAACATTATGGACATGGGGTGGGCATATGACCTAAATTGGCCCAATAAGACTAAAGGAAATGATTTTTGTTCAATAGCTGGGCAGGAGGTACCCTTTCTCTCCTGTTGAATGAAACAAGGAAGCATATATCCCCCATTGCTCTGGCACCTAGCTGGCAGGTCATGGGGATAAGTGGGCCTAGGATGAGGCAACACTATGGACGGAAGAGAGGAATCTTGGTTCCTAATGTCATCCCCTATGGGACACCCAGTTAGTCAATGCATTTCCTTGTTGTTTAAACCAATTTGCATTAGGTTTTCTGTTAATTGTAGCTGAAAGTATCTAACTTAAATAAACCCCAAGTATTAGAAATTATTATCCTTCTATATATTACAGAGTGAAACAATAGGTATTATTAATCTCAGAGAGGAGAAGTGCTAGAAAGAACCAGACATGAGATTCAAGCCCTGATTTTTTTTTTTTTTTAACTAACGCCTATATTCTTTCTATTATGCTGCATTAAAATAAGCCCTGGTGCGCAATGTTTAAGTGCTAGGCTGCGAACCAGAAGGTCAGTGGTTGGAACCCACCAGCCACTCTGTGGGAGAAAGATGTGGCAGTCTGCTTTCGTAAAGATTTACAGCCTTGGAAACCCTATGGGTCGCTATGAGTCAAAATCAACTCGACAGCAGTGGGTTTGGTTTTTTGTTTTTTATGCTATATTATTGAATTTGTGTTATTCAACCAGTTAGTAAATTTCATGAACCACAGTGAGAGAGGCGTTACGTATGTATTTTTTAATTCCAATCAAAGACTAGGCCCTAGTATAATGATTTATAGTTAGTAGGCTTTCACAATATATTTTGTTGTTTTTCATTGACATACTATTCCTTCTTTGACAAAATACCAACAAAAGAAAATAGAAGAAACAGAGAACTAAAGGTTGAAATTGGTCTTTATAAGTATTTCTGTGGCAACCTACTTATTAACTGGTAGACTGTAAGCTCCATAACGCCAGAGGTCATACTGTTTTGCTCACTGCTGTATCTCCAGTGCCAAATAAATATTAAACAAAAAAAAATTAGACACTAATAAATACTTGAAAACGGAATAAGTGAGGTAAGTTTCTTATTTTATGCTTCTTCATAAAAAAGATTTTTTCTTCTTAAAAAAAAAGGCTATATAGACTTTCCCTTTGCTTAGTGTGAAGAGATTTTACCAGTCTTTATAAAAAGAGAGGTTAGACTCATATGTAAAAACACAAAGAAAGGAAAACAAACAGCATGGCCATGTGTCCTATCTTAAGCTGGGTGCTCTAGAGAAGCAAAACCAGTAAAGCATAGAAATATATAGAGAGAGATTTACATCAAGGAAACAGCTCACGCAATTGTAGAGATTGGAATGTCTCAAGTCCTTGGATCAGGATAGAGGCCTTTCCCAATTCACGCAGCCACAGAAGCTGGCAAACCCAAGATCAGCAGGTCGGAGAACAGGGCTCTGGCTCACAGGCTGTGAAGGTCGAGGAATTCCAAGATCGACAGGTAAGCTGCTAGCTCAAGTTCCAAGAACCAGAGGTCAGACAAGAAGCAGCTGCTAGATCCAGGACAAGCCAGAAACATTGCCAAGGCAAGCAGGAAGGAAGTGGGCAGCAGAGAGTGGAGAGATGAAGGCAGAGGGGGCAGTGAGCCACCACAGGCCCCACCCCCATCGGTACCACTCAGCAGATTCCATCATGGGGAATCTTAACAGGGCAGTGATTACAACATTATATAACTGCCAAAACACTGAGAATCATGGCCCAGCCAAGTTGACACACAATCTTAACCATCACATGTGCACTTGTAACTTATTTAAATAATGCATTTGTTCATATACTCATTACCTACTATGTGTAAAACACTGAACAATACAAAAATATTTACAACAGCCCTGCCTGGGACATCTTGCTGTAGCAGAAATCAAGTGCTCAAATAATAATAAGGACGTGTCTAAAAGATACAAGAGCCATCCTGAAGGGGCTCTCGGAGGCCAAATCTGGCATAAATTGAGCATCAAAATAAAAAATGTTAGCAACTGATTACATCCCATAGAATAAAATAAGAATCCATAAATAAATAAATAAGGGGAAATTGAAAGTTATTCCCAATAGTAGAATGCCAACAAACAAACGTAGAAGGAAGGATGGAATTAGAAAATCACCATTTTCAACCACTGTAGTAATTGTTTCAGGCACAAATTATCAATGGATGCTAAAACTGGTAGGAGAAAGTCTGATCAAAAATAGAATAATCACATAATTTTAAAGTATTTCCCCACAAAATACTTATTAATTACAGAAGTAAAAATAGTAAACATAGAGTGGAGAAACCTGGAAGACACCTTTTTAATTAAGTGATCAATCACCAGTAATGGCACAAATCGATATGATGTGCCTCCTGCTATGATGCCTTGAGAAGAAAACATCATTTTTTTCGTATTGCTGTCAAAAATGCATAACTTTAATCATAAGGAAAGATCCAACAGACTGAAACTGAAGAATTCTACAAAATAAATGGTCTGTACTCTTCAAAAAAATGTCAAGGTCATGAAAAACAAAGAAATACTAAGAACTATTTCAGATTAAAGGAGGATAGAAAGACTTGACAAAGAAGTGCAATATGTGGCCCCTGGTTGGATCATAGACAAGAATTTATTTTTCTTTTAATATAAAAGTCATTAGTGGGATAATTGGCAAAATTTAAATTAGGTCTGTAAATTAGATAATAATACTATACTGATATTAATTTTCTAAGTTTTATATTTGTACTGTACATATGTAAGAAAATAACTTTGTTTTTAGGAAATATACACTAAAGATTTTAGGGATAAAGAAGCATTTTATCACACGCATAGACATGTACGCCATGTTCACTGCAGCATTAATCACAATAGCAAAAAGATGGAAACAACCTAAGTGCCCATCGACAGAAGAACGGATAAACAAATTATTGTACATACACATAATGGAACTCTACACAATGATAAAGAACAATGATGAATCCGTGGAACATCTCACAATATGGATGAATCTGGAGGGCATTATGCTGCGTGAAATAAGTCAATCACAAAAGGCAAATGTTGTATGAGACCACTATTACAAAAACTCAAGAAAAGGTTTACACACAGAGAAAAGCAAACTTTGATGCTTATGAGGGAGGGAGGGGAGAGATGGAAGGGGATATCACTAACTAGATCGTAGACAAGTGTCCACTTTGGTGATGGGAAAGTCAACACACAATATAGGGGACATCAGCACAACTGGACCAAAGCAAAGTCACATAGGCTTCCTTGACACATCCAAACACCTTGAGGGACTGAGTTACTGGGGCTGAGGGCTGGGCACCATGGTCTCAAGGGACATTTAGGTCAACTGGCATAACACAGCTCATAAAGAAAAGGTTCTATACCCTACTTTCGTAAGTAGAGTCTGGGGTCTTAAAAGCTTTCAAGCGGCCATCTAAGAGACACCCATCGTTCCATCCTGTCCAAAGCAAAGTAGAAGGAAGAAAATCAAAGACACCAGGAAAACATTAGTCCAAAGGACTAATGAACCGCTGTCTCCACCAGCCTGAGCCTAGAAGAACTAGACGGTGCTCAGCTACCATCACCGACCCCTCTGACAGGGATCACAACAGAGGGTTTGGACAGAGCAGGAGAAAAATGTAGAACAGAATGCAAATTCACAAAAAAACACCAGACTTACTGGTCTGACAGACACTGGAGGAACCCCTGAAACTAGGCCCCCAGACATCCTGCTAACTCAGAAATGAAGCCATTCCCTAAGTCCACCTTTCAGTCAAAGATTAGACAGGCCTATAAAACAAATAATAAGATACTTGAGGAATGTGCTTCTTAGTTCAATCAAGTAAAAAAAAAAAAATTAGTTCAATCAAGTATACGAGACCAAATGGGCAACACCTGCCCAAAAACAATGATGAGAAGGCAGTAAGGGGCAGGAAAACTGACACATTTTGGGAATTGCAATCAATGTCACAAAACAATCTATGTAGAAATTTTTTAATGTGAAACTAATTTGCACTGTAAACTTTCACCTAAACCACAATAAAATTTAAAAAAAAAAAAAAAAGCATTTTTATCTGCAATTATAACCAAGCAGTGCAGAAAAAAATAATTGTATATATATATAGAATGGAGCCCTGGTGGCACGGTGGTCAAGAGCTTGGCTGCTAACCAAAACGTAGGCAGTTGAAATCCCCCAACCACTCCTTGGAAATCCTTTGGGGCAGTGCTCTGTCCTATAGCGTTCCTATGGGTCAGAATTGACCCAATGGCAACAGGTTTGATTTGGCTTTTTGGTTTATGTATAAAATAATGAGGCATTTGTGGTAGAATGTTAACACAGACAAATGTAAACAGAAATTCTATGTACTGTTTTTGCAACTTTTATGTGAGTGAAATTATTTCGAAATAAAAAGTTAAAAATAAATTAATAGATGAGAAAAAGTTAAAAATAAAATACAAAGAGCTTATAGTTTCCTAGATAAGACATAGATAGCCCGGGACGCTCCCATCCAAAACTAACAATGTTAACACCCTTTCTATATAATAAAGTCTTAACTCCTTAGCCTGACATTCAAGCCTCATGCAATCTGATCCCACCTAGACTTCCAACCATATTTTCCAAGTGCTCTTTCTTGCTCACTATATTCCAAACCGAATCTTATACTCTATGTTTTGCTATAAATTTCTTTTCATGTTCCCCCATGATACTCACCATTTTTCTGCCTGATAAGTATGCGTTCATAGTTATTTATTTCTCCAAGCAGCCTATAAGATTTGAAGGACAGGATCTAAGTTTTCTTATGGAGCTAGTATAATGTCTTAGACAATAATAGCATCTTGATTGTCATTAAAAATAACAAAAACAATTATTGTTGTAATTACAAAAATAGCACGCATTTACTGAGTGCATACCACATGCCAGGCACTGTGTTAAGTGAATTTACAAGCACTACTACTCACGACAATCCTGAGGTTAAGTCCTATTACTATTATTCCCATTTTGCACATGAGGAAAATAGAGATTTAGGGAGTATAAGAAACTTATCTAAGATCATTCAGTAAAGGCTGGAGTAAACAAACAAAAAACCCAAATACCTGTTGCCATCAAATAGATTCTGACTCATAAACATGAAAACACAATTCTAATCGACTCCAAAGCCATACTCATTCCACTACAATATGCTTCTAGTTAATTTGTTTCCATGGCTGACTTAACTCTTCTAAAGCAAGATAAAAACATAAAGCTCTACCTTACCCCATTAACCAAAAAAACCTACAGTGAATAACAGGTTTTAAATTACAGAAAACGGAATAGGGTATTCCCAGATTGTTATGGATTAAATTGTGTCCACCCTGATAAATGGACAAGTAAAATGTGGTACACAAATACAATGGACCGGAGTCCTGGTGGCACAGCATTTAAGAGTTTGGCTGCGAACCAAAAGGTCAGCAGTTTAGTTCTACCAGCCACTCCTTTGAAACTCTATGGGGCAGTTCTATTCTGTCCTATAGGGTTGCTTTGAGTTGGAATCGACTCGACGGTAATGGGTTTTGTTTTGTTTTTGTTTACATATAATGGAATATTACTCAGTGATAAAGAAAAATGAGTTCCCAAAACATCTTGGAACATGGATGAACCTGGAGGACACTATGTTACGCGAAATAAGTCAATCACCAAAAACAATTATTGTATGTTCTCACTTCTACGAAATGGCATAAACAAATAAATATGCAGAAACAAGGATTCATTAGTGGTTAGCAGGGATTGTCAGGGGCTGGGGGTGGGTTACTCTCTAGATAGTAGATACTTGTTATTTTTGGTGATTGGGAAGGTACCACTGAATGAGGGGAAGCATATACAGCTTGATGAAGGGAAACAGTGTCACTAAAAAGTACACAAGAAAAAAGGACCTGTTGGTAATTGCTATGTCATATATAATTTTGAAGTAACAGCAAAAACAACCAAAAAATTTATGTGTGGGTATATATGTACGTAGGCAGATATGTGTACAGGTAGGTATATATATGTATATGCATATGTATACGCATTTATGTGACCGTATGCACATATATTCGTATATATAATAAAACCCATAGGAACACAGTTACGTATAATTCTTAGACATAACCAAACACCTCGAGGAACTTGATTTCTGGGTTTGAAGGATTAGGACCATAGTCTCATGGGACATTTTGGTCAATCGGCATAATATAGTTCATAAAGCTATGTTTTACATCCTAGTGTGGTGAGGAGTATCTGGGGTCTTAAAGCTTGCAAGCAGCCATCTAAGATACAACTATTGATCGCTATTCTTCTGCAGCAAAAAAGAAAGAAGAAAACAAAAGACTCGAAGAAGGAACTAGTCTACAGGACAAACAGTTTACACAAAACATGGCCTCATCTACCCTGAGACCAAAAGAACTAGATGGTGCCTGGCTACCATCTAGTTCTAATCAGGACCACAACAGATAGACAGGAGAAAAGCGTGGAAAAACTCAAATTGCTAAAAAAGAAAGAAAAAAACCAGACTTACAAGACTGGTTGAGACTGGAGGACTCTCTGAGACTATTTTACCCTGAGGTAATCTTCAAACCTAGAACTCAAACTAACGCCTGAGGTCACCTTGTAGCTAAATTACAAACTGGCTCAAAAAATAATGTCACTCATAAGTACTGTGCTCCTTTAAAAAATCACCTATATGAGACCAAACAGTCAATAATTACTTTAAAACAAAGATGAGAATGTAAGGGGCCAGGGAAACTGGATTAATGGAAATGGAACAACCAAAACAGAAATAACGAGAATACACACACATCGTGAAGAATGTAACCAATGTCACTGAACAACTTGCGTAGAAACTGATGAATGGAAATCTAAACTGTGTAAACCTTCACCAAAAATGCAATGAAAAAAAAATTTTTTAATTGTATCCCTCTAAAATACGTGTTGGAATCCTAACCCCTATATCTGTGGATGTAATCTTGTTTGGAAATAGGGTTTTCTTTGTTATGTTAAGTACATCATAACTGAGAAGGGCAGTGCGTGGGACGAAGAACTTGGTTTGTACTGGAGCTAATGCTCCAGTTTCTGGAAAATAGCCATTGGAATTTCTCAATCAACAAGATCTTTGTTTTCTTAAAACAGCCAGGCAAAACTTAAACATGTGCAAACGAGTTGGGAGCCCCTAACCCATCACCTGGCAACTAACCTCAGGAAGTGAGGCCGCGGGCATGATGCAGTCAACCATGCATATGCATTGACACCCCAGAGATTAAGGGACCCTTGACCTTGGAGCTCTCTTGGGGTTTCCTGTTGTTATTCTGGAAACCCTGGTGAGGTAGTGGTTAAGCGTTATGGCTGCTAACAAAAAGGCCGGCAGTTCGAATCTACCAGGCGCTACTTGGAAACTCAATGGGGCAGTTCTACTCTGTCCTATAGGGTCGCTATAAGTCAGAATCAACTCAAGGGCAATGGGTTTGGTTTGGTTTTGGTTGTTATTGTGTGCCATCGTGCCCATTCCAACGGTCTCATAGGAGCAGCTGGTGGATTCAAACTGCCGACCTTTTGGTTAGCAGCCCTAGCTCTTAATCACTTTGCCAGTGGGTCTTCCTAGATTGGTAAAAACATCCACGCACAGGACATGGTGTCCCATCCCTGGGAGAATGGAAACCTCCTGCCAGGACCTCCCCAGACTTTGCCTGATAATTCTCTTTGCTTGTATCCTTTATGACTATAATAAATTGGTAACTATAATTAGCAGTCTCCGGTAATTTTGTGAATCATTATAAAGAATTAATGAATCCACAAAGGTGCAATGAGACTTTTACTTAGCTCTGGGTGGCTAATTCAGAGAAAGGCTGTGCAGGAGGTTGATTTGTAAAGACCCAGCTCTGGGTGGCTGGTGGTCAGGGAAAGGCTTCAAGGGCAGTTGATGAAGAAGGACAGAATCCTTCTAGCTTGCAAGGTAGCCCCAGGGGCTGGGGGCAGGGGGAGGGGGCAGGGCCGGACAGCTGAGTGGTCTGAAGTGTAGAGAGTTGTGCAGATTCCTGAGCCTACAGTTGGTATCCAATGACCTGGGTGATCAGGGATATTCTGACCTGGCTTAGGATGGCCAGGGATGAAGTCTGACCTAACTCTGGGTGATTAGGATCAGAGAGAGGCTGGTAACAAGGAATTGAGATGTGGGAAGGTGGCACCTAAGTGCACCTCCAGATGGAAATTGGATTCATGCTAATTCTTAACATGAAGTCAGCGATGAAGGTGGAATTTGCCCCTTTTTTAGTGCAGTTGGCAGCACAAGTGAGTTCTTAATCTAATTACTTCCAAGTTATAAAAAGTACAGGTTAGACACAGAGGTATGCACCTACACTGGGGAAGACAGGTGCCACATGAGGACCGTTTAAAAGTCAAGTAACCAAGGAACACCTGGGACTACCTATAAGGAAAAAATCAACACAGTTGACATCCTGATTTTGACATTTAGCCTCCAGAATTGTGATAAAATAAATTTCTGTTCTTTAAAACGACCCACTTGTGGTATCAGTGTTACCACACTAGGTAACTAGGTAACTAAGACACAGATCTTTTGATAAATATTACTTTTCTAAGGTTTGCAGCAGAGTATCTCACAAAGAAAAAATTACTAAATACCTAAAATTTGAAACTTCAGTATTTAAAATGAGTAAGTTTTTTTTTTTTAAGAGACTAAAAAAGAAAAGCAACAGAGCTGGAAAAAATAGCTTTATAAACTACAAGGGGTTAATATCTATAATTATGAAAGAGTTCATGTACATACTGTATATTAAAGCAACATAGAGGTGCTAGCAGTTAAATGAACAAGGATATAAGGAGATATTTTACCATAAAGAAAATGCATATTGTAAATAATCAATCTTTAAATATTAAATTGCAATGTTTGTGAGGTTATGTTAAAATTAGTGTGCTCATACACAACTGGTAACATTTTAATTTGAGAAAAACATTTTGAAATATAACTTGACAATACATAGCAAGAATCATGAAAATACCTATACCTTTGACTTAGTAATCCTACTAGTTCTTGGAATTTATACCAAAAAATAATAATAATTCAAAAGAAGAAAAATATCCATGTGATTGAGAATGTTGATTGTGGCATAATTTTTAATACGATAAAATTGGGGGGAAATCTACTTATCTTTTAATTGTGGTCTATTAATGAAAAATTACATATGTGTATGCACCTTTTTTTTTCTTTTATGCACCTACACATATATATATATATCATAATATTCTGAATCCATTAAAAATCCAATTTTTAAAACTTTAATAACCTCAGGAGATGTTCATGATGCAATATTTGTAAAAAAACAAAATTTAACATTCTTGGTATTCCATAGAGTTCCCAATATGTTTGCTTAGTAAAAAAAAAAAAAAAAAAGCTTAGATTTAACCTCATGTCACTGGGCTTGGTTGCAAATGGTTGTCAGAGTATATTTGTCATTAAATGTTGTTTTCAGGGAAACTTTTGCACATGTAACTACAGCCAGCTAATATTTTAAGGGGGCAATTCTCAAACAGAAAAAATCCTGAAAATGATTCTTGCATTTTTATAACGGAAAAGCTATTCAGTTAAGAACAAAATAAAAAAAAAAAAAATTCAGTTAAGAACAAAATAAAGCCAGTGTAAATGTTTGTTGTTTAGAATAATTGGTCTTAATAATTTATTTTTAATTTCTAGAAGGCAAACATATATAAAGACCCAGTTCTATTGCCCTAAATATTTACTTAAAATATTAATTACATGAGTGCTTGTCTTAGCTTCTTATCTAGTTTTCTTATTCAATGAAAGAACTATTTGGAGTCTGTGCAGAATTAGCAAAGGTCATTTGCTAAAAAACTAAACCTGCTGCTGTCAATTCTGACTCACAGTGACCCTATAGGACAGAGTAGAACTGTCCCATAGGGCTTCCAAGGAGCAGCTGGTGGATTTGAACTGCCAACCTTTTGGTTAGCAGCTGAGCTTTTAACCACTACACCACTTAGATCTATATGATCATTCATTCATTCATTCATCAACATTTTTGAATTACTCTTGGCACTGTGATAGGCACTAGAAATATAAAGAACAATTCATGATTTATGACCTCTTGGTGCTCACGTTCTAAGAAATGACAGATTTGTAAGCAGTTATTATTTACTGGGATAAATACTATACTAGAAGTTATGTGTGATGTGCTACAGGAATATAATTGAGGAAAAGGTTAATTCTACCTAGGGTAATCAGAAAAGCTCCATTTGGTAAGCGAGGAAGGTAGCATTTGAACTGGATCTTGAAGAATAGTTGTTTTTGTTTTTTTTTTTTAATGCAGGGAATTTCTGCCAACCTCCCTCTCTTCTCTAACAGTCATTGATTTCAACTTGTTCAGAATTGGCCCCAAGTGCAGGGCTATTATTGATGTGTTATTCCTTTTTTGTACTTGTTATAAAGACAAAACAATGATATACTTTATATTTTCTAAGAGTCACATGGTATGTTTCATGCATGAGCAGCCAAAAAGGGCATATGAAATTGAAACATTAACTTATTTGAACTAACATGGCAACATCATTTTGTAAAACCAAATTATCCATTATCTACTATATGCCCAATCTTTACTAAGTATTAAGGAAAAGAGATGGAAAAAAGAGCGTCCCTGTCCTCACAGATCTAGTAGGGGACACAAATACACATGGCTCAAAAAATATATATATTAACCTATATATTACAAACTATATTCAATCATCCAGTTACTAATTTACTCATACAATGCTTAAGACCACAGATTTTAGTGTGAAACATATCTAGCATATCTTTTAACCAATGCAGATATGTGTTTTACATTTTCTTTGTAATAGAATTAATACCCATTAACTTAGTTAATACACATAATTAAAAGTAAAGGAAAATAAAGCAAAAAAAAAAAAACCTCACCCTTAATCTTTCATCCATAAACAACCATTATGAACATTTTTGATATACTCATTAAAAAAAAAAGACTGCCTTTTAAGAACATATAAACATATATAGAGCGCATAATTTTCTGTAACTTTTTTTTTACTTAAATACTGTTGTTCTTGTTTGTCTACAGAACTTCTCATGTCTTGATGTATTTTCTCATTGAAATATTTATTGAGATAACCGTAAATTCACATGCATTTATAAGAAATAACACTGAGAGATGCTTTCTACACTTTACCCAGTTTTCTGAACAAAAACATTTTGTAACACTAAAGTATAATCTCACAACCAAGATATTGACCTTGACACTAACCACTAATCTTATTCAGATTTTTCCACTTTCACTCGTACTCATATGTGTATAATGTGTGTATGTGAATTTAGTTGTATGCAATTTTATCCCACATGTAGGTTCATGTATCCACCTCCACAGTCAAGCTACTGAATAGTTCAATCACCACAAGGATCCCTCTTGTTGCCCTATTATAGCCATTCCTATCCCATCTCACCTTCTCCCCCACCCCTCACCTCTAACAACTACCCTAACTCTTCTCCTCCATTTCTAAAATTATGTCATTTCAAAAATGTTATGTGAATGGAAACATATAGTATATAACATTTGGGACTGGCTTTTTTCATTCATCATAATTTCCTGGAGATTCATCCAAGTTTTTGTGTATATAAATACTACTTTCGTTTCTTTTTATTGCCGAGTAGTATCCCATGGTATGCGTGTAGTACAGACTGTTAAACTACTCATTGGCTAAGGACATCTAGGTGGATTCCAGGTTTTCACTATTACAGATAAAGCAGCTGTAAACATCCATGTGCAGGTTTTCGTGTGAACATATGGTAGGTGCATGGTTAGTTTTATAAGAAACCCCCTAACTTTTCCAGAGTAGCTGTGCCATTTTACATTCCCACCAGCAAGATATGAGTGATCCAAATCTGGTTTTACATTCTGGATCTGCTACATGTTAACCATGTACAGTTAGGCAAGTTACTTTATCGTTTTAATCATTTATTTCCTCAGTTTTTAACACAAGAATCATAATCACTTTTCAGGGTTTCTGCTGGGATTAAAGAAGACAAATGTGAAAGAAAAAGTCAACAACTAGTAACAGAGAGTATAGAATAATGGTTAAGAAGACAGACTGCATATTAGAGAGCCTTGTTTTATGAATAAATGCTTGAAGAAAGGAAGAAAGTACCTGGAGGCAAAAAGTGAGGACTGGATACTAGAAGGAAGGAGAATAAGATTAACCCATACCCATTGTCGTCAAGTCAGTTCCAACTCACAGTAGCCCTACAGGGCAGAGTAGCCCCATAGAGTTTCCAAGGAGCACTTGGTGGATTCAAACTGCTGACCTTTTAATAAGATTGTGAATGCTTGGCAGAGACATTTTACCTAACAGACATAAAGCATAGGCTCTGAAATCAGGCTGTCTGGATTTGAATTCCACCTGTCTCTTACTACCTATATGATTGTGGATAAGTTACATAGCCTCTTTGTGCTTTAATTATCCTCAGCTGTTAAATTTGTGATACTACTAACATTTACTTTATCAAGCTGTTGTGAAGAATAAGTTGATACAAATAATGTATTGAGAATATGCATTCTTGTTAGCATGTTTTATTTTCTTCCTTTTATGTATTAGCTGTGTGACCTTGGACAAATAATATAACAATTGCCAAGCCTCAATTTTCTTATCTGTAGAAAAAGCATAAAACTTTATAGGACTGTGGAAAGGATGATATTAGATAGCATATTTAAGATCACTGACACATAACAAATGTAAAATAAATGTTAGTTCCCTTCCTTCCCTAATCACCAATTATTTTACATTTTTCTCATTTCTCCCATGGATCAATCTGTCAGCTGTCATTTTTCCCAGGAATATGTCTTGGTGAAGCTGTTTAATATGCTACATAAAGTTTAGAGTGCAGGAGCTTCACAGCAAACTATATTTTATGAGCCCAGAAGTGTCTTTATGCTCAATTTCAGGTTATAGACTGTTTTTGAAAACTGAATTCTGAAAATGGTCTTTGAATTAGGAGAAAATTATTATAATGATGATTAATATTTTTTTAAGGAATGAAACAAATACAACAATATTCTCATCTTGTCTAACAGTATATTAAAGGGACTCCCTACAAGTGGATATAAAAACATAGCAGGTAGAATGGAGATTCCTGGGGGGAACCTACAGGCACTGGCATTATGAATTCTATGAAATATGTGGTCTAAATTACCCTATGAAGTGGATAATTTGGCTCTGTAAACTTGAAACTAATAAGACCTCAAGTAGACCCCTCTGAGAAGCACAATGGCACTCTGATATGTCATTTGACTCAGCTGTTTTGATTCAGGGACATTTTGGTACTGGCACATTTTGACACCTACAAATAACAAATTATTAAGCTTTCGGCATTTATGATTACTTTGTAGCATTTGTTAAAACAGTCACATCCTTCCCAAGCCTCAACTCTTTGAGATGAGGTCAAGGGTGGGGTGGAAATAAGGGGCTGGGTCAGAAATTAGTTAAACTTAGAGTGGCTTAAGAATGGAGATAGAAATGAGTAAAGGAGTAATTTAGGGATGGAATAAACCTCATTAATAGGAGGATATTCAGAGATGAAATGAAGGGCAAACATAAGAATGAGGTGAGGGTAAGGCATCATCTAATAAACAAGTCACAAATGGAAGGAAATCATATTTACTCCCCTTGGACATCTCAGAAAAGGCTCAAAGCCTCCCTGTTCTTTTAAGCAAATGATCTATGGATTTTCCGAAATATTTCTTGTACCTTGAACAGTCTATATTTGCATCTCAAAAATTATTATTTCTCCTTTAAAACTGCAAGGATCTGATATAGTTACTAAAATTTTTTTAATCTTTCTGCTTAGTAATGGAACCTTTTCCATATTTCATTTGAAAATCTAAACAATAAAACGAAAATCCCCATAATCGGTTAGCAGTCAGAGAGAAACATTGAGCACAGAAAATACGTAGAATGGGGTTTAAAGAAGGAAAGATTAGATCTAGTTGGAAGAGGATCAGCAGAGGTATCATGGAGGAGGTACTATTTGAGATGACTTTGAACGTCACTAAGTGTCTCTGTCACTAAGAAGTTACCCAACCACTTCACTAAACCCATTACCATTGCCATCAAGTCAATTCCAACTCATAGCAACCCTATATAACAGAGTAGAACAGCCCGATAAGGTTTCTAAGGAGCAGCTGGTAGATTTGAACTGCTAACCTATCGATTAGCAGCCAAATGCTTAACCACTTCACCACCAGGGTCCCAACCGCTCCTCAAACATGCAGTGATCTTTTCTTTTCTTTTTTTTTAATTCAAAGCCATTGATGACTTTGTAAGATCAGTTCTAGTAGAACCAGAACTGGAACTGGAAAGAAAAAGAAAACCCAATGAACACTTTTCAATTCCTATTTGATATTGTTAACTACTCTTTCACACTTTTAACTTCTTCCTCAGCTTCTGTAATATGTTCCCTCTCCCTTGGTTCTCCCACCGAAGGAGTCTTAGTATCATCTGTAAGCTACTTCTTCCCTTAGATACACATTTTCCCTAGGAATTATGCCCTTAAAGCTCTTATGTTCTCAACTCTGTTGCTGTTGTTGTTAGTTGCTGTCAAGTGCACTCCAGCTCATGGTGACCTTATGTATAAGATAACAAAATATTGCCCAGTCTTATGCCATCTTCATGATCACTAGTATGTTTGAGTCTATTGTTCTGGCTACTGTACCAATCCATCTCATTGAGGGTCTCCCTCATTTTCACTGACCCCCTACTTCACCAAACATGATGCCCTTTTCTACTGACTGATCCTTCTTGATGACCTTCCAAAGTAAGCAAGCCAAAGCCTTGCTATCCTCAATACTAGGGAGAATTCCGGATATTTTTCTTCTAAGATTGGTTTGTTTTCTCACAGCCATGGTATACTCAATATTCTTTGCCAACACCACAATTTGAATGAATCAATTCTTCTTCTGTTTTCTTTTTTATTGTCCAGCTTTTGCATGCAAATGAGGTAATAGAAAAGATCATGGGTTGGATCAGATGCACCTTAGTCATCAAAGTGACATCTTTGCTTTTTAATACCTTAAAGAGTTCTTTTGAAGCAGATTTGCACAATTCAATATCTCATTTGATTTCTTGATTGCTGCTTCCATGGACATTGGCTGTTGATCCACATAGAATGAAATAATTGACAACTTCAATTTTTTCTCCATTTATCATGATGTTGTTTATCGGTCCAGTAGTAAGGACTTAAGTTTCTTCATATTCAGGCATAATTCATAGTGAAGGTTGCAGTCTTTGACCTTCATCAGTAAGTGCTTCAAGTTGTTTTCATTTTCTGCAAGCAAGGTTATGTCATCTGCATATTACAGGTTGTTAATGAGTCTTCCTCCAATCCTGATGCTGCATTCTTCATATTGTCCAGCTTCTCAGATTATCTATCAGCATACAGACTGGAGAAATAAGGTGAAAGATACAACCCTGCTGCACACCTTTTCTCATTTTAAACTATGCAGTATTCCCTTGTTCTGTTCAAACAATTGCTTCTTAATCCACATACAGGTTCTGCATGAGCACAGTTAAGTGCTCTGGAATTCCCATTCTTCATAATGTTACCCATAATTTTTTATAATCCTCACAGTCAAATGCCTTCTTGCAGTTGATAAAACACAGGTAAACATCTTTCTGATTGTCTGTTTTCAGTCAAAATCCTTCTGACAACAGCAATGATATCCCTTGTTCCATGTCCTCTTCTGAAACCAGCTGGAACTTCTAGCATTCCCCTGTCAATGGACAGTTGCAGCAGTTTTAAGTTATCTTCAACAAAAATATTAGCTTGTGATATTAACAATATTGTTTGATAATTTCTGCATCCTATTTAACTGTTTTCCTTTGGAATGGGCAGGAATGTGGATCTCTTCCAGTCAGTTGGCCAGGTAGCTATCTTTCAAATTCCTTGACATAGATGAGTAAGCACTTCCAGCACTGCATCCATTTGTTGAAGTATCTCAATTGGTATTCCGTCAATTCCTGGAGCCTTGTTTTTCTTCAATGCCTTCAGTACAGCTTGAACTTCTTCCTTCAGAATAATCAGCTCTTGATCATGTAATAACTCCTGAAATGATTGAACACTGACCATTTCTTTTTGGTACAGTAACTCTGTATATTCTTTCCATCTTCTTTTGATGGAAGTTGCATCATTCACTTTTTGTCCACAGAATCCTTCAAAATTGCAACTCAAAGCTGGAATTTTCTATTTAGTTCTTTCAGCCTGAGAAATGTCAAGTATGTTCTTCAATTTTGGTTTTCTAACTCCAGGTCTTTGCACATTTCGTCATAATGCTTTATCTTGTCTTCTTGAGCTGCCCTTTGAAATCTCCTTTTCAGCTCTTTTCATCATTTCTTCCGTTCTTTTTAGCTACTGTGCATGTAAAAGCAAGTTTCAGAGTCTCTTTTTTCTATTTTGTAGTTCCCTTCTTCCCTGTGTTTTTAATGACCTTTTACTCTTCATGCATAGTGTCTTCCATGTTTTCCCACAACTCTTCTGATCTGTGGTCATCAGTGTTCGGTGCATCACATCTATTCTTGAGAAGGTCTCTAAATTCATACAGGTTATATTCAAGGTCATACTTAGGCTCTTGTGTGTTTGCTTTGATTTTCTTCAGCTTTAACTTCAACTTGCACATGAGTAATTGACAGTCTGTTCTGCAGTCAGCCCCAGGCTTTGTCTTGATTGATGATATTGAGCTTCTCCACTGTCTTTCTACAGATGTAGTCTACATTGTAATACATTCAGTGAGATCCAAATGTGTACTCAACGATGAGGTTGTTGAAGAAAAGTATTTTTGATGAATAAGTCATTGATCTTGCAGAATTCTACCATATCATGTCCAGTGTGATTTCTATCACCAAGGCCATAGTTTTCAACTACTGATCTTTCTTCCTTGTTTCCAACTTTCACATCCCAATCATCAGGAATTATCTATGCATCTTGATTGCACATTCAACCAATTTCAGAGTACAGCAGGTCATAAAAATCTTCGATTTATTTATTTTTGGTATTCATGATTGGTGCATAAATTTTAATAATAGTCATATTAATTAGTCTTCCTTGTAGGCATGTGGAAATTAACCTATTGCTGACCACACTGTACTTCAAGATAGATCTCAAAATGTTCTCTTTAATGATGGAAATGCAGTGCTGTTCCTTTTCAATTTGTTGCTCCTGGCATAATAGACCATATGATCTTGGATTCAAAATGGCTGACACCAGTCCATTTTCACTCACTAATGCATATAGGGTCGCTATGAGTTGGAATCGACTCGATGGCAACAGGCAACAGGCTAATGCATAGGATTATCAATTTTCAAGAATTCCATTTTTGGCAATTTCCAATTTTTCTTGATTCATACTTCGTACATTCTACATTCTAATTTTCTATGTTTGCAGCTGTTATTTCTCATTTTGAGTCATGCTACATCAGCAAATGAAGGTCGCAAAGGCTTTACTCGATCCATATCATTAAGGTCTACTCTATTTTGAGGAGGGAAACTCTTCCCCAGTTGTATTTTGAGTGACTTTCAACCTGAGGGTCTCATCTTCCAGCACTATATTGGACAGTCTTCTGTTGTTATCCATAAGATTTTCATTGGCTGATTTTTGAAAGATTATCAGGTCTTAGCCACTCACTGTTCTTTGTTTCTGTATTAGTCAGCTTTTGCTAATTATGCCAATGTTAACAGTAACATTCAACCCCAAAATCTCAGTGCATAAAAACAACAAAGATATATTTGTCACTCACATGTCATGTCCTTTATAGGTCAACAACGGCAGCTTGGCTTTGCATATTCTTCTCTATTGAAGGAGCAGTCCTTATCTGAAACATACTATTCTCATGGCAGGGGGAAAATAAAGATGGTGGACCACAAGAGATGGTTCTTAGGACTTATTTTTAGAAGTGGCACATCACTTCCTTTCATATTCATTCGCCAAAGAAAATCACACGGCAAAGCCTGATGTTAATGCGGTTGGAAGTTTAATCCTTCCTCAGGAGTGGGCTGGTAGGGAGTTGCCAGTAAGGAAGGGCACCATATGGTCTAACAATAAGACAATCTATCACAGTTTTGAATGCTGAAACACTACTTATCCCAAACCAAATCCACTGCCACTGAGTAGCTTCCAAATCATAACAACCCAATAGGGCAGAGTATAACTACCCCCTAGGATTTCCAAGGCTGTAAATCTTTACAGAAGCAGACTGCCACATCTTTCTCCCACCAAACATCTGGTGGGTTTGAACCATCAACCTTTCAGTTAGCAGCCAAGTGCTTTAACTATTGTGCCACCAGGGCTCCTTAACACTACCTATATGTCTCCCTAATCTATAAAGCCATCACAGACATCTCTCTTGAGCACCAAACTATATATCTGATCGAAATTTCTGTTGCATATCCCACAGACATCACACGCTCAAGAAGTCCAACCCTAAACTTACCACTTCCTTCCCTTATCCTACTAAAAAAAACTAAAAAAGTTTTTTATCCTACTACCCTACTCCAAATCTGCTTTTATCTTTGTAAATCCACACTTTTACTCAAATTTTGACCCCTCCTTCTTCATGGTAGGAACTTAGCCTTTTATTATATATCTCATATGTGTTTATTAACTCTCTAATTTCCTTTTCATGCCTTCTGCCATAAACTTTGTTGAGGTCCTCATTATCTTTCAACTGATCACTACAACAGCCTCCGAATTGTCCTCCCTGACACCAGTCTCAATCAATAAATTAGATAATCATCAGGCAACAAATATTTACTAAATTCTTATTATGTGCTAAACTACAAATATACAATGGTGAAAATGTTATATCTTATACAGCTGTCTTCAGAGAAAGAAAAGAAATCATTGATACCACAAAATATGGCAAATACTATGATTCTTTCATCTGAAAAATACTGTTGAGCATCTATTAGAATGTGAAGGCACTGTTCTAGTCTCTGAGGATATAGCAGTGAATGACAGACAAGGACCAACTCTCATGGAGTATATATTTAATTTTTTAAAAAACAGGATACTTGAGATATTGGTAGATGCTATTAAAAACAAAATAGTGATATGATAGAGAATAACTGGGAGGTGGGAGGAAAGCTAGTTAGTCTGGATAGTTAGAGAAGGCTTTTCTGATGTGAACTAAGACCAAAATGCTGTGAAGGAACCAGTCATGAAAAGATCCAGAAATAGAGCATTACAGGCAGAGGAAAGAACCAACTTAAAAGCCATCAGAGAGGGACAAGCTGAAGCAAGGTGAACGAGGAAGAAAGTAGAAGCAGATGAAGTCATAAAGCTTAGTAGAGAATATGTCATGTAGAGCTTTGCAGAACATGACAAAAGATTTGGATTTTATCCTAAGTGCAATAGAAAGCCACTGGAAGGTTTAAAATGAGCCCTGGTTGCACAGTGGTTAAGTGCTAGGCTGTTAATCTAAAGGTAGGTGGTTCAAACCTACCAGCTGCTCCATGGGAGAAAGATGTGGCTGTCTGCTTCCGTAAAGATTACAGCCTTGGAAACCCTACGGGGCAGCTCTGCTCTGTCCTATAGGATCACTATGAGTTGGAATCAACTCAACAGCAATGGGTGTTTGGCGGTTTTGGAATGTTTAAAGAAGGGAAATGACATGATCAAATTTACATTTTTAACGAACCCTGCTGGCTGCAGTGTGGAAAAGGGATTCAGGGCAAAAGTAGAATTTGGTATACCAGTAAGGCAACTACTCAAGTAATCCAAGCAAGAGATAATGATGGCTTGGACTAGAACAGTAGCAGTGGAATATGCATGAAGTGTGAACATATTCAAGGTAGATTTAGAGATGGAATCAGTAAGACTTGACAATAGATTGGATGTGGGGGCAAAGAGAAAGAAAGGAATCAAAGAAGACTCATAAGAGTTTAGCATGATATACCGGGGTTTATGGTGGTGCCATTAAATGGAATGAGGAATATAGAAGGAAGAAAAAATTTGTGTCAAGTGGGAAAAATGAAATCAAGAGCTTTCTTTGGGACTGTTTAAGTTGTTAGGGCAGGAATTAATTGTCGTTTATCCAGAACTTAGCACAGTAACAGAACATAGTGCTGGCTCAACGAAGATGTGTTAAACAGGTGAACTAGCTGTGTAGCAGTCTCTCTGAGACACAGTCTCTCTGAGACTCATTTTTTTCAATTATAAAAGGCAGACCCTCTTTAAGGTCACTTCCAGGTTTAATATTCTATGATTAAAGTTTCTCTTTGATACTTGGAAACATTAAGTCTGAAAGTCAGCAGCAATCAATTAGAATTTCAGTCCAGACTTGTATGAGCCTTAAATACCCTACACAGTCTCTCAATACCTTCGTTTTTTCAAGTGTGGAATGAAGATTAAAATATTGCTTCCCTTTGTAGAAAACCTCACCAGTGATGAAAACCATATTTAAATGTCAAATAATTAGAATAGTAAGCGGAACTCTGTAAATGAGGGATTTTTTTTTTAAACAATTTGTGAAAAGAGATGAGGCTCGTTACCTGCTAAATTATGCCTTACTGCATTTTGAAGGGATATATTAATAACTAATGATTTCTGTTTGTTTCATCTATTATCAAGCTCTTCTTTTGTGTATGTATTATTACAAAGAAAAAAGTATGCCTTAATTTTTTTCAAAGGTGTATTTATAATAAGCAACTCAGGTCTATAACCTAATCTAGGCCTTTACATTGCTTTCACCAATTCCAGTTCTCCAATTTTTAAATATACACCAATGGCAAAGGGTGGTTTGATTGGTAGTCAACTTTTCAAGGACATACACAATACACAATATTTACCTTATGTTCTATGGTTATGTTTCATTCAACCTACCACCTCAGTTTTTTTTTTTTCTTTTAACAGTGGAAATATTTTTATCCCAACTTAAAATTTACCAACATAGAAAATGTTTTAGAAACACAAAAGAATTAAAGCAATCAAAAAATATAAACTGCAAAAAAAAATACTGAAATGGTATAAACAGGAGTGCGGTGTGAGCACTAGTAGGAGATATGCTTGATGAAACACTTGTAGCTATAAAAAAAAAAAAAAATAGCTAAGCAAAAAAAAAGTTAATCACAGCGGAATTGTTCTATGCCTAAAAGGCAGCACGTAAAGGGCTAGGAAGGTCAATTTGTTTCCATAATAGAAGGCCCTTTTAAACCTGAGAATCACTTTGGCAGAAACTGGCTAGATACTCACCAAATCTGTTGCTTTTGCTTCCTCAGAACACAGATCATATTTCCCAGGCTCCCTAGGAGTTAAGTGCAGCCACATAACTGAATTCTAGGCAGTGAGGTATAAGTGAAGCTTCTCCTCCACAAAGCAACAGGTGCTGCTTCCCTCCCCTTCTCTCCTGGCTGCCAGACCAATAAAAGCCAGACCAATAACTACTATTAAATCGCAGCATACTCCCAGCTGGTGACTTGTTGGGCCTGGTAAGGGAGGAAAGAGACTATACACCTTCAGAAGAAATAGCAGGCATATACTGAGGGAAGCCTAGGAAGTACACTTGAGATTAAATTTTGAGAGTACTTGATAAGAGGACTAGGAATGTCAGTGTGAATAAGCAAGACTTCATGGACTAGAAGCCACTTCAGATATGGGATTTTACACCTTAGCAGAACACCCAGGGGATGGGGCAAACTTGCTACTGAGTTGACTCTTAGAAATCTGGAAAAAACAATGGCCAACTCTCAGTAAAGTACAAATGCCTCTGTTTCCCTGGCAGATGATATAGAGGCAGGAATAAAAAAAATTTGAGGGAAGTGTGCATGCTAGAATAGATATACAGGCTGTCTGAGGCTGGGTTCTCTAGAGAAGCAAAACCAGTAAAGCATACAGAGAGAGAGAGAGAAATTTATCTCAAGGAAATGGCTCATGCAGTTGTGGAGGCTGGCAAGTCCCAAACAGGCATCAGGCTGGAGGCTTCTCTTGACTCACATAGCTCCGGGAGCTAACAAACCCAAGATAGGCAGGTCAGAAGGCAGGCTGCTGGCTCGTGGGCCTCGGAGGCTCTCTGAATCCCAAGATCAGCAGGTAAGCTGCTAGATCAAGTCCCAAGAACCGGAGGTCAAATGAAAACAAGCCAGATGTAGGATCCAGAGCAAGAGCCTTGCTGGAACCTCCGCTTATATACTGGAGACAGGCTACACCCCCAAGAAAATTCCATGTTAACTGATTGTCTGCTCATAGCAGATCTCATCATGGAGTTGATTACATCATTACACAACTGCCAAATTATATCATTAGATAAGTGTCAAACTACATCATAACTTCCAAACCACTGAGAATCATGGCCCAGCCAAAGTGACACACAACCTTAACCATCACACAGGTAGTCCCCAACTTACAATGTATTCAAGTTTCAGTGAACCTCACTTATGACCATCTGGTTTTTTGTTTGTTTGTTTTTTGTACATCTTATCGTTAGTAATATATACTGTATACATTTGCTGATGTTATCATTCTCAAATGTTCACTCGCAGATGTTCAAAGATCAGATTTAAAGATATTGATAATAAAGTCAATAATAATGAAAACTAAAAAAGAAAAAGGTATTCGACTTATGTCAGAACTGACTGTAGATGGAGTTGTTGGAACAGAACCCCATCATATGTCAGGGACTATCTATATTTCAAAAGGCCAGAAGATGCAAGATTATGTTCCACGTGAAGAACCAGAGGACATATCATTCACCAAAGCCATTAGGAATGGACTAGTAAAAGCAGTACCAGCATACTAAGAAATTTAGTTGTAACTTTCCTTTGCCCTGATGGTGTAGTGGTTAAGAGCTCAGCTGCTAACAAAAAGTGGGCAGCTTGAATTCACCAGCTGCTCCTTGGAAATTCTATAGGGTAGTCCTACTCCGTCCTACAGGGTTGCTAAGAATTGGAATTGACTCAACAGCAATGGGTTTGTTTTTTGTTTGTTTTCTCCTCTGCAGACCAGCTATGATGGAAGGGGAGATGGTTACAGAGTTGGCAAAGTGGTGGCATTTAACCACTGGAAGTTAAGAGATCTAAATTACTGTAATGGTGAGCAAGGTCAGAGGAACAGACAAGAGGGCTTGATCCACAGGGAGTTTTAGAGATGACTGGGGTTTGGGAATAGAGCATGATGTCCCTAGGGGCAAAATAGAAGGGCAGCCAGTAAGGGTTCTGCTTAACATCCATAATCACAAAAAGCAAAAATGGAGGAACAAGAGGCTAAAAGTGATTTCCCAATAATAAGTCACAATCCCTTTCTCAGTTTCTAGATCTGAACCAATTTGCCAAGTGTGCCTGTGCACAGAGAATAATTCCTGCTCTAAGGAAAATAAATCCATAGATCTGATAAGTCACCTGACATCTGACAGGTCACCTGGAATAGCACTTTTTAGAAGGCCTTCTTGAAAGTGATGGAACATCTGTTAGAGAAAGCCAAAGGGACAGCAACTGCGACCACCAAGAGGAAGGTCTCTCTCTGATAACTACTCCTTGTATACAGTTTCTCCTTTCTACCCTCCTAAACTCATGCTTCGTAACACTTTTTAAATGACTATATCACACAGTAAAATAATATATAAAAAGAGAAGAAAAACAAAACAGATTAAAGAAATGCAATATTTTAAAAACCAACAAACTAGAATGAAGTAAAAATAAATTCAAAAATAATATTGGCAGAATAAATAAGAATTAGAAATGAGAGTTTTCTAATCAAACAAAATAAGTAAAAAAAATTTTAAATAAGGAGATGAAGAGAAAATAAAGAAAATAATCATATTTAACCTAAAAGAGATTAAAAGATTAGAAACCAATGAAATAAAATTTTAACATAAAATTTCCAAAGATAAAATATTAAAAATAATAACAGTCACAATATAAAATATACTGAAAATCAATAGAAGTATAGATTGAAAAGGGCATTCAAGGACTATAAAATTAAGAATAAAATATAACAAGGAGAATTTTTAAAAAAGGATTAAAAAACCAAAAACCAAACCCGTTGCTGTCGATTCCAACTCATAACGACCCTATAGAACAGAGTAGAACTGTCCCATGGGGTTTACCAGGAGTGCCTGGTGAATTCAAACTGCCGACCTTTTGATTAGCAGCCATAGCTTTTAACCACTACACCACCAGGGTTTCCTAAAAAGGATTAGGAAGTGTGATTTAAAAACAAAAATAAAATAAGCAAAGGAAAAGAACAGATAAAATAGCACAAATCCAGGCAATAATGATAGATAAACCTCTACAAAAAAAAACTTCCCCAGAAAGCTCTGTATGTGGTATTAAATAGCGTGTTATTGAGAAATTCAGTATCTTCAAAGGCATGGCAGATACTAATCTGCAATTGGGAGTGGTTAAGAGACTTAAGGTGGAGGGTTTTTGTCACGCCCCTCATTCCAACCCACCAATCCAGCTGCCTGGGTTATGGGAAGAAACAAACCTCAGATGGGCCTTTCTGACAGGGTTTAGACTGTCCAAACTTGGAAGTCAGGACACTGAAGCTGAACCACAGCAAAAGTCCATTGTGATAGAACTTTCAAGTTTCAGAAGACTAACCAGAATAGTAGGCACACCTTACTTTAAAAAGATATAGTCCCAGAAATGTAGTGTATAGGTTTGGTTTGGTTTGGTTTTTTCCTTTTAAACAAAGTCCTTTTTCAGCATCTAACTGTAATAAAATACTCAATAAATATTTTTTGATTGACAAAAACATTAGGGGTAGAAAACACAGATGTTTTCCATACAGTATCCTTACATAACTCTATGTAATGGGTACAAATGTCTACATTACACAAAAGAAGAATCTGAAGCACAGAGATATTAAACAACTTGCCCAAAGCCACCCCCACATCTGCTGATTCTAAAACCCATTCCTTATAATAAAGATTGTGGTGGTGTTTATTAAAGGATCCCTCACATCATAGAAAAAAGAAAACAAATTTTATTTTATAACCCATAACACTGTATATTTATCAGCTTGAAAAATAAAATTAGGCATAGTGTATTGAGTTATTTTAAAGACACATTAGACAAGATGTTTGGGAACATTTTAAAAGTCTCTTAACTCTATCAGGCATTTCCAGTCTAACAGAGTTAACATGCCTCAACAAAATGCACAATCTATTCCAATTATGCTGACAGATCAAATCCAAAATAAACTCTATTAATTAGCACAAGAAATAATAGTGTCATTTGTTAACTTTGAAGAAAATTGTTTCGTTATAGATTTTAAAGAGAAATTAGTTGGATTTTATTTTTGAGACTGTAAATTGTTGCTAATACTCTTAAAAATATTAACAATTTTTGTCATAGTATAATCAATACACTGCTTTGAGATTCCCATGAAAATAAATTTACTAAATAGCGATTCTCAATTATAATAATAGCTTCTGTTTATTTAGTAAATATTACTGATCAGATAAATATTCTAGGCACTTTTATAAACATTATTTAATCCTCACTACAATTCTATAAGATAGAATACTAATTTTCACATTTTTACAGGCCCATAAAGCTTAAATAGCTTAAGCATGAATAACAGAACCAGAGTTCAAACCAAATCCATCTAACTCTAAAGAATATAAATTTACTTTTAAATTTAAAAGAACTTTTAAGAAAAACTTTTTTATACTAAAGCAATTAAATTTTATGAAAGGAAGGAAGGAATAAAAAAATGCATTCTGCTATTTTCACAAAATCTTTTACTCTAATGAAGCATTTTACATTATTTAGAAAGAGGAAAGAAAGAAGGTATGTTGATTGTGTAAAACATCAACTTGTGGTGCCGTTATTCAGTAGGCAGCTGTTCCAGTTAATCTTTTATGTGTCACTAAATTAGTTTCTAAATTTAACTACTCATGTTGTTGTTGTTGTTAGGTCCCATCGAGTTTGTTCCGACTCATAGAGACACTATAAACAAAAGAACAAAACAGTGCCTGGTCTTGCGCCATGCTCGCAATTGTTGTTATGCTTGAGCCCCACTGTTGCAGCCACTGTGTCAATCCATCTCATTTAGGGTCTTCTTTTTCACTGACCCCTCTACTTTACAACCATGATGTCCTTCTCCAGGGACTGATTCCTCCTGATAACATGTCCAAAGTATTTGAGACAGTCTCAGCATTCTTGCTTCTGAGGAGTACTCTGATTGTACTTCTTCCAAGACAGATTTGTTCTTTTGGCAGTCCATGGTATATTCAATATTCTTCACCACCACCACAATTCAAAGGCGTCGATTCTTCTTCAGTCTTCCTTATTCATTGTCCACCCTTCTCATGCACATGAGGCAATTGAAAATACCATGGTTTGGGTCAGGCACACCTTAGTCTTCAAGGAGACACCTTTGCTTTTCAACACTTTACGGAGGTCTTCAGCAGAAGATTTGCCCCAATGCAATGCATCTTTTGATTTCTTCACTGCGGCTTCCACAGGTGTTGATCATGGATCCAAGTAAAATGAAATCCTTGACAACTTCAATCTTTTCTGCATTTATCATGATGTTGCTTATTGGTCAAGTTGTGAGGATTTTTGTTTTCTTTATGTTGAGGTACAATCCATACTGAAGGCTGTGGTCTTTGATCTGCATCAGTAAGTGCTTCAAGTCCTCTTCATTTTCAGCAAGAAAGATTGTATCATCCGCATAGCGCAGGTTGTTAATGCATCTTCCTTCGATCTTCATGCCCTGTTCTTCATAGAGTCCAGCTTCTCAGATTATTTGTTCAGCATACAGATTGAATAGTTATGGTGAAAGAATACAACCCTGACGCACACCTTTCCTGACTTTAAACAATGCAGTATCCCCTTGTTCTGTTCTAACGACTGCCTCTTTATCTGTGTACACGTTCCTCGTGAGAACAATTAAATGTTCTAGAATTCCCATTCTTCGCAATGTTATCCATAATTTGTTATGATCCATGGTCGGATGCCTCTGCATAGTCAATAAAACACAGGTAAACATCTTTCTGGTATTGTCTGCTTTCAGCCAGGATCTATGTCACATCAGCAATGATACCCTGGTTCCTCGTCCTCTTCTGAATCTGCTGCAGCTGCTTTTGAATGATCTTCAACAAAATTTTACTTGTGTGTGATATTAATGATATTGTTCCATAATTTCTGCATTCAATTGGATCACCTTTCATGGGAATAGGCATAAATATGAATCTCTTCCAGTCAGTTGGCCAGGTAGCTGTCTTCCAAATTTCTTGGCATAGATGAGTGAGTACTCCCAGGGCTGCATCTCTTTGTTGAAACATCTCAATTGATATTCAATTGATTAATCTAGACTTTATTAAATTAACATGTGTTTTATTCTTGAAACTTTTTACTAAAACATCTAATAATAATAACAAAAGTAAAGGGAATCTGAAAAAAATGGTGGAACCAAGAAACCACCAAGAATAGACCTTCAAAGCAGTCAATGAAATACACAAAAAGGGCTTTCAAAATGCAGAATTCCAAAATATTGATAGAATAAATAAGAAGTTAGGTGAAGGCAGGAATGCAAATTGAAACCTGTATACCAATGTCCACTGTAGCACTTTTCGCAATAGGCAAAAGGTGGAAACAACCAAAATGTCCATCATCAAATGAATGGATAAACAAAATGTGGTATACATACATAATGGAATACTACTCACTCATAAGAGAGATAAAGTCCCTGATGCATGCCACAACACGGATAAGCCTTGAAAACATCATGTTGAGTGAAACAGGTCAGTTATAAAAGGACAAATATTGTATGACCTAAATTATATGAAATAAGCAAATACATAGAAATAAAGATTATTAGTGGTTACCATAGGTTGGAGGGAGGAGGGAAGGAGAAATTTTTCTTAAGAGGCACTGAGTTTATGTTAGTGGTAGTAAAATCATTTGGAAAAGCATAGCACAAGAATGGTTGTACAACTTGAAGAATGTAAACAATGTTACTAAATTATACTTGTAGAAATTGTGGAGGTGGCATGTTTTATTACGCATATTTTCACCACAATAAAAATTTTAAATATAGATATATTAAAGGCATAGTAAAAAGAGATATTTATTCTTTCTCCTGACAAGAAAATGGCAAAGTAAACAAGAAATTCCAAGAAAAGTAAAAATCTTCAAAGTCATGGTATAAATGTTAAAAAAAAAATACTAAAATTAGGAATGATTTTAAGCAGTTTGGGAAGAACAAAAAACAGAAGTCCATTTCACCTTGATGATAGGAACATTCTCTTTAGAGTGGCAGATATTGTAAAATTGGAAACAGAGGGAAAAATGTAATCACAGCATATTAGTGGGGTCTGGTGTCATAATAATGTAAAGGGCCTCTAACTTTTAGAAAAAATCTACAGGCAAAACATAGATTTAATTATGTTATAGGACATAATATGTGTTCTCAACCTTGAAAATGTAAAAGTAAAGGTACAACTGACAAAAGATGGAATATAGGTGAGAAGAGTAGAGAGGAAAAAGGAAGGTAAAGTGATTTAATACCTTCATCTTGCAAAGTAGGAAGTTGCAAGATGAAGTCACATGTTGATTTTTTTTTTTTAAGGAACACCTTTCTGAGTATTATTTAAAGTTCTAAAGGTAATCCATAGAGGAAAAATTTTAAGTAACATTAGCTATCAAAAATTAGGAAGAGAAAAGAGGTATAAATGGACCATAAATGCTCAATTATTACCAAAAGAAGTCAATAAATTAAATGTTGGTAAATTAAGAAGTAGTTATATATACATATTATTAAGAAATATGGAGGAAACCACTAGAAATATTAAAAAAAAAAAAAAAAAAAGAGGTTAAAAATAGTTGCCTCTCACCACTGGGCCTGAATAGGGAGAGGTGGTATAAGATGAAACCAAAGCTAAGAAAACGCCAGACTATATACAGCCCAGTAGGCTGGTTAAGTATTTTGGTCTTTGTCCAATGTTCAATGGGAAGACATTGCGCTTTGCTTTTGGTTCTGTTTTTAAGTATCTATATGTGTGCAGTGGTAAGGGAATGAGAATCATCTTTGCATTACAAAGATACTTCTGCCTAGAGTGTGGAGAATGGATTGGAAGAGGATAGGAGTATATGCCAGGAACTATTTCTGTAGTTCAGGCAAAAGATGGCAATATATGTGAAAATAGTCAGTACATTGCCTTACATATAGTAAGTGATGCTCAGTAAATTTAAGTTAAAACAATCTGAACATGAGTTGAAGAAGGGCTGTTTTTTATATTATACATCATTTCTCAGATATACTTGATTACTAAATCAACTCATCTGAAACAAAAACATTAGGTCACCTCATTAAAATATATTTCTGTTACATAAAATGAAATTTCACAGAAAGAAAAATAGCCAATATTTGTCATCCACAGATAAAACAAAATAGACATTAAGCCATGGACGTCAGTTCTATTTAAATGTACACATCCATCTAACTCTGTTCTGCTACTGCTCGGTGATAACATTCTAAATGAACCATCATGGTTAGACACAACTAATGTCCTCTTAAACAGAATTTGTAAGAACAACAATAAGGATAATTACTAAAGGTACCAATTTGCCTTCTATGTCCACTAATTAAGAGGACGTTTTCCTTAATTCATCTTTTCTCCACCCTCTACATCTATATACATACACACTTAATAAAAACTTCATTCAATCACCATTAAACACATATTTAGCAGTCGCAGTGCTAATACACTTGTGAATAATTGAAGACTCCAGGTCTTACAGAGTTTGCATTCTAGTGCTGAACTCTGTCCAATTAAGCTTACTTTAAAGTTGAAATCACACAGAAAAATATACAGTATAAAATGGATTTATAGCATTCAGGTGGCAAAAATCTAGAAGACAGTATGTTTGGGTAAGGATGAGAAGTAAGCGAGTGAGTAAATTATCATTCTTCAGTATGCCAGAACAGAAGAGTAACATTTTTTAGGCTTTCTTCCTTGATTAAGCCCTCTATTGACCGCCCCCTCCACACTTTTTAATGTTCTCTAAAAGGCCAGATTATATTAAGATATAGTGATGAGAGTCAATGTATTTGATTAGGATAAATAAATGGAAAATAGAACTTAATCAGTGAAATTACTGGGATTTCACCCCGTGAATTACTGAAGTGTTTAATGCTATTTTAGAACAAATTATATAACCTTACTCTCCAATCAAGAGAGTTGATTCTATTTCTTTCCTATCTTCTTGTGTTAGACTTGGGCTGTATCTAGACTATGATAATGATTCAGTACTTGCTTTAACTCATCCAAACCTAAGTTCTTATTGCCATTTGTGAACAGAAGATCCACATAACTTCACCAACTTCTACTACATGAATGACAGCCTGGCAAGCAGGATAGCTAAGTCAACATCACACACACAAAAAAGGAGCTATGTTATAAAGCAGCATCAGCAAACTCAAATGTCCCCATTTTATTTTCCTTTAGATACTTTCTCTTCTTCTTACATATTGTCGATAACAAGAGATTTATCAATCCTGTATTTCAGGTACTAATTGGTCCAGAATTACTACAAACAGCTGATGCACAGTTCATTAATAATAATACCTATTATTTTTGAGCATGTACTGTGAATTTAGTAGTAGAATAGATACTATTATCCCCATTTTACAGATGAGGAAATCAAGGCTTAGAGCTTAAGAAATTTACAAAACTATAGGCCATGGCTTAGGGATTCTTGAAAGGTACACAGCTAGTAAGTGCAAGAAGTTCAAGCAGGATGCAGAAGAAAATGTGAAACGAGGGATATCATTGCTGATATCAGATGGATCTTGGCTGAAAGCAGAGAATACTAGAAAAATATTTATCTGTATTTTAGTGACTATGCAGAAGCATTCACCTGTGTGGATCATAACAAATTATGGATAACACCGCAAAGAAGAGGAATTCTAAAAGAGAGGAAAACCCTCAACGAGATGGACTGACACAATGGCTGCAATGATGGGCTCAAACGTAGCACGGATTGTGAGGATGGTGCAGGACTGGGCACTGTTTCATTCTGTTATACATAGGGTCATTATAAGTCAGAAGCAGCTAGACAGCACCTAACAAGAACAAAAAGTAAGTGGTGAAAAAGGCATTCAAATTAGGTCTGTCTGACTTCAGATCCCAAGTTCTTGATCATATTAATCACACCTGCCCAGGTTCTTGCCCTCATAAAATATCTATGTCCTCTGCCCACAGAACCTGTCCTACTTAGAAAATCTGTATTTTGTTAATTCACTGAATTTGTTAAATAAGATAATGTTTTGAGATTAGAATAATCTAGTTTACACTGAGTAGTCCTTTTATTAAATGGACGAGATTAAGGTTAGTATGTACATTGCAAGTCTAACTCTATCTTCTATATTCCAACAATTAGCATATATTTTCTACCAATCCCAGTCATCTGAATATGGCCAGGCTCACCAAGTTATTTCCAATGTTGCCTTGACAGTCTATCTTATCATTAACTAATATAAATGGCTGTAAGGATTGTTTATAACTCCCAATTCTTACCTCAGTCTTCAAAAATCCTTCAACCAAAGGATTCAAAAAGATGTATGACAAAAATCTACATTTTCCACATGTCCTCTAAGTGTAGAATATATGTCTTAAGGCCTTCTTCCATATTTATGCCTATTCCAAAGAAAACTGGGCCAACCGAATGCCGAAATTACCGAATAATATCATTAATACCACATGCAAGTAAAATTTTGCTGAAGATCATTCAGAAGTAGCTCCAGCACTATATCGACAGTGAACTGCCAGAAATTCAAGCCAATTCAGAAGAGGACGTGGAACCAGGGATACCATTGCTGATGTCAGATGGATCCTGGCTGAAAGTAGAGAATTCCAGAAAGATGTTTACCTGTGTATTTATTGACCATGCAAAGACATTTGACTGCATGGATCATAAAAAATTATGGATAACATTGTGGAGAATGGGAGTTCCAGGACGCTTAATTGTGCTCATGAGGAGCCTGTACATAGATCAGTAGGCAGACATTCGAACAGAACAAGGGGACACTGTGTGGTTTAAAGTCAGCAAAGGTATGTGTCAGAGTTGTATTCTTTCACCAGTCCTATTTAATCTGTGGAAACTCTCATGGCGTAATGGTTAAGAGCTCGGCTGCTAACCAAAAGGTCAGCAGTTCAGATCTACCAGGCGCTCCTTGGAAACTCTGTGGGGCAATTCCACTCTGTCCTGTAGGGTCACTATGAGTCAGAATTGACTTGATGGCAACGGTTTTGTTTTTTTCTTTTTTAATCTGTATGCTGAACAAATAATTTGAGAAACTGGACTACGTGAAGAAGAATGGGGCATCAGGATTGGAGAAAGACCCATTAACAATCTGCATTATGCAGATGACACAACCTTGCTTGCTGAAAGTGAAGAGGACTTGAAGCACTTACTGATGAAGATCAAAGACCACAGCCTTCAGTATGAACTACAGCTCAACATAAAGAAAACAAAAATCCTCACAACTAGACCAATAAGCAACATCATGATAAATGGAGAAAAGATTGAAGTTGTCAAGGATTTCATTTTACTTGAATCCACACCAACACCCATGGAAGCAGCAATTAGGAAATCAAATGACATATTGTATTGGGCAAATCTGCTGCAAAAGACCTCTTTAAAGTGTTGAAAAGCAAAAATGTCACCTTGGAGACTAAGGTGCGCCTGAGCAAAGCCATCGTATTTTTCCAATTGCCTCATATGCATGTGATAGATGAACGATGAATAAGGAAGACCCAAGAAGAATTGATGCCTTTGAATTATGGACTGCCAAAAGAATGAACAAATCTGTCTTGGAAGAAGTACAGCCAGAATGCTCCTTAGAAGCAACAATGGCGAGACTTTATCTCACATACTTTAGACTTGTTATCAGGAAGGATCAGTCCCTGGAGAAGGACATCACGCTTGGTAAAGTAGAGGGTCTTCGGAAAAAGAGGAAGATGCTCAACAAGATGGACTGACACAGTGGCTGCAACAATAGGTTTAAGCATAAAGACAATTTTGAGGGTGGTACAGGACTGGGCAGTGTCTCATTCTGTTGTACATAGGGTTGCTATGTGTCAGAAAAAACTCGACAGCACCTAACAACAACAACAGCCTTGTTCCCAGGCCAATTGATGCAACTTTGGTAACAATTCCAGGGAGCCAGTCCAGTATAGGATCTCTGCCCATAGCAGAAAGTGACTCCTACCTGAAGCTCAGGTACACTGAAACTACAGGCATGTAAAAATAAAGCTGAGCACCAGGAAGAGACACTACCAAACTTTTAAACACACATTTAACAAGTGTTTAAAATAAAATAACTAATGCATAGAAAAAAAGAGTTAAAAAGACATAAAGAATAATAACTATGTCATTGTAAAAAGTGCTGTAATAAGCATATGTAAAGCATCTGTACCCAGAGATGAAAGCCCTTTCCACTAGGCCACATATGTCCTTTAAAAAGAGCATTCTGGCAAGTTTGTGGAGGCACAGAGGATTGTTCAAAATAAAAATTTACCTTAAAATGATGGAAGGGAAACTAAAATGATGTTCATTTTTTTAAATGAATGAATATTTAAGCTGGAATGAATAAGAGGTGGCTGTAATTATATACATGTGAAACATTATAAACTAAATGAGACTAATGTGTTTGCAAATCCAGTATGATGCTCATTTTCCATAGCACTTTAGAGTTACATGCTAATTTAGATTCTACACTGAATATCAAAAATATGCTACTGATATAATTCTTCATGGAATAAGCTTAGATATTTTTTAATGAAAGTCTAAAATTGCTTTATAAGCAATTTGACATTGGAATTATAAAATAGCTCTTCAAACATTTACTCATTTTATGAATAGAAAGGTTGTTTCTAAACTGCCTGTCCTGCTTATATCATGTGTAAATTATTTAGCTATTTTAAAACACTTGAATCAATATTTTTTATAAAAAATGTTCCCCATGTAATTTCATTTATAGAATATTGCCAGTTGACATATTCCGTTACTCTTCTCCCCTTCCTAGTGCTCATGGAAATATTTAACAAATTAATAGCTCACAGTTACTGCAAGCCAATTATGTACCAAGCACTGTGCATGTTCCATCTTATTTAGTCCTCACAGCAACACCATGAAATAAATACTATAATTATCCCCCACTTTACAGTAATGAAACTGAGGCTTAGAGAAGTTAAGAAGAGCATATTATTTGAAAAAGACTAATTCCAAGGCCCACGCTTTCAACCACTCTCCCCATAATGTTATAATAATTTAAATGTAAAAAATACTCTCTACACTGCTGTCATGGATTGAATTGTGTCCCCCCAAAATATCTGACAACTTGGCTAGGTCATGATCCCAAGTATTGTGTGATTGTCCAGCATTTTGTCATCTGATGTGATTTTATGATGTTGATAAAATGGGATTAGCAGCAAACTCAATTTACAAGATAATCTACAATTTAAGCCAATCTCTTTTGAGATATAAAAGAAAGAAGCCAGTAGAGACACAGGGGACCTCCTACCACCAAGAAAAGGGCACCGGGAGCACAGCGTGTCCTTTGGACCTGGTGTTCCTGTGCCTGAGAGGCTCCTGAACCAGGGGAAGGTTGATGACAAAAGAGAGAGGGAGCCTTCCCTTGGACCTGGTGCCCTGGGTTTGGACTTCTAGCCTACTAGACTGTGAAGGAATAAATTTCTCTTTTTGTTGGAGCCACCCACTTGTGGTATTCCTGTTCTAGCAGCACCAGCTACCTAAGACAACGACTTATATCAAATAGTCAATATGTAGACTGTACACAGATCCTATAAGTGATTTTAAAACACCTATTCACTTTGCTTGAAATCATCCATTCAACAAGCATTTGTTCAATAATTTTTTTTTTTTTTAGTATTTATTATATGTTATTGATCGAAGACCAGTTGAGTTGTAGAATGACATCAAGGACATCATACACGAAGAAAGCAAGAGGTCATCAAAAAGACAGGAAAGAAAGAAAAGATCAGAAATGGATGTCAGAAGAGATGCTGATACTTGCTCTTGAATGTTGAGTAGCTAAAGCAAAAGGAAGAAATGATGAAGTAAAAGAACTGAACTGAAGATTTCAAAGGACAGCTCAAGAAGACAAAGAAAAGCATCATAATGACATGTGCGAAGATCTGGAGATAGAAAACCAAAAGGGAAGAACACGCTCGTCATTTCTCAAGCTGAAAGAACTGAAATAACAATTCAAGCCTTAAGTTGCAATATTGAAGAACTCTATGGAGAAAATATTAAACAACGAAGGAAGCATTAAAAGAAGATGGAAGGACTACACAGAGTCACTATACCAAAAAGAATTGGTCGACGTTCAACCATTTCAGGCAGTAGCATATGATCAGGAACTGATGGTAATGAAGGAAGAAGTCCAAGCTACACTGAAGGTACTGGCAAAAAACAAGGCTTCAGGAACTGACGGAATACCAATTGAGATGTTTCAACAAACGGATGCAGCACTTAAGGTGCTCACTCATCTATGCCAAGAAATTTGGAAGACAGCTACCTGGCCAATGGACTAGAAGAGATCCGTATTTATGCCTATTCCCAAGGAAAGTGATCCAACTGAATGGGGAAATTATCAAAAATATCATTAATATCACATGCAAGTAAACTTTTGCTGAAGATCATTCAAAAGCGGCTACAGCAGTACATCTACAGGAAACTGCCAGAAATTCAAGCTAGATTCAGAAGAGGACGTGGAACCAGGGATATCATTGCTGATGTCAGATGGATCCTGGCTGAAAGCAGAGAATACCACAAAGATGTTTGCCTGTTTTATTGACTATGCAAAGGCATTTGGCTGTGTGGATCATAACAAATTATGGATAACATTGTGAAGAATGGGAATTCCTGAACACTTAATTGTGCTCATGAGGAATCTGTACATAGATCAGTAGGCAGTCATTCGAACAGAACAAGAGGATACAGTGTGTTTTAAAGTCAGGAAAGGCATGCATCATGGTTGTATTCTTTCACCAAAACTATTCAATCTGTATGCTGAGCAAATAATCCGAGAAGCTGAACTATAGGAAGAAGAATGGGGCATCAGAATTGGAGGAAAGCTTATTAACAATCTGCTTTATGCAGATGACACAACCTTGCTTGCTGAAAGTGAACAGGACTTGAAGCACTTACTGACAAAGATCAAAGGCCACAGCCTTCAGTATGGATTACACCTCAACATAAAGAAAACAAAAATCCTCACAACTGGACCAGTAAGCAACATCATGATAGATGGAGAAAAGATTTAAGTTGTTAAGGATTTCATTTTACTTGGATTCACAATCAATATCCATGGAAGCAGCAGTCAAGAAATCAAAATATGCACCACCTTGGACAAATCTGCTGCAAAAGACCTCTTCAAAGTATTGAAAAGCAAAGATGTCACCTTGAAGACTAAGGTGTACCTGGCTCAAGCCACGGTGTCTTCAATCGCCTCATATGCATCACATGAAAGATGGACAACAAATAAGAAAGGCCCAAGAAGAATTGATGCCTTTGAATTGTGGTGTTGGCGGAGAATACTGACCATACCAAGGATGGCAAGACTTCATCTCACATATTTCAGACATGTTATCAGGAGTGACCAGTCCCTGGAGAAGGACATCATGCTTGGTAAAGTAGAGGGTCAGTGAAAAAGAGGAAAAGCCTTAACGAAATGGATTGACACAGTGGGTGCAACAATGGGCTCAAGCATAACAATGATAGGATGGCACAGGACCGGGCAGTGTTTCATTCTGTTGTACATAGTGTTGCTCTGAGTCGGAACCAAATTGACAGCACCTAACGACAACATTCTAAGTACTCAGTGTACAGCAATGAACAAAACAGACAAAATCTTCACAGTCACCCATTTTAATGAAAAATACAGAAAATAAAAGGTACAATAACATCAGACCAAAGAAGCCATAAATGTTTTAAAGAAAAATAAAATGCATGCTCAAGACTGCCATGCAAGTATTTTTCTCAGTAGAACACAAACACTTCCAGAACAGCAGGTGTCAACTAGAAATGGTGCCAGAGCTACTGCTCTGCTCTGGTGCCCATCCTGAGCAGCAGAATCTGGTTCCCTGTACCAGCCTCCTTCTCTCTCAATAATCTTTTCTCCACTTCCCCTCACCCTTGCCCACCTCAACTCTGACTCAATGCCTTAAAACTGTAATTCATCTTCATGACTCAGACAAACTGTCAATTGTTTCAGGAAGCCTCCCTGACCCACCCTCATTTCGTTCTCCATATAGTATGTATGTTATACATATTCTTATCTTTGTATTCTTATCATTGTATATACCATGCTGTGTTAAGTTTATTTGCTCACATATCTTTCATCTACTAGATTATAAGCTTATTCATCTTGCTACATCTAACATTCAGAACAATCCCTAGCCCTACCTCAAAGCAGATACTCAGTAAAACTTGAAAGAAAAAGGTGTGCTCTAGAAAACTTAATATCAGTGTGCACAGCTCATAAAGAAAGCAGTAGATTTCACAAGAGAGTCTGACAACTGGCCGCTGGAACCCACCAGCTGCTCCACCAGGGCCATAGGGAGGACAACAAGCACCCAGGGGCAATTTATAAGTTGCACCCCACCTCACCCCAATTCAAGTGCCCAGATGCAATCTCTAAATCACCCCTCTTCCAGTTCAAGATGAATAGATGTTGATAGCTGTGAGGCATCAGCAGAAACACCTTCCCCCCTCTTGTCCAGCTGCCTCAGTTAGGAGCCGTTCACATTCGTGGTGCCTGGGAATGTCATCCACACCTCATCTAGCACTCCCTTGGGCTTGCACCCAGGGACAAGTGCTCCTCACTGCTCTCCACCCCCGCCTCCCTTCTCCCCCCCCCCCCCCACCCCGTGCACTTCTCTGGAGAAAGTTGTGGCAGTCTGCTTCCATAAAGATTTAAAGCCTTGGAAACCCTACGAGGCAGTTCCACTCAGAATCAACTCAACAACAACAAGCTTTTAACGGGTATCATTATTATAAATGACGTGAGGACAAAAGGGACATGAATAAATCTGTATTTTAAACAGATTACTCTGTCAGAATGTGAAGGATATATTACCAGGGAGAAGAAATTAGTAATTGAGGAAACAGCTAGCAGGCTATTTTTAAATTGCACAGAAGAAAAGTGATGAACACCTCAACCAAGGTAGAGGCAATAGTGATGGGGAGCAGAGGATGAACTTGAAAGATATGTAGGCAAAAGTAATTGATAGGACTTGGTAACTAATCAGATATAGAAGATTACTGGACAATGATTTAAAGCAGTAGCTAGACATATCACTGGGCTAAAGGTCTGGTATGTCAGATGGGTGTCTTTTTTTAATACTAAAAAGATACTTCTAAAAGCATGGCATCAAGGCTAGTAGGATGGGAGAGGTGGGTAAATGAGCCTGGAGAGAGGTAGGATAGATCTAGACAGAGATCAAGGCATGAAAGGACATGAGAAAGCAGGCAATTGTACCTTGTTGATTAGGCAAGGAAGCAAAAAGACATACTAATAGTGAAAAATAAGCGCTCATTTCCATTAACAGAGGATTGGTGGAACTAATCAGCTCTGAGGTTCCAACTGATAAATTCATGTGAAATATTATTGGTTTGATCAAGTCTTTATGTTCCAAACTTGACTCCATAATATTTATCTTTTTTTTCTCCTTTTGGTTCATATCCAAGATCATTTTAATAAGCAACTCTCACTTGAGCTTTATGTGGTTCATGATTGGAAAATAAATAAATAAATAAACAAGAAACAGAGAGAAAAAAACACTAAACCATGCCTGAATTTTTCCATGTTTAAATTTTAGGTTGAATGATTGCCCAAGTTAGCAGTGAAAAACTTATTTTCCACTAAGGAATAATAACTTATTTTGAAGAAGAAAGAGCCAAATAGATTTTTAATAAAATATATACAGAAGTACTCATGTATTTCGTATCTTCAGCCAAAAATCGAGGATCTATTCAAAAAAAGTTAAACAGAAAACTATCTGTGCTCTACTAAAAGCACATATTTAATAATAATCAAATGGTCTAATAGATCATTTAGAGGAAAGTACTGAAATCCATGCAGTAAGTTATGTCTAAAAATAGTTTTAATTTCATTGATATCTTTCAGGATTAACAGCTATAATGTTTCACATGAAAATTTCAGGAAATGAACAAGAACAATGATTTCAATAAATTATTAAGCAGTCTTAGCATTTTATTAGAAACAATAGAAAACTGTTTAATAAATTACATGACCTTGGACAAGTTATTTGATCTCTCGGTGCCCCTGTTTCCTCACCTGAATTTTTTTTTTAATTTCATTATTGATCCTTAAGGTTCTTTACAACTCTAACATTCTATGAATCTATAAGATAGTAAATTTTACTCTAAAGGCTATTAAATGTTGTAGGATTTCAGAGAGTGAAAGCATCGATCTACACTGGAAACCACGCTATAATAGAAAGGAGAGGGGTCATGGAGTAATAAAAATCATAGCAAAACAGTTAATATACATCAGGACAGCACAAAGTACTCTATAGTTGTTATCTCACTTGTTTTTTACATACATACACACAAACACTATGAAGTTTCTATTATATCTAAAGGATTCTAGAGCTGGTAAGTGGTAGAAATGGAATTTGTTCTCAAGTGCATTCTATTGATCACTAGGCTGCACCCCCTTCTGCAAACACCTGGTTTTGAATTATTACTCTGCAACTCCCTGAAAAGCATGTAATGTGGCCCCTATGATCATTTGTTTCATCATCCATAAAACTTGAAGAAATAAAACAATTTGTATAAAGTGCACTCATTAATAGTTCCATTCTTTTTTTATCAAAGTTTCATATATGAGGTAGTATTTAAACTGGGACTTAGACTGGCAAAGAAATGATAATCCATTTTGATATAGAAAAGTTGTTTGGAAGACTCAAAAAAGCCTTTGTTTTCATCTAATATACTAAGAATAATGAAGGGTTTTTGAAAGATTAGTTGAGAAGAAAAGACAGATAAGATAGGAATAAGAAGGGGGAAAAAAAATTGCCACCAAGTCGATTCTGACTCATAGCAACCCTATAGAACAGAGTAGAACTGCCCCACAGGGTTGCCAGGGAGCGCCTGGTGGATTTGAACTGCTGATCTTTTGGTTCGCGGCTGCAGCTCTTAATCACTGCATGTCCAGGGTTTAACAAGGGAAAAGGACCACATTTACTGAACTGAATTTAACTGAACCAAATGGAAGTAAGACATCCTTAGAGAAAACAAGAAACTATTCAACAGAAAAAACTCTTTAGAGAACAAAGGGAAGGACAGTTGGTCTGGACCTTCTTTTAAAAAAAATAATAATTTTTTAAGAAATTAAAACCTCCATTTCCAGGCAAAATCTTATTAGAAGTTATATAACAAGCAATTCAGGAAATACATATTAAATAATTACAATGTACAAAACTCTGTGCTGGGCATATTGAATGAGTGCTGCGGTAGGCTGAATATGTTCACATCTTAATCCCCAGAACCTGTAAATGTTTCTTTATAAGGCAAGTGACTTTGCAGATGTGGTTTAAATTAAGGATTTTGAGACAGTGAGATTATCCTAGATTACTAAGCAGGCCCAGTGTAATCACACAGTTCTTATAAGAGGGATACAGGAGGAGTAAGAGTCAGAGGAGAAGGCAACATGATGATGGAAGCAGAGATCTGAATGATATGCTTTGACAATGGAGGAAGGAGCTACGAGCCAGGCAATACAGGCAGCCACTCAAAGCCAAAAAAGGCAAGGGAATGAGTACCCTCTTCAAAGACTTCAGAAGAAACTACCTCTGCCAAAATCTTTACTTAAACTCAGTGAAACTGATTTCCAACTTCTGATCTCCAGAATTGTTAGAGAACAAATTTTTGTTGTTTTAAGCCACTGTTGTTGTTAGGCTGTTGTTGTTGCAGCCACTGCATCAATCTTCCGGGGTTCCTAGTTTTTCCCAGAGAAAAAGCCAATGTTCTTTCAATGGTCTATGGGATCCTATAGTATCTGACTTGACTACCTCTCTGATCTCATCTCCTACCATATTCTCCTTTATTCTCCAAACGCAGCGGCCTTCTCGCTGCCCTAAACAAGTTAATCACACTCCTGCATTGAGGTCTTTGTATTTGTTGTTCCCTATGCTTGGAACACTGTTTCCTCAGCTACACTGATTTTTGCTTTCTCTGAATTTCAATACATGCACATTAGACTTGGTTGCACACTGCCCCACATTTTAAACAAAATAAACCTTTCCATATCTATCGGCTCAAGATGTCTGCAAGCTCCTTAAAGTCACATATTATGTGATAATATATTTTACACTCATAAAATTACTGTTAAATTTCCCTAAGAGATTTATTTTAATAAATTCAAAACCAAAATTTTTTCTATTGTAAGGACAAATTTAAACGAAAATGATTACAAATGGAACCCAAATCATCAGTATATTTTTACCAACCTACATGAGAGAAAAATACTCAAATGGACTTAATTTTCTTTTTTCAAAAAGTAAGCTACCCAAAACAGACCAAAAAAAACCAAGAGAAAAACCCAAATCAAAGTATAACATGTGACTATAATAATATCCATGACTCTAATTTAGGCCTCTATCTCTCTAAGAAGTCACTTTTTAATGAAAAAAAAGTATATATTTTATCTATTGTTCATTCTGTAATTTTTCTAAATGCCATTTTCAAATCAATGCTATTCTCTGATCATTTAAACTTGATCTCTATCTCACACAATACACAAAAACAATTCCAATTTAAAAATAAATGAAGGAAAGAGGGAAGAAAGAAAACTGAAATCGATTTTGTGCATGATGTGAGGTAGGGATCAAGTTTAATTTTTTTTCCACATGTGAATTCAATTAACGCAGCACTATTATTTTTTTTTTTTTTGAAAAGACTATTCTTTTTCCATTGTCCTGTAGTACTAAATTTTGCCACAAATCAGGTCTTCATAGATGTATGGTTCTGTTCCTGGACTCTCTTTTCAATTTTATTAGTCTATTTGACCATCCCTGTGCCAACACATACATCTTCATTACTATAGTTTTTAAATAAGTCTTGATAGCTGGTAGAGTAAATACTACAACTTAGTTCTTTCTCAAGATTTCCTTGATATTACTGACTTTTTATATTTTTCATATGTATTTTAGAGTCAGCTTACCAATTTCCATACACATATGCATACATCCACAATTACTGAGAGCTGGTTTGCACATTGTCAACTTTCCGGCCTTGGCAAATATTGGAGCAGGGAGACAAAGTTTCCCTTCACCTAGTTTCCTGACCGACGCCAATGTAGAGAACAGCACACCCCCAACACGTTATTAACAAATAGCATGAGCAAAAAATAAACCTTTGTTATTTTAAACTACTGGAGTTTGGGAGATTACTTATTGGTGCAGCATTACCCAGCCTAATCTGAGTAGTACACAAAGTCCATCTAACAACCATTATCATTATCAACCTGTTTAAATTCATTACAAAATAATCTACATTTTTATCTTGTTCACCTGCCACAAGAATTGAGTACTACTGCATTAAGTATTAGCTTGTAGAGAAATATTCCCTTTTCTTTCCCTCAAACTGATTTTCTTTATGCTTTAAACAATTCTCCTTACTTCTAGTATTCTTGACTTCAGTGAACAAGTCTACTCATGTCTTCATAAAATCAAAAAACCAAACCCATTGCCATCGAGTAGATCCTGACTCATAGCAACCTTATAGGACAGAGTAGAACTACCCCATAGGGTTTCCAAGGAGCACCTGGTGGATTCAAACTACTGACCTTTTGGTTAGCAGTCGCAGCTCTTAACCACCATGCCACCAGAGTTTCCCATGTCTTCATACTATTTACAAGTTTAAAAACTGTGACCATATCCATCCTTTACCTATTTCTCTATTTTAAAAACTCTTAATTTTAAGTCTACCTTTGCACATGAAGCCTTCCATCCCTTTGATTATTTCAGTGCTCTTTTCTCAATCATTTTAGCTCTAGCTTCTCCAGGCCACTCACACAGTTGTGCATTTTTTACAATACACAAAGGCTCCCAGACATGGGGTGTGATGGTTAATGTTATGTGTCAACTTGGCTAGGCTATGATTCCCAGTATTGTGTGGTTGTCCTCCATTTTGTGATCTGATGTAATTATCCTCCATTTTTGTGATCTGATGTAATTATCCTCCATTTTATGTGTTGTAAATCATAACCTCTATGTGTTAATGAGGCAGGATTAGTGTGGGGTGTATCCTAAGCCATAGCCTTACAAGAGGGTGTGACTTGAGTTACACTCTTACTCAAGTCACACCCTTACTCTGATGTACAGGGACTTTCCTTGGGGGTATAACCTCTATCCAATATATGTATGGATGCTCTGGCAAGGCTCTCCCTTGCTCTGAATCCTGCATCTGGCTCATCATCATCTGACCTCCAGTTCTTGGGACTTGGGCCTGTCATCTGACCTGCCAATTCTGGGATTCACCAGCTTCTGTAGCGCTGTGAGCCAGATGCCTGCCATCTCACCTGCCACTTTTGGGATTAGCCAGCTTCTGCAGCCCTGTGAGCCAACAACCTACCATCTGACCTGCAGATTGTGGGTTCATCAACCCCTGCAACCAAGTGAGTCAGGAGAAGCCTTCAGCCTGAAACCTGACCAACAGATCTGGAATTGCCAGCCTCCACAGCCTGTGAGCCATTTCTTTGTGAGATATATATATATATATATATATATATACATTTGTTGTTGTTGTTGTTAGGTGCCATCGAGTCAGTTCCAACTCACAGCAACCCTATGCACAACAGAATGAAACACTGCCCAGTCCTGTGCCATCCTTACAATCATTGTTATGCTTGAACTCATTGTTGCAGCCACTGTGTCAATCCACCTCGTTGAGGGTCTTCCTCTTTTCTGCTGACCCTGTACTTTGCCAAACATGATGCCCTTCTCCAGGGACTGATCCCTCCTGACAACATGTCCACAGTATGTAAGACGCAGTCTCACCATCCTTGCTTCTAAGGAGCATTCTGACTGTACTTCTTCCAAGACAGATTCGTTCTTTCTTTTGGCAGTCCATGGTATATTCAATATTCTTCGCCAACACCACAATTGAAAGACATCAATTCTTCGGTCTTCCTTATTCAATGTCCAGCTTTCACATGCATGTGATGTGATTGAAAATACCATGGCTTGGGTCAGGTGCACCTTAGTCTTCAAGGTGGTATCTTTACTTTTCAGCACACACACGTTTCATTGGTTTTGTTTCTCTGAAGAATGCATCCTAAGACACAAGGTAAGTGGGGCCTTGTCTACTAGGTAAACCAGGCATCCTCACATGAGTCTGCCTGTGGTACCTTTCTTTACACAAAGGTATCAACTTCTCTCCAAGCCAAATATATTTGGGGCAGATCTCCCCAGAGGAAGTGTTTCTCTAATGCATGCACTTAGGTTAGAAGAGTCCCTGAGTTTGCCTATCTTTAAAATTATTCCATACTACAGGTACTAATACACCAAAGTTTGCTTTGGTTCTACTTTGTTTCAGGTACCATTCTCATACTTCCTTTTTGGGGTCTGAACAGTTCATTGCCAAGTTCCCTTTCCTGTGTCTATTTGCCTGAGGCTATCTGTTAGAAGTAGAGTTAGACTGTTTTGCCCCTTCGTGAACTAAACACGCTACTTTTCAACCCATTCACTTAGACTTGGTTGTGTTACAATTTCCTGAACTTGATCCCTTGAGTGTGAAGTATAGAGGGACAACTCAGGACTTCATCTTCAGAGACTTCCTGCCCTTCCCCCACTCTACCATATTTTAAATAATTTTTTTAATTAGACTGGGATTTTTAATAAATAATTAAAAATAACTCATAAGCTGTTCTTACATTATTCCTATTCCCTGCTACTCATTATAATCATTTATAAACAGAAATAACAATCATTTTTAAATGCCAAGAGTATGAAATCATCACGGTTTCTATAAATATAAGTAACTGCAATTTCTTTAAGCCAAATTTTAAAACCAGAATTGTAAAACAATGACAGTACTGCTACCGCATTACTCTGAATTCCAAAATAAGCAGCACGCTTAAGAACTGCTCTTGGAAGGACTGTTTCAAGCATCTCAGAATGCAGATCATCACCAGGTTGTTATTCCAGGAGCACAACGCAAGACTGTGCCAAACAGGGTGATTTGAGAACAATAAGTATTGCCACCCCTAATTTCTACAACCTCAGTAGCCCAAGCCAGTATTTAACTCAACAAAGTTTTTTTTAAAGCATCTGCTCTGTGCCAGCACTTGAGGGCATTCAAAGATGAATCACATCTGAAAAATTAGAGCCTCTCACCCAAGGGCTCACCATCAAATACAGTAAACAAAAGTAGACTGTAACTGTTGCTACAGGAGAGGGGTTTAAAAAGAGCAATGAAAACAACTTGAGAAGGCTAGAAGGATAGAATCTGGTGGGAGAAGGCATGGTTTGAGCCTGTCTTTGACGAGTTCTGGGGGTTTTTTTTGATTGATGAGAAGTGGGTGACTTGGAGGTACAATAAAGTAAGAAACCTGTGACTGAAATAGGTTTCACAGGGGCTGAAGTGTGGCCTGAGACACAAGATTAGAGATAAAATTAGGAGGGGAGACTTTTTTTCTCACCCTGGAATCGATAATAACAGCATAATAAACACTCTTTGAATAGAGTGTATTATTAAATTCACATAATAACCCTATGAGAAAGATACTAATATAGTCCCTATTTTATAGATGAATAAACTAAGGCACAGATATGTTAATCAATGTTCCCAATGTGACATAGATAGAATTTTGAAAGATCTGAGTACACAAACTCAGGGACTCTGACTCCAGAAACTGAACATTAAACCACAAAAGCTCCTCCTACTGCTATCCAACTAGAGATCCAATATAAATATTTTTTTTTGGAGGTATAATTTATTACAATAAGAAAATGGTTTTGAATGTCATCATTCCTAAGTTTTCTACAGTCTCACATGGTCCTCTACATTATGCAGTATATGAAAGAAGAAATGGTCTTAAGTATGAAATATAAGCACAAATTGCAAAATAAACTAATGTTTAGTATATCTTTTTATTATTATTATTTATTTGGAGATGGAAATACCCAGTAAAGTACATCAGAAAGTTGGTGGGAACTGTCTCTGGTTGTGCATCTTGGAAAGTATTTTCCAAGACCAGTCTCCACATAGGGAGCAGTAATTTTAGGTTTAGCAATTCCACCACACATTACCCACTATTTTACACTCTATACGTACTTGTAGAGCTTCCCATTCAAAAATATTATGTATTCATTTGCTTTTATATTCCTTTTCTCCAACTTTGAATAGGAACCAGCTATAAGCTAAGTTATATGAGTGTCATAGAAAACACTAGCCACTGATGATGCACACAGAACGGTCTAGAGATAGGGCAGATCATAACTTCCACCACAGTAATATCTGAATAAGCAATGTTGCCATATCCTACCCACTTTCTCTTTAACCTGATCTATCCATACTGCTTTTGGGAGACAAAGTTCTTCCAATTCAGAGGGTAAAAAGGTAAGTATTTCTTAGTATAGCAATGACTTGCCCATAAGGAAGGCCCTTAATAGATAACTGGCCCCAGTTATTAATTTCTGTTAGAATAAAGAATTACAAACTATTTACCCTGAAATCAAAGTCACCATTTTAGTGTCCTGCATCTCTCCCCCAACTTTATCGTACAGCTAAAAGTCCCATGAAACAAAAGTCAACTCATTTTGTTATTTAGAGCACACATTTCACAATGAGGATATACAGAATATACGAAAGAAATTGTGTGGCTTAACATAAAGACATAATTTTATTTTTAATTGACTAGAGTGTAACTGTGGTTTCACTTGCTTTTGAGTAGGGATTAGAAAAAGGTTGTGACTCATGGCAAGAGCTAGAAGGAAAAGGAGAGGAAATCATACAGAGTTTTGTAGACCATAAAAGGAATTTGAACTTTTCTACCTGCTTTGAAGTATGGTTCTGTGGAGTATAAACTGACTTTTGTAAAGGTAAAGAAGAGAATCATTTCAAATATTGCAGATATTATAAACATTGCAGGACTACTGATACCACTTATGGGATGGTTTGCTCTTAATCTGTGTTGAATAAGCTGCATGAATAAAAAGAGATTTTTTTTTTAATCCCATAATTTAAAAGTTTGGAATGTGGAGAAACTGGAACTCTCATACACTGCTGGCAAACATGGCGCCACCACTTTTGAAAATAGTTTAGCACTTTCTTCAAAAAGTTAAACAATGACTTATCAAATGATTCAGCAGTTCCACTCCTAGCTATACACCAAAGGGAAATGAAAACATTTGTCCACACAAAAACATTGTACATGTTCATTGCAGCATTTTTCATAATAGCTAAAAAGTAGAAACAAGCCAAATGTCCATCAACTGATGAATGAATAAATAAAATGTGGTATATAAATACAATGGAATATTATTTGGTAATAAAAAGGAATGAAGTACTGATACATGATACAACATGAATGAATCTTGAAAGCATTATATTAATTGAAAGAAGCCAATGACAAAAGGTAACATATTGTACAATTCTATTTATATGAAATGTCCAGAATAGGCAAATTCATAAAAGACAGAAAGTAGATTAGTGTTTTCCAGGAACTGGGGACAGGGGAAGCGGAAGTGACTGCTTACAGATATGGAGTTTCTCTTTGTGGTGATGAAAATGCTCTCAAATTAGCTAGTGATGATAGTTTCGCAACTCTGTGTATATTCTAAAAACCATCGAATGAATTATATCTCATTAAGCTGTTATTTAAAAAATAATAATTAAAAAAAGTTTGATGTGTCTGTAGTAGAGGAGGAGTTACAAAAGATAAAGCAAGAAAGATAGATGGGCACTACATTACAAAGGGTAATGAGTGCAATCCTAAGGAGTTCTGACTTTACCCCGTGAATGGTGGAGAGAAAAAAAAGTGATGTAATCACATCAGATTTAGAAAGATAAATTATTATTGAGACCACTGCTAACCTGATCATAATACCTATGTATTTATAGCTTTAAATTACAATGGATGACTTTCATTTAAATACTGAATTATCTCATTTTTAATAGCCTCATAGAACTTAGTACTAGAAAGGGTATTAGAAATAATACCCCAATTTCCCCATTTTACAAGCAAGAAAACTGGGGCCTAAAAAAGTTGTTACTTACCCAATGTCATACAGCTAATGGGTATCATTCCTTATAAGTATCTGTGTTATCTTCAATAAATACATATTATTATAATACATACTTATGGGTTGTTTGAAACATGCATCAGTCAGTGACTTAAAAAATGCCCCAACTTAAAGCACAATAAAAATTATTTAAAAAAAAAAAAAATGCCCCAGAAGACCCTTGAGACAGCTATGAAACTATTACGGATTTGACTTTTGCAATGAAATAATCAATAGAGTGAGTGTAGGAAATACACAGATTTGGATCCATAAAAAATTACTTTGAAGGATTACAATTTGATCTACTGCCCTCTAATCACAAAAGAGTGACAGGGCAAATTCTGCATTATGCATTCAGTGCCCCTCTACTCCTATCCCTTACTTTCTTTTGTAATTATTCCCTAACTCCTAACAGTGTAGGGCAGTTCTACTTTGTCCTATAGGATCATTATGAGTCGGAATCGACCCGACAGCACTGGGTTTTCTTTTCCTAACACTAAAGTGCTAAAAAAAAAAATTCACGAAATACCCAAGGAACTTATTCAGATGCAAATGGAATTATTTGTGTTGTTTCTGTCTCTGCTTTTAAAAAATCGTAATATTAAACAGTGTGCTGTTATGGAAAGCCTCACAGACCTCAGCTTGACATCTTAAGTAATTTAGAGAACTAAGGGGGGGAAAAATCTGTGACTGTTTTACAGCTAATTTATTTACAATAACTGCAGAATTGAGAAAACCCACCCACACATGTATGCCTACAGAGAAAGAAGGAAATGAATTGTTTTCAAAACAGCAGCTACTTTTTGTCCTGCTGGTGTTTTCTTCTCATTTCTTTTTCCTTCTTTCCCTATCATGTTAGGTAACTTCAACAGGATTTTGGTTACAATTCTAAATTTACTTCTGAGTTCAACCTAAGTAAGAGTTACACCAAAAGAAATGGGGTACCACCTCCATTGTTAAGCCATCTCCTGGAAATATATTATGTTGGAGAATACTCCCACAGGCCTGCACGAAATTGGTCATATAAATTAACTTGCAAACAAATGAAATGATACCTATGCATTGACCATCAATGAACTGTGCAAGGTACTTTGAAGCTAAAATTGAACAAAATGAGAGATTTTCATTTATGTGGGAAATAAATTTATGAGTGAGGCTTCATCCTTTAAAGTAAACATTCATATCTTCAATATCAGCTTTTTTCCTTTGTAAATTGGCAGAATATATGACCATATGGACAGTGGAAAGAATGCTGGCCATGTGTTAGCTTTGAGTTTTAAAGGAGGAGCTAACGTTCCCAAAGGTCTCTTTTAAATCTTAAATTCTATGACCCTTTATCCTTCCTTTCTGTGTCATAACATAATCATTTGCCATGACATTTCATAGCCAAAAATATCAAAGTAAATAATTTCAACACAGAATAAATGTGTTAAATAAAATCAGCCCCAGCCCAAGGCATTTAAAAAGAAATGAAAATAGTCAAACATAGCAATCAGTTAAACACATGATATGTGTGTGCATACATGTTTGTGTCTGTGAATTTAAATGTTTGGGAAAATATACACAAAAACGTTATTTTTTCTAGGTGATATTTTTTTTTATATTGCTAGGTGAAGCTATGGTGATTGCCTCACACTTTTCTGTAATGTCTGAATATTTCACAAAAAAAATACAAATTTCAGAAGCATTAAAAAAAAGCATTTCCATTCTAAAATATAGAAGAAAACTAAAAAAGAAGGTGATACAGAGGGAAGGGTATGCCACCTCTGGTGAGCATGTCTACCACAACCAATATGTATCTTGTCCATTAGAAGCAGACAGTCAATGATGAGGTTGATCTTGAAAGCGTCTCTGGGGTATTATGGGTTGGGGGCAGAAAGCAGAAAAAAAAAAAAGCAGCTGAATATTCCTTTTAATCATCTAAGTACTGCTGGGTTGTCTGGCATGCTGTCAAATGTAGAACCACTAAAACTCCCTGACAGTCATGGTTAAGTATGTGAGTAGATTGGCTAAGGTGGCCCGGAGAGGTGGCACTGTATCAAAGCTGAAGAATTTGCTTGGGACTTACCCTGCTAAGGGTGGCAGCTGGCTCTTCTGGGTGAGGTAAATACTAACCCTGCTATTCTACATTTAAGAGGTCTCCTCTGAATGACTCCCAAGTCCCAGGTTGGTTCCTCTTTAATCACTAAAAAATACTGCCTCTAGACTCTATTACCTGTCATATAAAGGCAATAGCCTCTGGCATGATGGGAATTAGGACATTGAATGCCACATGTCTAAAGAGAGAAGAGACAAGTTAAAGCACCTGTATCCTGAGAAAAAATTCAGAAACAATTGTGTCTTATCTTCAAGAAAGAAAATACAAAACAGAGTTGATACAACAATATGTTTAAAAATCCTTCAGCAGCTCCTCATTAGTTTTGGGATAAAATCTTAAGAGCATATCAGAATGTCTGGAGAAGGTAAAGGATAACAAACATGTATGTTCTGAAAAATTTTTCAAGTGATCCTGGTATATCAGCGCCCATTCCTATGGAGAATTCTTGAGGTAGATAATAATATATGTATATACAATCTAGAGAGGGTATACCTTAAAGATAAATTTGCTTCAGATGTTGAAATATAAGAGTGATTAAGTCATTGTACTATCCAAAAAGATGAACTGATATGAGCATAAAATCAGCAATAAGAGTTAGGGTAAAACCTAAGCTCAATGTATTTAAACCTAAATATAATTTTTCCTGTCATGATCAGCTCCACATTTCTCAGATTTGAGCTCTTTTATAGTACAAAAAATAATTGTAATGGGAGCCCAAAGTTGCCTTAAAAATTCATATTATAAACCAAAAAACCAAACCCATTGCCATTGAGTTGATTCTGACTCATAGCAACCACATCATCTAAATACAAACAAAACTAGATATAAAATCTTATGCAAATTGTTTCTTTATAACTGCAAATTAAATACATGGAAAACTACAAAAAACATTAACATTCAAATTAATAACATTAATTTTATGAGTCAGATGACGTCTTGCTGAAATCAATATAACAGAGAAATACACATGAAGTTCAGATTTATATTTAATTGATCATTAACCTTTTGTTTCAATAACTGAGTATTCAATAATAGAGTCACAGAGAAAAACTAAAGATCTCACCCTACTGGAAACATATATATAGGATGATGGATGAAACATAGCCCAAAAATTTTAAGTACATATCAAAGTTTAAAAGAATAAATAGGCATAAAAAGATTGGAGGGAACTCAAATCACAACAATAAACACAGAAGGTGAGACTTCAGTGTCTCAGAGGGGTATCAGGTCCAAACACATATAGCCATTCTAAAGCCTTGTGACCACAATTTTAATGCCTAAGTAGGTACGAAGGCAGGAATCTGGAAATAAAATTCCCTTTAGTGAAACCTGAAAGGGCCACCTTGTTCTTGAGATAAGACTAGAAAACAAATCTACCATCCAGCCCAAGACAATGGCAAGAATGTTTATCTCTGCTGTAGTGCTGGGAGCAGAAAAGTCTTCTGTGAGAAATCAGTACTCTAAGCCTATACCATCTGTAGCCAGTATCAAAAATATCCCAAACAAAAAAATTAATATAAAACTGGCCTCAGATCAGTAAGATTCCTAGAGTAGCTGTAGAAATAAATGCAAAGCTGAGCTACAGGGATATCTCTACAACACATAAGATTCCCATGGACTAACAGATACCTGCTGATGAAGATTAACTCACAAAGTTTACAAATCATATGAGGACTTGATTCATCAAAAAAGAGTCAGAAGACAGAAGAAATGGGTAAAATAGCACTCCCCTCCACACACACACACACACACAACAAACTTTAGAACACAGAACAACCTGAACGTTATTCTTAGAATTTTTTAAAAAGATAAAAGAAATATAAACATGCTGAAGAAGAGAGCCTTGTGATAAAGGGTAAGTGATATAAAAAGAAATTAAATAGAACTCCTAGAAGTATAAACTATAGTCACTGAAATAAAAACTCAGTGTATGAATTAATGAGCAGATTAGACACAGTTAAAGAGAAAATTATTACATGGTAAGATGGATGCCTTAGTCATGTAGTGCTGCTATAATAGAAATATCACAAGTGGATAGCTTTAACAAAGAGAAGTTTATTCTCTCAAAGTCCAGTAGGCTAGAAGTCCGAATTCAGGATGCTGGCTCCAGACGAAGGCTTTCTCTGTTGGCTCTGAAGGAAGGTCCTTATGATGCATCAGTCTTCCCTTGGTCTGGGAGCATCTCAGCACAGGAACCTCAGCTCCAAAGGGCACGCTCTGCTCCCAGCTACTTTCTTGGTGGTATGAGGTCCCCCACTCTCTGCTTGCCTCCCTTTCCTTTGATCTCTTGTAAGATAAAAGGCGGTGCAGGCCACACCCTAGGGAAACTCCCTTTACGTTGGATGAGGGCTGTGACCTTAGTAAGAGTGTTACAATCCCACCCAAATCCTTTTTAACCACAGGCAGAGATTATGATTTATAACACAGAGGAAAATCACAGAATGGAAGACAACTACAGGTGGCCTAATCAAGTTGACACATATTTTGGGGGGACACATTCAATCCATTACAACGGACTTGAGAAAATGACCCAGAATGCTCCTTATATCATTCAGAAATGACTAGGTTTAGGACACACCCTACCCTGGTCATTAACAAAACAGAAAACCTTATTCCCAAAAGGAATTACATCTATAGGTATAGGGTAACGACTCCAATACATGTTTTGGAGAGATACAATTCAATCCATAATAATCTCTATAAAGTAGACTCTATTATTATTCTTCTTCTTTTACTAATAAGAAAACCAGGCTTAGCAGTTTTAATTAACTTGCCAAAGGTCATTCAGCTAGAAAAAGAAGCTTAAACCCTCCTGTGTATGACTCCAAAGTACATTCTCTTAACTATTAGTCCATATTGCCTCTTATAAATCAACATTTAGTTGTTGTGACAATGTATGGGAATAACTAAAAATTTGATGAGCTCCACCCGTTTGCTTAGAATCTATTGCTTTTAGTCATTCACCAAAACAGATTAACAATATGAGGTGGTATTTTGATTCATGTCTAACTTATTCGCAAGTAAGTTAGAGTTCTAATGGATATTTGTCATTGTTAGCTGCCCTGTATTTTAGTACCCTTTTTTTTTTTCCTACCCAGGAAAATCTCAAAATAGGTGTGAGGCAGCTTCCTACTTCCAACTACAATTAAACAGAATCAAATATTTATTTTAAAGCTTTCTGGTAGCTGGAATATAAGCATGCAGTCTAAGTTGAAAAAATCAGATGCTCTGACCCAGAGCTTTTAATCTTGACAGAGTGATTTAGGAGTGCTGGGATAGTAAAAAAAAAAAAAGAAAGAAAAAAAATGTATGGTGACTATTGGTGCAGCGGCTAAAGCTCTCAGCTGCTAACCGAAAGGTCAGCAGTTTGAACCTACCAGCTGCTCCTCTGGAGAAAGATGTGGCAGCCTGCTTCCCTAAAGATTTATAACCTTGGAAACTTATGGGGCAGTTCTACTCTGTCCTATAGGAGTGTTACAAGTCAGAATTGACTTGATGGCAGTGGGTTTGGGGTTTTTTTGGGTTTTTTATGGTAGAATCAAGAAAGACACAGTGATGAGTGTTAAGGAGCAACTGAGGCCAGCAGTGTGGTGGCTAGTAATCACTAGCAATGGCAAAATGCCAGTATCCTTAGAAAACTCTGTGAATTTTTTTTTTTAATTGAACTTTAGATGAAGGTTTACAGAAAAAACTAGTTTCTCATCAAACAGCTAGTACACACATTGTTGTATGACATTGGTTAAACCCACAACATATCAACACTCTCCCTTCTCAACCCTCTCAATCCTTGGTTGCCTATTACTAACTTTCCTGATCGCTCCTACTTTCTAGGCTCTACCCCAAGGCTGGTACGCCCCTTTAGTCTTGTTTTGTTCCACGAGCCTGTCGATCTTTGGCTGAAGGGCGAACCTCAGGAGTGACCTCATTACTAAGCTGAAAGGGTGTCCGGGGTCCAAACTCTCAGGGTTTCTCCAGTCTCTGTCAGGCCAGCAAGTCTGGTCTTTCTTTTTGAGTTAGAATTTTGTTCTACATTTTTCTCCAGCTCTGTCTGGGACCCTATATTGTGATCCCTGACAGAGCAGTCGTTGTAGTGGACTCAGTCTGGTGTAGGCTGTGGTAGATGTGGTCCATTAGTCCTTTGGACTAATCTTTCCCTTGTGTCTTTAGTTTTCTTCATTCTTCCTTGCTCCCCAAGGGGTAGACCAGTGGAGTGTCCTGGGTGGCCTCTCACAGGCTTTTAAGACCCGAGATGCTACTCACCAAAATACAATGTAAAGCATTTTCTTTTTAAACTCTGTTATACCAATTGAGCTAGATGTTCCCTGAGACCATGGTCCTCTGTAGGAAAATCTTGACTATGCTTTGTCTTTCTTGGTTCTGGCATGTTTTTTGAGCCTGATCTCCAGCCTCTCTACAGTTTATATTCTCCCAATAAATCTCTTTTGTACTTAAATTACACAATGTTGGTCTGTTATTCTCAGTCAAGAACCTTGACAAATGCAAGAGTCATCTACTTCTAGTACTAATCTCTGTTACATTAATATTGATATTTACATGATAAATCAATTGATTTATCATATCAATGATATTGATAAATCAATTCAAAAATGCTTAAAAGTTAAATTCATGTGTACTGGCAAATCAAGTAGATTCTTAAAATGCTTGAATAATTGTGACCTCTTTAAAATTTGAAATTGAATCCAATAATGTTGCTATTTATAAAACTTAGAACTCAAGTCTGTTAAGACTAAATTTTTTATCTAGTAATTGACTTTCCAGAAATGAGATTAATTTTTTTTTTTAAGAAAAGGCAAAAGCTAATGAAAGGCTGTGCTACATCCAACTAACTTCTGTATGAACTTTTAATGAAGCATTTCTGCATAAAATTTGGCAAGAAAATAATTTTAACTGCCTTAATCTAGAACATTATCAGCTTCAAACAATGTAATAAAAATTTTCATACTATTCTGGAGGTCACCACCTCTTGCTTCTCTCTCTGGTCTCATGATTTTAAAAAATATTCATACCTTGAATTCTACCAAATTTCAATTTCCATCTTTGATATTTCCCAATACCCTTGATGTCTTTATCAAACTTCTTGGTCCAAATATCCACTTGACTGTATAATAGTTATTTCAACTTTAACACTTCCAAAATTGAATATCAGATCTTCTTTGTACCCCCCAAAACACTGCTTTCTTAGACTTCCTCATCTCTGTAAACCGGGACTCCATGCTTCCAGATGCTCAGACAAAAATATACATATATATATTTAGTCCTCCTTGACTTCTCTATTTTTCAAAGAAAATGGCAGAGAAGGTAACTCCAAGGGCCCATCCCTCCACAGAAACTCTGAAAAATAAGCAAAAACTGTCTAGACCAACTTTGTCAAAATTCTGGGAAATAGTCAAAGAGTTACAGCAACCATGTGAACACTTGTTATGTAAATGAGTCAAAGATGGTGTCAGTGTATTGGCCCCAAGTTGTTACTTCTTCATAGCAAACTGAGACTCAAAGAAGCCTCCCAGCACCAAACTCATATTCATACATATCCAATTTTTTTTAATAGCCCAAATAAGCCCAAATAACCACTTAGAGCCTGTCTGGTAGTCTCTGCTTTTAGCCAAGATCCATCTGACATCAGCAATGATATCCCTGGTTCCACCTCCTTTTCTAAATCTGGCTTGACTTCCTGGCAGTTTCTTGTCGATGAACTGCTGTAACCATTTTTTGAATTATCTTCAGCAAAATTTTACTTGTGTGTGATATTAATGAAATTGTTTGATAATTTCTGTATTCTGTTGGATCACCTCTCTTTGGAATGGGCACAAATATGGATCTCTTCCAGTTGGTTGACCAGGTAGCTGTCTTCGAAATTTCTTGGAATAGGTGAATGAGCACTTCCAGCACTGCATCTGTTTGTTGAAACATCTCAATGGGTATTCTGTCAATTCCAGGAGCCTTTTCACCAATGCCTTCAGTGCTTGGACTTCTTCTTTCAATACCATCAGTTCTTGATCATATGCTACCTCTAAAAATGGCTGAATATCGAACAATTCTTTTTGGTACAGTGACTCTATGTATTCCTTCCATTTCCTTTTGATGTTTCCTGTGTCATTCAGAACTTTCCCCACAGAAACCTTCAATATTGCAACTCCAGGCTTGACTTTTTTCTTCAGTTCTTTCAGCTTGAGATATGCCAAGCATGTTCTTCCCTTTTAGTTTTCTAACTCTAGATCTTTGCTCATTTCATTATAATACTTTACTTGGTCTTTTCAAGCCACCCTTCGAAATCTTCTGTTCAGCTCTTTTACTTCATCAATTCTTCCATTCTCTTTAGCTACTTTGCATTCAAAAGCAAGTTTCAGAGTCTCTTCTGACATCCATTTTGGTCTCTTCTTTCTGTTCTATATTTTTAATGACCTTTTGCTTTCTTCATGTATGATGGCCTTGATGTCATTCCACAACTCATCTGGTCTTCTGTCATTAGTGTTCAATGCATCAAATCTGTTCTTGAGATGCTCTCTAAATTCAGGTGGGATATAATCAAGGTCGTACTTTGGCTCTCATGGACTTGTTTTAATTTTCTTCAGCTTCACCTTGAACTTTCATATGAGCGATTCATGATCTGTTCCACAGTCAGCCCCTGGCCTTGTTCTACCTGATGATATTGAGCTTCTCCATCTTCTCTTTCCACAGATGTAGTCGATTTGATTCTCGTGTATTTGATTTGGTAAGGTTCACATGTACAGTTGCAATTTATGCTTTCGAAAAAAGATATTTGCAATGAATAAGTCATTAGTCTTGCAAAATTGTTTCATGTGCTCTCCAGAGTTATTTCTGTCACCAAGATCATATTTTCCAACTACTGATCCTTCTTTTTTGTTTCCAACTTTCATGTTCCAATCACCAGTAATTATCAATGCATCTTGATTGCATTTTTGATCAATTTCAGACTGAAGAAGTTGGTTAAAAATCTTCAATTTCCCTGAGGGACCAAATTGCTGGGCTGAGGGCTGTGGGGACCATGGTCTTAAGGAACATCTAGCTCAATTGGCATAATATAGGTTATAAAGAAAAATGTTCTACATTCTACTTTGATGAGCAGCATCTGGGGTGTTAAAAGCCTGTGAGTGGCCATCTAGGATACTCCACTGGTCTTACCCCTTCAGGAGAAAGGAAGAATGAAGAAAACTAAACACACAAGGGAAAGATTGGTCCAAAGGACTAATGGTCTCCACCAGATTGAGTCCACTACAATGAGATGGTGCCTGGCTACCACCACTGACTGCTCTAGCAGGGATCACAATAGAGGGTCCCGGACAGAGCTGGAGAAAAATGTAGAAATTCTAACTCAAAAAGAAAGGCCAGACTTGTTGGCTTGATAGAAACTGGAGAAACCCTGAGAGTATGGCCCCTGGACACCCTTTCAGCTCAGTAATGAAGCCACTCCTGAGGTTCACCCTTCAGCTAAAGATTGAACAGACCCATGGAACAAAACAAGGCTAAAGGGGCACAACAGCCCTGGGGTGGGGACTAGAAGGCAGGAGGGAATAGGAAAGCTGGTAATAGAGAACCTAGGGTTGAGAAAGGTGAGTGTTGACATGTTGTGGGGTTTTAACCAATGTCATACAACAATGTGCATACTGTTTGATGAGAAACTAGTTTGTTCTATAAACCTTCATGTGAAGTTCAATAAAAAAATTTTTTTTAAAAAACTTCAATTTCCTCATCTTTGGCATTAGTGGCTGATGGACAAATTTGAATAACAGTCATGTTAATTGGTCTTCTTTGTAGTGTATAGATATTATCCTATCACTGACAGTGTTATACTTCAGGATAGATCTTGAAATGTTCTTTTTGACAATGAATGTGATGCCATTCCTCTTCAATTTGTCATTCCTGGCATAGTAGATCATAGATTGTCTGACTCAAAATGGCCAATACCATCCCATTTCAGCTCCCTAATGCCTAGGATGTCAGTCTTTATGTGCTCCAATTCATTTGTGACAACTTCCAATTTTCCTAGATTCATACTTTGTATGTGAATTATTAATGAATGTCTGCAGCTGTTTCTTCTCATTTTGAGTCATGCCACACCAGCAAATGAAGGGCCTGAAAGCTTTACTCCAACCATGTCATTATGGTCAACTCTACTTTGAGGAGGCAGCTCTTCTCTAGTCATCTTTTGAGTGCATTCCAACCTGACAGGCTCATCTTCCAGCACTATATCAGGCAATGTTCCACTGCTATTCATAAGGTTTTCACTGGCCAGTTTTTTCAGAAGTAGACTGCTAGGTCCTTCTTCCAAGTCTGGAAGCTCCGCTGAAACCTGTCTGCCATAGCTGGCCTTGCTAGTATTTGAAATATCAGTGGCATAGCTTCCAGAATCATAGTAACACAAAAGCCACCAGAGTACGACAAACTAACAGACGAGGGGTGGTAGGAAATATGGTAGGAAAGCTTTATAGCATTTTTACTTACTCTTACCCTACTCTCCTCCCTGGCTTATGGTGATTGTGAATATAGTAGCCTGTGTTCCTAGAATAGGACCCTGGTTCATAGTTCCAGAGAGAGGTGAGCAGAACTTATTCTCAAAAAAAGATTGTTTTTGTATGTTTTCACCCATTTGGGGGCTATCTGAAGGGCTAACACAAGGCACTTGCCTTTGCTTCATTAACTCAGATCTCTGTCAAGGCAGAAAAGTAGCTACCCAGTGGGCATTCCTTAGAAATATCATAAGGCATATGAACAACTAACTTATAGATAAAGCATAGACAGGCCAAAGCCTGGGAGGAAAAGTTGGGGAGAGTGTTTCTTTGAGAGATTATGGCATTGAAAAGCACCACAAAAACCAGGGAATTTAGAAAGCTATATGCATGCCCAGGACAGGACACATGCTCAGAAAACACATGAGAAGACACTAAGTTTTCACCTCTGGCTGATCTCTAGGCTCAGTGAAGGCAGGAAGTGAGGCCAATGCAGAGTTGTATATGTCCTCAGTAACTGTTGACGGGGTGCTCCTACACAGAGCCAATCTGCAAAGATTGGAAGAATTCTCCCTCTCTCCTTTTTTTCTCCAAGCATTCCAGGAAATCTCTGTCAAAACACTAGGTAACCACCAGTTAAAGGAACAGAAACTTCAGAGATCACACACAACAAAGAATACAGACTTCAAACATAGTTTAGAAAAGTCACTAAACAAGCAAACATCTACAACCCAAAGCAGGCAACAAAAACAAATGCAGAGGAGAGGGGAAGAGTCTGATTTCCAGAGCTACCACGTCATAATAATCAAAATATCCAGTTTTCAACAAAAAGTTACAAAGCATGCAAAGAAACAAGAAACTATTGCCCATTCACAGGAGAAATTAACAGAAACTGTTTCTGAGAGAGTACAGATATTGAACATACTAGACAAAGATTTTAAATCAACTGTCTTAAATATGTACAAAGAGCTAAAGGAAGCCACGGAAAAGAGCAAAAGGAAGCCAGAAGAACAGAATCTCAACAAATAGAGAATATCATTCAAGAGGTAGAAATTATAAAAGGAACCAAACTCAATGACTCTAGAGCTGAAAAGTAAAATAGCTAAACTGAAAAATTCACTAAAAGATTTCCGTAGCAGATTCATGCACACAGAAGAAAGAATCAGTGAACTTGAAGACAGGTCAAGTGAAATTATCTAGTCTTGACGATCAGAAAAAAAAAATGAACAGAGCCTAAGAGAACTGTGGGGCACAATCAAGTGCACAAACATACACATAATGGAAGGCCCAAAAGAAGAGGCGAGAGAGAGAGGCAGAAAGAATATTTGAAGAAATGATGGCTGAAAACTCTCCATATTTGATAAAAGACATGAATCTACACATCAAAGAAGTTCAATGAATTCCAAGAAAGATGGACACAGAGAAAGTCACACTAAGGCATGCTATAATCAAACTGTCAAAAGCTTAAGATAAAGAATCTTGTAAGCAGCAAGAGAAAAGCGAATTATCACATCCAAGGAATCCTTAAAAAATTAAGTCAATTTCTCAGCAGAACCCATAGAGGCCAGAAGGCAGTAGAATGGCATATTTAAGGTACTGAAAGAAAAAAAAACTGTCAACCAAGAATTCTATATCTGTCAGAACTATCCTTTAAAAATGAAGGCAAAATTTAAGACATCCCCAGACAAACAAAAGCTGAGCATTTGTAGCTAATAGACCTACTCTGCAAGAAACACTAAAAAGAGTCCTTCAGGATGAAATGAAAGGACAACAGACAAAGAAATAAAGAACACTGGTAAAACTAGGTAAATACAGAAGACAGTATTATCGTATGTTTGGTTTGTAACTCCCCTTTTTTTCCTATATGACTTAAAAGACAAATGCATAAAGCATAATTATAAATCAATGCTAATGATCACATAATATTTGAAGATATAATCTGTGACAATAACTTAAAGTGGGAGGGACAGAGCTGTATAGGAGTACAGTGTTTGTATACTACTGAATTCAAGGCAAAATTAATTCAAAATAGATTGTTATAAATTTAAAAAGTTAATTGTAATCTCCAGAGTAACCCCTAAGAAAATAACTAAATGAGAAAGGTATCAAAATAGAACATTGCAAAAAAAATCAAACACAAAAGAAGGCAATGATGGAAGTATTGAGGAACAAAAAAGATATGAAATAGAAAACAAATAGCAAAATGGCAGAAGTCCTTCCTTAACGGTAATTACTTGAAATTTAAATGGATTCGACTCCCTAATTAAAAGGCAGAGGTTGGCAGAATAGATTTTAAATGATCCAGCTGTGTGCTGACTACAAGAGATTCACTTTAGATTCAAAAACACAAATTGGCTGAAAACAAAAGGATGAAAAAAGATATCCATGCAAGTAGTAACCAAAAGAGAACTGGGGTGGCCACACTAATCAGACAAAAAAACCCTAATTAACACTAATCTAATCCACAATCATTTTTCACCTGAAATATTGCGATGACCTCCTAACTGATCTCCACCATTTTCTTCCTTGCATACTTTCAGTTGATTCTCAACATATCAGCCAGAGTTGATCATTTTAAACATGTCAGATCATGTCATTCTTCTGCTCAAAATTTTCCAGTGGATTCTTAGCTCATTCAGAATAAAATTCAAATTCCTTATAATAACAAACAAATGCCTACATAATTTGTCCTCCCACCCCAACCAAATTCATTTCCTACTGCTATCTTTCAATCACTATGTTCCATCACACTGGACACATTATTATTCCTGGAACAATTTAGGTCTGCTCCCACCTATGGGGCAGTTCTACTCTGTCCTGTAGGGTTGCTATGAGTCAGAATCAACTGGACAGCACTGGGGTTCCCACCTCAAGGTCTTTGCACTTGCTCTTTCCTCTACAGATAGCCATATACCTCACTCCCTCACCTCTTTCAGGTCTTTACTCAAATATCTGCTCAGAGAAGCTTTTCCTAATACCCTACTTAAAATAGCAAACCTGTTCCTCTTCTGTGACACTCCCTATTTTTCTTCCCTGCCTTTTTTTCCTCCATACTATACGCTTGTGTATTACTGATCTCCACCACTAGACTATAAAAAAAAAAAAAATAAGTTCCATGAAAACAGGAATTTCTATTTGATATATATCCATATTCTAAAACAGTGTTTGGCACATCATAAATATTTGTTCAATGAATAAATAAATGAATGAAAAGCTCAGGATAAAACAGCTTAGGAATAATCGTCTCAAGAAGAATACATTTGTAAATAGTAGTTTTCCATTTCTCAATCTAGCTGAGATTCAATCAAGAATTTTAAGGAAATAAGTATGTAAAAGAAAGATACGAGAAATCTTCTACATTATAAACTAGAAGCTAAGCCATATCATTAGCAGAAATCCATATTTTTATTTTAAGTCAAATTTTCTAGTTAATATTACATATCATAATTTTTTTCATATTTTCAGCAGAAACCTCAAAAAGGAGAAGGACATGTAAACAAGTAAAATTTGCATGTTTTAAAAGGTCTAGCACCAGACTTAATGGTCTGACTGAGACTGGAAGAATTCTGGCAGTCATGGTCCCCAAACCTTCTGTTGGCCCAGGACAGGAACCATTCCCAAAGACAACTCATCAGACATGGAAGGGACTGGACAATGGGTTGGAGAGAGATGCTGATGAAGAGTGAGCTACTTGTATCAGGTGGACACTTGAGACTGTATTGGCATCTCCTGTCTGGAGGGGAGATGGGAGGGTAGAGAGGGTTAGAAACTGGCAAAACGGTCACGAAAAGGAGAGACTGGAAGAAGGGAGCGGGCTGACTCATTAGGGGGAGAGTAAATGGGAGTATGTAGTAAGGTGTATTAGGCTTATGTGTGACAGACTGACTTGATTTGTAAACTTTCACTTAAAGCACAATAAAAATTATTTAAAAAAAAAAAAGGTCTAGCAATTTAAAATAATGCTGCTTTGATCGTTGTATACCAGCAAACTCCAAGAGATTGCCTGGCAATGCAGTAGCGTAATTAACCTAATGTACTTTCCTGACCTCATAAATCACATTCTCCAATGCCCTGAGCTCTTGGCACAAAGACCCTGAAAACAAATATGAAATCCCCACTGCATTACCTACAAATATTGCAAATACAAAGATCCTTTCTAAATGAGTATCTTTTCTCAACACAATCATCTTAGAATCTAATGACTTTGATTTTAAAGAAAAAGCAAGAACAAAGAAAATGTTAATGCAGTTGTCGTGCCAAAATTTATAAGTTAACTATAGTAGTATTAGCTTTTCCCTCATTCAACAAATTATATTTGGTCTTCTCTCATTCACCAAATTATAAGTTCCATGAACTCTACCAGGTATTGGAATTAGAGGAGTGAACAAGACAACCAAATCCCTGCTCTCGAAAAGATTAAACTATATATAGTAGATACTATGGATTGAATTGTGTCCCCCTGAAAGATATGTTGAAGTCCTAACCCCTGCACCTGGTGAATGTGACCCTGTTTGGAAATAAGGTTTTTCTTTGCTTTATGGTAATAAGGACATACTGGAATAGGGTGGGCCCTAAATCTAATTCCTTTGAAGAGCTATCTTAAAAATAGGGCAGAATAGACACAGAGACACATACGGGGGGAAGATACCATGTGAGGATCTGGCTAACCTGTTGCCACCTAGTCAATTATGACTCATAGTGAGGATCAGGCTACAAGCCATAAAATACCAAGAAACTCTGGGAACTGCCAAAGAGACAAAAAAAAAATTATCTTCCCCTAGAGTGGACAGAGCATAGCTCTGCCAGCACCCTGAATTTGGAATCTTAGCCTCTAAAATTCTGAGACAATAAATTCCTGTTCTTTAAAGACAGCCACTTGTGGTATATTTTTGTCATGGCAACACTAGTAAGCTAAGACAGTAGGAAGAAAGCCACAAACAATAGCACAAATAAATACATACATTCATAAACACAACAAAGAAAAATTAAAGGGGAAAAAATGGGAAAAGTGTGGCTATTTCAGGTGAGATGGTGAGGATAGGTCTGAGGAGATGGCAATTGGGCAGGAATTTGAATGAGTAAGAAAGTGGGCAAATTGTTCTAGGCAGAGGGAACAGCAAGAACAAATAATCTGAGGCAGAAACCTCGTTCAAGGGAAAGTTTAAGACCAACATGACTGGAGTAGAATGGGCAATGCAGAGAGTATTAATAGAAGAAGTAGGAGAGGTAGAGTAGAGAAGGAGAAGCCTTATAGGTCATGATAAGGACTTTGAATTTTATATTGAGAGTGATGGAAAGTCAATGAAAGATTTTCAAAACAGTGAGGTGACTGACTCTTGTTTCAAAAGATCACTCTGGATGCTATGTACAGAATAAATTGGAGCAACAGTGAAAACAAAGGGACATCAGTTAGGAGGTTACTAGAGTAGAGCAGATAAACTATCATGACTTAGACCAGACCAACAATGATGGAGATGATAGAAACTGATAGAATTCTGTGATCAATTTTAAAATATTGCCAAGAGGACTTGTAAATGGATTGGATTGGGTATGAAAGAAAGAGAAGGATCAAGGATGACTCCTGGGTTCTTGGCCTGAACAACTCAGTGAATGATAATAGTGTTAACTGAGATGGCAGAGTCTAGGACAGGAGCAATTGGTGGTGGCGGAGAGGAGTGGGAATCAAGACTCCAGTTTTAGACATATTAAGCTTTGAAATGCTCAACAGACATCTAAATAGAAGATACTTAATAGGTGAAAGGATATACAGGTTAGAAGTGTAGGCTACAGATATAATTTGGGAGTCCACAGCATATAAATAATATTTAAAAGCATGGAATGGAGTGGAGTGTAGAGAGAAAAAAGAGAAGCTTGAAGACTGAAGGATACTTCAACATTTAGATCAGGGGAAGAAAGACTATCAAGTCATATCCTGGTATTAATGAATTCAGATAAAGAAACTTCAACAAGGTGGACGTGATCAAGTATGTTAAATGCTGTTGAGAATTAGATAAGGCCTGAGAATTAATCAACGAAATTGGCAACATGGAGTTCCCTATAACTTTTATAAGTATACTCTTATTAGACTAACGGGGACAAAAACCTAACTGGAGTAATTTCAAGAGAGAATGGAAGGTGAAAAAGTATAGACTGCGTGTATAAACTACTCATAATAAATTCTATTATAAAAGGGAGCAGAGAAATAGGAAAGGGGCCCCAGAACAGGAACTGTGGCCTGTCAAACCATGGCCCATAAGGATAGGGGACAGAAGAATAAATATCCGAACTATCTTTCCTTCCACCCTCTTATCTCCTCCTAGTACCTTCCATTGGCCAAACTCAAACAGAAGCCAGGAGAAAAGGGAAGACAGGTGAAGGGAGATGATAGAAGAAGGGAAAGAATTTTAAAGATCACGATAGTAGTAAACACTAATTGTGTATTTACTATGGCACTGTTAGAAATGCAATACATATATTAACTTATTTGTCCTCACAACAACCCTATGAGATGAGTACTTTTATTATCATCCCATTTTTACAGACAAGAAATTGGGGCACAGAGTGGTTATGTAACTTGCCAAGAGTCATATAATTAGTAAGTGGCAGAACCAGGATATGAACCTAGGCTATCTGGTACCAGAGTCCATGCTCTTACTCCTTATTCTAAACTGTTTCTCCAAGAGGAAATGTTTATGTGCTGATAGGAATGAATAAATAGGAAGGTAAAAATTAACTGCCAAAGAGAGAGAGGATAATTATAGTATATGAGAAGAAATAGAGTCATAACCAATAATGGATATTCTTCATTTGCCCTTTCAGCTCCACTTACGTTCCTTATCCACTCTGCTCTGTGCCCTGGGAGGCTCACCTCAACAGACTATATCAACTAGGCTCCCCTCTGTTTCCAATTGGGTTCTGCTAATAGGACGCACCAGCAGGAGATCAGGGAAGGGAGAAAAGCAAGTCTGGGATGTTTACTCCCCCAGCTCTTCCCCTGCTAAACCATGGTTTGGAAGTGGCTATGTTCCCCTTCCTAAAGACATCCTGTCAGATAGCCCTTCTTCAATGGTTATAGCTCTCCCTGTGTAACAATAACAGCTAGCTCTCCTTGCCCTTTCAGGATTCCCACTGTTTTAGACCCTAAGTGCTTCCTTCCCTTTGCGGTTCCCTTAACTCTGCTCATAACTTTGTAAATAGACCCTTCACTAAACTCTCCTTGAGAATCCCTCCTGTTTCCTGCCAGGATACTGACTGATACAGTATCCAGAAAGAGAAGAATTAATGATGGCCTTAGATAAGAGAAAGGACTGATTATCCATTTTAACAAAAGGGAAGGCAGAGTGTGTAGATACAGACGAAGGTAGGATGGCAGATTAAATGGTAAAAAGATGAGGAAGTTCTCTTTAGGCTGCTTTTATTGTCTCCGTAAAATAAGAAATCTGATGTTGGAAAAGGGACAGGGCATTGATTTGAGGAGAAAGGAGGTATGAAAATATTTCCTCTGAGAATAAGAAAGTGAATTGTCCAAGAAAACATAATAGGATTTTTGGCCATAAATTTAAAATGAAGCCAGTTAACAAGGGTGTGTGTATTTCTCCAGGTACATCTTGCTGCCTTGGGACAGACCTGGAATAGACAGAGAGATGGGTTTAACCAGGGGTTAGTTTTTGCCAGCCACTGAAGGAAACAGCAAGGAAACTGAAGGTATATGCTGGGTAAGCAGAAAGGTGAAGACATATGGTAGCCAATAATGAAAATATATAGGGCCAATGGTTTAGCAGCCATTGTGAGGTTAAAGAATGATTGATACAGGAAGTATAAATGTGAACTGGATCAACAGGGGTGTTGAGTGGTGATCAGAGTGGGATGCTTAAAACTGGGAATTTGGAGGGGTGAGGTTATAAATAATGATAAGATATAGAGTAAAACGTAAGACTGGGGGGCTGAGATGATGTGAAGGAAGAAATCATTGCTGGAAAGAAAATCCAAGGAACTGGATTATCCGTGTGGCTGTTGAAGTCAGCCAGAATACTCTGATAAAAAGAATTATGGATACTGGAATTTAAAGAAAGTATAGTAGTCAACAAAGCTGAAATAAGGACAATTATTCAAATTTTAAAGTGTAAAATCACCGTGGAGAATACTGGCATTCATTTTCCTATATTCGTCATCTAACATGCAGAATCGCTGTTCCTCTCTGTGATCATTCATGTTTATAAAGAATACCATTGTATTAACTCACCTCTGCCATGTTATGGTTATAAACATTCAAATTTGGGAAATGGAAATATCCTGTACCAGAATTTTTTAGTACTAGTAGAGGACCATGTTAAATATGTTAATCTTTTCATACTCCCAGGGCTATGCTTCTAGAAAATGATATATATTTTTTTAATTAAATTTGTATGAGAAAAATGACAGGAAGAAAGTGAACATGTATACCGAAAAATTACTAAATGGAGCCCTGCAGCTACAATAAACAAGTTTTGTTGATGGCATTAATTATCTCAATTAATGAAATATAAAACCTAGTTTTATATTTATAACTATTGTGTTATTTTGATCATTTCAAAAGCCCTTAAACCCTTCTTCAAAAAACTCTTGCATCAAATATTTCTAAAGCACAAGGTTTACTTCTGAGGTAATTGTTTATTTTCAAATGGCTTATTTTCGAAATGCAAGGTTTTTCTGAAAGTAATATTTAATATTCAGTATAATTTGTTCCTGTAAGTTTTCAAATACTTTAAACTTTTAGAGATTCATGATAAAGCAGTTTGTAAATACTGCAATATCCTCTGGAGTTTGGTGGCTCTAGGTACATTTGGCAGTTCTGCTCTGTCCTGTATGGTCGGAATTTACTAAATAGAAATTTGCACACATGCAATTCTGCATAAAGAATTCTAACCTTGTGATTTCATGAAGGTTTACTATTTTGACAAAAAACGAAACTGAATATAGGTTAGAACCTGGGACTCATAAACTAGAAATCAAGAAAATTTACACTGAATAGCGTATCTATAGATTATTATTGGAATGTGTGGAATTCCTAACACAGTCTAACAAGTTCATGGCTTCTGAACAACAAATGAGCTAGAGAAGAAAGGATTGACTCATATAAACAAACTAAAGTAGACCAATGCTCCTCTCCTTCTTTCTCCACTGTCCTATTTTGACAAATTGAAGAGCTCTTGAATCCTTCTTTAACTTTAGCTAGGAGCCACAGCTAACACGATGAAGGGGAAGCCTTTTCTACGGAATACTTGTAGAGCATTTTTTTTTCCATTGCTCCTCCTTGTGGCTAATTCTTTTCATCAATTACTCAATACCAAATTTAAAAGGAATATGAAGAAGTATTAACCAACATTGAGATCTATACACTTCAGTATAGCAGGGTGACAAATATAACTTTTACCATACCACAGATTTACAAAGAAAATGTACAATTCTTTATTGTGTCTGTGGCTTATCCAGCTGCTTCACAAGCCCTCAGCCCATGATTAATTGAGAAAAGTGACCAACCAATCCAGTTTAAAGCATAGTCTGATCCAATAATTAAAACAATCTCTCCAAGCTACTACTCATTCACATAGCATTCCCCTCCCTCCTGCTCCTTTCTGTAAAATAGCGCCCAGGTATATGTGGGGAAACAATACTGGGGGGAGACATGTGGTTTAGCTGTCATCATAGTCTTAGGGATAAAAAGAAGATGGGTTCACTGAATCTACATGCTGTCCTTTGGCAATGTCCCTATCCATCTGGTCACTGGGCATACTGCTAGTCTCTGATGCTGAAGTCTGTCTGGTGGAAACTGAGATCTATTCTTTTGGCTCAGATAATGCTTCCAGGTATTATGTCTGGCTGACTGTACTCACCTAAGTCTCTACTGGTGCGATATATACTACACTCCCCCCTGAGGTCATGTTAGAATGCCCATTCAGCCTCACTAAACAGCCAGACCCAGCCACAGAGTCAGCTCACTCCCATTTGGTGGATTCCTGCTAGAAGCTCCACTACTAGATTCTCAGTTCTCTTTTTCCACAATAGAATCAAAAGCGCCTCAGGACTTTTACCACACTGCACCACCATACATACTTCAGTGTAGCTGAGTGGCATCAAGCAACCTGAAAAGCAGCTGTTGTTGTTGTTGTTGGGTGCCATCAAGTCGATTTCAACTCAAAGCAACTGCATGTAACAGAGTAGAACTGCTCCATAGAGTTTTCTTGGCTATAATCTTTATAGAAGTAGATCACCAAGTCTTTCTCCTGCAGAACTGCTGGGTGGGTTTGAACCACTAACCTTTTGGTTAGCAGCTGAGCACTTAACCGTTGTACCACCAGGGCTCCCTTGAAAAGCAGCTAGCCTCCCCAAAAAATACTAAATAGGAAGCCAGCAGATAAAAGCCCAACTCTGTTTTGGGGGTTAACCTCACTTCTCAGCCACTTTCCTAATCAGTTTGTTCTTCTCTCTCCATTGCTCCCTTTCTCTTCCACGAATCTCTCTAGTCACTAAGGAGAGAGGGTTTTCCTTTTACTTCTCCTGTTACATCCTCTTTCAACTAAGAAGCAGAACTTCTTGGCTTTCTTATAGTTGAAAGTATGAGCTCTGTATACCATGGGAAAACTATGAGAATGAGCCCTCCAAATTTGGCTGTCCATGTAGTAAGAGGATGAATAAAAATTTTAGAAGTCTCTCAGTATAATAGACTAAATTATTGCAAAGATATTGAAAAGCATCTTTCCAAACAGAATGATGGTACCCGGTTGCTGGATTTACAATCTTACCAGAGCAGCTAGTAACCTAAATCTCCTTCCACCTCACCCCAGGCTCCTCATCCTTCCCACAGCCTCTGACTCTGCAGCCATCAACACTGCATCATTGTTTAAACTAAATCCTACAGTTTTCAAATTGGCTTTTTACTGGAAACAAACTATATCTCAATGAAACTTTTCCCCCTGTTTATTTTTCAAACTAGAAGTATTTTAAAAAACAGAATTTGCTTTTTATCACACAAGGCAATTTAAAAATTATTTTTTAACCAGGAAGAAAATTCTGTGCCTAAACCATTATCCTTTCCCTACAAATGAATAAATCAAAAGATCACTAAGGATAAAGGTGCCTATTGAGCAATCATGTGAAAACATGTAACACCAAGACTGTCATCAGAAAAAAGCTGAAAGAACTGGAACTTGTGGATTCATCAAAAATTATACTAAAAAAAAAAAATAGAGATAGCAAGAGGAAAATGATTAAATGACTTGCCCAAGATTATGGACAGCATGATCACAGAGATGAGACTGGAGCCCAGTTCTACCGACCCTCAGTCCCCTCAGACATAATGAAACTGAATTATCCCTTAGGCCTTTCCTCTGTTGGAAAATTCTATTTAGTTCCTATAACCTCTCCTTATGGGCCCAGGGTTCGGCCTCACTCACTGCAGTTCTCTAAACTCTCTTCCAGGTTCCCAATACCCAGCTTTAATCATAGAGCCCAAAGTTATGTGATCATGATCAAATTATTTAACCTCTCTGAACTTCAATTTTTTATGTTTTCAAAATAGCATTAATAATACATATCTTGCAGAATTACTATGAGTATTACAGAGAATATATGTACAAAAGATACTAATATTTTTCTTTCCAATACCCATTTCCCTCTTCTTCTACACTGACTGAACCCCAGTCTTGTTAGGAGTAGCAATTTCATCCCAATAGCTCATGATTAATCTAAACAAATCATGACAATATTTTTCCTCATTTCTCAGCCTCCCTTGAGTTACTGGTATCTGTGTGACCCAGTTCTGGCCAATGACACAGAAAGAAAATCTGTGTTGGAGAGGGACTGAGACACAGGTGGCAGCTCTGGGAAAGTTTTTTTTTTTTTTTTTTTTTAAAGGAAAGAACAATAACTGGGACTGCTATTTCCCCTTCCTCCTACCCCCTTCCTCCTCCTATAGTGAACACAAATACCATATCTAGGACCGCAGACAGAAGCCATGTTATAACTGTGAAATAACAAGCAGGAAGAAAACACCAAAATAATTGCAGAGACATTAGGCAGGACTTTCCTGAAATGCTGACTTAATGCCAGCAACTGTCTACCTTTGAACTTCTCCTTATGTAACAAAAATAAAACCCTAAATGCATAAGCTTTCTGTTCCCTGTAAATGAGTGCGTGCATAACTTAAGAATCTAACACAGTACCAGGCATGTAGCAGCACTCATTTTTCCATCCATTAATTTAACGAATACTTACTTAGTGGCTATTATGTGCTAGGCACCGAGCTAATACCAAAGATACAACAATGAATAAGCCAGGTAAGATGGCTGCTCTTATGAAATTTACAGACTAGTGGAGGAAGACATGCAAAAAAACACATAAACAAAATTTCGCATAGTGATACATACAATGACAAAAACAAAACAGGGTAATGTGTTAGATGTGCTTTGGGGGTGGGAAGTAAGGTGGAAAGGCAATTTGGTTAGTGTACTCTCTGGAGTAACATTTACACTGAGACCCGAATGATGTGATAAGCCAGTAGAGCAAACATCTAGGTAAAAATGTGTTCCAAACAAAAGGAAAAGCAAGGGGAAGTGCCCTGGGATAGCATTTATTAACAGATAAGAAAGCCAGTGTAGCTGGAATGTAATGAGCCAGGAACAGTGATAAAAGATGAGATAGGAAAGGTAGACTGGGGTCAGGTGATGCAGAACATTAGACCATGGTGAATGTAGCTTTTTATTATCCCTGAATTTCATTTCAAGGATAATAAAAAGCTACTAAACCTAAACCTAATCTAACCCGTTGCCATCAAGTCAATTTCAACTCATAGTGACCCTGTTAGACTGAGTAGAACTGCCCCATAGGGTTTCCAAGAAGCACCTGGTGGATTCGAACTGCCGACCTTTTGGTTAGCAGCTGTAGCTCTTAACTACTATGCCACCAGGGTTCCCAAAAAGCTACTAGAAGTGTTTAATTAATAAATACTGTTGTTGTTGTGTGCTGTCAATTCCAACTCATAGTGAGCCTATAGGGCAGAGTAGAATTGCCCCACAGAGTTTCCTAGGCTGTAATCTTTATGGAAACAGATCACGAAGTTTTTTCTCCTGCAGAGTGGCCAGTGGGTTTGAACCACCGAGCTTTCAGTTAGCAGCCAAGCACTTAACCATTGTGCCATCAGGGTTACTAATAAACAGTATCTAAATTCAGTGGTTAAGCATTCATCTGCTAACAGAAAGGTCTGCAGTTCGAACCCACCAGCTGCTCCACAGGAAAAAGATGTGGCAGTCTGCTTCCATAAAGATTTTAGCCCTGTAAACCCTATGGGGCAGTCCTACTCTGATCTATAGGGTCACTATGAGTTGAAATCGACTCAGTGACAATGGGTTAATGGTTTAAACATTTTTAAAATAAACACAATACAATAATACAAATTTGATTAATTCAAGTAACGCCTTAAGATTTTATCTGTGTATTTCAAATACACAGATAAGAAAGGATGGTGAGACTATGTCTCACATACTTTGGACATGTTATCAGGAGGGATCAGTCACTGAAGAAGGGCATCACGCTTGGTAAAGTAGAGGGTCAGAGAAAAAGAGGAAGACCCTCAGTGAGATGGATTGACACAGTGGCTGCAACAATGGGCTCAAGCATAACAACGACAGTGATAGCATAGGACCAGGCAGTGTTTTGTTCTGTTGTACACAGGGTCACTATAAGTTGGAACCAACTTGATGGCACCTAACAATAAAAATATTCCAAATAACTCTTTATTTCAAAGTATTTATCACAGTTGTTCTTATTGGTTTAATGTCTCTCCCCCTGCAAGGAGGTAATAGAATCACCTTGCAGAAAGCAATTTGGCCTTTGTTCTCAGTTCTTTCAAGCCAGACCAACATCTGAAGATAATGAGTGGAGGCTGGCCAGACCAAAAAGGACCACCTGGGGGCTCAATACTGACTAAGGCTCATCAGGTATGATGTAATCTATCATGGCCACGTGGGGAGGACAATAAGAACCCCAAATTCCGAGGCTCAGGTGAGTTTCCTGGTTGACAACCATGCATGGGAGAAGATGGTGAGTCCCTCTTTGGGACACAGAAGCTCCACACTGGGACCTCTCCCAGACTCACCCTATGTGTCTCTTCATTTGTATCCTTTTTGGTTGTAATAAATCTATAGCTGTAAACCCTCTCTGTGAATTCTCTGAGTCATTCCAGTGAATTAACAAGCCCACAGAGGCAGTGAGAGTCAACAGGAGTCTGTATCTGCCTATTTAGCAGTCTGAAACAAGATGTCATTCTAACTTGTGAGCTCTGACCTAACTCCAGGTGGCTAGCATCGAGGAAATGCTGCATGGCAACTGGTCTGAAAGACTATCTAACTTACCAGCTTTGACCCAGCTCTGGGTGGCTAGGACTGGAGAGAGAGTGTGCGGCATGAATGGCTGGCAGCAGGATGGAGAAGTGGGTAGGTGAGGACTGGATCCATCCCCACATTTTGGATATTGGATTCATGGTGATCCTTACCACACAAGGTGGGATTAACAATCAAGGTGGGATTTTCCCAATTTGCCCCTTCGTTATGCACTCTCTTAGAAGACTATGAGCACTATGAACACAGGGTTCATATCTCTCTGGTCACTAAATCCCCAGAGCCTAACATAGTGTCTCTTAGTATACATTTTGTGGAATGAAAGAAATTTAACGAGCAACTATTCCATGCCAGACCCTGTACTACGCACTGAACTAGAACTAGTCCCTGCATTCAAGAAGCTCCCAGATTACTGATGCAGGCCAACATGTAGTCAGTTAACAATAATACAATGTAGTAAGTGCTATACCACAAATATGAACAAATGCTGTAGGAATATAAGGGAGAAAGTGATTAATTCTGCTTAAGGGTAGGAAAAGTATTAAGGAAGTTTTTGCCAAGAAAGTAATACTCATTTCCCTGAGATGGATGTTTATACTATGAAAGAATTTCTATATCATGTTCTATTAATCTTATCAGTTCTACATTTCAGTAGATCATATACCCTATTGGTAAAAATTTGTTTACATATTACTACCAAGTTATTTCAAGACATCTTGGAAGGGCTTATTCCTACAATAATCTTTTAGAATGTTAACTATACATCTGAAAGTTATATTCAAGGCCATAATATTAGTAAAATTACACGGGGGCTATATATTATAGGAAAACCTATTGTGTTCTTTTTTTTTTTTGTCAGCTACCTTTTTTTTTTTTACCATATATTAGTCACAGTGATCATACCAAATTTTCACTTATTATATATTTAGCAGAAATCACCAGGTCCTTTCATGCTCCCAACAAACCTTTGAGCATTTGTTATCTGACTCTGTAGAGAAGTGTCTTACTTCATTAAGATAATTTTTTTTTTCCTTTATCAGTTATAAAAAAAAAAACAAACAGCACTGTAAGCAGCCAAAGCACATAAATTTAGTTAAATGGTGCCACCTGGTGACATAAATCCTGCAGTAAATATCCAAAGCCCTCTTAAATAGCATGCAACCTCTTGAAGACCGAATGTCAAATTAACTTAATACTTGGCCCTGCCTGACATGAAACATGCAACTAATCAGGCTCAGTATATTTCAGTGTAACAAAAAGAATTGCAAGAATTGGGGCCACATTTTATGTTTACTATTCTTGTTTCTCAAGCTTACCTTCAAACGTAAACTGTCTTTGGAAAAGAGACATGTCTAATGTAATGCCCTGTCTAACTCCTAGAGGACATTTTAAAAGCACAAATATCAAGAACATCTTGAACACTTGTTCCAGCCAGATCCATTTCTTCACTGTCCTTCTGACTTCTATGAATTTGTGTATTTTTCATTACCTTAAATGCTCCTTCTTTAAGAACGCTTTCCCTGATTCTACTGTCAAGGTTAAGCCTGTCACTCATAGTACCCTCTCCTTCTCATTTGTGGCATTTATCACAATTGTAAATATAAATTATTTATGCAATTTTGTTTAATATTTGTATCCTCTGTGTATATCACAGTGCCTAACACAGTGTTCAGTAAACAGCTTTTAAATGAAGGAATGAATGAGGAAAATGCCCTTCTCTACCTTCTCTTCTTATTCAAATCCTATCAGTGACAAGTCCTAGCTTAAATGTGTATTTTATATCAAAACTTCCCTAACGACCCCACTCTACAATGATCCTCTGCTTCTCTGAACTCTTACAGCACTTCTGATCTATCCCCACAGTTCAGTCCTTGATTACATGCTATCTTGTACTTGTTTGTATATATCTGAATATCTTCTTCCCAATTGACCTTAATTTTTTTAAGGGTAAGAGTGTGATCTTAGACAATATCCATCTGCATATGTCTGTGTCAAATAGGTAAATACATTGTTAATTTTTATTACCCTCTTGCAATAACTGAAATATCTGCTCCGTTTTTATTTAAATGAGTATTGTAAACAAACAAATAGGAATTCAGTAGACCATAGCATCAAAGAATTTAACATTCACTGCTTTGACCAGTCAAGCCTTATCTGAAGGTCTCTGACATGCAGCAATTTGTTTGTTTTACTGGCGCACATACTTTAAGATTGTCAGTAGAAGCAAGCACTTACCTAGTGAATGGGCCTTGCTCACGGCCCAACAGCAGCATCTTAATGTAGCTACTACCCATAGTAGCATGGGTAGAAAATAGCATTAAGTAGCCAAAGGGAAAGAATCACTTAAATGTTTCAGATATACTACTTCATTTTTAAAAGAAAATTAGGTGCCATATCGTATTCATGAATTTATGAATTCTCTAAGTATTCAAGATGTATATATCCCAGAATGATCATAGCTCTTTATACTTGTTAAAAATTAAATCAGATCTTCAAAAAACTCAAGAATGATGAAATGTGACTGTCATATTCTCTCAAGTTTATTAATAATAGTTTCATAGTGTTTCACTTTCCTTGAGTAACCAAATATCTACACATTTAGAATACATGTTCTCAAGCTTTAACGTGTCTCAGAATCACCTTGGAAGCTTATTAAGACATTTTGTTGAGCCCTAATTCCAGAGTTTCTGATTCAGTAGGTCTGCAATGAGGGCCAAGAGTTTGCAATGCTAACCAAGTTCCTAGGTGATACTGGTGCTGCTGGTCCAAGAACCACACTTTAAGAACCTGTGTTAGAGGATTAGAGCCAGCTTGTCACAAATTCACATAACTGTGAACTACAAGTCTCACTCTCTACACTGGCTACAATGTATAAAAAGTCCTTTGACAACCTATGGTCAGGTGGTAAAAACTGTGCATTACAATTAATAGTTAAGACCAAAATAAGCATGATGTTTTCAGATGTTACTTTGAAATAAATATAATATTACAAACAAAACTGCTGCCATCCAGTCCATTTTGACTCATAGCGCGACCTGAGAGTACAGAGCAGAAATGCCCCATAATGTTTCTAAGCAGCAACAGGTGGATTCAGACTGCCAACCTTTTGGTTCAAAGCTGAGCTCTTAACCACTATACCACCAGGGCTCCTATATTGGGAGACTACATAGTATTTTTTTTTTTTACTCAAAATAAAATGTGATAAAACTCTTATACATACTTATTTTGTAGTAAGACGGCACAGAACAACAAATCACCATTATAATTAGAAAATTAACTGTTTACTTAGTGTCTCCTTCTCCCCCACTTGATTTTCCCTAAAGACTGCCCTCTATAGTTTACTGGTGTATCCCTACTGCCTAGCACAATGTCTAAGACATAATAAACCAAACCAAATCCATTGCCATTAAGTCGATTCCAATTCACAGTGACCCCATAGGACACAGTAGAATTGCCCCATAGGGTTTCCAGGGCTGTAATCTTTACAAAAGCATACTGCCATATCTTTCTTCATGGAACGGCTGGTGGGTTCAAATCACCAGCCTTTTGGTTAGGAGCCAAGAGCTTAACCACTGCTCCACCAGGGCTCCTTCTAAGACATAATAGGTATCTAAACAAAAAATTGTTGAGTAAGTGAATAAATAAAATTTATTGAAGGTCAACTAGTATTAAAGGTCCACATACTGGAGTTACAATGGGGTTAACCTCTCCCCTCAAGCTACTCACATGCTATTGAGAGGACATAAATATATTCAATTTATCAAAAGGCAGCCTGGTAAGCGCTTCGTAGTAATATGAACGTAATTAATATGAGACATAATTAAAGGACTAGCTAAAGCTATTAGCAAGTAGGGACATGGCAAAGGCTTCAACAATGAGGTATTAAATCCCAATATGTAGTATATCTGCCATATCACCTCTATTGCTAGTAATCTCAAGTATCAGTAGAGTTCTATGTCAAGCTTATGGAAATGAGAAGTCTTCTACCCTAACACAGTCTGACATGCAAGGTCTAGCAGCCTCCATACAGCAGGAGGCGCACTTCTCTAAGGTGTCACTACTGGTAGGGTTTTAAGGAAAGCATCACTTTACTGCCCATTCTCTTTCAAGTCCTTCCCAAAAATTCCCCCCAAAACCTGTCGTGAAATAAGAAGCAATAAAATCGGATACACAAAGATAACCAGATTCGGAAGGTGTTGAAACAAAATCTGTTAAATATATACTCATTGTTCTTTCCATCCCTTGGATAAGTAATGAATAAAAAATAATACATAAATTTTCAACAACTTATAGAAACAAAGAACATTAGTGTTAAATATCTGAAAATGAAATTATCTATTATTAAAATAGTTTTTGTAAAAATTATGGTAGTAGCATAGATCTTTAAATTTTCAAAGTACATCTGGAAGAGAAGCATAAAAATAAAAATGTTCCAACTTGCTCCTTCATTACCTAAATGATGAACAAATAACCTAATAGAGTGCCGTGAAAAGATGAATGTTTCTAGCCATCCTAAATAAAAGAGATCTAAATTAGTTTTTAAAATATCATGGAATTACAATTCACTTATATTTAAATTCTGGGACGTGTTGATAATAAAATCATCATAAAACTGTAATTATCTAGTGGATAATTTTTTTCTTTAGTATTACCACAAGATGTCACCCTAAGCCTAACATCTAAGTATACAGCTTCTAGCATATTGCCATTTTAAGCTTTTTTTTTTTTTTTGGTGCATTAATGAACACTGATTTTTAACTTTTAAAAAAAATTAAATGTCATTTTCCCACTGTCAGTTATCAGTAAATGGAAAATCAAAACAAAGCATCCTGGAACTCTAGAAGCAAGAAGGAAGAAAGTTAATTAAACTTCATTGGGTTTTTCATTCTCCATGTTTACCATCTCTCCTGCTATTTACCTTAAAAAGCAATGTATCTTACCATTGGTTTTTAGCCTTCTTTTACTTTCTTCATTCTATAATTTTTCTAAAATGAGCAATATTACTTTTAAAATCAGGTAGTTATGTTTTAAAATTTTTTAAAAAACATAATACCTTTGCTATCACCTTCTACTGTATTATCACAGAACCCATCTTAAAAATGCTTTTATGCGCTAAAATAGTGGTTACAGTTACTTGGACAGGACTCTGTCTGCAAATAATATACCATCTAAGACATACTTGCTTTCAAAGCGTATGATGAAGGACATAAAGGGAGATTAATATTCATTTTCAAAGTATGTTTTCCACCTGTAGAGAGACAGCTTGGTTTCCTGGTCACATGTAAATATTAACATACATTCTGCAACAATGGTATTTTATTTTATTATCCACTTGTGTAGGATGTTCTGCAGTAGGATTCTATTGCTGCAATTAGTTGAGATTTATGCAAGGTATTATTTCTGTGTACTGGCTATCTGAATATCAGAACAATTGGTGAAGCCACTATCTTCCATTTCTTACAAGAAAAAAAGAAATGTTTCAAACAGAAAGCAAATTATAGACCATAAAAAGTATCCTATTTATCAATGGCTCTATATCTTTCATAAAGTTATAATCCCTTTCAGGATGCATAGAGCTATATGGGTTTTCTTCTGCTGTTTTTAGATGAAATGCACAGTGGGACCACTCGAACATTCAGTAAAAATAAATTCTTAATCAGTGCTTAGCTACCTACATAGAATTCAACAGAAAACTATGTTTTGTTGTATAATCTTGATCCATTCTTTGCATCCTGGTTTATCTCAAAATGGCTTTTAAAGTCCAGCCAAAGCAAATCTATCCATTCAAAGCTGGGCATCAGGATTACTTACATAACAGCTTTTTACAGATTACTGATACCTCTCGTTTTATTAGAGAAACTCAAACTATGCTGTAGGCTCTAAGCCAAGATATTTATTGCTCACTCAAAACAATGGTAAAATGCAATTCTTGGTCACTCATTTTTTTTTTTATTCCCTAGGTAATAGTGTAGCACTACCAAATTGTTACACTACCAAGGAATAGTAGAAGTATCTAAGATATCCAACAATACTCTTCCTAAATCAAGCTCTCAAAAGCTCAAGCTCTCAAAAGACTAAGCCAGTCTTAATGAAACGTATCGTACAAATCTATTTGGATACATTGTCATTTGGTTAATGGCCTTTACTAATCATAAATTAGATGCAGAGAAATGTACATGAGACTATTAATTTTTAATTGAGAAATCTGTGATTTAAAATATTATCTAAAGTACTATTCTCTAGTGTCAGGATTTATTTAAATTCTGTAAGACTCCATTTAGAATTTTTTTTTTAGTACAAGCTAAGATGATTACAGTTATTTGTGTCATTAATTCTTACCAGCCACAAAGGAATACTTTAAAAGATTAAAATTAATCCACAGACAAAACAATCCCATAAAGCTTTTTATTTCTATTTTCAGTCAATAAACTGGTTTTCAAATTTTCAAAATATAATTTTTTTAATTATATTTAAACTATAAAGCTGGGGTTTTTACCAATAAGTATAGAAATTTATAATAAACACACACATAAAATATTTTTAAGACTAATCCTCATAACCTCCCATTTTTACATTTAATAATCACTAGACCTGAGAAATCAATGGTAATATCTAGTAGGCTCAATTCTTTCTTTAAGATGTCCTGGTTAAGCCCAGTAAAATATATACTATAATGAAGTGGGGATTATTTGTTTTCTTTCATAAAAATTTTATTGTACTAAAATACGTATAACAAAAAGTTGGCCGTTTTAAGTGTACAATTCAGTGATACAAATAACATTCACCATGTTGTGCAATCAGATGACTGTCCATTTCCAAGTTTTCATCATCCCAAACAGAAACTCAATACCACCTAAACATAACTTTCCATTTTTCGCTTCCCCCCAAGCCCTTGATAATCACTATACACTTTTGTCTCTGCATTTGTCTATTCTAGATATTTCATTTAAGTGGGATCATATAATACCTATCCATTTGTGTCTGATTTATTTCACTTGGCATAACGTTTTCAAGATTTATCCCTATTGTAGCATGGATCAGAACTTCATTTCTCTTTCTGGTTAAATAATATTCCCTTGTATATATATAATATATTGTGTTCACCCATTTATCTGTTGATGGCTACTTGGATTGATTCCAACTTTGGTTCCTGTGAATAGTGCTGCAATGAATATTTGGGTACAAGTGTCTATTTGAGTCCCTACATCCAAGTCTTTGGGATATAAACATAGGAGTGGAATTGCTGGGTCAGGTGGAAATTCTGTTTAACTTTTTGAGGAAGCATCAAACTGTTTTCCACAGTGGCTGCACCATTTTACATTCCCACCAGCAACGCACAGGGGCTCTAATTTCTCCACATCCAATTGAGTGATTTTTTAAACTTGTTTAGTTAGCTGGCTGTTTTTGTAAGGGGAGTGTTTATTTATATCTTTTGCTAGTTCATTCTGTTGTGGTGGTAAATATATATATATATAACAAAACATTTGCCGTTTCAACATTGTTCACACGTACAATTCAGTGGCATTGTGTTCATTGTGTTGTATAACCATGACCATTATCTATTTCCATCATCCTTAACAAGCTCAGTGTCCTCTAAGCAATGAGTCCCCCTTCCCCCTCCCTCTCCCACCTCTGGTAACCTCTAATACTCTTAGGTCTGTATACACTTGCCTATGCTAGTTTACTTTAATCATCAAAATATTTTAAGAAATGAATTTAAAGTTATGTTTCCATAAATGCAAAAGACATATGTATGCAAGATATACATTTTAAAAATCCTTGGTTTTCTCCACAATTATTAAGAGAATACAGATAAGGTTAAACATCACATGGTTAGATTCATGATAAGCTGGCAAGAATTCCAAAGCATTTCAATAAACTTTGAAATTCTGGGTCATAATTTTCCTAGATGAAAAGAGTGTCTGGTTTTGGTTCTGTTTTTAAGAAGAGAGTCAAAGCAAACACTTATGCACGTCCAAAGACTTCACCAAAACAGTAGAAAGATTACCTATAAACTGGGAAACCATTTTTAGCTATGACATTTCCAATCAGCATCTGATCTCTAAAATCTACATCATACTGCAAAAACTCAACTACAAAAGGACAAATAACCCAGTTAAAAAATGGGCAAAAACAGTAGTCAAAACAGCCTGGTACTGGTACAACAACAGACACATAGACCAATGGAACAGAATTGAGAACCCAGATATAAATCCATCCACATATGAGCAGCTGATATTTGACAAAGGACCAGTGTCAGTTAATTGGGGAAAAGATAGTCTTTTTAACAAATGGTGCTGGCGTAACTGGATATCCATTTGCAAAAAAATGAAACAGGACCCATACCTCACACCATGCACAAAAACTAACTCCAAGGGGATCAAAGACCTAAACATAAAGACTAAAACGATAAAGATCATGGAAGAAAAAATAGGGACAACCTTAGGAGCCCTAATACAAGGCATAAACAGAATACAAAACATTACCAAAAATGACGAAGAAAAACCAGATAACTGGGAGCTCCTAAAAATCAAACGCCTATGCTCATCTAAAGACTTCACCAAAAGAGTAAAAAGACCACCTACAGATTGGGGAAGAATTTTCAGCTATGACATCTCCGACCAGCGCCTGATCTCTAAAATCTATATGATTTTGTTAAAACTCAACCACAAAAAGACAAACAACCCAATCAAGAAGTGGGCAAAGGATATGAACACGCCCTTCACTATAGAAGATATTCAGGCAGCTAACAGATACATGAGGAAATGCTCTCGATCATTAGCCATTAAAGAAATGCAAATTTAAACTACAGTGAGATTCCATCTCACTCCAACAAGGCTGGCATTAATCCAAAAACACAAAATAATAAATGTTGGAGAGGTTGCAGAGAGACTGGAACACTTATACACTGCTGGTGGGAATGTAAAATGGTACAACCACTTTAAAAATTGATTTGGTGCTTCCTTAAAAAGCTAGAAATAGAACCACCACATGATCCAGCAATCCCACCCCTTGGAATACATCCTAGAGAAATAAGAGCCTTCACACGAACAGATATATGCGCACCCATGTTCATTTCAGCACTGTTTACAATAGCAAAAAGATGGAAGCAACCAAGGTGCCCATCAATGGATGAATGGATAAATAAATAATGTATATTCACACAATGGATAACTATGCATCAGTAAAGAACAATGATGAATCCATGAAACATTTCATAACATGGAGGAATCTGGAGGGCATTATGCTGAATGAAATTAGTCAGTTGCAAAAGGACAAATATTATATGAGATCACTATTATAAGAACTCAAGAAATAGTTTAAACAGAGAAGAAAATATTCTTTGATGGTTACGTGACTGGGGAGGGAGTGAGGGAGAAGGGTATTTACTAATTAGATAGTAGACAAAAACTATTTTCGGTGAAGGGAAAGGCAACACACAATACAGGAGAGGTTAGCACAACTGGACTAAATTAAAGGCAAAGAAGTTTCCTGAATAAACTGAACGCTTTGAAGGCCAGAGTAGCAGGGGTTTGGGGACCATGTTAAAGAGGACATCTAGGTCAACTGGCGTAATAAAATCTGTTAAGAAAACATTCTGCATTCCACTTTGGAGAGTGGCGTCTGGGGTCTTAAACGCCAGCAAGCGGCCATCTAAGATGCACCAATTGGTCTCAACCCACCTGGAGAAAAGGAGAATGAAGAACACCAAAGACACAAGGTAATTATGAGCCCAAGAGACAGAAAGGACCACATAAATCAGTGACTACATCAGCCTGAGACCAGAAGAACTAGTTGGTGCCCAGCTATAACTGATGACCGCCCTGACAGGGAACACAACAGAGAATCCCTGAGGGAGCAGGAGAGCAGTGGGATGCAGACCTCAAATTCTCATAAAAAGACCAGACGTAATGCTCTGACTGAGACTAGAAGGGCCCTGGAGGTCACGGTCTCCAAACCTTCTGTTAGCCCAAGACTGGAACCACTCCCAAAGCCAACTCTTCAGGCAGGGATTGGACTGGACTATAAGATAGAAAATGATACTGGTGAGGAGTGAGCTTCTTGGCTCAAGAAGACACATGAGACTAAGTGTGCTGCTCCTGTCTGTAGGCGAGATGAGAAGGCAGAGGGGGACAGAAGCTGGCTGAATGGATACGGGAACACAGGGTGGAGAGGAGTGTGCTGTCTCGTTAGGGGGAGACCAACTAGGAGTATACAGCAAGGTGTATATAAATTTTTGTATGAAAGACTGACTTGACTTGTAAACTTTCACTTAAAGCACATTAAAAAAAATTTTTTTTTATTTTTTAAAAAGAAGAGAGTAAAAGCAGAACTTTGATTCTGCATAGAACGCAACCCATCATTTTTGTGTTAGGCAATAACTTACTTCTTTAGCATATTAGTTCTCACTTTTTGCAACAAACTACTAAAGTTTTTTTTTCGGGGGGGGTGTAAACATTTCTTCCAAGACAAAATATTCTTTCGATACTTATATTTTTCAATAACCTCTCCTTTATTTCAATTTTGTAGCAGTTCTTTTTCAGTTAACTTTAAATAAGAAAAGGGAGGGGGGGCTTTTTCCTCTCAGTATCAAGGAAAATTACTTCAGTTCGAAATTTGGTTAACGTTAGGTTCTCTGACCACATTACTCAAACTTTTAAGTCCAATTCTGACCATTAAGATGATGAATAATTTTTGTAATACATACCTAGCAAAGCTTGGAATAAACTGCTCTTAAAGATACCCATCACCTTTTTAACAGCATTTTTCAACTGCTGCTCCTCTGGTTTCCTTAATTTTTTGCAGTATTCTTCCAGTAATGAAAAAGCTCGGTCAGTATCTGAAAAACATAATTTTAAAATTCTATCTTATTGTCTTAGAAAAATAGTAAACTAACATTAAACTATCCTGTAGTTGTTTTTTTTGTTTGTTTGTTTGTTTGTTTTTGTAGTTGTGGTCCTAATATCATGACACAAATTAATTTTTTAAAAAATCATAAATTCCATAAAATACCATATATAACTGATGATTACATTCAACACTTAATTTTAACAGCCCACTTTTATTTCTGTGGTTCTGTCTTCCAAAAGAATCTTGAACTATATAACAAAACAAAAGGACTGGCTAATTTTCAGATGCTAATTTTCAGAAGTAGATCACTAGGCCTTTCTTTTTAGTCTGTTTGAATCTGGAAGTTCCACTGAAACCTGTCTACCATGGGTGACTCTGCTGGTATTTCAAACAGTGGTAGCATAGCTTCCAGCATCATAGAACATGCAAGCCACCACAGTACAAGGAACTGACAGTTGGCGGTACATTTGTATAGAACTTTAATCTTTTTAAATGCTTTCAAACTTTACCTGATATGATCTTTTTAATGACACTTCAAATCAGTGACAGATATTTTAATCCCCATTTTTCTAATAATTACATAATCGGCAGTTTCCCTCAAATGATAGTGGCCCACTGACCTCACTTTTTAACCCAAAACTACCCACTACATGTCAGTAATCAACAACATCATAACTATATTATATCTCCCTTTCTGTGTAGATATATATATACCTATGGAGCCCTGGTGGCACAGTAGTTAAGTGCTCAGCTGCTAACCAGAAAGGTCCGCAGTTTGAATTCACCAGCTGCTCCTTGGAAACTCTATAGGGTCACTATGAATTGGAATCGACTCGACGGCAATGGGTGTTTTGGTAAATACACACACACACACATATATTAGCGATATCATTGCTGATGCCAGATGGATCCTGGCTAAAAGCAAAGAATACCAGAAAGATGTTTATGTGTGTTTTATTGACTGTGCAAAAGCATTCAACTGTATGGATTATAACAAATTATGGGTAACATTTCAAAGAATGGGAATTCCAGAACACTTAGTTGTGCGTATGAGGAACATGTACATAGACCAAGAGGCAGAAATTCGAACAGAACAAGGAGATACTGCGTGGTTTAAAGGCAGGAAAAGTGTGCGTCAGGGTTTTATCTTTTTGCCATACCTGTGCAGTCTCTATGCTGAGCAAATAATTTGAGAAACTGGACTAGATGAAGAAGAAAAGGGCATCAGGACTGAAGGAAGACATTAACAACCTGCGTTATGCAGATGACACAACCTCGCTTGCTGAAAGTGAACAGGACTTGAAGCATTTACTGATGAAAGACCACAGCCTTCAGTATGGATTACACCTCAACATTCAACATAAAGAAAACAAAAATCCTCACAACTGGACAAATAAGCCATATCATGATAAATGGAGAAAAGGTTGAAGTTATCAAGGATTTCATTTTACTTGGATTCGCAATCAACACCCACGGAAGCAGCAATCAAGAAATCAAAAGACGCGTTACATTGGGCAAGTCTGCTGCAAAAGACCTCTTTAAAATGTTGAAAAGCAAAGATGTCACCTGAAGTCTAAGGTGCGCCTGACCCAAACCAGAATGCTCCTTAGAAGCAAGGATGGTGAGACTACATCTCACATACTTTGGACATGTTATCAGGAAGGATCAGTTCCTGGAGAAGGACATCATGCTTCGTAAAGTAGGGGGTCAGCGAAAAAGCAGAAGACCCTCAACTAGGTGGGTTGACACAGTGGCTACAACAATGACCTCAAGCATAACAACGACTGTGAGGATGGTACAGGACCTGGCAGTGTTTCGTTCTGTTGTGCATAACGCTGCTATGAATTGGAAGCGACTCGACGGCACCTAATCATTTGATTATCATTTTATTATCTCAAATGGCTCCCAAGGTTTAGTTTTGTTTCGTTTTGTTTTGATTCCTTCATTTGTAAACACATGTTTTTTGAAAAGCTTCTAAGTACCAGGCACATTTTTCTTATACTTTTTTTTTTTTTTTTAGAATTAAAACATTGAAATACTTCTTTACTTCTGTGGCATTTTTGCAGTTGTTCATTTAGTCTGGTCTTTTGAAAGGCAATTCTCAAAAATGTATCAATACCAGCCCCATAATCACATCTACAAATATAATTTTCTAGTTACAGGAACTTTCTCTCATTCATTCAACAAACATTTATTGAGCAAGTAACCAGGGAAGACACTGTATTGATTTAAAGCAACTAGATGTTCTCTAGGAGCACCCTAGTCCCACCCTGAAGAAGACCTCTTCAAGATCTGATGGTCTTTGTAGCGGCTTAGCTTAGTGAATGATCCCTACTGGCACAGCAGTTAAGGGCTTGGCTGCTAACCAAAAGGACATTGGTTTGAACCCGCGTGCCAACATGTAGTGCTGGAATTGTGGCTGCCCTTTTATGCTCCTTTTGATTATCAATTATGATCACTTGTTGTTAGCTGCCATTGAGTAGACTCAACTCATGGCAACCTTATGTATAAGAATGGTCCTGCATCATCCTCACAATCATCAGCACGTTTGAGTCCATCGTTTGCAGTTATCGTGTCAATTCATTTCATCGAGGGTCCCTCCTAATGATGTGTTCAAAGCAAGTGAATGGGACAATATTCTGGTGTGATCCATAGGATTTTCATTGGCTAATTTTCAGAAATATATCACCAGGCCTTTCTTTCTAGTCTGCCTTAGTCTGGAAGTTCCACTGAAACCTACCGTGCGTGACCCTGCTGGTATCTGAAATGCTGGTAGCGTAGCTCCCAGCATCATAGTAACACGTAAGCCACCACAGTACAGTAAACTGGCAGAGGGGTGGTAATAATGATCACTACCTGGTATGAATTCTATTATGCCCTTCATCTCTCTCCAGTTAATTTATTTCTGATTAATGAAAGCTTGAGCTTGAAGGTAATCTAAAACTAGACACATACGAAAAGATGATAAATCAAGCAAAAAAAAAAAAGAGAGAGAGAAGATGACAAGGACCCTGTTGTACAAATCAATCCCTAGTGAGATCTAACTGAGTGATGTGGAAAGTTGAGATAATTATCCAAGTAATTCAGGACTAGTCTTTTAACTGATACTTAAATAACCAGGTTTATATGAAGAAGTTTTTCACCTTAGTTGCCTATATAATGGCCTCAATTCTCTGGCTTTCTTTGCTAGAGGAAATTTATATGACTCCTGAATCTACTGAAAGAGTGAAACTAACTTTGAATTACTTAATGGAAGACAAAAGTAAATGGGAGAAAATTATTTTAAAAAACAAAAATTTTTCTCATGAAATGCGCAATCCAAGGATATAGTGAAAAAGTTTTATATTTGAAATTTTAGGTAATCATGTGTCTATTAACTAAGGCTCAACTCTATTGTATTCAGTTTAAGAATAGCATTGCTGGAAAGTTATAAATAATTTGGGACAGGTAATTGAAATCTGAAACAGTGAATGGCAATAGTGCTAACAAATGACCTTTCAGGAAGAAGAAAAGAATTATTTTCCGTGGTCGGAAAAAAAGGAAGAATTATAGAACATATGGCGGCATCATTAGAAAAACTAAGATCAAAGTATAATAGAAGGGTAAATTTAATATGCAAATAAATCTGGGAGAGAAAAGCATTTAAAATAATTAATTCCTTTTCATAAATTACATAACACTTTCACAGTTTAAAAAGAACTTCTACATGCATTAGTTTATCTGATTCTCACCACTGAGAAATCATATTATGCCTATTATACATGAAACTGAAATTATAATGGCTTGTCCATACAAAGTTACTAAATAACAGTTGTGGACCTTAATCCTAAAGCTTTTGATTTCAAGTATAATGTTCTCATCACAATACCACTCTTAATCCTCCAAAAAGATAGTTGAGCATATTTCTTTGGGGGAAAAAAATTTTAACCAGTCAGACAAAAATTGTATCAGTGAACTTTCAAATCTAGGGTTAAATGTTGAATTACTGATTTTCACAGGGATCATTCCCTAGAAAAGGACATCATGCTTGGTAAAGCAGAGGGCCAGTGAGAAAGAAGACGACCCTCAGCAAGATGGATTGACACAGTGGCTGCAACAATGGGCTCAAGCATAATGACTGTGAGGATGGCGCAGGACCAGGCAGTGTTTTGTTCTGTTGTTCACAGGGTCCCTATGAGTCAGAACCAACTCAACAGTACCTAACAAGAATAATTTTCACATGTATTCATTAAAATAAAAATTGTATCTGTGACACAAAAATAAAAATTGTCTTTAAAATCAAGACTGGTAGACAAAGGTAATAAGTTCTTCCATTCATCAAGCAAATATTTATGGGGTATCTACTATGTTCCAGACACAGGAAACTCAATACTGAAAAAGGTAACATTTTCTATAAAATCTACACCCACATACATTTTTAAAAAGGAAAATTGCAAGAGAGTAAAAAACTAAATTAGAGCATGATGATGTTATGATGAGGCACCAGGTGCCACAGAAGCAGAAAGGTAAACTGACACTACATAGACCATCTTAACAAGTTTGGCCTTTATCCAAGGATGAATGACACACCATGGAAGATTTTCAAATGAGAGAGAGAAAATGACCTTTTTTTTTAGTTTTAGGAAGGTCACTTTAACTACAATGTGAGATAGATGACAGATAGATAGACACATAGATAGATAATGTATATAAATATACACATATATCTTATATGGAAACCCCGGTGGCATAGTGGTTAGGTGCTATGGCTGCTGACCAGAGGGTCGGCGGTTCGAATTCACCAGGCGCTCCTTGGAAACTCTATGGGGCAGTTCTACTTTGTCCTATAGGGTCGCTATGAGTCAGAATTGACTCAACGGCACTGGGTTTGGTTTGGTTTGGTTTATATTATATATTAATTAAATTAAATCGAGCAAGAACAATTAGATTTTCTTTTGTACCATTTCAATGCAAAATTGAATTGTCACAATATTTCATCACTTAATTACTAAACATTACAATCAGCAAATAAAAATATTTTACTAATATTTAAACTATTTAAATATGCTTAACTCTAATTGTTGATATTGTTTTTGTTATTTTGCACATTAAGTACATTATAGTCGTATGAAAGTAATAATATGATGAGTGTCAAGAGAAAAGTTACTCTTGCCCCAGGTCTTTAAAAAGAAGTTTTTTAATATTAAAATTTATAGTGCAAGATGATACAACAAAGGCACCAATTTATTACTAATAATATTAACCAGCAGTTGTTGATTAACGCTAAACACTGCATGTTGTCGTTGTTAGTTGCTGTCGAGTTCATTTGGACTCATGGCAATCCCACATATGCAGAGTAGAACTGCTCCATAGGGTTTTCAAGGTTGTGACCTTTCAGAAGCAGATTGCCAGGCCTGTTTCCAAGGCACGGCCTGATGAGTCCAAACCACCAACCTTTCAGATAGTAGTGAAACGCTTAACCATTTGCACCACCCAGGAGCTCCCCGAACACTGCATAAATCTGTTGCTGTCCAGGCAATTCCAACTCAAAGCGACAGTATAGGACAGAGTAGAACTCCCCATGGGGTTTCCAAGGAGCGGCTGGTGGGTTTGGACTGCCAATCTTTTGGCTAGCAAACATAGCTCTTAACCACTATGCCACCAGGATTCCAAACACTGCACAGATCATCTTATTTAGTCTTCACGAGAATGCTAAGAAATGCTACTATACACATTTTGCAAATGAAGAGATTCAAGACAAAAAATGAAGGAACTTGCCCAAGTCTACACTGTCAGGAAGTAGAAACTGAAATTCAAACCCAGGTATGTCTAGCACCAAAGCCCACACCTTTAATATCATTGCCATATCACAACTTAATTTATTAGGAAAGGATCTATAATAGTACTGAGCAATTACACTGTATTCCTCCCCACCAAAAAATTTTTAATATACTTCGACAAGCACCTGTTGATCAGGATATTTCCCGTGTTAAAAAAAGGGGGAGCAGGGAATCAGTATAGTATGGTGAATTTATACTACTACCTTCCAGATAAGCCATGCTTTCAATTTTTCTATAGAGTTGTTAGAGAGAAGGATGGGAAAAGCACAAGGCTAAGAGTAATAAATAGAATATAGTAAATTATATCATCAGCTGATTACTGAAGTATGTATCATTTTAGTTGTAACAAACTAAAGAAAAATAAATAGAACTTGTAATTTAAATAGGCAGAAAGTATCTGGTCCAACTTAAAGCAAACATGAAGACTACAATCATTTTGTGTATATTGAATAGTTTCCAAATTAGCACCATTGAAAGAGAAACGAGACTTACAAGAAATGTTGTCATAATCTATAAGAAGCACAGTACTGTTAGGGCATCAGCTGTCCGTGAGCAGATGTGTCATTGCCACATCTGGGCAGCTTGCTACAGAAGCTGACCAGGAAACTGAACCCAGACCACTGATGGAAGAGGACTCTGATTCTGAACACAACTTTTATCTTCCTTGGTTAAAAAAAAAAAAAAATCTCATCATAAACATTTGTGTAGCACCTTACTATTTACAAAACAATTTTCACATGGGCTACATATTTTGATCTGATCCTCACAATAACTCTAAGTTGTTATTGTTGTTAGGTGCCATCGAGTCACTTCTTACTCATAGTGACCTCATGTACAACAGGAACACCGCCCGGTCCTGCACCATCTTCACAATTGTTGTTATGATTGAGCTCATGGTTGCTTCCACTGTGTCAATTCCTCTCGTTGAGGGTCTTCCACTTTTTCACTGACCCTCTACTTTACCAAACATGATGTCCTTCTCTAGGGGTGGGTCCCTCCTGGTAACATGTCCAAAGTATGTGAGACGTGACCTCACCATTCTTGCTTCTAAAGAGCATTCTGGTTGTACTTCTCCCAAGAGAGATTTTGTTCATTCTTTTGGCGGTCCTGGTATATTCAATATTGTTCAACAACACCACAATTCAAAGGCATCAATTCTTCTTTGGTCTTACTTATTCATCATCCAACTTTCACATGCATGTGAGGTGACTGAAAACATCATGGCTTGGGTCAGGCACACCTTAGTCTTCAAGGTGACACGTTTGTTTTTGAACACTTTAAAGAAGTCTTTCACAGCAGCTGTGCCCAATGCAATGCATCTTTTGATTTCTTGACTGCTGCTTCCATGAGTGTTGGTTGTGGATCCAAGTACAATGAAATCCTTGGTAACTTCAATCTTTTCTCCATTTATCACAATGTTGCTTATTTGTCCAGTTGCAAGGATTTTTGTTTTCTTTATGTTGAGGTATAATCAAACTGAAGGCTGTGGTCTTTCATGTTCATCCATAAATGCTTCAAGTCCTGTTCACTTTCAGCAAGAAAGGTTGTGTCATCTGCATAATGTAAGTTGTTAATGGTCTACTGCCATACCACACTGGATGTGCCCAATCTCATCTGATAACCCCAAGAAGGGGATATTATTAATAGTCTTTTTTTTCTTTTTTTTGCTTTAGATGAAAGTTTAGAGCTCAAATTAGCTTCTCATTAAAAATTTTACACAAGTTGTTTTCTGACATTGGTTGCAATCCCTGCATTGTGTCTCTCCTCCTCTCCCTTTCCACCCCAGGTTCCCCATGTCCATTCATCTAGTTTTCTTGTCCCTTCCTGCCTTCTCCTCTTTGTTTTGGGGCAGGTGTTGCCCATTTGGTCTTGTATATGCAGTCATGTTTTAAGGTAAGAAATTTGAAGCTAAATCTGTTGACTTTCTTTAGATAACTTAGCCAGCTGATGATATAGCAAGAATTTAAATCCCTTTTTTAAAAAATTCCTACCGATTCCAACCCTGATTCTCCTCTGCTGCATAATGATCCATTCACTTGTTCAATGACCACTGCACTAATACAGTGAAAAGAGCACTGGGCTAGCTTCTGGTCCTAATTCTAAACTAACTAGGTTTGTACACTTGGGCAAATAATTTAATCTCTGTGGCATTTCTATAAGTAAAATTAAGTGAAGTTTATGTACATCATCTTGTGACTATGAAAAAAAAATAGTAAGGGGAAAAGTATTAGCCTCCTTTAGAAAGGAAAACAGAAGTGCAGAATGATTACATAATTTTAACAAGGTCATTTAGTGGCATCAACATAAGAAGGCATGTAAACTCTATTGTACACATGAGAGATTGGCACTTTGAGGTATTTATTTGTCTCCCTAAGTTTTTCCATTTTTTTTCCTCTCATTTGAACACATAACAGGTTCTGTACTTCATTGCCTCAGTGGAAGTATGTGCCAGGACTGAAGACAAAAGGGATTTCTAAGTTATTCCAGTTTTGCTTTCCAAACGCTTAAGATCACTTAGAATAAAAGAGAGATTGTCAAGTACAGGCAGAGAGAGACTTCTCCTAGCCTCTCACCAGTCTAGAAAGAGACTTTCCCAGCTGAGAAAAAGAGAGGGAAGTTTTTGGATCCCAGAGCAGCAGGGATCCAGGCTCTGTTTCCTTACAGCATTGGCTGGAAGTTAGCAAGACCCCAGAAGGAAATGGCATCATAATCCATCTAGGCAAACAAAAGCACAGAAATTCTGGAGAAAAATAAAAGTCCATGCCTTGGAAATAGTAAATTGCTGCCAGAAAAGCAGTAACTATGCAGGTACAACAATTCATGTCTCAGACGTATGCTATTGCATATGTATGACCAATGACAGAATGTAGCTCATTCCAGGCTGAACCCTAACATAACCTCAGAAGAGTGGCAGACACCTCAAAAAGGATTGGAGTTTTTTGCCCACCACTCAGTAACTAAGAGGCAGAAACAAAGTCAAATTACAGAAAATAAAGGAATCTTTCTTACATACCTAAATTTTTTAGACTGAGAGTCCAGCTCAATGATTATTTGATCTTGTCACTTCTCCTAGAATCCATGTCTGGGTTTTTTCCACAATAGCACTGCTATCTATAACTGTTATGGATTGAAGTGTGTCCCCCAAAAATATGTGTTGTAAACTGTAACCTCTATGCCAGTGGTTATAATCCCATCTAGGAATGAGTTGTCTTTGTTACATTAATGAGACAGGAATAGTGTAGGGTGTGTCTTGAGTTCATCTCTTTTGAGATATAAAAGAGATTAAACAGCCTGGGAGCCACAGTCTGGGGCAGGGAAATCTAGGTCAATCGGAATAACAAAGTTTATACAGAAAATGTTCTACATCCCACTTTGGTGAGTTGTGCCTGGGGTCTTAAAAGCCTATGAACAGCCATCTAAGATAGGTATATTAGTCCCATCCCACCTGGAGCAAAGGAGAATGAAGAAAACCAAAAATTATAAGGAAAACGCTAGCCCAAAGGACTAAAGGACCGCATAGACCAGAGACTCCACCAGCCTGAGACCAGAAGAACCAGTTGGTGCCCACTTACCACAAACAACTGCCCTGACAAGGATCATAACAGAGAGTCCCAGACAGAGCAGGAGAAAAATGTAAAACACAATTCAAATTCATGTAAAAAGACCAGACTTGCTGGTCTGACAGAGACTGGAGGAACCCCCGGAACTGTGGTCCCCGGAAGCTCTGCTAACCCATAACTGAAACAATTTCTGAAGCCCATTTTTCAGACAATGATTAGACAGTCCCATAAAACAAAAAGTAACACAGGTGAGCAATGTGCTTCTTAGTTCTAACAACTATACGAGACCAAATGGGCATCTCCTGTCCAGAAGCAGGATGAGAAGGCAGGAAGGGACAGGAACTAATGTACACAGAGAACTTGGAGTGGAAAGGGGGAGCACGCTGTCACCTTGTGGGGATTGCAACCAATGTTACAAAACAATACGTGTATAAATTTTTGAATGAGAAAATAACTTGAGCTGTAAACCTTCAACTAAAGCACAATACAAATTTAAAAAAGAGAGAGATTAAGCAAGCAAGAGAATGATCAGAGATGGGAGAAGAGAGATGCCAAGCTACATCAAGACTGCCCAGGTGCAGAAGCTCAAAGAGACAAGGAACTTCCTCCAGAGCTGGCAGAGACAGAAAGACTTTCCCTACAGCTGGCATCCTGAATTTGGACTTCTAGCCTCCTAAACTGTGAGAAAATAAATTTTACTTTGTTAAAGCCACCCACTTGTGGTATTTCTGATACAGCAACACTAGATAACTAAGACAATCATGGCGGATATAGTTTAAGGCAAGAAAATATCATTTCAGCAAACACTTTGTGTTAATTTCACCACACAGCATTGAAATTGCCCATTTCTACATCTGTCTCCCTAGCAAATTTTAAGCATCATAAAGGCCAAGACTGAATATCATCTGTCACTGAAAAACATGTACCTAGCACAGCGCCTGGCATATGGCGGGCACTCAAAAAGTCTGTTTATTACCCGTAAGGGATTTTAACTAAAATACACCCTAACAGGTTTGTTCCCAACACTTTCAATAATTAAGATGTCATAATTCTCCCAATAGATAACCCCATATGAAAGCCTCAGAATCTGACCCAAATACAGTTAGGGCCTCAACAACCAGCAGCATGGTGTCATTAGAAGAAATGAGATATATAATCTTACCCACAGTCTTTGAAAGTTTAAGTTTAATCATTTATTTTCACAGTACTTTCGACTTCTAATACATCATTCCTCTTGATCTTAAATCCCAAAATAAATGGGGTCAGGAGAGTTGTTTCATAATGGAGGTGATTTGGCCATAATCTTGAAATAGCCTTGAGAAACTTACTAAAAATTGAACCCGTACAGAAAGCTTACTGGTTGGAATTCAGAATGACTGACTGGACAGAAGAGACTGCGTAAAACTCATGATCCTTTGCTGACACAGCAACCAACATCGAGGATACAGAGGCTTTATGTATTGACTGCTACAAAAATTCCCGAGCAGGAATTGTAGCTGAGGAAAAGGTACCCTTTCCTCAATTAAAAAAAAAAAAAAAGTATGCATCTCAGCCTTATACTAAAAAATATTTTATAATCACTGACATGGTAACGCAATACGTATTAAGAAAAGCACATAAAAAGAGCATTCTTGTAGTTTAAGGAATATATTATTCTAGAATAGTGAGGGATTGATTGATTCATTGGCAAAGATATGAATGCCTTAATTCAGTATTTTAAAATCCAATGTTTTGGGTATATTAGTTACTATTAAAATAATTAATAATAGGTCTAAAGGAAAGATCAAATATTCCATCATGAATGGAAGATTAAAGAAGCTTCCCAAAAACTTAGCATTTCACACATATTATGGCATCAAGTCATTAGCATATCATTTGCACACTTTTCCAGCACATGGGAACTGTAAAATAAATTCAATTAACAAAAAATTTTAGTGTTATGTCTATTGCTTGCCTCAGAAAATGTTACTAGTCAATAGTTGAATTCAAAAACTATTCTATTTCTCTCTCCAGAGGGCTGTTCTTTTATGCCTCCTGGATTACTATTTTCCAATACCAAGTCTATCACTCCACGATTTCCAGTAACTGCCTCAACTAAGGTCATGATGGTGCCTTTGGGGTGGTTTTAAATCTAAATATATATATAATTTAGTAATATATATATATACATTTTTTTCTTTCCCTAACAGAAGTTGCCAGAGTTTTAAAATTGCTTTTTCTCATGCCACTCTGAGAAAATTCAGTGCTTAAATCTTTTCATTTTTGTTGGCTGGGAAAACAATAAGGTTTTATGAAATGGAAAAAGCATTTGGATATAACACTGGCCTGCTGGGCATGAAAATTCAAACAAAAATTTGGTAAAATTTATCCAAAAGGAACAAAATATACACTCAGGTGCAGTCAATAAATTCAGATACATATTTTCCCCCTTGGGGTGATCTGAAAAAAAATTACTTTAAGAATTTAATAAAATCTAGAGATAGAAAAGGAGTACTTCCAGGTAATGAAAGGAAAATTTAAATTAGGGGGGACACTACAAAAAAGAATCTAAGGCACAAAGTGCAGGAAACATAATAAAAGAAAATTTTAAGTGAAGAAGGAATAAACAGAATATGATTGTATGTTCTTGTTTGGTCATGAGATGTACCAATTACACGGTTAAATCACAAGAAAATGTACATGACATCTACTTATATATGAAATTATGTGACTACATTGTGCTGTTAGAGCCAACACCAGTTAAATCAGGGCCCCTTAGTCGGTATACACAAAAAAGATGGGGTATACATAATAAAGCCCAAAGAGTAGGCTCTGTTGCTGACTACATATGCACTTCTGTGTTTCACACACACTACTTGGCTATAGATCTCAATCCAATCTGTTCATTTCACTCATTCTACCACTTCCACAACTGCTACTAGGACTCTCATCTGTGTTTCTATCCTAGAGCCTTACATCCAAGCATCTGCATGGCAGAAAAACAGGAGCAGAACCTATGCCTGATTATAAGGCTCAGTTTTGAAATGCAATCATTACCTGTTTTATTCACACAGCTAAAATTAAAAAGTGCAACACTTAATCAATAATCTCTGAATTGCAGACACCTATATATATCTTATATGTAATGTACAAGATCCATAACAGTAGTCTGATTCATCTAAGACAGGCAACATTGAACAGCAGAATGAACAGTGGACCGAGGAGAAAGAAACTCATTAGTCCCAGCACCACAAGAAACTTGCTAGTTAAACTTAGCAGCTAAGAGGGGTAGGGTAAAGAGCAGGAGCTTTGTAGACAGACAGACTTGGGTATTAATTGTATTTCCACCACTTAATAGTTGCAAGACCATGTGGAAAAGTAACTAATATTCTCTGAATACATATTCTATGCGAGTCACTGTATTAGGTATTAGTTATCTAGTGCTGCTACAACAGCAATGCCACAAGTGGGTGCCTTTAACAAACAGAAATTTATTTTCTCACAGTTGAGGAGGCTAGAAGTATGAATTCAGGGTGCCGGCTCTAGGGGAAGGCTTTCTCTGTGGGTCGGCTCTAGGGGAAGGTCCCTGTTTCTTCAATTTGTTTCCTGGTTCCTTGGAGATCTCCACATGGCTTGGCATTAATCTTCTCCCATCTCTGCTCTGCTCACTTGTTTAATCTCTTTTATATCTCAAAAGAGATGGACTCAAGATACACCCTACACGAATCCTGACTCATTAACATAACAAAGACAAACCATTCCCAAATGTGATTATAACCACAGGCATAGAGGTTAGGATTTACAACACATATTTTTGGGAGACATAATTTAATCCATAACATTCCACCCTTTGGCCCTCAAAAATTCATGTCCCTGTGACATGCAAAACACATTTCACCCCATCACAACATTCCAAAAGTCTTAAATCAACTCCAAAATCTCATCTTCTGAATCATCTAACTCAAATATGGGTGAGACTTTAGGCAAATTCCATCCTGGGGAAAAATTCTTCTTCACCTGTGAACCTGTGAAATCTAGGATACAAGTTATCTGTTTCCAAAGTACAATGATGGAACAGGTACAAGGTAGGCATTTCCACTGCAAACAGGAAAAACTGGAGGGAAGGAAGGGATAACAGGCACCAAGCAAGTCCAAACCCAGCAGAATGATTTACATTAGCTCCAAAGGCTTGAAAATAATCCTTAATTCTTTGGAACATCTGTGCAATGGCCCCAACCTCCAGACTCTGGATGTTGGTCACGCCCTCTGAATTCTGTGTGGAGGCCCCTCACCCCTGGGCTTCAGCTCCACCTTCCAGGCCCTCTAGGATAGCAACTCTGCTCCCTTGGCTTCAGATGGCCTCATTCTCCTAGTCCATTTGAGTAACAACTTCACCCCTTTGGCCTCAGCAGGCCCCTCCTTCTGTCCCTTGGGCATGGCAGCCCTACCCCCTCAGCTTTGGATTGCCACCCCATCACCCTGGCACATGTTAACAGCAGCCCCACACTCCATAACCAAAGATCCAACTCTTTGAAACCTAGGATGCTGTAGCCCCACCCTTTAAGATCCAGGAGACCATGGCCCCACCCATTGAAACCAAGAAGGCCCTGCTTCCTGTGCTCTTTCCAACAGTTCTGCTGATCTCCAAGCTGCTCCAGGGATGGTATTTTTCTTTTCTTGGAGGACAACAGCTCCTTTGGTCTGTTTCCTGCCTGTAGAATTCCAAGAAGCAGACAGTGTTCTTTCCTTTCTTTCTCTGTCCCCTTCAGTCTGAGCTGATAGGTTTTCTGCTGTGGTAGTTGGTTAGATCCATTAGTCACAGGCTTAACCTCTTTAACAAAAGATTGCGTAGCCACGTCCTTTGTGAACATTCTAGGACACATGTCCTTAGTTTGTATGACTGAATTTTCCAAATCTTTAAGTTCTGTTTTCATTTTACACAGTTCATTTTTAAGTCCATCTCTTTCCTCTCACATTTTACTATAAGTTGCAAGGAGAAACCACACAGCCCCTTTAAGATCTTGCTTAGAAATCTCATCAGCCAAATACCCAAGTTCATCATTTACAAGTTCTACCTTCTACCAAACATTTGAATATAATTCAGACAAGTTCTTTACCACTGCATAAAAAGCACTGCCCTTCCTCCATTGTCCAATCACATATCCATCATTTTCTTTTAAAGCCTCACCAGAAGCACATGTAATGTCCATATTTCTAGCAACATTCTGTTGCTACCACCATATGTATTCTCTAAGATGACAGAGACTTTCTCTATAGCATTCCTTACTTCCTCTTAAGTCCTTACCTGAATTACCTTTGACGTCCACAATTCTACCAACAGTCTCTTCAAAGCAATCTAGGCTTTTGCTATTAGGCATCTTAAAGCTCATTCAGCCTCCTGTACACATTACTCAATTCCAAAACCAAGTCCACATTTTAGGTATGTTACAGCAGCTCCCCCCTCTTCTGGCACCAAATTCTATCTTAGTTCTCTAGCACTGCTACAACAGAAATACCACAAGTGGGTAGCTTTAACAAACAGAAATTTATTTTCTTACAGTTTAGGAGGCTAGAAGTCCAAATTCCAGGCACTGGCTCTAGGGGAAAGCTTTCTATCTGTGTAAGCTCTGGGGGAAGTTCCTTATTTCTTCAGCTTGTTTCCTGGTTCCCTGGAGATCACTATGTGGCTTGGCATCAGTCTTCCCACTCTCTGCTCTTCTTACTGGTTTAATCTCTATTATATCTCAAAAGACATTGACTCAAGATACACCCTACACTAATCCTGCCTCATTAACATAACAAAGACAATGCATTCTCAAATGGGATTATAACCACAGGCATAGAGGTTACGGTTCACAACACATATTTTTGGAGGACATAATTCAATCCATAACAAGTATATTATGTACATTTACATTATTTTAATTCCCTCAACAAAGGAACAAGTTAGGAGGTATAATCACTGTTTTTCAAGTAAGGAAACTGACATGTAAAAAGTTTAATTAAATTTCCAGTAATAGCAGAGCTAAGATTCAAACAAGTTTGTCTGACTTCAAAGCCCATGCTAAATTTTGTAAGTATCTTTGAACCTCAATTATCTTCTCTATAAAGTGGGGATATAAATACTTACTTTGCCAGTTTGTGGAACAGACCTCAAATTCTTAAAAAGTCTGGACTTTCTGGACCAGCTGAGACTAAAGGACTTCCTGAGACTACTGCCCTGAGATACTCTTTCAACCTTGAACCAAAACTATTCCCTGAAGTCACTTTTTAAGTAAATAACAGATTGGGTCATAAAATAAAGAATATCACCCATGACTACTATACTCCTTTTGAAAAAATCATCTATAAGAGACCAAATGGTCAACAATTACTTGAAAGCAAAGATGAGAAGGTAATGGGGCAAGGAAACTATATTACCAGAAACAGAACAACCAGAACAGAAATAATGAAAATGTTGACATATTATGAAAAATATAACCAATGTTATTGAACAATCTGTGTGCAAATTGTTAAATGGGAACCTAATTTGCAGTGTAAACATTCACCAAAAACACAATAAAATATTATTTTTTTAAAAAATGGCATTTACCTTTCAGTACGTGCTAAAAAAAATAAGTTTATACATACACCATTATAGCACAGACAACAGTTGCAAATAAAGAAGAAGAAAAGGAAATTTCAGTATGTCATTTAAGTGAATGATGGCAGGCAGGCTTTTATACCAGTTTAAATGAAGCTCAGAAGGTAGTTAATAGAACAATTAAAAACAACACAGAAATGAAATAAGAATCTATCTCAAAGCATTAGAAGTATTGATTTCTTTCACATATTTAATGATAACAAGGAGAATGAAAAACTGTTCAAAAAGGCAATTGCATTGTGCAGAAAAATTCTGTTAAAGTACATTTATCTTGAAAACAACTTTCCACTGAAACAACATGGAAAGACACAACTATCATTAACTTTTATTTCCTACATTAATCCAACATGAAATCAGATCAAATTAATTCAAGAAGTCCTGTGGAAAGAGCCCATAATATACCATGATCTTGCATTATGTCAGAGAGTGGTAATATGATCTATCTTGGATTGGCCCTCAATTTTCACAGAATAGGTCAAAGATATCCTAAAGGTTCAGTTGGAAGCAAATCAAGTTACCACTTTAGAAAACAGAATCATGAATGTAAAACAAATGTTGGGGGGGGGGGGCAGTGGGAAGAATACCTAACAGAGAAACAGAACAGTCTCATGCTGATAAAATTGAGATCTGTAGAAATGTGAAGAGATTGGAGTGGGAGAAGCAGGAAGTAATGTCATAAAGGAAAAGAGCAGTGAATATAGGAGGTTGAGATACAGCAGTTTCAGCTCATCTAGGAGCAGTCAAGAAAAGCACCTGGGAATGGACTTACCAAGATGTTACACCCATTCCCACTTTCCACCATGGTTGCATGTTACCAATCATGTACATTGACAATATACAAAATAAACACCAAACGAAAATCTGACTTATGAAAATTTCATAATTTAATAAGAATATGTTGCAATAATGATAAACATTTGACTCACTGGGAATAATTATTCTTTAAAATTACAGTAAGTCTAGCTCTTCCATCATATCTACCGCATTTAACAATGAAAAGAAAAAAAAAGTCAATGTGACAGTGGACACTGCTCTCTATACAACAAACCTAGGCTGCACTTTATAATCTGTCAGCTTGTCATACTGTAGTGGCTTGTGGGTTTCTATGATGCTGGAAGATATGTCACTGGTATTTCAAATACCAGCAGGGTCACCCATAATGGATGGGTTTTAACAGAACTTCCAGATTAAGACAGACTAGGAAGAAAGGCCTGGCAATCTACTTCCAAAAATTATTCAATGAAAATCCTATAGATCACAACAGAATATTGTCCAGCATAATGCTGCAAGATGAGCCCTGTAAACTGGAAGGCACTCAAGCATACCAGTGATTGTGAACATGGCATAGGTCTGGACGATGTTTTGTTCTGTTGTACATGGGGCTGCCACGAGTTAGAGCTGACTCAGTGGCAACTAACAACAACATACTTCATAATTTATTTGTTTTTACTTACAGAAATAGTACAGATAGTAAGCTTAGCCACTTAAAAAATATAATATACCTTGTTTGGCTAGCTGTCTATAGTATTCTAATATGTACCTTAATACTAACAGTCTTAAGATATTAAAAATAAAATAAAATGTTTCTCAAACTAGGTCAGTTCAGAAAAATAGATTACATAATACATACACTTTAGTATAGTCAAAATATATATTTATTTTGCTAATTAGAACTTGTTCATTACCTAAAAAATTTGATCCATTATAATCAATTCATTGTTAGAGAGAAGGAAGAAAAGGACGGAGGGAAGGGAAGGGAAGAAAAGAGAAAAAAGAAGAAAGAAGGAAGGGAGGGTGGGAATAAACATTAAATTATTTCTCATAAAGTATTATAATTTTCAATAACTTGGCAATTTTTAGAACAGTTCCTTTAAAGATAGAAATTTTTAAGAAGCCGTCTATTGGGTTTAGAAACCTTAAGTTCACCCTTGGTAAGTTATACCTAGAACATCAATTACCCTTCCTCCTCCTCCTTTCCATCTACCCTTTTATCCCTTTCTCCCCTCTCTTCTCCCACTTTTCTTGCTCTCTCCTCCCTCTTCTCTCTCTCTCACACACACACCCCACACACAATGTATTTGATTCAATTATTAGCTAGTCCAAAACGGACACTGCCTAGAGTAATTTGTGTCTATAAATTTAGGTGGGAAGAATTTAAAGACAGAGCAAACTAAATGACTTGAAGAGCCATATCGTTTATTAGCTACATTCACAAAACCACTCTTATTCCAGATAAACCAACTGTGTCAAGTGTGCACAGGTGTGGCTCCAAGATCTCAGAGGGGGCTACTTCCCTCAGTGATAGTATCAGGGTGGGGGAGGTGAGGGTGAATGTGAGGGTAGCTGGGACAATCCCAGTCTTAAATTCCAGTGTACAAAGAACTGTTCTAGGCATTGCCAAGGTTTCATGTATCATTTTCCAACACTACAGGTACTAGCTCAGATGAAACATCTCACTGATTACAATTTTCCTCAATACACCTTCCAAACTCACAGATAGAAAGATTAAACACGTTTTAGGGCCAGGTTGCACTACTTTTGGTCACTGACAATGGTAGGAAATGGCTCAGGATCCAGGAAATTTACCGTTCACCGAGAACTTCAGTTTCAGAGTGTAGCAACTCCAACAACTGGCCAATATTTGGATCTATGCTAGCCCAGTATAGTAAAGTTCAAGGGTGTTCAAATAAATTTTGATTCAAAACTCTCGAGAAAAATTCTTTATAGTTGATCTGATCTTCCATATCACATTTAAAAAAGAAAGTAGTATCGCTAAGAAATTTAAGTACAGATCTAGGCTAATGTGAATCCCCAGGGTCTGACCAATAATAGACCATACTTCAGAAACCCACTGGATATTGATTCATTCCCCGTGATAAAAGTTGTTGGGAGGAGGTGAAGGGAGAAGCTATGGGTTTGCCTCTTTTGGGTAACTTGCCAATTATGCCACTGGATAAGGCATGTATCTAGAAAAATACAACAGTTAACCAAAGTTGTGCTTTACTACAAAAAGTGAAGATTTACATTAGAGTATAAATAAATGTGAAATTTATTTTTTAAATCAAAAGATAAATTGTAAATTTCTAAGTTTGTTCAGGGCAAACAAAATTACTTTGCTATCTCTTGCAACTATGTAATTAGCTTGATAAATATTAAATCCATGGGGAAAAGCTCCACTGTACCGGTTTGTTTGTTTTTTAAAGATTGATTAAAAGTAATTTTTAACGATCTAAGAAAACAAGCTAAAAAAATCCCAAATCTGTGGCGCTGAATATATTCTTATTATAAATGGTGATTTGGACAGCCTGATTTACAAAATCACAAACGTCTATAATTAAATACTATGTTGTTGTTGGTTACCACCGAATTGACGCCAAATTAAATACTATAGTCCTACTTACTTTTTCTTTAGCAAAATATTACTGAATGATGTACCACTGAATAATCATTACCATAGATATTTCCCCAAACCAAAATTTTGCCCTCAAATGGAATACAATTTAAATCATAAATAGCAGAGCCAAAAAAGGGGAGAAACAAATATTATAGAGGAAGCCTCATAGCCCACCTTTCCTCTTGACTGGCATTCTTGGGTCTTTCCACTTCCACAGGATTCAAGATATCTTTTCACGTCTCAGCTTGATCCAGCTGGATTTATGCCAAGAGCCAGGTAACTGTTCCAAACCACTTCACTGTTCAGTTTTGAAATCCAGGCTGAGTCTTCTATTTCACATAAAGAAAATAATAATGTATTTTTTCCTCAGTTAAACTTTTGACACTGCCCACAGGGTTTAGAGAAAAATAACTTCTGAGTTTTTCAAGTTTTCCGATATTTATAAAATATTTATTCTGATTTAAAAAACTGAGAAAAGTATTGTAGACATAGAAAATGTTATTAAAACTCCTCTTCAGGCAGCAACATTTTGGAAGTTCAATGACTAAGTTCAGTTAAGGCACAAACCAAATTTAGACAGATGTTTCATTCTATACATGATCAAGTTCAAAGATGAACTAGTTGATTATAAAGACCCTCAATTCTTTACAGAGAAATTTAACCTTACCCGTCTCCCTCCCCCGCCAAAAAAAAAAACACTGGTGTCTAAAAAGGTAGGTGAGTTTGAACAGTTCGCTGGGGCTAAACAAACTGGAAGGCCCCTTTCTGTTTACTGGACCAGAAGTTCCGGATCTCACCCCCTCAGTCAGACAGGATCCAGCTTGCTGTCACTTTCATTTTTTTCTTCTGTGCTCTGCAAGCCCCCCACGGCTTGTTCTTTAATGCCCCTCTGATTCTGATCCTCCCATGTATTAACCGAGAGGATTGAAAAGAAGGAAAGCAATCCCTTGGCATAGAGACATTAAAGTGACAGTGCTACTCAATGGGCACTTGATGCAGGATGAGTTGGCGAAGCAGATTTCTTCACACTGGAGTCATTCACATCATGCCATCTCTTCGCATCCAAACAGCTACCTATCCGGCAAGGAAAAACACAGACTGTTCGTCAGGAGAAGCCAAACCTTCCCCCGAAAGGTGTTTTCAGAGACGCTGTAGTTGTATTAGGCATGTAAGCATAAGCTATGCAAACGGTCCGCGATTTCCTAAATGAGAGTTCAGCTGCTTGCCTTCCACATCCACTCTTTCTCTTAATCTTTTTCCAAACTACCCACCTTCCTTTTGCAAAAAAAAAAAAAAAAGAGAGAAGAAATCTCTCTGCCACCGCTGCCACCCCGGCCCACACCCCGTTCTTATATAGAAGAGCACTGAAATGTTCTGCACCCTCCACGCGATGAAGTGTTTCCTCAGGCAGGAGGAACAGCAGCACTAAATATTATATAACTCTCGAATTTGGCTTTAAGACATGGAGTCTGGAGGGTCGGGGGTTGCTGGTCTGGGAGATACTGCGTGCCCAAAAGAGCGCCTGGCCTCCTCACAGCGCTCCCCAACCCGAAACACCGGCTGACAAGGGGGTCTTCTGGAGTAGGGGAGCGGGGGGTGCCAAATTTCTCTCTGGTTCCTTCCCAAGCGGGGCGAGAGAATGGAATGTGAGGGGACTAAAGAACGGGGAAAGGAGTCAGACGGCTGCGAGGGGAGGAAGCTAGTAAGGGGTACTCTGGCGGCCCCGGGTGGCCGGTGAGGGTTCTAGAGACGAGGTGCCCGAGAAGCCGGAGCCTTAACACAAGGACCAGGCCATAGGGAACGAATTTCCTCAGAGACTGAAAGGGGCAAAGAGCTCGACCCCAGCTAATGGAGCGCTCCTGAAGTGAGGACGGCGGGCAGCAACATGCACAGGTTCGGCTAACTCCACTCTCCCCTCAGGATAAGAGGAGAAAACACCACCGGGCTGACAAAGGGCCGGGGATGGAATGCGGGACTAGCAGAAGGGCGGGCTCACTATCGAAGCCAATGAGTGGCCGTAAATTCTAGACGCCATGGAGGGCGCGGCTTTCGACTGGGTGGGGGCGGACCCAGGCTGAGAGCAAGAGGCGTGAGCCTGCACCACTTCCCGCCCAGGGTGTTCTGGGCGCGGGTCCACCCATGGGTCACGTGAGCCGCCAAAATGGCGGCGCTCGGGCGGGCAGCTGGGTCTCAGCTGGGGGATGTAAGTGTGGTGCCGGTGGGAGCTGGGGAAGCGCCCAAGGTAGGCGGAAATCCAGAGTGGTGTGGGTCGTGACTCTGGGGACTCTCCTGAGATGATGCACGTAAAGGGGATTTGAAAAACAAGAACAGCTCCAAGTCCACGCAGGGTGCAACCAATTATGCTCCTAGTTCCTATTGGAAAGAGTCCGAGAGACTACCAGTAAACCAGCTGCCTATAGAATGGATTCCTACACGTGACAATCCCATATTTGTCAGAGTAGAGCTGTGTTCCATAGGATTTTCAATGGCAGATTTTTCAGAAGTAGATTGTCAGGCCTTTCTCCCGAGGCACCTTGAACTTCAAACCGTTTGTTTTCCCCACCCAGGGACTTTGGAGGGAAGACATAAAGTCTAGTCCTGATGGTCTGCAGCTTGTTTTCTCTTGCCTCTGGGCCTTTGTACCCTTCTTTCCTTTAACCCTGGTGGTGTAGTCGTTAACCAGTAGACTGCTAATCTAAGGGTTGGAGATTGGAACCCACCAGCAGCTCTGCAAGAGAAAGATGTGGTAGTCTTTTTTCATGAAGACCATAGCCTTGGAAACCTTATGGGGCAGTTTTACTCCGTCTTGTAGGGGTGCTATGTGTCTGAATCCTGTCTACTGCAGTGGGTTTGGTTTTGGAATAGTCCCTGCCCCTTTTCTCCAGACTAACCTCCCTCAATTCTTCTCTCCCGACCTAACCCTTCCCCCTCCCCCAATTCTGGGATCCTTGCCAAAATAACCTTTCCTCCAGGAAACCTTCGCCCTTGGTAGGTTAAGTAGACCTTTTTTGTTTGATTGTTTATGGCAACCTCATTCTGCATTTTAATTGTCTGCTTTTTTTGTCCTGATTTCCGCTATTGGTGGGCTCCTAAGGACATGACTATTATTTGATTATCCAGGTGTCTGTCATGTGTGTGTCATATACCAGGTGTTCCATAAATGATGAGTGAATGTTAAATAAAATTCTGAAGGTCAGATGAAATAATACACATAAAAAGCACTACAAAAACCGTAAAAAGCATTGCAGACTATCCCAGTTGCTGTGAGTCATTCTGACTCATAAGCGCACTTGTGTAAGTGTGGTGGCCAGTTGAGTGACTTGGACTAGCTCATTTTTAGATAAAATGTTGATTAGAGCAAAATCTTTACATTTCAATTCTTGTAAAAGTCTTTCTGAAAATTACCGGTCTATTTTTTTTTTTTGCTTTCCCGAGTGTAATGAAGACAATGTTTTGTATTGACAATGTCTTGCAAAGAACTAGGCACTCAATAAATATTTGTTCTGTTTCAGTATTTTAGGATCATAATCTTGGTATCTCTTTTCTCTGTTCAGAGCTGGCCGTATAAACTGAATAGGAGATTGTTGTAAGGTATTGCCTGAAGTTTTTTTGTAAGGGATGGAGAATTTCCATGTAGTGGCCAACAATAAAACAAAAATGTATCCAAGGTGTCTGGTAAATCATCACGGTACTGACATTTGCCTTTCTAGTACATTAAACAGGTTGGATACTAAGAGTTTGGCTGCTAACCAAAAGGTTAGCAGTTCAAATCCACCAGCTGCTCCTTGGAAACCCTATGGGGCAGTTCTACTCTGTCCTATAGGGTCGCTATGAGTTGGAATCGATTTCGATGGCAACAGGTTTTGTTTTGTTTTTTGTAGACATTACTATCTTTTCCTTTCCATTTTCAATTCGGATATCAGAGAGAGGCAAAATCTTAACTATAAACCAAAAAAAAAAAAACCCATTGCTGTCAAGTCGATTCTGACTCATGGTGACCCTGTACAATAGAATAGGGCTACCCCATAGGGTTTCCAAGGAGCAGCTGGTGAATTCGAACTGAAGACCTTTTGGTTAGCAGCCTGAGCTCTTAACCACTGCACCACCATAGCTCCCACAGTGAAAGAAACTGGTCCATTATTACTCAGTGTGTAAAACCGTAAGAACGTTCAGAGGCGCCCATACCTTCATTTTGATGCTATGGATGGCCTTCAGTAGTTAGGATGTTGGAACAGATCACACATTCAGCAAACATGTATTTTAGTGATGTTGAAAATGTGTCCATTGACCACTGGCATCAGAAGCACTTGAGGTGCTATTAATGCAGATTTCTAGGACTCACCCCATTCCTATTGAATCTATCTCCAGAGGGAGCTCAAGAGACTGCATTTCAAACAAACTCCCCACTGAAGGTTGAGAGCCACTGACTTCGTATCTTCTGTGCTCATTGTGCATCCAGCCTAGTTGCTGTCCATTTAGTTCTGACTCATGGCAATCTCACCTGTATCAGAGTAGAACTGTGCTCCATAGGGTTTTCAATGTCTGATTTTTTGAAAGTACATTGTCGAACCTTTCTTCAGGGGTACATCTGGGTGGACTTGAATCGCCAGCCTTTCAGTTAGCAGCTGAGCACATTAACCATTTTTGCACCACTCAGGGATTCCTCATTGTGCTTGTTAGTTACCATCCAGTTGATTCCAGCTCATGGAACCTCCATGTATGCAGAGTACAGCTACAGTCCATCGGGTTTTCAAGGCTGTGACCTTTCAGAAGCAGATCGCCAGGCCTTACTTTTAAGGCATCTCTGGATGGGTTTGAACCATTAATCTTTCAGTTATCTTAACCATTTGCTCCACCCAGGGACTCCTTGTTGTGCCTAATCCACTCTAATTCTCTTGCCCAGGACTTCTGAAATTTGAGATTAAGTATATGCCCTTGACTATAAAAGTTGTTAAAACGTAGATTGATGTAAATTTGTGAATGGACCGTAGATTTTTATTTATTCACTGGCTGATATGGAGGATATAAGAAAAAATAGGGAGAGGAAAAAGCACTGAATTTTGCATCGAGACTTTCCATTTACCAATATAATATGTAAACATTTGCAACCACAAGTTAGGATTTGCTAAAAATGTCATGTTTCTTCATTTAAATGAAATTAAACACAACTCTTGAATCCCCTAATGCCAGAGTGGTAGAAGATTTAACAGATATTATTAGGACTTTCACAAAGGTCCTAGAGTCTAACCCAGAGCAAAACATTCATAAGAGCCCCTTTCTGAGGCTCTTTTTTTATTTTTAACCTCACCATTTTCTGTTAAAAGATGCTACTGGCCACATCCTCATGGCCTCCTGAAGTTGGCAACTGTCTATTCACATATCAAACTTGGGGCACAGGAACCTTGCAGCCCTGGATCCTAGTGCCATGGATCCAGGCTCTGTTCTGCCACATAGCTATTTCCTGCAAAGGCTTCTGCCCCAGGTGCAACTAGGTTGCTAGATGTACAGCTTCTATAATCTAAGCCATGATCCACTGCCCCTTCCCAACCTAGAGCAGTATTCCTCTTTGTGATTTTCTCTCACTACTCTCTAAAATAATCCCTGCTTTCCCCTGCCTCTCCAGGAAACTCAACATAATCTCCAAAATGAGCTCAAGCTTTCATGAGAGTCAGAGGATAGAGACAGTTGTCAACAAGCAGCTACTGATTTCCACCTTGTCATGCCCCAGCTAAAATCCTGGAGCAGGGAGAACTATAAAGGGCCTGGCTACCTACTTGGAGTGGGGAGAGGGGAAACCTGTAAGGAGGGAAAAAAAACAGTATTTCAGTAAATGATCCCTCTACACTAAGTCCTAATGCACTTCAACCTTTCTGAGCCTCAGTTTTCTCATCTATAAGAGTAGAGGATTATTACCCTACCAAATTCTCAAAGTTATTGTGTGAATCAAAAAAAGCCATGTCTAACAGCGAATAAGAGCTCAGTAAATGTTAAGTGAATCATTAACATAAATGCGTGAAAGCGTGTGACAGAGTTCCTGTCAAGTTGTTGTTAGGTGCCATGGAATCGGTTCCGACTCACAGCAGCGCTGTGCCCAACAGAACGAAACACTGCCTGGTCCTGAGCCACCCTTATAATCATTGTCACAGTACTAGACTCTGAATGTTTTTTTATCAATCTGTAAAATGTGTAAGGTTTTAGTTAATACTAATATCGTTGACTATTATGGTTTTGGAATTTTGTGTTTTCCAGGACACCCAGATGACAACATATACTCATGGTCAGCCCGTTTCTTCTGTAGAAGATGCAAAATTCAGAAGACCAATGGTCACTGAAATTATGGAAAAAAAATTTGAATATCTTAGAAAAGAAAAGTAAGAGACACACCCAGACTTGAAAAATCAGTACCTACTTACCGATCTTCTGTATTGCTCTTGTTCCTGAGGAGCATCTAAGATCCTATAGTGCTAACTTCCTTGAGTTGGCTATGAAGAAAGTTACTGTTAAAAAAAAAGAACTGGAGGGAAACATGGACAGATGAAAATAGTGGTTTGTTAGAACTCTGGAATTGTGGATAATTTCTTTTGCTTCTTAAAAAATTTCCAAAAAAAATTGTTGAAACATTATTTGAGGAATAAATATTTTTAATTAAAAGTAGGAGAAAACCATTGGGGGGGGTATTTATATTTAACTCCTGATCAATTCTAATTAATTAAAATCAGTTCTGGATTGATTACCACAGCCTTAGTACTGGGTACAGCAAAAAAGAAATACAGATTCCGTGATGAACATACAGACTCACATACCAGTTTGACTTTTAAATTAATAAAGCTCAAAAATAAAATCAAGTGACAGTTGATCCTAGATCTTAGAAGTTTCTGAATTTAGGTATGAGTCAGAAAAAGTAAAACGAGGTCTATCAGATCTCTTTGGATGAAGTTTTAGAAATCCTGGAAAAAATATTTTAAATGTATCTGGACTCACTAAGAAATAGCTCTTTTCTAGAAGGCCTAACCAAATGTGAATAGCTTTTCTTCTGATGATCTTAAGCAAATTAATTATGTTAGAAGCAGGAGCAATAGCCTTGGATTTAAGCATCTCATAAAATTTGGCTACGTTACAACTTATTTAGGTCCCTGGTTCGCACTTGACTACTGGTTTGAACCCATCCAGCAGCACCATGGAAGAAAGGCCTTGCGATCTGCTTCAATAAATATTATAGTCAAGAAAACCCTGTAGAGCAGCAGTTCTACCTGTAACGCATGGGGTTGCCATGACTCAGAATCGACGGTAACCAAGAACAACAACAGAATTTACTTGTGGCTGTATTTGTTGTTCGCAGCCGTGGAGTCGGCCCCTGACTCACGGTGACTGCACAACTGAATGAAGTGCGTCCTGGTCCTGTGCCATTCCCATGATCAGTTACAGATTGGACCATTGTGACCCACAGGGTTTTCACTGGCTGATTTTCAGAAGTAGATCACCAGTCCTTTCTTCCTAGTCCATCTTAGGAAGCTCTGCTGAAAGCTTTTCAGCTTCATAGCAACACACAAGTCTCTACTGACAGATGAATGGTGGCTGAACAGGAGGTGTGTTGGCTGTAAATCCAACCCAGATCTCCTGCACGTAAGATGAGAATTTTACCTCCAAGTCACCAATGTGTTGACCCAAACTTATCCTCCGTGAAAGCTCCATTTCAGAATGACCTTAAATAATCTCAGAAAGAGAGTTACATCTTCTCATTAGGATGCAGGCTCCATGAGGGCAGGAACTTTTTTTCTTCTTTTGTTCACTGCCCCATTCTCAGCACTTAGGAAATACCTTTCACATAATAAGCGCTCAAGATATACTTAATACTGAGTAAATATGTAATAACAAATGACCAAGAAAAAGATGCAACCACTAGGAGAATATTATGATGAATTTAATTTTTCCTGTTTTATTTTTCTTAGTAAGAGCTTAAATATATATGGATCACTGTTCTATGGAACAACAGCTGGTTTCTCTGGAATGTTGGCAAACTTCATTTTCAGATACTGCTTCAAGGTTAAACATGACACTTTGAAGACATATGCATCATTGACTACACTTCCGTTTTTATCTACTGTAGTTACTTACAAACTCTTTGTAACTGATGCTTTGTATTCAGGTAATTTTAAATTTACTAATGTTTAATGTGGTTATGTCTCAGTAAAGTTATTAAATACAGTGAAACCTGTGAGAGCTGGAAGTTGATAGGACTGCCTTGTTTTTCCAGATCTCAAAGTTTTCTGCCTTTGACAAGGTGCAGTCTTATCACTTTTCTGTCCTCTGTATTAGCGGAAACTGTTTTCGTTTTCCTTCTCTGGCAGGTTTCTGCCTTACACTGGTTCCAGCTTTCACAGGTTTTACTGTCTATACTGTCCCTACTGCTGATAATAATCACTTAGATTTGTATATTGCTTTACCACTTACAAAATACTTTAACATATATTATCCTACTTGACCTTCACAATAATCCTCCCGATCAGGTAAGACAAGTAATATTGTGCATTTTTTTAACAGATTTTTACAATCAAGCAAGCATGTTCCAATACACTAAGAAGCAACATAACATACTGGGAAAAGGGCAGGTTTTGGTGTACTACACACATGGCTTCTCATTCTGCTTCCCACCACTTAAGTTTTGTGACATTAGCCAAGTCACTTAATCTTTGAGCCTCAATTGTCTTATCTGTCAATGAGAACTAATAGTACTTCCTCACAGTATTGGGAGAATTAAGAGATGCTGTGCATTAAATGCCTAACACTATCTGGCATAATTATGGGGTTCTAATAAATGTTATTTCCTACCTCTTTCTCTTGTGTTTCACAACTAGTAATTGATGGAGACTTTGACCCCTGTCATTCTTCAGGTCCCTGATTAAATATCTCTTCCTCAGGGAAACCTTCTCTGATTCCCTCAGTATAGGCGAGGTTTCTAGATACACTCTCTATACAACCTTCAGTGCTCTGTGCACACTTATAGTTACTTATTTAACTATTTGTTTACTGTTTTCCTTCCCTGGTAGACACCTAGCACCCAGCACATGCTGGACACATAGCAGGCAATAAAACGTATTAATCTAGAATTCAGATGTCTGGACTGCTACTTTAGTATTCTTTCATTATCATATTGCTTTTGCAACAACCAAATATTTAAGAAGTAATTCTCCTTAGGATAGAGTCTAATAAAAACATACTAAAAACTTGATGCATTTAGCCCATTATGTACCATAGACTTTAAATTTCCTGTATTCTTTTTGCTGTTTAACCGGGGTTAAAGACGATGCAGATAACTACTATATGCGGCACAAGACTGTCATTATAATTCTTAACCTGAGTTTTAAAAGAAGACCAAATTTACTTTTTGTTTTCCAGGTAATATAAGCCAGGAGAATTGTGTTGTGAGAAGTACACTGGTTGGCTTAGTATGCGGTGTTTTATATCCCAGTGCTTTGGCCTTTTCTAAAAATGGACGTCTGGCAGTCAAGTAAGTCTGTCCTGTTCATCTTTCTCTCTGTCTCTCTCTCACTTCCCCATGCCCGTCTGCCTCTTTCTCCTCTTTCCTCTCTACTCTCCCACTTCCTCTCTCTTTTCCCTTCCTTACCTGCCTTCTTTGCTCTCTCTGTTCCTTTCTTCTTTCTTTTTATTTTAGGTTAATAAACTCCTTTATTCATTAGCTATCAATAACATATTTTAACTAAAATATAATAGTTTTAATATTTCAAATAGCTAACTTTGAACTTTTTTACTACCTACATGATACACCTAGAGTGGTGTTAATCGTCAGTTCAGGAGAACTCAGCGAACTTTTTGTAGAATATATATCCAGGAAAAGTGATAAAACTCCTCTTCTTTTTTAGGCATCATACTGTTCCACTGCCACCAAAAGGAAAGGTTTTATTTCATTGGCTGCTACTTTGTCAAAGAGAGGTGAAAGCAATGGCAGTTCCTCTAATCCTTCAAATGCTTATTGGAATATTTAATGGTCTGCAGCATTATGCAGTATTTGAAGGTACTCTGGAGAAGACTGTACATGAAGATTAACCAACGAATGGATGGATGCTAAAATCAGCAGAATGGATTTATTTATGAGGACTTAGGCATTGCTGAGTTAAAAGTAACTCTGGACAGGCAACTTGTTTCTGTCCATTCTGCCTGGTATGTAGCAGGTACTCAATAAATATTCAGTAATTCCATAAATAAATGTTAAATTTCATCTTTGTTTCCTTGTTGTACATGAAAAATAAGTTTGGGGCCTCAAGGTCTGATCTATACATTTGTATATTAGTTCATTCATCAAACATTTACTGAATACCTGCTGTGCCTCAAGCACTTTGTTACATGCAATAAGAAATGGTCTTTACCCAGAAGGAACTCACAGTATAGAAGAGGAATAAGAAACATAGTGTGAGAGGGCTGAGAAGTATACACATCATTTTGTAGGGGTATTGAGAATGTGGTTATTAACTACTTAGGCAGAAGGGGAGGCTATGGGAGAAAAAAAGTGACTTATGAGCTAAATTTTGAAGGAATTAGAAGTTCATAGGAAAGCAAGGGATGGAAATGACATACAGCCCATTCCTCTACAGTAACTCTGTGATTCTAGCTTCTACAAATTGTTTTTATTGTACTATTAAAAAAATATATATATCAAGAGTCCATTTGTCATGCATTAATAGTAACTCTGTGATTCTAGCTTCTACAAATTGTTTTTATTGTACTATTTAAAAAAAATTATCAAGAGTCTATTTGTCATGCATTAAGATAGGCACCAGGGATATAAAGAATTAGTCCCTCCCCTCAGGAAGCTTAAAATCTAAATAAAGAGCTCACAGTATGCTTCTTAAGAGTCTACCGTGTCATCCCTGAGCTACATACTAGTTCAGGAAACGAACACTGACAATAAAAATAAGTTACAGAGTGGAACCTCAGAGCTTTTTCTCCCTGCCCTAACCATATTCACCTTGAGATTAGACTTGCTCCTCTGAGGCCCCAAGCAATTCAAAGCAGAGGTGGAAGTCTTAACAAGGTCTTTAAGACATCACAGATAACATGAGCTGAAAAACATGCACTCTTGCTAATCAAAACAATGGCTAGCTAGCAGTCCAGCTCTGTGTTCTCAGAACAATTCATGATACTCGAAACCTTTTCAGGAGGAAAGGGCAGGTGATGGCAGAAGCCAAGTCAGATAACTAGACTGATCGTTTTCATATTTTAACTCCTTAAGAAATTATGACACTGAGTACATGTATATGTTCTTGTGAGATACTCAAATGATCCAGAAGTAGATAGAGCAAGACTTTAGTTTTCTCTTTACTCTTACTACGTTTTATTTCTACTCCATCCTCCAGAAGTAACCACTGTCAAGTTAGCATGCCTCATTCCTTATTCTTTCATTGAATATACATACTGATAAGTGTTCATATAGACTCGTTTTTACATAAATGAGATCATTTATGCATATTCTGGAAATTAATTTTTCACTTCCCCATGTGTCTTGGAAACCTTTCAAGTCATTACACATAGGTCTACCACGTTCTTTGTAGTGACTGTATACATTCTTGGTGATTCTGGTATCTACATAGGTGATGCAACACCCTGGACTCTATACTACCTCAGGCATTTATTCCCATAGTCATACCCTGGACCTGAGCTGTCCAATATAGTACCCACTAGCCACATGCAGCCAGTGAGGATTTGAAAAGTAGCTAGTCTAAAATGTGCTGCAAGTATAAAATGCACAGCAGGTTTTGAAGATTCAATGGAAATATCTTCATTAATAATCAACCTTTTGTAATACATATTGAAATGTTAACTATTCTAAATACATGGAGTTAAATAAGGTATGTTAAGTTCACCTGTTTCCTTTAACTTTTTTAATATGGCTACTAGGAAATTTGGGACCCCGGTGGTACAGTGGTTAAGCGTTTGCCTGCTAACCAAGTTCAGCAGTTCGAATCCACCAGCCACTCCTTGGAAACCCTATGGGGCAGTTCTACTCTGTCCTATAGGGTCGCTATGAGTCAGAATCGATAGCAATGAGTAACTAGGAAATTTTAAATTATATACGATTCATATTTCTTTTAGACTATGCTGCCCTAAAAAAAATTATCAATAAATCAAATTCTCCACATTCTCTATTTCTTACTGTCTTTGCAGATGTAATTAGTTAACATGAGGTCATACTGGAGTCGAAGAAGTTGAGTTTTTTTATGTGGAGACACCTAATATCCCTGTCTCTAGTTATCTCCTCCTTTTTTTTTTTACTGTAGCACATGAATCTTATCAGTAGTCCATAACCAATATGAGTGGTGTCAGAAAAAAAAAAAAGAGAGAGACATACAGGGAAAACAGCCATGTGAAGACAGAGCCAGAGATTGGAATTACTGCTGCCATGAACTAATGGACACCTGGGGCTACCAGAAGCTGGTAGCCACAAGAAAGGACATTTCCCTAGAGCCTTCAGAGTCAGCATGACCTTATCAACAACCTGAATTTGGACTTCTAGCCTCCAGAACTGTGAGACAATAAATTTCTGTTGTTTTAAGCCACATAGTTTGTAGTAATTTCTAGCAGCCCTATGGAACTAATACAGTCATCTTGTGGCTTCATTGTCTCTAATGAGAAATCACTTATTATTCTTAATCACTTCCCTGTATGTAATGTGTTCTTCCTCGTATCCTCTGTTTTCAGACAAGATCCATCTGACATCAGCAGTGATACTCCTCATTCCACATTCTCATCAGAATTAGGCCTGAACTTGTGGCAGCTCCCTGTCAATGTACTGTTGCAACCATTTTTTAATTATCTTCACTAAAATTTTACTTCCATATCGTATTAATGATATTATTGGCTAATTCTGTTAAATCACCTTTCTTTGGTATAGGCACAAATACGGATCTCTTCCAATAAGCAGACATCAGATGGATCTTGGCTGAAAACAGGGAATACCAGAAAGATGTTTACCTGTGTTTTATTGACTATGCAAAGGCTATGTGGATCATAACAAATCATGGATAATATTGCGAAGAATGGGAATTCCAGAACACTTAATTGTGTTCATGCAGAACCTGTACATAGACCAAGAGGCAGTCGTTCAAACAAAACTAGGGGATACTGGATTGGCAAGGAGGAAGTAAAGTTATCACTATTTGCAGATGACCTGATCTTATACACAGAAAACCCTAAGGAATCCTCCAGAAAACTACTGAAACTAATAGAAGAGTTTGGAAGAGTCTCAGGTTATAAAATAAACATACAAAAATCACTTGGATTCCTCTACATCAACAAAAAGAACACCGAAGAGGAAATAACCAAATCAATACCATTCACAGTAGCCCCCAAGACGATAAAATACTTAGGAATAAATCTTACCAAGGATGTAAAAGACCTATACAAAGAAAACTACAAAGCTCTACTACAAGAAATTGAAAAGGACATACTTAAGTGAAAAAACATACCTTGCTCATGGATAGGAAGACTTAACATAGTAAAAATGTCTATTCTACCAAAAGCCATCTATACATATAATGCACTTCCGATCCAAATTCCAATGTCATATTTTAAGGGGATAGAGAAACAAATCACCAATTTCATATGGAAGGGAAAGAAGCCCCGGATAAGCAAAGCATTACTGAAAAAGAAGAAGAAAGTGGGAGGCCTCACTCTACCTGATTTCAGAAGCTATTATACAGCCACCGTAGTCAAAACAGCCTGGTACTGGTACAACAACAGGCACATAGACCAATGGAACAGAATTGAGAACCCAGATATAAATCCATCCACGTATGAGCAGCTGATATTTGACAAAGGACCAGTGTCAGTTAATTGGGGAAAAGATAGTCTTTTTAACAAATGGTGCTGGCGTAACTGGATATCCATTTGCAAAAAAATGAAACAGGACCCATACCTCACACCATGCACAAAAACTAACTCCAAGTGGATCAAAGACCTAAACATAAAGACTAAAACAATAAAGATCATGGAAGAAAAAATTGGGACAACCCTAGGAGCCCTAATACAAGGCATAAACAAAATACAAAACATTGCCAAAAATGATGAAGAGAAACCCGATAACTGGGAGCTCCTAAAAACCAAACACCTATGCTCATCTAAAGACTTCACCAAAAGAGTAAAAAGACCACCTACAGACTGGGAAAGAATTTTCAGCTATGACATCTCAGACCAGCGCCTGATCTCTAAAATCTACATGATTCTGTCAAAACTCAACCACAAAAAGACAAACAACCCAATCAAGAAGTGGGCAAAGGATATGAACACACATTTCACTAAAGAAGATATTCAGGCAGCCAACAGATACATGAGAAAATGCTCTCGATCATTAGCCATTAGAAAAATGCAAATTAAAACTACGATGAGATTCCATCTCACACCAACAAGGCTGGCATTAATCCAAAAAACACAAAATAATAAATGTTGGAGAGGCTGCGGAGAGATTGGAACTCTTATACACTGCTGGTGGGAATGTAAAATGGTACAACCACTTTGGAAATCTATCTGGCGTTATCTTAAACAGTTAGAAATAGAACTACCATACAACCCAGAAATCCCACTCCTCGGAATATACCCTAGAGATACAAGAGCCTTCACGCAAACAGATATATGCACACCCATGTTTATTGCAGCTCTGTTTACAATAGCAAAAAGCTGGAAGCAACCAAGGTGTCCATCAACGGATGAATGGGTAAATAAATTGTGGTATATTCACACAATGGAATACTATGCATCGATAAAGAACAGTGACGAATCTCTGAAACATTTCATAACATGGAGGAACCTGGAAGGCATTATGCTGAGCGAAATTAGTCAAAGGCAAAAGGACAAATATTGCATAAGACCACTATTATAAGATCTTGAGAAATAGTAAAAACTGAGAAGAACACATACTTTTGTGGTTACGAAGGGAGGAGGGAGGGAGCGAGGGAGAGGGTTTTTTATTGAGTAATCAGTAGATAAGAACTGCTTTAGGTGAAGGGAAAGACAACACTCAATACATGGAAGGTCAGCTCAATTGGACTGGACCAAAAGCAAAGAAGTTTCCGGGATAAAATGAATGCTTCAAAGGTCAGCGGAGCAAGGGTGGGGGTCTGGGGACTATGGTTTGAGGGGACTTCTAAGTCAATTGGCAAAATAATTCTATTATGAAAACATTCTGCAGCCCACTTTGAAATGTGGCGTCTGGGGTCTTAAATGCTAACAAGAGGCCATCTAAGATGCATCAATTGGTCTCAACCCACCTGGAGCAAAGGAAAATGAAGAACACCAAGGTCACACGACAACTAAGAGCCCAAGAGACAGAAAGGGCCACATGAACCAGAGACCTACATCATCCTGAGACCAGAAGAACTAGTTGGTGCCTGGCCACAATCGATGACTGCCCTGACAGGGAGCACAACAGAGAACTCCTGAGGGAACAGGAGATCAGTGGGATGCAGACCCCAAATTCTCATAGAAAGACCATACTTAATGGTCTGACTGAGACTAGAGGAATCCCAGCGGCCATGGTCCCCAGACCTTCTGTTGGCACAGGACAGGAACCATCCCCGAAGACAACTCATCAGACATGAAAGGGACTGGTCAGCGGGTGGGAGAGAGATGCTGATGAAGAGTGAGCTAATTATATCAGGTGGACACTTGAGATTGTGTTGGCAACTCTTGTCTGGAGGGGGGATGGGAGGATAGAGAGAGAGGGAAGCTGGCAAAATTGTCACGAAAGGAGAGACTGACAGGGTTGACTCAATAGGGGGAGAGCAAGTGGGAGTACGGAGTATGATGTATGTAAACTTATATGTGACAGACTGGATTTGTAAACGTTCACTTGAAGCTTAATAAAAGTTAATTAAAAAAAAAAAAAACTAGGGGATACTGCATTGTGTAAAATCAGGAAAGGTGTGAATCAAGGCTGTATCCTTTCACCATACTTAACCAATCTGTATGCTCAGCAAATAATCCAAGAAAGTGGACTATATGAAAAAGAACACAGCATCAGGATTGGAGGAAGACTCATTAACACCCTGCAATATGTAGATGACACAACCTTGCTTGCTGAAAGTGAAGAGGACTTGAAGCACTTACCAATGAAGATCAAAGACTACACCCTTCAGTATGGATTACACCACAACGTAAAGAAAACAAAAGTCCTCACAACTGGACCAATAAGCAACATCATGATAAATGGAGAAAATACTGAAGTTGTCAAGGATTTCATTTTACTTGGATCCACAATCAATGCCCGTGGAAGCAGTAGTCAGGAAATCAAACTACATATTGCATTGGCCAAATCTGCAAGAGGCCTCTTTAAAAGTGTTGAAAAGCAAAGATGTCACTCTGAAGACTAACGTGTGCCTGACCCAAGCCATGAAATTTTCAGTTGCCGCACATGCATGCAAAAGGTGGACAATGAATAAGGAAGACCAAAGAAGAATTGATGCCTTTGAATGATGGTGTTGGTGAAGAATACTGAATATACTACGGACTACCAGAAGTACAAACAAATCTGTCTTGGAGGAAGTGCAGCCAGAGTGCTTCTTGGAAGCAAGGATGGCGAGACTTCTGCATACTATGGACACGTTATCAGGAGGGACCAGTCCTTGCAGAAGGATGTCGTACTTGGTAAACTAGAAAAACTAGAGGGTCAGCAAAAAAGAGGAAGACCCTCAATGAGATAGAGTGACACAGTGGCTGCAACAATGGGCTCAAACATAGCAACGATTGAGAGGATGGCCCAGGACTGGGCAATATTTAGTTCTGTTGTACATAAGGTTGCTATGAGTCAGAAGCGATTCAATGGCACCTAACAACAACAATGTGTTCTTTATCATTTATCACTATATAGGGTCACTATGAGTCGGAACTGACTTGAAGGCAACAGTTTAATTTTTTTTTTTTTTTTTTTGGTTTTATATGTAAATGTATCTGGCTGCTTTTGAGTTTTTCTATTTTTCACTTTAAGCAGTTTGATTATAATGTTCCTCGGTGTGGTTTTCTTTGTATTTATCCTGCTTGTGGTTGCCTGAAATTCCTAGATCTATGGATTCCTGTTTTTATCAGTTTTGGAAAATTTTTAAGCAATGTTTCCTTAAATATTTTTCCCATTCCATTATCATTCTCCTCTATCCGTGAGATTCTAAGTATGCATGTGAGACTATTTGATATTTTCCCACAGGACACTGATGCTTTGTTAATTTTTTTCCAATCTTTTTCTCTCTGTATACTATAGTTCAAAGGAGCCCTGGTGGTGCCATGGTTAAGCACTTGGCTGCTAACCAAAAGGTCAGTGGTTCGAACCCACCAGACATTCTGTGAGAGAAAGATGTGGCAGTCTGCTGTCATAAAGATTTACAGCCTTGAAAATCCTACGGGGCAATTCTACTCTGTCCTTTAGGGTCGCTATGAATCAGAAGTAACTTGATGGCAGTGGGTTTTTTGGATATGCTTTTTAGTTTAGATAATTTCTACTGCCCCATCTTTAAAATTCATTTAACCTTTCTTTTGCGTTTACTAATCTTCGTTAATCCCATCCAATGAACTTTATATTTTAAAAACTGAATTTTTTAGTTTTTGTTTTTTGGAACTTCCATATCATTTCAGAATTTCATCATGTCTTCATGTAGTATATACATTTTTTTCTACAGATTCTTTAACATAGTTAAGTTTATTTAAAGTCCTTGTCTGCTAAATCCCAACATCTGGGTCATCTCTGCAACTGTTTCTGTTGACTTTTTCTTCCTGTTAACTATTGATCACAAGTTTTGTTTCTTTGCACATCCAGTAGTTTTTATTACATACTGGCTATTGCAGACGATATGTTGTAGCAACTTTGGATTCTTTTATCTCCTCTGAAGAGTGTTGAGTTTTGTTTCATCAAGCAATTAAATTATTGGCAGATCACCTTGAACCTATGGAGACTTGATTTGAGTCTTTTATTGGTTGAATCAATTATATATATATATATATTTTCCCCCTCTCCCTTAATTCTAGGACATATCCCTTAGTCCTTTGGATGTAGTCTTTACTTCTATGTTGTGGCCCTTCTGAGGTTCAATGACATGTTCAAGGTTTTTACCCAGCCCTTATACCTTGGAAAGATTTGCACTCAAAACACAGTTCAGTTCTTCCAGCTGCTGCTTACCACTGGGGTGCTTGTGGTCTCACTCCATGCATGTCCAGTTAGAATGTCAGTCAAGGTATTAAGGGGAATTTCTACACAGATTTTGGGCTTCCCTCACATTTCTGTTACTCCCTCTTTTCCAGAACCCCCTCTCAATTTCCAGTTATTCTGGTATTTCCAAACCCCAGCCTTTTGAGTTTTTAGCCCAAAAAGAATTCTGCTTTATACTGGCACGCTGTTCCCCATGTATCATGCAGACTGGGTAGTACCTTCCGGGAAAAAGCTGGGTAATGTGAACTTCACCAGTATTTTTCCCTTCTTTCAAGAATTGTATCTCCTTCTATGTTTGCATGATTTTGGTTGCTTTCCAGTGTCTTCACAAAATCTCTTTATTATACTTTGCCCATAGTTTATCGTTATTATCCACAATACAGTCTATCTGATATAAGCTACTCCATTATTTCTGGAAACTGAAAGTCCTTTTTATTTCAGATTATCATCTTTGAAAAATGTGTAATATTTTGGATCAACTATTTTCAAGAGATTCATGTGGCATTGAAGCCAGGGCCGTATCCCAGGAATTTTCTTTACCACACAGATGGTACATATGATGCAGTCCAGATGAGAGATGATGTAGGCTTAGAGGCTTAGATGGGGTAGTGAAGATCATGACAAGTAGTCAGATTCTATTTTCTTGGTTTTGGATTAGATATTTTATGGGCCACTATTTTGTTAAAAAATGTACAGACAGGCTCTAAGATGCTAAAATTATTTCTCAGCATTTCTCAAAGCTTTTTATAAAATCCAAACAATTGAATTCATTTTTAGCAACAGAGAAGAATATGCTTTGACAAATTTTCATCCTTCCCTATTTCCAAAAACAAGATTATGGTTATCTGGTGCAAGCTACACAGACACTGTAGATTTGCAGCTACATTCTAGGGAAGCTCCTAGCTTCCTGTAATCCCCCTACCTTCTCTGCACAACCCAAGCTTGACGTGACAAATTTCCATAGCTGCTATGTGGAGATGGTTGAAAAGAGTGGAAGCTTTAAAACCAGTTAGAGTCACCCCCAGTGCGTAGGTGAGAGAGGATTAGTATAAAGGATATTTAGGAGGAAAATCAATAGGGAATACTATAGAGAGACTCAGGTTTCTGGCTTGAGCAAAAAGATGAATGGTGGCACCATGACCTTAGATAAGGAAGAGTAGGGGTCCAGATCTGAGAGGAAGAGGATGGATTTGATTTTATACCTTTGAGTTTAAAATGATTTTTGAGTTTTTTATGTGGAGACACCTAATACTTCTGTCTCTGGTATTACCTCCATTTTTTTTTTTTTTTCCTGTAGCATGTGGATCTTACCAAAATGCAACTATGATAATTTCACTCCCGTTTTCCATAACTAATATCTTCCTACAAATAAAGCAAATAAAAGGGAGCAAACGCTTAGATTTGCATTCAAGGTATTCCATTCTCTGACTCCTTTTTGCCTTTTCAACATTATTTCCCTTTATCCTCTACCCATTAACCATTGCTGTGGAGTTGAGTCCAACTCATAGCAACTCTAGGGGCCAGAGTAGAACTGCCCCATAGGGTTTCCAAGGAGCACCTGGTGGATTCGAACTGCTGACCTTTTGGTTAGCAGCCAAACTCTTAAACACTACACCACCAGGGTTTCCTTATCCTCTACTAGTTGGTGGTTTTATAGTTTCTACATGATTGCGATATACTTAGGTATAGAGAAGCCCTGGTGGTACTCCACTGAGACCAAGCTAGTGGGAACAATATTATGATTTCGGAGTTTGTTTGCCTAAACCATGAGATGGAAGGCAAAGTGTGTGAAAGGAAGACTATGCTAACTTTTTTTTCACAATTTCATGAAAATATATTTTTATAATGGTGTAAGTTTAGAAACTGTAAATATAGATCTCCTTGCACTATGGAACCTAAGGGTCAAGCAACCTGAGATAGGTAGACAGTATAAACACTTTACCAGGTGCTTAAAAATTTGGAGGCTTGAAGGTTTCATAGGTTTGTTATAATAATGTCTTTTCTGCCATATTTAATGGTGAATTCTGGTGGTGCTTACACTCTGAGTTTAGATGTATCTTCAAAATCTGCACTGTCCAATAGATATATAATGAAAATCACATATATAATTTGAAGTTTTCATAGATATAAATTTAAACTTTGAATTTTAAATTTTTATATTTAAAAACAAAGCAAAACAGGTAAAATTAATTTGATATATTTTATTTAACTCTATTTTATTTAAAATATCATTTCAGAGGTGGGGCCAAAATAACAGGGTAGTTAGACACTTCCCATGGTCCCTCTGACAACAAAGACCCTATAAAACAAGTGAATCAATTTTATATGACAAACCTAGGAGCCCTGAACATCAAAGGCAAAGTTGAGGAATCGGACTGAGTGACAGGGGAGGGAGTCCAGAAGCAGTGAAGAGTTGCCAGGCACAACCTGGTGGGAACCAGCACCCTGCATTTCCACTGGCGTGAGCACAGTAAGGCAAGCAGTGGCATTTAGGACACGTTTTCCACATCAGGAGAGACCGAGCGGTGGAGAGTACACTCACGCCTCCAGAATCAGCGAAAAGCAGTGCGTAGTCACCAAAAGATAAGTAATTGCATCTCATCTACTGTGTGAAGCAAAAAAAACCCTTTGGGGAAAAACTCTCTCCCATTTACCTGACTCCTCCCTGCTATGCACCATCCTGAGTCTGCTTCAGTGATAGCCACTTTCCCTGGGCTGGAAGTAAGACCTATTGCATGCCCTGAGCAATTCTCCCGGCCTTGGAGAAAGAACAAATTAACAAACAGGGAAAAAATAATCTGTTGGCTCCCCTAAACCAGGAACTCAGGGCAGAAACACCTCCTTTGCCTAGGTACAGGCATAAGAGGTCCATGGACTTTGAATGCTTTTCACCCCTGCATAGACCTATGTGGGCCCATTTCAATAGTTTAGGCCCCCATGAACACAGTACAACAGGCTATATACCTGAAGTCTAACTTCAGCTGTTTGAGCTATATGGTGGAGAGGGAGGTTTGTGACACTTGACACCTCTCTGCCTATTCAGCAGGGTTCTCAGGGGCCTGAGGACTGGTGGCACCAGTGATGCCCCCTAGCCACCTGTGATAGGGGTCCAAGGCTAAGTGGTGCCTCCCAGTCCTTACAGCCAACAGCATTGGGTGCCCATAGTCCACCTGCAAAACCCACCCACCTACACGCTGTAGGGAACAGAGGCATGCTTTCCTCACACACTCTCAAGGGCAGTTATCCCCCTGCCTTGCTCATCATGTGACCTCCACTACACCCAGATACCTGTCCTACAGCAGTCACCCCTGCTTATCTACAACTGTAGATGAGAGCCTGTACCACACAACTTGGTGACTACCTGGACACCTGAGCTGAATCCATACCAGAAAAGTAAACAGACTCATGGCCTCATATACCTAGTAGCACCTCTAACCACCTAGTGACAGGACGTTAGAGCTTTGAAGATGCCAATAATCAAACTAGCTCACTCAAGCAGCCTATTTGGGCATATCAAAACAAAACAAGAAGCTAGGACCCAGTAAGCAAACAAAATAAATACATACAGTAACTTATTGATGGCTTGGAGACAACAGTCAATATCAAATCACATAAAGCAGCAGACCATAATATCTTCATCAGGCTCTCAAAACAAAGATTCAAGAAAACTTTCAGATGAAGATAACTTTCTGGAATTACCAGAGGTAAAATACAAAAGATTAATATGCAGAACTCTTTAAGAGATAAGGAAGGAGATAAGGCAAAACACAGAACAAGCCAAGCAGCACACAGACATTACAGGAACATAAGATTAGAGAAGAGCATAATGACAAATTTAATAGGCTGAAAGAATCCATAGAGAGACAACAAACAGAAATCCAGAAGATTAACAATAAAATTTCAGAATTAGACTACTCAGTAAAAACTCACAGGAGCAGAATTGAGGAATTGGAAGTCGGAATTAGTGAGATTGAAGATAAAGCACTTGACACCAACATATTTGAGGAAAAATCAGATAAAAGAATTTAAGAAAATGAAGAAACCCTAAGAACTATGTGGAACTCTATCAAGAGGAATAACCTATGAATGATTGGAGTACCACAACAGGGAGGGATAACAAAATACAGAGAGAATTGTTAAAGATTTGTTGGCAGAAAACTTCTCTGATATTGTGAAAGATGAGAAGGTATCTATTCAAGATGCTCATCAAACTCCACACAAGGTAGATCTTAAAAGAAAGTCACCAAAACGTATTATAATCAAACTTGCCAAAACCAAAAATAAAGAGAGAATTTTAAGAGCAGCTGGGGATAAACGAAAAGTCACCCACAAAGGAGAGTCAATAAGAATAAGCTCACACTACTCAGCAGAAACCATGCAGGCAAGAAGGCAATGGAATGGCATATATAAAGCCTTGAAAGAAAAAAACTGCCAGCCAAAAATTATATATCCACCAAAACTGTCTCTCAAATATGAAGACAAAATTAGGACATTTCCAGATGAAGATTAGAGAATTTGCAAAAACCAAACCAAAATTGAAAGAAATACTAAAGGGAGTCCTCTGGTTAGAAAATCAATAACATCAGCTAACAACCCAAGAATGGAATACATGACAGAGCAACCAGATATCAACCCAGATAGGAAAATAACAAAAATAAGGCTGCAATGTTCAAAACAGGGAAACAGAGATATCATTATGTAAAAGATGACAATATTAAAACAATAAAGAGGGACTAAAAAATGTAGTCATAGATCTTTCATATGGAGAGGAAGTCAAGGTAATATAGAGTAATAAAAGTTTGGTTTAAACTTAGAAAAATAGAGGTATATATTAAGGTAACCACAAAGGAAACTAACAATCCTACACATCAAAATAAAAAAAAATAAAATAAAGACTCAGCAAAAACAAAATCAACAATGAAAAAGAGGAACACACAGTTTACAAAGAAAAACTCATCACAAAAAATTAAGTGGAAAAAAGAAACTCAACAACACACACACAAAAAAAACATCAAAATGACAGCACTAAACTCATACCTATCCAAAATTACATTGAATGTAAATGGACTAAATACACCAATAAAGAGAGTGGCAGAATGGATTAAAAAAAACATGATCCATCTATATGCTGCCTACAAGAGACACACGTTAGACTTAAAGACACAAACTAAAACTCAAAGGATGGAAAAATATATATCACCCAAACAACAATCAAAAAAGAGCAGGAGTGGCAATATTAATTTCTGACAAAATAGACTTTAAAGTAAAATCCAGCACAGAGGATAAGGAAGGACACTGTATAATGATTAAAGGGTCAATATACCTGGAGGATAGAGCCGTAATAAATATTTATGCACCCAATCACAGGGCTCCAAAATACATAAAACACTCTAACAGCATTGAAAAGAGAGACAGCTCACAATAATAGCAGGAGACTTCAACACACCACTTTCAGTGAAGGACAGAACATCCAGAAAAATGCTCAATAATGATACAGAAGATCTACACGCCACAGTCAACCAACTTGACGTCATTGACATATACAGAACACTCCACCCAAAAGCAGCCAAAGTATACTTTCTTTTCCAACACACATGGAACTTTCTCCAGAATAGACCACATGTTAAGCCATAAAGCAAGCTTTGACAGAATCCAAAGCATCAAAATATTACAAAGCATATTTCCTGACCATAAAGCCATAAAAGAATAACAGAAAAAGCAAGGAAAAACACCAAGCACATGAAAACTAAACAACATCTTGCTCAAAAACTACTGGGTTATAGAAGAAATTAAGGACAGAATACAGAAATTCATAGAATCAAATGAGAATGAAAACACCTCCTACCAGAACATTTGGGACACAGCAAAAGCAGTGCTCAGAGGTCAATTTATAGCAATAAATGCACACATCCAAAAAGAAGAAAGGGCCAAAATCAAAGAATTATCCCTACAACTCAGACAAATAGAAAAAGAGCAGCAAAAGAAGCCCTCAGGCACCAGAAGAAAGCAAATAATAAAAATTAGAGCAGAATTAAATGAAATAGAGAACAGAAAAACAATTGTAAGAGTTAACAAGACCAAAAACTGGTTCATTGAAAAGAGTAACAAAATTGATAAACCATTGGCCAAACTGACGAAAGAAAAACAGGAGAGGAGGCAAATAACCCAAATAAGAAATGAGATGGGCAATATCACAACAGACCCAGCTGAAATTAAAAGAATAATAACAGAGTACTATGAAAATTGTACTCTAACAAATTTGAAAACCTAGAGGAAATGGACAAATTGCTAGAAACTCATTAACTACCTAAATTAACACAAACAGATACAGAACAACTAAATAAACCCATAACAAAAGATTGAAAAGATAAAAACTCCCAACAGAAAAAAGCCCTGGCCCTGATGGCTTCACTGAAGAATTCTACCACACTTTCAGAGAAGAGTTAACACCACTACTACTGAAGGTATTTCAGACCACAGAAAAGAATGGACTACTCCCAAACTCATTCCATGAAGCCAGCATAACCCTGATATCAAAACCAGGTAAAGACACCACAAAAAAAAAAGAAAATTACAGAATATCCCTTGTGAACGTAGATGCAAAAATCCTCAACAAAATTCTAGCCAACAGAATTTAACAACATATCAAAAAACTAATTAACCATGACCAAGTCCAACACCCATTCATGATTAAAAAAAAACCCTCAGAAAAATAGGTATAGAAGGGAAATTTCTCAACATAATAAAGGCCATTTACACAAAGCCAACAGCCAACATCATACTAAATGGAGAGAGTCTGAAAGCATTTCCCCTGAGAACGGGAACCAAACAAGGATGCTCTTTGTCACCACTCTTATTCAACATTCTGCTGGAGGTCCTAGCCAGAGTAATTAGGCCAGAAAAAGAAATAAAGGGCATCCAAATTGGTAAGGAAGAAGTAAAAGCATATCTATTTGCAGATGCTGTGATCTTACACACAGAAAACCCTAAAGAATCCACAAGAAAACTACTAGAACTCATAGAAGACTTCAGCAAACTATCAGGATACAAGATAAACATACAAAAATCAGTTGGATTCCTCTATACCAGCAAAGAGAACGTCAAAGAGGAAATCACCCAATCAATACCATTTACAGTAGCCCCCAAGAAGATAAAATACTTACGAACAAACCTAACCAGAGATGTGAAAGTCCTATACAAAATAAAACTACAAGACACTTCTGCAAGACACTAAAAGAGACCTACATAAGTGGGAAAACATACCTTGCTCATGGACAGAAAGACTCAACATTGTGAAAATGTCTATTTTACCCAAAGCGATCTGTAGATACAGTGCAATCCTGATCCAAATTCCAATGGAATTTTTTAATATGGAAATGGAACAGGCCCTGAATAAGTAAAGCATTACTGAAAAAGAAGAACAAAGTAGGAACCCTCACACTGCCTGATTTTAGAAACTATTATATCGCCACGGTAGTCAAAACAACCTAGTACTAGTACAGCAGATACATAGACAAATGGAACAGAATTGAGAATCCAGACATAAATTCATCCACTTATGAGCAGCTGATACTCGACAAAGGCCCAAAGTCTGTTCACTGGGGGAAAAGACAGTCCCTTTAACAATCGGTGCTGGAATAACTGGATATCCATCTGCAAAAAAGTGAAATTAGACCCATATCTTACGCCATGCACAAAAACTCAAAATGGATCAAAGACCTAAATATAAAATTTAAAATGATAAAGATCATGGAAGAAAAAATAGGGACAATGCTAGGAGCCCTAGTACATGGTATAAACAATATACAAAACATTACTAACAATGCACAAACACCGGAAGAGAAACTAGATAACTGGGAGCACCTAAAAATCAAACACTTATGCTCATCCAAAGACCTCACCAAAAGAATAAAAAGACAACCTACAGACTGGGGAAAAATATTTGGCTACAAGAAATCCCATCGGCGTCTAATCTCTACAAAATACTGCAAAACCTCAATAACAAAAAAGACAAATAACCCAATTAAAAAATTGGCAAAGGCTATGAACAGGCACTTCACCAAAGAGGACATTCAGGTGACTAACAGATGCATGAGGAAATGCTCATTGATTACAGAAATGCAAAGCAAAACTACAATGAGATACCATCTCATCCCAACAAGGCTAAAAAGTGTAATCCAAAAAAGACAAAATAATAAATGTTGGAGAGGTTGTGGAGAGACTGGAACACTTATACACTGCTGATGGGAATGTAAAATGGTACAACCACCTTGGAAATCGATTTGGCACTTCCATAAAAAACTAGAAATAGAACTACCGTATGATCCAGCAGTACCACTCCTTGGAATATATCCTAGAGAAATAAGAGCCCTCACATGAATAGATATATGCACATATATGTTCATTGCAGCACTGTTTACAATAGCAAAAACATGGAAACCACCAAGGTGTCCTTCGATGGATGAATGGATAATCAAATTATGGTATATTCACACAATGGAATACTATGCAACAATAAAGAACAATGATGAATCTGTGAAACATCTCATACATTTGATGAATCTGTAAGGCATTATGCTGAGTGAAAGTAGTCAGTCACAAAAGGACAAATATTGTATGAGACCACTATTATAAGAACTCAAGAAAGGGTGTAAACAGAAGAAAACATTCTTTGATGGTTTCGAGGGTGGGGAGGGAGGGAGAGAGGTATTCACTAAATAAATCGTAGACAAGAATTATTTTAGGTGAAGGGAAGGTCAACACACAATACAGGGGAAGTCAGCACAACTGGACTAAACCAAAAGCTAAGAAGTTTCCTGAATACAATCAAACACTTTGAGGGACACAGTAGCAGGGGCAGAGGTCTGGAGACCATGGTTTCAGGGGACATCTAGGTCAATTGGCACAAGGAAGCGTATTAAGAAAACGTTCTGCATCACACTTTGGTGAGTGTTGTCTGAGGTCTTAAAAGCTAGCAAGTGGCCATCTAAGATGCATCAGTTGGTCTCAACCCACCTGGAGCAAAGGAGAATGAAGAACTCCAAAGACAAGGAAAATAAGAGCCTGAGAGGCAGAAAGCGCCACATAAACCAGAGACTCCATCAGCCTGAGACCAGAAGGACTAGATGGTGCCTGCCTACCACGGATGACTGCCCTGACAGGGATCACAACAGAGAATCCCTGATGAAGCAGGAGAAAAGTGGAATGCAGAATTCAAATTCTAGTAAAGACCAGACTTAATGGTCTGACTGAGACTGGAGGGACGCCAGAGGACACCCCCTCCGGACTCTCTGTTAGTTCAAAACAAAAACCATTCCCGAAGCCAACTCTCCAGACACAGATTAGACTGGACTAGAAGACATAAAATGATGCTGGTGAGGAGTGTGCTTCTTAGCTCAAGCAGACACATGAGATTATGTGGGCAGCTCCGAGGTGAGAAGGCAGAGGGGGGACAGAAGCTGGTTAAATGAACATGGAAAATACAGAGTGGAGAGGAGGAGTGTGCTATCAAATTATAGGGAGAGCAGCTACGGTCACATAACAATGGGTGTATAAGTTTTTGTTTGAAAAACTGACTTGAATTGTAAACTTTGACTTAAAGCACAATAAAATATAGAAAAAGATCATTTCAACATGTAATCAATATAAAAAAATTATACTAAGTCTTCAAAATCTGGTATTTATTTTACACTTATAGGACTCCTCAGGTCAGACTAGCCACATCTCATGGGCTCAATAGTCACTTGTGGTTAGTGGCTACTATACTGGAAAGCACAGTTGTGAATCAAGTGTCCAGCACTAAAGCAGTTCCTAAGTAGCAAGTTGACTTGCCACATTTCCATTGCTTCAGCTGGTAAGGAGACAATGGGCCCAAATGTATTTACAGCTGATTACTCATAGCATCACTGGCAGCATAAGCTTTCATGTTCTCACTGTTTTCCCCGGCCACCTAAGTCTCATTTGGGTTATGTGGAGCCAAATCCAGGTGGACGCTGCACACAAGCTGAATATACAAGCTGAATCTGTGTCACAGTGAGGAACACCAACTTGGGAAATTCCAGTTCTTACAAGGGAGCTGCAAGAAATCCTGCCCAAGCACTATCTATTATCCTTGTCAGGGAAAAAAAAAAACTGCCATCTCATCCAGAGGGAGATACTATCTGAAGCTTCCAAACATGCTGTGCAAACATCTTTGAAAGGATACTTTCTAAATATTTAGAAACACCGTGGAGAATTACTTCCCAAAAATCAATTAAGCTCCTCTTGAAAACCTTCTCAGATATTCCAGGCAGAGTTAAAATGTTCCATAGTATGCCGTACATGTTTCAAGAAAAACATATATGCAATGTAGTGAATTATTTAATATGGCCCTTGTAGACATAGTCTTTGTGACACCCACACAGCGATTGGATGGGACCCTGCAAATAAGGTCCTTGTGGCCCACCAGGGAATTGGACAGCTTGCTGCTGATGCAAACCAAGGAGTATAGATCCTGTGATGGTTAAGGTTACATGTCAGCTTGGCTGAGCCATGATTTTCAGTGGTTTGGCAGTTATTTAATGATGTAATTTGGCAGTTATAGTCATCCTCTATTTTGTAGTCTGTTGTAATTGTCCTCCATTTTGTGATCTGATGTAAGCATCCTTCATTTTGTGATGTGTTTTAAATCCTGGAAACCCTGGTGCTGTAGTGGTTGAGAGCTATGGCTGCTAACCAAAAGTTTAGCAGTTCAAATCCTCCAGGAGCTCCTTGGAAGATCTATGGGGCAATTCTGCTCTGTCCTATAGGGTCGCTATGAGTCAGAATCAACTTAACAGCAACAAGTTTGGTTTTTGGTTTTGTAAATCCTAGCCTCTATGCCTGCGCTCATGGTCCCACTGGGGAGTGAGGTGCCTAATATGTTAATGACACAGGATTGGGGTGGGATGTATCCTGAGCTACTGCCTTACTTTAGGGTGTGACTCAAGTCACCACCCTTATCCCAGTCACCACCCTTATTCAAGTCACACCCTTGTACCACCTTGCTCAAGTAAGGGGAGTTTCCTTGAGGGTATGGTCTTTATCCAATATATATGAATGCTTGGCAAAGTTCTCTCTCTTGTTCTGGATCCTGTATCCAGCTTGTCATCATCTGATCTCTAGTTTTTGGAACTTGAGCCAACAGCCTATTGTCTGACCTGATTCAACAGCTCTACAGCCTTGTGAGCCAGCTGCTTGTTGTCTGACTTGCATTTGTCAGCCCCTGCAACCACATGAGTCAGGAGAAGCCTCCAACCTGATGCCTGACCCACCGATTTGGGACTTTCCAGCCTGCAACAATTACATGAGGCATTTCCTTGACAGTTCATGAGTTCTGTGAGGCACTGCAGTGAGCTGCAGAACCCAAGGACAGTATGGAGAGTACTGAGGGGAAGAGAAGTAGTTGATGTTAGAGATAATGGAGTGATACAGCAGTTTGGAAAAGTTGAATATTTTGACATCTTTAACCTCTGCCTCATAGGAACCAGCTTTGTGCTAATCCTTATAAATCATTCATTCAATATAATACACAATTTCAATTGTTTTTGTGCTTGTCCATCTCTCCCACTATTCTCTGAGCTCCTGGAAGCCAGTGAAACACCAGCATTTAATAAATACTTGATGAAGAAATGAATAAGTAGGTAGCTTTTCAAGAGCTGTCTTGTCTATAGCCCTGAAAGTCTTGCTAGTCATTCATTCCTGACCCAGGCACTGTACCGATGACATAAATGCACACACACACATTTTGTTCAGTGTTTTGAAGGAGATAAACAGGAGACAAATAGTAAGAATTCAGTTTAGATTGATGGTCAAGGAAAGTCACAAGTTTGGTTAACCTGAAACCAGCTATTTAAACACTAGGGATGAAGAGTGGTCAAGTACAGAAAGCACCATAGCTAAAGGATCTATAGCATTAAATAGGTTGGAAAGTTTAGGAACTGAAATGCCAAACTGTCTAGACAAGCATTGCAAGAAAGTATTCAAATGGCTCAAGAAGACAGAACAAAAACCAAACCCATTGCCATCGAGTCAATTACGACAAGAAGACAGAAGGTGTAGGAAATAGAGCCAGATTATACAGGTTTTTATAGACCATGTTAAGGATTTGGGGTTTTATTCTAAGATCCATGTGAAGCCATTTGTGGTACAATGAATTGCTTTTATGTGGTCTTTCTAACCATGGTCTTGTAACCTCCACAAAATGACTGGCTGGAACTATGCAAACTGCATGACTTATAGCCTACTGAGGAGATTAGTCAGTTTACTATGTTAATTGAGTGATTTGTGGTCTACCCAGGGGATTGGTCAGTTCGTGGTCTTGGTGGGAGGGCCATGCCTTGAAATTAACAAGGAGGAGGCTTATATAAGGACCAATACCACAGATGTTCGGGGGGACCTCACTCACACTGAGAAAAAGAGTCTGGAGCAGAGGGCATCCTTTGACTAAGGACCCACAATCCCTGTGTCAAGAACCTCCTAGACCCAGAAGAGTGAAGTTTGAAGACGGCCCAAGATGGCGGGATACAGTGGTGGTGGGTTGCCAGCCCGTGGAGCAAGAGCTGAGCACCAGGCAGGAGGCTTGCCAGCTAAGCTGTAAGAGTTGTAACACTTGCCCATGCAGGGGAGAAGCCTGAGGGTGCAGTGGTTGCCTTGGAGGATGCTGTGCAGGGTTTTTCCTACAGCAGGGCAGAGCTGGACATCTCTGAGCAGGAGGCTTGCCAGTGGAACTAAGAGTTGTAACACTCGCTTGTGTAGGACAAGAGGCCTGAGTGTGCCCTATATAGGGGTTGCACGCCTCGTCCCCTGGGCAGCAAGGGGCTCAGGTAGCATGGCAGCAAGACAGCGCCACAGGCAGGAGCCAGCAGCACAGGTCAAGGAGGCCTAGTGGCAGAGCAGAAGCCTCAGGAGTCAAGCAGTGTCGTGGTAGCCAGAGGCAGTGGTGACCTGAATGCAGCATCTGACCGGAACCATGACATGTTTGTCCAGCTACATAAGAATGGACATGGGTAATGTGAGGAAGACTAAGCATTTCCCCTTTTGAGAATCTGTTATTGTTTGCTTTTTGCTTTCTATAAATAATGGCTTTCGCTTTGTCAACACTGTGTTTAAGTGTCTTGTGTGGTCTGCTCAACACAGATGAATGTAGCAACCAAGAAATGGTTGATGCCCGTGGGTGTATGTGCCTCACTCCTAGCAGTCTAATGGCTGCCTGGAAGCTTGAAGCACAGCTTGTCTGCATATGCAATGCAGACAGACGACGCGTACATACACCACTGAATAGGGTTTTTGGTAGCATATAATTTACCAGCTGCTTTATGAGAATGGATCAAGGAGCCACAACCCAATTAGGAGTCTGTGACAGTAAATGATGCCCAATGATGTCTTGTTCTGGTTTGTTACATCCTCAGACTTTTTAATTTGCCTTTCCTCTCTTCCTGAGTTCTCTATATCTGGAAACTAAAAAATTTCCTTTTGTGAGAGGAATTTAGCCTTCTTTCCCTTACCTGCTGTCTTAGTTATCTAGTATTGCTATAACACAATATCACAAGTGGGTGGCTTAAAAAACAAATTTATTTTCTCACAGTTCTGTAGGCTAAATATCCAAATCAACATCTCAGCCATGTTGACTCCTTCCTTGTCAGTAGCCCCAGGCATTCCTTGGTTCCTTGGCATTCTTTGATTTGTAGATATTCTCACATAGTGCCTGTCTTCCCCTCTGTGTGTCTCTGTCTATTCTGGTGTTTTGATAACTCAGAAGTAATACAGTTTAGGATCCACCCTATATGGGTATAACCTCATTAACATAACAAAATAAAAACATCCACAGGTACAAGGTCCAGGAATTCAACGCATGTTTTTGAGGGACACAATTCAATTCATAACACTTGCCTTAATATTAAACACTAGCCAAACCAGACTAATTAAGCCCTTCACCTGTAATGTCCTCTATCTCCACTTACTGAAATATTATCATTCCTTTCTGTCCAATTTAGATATCCCTTTTATCTTTTATGTAATCTCAACATACTAAACTGCTTTTCTTAATCCAGAATGGCATTTATTAATTTCTAAACTGACTTCTAAACCTATTAAAATGCAAGTGGAATAAAAGCATAAAATGGAGTTTATGAAACATTAGAACTATTCAGAAAAAAAATGTTATATATAAAAAAGTTATAGTTAGCATCTTAATAAGCTGGTTTTCTCAAACTTTCTTGACATTTATCTTGGAAACTTTTGGATTGAGGGGTAGATATTTCTGAATGGGATTCAGAGCTGTTTTGATTCATTTCTGATTCATTGATTAGCAATGATCAACTAAATTCCTCTCAACCAAGTAATTTTTTGGACTCTTCTCCAGTTTACCTCCTCTATGAAGGCTTCTCCTTTATCTTGAATACCACTTTCTTTAATAAAGCTCAATGATTTTGAAAGCAACCTTCCATAAACATTTTTATTGGATCCTGACAACTGGACAAAGTAATCAAGTCAAGACATCTATTTCTCCTCGTATTTTATGGATGAGGAAAGAGGGTGCAGGGATGAGAAATGAAACAAAGGCCTTCAGAGGCCAGGCCCAATACTTGGGGTTCTCAGTTGTCCTTACTAATGAAGACAGCAGGCTTTCTCGTTTCCACCCAATCCTGCCTTTACAAGTATATTCTGCAGGGCACCAGAGATCATTAGAAAAATAAGCTTCTGCACTTGAGGAGCTCAGATTATGGTGGGAAATCCAACAAGAACATAACAGGCACAGGGAGCTGAAGATGCAAGAGACCTAAAAAAAAAAAAAAAAACACCAATGGAGCAAAGAAATTTCAGCTCCTTTTTCATTTTTTTTAACCTGAGCATCCGTGGTGTGTCAAGGGCTATGCACTTTAAATATACCCCACCATAAGGTGTAGACTATTAACTAGGAAAAAAAACAAAACCAAACCCATTGCCGTCCGGTTGATTCTAAAAACCCACAGCGACCCTATAAAACAGAGTAGAACTGCCTCATAGGGTTTCCAAGCAGCGGCGGGTGGAGTCAAACTGCCCACCTTTTGGTTAGCAGCCAAACGCTTAACCACTTCCGCTACCGGGGTCTATATCAACTAAAAAAGGTTAAAATAACCTGCCCAAGGCCTCACAGGTAGGTTTTCAGTGGAAGGGCAGGGTTTATATCCACCCAATTTCACCTCAAAATTTCATTTTCCACCGGCTCTATCGTGGGGAACCTGCGTGAAAGCAACAAGCGCCTACTGAGCCCGCCGAGCTCCACCACTCAGCGGCCCAGAAACTCCCTCGGCCGGAAGCCGCCCACTAAATCCTGGGAGCCCAATCAACCTCCCGCCGAGTCACGTGTCACCCAAAGATGGCTGCGCCCGGGCCGGATGCGCCAAGGTTGCCTTGAGCCCTGGCGTGGCTGAGGAAGACCAGGGGCGGGAACGGCTGCTGAAAGACGGGGAGCAGAAGGTACTGGCATTCGGGGGAAAAAAAAAAAGGAAAGGGCCCAGTAAATGTCCCGATATCTGAGGAAGCCCGGCGCTATAGCGCGCTAGTCGCCGGCGGCATGCTAATGGGGTCGTGGAACTGGGCCGCGAGGGAAGGAAGGGAGTCGACCCTGCGGTGCTGATAGTCTTTTCACTTTGCATCCTGGAAGGAAAGATCGGAAAGATACTTAGATTAAGCCAATACAAGGAAAAAAAAAAAATGCCATAGATTGAAAAACCTCCCGTTTACTGCTAATTTACAGTGACTTTGGCCAAATTTCTTACCAGGCCTCACTTTATACATTGCATATCCCTCGGAACTCTTCTCAGAGCAGCGTGATAGTGATAGCTAATACAAAAGCCTTTTGAAATGATCCTAGTTTTTAAAAGTGGCATTACCATTTATAGGAATTTTTGCCACAAGGGGACTGCCTGATCAGGACTAGACATTAAGGGTGACCCTTGTTAACAGGGGAACCCTGGTGGCATAGTGGTTAAGTGCTACGCTGCGAACCAAAAGGTCAGCAGTTCGAATCCGCCAGGTGCTCCTTGGAAACTATGGGGCAGTTCTACTCTGTCCTATAGGGTCGCTCTGAGTTGGAATTGACTCCACGGCACTGGGTTTGGTTTTTGGTTTTCTTGTTAATAGGGAAACCCTGGTGGCTTACTGGTTAAGAGCTACGGCTGCTAACCAAAAGGTCAGGTCGGCAGTTCGAATCCAACAGGTGCTCCTTGGAAACCTTATGGGGCAGTTCTACTCTTTCAGGATCGCTGAGTTGTAAGGAACTCCAAGGCAGGGGATTTGGTTTTTTTGTTTGGGTTTCTAATACACGGAGCCCTGGTGACAAAGTGGTTAAGAGCTTGGCTGCTAAACCAAAAGGTCGGCAGTTTGAATCCACCATCCCACTCCTTGGAAACCCAATGGGGCAGTTCTACCCTGTCCTGTAGGGTCACTATGAATCGGAATAGACTCCGGGGGAGAGTTTGGGCTTTTTTGGTTATAGACATACTGTAGAAATGGCTAGTTTCCATCTCACCAGTATGCAGAGCAAGTCTGCATTAAAGTCCAGAGATAATTTTTGTGCACTTTTTTCCAAATTATGTCTTACATGTAATAGGTACCCAGTATTTGTTAAGTTAGTCAGTGTTGCAAATTAATCTCATAGCAAATGTATGGTGATGAACCAAGAAAATCTGATGTCATAAAACCATGTTGTCCTTTGCTGTTTTCCCTGAACTTTTGCTTTTCTTAACTCTGCTACCCTGAAATCTGTTGTTTGGAGAGCAAAATCTTCAGACCAAAAATCATTCACCATCCCACTGCTCTGACATTGTCCCTGACCCATGCAGCAACCTACTGGCCTCTGGGTCAGATACAGCCTGTGGCTTGTTTCTGTAGGGCCAGCCAGCTAAGAAGGGTTTTACTTTTAAAGCGTTAAGGAAATTTTTTTTTTTGACAACCTATGTATATATTGCACAAAATCTAAAATATTTACTATCTGACCCCTTAGAGAAAAGTTTGCTGACCCCTGCTCTAAGGTATGCCCGGAAGTGAAATTGGTGGGTCATCAGGTATGTATCGTCAACCCTATAAAATACCAAATTATTTTTCAAAGTGGTTCTACCAATCTACACTTTCACCAGCAGCACATAAAATGTTTCAGTCGCCCATGTTCCTTGCCAGTAATTGAAATTGGCATTTAATTTTAGCCAACCTATATACTGGTATTTCACTGTAGTTTTTTGTTTCCCTGATGATAATGAGGTTGAGCATATTTTCATGTTTATTGTTTGGTTTTCCTCATTTTGTGAAGTGCAGAAAACTCTTGTCAAAAACTCTCGTTTGCCTTTTTCTTGTTGTAAGTTTTTATATATTCTGGTTTCTAACTAATCCATCGTCAGCTGTATTGCTAACATTTTCTCCACACTACCTTTATGGTACCTATTGAGCACAAGTTCTTAATTTTAGTATTCGTTTTATCAGTCTTTTATGTTTAGGACTGTTTGCAAACTTAAAAAATGTTTTCTAAAGATTATGAAGATACCTGTAATTTTAGAAGCTTTATGTATCATATTTTAATGCAGATAACACACACCTTCTACATCTGTTTGCCAGCCGCTCTGTGAGGTGTTTTTGTAAGCATGCTATGCTAATTTTTTTTACAGCAACATGTTTTAAAAAAAAAATTGGCATAGCAGCACTTATGAAAATACCTTGCAAGAGGGAGGGCATAGTTGGCAAACAAATGTAGACGGTGCATGCTATTTGTGTAAAATATGGTATTATCTTTCACATCTGGTTTCTATTTCACTTAGAATAATTTTGGGTAGAGGGGATAAGGTGTGTATGCATTTTTTTTTTTTTAGATTATGAACACGAATAATTCTTTTGTTGTTTTTCTATAGATATTATTAAAAAAGTACTTTCATTTGCTTTTTTTAAGGCTCCAAGATGGAAAATCATGAACCAGATGATACTATCAAGGAAAATTTAACTCTTGATATTATAACCAGAAAAATTAACCAACTTCCGGAAGTAGAAAAGTAAGATACCTTAATTTAAAAATACCTTTTACCAGGTGGATTTTCATCATCGATGTCATTATCTCAAATTTATTTGGTTTAAGTATAAATAACATGGAATATCAGAAGGAAACCCAGAGAGGTAAACCACTTTGCTCAAGGTCACATAGCTATTGTGGAAGTTTAGAAAGTTAGAAGTATCATTGGACATAATGTAATTGTATGAAGGTTCAATTTACAATATAATAAAATGTAAACATTTAGAAATCACTTAAATAACAAAACTTTAAGATGACTTTTAAATTAGACTTTAACTCACTTTTATCATTGTATGCCTCTCAGTCTAAAGGAGGACTGTGCAACACACATGGCTAGACTGGGGATGTTTGAGAAATGAAGTAATGGGCAAAAGATCTTTAAGATATTAAAGATGAAAAAGCTATATAGGGAACATACTGATCTTTAAGACAACATAAGCAACTATCATGCACTTCCACAAAATGTCCTTAGACCTCCTTGGGAGTAAAGAAGGCCTCTCTTGACTAGATTACACTTAAACCAAAAAGCTGAGCCCTAAAAGGATGAAGAGGAGCCAGCCAGAGGGTGGAGGGGCAGGGAGCATTTTAAGCAGGGGGAATGGCCTATGACGAGGACACAGGACTGGAAAGAGTTTGTCATGTATAAAGAACCAATGTAACTGGAGTACAAGGGAATTGCACGTAAAGTTAGAGGAACAAGAAGAGTTTTAAGCAAGGGAGTGATGTAATCCAGATAACATTTTTAAACAATGTTCCAGTTTTATGGGAAATAGTTTTGAAGTAGGAGAAAAAGGAAGTAGGAAACCAGTAGGAAACGTGGCATAATAATCCTAGTGGGCGGTGATGGTAGGGTGGTAGCAGTTGGGATGAAAAGATGGATTTGAAATATATTTTGGAAGTATATTTTTACTATCTTCAGGAATGAAAACTACAGATCCCAATCTCGCTACCACTTACTATTTACATAAGGAAGAGCCTGTAAACCAAGAACTTGGTGAGATTTCATAAACTGTAAATGTCCTCATACCCCTTTATGCACACACTTTTGTTTTCCTGTAGTAAATAACAAAAACTCTTAAAAAGGGCCTGTTCATGTTTCTAGGCCAGCAAAGTGGGAAGAGCTGAAGACACTGATCCAAAAAAATTGAATAGATAGGTGGTTTGAAAAGAAAGCAACCTGTGTCACTGGTACCTTCATCAGAGGAAAAAGGAGAGCATGGGGAAGTAAGGTGATCTCAAGCACAACTTAAACAGGGCAATGGCAGCATCCCATTATCTTTTCCTTGTTGCCTTTTCCTGTACTTGCCCATTTATCTATCCTGGTTCTCCTAAGTTTGAATCCTTACCCTTCTTTTTATTATCAAACAGATACGTCCAGTATTTATTTGAAGTTAATTGTATGAAATTTTTTTTAATATCAAAAACTTTATTTTCTGATCTTCAGAATTTCATGTATCATATTTACTGCCACTTCTTAAATTTGGTTTTATATTATCCAGTTATTTCATATGTCTGTCTTGCCAGTGCAGTGCATCTTTTGATTTGTTGATGCTGCTTCCATGGCTGTTGATTTTGGATCCAAGTAAAATGAAATCCTTGACAACTTCAATCTTTTCTCCATTTATCATGATGTTGCTCATTGGTCCAGTTGTGAGGATTTTTGTTTTCTTTATGTTGAGATGCAATCCATACTGAAGGTTGTGGTCTTTGATGTTCATTAGTAAGTGCTTCAAGTCCTCTTCACTTTCAGCAAGCAAGGTTGTGTCATCTGCATAACGCAGGTTGTTAATAAGTCTTCCTCCAATCCTGATGCCCCGTTCTTCATGTAGTCCAGCTTCTCATATTATTTGCTCAGCATACAGATTGAATAGGTATGGTGAAAGAATACACCCTGACGCACACCCTTCCTGACTTTAAACCACGCAGTATCCCCTTGTTCTGTTCGAACAACTGCCTCTTGTTCTATGTAAAAGTTCCTCATGAGCACAATTAAGCATTCTGGAATTCCCATTCTTTGCAATGTTATCCATAATTTGTTATGATCCACATAGTCAAATGCCTTTGCATAGTCAATAAAACACAGGTAAACATCCTTCTGGTATTCTCTGCTTTCAGCCAGGATCCATCTGACATCAGCAGTGATATCCCTGGTTCCACGTCCTCTTCTGAAACCAGCCTGAATTTCTGGCAGTTCCCTGTCAATATACTGCTGCAGCCATTTTTGAATGATCTTCATCAAAATTTTGCTTGCATGTGATATTAATGATATTGTTCTATAATTTCCACATTCGGCTGGATCACCTTTCTTGGGAATAGGCATAAATGTGGATCTCTTCCAGTCAGTTGGCCAGGTAGCTGTCTTCCATATTTCTTGGCATAGACAAGTGAGCATCTCCAGCGCTGCATATGTTTATTGAAACACCTCAATTGATATTCCATCAATTCCTGGAGCCTTGTTTTTCGCCAATGCCTTCAGAGCAGCTTGGACTTCTTCCTTCAGTACCATCGGTTCCTGATCATATGCCACCTCTTGAAATGGTTGAACACAGACTAATTCTTTTTGGTATAGTGACTCTGTGTATGCCTTCCATCTTCTTTTGATACTTCCTGCATTGTTTAATATTTTCCCCATAGAATCCTTCACGATTGCAACTCGAGGCTTGAATTTTTTCTTCAGTTCTTTCAGCTTGAGAAACGCTGAGTGTGTTCTTCCCTTTTGGTTTTCCATCTCCAGCTCTTTGCACATATCATTATAATACTTTGTCGTCTTGAGACGCCCTTTGAAATCTTCTGTTCAGGTCTTTTACTTCATCAGTTCTTCTTTTGCTTTAGCTGCTTGACGTTCGAGAGCGAGTTTCAGAGTCTCCTCTGACATCCATCTTGGTCTGGTCTGTCTTTCTTTTTAATCAACAGCCATGGAAGCAGCAGTCAAGAAATGAAAAGACTCATTGCATTGGGAAAATCTGCTGCAAAGGACCTCTTCAAAGTGTTGAAGAGCAAAGATGTCACCTTGAAGACTAAGGTGCGCCTGACCCAAGCCATGGTATCTTTAATCGCATCATATGCATGTGAAAGCTGGACAATGAATAAGCAAGACCGAAGAAGAACTGACGCCTTTGAACTGTGGTGTTGGCGAAGAATATTGAATACACCATGGACTACCAAAAGAACGAACAAATCTCTTACAAGTAGTACAACCAGAATGCCCCTTAGAAGGATGGCCAGACTGTGTGTTACATACTTTGGACGTGTTGTCAGGAGGGATCGGTCCCCGGAGAAGAACATCATGCTTGGCAGAGTACAGGGTCAGCGGAAAAGAGGAAGACCATCAAAGAGGTGGACTGACACAGTAGCTGCAATGAGCTCAGGCATAACGATTGTGAGGATGGTTCAGGATCAGGCAGTATTTCATTCTGTTGTGCACAGGGTCGCTGTGAGTCAGAACCGACTCAACAGCACCTAACATCATCATCTTGCCAAGTCGTGAGCTGCTTTTTTTGAAAAGATTGACAGGGGCCTGCTAACTAATAGCAATTATGTGCTTACTGAATTATTGACTAAAAAATGTGACTTTAACCATGTTGTTGTTGGGTGCTGTCAAGTCAATTTTGACTGATAGCAACCCCATGTGAACTGCCCCATAGATCGCCAAATGGAACTTAAAATCTGAATGGGAGACAGCAAACTTTGCTGTTCAGATTCCAGTTGCACTACTTGTTTTCTTAGTGTTGGCAAATTATTTACTGATCATTGGTCCCTATGACTAAAATAGGGATAATACGTATTTCACAGAATCATTGTGAAGATGAAATTCTTATTAGAGGAAATGCTCCATTTCCCATCCCCTCAGCCCTCACAAAAAGCCACAGGTCTTTCACATTTACTTGTTCTTTGTGGTTATTTTATTATATTTGATAGGTTCTCTAGTATCTTTTGTACCGTAAGTTCCTAAATAGTCACTTTTGTACTGCCATTACCATTTGTATAGATTTCTTATAGGTTAAGTTGAAATATCTTTCATCCTCCAGTAATAGTCAACTACGAATACCTTGCAAGTAGAAAATAATTATTTTGTGCCTTTGGCATCAAGTCTGCTGCATGTAGTAGGTACTCACTGAGTGAATGACAGGCGCTGTTACGATTTCAAAATGACATATAAGAGATGTAATACATTCAGTGATGCAGGAACTCAATTAGGAGTTCCTAGAAAAGCTGTTTTGAGGTAAGTAGTTAACCACACACATTGGAGGGGGACCATGAGGCTAATTTGGCTAGTTAAAAGAAATGAGGAATTTTGCAAGGCAGGTAGCAAAAAAGCTAAGTGGTAGGCTGAATTGTTTGGAGACTAAATTTTCATTATCCATCTATAATTCTAGGTAATTTTTCCAAAATTAAACAATGTATAGAACATGGGTTAAAAATTCATACATACCCTGGCTTAAAACCCATTTCTACCACTTACTATTTTAGGTCAACTTATTCTTTATTTCAGTGGGTTATTGTAAAGTACCTAGCACGTACCCATTGCCACTGAGTCAACTCCAACTCATAGCGACCCTATAGGATATAGCAGAATGGCCTCCATAGGGCTTCCAACGCAGTTATTTTTACAGAAGCAGACTGCCACATCTTTCTCCGTGGAGTGGCTGGTCGGTTTGAACCACTGAGCTTTTGAATAGCAGCTCAGTACTTTAACCACTGCACTACCACCAGGGCTCCTTACCTAGCACATTAAAAAAATAAAAAAACCCTGGCCGTTGAGTCGATTCCGACTCATAGCGACTTTCCATAGGCTTTCCGAGAAACGGCTGGTGGATTCGAACTGCCAACCTTTTGGTTAGCAGCCAAATGCTTAGTGTTCCTTCAATGTTAGTATTTCTCCTGTCCCACAAACCTGGCACTAATGCTTCCGGGAAGATGAAAGAAAACATATTTACTCTACCTTCTGTGTGTCAAGTGCTGTTGAAACCAAATTGTATCTTTGTATCCATTTCCTTCAAGATGTTTATAGATTGATGTGAAGCTGAGTATTCTAAGTCCATGATCACGATATAGTACCACCTTATAATGTGTTGTATCAGGTGAGTATTGAGTATTATAGACCAGAGGAACAGAATCCAAATCAGACTTTTGAGAAGCTGTTCTCTGCTACACAGTTTATTAGAAATTAGAAATTGCTGCACTAATTTCTAAAATCTAAACATATCATTGTGTCATTAAGTGTTGCCCAAATTTGAAATCCTTTTAGAATTAAGGTCTTTATGTAAAACATAGGGTCCATAACCTGGTGGTACAATTTTGGTTAAGCATCTGGCTGCTAACCAAAAAGGTCAGCAGTTCAAATCCACCAGCTGCTCCTTGGAAACCTTATGGGGCAGTTCTGCTCTGTCTTACAGTGTGACTGTGAGTCAGAATCAACTCAATGGCAATGGATTTTTTAAGGGATGTATGTTGTATCCAGTTAATCACAAAGTCCTAGTACACTCTGTAACATATGCTAAAATCGAGAGATCTTACACACAGAGAGAACTAAGTTTTTTTTTTTTTTTTCCCCCACCCACAGGAATCTGCTTGAACATGGATCAGCATATATTGGACTTAATGCTGCTCTCTGTGGCCTCATAGCCAACAGTCTTTTTCGACGCGTCTTAAATGTGACACAGGCTCGGGTAGCTGCCAGTTTACCAATGGCAGTGATTCCGTTTTTGACAGCACAAGTATCTTTTACAGGTTTTATAAGTTTACCTTTGAGTAGAGGTAAATTGTTTCACCTTCAATATAAAGTCTGCCCTGGTATATATTATTTGCAACATCTAAATATTAATATCAAAAGTAGCTATGTAACATTTGAATAAGATTGAACCTTACTAGCATCTCCACGTAGGGTGGAAACTTAATTTATATTAGCAGTCTGTCAGCAATGTAAGATGCACATACACAGCATTTTTACTTTATCTAGCTTATCTTTCCCATGGTGTTCATTTAGAGTAAGAAATATTTGGAAACCTTATTTTAAAAAAAAATGCTGACTACCTTGAGCTTTTAAAAAACACTTTGTATTTTGTACAGAAGTTCCTGAAAGGGAAAAAATGTTTTCATGAGAATAAGACTGTATAGTAATCTCTCAGAGCACTAAATGCATATACAAGAATTATCGAATGAAGATTTGATTTCCTTTTAAAAATTTACCATACATGCAGAGTGCTTTGAATTTGAAGCTAATCTTGAAAAATCATCCAATTTCGAATAAAATATTGCTATACAATAGGGGTTAGAAGGGGGTCCTTCTAAATTATGTTCAGGTTAGTGCTGCTCTAAATTTGTTTAAATTGGTCCAGTATTTTGTTCGAAAGAGTTTTTGATCAAGGGAAACTTACTGCCCGATGAACAAAACAGACCAAGTGATGACATCAAGTTATTTACTTTCTGTTTTTAATATGCCTTACACTTATTTTGGAAACAAATAAGGAACCCTGGTGGCATAGCGGCTAAGAGCTACATCTGCTAACCAAAAGGCTGGCAGTGCGAATCCACCAGGTGCTCCTTGGAAACTATGGGGCAGTTCTGCTCTATCCTATAGGGTCGTCAATGACTCGATGGCAACAGGTTCGAGTTTTATACTCATTTTGGAAATAAGGAGTTTTATAAAAATAAAGTCAAAATATATAATGTAAAATAATAAAATACAGACAGCTGTCTCAAAGAAGTTCCCACAGGTTACAAAATTTCTTAAAGACAGAGAAATATTAGTTCAAGTCTGCTGATAGAAGGCAACTACAAAAAGTTAACTGTGGCCAAAACCCTGACATTAAGTTCAGAATAAATCAGAGAATTTTTCCTAAGGTGGTCTTCATCAGTTATTCCTGGCTGTTTAGCTTACTCATACATGTTAATATACCTTTCAACAGGCCTTGCAGAACTGTGTTTACTGTATTAGTTTATACTTTTGTGTAGTATATTTGATGACAGGAGAAATCAGCAGAATCTGTGATACATATAAAGGTACCTTGCATTCTCTGCATCATGTTTACTTGACTATCTTGTTCTTCATTTCCAGAACTAAGTTATTTATTTCCTAGGTAATTTGAGCTGTGAAACTTGTACTGTAACAAGGAGTGGGCTGGTTGGTCTTGTTTTTGGTGGTCTTTATCCGTTTATCTTGGCTATACCTGTGAATGGTGGCCTAGCAGCCAGGTAGGATTCTTTTACTGTTTTCTCATCATCACTGAAAAACTTTAATGTGACTACCTAGATAATTTAAAACAGCAAATATATTTTCCATTTTAAAGTATATTAGACCAAGAACAATCCACTTTTTTTATTTGCAAGAGCTAATAAGATGTTTTTTCCTTATAAATAATCAAATACTATTTCTCAGGAATTTAAAAACATCTCCAGAACTTTATCACACTGTCTTTTAGTGTGTAGTTGAGACTGTTAACCTTAATCTGGATTAAATGTTAACTGATACAGTACTATACCTAGTGTCAAAGCTACATATACACACAATGTTCCTACATGTTTGAGTACTTCCACCAAAGAAAATTTCATCAGAAAATATTTAGCTATAAGCCTGCTGCTTCAAAGTAATTGATTATTCTCTGATGAACTCTTCTGCATCAAGCAATCTATGACACACAAGCCTCCTGAGGTGAACTGGAGAAAGGAACAAAAGAAAACGGTACCTTTTAGAAGGAATAAGATAATAGCATTGCTTTAATTTTATCTAGTGTTTTAAGACTTCTAAGATTAATATACATTGTATATAGGCTCATGATACAAAAAACTTTTCTGGTGAAACGTTTCAATGTTTTCTTACAGATATGAGTCAGCCCTGCTACCAGAGAAAGGAAACATCTTAACCTACTGGATCAGAATTTCTAAGCCTATCTTTAGAAAGATGCTATTTCCCATTTTGCTCCAGACTGCGTTTGCAGCATACCTTGGGTCTAGACAATATAAACTACTCATAAAAGCCCTTCAGTTACCTGAACCTGACCTAGAAACTCTGATTTAAAACATGTACACAAAAATAAAATGGTAAAAATAACCTATGTTTAATGGATGAATAAACAGATTTGTAATTATGAGATATTACTTTGGGATCTACAAAAAGCTACACAGGACAATAAAAGGCTGAATCCCAGTAAAGACTACCTGCTTAAACAAGGATACAACTTCTCTCTTTTGCCCAATATTCTCTTCCATCTAGCTCCCTCTACTCCTTTACATTAGGCATTGAGTTTGCGCTAGAGGAAAAGATAACCATATAGCAGTTTTTAATAAAGACCTCATGAAGAAGCCAAACAGGAATGAAAATGGGGAAAAAAAAAACCAGTATGCTATAGCAAATGTTACTTATAATTCATTTTCTAAATTCAAAGGGTTTCCATGGGCATTTATTATTAGTCCATTGAATCTTAGAATGTATTTAACGACCTTCCTCACCAAAGATCAATTCATTTTCCTCACACCACACACACACCTGCTCCCATTATCGAGTCGGTTCTGATTCACAGCGACCCTATAGGGCAGAGAAGAACTGCCCCATAGGGTTTCTAAGGTTATACATCTTTTATGGACACAGGCTACCACATCTTTCTCCCATTGAACAGCTGGTGGATTCACCAATCTTTTGGTTAACAGTTGAGCGCTTAAGCACTGCGCCATCAGGGCTGTTAGTCTTCCTCAAGATATGTTTATTCAGGCTCAGCTTAAGTAGTTATGATAGAGCTACCAACTTCCAAAGTGTAACCTTTTATTTTTGGAAAGCTGGAGTCTTAGAAGATGTAGCTAAGTTCTCTTTGTAACTTCCATCTACTGAGATAGTTGTTTGGAATCACAGACCTGAGCCTCTTTTTTAGCTATGCAATGCTAAGCAAGTTAACAAACCTCTCTGGCCTTCAACTGCCTCATCAGTAACCTGATTTATGGTTGGTATTATATTTGTTGCTAACATAGCACCTAATACATCAGGCACTCAAATGGTAACTATAGTCTTTCCTATTTCTTCTAGTTTTGCTCTCTGAAATATCCAAGTCTATTCCTAATTTCCATGCAAGTTTTGTAAAACACTACATAACAGCTTGTCCAGCAATGTCTAACAGAACTTTCTGTGGTGATGGGAATGTTTTATATTTGCATTACCAATATGATAACCACTAGCCATAGTGGCTACTGAGCACTTGAAATGTGGCCAGTGCAACCGAAGAACTGAGTTCTTAAATTTTTAGCAACACATAGCTAACGGCTACAGTCCTGGGCAGCACATGTCTAGACTAATGCTTTCTCATGAATCAATCCCAGTCATCACACAAAGTACCTAACAAATCTTAAGTGCTGTTCGAGATCATATTCATGAGCATCTTACTACTTCCTCCAAATGGAGTGACATACCTGTTAAGTAATCTTATTAAAAACATAAAATGACAATTTAGTCTATTGCCTAGAAAAGGCAGCTTCAGGAATGAATAGGCTACAGCATCTCTGAAGGAAGACAGTAATGCAGTGCTGCCAAAGATTTAAAATTCAAGCGAAATGATACATTTTCAAATTTTCAGAATGCAAAGACTATTTTGTTCTTTCCAAAGGACATAAAATTTATTCTCTCAGAAACTCACATAAGAAATGACCCCAATTATGAGGCAAAAAAAAAAACTGCCTAGAAGACTGAAAGGAAATATGCCAAAAATGTTTATTGTGGATATTTTCTGGGTCATGGAATTACGATTTTTTTCTTCTTGATGTGTTTCTGATTTTCAAAGTTTTCTATAGTATGCTTTACTCTTATAACCAGAAAAAGTATATTATTTAGAAGGAAAAAAAATTTACCTGGTTTTTCTACAAGGTGTAAAATCAAGACTGAAAGCTCTCCGACTCAGTTATCTGTTTACCTGTATTCTGTCACTTCTTTATTACAGTGGGGGAAAAAATGAGAAGTAACTCCTGACTTTATAAATTAAAACCCAAATTACTGAATAAGACCCAATAATACAGAATAATCAACTTTTAGGTAATTCAAAACCTGCTGATTCAACTGTTCGATAATTTAGTTGTTTTCTTAAACATTCCCACAATACATATTCACTAGCACATCATCTATAAATGGGTTCAGTGGTTTATATAACCCAAAAGGATTACTTTCTAACACCTGTCCTCTACCACATATTTCTTAAGCCATCTTTTCATTTAGTAGTAATGGGCAACATAAGCAATAAAGCATGTTATTTTAGATCTGTTGCTAAAAAATGTACCAAAATTTTTGGTCAGAGGGCAGATAAGTGACGTGAACTTGCTGTGATTTGCATCACAATTTAAGGAAGCTTTCAGTCATTTGTGCTTAAAGAACACTGCCTCATTCAGTCTGAAAGATAAAGTTTTTAATAGTACAGTCACAATAAACTATTTAAATCGGTCTTTTACAACTTTTACTTTGTATAGTTATTTGGCTTTAAAAAAAAGGAGGGTTCATATTATGTTTAAATTGAGATATATAGTGTAGAGGGGTCTAGGAAATTGTCCTCAGTGGGTATACAAGAAAGAATCCAAAGGCACATTCGAAACAAAGTTGAACTACCAACAAAATACAAACTATGAATATTAAACAAAACTACACAAATGTTCAAAACACCATTCGTAACTAGATTGTTAGATTCACTGTGAAAACCAGGGATTTTCAACAAAGTAAGTAATTCTGGGTAAATTATGAAATTATAATTTAATAGTTGTGAATTAGTTTCCTTTTAAAGAGTGGGCAAAATAATTCTAAGTGAGCAACCTTAATTGTACATACTGGGGAAAAGTAAGTAATTAGGAAAAGAATACCAGTATCAGCAACCAAAGCAATGAAAAGTTAGTGGGCACATTCCTACTAATTACCATCTGGCAAAAAAAAAAAAACTTCAATAATATATGATTTATGTTCCTAATGATAAACTAATTTACTTTCTGGAAATAAAATTTAAATTATCTCCAGCTTAATTTTTCTGTACTTCAAAACTCTGAATGTGAATGACCATTTTACAGTCTACATCAGAGCTCGGTCCGGCATTATAAAGCAGTAAGGAGTGACTAGCTGAGAGAGTGTAAAGGCTACACATAAAGGAATTCAAATACATGAAAAATACTGTGCTGGCCAAACAAACCACTCTGCAAGTTTCCAATGGAAGACCTCCCCTTTCTGATTCCTAGCCACAATGGTAAAGAAAAAACAGCACAGAAAGATGATAAATATATAAAAACTTGATCTCAAAACTTTCTATTAATAGTGGGTCTGGGGGAAAAAGACACTTGAACTTTCAAGAGTCATCAGATTATCTGAAAGTTTGACTAAATTAATGAGACCTGAAATTACCTTCAAAATGCTGAACTAGGCAAGCATATATTTAGAAAGACAATTACTTATCTGTGAATTGTCCACTCTGTGTTCTATCAAAACAGTAGTTAGGGTCACCAAATAGTGGTGGTGGCTAAACATTTGGTTGTAGAATTATAAACAGCTATGCTATCGGTCATCAGTCACGAAGTATAAGCCAGTGAGAATGCTCTTTGCTGCCTGGCTTCACAGGCATTCAGTACACTCAGATTACAAGAAACTGAGTGGATTTAATAAGTTTTGTACCATACTGTACAATAACCAACTGTATGTATTATGATGAATCATTCTGGAATGAAAAGAATAGGAGTTTCTCCTATCCTCTCAAACTTCTATCATTTGCGTACTTCCCAAATGAGTCAGTAAAATAAAGTGACTCAGGCTAGACCAGGTGAAACAAATGTATTAACATAATCCAAAGAAAATGAAATAAAACAATCCAGAGTTCTTGGGTGTTTTTTCACACTTACAATAAGCTGGAAAAATATTTCAATTAAGTAAAACCATATGCCACACACACACAAAAAAAGCTACTCCCATCATCCAGAATACTAAAGCCCTTAAACTAGACACATTTTAATATCGAACAGTAGAAACTAGGATGCCATTCATTAGAAACCTCAAAATAATCACAGAACAGTGTCAAGTACTCAGAGAAAGCTGAAGAAGCCAAGACCTCAGAAGAATCCACATGTCCTGGTACTTCCCTGAAATGCAGTTAACTCTACCCACACACATTGAACCGTAATCAATTTTTTCAAAAACGTGGTTAAGAGCTTTACATTAACTTTTATATTTTACTCAGGAAGGTATCTGCCTGTACTTGAGATTAGCTCTCATGTTCCAGGAAATAAATACAAATTCACGATATGCCTTGTGCTCACTGATGCCCTGTTTATATAATTTTAGTCCACTAAATGTAATTCCACAGAATATGTTCTTGGTAATGTAAAAAATCTAATTCCTTCAAGAAATACTATCATTCTCTTCTCCAATGGATAGATACAATTTTTAAAAAGTATGTAGAGAGCTGAGTATCACTCCCATGAAAGACAAAAAAAAAAAAAAAAATGTATAATTTTGTTCCAAAATTTAGTCTTACATATTTCTATTAAGTCTTTCAAGGATTCCAGAGAATCTTTTCATATCTCCATTTCTGGAAAGTGAAATCAATATAGAAGTAATTTGGGAACTTGAAAATGGCATTCATTTTTTTCAGCAGATGCCAAATTTTTGACCGACATGGCTCCCACAATTACTTTGTTACCATCAGTCCAGTCAGTTAACAGGTTGTAGCAAAAGATTCGTTTTTGTAGACACTGCTGTTTAAAGAGAAGAGAGAGAGATTAATTTAGTGATTATAAAATGCACAAATATTTAATTAAAATATTTTGAACACTTTTTGTTGGATTTATTAGCAGTGTGACTCCACTTTAACAAATGTAGATTTTTTAGTTAAGTCTGGCCAAGGAAGTGCAAAAATAGTCAATATGACAGCAACAGTAGGGCAATAATATATGTTAGTTCAGTTAATGTATGAATTCCTACCACCATCAGAAAACAAATATAAAAAGCTACATCTTTAATTCTGTACCATTTTACCATTTGGTATATTAAGCCTAGGAACTAGAGGCACAATTAGAAAAAAAAGTTCCTCAAATACTAAATTTTCATCCATTACAGTAAACAGACCAAAACCTGAAAATTTCAAAACAATCTATTTTCCAGAAATCTCCTTTATCCAAGTACTAATCATTTAGTACACAATTTTCTAAAAATAGGAAGACAACAGCTTCATATTAATCATAACTTTTTTAATTAACAAGTAGTGGATAGGACACTTTGAGATATTGCTTACTACATACTGAGATAAACAGATCTGTTATAAATTCAGAAACCCATTTACAGTAAAGTGTGCTTACACATAAATATGACCAAATTTATGTAAAGCCCCAATAGGTCCTAAGTACATGCAATTACCATGTAAAAACAAGACCATGAAATTGATGTAAAAATGACAAAATCACTAAGTCACCAAAATTAGAAAAAAAAGAGAATGAAATGGAAACAAAAAAAGACAGTTAATAAAACATAAGGAACCTAACAAAGTAGCTTTAAAAATAGGACATACTAATTTTTCCATTTTCAGAAGTTTTGAATCAAGTATTCCCAAAAACTGCCATTTATAAAATGACATTCTAGTAATCTACACTCCAATTTCAAAGCATTCCAATTTAGAGAGCTTTGACTACTCCTTTCCCCAGCCCCAAGCTTCAAATAATGCAGGGAAAACAACAATTAGAAAGAAAATATTCCAAGGGAATGGTGTAATCTTTAGAAAAACACACTTTCTGCTTCCAGAACCTTTTAAGACCCACAGTCAGCATTAATAACAATCATTTTTCCTACATCCATCCATTATTTTCCAATGTCATGTTAGAGATGAATAAATTCTTTGAGCCCATAAACTGAAAGATCAACAAACCTGGTTTTATTATGACACCATATTTTTGTCATTGGTACTGCACAAAATTATATACAAAGAAATATATACAAAATGTTCAAGTATTAGTTAAATTTCAATTCAAGGCTTCTCTTTCAAAAAGCTACATTTAACATATTCCATAAAGATAGCACAAATTAGTCATTTCAAATAATTTTTCCAACTACTTTTGGTTTATATATATAATTCAGTAGGCACTAAAAATCCATGCAGCTGCATTGTGAGGGGCTTGCTCCTGCGATTAGGTATAAGCAGGTTCATCACTCCAGGTTGTGAGTTTGGCTACTACCCATTCATGCTCAAGTGCAGTAGATGATTTTACAAAATATGCTGTGGTGCACTGGAAACCAGAGACCAATTTAGGTCTCAAATCTTATTATCTAGCAACAAAACATTTACAGTTGTGCAAGAACAAGGATTCCATTTTCATAACCAAATAACAACAAAATAAAACATTTTATGCGTTAAGATAGCTTACATCTTTGGACTGCTGGAAAATACTTAGTTATGAACATTTTAAAAACAAAAGACAGCAGAAGCCCTGATATTACCTCTTTTTCCTCATTTCTTATACTACCTTTTAAAATAAAGCAGGAAATGTGGCCAGCAGCTGGTCCCGTCTCTTCTGCCCCAACAGCTGTATCCACTTTAGCACAAAGAAAAACAAGGATGCTAAATACGTATATACTTTATCAAACAGTGATGTTTCACAAAGAATTTCTTAATGTGTCTTACACTGAAGGACACCATAACTCAATTGATACAACTGGATAATAGTAACAGTACTTCAAAGAAAGAATATGTCCATCTTTGGAAAAATTGTGTCAACTGGGTCATTTAAGTGGCCAAAACCACTGAATTTTGAAAGCTATTTTTAAATAGGCCAAATGCTTTTGAATAAGAACAATTAAGATTCTTTGTGAAGCCTCACTTTACACTTCTTCATTCACATTTCACAATCTTCATTATTTAGTCATACAAACATAAATTTAACCTAAAATTTTAATACATCAAAAATAAAGTTATTCAACAATTTATTCATACTCAGTGATACAGTAATCACTGTGCTGGTCCTCAAAGAAATATTTCATCAACCATTTTTTTTTCTTTCTCCAGTTAGCTAACACAGGATTCTGATACGTATATTAACTTCCAACTTCTCTAAAAGTGAGAGATTAAAATCTGTTAATCTGAACAGATTGTATTTCTATATCTTCTATTGAAAACTAAAAGGCGTTCTTAAATATTTAAGAGATTTCTGTCATCTCCAGCAAAATAGCTATCACATTTGTGCATGCCCCAAATAACCTGTATTGTCAACCTCTGAAAAGTTGCTCTAAAATTGGAATTCCAATTTGCACCTTGTACAACTCGGAAGTTCCATCCAACTTCACCTGTTTCACTGTATCCAAACTGTATCTCTATAAGCAGGTTTCAGTGTACAGTTGGAACCGATGTCATCCAAGGCCATGTCCACACTGGGGACAGAAGAGCTAGGTACACGCAAGTTTGAACAAGGGGACACATTAACAGCTATTTCAATCAGGAGAAGCATCTTAAACACATTGACCAGCACAAGTCTGTTTCCAGGGTGGACAGGGCCCAAATCAGATTCCCCTCCCACCTTCCAAAAAAGAAAAAAAAAAAAAAAATATCACACACGCACACACACATATTGAGATGTTGCCCATTAGACTAAGCAGCAGAGCATGAGCGTTACGTGAAGAGATGGATCCTTACCAGGTTGTGAGGCGGGAACGACTGTTCTGTAACCCCTACAACGGAGCCTGGCAGGAAGGAAATCACCTAAAAAAGAAACTGTCAGAGAGATTTAATAGTCACATGTTATCATTTGGAGTTGGTTACAGTGTCACATTCATGCTTTTAGCTAAACACTTAAAGATTCAATATTACTTTTTTCCTCCTCTGAAATGTGTCCAGTGAAGATGTCCCACTAAGGTGTTTTACATGGTGTAAGGGAGTTGAAAGGGGTAAACGCGGATAAAGAGCAGATTACTTGACCCTACATTTTAAGAGAAGACGACGCCTTCCGGGCGCACGCCGAGCAGAACTCCACCGACACCTTATCCTTGTCCACATGAAGACACACTCCTCCCGCTGAGTCGTCCTCTTCCAGCAGGTCCTGCTGCTGCTTTCCCACCGGCAGAGCGTAGTCGTGGTCACCGGCGGGCGAGTCTCTGAAGAGAGAAGTGGTCAGTCGCAGTCCCACGCCGCTCAGCCGGCTCAGCAGGCGAGCCAGTCCGGTCTCGTTGGCTAAGACGGCCCGTAGGTAGCGACTCTCCTCCTGCAGTGCTTGCACGCGTTTGCCCAGCTCCCGATTCTCGGCCCGCAGCTCCTGGTTCTCGGCTGCCAGACCCCGGACTCGACTCTCCAGCCCCATCACGTACTCCTTCTTCTTCAGCCGATTAAGACGGGCAGCGGCCGCCGCCGCCTTCCGGGGGCTCTTCGTCGCTGCCTGGTGGTTGTCGTTACCGCTGGTGCTGCCGCTGCAGCCGCCGCCTCCGCCCGGAGACTTTCTCCGCCTCTTTTCGCCGCTGCTACTGTCGCTGCTGCAGCCTCCGATACCGTTTATCAACCTCTGCAGCAGGTCGGAAAAGCGCTGCATCTCGGCAGCCGCGGCCTCGTCGTCATCGTCCCCTCTCCACAGGCCACCGTTTTCCGAACCGCCGCCGGACGAAGAGAGAGGCCCAGGCGAGCTAAGCCCAGGCTCCAGATGCCAGTCCGGTTGCCGGGGGTCCAGCAGATCGGCCAGTTCCAGCCCAGACAGAAAGTCCATGTCCTCCGACTCCTCCCTCGGGACGCTAGCGATAGCCTCCTCCTTCATCTCCTCGGGCGAGGGCGCGCGCACGGCCACGCCGCCGCGGCTCCCCCTCCCGGCCTCCAACTCGCTCTCGTCGCCGCGCGGCTGCCTGCGGCCGGGATATCCGGCCGCCGCCGTCTCCGCCGCCGCCGCTCGGGTCAGGTCCGGAGGCCGCGAGCAGGCCGCGACCGGCGCCGGACTCTCGCTGAGGGTCGGGGAGTCACTGCCCGAAGCCGCCAGCAGCTTGGTCAGGCTATGCCTCATGGGGCCCAGCGGCGGGCCCACGTAGGCCCCGGCCCCTCAGACCGGGCCTCGCGGGCCCCACGGACCCCAAGCCCCAGCGTGGGGAGCAGGGCGCTGGCCGGAGCGAAATGAAGGGGAAGGTCCGAGTACCCTCCCGCCTCACTTGGCCTGTCGACCCCCCGCCCCGGGGCGGGGGGCGGGGAGGAAAGACGGGAGATCTAAGCTGCAAGGCCGAGCGATGACTCGGCCGCGCCACCCAGACAACGACCTGGCCGGAAGTCAGTCGTTCTAGCCCAGCCCCTCCCACTGCGTTTCGCGCTCCACCAGGCTCTGGTATCGCGAGAGTTCACGGAGCTCTGGAGTGGGAGTAATTCCTGGGCTCCAATGATGTCATAGTAACCGCGGCAAAAATAACAAAAGCCCGGATTTGTTGAAAAAGGACTCTACCCTCTGTGTCCTTACTTTTTAACCCTCTACATTCTACTTTCCACTTCCAGTGGTACCACTCTCACTTAGAATTTACCTTCTAGATACCAAATTTATGAATTACCGTCAGCAGCGTTAATAAGGAAACTGAGGTCCAGATTGACGCGTGATAAAGCCATGACAAACCCCCCCACGATAAGAATTATGTTAGCCATAAACTCGTTTAAAGTTTACTCTGTGCAAAGAATTTAACTTCACCAAAAAGTAAATTAGTCTTTGCCTTTGTTTCCTGAGAAAATAATTCTAAACCTTTGGCATTCCCTAAGCAGTTGAGGTGCTTTATTTAAAAAAACCTCCAGAATCGGGGGGGGGCTCCACCAGGCTAGAGACAACATAGAAACCTAATGCCAGCTCTGTACTGATCTCAGCACGGGGGGAGGAGGAAGGTAGTGGCTCCATCAATCACATTAATATTAAAAACCCGTTGCCGTGGAGTCCATTCCGACTCAGAGCGACCTCACAGGACGGAGTAGAACTGCCCCATAGGGTTTCCAAGGAGCGCCTAGGTGAATTGGAACTGCGGCCCTTTTGGTTAGCAGCCTTAGCTCTTAACCACTACACCACCAGGGTTTCCACGTTAATATTAGCCAATGGTTAATTTTCTATTTCCTCTTTCTAAAAAAAAAAATCCTCATTGTAACTTGCCTGAATTGAGCGATGTTTTTGTTTTGTTTTGTTTTTAACAAACAAAATGGTCTCCCTGTATGCATAGAGATTTACTGCTGAAATAAACCCTAAAAACAAACGCAGTGCCGTCAAGTCGAATTTCTTTAAGCTTTGATTACTTTTTAAACAGCACTTACCCTGGTTTTCTCAGGAGTTTAAGACTGGTAACCAAACCATTCTTGAAATTTCTCCTTACTCCCTTCTTTTATAAAACAAGATCTTTTCACTCAAACACTGCAGAGTCCTAGAAGAAAGATAAATAAGCAAATCATTTATATTTAATTTTTTCCAGCTTTTTATTATGAAAATTTCTATAAAAACAGAAAATATGAAAGAATAGTTCAGCACCCACTCTGATTTAAAAGTAGTACCCACTAACCAGATTCAACAATTGTTAACATTTGGCCTTATTTATTTGTATACAAATGTTTGTAAATATAATTTTTTTTCCCTAACACCCCAAGACACTTCACTCCTAAGTACTTCGGCATGCATCTCTTAAACTAAGGCCATTCTTCATAAGCATAATACTATTAGTACCAACTCCATTTTTAAATAGTCAATCTATCAAAATTTTCTTCACGGTTTCTGGTTTTGGTGTTAATCTACAAAAGACCTCCTTAGCCCAAAATAACACTAATATTCATCCATATTTTAGCAGTTTTTAACAACATGAGTTATTTAAATCTTTATTTCATCCAGAATTTATTTCAATACAAAATGTGAAGTAGGAATTTAACTTTTCAAAAGGCTATCTGCCATAATAAAATTTGTTAAACAATCTGTGCTTTCCCTACTGATTTCCCAGCATGTATGCCATGTATTAAATTATTACATATACTTGGATCTATTTCCGTTCTTTTTCTTCTATTCATTGATCAGTCAAGTTATTCTGGAACAAAAACCATTCCATTTTTATTGCAGTTTTATAATATATTTCAATGTGTCATAGGGCAAGTCCCTCCTGTTCCTTTATCGGAATTTTCTACCTCTACATGAATATTTATTCTTCCAGATAAAAGCAAAAAAAAAAAAAAAACCCTTTGCATTGAATCGGTTCTGACGCATAGCAACCCTAGGCATAGCAACCCTAGACGACAGAGTAGAACTGCCCCATAGGGTTTCCAAGGGGGTGGCTGGTGTATTTGAACTGCCAGCCTTTTGGTTAGCAGCTCTATAACTTAACCACTGTGCCACCAAGGCTCCATTCTTCCAGATAACTTTAGAAAATTTTTCAATTTCAATTTCACTAAATGTGTCTTATACAATTTTTGCTACTGGAATGGATTATTTCTTTTCCTTTATATTTTCTAAATGGCTAATGCTGCTATATAGGAAAGCAATTGATGTGCTTTGTTAAATTTTTAACTGACTTCCTCACTGAACTTTCTTAATTTTCTTTCAGCTTATTCATTCAGATTTACCTGGCAGACAATTATATTACTTATACATATAATGACCATTTTGCCCCTTTCTTTGCAATACTTATTAGGCCAATAATGAAGTAGCACTTCCAGACTGATGTTAAATAATAGTGTTGATAGCCAACTTTCTTGCCTTATTCCTGACTTTAATAGGAATGCCTTCAGTGGATTTTTTTTGTTAGGTTAAGAAACATGTTCCTATTTTTATTTTACTTACAGCGTGCTTCCATTTGTATTTTACTTAGTGTTTAGCAACATGAATGGTTATTTCATTAAATGCCTTGCCACACGAGTCTCTGGAGGGAAGAAGCTAATAAAGCTAGGTAAGAGTTCTCTAAGGTTCACTACCCTAAGGTTATTGTGAGAGAATTGAAAACTATATAACCTTGTATGTTGGGGAAGGAATTTGAGAAACATAGCTAAATAAAAGTTGTGCAAAACCTGTCCCATCTAAAGCATCTATGTTACTCTGCATCTGTCTATGATTGCAGGACCAGAGCTAGAAAAAGAGATAATTTATTCAGCCATTACACACACACACACACACACACACACACACACACACGGCCTACTCTGAGCTACGTATTGTTATAATCATTGTGGATATAGTGGTAAACCAAGCTGATAAGGTCCCTGTTCTCGTGGAGCCTACTTTATAGTGGGAGAAGACAATTAACAAACAGAAAATATTAACTAATAAAAAATATTATGCAGAAAATTAAACAGCAGTAAAGAAATTGAAAATGCAAGAATAGTTATTTTAGAGGGGATGTCAATGGAGGACTCCCTGAGGAGTTGAGATTTAAGCTGAAAACTGAATAAAAAGAAAGGAACCCGCATGCTAAGATAAAAGAGAAGAACATTCTAGGACTAGGAAATCACAATAGCAAAGGCCCTGAGAGCAGACTTACCTTGGCATATTCAGTAATAAAGGCAACATGGCTGGAGCAGAGTATGCAAGAGGAGAAATCATAGGCAATGTCTTACTGTACATGTTATCTACAACGGAATTATATGTTTATAAATACACAAGCATTTCTTTGAAACACTGAGGAAGAAAAATCCTTAAAGTTTCTAGCAAGCATGGAAAACAAAATGAAAATTTAAAATATGTAAAGGATAATTAAGGAGCCTTGGTTGTGAAGGAAACCCTGGTGGTAATGGTTAATAGCTAGGCTGCTAACCAAAAGTTTGGCAGTTTGAATCCACTAGGCACTCCTCGGAAGCCCTACAGGGCAGTTGTACTCTGTCAGATAGGGTTTCTCTGAGTCAGAATCAACTCAATGGCAAAGGGTTGGTGGTGAAACAAGTGAGCCTTGGTGGTTTAGTGGTTAAAGCGTTCAGCTGCTAGCCAAAAGATCTGCAGTTCAAATCCACCAGCAGCTCTTTGGGAGAAACATGTGGCAGTCTGCTTCTGTAAAGATTTACAGCCTTGGAAACCCTATGGGGCAGTTCTACTGTGTCCTATGGGGTAACTATGAGTCAGAATTGACTCGACAGCAGAGTGTTTAGTTTGGGGCAGCAGTGTGTTCACAGGCAGTTCACCTGTGAACTGAAAGGTTGTTAGTTCAAACACACCAGACCTGGTGACCTGCTCCCATAAAGATTACAGCCTAGAAAATCCTATGGAGCAGTTCTACTCTGTCACATAGGGTCACTATGAGTAGAAATCTACTCTACAGCATTCAACAACAACAAAGGGTCATTGATCTATCCTTCATTTAGTGTTTCTTTTCCCATAACATGTTCAACCCTTTTTTCCCCTGTAAAATCTTAAATTCTTTAACCATTCTCCAACCTCAGGAGATTTCCAGGGCCAAAACTGCCAAGCCAAGCCACTCACAAATTGCTAAGCAACAAAAGCTGTGAGAGACAATGTTTGTCATTGTTTCAAGTCACTAAGTTTTGGGTAATTTGTTAGGCAGCAACAGATCCTTTAATACATGGGGTTGAGAGTACAGGCAGCAGCAGTAGTTTCCTGATCCCTGGAGCAGAGCTAAAGCAGAGTTTTCTGGAAGCCAACCTATGTACATAAATTTGTCAGTTGGAGCATCATAAGATAGTGTCTGATAGATTAGGATAAATTGTCAGCTGAGGGTTAGGAGGAGAAAACCAAAAACCAAACCCGTTGCCGTCAGTAGATTCAGACTCATAGCAACCCTATAGGACAGAGTAGAACTGCCCCGTAGGGTTTCCAGGGAGCACCTGGTGGATTTGAACTGCCAGTCTTTTGTTTAGCAGCTGTAGCTCTTAACCGCTATGCCACTAGGGTTTCCATGAGGAAGAGAGGAGGAATTAAATTGGAGGACTTAGAGGGAGGCCTGGGGTACAGTGGTTAAGTATTTGGCTGCTAACCAAAAGGTTGGCAGTTTGAATCCACCAGCCACTACTTGGAAAACCTATGGAGCTGTCCTACTCTGTCCTATAAGGTCACTATGAGTCAGAATTGACCTGATGACAAAGGGTTTTGGAGTCATGAAAATACGGAAAAACTGTTGAAGGGGATGAAGAGGGGCTGACCAAATATGCTGGGGATCCAGCTGGTCTTTGAGACTATGTCATTTAGTGCTCAACAGCAGGAAACAGAAACCAATCCAACTGTTTTAAGCAGAAAGGAATTTAATACAGAGAATTAAGTGCTTACAAAGTCATTGGAAGGACTGGAGGAGGAATTCACATTAGCCTGGGCGATAAAAAATGCCTCCCGGTACAATGTGACCAGACAGAGCAATAGGAAGATGCTATCTCTGCCTCAATTGGGAAAGTGGTAAAACAGAAAGCTGGAATGTTGGCTTCAAGAACCCTCAGCTTTAGCTGTGATCCAGGGATCAGGAAGCTACTGCTGCTGCCAAAACTCTCAACCCCGTGTATTAACTACCTATTGCTACATAACAAATTACCCAAAACATAGTGGCTCGAAACAACAATAAACATTATCTCTCACTGTCAGTCAGCAATTTGTGAGTGGCTTGGCTAGGCAATTTTGGCTCTGGAAATCTCATGGGGTTTATTCAGATGTCTGCTGGGGCTGCAGTTATCTGAAGGCTTGATTAGCGATAGAGGATCTACTTCTAAGGTTGCTCACTCCATTGACTGACAAGTTGGTCCTGAGGGGAGGCCTCAATTCCCCCCTCCCATAGGATTCTCTATAGGACTATGTACTATATGGTGGCTGGCTTCCCCTAGAGTGAGTGATCCAAGAGACCAAGGAAGAAGCAGCAATATATTTTATGACCTAGTCTCAGAAGTGACATACCTTCACTTCTGCAGCATTCTACTGGTTACACAAATCAGTCCTTATCACTGTGGGAGGGGACTACTCAAGGATGTGAGTTCTGGAGGTGGGAATCACTGGGAGCTATCTTGGGGGCTGGCTACCACATGCCATAACACTAGCGACTGAACTAAGAGAGCTTTTGCAGAAAAATCTAATGCCTCGAAGAATGTGTTAGGCAGCAACTGGCCAAATCAAAGGGGAAGAGCCTCCTGCCCCATTTGTACTTTCCAAATACAGCTGCAAAGGAGTCTGGGAAATAGAGTTTGCCTTTGTATTTCTTTTGTTTCAGCTTTTCAGTTTCTGCAATATAGGAAATCACCTTAAAAGGGAGATTGAAATGAGTGATAAATACCAATCTATCAGATCCTCCCCAAAGACCATGAATTCATGTTACTCCAGCACTAATACCTAAGTTTACTGGGTTTTCTATATCAGAGAATTTGAGCAGAAATGGTAGAGAATGCAGCTGAATCAGGGTCGGGGTTCTGCTAAGTGGATGCAGCAGAAGAACAAATATGCTACAGAGGTGAGAGTGCTCATTTGAATGTAGTTTGCCTCTCCATCAATGAAGTATACTCTGGAAGGGCAGGGAGTGAGACCATGAGGGGATTTTACAACTGGATGAAAACTGAAGAATTAAGGGATTTGCTGTGTTTTAGGAGCCCTGGTGGTGCTGTGGTGAAGAGTTCATCTGCTAACCAAAAGATGGCAGTTCAAATTCACTAGCACTCCTTGGAAAGTCTTTACCAAGCATGATGTCCTTCTCCAGGGACTGATCACCCCTGATAACAGGCCCAAAGTATGTAAGACGTAGTCTCACCATTTTTGCTTCTAATGAGCATTCTAGTTGTACTTCTTCCAAGACAGATTTGTTTATTCTTTTGGCAGTCCATGGTAAATTCAATATTCTTCTCCAAAACCACAATTCAAAGGAGTCAATTCTTCTTCAGTCTTCCTTATTCATTGTTTAGCTTTCTCATGTAGATGATGCAAATGAAAATATCAAGGCTTGGGTCAGGCTCACCTTTGACGTCAGGCCCTGCAGCTATGTGAGTCAGAAGAAGCCTCCAGCCTGACTCACAGACTTAAGACTTTCCAGCTTCTACACATTACTCATTTCCACATTGAAGGTATCTGTTAGAGCAACGGAGCCCTGGTGCCATAGTGGTTAAGAGCTTGGCTGCTAAACAAATGGTTGGCAGTTTGAAGCTACCAGCTGCTCCTTTGAAACCCTATGAGGCAGTTCTACTCTATCCTATAGGGTCACTATGAATCAAAATCAACTCAACGGCAACAGGGTTAGAGCAGTACCCCATTCCAGATACCAATTTTCTGTCTTAGTTATCTAGTGCTGCTATAACAAAAACACCACAAGTCGATGGCTTTAACAAAAAGAAATTTATTTTCTTACAGTTAGGAGGCTAGAAGTCGGAATAGACATCTTTGGTTTTCAACACCATAAAGAGGTCTTTCACAGCAGAATTGCCCAATGCAATTCGTCTTTTGATTTCTTGACTGCTGCTTCCACGGGTGTTGATTGTAGATTCAAGTAAAACGAAATCCGTGACAACTTCAATCTTTTCTCTGTTTATCATGATGTTGCTTATTGGTCCAGTTGTGAGGATTTTTGTTTTCCTTATGTTGAGGGGTAATCCATACTGAAGGCTGTGGTCTTTGATCTTCATCAGTAAGTGCTTGGAAACCCGAAGGGGCAGTTATACTCTGTCCTACAGAGTCGCTATGATTTGGAATAGACTCAATGGCAATGGGCTGGAAACCCTAGCAGCGTAGTATTTAAGTGCTACAGCTGCTAACCAAAAGGTTGGCAATTTGAATCCAGCAGGCTCTTCTTGGAGACTCTGTGGGGCAGTTCTACTTTGTCCTGTAGTGTCGCTATCAGCCAGAAATTGGGTTTGGTTTTGATTTAGGGCACTTTTGGATTATTTTTACAAGCACTGCATATTTGCATGGATTATGTGTAACTCCTAGTGTGCAAGCGTATTTCTATTCCTTTATCTCCCTCTCAAGAAAGCATTTCTCAGTGCAAATAAATGAGAACTGCACTATTATGGACTAATCTGGAATCTGATTTATTTTAAAAGGATCAACATTGTTTACCAACTAAAATAGTAAAAAATTGCTTGTATTTCCACCAACGAATTAAGCCCCACAGTTGCTGCCTCTGAAATTCACAACTGCTGCTTTGGTGGGAGAAGGGAAAGCAGATATAGAGGTTTGGGCATGAGAGCTTTGGAAGGGTAGGAGCAGAGCTTTTCAAGTTCTGATAGCAACAACTCCTCTCAAATGGAGTTGTTTTGTCTCTCTTCCCCAGCACCTCAGGCCAAGAACATGGCTGACATGTTCTTGCTTACCATGGCCAATTCCAAACAGTCTTTCCCCTCTTTCCTTCAAAATCCCCAGCCTTTTTTGGTTTTAAACATAGAAAATTTAAATATTGAGAAATTTCAATCACCCACAGAAGTAGAGACAATAGTATAATGAATCCCTATATACACCCAGATTAAACAATTATCAAGATTTGTCACACTTGTTTTAGCTGATGTGTTTTAAAAGTAAAATCTAGACATCATGTCATTACATTCCTGTTATGGATTGAATTGTGTCCCCTAAAAATAGGTATCAATTGACTAGGCCATGATTCCCAGTAACCTGTGGTTGTCCTCCATTTTGTGATCTGATGTGATTGTTCTATGTGTTGTAAATCCTAACCTCTATGATGCTAATGAGGCAGGACTAGAGGCAGTTATGTTAATGAGGCAAGACTCAATCTACAGGATTAGGTTGCATTTTGAGTCAATCTCTTTTGAGATATAAAAGAATCAAGTGGAGAGAGAGGGTACCTCATTATCACCAAGCAAGAAGAGCCAGGAGTGGAGCACATCCTTTGGATCCGTGGTTCCTGCACTGAGAAGCTCTTAGCCTAGGCGAAGATTGATAACAAGGACATTCCTCCCAAGCAGACAGAGAAAGCATTCACTGGAGTTGGCACCGCAATTTCGACTTCTAGCCTCCTAAACTGTGAGAGAATAAATTTCTTTTTGTTAAAGCCATCCACCTGTGGTATTTTTGTTACAGCAGCACTAGATAACTGAGACAGAGCTGGTATCCAGAACGGGATACTGCTCTAACCCCATTGCCATTGCATTGATTTTGATTCATAGTGACCCTATAGGATAGAGTAGAACTGCCTCATAGGGTTTCAAAGGAGCAGCTGGTAGCTTCAAACTGCAAACCATTTGTTTAGCAGCCAAGCTCTTAACCACTATGGCACCAGGGCTCTGTTGCTCTAACAGATACCTTCAATGTGGAATTGGTTTTGGAATTGAATAACGTGTGGAGGATGGAAAGTCTTAAGTCTGTGAGTCAGGATGGAGGCTTCCCCTGACTCACGTAGCTGCAGGGCCTGACAAACTCAAGATCGCCAGGTAAATTGACAGGGCACTGGCTCACAGGCTACGGGGGCTGATGAATCCCAGATTGGCAGGTAAGCCGCTAGCTGAAGTCCCAAGAATCAGAGGTCAGATAACGAGCCAGATTCCAGAGGAAGCAAAAGCCAGCCAGCTTTGCCAGAAAGTCCACATGTATCTGATGCAGGCCACACCCCCAAGGAAGTTCCCTTTCAACTGGTTGGTGTCTTATAGCAGATCTCATCATGGTGGTGATTACATTATGTCAGACCCCATTATGGAGGAGATTACATCATTACATAGCTGCCAGACTACATCTTAACTGTCAAACCATTGAGAATCACGGCCCAAGCAAGTTGACACAAAACCTTAACCATCATAATCCCTATACCTATCAGTATGCACCTTTAATTATAAGGTCATTTTTTTCTATAACCACAATGCCATGATTGCACCTAATAAAATTATTATGGGTTTCTTGGTGTCATTTAAAATCCAGTCCACATTCAATGGTCTCAAAAATGTCTATCTACACATGGCTTATTTCAGTTAGCATCCAAACAAGCTCTATAAATTCCATTTGGCTGTTATGTCTCATAAATTTCTTTGAATCTAAGCATTCCTCCCCCTTTTCTTCCCCAGTGCCACTGATGTGTTGAAGAAACCAGGTCACTTGTCCTGTTGAATGTTCCATATTCTAGATTTGTCTGTTTGCTTTCTTGTGGTGTCATTTTACTTTTCCCACTAACCCCCATATTTCCTGTAAACCCAAAGTTAGTTCTTATTGCTTAGTTATATTAAGGTTCAACATTTTTAGGAAGAAGAATTCCAGGAGGTGCCTCGATTCGTGCTGTATCACATCAGGAGGCACCTAATGTCTAGCTGTGCTGTTTAGTGATGCTAAGATGGAGCAATGTTTTCAAGTGGTGACAGTCTAATTCCTCCACTGAAAAATTCTCCGTTAACTCTTCTCCCAGTGGTTTATCTAATGATGATGAGAGCCTGGATAAATTATTTCACTTGGGGTTACAAAATGATAATTTTTTTAATTCTCTCATTCCTTTTATTATCCGGAATTTTCCTGTAAAGAATAACTTTATTTCATCACTTAAGGGTCATTTTATTACCCTGAAGTACAAGGAACTGGAAAAGTATGATAAATGTGCAATTAATTCCTTTTGATATCCAATTATAGGAGTAAGGAGTTAATGACCGTTGAGTTTGCTTGTTGTTTTCGCTATTGCCCTTGTTGGGCTTTTTCTTTTTTGGTGCATCATAATGAACTCATAGATTTTAATATATTCAGCATGCTTCACTCAGTTGCAATTATTATTTTTGATACTCAAATTACTCATCCTTGGCTATTCAGAGCTCCTCCAATTTGGCTGTCATATCTTTTGACAGAACTCCCTTAGTCTTTAATAGCTTATTTGCTTTCTCACACAGCTAGATGTATCAGACTCAGCTTGTATAGTTCTTATTCCAGATCTGGGATCAGTCATTTCTTCAAGGAGCCCTTCTTCAGTTTAGTGGAAAATAGTTTTTGGAGATCACAAATAGGGCCTTAGGGATGCTCATTCCTACTGGATTGTCAATACTCTTCAGCCTTTCAGTTGACAAGAGTGAAGAAATACGTATTGTTTTCTAAAAAAAAAAAAAATTATCATGGGTTTGTATTGAGATTTTCAATTCATATTTAGCCTTAAACAATTTTTATTTGACTTTTTAATACCTGCATTTATACACTGAAAATTTTGTTTCTAGCAATATTAACAGGATTCATGTTTTGCTTTACCTCAATATCCAAACAGTTTTAAAATCATGCCAGTATGACAACTAACAATAAAATTAGCAAATGAAATTTACTAAGATTTCTCTGCAGTTCTATGTATCCTTGAAATACATTACATTAAGGATATTTACTTAAAATATTGTTTTCTAAAGTCATTTCGGTAACTTCTTCCTCTGTTTGGTTATGCCAATATAAAATCCAAGCCATGTCCTGGTCATATCTCTCACTCACTGATGATTTTAGCTCTTTGGCTTCCTCCTTACCCTCTCCCTGTTAACATCCTCAGTGACTTTATCATAATCCTATAGTTAACACTGGGTATTGACTTATAGGTATTATCTCAGTTAAAATAGCCACATGAAAGGGACACAATTTTAAATATTCATATGGATAAGAAAATGAGGCACAGAGAGATCAAGTAACTTGTTTAAGGTCACCAGAGAGTCAGGACTTGAACGCAGGCAGTCTGATATCAACATGCTCTCTTACTTCACAAATACCAAGGCCAGTTTGCTGATCTTATGTCTGGATTTCTAAAGGGCATAGTGAAAGGGTTTGGGCAGGGATAGTATGGGGAGAAAAGATATAGTCAGATTAGAAGGCTCAGACTTCTGACAGAGACTGAGATAAATATGAATGTGAGCATAATAGAATTAATTGGGCCAGAGTCTTTATACTAGTGTCTACTGCAACTGCTTATTCTGCAGCCCTGGATGGTGTGGCTGTTGGGAAAGGTGGTTTTCTTACCAGGAATAGAGGTACTGCGAAGGCTTCTGAGCTACTGTGTCCTCATGTTTCTCTCACCTTTACTCTTAGAAATTCTTACACATTCTATAGGCTTTAACTTAAATGCCACTTCTAGAGAAGTTTTCCCTAGCCTTTCCTACACTAGGCTGGGGGACTTCGCCATTTCATCCTGTCAGCATTTTTCTCACACACTAGGAAGTAAATTTAATGAGGATAAGGCTTTTATTTTGTTTGCATTGTATCCCAGCTTTTAGGACAGTGCCTGGCCAATGCTAAGCTCTGTCAGTTTTTCGTACTGTGGGGGCTTGCGTGTTGCTGTGATGCTGGAAGCTGTGCCACCGGTATTCAGATACCAGCAGGGTCACCCATGGGGGACAGGTTTCAGCTGAGCTTCCAGACTAAGACAGACTAAGAAGAAGGACCCGGCAGTCTACTTCTGAAAAGCATTAGCTAGTGAAAACCTTATGAAGAGCAGCGGAACATTGTCTGATATAGTGCTGGAAGATGAACCCCCCAGGTTGGAAGGCACTCAAAAGATGATTCGGGAAGAGCTGCCTCCTCAAAGTCGGGTCAACCTTAATGACGTGGATGTAGTAAAGCTCTTGGGACCTTCATTTGCTGATGTGGCACGACTCAAAATGAGAAGAAACAGCTGCAAACATCCATTAATAATCGGAACCTGGAATGTAGGAAGTATGAATCTAGAAAAATTGGAAATCGTCAAAAATGAAATGGAACGCATAAACATTGATATCCTAGGCATTAGTGAGCTGAAATGGACTGGTATTGGCCATTTTGAATTGGAAAATCATATAGTCTACTATGCTGGGAATGACAACTTGAAGAGGAATGGTGTTGCATTCATCGTCAAAAAGAACATTTCAAGATCTATCCTGAAGTACAACGCTGTCAGTGATAGGATAATATCCATACGCCTACAAGGAAGACCAGTTAATACAACTATTATTCAAAGTTAGGCACCAACCACTAGGGCCAAAGATGAAGAAATAGAAGATTTTTATCAGCTCCTGCAGTCTGAAATTGATCGAACATGCAATCAAGATGCATTGATAATTACTGGCGATTGGAATGCAAAAGTTGGAAACAAAGAAGAAGGATCAGTAGTTGGAAAATATGGCCTTGGTGATAGAAACAATGCCAGAGATCGAATGATAGAATTTTGCAAGACCAACGACTTCTTCATTGCAAATGCCTTCTTTCACCAACATAAATGGTGACTATACACATGGACCTCGCCAGACGGAACACACAGAAATCAAATTGACTACATCTGTGGAAAGAGATGATGGAAAAGCTCAATACCATCAGTCAGAACAAGGCCAGGGGTGACAGTGGAACAGACCATCAATTGCTCATATGCAAGTTCAAGCTGAAACTGAAGAAAATCAGAGCAAGTCCACAAGAGCCAAAATATGACCTTGTGTATACCCCACCTGAATTTAGAGATCATCTCAAGAATAGATTTGACTCATTGAACACTAGTGACAGAAGACCAGACGAGTGTGGAATGACATCAAGGACATCATCCATGAAGAAAGCAAGAGGTCATTGAAAAGACAGGAAAGAAAGAAAAGACCAAGGTGGATGTCAGAGGAGACTCTGAAACTTGCTCTTGAGCGTCGAGCAGCTAAAGCAAAAGGAAGAATTCATGAAGTAAAAGAACTGAACAGAAGATTTCAAAGGGCCTCTCGAGAAGACAAAATATTGTAATGACATGTGCCAAGAGCTGGAGATAGAAAACCAAAAGGGAAGAACGTGCTCAGCGTTTCTCAAGCTGAAAGAACTGAAGAAAAAAATTCAAGCCTCGAGTTGCAATAGTAAAGGATTCCATGGGGAAAATATTAAATGATGCAGGGAGCATTAAAAGAAGATGGAATGAATACACAGAGTCATTATACCAAAAAGAATTAGTCAATATTCAACCATTTCAAGAGGTGGCATATGATCAGGAACCGACGGTACTGAAGGAAGAAGTCCAAGCTGCTCTGAAGGCATTGGCGAAAAACAAGGCTCCAGGAATTGATAGAATATCAATTGGAATGTTTCAACAAACAGATGCAGTGGTGGAGGTGCTCACTCGTCTATGCCAAGAAATATGGAAGACAGCTTCCTGGTCAACTGATTGGAAGAGATCCGTATTTATGCCTATTCCCAAGAAAGGTGATCCAACTGAATGTGGAAATTATAGAACAATATCATTAGTATCACACGCAAGCAAAATTTTGCTGAAGATCATTCAAAAACGGCTGCAGCAGTATATTGACAGGGAACTGCCAGAAATTCAGGCCAGTTTCAGAAGAGGATGTGGAACCAGGGATATCATTGCTGATGTCAGATGGATCGTGGCTGAAAGCAGAGAACACAAGAAGGATGTTCACCTGTGTTTTATTGACTATGCAAAGGCATTCGACTGTGTGGATCATAACAAACTATGGATAACACTGTGAAGAATGGGAATTCCAGAACACTTAATTGTGCTCATGAGGAACCTTTACATAGACCAAGAGGCAGTTATTCGGACAGAACAAGGGGATACTGATTGGTTTAAAGTCGGGAAAGGTGTGCGTCAGGGTTGTATTCTTTCACCATACCTATGTAATCTGTATGCTGAACAAATAATCCGAGAAGCTGGACTATATGAAGAAGAATGGGGCATCAAGATTGGAGGAAGACTCATTAACAACCTGCATTATGCAGATGACACAACCTTGCTTGCTGAAAGTAAAGAGGACTTGAAGCACTTACTAATGAAGATCAAAGACCACAGCCTTCAGTATGGATTACCCCTCAATATAAAGAAAACAAAAATCCTCACAACTGGACCAATGAGCAACATCACGATAAACGGAGAAAAGATAGAAGTTGTCAAGGATTTCGTTTTACTTGGATCCACAATCCACAGCCATGGAAACAGCAGTCCAGAATTCAAAAGACGCATTGCATTGGGCAAATCTGCTGCAAAGGACCTCTTCATAGTGTTGAAGAGCAAAGATGTCACCCTGAAGACTAAGGTGCCCCTGACCCAAGCTACGGTATTTTCAATAACATCATATGCATGTGAAAGCTGGACAACGAATAAGGAAGACCAAAGAAGAGTTGACGCCTTTGAACTGTGGTGTTGGTGAAGAATATTGAATGTACCATGGACTGCCAAAAGAACGAACAAATCTGTCTTAGAAGAAGTACAACCAGAATGCTCCTTAGAAGCAAGGATGGCAAGACTGCTTCTTACATACTTTGGACATGTTGTCGGGAGGGATCAGTCCCTGGAGAAGGGCATCATGCTTGGCAGAGTACAGGGTCAGCGGAAAAGAGGAAGACCCTCAACGAGGTGGACTGACACAGTGGCTGCAACAATGAGCTCAAGCATAACAACGATTATAAGGATGGCGCAGGACCAGGCAGTGCTTCGTTCTGTTGTTCATCGTGTCGCTATGAGTCGGAACCGACTCGACGGCACCTAACAACAACAACAACAATGTTTTTGTTTTGTTCGCATTGTATCCCAGCATTTAGGACAGTGCCTGGCCAATGCTAAGCTCTTAATAAATATTATTTAAATTAATGCAATTAATTCATTTGAATGAATTAATAATTAACAGGGACCAGAATGGCTTGGCTTGCCCTTAATACTACCAACATTTGTCACTTAGTACAAAACCAAAAATCACCACTCAAAGCCTCAAAGCTTGAATGGATGAGAAAACACTTTCTAAAAAATGTAAAAATTAGGTTTCATATCTGAAAACACGCAAGATAAGCTAGCACATGCAAGTCTTTAAATTAGGAGAGAAATATCATCAGAGAACACCCTTCAGGGTCGAAAAAGATGTTATTAGGTGCATGTGGTTGAACATTTGTGAATGCAGCAGCTGCCAGCTAAATAGCCTGACCCAGATTTGTCAGGCCTTATTTGGCTCTAACTGAAATATATCATGCCTACCCAGTTCCTGGAGAAAGAAGAATCTGCAGGCTTTTTGAGTCACATCACTTATTTACACAGAAACCGGGCTTACTGGGAAGACAAACAGGTATGAAGAAGACTCTATTTTTGGTTTTAGTTGTGTTTATCTTTTTGAATAGGTAATATATTGACATAATTCAAAAGTCCAAGTATATATAGTGGTATACATTGTTTCCGTGCCACCCCTGCTCCTATCCCCTACCATCTCATTCCCCACACCCTCTCACCCCACTAATACCCACTTTTATTAGTATTTTTTCCTTTCAGTGTTTGTTTATGCAGATGGGAATAAATATGTTCCTTATTCCTCCCTCCTCTGCCTGCTTACACAAGTGGTAGCATATGACATATATCTCTCTGTACCCTGCTTTTTTTTTTTTCCCACATATATGCTGGAGATATTTCTGTATCAGTACATAAAGACCTCTTTCTTTTGTTTACAGTCGCATTGTATTCCAGCGTGTGTAGGACCCATAGTTCATTTAACCAGTTCCTTATTAATGTTACATAGACTATTTCTAATCTTTTGATATCACAAAAATGCTATAATGGATATCCTTAAACATGAAAGGGAAAATTACTTTAGACTTGTAAAAATGAGAGTGGATCAGAGCATTAAACAGGAAGAGCCTGAAGATGTTTGGTTGAGGTATTTGCATATGACCCAATTTTGGCCCATGAGACTGGAGAATGAGTCTGTTTGGGGGGGTTTTGGAAAAACAGTTTGAGTTGTGGGCCTCTTTTTGAATTCGCATGCCAAGAATTGGTATCTTAAATGTCTGCCCAGTTCTCCTAGTCTTGCCATAGTTGGGAGCAGAGAGCCATCCCTCCTCTGAGCCAGCCACAGCTACTTCATAGCAGGCACCTGAGCACGTAGTCCTTCAAACAATGTTCTTTCAATATTTGTTTAATTTTTATATAGTGGAGATGGGAAGAAACAGATTTTCTATTAATACACTTTGTTTACTAAAACCCTAATTCATTCCCACTAGCTGAAGCAGAGTCAGTATTGTGATAACATCAGCCAAATGGTTCACTTTTCCTGTAGTTCTTGTTCTCTTTTCAACCTCTCCTTCATAATTTTTTTTTTTTAAATCAGACAAATTCTTTAGAGGTAAATTGAGGGGCTTATAATTTAGGTAACACAAAAGATCACACTTATCAGCTAAACAGCACTATTGACAGATTATTTGATTTTAGAATGTTGGTTCTGCTGCCTTTCATTTTAGGGCCACTGCTTGTGGGTATTGCAGAAAAACTCACTGGGGATAGGCCTACTTTGTTGTTTTGTGTGCTGTGTTTTTGCTGTTGTTTTGTTTTTTTAATTTCCCCTCAAGGTCGGTAGTTTGGAGGACCAATTTCCATTTTGTCAGTTTCTTCCAATGATGGTATCACCCGGATCAGTGCCCTACAACAGCTAAATTGGCTGCTGATCTTCCTAATGTGGTTCTGGGTCACAAATTAAATACAAGATAAGCACTGAGAGAGTGGAATACAAAGTGCTGTGGAGCACAGAGGAAAAAACAATGTCGTTTTGTGGTAGTTTGTATAGTGGGAGAAAGCATGAGTTTTAGAGCCAGAAAACAGACCCAGCTATATAACTGGAGAAGACCTGCACAAATAGAATGGGTCCCTGGATGGCACAAATAGTTTGCAATTGCCTCCTAACCTAAAGGTTGGTGGTTCACACCCACCCAGGACACCCCCTCACCCTGAAGAAAAACATGACAGCCGAGAAAACCCTATGGAGCAGTTCTGCTGTGTAACACATGGGCTCACCATGAGTCAGAATTAACTCAACAGTAACAGGTTTTGGGTTTTGCACAAAATGGAAATGCATGGCCCTTGCTAAAAAAAAATTATGAAGAATTTCAAGACAATAACAGCAGTGCATTAAACCAAGTGGGGTCCCTCTACACCTACAGATTTCATACCCATGGATCCCGCCCTGCCAAAGAAGCTTGGGTTCAAATCTTGCCCCTGCCACTCCAAACCTCCATGCCACTGGGCAAGTCACTTATCTCTGACTCTCACTTTTTTCATCTGTAAAAGAGTGGTAACTGAACCTCCCTTGAAGAATTGATATGACGGGGAAATGAAAAGCACTTGACATATCGCCAGCACACAGTCCTCTTATTTCTTGATCTATGTTGTGGACTCTTTTTCTTCAGTTTTTCTTTAGGAGTCTGTCTTTAACCTTCTATCCTTATTACTCAGTTTCCTTTTTGTAATCTTTCAAAAGTGTACACTTTTGAAATTGGTCATACCCATTTGTGACCTATATAATGACAATTTTATGTGGTTGTGAGACAGGGAAGAGATTGGGCTGGCTGAATTAAAAAAAGGCTACTTTTCAAGGCCCTGTATGCTCAACCAGCTGTAATAAAGTCTAAACCTAAGTGCAGACCACCATATAACTTTTACTGCTGGCACCCGAGAACTACTTCTAATTAACAAACTAGGTGCTTAGACAAGATAAGGGGCTACATTTCAAGGCCCTGTGTGCTTGAGCAGCTATAAATTACTGATAATTTTCCTGAGCTGTTTTTCAAGGCCTCATCAGGTGCAGAGCATGTGCAGTAAAGATCAACGTGGCCTATGAATGACCTTCCACATGAGATAAACATGAACAGGGACCCCTCCCGGGAGCTTGAACCAAGATCCAGAGGCATCACTCATGCACAACATCCCAGAATAAGTCCTGTTCAACATCCTGACAGCCTTTGTGACAGACTCCATCTTGGTTCCAGCAACCTCTGCGAGGAAGTCTATCTTGAATTCTAACTGCATGTGCATTTGATTTTCATAATCCCTCCCCTTCTCCTGGAAATCTCCACCCAACTAATAAAGATACCGCCCCCCCCCCCCCAACCTAAGAAATTTTATAAGTCCTAGGAAATCCTTTGTTCAGGGAGATACTAGAGGCTAGCATAAGGGGAAACACCTCTCCCTCTCTCCTTCGCAAGCCTTTTACATTCTTTCTGTCCCTAATACACCTTTGTTCGTGGGGAACCTCTGAGACTGTCCTGGTCATTCTTGGTCAGAAGGAGCTAAGAACCCAGGCAGGGCTTAGTCCTTAGCTGGGAAGCCTTGCCCTGTAACAGTTCAAGCGAACACAAACTCAGCATGGCTTTGAACAGTACCATCCTTAGACCCAGCAACTGGGACCCAGGTTTTAGGGCACAGGTGCCCCTGCCTCCACCTTCTCCACGCCTCCCCCCTCCTCCTGCCGCATCCTTCACCAAACAAGGAGTCTTCGGCCCAAGTCCCGTTCTAGCCCACACACTTGTACCTGGGACTCCAGCATTCCCTTCCCAAACAACCCTCAGCCTGCTTCCAGGACCCTCAGGTCTCTGCCCAGAGGCCTCCTCCCTGCAGCCAGTGCGTAAAACTGGAGCCCCAGGCCCACCACCCTGCAGCTGTTGTGGCAGGTGGGCGCCGGACGGTCAAAACCACGCATGCGCAACTGTCACCGCACAGAGCCGATCTAGGTTAGAACTGAAGTCTGTGGCCCCTGTTTGAGCTCTTGCCCTTCTGCAAATGCAAGGTCTGTCTTTCAAGGCCGATTACACCTCCGGCCTCAGCCTGCTCTTCCGGTTTTTTGTGAAGCCACGCCTCTCCTCGCCTCCCCCAACTACTTGATTTCCCCTAATATTCTGGGCATTAAAAAAAAAAAAAAACTATGCCTTTCTACATTATGCAGTCTCAAACCCTTCTAACTTTTTTCCACTTGATGAATTTCTACTAATTCTTTAAGAACCCATTTATATGTCAATTTCTATACTGTCATCCTTGGCATTCCTCCCCACCATCCCAGTCCTCATCCCCAGGCAGAGTTAGATGCTGTTGTTTCTTTTCCCAAGATCTCATAACACCCACTGAAGACACACCACACTGCATTGTAATTGTTTGTTTGTTTCCCCTAGACTAGGCTGTGTGGAGGCTTTTCCGGGGCAGAAAACGTACTTCTTCATGCTTATTCACAGTGCCTGGCCCAACACCTGGCACCCAGTACAGAATCAATAAATCTTTAAGTGTCATGTTCCCATTGCCATCCAGTTGATTCTGACTTACAGCGACACTATAGGACAGAGTAGAGCTGCACCATAGGGCTTCCAAGAAGCAGTTGGTGGATTCCAACTGCCGACCTTTTGGTTAGCAGTCCACCCCTTAAACCACTGCACCAGCAGGGCTCCTGAGTGTTGTGTAGTCATCAAAATTCCTGCTACCCTAGTGATTAAGTTGGCTTGACCAAGTTACTGAATTTCAGTTTCCTCTTCTTTAAAATAGGAACATTATACCTTCTTGAATAGCCCTAAGGATTAAATAAAACAACCCAACCGAAGCTCTTCAGTGCAATGATATATAGCCTGGGCTCAATAAAGGAGAGCCAGGATTGAACTAGCTGCTATATTCTGATTCTTGGTAACCTGTAAGAGGAAGTATATAGTCCTCTGAAATCAGCAACATGGTTTCTATTTTGATAAGAAAAAATGTAGTATTTAACAGCAAAATCTTAACAGAAATGTGAGAAACTAGACTTAAAAATTGGCTGAAGTTAGATTACACTTGCTTGGAAATCATTTATTAAAAAGGTACCAAGTAATATTTTTTAATAAACTCAAATTATTATGTAACTCTTGGCACCCCTGGACCTAAATGGGTGAAAAAAACACTATATTACAATCTATTTTGAGAGGTATTCATAATAATGTCTATATATCAATAACTAAAAATTGGGAAATAAAGTAGTATAAAGTATATTTTTATAACTACCTCTTTTAGAACATTATATAAATATACAAAAACAACGTGTTTTTATAACTACATATTTAGGTATGCCTAGAAAAATGTAAGTATACATTTTTGTAAGTATACATGTATGTATTCAGCTTATTTTTTAAAAAAGGAAAAAAATAATTGCAAGAAAAATGCCAATAAAAACAGAAAACAATTGCTATGAGCTGCTGGATGGATCTTGCCCAGTCTGCTATAACTTGTCACCCTGAGTTGGAGTCTTTTGTCTATTAGCATATTACACAATATTAAATGAACCTACTGATTATTTACATTATTGCTCATCTAAACCTTGGCTTTATTAAAGAGAAAACCAAGAAAATGGAATGTGAGTTAAACATGCAGGACAAATAAAAATTGGCTGATTTCACTTATTTGAATCTTATTGCTCATATAGAATAACTATAATAAAGTTTGTTTACTTTGGTAAAGGACTAAATGATCGAAAACTTTGTTTATCAACCTGGAAAATAAAATACTTCTGCAAGGCAGCTGAAGCAAGCAATTGTTTAGGCAGTTGCAAAATTACTTATTTCTGCAAAGTATTCCATTTATTATTATGCTGTTATCTGTTATAATATACATTCTCAGCTATGGGACATTATAAACCTACCTACCTTCAAAGGTCAGTTGTACTTTTTTTTTTCCACAACAGTGCATCTCATTGCACATTTAAGATTTACTTAAATCATAGAAGCTACTAATTGAAAATCTTAGAATATATGAGAATATTTGAGGTTGAGAATAAACAAGCTATGGGGACAGGAAGCTACTGACATAAAAGGGAGATTTCAAAGGCACAGAAGGAAATCTGGTAAGTTTTGTGTATTCTAGGTTGTAGAACTGAACATTAGTGTTAGCCTTAAAATAGCAACAATAATCTCATAGTAAGGTAGCTTTTGAGTTGCCTTTTGTGCTTAAAATTATAATAAATGGAATATCATTTTTACTCTTGACATAAGGCTAAGGTGCAAATATTTGCATTCTAAATCAGAGGCCAGAGGAAGCAGAAGCTTTCTTATGGAAAGAGATGGCGGAGTTTGGCGTTGAGCTCTCTCTCCTTGCTTAAAAGATCCAGGCTGTGCTTTTTAAAGGCTTCAGATTGCAGCCTGAGTTCATCATAGGCTTTCTGGATCCCATCCACCCTGCGCTGAAGCTCTCGGACTCTCAAGTTGCTGTCCACGGCCACAGCCTCTTGTTGAAACCGCTCTAGGGCATGCCTCCTGGCCGTATCTGCTATCTCCAGCTTCTCCTCAAGCTGTCGGATCTCTGCCTGTTTGTTCTGAAGCACCTTGCCCCTCTCCATGGACAGCTGCAGCAGCTCCTCTTTCTCACGGGTGACTGTCTGCAGCTTGGTCTGCAGCTCCTGGCTCAGGCTGCTGTGTGCCTCCTCAGCCTTTGCCATCTGCTGCACAGCTTGCTGATACTGCTCCTTGAGGCTCTGCAGCTGGCTGTGCAGCTGCTCTGTCTCTTTGGTGTGGATGCAGGCCTGCTGGCTCTGCAGCTCCAGCAGCTCCTTCTCTCGGGCCTGTGCCTGGCTGGCATCCTGAATACACCTCTGTTTCAGGGTCTCCAGCTCCTTGGCGAGGATCTCGCTTCGGGTGGTGAGTTGCAATACTTTGGCCTCCTGGTCCTTTAAAGCCTGGCTGAAGAGGTTGTTGTTCTCCAGTCTCAGCTTCTCATTCTCCTCCCTCAGCTTGACATTCTGCTGCTTATGCTCGTCCTTGAAGCGGATCATCAACTCGTGGTTGGCTGCCAGAGTCATAAAGCGTTCCTCCAGCTTTCGGGCCTGCTCACTCTGGGCCTTCAGCTTCTCAGCCTCCTCCATCCTCTTCTCCTCCAGCTCTGTGTTGAGCAGCTCCAGGATCTGGCAGCGCTCCAGGGCTTCATCTGACCTCCTCTTCAGGATGCAGATGAGTTGGGACTGCTCTTGGATGCGGGAGCGAAGCATTGCCTTCTCACTCTTCTCTTCCTCCGACAGTCCCCGGAGGTTTGCCAAGGCTTCCTTCAGACCGTCCAGTTCCTTAAACTCCAGCTCCTCTTCCTGGTTTTGCAATTTGTCATCTTTCTTATCTAAGGGTTCTTCAGTGGACTGGAAAGAGGTGTCCATCCTGAGAGCCTGCTCTTCCTGATGAATAGGCACTTTCCTCCACTAATGGCCGACTACACAGTCTTTCTCCCTCAGATTTCAAAAGCTGCAGGGTGTTGCTAGGGACTCCTGGCACTCTCCAGCAGTTGGCTTTTTTCAGTAAGGAGCCTTGTGATTGGTGGACAGGTCTTCAGAATGCTGTGAAGTAACAACAGAGAGACCTGGGTGAGCCCAGAGCCAATCTGGTCAGGCTGTGCTTGGCTTTCTAATCAATCACCGCTCTCAGCTCACAGCCTAGTGTCTGGCCTATATGGTACAGAGAGGCCAACCCCACTCCATTTCCAGCCCGCATCAGGGGAAGAAACTGGGTTCCAGTTAACTTCTGGCAGTAGTAAACAAATCAGACTGGTGGTGACATACTCCTCCTTTCTCGCCCTCCTTCAGTTGTCACGAGAATAACTGTCTGTGGAAATACAGTTGGCTCATCAAAAATGTGTAATCTATGAACACAAAGCAGCAGTGGTGCCCTGAGAGCCAGGAGCCTAAATAGCTGTGAGTCTGCACCTGTGACATTTGGCACAGCTCAGTTTGTTTAGCTCAACTCTATTGTCTCACAGTTCTGGAGGCTAGACACCTGAAATCAAGGTGTCAGCGGGGCCGTGCTCTTTCTGAAGGCTTTAGGGGAAGATTTTCTCTTGCCCCTTCCTAGTTTCTGGGGGTTTATGGGAATCCTTGACGGTCCTTGGCTTGTAGATGCATCGCTCCAATCTGGCACACTCCATTTTGCATTTAAATATTGAAACAGACAGCAAACCAATGAAACATCTTTTGTTTCCCCTAGCATTGTCCCCATCTGAGAATAGTCTGTATTAGATATTTGACAATCCGTTTTTATCCATTAGCAAAATAAGGCTATCCTACAAAGAGGCTTACTGAACAACATAGATGCAGTAAACATTAAAAAAAAATTCAAGAGGCTTACTATATAGTATACCAAAGAAGGACTAAATAGTTGAAGGTAAAGAATAAAATGAAATATAAGTATTAAAAATAAAAACTAGAAGAAAATAAAGGTAAGCATCAAATCTCTGGGCCAAGGACTTATCTTAAAAATATGTATGAGATCAGAAAGGAAAAACTTGAATCAATTTGACTTAACAGGAAATCTAAAGTTACGTATAATTTAAAAAGTTATATGGCCTCTGAGATCTCTCTAGCCTCTTCTCCCTGTGAACCTACCTGGCAATTTACTCCTTAGCCAAACCCAACTGTTGAAGTTCTCCCAACCAAGCAGCTCTCTGGCTCTGTCTATGGATGTTCTCTCTGCTTGGAATGCCTTTTCCCACCTTGTCCCTTGTTACTCTACCAATTTACTCATCTTTTTTTTTTTTTAAATAATTTTTATTGTGCTTTAAGCGAAAGTTTACAAATCAAGTCAGTCTGTCACATATAAGCTTATATACACCTTACTACATACTCCCACTTACTCTCCCCCTAATGAGTCAGCCCGATCCCTCCTTCCAGTCTCTCCTTTCATGACAATTTTGCCAGTTTCTAACCCTCTCTACCCTCCTATCTCCCCTCCAGACAGGAGATGCCAACACAGTCTCAAGCGTCCACCTGATACAAGTAGCTCACTCTTCGTCAGCATCTCTCTCCAACCCATTGTCCAGTCCCTTCCATGTCCGATGAGTTGTCTTCGGAATGGTTCCTGTCCTGGGCCAACAGAAGGTTTGGGGACCATGATCGCCGGGATTCCTCTAGTCTCAGTCAGACCATTAAGTCTGGTCTTTTTATGAGAATTTGGGGTCTGCATCCCACTGATCTCCTGCTCCCTCAGGGGTTCTCTGTTGTGCTCCCTGTCAGGGCAGTCATCGGTTGTGGCCGGGCACCGTCTAGTTCTTCTGGTCTCAGGATGATGGAAGTCTCTGGTTCATGTGGCCCTTTCTGTCTCTTGGGCTCATAGTTACCGTGTGACCTGGGTATTCTTCATTCTCCTTTGATCCAGGTGGGTTGAGACCAATTGATACATTTTAGATGGCCACTTGTTAGCATTTAAGACCCCAGATGCCACATTTCAAAGTGGGATGCAGAATGTTTTCATAATAGAATTATTTTGCCAATTGACTTAGAAGTCCCCTTAAGCCATAGTCCCCAAACCCCCGCCCTTGCTCTGCTGACCTTTGAAGCATTCAGTTTATCCCGGAAACTTCATTGCTTTTGGTCCAGTCCAGTTGACCTTCCGTGTATTGAGTATTGTCCTTCCCTTCACCTAAAGTAGTTCTTATCTACTAACTAATCAGTAAGTAACCCTCTCCCACCTTCCCTCCCTCCCCCCCCAACCACAAAAGTATGTGTTCTTCTCAGTTTATACTATTTCTCAAGATCTTATAATAGTGGTCTTATACAATATTTGTCCTTTTGTCTCTGACTAATTTCACTCAGCATAATGCCTTCCAGGTTCCTCCATGTTATGAAACGTTTCAGAGATTCGTCACTGTTCTTTATCGATGCGTAGTATTCCATTGTGTGAATATACCACAATTTATTTACCCATTCATCCGTTGATGGACACCTTGGTTGCTTCCAGCTTTTTGCTATTGTAAACAGAGCTGCAATAAACATGGGTGTGCATATATCTGTTCGTTTACTCATCTTTTTATACTCAGTTAAGAATCATCTCCTCTGTAAAACCTTTTATGACCCCTATATGTAGAACCCGAAACCCTGGTAGTGCGGTGGTTAAGTGGTATGGCTGCTAACCAAAAGGCCGGCAGTTCAAATCTACCAGGTGCTCCTTGAGAACTCTACGGGGCAGTTCTACTCTGTCCTATAGGGTTGCTATGAGTCAGAATTGACTTGATGGCAACAGGTATGGCTTTTGGTTTTATATGTAGAAGTGACTACTACTTTTAGTTCGTCCAGCATAGCTTATTCATACTTCTAGTGTAGCAAGTGAAAGTTTTATTGCATTCATTTGTTTACCTGGCTGCCTCCCCTTTTATACTATGAGATCATTAAGGGCGGGAACTATGTCTGTTTCATCCTTGATGATTAGACCAATGGTCAGCACATTGGAGAGACTCACATAAATGTGTGTGGACTGAATGCTGAAGGCAAACATCAAACTGAGAAAAATATTCACAATAAATATGACAGACAATGGATTTATATTTTTATAGAGTCCACAGAAATGAAGAAAACACTTAATATCTCAAAACAGAAATGAACAAATACACAAAACAGGGAACAGAAATGACAAAGAATTGAACCTCACCAGTGATTCAATAAATACAAGTTAAAAGAAGATATCCTTTCATGTATTAAATTAGTCAAGGTTTCCCCCCTACCTTCCCCTTTTTAAGACTACCCAGACCTGGTAAAGATATAAGGAATAAGGAGGTCTTTGAACTGATTCCTCCCAGTTCAATCATGGCCAAGTAAGTGACACCAGAAGAGACCCGAATTTTTTTTTTTTTAATAATTTTTATTGTGCTTTAAGTGAAAGTTTACAAATCAAGTCAGCCTCTCACACAAAAACCCATACACACCTTGCTAAAAACAACCTTGCTACACACTCCCAATTACTCTCCCCCTAATGAGACAGCCCACTCTCTCCCTCCACTCTCTTTTCGTGCCCATTCCGCCAGCTTCTAACCCCCTCCACCTTCTCATCTCCCCTCCAGGCAGGAGATGCCAACATAGTCTCAAGTGTCCACCTGATCCAAGAAGCTCACTCCTCACCAGCATCCCTCTCCAACCCATTGTCCGGTCCAATCCATGTCTGAAGAGTTGGCTTCGGGAATGGTTCCTGTCCTGGGCCAACAGAAGGTCTGGGGGCTATGACCACTGGGGTCCTTCTAGTCTCAGTCAGACCATTGAGTCTGGAGGCCCAAATTTTAAAACTTGGGTAAACCGGAACCATAACCACAACAGGAAAAAAAATTCAGGTCAAAGCCCTGCTAGAAACTTAATTTCCCTCTTAGAAAACAAGGGCAGCGTACGTGTTGCATAGCAACCAAATCTCTTGCCGGTTGAATTTTGTGCAGTTGGAAATAGCAGTGCCCTGCTCAAAGTTGCCAATGGCGCGGCTTTGAATGTGTGCCGCCCTGGCAATAATCCAATCTCTTGCATCTGGCTCCTGAAGGGGCTTACTATGCCTCTTCTGAGCGTCCCATTCTAGGGCTTCAGTCTGTAGCTTTTCAGTCTGTAGTTTTTCTCATTTGGGTTACGTTCTAGATCACTCAAATTTAAAAAATTTGGTTCTGTTCCAGTTTTGCTTCATTGGCCGCGACTGAACCAGTTCGAACTGGCTTGAAGCCCTGGACATAGGCAGACAGGCACTCTCTTATACAGTTGGTTAGAGTTACTTGACAGGATATACTGAAAACCTATGTCTTTTGAACTAGTAATTGCCCTCTGTGGGAATCTTTGCTCAGGAAATAATCTGAAAGAAAAAGTTTTGCCCAAAGCTTTTTATTGCAGTGAGGTTTATAAAAAATAAAAGTTGGAAACGTTAATGTCCAAAATAGGGAGAATATTAAGATTATGATATGTCCATATGATAGAATATAAAATTATCATGTCTATAATTTTTAATGGCATGCACACTGTTTCTGTTAGAAAGATAACTGGAAAAGATAACACATAAAATTAAAAATCCAGAATGGCCTTAATGAGCAAGGAGCTGGCTGTGCCTGAGATCACGGTTTCTGGTGGGCAGGCTTTCCTTCTCCCAAGTCATGATGGTAAGGAAAAAGCCTGGGATATCATTACACACTTTGGATGGATTTTCAGTGTTTCAGATTTCACTGGGAGCAGAAGAGATCTGAAAGAAGAGTTTCAGATTTTCCCTAAAGTCTCAAAGACCAGGGTTTCATCTCCCAAATCTTGACTCTATTGCCCATATAGGAAAAAACAAGGCTGAAAACTGGTGAAATTATTTGAACCAAAACTTTAACATTTTCAAAAAAGTTCACTTAAAAGATGGGATATTAAGGTTTTGTGAAAGTGAAATCCAAAGACTTAAAAAATATGAATTAAGCTTATTCTGTAACTTTTCCTCATTTCTCTTCATTTTTCCTTAAACTGCAAGTTTCGGATGGAACTTCTAAAGTCAAGGCAAATGACTAGAGAATTAGAATGGTCCTCTTGATGTAAATAAAAAGGACATACATATATTAAAACTTTTATTTACTGATTACCATATTTCGTTGTCTGCTGTAATAGAGTGAATTCGTAGACTATATTTCCTATGAAAGGAAAAAGACACCAAAAAACACCCAAAATATTAATAGCAGTTGTTTCTTTGTTTATGTAGGTTATATCTATTGATATTTACCATACTAGAAATTAAGACTGAGAAATTTTTGTTTATGTTGTTGTTGCAGAGTGGAACTGTGCAGCAGTTGTTTCTTGAAGATGAGATTATGGATGCTTCCCCTCCCTCCTTTCTTCCTTCCTTTCTAAGTCCTCCTTAGTGTAGAGTGGATACTCAATGATATTTGTTGATCAGATAAAGTGATTTTCCACATTAAAAAAAAGTTTGTACTTCTCTTACATTAAAAATTATTTAAACTAACATTGAATCTATAGATTACTTACCAAGGCTGAGAATTTCACAAAATCCTAAACACAACTCATTAATTACTTTATTCAAATATTTGCAAGATACAGTGCTAGAGGCTAAATACATGCTAACAAATTAGACACCATCACTCTCCTCAAAAAACTTACAGTTTAGTAATCACTTTTGGCTCCTCTCTACCTTTGTCATTTTCTTGGTTCAACCATATTTTTTTCCAGCTACCTTTGATCCTGAAAGTATCCAGTGTATTCTCTTCCTAGCAGTCTAAGGCATACAACCTGGTCATTGTCTTCTCTAGAGGTGACCAATGAGTCCCCTCCACTTTCCTTCGTTCAGTCTTTCAATGCCTCATTTCGTTTATAAGCTATTTACAGAGCCCTGGACAGCAGGAGCAATGATCTGAAACCTGAGCCCACATCCTGACTGAGGTACTGCGTGTGGGAGGAGAGGGAACAGCGTGCTTTTCATAAGGCTGAAGGAGAGCCAGTTCTGTTGGAACAAGTCAACCAAAGAAGTGGGGGAAATGTTCTCTGACTGGGTCAAGTATGTGGAAGCATTTGTTTTCTAAAACAAATTAGTAAAATTAGTGAATAAGCCTGGGAGGGAGTGGGGATAGAGGAGGGGATGAGAGAGTAATCCCAGAGCAAAATGGGAATGAGAATAGAGGAGAAGGCAGGTGGATGATCAGGAGGCTTTTTACTTGCGTCCTAAATATGGATGGCAGGGATGGGTAAAGAAATCCAAGCAAATATCCTGGCAAACACAGCTGAGGAGCAGGGTGCTAGGTCTCTCTGGAAGAAGTTAGCCATGGCTAATAGTAATCATGCTGTTGGTGGACTCCCAGGCCACGTGAGCAGGCCATGCATGGCAATCTACCAGAATCTCACCAGCTACTTAGAAGCAGCACCAGTTATGGTGGATGGGAATGGGGTGGGGTTTAGGCCTCTTTGGAAATATTATTTCATTTTTCAAATAATGGAATTTTGAAAATTTTTCATTTGTGGGAGATACAAGTAGCGTGGCTGCCCAGCTCCTGATTTTTCCAGTATCTATGTCTATAATCAACTTGACGGCACTGGTGGTATGTCTATAAAACACCCCATTCTTCTGATAATGGACCACCTCTCCCTGGCCACAGAGGGGTGCACATAATCCAGGCTGGGTCAATCAGAAGATCTTACCTCACCTATTCATGGTCACATAAATAATGCAAGGGTTGATGTGACCCAAGCTTTGCCAGTTTCACTCAGATTTCTCAAGGTGAAACTAGGAAAGAGAAGTGCTTTAGCTGAGAGCTGCCTGTGGTGTTATATCCTACTCCTCAATGAAGATGAGAGATTTAGGGAATGGTACAGCATTTGAGTTCTTGGTTCCAGTCTACGAATCTCCAGAGTAATCTATGTTCCTACAGCACTTCTTCAACTCTGTGAGACAACTTCCTATATTTCCAATAAATTCCCTTTTTGGCTTATTTCCAGTTGCGTGTCTATCATTGGCAACTGAAAGAAAGTGCTAACACTTACAATTCAAGGAAATGCCTCCAGTTTAAGAAAATATGCTTTTAAATTTTAGCAGGACCTTTGCCTAAAAGTCCCACTGGCTCAAAAACCTGTGAACCTGAGTTCACTAAAGAATTCAGGTTGCCTACATTTTATAATGTGTGATGGTCACACTGAGTTACACCCAGATGAGATTAAATCTACAGTTTGCATTTTCTTTTTCAGCAAAAAATGTGACATATAATCTCCTTGGGCTTTCTGAGGCAGCTTGCTTCACAAGGAATTAGGGCACTTGGGAAGCACTATGGATAACCTTTCTTACAAATGCAGATGCAGGGAGGGTGGTTCTATTGTCCACTGTGTTTTGATGGTGAGGGATCTGAGGATGGAAGGAGGCAGGAAGTCTTCGTTCTGGGTGGAAGATATCAGAACCTATGGCATTAATGCTCCAGAACTGAGAGGATGCTGGGAGGTGGCTGAGCAGGTAGATGACAGTAAGACTTAGAAAGTAGCTTGTACTGTTACCTGGCATGAGCTGGACAGGGTTCAGGCTTCTGCTACTGTGTTCCAGGCCGACCTTGGAGGTGGGCCTCTACTCAGCTGATCTTGCCCCTCCCTGCCGTCAGAGAAGAGAGAACAGAGACAGACTGAACATTCCCTAAGGGACCTTGGGAAACCAGGGCAAGGGCATTGTTCTGGGTTCATCCCTGTTACTGCCAACTGGGTAGGGGGCTCTAGCAGCTCTCTGGGGGAGGAGATAATGCTTTCCATGACATTTATAAGATGCTTGTTGTAAAGATGTGTTCCCCCACCATCCAGGCTTCCCCTAACCTCCATTAAATCAGTGCTTGTTTGGAGAAAGGCAAGCTAGTTAGGACCTAAGAGAAGTGACATTTTATAAGATGAAATAACCTAAAAAATCTCCATGGAAAACCTTTCAGTTTACCTTTCTTTACAGATTTTCAATTACTTCTTAAAAAATTATAATTCTACTCTTAGTAATTTAGCCAAAGCTGTCCTCTAAGGAGAAACGATGTACAGAGTCGTAGTAAAGATTCTCAAGAAATAGCAGTCCAGAGGAATTTCTCCAGGCTTGATAGAGAATTTATATTTTATGATTTCTAACATAAAATAAAAAGGAGCCCTGGTGGCACAGTGGTTAAAGCGCTTGGCTGATAACTAAAAGCTCAGCAGTTCGAACCCACCAGCCACTCCATGGGAGAAAGATGAGGCAGTCTGCTTCAGTAAAGATTTATAGCCTTGGAAACACTACGGGGCATTAAAAATAATGAGTCAGGCAAATTTCTCAATTTAAATCATATAATAATTTATTCTAAGGGTTTTTACAAAATACTTTATGAAAATTATACATACATAAGTACAGTATAATTTAGCGATTTACATTCTAATTAAAACTTCGTGGCAAAGCATGTCTGTGCCTACTCTTACGCTGCTTTCATAAAGTTACAAGAAAAACAATCATATCTGACTTTTTAAAAAACATATTCTATTATAAAATACAGGCTTGAGACCCATTTTAGGGCAGAATTAAGCCAAAACAAGCCAAGAACTGAATTCCATCTGTGGCCAGTAGGTGGCACCAAAGCACACCTGAGACTTGGGAACACTTGGGAATAGGGAAAGCAGTTTTTCAAGGCAGAAATAAATGCAGTAAATTCAGTCTCATAGCCTTAACACAGAATTTAATATCTTAATAGACATTACAGAGTAAATAGTTTTCTTAAGGCCAAACTCTTTACCGTCAGTGATGTTCTGCCTTTTTTTTTTTTTTTTTTCTTAAGACTATCTTCTGTCACTCTTTTCCACAACCTACTTATTTACAAGTCCTGCAAGTGTTTTCAGTGACCCAGTGGTGGGGCCTTCTCACTGTGCACAAGGTTGTGGTGTGAAACACATGGGGACAAATTAGAAAATTTTGCTTGTTAACAACACCCCACATTCAATATTTCTGGCAGCAGAAACAGTCTGATTTTCCTAATTGGATCATATATCTTTAATGTTGGAATTACAAATACGTTACATTTAAATTTGTCATTATTTAAATTCCTTGGGCCTTGTAACCAAAAAAGCACATGCGGGTTGATTTTAACATGCTATGTAATATTCTTTAGTAGGTGGAGGGTATCTCTGCATAGATTTTTAAGACCAGTTTCCACCTGTCTAGATGTTTTCAGTGGAGGAGCCAGTGGACTTTGGGCTCATTTGGAAATCTTGGCAATCAGCAGCATCCTGAGGGGCAGTGTTGCTTCAACCCAAGTATTGGGGGAATCTACCATCTTCTCCCACAGAGCAACTTCCTCTGAAGTAGAGTCCATCCAGTCTACTTCAGTACCGTAGCTTTTACCTGAAAAAAGAAAGTTTTTGCATAGGGGAGGGGGGAGGTATCATCTCAAAGTATAATTGTCAGTGGAAGACAACTAGGCAGAGTTTCTACACCACCAGGAGGGAAACCTGGGACTCAATATAAGAAAGTGGTTCAGAGCTCGGCTGCTAACCAAAAGGTCAGCAGTTCAAATCCACCAGCCGCTCCTTAGAAACCCTATGAGGCAATTCTACTCTGTCCTACAGGGTTGCTATGAGTCCAAATCATCTCAACAGCAACAAGTTTGCTGACAGTGTCCAATAATGGGGAATCTCTTTATTGGGATTACTTTCATTACTCCCAGAGTAACGGCTTCTCCATATTAATGGAAAGGCTAGATGACAATCCATCAGGGCTATGGGAGAGTGATATCTGAGGAAGCACGGTTAAAGATTTAGTGTTTAAAAGACTCAAGTTCTAATCTTGGCTCTGCCACTTACTAACTCTGTTACTTAATTTCTTGGAACACCAGTTTCTCTTCTGTAAAAAACGAATAACATTCATTAGTAACTACCTCATAAAGTGGTGGCGAGGACTGAATGAAATAATGCAAATACAGCACTTAGCACCATGCCTAGAACATAGCAAGTGATCCATAAATTATTATTCAAAGTGCAATTTTAGCCTTGAAGTGCCATAATTTTTTGCGGGGTGTCGGGGGGTTCAGGGAGTAGTGATGAATGGTTTTCCATTTCCCCTCACAATAACATCAGCTCTGTTGGATAAAAAAAAAAAAAAAAGGATAGAACCCTGTTTATCTTCATATCTAAAGTCCTTGGTAGACAGCCTGACGTTCCTTCACTTACTCATTTCATTACATTTAACAGAGATAGGACTTCTGTTCTCATTAGGAAGAAGGAAAGCAACAAACATTACCTGTTCCAAAGCCAATCCGAAGACCTCCCAAAAACTGGTTGGTTAATTTGTAATGATCCCAGACAGTGAGCTCAACACAGGCTTCGGTCAGATCTTCAGGCCTGAACCCATCATACACCATGGTGTGGTTGAAGACAGGATTGGTGGTTTTCCCTACAGCTCTCGTCTTCTGGCGACTTTTCCTACTCGTATCTGGAAGGATGGTACTACAAAAAGAAGCACTGTTGTGAGAGCATTCTAGTGAGACAGTGAACATTTATGCTTTCAATGTACTTCACACAGCTAGTGAGGACTGGCAAAGAGTGTGGACAGAGTGTGGGAGCATCCTGCTGGGAAGACTCTGGGCAGAGAACTGGCCAGACTTGGTTTGAATCCCGATTCTGCCAATCACTGGCTGCATATTCTAGGATGAGTTACTTAACCTCTCAGATACTCAACTTCTTTAACTATAAAGTGGAACGGTGATGTCTACTTCATAAAGTTGATATCAGAATTAAACAACACATGCGAAACACTTAGTTCAGTGCCTGTATTTAGTAAGTGCATCTAGGAAATGGTACCAATTGCTTGAAGATTGCTTTATAATTTGGAAACACAGTCTATTTCTGATTATTTGTGATAGGCTAAGGAATTAGTATTGTGTAGAACTGAAAAAAGAAGAGAAACCTCTCTAATCCATTAGATTTGACTTTGGAATAAATTATATATTTTTTCCAATTATTTACATTTCATTTTTGGTAACTGAATGAACTTTAATCTAGCACCTCTTATAAAGTAAGAAAGTCAGAGAAAAGTGTTAGAATGGGAGGCTGACATGAGCTGAAAAAATCTTACTAGCTGACATCTATGAAGAGTACATATAAGGAAAACCATAAAGAACATAATATATACTTATATAGCTGCAAACAGTCTTCTGGTGGTAGAATCTATATAGATAAAAATAGTCAGAGAGACCTAGGTGAGGACATTCAATTCTATTAGTTACTATTTTACTATGTATCAAACACTTTATATGTATAACAGAAAAAATTGTCATTTAAAAATCCCAACTCTCTTAAGCTCTTATGAGCTAACCCTTCATAGGGGTTTGTTTAGCAAATCATTTGCCAAATATCTGCCAAGTCCCTTTGCAAATGGGCCACAAAAAAGGTCGGGTAAAGATGAGAGGAAAAAAAATCTTCCTACTCCACCAAGGAGGCAAGGGGTATGACATCCCACCATCAGAAATTTGATAAACTCTTTTGTACTGAACATTGTCCTTACCAGCTGATGTACCCCTAGAAGACCTTAGGTAACTGAGTATGAACTTTCTGCTTTCATTCATATATATGTCCTCTTACTTTAATGCTTTTAAAACTAAATTGAGCTTTGGGGGTTCATGTCACGGATCCCTCTAGTTCTTGTCTCCATTGCCTCAAGTAAATTCATTTCAACTACGAGCAATGGGTTTCAGCATCACAGATTTAGGTAACTGAAACCAGCTAGTAAAGACCAGGTTATAGTAGAAGGGAAGGAGGCAGAATTATTAATGCTGTTACCATTTAACAAAAGAATTTAGATGGCTGCCCCTTAGCAGTGGCAGATCAAAGCATTCCTTAACCCAGATGTGTACTTCTCCGGTTGTAGGAAGCTTTTTACCTGTAACAGAAAATGCAGAGAAAATACATTTTACTGCCATCTCCTTCTTGACAATAATGCACCCAAAGATGTCAGTCTAAAAAATGTTTGGCACAATGATACTAGCTAGTGCTTGATAGTATTATCTTAATTGGTTAAATCTATACATTCTTAACCATGTCTTTCATGTTTTAGCTATACTGAGCTCAGAGAGCTTTATGAAAATACTGTATATTGACTGATTCCAAATACAGAGTGAATCATCCATTTACAGTTATATTCAAATTATCTCTATGAAATACATATACTCTTCAAATACTAATAACAATATCAACTGGTACTTATGGGAGGCATTTTAAACATATTTGAGTCTAAAGTAACCAAAAGAGGTACTGGATAAGTTACGACCACTCTGTTAAACGTGGTTACACATTTTACAGGGATACATAACAGGGCATAGGAAATTACTGAGAAGCTGCCTTGGTCTGGAATTGTTGTCTAGGTTAGGTACTGTGTGGGGTCAATGTGTTTTGCATGTGGGAAGCACATGAATTTTTGGAAGTCAAAGGGTAGAATGTTATGGATTGAATTGTGTACCCCCAAAATATGTGTTGTAAATCCTAACCTCTATGCCTGTGGGTGTACACCCACTCCTCACTTATTGATGTGGTTAGGTTCCAAAGACCAGGTTGTTATGTGAAAATCAGTGTTACGTGAAAATGGAAGATGACCACATCAGATCACAAAATGGAGTATGGCTACATCATTACATAACTTCTAAATTACATCATTACATAGCTGCCAAATCACTGAGACTCGTGGCTCAGCCAAGTTGACACATAACCTTAACCATCATAGCTAGTGTTACTCTCACCTCACACCGGCATTTTTTACTACCAGACATACATCATTAATGCACAAAGTACAGAGCAGATTTTTTATTATTGTTGTAAATGCGAAATGTCAGATAGCGTGAAGAGTAGGAGTAATTCCATTTGGGAATGGGTTGTCTTTGTTATGTTAATAAGGCAGGATTAGTATATGTCTTGAGTCAATCTCTTACAAGATACAAAATGAGCAGATCAAGCAAGCGGAGATGGGGAAAGAGAGATGCTAAACCACATGAAGACTGTCCAGAAGCAGAAGCTTAGAAGAAACAAAGACATTCCTCAGAGCTGACAGAGAAAGGCTTCCCCTATAGCCAGCGCCCTGAATGCAAACTTCTAGCCTCCTAAACTGTAAGAAAATTAATTTCTGTTTGTTAAAGCCATCCACTTGTGGTATTTCTGTTACAGCAGTACTAGATAACTAACACAGGTGCACATGGATAGAAGAACACTACCAGATTTTTCTCTGGATGGGTTAGCACAATTAGTCATCCAATCAGTATTTAATGAGCATTTATTCTGTACTCTGCCCTAGGCTAGGAATGTTACTGAATATACAAGGAATACAAGAAATAATATATATCCTTGGGAAACATTAACAGTTAAGCTGGAGAGAGTAATTCAGACAAAACCAATACAACGTAATATGGAATTAAATGCCCACATTATTACCATTATGTTTTAGAAGAAAAAGGTGATCAGTGAGAGCCACTATAATTAGGAAAAGCTTTATGGAGGAGACTGGACTTCAGCTGAGACTTGGATAGGTTGAGAACAGGAAGCCATTTCAGGGAAAAGGAACAAGAGGAGCAAAAAACTCAGAGGAGGTGGAACCTATCACAATGCACAACACAACACACAACTCACCTATCACAACTCTATGCCTAACACCAAGAAAAGACAGTGGGGACAATGAAAAAATGGCTTGGCACAATTTCTATGCCTGTTGATCGTAAGTTGTCGTAGTTGTTAGGTGCTGTTGAGTCAACTTTCCACTCATAGTGACCCCATGTGACAGGGTAGAACTACCCCACAGAGTTTTCTAGGCTGTTATCCTTATGGCAACAGATGGCCAGGTTATTCTCCCATAGAGCCGTGAGGTGGGTTCCAATGGCCAACCTTTAGGTTAGCAGCTAGAGGGCTTAACTGTTTTAACACTTACTCCTTTGATTGTGAGCACTGTCGGTGTTGTGTGCCATCGAGTCAGTTCTGAGTCAGAGTGACCCTATAGGATAGAGTAGAACTGCCTTACAGGGTTTCCAATGCTGAAATCTTTATGGGAGGAGATTGCCAGGTCTTTTCTCCTGCAGACTCACTACTACGTTGAACCGCTGACCTCTCAGTTAGCAGCTGAGCACTTAACCATTGCACCACCAGGGGTACTTTTGATCATAAGTAAAAAAAAAAAAGTAGTGGGATGAAAATTACATGCAAAAGAATCTACTTTTTAGGTGGATCCAAAAGTCACATGATGGTAATCCGGCTGAAAATTTGGCCTAAAGATATATTTTACTTGCCCTCCAATTAGAATGCCTTTCTCTAGTTCAAGGAGTCCTCATGGCACAGTGGTTAAGCACTCAGCAGCTAACCAAAAGGTCAACACTTCAAACCCCACCAGCCTCTCCACAGGAGAAATATGTGGCAGTCTGCTTCCATAAAGATTTACAACCTTGGAAACCCTCTGGGTCAGTTCTACTCTGTCCTATTCGGTCACTATGAGTCGGAATCGACTCGACAACAGTGGGTTCTATGGTTCAGTCACTGCCCTCAACATCCATTATTTCTTCCATCCCACTAGCCTTACTGTCTAGTTCCTGAAAGTATCTGAGTTTGTAATCCCAGATATTAGCCACTGCATTCTTACAAATGTTTAAGAGTAACTTGGAGAACTTGGCTTGGGAAATGAAAGAGGAGCTAGCATTCATTTCTTGCCAGTCTCCTACTCATTGACTGGACTGAAAAGACCAGACACCCTAATGTCCCTAATGTCAAGGATGGAATTAGTAATCCTGAAGAATTAGGCGTTATCTCCTAGTGAGATCCTGAGAATGCAGGACTAATGAGCACTAATTTATTAGGGGCTTTCTATGAATAATTAATTTAAGTCGTCAAGGATTTCATTTTACTTGGATCCACAATCAACACCCATGGAAGCAGCAGTCAAGAACTCAAAAGATACATTGCACTGGGCAAATCCGCTGCAAAAGACTTCTATAAAGTGTTGAAAAGCAAAGATGTCACCCTGAGGACTAAGGTGCACCTGACCCAAGTCAGGGTATTTTCAATCACCTCATATGCATGTGAAAACTGGACAATTAATAAGGAAGACTGAAGAAGAATTAACGCCTTTGAACTCTGTTGTTGTTGAAGAATACTGAATATATCATGTAGTGCCAAAAGAATGAACATATCCATCTTGGAAGAAGTACAACCAGAATGGTCCTTAGAAGTAAGAATGGCGAGACTATGTCTCACATACTTTGGACATGTTATCAGGAAGCTCAGTCTCTAGAGAAAGACATCATGCTTGGTAAAGTAGGGGGGCAAAAAGAGGAAGACCCTCAACAAGGTAGAGTGACACAGTGACTGTAACGATAGGCTCAAGCATAGCAACGACTGTGAGGATGGTCGGCAGTGTTTCATTCTGTTGTACACAGGATCGCTATGAGTTGGAACTGACTCGATGGCACCTAACAACAACAACAATAACATGAATTCTTCTAATTCCCACCTGTGAAAAGGAACAGTCAGGTGCCATTCTCATGACAGCATTATCAAAAGGTCCAAATTCTGAACATAGCAAAGGCCATTCACATTGTGCAGATACAAATTTTTTGGAGAGTGAAGTGAAAGTTAAACTTAAAAATATAGAATTTTCTAGTTTACAACTGTGAATGGACTCATTTGATCTCTACAATTACTAAGTTAGAAGTTTGTTTGGGACTTCATCTTCGGAAATACAATAAAACCTGAGAAAGCTGGGACCTATGTAAAGCAAAAGCCTGTCAGAAAGGGAAAACTCAAATATTTTCCACTAATAATGATAGAAAAGTGGTAAGACTGCACCCTGACAAAGGCAGGAAACTTGAGAGACCTGGAAAAACAAAGCAGTCACAGCAAGTTCCGGCTTTCACAGGTTTCACTGTACAATAGAATCCAGAGAAATCCCTGGAGGAGGGAGAGAGAAGGAAAGGCCATGAATCTGGACAGAAAATCTTTACATACCAGGGCTTGGTTCTGGAACATACTGGAGGGCTAACTTCATTTCACCTCTGTTTTCTGCCTCGACGGCAACTGGTGCAGTCTGAAAAATGAATGAAAGTTAGCAAGTACGAGGTGCTAACTAGTCACCCTCTTGGTACTCTGTTGGAGCGCTCTGGATGAATAGACTGTTGCTGCTTAGATCTGAGAAGGCAATGCTGTGCATCTTGGAAAACCTTGCAGGGTACCCAGAAAACACTGCAAGGTCTTTAGTCTCAAAGCTGATGAAGAAGTCAGAATGGCTTTTTTTGGAGATGGGAGAAGTATCCTGGGATGCTTTAGTCTTTACAAAAACACATATGTTTGGTTAGTCATTCTGTTATCTGGCATGCGAGTACATAAGACAGTTTCTATTACTCACTGGTTTTTAAGCAAGGTTCCGCGTATTTGATTTTTTTCTGCGCTATTCTTGTTTTTGATTTCTGCTTTTATGGCATTGCGATCAGATAAAATGCTTTGTATTATTTCAATGTTTTGGATTTTGTTGAGGCTTGTTTTGTGGCCTAAAATGTGGTCTATTCTGGAAAACATTCAGTGAGTTGGGAAAGAATGTATATTTTGCTGCTGTTGGGTGGAGTGTTTTGTGTATGTCTACGAGGTCAAGTTAGCTGATTGTGGCATTTAGATCTTCTGTATCTTTGTTGAGTTTGTTTCTAGATTTTCTGTCCTTCACCAAAAGTGGTGTGTTAAAGTCCCCTACTATTATTGTGGAACCATCTCTTTTCAATGCTGCTAGAGTTTGTTTTATATATTTTAGAGCCCTGCATATATATTTATTATGGTTATGTCCTCTTAGTATAAAAAAAAAAAATTGACCTTTTAATCATTGTATAGTGTCCTTCCTTATCCTTTATGGGTTCCTTATCCTTTATGACACCTAAAAACAATTTATGTTTATTCTCTCTCTTTGAAGGAGTAAGAATAGTATAGGATGGTATGAAACAAAAAAGTCAAATCTCATATTTTCAAAGCTGTATTAATCTGATTATTTTAGACCAAAGAATAGAATTGTGCAAGAATAAAAGAGCTGAACAGTAATTTTAAAATGTGTATCTGTTATTTCCAAGTATAAGAGAGATGGTTTTATTTTCAAATTCTGGTCCTTTAGGTCCTTATTTCTGAAACATGGTAATGCATAAAAACATATAAGGGGAGCTACTTAAAAACAAGACAGTTCGGCATCTTCAGAGGAATTCATATTCACCAAGTCATGGGTAGGGCTAGAAATAAAGGCCTCAAGTGATTGTGATGCAATGTTGAACCATTTATTTTTAGTGGAAATGTTGATTGTAGATGCTAAATAATAGTTTGAGTTTATTTTTCGTATTTATCACTTTCATCTATAATGGACTAGCTTGGATCACACCAACCTTAACTTCACACTAAGAACAATAACAAAAGACGGATTAAAAAATCTACTTGAGGTGTTAAAGAATTACCAAGACAGACAGAACTTAAATGGACAAGATCCTGGAGCTTGACATTTTGTACTTTTCATTCCAAGGCATTAACGGATTTGTAACTAGTGCCAAACTGAGAGTATGAAAAGCCTAGCAGAAAGAGTCTGAGAAGGTAAGCAGAGCTCTGGCAGTCTCATGGGGCTGGGGAGACAAAAACGAGGCTAGGATCTGTCAAGGAAGACTGGCCTTGGAAAATAACCCTAGACCAGTGGTTTTCAAAGTGTGGTCCCTAAGCCAGCAGCGTCACCATTAACTAAGAATTTGTTAAAAATGCAATTTCTTGGGCCCATACCTTACTGAATCAGAACCTTTGGGGACAGGGCCTAGCAATCTGTGTTTTAACAAATCCTTCAGGTGATCTGGATGTGTACTAAAATTTGAGAACTACTTACCTAGGCTTTCCACTGGAACCCCTGAAAGGCACAGCCTAGGAATATAGGCAAGCAAGAACTAGGCCAGACAACATGAAAATTAAACCCCAGCATTAAATCAGCTCATTCCCAGAGTAGATTAAGGTGGTCTGTCCCTACTCTGTCTGTCAGAAACAAAAGCAAACTTCCTCAAGTGATCCCTAAAACTTTTCATATGTAATGTTCAGTGTACAATAGAAAATGACGATATCAAATGACCAAACTAAGATTAAAAAAAATAGATGAGACACTAACAGGTGTTTAAGATATTGGAGTTTTCAGCTATCCACTTTAAATAACTTTGATTAATACATTCATTAAGATAGTGTTAAGATGGAGGCAGGGTCAAGATGGCAGAATAGATAGACACTTCCAGCAAGCCCTCTTGTAACAAAGACCCGAAAAAACAAGTGAAACGAGTAGATTTATGACAAGCTAGGAGCCCTGAACATCAAGGGCAAGGTGAGAAAATGAACTGAGGGCCAGGGGGAGGAAGAGACGGTTCAGAAGCAGAGAGGAGTTACTGGACCTGAATCACCAGAAGCCATCAGGCACCATTCCTGGGAGTGACTGCGGTGTGCTGACAGGGCTGATACTAGCATTCTACCACAGTTTCCTCAGGGAGAAGCATTCAGACACACAGCCTGCATACCTCCAGAACCAGAGAAGAATGGCGCTCTCAGCAAAAGCTAAGTACTGCATACGCCCACCACTCCCAAGCCGGCTTCAGCAGCTATTGATTTCCCTGGGCCTGAGACAGGCCCTGTTGAGTGCCTACAGCCATCCTTCAGGCCCTAGAGAAGGAAAAAATTCTCAATTGGGGGGAAGAGAATTTGCCAGCTCCACTAACTGGGGGAGGTCAGGACAGAAGTGGCTCCCTATCCAGGCATAAACAGTCCATGGACTTTGAGTACCTTTCCCCTCTGCGTGGACCTGTGTGGGTCTGTTTCAGGAGAATAGGCCCTTGTTGACTGACTACAACTGCTTCAGCTGTGCGGTGGAGAGGTGGGTGTTTGATGTTTGACACCACTTTGCCTATTAAACAGGGGCCTCACCTACCCACATCAGGGGCCTAAGGACTGGTGGCTCCACCCAGGTCACCCAGCCACCTGCAACAGGGGTCCAAGGATAACTGATACCTCTCAGTCCTTACAACCAAAAACACTGGGTACCCATGGGCCGTCTGCAGAACCCACCCACCTGTACGCTCTAGGGAAGAGAGACACGCCTTCCTCAGAGACACTTGGGAGACGATTCTCAGCTCCCTGCCTTGTTCAGAGTGTGACCCCCTGTTGCAACCAGATACTGGTACCTACACCAATCACCCCTGCCCCTCTAAGACTGTAGGACAGAGCCTATACCACACGCTTGATGATCAGCTACCTGTACAAGAAAAGTGAATGGACTCCTAGACTGATATACCTGATAACAACTCTAGACATCTGGGAACAGGACATCAAAGCTCTAAAGGTGAAAATAATCAAGCTAGCTCACTCAAGCAACCCGTTTGGGCATACCAAAACAAAGCAAGAAGCTACGATACAGTAAGCAAACATGAAATAAACTAAAACAATACCTTATAGATGGCTCAGAGACAAGAGTCAATATCAAGTCACATAAAGAAAAAGACCATGATCACCTCAATAAGCTCTCAAAACAAAGAATCAAGGGATCTTCTAGACGAAAGTGCCTTCCTGGACTTACTGGAGGCAGAACACAAAAGATTAATATACAGAACCCTTCAAGACATCAGGAAGGAAACCAGGCAATATGCAGAACAAGCCAAGGAACACACAGATAAATCAGTTGAAGAAATTAAAAAGGTTACTCAGGAACATAATGAAAAATTTAATAGGCTGGAACAAGCCAAAGACAGATAGCAATCAGAAATTCAGAAGATTAACAATAAAATTACAGAATTAGACAACTCAATAGAAAGTCAGAGGAGCAGAATTGAGCAAGTAGAAGGCAGAATTGGTGAACTTGAAAATAAATCACTTAGTACCAATATATTTGAAGAAATTAAGGATGGAATACAGAAATTCATAGAATCAAATGAGAATGAAAACACTTCCTACCAGAACCTTTGAGACACAGCAAAAGCAGTGCTCAGAGGTCAATTTATCCATAAATGCACACATACAAAAAGAAGAAAGGGCCAAAATCAAAGAATTATTCCTACAACTTGAACAAATAGAAAGGGAGCAACAAAAGAAGCCCTCAGGCACCAGAAGAAGGCAAATAATAAAAATTAGAGCAGAACTAAATGAAACAGAAAACGGAAAAACAACTGAAAGAATTAACTAGACCAAAAGCTGATTCTTTGAAAAAAATCAACAAAATTGATAAACCATTGGCCAAACTGACAAAAGAAAAACAGGAGAGGAAGCAAATAACCCAAATAAGAAATGAGATGGACGATATTACAATTGACCCAACTGAAATTAAAAGAATCATAGCAGATTGCTATGAAAAATTGTACTCTAACAAAATTGAAAGCCTAGAAGAAATGGATGAATTCCTAGAAACACACTGCCTACCTAAACTAACACAAACAGAGGTAAAACAACTAAATAGACCCATAACAACAGAAGAGATTGAAAAGGTAATCAAAAAACTCCCCCCACAAAAAAAGCCCTGGCCTGGACGGCTTCACCGCAGAGCTCTACCAGACTTTCAGAGAAGAGTTAACACCACTACTACTAAAGGTATTTCAGAGCGTAGAAAAGGACGGAATACTCCCAAACTCGTTATAAGAAGCCAGCATATCCCTGATACCAAAACCAGGTAAAAAAAAAAAAAAGACACCACAAAAAAAGAAAATTATAGACCTATATCCCTCATGAACTTAGATGCAAAAATCCTCAACAAAATTCTAGCCAATAGAATTCAACAACATATCAAAAAAATCATTCACCATGACCAAGTGGGATTCACACCAGGTGTGCAGAGATGGTTCAACATTAGAAAAACAATTAATGTAATCCATCATACAAATAAAACAAAAGATAAGAATCACATGATATCATCAATTGATGCAGAAAAGGCATTTGACAAAGTTCAACACCCATTCATGATAAAAACTCTCAGCAAAATAGGAATAGAAGGAAAATTCCTCAACATAATCAAGGGCATTTATACAATGCCAATAGCCAACAACATCCTAAAAGGAGAGAGCTTGAAAGCATTCCCATTGAGATCGGTATACCAGACAAGGATGCCCTTTATCATAGCTCTTATTCTACATTCTGCTGGAGGTCTTAGCCAGAGCAATTAGGCTAGATAAAGAAATAAAGGGCATCCAGATTGACAAGGAAGAAGTTAAAGTATCTCTATTTGCAGATGACATGATCTTATACACAGAAAACCCTAAGGAATCCTCAAGAAAACTACTGAAACTAATAGAAAAGTTCAGCAGAGTATCAGGATACAAGATAAACATATAAAAATCAGTTGGATTCCTCTACACCAACAAAAAGAACATCAAAAAGAAAATCACCAAATCAACACCATTTACAGTAGCCCCCAAGAAGATAAAACACTTAGGAATAAATCTTACCAGAGACGTAAAAGACTTATACAAAGAAAACTACAAAACAGTTCTGCAAGAAACCAAAAGAGACTTACATAAGTGGAAAAACATACCTTGCTCATGGATAGGAAGACTTAACATTGTAAAAATGTCTGTTCTACCAAAAGCAATCTATAGATTTAATGCAATTCTGATCCAAATTCCAACGACATTTTTTAATGAGTTGGAGAAACAAATCACCAACTTCATATGGAAGGGAAAGAGGCCCCGGATAAGTAAAAAAAAAAAAAGAAGAACAAAGTGGGAGGCCTCACTCTACCTGATTTTAGAACCTATTATACTGCCACAGTAGTCAAAACAGCCTGGTACTTGTACAACAGATACATAGATCAATGGAACAGAATTGAGAATCCAGACATAAATCCATCCACATATGAGCAGTTAATATTTAACAAAGCTCCAAATCAGTTAAACGGGCAAAAGACAGTCTTGTTAACAAATGGTGCTGGCATAACTGGATATCTATTTGCAAAAAATGAAACAAGACCCATACCTCACACCATGCACAAAAATGAACTCAAAATGGATCAAAGACCTAAATATAAAATCTAAAACGATAAAGATTATGGAAGAAAAAATAGGGACAGGATTAGGAGCCCTAATACCTGGCATAAACAGTATACAAAACATTACTAACAATGCAGAAGAAAAACTAGATAACTGGGAGCTCCTAAAAGTCAAACATCTATGCTCATCCAAAGACTTCACCAAGAGTAAAAAGATTACCTACAGGCTGGGAAAAAGTTTTTAGCTATGACATTTCCAATCAGCGTCTGATCTCTAAAATCTACATGACACTGCAAAAACTCAACTACAAAAAAGACAAAGAACCCAATTAAAAAATGGGCAAAAGATACGAACAGACACATCACTAAAGAAGACATTCAGGTAGCTAACAGATACATGAAGAAATGCTCACAATCATTAGCCATTAGGAAAATGCAAATTAAAACTACAATGAGATTTCATCTCACTCCAACAAGGCTGGCATTAATCCAAAAGACTCAAAATAATAAATGTTGGAGAGGTTGTGGAGAGGCTGGAAAACTTATACACTGCTTGTCAGAATGTAAAATGGTACAGCCACTTTGGAAATGGATTTGGCGCTTCCTTAAAAAGCCAGAAATAGAACTACCATACAATCCAGCAATCCCACTCCTTGGAATATATCCTAGAGAAATAAGAGCCTTTACACGAACAGATATATGCACACCCATGTTTATGGCAGCACTGTTTACAATAGCAAAAATATGGAAGCAACCAAGGTGTCCATCAATGGATGAATGGATAAATAAATTATAGTATATTCACACAATGGAATATTATGCATCGATAAAGAACAGTGATGCATCTGTGAAACATTTCATAACATGGAGGAACCTGGAAGGCATTATGCTGAGTGAAATTAGTCAGTTGCAAAAGGACAAATATTGTATAAGACCACTACTATAAGAACTCAAGAAATAGTTTAAACAGAGAAGAAAACATTCTTTGATGGTTATGAGAGGGGGGAGGGAGGGAAGGAGGGAGGGGGTATTCACTAATTAGATAGTAGATTAAGAACTACTTTAGGTGAAGGGAAAGACAACACACAATACAGGGGAGATCAGCACAACTGGACTTAAACCAAAAGCAATGAAGTTTCCTGAATAAACTGAATGCTTCGAAGGCCCGTGTAGCAGGGGTGGGTGTTGGGGGCCATGGTTTCAGGAGACAACTAAGTCAATTGGCATAATAAAATCTATTAAGAAAACATTCTGCATCCCACTTTGTAGAGGGGTGTCTGGGGTCTTAAACGCTAGCAAGTGGCCGTCTAAGGTGCATCAATTGGTCTCAACCCACCTGGAGAAAAGGAGAATGAAGAACACCAAGGACACAAGGTAATTACAAGCCCAAGAGACAGAAAGGGCCACATAAACCAGAGACTACATCAGCCTGAGACCAGAAGAACTAGATGGAGCCTGGCTACAACTGATGACTGCCCTGACAGGGAACACAACAGAGAACCCCTGAGGGAGCAGGAGAGTAGTGGGATGCAGACTCCAAATTCTCGTAAAAAGACCAGACTTAATGGTCTGAATGAGTCTAGAAGGACCCCGGTGGTCATGGCCTCCAGACCTTCTGTTGGCCCAGGACAGGAACCATTCCTGAAGCCAACTCTTCAGACAGGGATTGGACCAGACAATGGAATAGAAAAAGATGCTGGGGAAGAACAAGCTTCTTGGAGCAAGGAGACACTTGAGACTATGTTGGCATCTCCTATCTGGAAAGGAAATGAGAAGGCAGAGCTGAAGGTATGGACACAAAAACAGAGAGTGGAGGGAAGGAGCGAGCTGTCTCATTATGGGGAGAACAACTAGGAGTATATAAATTTTTGTATGAGAAACTGACTTTACTTGTAAACTTTCACTTAAAGCACAATGAAAATTAAAAAAAGGATAATGTTAAGATGGAAAATTTTAGCAGAGAAATGGAATCTATAAAGAAGATTCAAATGAAAATTGAAATCCAAAAAAAATACAATAATTGAGAACCTGTAAAGAGTTTAGCGGCAGATTAGACAAAACTGATACGAAAATTATTGAAATAAAAGATAGGTTTGTGAGGGAAAAAAAAAAAAGCCAGACTGAAGTATACATAGGTGAAAAAAACCCAGAAAATACAGAATAGAGCATAAGAGACATATAGGACAGGGTGAAAAGGTAGAACATACATATAACTGGAAAGTCCAGGTGAGAAGAGAAAAACAGTGGGGGCAAAAGCAATACTTGAAGAAATAATTGCCAAAGAATTTTCCAAGTTGATTAAACACACCAAGACACAGGTTCAAGAAGCTCCCTGAACCCCAAACAGGATGCGTACTATGAAAAACTAATCAGTCATAGGTTCGTTACTGGAAAAGCTGCTGAAAATTGAAGACCAGAAACAAATTCTAAAATCTGAGAAAAAGTCATATAAACTTCAAAGGCACAAAAATAAGGTAAAAAGTTGACTTACCAACAGAAATAATAAAAATCTGAATATAATAGAACATTTTCAAAATGTTGAAAGAAATAATTGCCAACCTAGCAGCGTAGCAAAAAGTCCTTTAAAAAATGAAGGTTAAAAGAGATGTTATGATACCAAGAAAACCTGAGAAAATTTGTTGCCAGCAGATATGCATGAAAACTAGAGAAAGGCATTCAAGCAGAAGAAATAACTCCATATATATGGGAAATAATTAAGAGCAACAGAAAGATAAATAGGTAGTTAAACCTAAATAAACACTGATTGTATAAAACAGTAATAATGATGTCTTTACTTAAAATATATGTGCAATTAAAATACATTACTAACAATAGCACAAAAGGTGGGAGGAGGGGCAAACGAAGTTAAAATGCTTTGGATTCCTTTTATTGTCTCGGAAGTAGTAAAAGTTCTAATTTATATTACACTTATAAATCAAGGATGCATTTGTAATCTCTAGGGTAATCACTAAAGGAAAAAGAAACTAAAAATGACATATTAATAGAGGGAAAAATGAAATAATAAAGTATCTGATTAATCTCAAGAGATAATTATGAAAATTGGACAAATATTAAGATGGCAGTTTTAAACTCAAATATGTCAATAATTATATTAAATATAAATGGAATAAATAACCCAATGAAAAGACAAGACTGGAAAAAAATCTGAACTGTTACGTACATGAAACATACCTTAACTTTTTAAAAGATTGAATATCAAAGGATAGAAACAAAATTCTAACCAAAAGGAAGCTGATAGAGGTATACTACTAATACAGGCAAAGTAGACTTTAAAGCAAAAAGCATTACTAGAGATAAAAAGGGATGTTTCAAAATGTTAAAATGGTCAATCCATCAGGAAAATATAGCAATTCTAAATTTCTATATACTTAATTACACCCATTGAACCAAACCCATTGCTGTCGAGTCAATTAAGACTCATAATGACCCTATAGGTCAGGGTAGAACTGTCCCATAGAGTTTCCAAGGAGCACCTGGTGGATTTGAACTGCTGACCTTTTGGTTAGCAGCCGTAGCACTTAACCACTACACCGCCAGGGTTTCCATATACTTAATTAGGCAACCTCAAAATAAAAAATAAAGCAAAAATAACAAAACCAAAAGGAGAAAAAGACAAATCCCACAATCATACCTCTTTTAATAAGTATACACAGACATAAAATTAATAAGGATACAGAAGACTTAAGCAAAATTATTCACCAACTTGACTTAGTTGATATAGAACACTGCATCCAACTACCACAAAATACACTTTCTTTTCAAATGACACATGTAACGTTTGTCAAAATATGACCATTTACTGAGCTAAAAGTAAGTCTCAAATTTCAACGTATTTAATCCTTTAAATGATCTTTCTGAGGTCTCTGAAACATCTGCGTTAAATGATGTAATCTCTTTCAGCCTTTCTTTAGTAAATGAATAAGGTAAATAAGTCCAACCCTAGTTAAAAATGATCCCAATCCATGAATCAGCACTCTGAGTTAAAATGCAATCTTATAGTAGCTTTTACACACGAGGCCCCAAAGCAACCATCCAACCAACCAATCACCAGCCAACACACTCAGAGCTTACCTTCCGTCTCAGAGGGTACCACTTCAACTGTTTATTCTGTTTGTTGTCCCAGTCCCAGGCTTCCAAATCAAGTTCCACCTCCCCTAGGAAACTATTGCGTTTAAATGTATCCCGATGCCAAACAGATATGTTCAGTTTCTGTGTCTTTAAGATTTGCTTTTCAATTTTGTACTGCAGTTCAAAGAAGAAAATTAAAATGATGAATACTTTTACTTCATGCCAGAGTTATGACATAGAGATGAAAGAGAAAAATCATCTGTGTAGATCAGATTTTCTCATCTGCTAGGCTTCAAGTCTGAAAAAGACTGCAAAGTCATCTTATTCTGCAAGTACATTGTTTCAAAGAGCTGAAACCCATCTTTCACAAAAGCTGATTTCCTTTCCTTCTCTGGAAAAGCAAACCATAGCTCAAATATCATAGTTGGTAATAGCTCTCTAAAAGCAAAAAACAATTACTCAATTTTTCCTGAATGTTTTCAGTTCTAATTATATATAAAAACAATTAAATTCAGTCTAAAAATACAAGTTTAACCCAATGCTCTGTTTTCAACTTAAGGATAAGTTTCTTTCTCAAAAACCACATACTTGTTTTTCCTGCTTTATATGGTCAAGTGGAAAAGATTTGGCATCCTAACCATTTTTCATCTAAAATGTGGTCAATCCTTGATTATATATAATCATGGAAGGGATAATAGTACTTCTGATCTAAAAATAATCTCTATTTGGCTTTACAGGAGCCCTAGTTGTACAGCGATTAAAGCACACTCAGTTGCTAACCAGTCAGTGGTTCAAACCCACCAGCTGCTCCGTGGGAGAAAGATGTGGCAGTCTGCTTCTGTAAAGATTTACAGCCTTGGAAACCCTATGGGGTAGTTCTACTCTGTCCTACACAGTTGCAATGAGTTGGAATTAACTCAACGTCAATGGGTTTGTTTTTTTTGGTATTTCGCTTTAAAATGTTCTATATGAATGCCCTTTTTGGTTATAGCTGACTTGCCTTTCTCTGAGTTTACCATTTAGCTGGCTTTTCCTAAGTATAGGGTTGAAGTAGCTGACCTAGAAATAGTAGGGTGCTGGGGTATGTAACAGTCAAACTGCGATTCAAAACTTACTACAGAAATTTCACATGATGGTTAATTCATCCATGGATAACAAAGAGCTAATTTAACTGTTTCTTCCTTTCCCAGAGGATAATCAAATACTTGGACAGAATTCTTAGAAAGAGGGAATGAACAGTACTTTTTAATACTGTTAGTTTTGTATGGTATGTTACTTGTGACTAAAGTAGTAGGATGCCATTTGGTGGCAGGTGAGGGGGTTGGGAGGGGAAGAAAATGGGTATTTGAGTCAGGTATAGTTTCCATTCACCTGTCCATCCATTCAACCCTCCAATGAACATTTTGTGAGTACCTATATTTTTATGGGGCAGTTCTACTCTGTCCTTTAGGGTCGCTATGAGTCGGAATCGACTCGACGGCACTGGGTTTTTGGGTTATGATATTTCAGACACTACTAAGAATCAGGATTACAACAATAATAGCTAATAGCCAACACTTATTAAACGTTTAATGTGCGCTAACCACTTCACATATATTAACTCCTTTTATCGTTTAATCAGGTCTGTGTCGTAGTTAAGTCATTTGCTCAAAGCCGCACAGTTTATAAGCAACCCAGAGCTGGTGCCTGCCTTCACGGAATTTACAGTTTAGTGGGAAGGCAGACAATTAAACCAGAACTTTAAAGTGCTGAGTGTTAACAGGGCCTAGTACAAAACAAGGTTATTGAGGCAGCAGATAGCAAGGGAATTTAGGGAATAAGGACAAACTCTCATAGGAAGAGGCATTTAAGGCTGTGTAGGAGGTGCTGTGGGGAAGAATATGCCAACCTAACGGACTAGAAGGTCCTAGTAGTGTGAGAAAATATAATTCCTCCAAAGAACTGAAAGGAATACAGTGTGCCTTGAATACAAGGGAGAAATGAGGCTGAAGCTCAGGTCGTGAAGGGATTGATATGCCTGTTAAGGAGGACAGACTTGATCCTAAGAGTAAGGGAAATTCCAAAAGGTTTTACACAAAGAAATGCGATGAACTGTGCTTTTAGAGGATCATTCTGGTTGCAGTGCTCAACTTGATCATGTGCGCGTCCTTGGGCAAGCTGCCCTAAACTTCACCTGCCTCATCTGTAAGAAGCAGATAATAATGCCTGCCTGGCAGGGTTATTTATGGAGAGAAAATGAGATAATGTGTACAACATACATAGTACATTGCCTCATACAAAGGAGAGTCTCAGAATTTTTTATTACTTTCCTTCTCCTCTCTTGGTAACTGACCTTATCTGTAAAGACACTATCTAAGAACACATGGCTATTTAAATGTATATGTCACCATTTCTGATTTTCCTATACAGAGAATTCATAGATACCCGCAGAATCTCATTATATACAGGATTCAAGGTTTTCTTCACTACGACTGTTTTCTTCTTGCCCATTTTGCCTTTGTCTGGTAACAAATAGGTCTTTACATATCTGAAAAGAGAAGTGAACAGATAAGAAGGTCAGGGGAGATAAAAGTGATGTTTCTACCTCTACTTTAAAAATGCATCAAAAACAATTATTTCATGACACTGAAAAAGGCAGTAAGTAATAAATGTTTCCATCATTTAAAGGGGTTTCAGCAGAGTTGATCATTTGATATTCCTTCAAAGAATTTTAAAAGACATTTTCCAAATTCCTCTTTTCCTTTGGTTTTACCAAATGTGAGTTGGAAACAACTGGACAGCTACCAACAATCAACAGCATACCTAACGTGTGTGTGTGTGCTTGTCTGTGTGTTTGGTGGGGGAGGGGGTGGTTAGGGGAAAGACTTCTAACCTAGCACTTAATTCTGTTGGTTTATTCACTATTACCAAAAGGCTTCGGTGCCTGCAGATTTTTTAATTTTATTTTACATTTTTGTTGCTGTCTTTTGAAAAAAAAAATTAATCTTACCATAATTTTTTATATCTAATCAAGCCATAAAACCGAAACAAACCAAACCCAGTGCCGTCGAGTCGATTCCGACTCATAGCGACCCTATAGGACAGAGTAGCACTGCCCCATAGAGTTTCCAAGGAGCGCCTGGTGGATTCCAACTGCCAATCCTTTGGTTAGTAGCCGTAGCACTTAACCACTATGCCACCAGGGTTTCCATCAAGCCACAGTCAATTAAGCCCAGTTGTATTTATAATAAGAATAACAGAAAAAGGATTGGACTGATCCCAGCAAATAATTAAGAATCAGATTTCCACACGGGCTTCAGTGGGAAATATTATTCAACTTTTGCAAATAGACTGAAATGCAATCGAGCCTATGATTTAAAAGATGAACTAGTAATTCTCCCTAAAAGTCCTCTGTAGGATGTAATTTAAATATAGAAACTACCTCATTCTAGAATCGAAATTATTTCTACAGTACTAAACATTATGACTTATGCCTCCCAAAAGAAAAAAAAAACGAAATCTGTTGCTATCAAGTCAATTCCGACTCATAACACCCCTATAAGACAAAGTAGAATTGCCCCACAGGGGTTTCCAAGGCTGTAATCTTTATGAAAGCCAATTGCCACATCTTTCTCACAGAGTGGCTAGAGAATTCAAACCGCCGACTTTTGGTTAGCAGCCAAATGCTTAACCACTGTGCCACAGGGCTCCTTACTTAAGCTCCATATGTCCCTAATTTTAGAGAAAGTGTGACAGTGTTGCGAAAAGAGACATGGGTTCAAGCCCTCATTCCTCATTCTTCCTCTGATTATGTGAAGTTAGGCAAATAGGCCACTGGCTCTTGTTTCCTTATCTGTAAAACAAAGGAATCTAGACAAGATGACCTCAAGTGTCCTGTCTGACTTGAAACATTCTGTTCTTCTCTGATTTTTATAATAAGTTTGCATATGAATTTATAAAATAAATAAAACAGCATTTCCCCCAACTTTTCTTTTTCAAACATTCCTTTTAACAGTCACACACCTTCCCTTTGATTACTTTCTTCCCTTCCAATTCTTACAAGATTAATAGTTTGAGAACTAAGAGAAAGTACGTGACTCTAAAAGGTACTTACGGATCCGAACGCTGTTTTCTCGCATCCGCTGCTGCTAAATCCTTACACTGGGCCACAAAAACATGCAACTCCTTCAATGAGTCCACATAGTCGATGGCAAACTGAATATTCCCTTTAACTTCCAGATTGCCAAAGTCTCCACTATAAACACTCATCATACTGCCACTCACCTGAAAGCATCAGAAACACACAGAGTTCGTCGCTGTCTCATTCTTGAACCCAACACAAGGATCATGGATAAAATCCTTGCTTGCCATTACTTCTCTACCTTGCATATTAAAGCTATTAATTTAATATGGCATAAAGACATATCCACCAGTTGCTCCTTGGAAACCTTATGGGGCAGTTCTACTTTGTCCTGTAGGGTCCCTATGAGTCGGAATCAACTTGAGGACAACTAACAGCAGGAAACGCGTATCACCCCAAACAACCTGACATGATATACATGACCAGTGTTTAAGAAAAAAAAAAAATTTTTTTTTGCCTTTAGAAGAGATGAAAAGTGAAATGCCAAGTTATTTAGGTGATTTGATGCGAGGTGGCATTCAGATCCTCATTTTTAGGCATGGATTGTATTTCAAAGTCAAAGACAGAGGATGTGAGAAACCCCAGGACCACAGACCACAGTGACACATTGTTCTATCAAACTTCCAAGGCACTAAAAAGGAATTTTACTAAGTTACCCATCCACTGAAAAGGCTTACCGAGCCATGTGCTTTTATAGGTTAGAAAGGGTAGAAAATGGATGATTGATGAAGCAGGTTTAAAGCCTTCCCAAGGGCAGACACTAGATTGTTATCAGCAGAAACTCAGTTTAATTAAAGATTCTAAAACAAATAGTTGGATAAATGCCAAGCCTGTAAGAATTTAAGCACAGCTTTATCATTTGATTAGCATACCTGGTAAGATTAAAAAAAAAAGAAACCAAACTGGATTCCAAGTCACAGCAACCCTATAGGACGGAGTAGAACTCTCCCATTGAGTTTCCAAGGAGCACCTGGTGGATTTGAACTGCGACATGTTGGTTAGCAGCTGTAGCACTTAACCACTACACCACCATGGTTTCCGCAGAGTATGTATTATATGTATTATCCGAGAAATATCTGGATAAGTGTATGTAGGTATATTTACATATGTGTGTATGTATATGTAGGGTCGCTATGATAGAGTCGCTATGAGTCAGAATCGACTCGATGGCACTGGGTTTGGTTTTGGTTTGGTATGTGTATGCATATGTATATACAAACACACTACATGCACACTCAACTACCTTATTTTATGCAAGAAGTTCTATGTAAGTCCAATTTTCTTAAGTCTGAGCAATTATGTTTAGAAAGCTTTCCTTTTAAAACCTTATTCTAAATCCTTCTATAAGGAAAAGAATCATCTCGCCTGTTCTTTTAGGAAAACTGGTATTTTTTATTCATCAGGGTTGCTAAAGAGAGGTACAATTTTATGTGTAAACAGTATATAAAAATATATCTAATATAAGCAGACTTTACTATAAACTGAAACCCGGTGCCATCAAGTCAATTCTGACCCATAGTGACCCAATAGGATAGAGTAGAACTGCCCCATAAGGTTTCCAAGGAGCGGCTGGTAGATTCAAACTGCCAACTGTTTGGTTAGCAGCCAGGCTCTTAACCACTGCACTGCCAGGATTTTACTATAGTTACCCCATTTGTTGCATAGAAAAATTGAGTGGTTCACCTTGTTGGCAGTTTAGGTTTATTTCTGAAATACAGTTAAAAAAAAAACCACACATTTATAATGGATATGACCCCTTCTACACACACACAAAAGAAAAAAAAAAAGAGAAAGAGAGAAGAAGAGAAAAAAGGAAGAGTTAGCTAGCTAGAAGCTAACTGTGGATTAGAGAAGAAGCCCATGCCCTTGGAATCCAGGAAATAGCAGGTCATTTTACAGCGAGCAGGAGCATGGCAGAGCAAGGTTCACAAAAGCAGAGAGAGATTAACACGAAGCGCTTATTTACATACAGAAGACAAGGATGTCATGCCAGAGGAACTGCTAAGATTGGTTAAAGAGCTTGGGCTCTTCTTGTGTCTGCTGAGCTGGTAACTGCTTTCTGATGCTGTATCTGTTTCTCTGTCATCACTCTACAAAACATCACATAATACAGACAGTATTTAAATTCCGAATGAGTCAAGGTCAGAATCTCTGTTTAGGCAAAGATGTTATCTTGGTATCCCACTGATCTCTGATATTTCCCAAGGTCAATGGACACTAGCGATAATTGCCAGCGAATGGGATACAGGATGGGGTGGATGGTGTGCCTTTGCCTCGGACCTGACCTAAGGAGGATAGTGGCTAGCTACCAAAATAACAGCTATTTTTTCACCAAAAGGTGCTACAGATGGCCAGCACTATTGCAAGCCTTCTTATCACTCTCTTAATATTATATCTTTATGTTTCTTGGAAAAATTTCATAACATATATGAGATTAACTTTACTCAGACAATAAAAGGTCTAAGATTCACTGTCAAAAAAGTCATGCCAAATTCCTCTCATTAACATAGCCTTAAAAAAATAGCCTTAACTTCCTTAAAAATCAAATCTTTTCCTTGAGATGCTATTACACAAAAAATTACACTAGGAAAAAGAAATTCTAGTCTGATCTGTTTCAACTAAAGGTTATGTTTTTGTTTATTTTAAGCCACCCCTTAGATATTTCTGTAGTGGTATTGTTCTTATCTTATGTTGTTATGGGAAAGTATATAAAATAATTAAGTAGTCTACCCATGTCAGATTTTCACACATTCCAAAAAAAAAAGCATTAAGATACATATTTTAAATATGTCTCAGGAAATACTTACCTGAGACAAGAAAGGAAGTGGCAATAACAAATTTTATTGTATTTGATCTAAAGTTTATTGGATAGTAGTTTTAAAACATTTATGATTCAGAATGAGCTTCTTTTGGTTTGGAGGGCTTATGGGGTAGTTCGGTGGCTACTGTGGTTAAGGGAACACCTTCATGTAGTAGTTAGTTCATGCCAACATATCCCAGGGCCATGCAATTATGCATCAATACAATGGATGCCGATTCTAACGCAGATTAAGAAAAAGGGTTAAAGAGTAACAAAATTAATCACTTACATGGATGAGAAAATAATCCCCCCTCGAAGATTAAAAAAAGTGTACATTTTTAACGTGTTTCTGTTTCACTCTCTCCCTACATGCTTACAGTCCGTTTTCCTCTATTACAGCATGTACTACATTTTACCTAGTATTATCAGTCTCATTAGTGAACTACTAAAAGAACAGGAACCTGTTTTGTCAACCTGGAATAATGCTTTTCACATAGTTGGCAATCAAGTATAACCAATGCTAAGCTGCGCAGGGACAGTGAACAAAGGAAAAAGGCCTGATTTAATCTCTACTTCCTTTTAATACCCATTTCAACCTTATGTACTTCGAAAGGTAAAACGATATGGCTTAATTTTGACATCTGTGATGCATAAACCCAAACGATCTGGACTCTTATTTTGTGTGGAGCTATGAGACAGTGGGTTAAAACTGAAGGGAGTGGAAAAAAACAAAAACCAGGAACTGCTGTCATTTGCTTCTCAAATTATTGTATGGTTCATTCATATGACCACCCAAATCCTGCTGTATTGGGAGACCAAAGGTGATTTACAAAGGTATAAAACCACAGGAACTCCATGGGGTGCCTGCCACTGCGTTCCTGCTAATGAGTTAGTTTCAAAGGATGAGTGACTCTTTCCACATCAAACTGTAATGTGGGCTCTTAAGCACATGCAAGAGCTGAACGTTTGCAGATACGGCTCATCAATGTCCAAGAATGGACAGAGGGGTGTAACTTATTTGGTGCTCAGGAAGCGGGGGAGCATAACATATTTGCTGTTCACAGCTTTCCTGACATTCTACCTACCAAGAGAATACAGATGAAGCCTTTTACTTCACCACCAGAAATCAGACCAAAACTGCAAATAGTTAACAGCTAACATTTATTGAGTACTCACTATGTGCCAGGCACTGTGCTATAATGCTTTCCCTGCACTATCCCACGGACTCATAACCTTACAAGGTAGGTACTAGGAAACCGGGCTCAGAGAGGTTAAGGACCTTGTCCATGATTACACAGCAAATAAGTAGCACAGTCAGAACTGGGAACGTCTGACTCAAAGTTCAGGCTTCTAACGAACTATCTGACTGCAAGAACATGAGATTAAGTCAAAAGACCTGAGTCCCAGGTCCCCTTTTTAGTAGCTGGCGGATTTGGGGAAAGTTACTTAACCTCTCTCAGGCTCTTTCCTTTTTTATAAAATGGAGAAAACAGTATCTATCATGTTCAGTTAGTGAAGGTTGGATTTTAGAATTAATATTAAGTACCTGGTACACGCTAGATACTCAACAAATAGTAATTAATAGTCATGTTCTTATTCAAGATGTTATAGTGGTAGGGTCTGGAGTCAGATCTGGGTTCCAGACCTAATTCATCTCCTTTCTAGCTAAGTGAGATTACTTCACGTCTCCAAATCCCAGTTTCCACACCTGTCGTATCTGGGGATAATGACAGGGCCTACATCCCAGTGCTGTAGGGGGATTAAATGAGATAACGGATGTAAAGGGCCTAGCACCTAAAAAATATAAATTTTATTTACTAGAGACTATTTCAAGTTTGCTATTGTCATCGCTATTTTTACTAGCTTTTAGCTAGTTTTTTTTAACTAGCTTTTTACAAATCTACTCTAATTACAGAGGAGTAGTTAGTTCGTGCCAACATATTTCTGCCTCCATATTTACTTTGTACTCACTTTGAAACAAAAGTCACATTCCTAAGTCTACGCAATTTGACTTCACTGACCAAAAACAGTGTTTGAGTCAGATGAAACATGCTTGCCTTGTTCCAGGATTAACAATACTACCTCTATTGACTTGGAAGGCAAGGGTCAGTCCTGCTGACTTCTTTGATCTCTGCCACAGTGGAATACAAACACACCAACCTTGGCAAGGCAAATCCACCTGTCTGGCTCCATTTTTCTGAAGATACAAAAGACAAACTTGCCTCATCTTGGAGAAACGCTGGAACAGACTTGCTCATCCTTTTGAGTTTGTCGGGGTGGGAAAACTGATTACCAGGTTGTGAAGGCACTGTGGAAACTAAAGAGCAGCATTTCCATTTCAAAATCATTCTTACAATTGTCAGACATTAGGCATAAGTTGAAAACATTCTTTTCTTTCATCTATGAACAGAGATGTTTTGGTGAAAAGGTTAGAGATACAGTAGTTCACATGCACAAGACCATATGGTAAGCAACATGCAGACAGAGAACTAGCAAGGAGTTGAACCAAATACAAAATAAAAATTAACTGTCTTTAGTTTTTACTGAATTTCAGCTGGACTTAAACTATACAAAAAAAAAAAAAAATACTGTCAATGTAACATATTTTTATCACATCAGAATGTCTAACCACTAGATCTAAGCTGTAATTTATTGGTTCATCTCCTCAAGACACATTATATTTCTAACATGCTGCAGACTGAAAACTATTTCATCTGGACAGTAAGGATCTTTGTACGCAACTTCACAGACAACACAAAAAGTTTCCTAGCTACTGAGTGTCTAAGAGATGGTTTGTTTATTTAGTGTTTATGGGGATGACTTTTCTGATAGTGTTTCACTCAGAATTATGAAAATGGTACAATTCAAAACTAATTTTTTGAAAATAGAAATTATTTAGATACCTGTCAACTCAGAGAATGATCAGTAGAGATATCCCAAGGACAAAGACAAATGATTCAGGTTAGAATACTGTAAGAATTTAACATGAAAGTGTAGTATATGGATTCTTTCTGATACAGTGAGTACCTGTATGGAAGGTGCAATAAAACGATAAGTTCTATTCCTAATCTGCATAGCGCTGGCCAGAAAACTATTTTCCTCTATGTCTAAGAATCATGCCTAAGTTTTTCTTATGGTGAACCATAGCTTTTATATGAAATGAGTTAGTGTTCTTCAAAGTACTTAGAACAGTGCCTAGCACATAGTAGACCCTATATAAGTATTTGTTAAACACTGATACTATTTATCTGATATTAAATTATCTGTTGAACATGATACACATGTATTAGCTTAGCTTTGTCTTTTAAATGGATACTAGTAAAACAGACAAAAATCAAATTGTATTTCTAAATATAACTCAAAGGAAGGAGCCCTGGTGGTGCACTGGTTAAGTGCTTAGCTGTTAAATGAAAGGTCAGTGGTTCGAATCCACTAGCAGCGATTTGGAAGAAAAGACCTGGTGAGATCTACTTCTGTAGAGACTATTGCCTAGGAAACCCTACAGAGCAGTTCTACTCTGTCCTATAGGGTTGCTATGAGTCGGAATCACTTGACCACATACAACAATGTAACTCAAAAGGCTCAAACTGGCCGCTAGGCATTGGCTAAATTAATTTTTAGCTAAAAGAAATCTAATGAAAGAACAACTGAAAATTAGAACTACACATATTAAGTATATGCTTGCTTACACAGTAGTTCTCATTTAGCCTTAGGATCATAAAGGTAAATGTACATCAAAATACATTCACAGTATTTCACAGAATGATGTCTGCTTTAATCACTTCCAATTAAGCAAGAATGTGTGTGCGTATACTGGGACGACTTATACGAGCAGCAGTGTTAGATTAGAGCCCAGGAGGCCAGAGTAGGGCCCACTGAGTACGCAAAAAATTTTTTATTGCAACAGTACTCTCTACTATTTTTCAATTATGTTGTTAGATAATGACATCTAGGCCAAAATCAATTTTATACACTACTCAGATGTAGTTAATTTTTTATTTATGAGCTCTACTTATGTTTTGATCATGTGTTTAATTTTTTGTCTTGGGTAAGAATACACTCTTCACCTAGAGAAAAGGAATAATCTCACTAAGCACTAAGGGTCATTTTGGAAAATATCATAAAATAGGGAAAAATTAATTCACCCAGGGTTCGGCACACAATTATCTCACTTGCCTTGCCCAATAACTAAGCAAATTAGGAGGTCATGAATAAAAATACATATGTACAACTGGTCTCTACTCAACTGGAGTAACAGAAGAAGAAGGAGAGTCAAGAATAGGAAGATATGAAATGTGTGGCTAATTGCCTCCATGAACAACTGTCTCTTTTGCCATGAGACCAGGAGAACTGGATGGTACTTGGCTATTACTGAACATTTTGATCAAAGATTCCATAGAAGAATCCTGATCAAAGGGGAGAAAATGTAGAACAGAATTTCAAATTCTCAAGGACTCTAGGCTCTCTGGAGGGTGGATGAACCCTGAGATAATCTTTAAATCTTAAACTAAAAATAGCCTCTGAAGTCATCTTAAATCCAAACAATAGTTTAGCTTAACTATTAAAAAAGGTCTGCCTTGAGCATTATGCTCTTTCAAGAACTGTCTATATGGGATCAAACTGACAACAGTAACTGGAAAGATCAGAAGGGAACCCTAGAGGACAGTGAGTTTAGGTTAATGAGGGAGGAACAATTCAGAAAAGGAGGGTGAGAATGGTTTCACAACTCAAAGAATTTATCCAATGTCACTAAACTGTTAAAAAAAAGATACATATGTATAGGCATATGTGTCTATATACATTTTGTTTTCACTCCTCAGAATAAATGCTGAATAAAACATAGCAAGATAAAATAAGATGCCCAAACTTCAAACATCTGGCAATCCAAAAGCAACTAACTGGAAAGCCCCCTTACCCAACACCCCTCTATGGGCAGAAGTCTTGCATCCGCTGCAGCAACTAAAGAGAGAGAGGGCATACGTGCAAGGGCCAGAGCCTTGTTTTCTTTCCTAGGCAGTTCTTAGGTATTTGTCAAGTCATGCGTCAAACTTCAGAGAAGGACCTCATGAGCAAAGTTTCAGATCTAATACTAGATGTCACTGACTTCTAGTACCATCAATATATTGTAAAGGCTTCTTCATTTAGCTGCTCTTCTCATTAAGGCCTCTTAGCACATCCAAAGACTGCTGGGAATTGTTATTTAAAATATTGAGTACTTTTGAAAGCAGGCACATATATCATTATCTTCATATTTCCAGTGACTATGTTTTTTTATGTTTAGGAAACTGACTGAAAGTGGGAACCTAAGACAACATACACGCACTCTGATATTGCTTTGCTAGGTTCTACAAACAACTTTTTAATGTGCTATTTGTCCTTATGAGAGTAGTCTTAGCTAAGCAGAGTAATTTTAAGACTGAATAGAAAAGGGAAAACAAAAGATTACCTTTGTCTGGTTGTGGATATTAATTAATTGATAAACGTTTGTCACCACAAGCATACATTTATTTTTTAGATTCAGATCGGTTTTGAGCTTCAGAGTTTAAATCTTGTACACAATAAAATTTGTGTATATAGGCATCTAAAAACATACACAACCAAACCATATATTAATTGTAAAAGTGCGATTCTTTCTCAGGTCTAAATAAGGTCCAAATTGCTTCGTGTCTACAGTCTTGTATAGAAACCATAGGAGATCCAGTACTCAAGACCAACATAAAAGCCAATTAGAAGGTGCCAATTTGATTTAAGCAAAGCCTCAACGAGCAAAGAGACTGCAAAACAGAATAATACTCAGCAATAACATATAAGATATATGTTAAGTAAGATATATGTAATATATAAACATATATATAAATATCTTCTAATATATAACTCTTTCTTGGTGAACCACGAATCAGCATTTTTCAACATAGACAGTAATAAAGCGTTTTTAATAAAACCCCTGTCAGAATGAAATAGTTTTGTAAGCTGCAGGAGTTTAGTACCAATAATAAATGCTGCATTATTTATGAATGAGGTTAGTTATTTCAGTATATTTAACACCATGTAGAGTGGCAAAGTTTAGTCATTTGTGAAAAAGATCCTGCTACTCACTTCCTGGTACGTATTCATTTGTATCTGGTTCCTGATCTGCTTTTTGATCTACTCAGAAGAGCAACATTGAGAATAAATACCATTTTAACAGAAGGAATAATGAGACATGAAAGTAAAGCTCAAATGTCAGTTTCACAACTGAGACTGCAGAATACAGCTGACAGGTTTTCAACTTGCTTTCATCCATTCCCCAGTGTGACTCTTCATTAGCTTCTTTAAGGTCTCCTGTTCAACTAAAAATCCAAGATCCAGATAAGAGATGTTTAGCATCTTTCCTTTAATTAATTCACTAAGCCACGGCATGGAAAATGGGAAAGCGCAATGGACTAGGACTTATGAAGCTGAGATTCCATTCCTGGCCTTCCCACTATCTGCCTACCTATGGAATTTAGACAATGCACCTAATAGCTCTGAGCTTTCCTTATCTGTAAAACGAAGATAAAAATCCCTGCCCCTTAATGAGGATGTTGTAAATATAATATGAAAAAGACAAAATTATTACATAAAAGGAGTTGATTCATGACCTTTGAGAAGCTCTGTTCCATTTTATATGGAAAAGCTCAATGAATATACATTTTCATGGATATAGTGAAGGCAATTTAGCAAAAACAGAAAAAGAAAATGCAAAAAACCCAGCAGTAACAGCATACAAATATGAATTACACATTTGCATAAATGCTGAACTATAAAAATCAGATCTATTTTCATATCTCCCCCCACCAAGGAACAATTATTCTGATCATTTCATAACTGAACAAAGTAATACTTGATTCACTGACAAGCTTGCAGATCTTCTGACTCCTTAATAGTCACAAATAATTTCACCCTGGGTTTATACTTAGTATTTGCTAAGAGCTGAGGCAGGATGCCCACCCTTGTTCTGGGACCCTTTCCTCTGAACTTAAGGGTTTACCAGTTGTGCTCACAGAATCTAATTGCTGAGAATTAAGAACCAAATATAAGAATAACTTAACCCAGGAACTCACTCTACTTTTCTGCCTCTGCAAGGAGTTCTGCAAGTCGGAGTAGCAAGTATCAGCTCATACCCATAGAAATACAATTTTCTATTTATAGAAACCCTTGCTTCCCAAGGGTCTCTGGTGAGATCCTCACAAGCTATCACCAGCAGTAGCCTTAAGAATACAAACAGTATAAAACGCACCAAGTCAGAGCCGTTTTATAATAATAACTTAAGCACCATTCACTACATAGTGGCAAATGACGTCCTATTTATCCAACAGCTGCATCCCGGTGGCTGCCCAAATCACCCCAGAACCTAATACACAGACAGACATGCAAATATATAAAGATATTTACCATCTTCAGCACTACGTACTAATTCTTCTGGCAGATTATCTACTTTTGCTTGATCTGTTCAGGAGAAATTAACAAACGGTTAACACGGCTGACCCTGGGAAAGAAAGAACAATGAGACTGTCCCTGGAAGCCCCCGGAGTTGGAAGCAGTTAGTCAAGATGCAGTAAGGGGTGCAACCAAGATGTCTTCCCCAAAATACTTTCTCTGTAGATTAGCTACTTGAGCCAGTGCCATACATAGCGGGAGCTCCCATTTCAGCTCGATGCAGCTTACATCAGCACACTGCTGCACACTGACTCCCAAGGGTTAGAGGGTTAGCTCAGAGCAAGCAATCGGCCAGCCGGTCGGCAGCAAAAAGCAGCACGGGCTGCAACAGCCTCTCTATTCTTCTGGGAAGGGTAAAACGCTAGCCATGACTAAAACCTTCCCAAACCCTTGGTCTATTAGCAAATATTTGTGTGTGTGCATCATCATTTGCATATGCCTCTGGGAGGCTTGCTTGGGAAGTCAACTGAAGAGATGTAACTGGGGACCAGCTGCTAAGTGGAATCTTGGCAGGCTAGTGTGAGAGTGGGCATCGGTATTTGGAATGGTGCATGCAGGAATACCCATCAGCTGATAGCGATTTTTTTTTTTTAACCCTACACATTCCTGAGTACTTTAATGCTGCACCATGGAAATAGTCCCACGCTTCCCAGGCAAGAGGTTTGCTAAATGGGGCAATTGTTGCTGAGCTTTTTTTTTTTTTTCCTCAGGGCCCATCAACAACACACAGAAGAACAATCAGGGCTGTCCAACAAAGGACTGGACTCGCCTTCTCTGGAAGCATTCAGAAGGATGTGGGGGTTGGCCACCTGTTGAGGAGGCTTTAGAGGGAATTCCTGCATTGGGGGGAGGTTGGAATGGGTGACCTTCAAAGTCCCTTCCAATCCAGAGATTCCTAGATCTTTGGGAGGGTTAGGACTACATTCCAAATCAGGAATACTGTCTTCAGAAACCTAGTTATCTCTGGACTGAAGGAACTGTTCAGTGTGGTGGCCTTTTCTTTTCCTTTTTAAACTCCGACTTTTTAGTCTCAATTGCAGATTCATTTAAAAACATGACATATAACTCCACAACGTCAATTATCCATCACATGAGTTTGACAGAGGTTAACTGTCACTCAATAAATTTTCTCATGATCTTCTCTGTAATCCCAAAGGTACAATATAGTTTAAAAACTGTTAACAATGAAACCCCTAGATGTCATGATTTTTAAGTCCACTTGCCTGGCACACACACACACAAAAAAAACAAGTTCCTATATAATTATGCTTTCTGTTAGTTCTCAAGAAATCCTTCACCAGTTAAAGCAGCAGCCAGTGAGGAACAGTGTGCCAAAAGTGCTCCATATCAGGCAGTATTTGGGCTTATAGTTCCAGGATCCAAAAGAAATGTGTCCATTGGAAAGAAGAGATAAAAGAGAAAAGAAAGTCCTCTGAAGCCAGGGACTAATTCATCTCCATATCCTGCAAAATTCACTGATATTCAACACCGTCATATATAACACTGTCACTTTGCTAATGCTCTTGATAGTAGTCTGTTGTGTGACATTAAGCAAGTTACTTTACCTCTCTGAGTTTCATTTCCTCATCTGTGAGATAGGGTAATAATTCATCTTTCAAAGGGTTCTTGTGAGGATTAAATGAGATAATGTATGTAAGACACTTAGCCAAGTACCTGGCACATATACCTGACACATAAAAAAAAAACATAGTGCTCAATAAATGTTATCTATTACTAGTAGAATTACTAGTCTCACAATCCTTTAAAACTCAGTGGTCTTGAGTAAACACCCAAACTGGGATTCTTTGATTCAAAGAAACCCAGTGTTCCAGTAATCAAATATCGTGTTACTTTAAAATCAAAGTTCCACCCACTTCAGGGCAAGCCTCTTCAGCTTACTTGGGAAAGGTTATTCTCATCTGCTAACCGCCCCGCCACCCCTTTCAGGAGTCTCAGTGCACAACAACAGCACGCAGTGAGGCTACAGAAGAGTAAGCATCTTTAAGCTTAGACGGGCATGAACAGTGGGGCAACTTATATTCTCACTTGATGAATCTGATGAAATGTCTTCTAGACTTTTGGAAGGCATTTTCCTAGCATCACTCCTTTCCATAGTTTTCAAAACAGGACTGGGTTCTTCTTCTGAACCTGTTACAAGACAAAACCGATGAATGCTGCACAATACAAAAAAGAAAACCTCTTAACAGCCAATGGACAGTGAAATTGCAGGTTGAAAGGTGACATCACGCCATAAAACCAAAAAGCCTGTTGCCGTTGAGTTGACTCCAACTCACAGTGACCCTACAGGACAGAGTAGAACTGCCCGTTAGGGTTTCCAAGAAGCAGTTGGTAGATTCAAACTGCTGACCTTTTCGTTAGCAGCCAAGTTCCTAACTACTATGTCGCCAGGGCTATTTTTATCTACCGTAAGAAGTATTTACTTCATAGGAGAAAATAAAATTTCTCCACTATTACTATGTTCTTCAAAAAAAAAAAGAAAAAAGAGAGACTATTTTCCAGGTCAAGAAATATTTGTAAACATGAATCATATAGAAATAAGATTACCACATTAATAGAAATGTGATTTCTTCGATGTCTGTAAGTCTATTTTAAGCACATCATTTCTTCTGTGCCAGACTTAAAATCTTCCCACTTAACATCCTAGCTTTAGAAGACAGCAGTCATGAAACAATTTTAGGGGCATTAAAAAAAATTAGCTGAAAACCATGGAAGAAAAATTCAGATGTTTAACATCTGTGTATAATTGAGTATAGAGGGTTCCCCAGATCAACAGATGTAGTCTTTTTGGGTTTCATGACCTAATAAAATTTCCAACAAATGTGCTGAGAAATGACACGTGGTAGGCCTTTTAAAAAATCTTAAACCAAAATATCCCCTCAAGTCATCTTAAAACTGAGCAATAGTTTAGCTTAAGGAGTAAAAAATGTCTGCTTTGAGCATTATGCTCTTTTAAGAACTATCTATGTGGGATCAAAGTGACAACAGCAACTTGATAGATAGGAACCTTATGGAGCGGTGAATTTATGTCAATGGGGGAGGGGCAACTCAGAAAAGGAGGGTGAGAATAGGTGCACATTTGAAGGATGTAATGAATGTCACTGAATTGTACACGTAGAAACTGTTGAATTTGTGTATGTTTTGCTGTGTATACTCTCAACAATGACAAAATAAAAAAATTTTTTAAAAGAGGAGAAAAATCCTTCATCTACTAATGCCTTTATTTTATCAAAGTAAAGGCATTTTAGAACCAAAAAAAAGGAAGAGGAAGGGAATGCATTTTCTGTGGTCAAGTTTAAGAGATTTCTTACTGCAGACCTTCTCAGAGACCTTAATATGCTAATAAAGGTACATTATCTCCCAGCATTTCCAAAACTAGTGGACCATGGAATCTTTTTTTTTTTTTTTTAAGGAGTTCATTTAGTATTGGCTGGTTAAGAGCTCGGCCACAAGTTAGACATGTCAGCTTGTTCCCCAAAATTATGGTTCCTTCCCTGCCTTTACCCACTCCTCCCCCTTGTTTTAAACTAATACAGGTTAAAAAACACACTGCTGTTTCAGCCAACTCCAACTCACAGGAACCCTATAGGACAGAGGAGAACTGCCCCCTAGGGTTTCCAAGGCTATGATCCTTTATGGAAGCAGGCTGCCACATCCGTCTGCCGCAGAGGGGCTGGTGGGTACAAACTGCCGACCTTCTGGTTATCAGCCAAGCGCTTTAGCTACTGTGCCACCAGGGCAGTTAGAGGATTTAAAAATCATGACTATACCATTTTATACCTCTTACTTGGCTTATAATTTTAAAATCCTTTCTTTGGCTCCATCTGAGTGGTTATTTAGTATTATTTCCTTTTTAGATAGGCTTTTTGTTGTTCAATCAATTATGCTCCTATACTATAAATATGGCCATAGAAAACAGGCAATATTCTCCAAAGTAACTATAAATTTGCAAACCCTCCCCCTCTTATGGGTCAGTTTACTTTAGTAACTCAGGGGGTGGTTAAGAAGAGTCTACCTCAACAAGCTTAACATGCTAGCTTGTACTTTTGGGTAGTCTGATTTCAGAGACGAGAAATGGTATTTCATTTTTCTTACCAGCAACATTTGTTAAAAAAGGTTCAACTTGATTGAGATTAAAGGTTGATACTTTAGTCAGTTTTCAAGAATAAGGCCTAGCAGCTATTTGCAAGGGAACTCAAACCTCAGAAATCAGCCACTCAGTAAAGCATATCTGTTCTCACTGAAACCAAAGGAAGCTAGAAAATGACAAACTCTATTCAACAATAAGGAAGGTGATCAACACTAGTAGTTGCACAACTTTGATTAAAATGTCCTGGTCAGAGAGCATCCTCTATCATTTCATCATTCTAATCAGTTAACTTCTCATTTCTATTTGATCCCGGTTTCTCTAATAAAATGCCCAACTGTTGATCGGAATAGCAAACAGACCGGTTCTGTTTTATAGCCTGGCTGAAACCAGCTCCCCAAGTTCACTTAGGTGAATGTGATGAATCAAATAAGGTCTCCATCAGCCTCGTCAAGGGTGTAGCCAAACACTGGAGCAAGTCAGGCAATGCCCTTAGGTGGAATCAGATGAAGTCATCTGACCAGAGTCATACTGTAGAAGGAAAAGATTCTGCAGATAGCTAAGGGTATGTAATTACTTAAAATGAGAGGGAGGCAATGGCAACAAAAACAACACAGCACAAGATATGAGGAAAAGTTTCAGTCCTCAACTTTGTCCTTAGCATTTAACCATCAATGGTTGCTATGAGTCGGAATTGACTCGATGGCAACAGGTTTGTTTTGTTTTGTTTTGTGGGAAAATATTGCTCCTAAAAGGGAAATTTTTGACCATTTGTAGCACTTTTTTGTGCCACAAATCTTACTGAAGGCTTCTATGTGGGTTGCCAATTAAGAAAGAAATTCTCATTATTTCTAGGAGGAAAACTAGCTTGAATGTTTTAAAAAAGTGCTTTCTAATCCCAAAAAGTCTTTAAAAATATTTTTGAAAATTCTATCAGTAGATTAATAAATAAGGTCAGACTCTAAAACACAGCATTGCAGTAAAGCTGTCTCCGTTACTCATTTGATTAAAGAATACAAAACAAAATGTACTTTTTTTAATCAAGAAAGGCTCAGAAGAAGTGATGTGGTAAGAATTTAGCAACATTAGGGAATGTCAAATCGATCCCAATTTAAAAACGTATTAATCTTTCATTAGCATTCCACAAAGTAGACCCATTAATCAATGGATTAAAAATTTCAAAATGCTCACTGGAGGTATTTCTCCAGCTTTCTGCATTAGAACTGATGTTTCCACCTGAAAAATCAGAGTCAGAGAAAACTTCTTTCTCTTGTCTCTTACATGGTGATGCCAGAAACAGTTCAGCTTTACTTGCTTTTGTAGAGTTTTCTTGGTTCATCAGGAGAGGGATGGGTTGCCTATTTTTTGACACATTAATTGTTTCAGGAGCCTCTTGGAAGCCAGGCTCCTGACAATGTCCTTCTCTCCCTGTAACCTCACTTTCCCTGTCTCCTTCCCCTGGGAAGTATACAGTTTCAAAGGACCCTATTTCATGGTCCATTTTTTATAACATTGTGGGGTTCCAAAGCTCTCAACCCCACTTTCAGGACCACAGAGATCTACTGACAAATCAGTCATGGCTTTATCTCCTCCCAACTCTTTATCACAGTGGTTGACTTTAGATTTCAAAACATTACTCTTAACCTTCATTTCAGAGGCCTCTGAGGCTATCCAGTAAAAATGGGGCACTATATCCAAGAACTTGGCCTCCTCTGCCTGTGAGGGCTCCTTTTCGGGGGTTTCTTCCTTCACTGACATCTGGAAATGATAAGGAGCTTCAGATATTTCCATAATGAGTTTCTCTAAACCAATATCAAAAGCACTCTCAGTTACTGATGGAGCCTCAGATTTTTCTGTTTCTTTTACGTCCTTAGGATGAAATTCAGAAGCAGCTTGCCTGGGCTCCTCAGTACTACCTAATTAATTTTGATGGAGAAAGAGTCCCTGTATTGCTTTCCTATTTTGAGGGGGTGTTTCCAATTATTTCCTCCAGCAGTTTTTCTAAGCCAGCACTGAATTCGAGGAGTTGTGAATTGGGTTGAATAATTGTTTCCCTAACAATTTCTGCTACTTCCTGAGGTGGCTCTTTGCTATACAAAGCCAACAGTGGAACCCGATGAGCTAAGGCTCTCTTCTGATGGAGACATTTGGGCCACTCTGTCTGTTGGCTCATAAGATTCAATTTCATGGGTTTTGTTAGGAACTAAACTGAAGGTATAAAAATCCCTTCTGTCTAGAACTATAGTTGTAGCTGCTGGCGTGATAACTCCTAGAGAAATCTGGGGGCTACCTGCTGCTTGTATTCCTTCAGGAAATTCTACTTTCACTTCTCCAGGGGCTATTTCCCTCCCAGCTGAATAATTCAACTGAGCTTCTCTAAGAGCCTCTGCGATGCAGCATTTATAGTATTCAATGCAGTTTGGGGAGGAGGAATGACTTTTTCTATAGTTTCTGAAATTTCCCTTTGAAAAGGCAGTGCCCTATCCTGGGGAACAAAATGAGCATCCTGGGAAAAAGGCACATCTTGGGGAGAGGTGGCCTCAACACCAAAAGAACCCTTTCTCTGAAGATGGTAAGAAGCTTCCGCAGCCATTTGAAGCAAGTTCTCTGAGTTTAGCTGGCACTCACCGCTTTGAACTTTCTGAGGGACAACTGCTTTTCCCGAAGACTCTTCCTCCTCTGGGAAAGGCGCTATTATCTTTCTCTCGTCTTTTTCAAAAAACCTACTCTCCTCAGGCATAGAGCTGGTTCCGGTGGTATCAGGTTCCAGCTTGGTTTGCAAGGGAGAGAGTGGAATTTCAGATGCTTCCTTCAGGAGTTTGTCTAGACTAGCAATCAAAGTGTTATGTTCAACCTTTGGAGGAACTACTGTTTTATCTACGTGCTCACTAATGATCTCTTTAGGTTGTTTGGCTTCTTCCTCAGCATCGGCCAAATCTGTCTCTTGAGGCCGTGTTCCATTTTCAGAAAAACCTGGTTCAAGCTCTTGTTTTACATGAACTTTTCCACCAGAAGTCTGGATTGCTGGTGACGCAGCTTCTGCAAGCAGCTTCTGTAGGCTGTCATTAAAAGTGTCTTTGTAATCTTTAGACAAAACACTGGTTTTCACTATGGGCTCTTCGATCTCTTGGTCTGAGTCACCTTTTTCTTTCTTGATTACTGGAGTAACAAACCATTCTGTATTCTTTTCCACGTTTTCCTCTGATGACTCACTTCCTGGCAACTGATGAATGGATGTTCCGGGTGGTCTCCATAGACGTGTGGTTTCAGCTGGTGGCACCTGGGGTATGCACTTTGAATTTAATGTCTTCATTTCCTCTTTTCCCGTAACTTTTTTACAGCTTAGAAGTCCCTCTACTTCATGGGTATTTTCCCCAGATGATTTAATGCCATTGGATTCCTTGTGTTTCTGGCTATTAAATGGCAGAGAATTTTTATGGCTTGCTGTGGTACTTTTCTTCTCAACATTAGACTCACTGCTTGAATTAGCTCCCAAGTCCCAAAACTTTCTCAAATTTTCAAATTGAGAGTGATTATAGACTTGTTCTGTGTTGGTTTCATCCATGCTTTCTTTTAGGGACAAAACTTTAAAGTTGGGTTTTGATTCACCAATGAGAAAACTACCATTCTCCAAAGGAGTATGTATTTCATTGCTATCATTTAAGGAATGTTGCGAAGCCAGTAAAGGAATCTCCCTTCCAGACTGCAAACTGTCTGCCACTGGCAATTTTTTTATAGGCTCATTTATGTTGGATGCTCCTGATTTTGGTGACCTGGTCTCTTTAGGTTTATTTGAGGAATAAAAACTGGAAAGATGGGATGCTTGACCATCCTCATCTAGGACCACTTGTTTGGCAGTGACTTGATTATACTCAGTCTGGCTTGTAGATAAATTGTTAGTGGACGCACCTAGTAACTTCCCAAGCTGACAGGCTTTAGCAGAAGATTGTCCCTGGCTGCATGAAGATGAGGGTTCTCTGTAAACTGACTTGGCAGTAGCTTTTTCTCTTTCCCAAAAGGATATTCTGTCACTCACTCTTTTGTATTTCTCTCTTTGTACTTGGTTCTTGGGAAGCTTATTAGCTTCTTGTAGTTCAACCTCAGGATAGTCACTGTTGGCAGTCCCAGGTGGCAACTTGATATTCTCTGTCTCTAAGGAAGCTTTCAGAATGTTGTTATTTCCTTCTTTGCTCTTTCTCTCTGCTTTCATGTTGTCTTTCAAACTTGGTTGTTTGACAATTGCTGAAGAGTTAAAATTCACTTTTGAGTTTCCTCTATTTTTTTCACGGACATAAAGCTTGGGCTCTTCTTCATTCAAGATGCCAACATCCTTAATGTTGCATGGAACTTGGTCTTCTATGCTGGATCCTTTCAGCGCACTGTATGAATAGTTGCTGGTTGGAGGAGATATCCTAGTTCCTTCGCCTGTACTTTTTGAACTTAGGCTATAGTCCATATTTTTACTTCCTTGACTTGTACCATAGCTTTCAAATGGCTGCAATATGCCTAGGCTTTCCTTCGGGGTGCCTTGTTGGGACAAATTGATATTCACATCATCATCTTGGTAATTTCTAGCAGGTAACAGATCTCCCTCTACCTGGGATGTTGAATCAGATCCCACAGGCTTCATTTCAACTTGGGTGGAAGATAGGGCCTTTGAGCCATTTTCTTTAAGACTTGTGTCATCTGTCACCAAAGCAACAGCAGTTTGTGATTTTAAGTCTGTTTTTACTTTGGGCTCTATTCCTTCGGAATGTCTGAGAGATGAACTATTGTCATCTGAATGAGAACTTCGATTAAACCAGTCTAGGACTTTAGATATGGAATCATCAGTTGTCTTCATTATCTCACTGGCATATGGACCAGAGCGTGAGGAAGCCTTAGCTTTCAGGGCAGTGAGAAAAGGAGGCTTACCTTGCTGATGGTCTCTAGAACTGCGATCTGGCACCTGAGATCGCTCAGGCTCAACACAATGAGACAGCTCATCTGCAACATAGAAATGCTTTTCTAAATAAGAAAAGAGAACGCTCAAAGAATTATTATTCGATCGCTCAAATTATCTTTAAAAAAAAGTATATTTTATTTGTACTTTCCGTATCACTAGCTGTTTATATCACCATTTCTCAGCAACGGGTACGGGTAATTAAGGTATTCTACTAAAGGTGCCCTTTCACAGTAAACAACAGTAAATACGGATCTCTGGAAGTGTGGGATGTTGGCCTAAATGAGAAACTGCTTTGAAGTTCGTGGTTTATTTTGAAAATTCATATGAATTTTACATTATGATTCATGTTACATCTTAAAATATTCACTTTAATCTGCTCTCAAATTTCTGAGTAAAACTGACAATTCATGAAGATATACCATGTTGATTTTATGAATTCACCCACCCCTCGGCACATTGTCATAAACCCCAAAGTGGACATATACCCAAATTTGAGAAGCACAGACTTAAGTTATTCAGAAATTGGAAAAATGACTTTCAAGGATGACTAAACAAGGCATTCTCTCCAGAAATCTGAGTGGGGTAGTTAGGATATTTATATTCCTGGGCCTTACTCCTGATATACTAAATCATAATCTATGAAGACAGAGCCCAGGAATCTGGATTATCCCAGTGATTGTTTTGCACACTGGAATTTGAGAACCATGACTTCCATAGGCCCCTCCATCAAACCCCTTCCTTTTCTACAATTCTTAAGTTATAAGTTGTTTCTGTGAGCCAAATTCAAATCAAAATGAGGACTGATAGGTAAGTAATAGCTAACTATTAGCTGTCCCCTAATAGCTAACTAATGGCTAGGAGGCTAGAAAAAGATATTTAAGTTCTTTCTAAGCTATCAAGGAATCAGAGAGAGAGTCCTTTCTGAGCTTTAATCACAGGACACATAATACACCACTCCAGATCAGGGAAGTAAGAGGTATTCCTCTCCTTTAGTTAAGACTCAGGTATTTCAGTATCTCTCTCTCTTCCTTATAAATGCTAAGCTATGCAAGACAGGTACAGAAATATTCCTGAAAACTGTGTGCGCTGAATTTTTATGAAATCAGCCATATTTCAAATGCACTAGGGGACATGTCAGCTAATAAAACTCTATCTTTCATTTTAATCAGCAACTCTGGTTAAATGTGAGAACAGCAAAAGTTTATACAAGGCTTGGCACATAGTACATACCGGTTTCCTTTCTTAACTGCACATTGTACTATTAGATACATACCAACAGTTGTGAAGTACCTTTCAGAAATTTTTAAGAATTTGCATGTTAGTTTATTTAAAGAGGAAACCCTGGTGGCGCAGTGGTTAAGTGCTACGGCTGCTAACCAAGAGGTGAAATCTGCCAGGCGCTCCTTGGAAACTCTATGGAGCAGTTCTACTCTGTCCTATAGGTTCGCTGTGAGTCAGAATTGACTCAACAGCAGTGGGTTTGGTTTGGGTTGGTTTTATTTAAGGAATATGATGGAATAAAATATTTGTGATACACAGTTAGTGAAAAAAGAAGCCTGGGAAGTATAAGCACAATTTAAAAAATAAATTTATGCTTAAAAATTATTGGAAGGCTCTACCACTCAATGTTAGTAATAGTTAATGATGGTGATGACACCACAGATGGTTTTTGGTTTATTCTATGTGTGTTTCTTCCTTTAAAATGTTTTACAATGAAAGTGTATTTTTCTTAAAATAAGAACAATGTTATTTTAAAAATTCACGGCCAGGTAATGTTTTCTTTCCTATGAGGAATTCTTGTCTGTGTGTGTGCAAGTGCACACGAGGCGGGGGTGGAGGGCACTGTTTCCACTCTGATAATGAGTAGGATATTGGCTGTCCTGAAGTTCAGAGCAGAAGTCATACCCGTATGATTCACACATTTATCATGTCTTTGGTTATGGTTTTCCATCTATGTTCCATTGTATAATTGCATATATTTTGTGGCAAGCAGCAAAAAAAGTGGGGCATGAATGAAAAAAGCAAAATTTCATTTATGAACACTCTGAGATAGGTAGGGCTGTCAGTCAATCAGAATGGATTTAGCTAATGCCTACCTCCCAAATTTAATGGTGAGGTTGGGATTTAAAAAACCAAAAAACACAAGTAAGTAGTTAATACAAAATTATAAAGAGGGAAATCAGGTGCAGTTTGAAAAACAGGAAAGGTTTACCAATTTTTTTCTATTGATTAGGGAAAAATATCACCAAAGAAAAACAGTTTTCATCTTTTGAAGAAATGTTTACATAAACATCATCCAATCATTGGCTACCATTTACTCACACTTCAGTAATTTTCTTTAATATGACTTGCTTACTTCTTGAAGAAGAATCTTCTACTTTATTTTAAAAAATGTTTTGTAGGGTTCAAATGATTTAAAATGCCTGGAGGCATGGGGGGTGGTCCAAGATGGCAGACTAGTCAAATGCTTTGTAAAGTTTCTCTAACAACAAAGACCCCCAAAAACAAGTGAATCAGATATATATAACAATTCAGGAACCCTAAGCATCAAAGACAAGGCTGAATAATTGGACTGAGTGATAGGTGGAAGGAGAGACAATTTAAAAACAGCAGAAACAGAGAATTACAGATTGCTGGTGTCCTGCTAGTTGAACCTGCATAGTGTGGACATGTTGAGACAAGCCAGCAGCATTCCCAACCAACACCCACCCCAATTGGTGCAGGTAAGCAAGAACAACTCTGCACGTACCTCCAGAGCAAGCCAGGAGTACTTCTGGCCCTGTGAAAGTTAAATGCCTGCACCCTACCCACCATGTGCACCCCAGCCCCAGGTGCCAGAGCTCCGTGGGCCTAAGGGGCACTCCCACCCTCCTCACCCATCCTCTCTCACCACTTGTCACTCTACTCCAGCAGCCTTCAACACCACCATGCCCCCTAAGCTGGGAGCTCACGCCACATCTGGAAGCATCCATCCCTGCACTCAGCCACTAGTGCTTGGATTCACAGGTTTGCAGCGTCTTCCACCCACTCCGATCACCTATGCCAGCACCTGGCTGGCTGAACCGGCATAGCATGGCCATACTGGGTCAAGACAGGAAGCATTCCCAGCTGAAGCCCACTTCACCTGCTGCAGCTAAGCGGGAGCAACTCTGTACGCAAGACACGGATCAGACAGGAAGGCTTCTAGCCCTGCAAAAGTTAAGTATGGGCACGCCACATACTATGCACACACCAGCCCCCTGTGCCAGAGGTCCAGGCATGGGAGGCACTCCCACCCTCCTTGCACATTGCCTTTCCCCACTCACAGCTGCAGCCCTGTGACATTTGACACCGCCCCACACCCTAAGCCAGGAACTATCTGCCTGGTCTGGAGGCACCCCCCCCTTCACCCAGCCATCGGTGTAAGGGGTCCACAGTCTTGCAGTGCCTTCTGCCCCTTCCTGTTACCTGTACCTGTGCCCTGCTAGCCAAACCTGTACAGTGCACCCACACTGAGCAAGGTAAGTAGCATTCTCAGCTGAAATCCATTTCAGCTAGTGCAGAAAAGCAGGAGTAACTCTATACTAATGGCCAGGTCAGGCAAGAGGACTTCATGCCCTGCAAAAGTTAACTGCACCCACTCCACTCACCAAGCACAACCCACCCCTGTGCCAGAGGGCCTGGCAGGCACTCCAATCTGCTTTACCTATCCCCCCTCCCCGTTCATGACTGCAGCCTGGCAGCATTCATCACTGCCCTGCCCCCGAGATGGGAGCTCAACCACCCAGTCCAGGGGCCTGAGGGCCAGCAGAACTTCCCATTCCATCCAACTGCCTGTGCCAGGGGCCTGAGAACTAGTGGCTCCCACCAGTCCTTCCAGCTAATGACAATGGGAGCCCAAGGACTGGGTATACAACCTCCCTCACAACGCACTCTATCAGACAGGGTCATACCCTCCAACCCAGCACCCAGGGGCAGGAGACATCCCCCCTGCCTTGCTCCCTGCTATGCCCCACCATCCAACCAGAGGCTTATGCCCACTCTGAACACCACTGCGTCCAGACCACCCACTTGGTAGCCAGTGACCCAGGCACCTTCGCCCTGACCAACTGGCAAGTGGCAGAGCTCACACACAACACCTAAACCAATGAACAGGGAGAATACCCCCAGCACCCACGACCAGGTGACCATCAGGACAGATAAATCACCTCACCAAAAATACCACCTAAATCCTCAGCAGCTCCGCAAGACCAGCAAACAGGGACCTGTGCCCACACACCTAGTCACTGCTCCACCCGCCCAGAGACAGGAGCTGAGAGCCTCAAAGTGGATAGATTAGTAACCAGACTAGCACACATGCCCAGCCTACTCAGATACATCTAAACAAAATGAAGCAAAAATTCGGGATGCAGCAAACGTACAATAAATAAATATAATAACTCCTTAATGCCTCGGAGACAACAGACAATACCAAATCACATAAAGAAGCAGGACAAGATGGCTCCAACAAGTGACTAAAATAAAGAACCAGAAAACCTTCCAGAGGAAGATAAGACAATGGAACTACCTGATTAAGAATTCAAAAGCTCTCTAAAAGACCAAGAAAGAGACAGGGAAAACACAGACAAAACCAAAGAACACAGAGACAAAGCAATAGAAGTATCATGGATTGAATTGTGTCCCCTAAAAACAAATGTATCAATTTGGCTGGGCCATGATTCCCAGTATTGTGTGATTGTCCACCATTTTGTCACCTGATATGATTTTCCCATGTGTTATAAATCCTACCTCTAAGATGCTAAGGAGGTGGGATAGGTGGCAGTTATTTTAATGATGCAGGATTGAATCTACAAGATTGGATTGTGTCTTGAGCCAATCTCTTTTGAGATATAAAAGACAGAAGCGAGCAGACAGGGGGGACCTCACGCCACCAAGAAAGCAGCGTTGGGAGCAGAGCGCATTCTTTGCACCCAGAGTTCCTCTGCAGAGAACCTCCTAGTTCAGGGGAAGACTGATGGCAGTGAACTTCTTCCACAGCCAACAGAGAAAGCTTTCCCCTTGAATTGATGCCCTGAATTTGGACTTCTAGCCTACTAGACGGTAAGAGAATAAACTTCTGTTTGGTAAATCCATCCACCTGTGATATTTCTGTTACAGCAGCACTAGATGACTAAGACAAGAAGCATTTAGGAAAACAATACAAAAAAAAAAAATGACAGAATAAATAGACTACTAGAAACCACACAAAAACAGCAACTAGAAATCCAAAAGACTGACAATAAAATTTCAGAATTAGACAACTCAACAGAAAGACACAGGAGCAAAACTGAGACAATGAAAGACAGAGTAAGTGAGATTAGAGACAAATTCCATGACGCCAATTTGTTTGAGAAAAATTCAGAAAAAATAATGAAGAAAACCTAAGAATTATGTGGACAGTATCAAGAGGAAAAACTTAAATGTGATCAGTTTCAGAAAAGGTAGAGGAAGTGGGGAGACAATTGAAAAAAGAGAGAGAATTGTTGAAGATTTGCTGGCAATAAACTTCCCAAATATGAAAGATGAGAAGATATCTATCCAAGAAGTTCAACAAACTCAATAAAGGATAGACCCCCAAAAAAAGTCACCAAGACATATCGTAATCAAACTTGCCAAAACCAAAGACAAAGACAGAATCCTGAGAGCAGCTAGGGAAGACAAAAAGTCATCTACAAAGGAGAACCAGTGAGATTAAATTCTGATTACTCAGTAGCAATCATGCAGGGATGACATATATAAAGCCTTGAAAGAAAAAAAATTGCCAACCAAGAATTAAATAACCAGCAAAACTGTCTCTCAAATACAATGGCAAAATGAGAACATTTTCAGATAAACAGAAATTAAGGGAATTTGTAGAAATTAGACCAAACTTATAATATTAAAGGGAGTCATCAGGTTAGAGAACCAACAACATAAAATAACATTCCAAGATTAGGACACAGGAACAGATCAACTAGATACCAACAGAGATAAGAAATTCTTAAAAAATAAAACAAAATTAAAGACTGAAAATAGGGAACCAGAGAAATCACTATGTAAATGATGAAAAGGTCAAAAAATAAAGAGAGAGAGAACAAACAGTAAAGTTATAGAACTTCCACATGGAGAGGAACTTAAGGTGATATCAAGGAATAAAAAACCGGTTTAAACTTAGGAAAATAAAGGTAAATTTCAAGGTAACCACAAAGTAAGCTAAAAAACCTACTCATCAAAATAAAAAAAAAGAAAAACAAAAAGACACAGTAAACATAAAATCAACTGCAACTAAACAAATGAAAGGAAAATCCATGAACAAAAATAACTCAGCACAGAAAATTAAATGGAACAAAGAAACCGTCAATGCCACAGAAAAAAGTACAATATGACAGCAGTAAACTCATAAAAAAAAAAAAAAACTCGTACCTATCAAGAATTACACTGAATGTAAATGGCTTAAATGCACCAGTAAAGAGACAGAGAGTAGCAGAAAGGTTAAAAAACACAATCCATCTATATGCTGTCTACAAGAGACGTAGTTTAGGCACAAAGAGATAAACAAACAAAACTCAAAGGATGGAAAAAATATATATCAAGAAAACCACCACCAAAAAAGAGCAGGAGCGGCAATAGTAATCTCCGATAAAATAGACTTTAAAGCAAAATTCACCATAAAGGTTAAGTACGGACAGACACTATATAATGATTAAAGGGTCAATACATAGGAGGACATAACCATAATAAATATACACACATCCAATGACAGGGCTCCAAAATACATAAAATAAACTAACAGCTTTGAAAAGAGAAACAGGCAGTTCCATGATAATACTAGGAAACTTCAACACACAACTTTCAGTGAAGGACAGAACATCTAGAAAGAAACCCCATAAAAAGATACAGAAGATCTAAATGCCACGATCAACCAACTTGATGTCATAAACATATGCAGAACACTCCACCCAACAACAACAAAGTATACATTCCTTTCCAAAGCACATGGAACATTCCCTAGCATAGATAACATTTTAGGCCACAAAACAAGCCTCGACAAAATCCAAAACATTGAAATAATACAAACCATCTTCCCTGATCATAATACCATAAAAGTAGAAATCAAAAACAGGAATATCAAAGAAAAAAAAAATCAAACACATGGAAACTGAATAATGCCTTGCTTAAAAAAAAAAAAAAAATTTTTTTTTTTCTTTAAAAACCACTAGGTAATAAATCAGGGGTGGAATAAAAAAATTCTTAGAATGAAATGATAATGAAAACATCTTATAAAAAACCTTTGGGATATGGCAAAAGCAGTGCTTAGAGGTCAATAGCAATATATGTACACATAAAAAAAAAATGACCAAAATAAAAACATTAAACCTCAACTCGAACAAATAGAGAGTAGCAAAAGAAGCTCACAGTCACCAGAAGAAAGGAAATAATAACGATTAGAGCAGAAATAAATGAGAACAAAAAAACAAGAAAAAGAATTAACGAGATCAGAAGTTGGTTCTTTGAAAGGATCAACAAAATAGACAAGCTATTCCACATTGACAAAAGGAAGAGGGAGAAGAAGTAAATAGTCCGAATAAGAAAAAAGACGGGTGATATCAAAATAGAACCAACTGAACAGAATCGTATGAACAACCGTACTGCAAGTTTGAAAACCTACAGAAAATGGACAAATTCCTGGAAACACACCCCTTACGTAAACTAACACAAACTGAGGTAGAAAATCTAGACAGACACATAACAAAAGAAGAGATTGAAGAGGTAATAAAAATATTCCTGACCAAAAAAAAAAAAAAAAGTGCTGGCCTGGAGGGCTTCACTGGAGAATTCTACCAAACATTTAGAGAACAGCTTGCACCAATACTACTCCAACTATTTCAGAGCAAGAAAATAAAGGAATACTCCTGAATTCATACTATGAAGCCAGCATAACCCTGATATCAAAGCCAGTCAGACACCACAAAAAAAAAAGAAAACCACACATCAATATCCCTTACAAATATAGATGCAATAATTCTCAACAAAATTCTAGCCAATAGAATTCAACAGCATATCAAAGAAAGAAAAATCACGACCAAGTGGGATTCACAACCACTATGCACGGATGGCTCAACATTAGAAAATCAATCAACATAATCCACCACATAAATAAAACAAAAGAATCACATGATCATCTGAATTGATGCAGAAAAGGCATTTGACAAAGTCTAACACCCATTTCTGATATAAACTCTCAGCAAAATAGGAATAGAAGGAAAATTTCTTGACATAATAAAGGGCATTTAAACAAAACCAAGAGCCAACATTATTCTCAACAGAGACTGAAAGCATTCCCCTTGAGAACAAGAACCAGACAGGAGTGCCCTTTATCACCACTCTTATTCAACATCATGCTGGAAGTCCTACCTAGAGCAATAAGGCAAGAAAAAGAAATAAAGGGCACCCAAATTGGTAAAGAAGAGGTAAAACTATCCCTATTTGCAGATGATATGATCCTATACATAGAAAACCCCCCAAAATCCATAAGAAAACTATTGGAACGAATAGACAATTTCAGCAATGTTGCTGGATACAAGATTAACATACAACCACCAGTGGGATTCCTCTACATTAACAAAAAGAACTTTGAAAGGGAAATCAGAAAATCAATACCATTCACAATAGCCCCCTAAAAGATAAAATACTTAAGAATAAATCTAACCAGGGACATAAAAGACCTATACAAAGAAAACTACAAAACACTACTGCAAGTATCCAAAAATGACCAACATAAATAGAAAAACATACCATGCTCATGGATAGGAAGACTCAACATTGTGAAAAATCAATACTACCCAAACCGATCTAAGATGTAATGCAATCCTGATCCAAATTCCAAAAGCATTCGTTAATGAGATGGAGAAACTAATCACCAACTTTATATGGAAATGGAAGAGGCCCCAGTTAAGTAAAGCATTATTGAAGAACAACAACAAAATGGGAGGCCTCACACTACCTGATTTTAGAACCTATTACATTGACATGGTAATCAAAACAGCCTGATACTGGCACAACAACTGACACATAGACCAATGGAACACATTTGAGAACCCAGATGTCAATCTAGCCACCTATTGGCAGCTGATATTTGACAAAGGGCCTGTAATGGATTGAACTGTGTCCCTGAAAAATGTGCGCCAACTTGGCTAGGCCATGATCCCCAGTCATGTGTGACTGTCCACCATTTTGTCATCTGATGTGATTTTCCTATGTGTTATAAATCCTATCTCTATGATGTTAATGAGACAGTATTACAGGCAGTTATGTTAATGAGGCAGGACTCAATCTACAAGATTAGGTTGTATCTTAAATCAATCTCTTTTGAGATACAAAAAAGAGAAGAAAGCGGAGAGACAGAGTGACCTCTTGCCACCAAGAAAGCAGAGCTGAGAGCAAGCATGTCCTTTGGGCCAGGGATCCTTGCACTGAGAAGCTCCTAGACCAGAGGAAGACTGATGACAAGGACCTTCCCCCAGAGTTGACAGAGAAAACATTCCCCTGGAGCTGGTACACTGAATTCATACTTCTAGCTTCCTAAAATGTAAAAGAATAAATTTCTCTTTGTTAAGGCCATCCACTTCTGGTATTTCTGTTATAGCAGCACTAGATAATGAAGATGGGGCCAAGGCAGTCTCTTTAACAAATGATGCTGGCATAAATGGATGTCCATCTGCAAAAAAATGAAACAGGACCTATACCCTACACCATACACAAAAACTAACTCAAAATGGATGAGACCTAAATACAAAATTTTAAATGATAAAAATCATGGAAGAAAAAATAGAGACAACATTAGGGGCCCCAATACATGGCATAAATAGTATATAAACCATAACTAACAATGCATGAACACCAGGAGATAAACTTGAAAAATTAAACACCTATACTCATCAAAAGACTTCACCGAAAGAGTAAAAAGAGAACCTGGGAAAATTTTTTTGCTATGATATATCCAAGGGTCTAATCTCTAAAATCTACAAAATACTTCAACATCTCAACAACAAAAGGACAGATAATCCAATTAAAAAATGGGCAAAGGATATCAGCAGACACTTCACCAAAGAAGACATTCAGGTGACTAAGACACATGAGGAAATGGTCACAATCATTAGCCATTAGAGAAATGCAAATCAAAACTACAAATAAGATACCATCTCACCCTGACAATACTGGCACTAATCAAAAGAACAGAAAATAAAAAACACTGAAGAGGTTGCGGAGAGCTTGAAATTCTTAGGTACTGCTGGTGGGAATGTAAAACGGCACAACCACCATGGAAAACCACGGTCTATGCTTCCTTAAAAAGTTAGAAATACCATATGATCCAGCAATACCACCCCAAGGAATTTATCCTAGAGAAACAGGAGCTGTCACACAAATAGACATATGCGCATCCATGTTCACTGCAGCATTATTTACAAGAGCAAAAAGTTGGAAACAACCCAAGTACCCATCAACAGATAAATGGATAAACAAATCATGGTACATACACACAACAGAATACTACACAATGATAACGAACAATGATGAATCTGTGAAACATCTCACAACATGGATGAATCTGGAGGGCATTATGCTGAGTGAAACAAGTCAATCACAAAAGGACAAATATTGTATGAGACCACTATTATAAAAACCCAAGAAAAGGTTTACACACAGAGAAAAAACATTTATGGGTATGAGGGAAGAGACAGATGGGGAGGAGAAATCACTAACTAGATAGTAGACAAGTGTCAGCTTTGGTAAAGAGAAAGACAACACACAATATAGGGAAAGTCAGCAAAACTTGACCAAGGCAACGTCACAGAAGCTTCCTAGACACATCCAAATACCTTGAGTTACTGGGGCTGAGGGCTGGGGACCATGGTCTAGGGGGACATCTAAGTCAATTGGCATAATATAGTTCATAAAGAAAATGTTCTAAATTCTACTTTGGTGAGTAGCATCTGGGGTCTTAAAAGCTTGGATACATCTATTGGTCTCATCCCGTCCAATGCCAGGGAGAATGAAGAAAACTAAAGCTACAAGGAAAATATTAAATCAAAGGACTAAAGGACCACATGAACTACAGCCTCCACCAGCCTGAGCCCAGAAGAACTAGATGGTGCCCGGCTACCACCACCAAATGCTCTGACAGGGATCCCAATAGTGGGTGCTGGACAGAATGGGAGATAAATGTAGAACAAAGTTCAAATTTACAAAAAAAGACCAGACTTACTGATCTGACAGAGACTGAAGGAACCCCCAAGACTATGACCCTTGGACACTCTAACTCAGAAGTGAAGCCACTCCCAAAGCCCACTTTTCGGTCAAAGATTAACAGACCTATAAAACAAACAGTAACATACCGTGAGGAACATCCCTCTTAGTTCAATCAAGTATAGGAGCTCAAATGGGCAACTCCTGCCCATAGGCAAAGACTGCTCTACTAGTGGTTCTCAGAATTGGTCCCTAACCAGTAACATTAGCATCGCCTGAGAACTTGTTAGAAATGCAAATTTTCAGCAGGGGTTTAAACTGGAACAAACCAGTTGGAAGCCCTGTTTTAAACTCTAAGAATAAAAGGCTGGTGGCTCTAGGCAGGCCAAAGTCTGAGGGTTTTTCATAGTAAGTACTTAGTTTCCCTTCTTTCGAGGCTAAGAAAGTGAAGATCCTTCTGAGATTAAAAGAGAAATCAAAGTTTGGTCAAATGATAGTTGATAAATTTTCATTAAGTGAATAATAAGGTATTTACTCCATATAAAGGTATTAGTATTTCTTTAGTTCTTACTCTCTACATCTATCTTGATTTAATTTAAAACATTGTAATTTGTTTAGCTAAATAATTGATACGGTTTTATTTTTTAAGATAAACCATAAATGAGCCAGAAAGTGTTCTATCCTGGTACTTTTAGTTATTGGTAACCAAGGACAATCTTCAAATCCATTAAGTATAATCATTCCCCAGTAACAACTGCCTGAATTCTAAGAATTCCTGAATGCTGGAATGCCTAGCAGGCAAAACTGCGCTTCCACAGGGCTTGCTGGTCTGACCCTTTTCAAGCCCACTGTGTCGTTTTTACAACATAGTAATGACTCTTACCAGCAGGGCTTTTGGACAACTCTGACTTCAGCCCTGGTAATTCTGATGATTTAGCTTTATATTCATTGATGGTGGGCGAATTCTCAAAGGACTGTGGTCTCTCAGTTAAAACTTCTGAGTGAGAAGAGGGCCCATTGATTGGAAGACAAACAGAAGTTGTTGGCAGCTGTGTTTCATTCTTTGATGCACTAGGGCTTGAGGCTGGCTGATAAAATGGCAAAGGCTTTCTGTATCGGGAAGGCTCAGGCTCATTCCGAAGCCCATCTGCGTCCCCTGTGTCTTCTGTTGCATTCTTCAATCTGTCACATTCTAAAACACTAAATTCTCCCACTTCTCGGCCGTGGATTAGCCCAGGACTCTGTGGAAGTTCATCCTTCACTGCAGAGAACCTCACGTGCTTTAATGGCTCCAGTGTGTTTGGGGAGGAGTCATCTCCTAAAGAATGCTCCTTCTCTGAGATTCTCTCATGGATGGTTAGACCTGGTGACACAATTTTGCTTTTGGGTTCAAGATTCTGATTAAAACGCACAGTTTCTGAGTCTGTGCTACTGGAACTGGAGTTGCGCTTCAGGATCCCTCTCGGAGCCCCTTTTGCATTCAGAGAGTCTGTCCTTTGTCTAGGAAAAGATTGGTTATCATCTTGCTTTAAATCGTTTGATTTATAGATCATTTTCCTTGCTTTGGGGATCGGAGCCTTGGTCTGGGAACCATTCAGAGGGCCTGGAAAAGTGGGCTTTGGTTTCTCTAATATTTGGCTTGAAATATCCAGGATAGGTGACTTTTCTTTTGATTCTGACAATTCACCTGAAAATTAAAAACCATTAGGTGGTATATATCAAGCAGAGAGTAGCTTTATAATTTAAAATTTGTTGATGTTAATTGCCATTGAGTAGCCTCCAACTCATAGCGACATTATGTACAGCAGAATGAAATGTTGCTTGGTCCTGCGTCATTGACAGTAACGCATGTAGCATAAGTGCAGACCTCATGTAAAAAACTTTGAAAAATTCATGCATTTATTTCATTGCACTGTACACTGAATATTACTGTGTTTTACATACTTTGTGAATTTTACACTCAAAAAAGTTCTTAAAAAATGATTAAAAGAAAATTTCTCAAAGAAGATTTTAAGGAATAAAAACAAAAGTCACTTTTTAAAAATTCAGAAAAGGGAACCGAATTTTTTGAAAAGAAAATCTCAATACCTACAACAAAAATTTATTTTGTCAAAAAGTTAAAAAGAACAACAGCAACAACAGGTGACATATTCCAGTGATTTTTTTCCTAAAAAATATATTACGTATGACCAATGAGAGGGGAAAAGACAGTAATACTAAAATAGGCTAACAGAAAACCCTACTGCCACTGTTCAGTCCTGAATTTTTCACCCCCTGCCCGATCTTTAATGCTTGTGGAATCATCCTGCAGTTGCTTTTGAAGTGACTGAATTATCTGGTATTTCCTCTTAATGGTAGGTCCAAAAACCTGTTGTCCTTGAGTCGATTCCAACCATGGTGACCTTATAGGACAGATGAGAACTGCCCCACAGGGTTTCCAAGGCTGTAAATCTTTATGGAAGCAAACTGCCACATCTTTCTCCCACGGAGTGGCTGGTGGATTCCAACTGCTGACCTTTTGGTTAACAGATGAGTGCTTTCACCACTGCACCACCAGGACTCCTTAACGGTAGGTAGGAATGGTAATTTTGACTAATACTCCCTAAGAGGCAGATTTAAATCAGTTAAATCACAAATGTGATCAAATGCTCCTGGGAGAGACTGGGCTGATTATTACAGATTAGGGGATCATAACATTGTCACGTGATCTTTTTTCCTTGAGGAAAATCCTTTTCAATTTTAAACAGAGTACAGTGTCCACTCATGGTAGGCATCCAATAAATACCGCTAAAGGAATGACTGAATGCCGCTGGTCAAAAAATTTCCCAATTCACTGATGGCTAAACCCAAGGCATGAATGTCACATAACAAGTGGCAGTGCCAAGGTTGGAATGCATGAATTTCTGGTTTCTAAAATCTCTGCTCCTTCTCTCTCAGGCAGGAAGTCAATAGAAATAGAAGAATTAGAAAACCATCAGGACTTTTCACTTTCTCTTGGAAGTTATTTTAGTGAAAGGAACTCTGAGAATTTCCCTCAGTCTACAGATAACAAAGATAAAAATATTTAGTCCATAAAAATAATATTTACCCTCTTTTGAGGTCTGAAATAAACCAGCACTTCCATTTTTTGACTGTTCATTTTTGGTTTGTTGAGATAAGTGATCTTCTGGCAACTTGGAGCTATTAAATGGATTCTTCCTCTGCTGGGGAAAAAATATTGTTTATTAAACTCATTTCAAATGTCTTAACAGTAACTCAGTGTTAGAAAATGCTTATTATCTCCAATATTTGATAGTTTTATCCAGTAAATTCTATTATCTGGGATGTTTAAAAATGGTTGTTCTGTTAATCTGATTAGCACAGCATTGCCACAGAGGCCATACAAAAATCTAAAATTGTATAAAACATCCTCAATTCCAGAGTATTACAAAGTTAGACCAGAAATAGGCATTCAGACCTAAATGTCACATTATACAGATGAGAAAAGTTGGGCCTGGTCAAGGTCAGGGCAAACCCGAGACTCTAATTAGATCAGATTCCTACCAGAGTTCTTTCTACCATAGCCAACTCTCATCGTACTAGATTAAAGCAGTACCAAGGACAAATGTAATTGACCTTTTCTAGAAGGATTTGGAAGGTATTCAGATACCTTTGCTTCATGGTCATTATCGTGATCATCAATTCTAATGACAGAAAAGGTATCAGTAAATGGATATTTTTTGTTAATATAAGACTGAACATCAATGTTTACTGTCTACGGTTTCATAAACAGACATTCCCTCCTATAAACAGACTTCTAACAGAGACTCAGAAAGCTATGAGTAGGAATAAGGACTGACATAGAACTAACAAATTCCATTCCACATGCTTAAAAGCAGCAGCCTCAAGTAGCTTCAGACCCTGTACTCCCCTAGAGCAAGAAATCCAGGTCTTCAGCAATGCAGTTAAAAGGGTATTCATCAGCTTTTTAGTTTAAGAGTGACTTCTTACACTAAATACTAAAAGTTATCTATATCTGGTACCAAAACCAGAAAACGGTGCTACAGAATCCTCTTTATTCCATGAAGTTTTCATAAAATAAGAAAAATGGCATTCTGACCAAAAAAAATGAGTATCTCAAAGTCTGAGTTCAATCTACCTTAGCTAGAGACGCAGCTGACTTCCTTGTGTGTTCCTGGGACATATCAATCACAGTGGAAGCTGGATTTACCACACTGGAACTGCAAAAGAAACAATAATTCAGAGAATAAAATCTCACCCTTTGAGGAAGCATAAATCATGCCTCTGAAGCCAAAAGCTGTTAAGGCAGAATAGGAGAGGAAGTTTGTGAAATCAAACAGCCAGAAAGGGAGAGGGAGTTGGGGCCTAAAGACAGTCAAGCAGTGAAACAAAGGCAATGGCAGAACAGAAAAGAGGCATGAGACAAGACTAAATCATCCATCAGAAAGCCCTCATGTTTTTATCATAGTACCAGGTACACAGGATTTAAATGTGTGGAAATGAACTCCAGTCTCAAAGACAGAAGGTAAGATTAGATGCAGAGCAGAAAGTGAGGAACTGATCTCAAAGGATTGTTATCAGTAAAATAAAGCCCCCAAAGAGTTTTGGGGCCTGATTCCCTAGGGCAGGGGTGGAATGGTACTGCTTACTATAACTCAGGTAGGAAATAACAAAAAGACTCAGGAAAGGCAAGTATCTCAGCAAAGGAACAAAAGAAACAGCAGATGTAGGAGATGCTACACAGAGAAAGCCAGTGGGTTTAGGCAATTCACTGTGATACTACAACCTTTCAATCCAACCACCAGGGCTGACGAGGTGAATTCATGTTCAAATGCAAGGATGATGCCAAGCAGCACTTCCAGAAGTTGGTGAGAAATTAGAAGCTGGGGGCTGGCTTAGAGAAGTAAGAAGTCTCTAGACCATTATTTCCTATCCAAGAGATAGGAAAGCCCCAGTGTAAGAATACAAAATTCTCAAAGGCAGGTGAGAGTGAATGGGAAAAAGTGAGTTTAGCAGCTCCCCGTCACCTACCAACAACCACGCCCTTGGCTACTGAGTTGCCTCAGACATAAGAGGTGAAGTCACTATTGGCTGAAACTTCGGTGCCCTGTTAAACACCGCCAGTTCTCTTGGTGGCGTCATAGACCCAAGAGGTTGGAGAATACTTCAGAGGGTGCTGGCGTTTCACCACACAGTAAAGGAAAGCAAGGCCTGGGGAGGGGAGAGATTTGCCCCAAGGCCACAGAGCCTTACTCAAGATTATTTTCTCTAAAATTGTGGGCTAGATGTTCCTGAAATTTCACTTCCTTTCCTTGCCTCTGTACTTCAATTGCTATTTTTGTACAGAGTCAGTCCCAGGAAATGACCGAATTCTTGAGGAAGCTATTCTTCTCATTATCCTCCTCATTGTTCTAGACAGACATTACAGCAGATGAGGAAGATGTATATAAAGTACAGTCTGATCACACAGAGATGAATAAAGGGAAAAAAGGGATACAGGGGAGGGGCACGGAACGAACATGGGAACTTACAAGGGAGGCAGAATTAAGGTTAATAGAAACACATTACAGGGAGTCCTGTATTCTTGCAACAGGTGGGTCACAAACTTCCATCAAGTTATCTAGCAGCCAAAGTGAAAAAACAAACCTTGTTTTTTAGACAAGGCATTTAGACAGAATTCAGTGTCTGTAAGATGAAAACAGCCAATAGGAACAGAAAGCAATTTTCCTTGAGTGTCATTTTAAGAAGATAGTGGGTGATGTGAGGAGCAACGTCCTTAAAGCAGCTGTTATGCTCAGTTTCTCACAGTGTTGTGTATCTCCCTTTGTAAATAATTAGAAGACCTGAGATTAAGTGCTGATGGCTGGGGGTCTCATGGAACAACCATATTCTCCTGCCATCTTCCTTTCCTTCCCCTTCCCACTCATCAGAGTCTGTACATTCTCCTCCCTCTGTTCCCTAGAAATCCAATTCCTTTACCTTTAGGTCCCTGGCCTGTGCTGGCCGTCCATTCTGCACATCATGTTGTCCCGCCTTCCTCCTAGGGATAAAACCAGTCTCTCCCTTACTGAAGTCTATCAAGCTGTGTTTTTCATGTCTACTCTGTAACCTCACTCTGTGTATACATATCTCTCATAGTAGAGTGGGAGATCCTTCAAGAGTATCTTCACCATATTTCTATCCCCCACAGTGCCTGGTACACAACTGGTGAATGACTAAATAAATGAAGGCCAACTAAGCTAGAGCCAGAGGATGCAGCAGTAGGTAGATGACCATGTTTCTTTTATCCCTATTGTTTGCCAAGTTACAATAAGGCACATTATTTAGATATTAAACAAAAATGCCTTTGTTTCTGCTATTCGGAAAGTTAGAGAGGAAGAAACAAAGCAGTCAGAACACAGGATAAGACACTAAAATACCAAGAACACACAGTACTTAATGGGTTACCTTGTGATTGGGATAGGGGAAAAATGAAATAAGGGTGGGACACTTGGTTAGTGATAGTTTACAAGTTTGCTTAATTAGGTGCTTAATTAAGAAAAATTAAAACGAGGGTCTTGGTGTCTCAAGCCTTGACTCAGAAAATCCAGCTACTTCCTGCGTCAAACTTGGGCTTTGCGTCTCTCAAAACATTTTTTGCTTCCTGTCTTTTACTGGACAATAATTACTGCAGAAAGCCATTCTCAATTGATCCTTTAACATCCTTATCTAGTATGTATCATTCTCCCCATTTTACTCATGTGGAAACTGATGCTTGGAGAAGTTAAGTAACCCGCTCCGTCTCATAAAGTTAGTGAAAGAACTTGGGATTTGAATCCAGGTGTATCCAACTGCAAAAACAATCATCTTAACCACTAAGCTATCCTGCCTCTGATTTCTTGCATTTTTAAAGCAATGGCTTATAGCAAGAAGAACGGCGTAAATCCAGGTGATTCTTCCTTCTCAGTGACTCCCATACACCTGTCTCTTCCACCTCTACTGACACCTCCTTTATTTCTGTTAACTGCATTCTCCTTACATCTGGCATCCCAATTCCTAGGTTCCAATCCCCTAATCCATTCAGCATTCCACCACTAACTGGAATAGTCTAAAATACAACTTTCATCACATCTTTCTACTCATTACTTTCCTGGCTTCTCAAGGTCTGTGGAATGGAAGTCTGAACTCCTCACCAAGGCACCAGAGAGGTTCTACCATCTGCCCCAATATACCTTCCCACACTCCTTTCTGTTGACCCTTCATGCCAAACAAACTGGTCTATCAACTGACTGTTCCAGAAATTTACCTGACTCTTGGCTGTTTCCACTCAACCTATCCCCCACCACCCCTTCCCTGCAAGTGTTCTCCCTGCTTTCTTTGCCTGCCCAAATATTCCCTATCATCTCCAAGCCCAGTCCAAACCTTACCATCTTTGTGGCACTGTTCCTGTATCAGCCCAGCAAGGAGCAGGTCTCCCATGCCTCAACTTTTATAGGGCATTTTATTGGTACTTTGGGTGACAAATTTGCTCTCTGCCTGATACTTTGTTATCACATGGTCAGATCTTCATATATGGACATATTATTTTTCCTAAGAGAATAATAGTCTCTTTATAGCCAGAGATAGTGGCTTAAAATCCCTCTCAGAGGGTAGTTAACTGTGTCCTGAATATAAAAGATACTCATTAAATTCCACGTGATGAAATTTATTTATTGAACTGTGAAGCAAGCCACATTCCACACCCCATGCTCTGTAACTTTCTTCCCTGGGGCACCCTTCAAAAAGGACCGGTAATATAAGCATCAGCATTTAGACAAAATCAGTTTACCTCATTAAGAAGACGATTATTAAAATATTAGACTATGATTTTGGTATTAGGGTCCTCCTCCTAAAAATGTCTGCTTTTAATACAAGTCTTTGAAGCCCTGAAAGACTTGAAAGAATGATCATGTTAGGTATTGTGCCAGGGCCTCTTGGGGAACAGGGAGAGCTTTATTGCAATCTTAAAATCATACCACATAGGCAGCTTACACCCCATCTGCCTTCTATATGCAGCCACCACTAAGCACATGCCATGACTTTAAAAAGTTTTTGAACCATAACCAGCCATTCTCTCTCAAGCAGTTAAAAATAACAGAGGACATTTTATACCTCCTTCTGAGGCATGTTTCCACTTAAATATCAACAGTTTACAGAACCAGAATAAAATCCTGCAAGTGATTTTCTTTCTACTACTTTCGTGGGGTGGGGGGATTATATGTCCATCTCTTCTGTAGAACTCTGAGGTCCTTGGGGGCAGATGCTGTGTCTTACCCCTAGCACCATCGTGACATATGTTGGCACTCGATAAAGCTTGAACGAATAAGCAAACAAATGAAGAAATGCCTGACTCAGGGATGGTGGGAAGGAAGGAAACTAAGTATGCTATGCCAAGCCCTTCAAGTCAGTACACCTATGTATGTGAGTGTATGTATATATATGTATAAATAAATGTTTCTGAGTAAAAATTACTTCTGGGAATACACAGCTCTCTGGTGCTACTATGCTTCATGTTATAGAATTATCTGCATACATATTCCAATCCAATCATAAGGCACTCTGATGTCACAGTGTGATAGTTAAGGCTGTGTGTCAACTTGGCTGGGCCATTATTCTCCATGGTTTGATAGCTGTACGATGTTGTGATCGCTTCCATGATGGGATCTGCTGTGAGTAGCCAATCAGCTGGAAGGGAGTTTCTTTGGGAATGTGGCCTGCATTGACATTCTGGCAAGGCTTGTGGGCTTTTGCTAGTTCTGGATCCTGCAGCTGGCTCCTGTTCACCTGACCTCTGGTTCTTGGGACTTGAGCTAGCAGCCACCTGTGGTCTTGCCTGCCGATCTTGGGATTCACTGATCTTTGCAGCCTGTGAACAGGAGCCCTACTCTCTGACCTGCCAATCTTGGTTTCGCCAGCCCCTGCGGCTATGTGAATCAGGAGAAGCCTCTATCCTAACCTATGGACTTGGGACGTTCCAGCCTCTACAACCACGTGAGCCATTTCCTTGATGTAAATCTCTCCCTCTATATGTATGTATACGCTTTATTGGTTTCGCTTCTCTAGAGAACCCAGCCTAAGACACACAGGAAACTGTTCCTACCACACTGCCTGGGTAAATCTGAGATTCTACAGGATTAGGAATCTATAGGATTACTAAGGATTCTTCTAAGAGATAAATATAAGTAATTCTGCCAGATAGGTCTCTGAGAAGTGAAATCTTCACATCACTGGATTTGCTATCAATCCAAGGAACAAAGATCAAATGCACTGTCCCATAGATTGTTCATCTCTACCCTGCCTTTGAGAGCAAGCTAGGTTCCTTACACTGATCTTATTACAGGAGATGGCAGCAAGTAGCTAATCCTCCTGGAGGATTCAGACAAAAGCCTTCTAAAAAAAAAAAAAAAGAGCATCAGTGGAAAACAATGCTATTTCAGAGCTAAGCCATGGTTTCAACTGATTCTCAGTCAACAAAAGACAAGAGGGAGATTGGTGTGAGAAGTATCACTGAAGAAGAGGCAATAAAGCTCAAAGACTAGCATTTTTGGTACACTAAGCTGACTTACAGAATAGTCGTTTAATTCTACCAAAAACAAAGTGAAGTGGGGATGCAGTTTTGCCTGCAACGAAACTTAGTTTTCTCTCCATTTTATTGGAAAGTTCCCAGAGGAGAACCTGCTAAACCCATGGGAAGAAACACCACAGTGAAGGCTTTTCTCTGAGCTCATTTTGGAGGCATTCTTTAGGTATGTTTTTGATTAACGGACATTATAAATCTCTGCAGCTGGCCACATTTCTTCCTACCTCCGTGCCTTCTAATTCTCTATCTTGAATGTGCCTCTCTTTTAGCTATCCAAATTTGAGAGTTCCCCTCAAGTGTTCCCCTATCTTTTTAAAATCACCAGTGCTCATGGTGATACTTCTGAAGTGAGGGATGCTCAACAGCCCAAAGCAATGAAATCTGGATGCTTTCAATACTGGTCTTGTCTGAGTTTCTTTTTTTTTTTTTTTCCCTCTCCCTTCTCTTCTTACTTTACACAGTCTTTTGGGGACCCTAGTTCATGCTCATACTTCAGTTAGCTGAGTTTCAAACTACTTCACTCATTGATTTACTCACTCGTTTATTCATTAATCTCCTCACTCACCATTAATTTTTTACGTAGTAATTCATTCTTTTATTTCACTAACTGTTCCCATTTGTTCTTTCAGTCCCTCATTCTCCATCTATTCTTCGTTCATTCATTCATTCAACAAAACATTTGTTGGACACTGTTCTAGGTACTAGTTCACTAGTGTTCTAGAGCAGTGAACAAAACAAAAATACAGTAGTGAACAAAACAAAATCCTTGACCTCATGAGGCAAACAATAAACATATAAAAACAAATATCACATAATCCCAGGTGGTGATAACTGCAACAAAGGGCAATAAGAGAAGATACGGCCATTTCCTTACTCCACAGATCTTTGCTGAGTACCTACTGTGTGCTAGACACATTGTTAGATGTTTGGGACGTGGTGGTGAAGAAAATCCAGGCCCTCAGCCCTGAGAGAGCAATGCAGTGATTCCCATCCCTGGGAATCGAGATTTTTAAATGTTCCTTGGGCAATTCTGACATAGGCCACTGTTGAGAACCCTTAATTAAAAACCCACATATCCTATGCTAATTATTACATATCTCTGCGTATACTACTAACACCTCAGATTCCTTCTAATTGACCTCATCTCTAAAACCGTCTTATATGTTTCTTTTCTTCATTTCCTTGATTAGTTCTCACCAAATCTCACCTAACCTTCTGCTATAATGTCCTAATTGAACTGTGTGCCCCCATCCTCCACACAGTTGCCACAATGATTGTTCTAATAAGTAAATCTGATTAAAAAGTTAGTTATAGGATACTTATGGCTTAGAGGGAGCCCTGGTGGTTCGGTGGTTAAGAGTTTGGTTGCTAACCAAAAAGTTGGCAGTTTGAATCCGCCAGCTGCTCCTTGGAAACTCTCTGGAACAGTTCTACTCTGTCCTATAGGGTTACTGTGAGTCAGAATAGACTTGACGGCAACAGGTTTGATTTTTGTGGCTTAGACGAAAAAGTTCAGCCTCTTGGCCAACATTTAAGGCTCTTCACGATTTGGAGTTCCAGCCTCCTCTTTCAACATAATTGGCCACCACTCATGCAGCACATCAACCATACGCGACCACTTCCAGGTCCCCAACATGCCAAGCCCTACCATACTCCCATGCTATCCCTTCTGCCTGTACTGCTCTCTCCACCATGTCTACCTAACATAATCATTTCATTCTTCAATAACTGCTTCTAATATGACTATCTCCAGAAGCTTCCCTGGCACCTCTTCCCCTCTACCCCAGAAACAATCAATGTTGCTGCTCTGTTTCCATAGCTTTTTAAATACATTTGTCATACTGTATCATAATTTATGATTCTACTTGCCAGCCCCTTCTCCAAACAATGAGTTCCTCAAAGATAGGGACCATATCTTGCCACCTTTGAATTTCTAGTTACCATCTTGTACAATAAATACTCAATAAATGTTGACTGACTTCATAGCCTTAAAAACCCTATGACACACAGTTCTACTCTGCCATGTATGGGGTTACCATAAGTCAGAACTGACTCCATTGCAACTGGCTATCAGTGACTTGATACAAAATTTTAATATCTGTATTTGGTTGCATTTCATTCTGACAGGTACTTACCTAGGTTTTGGGGGCCACTCACCACCTTTTAGGTTCCCAGGTGGCAGAAATGGCTCGCACTCAACTACTAATGTAGAGGCTGGCGGTTTGAACCCACCCAGTTGTACTGTGGAAAAGGCCTGGCGATCTGCCTCCATGAAGGTTACAAGCAGGAAAGAAAACCTATGGAGCAGTTTTACTCTGTCACATGGGGTCACCATGAGTCAGAATTAACTTGAGGGTAAGGGGTTACCACCTTTTGAACACCCTTTCTATGTCTGATGAATTTCTCCTAGTATGAGTCCTGCTTACCCAAGGTCCAAAAAACCCAGTGCCATCGCGTCGATTCCGACTCATAGCGACCCTATAAGACAGAGTAGAACTGCCCCATAGAGTTTCCAAGGAGCGTCTGGTGGATTTGAACTACTGACCCTTTGGTTAGCAGCTTACCCAAGGCAGAAACCCTAAAAGCACTTTCCCAGTTTCTCTTATAGCAAGGGTGCAAATAGGTGAACTAGCATCAACCAATGGGCCTAGTTTGTAGGAGAAACTGTTTTGGAAGAGAACAATGAGAGCAAGTAGGTGCCTCAGAGAATCCACTTTCTGACAAAAATGACAGCGGAGGCTTCCGACTCCACAGTGGTGGAGGTTCTGGCATCCAGTGTCCAGCATTAGCAGCGCTCGCTGTGATGGGGGAACAGCTATGGGATCTTCCTGTTACAGTTGGGGTGGATACAGTGCCTATATACCAAGAATTTTTTTTACAGTAAAAAATAAAGTACAGGTATCTAATGTAATTGTTCATTAGATATATGCACTCCTGAAAATAAAAGGATTTAATCTGGAAAAAAAAAAAAGTGTTGACTGATTGAATGAATGAATGAAAAATGGATAAGTGACTCTACAGAATGAACTACTCTACTGGGTGTCAGCAAGACATTAAATCACTGTTTTTAATCAATTGCATACAAGGACATTTAAACACTTTATTTCCAATGAACAGCCCTGAGCAAATGTAGCCAATCTGTGGACTAACGGTTCCATCCTCACCATTCATGCCTATTTCTCTTCTCTTTGTTTCTCTTTTTACACCTCCTCTCATTCTTACATTGCCTTTCTTCTGGTCTTCCTTTATAACTCTTCTGCCTATGGCTCAGGCCTGCCAACAGTATTCCCTGATACTTGAAACAAAAGCAGTCACTGACTTCATCTTAGGGACTGATGACATTTATTACTACTAGGGCTGGTTCATACGTAGTCAGCATAGGCTGCCAACTTCTTAGTGTGATGTCAGGGCACTGAGAAGCCCACTGCCCCAATATGTAACCCTCTTCCCACCTTAGAACTTGCTTCCTTTGGTTACAGCTGGCAGCCTAAGGGGTAGTGAGAAACCCTAAATTTGTAGCCAGCAAGTCAGAGTGAGGGGGCACCTTGGTTACCTCCAAGCTTGCAGCTGGTATCAGAGGTTCTGGGCAGATTTAGCAGTCTGGAGGACTATGACCTGTGATCAGAGATCTAACCTAGCTCTGGTGGTTAGCATCAGAGGAAGAAATGCTGTATGTATAGCTGACTGGGAGCTGAATTGAATAGATTTGGATTAGAATTGAATTCCTTCAATTTAGCTGGTGTCAGAGAAGTAGAATAGATTGCACTGATTATAGATTAATTGATACCTTTACAGGATTAATCTGTGATGGATTAGAAATTTTTTAAAAACTCAAACGGTCTATCATCACAAACAGCTTGAAAAGCACTGGTCTAGCCAACACTGTTCAGGTAAAAATCAGTAACCACAACTAGAATTGTGAGTATTCGAAGTTTTCCCTCTGCCTCTCTAGAGGGAACCTTGTTCTCTGCTCATCAAACTCCTCTTTGCTTCCTCGTACCACAGGTACAAACAAAGGTGAGCTCAGAAAGAGCGCATGTAGTTATCAATGCTTGAGTACATGCTGGGTACCCACAGTGTTTCGATTCTTTTAATTCTATGGACAGGACCCCAAAGAATTGTGCCCATAGCAGAAAGAAGGGCCTTGACACAGAGCCTATTAGAAAAACTCCTTCAGAATCTGCAGTATCCAGTCATTGCTGGCTCACACTCCCCAACTCCTGACTCCTGGCTAAGAAAATATTGACAGGCATTGAGTCACTCTATTGAAATTCACTTAGCCTAAAAGTACTGGCCTCAAGATATACTTAAAACACCCAGTTCACAAAGGTTAAAGTATAAGTGAGAAGCCCTGTAGGAACTTGATACCAGTAAAGCAGTAGTTTCTGACATGGAAAGGAGGAAGTGAAAAAGCTCTCCTTCTACAGCCCCACAGTTCTAATTATAATGCCACCTGAAAATCGCCAATTTTCTTTTGCCTGAAAAGTGCTAAGTGGTTCCCACACCTCATTTCATTTAATCTCTCAGTATCCTGGCAAGGCAACCCTGTTATGATTTGCAGATGAGACCCAAAAGACTTGTCTGAGGTCACACAGGGAATGCAGAAAACAACATAGATATGAATTGTGGAAGCTATATTATTATTAGGCCCAAACTGAGGAAGAGTGGCAGAGTATCCCACAGCTCACATGGGGTCGGGCTGTGAAGACACTGGAGCTTCTGACCCTCAGGACCTTTGAGGTAGTATGAGTTCCTGGGAGAAGGATGGGGAGTCTGACCCAGATAAAACTGTGTAATGAGTCAAGTTTGTTTCTGATGCCCCTAAATCACCTTCTTTCCCCTTCTTCAGCTGATCAGTGCTCTCGTGCCCCGCAACCTCCTATAAAACCTGACTCTTAGGAGCTACTCTCAGCTTCTTGGTGGTGAATCTAAGTGACTGTGTTCCCTCTCCCAGGGTTTCTAATATTTAAGGTCTCATCTTTCCCTATTTTAGGAAGGCCTTCATCCCATTTGAGGAACTGCAGGCAGCTAGTGAGGTAGGGTGCTTTGCACACCCTTCCATGGACCTCCTGAAATATCTGTGTATATTTAAGAGCCCATGTTCCCATTTACTGAGCACTTACAGGGGAGTTTATGTATTCATTAGCTAATTATATTCTCAATAATTCTGCTAACAACCTATTATTATTCCCATTTTACAGCTGGGAAAATAAAGGCCCAAGAATTTAAGTCATAACTAGCAAAAGGTCACAGTATCAATTGGTGGCTACTGTTAAGGTGTTCTAACCTCTAGCCAACTTGGCTACTACAGACGTAATAGAACATTACAACTAGTGCCAAAGGGGAAACAGCCTACCAGCCATGGGAAACAAAGTAATCTCTTCTCCAATAGGGAAATGGGTACCTTCATAGAGTCAGTATTCCATTATCCATGTGATATAACTCTACTCATACTTGACTCTGAAATGCCTATTGGTACCTATATTATACACCCTTCTCCTCACCTGAAAACTATGTTGGAAACATCCCTGTTCCCCGGTGGCCTCGGCTTTGGACCCTGACTCAGTGGCCATGCCATCAGTAAATTCATTGACTTCACTGCCATCAGAGACTCTGGGGTTAAAAATCTGGTTCCCAAGCTTGAGTTTCTTCCATTGCACTAGACTATGGCAATTTGATCATCATTCATCTCTTCTCAGTAATGACTTACTCCCCTATATTTGTTTTGGAGTACCCTTTCATTCTACTCTAAGGGGAAATCCTTAGTACAAACAAAAAAATACCTGTTGCTGCTACTAGAAGAAATCATTGCTTAACATTTTAATTTTATTTAAAATTCATATTTATTAGAAATCCTGGAAACTAGGAAAGGGTACTACTCAGCTTTTTTCCCCATGAGGGGAAATTTTTTTTGTATACCACCCCCTTCCCGATGCCAGGGAGAAGAGTCTGGCATTTGTACTCATAGCCCGCCATTTTGACCATTCAGCACACCAAGCAATCATTTCTACCTACAGCAGTTTTCCCCACAATCTCCGTCTTACCTTGGACTTGCTGGTGCTGCATCTTCTTCTGGCTCTTCTATAACACCAGCTAGCTCTGGGGGAAGGAAAGCATCTTTGTTGACATTATTCACCCAGCTTTCCTTTGCCCCTTTTGCTCTGTCCTTACTCTGCTCAGCTGAAACAGGAAACAATAAAGACAGGAAGGTTATCTCTCACCTCTGTGACCTACAACTCTCTTATCTTCTCTTATCACTGAAAGCCCAAACCTGAGCCTCAGGCCTGCCCTGAGTGCCAAGGTAATCACTAATGACTTTGAGTACTTGGGATCAGTATTATATCTGCAAGAGAAGTCAGTACATTCCTATGGTGATGTTGTTGTTGTTACCACTGAGTTGATTCTGACTCATGGTGACCCCATACGTGTGGAGCAAAACCACTCCATAAGGTTTTGAGGCTATAATCTTTCGGAAGCAGACCACCAGGCCTGTCTTCTGGGTGGGTTCAAACTGCCAAATTTTTGGCTAGCAGCAGAGTGCTTAACTGTTTGCACCACCAGGGGAACCTCCCATGATGCTGGCCACCCCCAAGCAGAGTCTCCCGAGAGAATGGGTGTCCCTTCAAATGTGCAGATAACCCCAGAAACCACTAAGGCAAAATTACGTTATCAATTTGACCTGAATTGGGATCAGGACCAAATGTGCATGGCTAGTGGCCACTCAGTGTAGGGACACCTCATTGAGATCATCATTAACAAACATTTTCTAAACATCTACGGTGTGTCCAACACAATGCAGGCAGGGTGCTGGGGTACGAAGGTGAACAAAACACTTCGGGTCTGAATGGCCCTCTCCACTGCCTCCTCCTCCATGGAGTCTCTACACATCCAAATCCTACATACTCCTCCATACCCAGCTCAGATGCCAGTGCCCCTATAAAACCTCTGTCCCATCCCTTCAAGAAACAGCCTCTTTTGCCTCTGAATACCCGGGACTCTTTACCTGAACCCCTCAGAAAGTTAACACCAACTGAGTAAAGACTGGGTGCCAGGCACTGTGCTGAGCTCTTTGCATGCATTATCATACGAAAACCAAAAACCAAACTCCTTGCTGTCCAGTAGATTCCGACTCATAGTAACCCTATACGACAGAACAGAACTGCCCCATAGGGTTTCCAAGAAGCACCTGCTGGTGGATTCAAACTGCTGACCTTTTGGTTAGCAGCTACAGCTCTTAACCACTACACCACCAGGGTTTCCATTTTATCATATGAAGTAGGAGCCATTTTCCAAGTTTACAGATTTGGAAATTGAGGATCAAAGAGTTCAAGAAACTTGCCTAAGGCCACACAGCCAGTAAATGCCAGGAATACTTTTCATCAGTGTTAAGAGGATGAAAGAATACTAAACCCATTGCCTTCAAGTTGATTCTGACTCACTGCACCCCTAAAGGACAGAACAGAACTGTCCCACAGGGTTTCCAAGGAGTGCCTAGTGCATTTGAACTGCCAACCTTTTCATTAGCAGCCATAGCTCTTAACCACTATGCCACTCCCACCCCCCCCAAAAAGGGCTCTCAATTTCTAGATACTCACATTCCAGGGTAATGTCCCCCATAAGACTCTTTATGCAAAATCTTAAGTTTCTTCAATGGCAAAATGGAGTTAACAGTCCTAATCTGGACTCCTCAAGATTTCTGAAGGTCTGGATGATTTTGAAAAGCAAAAGGGGTGCAAGCAATGCCACTGTACACACTAAGTAGTCAATTCTTACCTGCACGGGAGTGTGACTCTGAGTCAGAGAAGCTGAAATTCCAGCTCTGCCATTTGCCGACTATATGACCTTAGGCAAGTTACTTAACTTCTCCGAGCTTTATATACCCGATATAAGGATAATAAGAACCATAAAAGGTTGCTGTGACTATTAGAAACAATACAGAGTGAGAGCCTAACATATATTAGATACTCAGAAGATAACTATTTTCCTTATTGACTACAGGCTAGATGATAGAGGCTGTTCACAGAGTAATAGGTTATACTGACTAGTTCAGAGTTTGAAGGTACACAGTAAATGTTAATAAACTCAAAATTATTCTCAACAAGCCTTCAGAATATTGTCTCTAAAGTAACTTAAATTATGTACTTGGTTGACTAAAGAAGTACCAGATGTCAAGGTCATTGAATGGGGAGACTGATCTCTTTCTAAGCCCTTCATCCTATCCAGAAAAAACGGCTCTGAATCTTCAGAGTTAAAAGCCAAAGAAAGAAGAGGTGGCAGGTCCCTTATAAGTCCCAATTATCTATGCTATTCCATCTCATCCATTTCAAGAGGTGGCATATGATCAGGAACCTATGGTACTGAAGGAAGAAGTCCAAGCTGCTCTGAAGGCATTGGCGAAAAACAAGGCTCTAGGAATTGATGGAATATCAATTGAGATATTTCAACAAACAGATGCAGTGCTGGAGGTGCTCACTCCTCTATGCCAAGAACTATGGAAGACAGCTTCCTGGCCAACTGACCAGAAGACATCCATATTTATGCCTATTCCCAAGAAAGATGATCCAACCAAATGTGAAAATTATAGAACAATATCATTAATATCACACGCAAGCAAAATTTTGCTGAAGATCATTCAAAAACGGCTGCAGCAGTATATTGACAGGGAACTGCCAGAAATTCAGGCCGGTTTCAGAAGAGGACATGGAACCAGGGATATCACTGCTGGAGTCAGATGGATCCTGGCTGAAAGCAGAGAATACCACAAGGATGTTCACCTGTTTTTTATTGACTATGCAAAGGCATTCGACTGTGTGGATCATAACAAACTATGGATAACACTGCGAAGAATGGGAATTCCACAACAATTGTGCTCATGAGGAACCTTTACATAAATCAAGAGGCAGTTGTTCAGACAGAACAAGAGGACACTGATTGGTTTAAAGTCGGGAAAGGTGTGCATCAGGGTTGTATTCTTTCACCATAACTATTCAATCTGTATGCTGAACAAATAATCTGAGAAGCTGGACCACATGAAGAAGAACGGGGCATCAGGATTGCAGGAAGACTCATTAACAACCTGCGTTATGCAGATGACACAACCTTGCTTGCTGAAAGTGAAGAGGACTTGAAGCACTTACTAATGAAGATCAAAGACCACAGCCTTCAGTATGGATTACACCTCAATATAAAGAAAACAAAAATCCTCACAACTGGACCAATAAGCAACATCATGATAAACGGAGAAAAGACTGAAGTTGTGGAGGATTTCATTTTACTTGGATCCACAATCAACCGTCATGGAAGCAGTAGTCAAGAAATCAAAAGACGCATTGCATTGGGTAAATCTGCTGCAAAGGACCTCTTCCAAGTGTTGAAGAGCAAAGATGTCACCCTGAAGACTAAGGTGCGCCTGACCCAAGCCATGGTATTTTCAATAACATCATATGCATGTGAAAGCTGGACAATGAATAAGGAAGACTGAAGAAGAGTTGACGCCTTTGAATTGTGGTGTTGGCAAAGAATATTGAATATACCATGGACTGCCAAAAGAACGAACAAATCTGTCTTGGAAGAAGTACAACCAGAATGCTCCTTAGAAGCAAGGATGGCAAGACTGCATCTTACATACTTTGGACATGTTGTCAGGAGGGATCAGTCCCTGGAGAAGGACATCATGCTTGGCAGAGTACAGGGTCAGTGGAAAAGAGGAAGACCCTCAACGAGGTGGACTGACACAGTGGCTGCAACAATGAGCTCAAGCATAACAACAATTGTAAGGATGGCGCAGGACCGGGCAGTGTTTTGTTCTGTTGTGCACAGGGTCGCTATGAGTCAGAACCGACTCGACAGCACCTAACAACAACAACAACATCCCATCGCAACATAGTTCCTACAGCCCTCTACACCACACCGCCATCATCCATCCGAATCCAGGGCAAAAGGAGTTTGAGCAGAGGGCCATGCATCACGCAAGGCATACCTCCATATGATTTCCCTCAGCAGATTTCAGAATATTTCTGACACCCTTCTTTCTCTTGATTCTCCCTTCCCAAACAAATGCTGGCTCAAAATGTACTAGTCAAATCAACTCACCTGCTACCTGGAGCCTCTTCTTTCTCATGGATGCTCTGATAATATCTGCACCGTGGATTTTGTCTCTGTGCCTTTTTGCCTTGGCTTCATAAAACCATTGACCACTCATATTCTTCAGCTGTTGGTCATCCTTAACTTTTTCAGGCAAATGTCTACAAAAGGGAAGAGTATTACTTCACTGAGAACCCACAGTAAATAAATGAGCTCACTGTGACAATGCATTACGAAATCTGTAAACATACAGGTGAAATGAAGCTCTCACTATTTTAGAAGATCCCACAAACCTCTCAGATGACGAATAAATGTATGTTCCCTTTTGACTGAAAGGTTAGTGAAGTCAGGGCCAACACATTTTTTTTAATTCAAAGATGTAGTTCATGATCCCCAGACGATGTCTGAAATTTCTTAGAAGATTCACTTTTTGGCTGCAGTCTTCTGTGTCCACTGTTTTAAATGCAAATACCCCAGAGAAGGATGACATGTGAAGCTTCCCTAAGCCTTGGTTTCTTTATCTGTAAAAAAGGGTGAATAGTAACCTGCCTTTGAGATTGCTATGAAGATTAGTTACTGCATAAAAACAGCCATCTACACTGTATCTGACACCTAATAAACACTCACTGAATAACTGGTGGGTAGTTATCAGCTCATCAATCCTTTCTCCCAATTTAGGTGATGTAAGTTTATCAGAGACTTTCTGAAAGCCAATGGGGGTGGGGGAACAGTGTTAAGGAAAGGACATGATTACCTTGGTGTTTTGGGGAAAAGAAGACAGAAAAGGCAGGCAGGAATCAGGGAAAACCAAATTCAAGGAGGGGCATGTAGGTGGAGGCAAGTTCCATTTGTTCAGATGCTGCTTTTAAGGGTTCCACAATCATTCGTGTTCACTGAAAAGCTAAAACCTAAAGAACAAGCCAAATATTGCCCTCCTAATAACCTCTCTGGAAACCCTGGTGGCGCAGTGGTTAATAGCTATGGCTGCTAACCAAAAAAGGCTGGCAGTTCAAATCCACCAGGCACTCCTTGGGAGCCATATGGGGCAGTTCTACTCTGTCCTATAGGGTTGCTATGAATTGGCATAGGCTCGACAGCAAAAAGTTTGTTTGTTTTTGAACAGCTCCCTGGTGGTACAGTGGTTAAGAGCTTTGGCTGCTAATCAGAGGGTCAGCAGTTTGAATCTACCAGCCGCTCCTTGGAAACCCTATGGGGAGGGGGGTTCTATAGACCTGTCCTATAGGGTTGTTATGAGTTGGAATCGACTTGAAGGCATTGGGTTTATTTTTTTTTTAACACTTCCCTAATTTGTACTGGCTGGGAAAACATTGTTCTAATTGACAAGTCTTTTAACCTCTGCATTTCTATATCTGTCTCAATAAAATGAGAATAGCAATATCTTTCTTTTTTTACTCAGAGATGTACTTAGAATAAAGTGGCATAAAAGCCTTAAGGAGACTTTGAACTCTTGGAAGATAACATGCTACATAAATCCAAGAGGGTTTTAGGGTCGTCATCGAAGCTAACAGGCATATTTCCTAAGTAGCAAGTTTCAGTGTGTTAGCCAGGGACTGTGAGTGGGCCAAGGCGGTAGCAGGGCTGTGTGCGAGGGCTGCACACAGGCATACCTTGGAGTGGGGAAAACAGACATGCAGTTTCCCCGGGTTTAGCAGTGATGTCTCATCTTTCACAAGCATGCCTGGAAAGTGCCTTTCTACCCAGAGTCCAACTCTTTGCTTGAACTTCCTCCCCTCTGCCAAACATGTCTAATCACTACCCTTAACCATGCAGTTGTCACTATAGCCCATCACCAAATCCTGACGGGGACAGCGTTATCACTTCATGGCTCTGAGTCACCAGAGAGGTCATGTTCCTTGTTAAACGTTTCTAATGGTTTCTACCGCCTAAGGCTTTCTTTCAGCGGAGTAAATAATCTCTGCTGGGCTGGTGGGATGGGGGTTTTGCCTTCTCCCAAAAAGCCTGAGTTTGAGTTTAGTTCCAGAAGAGAGGCTTCTTCTACCTCTCTCTGGCTAGACCATGAGCCCCTGGAGGCAGGGTCTGTACTCAATACATCTTTGCATCTCTATTGTTATTAATTGCAGTAAAGTTGGCTCCAACCCACGGCAACCCCATGTACAACAGAATGAAACATTGCTTGGTCCTATGCCATCTTTCTAATCATTGGTATGCTCAAGTCCATTTGTGATGCTGCACATTTTGAGTGCCTTCCAGTCAAGGGGGCTCATCTCCCAGCTCTACATTGGACAATATTCTGTTGAGGCCCACAGGATTTTCACTGGCTAATTTTCAGAAGTAGATTGCCAGGCCTTTCTTTTAAGTCTGGCTTAGTCTGGAAACTCCACTGAAACCTGTCTACCATGGGTGACCCTGCTGGTATTTGAAATACTGATAGAATAGCTTCCAGCATCATAGTAACATGCAAACCATCACAGTATGACAAACTGACAGACAGGTGGTGGTTGCATCTCCAGTGTCTGGAAAACAGCGGGTATTTATTTATTCTGTGATTGCAGAGTGGAAGGAATATCATATGAGACCCCTGACCGCCTGGCTTCAGGCAACCTTTCAGATTCATTTTCCAGCACTTAGCCCTTCCCTGCCACTTGCAAGCACACCAGACTTCTCACTTCTCCAAACTGCTCTTTCATGTCTCCACAAGCCTATAGATGCTAGAAGTAGGAAGGTGTGGCAGCAAGACTATGGACTTTGGAATCTCCCAAAACCGGGTTCAAATCCCAGTTCTGACCTTTCCTAGGTGTGTGCTTTTTGGCAGGAGACTGAATCCCCCTAAGCTTCAGTCTCCCAACTTGCAAAGATGAGGCAAATAAGACCTACTCTACAGGGCTTCTGTGATGATTAAATGAGGTGTTTACCTGAAAGTACCTAATAGTGCTTGGATCTTGTTAAGAGGCCAACAAAAGTGAATCTTTTGGGATGTGTTTCCCACACTTCTCTGTCCAGCACATTGCTCCTCATTCTTCAAAATTCAGCTCAAGCATCACCTCGTCAGTGAAGCCTTCCCTAACTCACAAGGGCGGAGTTCAGCTTGCCCTTCTTCATGATTCCGTAACACTTCCACAGCACTTACCACACTGTATTCCAATGATCTATTTACACATCTGTTTTTCCCACTAATGTGTGAACAATGCAAACTCCTTGAAGGTGACTACGCCTTAGTCACCTTTGTAACTCCAGCACCTAGCACAGAGCCTGGCACAGAGCAGATACCCAATAACTGTTTGTTGAGTGAATAAATCAATGAACAAATAAACACTCAGCAGCCACCCCAATCTGAGTCAGGCAAGAGATAAAAAAGACCCTGTCCCTGCTGGGGTTAAGTGAACAATACCCCACCACGATGGTAGTACTTTTCTCCTCATAAGCCAGGACATACTCATTTATCAAGCCAACAGGAAAAAGTATCATCAAATATGATGCCTGTCATTATCTTATTGGAAAAAACCACAAACCCTCATAGCATAACAATTCTCAATTCCTCTTCATGAGATCATTCATGTATGTATGTAATCAACTGAAAGATACTTTGTAGTGGTCCTTGTGCAACTCTTGATCTGCTCTTGCCTAAATGACTGCCTGCAAGCCCCTGATCACATTAAATTTTCAACGCACACTGAGCACAAAGCACACGTTATGTGAGTCAGACTCACTGAAAAACATGGCCCCTGAAGAGGCTGGTAGCCATTATAGTAAAAAACTGAGGTTGGGCTTCTGGCTTATTTCTTTTACAGCGGCAAAAGAACGAGACATACTTTCAGAATTTAATAAGTACTTCCTGGAAACCCTGGTGGCGTAGTGGTTAAGTGCTATGGCTGTGTCTTAGTCATTTACTAGATGCTATAACAGAAATACCACAAGTGGATGGTTTTAACAAAGAGAAATTTATTTTCTCACAGTCTAGTAGGTTACAAGTCCAAATTCAGGGCGTCGCTCCAGGGGAAGGCTTTCTCTCTTTGTCGGTTCTGGAGGGAGGTCCTTGTTCTCAATCTTCCCCGGGTTAAGGAGCTTCTGAGGCACAGGGACCTTGTGTCCAAAGGACATGCTCTGTTCCTGGTGCTGCTTTCTTGGTGGTAGGAGGTTCCCAACTCTCTGCTTGCTTCACTTTCCTTTTATCTCTTGAGAGATAAAATGCGGTGCAGGCCACATCCAAGGGAAAGGTGACCTGAGTGAGGATGCTGTTACAATCCCACCCTAATCCTCTCAACATAAAATTACAATCACAAAATGGAGGACAACCACACAATATTGGGAATCACGGCCTAACAAAGTTGACATATATGTTGGGGGAGGGGGCGGGACACTATTCAATCCATGGCAGCTGTTAACCTAAAAAGAAGGCAGTTCGAATCCACCAGGTGCTCCTTGAAAACTCTGTGGGGCAGTTCTACTCTGCCCTATAGGGTCACTAAGAGTCGGAATCGACTTAATGGCAATGGGCTTGGGCTTTTTTTTTTTTTTTTTTTTTTTAATGCACTTCCTAACGTGATTATCATTGCTAGGTTTAATAAGTCAAATTATTTTCCTTTTCTTATCTTAGTCATTTGGAATATTTTATAAAAGAATCTATATGGGTGACATCAAAATTCAAGTTTACTAAAGACGTACCCTGAAAAGAAAAATCTCACCATCTGGCTGATGCAGGTGAAATCTTCTCTGTCTACCAGTGCACGTTGATCTCTCATTTTTCCCAAATGCTAATCACATCAACCAAACTACCATTTCATTCTCTAATTGTCATACCATGTAGTTGAAGTGGGACTCACACTTTTTATTCCTTATCACCTTCTCCATTGTGATCAGGAGAAAGCTGAATACAGAGAAAATGCTCAATCAGCACCCATTGGCTGGTGGGCAGAAGTGAAGGCAGAAGAAGAGCTGTCCTGCTGGCCATCCAGGCAGAAGGATGCCGCTCACCGCCCTCCCCCCCAATCCTTCAGCTAATACTTACAAAGCATCTGCTTTGTACTGAGCCACATGCTTGGTATTTAACATGCATCATCTCATTTAATCTTACAATCTTACCATGACGTACAAAGGATTTCATTAACTGCAGATGACGGCCCTCTTGCCTCCTCTAGATGTTAAAAGCCATATCTAACCCCTATGTGGTTATTTGTGCATTCATTAATTCACTAATTCCCTATCACATACTAAGTATATGCTAAGAATTGTGCATAAAAAATTCGATCTATAGCCATAACTGCCAAAATCAACCCCTGTGGTGTAGGGAGACCGTGAGCACTTACTTACAGAGGAAAAGCAGTGTGGCCCTCCATCCTGGCTTCAACACTTTCCCTGGTACCTACCCCCTTTTTCCTCTTGTGCTTATACATGCACTCTCCAGCTTCCAGCTATTCAAGTTATATTAAGTAAAGGTCTAACATCAGAGGCAGGAACTGGTTGTTACTATCTCTTCAGTTTTGGATAAAAAGTATCAACAGGCTGGCCAAGGAGGTTGATTGGTCCAGTCTCCCCATGCTTACTTTATAGATAAAACAATAGAAGCCCAGAGAAGTTAAGTAATTTGCAAAAGGTCACACAGAGCTGGGACTGGAAGTCAGCCTGACTTCTGGCCAGTGCTCTTCCACTACCCCATTCTGTCCCAGAAAGCCAAACACGACTTTGGTTTCTAAGATGGCTATACTTCACTCTTTCTACCAAGTGATTTGACCTTTGGTGGAGAATCTGAAAACCAAGACATGTAAAAATGAAATAAGCTGCAAATGTTCCTTACAGAGGAGACACACATCTCTTACACTGTGGACACAGCATAAATCCCAACAATCTGCTGAGGCAGTGCAGTGTGTGGAAAATACACAGGCTTTGGAGTTTGATAAGCAGAGCTTTTATTCTTGCAAGGCACTTACCCTTTTCAACCTTATTTCCTCATTTGTTCAGTGGGTTCAGCTACACTGTTACAAAGATGAAATGGGGAAAATGTATGTGAAGCTCCATGTACAATGTAGTCATTTAACAAATGTTGGTTCCTTTCCTTTTTACAGAAAACACCACCAAAGGCCCTGGAAAGCAGTTCTTCAATGACAACTGCCTTTATTGAAAAGAAACTAGGTCTTAAGGAAGCAGCTGAGAATCATAAGATGTGGTCACTGTTGAGATGGTATCTACTGCAAGAACACCCATCACTGAAATGTGGCTGTGTGTAGGGGGGTGGGGAGGTGATGGTGGTGTGCAGATGCACATATGCAGCGATTTCCTGCTGGCAGTGTGAAGCCAAACACAGGAAACACCACCTCTAAAGTGTGTCATTTTCAAACCATAAAAGACTAAAATAATACATGTGTAAGTATATGGTAGTGTTTCTTTAAAAAAAAAGAGGGCGAGACAGAATTCACCCTGATGTCTGCTTCACTGCTGGCCTGTGAACTGTCTCCACCTGGTAGGCAGGGAAGCTGGGTAAAGATGTATAATCTTAACTGAGCACAGCACTTGTGGCTATCCGTAGAGAAAGGCATGAAAGACAGCTGTGGAGACAACAGTGACCTAGAGCTGTTATCTTCTCATCCATACCTGAGAGACACCACGGTGGATATTTCCCCGGATTCAAATCCGTTCTACCACCAACAGGTAGAGTAATTTGGGAACTAATCTCTTCCCCTATATAAGACTCATTTTTCTCATCCGTGAAATCACGATGGAGGTAGCAAATAGAGGACATCATCTCCAAAGTGTCTTGAATGAGCCTGGATGTGAACAATTCAGGGCACTGGATATATCAGGAACTGCACACAGATTTCAGTTGGGATGCCAAATCTCATCTGCAGCCATCCTGAAAAGGATTCTCAGGCACTGTCTGGCTTAGTGGGAAACAGTGCTATAAACCATCAGTGATGTCTTCATGGCCATGGGAAGTTTATACTCCAAAGTCCACAAATGTTCTTTTGAAAGGACAGTCTGAATTTTAGTGGTAGGTTTACCTTTCTAATGATGTTTTCCTTTGACTAATATTATAAGTATATAATTTGTATTTCTAAGTCACATGCCAACTAGAAGGACACTGGGGTAGGCAATGTAAAATCATTTTAGGGAAACAAAACTGAGATTTTATATTCACAATCAATAATCCATTCAGTGGATAAAGCGGACTAGGACCATATTTCAGTCATTCCAGAATTCCCTTCACATAACTGTCTGGAACAGTTTCCTGTACTTAATAGGCACTCAGTTAAATTTCACTGCATTAAATAATTGAGAGTTTTAGGAATAATTCCCTCCTTAGGAATCAGACTACTAATCAGAGTGTCTGCTTATGACTACTAGTAACTTGTAGATAGAGGCATAGGTGAGGTGGTAAATAAGGGTCTTTAATTAAAAGGAATCCATCCCCTATTATTTGCCAAGAAAATTAAGTTATTTTACTTAATTCTAATTTTTATTCTTTGAGTTTGGTATTATGGACATTATCCTTCTCTGAATTGAGGCTCAGAGAGGTTCAGTAACTTGCCCAAAGACCCCCAGTACATTAGTGTTGGGGATGGGATTCAAACTCATGTCAGTCTGACTCCAAGGTCTGTAGAGGGGCGTTCTTTCAAACCCTCACTGTTCGTTTCTAAAAGAACAGCAACAGCACGGGGCTGCAGAAAAAGCAATGGACCTATAACATTTCCTATCTTAGCTTTGGCATTGACTAGCTGTGTGACCTTGGGCAAGTTACTTCACCTCTATGGGTCTTGCCTTCTTCATCTGTAAAATAACTCATATAGACCAAAAAAGTCTCCTCTCCAGAGCTATCAGTCTATAACTCAGATGACAGAGTCAAAAACAAACAGTTGTGGAGATGGCAAAGGGGGCGACAAACAAAAACCCATGGAGTAGCATTTTCGGAGACTGGAGACCCAATTCTGGTTCCACCAGCCCAGGAGCAGAACAACCTCAGAACCATCCCCACAAGTCCCTCCTGTCCTAAAGCAAAGAGGGAGTCACAGGAAGACCCCTCTTGTGTAGAGCAGCCCATGGGCTGGGCCTTTGTTAGTGTCCATAGGCTACAGGCCTCAAGCCCTTCTGCCCCCACCCCCCTGCCCCCCACTTGGTTCACGCCATCACTCCTCCCCAGCCCAAGGGTCCTGGAAGTGCTCGTGGCCAAACTGGGATGAAGTACTTGCTGCCTACAAAGTCCTATAGGGAGAGATAGTTGGTGGCAGACAAGGCTCGACTGACCAATTTTTCACCACCCCAAGCCTTCTTCCTATCAGTTCACAAAAGCAGAAAAACAAGGGCAGCAGCAGGAGTACCCTCAGAAAAGGAAGGAGAGTCTGCAAAACCACCACTATGAAGGGACTCTGCATTTTTGCCGCAGCTGTAGACTGGCTGGTGCCAGAGGCTACACACTCACACCCCTTACAGGGCCCAGTTCCAGGCAGGACTTTGCATTTTGAGGATATTTTCATCAACGACTACAAGTGCCTCCATTCTACTTACACAGAATCACAGCAGTACATGGAAGACTTGGCAACCTGGAATGCCAGGGGCTAAGAAAATAGAGGAGCAGGGGTGAGGGAATCATCTTAACTGTACCCTGGGTAGATGAGAGAGAGAATTGCAGATCTTCTGTAACTCCTTGCAAGTGAGAGGAGTCAAAGGCACTGGCAGCTCCCCAGGCTGCATATGTCTTCTTTCACAGTAAAAGACACATCGTCCCCATGTCCTGAGAGAGCAACAGAAATTGAGTGGAATCCCAGCTCCACTGTTTTCCTTCTAAGACTCTCCATCTCCTCTTCTTAGATAAAAGAATTCCTATCTCCCACTACACTTTAAGAGTCAATTAAGGGGGCTGTCTCGTTGGGAGTGGGGAGCAATTGGGAGTATGTAGTGGAGTATATGTTAGTTTTTGTGTGAGAGACTGATTTGATTTGTAAACTTTCACTTAAAGCACAATAAAATTTTTTTAAAAAGTCAATTAGTATTATCTCTGTGCTGCCCCCACCCCCCTTATTTCTAAAATAGGTATTAACGATCCCTGCCTTACCAATTCTCGGGGTTGCTGTGAGGAACCTAAGAGGATAATATTCATGAAACGGTTTCATAAACTGTGAATGGGTAAAGATCAGTGATCCAAGAGATCTGATGGCTGCATTAGTCTAAATCCTTCACCTTGCCTGCCGAAACTGCTCAAGGCATGTTGCTTGCTGAGAGTGGCGACAGGGCCACATCCAGGTGCACGGAGCACTGCAGGTGACCTTCAGGGAAGAACATGATGGGTGAGAAATCCTGTTTTCATTATTTCCAACACCTATAGCCACCATCTGTCACCATCACTGCTCAGTGTCTGTGATGGTTATGGTTGTGTGTCAACTTGGTGGGGCCATGATTCTCAGTGATTTGGCAGTTACGATGTAGTTTGGCAGTCATATGATGCTGTGATCACTTCCATGATGAGATTTGATATAATGTAATCACCTCCATGATGGAATCTGCTGTGAGTAGCCAATCAGTTGAAAGGGAGTTTCCTTGGGTGTGTGGCCTGCATCTAATGTAAGTAGACATTCTGGCAAGCCTTGTGGGCTTTTTCTCACTCTGGATCCTACAGCTTGCTCCCGTTCGTCTGACCTCTGGTTCTCAGGACTTGAGCTAGCAACTTACCTGTGATCTTGCCTGCTGATCGTGGGATTCATTGATCTTTGAAGCCTGTGAGCAAGAGCCTTTCTCTCCGACCTGCTGATCTTGGGTTCATCAGCCCCTGCGGCTACATGAATCAGGAGGAGCCTCTATCCTGACCCACAGATTTTGGATGTTCCAGCCTCTACAACCACGTGAGCCATTTCCTTGATATAAACCTCTCTGTATGTATACTGGAGCCTGGTTGCACAGTAGTTAAGACCTCAGGCTGCTAACCAAAAGGTCAGCAGTTCAAATCCGCCAGCCAATCCTTGGAAACCTTATGGGGTAGTTCTACTCTGTCCCATAGGATTGCTGTGACTTGGAATTGACTCGACAGCAACAAGTTTCGTTTTTTTTTTTTTTTTTGGTCTCTATATATTTATACACTTTACTGGTTTTGCATCTCTAGAGAATCCAGCCTAAGACAGTGTCCTACCTTGCACCAAGACAGCCACATACTTTTCCATGGCCAGGTGCCAGGATGGCCTGTCTGCTGTTGTTTCTCAGGGAGAGGAGGAAGGTTTAGTGAACGAGTACCTGAAGATTTGGGCGAGTCACCTACCCTGTCAAAATCATCAACTTCCTCACACCTCCACCAACCACACAAGAGTATATCAGCTCAGCAGAAATAATGGGAATATAAATAAATTCTTTGAAACTTGTTAAGCACTATCTACGAGTTATTAAATACTATGCAAATAAATTCACTATTCATGATCCATGTATACCAAGAAATAAGAACATGGCTTAAGATTCTTTTTTGTACCTCCTGGGATTAAAAAAAAAAAAAAATTTTTTTTTCTTTTTTTTATAGGGATCACAAAAATAATACAACTAACTTAGATTCAGGAAGTCTTTCACCACCTTCAGAGCCCAAGATCACACAGGTGGTAAATGGCACGGCCTGGTCTTCTGCTTTTTCTACAACGAAGGGAACGGAAAGTGGTGGAATTGTTGACATTGAACATTTCCGAGTAAGAACAATGTGTCAAAGTGCCACTCCTTTTGTGGGACTCAAATCAAAAGAAAAATCGGCTTGCTTCAGAGAGTATTTTTAACTTTGATTTTCAAACCAATTCAAACATTTCTGAAAATATGCAGGTTCAAATATGAGGTGCTTTTCATTTTTTTTTTTCAATTTATTTTCTTTCAAAATGTTCAGCAATGCAAAATATCTCTAATTTGGTTCATGACTCAGTAAAAAAAGTTTATATATGCACATATATAGATATATGTATGTGATTGTGTATATTTCATTTTTAACTCAGTGCTTCAAGAAATTAGTTAGGTTTAGGTTTTTAATCAAGGCCTCATTTCTGGCAGAAGTCCTATGGGATAAATTAAAAGACATCAAGGAGGAAAAGTGCTGTCCAGGAAGTAGACCTAAAATTGGAACCATAAATTCAGGCTCCAAGTCAGAAGTGCCACTTATGGTTTAACAAAAAAAATACCCCATCTTCTTACAGCCCGCCTCCTTCTTCCCTCGTGCACAAGGACCTAACTGGTCCCTTACCTGACTCTCTCTTCTTCCGCTCTCTTCAGGGCAGCATCCCGCTGCAGAACCTTCATGATGGCCTCTTGTTCCTCCTCCGTCAAGAAGCTTAAGTCGATCATTTTGAAAAGTGTCACAAAAGAGTAACGAATCTGGTTTAAAATTCTCAAAGTTTAGCAACTAATACGGCAGACAGGGTGATTAAAAGGTACAAAAACAAAATGAAATATCTTGTTTAGTTCTCCAGCAAGAGTCTTGTTTTGGCTCAGCGCAAGCTTTGGGTGGCTGACAGCAAAATCCAAAGCACCCTTTTCCTGTAAGGAAGTAGTAGTCCAACGGAAGATGTGGAGAAAAAGCTCTCAGAAGGACGCTGCATTCCTTCTCAGTCAGGTCACTTGTTCCTACGGTGGCATTCCCACTCACACTCCTTTTCTGGACCAGTATTAGATCCCATGTATTCTCCCTCTGCCCTTGTGGTCAACTTGATGAGAGGCAGCAGCACCTGGGCATCACCTGCATGGGAAATCAGGAGAGAGCAAACACCAGACAGTGAGGGGCAGTTCCTATAGCCATTGCTCATTGTTACAAGATTTAAAATATGCCCGGGGGAAAAAACGACCATGTGAGATGGTCTCTGAGATCAGGGAAACCAGTTCTGCCAGCTTCCTGAGCAAATGGCAAATGGGTCATGAAACACGCTTCAACCCAATTCCAGACCGCCAAGATGGAGAGCACGTAAAAATGCCTGTCAATGTTTAACGATCCACCTGAGAGGAGGGTGGTTGCAAAAAGAAACTGGTTCTCTCTCTCTGTAATCACCTGGGAACGCTAGGCTAAAAAGCCATGCTAAAGGTCAGTAGGACCAGGGGGACATGATTCCAGTTGTCAAGTGATTGTGGGTTAAGAAACTAGAAATGAAATTTCACAAATGCTCACTTCTTCACAAGTAGGAACGTTCCACTGGAGTATATTTGTGCTCTGTAATGACAGGAGTACTGGTATTAGGTAGAAGGAGTTTGCACAATAGTGGGAATTTTTATTCTCTACCAAATCCCACTTCTAACCTTTGCTGGGCCTGGAGCAACCTACCAAGCTTGTCTTGCTTCATTTCTGAGGAGAAAGAACACTTACTGGTGTGGATATATAAACTAGGGGAAAGGAGGAGAGAATTTTAAAACACCTGCCATCCAATGTGAGCATTTTTAGCAGGATCACAGGTGAAATCCTATTTTCTTTGAGGCATCTTAAACCAATATGCAATGAGGAGGTGAGACCTGAAAACTGCTATAGCCGGAAGGGACTTCAGAGACTTACCTACTCCAGGGGTGGGCCCCTTTAGCAACAAATACACTGCTACACATACAGTAGATACTAAAAAACATGTGTTTAGTAAATTTTAAAGCAGCTCCACTCAAGAAGAATATAAAGTACGTAAACTAGTGAAATTTTAATGAATTATTTCCTTGCTTTTGGTAAGACAGAACTACTGGGAAGTACCTCCTCTACCACTTGCTAACTGTAAGCCCTTAGGCAAGTTATCTATCTCTATGGGACTCAATTTTCTCATTTGTACTTACTTGAAAGTAAGGTTGTGAGGATTAAATGAAATAAAGAATGTGAAACAGCACATATTTTGCATCTTATACCAAAAACAGTCACTAAAAACCATATTCCTTTAGTTTCCAAATCTACCCATCTCTAGCCTCATCCTAGCTTTCTTTCTGAATTCACACTTTTGTTCTATCCAGTTGAGTAAGATTGCACTTCTTTTCTCTTTTGTATTATGCCTCTTTGTGATCTCCCCCATGAAGTTCAGGCTCTGATGACCCTTTTACAATCTTTCAGTAGCTCTCTGCATATTACCCACAGCGAAATCTCAAATAAATATTGCTAAGAATATTACTTCATTCTCTTTTTTAAATTTGCATGCCTTGAAAATGTTATTGCCTGCTTGTTCATCTCAAAAACTATTCATTTTTCAAGACATGTCAGTTACCACCTCCAGAAGGCCTTCCCTAACCGCCTTAAACCAAAAACCAAACCCACTGCTCTTAAGTCAATTCCAACTCACAGTGACCCTATAGGAAGAGTAGAACTTCCCCATAGGGTTTCCAAGATTGTAATTTTAACGGAAGCAGACTATCGTATCTTTCTCTCACAGAGCAGTGGGTGAGTTCAAAACTGCTGACCTTTCAGTTAGCAGCCGAGCATTTAACCACTGTGCCACTTAGGCAAAGTTAAATGCTGTGTGGTAAATTAGATTATTATTCCTAATTCTTTTCTCCTTCCCTGTAATACAACTATGGAAATACAGTAAGCACCAGAATAAGTAAGAATATTGGGCTTGGCCATATAACTTGCTTTGGCCAGAGGGTCCTGAGGTGGGAGTGTCTGCTGTGTTCAAGAAATACCGTGGTACACCAGAGTGTGCCAGGAGGAAAATGAGAGGCCAGGAGATGAGAGAAAACACAGTATTAGACTGTATAAGGCTGTCTGTATAAGTCACTGTGAGGTGTCTGCCTTTTACTCTAAATGAGATGGAACAGCACAAAGGAACCCAACACCAAAGCCATGAGTTGGTACTGACTCATAGCAACCCCATAGGGTTTCCAAGGCTGTAAACCTCTATGGAAACAACTGCCACGTCTTTCTCCCCAGAAGCCACTGGTGGTTTCGAACTGCTGACCTTTCGGTTAGTAGTCCATCAGTTTAACCACTGCACCACCAGGGCTCCTTAGAGAGAGCAGGAAAAAAGAGACATGAATAAACATTTTCTAGGCACCTCCTACATGCCTGGAGCCTTATTTACATCATCTCATAGAATCCTCCCAAAGATACTTTCAGGGAGTTATTTTATTACCTGTGTTTCTCAAATGAGGAGAATGAGGCTCAGGGAGGTTCAAGAACTTGCTCAAACTCTCCAAGCTCATGTGCGACAGTGCTGGCATTTGCCAATAGCTTCATCGGAACAAGCCACCCTTAATGTTGTCATCTCTTTTAATTTTCTTCTCCACACAGATTCCTCAAATCAGGAAAGCAGAAGAAAACTGCCTGTGGACCCTTATTCTCTGCTTAAGCATAAAAGAATTACTGGCCCACAGCTGGCAGTCAGCATGAGGGCCTCAGTGCTAAACTGCGAGGGATGAGTTTTGGGACAGGGATCCCTGAGTGTTCACAGAAGTAGTAGCTTCCTCAGGTGAGCAGAAAGTTTTTGGGTTCATCCCTGCCATGTACCCTCTTCATGTTGCCAACTAATTTTTCTCAAACTCAGATCTTACCAAGCCATATTACTAGGCTTAAAACTGTCCACGGACTTCCTATTTATTGTCCATTGGCTAAAGCTCAAAATCTTTAACATGACCATAAGACTCCACGTGAGCTAGCACTGCTTTCCTCTCCATGCTGTTTCCCTCAGGCTACAGCCATACTGAATTTTTTCAGTTCCTTCTGCCTTCGGGCCTTTGCCTATGCTGTTCCTTCCTCCTGAAACACCCCTTCTTTGAATAATATCTCTTGGGTTTCAAGTGAGATGTCACTTACTGCACAGCAGCCTACCCTAACCATTCACGGCCAGGTTAGATGTCCCTCCTGTACATCCTTGATCACAGTGCTTGTCACACTGTCTTGGGTTCCCTACTTACTCATCTTTGTCCCCCACTGGTCTATGAGCAAGGCCTGGGTCTCAGAGTGCTTTGTATTCCCCAGTGCCTGCCACTGTGCCTGACATCTACTAGGTACTGTATTTTTTTTCTATTGTAATTTTCTTTCTTTATTGTACTTTAGATGAAGGTTTACAAAACTAGTTTCTCTTTAAACAGTTAGTATACATATTGTTTTGTGACACTGGTTAACAGCCCCATGACAAGTCAACACTCTCCCTTTCCAACCTTGGGTTCCCTATTACCAGCTTTTCTCTCCCCTCCTGCCTTCTAGTCCTTACCCCAGGGCTGGTGTGCTCCTTTAGTCTTGTTTTATGGGGCCATGCACTCTTTGGCTGAAGGGTGAACCTCAGGAGTGATTTCATTACTGAGCTAAAAGGGTGTCCGGGGGCCATACTCTCAGGGTCTCTCCAGACTCTGTTAGCCAGAAAGTCTGGTCTTTCTTTTTGCATTAAAATTTTGTTCTGCATTTTTCTCCAACTCTGTCTGGGACCCTCTGTTGTGATCCCTGTCAGAGCAGTCAGTGGTGGTAGCCTGGCACCACCTAGTTGTACTGGACTCAGTCTGGTGGAGACTGTGGTAGATGTGGTCCAACAGTCCTTTGGACTAATATTTCCCTTGTATCTTTAGTTTTCTTCATTCTTCCTTGCTCCTGAAGGGGTGAGACCAGTGGAGTATACTACATAGCCGCTCATAGCCTTTTAAGACCCCAGACGCTACTCACCACAGTAGAGTGTAGAACATTTTCTTTATAAATTATGTTATGCTCGATGTTCCCCGAGATCATGGTCCCCGCAGCTCTCAGCCCAGCAATTTGGTCCCTCAGGTAGTTTGGATCTATCTGTGGAGCTTCCATGGCCTTGCCTTGCACAAGTTGTGCTGGCTTCCCCAGTAATGTTTACTGTCTTACCCTTCACCAAAGTTACCACTTATCTATTGTCTATTTAGTGTTTTTCCATCCCCACCCCTTTCCTCCCTCACAACCATCAAAGATTGTTTATTTTGTGTGAACCTTTCATGAGTTTTTACAGTAGCATTCTCATACAGTATTTGTCCTTTTGCCTCACATGATATTTTCTAAGCCTCTCATGATCTTGGTCATTTTTCTCTGGACTGGAAAAAGAGCAGGTACTGCTAAGTGCTTTATATGTTTGATCTCATTTAATCACTGTGGCAGTCCAGCAAGGCAGGTGTTCTCCATGTCATGCAGATGAGAACAATGTGACTTGAACTCAGGACTGTAAGATTCTAAAGTTACTCGTAACCTTTCATTGTATTACCAGCCCTCTTCTTTTTAGAGATCACGCAGCTAGTTAGGGGCAAAGGTGGGACTAGAACCCAGGTTTCCGACTCCTAGTTCAGTTCTCTTTTCACTCTGCTGCTTCTCCCTCTGTACATTCTACCTTCCTCTCTGTCAGTCCCTATGGACGACATGTTCTGGCCCTCAAACCATGCTCATCTACGCACAACTTATGAAGAACAGGAAAATGACTGGGCCATTCTTTTTTTTTTAATGTGTATACATGGGGAAGAGGCCAAACGTGGAATAAAGGGAGAAAAGAGCACTTGTGTCAATATGTAGGTGTACATACTTCCCCATTATAAGGGCAGCGGTGATTCAGTGGTAGAATTCTCACCTTCCATGCAGGAGACCTATGTCCAATTCCCAGCCAATGCACTTCATGCATAGCTACCCCCCATCTGTCAGTGGAGGCTTGCATGTTGTTGTGATGCTGAACAGGTTTCAGACTAAATGGAGTAGGAAGAAAGGTCTGGTGAGCTACTTCCAGAAATCAGCCAATCAAACCCTACGGATCACAACAGTCTGATCTGCATCTGAACATGATGATGGCACAAGATTAAGCAGCATTTTATTCCACTGTGCATGAGGTCACCTTGAGTTGGGAACTGACTCAATGGCAGCTAACAACAACAGCATACCTGTCCATTAGCTCTTAAAATGGTAGAGGATCCCTAGAGCCGGAAACTATTACTAAAAGGAACTACTTGTATATGTTTAAGCTTAACCAGAACGTTTTGCTATACGCTTACATAGAAATGTGTTTGTGAAAAGCAAACTTTGCCCACAGCACAGCTGAGAAACAAAGCAACATAAATACTTCATTCTTTCTGCATGGTCAGAGCTATCGGCACTCTACTAAAAACCATGTAAATTACTTGACTTAATTTGTTGCCTAAATTGGGCTTTCTGAGAGGAAAGAATAATTAATTGCCATGTACCAGGTTTAAGTGGCCTCTCAAAAGATACTAGTTAAATGAATAAATAAAACGAATGAACCCATGAAGAAGTGAACAAATGAGAGGCTATAGATGGAACCAGAAAGAATAAGTTAGTGTGTTTCCCAACTATAAGTTTCTGTTTTACTGTTCAAAGAGGAAAAGCTGAAAATCAAAACTGACAAGCCACACTTAAGATACAAATATATTTTTTCAAGAATTATTCCAAAGATGTAAGCCATTTTTGTACTTCATTCATCTTCTCCAGCTCTAGACTGATGCAGCTGACAGCTAATGTCTCCCAGAGACCCACTGGGTGATCTCAAAGAATGAAGAATGGGAGAAGGAAGATTATTTCTTTCCTTCTACCCCTTAATCCCCACACCTCTTAATCTCCTATTCAAACCTAATGACACTGATTACATTCTTCAAATTGTGCAGACATTCACACCCTCCTTTTTCAATTTGTTCCTCCCCTACTGACATAAACTCACTTCCCCCTGCACTTCCTATCTAAACTTTTGCGTTGCTGTTATCAATTTGATCCAATATAAATCGTTCTTTAAAAGAGCACAATGCTCAGCACAGGCATTTTTCACTAGTTAAGCTACGCTGTTGTTTGGTTTGAAGAAGACTTCAGGGAATATTTTTGGTTTAAGGTTTTAGGGTTAAAGGTTATTTCAGGGCAATAGTTTCAGGGGGTCATCCAGCCTCCATGGATCCACTAAGTCTAGATTCCATGAGAATTTGGAATTCTGTTCCACATTTCCCCCCCGCCCCCTTTGATCAGGATTCTTCTATAGAATCTTTGATCAAAATGTTCAGCAATGGCGCCAGCACTATCCAATTCTTCTGGTCTCATGGCATGTTCATGGAGGCAATCAGCCAAGCATTCCGTTTCCTCCTTTTTTTTTTGTATTTTTGCTAGTATATTTTTTCCTGTTTTATTTATTTTGTTGTTGAAAACATACACAGCAAAAAATACACCAATTCGACAGTTTCTACATGTACAGTCTAGTGACAGCAATCACATTCTTTGAGTTGTGCCACCATTTTCACCCTCCTTTTCTTAGTTGTTCCTCCCTCATTAACAAAAACTCACTGCCCCCTAAGGTTCCTATCTAATCTTTTGAGTTGCTGCTGTCAATTTGATCCCATATAGATCTTAAAAGAGCATAACACTCAAGGCAGGCCTTTTTTTACAAGTTAAGCTAAACTATTGCTTGGTTTTAAGATGACTTCAGGGGATATTTTTGGATTAAGGTTTAAAGAATATCTCAGGACAATAGTTTTGGGGGTTCATCCACCCTCCATGGCTCCAGAAAGTCTAGAGTCCATGAGAATTTGAAATTCTGTTCTGCATTTCCCCCCTTATGATCAGAATTCTTCTATGGAATCTTTGATCGAAATTTTCAGTAACAGTAGCTGGGCACCATCCAATTCTTCTGGCTTCATGGCAAAAGAAGCAGTTGTTCATGGAGGCAATTAGCCACACAATCTATATCCTCCTCCTATTCCTGATTTGCCTTCTTTCTCTGTTGATCTTCCTTCTATTCTTGACTCTTCTTCTTTTGTTGCTCCAGACAAATAGAGACCAATTGCTGTACCATGGATAGCCACTTGTAAGTTTTTAAGATCCCAGATACTATGCAGGGGAACTACGAGGTAGAATAGAAGGGTGTGCTATCATTTTAATTAAATTCACCATTGATTCAATAAAGCAGTGGTGTCCAAACCTGGATCAGCAGCAGATTCTGGCATTGTTCAAGACCTGCTGAATCAAAATCTTCAAGACTGAGATCCAGGAATCTGTATTTTCTAAATTGTTCCCTACATGGTACAGATATTTGGCCAGGTTTGGGATCCGCAATGATAAAAGATTTTCAATAGGCCATAAATAGCTGATGACTGGCTAAAGAGCACACGAGTTAGTCAAAGTTAAGCATGTTCATTTGCATACCATTTATTTTTCAGCTATGAAAAGAGCAAACACAAAAACTGGTGTTAACAGCTGAAACACAGAGTCATAACTAGTTCTTTGTGCAGATGAGAAAACAGAGATGCAGAGGGGTTAGGCCAATTACTTAAGGTCTGTTATGGATTGAACTGTGTCCTCCCAAAAAGTGTGTGTCAACTTGGCTAGTCCATGACTCCCAGTACTGTGTGACTGTCCACCATTTTGTCATCTGATGTGATTTTCCTAAAAAAACTAGTTTTTTTTAGGTGTTGTAAATCCTACCTCTATGATATTAATGAGGTGGGATCATTGGCAGTTATGTTAACGAGATAGGATTCAATTTACAAGATTAGGCTGTGTTTTAAGTCAATCTCTTTTGAGATATAAAAGAGAGAAGCAAGCGGAGAGATGGGGAGTGGGGGGTGGGCACCTCATACAACCAAAAAAGCAGCACCAGGAGCACCACATGTCCTTTGGACCCAAGGTCCCTGTACTGAGAAGCTCCTAGATTCAGGACAAGGACCTTCCTCCAGAGTCAACAGAGAGAGAAAGCCATCCCCTGGCGCTGACACCCTGAATTTGAACTTCTAGCCTACTAGACTGAGAGAATAAACTTCTGTTTGTCGAAGCCATCCACTTGTGGTATTTCTGTTGTAGCAGCACTAGATGACTAAGACAAGGCCACACACCTACTTAGTGGTGGAGCGAGGACACTCAGAGAAGACCTCCTTTATCTTCCAGGACATATACAACTTCAATGTAAGTAAGGATTTGCAAATGGGCTAATAAATAGATTGGGCTGCATTTCACAGCACCCCCATACCAGCAGGCATTACATGAATTCTAGACTTAATTCTCTTCTAGGTTTCAAATTCAGAGAAAGGGAGTGGAGGAACCAGCTGATGTATTAACTAAATTGAAATTAAACCCAAGATCATAAAGTTAACTGAACTGTAGCAATCATCAGCTCAGTCTTTAAAAGAACCACAAAAAGGCTCATTCTCAATACAATCATGCACATTCCTGGGAGCGAGGGGCTCTTCCCAAATGTACTAACTCAGCGGTTCCCAATCCTGGCTGTACATTAGCCTGACCTGAAAAGCTGTTTAAAAAAATACCAATGCTCGATCCCACCCCACAGAGATTCTGATTTAACTGGCTTGGGATGAGACTCCCACCAGGAATATTTAAAAAATACTGACCAGGTGATTCTGAAGTGCAGTCAGAGTTGAGACCACCGAACTAACTGGTCCTCCTGCCCTCCTGAGCCCTGCTCAAATCCACAGTCAGGACTAGGGTAAGGTAAGCAAAGCACCCACAGCACAAAATACTAAGAGGCAAGGTGGTGTGCTTGTAGCATTGATATCCACAGCACCCTGAGGGCGAGTACCTCCTTAAGGGTGAGGCACTTCAGATAAGGTCAGCACACACATGACCTTGCTGCCATACAATTCTGTAACAGCTAAAACACAGTCGTAACCAGCCCTTTGTGCACATCACTTGCCTCACCCAAGTCCCATACCTGCTCACATCCTCTGACCGAGCCATTAATGATCCCATCAAAAATACATCAAATCCCTACTATGTGCAAGGTCTTTCCTGATCTTCTCTATTCTCTAAAGAGACGCTTATTTTGAAACTGACACAACTGAATAACGTCTACCACATTAATTGACTACACCCCTGACGTAAGAGGCTGCTGTGATGTGGTGGAACATGCTGGCTCTGGAGTCAGAAGATGACTGGAAGAGGACTGATCTTTCACTATTAGCTTTTTGGCAGTTCCCCTAAGGACCTGACCTTAGGTTTGTTTATTTGTCTGTACTATGTGGGCAGCAAAAGCTACCTTTACGGGGTTGATGTGAGGATGAAATTAGGTAGCAAGTAAAAGGGCCTGAGATATAAGAAGTGTTCAATAAAAATCTATTAACCCTAAATCTCCAACATTTTACTAAATCAATCACCTTTCTCTGCCACCTTGAGATTGGAGTACTGCTGCTGCTTTGACTGTCTCCCATATTTTAATCTCCCACCCCATTTTAAGAAGGAGTCAAAGTCTTGGTTTCTGCAAGCACTCCCCTTACTTCCTCACCACCAGAGGCCTTTGAGATTTAAAAAAAAAAATCTTTAAAATTTGGGGTGACTGGTGGTGGCACAGTGGTTAAGTGCTCAGCTACTAACCAAAAGGTCAGCAGTTCAAATTCACCAGCTACTCCTTGGAAACCCTATGGGACACTTGCACTCTGTCCTATAAAGTCACTATGAGTCAAAATTGGCTCAACAGCAATGGGTTTTGGTACCAGAGAGGTTGGGTGGAAGGATCCCACTCTTAAATTACCAAGAATTCTTCTAAATCTTCCCATCTTAGGCCTGGATATCAGCTTGGGAAAATCAAAAGCCAAGAATTTGAGGTATTAGTTTCTTGTTCTAGATTAACAGCCCTCCTCTAAGTTTCCTCCAGTGGAGGGCAGAGATGTGTCCGGGCACTCGTGTCCCTGACACCTACCATGGTATTTGGCATACAGCAGACACATCATTTATTGAATATACGAAGAGAGAAAAAGACAGTAGAGGGGGAAAGCAAGACAATTCAAAGACAGAAAACCAAGAAAGGTGACAAGGGTGGTACACAAATGTTTGACAAGTCATTGTTCATATTCATTAACTGTCTGCAGTAGTCAGACCATGTGTCCCCAAAGATGTCCACGTGCTTTGAAGATGGGCGACAGGGCCATGAGCCAAAGACTGCAGGCTGCCTCTAGGTAGCTGGAAAAGACAAGGAAATGGATTCTCCCCTAGAGCTTCTAGAAATAGCTCTGCTGACACCCTGATTTTAGCCTGTAAGAATCCATCTCAGAATTCTGACCTCCAGAACTTTAAGATAATAAATCTGTATTGTTTTAAGCCACTAACTTGTGTTAATTTGTTAACAGCATCAATAGGAAACTAATACACTCTCTAAGGACAGAGGATGTGCCTTAGTCATCTCTGAATCCCCAGCACGCAGCCTGGAACTCTGTTGACTAAATATATCCTCATAAGCAACACTGAGGTGGCACCTTGGATGCCTGCCTCTCCTACCAGTCAGCAGGTTCAACTGATCAAACCTCTGCAACTTCCAAAAGCATTCCTTAGGAGTCCCTTGGTGACGCAAAGAGTTAAGCGTTGGACTACTAGCTGAAAGGCTGACATTCCGAAAGCACCAAGAGGTGCCTCCAAAGACAGGTCTGACAGTCTGCTTTTGAAAGGTCATAGCCTTGGAAACCCTATGGAGCTGTTCTACTCCGCACACATCTGGTCACCAGGACGGCAACTAATAACAACCAAGGGATTCTTTAAAACACTCACGCTGGAGTAGAAACCTGCTGCTTCTTTTCCCAATCTCATCGACAGTGTTTTCAGGAGAAGACACATGGGACTTAAAGTTACAAGATCTGGTTTGAAATCTGGTCACCCATTTATTAGCTTGGTGGCCATGAACATAGCGCTTACCTAAGCCTCAGTTTTCTCATCTCTAAAATAGGGACTAACTACTGCCCAACTCCCTCACTAGTTACTACAGGGGATCAATGAGACCATGTATGGAAAGACACTTTGTAAACTGCTAGATACTATACGATTATATTTATCCATTTATCTTCTAACACAGTATGACTGGTTCCTAGAGCTACAAGCAGGCACCCATAAGACTGAATAAGAGAAAGGGTTCATAGTGCATTCAAGAGAAATGAAGAATGCTTTCATTTCACCTGCCTTCATACAGTCTCTGAGACAAAGTAGAGGATACTGTTCTAATTGTAGGTGCCAAAAAACCACAGGCAAGCTTACTTCTTGGGGGTCTAAAGGAATATCTGACTTGGTATCTATAAAGTACTCTGAGGTGATATTCCTGAGTGAAAGATATTATTCAGTGTAACTAGCATGTAATTAGTCAGCACCAACTCTGCTCAGGCGTCATGCCAGACTCTTCACACACATATCTGAACCTTCAAAAGCTAACAATCCCTTCAAAGTAGCTGTCATAGTCCAGAAGGACCTTCACTATGTACAACAAGGTGGGAGGGATGACCAGCCACATTTAAACCTATACTTGATACCAATATTTAGCTTCAAAAAGGGTGCAACCACCCCAGCTCCAGTTTAGTTTTCCTCAAACTCCATTTCCCTTACTTATTTCCCAGGCCAGCTTGACTTGGACTCAGTATAATGCATCACAGAGGGGTAAAAGCCCTAATGAGCAAATCTCATGAAAAATTCAGCTAGTCTTCTGGAGAAAAACAGCTGGAGCTGGCCTTAGGAATTCCACTAATTCCCCCTACCACACAGCCCAAAAATAGCCAAAGAGCATCTCTAGCTAGTGATGACCTTTCCTTTAAAGGAAATAATATGCAAAAAAGGCATGCTAGGATCATTAGCCCAAACCTTGCATTCCCCATGATAAATCCTTGGCCAAATGTTCCTATGAGAATCTGCCTTCACAAGGTCAACAATGAGATTTCACTGTAAAGGTTCCCTACTTCTCTCCTCCCCACCCCACTCACCAGACACCACTGGGTCTGTATAAAGACATAAACTATCAGCTACTAACTACATGTGTGGCCATGAGTAAGTCAATTCCCTTCCCTTGGCCTCAGTTTCCACATCTGTAAAACAAAGTGCTGGGCTCTGACCTTTAAGGTCTTCTCTTGGTATAAGACTCCCTGGGAGTTACATTCAATGGCTCCTCATTGCCTTCAGAACAAAATTCAAATCCCTTGATGTTACAAGGCCCTTCCAGATCTGCCTCCCCTGCCACTCCATTTCCCCCATGCCATACCTTGGAGATGTTTAAATTTACTTCTCACACCTCTGTGCCTTTGGAACATGCTGTTCTCTTGGCCTGTAATGCCCTTCCTCAGCTTCTTAAACTCCTAGTTGTCTTTCAAGACTCAGTCCAAGTGTCACCACCTCTGGAAAGACGAGCCTAGCCCCTTCCCCACAAGTTGAGTTACAGTCTTCCCCTCTGTGGTCTCACAGGACTCACTGCATTGTATGGCAATTGTCTGTTTACTTATCTGTCTCCCTTATGAGCTTGAGTGCTTTAGAAGTTAGAGATACCAAGTCCATCTCCTCTGTGTTCTCAGTACCTGGCCCCATGCCTGCCACTCAGTGTTTAGAGATGCTGTACCAAATTTCACCAAAGTGCCACATGCATTTTATAATGTTATTCCAAAAGACCAGGAATTTATGTTTTGTTTGTTGTTTAAAAAGAAATGTTTTCTCTATTCAAAAAATGAAAAAGTAAACTATCCCCAAGCCTTTGCCTTATTAGGAAAAATATATATATATAGCTGTTGAGAATTATGATATAGTCTTTGGAGAGTTGAACGATATACATTACATTTGTCCCTGAGAAACCTCTCTTTAAACCAACTGAACCACAGTTTTTAAGTAGATTCAAATTTGGAGATGACGTTCAACTTGGTGGTTTTTCCTTTTTCCAAGAGAAAAAAAATCTCCAAAAGGGATAAATTATACCCTAAGCTTTCTAAAAATTCTCAGCTAAGCCCTGAAAAATCAGATAAAAAATAGAAAGAATGTGAGCGTGTATAGAAAACAAAATGTCTTATTTATCTAGTATTGCTGTAACAGAAATACCACAAGTGGATGGCTTTAACAAAGATAAGTTTATTCTCTCACAGTCTAGTAGGCTAGAAGTCTGAATTCAGAGTGCGGGCTACAGGGGAAGGCTTTGTCTCTCAGTCAGCTCTGGAGGTCTTCCCTTGGTCTGGGAACATCTCAGTGCAGGAACCCCAGGTCCAAAGGATGTGCTCTGCTCCCAGTGCTGCTTTCTTGGTGGTATGAGGTCCCCATGTCCCTCTAGTTGCTTCTGTCTTTTATATCTCAAAAGAGACCGGCTTAAGACACTATCTAATCTTGTAGATCTCATCAATATAGCTGCCACTAATCCATCTCATTACATTATAGTGACAGTATTTACAGTACGGAGGAAATCACATCATATGACAAAATGGTAGACAATCATACAATACTGGGAATCATGACCTAGCCAAGTTGACAGATATTTTGGGGGGACACAATTCAATCCATGACAACTACTACTAACATTAACAAGTATGTGCATGTATAACAGAAGATAAAAAAAAAAAAAAAACAGCTTAATGCAATGGGAAGGCAGGACGTGATCTTATGGATGGAAGAGTTGGGGAAGAAACTGACATTTTCTCTTCCTTCAATACCTTTTCCTATCTTTACACACATCATCTCTGCGCCATAAGGCAAGCCAGCAAAGTAGGCAGCATCAGCTGCATTTTTACAAGCGATGAAACTGAAGTTCATGAGAGGTCAGGGGACTAACCTAAACTCATATTGCTTCTAAGTAACAGAGTCAGGATTTGAACTCAGGTCTGACTAGTCCAAAGTTATATCCAACACACCAGAAAGGGCAGTGGTAAAGGTAGAGGAAAGGGCCAGGGTGGAGCAAGTCCCCTGTGAAGGAACCCAAAGATGCAAAGAGGAGCTGGGGTTTCCCTCAAGTATCTGCCACCCAAAGTGAGTTTTACAGTATAGAACGATGCTAAACTTGATGTTTAATGCAAGCAGTTACAAAGAGATCTTTATCCTTTATGTGATCCCAATTACTAGCATACATAAATGGACTCCAGAAGCATGGTGAACAAGCAGGCAGGATGATGTTGTGGCATCAGCAAATCTATTTTTCCTAAACCTTCGTGAATACCAAAAATCGTTGTGCTAATCTGGGGGAAAGCTTTGTAGTATTAGTCAATCCTTAAAACACCCCCCAAAGGCAGGCAAAAATGATCATCGGCACTTCATTACTCAGAGTCGGCCTGTGCCTGACCGGAGCATTTGTCAGAAGATCTGATTCTGGACCATATTCTGCCCCTACAAATGAAATCCTCAGTTTCACTGACCCCTCTGGGTGATCTCACCTGTAAAATGAGGCATTTGGGTTCTGATCACTCATGTACCTTGTATCTTTTAATTATATAACTTTTTTTCCTCGTGGGCATAAATTCAAATGACAGAATAAATGCCAATACCACCACCAAGCTAGCTGAGGGAGAAAGAGAGAAGCAGATTATTGCAGGGGAAAAAAAAAAAACAGGCCTTTTTAGAAACTGAGTAATTTCCATAAGATATGGACAGTTATATTGAAGGAGAGAATGATAATTAGGAAAACAGGGTATACTAAACTGACAAGTCTTCCCTCCCTTCTTTCCCTCCCTCCCTCTTTCCTTTCTCTCTTACAGAGAGTGTCCCCTGTTTGGGACTAGACTAAGCACTAGAGATATAACTATTAAGTAGTGTTACCTGGCTCCTGTTGTCAAGGAGACTTTTGCCAACAGCAATACTAACAGCTCCCATTTGGACAATGTTGTGAGTTTTCTTGAGCACATACACTCTCCTTGGGAGGTAGAGAGGACAGGCATGAATAAGTATCACCATCTCTCCAAAAAAACCCAACCAGTTGCCATTAAGTCGATTCTGACTCATGGTGACCCTGTGTGTGTCAGCGTAGAACTGTGCTCCATAGGGTTTTCAGTGGCTGTGATCTTTCGGAAGTAGATCGCTGGGGCTTTCTTCTGAAGCACCCCTGGGCAGATTCGAACTGACAACCTTTTTGTTAGTAGCCATGCACTTAACAATCTGCACTACCCAGGGATTCCAAGTATCATCATAACATGTGAAAACTTAGGTTTATAAAGGTCAAGTGGCTTGTCCAAAGTCACACCGCTGTTGAGCGTCAGAGCTGGGAAGAAAACACATTTGCAAAGAAGGAAAAGGACTAAAGACAATGAAGTATACTTAAGTGTCTACTGTGTAGTAATTAGTGGGGAAGTGAAGAGATCAGGGCAAGAACTGGGAAAAAGTAAGATCAGAGTTAAGCTTTGAAAAATGGAGTAAGACTTAGACATATCACATGCCATAATCATTGAAGTCAATGCAGAAGACAGCACAGTGCTGCTTTAGAGAAGGTGGAGTTCAGAAAAACAAAAGGATGTCCATATTTATATACACACAAAAGTACAATGTCTTTCATTTAAAGAGTAGACATTCTTTAGATGCCATCAGTAATCAGCACGTGTGTGCTCTGAGTTTTTTTTTCCCCAGGAACTGAAATGGGTGACCTGGGCCATACTTTCCCCTTGGCACACACAGTGGGTGTCAAGGAGAGGGCTTGCCTGGGGCTAGGGGTGTATGATTGGTACCACTGAGACAGACAGTTCATAGAAGGTGAAAACTCCTGACCTTGACACCCCTGACATGATATTGTAACTACCTAAGCTCACTGGTCTCTCTGGGGTGTGACTAATCATGGGCCTCTACAGCACGCCTGCCTTCCCAGACTGCACTCATTGCTACCAAGACTCAAGGATGTAATTAATGAGCAACCTAGACCTGCTCCTGAAGTAGGAAGGGAGAGGAGGGGAATGCTGGGAAAGATTTCAAGGTGATGAGAGAGAATCAAAATTACAAAGGGGCTAAATAAAACAATCCCAGGCTCTGTATACCAGACAGAATGGGATTTAAGCCAAAATAAACCAGAAACGGTAGGCTGTGGAATCAGGCTAGAGGTCCCTGAGAGGGAAGATCTCAGACAAAAAAAAAAAAAAAGAGAAAGAGATTCAAGTTAACCACAGACTTGTATTTGGTAGGGAATTTAAGTGACAGGAATCCTAAAGTTTTTTCACAGAATTGTAAGCCTTACTTGTGAGATTTGAGTTAACTTCCCATAATTCTGATTCCAAATTTATTTAATCAGGTAACACTTCAATATCTATTTCATCAAGGTTCTGAGATAAAATTCACAGGTACCATTCATATAATATAGGACATGACAAGATTAACAATTCTCCCTCACCCTGGCAGGCAGTGGGAATAGGGTGGAGTCAGGGACTCTTTTATGGTGTTACCCCAGAAGTGGTTTTTGAGTTTGGACTTTAAGCTGGCTGAAAGTGACTCTTTCCACCAAAGGGAGTTTACACCTTTTCTTCCATCACGTCAGTACTCTTCACTAATGGCAAAGCAAATGCAATGACTAAAGAGAAATAGTGCAAGACCAACGAGTTCTTCATTGCAAATACCTTCTTTCACCAACAAAAACGGCGACTATACACATGGACCTCACCAGATGGAACACACAGAAATCAAACTGACTACATTTGTGGAAAGAGACGATGGAAAAGCTCAATATCATCAGTCAGAGTAAGGCCAGGGGCCGACTGTAGGACAGACCATCAATTGCTCATATGCAAGTTCAAGCTGAAACTGAAGAAAATCAGAGCAAGTCCACAAGAGCCAAAATATGACCTTGAGTATATCCCACCTGAATTGAGAGACCATTTCAAGAATAGATTTGACACATTGAACACTAGTGACCAAAGACCAGACGAGTTGTGGAATGACATCAAGGACATCATCCATGAAGAAAGCAAGAGGTCACTGAAAAGACAGGAAAGAAAGAAAAGACCAAGATGGACGTCAGAGGAGACTCTGAAACTTGCTCTCGAACGTCGAGCAGCTAAAGCAAAAGAAAGAATTGATGAAGTAAAAGAACTGAACAGAAGACTTCAAAGGGTGGCTCGAGAAGACGAAGTAAAGTATTACAATGACATGTGCAAAGAGCTGGAGATGGAAACCCAAAAGGGAAGAACACACTCGGCGTTTCTCAAGCTGAAAGAACTGAAGAAAAAATTCAAGCCTCGAGTTGCAATAGTGAAGGATCCTATGGGGAAAATATTAAACGACGCAGGAAGCATCAAAAGAAGATGGAAGGAATACACACAGTCATTATACCAAAAAGAATTAGTCTATGTTCAACCGTTTCAAGAGGTGGCATATGATCAAGAACCAATGGTACTAAAGGAAGAAGTCCAAGCTGCTCTGAAGGCACTGGCAAAAAACAAGACTCCAGAAATTGATGGAATATCAATTGAGATGTTTCAACAAACAGAAGTGGCACTGGAGGTGCTCACTCGTCTATACCAAGAAATATGGAAGACAGCTTCCTGGCCAACTGACTGGAAGAGATCCATATTTATGCCTATTCCCAAGAAAGGTGATCCAACCAAATGTGGAAATTATAGAAAAATATCATTAATATCACACGCAAGCAAAATTTTGCTGAAGATCATTCAAAAACGGCTGCAGCAGTATATCGACTGGGAACTGCCAGAAATTTAGGCCAGTTTCAGAGGAGGACATGGAACCAGGGATATCGCTGCTGGTGTCAGATGGATCCTGACTGAAAGCAAAGAATACCAGAAGGATGTTTACCTGTGTTTTATTGACTATGCAAAGGCATTTGACTGTGTGGATCATAACAAATTATGGATAACAGTGAGAGGAATGGGAATTCCAGAACACTTAATTGTGCTCACGAGGAACCTTTACATAGATCAAGAGGCAGTTGTTCTGACAGAACAAGGGGATACTGTTTGGTTTAAAGTCAGAAAAGATGTGCATCAGGGTTGTATTCTTTCACCATACCTATTGAATCTGTATGCTGAGCAAATAATACAAGAAGCTGGACTATATGAAGAAGAACGAGGCATCAAGATTGAAGGAAGACTCATTAACAACCTGCATTAGGCAGATGACACAACCTTGCTTGTTGAAAGTGAAGAGGACTTGAAGCACTTACTAAGGAAGATCAAAGACCACAGCCTTCAGTATGGATTACACCTCAACATAAAGAAAACAAAAATCATCACAACTGGACCAATGAGCAACATCACGATAAACGGAGAAAAGACTGAAGTTGTCAATGATTTCATTTTACTTGGATCCACGATCAACAGCCATGGAAGCAGCAATCAAGGAGATTCATTGCATTACGTAAATCTGCCACAAAGGACCTCTTTAAAGCGTTGAAGAGCAAAGGTGTCACCTTGAATACTAAGGTGCGCCTGACCCAAGCCATGGTATTTTCAATTGCATCATATGCATGTGAAAGCTGGACAATGAATAAGGAAGATCGAAGAAGAATTGACGCCTCTGAATTGTGGTGTTGGCAAAGAATATTGAATATACCATGGACTGCCAAAAGAACGAACAAATCTGTCTTGGAAGAAGTACAACCAGAACGCTCCTTAGAGGCAAGGATGGCAAGACTGCGTCTTGCATACTTTGGACATGTTGTCAGGAGGGATCAGTCCCTGGAGAAGGACATCATGCTTGGCAGAGTACAGGGTCAGTGGAAAAGAGGAAGACCCTCAACGAGGTGGATTGGCACAGTGGCTGCGACAATGAGGTCAAGCATAACAACGACTGTAAGGATGGCTCAGGACTGGGCAGTGTTTTGTTCTGTTGTGCATAGGGTCACTATGAGTCGGAACCAACTCGATGGCACCTAACAACAACAACAAAGAGAATCAGAGCTCCCAAATTAGAAAGCAGAACCAGTATAAGCATCTTTCCAGGCTTTCTGACATCTTGAGGAACTGATGAGAAGGCAGCAAAGCCTTCCACAGACATCCACCAACGGAAGACTTGTCCTTGAGCCAAGCGCTAAATAATGATTAAGCTTAGAGAAGAGGAACAGGGGACACACACACACCACCACCATATTTCTTAGTCATTCACAACTGATTTTTGGTCAAGTTTATGAAATCCTGAGAACTCTTCAACCTACTGTTAAACACAGAAAGCTGGGCTGGGTAGTTGCTAAGTGGCCATAAAACCAGGATTCGGTAACCAGGCAGCGGGTAAAACCAGGCATCCCTCTCCCATAGAATGATGTCTTAACAAGGTTTATTTCAGTTCGGATGTAGCCGTTTATTGGTGGGTGTTGGGATTACACGCATAGTTATTGCTGACTGTTGTGTCTATGAAGAGTCACCACACTGAAACATGTACATACGCGATCTCACTGAAGCCTCAGACCAAGACTATATAAGGAAAGCATCACAAGCATTTCCATTTTACAGAAGAGAAACTGGGCTACAAGAAGTGAAGAAACTTCATCCTTGTCTGTCCTCTTAAATAATATGCCATATACAGACATTTGTATATGTGTATAAACCAAAAACCCAAACCCATTGCTGTCAAGTGGATTTTGACTCATAGTAATCCTATAGAAGAGAGTAGAGCTGCTCCATAGGGTTTCCAAGGCTGTAAATTTTTATGGAAGCAGACTGCCACATCTTTCTCCCATGCAGTGGCTGGTAGGTTCAAACCACCGACCTTCTTTGTTAGCCGCCAAGTGCCTAACCACTGTGCTACCATGGCTCCTGTATATGTGCACATATTTCTACAAACTAACATCATGGAATTTAAGTTTTCATTTCAAACACTACAAACATGTGTTGGGCTAATACTCATAAAATCTCCCTTTTTTTTCCCCCAGCAGAGGTAATCTTAAAAAAAAGGTCAAGCTATGATGGAATATTGAAAATACTTAGGTAAAACAATCTCATCCATAAATTCTATTTCAGAGGAAGAAGATAAACACTCGCTTTATAAATTTTTAATCAACCAAAGTCAATCAATACCTCCTAAGGGCATGCTGTTTGAGGCTCATTAGGTGCATCACACTGCAGAGAGGGGCGGTGACTGCAGAAAGCTGTGTGTATAGGAGAAAAAAATAATGTCCTGGAAATTAAGCAAGTTCAATTTTACTCCCAGCTTAATCACTCCCTACTTATGTGAAGTTGAGCAAGTCACTTACCCTCCTGGGGCTTGGTTTCTCACTTACAAAATGAGGGTACTATAAAAAAATGATCCTCTCACTGAGCCCTTCCACAATAAAATGCTCTGACTCTAGCTGGTGAGAAGTCAAAATTCAGGCCACAGCAGAGTTTGACTACAATGCTCCCTCAGCCCCATCATTCAGAAATATGCCTCTCATTTCTTCTCAAAGCCCAGAGTAACACCATCCCAAAGTTTGCAGGAACAAGTTAATACAGCCATTCCTTAGCAGTGCTCAGGCTCTTCTAAAGAGTAGGATATTTTACAACCAAATTAAACATCCATTGTTCTTGATGTTGTTGTTGTTAGTTGCTGTCCAGTCAGCTCCAACTCATGGCAACCTTATGTATAAGAGGAGGAAACGCTGTCCGGTGCTGTGCAATCACCATGATTACTGGTATATTTTAGTCCATCATTGCGGCTATTATTATAATCAAGCACTGTTGTTAATAATAACCATTAGTTAATAACCAATAAGTACTTACATAAAAAAAAAAAAAAAACTTACATAGCACTTACTATATGCCAAGGGCTGTTCTGACCACTTCACATATATTAACTCATTAATTCTCACAACAACATGATGAGGTAAGCATTTTACAGATAAGGAAACTGGCTAAGAGGCAACTAGTTAGTGACAGTGCAGGACTATACCCAGGCCATCCAGCTCCAGCATCCACACCATTGACCTCCACACTGTGCCTCTTGGACAGAAGAGTCACAGCATGCAAAGCCACTCTCTAGATGGCCTGGGTCCTACCTTCATAAATCTTTGGATCTTCTTGTCCTTCTTTCTCTCTGCCCCCTGTGGACTATCTGGCTTGGTTCATTTTCTAGCCTCTGGTTCAGGTTCTATCCACAGCTTACATAAGAATGGGCTTCTCCAACAGTCCAAGGAGAGAAGGTCCCAGAAGGCCTCCAGCCACCTGATAGGCATGACTCAGCCACAGTAACCATGTACCATATACCATGTGCCCCACACTCCACATTAACTACGTGGTATGACCCAAGACAATGTCCTAAAACCAACCTTTATACCAAAACCCATTGCCATTGAGTCAATTCCAACTCATGATGGCCTTATAGGACAACGTAGAACTGCCCCATAGGGTTTCCAAGGAGCAGCTGGTGGGTTCGAACTGCCTATCTTTTGGTTAGCAGCTGAGCTCTTAACCACTGTACCGCCAGGGTTCCAACCTTTATATCTGCTGTCATCGAGTCGATTCCAACTCGTAGTGACCCTATACGACAGAGAAGAACTGCTCCATAGGGTTTCCAGGAAAGATGGTCTCTAAATTCAGGCGGGATATACTCAAGGTCGTACTTTGGCTCTCATCCACTTGTTCTAATTTTCTTCAGTTTCAACTTGAATTTAAATATGAGTAATTGATGGTCTGTTCCACAGTTGGCACCTGGCCTTGTTCTGACTGATTATATTGAGCTGTTCCATCGTCTCTTCCCACAGATGTAGTCGATGTGATTCCCGTGTATTCTATCTGGCAAGGTCCACGTGTATAAAAAAAATAGTCACCACTTATGTTGGTGAAAAAAGGTATTTGCAGTGAAGAAGTCGTTGGTTTACAAAATTTTATCATGCAGTCTCTGGCGTTGTTTCTAACACCAAGGTAGTATTTTCCAACTGCCAAGCCTTCTTTGTTTCCAACTTTCACATTCCAATCTCCAGTAATTATCACTGCATCCTCAGTGCATGTATAATCAATTTCAGACTGCAGAAGTTGGTAAAAATCTTCAGTTTCTTCATCTTTGGTCTCAGTGATTGGTACATAAATTTGGATAACAGTCATATTAACTGGTCTTCCTTGTAGGCATATGGATATTACCCTATCTCTAACAGCGTTGTACTTCAGGATAGATCTTGAAATGTTCTTTTTGATGATGAATGCAACACACATTCCTCTTCAACTTGTTGTTCCCAGCATACTAGACCATATGATTGTCTGATTCAAAATGGCCCCTACCAGTCCATTTCAGCTCACTAATGCCTAGGCTATCGATGTTTATGCATTCCATTTCATTTATGACAACTTCCAATTTTCCTAGATTCATATTTTGTACGTTCCATGTCCTGATTATCAGTGAATGTTTGCAGCTGTTTCTTCTCATTTTGAGTCGTGCCACATCAGCAAATGAAGGTCCCGAAAGCTTGATTCCACCCACTTCTTTAAGCTTGACTCAACTTTGAGGAGGCTGCTCTTCCCCAGACGTCTTTTGAGTGCCTTCCAACATAAGTGGCTCATCTTCCAGCACTATATCAAACAATGTTCTGCTGCTATTCATAAAGTTTTCACTGCCTAAATCTTTTCAGAAGCAGACTGCTGGGTCCTTCCTTCTAGTCTGCCTTAATCTGAAAGCTCAACTGAAACTTCTCCGCCATGGGTGACCCTGCCAGTATCTGAATACACAGCTTCCAGCATCACAGCAACACACAAGCTCCCACAGTATGACAAACTGACAGAATTTAGAGACCAACTCAAGAACAGATTTGACTCACTGAACACTACTGACCAAAGGTCAGACGAGTTGTGGAATGACATCAAAGACATCACACATGAAGAAAGCAAGAGGTCGTTAAAAAGACAGGAAAGAAAGAAAAGACCAAAATCGATGTCAGAAGAGGCTTTGAAACTTGCTCTTGAACGTCGAGTAGCTAAAGTAAAAGGAAGAAATGATGAAGTAAAAGAGCCGAACAGAAGAGTTCAAAGGGCGGCTCAAGAAGACAAAGTAAAGCATTGTGACATGTGCAAAGACCGGGAGATGGAAAACCAAAAGGGAAGAACACGCTCTGCATTCCTCAGGCTGAAAGAACTTAAGAAAAATTCCTGCTCTGAGTTGCAATATTGAAGAATTCTATGGGGAAAATATTAAATGATGCAGGAAACATCCAAAGAAGATGGAAGAAATACACAGAGTCACTATACCAAAAAGAATTGGTTGAAGTTCAACCATTTCAGGACGTACCATATGAGGAGGAACCAACAGTGCTGAAGAAGTCCAAACTGCACTGAAGGCATTAGCAAAAAACAAGGCTCCAGGAATTGACAGAATACTAACTGAGGTGTTTCAACAAATGGATGCAGCACTGGATGTACTCACTATGCCAAAAAATTTGGAAGACAGCTACCTGGCCAGCCGACTGGAAGGGAGCCATATTTATGCCTATTCCCAAGAAAGGTGATCCAATCAAATGTGGAAATTATAGAACAATATCATTAATATCACATGCAAGTAAAATTTTGCTGAAGATCATTCAAAAGTGGCTGCACCAGTATATCAACAGGGAATTGCCAGAACTTCAAGCCGATTCAGAAGAGGACACAGAACCAGGGATATCATTGCTGATGTCAGATGGATCCTGGCTGAAAGCAGAGAATGCCAGAAAGATGTTTACCTGTGTTTTATTGCCTATGCAAAGGCATTCAACTGTGTGGGTCATAACAAATTACGGATAACATTGTGGAGAACGGGAATTCCAGGACACTTAATTGTGCTCATGAGAAACCTGTACACAGATCGAGGCAATCGTTCAAAGAGAACAAGGAGATACTGCATGGTTGAAAGTCAGGAAAGGCGTGCATCAGGGTTGTATCATTTCACCATACCTACTGAATCTGTACGCTAAGCAAATAATCTGAGAAACTGGACTATACGAAGAAGAACGGGGCATCAGGATTGGAGGAAAACTCATTAACAATCTGCATTATGCAGATGACAGAACCTTGCTTGCTGAAAGTGAAGAGGACTTGAAGCACTTACTAATGAAGATCAAAGACCACAGCTTTCAGTGTGGATTACACCTCAACATAAAGAAAACAAAAATCCTCACAACTGGGCCAATAAGCATCGTGATAAACAGAGAGAAGATTGAAGTTGTCAAGGATTTCATTTTACTTGGATCCACAATTGATACCCATGGAAACAGCAGTCAAGAAATCAAAAGATGCATTGCATTGGGTAAACCTGCTGCAAAAGGCCTTTTTAAAGTGTTGAAAATCAAAGGTGTCACCTGGAGGACTCAGGTGTGCCTGATCCAAGCCATGGTGTTTTCAATTGCCTCCTATGCACGTGAAAGCTGGACAATGAATAAGGAAGACTGAAGAAGAATTGACACCTTTGAATTATGGTGTTGGAGAAGAATGTTGAATATACCACGGACTGCCAAAAGAACGAACAAATCTGTCTTGAAGAAGTACAACTGGAATGCTCCTAAGCAAGGATGGCAAGACTATGTCTCGCATACTTTGAACGTTATGAGGAGGGATTAGTCCCTGGAGAAGGACATTGTGCTTGGTAAAGTAGAGGGTCAGGGAAAAGGAGGAAGCCTGTCAATGAGACGGACTGACACAGTGGCTGCAACAATGGGCTTAAGCATAACAACGATTGCAGGGATGGCACCAGACAAGGCAGTATTTCGTTCTGTTGTATATAGGGTCGCTATTAGTCAGAACCAATTTGATGGCACCTAACAACAACAACATAGGGTTTCCAAGGAGCAGCTGCTGGATTCAAACTGCTGACCTCCTCGTTAGCAGCCTGAGCTCTTTATGACTATGCCACCAGGGCTCCAAACCTTTATACAATGAGATGGTTAAGATGTGTATCAACTTGGCTGGGCCATGATTCTCAGTGTTTTGGCAGTTGTATAATGTTGTGATCACTTCCCTATGATGGGATCTGCTGTGAGTAGCCATCAATTGAAAAGAGTTTCCTTGAGTGTGTGGCCTGAATGAGATATAAGTGAATTTTCTGGCAAGGCTCACGGGCTTTTTGCTTGCGCTGGATCCTGCAGCTGCCTCCTGTTCGTCTGACCTCTGGTTCTTTGGACTTGAGCTAGCAGCTTACCTGCAGTCTTGCCTGCCGATCTTGGGATTCATTGATCTGCACAGCCTGTGGGCAAGAGCCCTGCTTTCTGACCAGCCGATCTTGAGTGTGCCAGCCCCTGTGGCTATGTGAATCAGAAGCCTCTATCCTGACCCACAGACCTGGGGACATTTCAGCCTCTACAACTGCATGAGCCATTTCCTTGACATAAATCTCTCTCTATGTATAGGGTCGCTATGAGTTGGAATCGACTTAATGGCACTGGATTTGGTTTTTTGGTTTGGTTATATATATGTATTTATATGCTTTATTGGTTTTGCTTCTCTAGAGAGCCCAGGCTAAGACATACAGTAACTAAAAATTCATCTTTCTTAGACCCAGGGAGAAATCTCACCCTTGCCAAGAGGCCCGGTCAAGAGGGGAAAGAAAAAGTTCTGCAGGAAAAGCATTCAATGAACTCTGATAGATTGAGACTGTACTTTCCACAGTAATGGCAGAGATGGTGCAACACAATGGTCTGAAAACCTGTCTTGAGCTTTAAGAGCTGCTTCACCACTAAACACCTCTTAAATCCTTTCTGCCATATTCTCCCCTTAGGAAAGCCAAAAATCACCAAAAAGAAAAAAGAGACTGAGTGTGGTGAACTTCATGAACGTGTTGCAAAAAGGAATAAGTAAATTAACAGAGGGTGAAGAAAAAATCTTATATAAAAAATTATATTTTCTGCCCCCTTTTTTTTTTCCTTCATCCTAGATGTGAGAGAAGAAAAATAAAATGCAAGACAACACCAAGGAGATAAGGGAGAATTAGTCAGCCTGCAATGCTTTTTCACTTCAAATTCTGAGTCCATAATTATATTATTTCCTAAAATAATTTCTTTTCAAATGCTGCTACTATCTAGATTGAGATGCAAGGGAAATAAATGATAACATCATGGGTTTAACTTTTATTACATGTTCATTTTATTAAATTTACACACATCAGAGGCAGAGAAAATTGCATACACTATGAAAAAAGAATTGTAAAAAAAAATATCATCTGGAATCTAGTTTTCAATTTCTTTCTACAATTCTACACAGCTAGTAAGAAAAAGGAGCCCTGGTGGCACAGTGGTTAAGAGCTCAAGATGCTAATAGAAAAGTTGGCAGTTTGAATCCACAAGCTGCTCCTTGGGAACACTATGGGGCAGTTCTACTCTGTCCTGTAGGGTCGTTGTAAGTTGGAATCGACTTGATGGCAGTGGGTTTTTGTTTCTTTTTTTTTTTTTAAGGGTAAGGAAAACAGATGTTTCTATCATCTGGATTTATAAACTAGTGTGTGTCAGTCCTGGGAATCACTACTCACACTACAGCCTGCAGCTGCCTGTAGCTACACATCAGCATTTGCATGTTTTTAACGCAATCTCTTCTTATTTGGATTTTACTTATCATTTGAACCAATCAGAAGAGGCTTCAAGGTAGGGAGGGAAGAAGTGGGAGGTGAGAAAAGGGCAATTTAAGCCAAGAGAAAACCCACACCACACATTGAAATCACAACCATGTATGGTCCCTGCTGAAGTAAAAAAGCCTTGAGTGTCCCTAAAAGCTGGAAGGCAAAACACCAATGAAGTCTACTCTGTGGAATTCAGTCTCACCTGAGCATAGAGGTTTTTGTAACTCTAAACAAAACTAAAATGAAAAGACATTAATTAAATACCAGAGTGGATAGGACAGAATTTCAATATAGGCTCAAGCAATAACACTACTTGTTTGAGGGCAGCTGGAAACAAAGGAAAAGTGTGATTTTACCCTTTCCCTAACCATTATCTGGCCAAATGTCTAATATCTTCCTAGGAGTAAAAATCCTTATATACTAGTTTTGTAAAAAGAAAAGCAGATCTTTTAATAATTTCTGCATAAATTTCTTCACTTCCTCTGTTTCCTAAATAATTCAAAAGACTAAGTTTTAAAAACTTAATGAGAATTTTAATCATCAAAAAATTCTTAGGAAGTCTGGATTGGTCCGAGAGAGCTAAAGAGAATAAAATCCCCAGTTTCAATTCTTGTGTCCATCAGACTCCACAGGAGCTTAAATGAGGCCCATAGCCTGGCCTTCACATTTGTTCTTCTCCAAAGAAGCTTTATACAGAGAGCGGTAGGTCACCGGAAGGCCAAGAAATCTCTCCTCTGCTACCACCGGCATCACCAACTTGAAAGAGACTATGTGTGTGTGTGTGGTTAACACATAAAACATTTCCTAACCACCTACATAAACCCCTCCTATCTCTAAAGTCTCAGTGTACCAATTGGTTTTGTGTGTGTGTGTGTATTTAAATCACACAATTTAAATCCTGCTCCTACATTAAGGACAAGTATTTCAGAACTTTTATCTCCTTATCTAGGATAAAAGCTCCTAAGACAGGGCCCATGTCTTGTATTTGTTTATGTCCCCTCAGTGTCTAGCACAATGCTGAACCTAGAGTGGGACTGAATAAAAATGTTGTTAATAAATGAATGAGCAAATAAATGAATGAATGTATATATGGAGTCCCTGGGTAGTGTAAATGGTTAAGTACTGGACAATTAACCAAAAATTCAAACCAACTCAGAGGCATCTCAGAACTGATGACCTGCTTCCAAAGGGCGTTAAAAAAAAAAAAAAAAAAGCCAAACCCATTGTTGTTGAGTCGATTCTGACTCACAGCTACCCTACAGGATGAAGTAGAACAGCCCCATAGGGTTTACAAGGAGCATCTGGTGGATTCAACCTTTTGGTTAGCAGCCGAATGCTACCAGGACTCCAAAGGTCATAGCCTTGAAAATCCTATGGTACAGTTCTACTCTGCACACATAGAGTCACCATGAATTGGAATCGACTTGATGGCAACTAACAACAACAGTAGTAGAACTGGATAAACTAGATGGTCACAATCTTTTTGCTCTACTTCCTCAACTTCAAAAGGTCAGGAATAGCTGTGCCCATTTGCCTCACAGGCTTGCTGCAAGGTTAAAGATCATCTCTACCAGAGCCTGCTGTAGTAGCAAGAACATACTTAGCTTTAGTCAGAGAACTGCAGTAATTATTTGCTGTGTGATCTTGTGCCAATTAATTTCTCTGAGCCTCAGTTTTCCAATTTGTAAAATGAGGGGTAATACTTACTTTTGAGAAATTGCTGTGTGGTATACTTTTTTTTTATACATAAAAGGCCTAGGTTACTGCCAACTTCAGGGATGTTAAGTAAATGTTTCCATCTTTCCATAGATATTTCCAGGCACCAACGCTTACTTGAGTTTTAAATGGTAGGCAATTCTTAATAAGTTGCTGTTTTTTCAATAAATATTGTTTTATTCACATAGCACTTTCCTCTAAAGATCAATTTTTCCTGCACTAACAATGGCAAAAGTAATGTGGACAGAGTAAACGGAGGTAGAGGATGGTATAGATGCCGAGAGGCAAGTTCAAGTGGAAGATAATAACGGAATTTATAGGTAGCTGCTAGAACAGTGTACGGCAAGTTCTAAATCACTTTAGAAGAAGGCTTGTCTTGGGCTTGCTCTCTTCCTCCATAGTTTCATGCAGTGGTTCTGTCCAACAGCAATATAGACAATATAGACAGTGGCAGAAGATGGCTGAAAAGCCTGCTGGTGCCTAAGCATGGTGAGCTTGTGGTACTGAAGGTAAGGAGGGAGAGCCTCTGTTTATTTTCCCTGCTAGGGAAGCTATTTGTTTTCAGGGTAAGTCTACTGATTCCTTCTCAGGTCTGGGAGTGCCTCAGTTCATTCTTACCCAAGGGTGGTGACATTTCCCCTAAGCACACAGCTGTCTGAGAACATATTTGCTCTTGATGTGTCACTGGATCATGAGGAGTTTCCTGAAAAATACTTTACACATGGGTGTCTCCAAGCCCAGGCAGTGGAGTTATTTGCTGACCTATAAGATAGGGATGGACAAATACTGGGTATGGTTCTAGGGTTCAGGTTTTAAAAGAATATATGAACTCAGTCAATTGGTCAGTCAACAGCATTTTGAGGCCTGGCTATACGCCCTGGCCTCTGCTAAGAACTAAGGAAAAATCACCCATGACTGTGACAGATAAGGTCCCCTCTCTTCGTGAACCTTGCTGTGTAATTCTGCCTGCTCATCACATTGTTTGCTTTCCTTCTACATGGCATGGCACACAACACAGCACATTCTGTATCAAAGCAAAAGTCTCAAGAACGGATAGCATAATGCTCCAAGCAAATTCCCCATAACAAGTAGAACTAAATAGACTATGAAGATATGTCTGTGCTAGTTAATGAAGGTGTGACATATCCTGCGAATCTCAGAAAAGATGAATGTGCTGTCTGGAAGGATTATACATTTTTAAAGCCTTATGAGTTTTATCCTCTTCCTTATTAATGCAATTAATAATAAAACCCAAACCAAACCCAGTGCCGTTGAGTCGTTTCCGACTCATAGTGGCCCTACAGGACAGAGTAGAACTAACTGCCCCATAGAGTTTCCAAGGAGCACCTGGCAGATTCCAACTGCCGGCCCTTTGGTTAGCAGCACTTAACAACTATGCCACCAGGGTTTCCCAAGTAATAACAGCATATACTTAGTAAGCATTTACTATGTGTCAGTCACTACACCAAGCCTAAAGCATCATCTCCTTTAAGCTTTAAAACAATCCTAAGAGTGACACACATAATATCACATAGTATTATTCCCATTTTATCAATGGGGAAACTTCAGCTCAGAAAGATCAAGGAACCTAGATGTAAATCCAGGATCACCTGATTCAAAACCAGTGTTCTTGAGCTCTACACTAAGCTATATTAATTACACTCACTTTGTTTAGAAAGGTCAAGATTATTATTGCTACTACCGAAATAATGGAGTCCCCGGGTGGCACAAACAGTTAAGAGCTTGGCTACTAGTCAAAAGGCTGCCAGCTCAAACCCACCCAGTTTTGTGTTTTTGTAATGATTATGGACTGGGAGTAGAGGGTTACAGGAAAACATCAAACCGCAGAAAACAGGCCTGGAGATCTGCTTCTGAAAGGTCAAAAAAACCCACACTGAACCTGTTGCCAAACCAGCTCCGACTCATAGCAACCCTATACGACAGAGTCGAACCGCCCCATAGAGTTTCGAAGGAGCAGCTGCTGGACTTGAACTGTCGACCTTTTGGTTAGCAGTCAGCCTTGAAACCCTATGGAGCAGCTCTACTCTGACACACATGGGGTCGCTATGAGTCAGAGATGACTCAATGGCAACCAACAACCCCACTGAAATAATATGTATATAAGAATATATACAATATTAATTCTTTAAAACATATTAGGTTGAATCAGATAAACTTGCCAATATTCAGCCATTCTGATCTACAAAAATAGCAATTTTAGTATCAAGAGACAAAATAACACGAACCTAGCCCCAGCACAGCCTGACTAGCTGTATGATTTTGGGCAAGGCTTCACTTCCTTCATCCTATAAAATGAAGAGGTTGAGCTAAATTTGTCTTTAGGTTCCCTTCCAGTTCCATAATTACAAGGGAAGATGGGGAGGACAGCCAAGATCCATTCATCCAACAATTATTTACTATGTGCCCACTATGTGCCAAGTACTATGCTTTTTTTCTCTATTCTAAATGTATCTGCAGTTCAAGGGCAGCCCCCCAACAGCCTCCTCTGATTTGAGGGCTCCTACATGTTTTTTTTTTACATGTTAGAGATAAAGAACAAGATTGCGGATCCAAGCTTGCCTGCTATTCTAAGGAAGCTGTGATATACCTTACAGTTCTGACAGCTCCTGCCCCATCACAATTCTACAGCAGAAAAGAGAACCAAAGGACCCAGAAACTACATTAGGGACAAGCGATGAAGTATGGCGTGGCAGAAAAAATGGCATGTGTGAACAAGTGTGTTATCTTCCAAAACAAAGAACTCTCAGTAAATATTGTAGCCCACAGTGACTTCTAGAAAATATTCTACTTCTTTCAGGATTTCACTGTCACCTCCCAAGAAGAGAGTTATCCAGCTTTTTCATTAAGAAAAAAAAAAAAGAAAAACGTCCAAACAGGAAGACCCTTCAACTTTGCTGAGTAGAGTTCATGACCATCTAGTCACAACCTTCATAATGATTAAGGATTGAGAGTAGAGGGTTACAGGAAAACAATAAGCTGCAAGTCCAAAGACATTGATTCAACACCTGACTGTGCTGCTTACTAGTATCAATTAATGAACCTGGTCTTATCATTCAGACTGTCTGTGTCTCAACTTCCCCATCCATAAAATGGGGACTGGGAAAGATGATCTCTAAGCACCCTTACTATTCTCTAAAGGTCAACCCATCTGGAATTCTAAGTTTTTACCATGTAATCTGCCATCTGTTCTCTTTTCAACTGTCCACAGTTGTTTTCTAACATGCCTGCAGTAGCTCTTCAAATGCATACTTAAAGACTTATGAGTGCCCACTTCACTCCCTCTCCTCTGGCCTAAATCAAAGTCCCAGATGGAGTGGTTAGTCCTAGATGGAGTAGTTAGCAAGATGTTGGGAGTAACTCATATGGGGTCATCCGTCTAAACTTTGAGCTGATAAGAAAAGCAGCACATGCAGCAAATAACTATTTGCTTTCTCGATTTCTTGAAACTGAAAACACCCATAACTCCCAACCTTATTCTCTGGGAATTCTACCAGATGTTATAGGAATACAAAAGCTGCAAGACAAGGGGATTAATAACCTTGAGGTGCTGTCAATGTGGCTGAGAAGATTAACCCTACATTAAGTAACTGGTGAATTCTACAGGACAGATTGTTAATATGTGCTAAATTTGGGAATGTAGTCAGTAAGAGTCATAAAAATCAGATGATAAAGGTCAGATGAGGGTTATAATCTGCTCCGGGGAGGGCTTGTGGGTACGTAAGAAGTTAGACTCTGAATCACTGAAGTAGCCATAATTCACCAAGGAAACCATGGCATCAACTTGGGCTCTAACGGAGGGATATCTTCAAATCTGCGATGACCCTGGGCCCTGCAATAGAGGTGCCTCAAACCAACCTCTCTGGGATAGTTCAAAATCAACTGTCTGACTGGGTAGTAGAAGCAGCTGACAGCCAAGTGTCCCTTGGGTTTTCTGAGATCTATTCCAAATCAGAGCTGCTCATTTCTCTCTTAACCCATGATTTAACTTTCTAGTCCATTTAACAAAATGGCATTCCTATGAAATGTGTTACTTTAAGGACTCTGAAGTCTCCAAAATGATCTTTTTTTCCTCTTCAATACCCTCTTGAAATAATGACATAAAGAGTAAATATTATTTCATAAATCATAAACTGTTTGTTAATAAGCTCTCCAAATCTTCGTTTCAGAGCTATTAAATTCCTCCTTTATTCCAAAATACAAATACTCACAAGGAAGGAAGGACTTTGAGAATTGTTATGAATCAAATTCTGGGTTTTAGAGACGAGCATTTTTCTTTTTCCTCTTTAGGGGCTTAGAATTATAAAACTTCTCCAAGAGACATACATGGAGAAAAGTTTCACCACCTTCAAATTTGATAGCATCCATGAAATATAAGCTGATGTGTCTCAAAAATGATGTTTTATAAACTTGTCCTTAAAAATCAAGGGCATGCTCTCAAGATTTCTGTCATGGAAATTGTTCCAAAGGGCAAAGCAATGGGCATATCCATGGTTAGGTTTCACAGCTGTCATGTTATTTAGTTCTGCACATGAAAACACGAAAAATCCTGTTACCAAAAAAAGGCTGGAGAATCTGAGGCCGGAATCTGGCAAGCAATTGCATTTCCACACTATTTTAGTCTGTATTTTCCCTCAATGCAAATACGAATCCTGCAAAACAATTAATTAAAAATAACTATGTGGTCTGAAAAATGCAACTGGAAACATGTCAAAACTGAGAAGTCAATGCTTTTCCATCTTTAATTAATGATACTATACAACTCACTAGAGAAAAGAACCACAGTTCTTTAATCCCCATCCTCCAAGGACTCAAAATGCAGATGTGAACTCTAAAGAACAATAGAACAAGCAATAAAACCTCCTACTTCCTCCAGATTACAGAGCAGACATACATCACAAAACTCAAAAGAATCCAAGCTCCCAACTAGACATCATGTCTTGCCTTTAACTGTCCACCAATGAGGGAACTTGAGTTCACAAAATTTTTTCTGCTTGTTTGGGTTTGATTTCTACTATTAACCCGGTATTTGAGGGATAAAAAAATATCACTATACTGGGAGGGAAAGTGGTAAGACTCAAACGTGAATTCTCATTTTTTCCTGACAGGAGTTTAAATAATTATTTGAGATTTACAGAAGTAAAAGAAGAACATGATTTCTAGAAGCTGTTCTGTGGAAAGTGGAACCCGACATCTGTCCTCACCTTCTAATAAATAAAATCAATAAATACCAAAAAATAGATGGCCTTTTAAAATATCTAGGTTCCTGTTTTAGGTTCCTGTTCCCTTATCATATCATTAAGGGACGTTAAGTGGCTGCACTTTGGTATCAACATTTAAGTCTCAGATCTGCCTCTTACTGTGTGACCTTGGGCAAATTACTTAGTCTCTCTGCATTTTGGTTTTCTCATTGAAACCCTGGTGGTGTAATGGTTAAGTGCTATGGCTGCTAACCAAAAGGTCAGCAGTTCAAATCTACCAAGTGCTCCTTGGAAACTCTATGGGGCAGTTCTACTCTGTCCTATAGGGTCACTATGAGTCCAACTTGATGGCAACAGGCTTTTCTTTTCTTTTCTTTTTTTAATTCTCGGTAAAATATCTACTTAAAGGTGTGGCTGTGAGGACTGGATGAGTTCTATGTATAAAGCATTTACACTAGCACAGGTCCATCGTAAACACTACATAAGTGCTAGCTGTTATTATCACCACCGCTGAATCTATTCTCAGGATGCCAAATGAAATTACATACCACCAAGAAGAAATTGTTTGCGTTTCATTCTCTGAAATGATGATGTCCTAGCATGAGGTTCAACATGTGATTAAAAAAAAAAAAAAAATACACCCTCCCTTCCTCCTCAGCCAGGGAGCCCTGGTAGCAAAGTGATTAAGAGCTCAGGCTGCTCACCCAAAGGTCAGCAGTTCGAATCCACCAGCTGCTCCTTGGAAACCCTATGGGGCAGTTTTACTCTGTCCTATAAGGTCACTATGAGTCTGAATCAAATTGATGGCAACGAGTTTGGTTTGGTTTTTTTCCTCAGCCAGAGTGCACTAATGGGAGCTAGGGCCTGAGATGCTCTGTTCCTTGGACAGTGAAGAGAAAAGATACTTATGCCTAGTGGTCTCAACTGCATTCTTTCAAATATTTATTGTGTACCTACTCAGTGCCAGGCACTGCTTCAGGTGCTAAAGCTATTTGCTCTTGGTCAGCACTTTCCACTCCACTCTCTAGAGCCCAAGTCCTTGTTTCCTTATTGAAGTTTGCCGATCATTTAAAAGAAATGTTACATAAAAGCATTTCCCAAGATGAAACTAAGAAGAACAGTGGAGGTCACCCAGAACATCCACCCACTTCTATTTTCTTCTCTAGAGTTCTACAATAACAGTAACAATACAAAAATCCCCACTCTCTAATTTCAAATTTGGTAATGCAGATTATTCCCAGATGAGTTTTTGCCAAATATGTGCCAAGCTGACTCTGACACTGACAAGCTGATGGAACAAACCACCACTGCCTCTCCACCCACCAACCACAGCACAATGCTGGACTATGTGAACACAGCCAGGAAGGCTGCCACGTCGGGAGCTAGGAAAGGCAATACACAGGCACAGAACACTGCACACAAGCTATCGTCACCAAAGAAATATCCTCCTTCTCTAAAACTTCCAGCTAGGTACCAGCATTTAAACTTCTCAAGAGACGAGCCTCAACATTTACTGAGGCTCCAAGAAGATTTAGCCACTTATAAAGCAGCTGAAATAGTGATTATTATTTTATCAAGTTATACGACTATGTTCAGGCAGCAGCCTGCCCATTGCCGTCAAGTCAATTCCAACTCTTAGCGACCCTATAGGACAGAGTAGAACTGCCCCATAGGGTTTCCAAGGAGTGGCTGGTGGATTCAAAATGCTGACCTTTTGGATAGCAGCCAAGCTCTTAACCATTGCACCAACAACACTGACTTGGGAGTCAGGCTTGGGCTTGAATTCCAGGGCTACCACTTACTAGCTGTATGACCCTGGACAAATATTTAACCTCTCTCATTTTCATTACCTATATTATATGACTTAAAAATTCCTACCTTTAAGAGCTTTGTGAGGATTAAACACCTAGCTGATGTATGACACACAGTGGGGACTCAATAAACAGATGCCTTGCCCACCCTTTATTTTCAGGCAAGAAATATATACCAAGGAACTCAATCCCTGGCAGAGGAATAAAGAGAGTGAATCTTAGGCAAATATTGCCCCTAGGTTTCCTAAGAGCCTACTTCTGATAGCTGGTGTGTTTAGGGCTCTAACAATATTTCAGCTGATATGCAAAATCCAACCAAACCTTCTCCAATACCTCTTTCTCACCCCAATCAAGAAAGTTAATCATGAAGGCTTTAGCTCTACCCTTCAGAGTACCATAAGCTCTGGAACTGGAGCTCACATCCCCCCAGCTTCTCTGCCCCTTTCCTTTTCCTTTCAAATCACAAATGCAGCTCCACAGTGTCATCTATGCACAGGGTGGCACAATGAATGAGGGCAGGCAGCTTGCCTTAACTTTTCTTCATTCACTCAATAATATGTCAGGTCCGAAGCTTGACTAATATATACTTTAAAATAAAATTAAAACTTGAATGTATCAGGAAGCTGGGAGACTTTATAGGTCTTAAGTTTCGGGGACCTAGATTTAAAATGAAACTAGTTGACTTTGCATTCTAGTTTTGCGTCAAACCTGAACAAGTCATTCAAATTTTAGTTTAGACTTTTAAGAATTTTGGTTTCCTCATCTGTGAAATAATAATAACACCTACCTCACAGGGTTATTTCAGCGTTAAATGATATAATATGTGTGAAAGCATTTCAAAAACTGTAAAGCTCTGTATAAAATTTTAGTTTCTTTTGTTACCCCTTTTGTCAGCTACAGGAAACCCTGCTAGCATAGTGGTCAAGAGCTGTGGCTGCTAACCAAAAGGGTGGCAGTTTGAATCCACCCGCCGCTCCTTGGAAACCCTATGGGGCAGTTCTACTCCGTCCTATAGGGTCACTATGAGTTGGAATTGACTCCACGGCAATGGGTTTGGCTTCTTTATTTTGTTGGCTACAGCCTATGTGAGCCAATAAAATCTATATATGTAGCTTTCTACCAAGCTACCTGTGCCTACCTATGCACTTGCCTGTCTCACACTCTACCTTAATCTACGCTCATTGATCCCAAATTCTTGCGAACACTCCCATTCCTACTATACCTTCAGACAAATGCATCATCACAGCTTCCGATACTCAAAGTTTAGAATATCTAGCCTGACATTCATTTCCAAAAGGCAGGATCTGATTTGGTTTATAGAATGGCAAAAGCCATGAAACTTTCCTAATCATCCCCTTCGCATCACACGCCCACATACATGCAGTATTAAGAATCAGGTTCCTCTCCTAGGTAAGGAGGAATAACCCCTCCCAGTCTTTAATATCTCCCAAGTCTTGGCTAAAAAAAAAAAAAAAAGATTGGCTCTGCAGCTGTGGGATTTTATGAGAACAAAGAAAAATATATCTAATAACTGTCCACTAACTAAATTCTGATAGTCAAGCAATGTATTGAAATGCTAAATAACACTGTGAGTGTGACTCAGTACCTCAAATATATTCATTCAACACATTTTTAATAGACATCAAGGAAGTAATAAAAAGATCCTTTCGTCCCTGCTCTCTAAGAACTTTCAGACCAATAGAAAAGACAACATGAATACATAAAGAACTATAACACAAGGAGGTCTGTAATGACAGCCATAAAAGAGGGATAAGCCAAAGACTAAGCCAGTCAGAGAAAGAAGACTTCCTGCTGTAGTGAACCCAGAAAACTTTGGTAAGAACTACCATAGAGTTTTAAGGATAGGCAGGGTTTTAAGAGGCAGAAGCAGGGCCAGGAGGAGCTCAACAAGGGAAACTACAGTATCATCCAGGCACAGGGAGCTAAGATGATCAAAACACAGAGGGTACTCAAGGGAAAGGTGACTATGGTTACATCAGAAGACAGGGTCCATCAACAGTAATAAATAGTAGAAGACAAGAATAAAAAAGAGGCCAGGATCACCATAGATCTCAAATGTCAGGCCAGGGAGTTCGTACTTTACGCAGTGGATAGTGGACAGCCCACCATGTGTTGTTTTTTGTTCTCTTTTTAAAAATTTTTTTTTTTTTTTAAATCAGGAAAGCATATGGATCAGAGCTCTATATTCGGATAAATGAAAGAAAGGAATGACTAAGGGCAGGAGTGCCACAGCTTTGGCAGGAGACCTCATAATGCCTAAAGAGGTGACAGAAGAGGTGAAATGTAAGTGTCATTTGGGAACAACACTGGGAAGGAAGCATTAACAAGGTCTGGTGTCTACTTACCCCTGGGGGAGATGCATAAATCAAACAAGACTCAAAGTTCTTCAGGTTAACTGAGAGAACAGTTCAGCCATTACTGAACCAGGAACACCTGGAAGGGCAGCCAAGTAAAAGGTGAAACTAATGGGCTGGCAGAAAATTCATATGGAAATGAGTAATCATGAGAGAGGCTGCAGCTGGAACTATAAATATGGAAGTCAGCAGCTCGAAGGCTCAGTTGCAGGAATGGGGTGGCTGAGCTCAGCAAGGGAAGGAATGTAGTGACAAAGCACAGAGAAGAAAGCAGATGACATGGTATTTGTCAACTGAAAAGGGAAAGGGCAGTTAGTCTGGAAAAGGCAGAGTGTCACAAAGCTGAGAAAAAAGAATTTTAGGAAAGACAGAGCTGTCAACCTAGCCAGATACTGCAAGGAGACTAGGCAGACAAGGATCCAAGAAAAAGGCAAACAATTTCATAACTGGCATGTCATCAGTGACCTTTGACAGACAGGGTGGGGCAGAAAACTCTGTGTGAGTCAAGACTTGATGCACTGAGGAAGAAAGTGAGATGAAGTTCTGGAGACTGAGGGTAGAAAGAGTGTATATGTAACAGGGAGCCCATCCTTCAAAAGAAGGGATGGCTGCAGAGAAGTGGTATCTGAACAACAGTGCCACTGATCGAGGTGCTTGGAGCGGCCACCTGTCCCTTCTTCCCCAGTGGGCAGAGACAGGGAGAAGGCTCAGGGAAAATCAAGGGGCCTTTCCCAATCCAAAAGGACAGTGATGATTGTGCATAATGGCGATACAGCCCCCATTTCCAGAAATGGGTACATGAACTGAAAAAACTTGTCAGAGGCAACTGGTTCATTTTGCTAAAACTAACAATTTGCAGGCCACTGTTGCCCCTCTTGGGGAGAAGAGATCCCCTTCACTGTCAGAGGTTTACCTGCCCATTGTCCACTGGGAGCCACTATATTTTTCTCCAAAAACATGGAACCTATAAGCACTGATAACAGGTATCTTGGAGAAACCAAACTACATGGCAAATCCACAGCTATGGATTTCTTCTGCCTTTAGTCCAAAGAGCTATACACATGAACACACACACAGGACTAAGAAGAGATCTGTAGTCGGACTGCCCAGGTTCAAATTCTGCCGCCACCACTTATTAATTTTATGATCGTAGACAGGTTACCTAAACTCTGTGCCTCTGTTTTCTCATCTGTAAAATGGGCTTAAAGCTAACTATGCTGTGTATATTCTCAACAACAATAAAGAAGAAGATTACAGCCTAGAAAACCCTATGGGACAGTTCTGCTCTGTCACATTGGGTCCCTGTGAGTCAAAAATCAACTCGACAGCACCTAACAACAAGTCTCATAAAAAAAAGTATCTAAGCATATGTATTCTTTGAAATCTTTAAAAGCCTCATAACACAAGAGTGTTCACATACATTCACTGGTTTTAAGGCAACCTGCTAAAGTCACATTTTCTTGGTTTTTTGCATGTAGGCCAATAGTTACTTTTTTTTTAAAGTCAACTGGGAAGGAGACTCCATTGTCTTCATATTTGTTAAGGCAGCTAACAATAACGAGTTCTATCTTGTCTTCAAAAATATTTTGAATAGTCTTGGACCTTTTCACTTCAGTTTTTTAAAACCAGCATATCAAGTTACACAAACAGACACTGGGAATTATATTAGAATTGTACCAAATCTATAAATTAATTGGGGAAGAAATAATACGTTTTATAATATTTACTTCCATTTCAAGCACATGGTATATCTTCCTAATATGCAGAACTCCTTTAAATCCTGTATCTGTCAAGAAAGTATAATAACTTTTCTCAAGAAAACAAAAAATAGTACCTATCTCAAATGGTGAAGATTAAATGAGTTAATTCAAAAAGTGCTTAACTCAAAGTCTGGCATCTGGAATGTGCTCAATAAATATTGGCTATTATTACCTTATGTGAGTCTCACTGCAATGCCATGAGATAAAGCCAGGTAATCATTATCATCTCCATATTACTAAAAACAAAACTGAGGTTTAGAGAGGAATGCCCACATTTCACAGTGTGGGGCACAAGCGAGGACTTGAAGAAAGTCCAGTCCCCTTAATGAGATGCACAAAGCTCTTGATAACAGACCCAGTGCTTACCCCTCTGGCTTCAGCTCCTACTAGCCTTGCCTTGAGCATGAAACTAATCCACCGCACTATTTTCCACTTCCTTGGGGAAGTGTCTCTCCCATCCTCCTTGACTCTCTGATTCTTATTCATTCCTCAAGCCTCCTCTCAAACGCCATCTCTTCCAGGAAGCTGTCACTGGCACCTGATCCCCCTTCTCTTGTCATCCCACCTCCATCTCTTTATGCACTTCCGACCATCTTTTAACATCACACTGTGTGATCACATGAACACCTGTCTTTCCCACTAGATTCTGAGCCTAACAGAGTTTCTGGCACAGAGTAAACACCACAAACATACCTTTCAACACACCTGGCCATTCCCATCCAGAGATAATCTGGATCTTTGTTATTTTAGGTCTGTCAAATAAAGGAGACCAAGCTGAAATCTATCAAAGCACTAATCCTAGGCTTGATTAAAGCAGTGAGAAGGACATGGGGTTTGGCACATGAAGGAGGAAAGGTTCAAAGGTCTAATATTCCAAATGCCCAAGATGGACTGCCAAGAGTTTAAAAAGTACATCTTGCTTCCCGTACACTGAATGTCAGCCCAAGACTTGCTTTCAGTTCCTGGCTGCTCAGGAGTGATCTTGGGGAAAGGTGACCAGAGAAGGGATAAAACAAACACATCCACTCCCTCCTCACTCCCTCAAACACCGAGCAAACAGCTGTGTTGAGTTCTGTAGTAGGGTTACATCTGTCCCCAGTGGAATCTGACAGGTGGCACCACACCTCCTCCACACCCTTGGCTCCCGGCCATCACCTGGTTCATGTGGGGAAGCAGGTGATATTCTCTATATCTAGGCACCTCTAGTTACCAAGGCTAATCTCCTCAGGGCTCTCCCTGAGGAACTCCAGGTATATGTCAGGTTTTCCCCCTTGTCTGCATAAAGCAAGCAACACTCAGGAAAACATAAACACAGGCCTAGAAGCATACACACACCTGTGTACCTGTATCTGCCCCTGACTCTGCTTGGGGTAAGGGGCCTGCTAGTTTCTTGAAATTTGCCCACAGATGATAGTTTTGTAGCCCAAGCCTAAATTAATATAAACTGGAGTTACGATTTTCCAGCACATTATGTTTCTGTAGAAGTCTTGAAGTGAATAGCAGCACCATCTCTAAAAGTATCGTTAACTTTTACAAAAAGCTTTCAAATATGTTTTCTCATCTGGACCCATTAATACAAATAAGTACACTTTCAAGCAATCTCAAATCCATCTTCCAATATTTTGGGCAGTATTACCGTCCTAAGGAGAAATCTAGTTATTTCATTCACAACATTGAGAAACTTCCATTAGTTCCCTGTAGCCTCCAATATAAAGGACAAATTTTTAGCCTGGTTTCATCTGTGTGCTTCAGCCCACCACATCAGGGTTGCCTCCAGCCATAACTTACCTGCCCTACATGCTACCTCAGTGGTCTCTCTCTCCCTGTTAACTTGGTGTTCTGTGCCCTTCCCGCCTCCATGCCTTTGAACTCTGAAATGTCCTTCAATCCATGTCCCTCAATCCAATATGCCCACCTCTCTATCCCATTCCCCTCTCAACCTAGCAAACTCTATTCAGCCATGGCACTAGCTCATCTGTCTCTTCCCAACTCTCCCAGACACTCTCTGCAATCCCACAATAAACTGTACATATTTATATTATTTACCACACTGTATTATTTTACCATTGTCACCCTTAAAAAAACCCATTGCTGTCAAGTCAATCCTGACTCATAGCGACCCCATGTAAAAGAGTAGAACTGTCCCATAGAGTTTCCAAGGCTATAATCTTTATGGAAGCAGACTACCACATCTTTCTCCCATGGAGCGGCTGATGGGTTCAAACCGCCAACCTTTCCGTTAATAGCCAAGTGTTTGACCACTGTGCCATATGGGCATTTTCTTGTTCTTTTTAAAATTTTCAACATCTGGTTGTCAATTTAATGATTAAATGAAACCCAATAAAACAGTAAGACAGATATCATCAAGCCCTGTTTTATATAGGTAGAAACAAACTTAAGCAACTTGATGAAGTATGGTTGAATAGTGGGAATTCTTAAGAGCCAAGAGAGAAAGTGAAGGGAAGGAAACTGGCATTCATTGAACAGCTAGTCTGGCTACTCTGTGCAAGGCACACTGACAGACAAGTGGTAGCTGTACCTGAGGCATAACTACCAAGAATCAAACCTGGGTCTCCCACATGGAAGGTGAGAATTCTACCACTGAACCACCAATGACCTCTTGCCTGAACGCTGCTTAATCAATGTTTGATATCATCATTATCATCACTGTTTACTTGCCTCACAGGGTCAAAAACTTCAGTCTGAAGCAATCAGAGATAACATATTATACAAGCAACAAAACCCATACCAGATCAGGCAAAAATGCTTTTAAATAACTGAGGAAGATGAATCCTATATAATCAATTACTATCTCCAGGTGCTATCCATGCATTGATAAGTTACCTAGAAGATACGGCACATACAAAGTATAGTTAGATCAGAAGTGGCACCAGATAGGTATGAGGTGGTGAGCCCCTGGCTGGTGAGTAATCCTAACCAACCACCCAGCAGCAGCATCTCAATCTATTCTTACTGGTTTTGATTGAATATCTGACCCCATTTAATCCTCAGAACAACTTGGTGAGGCAGGTATCATCATTCTCATTTTATAGATGCACTGAAGAAATGATACATTATGGTAATAGTTGTAGGCTTAGGGATAGCAAAGGTCTCAGGACGCACCCCCTGAACATGTCCCAAGATGTTAAAACCTTAGAAACAATCTTAGAATCAATTGTTCTAAAAACACAGAATTAAACTAAAAACACAGACTGCTTGCGTCTAAAAATCAAACGGCTAGTCTAAAACCCGCAATGGTGAAGAATCTTCCCTAAAGAATCTAACACACACCACAGCTCAGTCTTGCTCCTAACCCAGAGGGCTGGCAGAGGGGCAAGAGTGGTTGAGGCATGGATCTGAAGCAATTCGGCTTGGCTGGGATTCAGCCATTGCCCTCTGCCTCACAGCCCTGTGCTTTAATCAACTGACTCCGGCAGTGGCAAGAGAGGTCAGGCGCCTGTGGCTGTGAGTAATGGTGGTACAAAATGTATCTCTCTAATCAGAAGCTGATGGTGTCAGTTGTCATAACTTAGAGAAAAACAATGCTTCTGCAAGGGAAAAAAGAAATATCTATTCACCCAGAAGTTAAGTGAGGCCTTTCTTTCTTCCTCTTACTCTGAATGCAAATGTTTGAAACAGTTTACTAGGCCTTATACCCCTCCCCTCCCCAATATTTCTTGATGCATTTATGAAAAGAAATCTAGGAATAATAAACCAATTTCCGCCAGTAGCTGCAAAGTGTCTAGAAACTAAGACATTAGGAAATGCTTTCATTTTGGCCTTCTTTCATCTCAATCATCACAAGGGATAATGGATAACAAAGTCCTTTTGTAAGTTATAAGTACTCCACCTGTGTAAAGAACTCACTGCAAGTTTCTGTTAATGGTGGTGAAATAATTTGGAAAAGAATAGTGGTAATGGTTGCACATGATGAAAGTAATCAATGTCACTGAATTGTACATTGTAAAAATTGTTGAGCTGGCAAATGATTTGTTATGTACATTTTTACCATAATTTAAAAAAAAAAGAACTGTAACCATCTGAGGGGCATTGGAACGGATTTCAACAAAGACTTCATTTCAAGAGAGTGATTCACTTGTTCATTTATCAATTCATTAAAACTTCTTATACAAGCTCCCACTGAGTGCCAGGAACTGCTAGGCAATGTGGATGCAGAATTAAACCAGATGGTTACAGTTCAAGTCCTCTGTGGGGCGTGGGAGGACCCCAATCTTTTCCCAAATATTCTGATTGGTCTTTTCATCTCCATCCTATTCCAACCACAGATGAGTCTCTCTCTTTTTCTTTTTCTCTCTCTCTCTGCTCCACCAAGTTTTGAGCCACTCAAGAGAAGGGTGATGTGCTTCTCCCACATTCTACAGAAGTCCTAACACACAGACAAGTACCCAGTGGTACTAAGGAAAAATACTGTATATAATGACTTAAAAGTCAAGTACTTAGTGACAGACATGGCTTTATCACCATTAAGAATTGGCTTTCATTATACTCCTGTCAACTTACCCTCTGAAAAATTGTCTAAAATCAGTGCTCCCCTCCCAAGGAGCTTAGCGGGTTCTAGATTAATAGTAACAAATGAACAGAAACAACTCTCTTCTGATGATCCGTAGAAGGTCTGACATTCCCAAAGTGTTCTGCATGTGACATCAGTCAGCTAGGGAGACCCTCAGAAAATAATGAGGGGGCACTGAAAGTTTGAAGCAACAGGAAGTAAGCATATTTTCTAATACCTGATTCCCCTGGATTCGGTAACTCTCCACCAGACTTCCATTTGGGCAGTTGTGAATGGAAAATAACCCAGAATCAGTTTGTTTTTTGTTTTTGTTTGTTTGTTACTGAATCACAGATTTTTAAGACTGGAAGGAACTTCATCTGGTCCTCACTTTATAAAGAAACCAAGGCTAAGGGAGAGGGCCTTAATAAATCCAGATCCTACAACTTGTCTTTGGCAGACACAAGACTAGAAGTCATGTCACCTGCCTCCCAGTGCAGGGCCCGTTCCTGTCCCCAGAGTTGCCAGGAGCTGGGCATGAGCCTGTGAGGAGCCCTCGACACAGTGGCTGTGGGCACACAGCCATGTCCTCCAGGTCCACTGCCTTTCCAGTTGCTCTTATTTCTTTCTCCTTCCTCCTTCCATGCCTCTGCTTTGCTTCAGGCAACTAGAGATAGCTCTCAGAGTCCTGGGACTCTTCGTGCAAATGAACAGCTCCCTTGCATGGCAAATATGTTTTTATTCTGTAAAATGGGACTACCTTATGCCCTTCTGCTCTGTTCAAGATTGTGATGAAGGTAAGTGACTACTAGTCAGCCCTCCATATCCGCAGGTTCTGCATCCATGGATTCAACCAACCGTAGATCAAAAATATCTGGGGGAAAAAAGTAAGTTCCAAAAAGCAAAACTTGAATTTGCCGTGTTCCAAGCACTACACTGAATCCACGTGAATGAAGTGATGTGCAGGCATACCCTGCTGTAGCCTCCTGCCATTTCATACATCCTCAGTCTCTCTTCAGCACTCGTTGTTTGACTCACATCTCATTTGTTTGCTAGTTGTGTTGTGTGTACCCTTTGTTTCTGTGAAAAAATGGCTCCTAAAAAGCAATCCCTCAAAGGCTAAGTGCGAGGGAGTTGAGGAGAGCAAGAGGAAGGATTTTCAGGCTAGTAGGGAATGGCCGGTTAGCTATGTAATGTGCTATAGCCTCCAGAACTTAAAATTCACAAGTGAATCGGCATCACCTGATGCCCAGGCAGCTTTAGCATTCCCAGAAGAGTTCAAGAAACTCACAGAAGAGAAAGACTACCTTTCAGAGCAAGTCTTCGACTGTGATGAAACAATTATTTACACACCACCTATACTGTATTAGGTATTATAAGTAATCTAGAGGTGATTTCAAGCATATGGGAGGATATGCGTAGGTTATACGCAAATACTACATTATTTTATATAAGGGGCTTGAGCATCTGCTGATTTTGGTATCCTTGCGGGTCCTGAAACCAATCCCCCACAGATACAGAGGGACAACGGTACTAGCCATCAAAGAATTCTACGTTCTTTGAAGAAAACGTTAAGAGTAGGGATCTCTTAGGGGGTACTAAATTTCTGTTAATGGTGGAATAATTTGGAAATGGGTAGTGGTGATAGTTGTACAACATGATGAGTATAATCAATGCCACTGAATTGTACATGCAAAAAATGTTGAGCTAAATGTTTCGTTATATACGTATATTTACCACAATAAAACAATTTAAAAAAACAGTAGGGATCCAAGAGAGCATTTATATCATAATTAAGTCCAGTGAGGCACTGGCAGTTCAGCAGCAGAATTCTCACTCTCTCTCTATATGGGAGAGCCAGGTTCAGCTCCACCCAACGCACCTCATGTATGGCCACTACCCATCTGTCAGTGGTGGACTGTGTTACCATGACGCTGAACAGGTTTCAGTGGCTCTTCCAGACTAAGAAGGACTAGTAACAAAGGGCTAGTGATCTAATTCCAAAAATCAGTCAGTGAAATGCGTATGGATCATAATGGTTCAATCTGAAACCAATTACAGGGATGGTTTCCTTCCACTGTGCCTGGGGTTGCCATGAGTCGGTCCAGGAGCAATCGACAACAACAATGCTAAGCCTAAGAGCTGAATTCCAGCATTTTATAAAGACAGACAATGCTCTTGATCTACGTCTAAATATTTAAAAAAAAAAAAAAATAGCATATACACTTGCATGCAATTCAAGTAACAAAAAATAACACCTGACATTTGGTTCTTGCAGTGACAACTGTAAGAGAAGGTAGAGTAGGTGTCATTATCCCCAATTCACAGAAGAGGAAAATGATTCAGAGAAACTACCCATCTTGCGTAAGGCCACACAGGTAATAAAATGCAGTGCTCTTGTGTAAGGCCACACAGGTAATAAAATGCAGTGCTGGAGCAATGACTTCATCTAAGATCCTCTCCTCTTCACTGTGTGAATTAGTTTTAGAATTTTCTGCTCAAATTTTGCACATCGACAACCCTGAAGAGCTACCTTTTTTGTTGCATTTGAGACATTTAACAACAAGGAACAGAGTTTGACCCTGCAACTTCAGCAACAGTCTCAGGCAGGCACTTCTCCCTGCTGGAAACTCAATGACACAGTCAAATTATGAGAGATGAACTTTGGGGTATACAAATAGAATTAACCTTTCTGATGCTCTTAATTATTCATAATTTACTCTCTACATTCTTTCAAAAACAATCTGAGATGGCTCTTAGCTCTGACAATAATTCATTCAAAAAGTAAGGATTATATTATCTGTTCATTTTGTTTTTTTAATTTACTCAAATAGATTCAGAGAAAAATATTTGGAAGGCTATACCCAAGTTTTAGCCTTTGTTATTTCTGAGTATGGATGTATTGATTCTATTTAGTTTTTTATGATTAATGCTCATGTGTATTTTTTAAGCTTTTTCTGCAATGAATAAGTACAGCTTTGGTAATAAGAAAACAAATAATAAAGGTCATTTTTATTTTTCATACCTATTCTCCATCCTTCAAAATGGAAGAAGAGGTTCCACAGGCGTTTGAGAAGCTCCAACACTATGACTCAAGCAAACGGAAAATGCCAGCGTTGCCCTAAGTCCTCAGAGCAGAATTTTGCTTTGTTTCTCCATCTGGGCACTTGCAGCCCTCAAAAATACCAAGCAGTGTGCCAAGACACCAATTTTATGCAAAGATTGTGAGGGGTGCTTTTTAAAATATATCTAAACTCAATTGGACATATCATAAAATCAAATCAAAAATTTGCATACTATAAAGAAATTTCAAGCTTGTTGGGCCACACTGAACTGTATACCCTAGGACCTCGGAGCAGTTGCTAGTTTTTGCCATTTGGGGGTCTTCTACGGAGAAGTTTGGGAAGCCCTAAGGCAAAGAATACCAACATATTTTTTTCCCTTTTTGAGACAGTGGTAAACTTCATTAATAGTAAGTCACTTTTCCTATTTGTTAAAAACAGCAATTTTTTTTCCATCTACAATATCTTTAAAAATTCTTTATAAAACTAATGGCAGCAAGCCTATCACCAGTGAACGCTGGAAGCCCACAGGGGCACAACCCACATACCTCCCTTGTCCCAGAAGAAGAATTGCCTGGCTCTTCGGATTTTGAGAATAGCGGGGCCCAGGCTGTCCCTGGGCTGAGTCACATTTCTGCAGGGCAGCAGACCACGCTGCACAAGGTGCTAATTCATTCATTCTACAAATGTTTATTGAGTGAAGCCTGAGAAAGGCCTCTTTGGGGACAGTGGGATCATTCACAAGTCAACCGTCGGGTCTAACGGATCAGATGTGGACAGTCAATCTTTTATTAGACCCCAAATCACTCCTTCAACAAAGCAAACAGGGCCCTTGCCTCACTCACTACCAGCTGGGCAGGATCAGGCAGGCATTCTGAAACAGGGCTGCTGCTGAGAGAGGCAAAGGCAGTCACCAATTTCCCCCAGAATCACCAAGATTCCTGCACCATAAATGATATAATACCTCTAAAACAGTTTGAACGGAGTCTGGCATCTAGTGAGAGCTCACTAATTCTAGTCATTTTTGTTCTTATTCCAGCATGCCCTTACTCAAGGAGCACAGAGAAAGCAGAAAGAAAATGAATCTGAACCCCAGCTGTGCCACTTACTAGTTATGTGACTAAGTGACAGCCTCAGTTCCTCAGCTGTAAAATGGGATAAATGATAGTATACCATCCTCATTTGGTTTTGTGAGAATCAGGGACATAGTCTATGTAAAGCTTCTAAATGACTGCCTGGCCCATAATAAGTACCCAATTAAAGATGTCAATATTGTCTTTACCGCTTCACCATACCTTCTCCTGCCCTTCCTGGCCACTCTTGATGAGCCCTAGAGTCTGATTTCACCTGGGTACCACACTAGGTGTGAGGTGGGCTGAAGAATTACAGGGGTGGAAGAGTCAGAGGAAAGGGCTGCTAGAGAGTTCACACAGAATCCCATCAAGGTCCACGGATATTTCCAGCCATCCTGTCTGCTACTCACCCACAGACAGCAGGGGCCACCACCCTAGCCCAGAATGGGTGCCAAGAGAGGTACAGGAAGCTGGACAGCAGTTTGAATTCATCCCACCATCCAGTGTATGTCAGTCAGTCTGCCTGAAGACCCACAAGACTTCCTCCTAACATCCCTGCCAGGCTGCACCCCGTCAGGAAGCTGACTACATGATTCATAGTCTGTTCTTATCTAGGCTTCCATCTCAACCCAGAGGCCAAGGGGAGGGAGGTAGGTTGGTTACCAATCAGCACTAAATGAAAATAAGGACTTTTCATTAAGTCAGGATATGGAGCCCCTCCTAAGACAAAAAGTATTTATAAAGGGAGAAGGGAGGAAAGAGAGGGGAAAGGAGGGAGGATGGATGCTGAGGGAGAGAGCCACTTCCTACAAACTGGAAGAGCCCTATGTCTTAAAAGCTGAAGCACTTGGTTTTCCACTTTGAAAGATGATAAACTCCACTCGTGTGATTTATAGCTCACCACAGGAGGAAGTCTGGGTGTAAGAAGGAAATTCCAAACTAACTCTGTTTATTTTCAAAGTAGAAATCATTAGCCTCCTACCTCTCCTTTCCCAACACCCTACCTAACGCCCTACCTTTCCTCACCTGAGCAACCTGGGGCCTCTTACACTGCAGCCAGGTCCCGCCTGCAGCCAGCCTAAAACCCAGGGTCAGTCCTCGAAAGCCTCAGGAAGCGTGACAGCCCGGCAGAGCCTCCTTCTACCCGGGCACCCCAGTTTCCTGGAGACTGGGTCTCCAGGGAACACAGTTCGCTCTTCAGTAGGTGGAAAACTGAGGAAGGGAACTTTCCGGGCTCCAAAATACAGCTCACACTTTAGGACTAAGACTAAAAAGAACACCATTCTGCACCAACTCCTTCACTTAACAGAAGAGGAAACACAGACCCAGAGAGGGAAAAAAAGTTGAGTTGTTTGAGGTAACACAGCGAGTGGGCAGAGAAGTCGAGACTCCGTGGGCGCTTTTTTGAGTCGCAGCCCCTCGGGAAGCGCGTCTCGCCGCCTCGCGGTCCGCTCACCCCCAGACCCGGACCGGATGATCCAACCCCGGCAGCCCCGGGCAGGGCGCGTTACCTTCCTCCTGGCTAGGCGCTGTGACCTCTTCTACCCCGGCGAGGCGAAGGCTGCCCTGCCCAGTTCGCGCGCTCGCTGGGCTGCCCAGGTGTCGCACGGCCACTATCAGCGACGGAGGCGGGTGCAGGCCCCCCCGGGCGGCGGCGGGAGGCGCGCAGGGGCCGCTCCGGGCCGGGCGGACCAATGGCGCTGCGCCCGCTCCCCGCCCCGCCCAGCCCCGGCTGCCAGGGCTCCGAGCTCGACGTCCGCAAGCTGCTACTCTCTTCCCTTCTACCCCGCCTCCGTGGTTCCTTCTTTCCCCACGTCCCACTCACTTTCGCCTCCTTCTCAAGTGTACCTTACCCCGAAACAACTTTTTTCTGTGCACATAAAGCAAGCAGCACTTATTTTTATTTTTTTACTTTTTCTACCCCTCTGCCTTAGGAGGCCTTGGAACCTGAGAGCATGGAGCACAAACAGCCCCTCCACCCAGAGAGCGAGGTCAGCTTCCGTGCCCTGGAAACCGGGTGCGGAGTGGTATGTGGCCGCTGTTGGAGCACGTTGTTTTAATCCCTGGGGCGGTAGTTCCTCACCTGTAAAATAGAAAATACCTCACAGGTTGTTGAGGAGATTAAATGAGATGATGCTTTAAAGGCATCTGATAAAATAATACCTAGGGCTGGATAAATGGCGAGCGCGGTGTGTGTTGCCTGCACGCCCAATGAGTATGCAAGCGGACTGGTGTGCTGCTGGAAGGGGCTAGCTGGTGAAGAACTCACTGCTGTCCAGTCGGTTCCGACTCGTAGAGACCCTATGAGACAGAGTAGAACTGCTCCATGGGATTTCCAAGGCAGTAAATCTTTACAGAAGCAGACTGCCACATCTTTCTTCTGTGCAGGGATGGTGGCTTACAACCGCCGCCGACCTTTCCGTTAGCAGGGAGCGCTTTAGGCATATAAATACAATATTGTATCTTGTCTTACTGAAAATGTTAATGATGATGGGGCCAGCCCAGGCAAACTTCTGAAGCAGGTGAACCTTAAGGCCTTCCCTTTCCCCATCGTCTCCCTGTTTAATGTTGTCCACCCAACTGAAGAGGATGTGGAACCAGGAATATCATTGCTGATGTCAGATGGATGCTGGCTGAAAGCAGAGAATATCAGAAAGATGTTTACCTGTGTTTTATTGACTATGCTAAGGCATTCTACTGTGTGGATCATAACAAATTATGGATAACATTGCGGAGAATGGGAATCCCGGAACACTTAATTGTGTTCTTGAGGAATCTGTACATGGATCAAGAGGCAGTCATTCAAACAGAACAAGGGGATACTGTGTGGTTTAAAGTCAGGATACTGTGTGTGCCAGGGCTGTATCCTTTCACCGTTCCTGTCCGGTCTGTATGCTGAGCAAATAACCCAGGAAGCTGGAATATATGAAGAAGAACATGTTATCAGGATTGGAGGAAGAGTCATTAACAACCTTGCTTGCTGAAAGTGAAGAGGACTTGAAGCACTTACTGATGCAGATCAAAGACCACAGCCTTCAGTATGAATTACACCGCAACATAAATAAAACAAAAATCCTCACAACTGGACCAGTAAGCCACATCGTGGTAAATGAAGAAGAGATTAAGATTGTCAAGGATTTCATTTTACTTGGATCTACAGTCAACACCCATGGAAGCAGCAGTCAGGAAATCAAAAGACGCGTTGCATTGGGCTAATCGGCTGCAAAAGACCCTTTAAAATGTGGAAAAGCAAAGATGCCACCTTGAAGACTAAGGTGCACTGACCCAAGCCATGGTGTTTTCAGTTACCTCAATTGCATGCAAAAGCTGGACAATGAGCAAGAAGACCCAAGAAGAATTGATGCCTTTGAAGTGTGGTGTTGGCGAAGAATATTGAATATACCATGATCTGCCAAAAGAACGAACAAGCTTGTCTTGGAAGAAATACAACCAGAATGCTCCTTAGAAGCAAGGATGATGAGACTGTGTCTTACATGCTTTGGACATGTTAGCAGGAGGGATCAGTCCCTGGAGAAGGACATCATGCTTATTAGAGGGTTAGCGAAAAAGAGGAAAACTGTCAATGTAATGGATTGACACAGTGGCTGCAACAATGGGCTCAAGCATTGCAACAATTGTGAGAATGGCACAGGACTGGGCAGTGTTTTGTTCTGTTGTGCGTATGATCACTATGAGTGGGACTGACTCGACGGCACCTAACAGCAACAACGCAACTGAGGGTGGACCTGGTATACCTTGGGTTCTTCAAAAAGTCTCCCTGCTCTCACATTTACCAATGCTGATCCACAATGGCCTCATTCAGTGCTGGGTGCAGGGCTGCTAATCTGGTCTAGGTGTCCTTGCACAGTGTTAAAATGTGTCATCTGGCGTTCATCCAACCCTTGAGAGTGTAATGTGTCCCTGTGTTGGGTGAGAAAGAACTAGGGATGCATAAGATTGAATAAGTCACTTATCTGACCTTTGAAGAGACAAATTTGTAAATAATTTCAATTTGGGGTAATGAATGCCGTAATAGGTACAAAGTATTGTAGACCTGGGGGAGGGAGGAAACAAAAGGTTAAATACAGATGTGAGTAAAGTAAGTCTTGAAGGAAGGCTGCGACTTAGGCCAGGTGGAAGGGCGGAGAGAACAGTGGGTGCATACAGTCAGGTGAAGATATGGAGGTGCGCATCCTTTGTCAGGGCTATTGCACAGGGTTTGTAAGAGCAAGGTAGAGATGAAGCCAAAAAGGGAGTAGACAGATGTGAGAGGAGGAGCCGGGCCTGCCATGCTGAGGAAAGTAGGCTCAGGCTGTGTCCTATTGGTGATGGCTGCCAGTGAGCGATTTTAAGCAGAGGAATGGCATGACCACATTTTTTTTTTTAATTGTGGTTGTTGTTGTGTGCCTTCTGGTGGATTCTGACTCATAGTGACCCTATATGATAGAGTAGAACTGCCCCATAGGATTTACTAGGCTGCAGTCTTTATAGGAGCAGATTGCCAGGTCTTTCCTCCTGTGGAGCAGCCAGTAGGTTCCAGCCTTCAACCTTGTGGTTAACAGGCCTTTTGGTTAGCATCTGAGCACTTAAGCGTTGTGCCACAGGGCTCTTTGATTGTGGTAGGTATATATACAGCAAAACCTGTGAAAGCCAGAACCTGTGTAAGGCGGAAACCTGTCAGAGAAGGAAAACTCAAATCAGTGATAGAAAAGTAAGACCAAACACTATCAAAGGTGGAAAACTTGTGAGACCTGAAAAAAACAAGGCAGTCCTGCTGAGTTCCAGCTCTGGCAGATTTATATATACCTCAAAACAAGGATCCCTGGTGGCACAGTGGTTAAGCACACCATTGCTAACCAAAAGGTTGGTGGTTTGAACCCACCAGCTGCTCCGAGGGAGAAGCAGGTGTGGCAGTCTGCTTCGGTAAAGTTTTATAGCCTTGGAAACCCTATGGAGCAGTTCTACTCCGTCCTATAGGGTTGCCATGAGTTGGAATCGACTCAACAGCAACAGGTTTGAGTTGTTTTTTTCTTTAATATATGTCAAAACAGTTGCCATTTCAGCATTTTTCTACATGTTCAATTCAGTGGCATTAATTACATTCATCGCGTTGTGCAACCACCACCACTATGTTTTCACATTTTTCCATCACCCTTAACAGAAGCTCAGTGCCCCCTAAGCAATGACTTCCTCTTTTCCCCTTTCCCCCATCCCTGGTAATGACTAATTAACTTTGGTCTCTATACATTTGCCTATTTTAGCTATTTCAATAAGGACCACATTTGCTTTTAGTACCTGTCTTTCAGCATCGATTGTGCCTGCCTTGGTTAACTCCTTCCTGCCCCCTCCAGCCCAGGAGGGCAGACACTAGGTCTTGCTCTTTTCTGGGTGTCTTGCATCACTTGGTATGGGGCTTTTTAATTTTTTTAATTTTATTGTGCTTTAAGTGAACGTTTACAAATCAAGTCAGTCTCTCATACAAAAATTTATATACACCTTGCTATGTACTCCTAGTTGCTCACCCCCTAATGAGATAGCACACTGCTTCCCTCCACTCTCTTTTTGTGAGCGTTTGGCCAGCTTCTGACCTCCTCTGCCCTCTCATCTTCCCTCCAGACAGGAGCTGCCCACTTAGTTTCATGTGTCTACTTGAGCCAAGAAGCTCACTCCTCACCAGTATCATTTTCTATCTTATAGTACAGTCCAGTCCCTGTCTGAAGAGTTGGCTTTGGGAATGGTTCCAGTCTTGGGCTAACAGAAGGTCTGGGGACCATAACCTTCAGAGTCCTTCTAGTCTCAGTCAGACCATTAAGTCTGGTCTTTTTACAAGAATTTGAAGCCTGCATCCAACTTCTCTCCTGCTCCCTCAGGGATTCTCTGTTGTGTTCCCTGTCAGGGCAGTCCTTGGTTGTAGCTGGGCACCATCTAATTCTTCTGGTCTCAGGCTGATGTAGTCTCTGATTTATGTGGACCTTTCTGTCTCTCAGGCTCATAATTACCCTGTGTCTTCGGTGTTCTTCATTCTTCTTTGCCCCAGCTGGGTTGAGATCAATTGATGCATCTTAAATGGCCACTTGCTAGCATTTAAGACCCCAGATGCCACTCACCAAAGTGGAATGGCATAGGGCTTTGAAAGAATTCAATCAATTCTTGACTCTCTTCCTGCGAAAACAAACGTCAATGCCTGACTGCTAGGGAGAGTCTGAGGATCATTCCTTTGTGCTCTGAGGCAGGTCGGTAGAGGAGAAATTTTAAGGCAGCATCTTATTGGGGCATTCAACTCATCTGAAGAGGCCATATGGCTCAGAAGTGAAAAGCTAAAGCTCTGATGTCAAATGGCCAAGTTTCAAATACTGGACTTTAGGTCAGTTCCTTAACCTCTCTGTGCCTCAGTTTGATCATTTGTTAAAGCAGTGATAATAATGCTTCTCTCTTTGGCCTACTGTGAAGGTTGAAATAAGAAATTACATGTGTTCAGCACAGTGCCTTGCACACAGAGAGTACACAATATGCTTTAGTTAACTTGATCATGTCAAGTCAACAATGTCCTGTTCCACTTAACCTGTAGGAGGTTGCCACTCTTTGAAATGGTTTGCAGATAAATGATGCTTTGCAACATTTCGTTGAATAGTACAGTTCAGGGGCTAAATGTACAGACTTTGGTTAAGTCCTGCCTCTGGCACTGGACTAGCTGGGTGACTTTGGACAAGTCACTTAATGTCTTTAAGCCTCCATTCCTCTTCTGTAAAATGGAAATACTAATAGTGCTGCCCCATACAGGGATTAAAGGAAATAATGCTGTAACACATTTAGCATATTTCCTGGCTCAATGTAAGCTCCCATTAAATGTTCGCTGATATGATAATGGCTGGAGGAGAGTTCTTACAATTTTTGGAAGAGGAACAATAATGTAGCAGTAATGTATTTGAAGATGGAAGTGTAATCTTGGAAAAAACTAAAGTCAATGTAAAGATTGGTGTTAGATTTATGAGAATTGATGGGAAGCTTCAAAGTGAGCTTTGAAACCTTCAGGTGGAGCATGGGCCTGGACTTTTCTCGTACAGCCTGGGTTATTTAAATACTTACATAAAATTCTCACAGGCCTTGGGAATAAAATAAAATGACGTACTGTTTGCATTAGTTGTGAATGACTGCTCTCTGAGCTTCCCTCCTGGAATGAATGTGGTAAGGCTAAAGCTTTCAAATGAGAATGTGGGATTTAACCCTTATTGGCACCCAGCTGTGACTCTAGAATTTTAAGTACATTACCAAGTTTTATCAGCTAGTTAATAGGCAACCATTTGTTTCTGGGATGGGCTAGGTGTGGTTCCTGCAAACTCCAAGTATCTTGCCCTCTATTTTTGACCTAGGAATCCTTCTTGTGCATCCAGGCCCAGGACAAATGCCACCAATTTTTGCCCTCCTACAACTGAACAAATTAATCCTTCCAACCTCTACATTCACACCCTTTCTCAAGCCTTTTCTCGGCAGTGATTTAATTCTGCCCTGTTTTATAGTTGGTTGTCACAGGATTTGCCACTCTCTACTAATTTTAAAGCTCACTGAAGTCAAAGACCCCTTCCTTTTCTTTGTATTTCTTCTCACTGCGAGTATCCTCTCCCTCACCACATCTCTTTCTGTAATGATTTGTATGCCATAAAAAAAAAAAAAAAAAAAATGCCATAGACACTCAATAAATGATTGTTCAATTGCATTGGCAGACAGGTCTCTTACACAGACATGTTACAGAGAATAGCACTGTTGGCCACCATGGAAAACTGAAAAAAAATCTTCCTTTTGAATACACAACTTTGCCTTTAAACTACATATGTGGATTTATAACTCCTTGCCCACCAAAAATTGTAGATATTGCTGAGACATTGTACAATTAAGTCTGGTGTGGTAATGTGGTTAGGTGACTTATAGCAGTAGATATCAAATGTACAGCATTTAAAACACAATTCAGACGTGGTACTGGGTCATCAAAGCAAGAATTTGGTTTTTAAATAATGTGCAAAGCCAACATATGGAATATCTTTGTAACTTCTAGAAGTATAAAACTTTGGCCTTGAATCAAATTGTGTTAGCAACCTCTCCACAGTTTTTAATAATGCCTTATGTTTCTATGTGGCTTTGTATTTTTCAAAGCCCTTTCGCTTTGATTATCTTGTTTGATCTTCACATCAATCATATGATGTAGGAAGGGCTGCTATTAGTATCTGCATTTTACAGATGAAGATAGGAGGGACTTGAGAGGATCAGGCCTTCAAGCCCAGGCAAAATGACAAACTAGCAACAAAGTCAAGGTTGGAACCCAGGGCTCTACTATGCCAGAAAGACTTCTAATACTCACACAGGTTGTGGCATCATTATTTATGACCTTTATGAGCAACAATCATAAGCAGATACACATTTTATTTTCATGTATATATATGTTCATACAGACTTCCTTTAAAAAGCTAAAAAAGAGAAAACTTATGTTCGATCATCTCCCTCAGATATGTATTTGTAATCATTATTTTTTATAACATCAGTACCTTTCATCTGTGTGTTATCAGAGTGCATTTGAATATTAATTACACTTTTAAAAAATCTCTAGATTTACTCTGTTTTATTAGTGTTTTAGAATAATTTTCTCTTTTTGATTTTCAAAGAAAAAAATCTTACTTCAGAAGATAGGAGACCATTTTATTTTATTAGTATGAGATCGTTTTGGTAGAAGAAGGCTAGTTATAATGGTATAACTCATGGCCTTTTTTGTTTGTTTTCTTTTGCTTTTTTTGAAATTTACCTTACCCAAAAGCCCCTCTATACTTGCTACAAATAAGGAGACAGTGATTTAAAGGGAACCTGACTAACCTTTTTATTTTAAACCCAAAATGGGGTTGAGGTTTGTGTGATAAGGTAAGATCCTGGCAGATTATTATACAAAAGAAAAAAAAAAACCCAAACCCATAGCTGTCAAGTCAGTTACGACTCACAGCGACCCTATAGGAGAGAATAGAGCTGCCTTATAGGGTTTCCAAGGAGTGCCTGGTGGATTCGAACTGCCCACCTTTTAGTTAGCAGCCATAGCTCTTAACCATTATGCCACCAGGGCTCCAGTAGATTATTATAGCTACTGTGCTTCCTAACTGCCAGGTACTTTTCTAAATGCTTTTATATCCTTTAATTTGAGGAACCCTGGTGGCACAGTGGCTGAATCTCTCAACTGCTACCCAAAAGGTGGGTGGTTTGAATCCATCAGCCCATGTGTGGGAGAAAGATGTAGCAGATGGCTTCCATAAAGATTACAGGTTTGGAAACCCAATGAGGCAGTTCTACTCTGTCCTGTAGGGTCGCTATGAGTCAGAATTGACTCAAAGGCAATGGGTTTGGTTTTTTGGTTTTCTTTCCTTTAGTAGGTCCCTTGGTGGCACAAATGGTAAAGCACTCAACTACTAGCTAAAAGGTTGGTAGTTGGAACCTACCCAGAGGCACCTTGGAACTCAGGCCTAGTGATCAACTTCTCAGTTCTAATCTCCATACATGGGGTCACTCTGAGTCAGAATCAATTCAGGGCAACTAACAACAACAACAATTTCCTTTCATTGTCCAAGTAGCTCTAAGTGGTTACAGGTGAGAAACTGAATTATATGGTGGTTAAGTTACTTGCTTAAGGCTATACAGCTAAACATCTTCCCAGAAGGATATGGAGACTCTGGGGTTGGCTCTCCCAGAAGGTAATAGGATCTCGCTTCAACCTGAAGTGGCCTGGGTTATGCAGTTGGACTAAACCAAACCAAAACCATTGCTGTCAAGCTGATTCCTACTCACAATGACCCTATACGATAGAGTAGAACTGCCCCATAGGGTTTCCAAGTAGCGGCTGGTAGATTTGAACCACCAGCCTTCTTGGTTAACAGGAGTATCCACTACACCACCAGAGCCCCAGTTGAACTAAAGCAGGGTAATTTCCTCAAATACTCATTAGGATACTACTTCTTTGATGTAATTACTATCACCTTTTCTCAACATAATTGCTGCGTTCTTGAATGGTTCTAGATTTATACTGCCCAAAGTGGTAGGCGCTAGCCACATGTGGTTATTGAGCACTAAAAATGTGCCTAGTCTGAATTAAGACATACTGTAAGCATAAAAGACATAACAGATTTTGAAGACTTAGGAACAAAAAAAACATAAAATCTCATCAGCAATTTTTGTATTAATTACATGTTGGAATAATATTTTGGATATACTAGGTTAAATTTAAAAATTAATTTTAATAATATGTTTCTTTTTACTTTTTAAATGTGGCTACTAGAAATTTTAAAATTAAATGTATGTCTCTCATTATATTTCTGTTGGATAGTGCTGCTCTAGGCTGTCTGGATCACTTTTTCTACTTGTTGCCTGTGGTCTCAGTGGGAACTTCTCCCTTCACATTCCTTTCACTATTGTGCCATGTCCACACAGTACCTTTTGAGTTATTATGTGCGATAGGGAAGACATATTGAAAGAGCTAACCTTTGTGTTAGTTACTGTGTTTTGGAATTAAAAGCACAATAATTATAAAATGTTGTCATTGCTATTGACTGGATTTTTCCTCCCATTCTTTTTCAAGTACAGTGGAATCTTAATCAGATACTTCAAGAATGGAGTGACTAGTAAAGTTGAAACATAATTTTGTTCTATCCCTCGTTGATTTAGTTATTCATTCATGTATTAATTTTATATTACAAATGTTTATTGACTGACCATTATGCACATGGTATATTGCTATGAAGAATTCAGAGATGAACCAGATTAGTGCCTACTACTTAATCTTTTTTGAAAATATAGTAGTTTACTTTCTTGATTTTTAAAATACAACATAGTGAAGAGAATAGGCAGCATGATATAATGAAAAACAACCCTCAACCAATGGTCATAAGGCCCAACCAGAATGTAGTCCTGGTCTTATGAGCTATGTGAAATGAGCAAGTTTTGTTAACTCCAAAGCTCAGTTTTTTCATATGTAAAATTGGAAAGGATAAATAATATCCACTCTGTCTGTTTTATGTACTTGTGAAAATAAAATATAATGAAAATGACAATCTACAAGATACTATCTCTTATTTATCAAAAGACACTGAATTAGAAGTCAGGAGATTTAGCTTCTCTTCTGGACCCTGCTAGAAACGGACTATGGCCTTGGACAAGTCATTTAACCCTTCAGTTTTCAGTGTCCTTACCTCTGAGATTTAAGGTTAGGCTGCATAGATTCCAAGATCTCTTCCAACTCTAAGTCCTAGGTTTTAAGAGTTTATGATTTTAATATAATTATTTTATGAAGATCAGCATTATTTAAGTTTATCAGAATTATAATTATAAATATCAATTCTCTACCTGTACATCTTACAAGACTTAAATGTATGAAACACTAGAACTTTCCCTGAAAATAATGCTTATTTGTTTGCAGAGAAAAACCTCTGTTTCATCTTACAGTGTTTTGACCAAAGCCAAGTGGAAGGGAAAAAATATTAAAGAAATTTAAAACCACTCTTTCACTTACCTATTCATGTGTAACAAACCACTCTAAAACATAGTGGTTAAAGCAACCATCTGTTCCCTCTCACGATTCTGTGGCTAGGGTGATTCTGCTACTCACACTGCTTTGGGGTGTTTTATGTAGCTGCATTCAACTGAGAGCTCAGCTGGGGCAGGAACATCCAAGATGACCGCTCATCCTTTGGGACCTCTCTCCATAAGGCCTCTCTTCATTCAGTAGTCTAGTCCAAGCTCTCTACATGGCAGCTAGATCCCAAAAACTGCAAGAGACAAGCCCCATTGTACAAATGTTTGAGTTACGCTTGCTAATGTTCCTTTGGCTAGAGCAAGTTTCACGGCCAAATTCAGAGCCAGTGTAGGAGCGCCTGAATATGTGGAAGCATGGTTCATCCCGGACCACCAGTGTGACAGTCTATTGCCACAACTTCCATTCAACTGAGTTCTGGTTAATTGAGATCTTACCCCATCTCTCACACTTCTGCATAAATCATCGCATTCCATACATGTATACTCTGTGCATACCTCTGTTTGTGAATATGTCACACTCCACTTTAATCATCAGTTTATATTTTGGTCTTCACCCACCAAAATGGAAACTTCTTGAGTAAAGGAAGGGATGGTGTCTTATTTCTCTCTGAATGTTCAACATCTAGCACAGTGTCTCCACGTAGGAGGTACTTAACCAAACAAAAACTCAAGCCCATTGCCGTAAAGTTGATTATGACTCATAGCAACCCTATAAAATATTAATTAATAACTGAATTGAATTCTTCTGAACTTCACCAAATGCAAAGGGTAGAGCACTCATTTCAAATTGCACCAGGGCAGGGATTCCTAACCTGTATATGAAATTTAGCATTTCTTTCAATTATAAATGTAAGCAACAAACCACAGCAGTATTAACAGTAAGTGTGACTTTATCACCAATAGAAATCCCAAATATCTTCATATCCTGTTGACCTGTTGCAGATATTGGAAATTATTATTTATACTCAATCACTACTTCAAAGTTACAGTAGTAGTTAGACCTGCCCCAAGATTGCATGTGATCAGAGTCTTCCTGTCTGCAGAGGCTTGTGCCTCCCAGTATGCCAACCATGGGGCAACCCTATACTGTGTCTTAGGCTGGGTTCTCTAGAGATGCAAAACCAGTAAAGTGTATAAACACATATATAGAGATTTACATTAAGGAAATGGCTCACACGGTTCTAGAGGCTGGAGCGTCCCAAGTCCGTGAGTCAGGATAGAGGCTTCTCCTGATTCATGTAGCTGCAGAGGCTGGTGAACCCAAGATCAGCAAGTCAGACAGCAGGGCTTTGACTCATAGGCTGCGAAGACTGATGAATCCCAAGATCAGCAGGCAAAACAGCAGGTAAAAGCTGCTAGTTCAAGTCCTAAGAGCCATAAAAAAAAAAAAAAAAAAAAAATAGGTCAGACAAACAAGAGCCAGCTACAGGATCTAAAGTGAGCAAAAGTCCACAAGCCTTGCCAGAAAGTCCACTTATATTGAATGCAGGCCCCACCCTCAAGGAAACTTCCCTTCAACTGATTGACTTCTCACAGCAGATGCCATCATGGAGGTGATCACATCATCATACAACTGCCAAACTACATCATAACTGCCAAACCAATGAGAATCATGATGCAGCCAAGTTGACACACAACCTTAATGATCAGAGTCCACCCCTTGTCAACTTGGCGCCTATACACATCTCCTTAAACCATGCATAATCTCTGAATAAAGACAACTATAAAGTTATACTTACACCTAACATAATACATCTAACACACATACAACTGAATATACACTAGCCCAGCTTACAGCTTATATTTTACAAGTGAAGAAAACAAAAATATCTGATGCACACGTACAAGGCAGAAATACTGATAACAAGTATACTGCTTGTTTCTGCAACTGGCCACATGGTTGTAACTGGTATTTAGAACTACCTTCTTCCACCACCCATTCCGATTCCATTTGCCGTCAGCAAGCACCTCAGCCGGTTGCCTGGTGGGGTGACCAAAACCTTCATTCCTGTAGAGTCTGGGTCATTAGTAGTCATGCCAGAATTGAAATGCTGTAGTTTTCCATTGACTTTAGTCACAGGGCCTATTAGTACTAAGAGATGCCTTCAGGGATCTCCTGCATTCCAGACATACTCTTCTTTACCTCCATTATGTAATATCAACCCAATTTCCTCTTGGTAATCAGGATCAGTCACATCAGCCAATATGTAACTCCCTTCCTTGCCTATTGATCCAGAGGCATAAGCAGCCCAAAGTAGCCAGGTGGCATTTTAACCTCCAGCTCAATGAAATCAGTGATGTGTCTCCAGGCGGGGCATTCCTTCCTTTGGAACTAAGACCTCTAGACTCGCAGAGCATAAGGTCGTGGGGACAGGAAGCAAAAATTTTATGAGTGAGTCACTAGGGGTAATAGTCAATGGTACCACTTGGTTTTCCACACCTTGATTCCTTGACCCATGAATCCTGGCTATGGGAGAAACAGCACCACATATTGGACACTGGTTTAGATCATATTCAACCTCCTGGAGTACATTGTCCCAACCCTGCAAGGTATTGCCACCTAGCTTGCACCATAATTGTGTCTTTAGAAGACCTTCCACTGTTCTATCAAACCAGCTGCTTCAGGATGATAGGAAACATGGTAAGACCAGTGAATTCCATGAGCATGGGCCCATTGCCACACTTCATTTCCTGTGAAGTGAGTCCCTTGATCCAAGGCAATGCTGTGTGGGATACCAAGATGGCGGATAAGGCATTCTCTAAGTCCACAGATGGTAGTTTTGGCAGAAGCATTGCATGCAGGGAAGGCAAATCTATATCCATATTCCAATAGGAACAAAACAATGCCCTTTCCATGATGGAAGCAGTCCAATGTAATCAACCTGCCAATGTGATCACTTTGAGGAATGCTGCCATATGGGGGACTCAGTGTTGGTCTCTGCTGCGGGCAGATTGGGCAGACTGGGCACTTAGCAGTGGCTATAGCCAAGCTGGTCTTGGTGAGTGGAAGTCCATATTGCTGAGCCCATGGATAGTGTCCAAGCCTGCCACCATGGCCACTTTGTTCATGAGCCTATAGAGCAGTGACAGGAGTGGCTGGGGGAAGAGGATGACTAGTTTCCACAGAACATGTCATCCTATCCACTTGATTGTTAAAATCCTCCTCTGCTGAGGTCACCCTTTGGTGAGCATTCACATAAGATACAAATATCTTCACTTCTTTGGCCCATTCAGGGAGGTCTATCCACATACCTCTTCCCCATATGTCCTTGTCTTCAATTTTCCAACCATGTTCCTTCCAAGTCCCTGACCATCTGGCCATCTCTCCGTCCAAGAAAAGTGAACAATCAGGTACACTTCTCGAAGTTCTGCCTATTGGAAGGATTTCCCTTCACCTCTGTCCTTCAGGGAGGTCTCATAAAGGGGCTATAGTGTTGCAACTGTCCACTTTCAAGCAGTGCCTGCATATCACATGGGAACATCTGTAAACCAGACATGAGTTTTCTTCAGTCACCTGATCATAAGGAACTCCCCATGAGGCCATAAGTTCAGACTGAGGGATGGAAGGTAAAGTGGCAGGAGTGGAGACCATGGGCATTTGGGTCACTTCCTTGTGTATACCACTTCCATTTAATGATAGAATGCTGCTGTGCATGTCCAAATTTATGACTTTGTGGGTCAGACAGCACCCAGTTCATGATGCGTAGCTCAGGCTGCATAGTGACTTCTTGGCCCATGCTTAAGCATTCAGTTTCTACTAAGGCCTAGTAACAAGCCAAAGGCTGTTTCTCTAAAGGAGAGGAGTTATCTGCAGAGGATGGCAGGGCTTTACTACAAAATCCTAAGGGTCTGTGCTGTGATTCACCAATGGGGGCCTGCCAAAGACTCGGAACAACATCTCTGTCTGCCACTGGCACACTTCAGGCACCATTGGATCAGCTGGATCATATGGCCCCAGTGGTACAACCACTTGCACAGCAGCCTGAACCTGTTGCTGAGCCTTCTCTTGTCCTGAACCCCACTCAAAACTAGGAGCTTTTCGAGTCACTTGATGAATAGGCCAGAGTAGCACACTCAGATGAGGGATATGTTGCCTCCAAAATCCAAAGAGGCACATTAGGCGCTGTGTCTCCTTTATAGTTGTGGGCGGGGTTAGATACAATAACTTATCTTTCACTTTAGAAGGAATATCTCAAGAAGCCCCACACCAATGAACCCCTAGAAAATTCACTGCAGTGGAAGGCGCCTGAATTTTTGTGGGATTAATTTCTCACCCTCTAGCACACAAATGTTTTTCCCAGTAAGTCCAGAGTCACTGACATTTCTTCCTTACTAGGTCCAATCAGTTTAATGTCATCAATGTAATGGACCAGTGTAACATCTTGTGCAAGGGAAAGGTGATCAAAGCCCCTGCAGACTAAATTATGATGTAGGGCTGGAGAGTTGATATAGCTTTGAGGTAGGACACTGAAGGTGTATTGTTGGCCTTGCCAGCTGAAGGCAGACTGCTTCTGGTGGGTCTTTGAAACAGGTGTGGAGAAAAAGGCATTAGCCACATCAATAGCTGCATACCAGGAGATGTATTACCAGGAGATGTATTAATTTGCACAAGCAATGAAACTACATCTGGAACAGCAGCTGCAATTGGATTCACAACCTGGTTAAGTTTTCAATAATCCAGTGTCATTCTTCAACATCCAACTGTTTTTTGCACAGGCCAAATAGGCGAGTTGAATGGGGATGTGGTGGGAATCACCACCCATGCAATCTTCAAGTCTTTGAGGGTGGCAGTAATCTCTGCAGTTCCCCCAGAAATGAGGTATTGCTTTTGGTTTACTATTTTCCCCTACCCCTAGGGCTTTTCCTACCATAATATTCCTTACACCATTTGTCAGGGATCCAATGTGGAGTTCTCAGTTACTGAGTATATCTACTTCAACTATACATTCTGGAACTGGGGAAATCACTACAGGATGGGTTGGGGGACCCACTGGACCTACTGTGAGATGGACATTAACTAAGACTCCATTAATAACCTGACCTCTATATGCCCCTGCTGTGACTGGTGGGCCACAGTGACATTTTGAGTCTCCTGACATTAGTGTCAGTTCAGGCCCAGCATCCAGTAATACCAGAAAAATCTGATTTTTTCCTTTTCCCCAGTGAACAGTCACTCTCATAAAACGCCATAAATCCCTTTGGGGAAGGCTGGGAGAAAAACTAGCAGTATAAATTTTTGACAGTGCAGCGAGGTCCTTCCTCAAGGGAACCCGGCCTCCCACTCATTCAAGGGGTTGTGGGTCTGTAAACTCACTCAAGTCTGGTAATCGATTGAGGGGCTGTGACTCTCTATTCTGGCAATTAGAGTTAGGCTGCTGTTCATTTGAGCTAGAATCTTCCGCTCATACACATCAAGTAAATATTTAGTATATTTCCTATCTATTTCATTCCTAGGGACACATGACTAAGCAGCCAACGCTGTTCCTAGGGACACCATGACTAAGCAGCCAACACCATAAGTTCATATGAGTCAGACTATTCTGATTACTGCTTTGAGTCATTGTCCATTACTGTAACCACACCCACCTTGTTTTTGTCTATTGAGTGCTGCACACTTGGCCCCTGCCATTGCTAGGTCCAATCAGCCCCATTGTAGTTAGGTGTCTTAATTCAGTTAAGGCAGTTCCCACTGTCAAATCTGACTTACATAAAATAGCAATCACAGCAGACTTCAAGGATGCTGGGGCTTCCTTCACAAATTTGTTCCTAACCAATTTGGTAAAAGGTGTGTCCTCAGGGCACTCCATGTGTGGATCTGTGGGTCTAACCTGATAAATCTGCTCTTACGTGCCAATTTCCCTAAGCCCTTGGACACATTCTTCTACAGTATACCGAGGCAGGTCTGGTAGTTCCTCTCGATTTAGTGTAGGCCACTGCATAATCCATGCTTCAGTGACTCAACTAAATAAATAATTAGATCCTTTCCTGACCTCTTCAGCTGAAACATGGAATGAGGAATCTGTGCTTAGTGGGCCCATATCAATAGCCTCAGACTGATCCATCTTTATGTTCCTTGCACCATTATTCCACACCCTTAATAGCCATTCCCACACGTATTCCCCAGGTTTCTGTTTGTACATATTAGAAAAGCCAAGCAGCTCTTTTGGAGTGTAGCATGCCTTCTCCTGGATCACATTTTGTACCTCACCTTTTGGGGCTTGTTGGGACTTAAGTCTAGGTATAGGTCTAGAAGCCAGAATCTGTGGTGGGGAAGTGTTTTGAAAACATTCAGCACTGTCTTATAAAGCATCTGCCTCAGGTGATGCCCCAGGCAATGACTCAGACAAAGGATCTTTAGACAGGCTGGGTTAATCTCATTAGATGGGGGTGGAGGGGCTAATGGTTTTCCTAGGGAGGGTGGCTGTTTTAGTCATCTAGTGCTTCTATAGCAGAAACACCACAAATGGACGGCTTTAACAAAGAGAAATTTATTCCCTCACGGTAAAGTAGGCTAAAAGTCCAAATTCAGGGAGTCAGCTCTGGGGGAAGGCTTTCTCTCTCTGTGGGCTCTAGAGGAAGGACCTTGTCCTTAATGTTCCCCTGGTCAAGGAAGTTCTCAGGCTCAGGGACCCCAGATCCAAAGAACACGCTCTGCTCCTGGCGCTGCTTTCTTGGTGGTAGGAGGTCCCCAACTCTCTGCTTGCTTCCCTTTCCTTTTATCTCTTGAGAGATAAAAGGTGGTGCAGGCCACACCCCAGGGAAACTCCCTTTACATTGGATCAGGGAGGCGACCTGAGCAAGAGTGTTACATCCCACCGTAATGCTTTTAACCATGGGCAGAGATTATGATTTATAACACACATGAAAATCACAAAATGGAGGACAACCACACATGGCCTAACCAAGTTAGCACATATTTTGGGAGGACACAATTCAATCCATTACAGTGGCTTAGCAGACAAAGATGGAGTAGTCTCTTCAGATGGGAGTGAGAGGGCTGGTTCTGTTGGCAGGAGTGATTCAACGGAATTTAGGGGCTCAGTGTCTCCAGCTTCCTGATTATCTGCCTATACATCCCCATCCCAAATTTCAGGATCCCATTTCTTTCCAATCAATGCCCTCACTTTAGCTTCAGACACCTCTTTAGGTTGGCAATTGAATTAGCATTGTAATTTAGCCACTTTTTATGATAAGACTCTGGGTTTGGTTTTTGGCAATATCAGCTCCTTTACTACAAGAAATAAGGCTTTCTTTCAAGGCACAAGTGGAAATTTTCAGGTCGTTTATGTAGCATTTGAGCTTTGACTCTGAAGCACTGAGCTCATCTCTTTCTTTCACCAGTTTGTCTAGTGAAAGTAGGATCAACCAACCAGCTTTCTTATATTTCTCATTATGACAAAATTGTAGAATGTTATCATACACGCAGCCACCCAGAGCCTTGCATTTCACCAATATCTGATCTATTGGTGGTAATATTTTGTGTATTTGTATTGCCACCTTATGCCATGGATTAACAGTGCCCTCTTTACTACTGGAAGCAGAATCATCAGCATCTTTAAGACCAACAAGACTTGAGAACTAATTTAGAAAATTCATCCTTACAATTTTGTTTCTTTAGAACCATTCTTGGTGTCAAATGGCTTAGGCTGGGTCTTCTACAGAAGCAAAACCAGTAAAGCATATAAATACATACAGAAAGAGATTTATATTATGGATATGGCTTATGTGGTTGTGGAGGCTGGAGCGTCCCAAGTCTGTGGGTCAGGATGGAGGCTTCTCCTGATTCATGTAGCTTTAGGGGTGGCGAACCCAAGATTGGCAAGTCAGACAGCAGGGCTTTTGCTCACAGGCTTCAAAGATCGACAGATCCCAAGATGGGCAAGCAAGATGGCAGGTAAGCTGCTAGCTCAAGTTCTAAAAACCGAAGGTCAGATGAACAGGAGCTACCTGCAGGATCCAGAGTGAGCAAAAGCCTGAAAGCCTTGCCAGAAAGTCTACCTATATTGAATGCAGGCCACAACCCCAAGGAAACGTCCCTTCAACTGATTGTCTACTCACTGCAGATCCTATCATGGAGGTGATCTCATTATATTGAATCTTATCATGGAGGCAATCACATCATCATATAACTGCCAAACTATATCATAACTGCCAAACCACTGGAAATCATGGCCCAGCCAAGCTGACACACAACCTTAAGGATCACAACCTGGTAGTAAATCAGCCATCAGCCAATAAAGTAATGTGTTCCCCCATCAACAGTGACTCACAAACCAATAGGCCTTCCTGTATCTCCTGTGTCTAGTAATTTGTTGATTGATATACATGGAAAGAAGGGAATTAAAGACTACCTCATAGTTTAACATTCTTTTCAAGCTAACTAATAATATCCTTTACACTGATATGTCTTTAAAAAATAAAAATAAACTGAAATCTATTTTAAGTTTTTTGTATTGTTATTTTTGATGTATTAATTAAAAAGCACATACATTAAAGTTTTCTAAATAATTTGAAAACTCTATTTAAATATTTTCTTTGTAATGCCAGATATTTTATCTCATTTAGAAACATTAGTTTGAGAAGGAATACATGACGTTATAGATTGAGTTGTGTCCCCCAAAAATGTGTATCAATTTGGCTAGGCCATGCCTCTCAGTATTATATGGTCGTCCACCACTTGTGATCTGATGTGATTTTCCTATGTGTTGTGAATCCTAACCTCTACAATGTTAGTGAGGCAGGATTAGAAGCAGTTATGTTAATGAGGCAGGACTCAATCTACAGCATTGGTTGTGTCTTGAGTCAGTCTCTTTTTAGGTATAAAAGAAATAATCCAGTAGAGAGGAGAGGGACCTCAGTCCGCCAAGAAAGAAGCAGAGCATATCCTTTTGACCCAGGGTATCTGTGCTGAGAAGCTGCTAGACCAGGGGAAGATTGATGACAAGGACCTTCCCCCAGAACTGACAGAGAGAGAAAGCTTTCCCTGGGAGCTGGCACCCTGAAATTGGACTTCTAACCTCCTAGACTGTGAGAGAATAAATTTCTGTTTGTTAAAGCCATCCACTTGTGGTGTTTCTGTTCTCGCAGCACTAGATAAGTAGTGCTTCACCAAACTGTAGGCTGTCCATGGCAAAGAAAAAGGTGAAGAATTCCTGCCAAAGGCGACTTAGGAAGACATATAATACCCTAGACAAGTCTGCACCCCCATTCCACTAGAGCAGCAGCATCATCACCTGGCAACTGGTTAAAAAAGCGAATTCTCTGGTCCCAGCACAGAGCTGCTGAATCAGAAACTCTGGGAGTGGGGCCCAGCAATCTGGTTCTACAAGTCTTTCAGGTGATTCTGATGTGTGCTAGAGTTTGAGAACCACTGTACTAGGGAAAACAGTAATGAGTTGAAACTGAGTTATGCAGGAGAAGCTGAAGTCCATTTAATCAATCAATAAGTCTTGGTAAATATTGATACATATCTTCTATTTAAGGAGCCCTGGTGGTGCAGTGGTTAAATGCTTGGCTGCTAACTAACAGGTCAGCAGTTGGAACCCACCAGCCACTCTACAGGAGAAACATGTGACAGTCTGCTTCTGTAAAGATTACAGCCTTTGAAACCTATGGCGTAGTTCTACTCTGTCCTATAGTGCCACTATGAATTGCAGTCAACTTGACGGCAACAAGTTTTTGTCTTGTTTTTTGATACCTTCTATTCCTCAGCACTGGGAAAAGTACTAAAGGAAAATGTTCTATATCTTTTTTTTTTTTAATAATTTTTATTATGCTTTAAGTGAAAGTTTACAAATCAAGTCAGTCTCCCACACAAAAACCCATATACACCTTGCTACACACTCCCAATTACTCTCCCCCTAATGAGACAGCCCACTTTCTCCCTCCACTCTCTCTTTTCATGTCCATTTCGCCACCTTCTAACCCCCTCCACCCTCTCATCTCCCCTCCAGGCAGGAGATGCCAACATAGTCTCAAGTGTCCACCTGATCCAAGAAGCTCACTCCTCACCAGCATCCTTCTCCAACCCGTTGTCCAGTCCAACCCATGTCTGAAGAGTTGGCTTCAGGAATGGTTCCTGTCCTGGGCCAACAGAAGGTCTGGGGGCCATGACCACTGGGGTCCTTCTAGTCTCAGTCAGACCATTAAGTCTGGGCTTTTTATGAGAATTTGGGGTCTGCATCCCACTGCTCTCCTGCTCCCTCAGGGGTTCTCTGTTGTGTTCCCTGTCAGGGCAGTCATCAGTTGTAGCCGGGCACCATCTAGTTCTTCTGGTCTCAGGATGATGTAGTCTCTGGTTCATGTGGCCCTTTCTGTCTCTTGGGCTCGTAATCACCTTGTATCCTGGGTGTTCTTCATTCTCCTTTGATCCAGGTGGGTTGAGACCAATTGATGCATCTTAGATGGCCACTTGCTAGCATTTAAGACCCCAGATGCCACTCTTCAAAGTGGGATGCAGAAAGTTTTCTTAATAGATTTTATTATGCCAATTGACTTAGATGTTCCCTGAAACCATGGTCCCCAGACCCCTGCCCCTGCTACAATGGCCTTCGAAGCATTCAGTTTATTCAGGAAACTTCTTGGCTTTTGGTTTAGTCCAATTGTGCTGACTTCCCCTGTATTGTGTGTTGTCTTTCCCTTCACCTAAAGTAGTTCCTATCTACTATCTAATTAGTGAATACCCCTCTCCAACCCTCCCTCCCTTCCCCCTCTCGTAACCACAAAAGAATGTTTTCTTCTCAGTTTAAACTATTTCTCAAGTTCTTATAATAGTGGTTTTATACAATATTTGTCCTTTTGCAACTGACTAATTTCACTCAGCATAATGCCTTCCAGGTTCCTCCATGTTTCTATAGCTTAATTTGAGTGATGATAATGCAGATATATACATATATAAAAAAAGATTATAGGCTCTACACTTAAGATTTGTACACTCGACTGTGTGTATATTTCAATTTTAAAATTATGTATACATAATTGTTTTCAAGTAACTGTCCATTCCATTTAGAAGTCCATTTATCTAATCATTTGCTGAGTGCCACGCAGTGTGCTGGGTGGTTACGAATGCAGTAGTGAATGAGACAGCCGTGATGTCTACCCTCATGAAGTGTACATGCCAGGGGGGGAGTCAGAGAAATAAAGGCAATTATGAAGCCTTGATAATGTTCATTACATATTTACAAACAACATGCACCATTCAATAACAACCATATTTCCTCAATTCTAAGATACACATTTTTTTTTACAACTTAACATTTCTGAAATACGGATGTATCATCCAGTCTATGGTTGTCAGGTATTTCTGATGGTACATTCAATAATGATGCCTCTTCAATTGATGGCATCTTAGATTAGATGAAATTTGATAAATTCTACCATCCGGTATTATAGGAGTTCAGAGAGATATAGATCAATAAAGATTCCAGGAGTAAAGAAGGACTTCACAGGAAAGGTGAGACTCGAGCCTGGTCAAAGAAAGAACAAACCCAAAGCCAAACCCACTGCCATCGAGTCGATTCCGACCCTAAAGGACAGAGTAGAACTGCCCCGCAGAGTTTCCAAGGAGTGCCTGGCGGATTCGAACTGCCAACCTCTTAACCGTAACACTTAACCACTACGCCACCAGGGTTTCCATCAAAGAAAGAGTGGGATTTAAAAAGGAGGAAAACAACAGGGGCAAACTGAAAGAGAAGGCATCTATGAAGGAAGGAGCAAGCTGTGATTGGGGGACACAGGTCTTAGTGGGGCAGAGGAGAGGACGCATTGGAGAACAGAGGGAGATGAGTGGCTAAATAAGTTGAAATCAGATTATTAAAGGCCTAGAAAGTCAAGCAAATGATGCAGTTGAAAATAGGAGCAACTGAAGATTTCTGAGAGCAGAAGAATAAAAGGTTAAGTCCAACTTTGGTATATGGAGTAGACTCAGCAACAGGAGCCATATATATGTCTATTTTCAATTTTTGGTCAACATTTTTTGAGCTTAAAGGAAGTAGATACACTGCCTTATCTCAGGGGATGTATGAGCTCATGGCAGAGCCACCGTAAACCAGGGCTTCAGACTAGTTCATTCCTGTTCAACCTCCTGCTGAGAATTTGCATTTCCACCCCAGATATACTGAATCAGAATCTATATTTTAACAAGATTTCTCTGAGGATTAAGATCCTTGGAATGAACTGGTTCAAAGCCCTCTGGCAAACACAAGAGTACTGTATACGCAAGAGCACTATATACACAAGATCACCATATACACAGAGCACGTGGCAGAGAGAAATGAGCCATCATCAACCACTCCCCAGGATCCAGTGGGAGAACACACCCACTGGATGTTATTGTTCTTAAGCAGCCACACCTGAATGGCTACACTAGCCCCTGCTTTTGACTTCAGAGCTAGCCATGCCAGCATTTGGCCACTGACAATCCCCCACCACTTGGGCCTCATGGGTAGCCCTGATGCTCAAAGACTTGTTTATATGCCTTTCTTTTTGAAAGTCTCGTAGTCATCCAAAATTCATTATTTTAATCCTCACCACACCCTGTAAGGTAGGTAATACCATCCCCATTTTACAGGTAAGGAGACTAAGAATCAGAGAAAAAAAAAAAAAACCCATTGCTGTCAAGTCGATTCCAACTCATAGCAGCCCTATAGGACAGAATAGAACTGCCCCATAGGGTTTCCAAGGAGTGTCTGGTGGATTCATACTGCCGAGCTTTTGGTCAGCAGCCAAATGCTTAACCACTGTGCACCAGGGCCCCAAGTATCAGAGAGGTGACGCTATTTGCCAAGGTCACAGAGCTTAGTAAGTAAAAGTGTTGAGATTCACACCCTAGTCTTCCTCCTCTCAAAGTCTATTCTTTTAACCAGTTTGCTCTATGAGTCTTAGCCCTAACCAGACTATGAGATCAACGGTTTCAGGTGCCTAGGCACTGGAGTCTGGAATAAGTACTGCTAACAACCTAGATTTGATGTGCAGGGGGTGGCTCTGAGCATCCATATGCCCACCAAATTGCAGGCTTGCCCCAACCCCTGCCCTACTTGCCCTATCTATAAGACTGGATCTTGCCTTAAATTCTGTTTTAACTCTGCCAGGACAGAGACCTACCCTGATTCCCTGATATTTTTCCCTTCTCCTGCCAGTTTCCTCCTCCCAAAGTGGTCCTGCTCCAAACCAGATAAACACCTGCATCCCAGCCTGCTACTTCCTGCTTGGATCTGAGTACCACCACTGCCTGGAAACTGCTACTGCTAAGCCTCAGTCCCTGACATCTGATTTCCCCCCTTAGGCAAGGGGGCATCTAAGGCTCCAACCCAGAAACTAGAGCTGGGCTCAGATTGGAGTAGAGCTGACCAATAGCTGTCAGGTGTGGAGCCAAGAAGGGATCCCATCTTCATATACGGATAAAGGCAAAGAGGAAAACCAATAGCCAGGCTAAAGAACTATCAATCCATAGAAGCCTGGCAGAGAGGAGGAACTAGGAGGCAGCAGGAACTTAACTGGAGTCAACATTAAGGAGCAAGTGGATACAGAGGGAAGATGGAAGTGAAATCAGCAGCAGCTTCCCAAGCATTTATATTTGGAGGCAAGGCCTTCTTAAAGGGCTTATGAGTGTGGAAAGAATAGTTACTAAATCGCTTCAGATACATGGAACTGACTTAAGAATCAGTCTAAGCCCTCAGACACTATGGATTGTTGGTTAATCTGACCACGATCAGGTCCAGTCCTAGCCTCCTCCCTCTCCCTACACTCACTCACTTATTTAATTAACAAACATTTGAACCTCCACTAGGCAGAAACGTTATGTGTTTTTTTCGTCATTGAAAGGCTTAAAATCCAGAAAATTTTCTGCTACATATTAAAAACCAAACAAAACCTTTTGCCATCAAGTTGATTCTGACTCATAGTGACCCTATAGGACAGAGTAGAACTGCCCCACTTCCAAGAAGTGGCTGGTAGAATTGAACCGTTGATCTTTTGGTTAGCTCCCAAGCTTTTAACCATTGTGCCACCAGAGCACATAATCGGCACTTGCTATATATTGGTAGAATGAATGAATAAATGAACAAATTGACAAATGTTTCAAAAATGTGTTAAGTCCTAGAGTACCTTCTGAGTTACAACAACCTTAAATAAAGTGTCAAGAGTGTGAAGCCTGCTAATATTCACCAACAATAAAATTAGAGATTTGAAAAGGCTAGTAACCATGAGCTTATGTAGTCTTTAGTCAACCACTTCCTTCTTTAAGATCATTTAACATTTTCTAGAACAAGAAATAACATACGGAGGCAGAGCCAACATGGCACTATAGACAGAAGCACCACACCATCCCTCCACAGCAAAGACCTGAAAAACTAAGTAAAACAGAGACAAACGTCAATCCTGGAAATGTAAGTTTCAAATGAAGGGATAAAGAATTCAACCAAGCACCAAATGGAATAAGAAACTGACAAAGAACAAAGATCTAGGAAAGATAGGAGCGGAGATCCCCTATCAGCTAACTCACCATAGATTCACCATCTTGGACTTCTGTTGGAGACTGGGGGACAGGGAGTATGGGAAAGCAGCTTCATGGAGCTCCCAGCAGTAGCCAGAGCACCCGGTAACCAGTGATACATGCTTTACCAACCCCCTACCCTTCTTCCCTTCGCTCAGCCTCTGCTGCTTCCCAGCGGACCTAGTGACTGAGGCCTGGGAGGTGCTAGCTCCATGCCACTTAGATTCGTCCTGCCTACACTGACCAGCTCCTTCAGTGCCATTTCTTTAAGGCTGATGTTGCTTTTTTCAACTTCTTTTGGTTTCCTCCCTGCTTCTCACCTTCTCCTCCTCCTTTCTCTCCAACACCTGGCTCCGTGTGCCATTTTTGCTTCTTCTTGACAGGCTGTGAAGCATTGCTTTGCTGAGGAACTGTTTCCCGATTGCATTGCCAGGCTGGTTGGATTCCAGGTCTTTTTGTTCCTTTTGTTTGTTTTCTTTTTCTTCTGGTGGCTTGGGAGCCCCTTCTAGCTGGACTGTACTGTGCAGCTTGGGAGCCACTTCCTGGGTCTGTGCAGCTGTGCTGGCAGGATCCCTGGGAGCATTTCTTTTCTTTTTTTTTTTCTTTTTCTCCCTTTTTTTTTCTACCTTTCTCAGTTTCTCATCTCTCATTCTACTTACCTTCTATTCCTGTCTCCTGAAGAACTGGCTCTGTGTGCCATCCTGTCCCACCTAACCAGTCTGCACTGTGAGGCTTGGGAGCCACTTCCTTGGGCTGTGCAGCTGCACTGTGGATCCCTAGGTCCCCTGGGGGCCTCTCTCTGCTTTTCTTCTTTTCCTGTCTCCTCAATAACTGGCACTGTGTGCCATCTCCACCCCCTTTAGAAGGGCTGTGCCCCAAGGCCTGGGAGCCAATTCCCTGATCACCAGTAGGGTTCCTGGGGGCGTTTCTTTTTTTTAATTTTTATTTATTTATTTTCTTTTTTCCTTTCTGTTTCTCTTTATTTATTAGTTTCTCATCTCTCCACTTCAAAAACAAGATCCCTCAGAACTTTTTTATTTTGTTTTGGCTCCTGTTTCTCCTCTCTCTTTTTTTCCCATATCCATCTTAGCTCCACATATCACAACCTCCCCCCTCCCTCATGCCTGCCTGCACTGTGTGCTGAACATCACAACCCCGAGCAGCACAGGCACAGCCTACCAGAACCTGCCCTACACAGACTCTGTCAGCCCCAGTATGTGCCACAAACAACCCACCGCAGCCCCTCCCCTTCAGGTAGACCTGCCCTGCTGCACCACAGCTGAGCAACTGGCCCTGCTCATTGGACAAGGTGAGAAGTATTGTGCCCACAGATGAGGAAGCAACAAAGAATGCACGACCTACTGGCTCAGACATAACCAAGTAGAACAAAAAAGCAGGACAAAACAAACAAATCTACAATCAATAAATGAAGAAAATAACTACCGAATGTCCCAAAGACAGCAGACAATATCAAAACACATTTAAAAAAAAAAAAAAGGACACAATGGTTCCAGTAGGCATCCAAAATAAAACACCAGATGACTCTCTAGTAGCAGAAAAGGCACTAGAACTACCTGATGGGGAATTCGAATTTCTAATATCCAGAGATATCCAAGAGTTGGAGCAAAAAGCAGATAAAAATGAGAAAAAAAAAAGACAGATTCATGGAAAACACAGACAAATAATGGAAGAATTCAGGAAAATAATAAAACAAAGTAACAAAATTAATTCACAGTTAGAAATCATATAAAAACAACAATTAGAAATTCAAAAGATAAACAAGATTTCAGAAATGGACAGTGTCATAGAATGTCTGAGGAGCAAGTTTGAAACAATGGAAGACAGGATCAGCAAAACTAAAGACAAATACTTGGATACCACTTTATTTGAGGAAAAATCAGAAAAAAGAACAATGAAAAATGAAGAAATCTGATAACGATGTGGAATACAATCAAAAGGAAAAATTTGCCAGTGATCAAACTTCCAGAATAGAGGGAGAAAATGGAAAACACAGAGAGGGTCATGAAGAATTGCTTACAGAAAACTTCCCTAATATCATAAAAGATGAAAAGCTGACCATCCAAGAAGCTCAATGATCCCCATATAGGATAGAACCCAAAAGAAAATCACCAAGGCATATCACAATCACACTCACTAAAACCAAAGACAAAGAAATAATCCTGAGAGCAGCTCAAGAAAAATGAAAAGTCACATACAGAGGGGAAACAATAAGACTAAGCTCTGATTACTTGGCAGAAATCATGCAGCAAGAAGGCAATGGGATAACATATTTAAAACATTGAAAGAAAAAAATTGCCAACCAAGAACAATATATCCTGCAAAACTCCCATTCAGATATGATGGTGAAATTAGGACATTTCCAGATAAACAGAAATTAAGGGAATATGTAAAAACCAAACCAAACTTACAGGAATTATTAAAGGGAGTCCTTCAGCTTGAGAACAAACAACATCAGAGGACAGCCTGAATCTAGTATGCAAGATTGCACCAATCAGATACCAACCTAGGAAATGAACTCTCAAGGACTACTCAAAATGAAAAGATTTACAACAGGGAACCAGAAAGGTTAATCTGTAAATGACAACATCAGAACAATAAAAGAGGGAATAAATTGTGTAGGTACAGAACTTTCTAATGGAAAGGAAAGCAAGGCAATAAAAATAATAATAGACTGGTTCAAACCTAGGAATATAAGGGTAAATTTCAAGGTAACCACAAAGAAAGTTAACAAACCTACTCATCAAAATAAAGAAGAAAATCATAAAGTCTCAGTACGAACAAATCTACAAAAACAAAAGAAATGAAAAAGAAATTCACAAAAAAAAGGAATTCAGCACAGGAGAGTAAGAGGAATAGAGAAAACATCAGCACCACACACACACACACACACACAAATGCACCGCAAAATGACAAGAAGAAACTCACACCTACCGATAATTACACTGAATGTAAATGGCCTAAACTCACACACCCATAAAGAGACAGAGAGTGACAAAATGGATAAAAAAAATAAGATCCATCAATATGTTGTCTACAAGAGACACACGTTAGAAACAAAGACATAAGTTTATTAAAAATCAAAGGATGGAAAACAATATATCAAGCAAACAGCTACCAAAAAAGAGCATGAGTGGCAATACTAATCTCAGATAAAATAGGCTTTAAAACAAAGTCCACCATAAAAGAGAAAAAAAGGCACTGTATGATGATTAAGGGACAATCCATCATGAAGACATAACTGTAATAAATATCCATGCACCCAATGACAGGGCTCCAAAATAGATAAAAACAAACCCTAACAGCACTGAAAAGAGAAACTGACAGTTCCACAACAATAGTAGGAGACTTCAACACACCAATCTCCACAAAGGACAGAACATGTATAAAGAAACTCAACAAAGATACAGAAGATCTAAAGGCACAGTCAGCCAACTTGACCTCGTAGATATGTATAGAACACTTCACCCAATAGCTGTAAAATACACATTCTTTTCCAAGGCACATGGAAATTTTTCCAGAATAGACCACATCTTAGGCCACAGAGCAACCCTCAACAAAATCCAAAACAATGAGATAATACAAAGTATCTTCTCTGAGCGCTTGTCATCAACGTAGAAATTAACGACAGGAAGAGCAAGGAAAAAAAATTGATTATGTGGAAACTGAATAACACCCTACTTAAAAACCACAGGGTAATAGAAAAAATCAGAGATGGAATCAAAAAATTCCTAGAATGAAACGAGAATGAAAATACATCATACCAAAACCTTTGGGACATAGCTAAGGCAGTGCTCAGAGGTCAATTTATAGCAATAGATCCACACATCAAAAAAGAAGAAAGGGACAAAATCAAAACATTGGCTGCACAACTCAAACAAATAGAAAGAGAACAGTAAAAGAAGCCCATAGCTACCAGAAGAAAGGAAATAGTAAAGATCAGAGTAGAAATAAATGAAATAGAGAATAGAAAAACAATAGAAAGAATCAACAAAAGAAAAATTGGTTCTTTGAAAAGATCAACAAAATCGATAAACCACTGGCCAAACTGACAAAAGAAAAACAGGAGAGGACAAACATAACCCAAATAAGAAATGAAATGGGGGATATTACAACAGATCCAACTGAAATAAAAAGGATCATAACTGAGTGTTAACAGAGTATTATGAAAACTATACTTGAACAAATTTGAAAACCTAGAGGAAATGGACAAATTTCTAGAAACACACTACCTATCCAAACTAACACAAAATGATCTTGAAAGTCTGAACAGACTCATAACAAGAGAAGATATTGAAAAGGTAATTAAAAAAAAAAAAAAAAAAACTCCCAACAAGAAAAAGCCCTGGTCCAGATGGCTTCACTAGAGAATTCTACTAAACATTCAGAGAAGAGCTTACACCAGTACTACTCAAACTATTTCAGAACACAGAAAATGAAGCAATATTTCTGAATTCCTTCTGTGAAGCCACCATAATCCTGATGCCAAAACCGGGCAAAGATACCACAAAAAAAGAAAATTACAGACCAATATCTCTCACGAATATAGATGCAAAAATTCTCAACAAAATTCTAGCCAATAGAATTCAGCATCATATCAAAAAATAATACACCATGACCAAGTAGGATTCATACAGGTATGCAAAGATGGCTCAACATTAGAAAATCAATCAACATAATCCTCCACATAAATAAAAGAATCACATCATCATCTTAATCAACTCAGAAAAGGCATTTGAAAAAGGCCAAAACCCATTCCTGATAAAAACTTTTAATAAAATAGGTATAGAAGAGAAATTCCTCAACATAATAAAGGGCATCTATACAAACCAATGGCCAACATCATTCTTAATGGGGAGAGGCTGAAGCCATTCCCCTTGAGAACAGGAACAAGACAAGGATGTCCTTTATCACCACTCCTATTTAACACTGTGCTGGAAGTCTTAGCTTGAGCAATAAGGCAAGAAAAAGAAATAAAGGGCATTTGAATTGGTAATGAAGAAGTAAAACTGTCCCTGATACTATACATAGGAAACCAAAAAGACTCCACAAGAAAACTACTGGAACTAATAGATTCAGCAGGGCAGCAGGATACAAGATAAACACACAAAAATCAGTTGGAATCCTATACACCAATAAAGAGAATGATGAAAAGGAAATCATAAAAACAATACCATTTATAATAGCCCCTAAAAAAAATCAAATACTTAGGAATAAATCTAACCAGGGATGTAAAAGACCTATACAAAGAAAACTACAAAACACTACAGCAAGAAACCAAAAGAAATCTACATAAATGGAAAAACATACCATGCTCATGGATAGGTAGACTCAACTTTGTGAAAATGACAATTCTACCCAAAGTGATTTACAAATACAATGCAATCTGGATCCAAATACCAACAACATTCTTTAAAGAGATGGAAAAACTAGTCATTAACTTTATACAGAAAGGGAAGAAGCCCTGGATAAGTAAACCACTATTGAAGAAGAAGGATAAAGTTGGGGAACTCACACTACTTGATCTCGGAACCTACTATACAGCTACAATAGTCAAAACAGCCTTGTACTGGTACAATGGCAGATACACAGACTAATGGAACAATATTGAAAGCCCAGATGTAAATACATCCACCTATGGTCACCTGATCTTTGACAAGGTTCCAAAGTCCATCGAATGGGGAAAAGACAGTCTCTTTAACAAATGGTGCTGGCAAAACTGGATGTCCACCTGCAAAAAAATTCAACAGGACCCATACCTCACACCATACACAAAAACTAATTAAAAATGTATCTAAAGACCTAATTATAATGCCAAAAACTATAAAGATCATAGAAGAAAAAATACTATCAATGTTAGAGGCCCTAATACACAGCATTAGCAGGATACAAACCATAAATAACAACACACAAACTCCAGAAGATACGCTAAGTAACTCGGATCTTCTAAAAATGAAACACTTATGCTCTTCAAAAGGCTTCATCAAAACAGTAAAAAGAGAACCTACAGACTGGAAAAAAAATTTTTGGCTCTTACAAGTATGATGAAGGTCTAATCTCTAAAATCTACAGGAAAATCCAACACCTCTACAACAAAAACACAAATAATCCAACTAAAAAATGGGCAAAGAAAATGAACTGACTTCAGCAAAGAAGACATTCAAGTGGGTAACAGACACACGAGGACATGCCCAAGGTCACTAGCCATTAGAGAAATGCAAATCAAAACCATAGTGAGATACCATCTCACCCTGGCATTACTGGCACAAGTCAATAACAAATGTTGAAGAGGCTGCAGGGAGATTGAAACTCTTATGCACTGCTGGTCAGAATGCAAAATGGTACAACCATTTTAGAAAACAATATGGTGCTTTCTTAAAAAGCTAGAAATAGAAATACCATATGACCCAGCAATCCCATTCCTAGGAATATATCCTAGAGGAATAAAAGTCATCACACAAATAGACATATGCACACCCATGTTCACAGCAGCGTAGTTCACAACAGCAAAAAGACGGAAACAACCTAGACACCCATCAACAGATGACTCAATAAACTAACTGTGGTATGTACACACAATGCACACAACTGTATATACACACGATAAAGAACAATGATGAATCTTTGAAACATCTCATAACATGGAGGAATTTGGAGGGCATTACGCTGAGTGAAATATGTCAGTCACAAAAGGACAAATATTGTATGAGACCACTACTATAAAAATTCATGAAAAGGTTTACCAAAAAAGAGACAAGCTTTGATGGTTACAAGGGAGGGGAGGAGTAGGGATAGAAAAACACTAAATAGACAATAGATAAGCAGTAACTTTGGTGAAGAGTAAAATAGTATACAATACTGGGGAACCTAGCACCGGCTTGTACAAAGGAAGGTTATAGAAGCTCCAAGGACACATCCAAACTTCCTGAGGGACTAAATAGCTGGACTGAGGGCTGTGGGACCACAGTCTCGGGGAACATCAAGCTCAATTAGCATAACATAGTTTATAAAGAAAATGTTCCACATTCTACTTTGGTAATATCTGCGGTCTTAAAAGCCTGTGAGCAGCCATCTAAGATACTCCACTGGTATCGCCTTGTCAGGAGCAAGGGAGAATGAAGAAAACTAAAGATATAATGGAAAGATTAGTCCAAAGGACTAATGGACCACAACTACCACAGCCTCCACCAGACTGAGTCCAGTACAACTAGATGGTGCCCGGCTACCACCACTGACTCTTCTGACAGGGATCACAGTAGAGGGTCCTGGACAGAGCTGGAAAAAAATGTAGAACAAAATTCTAACTCACAAAAAAAGACCAGACTCACTGGCCTGATGGAGACTGGAGAAACCCTGAGAGTGTGGCTCCCGGACACAATTTTAGCTCAGTAATGAAGTCACTTCTGAGGTTCATCCTTCAGTCGAAGATTAGATGTGAAACAAAATGAGACTAAAGGGGCACGCCAACCCGGGGGCAAGTACTAGAAGGCAGGAGGGGATAGGGAAGCTGGTAATAGGGAACCCAAGGTCGAGAAGGAAGAGTGTTAACATGTGGGGTGGTTAACCAGCGTCATAAAACAATTTGCGTACTGTTTAATGAGAAACTAGTTTGTTTTGTAAACCTTCATTTAAAGTTCAATTAAAAAAAAAAAGAAATAGCAAGTGACTTTAGGGAAGGTAAAAATATACTTTAGTTGGTTAACATTTAGAACATTTAAAATTTAGTAATTTATTTTTTCTTTTCATATTTTTAGTTTCAAAACTAACTTGTGGTCAGTATACCAGTGCTGCTAAGAATTTGCTACTGGTTTCAAAGGAATTGGCCACAAAGAGTGCCTGAAAATTGCCAAAAATTGTGCAGTCAACATTGTAGGTCAAAATCATGGAGTTTGACCACAAAATTTTCTAGACTTGAGTGGAGTCCCAAAGGAAAATATTGATGCAAAGCTTTGAAATGTCACTCTGCATTACTTCTTAGGGCACCATGTCAAATAAAACTCAAAAGTTTTCAAGGTGCATGAAGACTCCGTGTGAACCCAAAATCATCTATGCGCTGACTACAGGATGCTATGGTTAATTGGGTTGAAGCTCCATCAGTCACCTTCATGTTCAGAGTAAACAAATAACAATCATGGGACTGGGAAACCATGGAAACCCCAAAGGGGACTTTAACTTTGAATTAAAGGAAACCACAAGCCACCACACTGCTGACCGTGAACATGTTTACATTTTGTGTGATCTGGTATGGGCGCAGAAAACCTGGTGGCCTAATGGTTAAGTGCTACAGCTGCTAACTGAAGGGTCAGCAGTTCGAATCCACCAGGTGCTCCTTGGAAACTATGGGGCAGTTCTATTCTGTCCTGTAGGATCACTATGAGTCAGAATCGACTCGACAGCACTGGTTTTGTTTTTTTTGTTTGGTATGGGTGCAAGAGGAGTTGCCCATGACATGGCTAAAATAGACTAATAGTGTTATTCCTCTGTGGGCTGCTGACCAGGACTTCAGCTAATGGAGAAGGGGAAGAGCCCTGGAAGGAATGGAATTAAAGTATTCAACTGGCACATGGCTAGAAGGTCTGAAGAAGCACGGCAACTTGGGCTTGGGTTGGGCAGGTATTATTATCTGTTAAGTGTACAGGAGGAGGGGCAGAGCACTTAAACAAGTAACAGGTGTCACTCAAAGTGACATAAGGTCTATAGAAGATTACCTAAAGTCTGGCTTATGATTATCTTCCTTGGGAGAACAGAAAGTGAGAGAAAGTACTCATTTGAATATGGGGTTTGGTTTACAGAATTTTAGTAAAGATTTCTCCCTAAACGTCGTACTGAGTGTCTTGGGGCAGAATGGGTTGCTTTGAGTAACAAAGCAGAGAAAACATTGCAATGGTCAGTGATAACTGGCAATGACACATTTCAGTTCCTATTTCTAAATTTTACATTCTAAGTAAGATAAAGCAGATAAGGGAATACTAAATAAACTTCCTCTGCTCTCACTGGGTGTGGGGGTGGGGGGAGTAAATGTTAGTAAATGAGCCAATAGGAAGTAAACTCCTTGCTTACTTGAGAGGCAGGGCCTGCTCAGAGGGGCTCGAAAGAGGGAGCGGAGAACACTTCAAGAGGTCAAAACCATGATCACAGACCAGGGTTGCTATGGTCTGTGTAACACCCATCCTGTGCAGACGACTCTTTCAGATTCTATCCCACCCCTTCTGCTTTCCCCAGAGCCTTGGTAGAGACTGGTACAGCTGAGATAAGGTTTGTGACATGTCACATCTCAAAATCCACTAGCTCCCTCATCCGTCCCAAGGAAAAGAATGCTGGACCATTAGGTACAGTGCCACGGGTTGAGAGATTGGAGAATGAAGGCTGCACTTGCTTCTTTGTTCACTATGGCTAATATATAACCTGTTTACTTTTTCATGTGCCTAATGCTGAATGTGCAGCTCCATAGAACCATGAGGGTGAATTACAGAAGACAAGGGAATATTTCTCTGGATTACCCGATAAGCAAGGTACAGACAGGACCAGTTGTGCCTTCCCATCAATCTGCAGTGTAGTTTCTCCTGTCCCCGCCTCCCCTTCAAAGATATGCTGAAACTCAGGTGAGATTTCTCACCACAGATTGGGAGGTAAATTAACCCCCTGTGTACCTTGCTCAATGCAAGCCCCTGCAAACCATGCTTACTGTTTTAATTGTTCAAACCCACCAGCTGCTCTGTGGGACTAAGATGTGGCAGTCTGCTTCTGCAAAGATTAAAAAAATTACAGACTTGGAAACCCCGTGGGCAGGTCTCTGTCCTATATGGTTGGTATGAGTCAGAATTGATTCAAAGGATATGGATTTGAGATAGCAGGATCCTAACTGGGAGACGGGTGGCTGAGGAGGAATTGGAAAGAGCTGGGCTAGGAGTATGATCTCTAGCCAGTCGGCTGCGGTTTGGAACAGGGTTCAGCTAAAACCAGAAACTAAAATGCTGGGTAAGGAAACTGAGGCACAAGCCCAACTATATGGATTTTGGCAACATAATAAGGTCACGGAAAAGTTGATAAAATATCCTAGAAAGCATGAGGACCCAGAGCCAAACAGATGTGAACTGGAATCCAGGCTGTCATTTCCTGTTAGTGTAACCTTTGACAACTGTCTTAACTTTTCTGAGGCTCTATTTCTTCGTGTATAAAATTAGGGATAATAATAATCTCATACGAATTTTGTGAGAATTAAGAAATGTAAAAGTATATAGGCTCAAAATAAACATTTCTATTAGATTGTAAGCTCCTTGAAAGTACAGCACAGGTCTTAACAGAACAGCAATTGCCACATAGAAAGATAGAGAATGTTTAATAAATGCTTAGTGATAAATGACGAACTAAACTTATTGTAAACCCTAACTCCAGGTGAGGCTGAGGTTGCTAGTCATACATGTTCTCTTTCTTGCTACTCAAAGTCCACAAACCACTGATATCACCTGGGAACTTCTTAGAAATGCAGGATCTTTCGTTCCACCCCAGAGCTAATGAATCAGAATATTCATTTTGGCTAGAACCCAGGTGATTCCTTTGTAAGTTAAACCTTGAGAATAGGGCTTTCAACTGATTTGTTCTGGTTCGAACCCTTGCACAGAATTTGCATTTCTAATAAGTTCCAGGCAATGCTAATGCTGGCGGTTAGGGGCCAATTCTGAGAACCACTAGTACAGCAGTGGCTCTCCAAATTTATTTCACATAAGAATCACCTGGGAATCTTGTTAAACTGTAGATTTGGATTCAGTATATCTGGGGTGGAAATGCAATTCCCAGCAGGGATTCAAACCAGAACAAACTGTGTGAAACCCTAGTTGAGAAGCGTTGCCTACACCAGGATTGACTGGAAGAATAGGGAGGCTTGAGTCTCCTGGTGGGTGACATCAAATGGCTACAGCTGAGAGTGGCTGGGGAAGGCAGGGGCTGACAAGTAGTGTCCAAGCTTATTCCTTAAATTATGACCTCTATCTGTCAGGGCTTAGGCAAATGGCCAGGCTGCTCTGTATCAGAAGAACCAAGATCCTAATCTGGCTGGGCAGGAGGAGTCTTCAGATTCCATGAATGTGAGCAAAACGTTGAACTTCAGAGCAACAACCTAGGGTCAAGATGGTGGGAAGTCAAATCCAGAGGAGTAAGGTGATGGAGAAGATAAAACAGGTTATGCTGGTCTAGACAGCCACAGCCTAGAGAACAGGAGGCTAGGAGAAGCAGAAAGCAGACAATTCTACCAATACATACTGGAAAGGTTGGTCATTCTGTCTCACTCCCTTCAGCGTGTAGGTGGATGTGTCTTTACAGTTATGTGTTTTGTAGCATCAGGACAAACACAAACAGCATTAGGATGCACTTGCTCCTTATAAAGACAAGAAGCAGGCTTGCTGGAAGGTTCCTTTCTCCTGCCAACAGAAAGAGACAACAGTGAAAGTGGGAAAGTGGAAATTTCAGGGGTAATTTTTCAAAGTTCTGTGAAAAACCATACAGAAAGTCCCAGGAGTGTTTGTTCATATCATAACCCTGTGTGTTTTAAGTCTAGAGTAGGCTGCTCCTGAGGACACGATAAGCCACTGGCCCTGGAGACTGGGATGGCATTCTCTGAGAGGAGCAGCATGAAATACAGAAGAGGTCAGAGTTGGAGGGGACCGGGTGGTTTGCAAATATTTTTTAGCGATGGAACCCTGTATTCCAACATTATCTTACTCAGATCCCCAGCATTTGAAATGGACTTTAACAAAGCTGTTCTTGCTAAAGCAGAAACTGGAGCCCAGGACTATTCTCTTCCACCTTCCACTTATTGATGCCCTCTGAGGCCCCTTGGTGGGACCCTCGCGGTTCTGTAGAGTAGTTTGGGGAGCACTACTCTGCACTAGCTCCTTCATTATACAAATGAAGAAGAGGAGGATCATGGCCAACAAGGTCTTCTATGGCCTGGCACCAGCTTACATCATCCCTCAGATGACTGCCTATTCTTGGGCCTTTCTGGACTTCCTTCAGTCCTAGGAATATGCTATGCTCTCTCTTCTGGGCCTATGTGGTATCCTCTCTGCTTGAAACACTCTCTTCTCCCCTTCACACCTCCTTGTCCTCCCACTCCCAGTCCTGCTGGCCTAACTCCTGCATATTCTGTAGCTTTCAGCAGAAGCCATGTCTGTCTTGTTCACTGTGCCCAGCATAGTGCCTGATAAGGAGTAAGTGCTCAATATCCCTTTTGTGAAAGAGTAAATAAGCACACTTACAGGAGCCTTGCTCCAAGGCTGCTTAGCCAGCTTTAAGGTTCAGGAATGCTGATGCGAGTTCTGTGCCCTCTGTCTTAGTTATCTAGTACTGCTCTAATGGAAATACCGCAAGTGGATGGCTTTAACAAAAAGAAATTTATTCTCTCACAGTCTGGCAGGTTACAAGTCCAAATTCAGGGTGCCAGCTCCAGGGGAAGGCTTTCTCTCTCTGTCACCTCTGGAGGAAAGTCCTTGTCATCAGTCTTCCCCTGGTTGAGGAGCTTCTCAGGCGCAGGGACCCCAGGTCCAAAGGACGTGCTCTGCTGCCAGTGCTTCTTTCTTGGTGATATGAGGTCTCCCTGTCTCTCTGCTTGGTCCTCTCTTTTATATCTCAAAAGAGATGGACTAATCTTGTAGATCTCATCAATACAAGTGCCACTAATCCATCTCATTCCATCATAGTGATAGGATTTACAACACATAGGGAAATCACATCAGATCACAAAATGGTAGACAATCATACAATACTGGGAATCATGACCTAGCCAAGTTGACAGATATTTTGGGGGGACGCAATTCAGTCCATGATACCGTCCATTAAAATACTGGAGGGTCTTGAGCAAATCCTTTCCTAGTCCGTGCTGGTTCTTCCTTGGAGAGTTCTGATTGGTATACGTCAGTGGTAGACTGACCATCCAGGTAATGGGAAGAGTGTGTTTAGGAAATACAAAGTCAAACACACTTAGAAAATGTTGGTAGGTCCAGGTAATAGCTGCCTTCAGAGTGGCCATTGGGAGTTACTGGCAAGTATCTGTTTACAATGACAGTTTTAAGACATCATTCTGACCTTCTGCCATCCTGAGAGTTTTGGAATAAATAGGCCCTAACTCTAAATATCTTTTAACTCCAGTAACCATATTTGATATTCTTAGCAGGTATTCTTCCAATAGTTTCATATTCATGACTTCTTCATAACAAAATACACTCATAAACATGCTATTTTGTGTTTCTCAGGCCTCTGTGTGGTAGATGAGTGAATCTCTCTTATAAGACCGATCTCACGGAGAAAAAAAACCAAGTTAATGTGAATTAATGTTGCACTAAAATTTTTCTGAATGTACAAGCAGCTATAAGCTAATTCAACATAGTCCAGAATTGGATTTTCCGGAATCCACTTGATGGCAGTGGGTTTTTTTTTTTTTTTTTTTTAGTAGATGGGCTGTAAGTTGTTAAGAAAAACTAATTATCTCTTTAGATAGTATCATGGATTGAATTTTGTTCCCAAAAAATACATGTCAACATGGCTAGGCCATGATTCCCAGTATTGTATGGTTGTCCTCCATTTTGTGATTTGATGTCATTGTCCTATGTGTTGTAAATCCTAATTTCTGACTGTGGTTAATGAGGCAAGATTAGGTTATGTTAAAGAGGACTAGGGTGGGATGCAACAACTTTACTCAGGTCACAGCCCTGATCTGATGTAAGAGAAGCTTCCCTGGGCTGTGACCTGCATCATCTTTTATTTTATAAGAGACAACAAGAGAGAGAATAGAGCAGAGAAAGGAGGGACCTCCTACCACCAAGTAAGAAGAGCCATCCTTTGGACCCAGGGTCCCTGTGCTGAGAACTTCCTAGACAGGGCAAGATTGATGCCAAGACACATGGAGATCTCCAAAAATGCCTGGCCCACAGATACTGAAGGAGACAAGGACCTTCCCCCAGAGCCAACAGAGAGAGAAGGCCTTCCCCTAGAGTGGGCACCCTGAGTTCAGACTTCTAGCCTCCTAAACAGTGAGAGAATAAATTTTTGTTTGTTAAAGCCACCCACTTGTGGTATTTGTGTTGTAGCAGCACTAGATAACTAAGACAGATAATATTACCCCAAATATTACTTTTACAAGCTTTTACAGTGATTAGACTGGTTAACTCAAGTCTCTGCTTAAGCATCATTTTAGTTAAAGTGACTCATCCTGGTTAACAGGTTTTTTAATTAAAAAGGAAAATTATATTTACATCCTTCAAGGATAAGGGAGAAATTACAGGCTATTTAACTATCTACTCTCTTTGTCTATCTCTATCTTTGGCACCAATTACAAAGGAAAACTACCTGGAAAGATAGTTTCTTCCACAATAATCCCTTTCAATTAAACAGGACTTAAGAATTTTTTTTAAGAATTTATGAAGTATTTTCACATACATGATCTTATTTGATCTTCTCAACAGTCTTTTAAAGCTGGTTTTTTTTTTTTATAACAAGTATTAGAGTTAATTTTATAAGTGAGGCTGCTAAGGCAATAGAGGCTACATGATTTACTCATGTAACCCTGCTAATATGGTCTGGCCAGGCCTTGAAAAAAGAACCCAAGTTTTATGATCTCAGGTCTATTTCAGTGTCGTCATCACCAGGGAAATTGTATCTAAGTCAGCCTGATGTCTTAGATCACATTGCAAAGGGACCTTGGACTTCTAGTACAGTGGTTCTCAAACTATACTTCTTAGAGCCCTAAAGGTCCATAGTAGTGCCTGAAGAACCATTGCACGGGGGATGAGAAGACAAGGTTACTGGGCTACTCTCCCCAACCAAGGAGCTTGCTTTTGTAAGTCTTACATACTGTGGTTTCAAGTAAAATTTCTTTGGATGAAAGTATTTCACTGCTTAAAAAGAAGTTTGAAACACCAATATACTAGTCCAACCTTCTCATTTTACAGAGGGGAAAAGTCCTGTAAAAATCAAGCAATTTGTCCATATTTACACCCAACTAAGTCTAGAACCCCCGACGTGTTGTCAGTTTGCTGTACTGTGGGGGCTTGTGTGTTGCTGTGATGCTGGAAGCTATGCCACCCCTATTCAAATACCAGCAGGGTCACCTATGGAGGACAGGTTTCCGCCGTGCATCCAGACTAAGACAGAGTAGGGGGAAGGACCTGGAAGTCTACTGCTGAAAAGAATTGGCCAGTGAAAACCTTATAAATAACAGCAGAACATTGTCTGATATAATGCCAGAAGATGAGCCCTTCAGGTTGGAAAGCACTCAAAATACAACTGAGGAAGAGCTGCCTCCTCAAAGTAGAGTCAACTTTAATGACATAGATGGAATCAAGCTTCTGCTGATGTGGCACAACTCAAAATAAGAAGAAACAGCTGCGAACATCCATTAATAATTAGACCCTGGAATGTATGAAGTATGAATCCAGGAAAATTGAAAGTTGTCAAAAATGAAATGGAATGCATAAAAATCCATATCCTAGGCATTAGTGAGCTGAAATGGACTGGTATTAGCCGTTTTGAATAGAACAATCTTATGGTCTACTATGCCGGGCATGACAACTGAAGAGGAATGGCATTACATTCATTGTCAAAAAGAACATTTCAAGCCTATCCTGAAGTACAATGCTGTCAGTGATAGGATAACATCCATAAGCCTACAGGGAAGAACAGTTAATATGACTATTATTCAAATTTACACACCAAGCACTAAGGCCAAAGATGAAGAAATTGAAGATTTTTGCCAACTTCTGCAGTCTGAAATTGATTGAACATGTAATCAGGGTGCACTAATAATTACTGGTGATTGGACTTTGAAAGTTGGAAACAAAGAAGAAGGATCAGTAGTTGGAATATATGGCCTTGGTGATAGAAACAATGCCAGAGATTGCATGATGGAATTTTGCAAGATCAACATCCTCTTTATTGCAAATATCTTTTTTCACCAACATAAATGGCAACTATACATGTGGGCCTTGCGAGATGGAATACAGAGGAATCATATCGACTACATCTGTGAAAAGAGATGGTGGAAAAGCTTGATAGCATCAGTCAGAACAAGGCCGGGGCTGACCACGGAACAGATCATCAGTTGCTTATATGCAAGTTCAAGTTGATAGTGAAGAAAATTAGAAAAAGTCCACGAGAGCCAAAGTATGACTGTGAGTATATCTCACCTGAATTTAGAGACCGTCTCAAGAACAGAGTTTATGTCTTGAACACTAATGACCAAAGAACAGATGAGTTGTGGAGTGACATCAAGGAAATCATACATGAAGAAAGCAAGAGGTCATTAAAAAGACAGGAGGGAAAGAAACAACCATTTGGATGTCAGAAGAGACTCTGAAACTTGCTTTTGAATGTCAAGTAGCTGCTAAAGCAAAAGAAAAAATGATGAAGTAAAAGAGCTGAACAGAAGAATTTCAAAGGGTGGCTCAAGAAGACAAAGTAAAGTATTATGAAGACATGTGCAAAGCCCTGTAGATAGAAACCAAAAGGGAAGAATGCTCAGCATTTCTCAAGCTGAAAGAACTGAAGAAAAAATTCAGTCCTCAGGTTACAATACTGAAGGATTCTACAGGAAAAATATTAAATGATGCAAGAAGCATTAAAAGAAGACAGAAGGAATACAGAGTCACTATACCAAAAAGAATTGGTCAACTTTCAACCATTTCAGGAGGTAACATGATCAGGAACTGATGGTACTGAAGGAAGACCTCCAAGCTGCACTAAAGGCACTGGCAAAAAACAAGGCTCTGGGAATGGATGGAATACCACTTGAGATGTTTCAATTAATGGATGCAGCGCTGGTAGTGCTCACTCATCTATGCCAGGAAATTTGGAAGACAGTTACCTGACCAACCAACTGGAAGAAATCCACATTTATGCCTATTCCCAAGAAAGGTGTTCCCACCGAATACGAAAATTATCAAACAATATTATTAGTATTACATGCAAGCAAAATTTTGCTGAAGATCATTCAAAAGTGGCTGCAGCAGTATATTGACAGGGAACTGCCAGAAATTCAATTCAAGCTGGATTTAAAAGAGGATGTGGAACTAGGGATATCATTGCTAATGGCAGATGGATCCTGGCTGAAAGAAGAGAATACCAGAAAGATGTTTACCTGTGTTTTACTGACTATGCTAAGGCATTCGACTGTGTAGATCATAACAAATTATGGAAAACATTGAGGAGAATGGGAATTCCAGAACACTTAATTGTGCTCACGAGGAATCTGTACACGGATCAAAAGGCAGTCATTCAAAGAGAACAAGGGGATACTGTGTGGTTTAAAGTCAAGAAAGGTGTGAATCAGAGTTGTATCCTTTCACCATACCTATTCAATCTGTATGCTGAGCAAATAATCCGAGAAGTGGGAGTATATGAAGAGGAACAGGGCATCAGGATTGGAGGAACACTCATTAACAACTTGTGATATGCAGATGACACAACCTTGCTTGCTTAATGTGAAGAGGACTTGAAGCACTTACTGATGAAAATCAAAGACCACAGCCTTCGGTAAGGATTATACCTCAACATAAAGAAAACAAAAATCCTCACTACTGGACCAATAAACAACATCATGATAAACAGAAAAGCCTGAGGTTGTCAAGGATTTAATTTTACTTGGATCCACAATTGACACCCATGGAAGCAGCAGTCAAGCAATCAAAAGACCAATTGCATGGGGCAAATCAGCTGCAAGAGACCTCTTTAAAGTATTAAAAAGCAAAGATGTCACCTTGAGAACTAAGGTGCACCTGACCCAAGCCATAGTGTTTTCAATCACCTCATATGCAGGCAAAAGCTTGACAATGAATAAGGAATACCGCAGAACTGATGCCTTTGAATTGTGGTGTTGTCGAAGAATATTGAATATACCGTGAACTTCCAAAAGGAAGAACAAATCTGTCTTGGAAGAAGTACAGGCAGAACACTCCTTAGAAGCAAGGATGGCAAGACTTCATCTCATATACTTTGGACAGATTTGTTATCAGGAGGGATCAGCCCCTGGAGAAGGACATCATGCTTGGTAAAGCGGAGGATCATTGAAAAAGAGAAAGACCCCCAACGAGATGGATTGACACAGTGGTTGCATCAATGGGCTCAAGCATAACAACAATTATAAGGATGAGGCAGGACTGGGCAGTGTTTTGTTCTGTTGTGCATAGGGTCTCCATGAATCGGAACCACCTTGGCAGGACCTAGCAACAACAGCAAGGCTAGAAACCAGACAATTGTCTCCATACACTACACTGTGATTGGGATTAAAGTTAAGTTTCTCAGTAGAGTGTTTTGTTCACATTCACAATTCTTAAACTCCAGTGTGCATCAGAATCGCCTGGAGGGCTTGTTAAAACACAGATTACTGAGCCCTATCCCCAGAGTTTCTGGTTCAGTAGCTCTGGAGTGGGGCCCAAGAATTTGCATTCCTGATAAATTCCCATCAAATGGTGCTGCTGCCACTGCTGGACTGGGGCACATTTTGAGAACCACTTGTCTATAGAAAAACCAACAACTGGAAATTCAACTGAATTGCACAGCTAATTGTGTGCTTCATCAACTTGATTGCATTCTGGGAAAATAATTGTGAAGGGCCATTCCTCCTTCAGAATTTATAAACACATTGCTTTGACCATGCCACTACACATTTCTCAACACGAGCATAGACACTCTGTCACATCACAGATTAACGTCAAGTTCCTGAACCCTCCGTGTAGCAGATGCTGTTGATGCCCCAGCCCATATCCGCTTGGCCAACATCTGAGTTTACCTGCAGCTGCAGTGGGCAGTTCACATGCATATCTCAAGGACTGGCATCTATTTGCCTTAACATCCCCACATCCCAGGACAAATAATGAGGACAGGAGTTTATAGATAAATAAACCAGCTTCCTTATCTCTGGTGGGACTGTTGTGAAGCTTGTTCTAATGTCTCTCAGAGGATCCTTTGTGGGATTGAGCCCCAGTTTCCCACAGCACTAACCTATTCTTTAACATACCTTTTATTGGCTTTTCTCCCTTTCCTATCCACTTTCCCCTCTTCTTCATTTGTGCTTCCTGGGATCACTTTTGAAATAAACTATCTGCACTCCAAGTTCTTATCTCAAGGTCTGCTTTGAGGAAAATGCAAACTAGGACATTCTGTCTTAAAGTTCCTCACCAAATTCACAGAAGCAGCACCTACTAGCTGACCCATGTCTGCTCTCATTTGCCTTTCAGCTGATGCCCTAGGGTTTTATCCAGAGGTCCTTGGGTTGGCTAACCCAAGCTAGGGTGTACCCTATGGATGGTAATGAATAGATAATAGTTGTTGCTACCTTAACATTAGCAGAAATACAGGCTATTGAATCATGATTTATCAACTGTGTACTTAAATTTCACTCTTCAGAAAGAGGCCCAAGTTCACCAGTAACAGATCTGTGAAGGATGCCAGCTCAAAGACTTGACATTATGCATATTTTTCAGAACACTACTATAAAAAGCATCTGTCAATTCTGAAATGTAGATAAATTTCCTTTTGTACAGTTAAAGCAAGATTAACCTTCAGCAAACATTTACATTTGAGGAGTGGAGTTTCAGCAGTGATGGCATTGACATTTGTCAAACTGCAGTGCAAATCTCAAAGAAAAAAAGAGAGAACTATCCAAGAAACAAACTGTACTCAACCTGAAGGTAAGTAATGGAGACACATCAATTTGGTTAAAAAAAAAAAAAAGTAAAATTTCCTCCTAAATAATAGAACTAATTCATGTATTCCATCACAGTCATTGTTGGCAGCTTAATTTTTTTCTTTTTTTTAAGTTTTATTGAGGTATAATTGACATACAATAAACCACGTGTATTTACAGTGAGCAAGTTTTCACATATGCATGTGAGACCATGAAACCATAATGATTATTGTTGTTGTTAGGTGCCTTCCAGTCAGTTCTGACTCATAGCAACCCTGTGCTCAACAGAACAAAACTCTGCCCAGTCCTGCACCTTCCTCACAATAGTTGTTATACTTGAGCCCATTGTTACAGCCACTGGGTCAATCCATCTTGTTGAGGGTGTTCCTCTTTTTTGTTGGCCCTTTACTTTACCAAGCATGATGTCCCTCTCCAGGGACTGATCCTTCCTGATAACATGTCCAAAGTATGTGTGATGTTGTCTTGCTACCTTTGCTTCTAAGGAGCGTTCAGGTTGTACTGTTCCAAGACAGAATTGTTCGTTCTTTTGGCCATCCATAGTATATTAAATATTCTTTGCCAACATCACAATTCAAAGCCATCAATTCTTCTGTCTTCCTTATTCCCCGTCCAGCTTTCACATGCATATGAGGCGATTGAAAACACCATGGCTTGGGTCAGGTACACCTTAGTCTTCAAGGTGACATATTTGCTTTTCAACGTTTTATAAGAGGTCTTTTGCAGTAGAATTGCCCAATGCAATGCATCTTTTTATTTCTTGACTGCTGCTTCCATGGGTGTTGATTGTGGATTCAAGTAAAATGAAATCCTTGACAACTTTAGTCTTTTCTCCATTTATCGTGATATTGTTTATTGGTCCAGTAGTGAAGATTTTTGTTTTCTTTATATTAAGGTGTAATCCATACTGAAGGCTGTGGTCTTTGATCTTCATCAGTAAGTGCTTCAAGTCCTCTTCACTTTTAGCAAGCAAGGTTCTGTCATCTGTATGTCATAAGTTGTTAATAAGTCTTCCTCCAATCCTGATGCCCTGTTTGTCTTCATATAGTCCAACTTCTTGAAGTATTTGTTCAGCACACAAATTGAGTAAGTATGGTGAAGGGATACCATTCAGACACACACCATTCCTGACTTTAAACCATGAAGTATCGCCTTGTTCTGTTCGAATGACTGCCTCTTAATCTATGTACAGATTCCTCATGAACACAATTAAGCATTCTGGAATTCCAATTCTCCTCAATGTTATCCATAATTTGTTATGGATATTATTTTTAAAATTATTAAAAATAATTTTACCTAGGTTTAGGTCCATATTTTTTAAATGCCAATTTCTGGAATAATCCATTAATGATCATATTTATGCAGTGATTCATCATGAGCTAAAAGCTCTTTACATTACCTCCTATTTGAAATGGCTATATGAGCATACTCAAAGTAGATATATGCAAAATAATTCACAATTCCCGAGAATTTATAAGGCTTGTCTGTTGAATAATAATAAAAGCTACAGCTATAGAGCATCTATCATTGCCAAACTCCATTATGTAGTTCTTCAGATATATCATTTGTAATTCTCAAAACTAGCCCTGTTGTTATCAGTTGCTGTTGAGTTGATTCCAACTCATGCAACCTTTTGGGACCAGATTGCAGGCCTATCTTCCAAGACACCTCTGGGTGGGTTCTAACTGCCAACCTTTCAGCAAATAGTCTAACACTTAACGGTTTTGTACCACCTAGGGACTCCACAACAAGCCTATGAGGTAAGTATTATTATTTCTGCTTTGCAAAGGAGCAAACTGAGCCCTAGAGGCATTAAATGATTTGCTCAGGTTCCCATAGCTAGATATGACAAAGCTAGGAACTAGATTTGTTCCACTATGGTAATATTTAACAAAATGTTAATTTATTTGTTAAAAAAATATGAAACAGGCCCTGGATTAGATGTTGGAGAAGTATCAGTGAACGTGATGGTTCCCATAAAGTTTACAGCCAGTGATGAAGAAAGTCACTGAAATATAGACACCCCAATAATTGATTACAATTATTATGAACCCTATGAGGAGTACAAGGTGCTATAAGAGCATGGATTGGGGACCTGACTAGTTTGGGGGCAGGAAGGTAGAAAAGACATCTGTGAAGGAGTATGCTTAAGCTGAGACCTGGTAAATGGGTGAGGGTCAATGAAGAGGAAAAAAGTCTTCCCTGAGAATTGATAATTACAAGCTCAGTCCTTAGGCAGATTTGGAACCAGAATCCACATTACTGTGTACACAAGACAACCTCACACCTAAATATTGTTCAAAGTGGTCTGGGCAATGCTCTCAGGCACTTAGTTATCAAAAGCAAACTTCCAGGGGAACAACCTTTAAACTCTGGTTTCAAAAACTTGCCACATGTAAGGTCTCAATGAACATGAACTCACCATCAAAACACCAGGAAACAAGCTACTGTGAGCGAGAATTAGCAGGAACAATAAAATATAGAATCAAAATTACAAAAACTGAAGATACTGGGATTATCAGATTCAGAATATAAACTAAGTTTGTTTTTATATGTTTAAAGAAAGAAAAATATCAAAAGTATGATTGTTGTTGTGTGCCATCGAGTCGATTTCGACTCATAGCAATCCTATACGAGAGAGTAGAACTGCCCCATGGGGTATCCTACACTATGATCTTTACGGGAGCAAATCACCAGGCCTTTGATTATGTATGATTAGGGAACAAAGTATTTTAAAATTGATCAGATATGTTTGAAAAAGAGCCTCAAAACTACTAGAAACTACATATGTAGATAGATAGACACACAGACATATAGAAAGTATTAATCCTTTATCTCTGAAATGTAAATATTTTCTTCCCAATCTGTTATTTCTGTTTAACTTAATTATGGTGATTCTCATCCTCTTAATTTTTTTCTTGTTTGAGGTAAAATCTGCTTATCTTTTTCCTTTATGGCTCTTGTAGTTTGTGTCTTGCTTAGTAAGTTTTTTCCATTCCAAGGTAAAAAAAAAAAAAAAACTCTCATTTTTAAATGTTTATCACTTTCATTAATTTTAATGTGGATTTTATATTAAGATAGAAGTCTAATTGGATTTGTTTTTTAACACATTAGACTTTGAAATTCTATCACTATTTAATAAATTTAGTCATTTTTTTTCCTCACTAATTCGAAATGTCACTTTTAACATAAACTAACTTGATTTCTTGTTTAAAAAAGAAAAAGATTTCTTGTTCTGGTAATAAGAATTCAATTCTACAATTCCTGACCTCACCTACTCCCTTCTTAACCCTCCCAATGTAGTTATATCTCACAATTTTTTGTTAAATGGGTAATCATTGCTTATATAATTAGAAGTCATGTACATTTTGGAAATATATAGCAGTGATAGTTGCACAGTGTTGTTGATGTAATTAATGCCACTGAATTCTATACTCAAAAATGGATAAAATGGCAAAGTTCATGTTTTTTATGTTTTACCACAGTAAACAAGAGAAAAAAAGCATACAACTATTGTGTATTGTTTAGTTAAGAAGTGTACTTTTTTTTTTTCTTGAATGACTTATATTTTCCCAGGAGTTAATAATTGCCTTGTTATTTTCAGTTGCACAATTTCCTATGAATCTGAACATGTCCAGTCATTGGACCCGTCAAGCACCTATTAATGTTATTTTCCAAGCACTCAAATATATCAAATTATCATTCTGTTCCATTTTCTTCCTGATAATCTCCCTTTCAGAATCTTCCAGTTCTCTAGCTATTGTCTGGATTGATTACTTTCTAGGCTTACTGCACAGCTGTCGTACTGGAATATCCTTCACTGCTTTCTTGTGTTGAAGGCTTCAAATGTCAGTGTGCGGAGGCAGTTTCTCTTTAGAGAAGAAGCCTCCAATCTCCTGCCTGGGAGGAGAGGGGACCTGCTTGATGGATAGCTTTCTGGGAGTAGGGTTAAAAAACAAGGCTGGAGGTCTCACTTTCAGTAGTTGAACTTACCCACAATCAAGTTGTTTCAGCTTCCTGCCATACACCCAGCCCCACCTCATCCCTATATGTCTGGTGTCCCTGAATCTGTCTGGGCTCTCTTTGGTTCATTACCTCCAGAGAATATACCTCCTCTTATCCTTTTCTACCATTTCTTCTGGGATCCCTAGGTGCCTTCTTACAAATAGGCCTCTAACATCCCAGGGTTCTCAAGCTGGATATGCAATTTAGGTCTTCATCATGGCCCTTGCTACATATAAGGAAGGGATGCATTGTGTGAGATTTAAGAACTGTGGAGGGTTGGCTGGAGTAGCTGCCTGGCAGCAAGGGACAGGGATGAAGACTTGGCTGTAACAGTTCCATAGAGACTTCAACCAATCCCTGCACCTCACCTGTCTTGCATGATACCTCAAGCTTTGCATCCTCTCTGGGCTCTCATATCGTAGCCTTCTCTGCTTTACTTAAGGCATGTTTCCTCCTCCATTCATTTTCTACTTTCCAAGGAAATGTGTCTAAAATTCTTATTTGCCCCACAATTTTCAGTATACAAGTCTTACACCTCTCTGGTTAAATTTGTTCCTAGGTATTTTACTCTTTTAGATATTATTATAAGTGGAATTGTTTCCTTAATTTCCTTTTCAGATTGCTCATTGTAATGTATAAAAACCCAATTGATTTTTGTGCATTGACATTGTATCCTGCCACTTTGCTGAATTCACTTATTAGCTCTAATAGCTTTCTTGTAGATTCTTTGATGTCTTCTACATACAGGATCATGGTATTCACAAAAAGGGATAGTTGCACTTCTTCGTTTCCTATTTGGATACCTTTTATTATTATTTTTTTTATTGCTCTGTCTAGAACTTGTCTATCAACAGATAAATGGATAAACAAAATATGGAACATACATACAATGGAATATTACTCTGCCATAAAGAGAAACAAAGTTCCGATGTATGCTACAATACGGATGAAACTTGAAAACATGATGCTGGATGGAGTCACTAAAGAACAAATATTGTATGATTCCACTATATGAAATATCTAGAATATGCAAGTGTATACAGACCTAAGTTTATTAGTGGTTACAGGGGCAGGCAGGAAGGAGGGTGTAAAATGACTGGTTGCTTAGGAGACACTGATCTTCTGCTAAGGGTGATGGGAAAACTCAGAAACAGATAATGACAATGGTTGTACAACATGATGAACACAGTGTCACTGAGTTGTACATGTGAAGAATGTTGAAATGACAAAAATTGTGTTGCATATACTGTCATGGATTGAATTGTGTCCCCAAAAATATGTGTATGAATTTGGCTATGCCATGATTCCCAGTATTGTGTGATTGTCCACCATTTTGTTATCTGATATGATTCTCCTACATGTTGTAAATCCTATCACTATGATGTTAATGAGATGGGTTAACAGCAGCTATGTTTATGAGATCTACAAGATTAAATTGTATCTTAAGCCAATCTTTTTCAAGTTATAAAAGAGAGACCTGAACATACCATCAAGAAAGCACTGCCGGGAGCAAAGCGTGTCCTTTGGACCTGGGGTTCCTGTGCCAAGAAGCTCCTAGTCCAGGGGGAGATTGATGAGAAGGTCCTTCCTCCAGAGCCAACAGAGACAGAAAGCCTTCCCCTGGAGTTGGTGCCCTGAATTTGGACTTCTAGGCTACTAGACTGTGAGAGAATAAATTTCTCTTTGATAAAGCCATCCACTTGTACTATTTCTGTTTCGACTTGATTCAGCACTGGGTTTTGTTTTTTTTAGGTAACTAAGACATACGTATTTACAACAATTAAAAAAAATGAATGACCCGAAAAAAAGACCCGAACAACCTAAAAATTATTTTCCATTTGCTGGTATCTCCTTTCCAATTTCCCTGTCTTTGTGCATTTATACTCTTCCCCACCTCCTAATTAGTGAAGCTTCGGTAGGGGGAGGAGATAAACTCATGCAATTAATTGATCATGCTTATTTTTTTTTAATTAGGAGTATCTCAGCCTCGTATTACCATATATATATGTATATATGGCACTATGAGATTTATATCATCGTATATTTTTTTATAATAGGAATAATGGTAATTAATCCTAAATGTCCTCTTTTACCATTTCTTCTGGGATCCCTAGGGACTTTCTTATAAATAGGCCTCTAGCATCCCATAGCCCCTGTAGCATATAGTACAAGGAAGAGGTGAGTTGTATAAGAGGTAAAAAATACTTTAGTAATTCAAATGAAAGAATTATTTCTAGCTAATAAATATGAGATATATCATATATTTAAATGATAATTTTTATTACAAGCCTAGTTATGCATAGCGTATTTTATGCCTCCAAACTGATAAAATGACTTTAGATCTCTTTGGAGATATATATATATGCATACATATCCAAGAATAGATACTCCTCCTCTCCATTTTTTTAACCTTTAAAATGACTTTTTCTCCACCCTACTCCACAGCTTCACTGCTCCAAAAATCACTTACATCTCTTTGGTTTCTACCCCTTGCTCCTTTCTATAATGGCTAAAACTCATTGCCGTCAAGTCGATTTTGACTCATGGCAACCCTAGAGGACAGTGTAGAACTGCCCCATGGAGTTTTCAAAGAGGAGCTGGTGGATTTGAACTGCAGACCTTTTGGTTAGCAGCTGAGCTCTTAACCACTGTACCACCGAGGGTCCGTAATGGCTAGCAGAGAAAATTACAAATTTCTCCTCAAGTGATCCATATGTACCCTTTTCTAAATTTCCATTTAGAAAATCAGGTTCCGAATTCAGGCATCATCATATCCCACGTTTATTTGCAATGCTCCCCCTGTTTTTCTCAATACATTCTTTTTAAGTCAAAATGGTGAAGCAAGGAAACCATATTATGATCATTGCTGATAATAAAATTAAACTCTGGTAACCCAAGAACCAGGGTGTCTGGCTGCTGCTAAAGCTCCAAACCGAATTTCTACCCCAGAGGAGTACACATTAGAATGACCAGTCTCATTTTAGAGAGGAGCCTCTGAGGTTTATAGAAGCACATGAAGAATAAGTGAATGATAATGGAGCACTTTTTTCTTTACTTTCTACTAACCCATAACAATATTCACCCTTCTGTAATAGGCCTTTCTAAGCTAGGGTTTCTCAGCCTCAGCACTACTGACATTTTAGACCGGTAGTTGTTGGGGGTGGGGGGAGCTGTCTTGTGCATTACAGGATGTTTAGCAGCACCTTTGGCCTTATCCACTAAATACCAGTATCACGACTCCCCAACTCATTGCCAAATGTCCCCTTAGGGGGCAAAATCACCCAGGTTGGTAACACTGTTTTAAGCCTTTAGAGGTTCTGGACTATAGTTACTGAAACCTGGCCACCTCTGGCAACCATCTGAGGAAAAAATACATGATGAGGGAAAATAATATTGTATTCCCTCTTCAAATATAGGCATTGGGACAGGAATTTGTGAAGACAGGGAAACTTTATAACACCAGGAAGAAAGATAGATAATAGACAAAGATGGGTGAGAAAATAAGGGGAGGTTTGGGAAATGATATTCTTACGTTTCCGTCTTTTGCTTTGCACAAAGCTATTTACTCTGGATGGAGATATATATGAGAAGTTTTGATATATGTATACACCCATGAAACCAACACCACAACCAAGCTAGTGAACATATCTATCACCGCCAGAAGTTTCCTCATGACCCTATGTAATCCCAGCCTCCTGCCTTATGCCCCTTTAACAACCACCAATCTGCTTTCTGTCACTATGGAATATTTTATATTTTCTATAGTTTTATATAAATGGAATCATACAGTATATATTCTTTTTTGTCTGCATTCACCTGTGTATATATTTTACCTTTATTCTTCAATTTAAAAAAATCAACTTTTTTGAGGCATAATTTACATATAATAAAATTCATCTATTTTAAGCGTAGAATTTGATGAATTTTGACACATGAATTCTGTCATGTAATCACCACTGCAATCAAGATATAGAACATTTGAAAGGGAATTTTGAAAATTTAAACAAAGCTTAAAAGGAAGCATAAAGTTCATTAGTTTCAGAGAAAGCACTATGATGTTCATGTAGGACATTCATGTGTCATCTCACGAATGCACAAAACTAAATGCCACTTTTCCTCTTTTTAAAATTTAAACAGCTTTGGGAACTTGCATTTTTGATTATTTACAGAGGAACCTTTGTGATTGCTCATTGCTTTTCAAGTAAACACCCTTCAGTGCTTTAGGAAATAACTTCAAAGATAAAGTAACAGGAAAGGATTTTGAGGGAGTTAGATGAAAATTTAACTCCCTCAAACTTGATCACTGTTTATGCTTTGATTCATTTATGGCAGTGATTCCATGGTCCCCCCTCCAGTCTAGTGACCCACTACCAAAAGTTTCACAGGGCCTGAAAGTTTCTGCCAGCTGCTTTGTTTCAGGCCTCTTCCTGCCCATCTTGTCTCACAGCCTCTGCTCTCTCTCCATTCCATTCCTGCCGGTGTATCACTACTATTTGATTACTCTTTCTGAAATCTTGCTTTTTGCATGCTCAGAAGCCTTCCATGACCTCTCCAATGTTCATAGGATAAAGTCCAAGCTCCATAACACCACCCTTATGTGCTCCATCTGTTTGTGTTTATGTGGTTAGGCAGCTGGGAGCCATCTCTAGAAGGTCATAGGGCTGAGTCTATTTGTTCTTAGGCAGTGTGGGCTTTTGTGTGTTACAGCTTACCTGACTCAAGCACAGAGTGTGGAGTGGCCTGGGCCTAGGAAAAAAAGACATTAGGACTGTATTGTTGCAAAGGGATACAAATTTACATCCTAAGCTTTAATAGCCCCTGGGTGGCGTGAACAGTTGAGTGCTCAACTACTAGCTGAAAGATTGGCGGTTCAAACTCACCCAGAGGCTCCTTGCAAAACAGGCCTGGTGATTGGCTTTCAAAAGGTTACAGCCTTCGAAACCTTATGGAGCAGTTCTATTCTGAACACAGGGAGTCACCATGAGTCAGAATTGACTCAAAGTCAACTAACATCAGCAACAACAACAACTTTATTTAGAAAGCCTAGCTAGGCTTTTGGGGCCCTGATGATGCAGTAGTTAAGAGCTCAGCTAGTAACCAAAAGGTCGGCAGTTCAAATCCACCAGCCACTCCTTGGAAACTTTATGGGGCAGTTCTACTCTGTCTTATAGGTCCATATGAGTGAGAATCGATGCAAGAGCAATGGGTAACTAGGTCCGTAATTTGCTATTAAGAGAGAGCAAAGCACATTCCAGAGCAGAAAAAAGTATGACAGGAGGCTCATGATTAAAGAGTGAAATGGCAGGAGAGAGGTCAGCAGATACCAGATCTTGGAGGGCCTTGCCAGTCTTGTTAAGAACTCTTTCCTAAGGGCTCTTAGGAAAGCCATTTAAGGTGTAGAAGGAAAGACTCCCTGGCAGAAGCCTGGAGAGTGAATTGGGGGACATAAAACTAGGTTAAGGGTGAATAGGTGGGAAGGTATTGCTTCAACCAAGTTGGGAAACTGTGACCTGTGCGAGGGAGGTGGCAGTGAAGATGTAGCCTGACTCTGTGCCTAGCTCATGTAGCTACTCAGAAAATATTTTTGGATGAAAATTAATAAATTCATTTAATCTACCCGATCTCTGGGTAGTTTAACAGAACTCGAAGATTAATTAAACCTGGAAGGTTAGGAAAAGGAAGGCATCTAAAAGGACTCCCAGGCTTCAGGCTTGAATAGCCAGATGGATACTGGTGCCATTTACTGAATGTAGAAGACAGGAGGAGGGAGGGCAAGTTGAAGGGGCTGGGGGCTAATACGTTTGGGGCATGACATGCCTGTGAACCACCTAATCGTTGTTGAGTAGACAGCTGAATGTGCAGGTTTGGAGTTGGGTCTGGCATGCAGATTCAGGTCCCCTCAAATATAGATGTTAAGTGGAGCAAGCCTCCTCCATCCATAAGGAAAATGTGCCCCAGAAGAACTCCACATTCTTTCTACTTTCTGGCATTCCACATAATATTTTAGAAGGGTTATAAGAGAGAACAAACATTTGTTGAGAGCCTACTATGAGCCAGGAACTGTACCAGGTGTATATCTTCAGAACAGCCCTGAGAGGTATGCAGTATTATCTCCATTTTACAGATGAGGAAATTGAGGTGCAGCAAGGCAAAGTAACTTCTGCAGTTCACACAGCTAGTAAGCAACTTCAGAAGAACTTTGAACTATGTGACTCAAAATTTTACATTCCTAATATGCATCAACAAAGTGTGTCTCTATACTGTATGTCTCTTAGTCTTGCCAGATACCACATTGGGGAGTTCCCAAAGTCAGGTGCAGTCTTTCACTTTCAGGATCCAGAGGCCATTCTCTCTGTAGTGCCATGTTCAGCTACTCACTGCTTCACTTAGCTCTCCCTCCAAGTGGTCCCCCTGCTGGTGACGCTATTGTGTATAATCCTAGCTGAAGTCTCCTTTCATTTTCTGACTCTAGCGGGTTGGGTTAGAATTGCCTTTTCTGGATATCTCATATAAGTGGAATCATATAATATAGCCTTTTGGCAATGGTTTTTTTAGCTAATGTGCTGTAAAAAAGTAAAATATTTAGTATTTCCTCAAAACCATATGATGAGTAGGTAGTAATCCAAAATCTCTTTATTTTCTTTTATTTAAAAATACAGTGTACTACCTTGGATTTGCTAAGATTGGTAGATATTCCTGAAAATATTTCTTTTCTCTTCTGCTAAACAAACACAGCTCTTAAAAATGGATGGTGAAATTTATCCTGCCTCAATCTCCAGATGTGAGTTAGCATATGTTCTTTTAATTTGTTTTGGAGTTGTGGTAACAGTAGAGTTTCATAGACTATTTCCAGGTGAGGGAGTGGGTATCTCACCTGAGTCATAGAAAGCTCTAGAGATTGGGCAATCTAATAACTTGAGCCACAGAGATGAGATCATTCTTTATGCTCGTCACTGTGGTCCTGCAAAGAACAGAGCCTGAGAAATGCTCCTTGAACCAGAAAATGGAGCTGAGTGGGAGGCCCTTAGGCAGATGAAAGATTAGAAGTGTGGACAGTGGAGTTCATCCTGACACTTGTCCCTGCCTTGACCCCTCCCACACTTCACAATGTAGAAAGATTGAACTCCCTTTTACCGTCATAATAGCTCATAAGCCTTAGCATGGTTTAGAGGACCCATCGTGATCCGTCTTTGCTTCTCCAACCTTCTGTCTTGCTCCTCTCTTCTCTCAGGAGCCCTGTTACATAAACATACTAAACTTCTCTCAGCAGCTTTAGAAATTCTTCATTCTTGTTCTTACCTCTAGGTCCTCGTATTTGCTACTCCCTCTGTTCCACCCCTCCCACTCCAACCCTCTAAAATGGCTAATTCCTGCTCATTATCAATTCTTAATCTAGATCTCACTTCCTCTAGGAATTATTACTTAACCCTCAAGACTGGGTTAGGTTTTCCTGTAACACCCTGCTTTTAACCCTATTCTTGGGGTTATCCAAGTGTTTTATAATTGCCTATCAGTGTGTCTGCCTGTTTCTCCCTATATTGAAAACTCCTTCAAGTAGGGACAGAATCTGTCCACCATCTGACTGCAACCTAATGAGATGTCCCAAGCTAAAACTGCCAAATCAAATTGCTCCCAAACTCCTGATTTATAGAAATTGTGAGACATTAAATGATTATTGTTATCTTAAATCACTAAATTTTGGAATAATTTTTTAAGTAGTAAGAGATAATAAACATGCTACCTCAAAACTTAGTGATGTGATGACCTAGATGAAATGGATAAATTCTCTGAAACATACATACCTAAATTGGCACAAGAAGAAATAGAAAACTTCAACAGACCTATAACAAGGGAAGAGATTGAAACAATAATCAAAAATTTCCCAATAAATAAAAGTTCAGGACCAGATAGTTTCACTGGTGAACTTTACCAAACACTTAAAGGAGAATTATCACAATTCTTTTCAAACTCTTCCAAAAAATAGAGGAGGAGAGAACTCATTCTGTGAGACCACCATTAACCTGATATTTAAGCCAGATAAAGATACTACAAGAAAAGAAAGCTACAGACCAATGTCTCTTATGAGGCAAAAAATCCTCAACAAAATATGAGCGAACTGAATCCAAAAACCCATGACCAAGTGGGATTTATCCCAAGAATGCAAGGGTGATCCAACATTAATCAATGTAATACACCACATTAATTGAATGAAGGAAAAAAAAAAGATCATCTCAATTGATGCAGAAATGACATTTTACTTAATCCAATACATTTTCATGATAAAAAGTACTTAGGAAACTAGGAATAGAAAGGTAAATCCTCAGCAGATAAAGAGAATTTATGAAAAATCCACAGCAAACATCATACTAGATGGTAAAAGCTTTCCCCCTAAGATCAGGAACAAGAAAAGGATGCCCACTTTCACCAATGCCATTCAGTGTTGTGTTGGAAGTCCTAGCTAGAGCAATTAGGGAAGAAAAATATATATAAGGCATCCAAATTGGAAAAGAAAAAGTAAAATGACCTCTACTTGCAGGTGATACTATATGTACAGAAAATCCCAAAGAATCACAGGAAAGTTAGTAGAGCTAATAAATGAATTCAGCAAGATTTCAGGGTACACAATTAGCACACAGAAATCAGCTGCGTTTTATAAGTTGATCACAAATGGACAGATATTATATGAGACCACTGCTATAAAAACTCATGAAAGGTTTACACAGAGAAAGAAACAATCATTGATAGTTATGAGGTTGGGGGGGAGTGAAGATGGAAAAATACCAAATAGACAATAGAAAAATGGTAACTTTGGTGAAGGGTAAGACAGTACACAATACTAGGGAAGCCAGTGCAACTTGCACAAGGCAAGGTCATGTAAGCTCCATTAAAAAAAAAAAAAAAGCTCCATAGACACATCCAAATTCCCTGACAGACCGAACTACTAGGCTAAGGGCCATGGGGACCATGGTCTTGGGGAACATCTAACTCAATTGCCATAACATAGATTATAAAGAAAATGTTCTACATTCTACTTTGGTGAGTAGCATATGGGGTCTTAAAAGCTTGTGAGAGCCCATATAAGATACTCCACAGGTCTCACTTCATTGGGAACAAGGGAGAATGAAGAAAACTGAAGACACAAGAGAAAGATTATTCCAAAGGACTAATGGACCACAACTACCACAGCCTCCACCAGACTGAGTCTAGTACAACTGGATGGTGCCCAGCTACCACCACCAACTACTCTGACAGGGATCACAATAGAGGCTCCTGGACAGAGCCAGAGAAAATTGTAGAACAAAATTCTAACTCACGAAAAAAGACTAGACTTACTGTCTTGACAGAGACTGGAGAAACCCTGAGAATATTGCTTCCAGACACCCTTTTAGCTCAGTAATGAAGTCACTCCTGAAGTTCACTTTACAGACAAAGATTAGACAAACCCATAAAACAAAATGAGACTAAAGGGACACACCAGCCCAGGGGCAAGGACTAAAAGTCAGAAGGGGACAGGAAAGCTGGCGATTGGGAACCCAAGGTTGCGAAGGGAGAGTGTTGACATGTCGTAGGGTTGTTAAACAGTGTCACAAAACAATATGTGTACTAACTGTTCAATGAGAAGCTAGTTCTGTAAACCTTCATCTAAAGTACAATAAAAAAAAAAAGAAAAAGAAAAGAAATACTTCTGTTTCTGTACACAAGGAACAAACAAGCTGAAAGGAAATTAAAAAAAAATTCCTTTTACAATATCACATAAAAGAATAAATTACCTTGTAATAAATCTAACCAAGGAAGTTAAAGACTTTTATCTTGTAAACTATAAAACACTGCTGAAATAAGTTAAAGGATATCTAAATAAATTGAAAGACATTCCATGTTCATAGATTTGAATACTTAATATTCCTAAGACATCAATACTACCCAAAGCAATTAAAATTCCAACAGTCTTTTTTCAGAAATGGAAAAGCCAGTCTTCAAATTCATATGGAATTTGAGGTGCCCCAAATAACTGAAACAATTTTTTAAAAAAGAACAAAGTAGTAGGACTCACATTGCCCGATTTTGACATGTATTACAAAGTTACAGTTATTAAAACAGTGTAGTACTGGTATAAGGATAGGCCAATGGAATAGAATTCAGAAATAAAACCATACACCTATGGCCAACTGATTTTCAATAAGAGTGCTGAGTACATTCAGTGAGAGAAAAAAAGTCTTTTCAGCAAAAGGTGCTAGGGCAATTGAATTTCACATGCAAAAGAATGAAGTTGGACCTACATCTCACACCACGTTAAAAAATCAATTCAAAAAAATGAATCAATGAGGAGGCGGGGCTAAGATGGTGGACTAGTCAGATGCTTCTGGTGATCCCTCTTACAACAAAGACCTGAAAAAGCAAGTGAAACAATTATATTTATGACAAGCTAGGAGCCCTGAACATCAAAGGTGAAGTTAGAAAACTGACTGAGTGGCGGGGGAGGGAGAGACTGTTCAGAAGAGGAGAGGAGTTGCCAGACCTGAATCACCAGGAACCCTCAGGCACCATTCCTGGGAGTGAATGCAGCAGGCTGGCGGTAGCTTTCAGCTGCCGTTTCCTCAGGGAGAAACAGCCAGCCACACAGCCTACTCACACCTCCAGAAACAGAGAAGAATGGCCCTCTCAGCAAAAACTAAGTTCTTGCATATGCCTGCATCCCCCATGCTGGCTTCAGTTGGCTGTTGATTTCCCTGGGCCTGAGATAGGCTCTGCTGAGTGTCCTGAGCCATTCTCCCAGCATGGGAGAAGGAATAAATACTCAAGTGGGGAAAAGATAATCTGCCAGCTCCACTAACCTGGGGAGCTCAGGACAGCAGCGGCTCCTGTCCAGGCATAAACAGTCCATGGACTTTGAATACCTTTCCCCGCTGAATGACCTGGGTGGGCCTAATTCAGGAGAATAGGCCCTTGGTGGCAGACTGCAACTGTTTCAGCTCTGCAGTGGAGAGGTGGGTGTTTGATGTTTAACACTGCTTTGCCTATTAAACAGGGTCCTCACCTACCAACGTCGGGGCATAAGGGCTGGTGGCTCCACACACATCACCCAGCCACCCACAAAAGGGGTCCAAGGATAACTGGTACCTCTCAGTCCTCACAACCAAAAGCATTCTGTGCCCATGGTCCATCTGCAGAACCCACTCACCTGTCTGCTGCAGGGAACAGGGACACATTTTCCTCACAGACACTCAGGGGACGGTAGTCAGCCCCTGCCTTGTTCAAAGCATGACCCCCTGCTGCAACCAGATACCTGTACCTACAGCAATCTCCCTTGCCCCTCTAAGACTGTAGGACAGAGCCTGTACCACACACCTGATGACCAACTACCTGGAAACCTGAGCTGAATCCATACAAGAAAAGTGAATGTACCCTTGGCTCATATACCTGATAATAGCTGTAGCCATCTGGTGACAGGACGTTAGAATTTCAAAGGCAAAAATAAGCTAGCTCACTCAAGCAGCCTGTTTGGGCACATCAAAACAAAACAAAACAAGTAGCTAGGATACAGTAAGCAAACATAAGATAAACTAATACAATATAGATTGCTTGGAGACAATAGTCAATATCAAATCACATAAAGAAGCAGACCGTGATTGCTTCAACAAGCTCTCAGAACAAAGAAACAAGGTATTTTCTGGATGAAGGTGCCGACCTGGAATTACCAGATGCAGAATACAAAAGATTAATATACAGAACTCTTCAAGACATCAGGAACGAGATCAGGAAGGAGATCAGACAATACACAGAACAAGCCAAGGAACACATAGATAAAGCAGTTGAAGAAATTAAAAAGGTTATTCAGAACATAATGAAAAATTTAATACGCTGCAAGAATCCATAGAGAGATAAAATAGCTATCAGAAATTCAGAAGATTAGCAATAAAATTACGTAATTAGACAACTCAGTAGAAAGAGGAGCAGAATTGTGGAAGTGGAAGGTAGAATTAGTGAGACTGAAGATAAAACACTTGGCATCAATATGTTTGAAGAAAAATCAGATAAAAGAATTTAAAAAAATGAAGAAGCCCTAAGAATCACATGGAACTCTATCAAAAGAAATAACCTACCAGTGATTGGAGTACCAGAACAGAGAGGGATAACAGAAAATACAGAGAGAAGTGTTGAAGATTTGTTGACAGAAAACTTCCCTGGTATTGTGAAAGATGAGACAATATCTAGCCAAGATGCTCATCAAACTCCACACAAGGTAGATCTTCAAAGAAAGTCACCAAGACATATTATAATCAAACTTGCCAAAAACAAAGATAAAGAGAGAATTTTAAGAGTGGCTATGTGTAAATGAAAAGTCACCTACAAAGGAGAGTCAATAAGAATAAAGTCAGACTGCTCGGCAGAAACTATGCAGGCGAAAAGGCAATGGGATGACTTATATAAAGCATTGAAGGAAAAAAAATGCCAGCCAAGAATCATATATCCAGCAAATCTGTCTCTCAAATATGAAGGCAAAATTAGGACATTTCCATATAAACAGAAGTTTAGGAAATTTGTAAAAACCAAGTCAAAACAAAAAAAAAATACTAACAGGAGTTCTCTGGTTAGAAAATCGATAGTATCGGATGTCAACCCAAGACTAGAACACAGGACAGAGTAACCAGATAACCCCGATAGGGAATTCACGAAAATAAATCAAGATTAAAAAACGCTCAAAACAAGGAAACAGTGATGTCATTATGTAAAAGAAGACAACATTAAAACAATAAAAGTGGGACTAAGAAATGTAGTCATAGGTCTTTCACATGGAGAGGAAGACAAGGCAATATAAAGAAAGAAAAGTTAGATTTAAACTTAGAAAAATAGGGGCAAATATTAAGGAAACCACAAAGGAGACTCATCAAAATAAAATACAAGAAAAAAATAGAGACTTAGCAGAAACAAAATCAACAACAACGAATAAGAGGAAAAGAATATATAAAGATAAACTATTCAGCACAAAAAATTAAGTGGGAAAAAGAAACTGTGAACAACACACAAAAAAAGACATCAAAATGACAGCACTAAACTCTCATACCTATCCATAATTACGCTGAATGTAAACAGACTAAATGCACCAATAAAGACACAGAGAGTGACAGAATGGTTAAAAAAAAAAAAATGCTATATGCTGTCCACAAGAGACACACCTTAGGCTGAGAGACACAAACAAACTAAAACTCAAAGGATGGAAAAAATATATCAAGCAAACAACAATCAAAAAAGAGCAGGAGTGGCAATATTAATTTCTGACAAAATAGACTTTAAAGTTAAATCCACCACAAAGGATAAGGAAGGACACTATACGATGATTAAAGGGACAGTATACCAGGAGGATATAACCATATTAAATATTTATGCACCCAATGACAGGGCTGCAAGATACATAAACTCTAACAGAATTGAAAAGTAAGATATACAGGTCCATGACAACAGAAGGAGACTTCAACACACCACTTTCACTGAAAGACAGATCATTGAGAAAGAAGCTCAGTAAAGATGCAGAAGATCTAAATGCCACAATCAACCCACTTGACCTCATAGACATATACAGAACACTCCACCCAACAGCAGCCAGGTATACTTTCTTTTCTAGTGCACACTTTTCTAGTGAACATTCTCTAGAATAGACCACATGCTAGGTCATAAAGCAGGCCTCAGCAGAATCTAAAACATAGAAATGTTACAAAGCATCTTTTCTGACCATAAGGCCATAAAAGTAGAAATCAGTAACAGAAAAAGCAGAGAAAAGAAATCAAACACTTGGAAAATGAACAATACCCTGCTCATAAATGACTGGGTTATAGAAGACATTAAGGATGGAATTAAAAAATTCACAGAATCCAACGAGAATGAAAACACTTCCTATCAGAACCTTTGGGACACAGCTAAAGCAGTGCTCAGAGGTCATTTTATTTCAATAAACGCACACATCCAAAAAGAAGAAAGGGCCAAAATCAAAGAATTATCAGTACAACTTGAACAAATAGAAAGAGAGCAACAAAAGAAACCCTCAGGCACCAGAAGAAAGCAAATAATAAAAGTTAGGGCAGAATTAAATGAAATAGAGAACAGAAAAACAATTGAAAGAGTTAACAAGACCAAAAGCTGGTTCTTCGAAAAAAAAATTAACAAAATTGATAAACCATTGGCCAAACTGACAAAAGAAAAACAGGAGAGGAAACAAATAGCCCAAGTAAGAAATGAGATGGGCGATGTCACAACAGACCCAACTGAAATTAAAAGAATCATATCAGATTACTACAAAAAATTGTACTCTAACAAATTTGAAAACCTAAAAGAAAATGGATGAATTCCTAGAAACACACTACCTACCTAAACTAACACAGAGGTAGAGCAACTAAATAAACCCATAACAAAAGAAGAGATTGAAAAGATAATCAAAAACTCCCAACAAAAAAAACCCTGGCCAGGAAAGCTTCACTGCAGAGTTCTACCAAACTTTCAGAGAACAGTTAACACCAGTACTACTAAAGGTATTTCAGAGCATAGAAAAAGATGGAATACTCCCAAACTCATTCTATGAAGCCAGCATATCCCTGATACCAAAACCAGGTAAAGACTACACAAAAAACGTAAATTACAGACCTATATCTCTCATGAACTTAGATGCAAAAATCCTCAACAAAATTCTACCAATAGAATTCAACAACATATCAAAAAAAAATTCACCATGACCAAGTGGGATTCATACCAGGTATGCAGGGATGGTTCAACATTAGAAAAACAATTAATGTAATCTATCACATAAATAAAACAAAAGACAAGAACCACATGATCTTACCAATTGATGGAGAAGAGGCATTTGACAAAGTTCAACACCCATTCATGATAAAAACTCTCAGTAAAATAGGATTGGAAGGAAAATTCCTCAACATAATAAAGGACATTTATTCAAAGCCAACAGCCAACGTCACCCTAAACGGAGAGAGTCTAAAAGCATTCCCCTTGAGATTGGGAAACAGAAAAGGATGCCCTTTATCACCACTCTTATTCAACATTCTGCTGGAGGTCGTAGCCAGAGCAATTAGGCTAGATAAAGAAATAAACGGCATACAGATTGGTAAGGGAGAAGTAAAAGTATCTCTATTTGCAGATGACATGACCTTTTACACAGAAAAACCCTAAAGAATCCTCAAGAAAACTACTGAAACTAATAGAAGAGTTCAGCAGAGTATCAGGATACGAGATGAACATACAAAAATCAGTTGGATTCCTCTACACCAACAAAAGAAAATCACCAAATCAATTGGATTCCTCTACACCAACAAAAAGGACATCAAAAAGAAAAAATCAATACCATTTACAGTAGCTCCCAAGAAGATAAAATACTTAGGAATAAATCTTACCGGAGATGTAAAAGACCTATACAAAGAAAACTACAAGACATTACTGCAAGAAACCAAAAGGGACCTACATAAGTGGAAAAAATATACCTTGCTCATGGATAGGAAGACTTAACATTGTAAAAATGTCTGTTCTACCAAAAGTGATCTACAGATACAATGCAATTCCAATCCAAACTCCAAAGACATTTTTTAATGAGATGGAGAAACAAATCACCAGCTTCATATGGAAGGGAAAGAGGCCCCGGATAAGTAAAGCATTGCTGAAAAAGAGCAAAGTGGGAGGCCTCACTCTACCTGATTTTAGAACCTGTTATACTGCCACAGTAGTCAAAACAGCCTGGTACTGGTACAACAACAGATACATGGACCAATGGAACAGAATTGAGAATCCAGACATAAATCCATCCACATATGAGCAGTTGATATTTGACAAAGGCCCCAAAACAGTTAAATGGGGAAAAGACAGTCTTTTTAACTAATGGTGCTGGCATAACTGGATATCCATCTGCAAAAAAATGAAACAAGACCCATACCTCACTCCATGGACAAAAACTAACTCAAAATGGATCAAAGACCTAAATATAAAATGTAAAACAATAAAGATCATGGAAGAAAAAATAGGGACAAAGTTAGGAGCCCTAATAAATGGCATAAACAGTATACAAAACATTATAAAGAATGTAGAAGAAAAACTAGTCAACTGGGAGGTCCTAAAAATCAAACACCCAACAGCAGTGGGGTTTGGAATGCTCATCCAAAGACTTTACCAAAAGAGTAAAAAGACTACCTACAGACTGGGAAAAAGTTTTTAGCTATGACATTTCTGTTCAGGGCCTGATCTCTAAAATCTACATGATACTGCAAAAACTCAACTGCAAAAAGACAAATAACCCAACTAAAAAATGGGCAAAGGATATGAACAAACACTTCACTAAAGAAGACTTTCAAGTAGCTAACAGATGCATGAGGAAATGCTCACAATCACTAGCCATTATAAATAAATAAATAAATAAAAATAAAAAGTACAGTGAGATTCCATGTCACTCCAGCAAGGCTGACATTAATTCAAAAAACACGAAATAATAAATGTTGGAGAGGTTGTGGAGAGACTGGAACACTTACACACTGCCGGTGGGAATGTAAAATGGTACAACCACTTTGGAAATCCATTTGGCGCTTCCTTAAAAAGCTAGAAATAGAACTATCATACAATCCAGCAATCCCACTCCTTGGAATATATCCTAGAGAAAAAAGAGCCTTTACACAAACAGATATATGCACACCCACGTTCATTGCAGCACTGTTTACAATAGCAAAAAGATGGAAGCAAGCAAGATGCCCACCAACAGATGAATGGATAAATATATTATGGTATATTTACATAATGGAATACTACGCATCGATAAAGAAGAATGATGAATCCTTGAAACATTTCATAACATGGAGGAATCTGGAAGGCATTATGCTGAGTGAAATTCTTCAGTTGCAAAAGGACAAATATTGTATAAGACCACTATTATAAGAACTCAAGAGATAGTTTAAACAGAGAAGTAAATATTCTTTGATGATTATGAGAGGGGGGAGGGAGGGAGGGAGAAGGGTATTGGCACTAATTAGATAGTACACAAGAACCATTTTAGGTGAAGGGAAAGACAACACCCAGTACAGGAGAGGTCAGCACAAGTGGACTAAACCAAAAGCAAAGAAGTTTCCTGAATAAAGTGAATGCTTCTAAGGCCAGTATAGCAGGGGCGGGGGCTGGGGGACCATGGTTTCAGGGGACATCTAGGTCAATTGGCATAATAAAATCTATTAAGAAAACATTCTGCATCCCACTTTGGAAAGTGGCTTCTGGGGTCTTAAATGCTAGCAAGCGGCCATCTAAGATGCATCAGTTGGTCTCAACCCACCTGGAGAAAAGGAGGATGAAGAACACCAAAGATACAAGGTAATTATGAGCCCAAGAGACAGAAAGGGTCACAAAAACCAGAGACTACATCAGCCTGAGATCAGAAGAACTAGATGGTACCCGGCTACAACCTTTGACTGCCCTGACAGGGAACACAACAGAGAACCCCTGAGAGAGCAGGAGAGCAGTGGAATGCAGACCTCAAGTTCTTGCAAAAAGACTAGACTTAACAGTCTGACTGAGACTAGATGGACCCCGGAGGTCATTGTCCCCAGACCTTCCGTTAGCCAAGACAGGAACCATTTCCAAGGCCAACTCTTCAGACAGGAATTGGACTGGACTATAGGACAGAAAATGATACTGGTGAGGAGTGATCTTCTTGGATCAAGTAGACACATGAGACTATGTGGGCAGCTCCTGTCTGGAGTGGAGATGAGAGGACAGAGGGGGTCAGAGCTGGCCAATGGACACAAAAATAGAGAGTAGAGAGAGTGTGTGCTGTTTCATTAGGAGGAGAGCAACTAGGAGTATGTAACAACAAAAAAAGTGTATATAAATTTTTGTATGAGAGGCTGACTTGATTTGTAAACTTTCACTTAAAGCACAATAAAAATTTTTGAAAAAATGTATCATTGATCTAAATATAAGAGCTAATACCATAAAACTCTTAAAAGAAAATATAGGTTTCTTAGAAGAAAACATAGGGGTAGTTCTTCAGGACCTTCTTTTAGGCAATGGATTCTTAGATATGACACCAAAAGCATGAGCAACGAGAAAAGAAAAAACAGATAAACTGTACCTCATCAAATGAAAAACTTTTGTATATCAAGGGACATTATCAAGAGAGTGAAAAGACAACCTACAGAATAGAAGAAATCAAGAACTTTTAAAAGTCAACAACAAAAAGACTTGTCAACCCAATTAGAAAATAGGCAAAAGAACTGAATAAGCATTTCTCCAAAGAAGATATACAAAAGGGCAATAAACACATGAAAGGATCCTCAAACTCAGTCGTTAGGGAAACGTAAATCCAAGCCACAATGAGATACTACTTTACACCTATTAGGATGGCTATTATCCAAATAGAAACCCTGGTGGCGTAATGGTTAAGTGCTACGGCTGCTAACCAAAGGGTGGGCAGTTTGTATCCGCCAGGCACTCCTTGGAAACTCTATGAGGCAGTTCTACTCTGTCCTGTAGAGTCGCTATGAGTTGGCATCGACTCGATGGCACTGGGTATTATCCAAATAATGGAAAATAACAAGTGGTAACAAGGATGTAGAGAAATTAGAACACTAGTTAATTTCTGGTGGGAATGGAAAATGGTACAGCTGCTGTGCAAAGCAGTTTACCCAAAAACCAAGCCCGTCGGCCTTGAGTTAATTACTACTGAAAGTTTAGTGGTTCCTAAAAATGTTAAACATCCAATTACCATATGACCCGGTAATTCCCCTCCTAAGTATGTGCCCGAAAGAATTGAGATCAGTGACTCTAATAGACACATGTACACTGACGTTCATTGTAGCATTATGCACAATAGCCAAAAGATGGAAACAACCCAAGTATCTATCAACAGACGAATGGATAAACAAAATGTAGTATATACATTCAATCAAGTTATCATCTGGCCATAAAGAGAAATGAAGTTCTGCAACATAGGTGAACCTTGAAAAGATTATGCTCAGTGTCTTAGTCATCTAGTGCTGCTATAACAGAAATACCACAAGTGGATGGCTTTAACAAGGAGAAATTTATTTCCTCACAGTAAAGTAGGGTAAAAGTCCAAATTCAAGGTGCCAGCTCCAGGGGAAGATTTTCTCCCTCTGTTGGCCTTCTCATCAATCTTTCCTAGACTAGGAGCTTCTCCTTGCAGGAATCTCAGGTCCAAAGGACATGCTCTGTTCCCGGTGCTGATTTCTTGGTAATATGAGGTCCCCCACTCTCTGCTTGCTTCTCTTTCCTTTTATCTAGTATAAGATAAAAGGTGGTGCAGGCCACACTCCAGGAAACTCACTTTACGTTGGATCAAGGATGTGACGTGAGGGTGTTACATCCCACCCTAACCCTCTTTAACCACAGTTAGATATTATGATTTATCACACATAGGAAAATCACAAAATGGAGGACAACCACACAGTACTGTGAATCATGGTATAGCCAAGTCGACGCACATTTTTGGGGGACACAATTCAGTCCGTGACAGTGTCTTAGTTTGGATTTTCTAGAGGCGTAAAACCAGTGAGATGTATACATCTTATTAATTCAAAATGAATTTATCTATTTATACCTATATTTTTTTAGATATGTTGTTGTTGTTGTTGTTAGGTACTGTCAAGTTGGTTCCAACGCATAGTGACCCCACGCACAAACAGAATGAAACATTGCCCTATCCTGTGCTATCCTCACAATTGTTGCTATGTTTGAGACCATTGTTATAGCCACTGTGTCAGTCCATCTTGTTGAGGGTCTTCCTCTTTTTTGCTGACCCTGTGCTTTGCCAAGCATGATGTCCTTCTCCACAGGCTGGTCCCTCTTGGTAATGTATCCAAAGTACGTGAGACAAAGCCTTGCCACCCTCGCTTCTAAGGAGCATTCTGAATGTACTTTTTCTAATACAGATTTGTTTGTTCTTCTGGCAGTCCATGGTATAGTCAACATTCCTTGCCAACACCATAATTCAAATGCATCATTTCTTCTTTGGTTTTCTTTATTCATTGTCCAGCTTTGCCATGCATATGAGGCGATTGAAAATACCATGACTTAGGTCTATATATATTGATTAAATATAGATAGAGGAAGAGAGGGAGAGAAATTTACTTTAAGGAAATGGTTCATGCAATTGTGGGGGTTGGCAAGTCCCAAATATGTAGGGCAGGTGTCAGGCTGGAGACTTCTGCTGGCTCAGGGGATTGTGGGGTGCTGATAAATCCAAAATCTGTGTATCAGGTGGCAGGTCAGAGACTTCTGCAGGCTTACATCCCAAGATTCGTAGGTCAGGTGATGAGAAGAGTGCAAGGTTGAGAGAGAGAGAGAATATAAACATCTGTTTATATTCTGGAGGCAGTTCACATCCCGCAAGGAAACTCCCCTTTCAACTAATTGGTAGATCACATCAAATCACATCATGGAAAGAGATTATATTATATTATGGAACAACAACCAATCCAGTGTCTGGCCAAACCACTGAGAATCATAGCCTAGCTAAATTGACACATGAAATTAACGATCATGCTCAGTAAAATAAGTCAGACAAAAAAACAACTATTGCATGACCCCACTTATGTGAAATATCTAGAATAGGGAAATTAATCAAGACAAAAGAAGATTAGTGACTACCAAATGCTAGGGGGAGGGAGGAATGAAGCGTCAGGGGAAAATACGAACAAAAAAAACTTAGTGGTTTAAAACAATCATTTTGTTATATCTCACAGATTCTGTAGATCAGCAATTGGTGGTGATCTGTTCCTAGTGGCATCAACCGAGATCAACTCAGCAATACTCAGCTGGTGGATGGATTGATTGGAAGAGTCCAAAATGTCTTCACTTACATGCCTGGCACTTTGTAGGCTAGAATATAGGGCTCAGCTGGAATAGTTGGCCAGAGCACTTAACACTTGACCTCTCCAGCTTGGTTGTCCCAAAGTAGAAGGACTTTTTACACGGCAGCTGGCTTCTACACAGTAAGTGTCCCAAAAAAACCAGAAGGAAGCTTTTCATGACATACCCTCAGAAGAAACATAGTGTCATTTCCTCCATATTCTACTGACTGAAGCAGTCATAAGACCACTCAGGTTCAAGGAGAGTGAGAGATCCCACCTCTTGAAGGAAAGGGAGTCAAAGAATTTGCAACTATTTTTAAAAAATCAACTTTAATGAAGTATTTACTAACAACAAAAGGCACCTATTTTAAATGCGTAGTTTAATGAGTTTTAACAAATGCATCCACCGTTTTAACCACCACCATAATCAAGATATTGAACTTTTCCTTCATCCCAAAATATTCCCTTTTGCCCCCTTGCAGTCAATTCCCTCACCCCATTCTTAGCCCTACTCAACCACTGATCTGCTTTTCAGGCTTTTCTAGATTTTCATATAATGGAATGATACAACATGAAGTCTTTCATACCTGGTTTGTTCATTTAAATTCTTTTGAGACTGATCCATGTTGTTGTATGTATCAATAGTTCATTCCTTTTTTATTTCTAAGTAGTATTCTGTTGTATGGATATACCACTTTTTGTTTATGAATTTACCTGTTGATGGACATCTGGATTGTTTCCAGATTTGGATTATTATGAATGAAAGTGCTATGAACATTCATTTTCATTTATGTTGGATAAATATTGAGGAGTGGGATTGCTAAATCATCAGTAGGTATATATTTAACTTTATAAGAGGCTACCAACTCATTTTCCAAAATAGTACCATTTTACTTTTTCATCAACAATGTATAAAAATTTCTATTACTCTAAATCCTTTTCAACACATGGTATTGTCCATTTTTTAATTTCAGCTGTTCTAATGGATGTGTTGGAAACCCTGGGGGCATAGTGGTTAAGAGCTATGGCTGGTAACCAAAAGGTTAGCAGTTCGAACCCATCAGGCACTCCTTGGAAACCGTGTGGGGCAGTTCTACTTTGTCCTATAGGGTCACTATGAGTCAGAATCAATACCATGGATTGTTTTGTTTTGTTTTTTAATGGGTATGTAGTGGTATCTCATTGTGGCTTTAATTTGTATTTCCCTGATGACTAACGATATTGAGCATCTTTTCATGTGCTTATTGGCCATTGATATACCTTCTTTTGTGAAGTGTCTGTTGAAATATTTTGCCTATTTGTAATTGGATTGCTTTATTTTCTTATTATTTAGTTTTAGGAGTTCTTTATAAACTCTAGATACCAGTCTTTTTGTCAAATATATGCATTGCAAATATTTTATTCAGATTGTAGCTTGTGTTTTCATCTTCAAGGTTCTCTCAAAGAGCAGGTATTTTTAATTTTGATGAAGTCCAAATCGCTATTTTTTTCTTTCAGGACTCAAGCTCTTTGTGTCCTATCTTTACCTACCCAAGGTCGCAAAAAATTTCTCCTGTGTTTTAACTCAAAATGAATTGTAGATCTAAACATAAATTTATAGTTTTAGATTTTATGTTTAGATCTACGATTCCTTTTGAGTTAATTTTTCCTATCATATAAGGTAAGGGTCAAGGTTCATTTTTTCCCAAACAGATATCCAATATCCAGCATATAGTAGTTAAAACACCATATCTTGAAAAGATTATCCTTTCCTCAATGAATTACCTTGGAACTTTTGTCTAAAAGCAATTGACCCTATATCTATGTCTATTTCAGGATTTTTTGTGTGTGTTATGTGTCCTGTCCTCCTGATTTACATGTTTATCTTTATGTGACCATATTTAAAAACTGTCCCAGGCATGTAGCAATTCACTGATGCTGAATTGCTCTTGTGACTCCATACACTAAAGCCCTGAGGCACAATATACACCATCTGACCCAGGCTCCTAGGACATGGCACTCTACTTCCAGCCTACCATCCTTGGTTCCTCTTCCCTGAGAGGGAACAAAGAGATCATAAATGTAAAAATTTGTTAGGCAAAGGCAGTCAGGGGAAAAAAAAGAGATGTGATATCTTTTTGCCTGAGTTATGGAAATTCGAGTTAAACTTGATAAACTTGGCTAAAGGAAAAAAAAGGTATTATTTTAAAACAAAATGGGAAACAACCCCATATTGCAACACGGTAGTGGATGTTGAGTCAAAACATAATTCCCTCTGTGAGTTTGTCACCGTGCCTTGTGTAAGTTTTTTTCCACTAAATATAATATTTTACTTCATGACTTTTTGCAAAGTACAAATTTAATTGTTTCAAATTTGGCAGGAACAAAGTTTTTGGAGAAGTTGTTAGCAGAGTTTTTCTCTTTTTCAAAAGCAACTTTGCTGTCAGTAAAACCAGTGACATCATAACGCAGTCATAAAATGGGCGAAGAACTTGAATAGATATTTCACCAAAAGAGGACATTCAAATGGCCACCAAACACATGAAAAGATGTTCAGCATCATTAGCCATCAGAGAGTTGCAAATTGAAACCACAATGATACCATTTTACTCCCACTAAGATGGCTAAGATTAAAAAAAAAAAAAACAGAAAATAACAAATGTTGCCAAGGATGTGGGGAAACTGGAATGCTTATCTATTCCTGGTGGGAATGCAAAATGGTACAGCCATTGTGGAAAACAGTGTGGTGGTTCCTCAAAAAACTAAAAATAGAACTACCATATGATCCAGCAATTCTACTCCTAGGTACATACCCAAAAGACTTGAAAGCAGAGACTCAAAAAAAGACTTGTACACCAATGTTCATTGTAGCACTATTTACCATAGCCAAAAGATGGAAACAACTTAAATGCCCATCAATAGATGAATGGATAAACAAAATGTGATACATACATACAATAGAATACTACTTAGCCAGTAGGAGAAATTTAAGTCTTGATACATGCTAGAGTATGGATGGAGCTTGAAGACATTATGCTGAGCGAAATAAGCAAATCATAAAAGGACAAATATTGCATGACCTCATTTATATAAGAAGACATAAAAAGACAAATACATAGAGACCAAAGTTTATTAGTGGTTACCAGGGGAGGGAGGGGAAAAAAGAGGGTTAATGGTGACTGAAATAGCACACTGATTAAGGGTATTGCACAGCTGATTATTTTAATTGCTGTCATTAAGTTTTACACCTGTAAAAAGTTTAACTGGCAAAGGTTGTGTGATAGATATAGACATACTTTATTTCATTGTGCTTTGCTCTTTATTGCTATAGCTGCCATAGATAGTGATTCCTCTGATGGGTCTGGGAAACTGCAGATGTGGTGTGTATTGTATATTTTACAAATTGAAGATTTGTGCCAACCTTGTGTCAAGCAAGTCTATTGGCACAATTTTTCCAACGGTACGTGCTCACTTCGTGTTTCTGTGTCACACTTTGGTAATTCTCACAATATTTCAAACTTATTATTATTATTATATCTGTTATGGTGATCTGTGATCAGTGACCTTTGACGTTACTATTGTAATTATTTTGGGGCACCACAAACTGCACGCATATAAAACAGCGAACTTAATTGATAAATGTGTGTGTTCTGACTACTCTGCAGACCAGCTGTTCCCCCTTCTCTCTCCCTCTCCTTGGGCCTCCCTATTCCCTATGACATGACAGTATTGAAATTAGGGCCATTTAATAGCCCTACAATGGCCTCTAAGTGTTCAAGTCAAAGGAAGAGTCTCACATCTTTCACTTTAAATCAAAAACTAGAAATTATTATGCTTACTGAGGAAGGCATGTTGAAAGCTGAGATAGGCTGAAAGCTAGGCCTTTTGTGCCAAATAGTTAGCCAAGTTGTGAATGCAAAGGAAAAGTTCTTGAAGGATATTAAAAGTACTGCTCCAGTGAACACACAAATGATAAGAGCAAAACAGCCTTATTGCTGATATGGAGAAAGTTTTCGTGGTCTGAATAGAAGATCAAAGCAACTACAACATTCTCTTAAGCCAAAGCCAAATCCAGAGCAAGCCCTAACACTCTTCAACTCTGTGAAGGCTGAGAGAGGTGAGGAAGCTGCAGAAGAAAAGTTTGAATCTCGCAGAGGCTGGTTCATGAGGTTTAAGGAAAGAAGCCGTCTTCATAACATAAAAGTACAATGTGAAGCAACAATGTAGAACCTGCAGCAAGTTATTCAGAAGATCTAGCTAAGATGATTGATGAAGACGGCTACACAAAACAATAGATTTTCAATGTAGACAGAACAGCCTTGTATTAGAAGATGCTTTCTAGGGCTTTCATAGCTACAGAGAAGTCAATGTCTGGCTTCAAAGCGTCAAAGGACAGACTGACTCTCCTGTTAGGGGTTAATGCAGCTGGTGACGTTAAGTTGAAGCCAATACTCATTGCAAAAATCCTAGGGCCCTTAAGAATCACACTAAATCTACTCTTCCTGTGCTCTATAAATGGTGTTACAAAGCCTGCATGACAGCACGTCTTTTTACACCATGGTTTACTGAATATTTTAAGCCCACTGTTGAGAGCTACTGCTCGGGAAAAAAAAAAAAAAATTCCTTCCAAAATATTACTGCTCATTGACAATGCACCTGGTTGCCCAAGAGCTATGACAGAGATGTACAAGGAGACTAACAGCATCTATTCTGCAGCCTATGAATCAAGGATTAATTTTGACTTTCAAGTCTTTTTATTTAAGAAATACATTTTGTAAAGCTATAGCTGCCATAAATAGTGATTCCTCTGATGGGTCTGGGAAAAGTAAATTGAAAACCTTGTGGAAATGATTCACCATTCTAGGTGCCATTAAGAACATTCATGATTCATGAAAGGAGGCCAGAACACCCACATTAACACGAGTTTGGAAGAAGTTGATTCCAGCCCTCATGGATGACTTCGGGGGGTTCAAGACTTCAGCGGAGGAAGTAACTGCAGATGTGGTGTAAATAGCAAGAGAACTGGGATTAGAAGTGGAGACTGAAGATGCTGCAATCTCATGATAAAACTTTAATGGATGAGGAGTTCCTTCTTACGGGTGAGCAAAGAAAGTGATTTCTTGAGATGGATCTACTCCTGGTGAAGATGTTGTGAATATTGCTGAAATGACAACAACGTATTTATAATATTACATAAACTGAGTTGATAAAGCAGCAGCACAGTTTTAGAGGACTAACTCCCATTTTCAAAGAAGTTCTACAGTGGGTAAAAGGCTATCAAACAGCATCGCATGCTACACAGAAATCTTTCATGAAAGGTAGAGCCAATTGATGCGGCAAGCTTCATTACTATCTTATTTTAAGAAATTGCCACAGCCACCCCAACCTACAGCAACCACCACCCTGATCAGTCAGCAGCCATCAACATCGATGCAAGAGATGCCACCAGCAAAAAGATTACGACTCACTGAAGGCTGAGATGGTGGTTAGCATTTTTTTAACAATAAAGTTTTTTTTTTTAATTAAGATATGTACATTATTTTTTTAGGATAATGTGATTGCATACTTAATAGACTGCAGTATAGTGTAAATATAACTTTTATATATACTGGGAAACCAAAAGTTTTTTTGTGGCTCGCTTTATTGCAATATACCCTTACTGAACCTGCAGTATCTCTGAGGTATGCCTGTATATTAAAAAAAAAAAAAAAAAAAAGAGTGAGAGACAGAGTAGCTGCTGCGGCTGCTTCTGTACAACCAAATACCTCATGGGATTTGGTTTGGAAGTTTAGAGTCATGGTTTCATGGAACATCCTAGTTAGTTGGTCTAACAATGCTTTTAGTGCTTCTTTTCTACCTCTTAGTTCATTTTGTAGTGCCTGCTTAAAAGCTTACAAGCAGCCATCCAAACACAACAATTGGTCTGTATTTACCTAGAGAAACACAAGAAGAAGGAGAGTCAGAAGCAGGAGGTGGGTACGAAATGTGTGGCTAATTGCCTCCGTGAACAACTGCTTCCTTTGCCATGAGACCAGAAGAATTGGATGGTGCCCAGCTACCATTACTGAACATTTTGATCAAGGATTCCATAGAAGAATCCTGGTCAAAAGAAGGAAAATGTAGAACAGAATTTCAAATTCTCACGAACTCTAAACTTCCTGGAGCCATGGAGGGTTGTGAACCCCAAAAACTATTGCCCTGAGATAATCTTTAAACCTTAAATCAAAAATATCCCCTAAAGTCCCTTAAAACTGAGCAACAGTTTAGCTTAACTAGTAAAAAAGATCTACCTCGACCATTATGCTCTTTTAAGAACTATCTATATGGAATCAAACTGCCAACAGCAACTCAAAAGATTAGATAAGAACTTTAGGGGGCAGTAAGTTTATGTTAATGAGAGAGGAACAACTTAGAAAAGGAGGTTGAGAATCGTTGCACAACTTGAGGAACGTAATGGATGTTACTAAACTGTACACATAGAAACTGTTGGTGTATGTTTTGCTGTGTATACCATCAACAACAAAACAAAATTTAGAGAAAACAAAAACCAGTTACATCACTAGCTGGTATAGGGTATAAGGACTGCACCAAGTGACACACTGTCAGAGGGGGTGACACCAAAATGACTGTCTATAAAATTTTGGGGCAGTGTTTCAGCAGAAATTTAGTATTTTTTAAAAGTATCCCTGTAGTTAGTCATAACAACAAAAAACATTTTTCGTAAGCCCAGCTTACATGTATCAATACAAGGCTAAAACTCCATGCTAATTTACTTTTTGAACCTTTTAATGCCCTCTGATCAGAGCTGTCATTATCACCCAATTACAATGATGCCTTAAACCACATTGTTTCGTCTGCATATGTTACAAGCACACGAAATCCTTGCTGCTGCTGGTGGCTTTTGTGTGTGTGTGTGTTAGGTGAAAGTTTACAGTTCAAGTTAGTTTCTCATTCAAAAAATTTGTATAGATATTGCTTTGTGACATTGTTTGCATTTCCCAAAATGTGACAGCACTCTCTCCCTTTCCACCTTATTTGTCCAGTTTTCCTGTCCCTTCCTGCCTTCTCATCTTGCTTTTAGACAGGAATCTTCTATTTTGGTCTCGTGTATTTGATTGAACTAAGAGGCATGTTCCTTACGTGGGTTATTGTTTGTTTCATAAGGCTGCCTAATCTTATCCGAAAAGTGGGCTTTGGAAGTAGTTTCAGTTCTGAGTTAGCAGTGTCCAGAGGCCATCGTCTTGGAGGTTCATCCATTATCTGTCAGACAAGTAAGTCTTGTCTTTTTTCGTGAATTAGAATTTTGCTCTACATTTTTCTCCTGCTCAGTTGGAACTCTCTGTCGTGATCCCTGTTACAGCGTAGGTGGTGGTAGCCAGGCACTGCCTAGTTTTTCTGGGCTCAGGCTGGTAGAGGCTCTGGTCCATGTGATCTTTTAGTCCTTTGTGTTAATATTTTCCTTATATCTTTGGTTTCCTTCATCCTCCTTTGCTCTGGATGGGATGGGACCAATAGATGTATCTTAGATGTCCACTCACAAGCTCTTAAGATCCCAGACGCTATTCACCAAAGTAGGATATAAAACTTTTCTTTAATGAACTGTGTTACGCTAATTGACCTAGATGTCCCCCAAGACTATGGTCTCCAGCTATCAGGTCCAGCAACTTGGTCCCTCAAGCTGTTTGGATGTGTCTAGGAAACTTCTATGGCTTTGTGTTGATCAAGTTGTGCTGACTTCTCCCTATATTGTTGTCTTTCCCTTCACCAAAGTTGACCCATGTCTACTATCTAGTTAGTGATTTCCTCTTCCTCTGCCTCCCCACTCTCATAACCGTCAAAGGTTTTTTTTTTCTGTGTGTAAACCTTTTCTTGAGTTGTTATAATAGTGGTCTCATACAATATTTGTCCTTTTGTGATTGGCTTATTTCATTCAGCATAATGTCCTCCAGACTCATCTATGTTGTGAGATGTTTTGCGGATTCATCATGGTTCTTTATCGTTCATGGTTCTTTATCATTGTGTAGTATTCCATTGTGTGTATGTACCATAATTTGTTTATTCATTCATCTGTTGATGGCACTTAAGTTGTTTCCATCTTTTTGCTGTTGTGAATAGTGCTGCAGTGAACATGGGCATGCATATGTCTATTCATGTGATGTCTCTTTTTTCTCTAGGATATATTCATAGGAGTGGGATTGTTGGATCACATGGTATCTCTATTTCTAGCTTTTTAAGGAAGCACCATATCATTTTCCAAAGTGAGTATACCATTTTACATTCCCACCAGCAGTGCATAAGAGTTCCAATCTCCCTGCAACCTCTCCAACATTTGCTATTTTCTGGTTTTTTTAGTGCCAGTATTGTCAGGGTGAGATGGTATCTCATTGTAGTTTTGATTTGCATTTCTCTAACGACTAATAACGGTGAGCATTTCCTTCTGTGTGTGTTATCCACCAGAATGTCTTCTATGGTGAAGTGTCTGTTCATATCCTTTGCCCATTTTTTAATTGGATTATTTGCATTTTGATTGTTCAGGCATTGAAGTATTTTGTAGATTTTAGAGATTAGACCCTTGTCAGATATGTCATTGCCAAATTTTTTTTCCCAGTCTGTAGTTTCTCTTTTTCTTCTTTTGGTAAATCTTTTGATGAACATCACTGTTTAAGTTTTAGAAGACCCCATTTATCTAACTTATCTCTGGTGTTTGTGTATCATTAATTATGTTTTGTATCCTGTTTATGCCATATATTAGGGCCCCTAGTGTTGACCTGGAAACACTGATGACATAGTGGTTAAGAGCTACGGCTGCTAACCAAAAAGTCGGCAGTTCAAATCCACCAAGCACTCCTTGGAAACTCTATGAGGCAGTTCTACTCTACCCTATAGGGTTGCTATGAGTTGGAGTCAACTCAACGGAAACGAGTTTAATGTTGACCCAATCTTTTCTTCAATGATCTTTATAGTTTTAGGTTTTATATTTCAGTATTCCATCTATTTTGAGTTTGTTTTGTGTATGGTGTGAGGTATGTGTCTGTTTTATTTTTTTAGAGATGGATATCCACTTATACCAGCATCATTTGTTAAAGAGATGATTTTTTTCCCCAATATAATGGACTTTGGCCCTTTGTCAAATATCAACTGCTCATAGATGGATTGATTTACATCTGGATTCTCAATTCCGTTCCATTGGTCTATGTGTCTGTAGTTGTACCAGTACCAGGCTGTTTTGACTTCTGTGGTTGTATAATAGGTTCTGAGATCAGGTAGTGTAAGGCCTCCCACTTTGTTTTTATTCTTCAATAATGCTTTACTTATGCAGGGTCTTTTCCATTTCCATATAAAGTTAATGATTTGTTTCTCCATCTCGTTAAAGAATGTTGTTGGAATTTGGATTGGGATTACATTGTATTTGTAGATCTTTAGATAGTATCAACATTTCCACAATGTTGAGTCTTCCTATCCATGAGCATGGTATGTTTTTCCACTAATGTAGGTCTTTTTGGATTCTTGCAGCAGTGTTTTCTAGTTTTCTTTGTATAGGTCTTTTAGGTCCCTGGTTAGATTTATTCTTAAGTATTTTATCTTCTTGGGGACTATTGTCTGGAGTCCTGGTAGCACAGTGGTTAAGAACTATGGCTGCTAACCAAAAGGTTGGCAGTTCGAATTCACCAGCTGCTCCTTGGAAACCCTATGGGGCAGTTCTATTCTGTCTTATAGGGTCACTATGAGTAGGAATAGACTTGACAGTAATGGGTTGGGGGCTATGGTAAATGGTATTGATTTGTTGATTTCCTTTTTGAAGTTCTCTTCGTTGGTGTAGAGGAATCCAACTGATTTTTGTATGTTAATCTTTATCCTGTTACTTTGCTGAAATGTTCTACTTGTTCCAGTAGCTTACTTGTGGATTCTTTGGGATTTCTTGTGAATAAGATCATCCCTATCTGCGAAAAGGGATAGTTTTACTGTCTCCTTACCAATTTCGATTCTCTTTCTTTTTCTTGCCTTATTGCTCTACCTAGGGCTTACAGCACAATACTGAATAAGACTAGCAATAAAGGGCATCCTTGTCTGGTTCCCATTCTCAGGGGGAATGCTTTCAGTCTCTCTCCATTGAGAATGATGTTGGCCATTGGTTTTGTAGAGATGCCCTTTATTATGTCATGGAATTTCCCTTCTGTTCATATTTTGCTGAGAGTTTTTATCAGGAATGGGTGTTAACCAACCAAACCAACCCATTACCATCAAGTCAATTCCAACTCATAGTGACCCTGTAGGACAGAGTAGAACTGCCCCACAGGGTTTTCAAGGAGTGGCGGGTGGATTCAAACTGCTGACCTTTTGGTTAACAGCCAAACCCTTAACCACTGCACCACCAGGGAATGGGTGTTGCACTTTGTCAAATGCCTTTTCTGCACTGATTGAGATGATCGTGTGATTCTTTTATTTATGTGATTGATTGATTTTCTAATGTTGAACCATCCCTGCATACCTGGTATGAATCCCACTAGGTCATGATGTATTATTTTTTTGATATGCTGTTGAATTCTATTGGCTAGAATTTTAGTGATAATTTTTGCATCTATGTTCATGAAGGATATTGGTCTGCAGTTTTCTCTTTTTGTGTGTGTGCGTCTTTGCCTGGATTTGGTGTCAGTGTTATGCTGGCTTCATAGAATGAATTCGGGAATACTCCTTCCTTTTCTGTGCTCTCAAATAGTTTGAGTAGTATTGGTGTGAGCTCTTCTCTGAAACTTTGGTAGAATTCTCCAGGGAAGCTGTCTGGGCCAGGGTTTTTTGTTGTTGTTGTTGGGAGGTTTTTTTGTTTTTATTACCTCTTCAATCTCTTGTTATAGGTCTGTTTAGTTTTTCTGCCTCTGTTTGTGTTACTTTAGGTAGGTAATACGTTTCTAGAAATCTGTCCATTTCCTCTAGGTTTTCAAATTCGTTAGAGTACCGTTTTTCATAGTATTCTGTTATGATCCTTTTTATATCACTTGAGTCTGTTGTGATATCACCCATGTCATTTCTTGTTTGGGTTGTTTACTTCAGTTCCTGTTTTTCTTTCATTGGTTTGGCCACTGGTCTGTCAATTTTGTTGATCTTTTTCAAAGAACCAACTTTTGGTCTTGTTGATTCTTTTTATTGTTTTTCTGTTCTGTATTTCATTTATTTCTGCTCTAATCTTCCTTATTTCCTTTCTTCTGCTGACTGTGGGCTTCTTTTGCTGCTCTCTTTCCATTTGTTACAGTTGTAGGGTTAATGTTTTGAATTTGGCCTTTTCTTCTTTTATGATGTGTGGGTTTATTGTCATAAATTGACCTCTAAGCACTGCTTTTGCTGTGTCCCAAAGGTTTTGGTAAGATATGTTTTCATCCTCATTTGATTCTATGAATTTTTTTATGCCATCCTTCATTTCTTTTATTATCCAGTAGCTTTTAAGCAAAGTGTTCAGTTTCCATGTATTTGATTTTTTTTCCTTGATATTTGTTATTGATTTCTGCTTATATGGTATTATGATCAAAGAAGATGCCTTGTATTATTTCGATATTTTGGATTTTGTTGAGGCTTGCTCTGTGACCTAAAATGTGGTCTATTCTGGAGAATGTTGTATGTGCATTGGAAAAGAATGTATACTTTGCTGCTGTTGGGTGAAGTGTTCTGTATATGTCTATAAGGTTGAGTTACTTGATTGTGACATTTAGATCTTCTGTACCTTTATTGTGTTTGTAGATGTTCTGTCCTTCAACAAAAGTGGTATGTTGAACTCTCCTGCTATTATGTCAAACTTTCTATTTCACTTTTCAATGCCGTTAGAGTTTGTTTTATGTGTTTTGGAGCACTGTCACTGGGTGCATATATATTTATTATAGTTATGTCCTCCTGGCGTATTGACCCTTTAATCATTACATAGTGTCCTTCCTTATCCTTTATGGTGGATTTTGCTTTAACATCTGTTTTATCAGAGATTAGTATTCCCACTTCTACTCTTCCTTTTGGTTAATATTTGTTGATTTTTCCACCATTCTTTGAGTTTTAATTTGTTTATGCCTTTGTGTCTAAAGTGTGTATCTTGTAGCAGTATATAGATGGATCTTGTTTTTTAATCCATTCTGCCACTCTCGGTCTCTTTACTGGTACATTTAGCCCTTTACACTCAGTGTAATTATTGATAGGTATGAGTTTACTGTTGTCATTTTGTTATATTGTTGTTGTTGTGTTGACGATATCTTTGTTCTGCTTAATTTTCTGGGCTGAGCTCTTTTTGTTTATGCATTTTCTTTTCACTTCTTTCATTATTGTTAATTTCATGTTTGCTGAATTTTTGTTTTTCTCCTTTATTTTGATGGGTTGGTTTGTTACCTACCTTTGTGGTTACCTTGAAATTTACTGTTATTTTTCTAGGTTTAAACCAGTCTTTTATTTCTTGATATTGCCTTGGCTTCCTCTCCCTATGGAAGTTGTACGATTAAAATATTTATTCCCTCTTTTTTTTGACGATGTTATTTATATGTTAATGTACCTAGCTCCCCTACTTTCAGTCTTTTAGCTTTTATTTTTGAGAACTCCCTACCTGGGTTGGTATCTGGTTGATGTGTCCTGTGGCCTAGTCTTGGATTGTTGTTCGATGTTGCTGATTCTCTAACTGAAGGACGCCCTTTAATATTTCTTTTAATTTTGGTCTGGTTTTTACATATTCCCTTAAGTTCTGTTTATCTGGAAATGACCTAATTTCACCATCTTATTGGAGAGATAATTTTGCTGGATATATAATTCTTGGCTGGCAATTTTTTTCCTTCAAGGCTTTATATACGTCGACCCATTGCCTTCAAGCTTGCATGGTTTCTGCTGACTAATCAGAGCTTAGTCTTATTGGCTCCCCTTTGTAGGTGACTTTTTGTTTATCCCTAGCCACTCTCAGGATTCTCTCAAACTTTGGCAAGTTTGATTATGATATATCTTGGTGACTTTCTTTTGGGGTGTATCCTGTATGGGGATCATTGAGCTTCTTGGATAAATATTGTCTCAACTTTCATGGTATTAAGGAAGTTTTCTGCCAGCAATTCTTCAGCAATTCTGTGTTTTCTGTTATCTCTACCCCCACATCCACACCCACACCACACAACCCTCTTCTGGAACTCTGATCACTTGTAGGCTTTTCCTTTTGATAGTATCTCACATAATTCTTAGTCTTTCTTCATTTTTCTTCTGTTTTTTTCTTCAAACTGGTGTCAAGGAATTTATCTTCAGTCTCAGTAATTCTCACTTCAATTCTCTCAATTCTGCTTTATTACCTTCTATCGCATTATCTGATTCTAAAATTTTATTGTTAATCTTATGGATTTCTAGTTGCTGTTTTTTGATATGGTTTCTAGTAGCCTACTTATCCTGTAAGTTGGTTCTTACATTGTTTCCCTGAATTTTTATTTTGCTTTGTTTGTGTGTTCTTTGGTTTTGTCTGTGTTTTCCCTGGTCTCCTTCTTGATCTCTTGGGGAGTTCTGTATAAAGTCTTTTGAGTTCTTTATTATGTATTTCTGTTGCCTTATCTTCCTCCAGAAGGTTTTCTGGTTCTTTATTTTGGTTGCTCGTTGGAGCCATCTTGTCCTATTTCTTTATGTGATTTGATATTGACTGTTGTCTCTTAGGTATCAAGAAGTTATCATATTTATTTATTTACTGTATGTTTGTTTACTGTGTCCTGAATTTTTGTTTTGTTTTGATATATCCAAGCATGCTGGATGTGTGCGCTGCTCTGTCCATTAAGTGGGCCATGTCGAAGCTCTCACTTCCTGTCTCTAGGTGGGCAGAGCAGCTACTAGGTGTGTGAGCCAGAGACTCTGTTCATTGTTCTTGTGGGGCTGTTGAGGATGTAGGTGGTGTTTTTGTTGAGGTGATGTATCTATCCTGCTGGTCACCTGGCCGTGGGTGCAGGGAGTGTTCTCCCTGGTCGTTGGGTTGGGTGTTGGGTGTACATTCTACTGCTTGCCAGATGGTCGGGGCAAAGGTGTTTGGAGCAGACACAGGGTCTCTGGTTGCAGTGGAGGGCGATTGAGGGGTGAGGCAGGCGGCCGTTTGCTGCTCCTGGGCACCTGGATGGAGGGCACGCCCCTGACCACTACAGCACATAATGAGGGGGTAGTGCAGCCACTCTTTGGGCACCCATTGCTGTTGGCTGCTGGTGTTTTTATAGTTGCTAATTTTGTCAAAATTTCTGGCATTTTAGCTACAATATTGTGGTAATTCTTATTTGTGAACCTATATCAATACCTTTTTTGAGAATGAAGTAGTAATTAAAGGAAAACCAAAACCAAAAAGCAAACCTGTTGCCACTGAGTTGGTTCCAACTCATAATGACCCTATAGGATACAACAGAACTGTTCCATAGGCTTTCCAAGGAGTGGCTGATGGATCTGAACTGCAGATCTTTTGGTTAGCAGTTGAGCTCTTAACTGCTGCATTGCCAGGGCTTCAATTAAAGGAAAAGAATACGTGATATATGGAAATTATGATTTACAAGTAACATTAGTAAAAGAAACATTTCTAAGGATTCTGTATGGTCTGGTATGGGAGGAGATCCATGGTGTGTGTTGGGGCGGGGGGTGATACCATGAGCTACCATGCTGGGTGACCAACCCTAGTGATATGACTGGGTAAAACTTCTGAGTTACTAGCAGTTTGAACAGGTTTGTAAAGACAATAGATTCATCTCTAGCTTAGGTTTCAAGAAATTATTGTGAGATTTAATATTAATACATTTAGCTGATTGCCTTTGGGTCTATTTGTAGAGATAGTAACCATCAATGAAAATAGGTGAAAAACAAGGCAAAAACAAATTTAAGTTCATGATTTTTAATAAGTCATCATATTGGCAAAAACAACCCTGCCATTAAAAAAAAAAAAAGTGTAAGATGTTTAGCAATTGTTCATACCAAACAGTTTTGTTGTGATTTTGACAAAAAGAGACAATGTATTTGGCTGTTTCTACCACAGATACTCTCCTGGTCCTATTTCTGCATCATTCAACATGGCAAGGCCAACAGAAAACAAGGTCAAATGAGGAAACATAGCAAATGGTTTTTATCTGGCTTCACTGTTTGACCACCAACTGGCAAACATCGAAAGAAAAACTGAGCAGGAGATAAATGATAGGGTAAAAGTACATTTTTGACCATGGGCCCAGGATCTTGTAAAAGAAGCATGCCTAAGATTTATAGGAAATTATTTGGGAATGAATTCAAAGTTCTGAAGAATCACAAAATTGTTTTTCCATTTAACTAAAAAATTTCCATGCTTTTTACTTAAAATATTTGGCAGTGGTTTCTTTCTTTTGCATCAGCAGGCTAATCCTTGTACCCCAGAATCCCACCTGTTGTTCTACAGAAGCCAAGCAATAATAATAAAAAAAAATCCCTTATGAGATGTGTAAATCTCACAGCAAATGACTGGCATTGAACAAATATATAATACCAATAGAATAAAGAGAAGTTTAAATGAGGTTGAACACATAAATTTCCTCTAACTGGTCAATTTTGGGGGTGGACTTTTTATTGATGAGAAAAGCTGCCTGAAGTAAAACCTTAGTATTTTTACTGCTTCGGTTCTCTTCCTTTAGGAAATTCTTAATTTGAAGTAATAAACGAAACTATTACTTTAAATAACACACATGAATCATAAAACATGAATATCTCTTTTTAAAAATCAAATTCGAGCAGAATGCCAAGCAGGAGATTTAAGAGTTGGAATGGACTCCACGGCAACGGGTTTTCTTTTCTTTTTTTTTTTTAAAAAGGATGATAGGCGTGGCTCACGGGACAAAAGGTTAAATTACTAACAATAGAGGAAGTAGGTGCTCCCAAGCAGAGAAAGAGTCTAGCAAAGAAAATGGTAAATTTAAAGGCTGCAGATTGCGTGTTTTTTTCCCAAATGAAGAGAGAGCTTCAAAAAATGAAAGGAGGTCTACACCGGTTCTCTTGAACAAAAAAAAAAAAAAAAAACAAAGAAAAATAGGCAAGCTCTGCAGCCGGATGAGGTCCCTGGGTAAGAAAAAAATGGTTTGCAATCTGGTACGTGGTGTCACATGGGACAGCCATGAGTCCGAAAGACTCCACCACAACTAACAAGAACAAAAGGTTGCCAGTTCAGACTCACCCAACAGCACCACGGAAAAAAGTCCTGGTGATCTGCTTTCATAAAGACTGTACCCAAGAAAACGCTACCTATGGAGCTCACTCCTACACATGAGGTCGCCATGAGTCCGAATCCACTGGACAACGACGGGTTTGGAGCCAGAAGTTACCTTATAAGCATTTAGTTCAGGGGGTTGCAGTTCTATTTGGAGCTAAAAATAAAAGAACCCGTGCGCACAACTAAAGATGACAGAGGAGAAGATACCACGGTCGAATGCACAGAGCCCCGCAGAGGCGGGCAGAACCCCCATCACGCGCCCACACCCTTCCACATTCGGCGAATTGTTTGAAAACCACTGAAGCGTCCAGATGTCTCGCAGAAACTAAGGTGATCGGCTCACGGTCACAGCCTAGGACCCGGATGTCAAGTTTCCACACAGCTCAACACTTCTCCATTGGCGACTAAGGGGAAGGGCGGGCGAGTGCGTTTTACAGACAGAGCTCCAGGAGAAGCGATTGCGAAAAACCCGCAGGAAGGAAGGTGAGGGTCCTCATCCCGGACTCTTCCCCGAGCGGCCACCAGGTGGCGCGCCAGGCCCGCCGCTCGCCCAGCGGCAGCGTGAGTGGTGGTGGGAGGAGCATGCGCCGGTCGCCTTGGAAACCGAGGCGTGACTGCCCAGAGCGGGTAGGAAGCTTTTGCGGCGAGCGGGGTGGGAGCGCGGGCTGTCGGCCCGCACTGGTGTATCGGCACCTGGAAACCTGCGAGGGGAGGTCGGGAAACTAGATTGTCTGCTCGCTAATACTGTGACTCCTTCCAGTCTGACACTGGAGTCTCTACGTGCCTCCCGGCCTCCCGCTCCTCACAGGACAGGGGCATCTTCGGGGCCCGGGGCTTGCTCCGCCCCAAACTGGCCTGGGGTCGCGTCCTCCTGGTCTCCACCTGGAGGGTCGGCCTGGGCCCTGTGAGATGCTGTGAGGGGTTCCAGGGGTTCTCATTGGCCGCACTCATCCTGTCCACGGGGGAGACGGAGGCAGGTCTCTTTTGATCTAATCAGAATATTAACCCCTCTCTCTTTCCGCTTTGCAGTAGAGCCCCCTGGATATGTGGCTTGTTTCCCCTTTTAGATCTTCTGCTCCAGAGGGCAGGATCTGAATTTGATTCAGGTTTGTAACCTTCACGATGCCCCGCCCAGTCCCTAACACACAGTAGGCGCTCAGTAAATTACTAATGCCTTCCACTTGTATGAGGCTTTATCACTTGATGGTTTTCCAAAAGCATCTCTTGAGCTTCATAAATAACCCTGACAGGAGGTAGGAAAGATGGAGGAGGAAGCTGAGGGTCAGTGAAGTGCAGACTTGTCCTAAGTTATAAAACTCAATAATGGAGGCGCTGGGGGACTAGAACTCAAGTCTTACTTCGCTTAGTGCTCTTCTCACCCAGTTCTCTGGCATCCTTGCATCCTCCACAATACCAGCATAGTGCCTCTCCCATTGTAAGGTACTTCGTGGTAAGAGCTCAGTGTGGTGATGGATTCTCACTTCACCCTCACACTCCCCACCCACAGGTTCATTTCTACCCCTTGCCCTGATTGTTAACAACATTCCTCTAGACAAAACGCTTGGCTTCTTTGTTTTATGAATTTGCTAGATTTGTACAGTGCCTTATTTGTTTCCTCACTTCTTACCTCCATAATTCTCTGCTAGGCAGAGAGAGTTGAGGAAGTGGGAAAATATGCCCCATCTAAGTCAAACGAAATAATTTCAGTGAAGACAGAGAAGGAAAATAACAAGACTGGATATTTATCGGTGTGTGACAATTGCTCATGGATTTTCTTGCCCCCATCCCCAAGACCGGGCTCAGCAGATCCTCTTTATATTCACCGCTGCGCTTCGAAGTTCAAAGTAGGAAGAGAAAAGCCTTTTTGTTCTCTTCTACCATCAGAGTATAGAGTACTGCATGAATTTCCATTATCCTCACAATTTTGTTCTGATGACTGTTTTTTTTTTTGGACAGTTCTAAAATGGAAGGACAGCAGGAGTTGGAAGCAAATGCAATACAGGTTGTTAGAGAGGTTACTAAAATACACTGCATTTCAAACTATTTGTAATTAGCAATTCTGGATCAGAAGGCAGACCCATTTTTTAGCTAAGAATGCAACATAATTCGGGCACTGCAGTTTAAAAATTTGCCACTGATGGAAGGATTTGCATTTATGAAGAAAAAAAACATACTAATATGATGTGCATCATCAATCCATGTCCAAGCCTCCAAGTGAAAGTTGAAAATATCTGTCCAGATATTTTTAAAACCTGAATATACAGTTGTTTAATGTTAAATCTCTAAAATGGTTGAATTTTATATTTTAACATATTGCATAATATTAACCGTTTGATATTAACTGGTTTTGTCTGAAATTAAAAAAAAACTTTTAGATAATATTTTAACTATTAAAAGGCTTAAAATGAATTATTTTTTAAAACATGCTTGAAGAGCATTTCTAAAACATTTAAAAATTGTATTAAAAATGTATTCTGGCATAGGTGAACGTAATTTTGCTTTTCCAAATTCAGGGTATGTGCAACATTATGAACAAAATAAGGTCGCCAGTAAAGAAAGTGAGAATGCATAATTTTAAAGTCAATTATTCAAATTAAACATTTTTATTGAGCATGTAGTTTGTATCCACAGGAGACTGCCAGGAGGCCCATGTGCCAACATCTATTTTTGAAATCCCAAAGATGAGGGTTTAATGAAGTAGCTAGTTGTTAATCAGCATTAAAGGAGTGATATTTTCTTGCAGATGAGTCCCCTTAGTATTTTTAAATATAGATGCATTTTAGCCTTGCAATTAACACTATTGTAAGATGTATGCTTTTTAAGAAAGATTGCTCTTTAGCAAGGCTTTGAGAGGCACCATTGTTGTTGCTGTGATGTCGTTTGACTTACCCAAGTTTATAGCTAGTTCATGGTAGAGCCGGGACAAGACTACAAGCCTTCCAATACCCGCAGAGGAATCTTTTAACTACATCATTTGAACTTTTGTCATTACCATGCTATTAAGTAGATATCTTTAGTTTTATTTGATCTACATTTATATTGAACATTAGCTAACAAATGTCGGGATCTATTTCTTATGTCTGAAAAGGTATTAAGGCAGAACTGCCACTCCTCCCAGCCTCCACAGAATCATGAAAGCACTCCTTAGGAGGCTGCTGCATATTCATGACTCCACAAAAATCCTGAAAGGAGTCATTAGAAGGCTTCTGCATGTTGATCTGGCATCTTGAAACTGTGCAGGAAGGGACTCACTCTGCGTTTTATGGGTGATCTCGCAGAGTCAAGGAAAGCAGTGTGGGGTAACTGCATATGAAGGAAATGGTTATTATGTGTTCATTTTCACTAAATAGACTTCTTACTTTGCACTGAGGACCTTTATTGTTGTTGTTAGTTGCCGTATCGTGGATTCAGACTCAAGGTAACTGCATGTGTGCAGAGTAGCACTGCTCTCCATAGGGTTTTCAAGGCTACCGCCTTTCAGAAGCATATCGCCAGGCCTCACTTCCAAGGTGCTTCTGGGTGGGTTTGAACCATCAACCTTTTGGTTAGTAGTCCAGTGCTTAACAATTTTCACCACATAGGGACTCCTGAGAAGCATTTGGGGAATATTTTTTAAAACATTTTCAGACAGAAAATGATTATGGAGTAGACTTCTCACGTGCTTTCACTCCATGATGTACAGTAGAGAGTGCCCAAACAGAGTTGGGAGAGGAAAAACACAAAAAAATGATAAGAGAGATGTCATGGTAGAGGCAAAGATCTCAATAGCATTGCCTACGTGATTTTGGTAAAGTTTCCCCCCTCCCCCCACAGAGTTTTCTTTGTCTACATTCAGCTTAGTTCAGATGAAAAGTCTTTTAAAAAGTTGCTCATTATTTTTTAAAGTTCTGCTGGAGTCTACTTCTTTCTTCCTACCAGCCTGAGTAGGGATTTTGTCTCTTCTATATTTTGTAACTGAGGGCCAGATAAAGTGTTGTGCATGGAGGCAGCACTGACTGTAAGTTTGCAGATACTGAAAAATAGATGACGTGTTTATTTGTCAGGAATTACTCTAAGTAAAACCTTTCTGGAACATAATTACATTTACTTTGTGAATATTTTTCCAGGATTCTCATCCTTTACTGAGACAGAAATCTTCTAGGTGGTCAGGAACTGTAAATTATTGGAAATCTTTATAACAGTCCCTATTGTTTGTAGCACACTGTCAAATGCAAAAGTATATTTTGAGATACTGTCATTAGCTACAAGCCGGCGATGGGTTTCGGGTCATCAGCTCACCATAGAAATCCAACCCTTAAACAGGCAATCCAAATTGGCTCACTTATTTTCTTGCAAGTGTGTGAAACAATGAATCTTAATATAATTTATGCAGAAATCATTTGTGCTTAACGGATCCACATTTTCACTCACATTTTATTAAAATTCTTTGCAGTGAACTGCAGTTAGGTAACAAATTATACATTACTCATAGCAGGTAAAAACACAACAGCCAGGTAACTGAGGTAATTGAGCAAAATGAGGTCATTTTCCCCCCTGTACCAATGGGTATGACAGGATGGACTGTAACACTTGGTCTCCTCCATAAGACTCAGAAAATCAGAGATTAATGTTGACATTTGTTTTAACTTTTAAATAAAATATTTTATAGTAAAGTTGGTTGTTAAATAGTAAAGGTTACTGTTTTAAAATGCAACGCTTGTCAGCATGTTATCTTTGTATATACTACTGAAGTTAAAAATTCTGGTTGTAATATAGAAAATAATATAAAAATTCAACTGCATCAGAAACAAAAGAAGGCATTTTTTCTTAGTTTCTGTGAACCGTGATGGTTTAATGATGACACATTTTGGTATGTAGCTTATGGAATTATTCTCAATACTTTCATGCTTAATATATTACCCTCTCTTAATGTATTAAACTTTTGTGTCATCTGTGTGCTTTTCTGTTGGAAAGTATCGTAGTATATTTGAATATACGTATACTCAAATCTGTTAGCATATAGAGACTTACCCACTTGGCTAGAAAAAAAAAGTCTCAGACATGAAGACTGAGCCCTCTGGAGATCTGGTTATGTGAGCAACATGTGTATAGTGAAAAAGTATGTTTTCATTTCAAGAGTTTTTCCACTGTGAATCTGAATGATCTATGTAGATTGCTGCATATATAACTGATTTAGTGATCCAAATCCATGATGAAGGTTGATGATAGCAAAAACCTCATGAATTAGTCTTTACATATATTATTGTATCTGATAGGAGGCAGACATCCTCTGCTTTATAGTAAACTGGCATTTGACGAAGCATGATCTGGAGTGATAACTGAAGGGAAAGAAGGGATATAATACTTACTAATGTCCCACTATATGTCAGACAGTATTCTAGGTCCTTTGAATATTAACTTATTTAATCCTTAGAACAGCTCTTAGAACGGTAATTATTCTCACTTTACAGATGATGAAACGGAAGCTCAAAAAGATTAAGTGACCTACTCAAGGTCATGTAGATAACACGTGCTGGATCTAGAATTAAAATCATGTCTGCCTAATTCATTCATCCATCTACTCATTTATTCATTTGACAAGGATTTATTATGCATCTATGTGCTAGCCCGGGAAGTACAGTAATGAAGAAAAATTACATCATTCCTATTCTTGTGGAGTTGACAGCCATTTAAACAAATAGTTACACAGGTTATGTTCTTTCTACCACACCAAACTACTAATACATTGAGGATTAGCACTCATTCTTCAGAGAGTAGTGGGAATTCAAAGATAAGAATCCGGTAAGGAAGACTATAATCTGAAAAGATGCGCTTTAGTACTCAAGCTAAATCCATGAAGTGTTCCTGCTTACTATAAACATCTGTGAGCAGTGGGCCTTGAGTTCCCCTTTTTAAAAATATTACTCTTTAAAATCAGGAAAGGTGTACATTAGGGTTGTATCCTTTCACCATAACTGTTCAATTTGTATACTGAGCAAATAATCCAAGAAGCTGGACTACTTGAAGAAGAATGCAGCATCAGGATTGGAGGAAGACTCATTAACAACCTGTGATATGCATATGACACAACCTTGCCTGCTGAAAGTGAAGAGGACTTGAAACACTAATGAAGATCAAAGACTGTAGTCTTCAGTACACATTACACCTCAACATAAAGAAGACAAAAATCCTCACAACTGGACCAATAAGCAACATCATGATAAACAGAGAAAAAGTTGAAGTTGTCAAGGATTTCATTTTACTTGGATCCACAATCAACAGCCATGGAAGCAGCAGCTAAGAGATGAAATGACATATTGCGTTGGGCAAATCTGCTGCAAACTACCTCTTTAAAGTGTTAAAAAGTAAAGATGTCACTTTGAGGACTAAGGTGCGCCTGACTCAAGCCATGGTATTTTGAGTTACCTGATGGGCATGTGAAAGCTGGACAATGAATAAGGAAGACTGAAGAAGAACTGATGCCTTTGAGTTATAGTGTTGGTGAAGAATGTTGAAATATACCATGGACTGCCAGAAGAATGAACAAATCTGTCTTGGAAGAAATACAGCCAGAATGCTCCTTAGAGGCGAGGATGGTGAGACTTCATCTCATGTATTTTGAACATGTTATCAGGAGGTACCAGTCCCTGGAGAAAGACATCATGCTTGGTAAAGCAGAGGTTCAGCAAAACAGAGAAAGACCCTCAATGAGATGGATTGACACAGTGACTGTAATAATGGGCTCATAATAGCAACAATTTTGAGGATGGCACAGGACTAGGCAGGATTTCATTCTGCTGTACATGGGGTCGCTATGAGTCAGAACCAACTCAACAGCACCTAACAACAACAGCAACAAAGACAACATTCTTGATAATTTTTATTATTAGGTGTAAAAGCAATTAATAGCTGATGAACATTATTAACAACACAACAGTACTCATTTACATTTTTAAACTTCTTAACCGTATATAAAACACTTTCATATGTGCTTTCATGTGATATTTATAACAACCTTAGCCAAACCTAGTTCTTTTGGATCCTAGTTCTCTTTCTTGGTGTGCATAGAAAGTTATGGTTTTGTTGTTTGGATTTTTTTTTTGTTTCCATAACAAATTTATCGAGCTGCTGTTATGTGCAGTGCATTCTGCCCAGCACTGTGGGGGAAATAAAATGATCGAAAATGTTCAGTCCTTGCCCTTAATGAAGTCTGATGGGGCAAGAAATGTAGATGGACAACACGGGAATGAGTTTCTTAGGAATTTTGGGGTAGAGGAAATGCTATCCCTGGACTAAGCATGGGATTCACCATTCTCCAGAGTCCAGTTGATTCGTGATGTTCCAGCATGGTGGTGGCTGTTAGGTCTGGGGGCATAGAAGCTGTTTGCATGGAAAAGCCAGTTTTAAATTAAGTCCTAGCAGGTCCTTGTCTAGAATAAATACAAGTAGGGGGCAAAGATGGAATTTATTACTTTTCTTGTTTGTCTCTTTTCTAAACAGGTGTATGTGTTAATAGCTAACCAGCACAATGGAAAACACAGCAAAAGTAAGTAAAAAGGATATCCAAGATGGGCCACCAAAAGAAGTCAAACTGCCTGTCAGTGAAGCACTTCTAGACTATCAGTAAGTTTAGATTTTGAAATCCAAAATTTCACATACGTGAATGACAGTCATCATTCAGACTCCTATAACTCCACATGGGAAATTATGCACTCAGCAGTCGCCAAGGGAGTAGAAGTGAGCTGGAGACACAATTGCACTTTTGTGCTATGTGCGTATTTTTAAAGATCCTTGAAATTTTGAATGTAACGTAGGCCAAGCAGTAGCTATGAAACAACAGCCGTTGAAGTGACCTTGGCTCTCTCCCCCTCTCCTTCCATGGTATAGTCACTCTGCCCTGTACACACAAGCTGGTTTCTCTCTTAAAATACAACTCAGAATGTTTGATATACAGTTACAGCAGAGTACCCATTGCTATCGAATCAACTGCAACTCACAGTGACCCTAGGACAAAGTAGAACTGCCCCCACGGGGTTGGCAAGGAATGGCTGGCTGGTGTATTCAAACTGTCGACCTTTTGGTTACCAGCTGAGCTCTTAACCACTGTGCCACCAGGGCTCCTATACCAGAGGAAGAGGAAATTTCCCTTTTTTATTTAAGCTTTAATCTGTAGACATTCTAACTTACATTATCCCTAGTGGCTATGGATCAAATCCAAGTGATTTAAGGAGAAATATTTTTAATAGTAAGAACATGTAATATTGTACTCTGAAGAGCTTGAAACAAAACTGGAGATGGCACCTATTCTATGTGTGTATTAATCCAACTACTAGATAGTAAGCTCTTTGAAAGCTTTTGAACCTCAATTTTTGGGGCCAGATAGGTGTTTTAATGTATAATTATTAAAGAATGAATGAATAAGCATTAGTCATTTCCCCAATAAGACTGAAATTTACCTCATTCATGCACTCATTCAACAAGGACAAGGCAGTGCTAGGCACTGGGGTACAGCAGTGAACAGGACCACATGGTCCCTGCCGTGTTGAAGTATAAACCAAAAAACAAAACAAAACCCATTGCCATCGAGTTGATTCCGACTCATAGCGACCCTATAGGGCAGAGTAGAACTGCCCCATAGTTTCCGAGGAGCGCCTGGCAGATTTGAACTGCAGACCTCTTTGTTAGCAGCCATAGCACTTAACCACTACACCACCAGGGTTTCCTGATGAAGTATAGGAGAAGGAAATTAACAACTAATTCAAGCTTTTAAAAATATTATATAACTGTAATTATGGTGCTATGAAAGTATAGAGTGCTGTGTGACGGTATAACTAAAGGACTTGACCTAGTTTGGGGCGCCAGGAAAGGCTTATTTGAGGAAATGATGTTTGAGCTGATCCTGGAAGAGGAGTAGGTGTTGTGCAAGCATAGAGTGGTGGAGAGAATGCTTATGGAAAAGACGCTGGGGTGGGAAAGAGCTAATCACAGTCCAGGAACTGAGAGAAGGCAGAGGGAGGGTGAGAGGGCACGAGCAGACACTGGTAAGTTATGTAAGAGTAAGATCAAGCAGAGCCTATTAGAACACTTGGGATTTGGGAATGGGACGCCATTGAATCCCCACTGAAAGCAGGGAGCCAATGATGAGGGTGACTAGGTCTTTGTTTAAGAGAATGGTTTTTAACATCTATCAGGGAAAATCCATCTCTTCCTTGAGAGACTCCAAATCTATTCATATGTTGTTTTTAGAAGGCAGTGAAAGTATCAGCAGACTAAGAACCATTGGAAGGGGCTTTTAACACAGTTCCCTTTAATTTTCTACTTGAGATAACATTCAATAATAATCATATACTATTCACACTCATTTACCGACATAACCAAAAACCTCCCTCATCTCAGGAAAAGTGAACAAAAAAAGTGGACCATGAACATAACCTGGTCCCTAATTTCCTTTCAAGATTTATAGTGATGGCATCTAATTACAGCTGTTTCTCTATATTTGGGTCAACCAGAGTCCAGTCTCTTTCCTCTTTAACAGGGTTTTACAAAGAGGCAAAAATTCATATGATGTAGAGCAAGATATGAACTGAACATCACGTTTTTTGTTCTCGTCTTTATTAAAACTAAATAATCTCAAGGGTTGGAACAGCCAAAGCCTTGTTGTATCATGCTCTGCTAGTGATAATTTACTCATTCCATGTGTTCCCAGGTGATAGAACTTTTGTCTAATGACAAACAGCTAAAATACCCCCTCACTGTCTGAGGAAGGATTATCCAGTAGGCTTCTGGCAGCATCTTATCTTTCTCTTATGCTACCCCAGCCCCTAACAAAGCCTTGAACATATAATATGTAGCTGATTAATGATTACTGAGCAAATGAACTTCTTTTTGGTATTGTATTACTTATTTGTATGGGTAGTTTGGGGATTTGTATTTTTATATGGACAGAAAACCAAAACCAAATCTGTTGCTGTTGACTCATAGTGACTCTACAGGAAGAGTAGAACTACCCCATAGGGTTTCCAAGGAGCACCTGCTGGATTCGAACTGCCGACCTTTTAGTTAGCAGCTACAGCTCTTAACCACTACACCACCAGGGTTCCCATATGGAAAGTGTCATTGGAATATTTGAGATGAAGGGAAAAAAGATGGAGGGTAATTTCTGCTTGGCTCTCCCTCAATAAACTGAATTCCTGAAGACAGGGACTGTATTTTATTCCTCTTTGTAACTCTAGTACCTAGCACGGCCTGATATATTGTATGAGCTCAAGATTTCTTTGTTGAGGAAATATTGTTCAATCTTGTTTGAGAGCAGAAATCACACTCATGAAAGTGATAAAATGAAAAGTACTGTATTGTTCTAGTAGCGTCTGAGTTCTCTAACCTCAGGAGGAGAAGAGAGAATCACCATCAACATAAAGCTGATTCCTGTGAGGTGGAGGTCAGACATACCTCCATTCTCCAACTTCTTTACCATTCCTAACACTGGCCATCCCTCTATGGCACTCTGTTTCTCTGCTGGATTCCATAATTTGTTGCAGTGGCCACACAGAACTCACAGACATACTTACAGTTGAGTGGTATATTAAGGAATTAACAGGGTACAACTCGGGATCAGGACCAACAGGCTACAACCCAGGATCAGGATCAATAGGCTACAACTGGTGTTAGGATCAGGAAGCATGTAGGCAAAGTTTGGGAGCTCCCCCAAACTAGAGAGCACATCCCTTCCTTCTTCAGTGCAGGACAGCTCTGTCAGCTCCTCTTGACTGTGCAAGTAAGCAGGCCCTTCTCTCTGCCCTGCAGGCCTCCCCTCAGGCCCAGCAGGACAGGCCTCCTCTTAGCCCCCTCAGGACAGACTTCATGGCCTTGCATCCCCTCTGGCAGCCTCTAAGGCCTCCTCTCAGCCCCCTGAGAATGGGCTTCCTCTTGGGCGTGCCTGCCCCCACTCAGCTGTGCAGGCCTCTCTGCCTTTGACCTCCCTGCTGTCAGCCTCCCCATGCTAATTGACCCTATGCATAGCCAGTGTAGCAGCTTTGTTCATCCCTCTCTTAGCTGCAAACCTGTGTTACAGCTCTTTTAGGAGGTTCCTTGCTTCCTCTCTCTCTCTCTCTTTCTCTTTTTTCTCTTCTCCCCTCTTCTCCTTTCTTTCTTCTAAAACCTCCATGTGGCTGGCTACATATATTAGCAAACTCCTTGTCAATTTCAAGGCATGGCCTTCCCAGCAGGGCCATGAAATGACCGGTCTCCGTGGTGAACCATAATCACTTCATTTGCATAGTCTATGGTATATTGACCAATCCCTGCAAGGCACGTAAAATATACCAACCACAGGGCAGGCTGTAGCCCAGAGCCAGACAAAAAGTATCAAACCATCAAGTTGTTTATGGTTTACCCAGGAAATGTCAGTCAATCTGGACGAAAGTAACAAACCTTCTGGGGGAGAAAACTAGGGCAAAGGTAACATCTTAGGGCTTGGAAAAAAACCTCTTAGGCTGTTTTTCCGAAGAACTAAGGCAAAGGCAACATGTTGTTATTAGGTGCTGTGGAGTGGGTTCAGACTCATAGCAACCCTATAGGACAGAGTAGAACTGCCCCATAGGGTTTCCAAGGAGAAGCTGATGGATTTGAAGTGCTGACCTTTTGGCTAACAGCTGAGTTCTTAACCACTGCACCACCAGGGCTCAGGATCTCATTTCAGCACAAGTGCTAATATTCAATGATGAGATGTCCGGCCATGAAACAGGCACTTTATTACCCATGTTGAGGGTATAAATTGTTCAAAAATCCTGAAAACATTGGCAGTAACTATACAGAACCCCTGCCCTTTGATCGGTTAATTCCATATATGTAGGGACTCTATCCCAAGGAAATAAGGCCATGAACCTCTTTGGTTGTGAAGAACTGACAGTGTCAAAGATAAATTGATAAAGTGGTCCTATCTGAATAATGGTGGTATTTATTTTCTCCTCCCCAGTTTTCTACAGTGAGTATTGATATAGAAATAAGTATGGATATACTTTATATACTTTACTATATATTACTTCATTGATTTACCATTCACTTGCTTCAGTATTTAGTGTAACGTCAGATACTAGAGTACTGAGTAGATGAAGGAGAGATATGAAAAGGAAAAAGTATGTGAAGAATGATGAAGACTGAATTCCTCACAGTGGCTAATAGTGTGGAATTCTGAAGTTAAGCTTCATTGGATTCCTGGTAAATCTGCCTCTGCATGAGGCCTGAGGAGGTTCAGGTGAATTCCAGGGCACAGGCTCAGCTGTTAGACCTGAAACCACCAGGAGGGGGTGTGTCTTAGGCTGGGTTCTCTAGAGAAGCAAAACCAGTAAAGCATATAAATATGTATAGAGAGAGATTTATATCAAGGAAATAGCTCACACGATTGTAGAGGCTGGAACGTCCCAAGTCCCTGAATCAGGATAGAGACCTCTCCCAATTCATGCAGCCCCAGAGGATGGCAAACCCAAGACCAATAGCTCAGAAAGCAGGCTGCAGCTCACAGACTGTGAAGGTTGATGAATTCCAAGATAGGCATGCAAGACCGCAAGGTTCTCCTGACTAGGGTAGCTGCAGGGGCTGGCAAACCCAGGATTGGCATGTCGGGAAGCAGGACTCTTGCTCTCAGGCTGTGAAGATTGGCAATCTCAAGATCAACAGGTAAGCTGCCACCTCAGATCCCAAGAACCAGAGGTCAGACGACAAGAGGCAGCTGCTGAATCCAGAACAAGCCAAAAGCCTTGGAAAGGTGAACAGGAAGGAAACAGGTGGCAGATGGCAGAGAGATGTAGGCTGAGGGGGCGATGAGCTGCCACAGGCCCGCCCCCAGCAGTACACTCAGCAGATTCCATCATGGGGGTGATCACATATCAAATTTCAACAGGGAAGTGATCACAACATTATACATCTGCGAAAACGCTGAAAATCATAGCCCAGCCAAGTTGACACACAATCTTAACCATCACAGGGTGCAAACTGTTAAAGTACTTGGCTGCTAACCAAAAGGTTAGAGGTTTAAGTCCACTTGGAAGAAACGCCTATCGAGCTACTTCAAAAAATCAACCACTGAAAATCTTCATGATGCACGTTTCTATCCTTACATACAAGGGATCACCTGAGTAGAATCAACTTGACAGCAACTGGTTTGGTTTTGGTTTTACCATGAGCTCCACAAAGGGGCTGATGAAGCCACCAAAATATTTAGGGCATCTCAGAATTCCTCCTGAGGCTTGCTGATGCCACACCTGAGGAGATCATCATGAACTACTCACTGGAACCTGAACACAAGACAAAACCCTAGATCATTTGCTCCTAACTGCCCTGGTTAGGGGCAAGAGGGGAGGTTTATGTGTAGGGTTGCCAGATTTAGCAAATAAAAATACAGGATGCCCAGTTTAATTTGAATTTCAGACAAACAACAAGTGATTTTTTTTTTAGTATAAGTATGTCCCATGCAATATCTGAGGCTCCATTGTTGCATGCTCAGCCATCACCAAGGAACGTTCTCAGCTGAAATCAGGAGTCAGTCTTCCAACCGCTCATCCAAAGACCCAGTTTGAACCAATGGAGACCACACACTTGAGATTTATTTGCTTGCTTCACCCATGCTTAGAAATATTACCATATGTCATGGATTGAATTTTGTCCCCCCAAAATACCTGTCAACTTGGCAAGGTCATAATTCCCAGTATTGTATGATTAGCTACCATTTTGTCATCTAATGCGATTTCCCTATGTGTTATAAATCCTACCACTATGGTGTAACAAGATGGATTAGTGGTAGTTATATTGATGAGATCTACGAGATTAGCTAGTGTCTTAAGCCAATCTCTTTTGAGATATAAAAGAGAGAAGCAAGCAGACAGACATGGGGACCTCATACCACCAAGAAAGCAGTGCCAGGAACAGAACGCGTCCTTTGGACTTGAGGTTCCTGCACTGAGATGCTCCCAGACCAAGAAAAGAATGATGCATCACAAGGACCTTCCTCCAGAGCCAACAGACAGATAAAGCCTTCCCCTAGAGCAGGCACTGTGAATTCAGACTTCTAGCCTACTACAGTGTAAGAGAATAAACTTCTCTTTGTTAAAGTCATCCACTTGTATTTCTGTTACAGCAGCACTAGATGACCAAGACACTGTATTTATAATTGCAGGAATTATGAATAACTTGCACACATTTGTGTATAGGCTATTTTAAGATAATTTTCATTTATAATATTTTTATAATTAAAAATCAGAGTTAGAGAAGGTACTCCTTCAAGATTCTACACACCTGAGCTTTAGGTAAGAAGTAAAAGATGCTTTTTACTTACGTATAGCCTTTTTTTTTTTTTTTAATAGCCTTATTTTTTACTACTGTGTGGAGACCACTCTGTAGTTGTTTGTTGTTGTTACATGCTGTTGAGTTGATGCTGACTCAGAGACCCTGTGTAAAACTACTGTCTATAGTAATCTTTTCATTTATTATCTATCTCATATCCTGTTATTTCCCTCATAGCATTTATCACAATGTGTAAACAATATGTTTATATGTTTACTTCTTTGTTGTCTAGTAAAGTGTAAGCTCCTTGAGGGCAAGGATCATGATGGTTTTGTTTCATGCTGTCTCCCTAATGCCTAGTACAATGCTTGGCACATAGTAGCAGCTCATTAATATATATTTCCTTTATGATTGTATGGAAGGCAACACTGAGCAATTTAAATGGCAAAATTTTAGAACTAGAAAGGAACTGTGGAGATCATCTCTTTTCAGTCTTGTTATTTATAGAAGAGTAAGCCAAGGCATAAAAAGGCTGAGCATTTTTAGGCAATTAGTAGAGAACCAGGACTAAAATCCAAGTTTCATAGTACACAAACAGAGATTTTTTTGCCGTTAGAAGATTTGCTTATTTTGTTTTTATGTTGCGTTATCTCACCATTTGGAAGGAAGGCACTTTTTCTTTACAAAGAACCATATACATAAAAATAAATGATATTTGGGGGGACAAGGCTGAAGACGTAAGATTCTGATTCAACTGAAATTTGCAAAGCACTTACTTTATGCCCAAACCCTCACATATGATTTCTTATTTCACTCCTTACAATAAAGTTTAGAGCTATACCCCTTATACCCATTGCCATCCAGTCGATTCCTACTCATAGTGACCTTATAAGACAGAACAGAACTGCCCAGTAGGGTTTCCAAGGAGCGCCTGGTGGATTCAAACTGCCGACCTTTTGGTTAGCAGCCGAACTCTTAAACTACTATGCCACCAGGATTTAGAGCTAGGTATTATTTCCATTTAACAGCTTGGAAATTGAAGCCCAGAGGATTAGCTTGCGTGAGACCACATAGGTAAGAAGTGGTAGGGACAAGATTGAAAACCAGAGTTTCTCACTTTCTAACCACTCTTCAGTCTTAAAAAAAAATATGCTGTATTTTTGTTTTTAACTGAGGCAAGGGATGTTGTTAGTAAGTGTTGTTGAGTCAATTTTTAACTCACAGCAAGCCCATGTGACAGAGTAGAACTGCTGCATAGGGTTTTCTAGGCTGTAACTCTTTACAGGAGCAGATCACCAGGGATTTTTCCTGTGGAGCCACACTGAGTGCTTCCAACAGCCAATCTTTTGATTAGCAGCCAAGCATTTAACTGTTGTGCCACCAAGGCTCCTAGAGGCAAGGGAGGTAGCGTGAAGTTATTTCCTTTGCTTATTTTGCTCTTAAATTTAAAGTTACAAGATTTACTATGTAATAGCCATATTAAGATCTGATTAGCCCTTCGAATAGCTATCACAGGGTCTATAGCAAAGCCATTCTGTTCTTTTCTCTCTTTCATACCTAGCAGATGCTTAAAGAATGTTGGATGTTAAAGAAATGTAGTTGTGCCAAGATAGAGGCTTTTATTATTTGTGTAAGACATGGTGTACTAATGAACTTGAACAATAGGCACGCCTAGTTTACCTTAGTATTTCAAGATGTGGTTGTCCTTATAAATTGTTTTGTCATAGTTTGTCATTTTTATCTGAACGTTATTATACTTTGGGAAAACATGTTTTCTGTATGCCCTTTCCTAGGTTTTCTTTAAGTTGAATTATTTATAATTAGAAATTACAAAATTGTGAATGGAGATTGATTTTTTTCAAAAACAAAGCAAAACTTGCATCTCCTCAATAGATATTTTAGTAAGCAAAATATATTCAGAAACACAAAATCACTTAGGAAAGATTCTTATCCCTAAAAATGGACTTTTATAATATATTTAATGATTCATTTCAATTCACACAATTTAGTTTAAGTTTTGTCTCATTAATTTTTCCTAAAATAAAGAATTGTAACATTTTTTGTTGTTGTTTATTCTTAGCTGTCAAATAAAGGAAAATGCAGTAGAACGATTCATGGTTCAATTAAAGAAACTTAGGGAAAAGAACCAAAAGTATCATGAAAGAGTGAGTATAAAATTTAGTGCATTTATCTAGTCACTAAACATTTACATACATGCTTTGAAAAATTGTGAATTGTGACAAAATGTACTCTAGGAAATTATCTTCAGTGCTTGGAACTGATTAATTTATAATCCGTTTAAGTCTCTTTGTACAAATGATGCAAGAAGATACTACTGTTCCCATTGTATTAATTATAATGTCAAAGGAAGCTTGAATTACATTATTTAGATCCTGAGGACACTGAATTTTATGTTCAAAATTCTAAACTTTTGAAACCATATTTATTTTTTGACTTCTTATTTCACCAAACCTCTGTATCTTTTTGCTTTTAGACTTTCAAATAGTTTACATATATAAATACCATTTTAAAAACATAACCCCAGTTGATAAAATGACTAATTGGATATTTAACATGATACATTGTTTATGTAAAATTAGATTAAAATGAATATCAAAAATGACTATCAGGACTAAATACTAACAAGAATACATTTTGGCAGCAGTAAATCATAACAAACTTCAAGGCTGTGCAAACCCTAGCCCCTGCTCGCCTCTCCAGCCTTGTCTGTAGCTGTTCTGCCCTTTGCTTACTACTGCTTCTTTCAAATCTTAGAAAACTCAATCTCTTTCTTGTTACTGTACCTTTACCCATGCTGTTTCCTTTCCCAGGAGGGCTCTTCTCTTGGCTAGCTCCTTTTCATTCCCCCAATCTAAGCTGGAATGCTGTACAAAAATATATCTCCATCACTAAACAAAAGCTCTATTAGACAGCAGCAATGAAGGCTTTTTTATCTTCGTTTCCCCAGGAGGCCTCAGCATGAGCAGGCGTTCAACAAATATTGAGTTGATTCACATTAACATCAGTGGAAGGAAGAAAATTTGAGGTCACAGATATTTAAATTGCTAAATTAAACATGACTCATTAGCAAGATATATTTTTTCTCTTAAGTTACGTCAACATCAGAAATGCCTCTCTTCCTAGCTATCATCTCTTCCCATGTATATTTAATTTTATTTGGGTTATCACCGTATTTATTATCTTTATTTCTTCCTGTTTGTGTTCATCATGCCTCTTACGACATTACACATTCCACAGTTCACCGTGTCCACTTCCTCACCTTCCAATTTGTCTTCTGCTCCTACCATTTCACCACAATGGTTCTAGCAAAATCTATTAAGGACCAATTAGCCAGGTCCAAGGAATTCTTTTTAGTCCTTGCTTTACTCCCCATCCCATCAGCAGTCAGATATAGTCACTCCTTTCATCCTGAAACTCTCTTCTTTTTTGGGAGAGAATATTACTCTCCCTTAATTTTCATTTTACTTTGACCATTTCATCTTGCTTTTCATTCTTGGAAATTTTCCTGGCCACTCATTAATTATGGTATTTACCACGGTTTTGATCTCAGTCCTTTTCTCTCACTTTAAATTCTCTTTGGGATGATCTCACTTACCACCGTGGCTTCAACTACCATATTTATATGGTGATAAATCTCACGTGATAAAATTTCATAATACCGTTGTTATTGTTGTGTGCCTTCGAGTCGATTCCAACTCATAGTGACCCTATAGTACAGAGTAGAACTGCCCTATAGGGTTTCTAAGGCTGTAAATATTTGTGTGTGTGTGTGCTTTAAGTGAAAGTTTACAAATCAAGTCAGTTTCTCATACAAAAATTTATATACTTCTTGCTATGTACTCCTAGTTGCTCTCCCCCCAATGAGACAGCACACTCCTTCTCGCCACCCCATATTCCTCGTGTCCATTCCGCCACCTTCTGTCCACCTCTGCCTTCTCATCTCCTCTCCAGACAGGAGCTGCCCACACAGTCTCATGTGTCTACTTGAGCCAAGAACGTCACTCCTCACCAGTATCATTTTCTATCTTATAGTACAGTCCAATCCCTGTCTGAAGAGTTGGCTTTGGGAATGGTTCTAGTCTTGGGCTAACAAAAGGTTTGGGGACCATGACCTCCGGAGTTCTTCTAGTCTCAGTCGTACCATTAAGTCTGATCTTTTACGAGAATTTGAGGTCTGCATCCCACTACTCTCCTGCTCCATCAGGGATTCTCTGTTGTGTTCCATCTCAGGGCAGTCATCGGTTGTAGCTAGGCACCATCTAGTTCTTATGGTCTCATGCTGATGTCGTCTCTGATTTATGTGGCCCTTTCTGTCTCTTGGGCTCATAATTACCTTGTGTCTTTGGTGTTCTTCATTCTCCTTTGCTCCAGGTGGGCTGAGACCAATTGATGCATCTTAGATGGCTGCTTGCTAGCGTCTTAAGACCCCAGACACCACTCACCAAAGTGGGATATGCAGAATGTTTTCTTAATAGATTTTATTATGCCAGTTGACCTAGATATCCCCTGAAACCATGGTCCCCAGACCCCTGCCCCTGCTACTCTGGCCTTCAAAGTGTTCCGTTTATTCAGGAAACTTCTTTGCTTTTGGTTTAGTCCAGTTGTGCTGACCTCTTCTGTATTGTGTGTTGTCTTTTCCTTCATCTAAAATAGTTCTTGTCTACTATCTAATTAGTGAATACCCCTCTCCCTCCCCCCTCTCCACCCTTGTAACCATCAAAGAATATTTTCTTCTCTGTTTAAACTATTTCTCAAGTTCTTAAAATAGTGGTCTCATACAATATTAGTTCTTTTGCAACTGACTAATTTCACTCAGCATAATGCCTTCCGGATTCCTCCATGTTGTGAAATGTTTCACGGATTCATCATTGTTGTTTATCGATGCATAGTATTCTATATAATTTATTTATCCATTCATCTGTTGATGGGCATCTTGGTTGCTTCCATCTTTTTGCTATTGTAAACAGTGCTGCAGTGAACATGAGTGTGCATATATCTGTGTAAAGGCTCCAAAGTGGTTGAACCATTTTACATTCCCACCAGCACTGTGTAAGTGTTCCGGTCTCTCCACAACCTCTCCAACATTTATTATTTTGTGTCTTTGGATTAATGCCAGCTAAGGCTGTAAATCTTTATGAGAGCAGATCTCCAGGTCTTTTCTCCCATGGAGGCATTGGTGGGTTCGAACCGCCAACCTTTTGGTTAGTAGCCAAGTGCTTAACCACTCTGCCACCAGGACTCCATATGCATACTATACACACACACACATATAAAGGCTGGTGAAATACCCTTGCCGCCTTGTACTGCCACATCTATCTTGCCTATCTGCAACTTTGAAAAACAGATTTTCGTGCTTCTGTGACTGGGCTCCCAAGCACAATTGAACACATAAACACAGTGACATTAAAAGTTTGTAGCTTCCAACGCAGTTGAATCTCAGCACTGTTAAGCAATCCGTTTTGCTTATCCCTGGTCAGCTCTCCTTCTTGATCACCATGGTGGTTGAGCTGAAACTTAACTCTCCACTTCAGCTTCCCTAATGCTGCTTTCGTTGAGTGCACTCTCAACAAATAACTTAAACTTCTACTTGAGTGGGAAAATAACCAGGTTTAAACTCCCTCATCTCCCTTTCTCTTCACTCCTTAATTTATCTGTATCCTCCCTTTCTTCTCTTGGTGAGAAAGAGGATTGGTCCTCTTTTTCTGAGGTCAGTTTTCCTATGCATGCCCTGGGTTCCATCCCAAACTCTTCCCCTAGAATTTGCTGTATGTGTAATCTTCCACCTATGCTGTTCAAGATTCCCTGGGTGGTCCAAATGGCTAATGTGTTCAGCTGCTAACTGGGGGGTTGGTGGTTTGAACCCATCCAGGGACTTTTAGGAAGAGAGACCTGGTGATTTACTTTTGAAAAATCATGGTCACTGGAAACTCTGTGGAGCACAGTTCTACTCTGAAACACGTAGGATCACCATTTGTCGGAATCAATTCAGTGGCAACGGGTTTGGTTTGTTTGGTTTATACTCTCTTCAAATTGCTTTTTGGCATAAACTCCACTGGACTTGCCAATGTGCCCAAGTTTCCATCAGTCTGAAGAAGGCAAATAATACAAAATGTCCTATGATCTTCCCTCCCGTCAGGGTATCACCATAACACTATCACTCCTTTCACTCATTCATTTAATAAACTTTTTTTTTTTAATTCTTAATGTGGACTGGGAACTGGGAATCAAAGACGAAAAAGATCTGCTTCACTACTTTAGAAAAAATAAGAGTCTAAAAACCTAAGCCAATGTAATATAGCTTTTGCCAAATTTTTAATCTTCATCCTATTTAATTTCTCTGTGACAAGTGACAAAGTTACTGTCTCCATCCTTGAACTTTCTCCTCCCTGAGCTTCCAATGTACCCCTCCCTTCTCCTTTGAGTTTCTTCTCTCCAAGTGAGCCTTACTGGCTCCTCCTCCTCCTTTGCCCTTTTCTTTTTCTACACTTCCTTTGGGTCGCCTTGTCCCACTGCAAAGGATGCAACCAACCATTTGCCAGAGACTGTCAAATCTCTCTCTCTAATGCTAGACTTTCTTGTAGACTGTATTCTCAACTACCTACTAGATTTTTCCATTGAAATATGTTGTTAGGTGCCATGGAGTCAATTTTTGACTCATGACAGCCCCATGTGACAAAGCAGAACTGCCCAGGGTGGTTTTCTAGCCTGTGGTCTTTGCAGGAGCAGATCATCAGGTCTTTCTCCCATGGAGCGACTGGGTAGGTTTGAGCCAACAACCTTTTGGTTAGTGGCAACTTAACCTTTGTACCACCACGGCTCATGAGCACCTGAAATTCAATGTGTCTATAAATCAAGCCCCTTCACAGTTACAGATACTTCTTAGACATAACCAAACACCTCATAGGGTTGGTTTTCCGGGTTTGAAGGATAGGACCATAGTCTGGTGGGACATCTTAGTCAAGTGGCATAATATAGTTCATAAAGTTTATGTTCTACATCCTAGTTTGGTGAGGAGCATCTGGGGTCTTAAAAGTGCGCAAGCAGCCATCTAAGATACAAATATTGGTCTCTACTTGTCCTGAGCAAAAGAGAAGGAAGGAAACCAAAGACTCAAGGAAGAAACTAGTCTATGGGACTAATAGTCTACACGAACCACTGCCTCATCTACCCTGAGACCAGAGGAACTAGATGGTGCCCAGCTACCACTACCAACCATTCTGACCAGGGCCACAATAAGTGGACCCTGATAGAATAGGAGAAAAATATGCAACAGAACCCAAAATTCCTAAAAAAAAAAAAACCACTTATTGGACTCGTTCATTTTAGTGGCCTCCCTGAAACTATTGCCCCAAGATACTCTTTAAACCTTGAACTGAAACTAGCCCCTGAGGTCACTTAATTTTTACTAAATAACAGATTGGCTCACAAAATAAAAAATATCACCCTTGAGTACTGTGCTTCTTTAAAAAATCATCTATATGAGACCAAGTGATCAACAATTACTTTAAAACAAAGATGAGAATGTAAGGGAGCAGGAAAAGGAACAACCAGAACAGAAATATTGAGAATATTCATGCATTGTGAAGAATGTAACCAATGTCACTGAACAATTTCCGTAGAAATTGTTGAATGGGAATCTAAACCACTGTGTAAACCTTCACTGAAAACACAATAAAGTATTATTTAAAAAAAAAAAAACACTGATGAAATACGAATAAAGCGTCTAGTTTAGTTAATAATATTGTACCAATGTCAATTTCCAGGTTTTGATAATGAACTGTGGTTATGTAAGATGTTATCATTGGGGAAAGCTGGGTGAATAGTAGATGGAAACTCTGTACTATTTGGCAACTTCTTATTTTCTTTCTTGTGAGTCTTAAAAAATTAAAAGAATAAAACCCATAAAATAGCCTTACAACAAAATCAATCCTTTTTTTGTAGCTTATTTACTGAATATCTTTTTTCCTCTATTTTATAATGTGATGATTATTCTTGCCTCAAATAATAATTATTGACTCCCCTTTGTAGGATAAACATATCTTTTTTTAGCACTGAATTTTACTTCAGTATATCACTCAAAATAATTTTTCAGACCTACTGGATTTTGTAACATGTTGTCAGATCTTTTGCTTTGTATTTGAAATTCAGGTGATATTTTGAAAGTTAATATTCCCCAGACCGGAAAGTTAATATAGACCTTACTAAATTTATATATAATGCCAAATATGATTTAGTAACATTTATGCAACATCATATAACATTTTTGGGACATGTAATGCAATTTAGGAGCCCTGGTGGCACAGTGGTTAAGTGCTCAGCTGCCAACTAAAAGGTTGGTGGTTCGAACCCACCAGCTGCTCCATGGAAGAAAGATGTGGCAGTCTGCTTTCATAAAGATTTACAGCTTTGGAAACCCTATGGGGCAGTTCTCCTCTGCCTTGTAGGGTTACTATAAGTCAGAATCAACTCAAAATCATTGAGTTTGATTTGATTTTTAAATTATCACTGACTTTAGAAATATTTTACCTGTATATCATGGTAAATATTTTTAAGCTGGAATTGAATGTAGAGATCATTGTTGCCTTACTAAAATTAACATAAGTAAAATCAGATAAAGATTTATTTAGTATTTGAAACGTATTTGCTAGTGGAATTTTCCGTTTCTACAAATATAAGTGGAAAAGCCCATATTTGGAAAGAGCATTAGCAGTGCAATAGTTTGGCAAGGGGTATTTCCCCTGTTATTCAAGTTTCTACCAATATTTCATTTTAAAATAACTTATGTCCAGCCAAAAGAATTCAGTTTTTTTTTTTAATAAGCAGACAAAACATAGGTCTATTTCATGAAGAAAATGAAATATTTGATAATTGTTATGTGCCATCGAGTCTAACTGGATTCATAGTGATGTGACAGAGTAGAAGTGCCCCGAAGGGTTTTCTAGGCTGTAATCTTTTTTTTTTTTTTTAATCTTTACAGGAGCAGATCACCAAGTCTTTCTCCCAGGTAGCCAGTGGGTGGGTTTGAATCACAAACCTTTAGGTTAGCAGCTGAGTGCTTAACCATTGCACCACTAGGGCTCCTTGATACTTGGCTACAGAGTAATATAAGTTGTTTCTTTTTGGTTGCTAATATTGATTTCTTCATTTTTTAAATTAAACTTTTTGAAATAGTTGTAGATTCACATGCAGTTATAAGAGACGCTGTGTATTCATTACCCAGGTTCCCTTACCATATTCTAAAACTGTAGTACAATAAGATATTGACATTGACAGTACTGACATCGATACAGTAAAGATACAGAACATTTCCCTCACCACAAGGATCCCTCATTTTTCCCTTTTATACTCACTTACTTCCCTCCAGATCCCACCATCTCCTTAAGCCCTGGCAACCATCAATCTGTTCTCCATTTCTAAAATAAATTTTGTTATTTTAAGAATGTTATATCAAGGGAATCATATGTAAATAGCCTCTTGGGATTATTTTTTTACGGAATATAATTCTCTAGAGATTTATCCAGGTTGTTGCAAGTATCATAGCTTGTGCCTTTTTATTGCTGAGTAGTATAGCGTGCCATGGATGTACTGGAGTTTTTAACCATGCTCCTGTTAGAGGACATCTGGATTGTTTCCTGTTTTAGGCTATTGTGAGTAAAGCTTCTGTAAACATTCACGTACAGGTTTTGTGCGAACAAAAATGCTCAGGAGTGCAATTGCTGGGTCATATGGTAGTTGCATGTTAGTTTTTTTTTTTTTAAGAAACTGCCAAATTATTTTCCAGTCTGGCTATACCATTTTGGATTCCCACCAGCAGTCTATGAGTGTTGTAGTTTCTCTGCATCCCTTATTAGCAGTTGACGTTGTTGCTATTTTTATTTTAGCCAGTCTAATAGGTGTGTTTTTAATTTGCGTTTCCCTAATGGCTAAAGGATTTCGTTTTACTTGGATCCACAGTCAATGACCGTGGAAGCGGCAGCTGAGAAATCAAATGACGCATTGCATTGGGCAGATCTGCTGCAAAAGATCCCTTGAAAGGGTTAAAAAGCGAAGATGTCCCTTTGAAGACTAAGGTGCCCCTGACCCCCCCCCCCCACAAAAAAGGTGTTTTCAGTCTTCCCACATGCATGTGAAAGCTGGACAAATGAATAAGAAGACTGCAGAAGAATCCATACCTTTGAATTATGGTTTTAGTGAAGAATACTGAATATAACATGGACTGCCAGAAGAACGAACAAATCTATCTTGGAAGAAGTATGGCCAGAATGCTACTTAGAAGCGAGGATGGCAAGCCTTTGTCTCACATACTTTGGACATGTTATTAGGAGGGACTAGTCCCTGGAGAAGGACATCATGCTTGGTAAAGTAGATGGTCAGTGAAAAAGAGGAAGATCCTCAAGGAGATGGATTGACACAGTGGCTACAACAATGGGCTCGAGCATAGCAACAACTCTGAGGATGGCACAGGACCAGGCAGTGTTTTATTCTGCTGTACACAGGGTCACTATGAATCGGAACAGACTGGACCGCACCTAGCAACAGCAAACGCTAATGGTGTAAACATCCTTTCATGTCCTTATTTTTGCCACCTACGTATCCTCTTTGGTGAAATTTTTCTTCATATCTTTTGCCCAGTTTCTAAATGGATTGCTTGTTTCTTGTTTTGTTTTGTTGTGTTTTTTTTTTACTGTTGAGTTTTGAAAGTTCTTAATCTATTCTAGATACTACTCTTTTGTTGATTATGTGGTTTGCAAATATTTTCTCCCAATTCATAACTTACCTCTTCATTCTCATACAAGGGTCTTCTGCCGAGTGAAAGTTTTTAATTTTAACGAAGTTTAGTTCCTTCTATGGATCACGATTTTAGTGTCAAGTTTAAAAACTTCGTCTAGCCCTAGATCCTGAAGATTTTCTACTATTTTTTTTTCCTAAAAGTTTTATTCTTTTACATTTAAGTCATGGTCAATTTTGAGTTAATTTTTGTATAAAGTTTGAGACTTAGATCAAGATTCTTTTTTTTTTTTTTTTGGCCTACAGATGTCCAATTGCTCCAGCACCATTGGTTAAAAAGGCTTTTATATGGAATTGCATTTACACCTTTGTCAAAGATCAACGGACCATATTTGCGTGGGTCTGTTTCTGGCTTCTCTATCCTGTTCTGTTAATCTGTGGGTCTACCCCTACGTGAATACCACAGGCTTGATTATTATAGCTATATAATGAGTCTTGAAATCAGGTAAATTTGTTCTTCCCACTTTATACTTCTTTTTCAGATTTGTTTTAGCTGTATAGTCCCTTTGTCTTTCCATACAAATTTTAGAATTTCCTTGTCTAAATTACAAAAATATCTTGCTGAAATTTTGACAGGAATTGTGTTAAACCTGTATATCAACTTGGGGAAAACTGACAACTTGACTAAGTCTTCTAATCCATGAACACAATGTTTTTTCATTTATTTAGATCTTTGCTTTTTTAGTGTGTGTATACATATATGTATATAGATATATATGTATACATATATAACAAAACATTCGCCAGGTGAACATTTTTGACATGTACAATTCAGTGATACCGATTCTATTGATCATGTTTTACAACCATCACTGCTGTCCATTTCCTAATTAGTACATAACCGTTAACAGATGCTCACTGCCCCTTAAACAAGCCCTCCCCCTGCTCCCTCCCTCCTACCCCAGTAACCGCTAATAAACTTTGGTCTTTATACATTTGCCTATTTTAAATATTTCATATAAGTGGGATCATATGATATTTGCCCTTTGTGGCTGATTTATTTCACTCACCATAATGTTTTTACATTTTATTCATGTCGTAGTATGTATCAGGACTTCATTTAGATCTTTGATTTCTTTTATCAGCATTTTTTAAAGTTTTTAGTATATAAATCTTAAACACGTTTTATTAGATACTTTTGCAGGGTGTAGGATTCTGGGTTGATAGTTTTTTTCTTTCAGCACTTGAAAAATGTGCCACTTCCTTCTGGCTTCCATGATTTCTGATTTTAAAAAATGCCAATTTTCTAATTGTTTTTCCCCAATAGTTATCAATTTTCTCTGACTGCTTCTAAGATTTTTTCCTTTGTCTTTAGTTTTCATAAGTTTAATTATGATGTGTGTTGGCGTGAATTTCTTTGCATTTATCTTGTTTGGTGTTTGCTCTGCTTCTTGAACCTGTAGCTTTATGTCTCTTACCAGATTTGGGAAATTTTCAGCCGTTATTTCCTTGAGTACTTTTTCAACCACATTTTCTTTCTCCTCTTCTCCTGGGAGTCCGATGACGTGAATGTTAGATCTTTTGTTATAGTGCCATAGGTCCTGAAACTCTGTTCATTTTTTTTTTTCCCCAGCCTGTTTTCTCTATGTTGTTCAGATTGGGTAATTTCTGTTGTTCTATCTGCCCCCTCCTCCATTCTGCTGTTGAGCCCACCACTGAGATTTTTATTTTAGTTACTGTTTTTTCAGTTTTAAATTTTTCATTTGATTTTTCTTCATATATTCTATTTCTTTGCTCTTGCTTTCTATTTTTTGTTTCAAGCATGTTCATAACTGTCCATAGAAGCATTTTTAATATGACTTTTTAAAATATTTGTCAAATAATTGTAACATGTCTGTCATCTTGGTGTTGGCATCTACTGAATGACTTTTTTCATTCAGTTTGAGATTTTCCTGGTTCTTGTTATGATGACTGATTTTCAGTTGAAACCTGGACTTGTTCATATGTTGTGAGACTCTGGATCTTATTTACAACCTTCTGTTTTGCCTGGAGTTTTTTGACACCACTCTGGCAGGGGAAATGAGGGTGTTGCCTCGTTATGCCAGGTGGAGGTAGAATTACAGGTTTCCCACGAGGTCTCCACTCACACTGTTGGAGGGGGCTTGTTACCATCCATCAAGGCTCCATAGTTGGCCGCCTTTGACACCACCCCAGTGGGTGTTGGAGTACTTCATTACAGGATCCCCACTCTACCTTTGCAGGCATGGGTGGAGGTGGGGCGACAGTTTTTTCTATGGTATTTGACTGAAGTGGATCATTTATTGTCTAAAAGTTTTCCATCTTGCTAGGTTGCCTCTTTTTTGGTCTTTTGGCTAGAGAAGGCAGACTTTTGTTGAGGCTTTTTATGTCTGCAGGTAGTAGTGTTTCTAGGTTGCCAAATGCTTCAGCGCCATGTCTGCAATATATGAGTCAAAAAGAAAACCCAAAACCCTCACCACTGTGTTGTTCATCAGTTCCTAAAGTTCCTAGCCAGTCAGTTTTCTTCTCTCCAGCATTTGTCATTTTCATATGTTTGTGTTATATGTAATATCTAGGGTTTTTAGTTGTATGTAGTAGAAGGAATAGGGAGAGGTACATCTACTCCATCTTTCTGAAAACAGAAGTTTAATTGATTTCATTTTTAGTTTTAATTACAGACCAAAGTAGCAATACATATTTAAAAATTGAGATTTAATTTGCAAAGCATATATTTCACCCTTTAAGTGTACAATTCAGTGCTTTTTAGTAGATTCACAAAGTTGTACAACCATCACCACTATCTAACTCCGGAACAATTTCATAACCCCAATACTATTTTTTTTTTTTTTTTAATACTATTAGCGGTCAGTCCCAATTATCCTCTTCTATCATCCCCTGGTGTCTTCAAACCCTGGTGTCTTAGTTATCTAGTGCTGCTGTAACAGAAATATCACAAGTGGATGGCTTTAACAAAGAGAAGTTTATTCTCTCAAAGTCCAGTAGGCTAGAAGTCCGAATTCAGGGTGCTAGCTCCAGGGGAAGGCTTTCTCTCTCTATCTCCTCTGGAGTAAGGTCCTTGTCATCAGTCTTCCCTTGGTCTGGGAACATGTCAGCGCAGGAACCTCACGTCCAAAGGACGAGCTGTGCTCCCAGCACTGCTTTCTTGGTGGTATGAGGTCCCCATGTCTTTCTGCTTGCTCCTCTCTTTTATATCTTGAAAGAGATTGACTTAAGACACGATCTAATCTTGTAGATCTCATCAATATAACTGCCACTAATTCATCTCATTAACATCATAGTGATAGGATTTACAACACATAGAGAAATCACATCAGATGACAAGATGGTACATAATAATACAATACTGGGAATCGTGACCTAGCCAAGTTAACAGATATTTGGAGGAGACACAATTCAATCCATGACACCTGGAAACCACTAATCTACTTTTTGTCTCTATAGATTTGTCTTCTGGACATTTCATATAAATGAAATCATACAATATGTGGCCTTTTGTGTCTGGCTTATTTCACTTAGCGTAATGTTTACAAGATTCATCCATGTTGTAGCATGTAACAGCACTTCGTTCCTTTTTATGCTGAATAACATTCCATTGCTTGGATATACCACATTTTGTTTATCCCTTCATCAGGTGATGGATATTTGGGTTGTTTCCACTTTTTGGCTGTTATGAGTACTGCTGCCATAACCATTCACGTACAAGATTTACACTTATTTTTCAAATTTATTCCCATTTTATTCTTTTGTTACTATTGTAAATGGAACTGTTTTCTTAACTTCATTTTCAGATTGTTCATTGCTAATGTAGAGAAATATAACTGGTTCGAATGTCTGTCCTCTCATTTATAGCATCTGAAATGCTTAACCATTGTGCTACCAGGGCTCCTTATAATAATAATAAAAAAAAACCTTATAATAAGGACAGTTAATTGGGAATCAGGCTTTGGAGGAGTTCTCTCCCCTTCCTTCCCACTGAGGCTGCCTGCTGCTGGTTTTTACCATGGTTGCAAGACTCTTGATTTTCAAGGCTATCATGGGACTAGAGCGAGGGGATGATAATAGGACAAGTTACAACACCACAAAGCTCATTGTCCTTACTTAGATTCAGCCTTTTTTCTTGAATAAACACTCCATGGATTGTTGCAGGCTTTTGGTTAATTTCCAGAGTTCTGAAAAGTTGGTTTTGACAAGTTTTGTCAGTTCTCTCATTGCTTTTATAGAGGAAAGGATTTTCAGTGGTCCTTACTCCACCATTCCTGCTGACATCACTCCTAATAAGATTTTAAAGAGGGAGTTGAAAGAGAGTCAATTTTAAATACAACATCGTATTATGAATCCCTTGGTATTAAAAATTCTTTAGAAATAGGATTGTGATACCTTAGAATATTACAAACTAAAAATCAGAGAACCTAAAACTACTAAATTTTGAGCATCATGTATTTCTATTCTTTATTTCCATTTCCATTGTCTGAAATTACTCAAATCCTATCCACCTCCTTTTTTTTTTTTTTTTAATCAAGCCTTGGTGTCATAAAGTTTATTGTCAATTGTTTTTATTCATTTTTTTAAAGTTTTAAATTAAATTTCTAATGCACTGTGTATCAGTTATTTTATTCAGCCTGTGGAATAACTTAAAGAGCATCTTTTCTTAAGATTGCAGTAAAGCCTTATCTGAGGAGATTAATATATTAGTGTCTGTTTTGCTAAATAGTTTTAAGGAATCAACTTTTTCAGCCCTTGAGTTTAAGATTTGTTGGATGAAGTAATAAATTAAAGAAATGCATTGTAGTAGGCTGTAGGACTTTCAAAGCGTCATAACTATGTGCTTTTATCTATTTACTTATTTTTATACTTTTTTATTTTGGTGAAAGTATATAAATATGTGTTTTTAAATTATCTGAAAGAGCCTTGCTACTCAAAGTTCATCATGCTTGGCATCATCTGGAACTTCTCAGAAATGCAGAGTTGCAGGCTTCATCCCAAACTGCCTGAAGCAGAATCTCCACTTTAGCAGGATCCCCAGGTGCTTGTTATATACACTAAAGTTTCAGAACCACTTGCCTAGAAAATTAATCTTAATAAAATATTCCTTTATAGTGGAGCACTCAGTAAGTTCAGAGGATAAAAGACATGAATATGACTAATAAAATACAATGTTGAAAAAGTTATAATAAAGGAAATTTACATTATAGGGAAAAGGAAGTAATTTTTAAAAGAAGTATTAAAATATTTTAAGTATATACATTTTATTAGGCTTAGGAAATTGAAGGAAAGACATGAGGGAAGTTGATTACTAGAGCTTAAAAGGGAATCTAAGAAAATTACAAAGAAACATTAAGGTCACACACAAAAAATCTCTCTCTGCATGTGTATATAATGAGATAGCAAAGGCAAGGATAAGTTGATTACATAAGAAGCTTAGAAATATGGATGGGATGTCCATAAGAGCAACCTAGTCCATATTGCCAGTGTGAAATGTTGGGAATGGTGAGTACCCATCACCATAAAAGAAGAGAATGAGGGTCATTTGTGAGAAAAGCTGGTGGATTCAAACTGCTGACCTTTTGATTAACAGACAAGCTCTTAACTACTTCACCACCAGGGCTCCACCTGGCAAATAGTAGATGCTTTATAAATACTGACTAAATGAATAATGAATGATAATGTTAGTATTTAACAGTTACTGTGTTGATGGGTTTAATTTTATTTTGAATCTTCCATAAACTTACAGATATTATTATATGATTTATTTCATTAAATATTTCTCACTTTAAAAGCTGCAATATGTGACTCTCTTTTTAGGAAAAACAATGTAAATAGTTCAACAGATGTAGTTAACATGCTGTCAATTTTCATGACAGAATAAACGCTTAAAGGATGAACAGATTTGGCACATAAAGAACCTACTAAAGGAACTGGGTGAAGATAAGTCAAAGGGAGTACCAGTTGTAACAAGAGAGGATGTTGAAGAAGCAATGAAGGAAAAATGGAAGTTTGAAAGAGACCAGGAACAAAATTTGAAAGGTGATTTAAGAAAACTATCGTAAAGCTATATCGAGTTATTTGCTGAATGTATTAATGCTTTTGTTTCTCCCATTATGTTCAAAATGCTGTGAACATATTTCACATGCCATCATTACCACCACAACCACAGACACATGTAGGCAAATGGACAGGAGAGGGAAATATGAGGTGGGCAGTGACACTGAAGCCAATTGAGGAAGAATAAGGGTATAAGGGCAGTGATCAAAAACAAACACAGATGAAAACCATCTGACTCTTAACACCAGACACTATTCTATTAAACACAGCTCTGAGCTGCTTCTCACAGTTGGTGATTTGTTCTTTTGGTAAAATGATATTTTTTGGTGGCTTCAGCCTTGGCTTAGACTTGGGAATGATAAAATGAACATAACCATGACAGTTTTTCTCCCAAAATCCTTAAGGGAACTAAGCCCCCCATTTAAATGTGGGAAAAGGGAGATTAGAGTTGAGAAAGGGAAAGCTTGGAAGACATGGATAGAAATGATGCTACGTGCAGGTGATGAAAGACTGAGAACGTACTCGTGCCATGGCTTAGAAATACCATAGTCATACACAGTTTTGACACTTCACATTTTTTATTCCTGAGTCAGAATCGACTCAATTGCAATGGGTTTTCTTTCATCCTAAGCTTGCTGCCAATATTTCTCAAACCACTTTTGCCAGACCTCTATAAAAGCCATCCTCTGGGAAACCTGGGAAAAAAAACTAGAACATTATCAGGAAGCAGTACCAGAAGCTAAAAAGCAAAACAAGGGTAGGGACTAGATTTTTCCCAAATTTCTCCAAGTATTTCAAAGTGACCATGTACCCGAGAACTTTGCACAGAGCAGGCACTCCACTCAGTTGCTATTTATTGTTTTGAATGAAATAGTTTCCAAGACCAAACACCTACAGGCAAACTTCATTTATAGAACTTTCCAAAACTGTTCCCATAACCCTCCTCCTAACCAAGTCTCTTTATTGACAATAGTGATGTCATGAGGTGGTAGAATTGTATTTTGTAGGACTCTTCTCTGGAACAGTTCTGCTTGTGTTTGGAGGGAATATTTTAATAAATCCTTAAGGTGGGAGTGAGACCCCAAAGGATGCTTAGGCATGCTCCCTAAACTGTCTTCTAAGGGAAATGGTTGAGTTAGTTGAAGTGTGCCTGCTTATGGTTTGGAGTCCTGGTGGTGTAGTGGTTAAGAACTTGGCCACTAACCAAATGGATGGCAATTCAAATCCACCAGCCACTCCTTGGAAACCCTATGGGGGCAGTTCTACTATGTCCTGTACAGTCACTTTGAGTGAGAATTGACAGCAGCAGATTTGGTTTTTTGATTGCTTATGGTTTGGGCTGAGCACTGGGGCATATGTATTATACAAGTCTGGGCCCGAACTGGATGGCTTAGCACAGTAGAGGAGGGCTGGGCGAGTGTGGTGGTCCAAGGGAGAAAGAGGCCCACAGGTGCTGAGGAAGAGAGGGAAAGTGAGAGAACATATGTGTCTGAAAAGAGTTTCTGAGGCAGTTTGTTATGAATTGTACCAGGTCGTCCCTTGCAACTCATTTTGGTTTATAGAGCATCAGTGGTGGCTTCACCTGGTAGGTTGTCCCAGTGCAGACTCTGAGGCCCCACCCAGACCTAGTGAAGCAGAAACTGCATTTTGACAAGATCCCAGGGGATTCCTGTGCCCATAAAGTTTTGTGAAGTGCTGACATAATCCCTTTCTTCCAGCTTTTAGTCAAGACTCGCTCAGTTGCAAAGGTAAAAAGCCACCTTGAATTAGCCTAAGCATAAAGGGGATGCTAATTTTTTCATATAACCAAACCACAGAAAGTGCAGGGTGCTGCTGACCTGGACCCAGGACTTCAAATGCTATCAGATCTCAGCTTTTTTTTTTTTTTAACTGTTTCTCTGTCTTACTCTTCCCCCTGCAAGTTGGCTCCTTTTTCTCAGGCCGTTGTCCCCGCGAAGCTGGAACTCTGACTGCAAATAGCTCTGATTTTGCAACCTTATATCCTCAAATTTGAGGCTAAAGAGGCATGTTTTCCACCACTTTCAGTGAGAATATTTCTGTAAAAGGATATCTTGGGGCACCTGCTCACCCCTGGCCCAATCCCTATAGCCAGGAGATGGGCCACTGCAATTGGCATACTAATTTGACAAGGGGTAGGAAAAGGTTGTTCCTAGGAGGGATTCTGGGAACATAGAACATCCGTCTCTGTTAGGAAATCTTCAGTGTCTTCCACCCTCCCCGGCAAACGCTGAATGTGGCTTAGGGCTGTGGCAGCAGCTATCTGCTCAAAGAAGAGAATGGCTACCTCTCTGGGTTAAAATGCGTATTAACAGTTGTTTAAATTACAATAACAAGCACCATTTATTAAGGATTGTAGAAAATATATATTCTATCATTTACATCTTTGGAAAAACATGCGTCCAGAGTCCTTCTGGATCTCTGGACTGAAGACCAGCCTCTGGCCTGATTGGAGTGCTTCAATCATTCAACAAACATTTACTGAGGACTAATTGCCAGGCTCTGTGCTAAGTGCTGTATTTACAAGGATGAATAAGACTCCGTCCTGACCTTAAGAAGCTCTCAAACGAGGTGGGTGGTGGTGAGCCAAACAACCATTAATTGTTCTCAGCTATTTGTAATGCTTCCTTTTCCAAAATATTCAGCAACATGGTACCCAGACCTAAAGACTGTAGACTAGCGTGTTTATCAAGTGCACCAGGGAAAATTCAAAGTTTATATGGTTGACATGACTCAATATTTGTACATATTTAACTGAGGAACTTATCTCTCTGAAATCTTAATAACAGGGTTATGGGGGGGTAAGGAGGGGAAAGACATGTTATTATGACTATCATTTCACCCACGGGCAGTCCAAACAAATGAATTTTAGATGACTTAATCAAACAACTTACTTATAAAAATGGTTGCCAAGGATCTGGGAAGGATAAAAGTTGAAATCAATTTTTACCCACAGGCATAATGGCCAGGAAAATAACAATTTACTATTCAGAGTGTATGTGATATAATACATTGTATAAAATATGACCATTATCAAGCTATCACAGCATAATTTAAACATGTGGGTTGCTAGGCATATAAGTCAATTATCTCTGTTGATCACAATCCAAAACTACACATCTGTTTTGTAACCAGACAAGTTTAATTCATGTTTGGATTTTGAATTATGAGGTCTAGATAAACAATAGTTTGAATAGTTTAGATTTCACTAAATCGAAGGTGTAAAATAATGTTCATGAGTTAACAGCATTTTACTACTGGTCTTTGACTTAATAAAAATCAGATCGCTTCACAAAATTGTATCAAGGACAATAGAAATAACATGTCTTGATTTTCTTTTAACAGATATGCGCATGCAAATAAGTAATGCTGAGAAACTATTTCTTGAGAAACTCAGTGAGAAGGAATATTGGGAAGAGTACAAGAATGTAGGGAGTGAAAAACATGCTAAACTCATTACATCCTTAGAAAAAGACATCAACACAGTTAAAGAGAACGCAAGGAAAATGTCAGGTCAGTTGTAACAAAGCTAATTTAAGTTAAATAAACAATGTTTAGAGGACATTTAGAAGAAAAAAAAATGGAAAAATGGGTACTCCCTGAATCATTTGTTACTCTCTGCTGTTGGCACAAGCAACTGTGAGCCTAAAAGTGGAGGGAAAGTAGAGAAATGAACCCAGGACCACCTATGAGAAGGGGAATAAAGGGGGTGGGGAACACTGCGACCAACTTACTTGAAGAAAGAAGCTTCATTTAGCACACTCCCATACGTGGGTCTGGTGCAAATTCACTCAGGTAGGGGGATCCTGGGGTGGGGTGGGGTGGGGTGGGGGTGGGGGGTGGAGGGCAGTGGTCGTTCAGTGGTAGAATTCTGGCCTTCCATATGGGAGACCCAAGTACGATTCCTGGCCAGTGCACCTCAAGCACATCTGTCACTCGTCTGTTGGTGGAGGCTCATGTGTTGCTGTGATGCTCCACAGGCTTCGGTGTAGCTTCCAGACTAAGGTATACTAGAAAGAAAGGCCTGGCAATCTGCTTCAGAAAATCAGCCAGCGAAAACCCTGTGGATCACTATGGTCCGATCTTGTTGTGCACGGGGTCTCCATGAGTCAGGTGCCAACTCAACGGCAGCTGACAACAACAACAGGAGGATCCTGGGACTGGACTAAATTAGAAACGGAATTCACCTGAGGCAAGCCAAGGCAATTTAGGCAGACTGAAAAACCAGAATCATTATGGAGAAACGCCCCAGTTAATGCTAAGCCGTAGTCTGAAAAAACTGGAGGGCAAATGTGAGATAGAAGGTGGAGAGGGTACTGAGCAGGATGGCAACAGGTGTGATGAAGCCCAAACTAGGTACAACGGGTATATGTGCTGGCCCTGTCCTTTAACACAAGGTCACCTGTCTGTCACTGAAGTGAGCATAGTAGCTTAAAAGAACACCAGAGACTCAGAGACAGAGAAGTCATAAAAATAGAATAAATGGGGAAAATCTGGCCAAAAAGAGTGCTGGGGGTGGATGATAGTCCAGGACCTAGCTACCTGGGCCTCTGGACTGATTTTTGTGTAAGTTTCTCAGCTCAGAGGCTCTGCACCTCAAAGATAGTGTGAATTTGACAACCATACTAGTCTGAATTTGGAGTTCTTGATTTCTCAAATGATTTTCCTTCTGAAATAAAAGTAGAGAGTGAATGTGACACCCTCCAGCCACTCAGATCCTCTCCGTATCAGAAACTACTATTACCAGTTTCTTGTGTAGCTTGTCAGAAATATTCTATGCCTGTATCAATGCATATATAAATATGTATCACAAATAGAATGCTACAGATTGATTTTTCACTTGCCTTTTCATGTAACAATATGGGTATCTTTATAGATCGGTATATATTAGTACTGCCTCATTCTTTCAAATGGCTACATTGCTTGGTTGTATTATAATTTTTTTAACCTGTTCCCCTACGGATAAGCATTTAGGTTTCCGGTCTTTTATTATTCCAAATAATGCTGCAATAAATATCCTTATAAGTATGTCATTTTATTGTGAAGAATATCCTTATACTTAGATCATTTCACTTATGCTTATCTCTAAAGAGAAATGGCTGGGCCAAACAATCTGTTTTTTATTTCAATAGGCATAGATGTTGTACCAAGTTGCATCCCACCAGGGTGCATGAAAGGCCTGTTTTCCTACATCTTCAACAACAGAGAGTGTTATCCAACTTTTTGTTCTTTGCCAGCCTTATAGGTAGAAAATAGCATCTCATTGTAGTTTTAGTTTTCATTTCTCTTACTATAAGTGATACTGAATATCTTTTCATAAGTTTAAGAGCCATATGAATTTCCTTTTCTGTAGACCATCTGTTCACATCCTTTGCCCATTTTTCTATTGTGTTGTGGAGCTTTTTACATTTTAATGAAATTAGATTTTTATCTGTGAAATAAATTGCAAATATTTTTCCTATTTGTCATTTGTTTTGTGTTTATGGGTCTTTTTATGAGGAAATTTTGTGATTTGATAGTGCTCAAGTTATCAGTGTTAGATTTTGTGATTTCTGAGATTGTGGATAAATTCTCTGGTATTTTCTTCTAGAATTTTTATGGCTTTATTTTTGTATTTAAATCTTTGATTTGTTTTTGTGTGAGGTAGGAATCTGACTTTACTTTTTACCAGATGGTTTTCCAGTTGTCCTAACATAATTTATTGAATAATCCATTTTTACCCCACTTGTTTGAAATACTAACTTTATCGTACTTTAATTTCCTATGTATGTTTGAGTCTCTCTCTATTTTCTACTCTATTCTATTATCTATGCATTTGTACATCTGCACCATACTTTAAAAACAATTATTCTTTTGCTATGTTTAAAATACTTATAATATTGTATCTAGAATGTCTTCATTTTACATTTTTAAAGTAGGAAGACTTATATGATCACATATAAACTTCACTCATTATCTTAATCAGAAATTTGAATGATTTCGTTTAGCTGAAAATTTTCATGCTGTGATACAACTTTTGGGTTGTGGAAATAACATTTATATATTCAATGACTCGTCCAGTCTTGAGGTATAGCAATTTTAGATGCTATTGGAAAATGGTCATTATGGCTTGTCTTTTATGCCATTTTAGGACCTTCTCCTTACCACCCAGGAAGCATCAGTAACTCTACTGGGGAACTATTAAACACTTTATCGGTTACCAATTGGACACAACAAATATGAGCAGGCCTTCTAAATCAATCTATTCAAAGCCTTACTACCATTCTTCTTTTTCTCCTACCTCCTTTTTCACAGACCCCTTGTTCCATTATTTTTCTGGAATTCTCCTCCCACCTGTGATCCTGGAGTTTGTGTGTGTTAGGCTCCTTTAGTTGCAAGGAACAGAGGTTGACTCAGCCTGTCTTAGGAGAAGGGTGGTTATTTTTGTGAAAGAGCCCAGTAAAATGGAAGTTTTTTATTCTAATATAATGGATACCATGTTTCTAAGTTAGGTTAGATACTACCATGCCGACTTGCAGTATGATGAGACAAATTGCACCTTCAGTCACCAAATTCCCGACTATAAAGGAAAATAGAACTCAGAGGGAAACTTACAGAAATAAATGCCTACAGAAAAAAAGATCTCAAATCAACACCTAACTCTACAACTAAAGGAATTAGAAAGAGAAGAAAAAACTAAGCCTAAACCTAGCAGAAGAAAAGAAATAACAAAGATCAGAGCAGAAATAAATCAAATCAAAAACAGAAAAACAATAATCAACAAAACCAGAAGTTGGTTCTTTGAAAAGATCAATGAAATTGGCAAACCTTTAGCTAGACTGACAAAGAAAAAAAGAGAAAAGGTGCAAATAATCAAAAGAAGAATGAAAGAGGAAACATTACAACTGGCCAGAGAGAAATAAAGAGAATTGTGATGGGATATTATGAACGATTGTACAGCAACAATTGTTAACCTAGATGAAATGGACAGATTCTTAAAAGCACACAACATACCCAAACTGACTCGAGAAAGTAGAAAGTCTCAACAAACTCATAAGAAGTAAAGAGATTGAATCAGTGATCAAAAACCTCCCAACATTCCCCCATCATCTGAACAGCCCTTCTAGGTGAGTTTCTTCAAAATCATTCAGTCAGTCCATCAGCAAATACTTAATGCTTACTGCATGCCAGTTACTTGCTAGGCCCTGGGTGCACAAGACAAGCCTGGTTCCTGCCATCATGAAGATTCCAATCTATGGGAAAATCTCTCCCCATCCCACTTGCCAGTTCCCTCCACCTGCCCCTATTCTTGCTTTTGGCCCCCTTCCTTCCTCTCCCTGGGCCTCAGACGTCTGCTGGTACCCATGGGCAATGATGAAGGGCTGCCTGGGTTGCCATTCATACCTCTTTGGGCTTGGTTTCCATTTCTGAGTTCAGCCTTGTCTGCTCTTGCTGGGGAGGTTTCTGTGCATTAGTCAGTTGGCTCAGGGAGCATGGGATGGCAGAGATGATGTGGTCACCAGGAGGGCAAGGAGGAAGCCCGGGTTGCAGAGCAAGGAGGATGCTCAGGGTCATGCAGCCTCTGGGCTGTTCTGGAATGACCAAGGTTCAACCTATTCTAGAGAGAAAGGAAAACACAGGCCAGCAACAGGTCTAGCAGAGGCCAGTGCTGGGTGTGGGGTTCCAGCAGTGACTTGCCTGATCCCCACCCACCTGGAAGAGAGAAATACTGGCTGCCCTGGGGTTTGAGCCCTGCACAGACTCTCCTTTCCCCTTCAAGTCTGTCACAAACCAACATACTTCCTCCTTGGCACCTTGGTTGAGGCCCTCTTGCCTGCTCCTGGGACCTGATCACTCCCCACAGTCCCCTACTCAGATTCACCTATACCCACCACTGTGTTAACCTTCCCATAACCCTCCACTGATGGTGCCCAATTCTTGCTCAACAACCCTGCCCAACATTGCCCTCTGGTCTCCAGTGTTGGCCTCAAACCTACCTTCTGAGATGGTTAGTCTTATGTGTCAGCTTGGCTAGGCTATAGTTTCCACCTATTCAATCAAATACTAATCTAGGTGTTACTGTGAAAGTATTTTGTAGATATGGTTAACATCTAAAATCAATTGACTTAAAGTAAAGGAGATTACCCTCAATAATCTGGGTGGGACTCATTGAATCAGCTGAAGGTTTTAAGAGCAAAAACAGGTTTCCCTGAGGAAGAAGAAATTCTGCTTCAAGACTGCAGCATCAGGGTTTTAAAAGTTTGCAAGTGGCCATCTAAGACACATCTATTGGTCCTATCCTGTCCAGAGTAAAGAAAAATGAAGAAAACCAAAGACACAAGGAAAATATTAGCCCAAAGGACTAAAGGACCACATGGACCAGAGCCTCCATCATTCCAAGGCCAGAAGATTTAGATGGTGCATGGCTACGACCACCGACCCCTCTTGACAGGGACCTCAACAGAGAGTACTGCAGAGAGCAGGAGGAAAATGTAGAACAAAGTTCAAATTCACAAAAATAAACCAGACTTACTGGTCTGACAGATACCACAGGAACCCCCAAGACGATGGACCCCAGACACTGCTAACTCAGAACCGAAACCACCCTGAAGCCCACTTTTCAGACAAAGATTAAAATTAGACAGGACTATAAAACAAACAATAAAACAGGTGAGGAACACACGCTCCTTAGTTCAATCACATATACCAGACCAAATGGACAACTCCTGCCCAAAAGCAAGGCAAAAAGGTAGAAAAGGACAGGAACTGGGCAAATGGACACAGGGAAAGTGAGGTGGAAAGGGGGAGGGTGCTGTCACATTGTGGGAATTGCAACCAATGTCACAAAACAATATGTGTATAAATTTTTGAATGAGAAACTAACTTGAGCTGTAAACTTTCACCTAAAGCACAATAAAATTAAAAGAAACAAACAAACATAAAACCTCCCAATAAAAAAAGCTCTGGCCCAGATGACTTCACCGGGGAATTCAATTAAACATTTAGAGAAGAATTGACACCAATACTGTTTAAATGTCTTCAGAAGATACAGACCAAAGGAATATTCCCTAATTCATTCTATGAAGCAAACATAACCCTGATAGCAAAACAGGACAAAGACACCACAAGAAGAGAAACCTATATAGTCCAATATGCCTTATGAATATAGATGCAAAAATCCTCAACAAAATACTAGCAAACAGAATTCAACAGCATATTAAAAGAGTCATACACCATGACCAAGTGGGATTTATTCCAGGAATGCAGGAATGGTTCAACATTAGAAAATCAATGAATGTAATACACCACATCAACAGACAAAGGAAAACAACCACATGATCATTTCTATGGATGTAGAAAAAGCGTTTGATAAAACCCAACACCCTTTCTTGATGAAAACCCTCAAGAAAATAGGAATAGAAGGGAAGTTCCTCAATATGATTCAGGGCATATATGAAAAACCAATAGCCAACATTATACTTAATGGAGAAAGATTGATAGCTTTCTGCTTGAAATTAGGAACAAGACAAGGGTGCCCACTCTCAACACTTCTATTCCATATTGTATTAGAAGTGCTTGCCATAGCAATAAGATGGGGAAAAGAAATAAAACGTATCCGGATTGGAAAAGAAGTAAAATTATTTCTATTCATAGATGACCCACCCCAGTGCCATCGACATGATCCTATATACAGAAAATCCCAAAGAATCTGCAAAAATCTCCTAGCACTAATAGATGAATTTAACAAAGTTGCAGGGTACAAAGTCAACAAAGAAAAATCAGTTGGGTTTCTTTACACAAACAATGAGAAATCTGAAAGGGAAATTAGGGAAACAATTCCATTTATAATACCATCTAAGAGATAAAATACCTAGGAATAAATTTAACCAGGTATCTTAGTCATCTAGTGCTGCCAAAACAGAAACACCACAAGTGGATGGCTTTAACAAGAGAAATTTATTTCCGCACAGTAAAGTAAGCTAAAAGTCCAAATTCAAGGCATCAGCTCCAAGGGATGGCATTCTCTGTTGGCTCTGGAAGAAGGTCCTTGTCCTCAGTCTTTCCATGGTCGAGGAGCTTCTCAGGCACAGGGACACTGTGTCCAAAGGATGCGCTCTGCTTCTGGTGCTGCTTTCTTGGTGGTATGAGGTTCTCAACTCTCTGCTTGCTTCTCTTTCCTTTTATCTCTTAATATAAAAGGTGGTTCAGGCCACACCCCAGGGAAACTCCCTTTACAGTGGATCAGGGAGGTGACCTGAGTAAGAGTGGTGTTACAATCCCACTCTAATCCTCTCAACATAAAATTACAACCAAAAAGTGGATGACAACCACACAATACTGGAAATCATGGCCTAACCAAGTTGATACACATATTTTTGGGGGGACATAATTTAATCCATGATACCGGGGATGTGAAAGACCTATATAATGAAAATTATAAAACACTGCTGAAAGAGATTAAAGACAACTTAAATAAGTAGAAAGATGTTCCATGTTCATGGATCAAAAGATTTAATATTGTTAAGATGTCAACACTACCCAAAGTAATCTGTAGATTCAGCACAATCCCAATCAAAACTCCCACAGCCTTCTTTACAGAAATGAAAAAACCAATCCTCAACTTTATATGGAATGACAAGAGGCGCCAGTAGTTAAAACAGTGTTGAAAGAGAAGAATAAAGTAGGAGGACTCGTACATGCTGATTTTAAAATGTATTATACAGCTACAGTAATCAAAACAGCCTTGTACTGGCATAACAATAGACACATAGACCAATGGGATAGAATTGAAAGTCCAGGAATAAACCCATGCATCTATACTTAACTAATTTTTGATGAGGGTGCTAAATCCATTCAATGGGGAAAGAAGAGTCTCTTCAATAAATGGTGTTTGGAAAATTTAATTTCCACGTACGGAAAAATGAATCAGGATCCATGCCTCACACCATAAATTCAAAGTGGATTAAGGATCTAAACGCAAAAACTAAAATCACAAAATTCTTAGAAGTAAATACAGGAAGAACGCTGTCAGGCCTAGCTTTCAACAATGGATTATCCAATATAATAACAAAAGCACAAACAGAAAAAGACAAAATAAATGGGACTTCATAAAAATTAAAAACTCTTGTGCATTAAAAGACTTTACCAAAAATTGAAAAGACAAACTACCAATTGAAAGAATATCATTGGACACAACAGAGAACCCCTGAGGGAGCAGGAGAGCAATGGGATAGACCCCAAATTCTCATAAGACCAGACTTAATGGTCTGACTGAGACTGGAAGGACCCCGGTGGTCATGGCCCCCAGACCTTCTGTTGCCCCAGGACAGGAACCATTGCCGAAGCCAACTCTTCAGACATGGATTGGACTGGACAATGGGTTGGAGACGGATGCTGGTGAGGAGTGAGCTTCTTGGACCAGGTGGACACTTGAGACTATGTTGGCATCTCCTGCCTGGAGGGGAGATGAGAAGTTGGAGGGGGTTAGAAGCTGGTGAAAAGGACACAAAAAGAGAGAGTGGAAGGAGACAGCAGGCTGCCTCATTGGGGGAGAGTAATTGGGAGTGTGTAGCAAGGTGTGTATGGGTTTTTGTGTGAGAGACTGACTTGATTTGTAAACTTTCACTTAAAGCACAATAAAAATTATTTAAAAAAAAAGAATATCATTGGAATCATATCTGATAAGAATCTAATAACCAATATATATATATATATAAAACTGGCAATTTAAGAGCAAAAAGACAACTCAATCATAAAATGGGCAAAGGACTTGAATAGACATTTCACCAGAGAAGACATTCAAATGGCCATTAAACACGTGAAAAAATGTTCGATGTCACCAGCCATCAGAGAGATGCTAATCAAAACCACAATGAGATACCATTTCATTCCCATTAGGGTGGATAAGATTAAAAAAAAAAGAAGAAGAAAATAACAAATGTTGGTGAGGATGTGGGGAAATTGGAACCCTTATCCATTGCTGGTGGGAATGCAAAACAGTATAGCCCCTTGCGAAAAACAGTGTGGTGGTTCCTTAAACAGCTAAAACTAGAACTACCGTATGACCCAGCATTTCCACTCGTAAGTATATACTTAAAAGACTTGAAAGCAGAGATTTAAATAGATACTTGTACACCAATATTCATTGCAGCACTATTCACAGTAGCCCAAAGGTGGAAACAACCTAAATGTCCATCAACAGATAAATGGATAAAAAAAAAATGTGGTACATACATACGATGGAATACTACTCAGCAGTAAAAACCCAACCCAGTGCCGTTGAGTAGATTCTGACTCATATCGACCCTATAGACAGAGTAGAACTGCCCGATAGAGTTAGTAGGAGAAATGAAATCTTGGTACATGCTACAATACTGGTGGAGCTTGAAGACATTATACTGAGTAAAATAAGTCAATCATAGAAGGGCAAATATTGTATGACTTCACTTATATGAGAAGACAAGAACAGGAAAAACCAAAGTTTATTAGTGGTTTCCAGGGGCAGGAGGGAGAGGGAAAAGTGCGATTATTGCTCATGGTGTACTGAGTTTCCATTCATGATGATGGAAAAATTGCATTGCTTATTTTTTTTTTTTAAGGGTAGGGTTGCACAGCTGATTAATGTAATTGCTGTCAATAAGTTGTACGTCTGCAAAAAGTTGAATTGGCAAAAGTTTTGTGATAGATATTGTCATGGATTGAATTGTGTCCCCCCAAAATATATGTCAACTTGGCTAGGCCATGATTCCCAGTATTGTGTGATTGTCCACCATTTTTTCATCTGATGTGATTTTCCTATGTCTAATAAATTCTATCTCTATTAATGTTGATGAGTTGGAATTGGCGGCAGTTATGTTGATGAGATCTACAAGATTAGATTGTGTTTTGAGCCAATCTCTTTTGAAATATAAAAGAGAAAAAGCAAGCAGGGATGTATGGGGACCTCATTACACCAAGAAAACAACGCTGGGAGCAGAGCAAGTCCTTTGGACCCGAGGTTCCTGTGCATAGAAGCTGCTAGACCAAGGAAAGATTGATTACCAGGACCAACAGTGAGAGAGCCTTCCCCTGGAGCTGACACCCTGAATTTGGACAAGCAGCCTACCGGACTGTGAGAGAATGAACTTCTGTTTGTTGAAGCCACCCCCTTTTGGTATTTCTATTATAGCAGCACTAGATAACTAAGGAAGATACATTTACAACAACAACAACAACAAAGAGTAGCTGCTGAGGCTACTTATGTACAATCAAACACCTCATCGGAATTGGTTCCTTGGTTTGGAGGTTTAGGTTCATGATTTCATGGGACGTCACAGTTAATTGGCCTAATAATGTGTTGACTGCTTCTGTTCTACTTCCTAGTTCCTTGTGTAGTGCCTGGAGTCTTAGCTTGCAAGTGGCCATTCAAGGTACAACAATTTGTCTCTTTTCACCTGCACAGAGGATGAAGGAGAGATAGGAATAGGAGGAGGAAATGGAATGCGTAGCTAATTGCCTCTATGAACAACTGCCTTTTGCCATGAGACCAGAAGAGCTGGTCATTTTGATCAAAGATTTCATAGAAGAATCCTGATTAAAAGGTAGAAAACGAACAAAATTTAACATTTTTGTGGAATCCAGATTTTTTGGAGGCTGGATGAACCCCTGAAACTATTGCCCTGAGATAATCTTTAAACCTTAAACCAAAAAAATCCCCTGAAGTCTTCTTAAAACAGTAGCTTAACTAGTGAAGAATGTCTGCCTTGAGCATTGTGCTGTTTTTAAGATCTACCTATATGGAATCAAATAGCAACTCAGAAGATTAGACAGGGAACTTAAGAGGCAGCCAGTTTATGTTAATGAGGGAGGAACAACTCAGACAAGGAAGGTGAGAATGGTTACACAACTCGAAGAATGTAATCAATGTCACTGAATTGTACTTGTAGAAATTGTTGAATTGGTATATGTTCTGCTGTGTATATTTTTAACAACAATAAAAATAAATTATATTAAACAAAGAAGTTGAAGAGCTCAAGGAAAGACTGTTCAAAATTAGGGGACAGCTTTTGGAAAAAGATGCTGGTGTGTTTTAAGCAGGGGCAGATTATCCAGTAAACAGGGTAACCGTACTCACCTTGCTTACTAGATCACCTGTAGTGAACAACTTCGTGTTTTTTCACCACATCAAAGACTCTGCTTCTAGGTATGGCTGACATCTGTCTCTCTCCCAACCCCACAGTACCTTCCTATAGAATCAAAGCCTCTTTTCCAATTTACAATTCCTAACAGGGGTGGGTGACCCAGTAAGCAAGGTAAGCATGGGCTTACTTGTGCTTACTTACTAATCTGTAGTGAACAATTTCACATGGGTTTTACCACATCTTTGATAGGACCATGCATGACCTAAGCTTTGCTCAGGTGTCCAGCCCTGCTTTACTCAGTGGCCATGTGGCCCTGGGCAGAGGGGAGGGGCAAACACAGAGGAGGGAAGGAAGTACCTGCGACTGCTTCCCTGAACTTTAAATAGAAGATGTTGGAATATAGGGTGTTGAAGAAACAGTCACTCATATTGCCCAGGACAAGGCTATTCCTCCCCACTACAAGGAAAGGGAACCTGAGATTAGGCCCAGGAATAAAGGGTGAGGGTTATGACAAGTCATTAGATATGAAAGTTACAGAGCTTTTTTATTTTTTTCCTTCACCAGGAGCACAGGACAGGAATCCCTAAAAATTCTACTTTGTACACTAATAATAGTTAAAAGACTTGGGTTCAAGCCTACTTACAAATAAGTAAGCTTGCCTTTTTGTATGTCAATTTCCTCATTGGCAAAATGAGAGTCCCCATGTGATCTCCAAGAGAACTCGAATTTCTAGCACCCGCTTTTCCATACAGTTAGTATTGAATTGTGTCCCTCTCAAAAACCGCACCCCCCGCCTCCAAAAAAAACATGTGTTGGAATCCTAACCCCTGTATCTGTGGATATAATCCCATTTGGGAATAGGGTTTTCTTTTTTTCTTTCTTTTTTTTAATTTTTATTTCACTTTAAGTGAAAGTTTATAAATCAAGTCAGTTTTTCATACAAAAATTTATACACACCTTGCTAGGTACTCCTAGTTGCTCTCCCCCTAATGAGACAGCACATTGCTTCTCTCAACCCTCTATTTTCGTGTCTATTCTGCCAGCTTCTGACCCCCTCTGCCTTCTCATCTCTCCTCCAGACAGGAGCTGCCCACATAGTCTCCTGTGTCTACTTGAGCCAAGAAGCTCACTCTTTACCAGTATCGTTTTCTGTCTTATAGTCCGGCCCAATCCCTGTCTGAAACATTGGCTTTGGAAATGGTTCCTGTTGTGGGCTAACAGAAGTTCTGGGGACCATGACCTCCAGAGTCCTTCTAGTCCCAGTCAGACCATTAAATCTGTTCTTTTTATGAGAATTTGAGGTCTGCATCCCACTGGTCTCCTGCTCCCTCAGGGGTTCTCTGTTGTGTTCCCTTTCAGGGCAGTCATCGGTTGTAGCTGGGTACCATCTAGTTCTTCTGGTCTCAGGCTGATGTAGTCTCTGGTTTATGTGGCCCTTTCCGTCTCTTGGGCTCATAATTACCTTGTATCTTTGGTGTTCTTCATTCTCCTTTGCTCCAGGTGGGTTGAGACCAATTGATGCCTCTTAGATGGCCACTTGCTAGCATTTAAGACCCCAGACACCACTCACCAAAGTGGGAAGCAGAATGTTTTCTTAATAGATTTTATTATGCCAATTGACCTAGATGTCCCCTGAAACCATGGTCCCCAAACCCCTGCCCTTGCTACAGTGACCCTGGAAAAGTTCAGTTTATTCAGGAAACTTCTTTGCTTTTGGTTAAGTCCAGTTGTGCTGACCTCTCCTGTATTGTGTGTTGTCTTTCAATAGGGTTTTCTTCATTATGTTAATGATGCCATATCATTGTAGGGTGTGTCGTAAACCTGATTACTTCTGAGAGATAAAAAGAGCAGATTAGGCACAGTGAAGCAAGGACAAATGGGGGAGGGGGGCTGGGGGAAAGATAGATGCCACAAGGAGATGACCAAGAAACCTTGGAATGCCAGGGCTACAAAAACTGAGAGAACTTCCCCCAGAGATGACAGAGAGAATGCCTTCACCTACAGCTGGTGCCCTGAATTCGGACTTCTAGCCTAAATTGTGAGAAATTCAATTTCTATTTTTTACAGCTACCCACTTGTGGTATTTCACAGCAGAACTAAGAAACTAAGACACGTACCTTATATAATCCTCGCAAGAACCTCAGACTTAGATATAATTGTGCCCATTTTAAAGATGAGGAAATAGAGGCCCAGAGAGGCAAACAGCCTTAACCAAACTCACAAACTTAGGGCGGAACTGGATTTGAACCCAGGTGTGTCAGATCACAAAGCCCACGTGCTTCAAAGTCTCCCCAGCTCTGTGATTCCAGTAAAGCAGAAATGGCTCTCTACATCCAGACTGTGCCTGAAGAAATTGCTGCATGGCTAGTATTTCCACCTGCTCCTGTTCGATTTTCTCTACAGAGGGCTGACAGAAGGCCACCGCCACAGGCGAGGATCAGCACAATGAAGCCCCATTGGCCCAGATGAGTATGAAGAGTGGGCGACAACAAGACTTCCAACAAGCTGTGGAAAAGTGAACAAAAGAAGAGCCAAACACAACAGGGAAGGCAGAACAAGGTGAAGCAAGCTTCAGCAAGTGTAGTTTTGTGGTCAGCTTCTGGGAAGCAGCCATAGCAGACTGGCTACCTGCCATTTAGCAACCAAGCTTTATGTTAGGCATCTGAGCAGCCAGGAGTCTGAAGGCACAAAGTCACAATCTTCCGGACTCCCACTTGCCATGTCTCTAGCCTCTATGAGAAGGAGACTTCTACGTACCCCCAGTTTATTTAGGTATATTCTCAAGTGAATGTTGCCAGAAGCATCTCCTGAGTCACAAAGGCTGACAACAAGGCTTTCACATCCACCCATTGTGCTGGTTACTTTGCTTTTAAGAAGAAAAAAAGGTCCATGGAATTTTATATGGAACAGAGTTGGTTGTTAATATGGCTTTTACAGTATTAACATGGCAATAGAGAGAGCTACAACTTTAATCAGAGTGTATTTTGTAATCTATTTTTTATGATTTACAGCAAAGTATTAATACTTAATGATATCAAGCCCCAGGTTTTATGGATTCTTTCAGATGCTAAAAATGTACAATCCATTATAGCTAAAATCCTGATCCAATGCAACTTTTAGATTGATTGTGGTGATTTGTTGGATAGAAATTTCAAATAAATAACCAGCGTTAGCCTGATGGACTACATACTGGATTAAAAGAGAAATTCCATCAGAAATGGGATTTGAAGAATTAAAATATTCCCGTGATTACTTTGAATAAGGGTAAGAAAAAAAAAAAATAGGCTATGTAGATGAGACTATGTAGGTTGGAGTAATAAAGACTTCCATCTTCTTAGTCTCCAGATGACAAGTTAGACTAGTCCTCAAAATCTAATGAACCCTCTTGTTCATGAACAGCTGCCTCGGTCAGACGCCCTTGATCCAGCTCGGTCAGAGGCAGAAACTGACCTGTTCAGACCACCTTTCTGGCCGCTCCTCAACTTGGGAGAGCTTGCCCCTATTCTCTTTTGTTGCTGTTGTAGTTGCCCCATGTGACAGAGTAGAACTCCCCCATAGGATTTTCTAGGCTGTAATCTTTACGGGAACATTATAGCTAATGTTCTTCCTTGGAGATGCAGGATAGGTTCGAACTGCCAACCTTTTGGTTAACAGCCGCATACTTAACGGTTGCGCCACCATGGCTCTTTGCCCCTTCTCTCTTTTTATTTCCCTTTTCCCTTCCCACCAAAGCTGCTGCCAAAGAGCCAGCCTTTGCTGCTGCTGCTGCTCTGGTGCCGAAGCCTCAAATCACTGCCCACCAAGACTCACTGTTTGCTGAATTTAATTTTCTTCAAAAATCTTTTTCAATATGTTTTATGTCCAAGGTCTTGCAGTAGTAAAAAGATGTGAAACAGAGGTTTTACTTCCTGCTACCAGAAAAAGTTTTCATTTATTAGGTGAAACAGTTACTTGAGTAGCAAGGGCAGATGAGGGCTGAATAACTCCTGCTTAGGTCCTTGGTTCCCCGGTTCCAGCGGTAGTGGCCTGACTTTGGCTCCTGGTCCCTTCAGAAACCTAGAACTGCAGCTCTCCTTCCCCATAGCCTAAGATCTCGGAGAGTTCTAGCAATCTTGACAGTCATAATTTTCAACATCATTTCTATGGGAAAATACCTTCTGACTTCCAAATAATTTTCCTGCAGATGTTATAATAAAACATAACTAAGGCATAAATTGGGGATGTGTCAGGGTATGACAACCTCTTAATTATTCTCAGATTAATTCATTTAGAGTAGTACAGTCTTGGTATATGCTTTTTATGTATTTTCATTTAATTATTCCTCAACAAATTATCATATTTAGCAAACATTTATTAAATACTCTTCCTCAGCCATGGGCATCAAGAGGGATATAAAGAGAGTTATTGAGGTGACTAACACATAGTCCCTACCCTTGAGGGATTTATAAGCTAGATTGAAGGTGAGATATGCAAAAATGATGTGATAATTACATCTGGCAGTATATGATTAATTTCCAATTAATTGATTTGAACAGATATGGTGGCAGCTGCTGAGATGGTCCCCAATTGACCCTTGCTACCTGGTATTCATGCTCATGTGTAATCCCCTCCCCTTGAGTACACAGCAGAAGCCACGGGATCCCACGTCCAATATTAGGTAACAAAAAGACTGTGGCTGCTGTTTTGGGCACTCTCTCTCTCTCTCTCTTGCTCTCTCACTCACTCAGTCTGAGGGAAGACAGCTGCCATGTTATAAGCTGCCCTAAGGAGTGGCCCACAAGAACTGATGTCTCTGGCCAACAGGTAGCAAGGACCTGAGGCCTGCCAACAGCATCATGACCTTGGATCCTCCCCCATTTGAACCTTGGATGACTCAACTTGCAGATCCCTGCAGTCCTGACTAATACCATGATTGCAAACTTGTGAGAGACTGTGAGCCAGAGGTGCCCAGCTAGGCTGTGCCCAATTCCTGACCCTTAGAAAGCTGGCAGATAATAAATGGTTGTTGTTGCTTAAAGTTGCTAAGTTTGGGGTAATTTGCTATACAGCAGTAAATAACCAATGCAACAAACAATAAGGACTAAGCTCTCAAGGAAGCTTCAGGGGCGAGGGATTCTGGAAAAACTTCATGAAAGAAGTAGGATTTTAAGTAGGCTCGAAGGTTGGGTAGGATTTGGATGTGGACTTAGGAATCGAGAGTGAAGGCCACTCAGACTGTAAAACCCGGGAATAAAAGCAAAGGGACAGAGAATGGTCCAAGTGTGCTCCAGAATGATGCCTGGGTTCCACTGGAGAGCTGCGGGGAGTGAGGTGGGAAAGCCCTGCCTCCATTGCACCAGTGCTGCAAAAGAAGCCAGTTCTTGAAGGATTGCTATCACTATTAGACACCTACAGGCCTATTATTTATGTATCAAGAACAGTTAACAACAAAAACACTTACTAATTGCTACTTAACACTCAGGCAACATCCCCTTTCTCCAAGTTTTTCTGTTTCCTATGTATGGCTAAGCATTTCAGTGCTGTTTCCCTAGCTGAGCAGCTGGCAGTGACAGGCAGTGTGCTGTTTTAAGGTTGCTCACAGAGACAGTGCATTTTGTGGGTTAATCACAGCCAATTAGCTCCTCTATCTGAAAAAAAAATTTAAAAACCCAGGTGTGAAGAAGTTGGATGACAAGGTGAAGTCATCAGATAGTAAATCAGAGAATGTTTTATGCAGAGGTCAGCCTATTCTCCTCGAGGAGCTCTTCAAGAGGGGTAGTATGTTGGCTTAGGCTGAAGGTGGGCCGAAGTTCAGGGACTTGGGGGAAGGAGAGAAGCTTAACCAAGCATTGTTTACATTTGGTTAAGAAACATTTGTTTCTGAAACATTTTGTTTCTGATTGATCAGTTGAGACAAGCAATTCAGTTACTCATTGATTAGGCAAGGAATAGGAATTTGGAGGATCTGTGTCTGGCCTTGTCATAGGTAAACAAGGGGGCATCTGTAAGTCCTGTCTAAGTCATACGGGAAGGGTGGTTGTTTGCAGAAAGTGATTTTCTCGAACACAAAGCTGGGGGTCGGGGGGACTCGTTTCTTCGACCGTGGCTGTTTTCCTCTATCACAGAATTCAGGTAAAATTCAACATTATCAGTTTGAGGAGACCTGGTGGTGCAGTGGTTAAGCACTTGGCTACTAACTGAAAGGTTGGAACCCACCAATCGTTCTATGGGAGAAAGATGTGGCAGTCTGTTTCCATAAAGAGTACAGCCTTGGAAACCTTATGGGGGCAATTCTACTCTGCCCTATAGGGTCACTTTGAGTCACAATCAACTCAATGACAGTGGATTTTTTTTTTTTTTTAATGCCTAAACCAACAACAAAAACAAACCCATTGCCGTTGAATCGATTACGACTCATAGCGATCGTATAGGACAGAGTAGAACTGCCCCATAGAGTTTCCAAAGAGCGCCTGGTGGATTCAAACTGCTGACCTTTCGGTTAACAGCCATAGCACTTGACCACTATGCCACCATGGTTTCCTTTTTATGCCTAGTTTTCCTTAAAGACAGAGCCCTGGTGGCACAGTGGTTAAGAGCTCGGCTGCTAGCCAAAAAAAAAAATCAAGAGTTCGAATCTACCAGCTGCTCCTTGGAAATGCTGTGGGGCAGTTCTACTCTGTCCTATAGGGTCGCTATGAGTCAGAATCAACTAGACAGCAGTGGGTTTGGTTTTTCCTTAAACAGAGGTGTTGACTGTATGATCTCTAAGCATTTTTCAAGTCCTAAAATTTTATGATTCTTTGCTCTTTCAATGCTGACACTTCTGAGCATGAGAAAATTTGGAGAGGGTAGAGAATCCTGCCCTTCTCAACCTCTGGCCTCCTTTCTTGCTGTGAGCCTAACTCAGAACCAGGTCTACTAACTTTCACACCCTCCACTACCTCTTACTCTCCTCTTTGCATTCTACCTTCCCGACCCCAGAAAACATGTGCCAAGAGTGCTGGGAATTTAGTTGGATGGAGTCTGAGGAGCTAGTCTCTTGAATAGTAAAATCTTTATATTTCTGTTGTGGAATTACAAGTTGTGGGATGTGAAGTGTAGACTGCCCACACAAATACTGTGTTTGAAATTCTCTCTTTGAAGAGACAATCTTTGATATGCAAATATTCATGAGAGGGCTATCATCTTAAACTAATTCACATTAAGGCATTAGTAAGTTATTGGAAGGAGACCTGGTAGTGCAGTGATTAAGCACTTGGTTGCTAACTGAAAGGTTGGTGGTCAGAAACCACTATGAGGGTCGCTGTGAGTTGGAATTGACTTGACGGCAAGGGGTTTGTTTGTTTCTTTTTTTTTTTTTTTTTAAAGTTATTGGAGCTTTTCTTCTAATTGGAGAAACTAGATACTTTAGTAAATGTGTGACCTGAAAATTCAGGAAAAAAATTTTCAGGAAGGAGAGGTAAGGATCATGGAAAATAAAATTTATTATCCCAGTTTTACCTAGGATTAGCCTTGTTAAGGCTTCTAATTTTCTTTTTAAAGAACAGTATAAAATCACTCTGGAAGATGCTAGAAAGAAAATAATCAGAGAAACTTTGTTACAACTGGACCAAAAGAAGGAATGGGCCACACAGGTATTTTTCAATTTTTATTTAAAAAAAAAAAAAAAAAAAACTTTTCCCCCAGTTTTTTTCTTGTGGTATATCATAATGGTTAAGAACTTGGGTTCTGATGTTAGGCAGTTGTAGTTTAAATCTGAGTCCTACCTGTTGCTGGCTATATAACCTGAATTTGTTACTTAACTTTTCTGGGCTTCAGTTCCCTAATCTATAAAATGAGGACAGTAATAGTATTTGCTTTGAAGAGATGGTGTGAAGATTAAACGAGATAATTTAGGTAACATAGCAAGAGTCCAATAAATTATTATGCTGTTATTTTTCAAGTATTATAATAACAATGATACTAAATTATCAGAATAAAAAGTATGGATGAATTATAGAATGAAATATAATTTGTCTAAAAAGCACTTTCTTACATACCCAGACCTGAGAGAGTACACTCTACATTGCTGCTGCTTAAAAATTTTAGAATACTAAAAAAAGAGATACAATTTCCAATTTTATATGCTTTTTCATGTCTTTGTTTTACACAAAATACCTGACTTTCCTTTTTCTTCACTGCCCTTCCCCCAAACAACCTCCTAAATCACTGAGGAGGCCGCTGCAGTTAACTTTTCATTTGTGACATCCCTTCTTCAGAATCATAAATGTCTGGTTGTTAAGTTCATTAAATTTCAGCTGCTATTGCTTGTTTCTTCCCTATTGATTCAGTTGTTCTTTCAGTGTTACTATTAGCCTATTGCATGATTTTTACCCATTTACACAAATACAGAGGATTATGGAGAACTGATCAGTGATTTGCCCATACACTTTGTGACTGAATCTGACTAAATGGTGAAATCAACCATGAAGTGACCTGACCATAGTTAAGATGGTTTAAAATGTGCCCTTTTAAGAATTATCTATATGGGATCAAATGGACAACAGCAACTGGAAAGATTAGATAGGAAACTTAGAGGGCATTGAATTTACGTTAATGGGGGAGGAACAATTCGAAAAAGGAAGGTGAGGATGGTTGGACAACTTGTAGAATATAATCAATGTCACTGAATTGTACATGTAGAAATTGTTGAGTTGGTGTATGATCTGCTGTGTATATTCTCAACAATGAAAAATAAAATATTAAAAATGCGTATATAGATCAAATATGCTTCAAGCATAAAGACTTCAAGCATGTATAATAAGGACCGTTCCAGAAACGGTTCCAAGCATTTTACATTTAGGTCTCTCAACAATCCTGTAAGGTAGGGACTTGGTAATGATAAGACTGAGACGCAGAGATATCTTATGACTTCCCCAGACCTAGAACGTGACAGAATTGGGATTCAATTCAGGAGATCTTCACATCGTTGCTTTTAATCACTACACTATACATTTTTTCCCTCACATAATGCTATATGGAAACCCTGGTGGCATAGCGGCTAAGTGCTATGGCTGCCAACCAAATGGTCGGCAGTTCAAGTCCGCCAGGCGCTCCTAGGAAACCCTGTGGGGCGTGGCACAGGGTCGCTATGAGTCGGAAACGACTGTATACCACAAGCTTGAATGAATTTTCCTCATTTTATCTGACTATTTTGGCATGCAGTTCAACTTCCTATAATCCAGTTCTTTGCACCCTTAGCTGTATGCTGGAATCACTTGAGACCGATTTTTTTTTTTTTAACATACTGATGCTTGGGTCCTGGATGTTGCCTGGGCTTGAGATTTTCCAAAGCTTCCAGGAAATTTTAATGTATAGTAAAGTCGAAAACCACTGCTGCATTGTTCACGTTGTGTTAAGCTGTTAGCCAATCAACTTCAGTTATGTACTGAACTGTTTTTTTATAAATGAAATTATGAATTTATAAATGAGTTATCAGTTGTAATTGGTTCCTAGGAAATACAGGCCTACTCTTAGTTTAATTAGGACTATTAAAAAAATTTTTTTGTTGTTCTTGATTGGAAATCTTCCAGCTCTAAAGACTTAACAAAAAAATTTACCCTTAACACACTTTTAAATTATTTCTGCCTGTGTTTATGATTTAGAGTATTTTTCTTAATTTCTTGTCTTTTGATTGCCCTTCAGTTACTGAATATTTAATTTGTAACCTAGCATCCTGTCATGGATTAAATTATGTCCCCTGAAAAATGTTTGCATCAATTTGGCTGGGCCATGATTCCTGGTATTGTGTGATTTTCCTATATGTTGTAAATCATGCCTCTATGATGTTAATGAGGGGGGATGGGTGACAGTTGTGTTAGTGAGGCAGGACTCAGTCTACAGGATTGGATTGTGTCCTGAGGCAATCTCTTTTGAGATATAAAAGAGAGAGAGCAGAGAGACAGGAGGACCTCATACCACCGGGAAAGCAGTGCTGGGAGAAGAGTGCATCCTTTGGACCTGGGGTCCCTGAGCGGAGAAGCTCCTAGTCCAGGGGAGGATTGAGGAGAAGGCAGACAGAGAGAGAAAGCTGACGTCCTGAACTTGGACTTTTAGCCTACTTTACTGTGAAGAAATAAATTTCTCTTCGTTAAAGCCATCCACTTGTGGTATTTCTGTTATAGCAGCACTTAATAACTAAAACACATCCATATAAAAGTATCTCACAGTTAAATATGATGTGTTATACACTGTAAAGCTTTTTTGGGTGAAACTGTAAATATCCAAGTAATTGAAAATGAATTTACTTTTTATTAACCTAGTGACAAAGTAAGACTTTTCTGCTTTTCCTCTTCTAATTTTTTTTTTTCCACGAGACTTTCCCATTACCCTTAAATTATTTGTCTTCAGGGTTGTAGATATGTGCATTGTTATTATTGACATCCAGAAATCTTTCAAATTATAAAGATATATTAATGTAATATATTCATGTGTTTGCTATATGTTAGATTATGTCTGTGACTAGGAGCTTGAAGACTGTTTGATTCTTGCATTTTAGTCATCTTAATTATGGAGCAGGTCACTTAATGATTGATTTCACCATGGCAGTCAAATTCAGTCACAATGGATGCCAAATTGAATGGACAGTCACACCATTGTCCAGTTCCCCAAATAACTTGTATCAAACAGTGTAAATCAGCAACAAAAATACAACAGGAAGGTAACAAAGAAAGAGCAACTAACCCAAAAGTTCTTAGGTATGTTCCCAAAGTAATTGCAAAATATAATTTAAAATGAATGGTCAAATAAATTGATTATGCATCATCATTGCTAAACTGTGAATTGCCAGGTGACAACCCTTCCTTAATACAGAAACTTTATTTTAGAATGCTGTAAAGTTCATTGACAAGGGCAGCTATAGAGAGATCTTGGAGAATGACTGGCTAAAAAGAGAGGTAAGTGGAATTGAATAATTTTTCTCTCTCTTTTGCACTGGAAATAACTTTTATTTACAGAACTGAAGTCGTGGGAAAAGCACGGAGCCCTGGTGGTGCAGTGGTTAAGAGCCTGGCTGCCAATCAAAAGGTCGTCAGTTCGAATCCACCAACCGCTCCTTGGAAACCCTATGGGGCAGTTCTACTCTGTCCTATAGGGTAGCTATGAGTCAAAATCAACTCGATGGCAGTGGGTTTTGGTTTGGTATGACTGACTGAGGCAAAATGAAAATCAGGTGGAGACTAGCCTTATCACAAGCTGTTACTCAACAAATACCAGAAATAATCTAAATAATAACCAGAAATCTTTTTTTAGGGGTCACGGTTCACACAATATATTCAAATGTGCAAAGCTTTTTTATGTCCTAAAACTAATCTGATCTGCCTCTTGAGCTCCCATCCTCCTGGGTGGCAGGGCCATGGCTAGAAGATCATTCTAACCTCATTCTCTGCTGATTTAAATTGCCTCTTTTGGATGACACAGTCTTCTTTGGACAAGTGCTCAGTCTTTCAGATTTCCATTTCTTTACTCCTCTCCAAGATAGATTCTTGATGTATAGGGAGATGGAGCTTATGTGACCTCTTTTAGGATGTGTTGCTAAGGAGGGCTCAGATCCATGAATCTGGATCCTTTCTCCCTCTCTGCTGTCGAGGAAGTGCTATGCCCTGCTTCCTGCACTGGTCACTTTTGAAGTAGACTGCTCTGTCCTTTTGGACCTTGTAACCAGCACCAGACCTATGGTCAAGATGTCTCTGCCCCCTGCAGCCTCTATGTCCTACCCTAGCCTGGTCCTCAGGCTCTCTTCATACCTCGTTATTGAGAGCATGCAGCAACTACAGGATCCGGGAGCACTGCCTTAGCTTCAGCTGCTCAGGTGTCTCCCTTTACCAGTGCTGCACTACCGCTCTAGCTGGATGTGGTCACGTGAGGACTTCTTCTAGAGCAGGATTTCTCAACATCAGCACTATTGACATATTGGACTAGATAATTCTTTGTTATGGCATGCTGTCCTGTTTTCCTTACTTTGGACATGCTAGTCCCACTGACTAAAATGTCTTCCCTTACCTCCTCACCCCATTACCCTTATCTGCCTAGAAAACTCCAACTCTTCCTTTAAGAATGGACTTCGGTTGTCAATTTCCTTATACATCATTTTGTAACTGCTCCAGGAAGTGTTGGATGCTCCTTCTCCAGTGCTCTCTTTGTTTCATTGTAACTCTTGGTAAGATACATTGAAATTGTTTAGCATCTGTCTCTACTACACAGAGCGGAGGCTATGTCTGTATATCCATGACACCTAATAAATAGTCTGTGCTCTTCAAATAGTTATTGGTGAACTAACAGCAACAAAAATAGACAATGGAGGAATGGATCCAAATATATGGGTTAGATCTCAGGTAGAGGAAGCAGTTATGTTGAAATCTTTGTGAATTATTTATGTTGTGGCCCAAGATGGCAGATTCCCTTCTGTCTCTTCCAAGTCCCCACTGAAATAATATTATAAAAGTACAAAAGGAACTCATTAGCAAAGAGAATAAGAGGAGTTAGTTAACTGATGGGAAATTTCAACAATTTTCTGGAAGACATATAGCAGATGTGGGAGCATGTTGTTGGATGAGACAGGCAGATAATCTTTGGTCCAGATGTTATGAGTGCTACAGAGGATGTGAAACTCAATCTGCCCTTGAAAACTTGGGAGAATCCCCGAGCGTAGAGTCTGCATGGACCATAGATAGTGGGAATAGGGGCTGGAACAGAAAACAAGGGGATTACTTCATGGTCTGAATAGGGAACATCTGCATCCCCATCACCCCCTATCACTTCCTTCACACAGAACAAAGGTATTTACTCTGGAAAGAACCTGAGAGCTCTCCTCTTGGAACACTGAACAATTATCTGACAAAAGTGAAAGGCTTTAGTGTAGATGTTTACTTCCTATTTTGACTTTTAGGAGGCTACAACCCAATAGCCCACTCCTACCTTCTCATACTAAAATGAAGTTTGCCCTTCAACCTGTTCTTCTGTACCACTTACAGAGCCTCCAGTCTGCACTCCCATCAGAGGAGAAACTTGGTATGAAAACAAACCTACTCATACAACAGTAGAGAAAACTCATTCCTTTCACCAGACCGCTCTTAAATATGACACCAAAAATCACCAGGCATATAAATACAACCAGCACAATAGAAGAGAAAGACCAAGTTGAACAAACAACAAAACGAATAAAACAGACCAAAAAAAAGAAAATACAGGGAACTGAAAAGGCCTTCTATTTATATAGTCAAAAATATTACAGAAGATATTTCATTTAGAAAACAAGGTGTTAAAGACAAAAATAAAATATAGAACAGGAAGCAGAGAGCAATCTTTCAGAACAGTGAAGACTACAATATTAACAAAGAAAGAAAAATAACAGATTTAGAGTACTGAAGTAAGATGTACAATATCCAACTAATATGAATCCCAGGGAAAAAAAAGAGCAGGGAAAATAGAGGGAAGGAAATTATCAATGAAATAATAGAAGAAAAATTCTGGGTGTAGAAAAGGAACATGAGTTTTCAGAGCACTAAGAACAAAAGGAAGGTCCTAAAAGTTTCCAGGGCAGAGGCATGGGGCAAGTTACCTACAAAGGAATAAAAACCAAACTGGCATCCAGCTTTTCAGTAGCAAAGTTCAGATGGAAAATTATTTTCAACGTGGAATTCTATACTCAGCTAAACTAGATTAAGTGCACAGTAAAGCTATTTCCAGAAATGCAAGGGCTTAGAATATTTACTTCTCAATCTTTGTTAGGAACTTACTTAACAATGTACTCCAGCAAAACAAGAAAGTAAATTTAGTAATAGGAAGACAGGAAATAGTGGTTACAACCCAGTATAACAGTGAAGGAATGTCTCAATGATAATTATGTTGCACACTGTTATGGATTGAATTGTGTCCCCCCAAAATACATGTCATAAATCCTAATGCCTACCTGTGGCTATAATCCCATTTGGGAATGGGCTTTGTTTGTTATGCTAATGAGGCAGTATTAGTGTAGGGTATGTTTTTAAGTCAATCTCTTTTGAGAAGTAAAAGAGCAGATTGAACAAGCAAGCAAGGAGAGATGGGGAAAGATAGATGCCATGCCACATGATCTTCAAGGAATAGAAGCTGAAAAGAGATTAGGACCTCCCCCCAGAGTTGTCAGAGAGAGAAAGTCTTCTGCTAGTGCTGGTGCCCTGAGTTTGGACTTATTTTTTTGTGAGAAGATATATTTCTGTTTATTAAAGCCACCCGCTTGTGGTTTTTCTGTTATAGCAGCACTACATAACTAAGACACACACCTAAAAAGCATCCCCTCCAAGTTGAAATTAATCTCACTTCCAGGCTCTAAACCCACACATTCAATAACCAGCTGTACAACTCCACCTAAAAATGCACCACCAAAAAAAAAAAAAAAACTAAACCCGTTGCTGTTGAGTCAATTCCGACTCATAGTGACCCTGTAGGACAGAGTGGAACCGCTCCATAAGGTTTTGAAGGAGCGCCTGGTGAATTTAAACTGCCAACCCTTTGGTTAGCAGCTGTAACACTTAACCATTATGCCACCAGGGTTTCAAGACATCTCAAACTTCTAAATTGGCTTCATCACCTTCCCCTTTCCCCTTTACCTCCTCTCCTGTGTCCCAGTTAAGGATCCCACCATTATGCAGTCTCCACAGACAAGAGATTGGGAGTTATCTTAAAAATGTCCTTTTCACTTCCCACATCCAGAAGGCCTCTAAAAAAACCAAAACCAAACTCATTGCTGTCAAATCAATTCCAACTCATAGTGACCCTACAGGACAGAGTAGAACTACCCCATAGGGTTTCCAAGGAGCAGCTGGTAGATTTGAACTGCTGATCTTTTGGTTAGCAGCAGAGCTCTTAATTAGGGCTCCAGAAGGCCTCTAAGTCCCATAAATTCTACTTTTGACCACCTCTCATTAACTCCTTTGCCACTGTCTTGGTTCAGGCCCTCATTGTCTCTCACCCAGACTCTCTCAGTTGCGTCTTAGCTGGTTTTCTTCCCCCCAGAGGAGAGTTTTCCACACTGCCTCAGTTATCTTTCTAAAACATAAAGTTGGTCATGTCAATCTGCTTAAAAACCTTTCAATGACTGTCCATTATTTACTAGAGTCCAAATTTCTTGGCACAAGATGTGGCCCCAATCTACTTCTCCAGGAGACCCTTTCTCTCTAGCCCCTCTGAAGAACATGCTCAGCATTTCTCAAGCTGAAAGAACTGAAGAACAAATTCACGCCTCGAGTTGCAATACTGAAGGATTCTACAGGGAAAATGTTAAACGACACAGGAAGCATCAAAAGAAGATGGAAGGAATACACAGAGTCACTATACCAAAAAGAATCAGTCGACATTCAACATTTCAGGAAGTACCATATGATCAGGAACCTATGGTACTGAAGGAAGAAGTCCAAGGTGCACTGAAGGCACTGGCAAAAAAACAAGGCTTCAGGAATTAATGGAATACCAATTGAGATGTTTCAACAAATAATGCAGCGCTGGAAGTGCTCACATGTTTATGCCAAGAAATTTGGAAGACAGCTACCTGGCCAACCAACTGGAAGAGATCCATATTCATGCCTATTCCCAACAAAGCTGATTCAATTGAATGCAGAAATTATTAAACAATATCACATGCAAGCAAAATTTTGCTGAAGATCTTTCAAAAGTGGCTGTAGCAGTGTATTAAGAGGGAGCTCCTAGAAGTTCAAGCCAGATTCAGAAGAGGACTTGGAACCAGGGGTATCATTGCTGATGTCAGATGGATCCTGGCTGAAAGCAGAGACTACCAGAAAGATGTTTACCTGTGTATTTACTGACTATGCAAAGACATTTGACTGTGTGGATCATAAAAAAATTATGGATAATGTTGTGGAGAATGGAAATTCCAGAACACTAAATTGTGCTCATAAGGAACCTGTACATGGATCAAGAGGCAGTCGTTCAAACAGAACAAGAAGATACCATGTGGTTTAAAGTCAGGAAGGGTGTGGGTCAGTGTTTAATCCTATCATTATACCTATTCAATCTGTATGCTAAGCAAATAATCTGAGAAGCTGGACCATACAAAGAATGGGACATCAGGATTGGAAGAAGACTCATTAAGAACCTGCATTATGCAGATGACACAACCTTGCTAGCTGAAAATGAAGAGGATTTGAAAACAGTTACTGATGAAGATCAAAGACCACAGCCTTCAGTATGGATTACACCTCAACATAAAGAAAAAAATCCTCACAACTGGACCAAAAAGCAACATCATGATAAATGGAGAAAAGATTGAAGTCATCAAGGATTTCATTTTATTTGGATCCACAATCAACACCCATGGAAGCAGCAGTCAGGAAATCAAAAGACACATTGCTTTGGGCAAATCTGCTGCAAGAGAGCTCTTTAAAGTGTTAAAAAGCAAAGATGTCACCTTGAGGACTAAGGTGCACCCGAGTCAAGCCATGGTGTTTTCAATCACCTCATATGCATGCAAAAGCTGGATACTGAATAAGGAAGACCAAAGAAGAATTGATGCCTTTGAATTGTATTGGTGAAGAATATTGACTATACCATGGACTGCCGAAAGAATGAACAAATCTGTCTTAGAAGAAGTGCATCTGGAGTGCTCCATAGAAGCAAGGATGGCAAGACTATGTCTCACATACTTTGGACATGTTATCAGGAGGGATGAGTCCCTGGAGAAGGACATCATGCTTGGTAAAGTAGAGGGTCATTGAAAAAGAGAAATCCTCAAGGAGATGCCTTGACACAGTGGCTGCAACAATGGGCTCAAGCATAGCAATGATTATGAGAATGTTGCAGGACTGGACAGTGTTTTGTTCTGTTGTACATAGGGTTGCTGTGAGTCAGAACCAACTTGACAGCCCCTAAGAAGAACAACAGCCCCTGTGATGTCAGATGGGTCCTGGATGAAAGCAGAGAATATCAGAAAGATGTTTGCTTGTGTTTTATTGGCCATGCAAAGGCATTCAACTGTGTAGATCATACCAAATTATGGATAACCTTTCGAAGAATGGGAATTCCAGAACACTTAATTGTGTTCATGAGAAACCTGTACATAGACCAAGAAGCAGTCATTCAAACAGAACAAGGGGGATACTGTGTGGTTTAAAGTCAAGAAAGATGTGCATCAGGGTTGTATCCTTGTACCATATTTACTCAATCTGATGCTGAGTATACTACCAAATCTTCTTCTTTGTTTCCAACTTTTGCATTCCAATCACCAGTAATTATCAATGCATCTTGATTGCATGTTTGATCAATTTCAGGCTGCAAAATTTGGTAAAAATCTTCAATTTCTTCATCTTTGGCCATAGTGGTTGGAGTGTAAATTTGAATAATAGTGGTATTAACTGGTCTTCCTTGTAGGCATATGGATATTATCCTATCAGACAGCGTGTACTTCAGGATAGATCTTGAAATGTTCTTTTTGATCATGAATGCAACGCCATTCCTCTTCAGGTTGTCATTCCCAGCATGGTAGACCATGTGATTATCCAATTCAGAATGGCCCATACCAGTCCATTTCAGCTAGGTAATGCCTAGGATATCAATATTTATGTGTTCCATTTCATTTATGATGGCTTCCAGTTTTCCTAGATTTATACTTCATATATCCCACATTCTGATTATTAATGGATGTTTGCAGCTGTTTCTTCCCATTTTGAGTCATGCCACATTAGCAAATGAAGATCCCAAAAGCGTGACTCCAGAGGCAGCTCTTCCCCAGTTGTGTTTTGAGAGCCTTCCAACCTGAAGGGCTCATCTTCTGGCACCGTATCAGACAATGTTTTAGTACTATTCATAAGGCTTTCACTGGTCAGTTTTTTCAGACATAGACTGCTAGGTCTTTCTTCCTAGTCTATCTTAGTCTGGAAGCTCAGCTGAAACCTGTCCACCAAGGGTGACCCTGCTGGTATTTGAAATACCGGTGGCAATGCTTCCAGTATCATAGCAACACACAAGCCACCACAGTACGACAAACTGACAGACACATGGTGGAATTAAAAAATAATAATAATAAAACCAAAAAATAAGTACTAATAATTTAAAAAACTCAAGGCATACTCAATAATTGAAGAATATTAGGGAGAAATTTAGTTCTTATACTTTGGTTAATTACAGTGGTATGACCCAATCATAATAATTTAATAATTTAAATCCTATAATAATGTCCTAGATCTTAGGTTTAGGAAAAATGTCTATAAGAATTTATATTTGACTTACAAGAAAGGCTGTTTTGGTACCTTGACCCTTCTTACTCAAGCCACAAATTATATTTTGTTTTATTTTTTACTTCTCATAATTCAGTGGACATAAATGACAGACGAAAGTTGAGTTTCACTGAATCATGAGCAAAAAGAACTTAGTAATAAATAACAAATCATTTTAAGATAATTCAACTTAATTTCTCTTTATTTCAATAAATATTCATTTTAGCATTATTAAATTTACTCACAAAATTAATTAAAACCACTTCTGGCTATAAGTATTATCACAAGCATTGAAAATTGGGAATAAAACAATGCATGTCAATTAATTTTGGGGGGGAAGGTTTAGAATGGGTAACAAGGGATATTTAATAATTGAACTCCTGAAAATATTTTTCCATTCAGCTATTTCTCAACAATAACCAAAAGCTTCATCAACATTGTATTTTGATAACTTTTGTCTAAAGAAGACTTGATACTGGGAAAGATATGTAGAAGAATCCTACCAGAGCTCTGGAAAGGACACAGAGTCATTCCATCGCATGACTTTCATTATCTGGTTTTATTTAGCATGCTCATTAGGAAAATGAAGAAAACTGAAATTTCCAAATGGCTTAGACTAACTCAACAAATGGAAAGCCAGAGAAACTAGACATAGGGATTCAAAGAGGTTAGAAACCAAAGTTTCAAACGTGAGGAGACAAGGATAACTTGGGTCTTTCAGGGGAATAGATAAAGAACACGTATTTTAAGATCCTAGGTGCCTGACTTATAATAGTTTTAACTAAACAATCATTCCCAATATCTATATGCATTTCTTGAGAATTTTGGGGAGGGAATGGGAGGGTAAAGTGCCTTTTTACTTGTTTTTACTTTCTTATTCCAGAAAAGGAACTAGTTTTCATTTTTCTAACATTTCAAAAAACTGGGAGGGGGATGGCAATTGATGTGCACTGTACTTAGTGCTCTATTGGAGTAGCGATATCAAAGGCTACCCTTAGCCTGAAAGTTTGGAAGTAACTCCCCAAAAGGGTCTTCATTCCCAACTTTGCAAAGAGATCAAGAACTGTGTGTGCTGCCTCCCAAGCATGCCAAACCTGTAGGTCAAACATTTCCAAATGTTCTATTAATCCCTTCTGTTTACAACTTCTAACTATAATTCCTTTTTTATCCTTTGACATTAAGACATTCAAGCTTGTAATCAAGTTGATTATATCTGAACATACAAGATCCTAAAGCACCAACCCTCTAGCTTTGTAATTTAGTATTATGGACTTAAATGGGTCTTCTGAATTGTTTGTGGCAGGTAAGTAATATACGCTTTTCTTTCTAACTCCAGGCCACCGGCAATATTTGAGCCTTTTCTATGAAACTGATATTATGATTTTTTAAGGTTTGTTCACTGGATTGTAAGCTGTCTTTGGGGAAGAGGCCATGCCTTATTTACCTTTGTATCCTTCTAGATCTAGCACAAATCCTTACCCAGTAAGAATTCAAGCATTTAGTAAATGACTTCTGTGATAATGATAAGCATGTGATAATATACTGAATGCTTCAAGATTCCAAAATACAATAACTAAATCTCAATTCCAAAGCAAAAAAATGATAGCCTTCTCCTTCCAAGTACTCGTCTCGGTTATACTCTTGGCAACTCTGGACGAGCAACACTGAATCTAAGCCCCTGTGCATTTTCTGTTTCATCATATTCCCTCGAGACTCCTATCTTCCTCCAATTTATCTTTCTAATATTTTCACCAGCCTATCACTTTGTTTTATACTCTGAATTCTAATTCTTCTGTTGTCCTGACCTTTCTTCATGAGAACCTCATGACCCATACGTTTGTTTCTTTGGGTAGGCAGAGAGGTGAGTTGGGGTTCTATGTAGTAACATTCTTCTATATATCATTCCCATTATCAAGTCTTCTTAAGATAAAAGTTATTAAAATACAATTCTTAAAGACTGAGGAGAACTCTAGCAACGGAACCACAGATTCTGTTCCTAGCTGGGTGAGCCATATTTCTTCAGTAAATGTTAACTAAGCCTGCTATGTCTATTGATGACCTTCCATTACCTACAGGGTAAAATCCAGACTCTTTAGCATTACTTGGCTCTTCCCTGCTTCCCCAGTTCCTTTCCTCCTTCTTCCTAGCTCCCACTTTGTATCTAGCCAGGCCCAAGTAATTGTGCCTTTGTACATGTGGTTCCCTCTGCCTAGAATGCGCTCTCTCTTGTCTGCCTAGGTTGTCCCTATGCTCTTCAAGATCCAGACTACATACTGTCTCTTCTATTAACCCTCCCCTGCCCCTTTGCACCTGGCATAAATAAGGGTGAACCTCTCTTTGCTCTCTCATCACCTAGACAGCCTCCATTATGGCTTTTAGCACATTGTTTTCTGATTTTATCACCTTCTTTTCCACTGAGCTAAGAGATTCTTGAAGGTTGTTTTATCTTGTTCTCCAAATGTAATATAGTTTCCGGCACATAGTAGGCATACAATACAATTGAACGAATAAACAGCATTTCATCTGTTGGATATTTCTCAGAACTACTCCAGCACTCAGAGAAGACATAATTCTATTATAGAGGCTAATAAAAAGAGCTAGTAGGTGAAAGCTAGTATTTCTTTTTAAAAATACCATACTATAGTATTTCTTTCTGGTGGTATTATTTTCCCTTGTATCATTTATAATTAACCTCAGACAGATCCTCAGTTAATTCTTAATATACCATATTGCTAAATTAATTATCTATGTGTTCTTATTTATCTCTGCCTCTAACTCATATAGCAGCAGTGCTTTTGAAGGGTAGGAAGGGACAACTCCTGCCATTCTGTAATAACTACCTAACCATGCAAACAGGTTTAGCTGATGACGTGGATAAGAGTCCCACCCATTCCTTCTTACAGAGGAAGAACAAACCCAGTGTACAGGAAAAATAAAAATCCTACTTTTCTGACACCAAATATATGTTAATCAATCCAAATTAACCTATTATCAATCTGTTCCCCTCTGTTTCGCTTCTGTTCTCACATCAGCTGCACATGCTGTACTTCTTCCTCTAATCCACACCATCCGAAGCTAGGTTAGATCTCACAAGTTCAGAGACACAGTCCTCCAGAACCATGTCTCCCCGAGACCTCAGACACCAGCCACGAGTTTGGGAGTCCCTACCACACGCTTACTTCTGACTTGCTGGCTACAAACTCGGGGTTTTACCACTACCCCTTTGGATGCCAGCCATAAGCTTGGGAGTTCCCAGGGCACTCTGGCCTGCTGGCTACAAATTTGGGGGCTCTCTCTGCCCCCCCCCCAATTTTTTTTTCTTTTTTCTCTGCCCCTTCAGGCTTTTTTTTTTTTTTCTTCAGGCTACCAGACCCTCACTTCTGATATGCTGGCTCCTACTACTCCTTCGGGCCTGATACTTTGCTAGAACAACTCACAGAACTCACAGAAAGCACTACGCTTATGACTACAGTTTTATCATAGCAAAAAGAACACAAAGAGATGCATAGCACAAGGTCTGAGAGGGTTTCCAACGTAGGCCTTCCATGTCCCAAAAAGGGATGCGCTACTGTTTCACGTGCATTGATGTCTTTCACCAACCACGAAGCCCTGGAACTTCCATATCCAGAGATTTTATGGGTTCTCATTACGATGCCACGATTAATTCAATCAGCCCACTTCCCCTAAGGTGAGTTTATAGCACAAGGTGGGCTTTTTGGCCTGATGAGCCCTCACCTGAGTCACCTCATTAGCACAAACTCTCAGGTATGGTCTGGAAGCTTATAGATAACACTAAACCCAACCAAACCCACTGCCATCAAGTCAGTTCCACTCATAGCTACCCCATAGGGCTTCCAAGGCTTTAAATCTCTACAGAAGTAGACTGCCACATCTTTTCCCTGCAGAACAACGGGTGGTTTCCAACTACTGACTTTTCAGTTAGCAGCCGATCACCTTAACCACTGTGCTACCAGGGCTCCTTTACAGATAACAAAGGCACCTAAATTACTCAGGAAATTCCAAGGGTTTAGAGCTCTCTCTCAGGAACCAAAAACAAAGAATAAATTAGGTAAAGTTAATGTAAACGCCACATCCAGTAATAAACAATAAATAATATGTGATAGATATTCCCGTCAGGCAAACACACTTTAAGGGTTGAATTTCTTTAGAAGACTAAATAGAACTAAGTCAATAAGTACCAACATCCATTTTCTTCTTCTGGGAACAGATTGCAATTCACAGGAAGGAAGTTGAAGAATTGGAAAATGCTATTCATGAGCTGGAAGAAGAAAATTTGGTGCTTATTGATCAACTGTTTAACTGTAGGCTTGTGGATCTCAACATATCCAGGTGAAAGTCATTAACATATCTAGAAAGTATTTTGTAAGCATTTGTATCTGTAAAAGTCTTTTTTAAGTTTTTGTTTTGCTTTTAATTTTAAAAAGAGTATTTAATTCTTCAATGCTCCAGTCAGAGTACAATAGTCAAAAAGAAAGAAACTCACAAAATAGCCATGGTAAAGGTATAAGATTATTACAGTGTAAGCTTTGATTGTTTTGTCAAGCAGCGCACCATAGCGATAATAGTAAACACTTAACATGAATATTACAACCGCCAACCTTTAGGAACCTACAGGACAGCAGGAGAGATAGGCATGGAAGCCCTATAGAGTGGACGCAGAGGAGGATGTATGAGGTGCAGAGTTAGCACAAAGAGGGAGTGATCAACTTTCCAGAAGCTTCCTGGAAGTTGTCTGGGCTTTTGGTTACCTTGTGAACTGCAGAATTGATTGTTTGTTTTGATAGTTAATGCAAGAGTCAAATTACTTTCTAGGAAAGAAAATTCAGAGTCTAGGAATTAAAGCAGATAGTAAGTGGAACATAGTGGAAGAGCAAGGAAGAATTTTCTACCCAGGTAGTTTCTGTTGCTTGTGTGGTGTGGAAGAATACCGTTTGAGACACAATAAATAATTTATTTACAAATTCCCTAAAATGTTTCAGATACTGATACCTTATAGTTGTTTGCTGGGCTAGGTGATGGGTGTCAGGATAAAAGATTGGAGAAACTGGGAGATAATGCAATTACTTTATAAGTTAAAGGCTAGGTGGAGTGGTGTAGAGAAAGAGGACACCTGTCTCCCTTCTACAATTATGTGTGCTGCCTGGGAGAGGTAGACACGTGTGTAGACAAGATAGGAGGTCAGGCTGAGTGAATTTTTTTGTTTACCAGGCTCCGGTATCTCCAGTCTCTTGAGCTGATGCCCTTGAGGGCCCTTAGGGGGTGGGCACCTCATTATCCTCCCAGAAGAAAATACTCTCTGTTGCCAGCCCTCATCTCTATGATCAGGTCTCCTCCAGCTCCACACTCCTGTCCCTCTCTAATCCTTGCCATCTGCTGCTCCTGTTTTCTTTGTGATTACATCTAATCTCTGCCAGCTGCTGGCTGGTTCTGTGGCTTCCAACCACTGCTACCCTGCTGTCTACTGCCCTCTTTTCCTCTTCTTGGTTCTGGCCAAACCCTAGGAAAGAGCTGCCCACCAAACTGCCAGCCCCACTTCTCTGCTTCAGTCAGCTTCATCTGGTAAATCTGATTTGGAGCTGACATGGGTGTGAAGTGCTAATAATTATAACAAAAGGGAATTCTTTCATCAGCCAGAGAGAACTTGGCCAAGGACAGGAAGGGAAAGGAGAAACATTTTCATTATTTGTTGTGTAGTATACAATTTACTGTATCAGTTTTCCTCACAAAATCTTCATTGAATTCCATCACTGTTCATCAGTGCTTTAGCGGTTATTTTCTTTAGTCCTGCTTCTGAGTATAGAGTCGCTATGCGTTGGAATTGACTCGATGGCACTGGGTTTGGTTTTGGGTTTTTTGCTGAGTTGGGAGAGAGAGAATCTTCCCAACGGCAAAAACTAAGCGTGGGCAATGTTTTTAAGAACAGGGTTAAGCTCCTCTGGTGTATGCCTCTATGGGACTCTGAACTTTTCCTTTGTAACCAGCATTTATCACACTTGTGATTACTTGTTTAATGTTTGGTTTTTTTTGCTAGACTGTAAAACTCTTGATGCAAATGTTTAGGATATTTTAGAAAGATCTTAAAGAAACAGGTGCACGTGTAAGCCCTCAATTATCTCTTATACTTCTTACCCAGAAGGATAACCTGAGAGTGTTCAAGACCTTTTATAGTACCTATTTCCAAGTCAAAGAAATATAATATGTATTATATATTTTATGGCAACTGCCCTTTCTTCCTCTTTGTTGAGAATTCCGTTCTTTATAATATTTAGTAGGGTGATGAGAAATAGAGGTGAACTGTCCCCAGCGAAGATGTAAAAGTAATGGTTTATACCACGACAGAGAAGTAGCATAGCGTGAGAAGTGCTGTGAGGCAGAGAGAAGCAGCACCTGATTCAGCCTTAGGTGAGGGAAGGTTTCCCGGAGGAAACACCCAGGGTAGAACCTATGTCTCATTTTTCACCTCTGGGTCTCTAGCACCTAGCAGACACTCTAGTGAGCATGTAGTACAATATTTGCTGACTGACAAATTACTTTTCTTATTTGTTGTTTCAGACGGCTATATCTTACCCAAGCAGCTGGACAAGAAGTGCCACCTGAAGAAACTGCTTTGGAGTTTCCAGAAGTACTTAATGGTATTATTTTATTGTGATTGTGATGATGACTTTTTCTTTTTTTTTCCAATTTAACAAACACTTATTGAGCACCTATTATGTGTGGGCACCTCATATCCAAGTGCTATTCAGGGAATAAAAACATGCCTGCTCCTTTATATTTCTCTTCTCACAGAGCCTCTCCTAACCCATCTCCTCTCTTTAGCCCCATTTTCAAAGTCCCAAATCAAGTCACCGTGTTTCACAGTGAATTACATAGACAATGGTGGAGAGGGGTGGGGTATTGTCTACACTGGCATGGTTTGGGTCCCAATTTAGCCAACCAAAATACTGACACATGCATACGTTTCCATGTGATAACTGAAACTTAGCTAACAGGAAATACAACTTAAGAGTTCTAAAAATGGGACTCGCATTTTAATAAATTCTACATTTTTAATTCTCAAAGGTCTTTTTAATTAAAAATGTGACAAAGAATGTTCAAAATATATACATAATTAATTTCTTTGTATTCATCCCAGAAGCGAGGTCAAAATTACAACATGAACAATTAAAAATGAAAGACGTGATGATTCCATTAATGGAGAGCAGTGCCTCACATATTAATCGTGAGGATAGCATCAAAGAGTTCCATCTGAAGATAGATGAAAAGGATATTTCATCCACAGAGTTTGGAACCTCTGAAATGAAATACTTACTATACGAGGATGAACAGGATTTCAAGGTAAGGTGACTTCTAAGAGAATAGTTTTATTAATTAATGGAGGAAATTAATCTATAAAATACAGATATTGAAAAATTCTATTTACAATTATCAGTAAAATTGGCCCACCATTCACCTCTCTCATTGGATACCATTTTTAATCCTACCCATGCCCAGTATGTTCCATATATTCATTTATAGACCCCTCATTACTAGTGTACCATGCATGTTATATGTAATTGCACGTTAAAAAAAAAAAAATCACCCCCAAACTTAGTGGCTCATAACAACAATCATTTATTCTTTTTCATGGCTTATCAATTAAGAATTCAGGAAAGATTCCACTGGGCAGTTATTACTTTGGAGCTGTCAGGCAGTTGTAGTTACCTGTTGGCTGATGCTGCAGTTGTCTGAAGGCTTGCTGGAGCAGGAGGACCCACCTCCAAGGTGGCTTACTCACACGGCTAGCAAGTTAGTGCTGGTTAAGCTGTGGGCCTCAGCTCTTCTCCATGAGGGCCTCTCTACAGGGCACTTCTTTGAGTTTGTCTTTTTATGGTTTCCCCCAGAGCAAGCAACCCCAGACATCAAGATGAAAGTTGCAGTGCTTTGCAAAACTTAGCCCTGGGAATCAAACACCATCACTTCCATCACATTTTCTTGATTGATGCAGTTGCAAAATTCTACCCAATGGGGAGGGAACATAGATCCTATATCTTGATGGAGGAGGGTCAGCACCACATTGTAAGAAAGACAATGTGGGATAGCATAAATATTAGTGTGGCCATCTTTGGAAAGTACAAACTGCCACATCTACCATTATTGAAACTGGAAGTATCATGCCTTTTAATGCTAAAACCTCTTTTTGGTACATTCCAATTATCCTTACATCTATTTTCCTTCTTCATACTACCAAGAACTTTAAAGTCTGGTAGGAAAGAGTGCTGTAAGAAAGCAGAAGAAACTACTAGACCAACAGAAGACATTTTAACTGCCTGCAACTTAGTCCTGCTACCATCAAGCAGCCATTCCAGGGACCAAAGTTCTAGTCTCTATAGTACCCAAGCACCCCCACGAGTATCTTGGAATCAGACTACTGGTATGTCATGATGACCTTAGGCCAGCTAGATGAATGTCTACAAAATCCCCAAATTGCACACCATTTGGTAGAATGAAAGCCCATTTTAGTTTTCTAGGGTGTCCTAACAAAATACCACAAAGTGGATTGCTTTAAGGAGCAGAAATTTATTTTCTTACAGTTCTGGAGGCTGGAAGTCCAAATCAGAGCATTAGAAGGGCTCTGTTCTTTTGCTGTCTCTCTGTTAGCTCCAGGGGAAGATTCTTCCTTATCTCTTTCATCTTCTATAGCCCCAAGCTTTTCTTAGCTTGTAGATGGGTTTTCATAATATGTCTTCCCCTGTGTGTGACTCTGTTTCCGTGTCTGTCCTCTTTTTATGACACTAGTCATACAGGACTAGGACCCACTTTTCTCTAATATGACACTGTTAATCTAACTGATAACATCCACAAAGAAAAACCCTATTTCCCAAAACAAGGTTACATTTATAGCTAGAAGAGTTAGGACTTCAACATACCTGGAGCGGGGGCGGGGAGCACAATTCAATCCATAACAAAGACTTTACTTTCCATGGATTTTTGATGTGGTGGCACTGCCATGGCCATGGTTTATTACTTTGGAATCCTTCTCCAGATGATTGTAAAATATGTGGTAGACCTCTATCAATCTGCTTTTGCCCTATCTTACATTTATTACAGCTCTATTACAATGTATTTTGAAAGCTAAAAACAACTATATGCATTTTGAGGAATAAAACGTCTTCCTTTTTCTTTCTTTGATTCTCCAAACTTAAATACATATTTTCCGAGATTTTTATTTGTTGAGCAACCCACGAAATGCAAGCTACTTGTTAGATGCTTGGGTATTTAAGGAGGGAGAACAGGAAGAAAGGAAGTCTCAAACATCCCTACACTCAAGTCACTTACAGGCTAGTAGAAGACAGATAAGAAAACCAATAATTACTGTACAAGAGGAATGTGCCTGCCACCTGTGTCTCTCTCCCTGACCAGTTTGTGAGCTTATCGTTGTTCCCCAGCACTTGAAACAGGGCCTGGCATATAGTGGGCACCCAGGAAAGGTTTGCTGAATGGAAGTACTGCAGTAGTACAAAAGAGAAAGTTATGCCTTGGAGAGTCCTGGAGGCTTCCCAGAGGGGTACTGGGTAGGGCCTTAGCTGTTTTAATCCAATTTTGGGTTGGCTATGGGATTTCATGTAAATTAGGGTATATTTTCCTATGAATTAGATTTCTAGCTCTGCTTGTTGATATCTCAGACTGTTAGTGAGTTTGGCAGTATATGGTTAAGTTTTATCTATACAATACCCCAAATCCTGTGAAAAGCACAAAATCCATGGAAAAGTTGGCCAATATTAGAATATTTTTAGTCAAAATGGCTTTAGTGGATCTTTCTCTTTAATCTTGAATAATATGGAAAGCTCTGGTATGGTTATAATCTTCCCAGCAGAGGGCCACACATGCACACACACCCACACACACCCGTGGATATAGCCAACACTTTGTTTCACCAACAAGAGCTTGCAGAGACTATATCTCCTTACTCTAGCTAGTACACCTCTGCACATCCCCCTACCCACCCCTTTACCCCTTTGCTGCCTGCTCTTTGGGAGATCTTGTCTGCTATGCCCCACTGGGAATATAAATTTTCTCAGTTGTTTGCTATTTACAGCGGGTCTCATATTTCATGGGTTATACAGCAGTTGGGCAATTAGGAGGGTAATGAAATCCATCAGATAAAGGCCAACCATAATAAAGAAAATCTAATCTATGGAGGCTGGTAACTTGCTGAATAAACTCTTCTTTTCTGTATCGGTTCACCATAGGATTATGTAAACTTGGGCCCCCTGGAAGTGAAGCTCATGACTGTGGAGAGCAAGAAAATGCCCATTCATTTTCAAGAGAAGGAACTTCCAGTCAAATTCTACGAAGATATCAGCAGTCCACAAAGACTCATCACATATAAGATGATGAAGTCTTTTCTCTAAGACTGAAAGCTGCAAAGTAAAAACAACTTTTCCTTATCAATGATCTCTGGGAACTGAAATATATCATTTGCCCATTTTATTTACACTTTGGTCTATTTTTAAACCAGTTGTTAGAATAACCCTTAGGTAAATTTATTTCTAAAGGTCACGATTACATTTCAAATCAAAGCTCCAAGTATTCAGCTTTTCATTTAGTGGTTTGGCATGAGTGATAAAAATGAAGTACGCTTTGTTTTAAAGTGTTCATAAGCCTGACAGTGGATTCAAAGTGATCTCTGAGGTTGCTTCCCACTTAAAAATTCACTAATGAGTCTATGATTCCAACATTAAATAGTTCAATTAGAAATTTTTATGAGAAAAATTTAGAAGTATGCATAGCATTGACTATATTGCTTTCCCTCTGAGGCTGCGGAATGATAACCAGTCCACAATTCAAGCCTGAGCTTGGCTACTAACTGAAAAGTTGGTGGTTTGCATCTACCTGGTAGTGCTGCAGAAGAAAGGCCTGGTGATCTACAGCTATAAGATTATAGTCATTGAAAACCCATGGAACACAATTCTACTCAGACACACATGGGGTCCCCCTGAGTCAGATCAGAATTGACTCAATGGCAGCAGGCTTGGGTTTTTTTTTTCTTTGTTTTGGGGTTTTTTTTTTTTTTTTTGGTTATTTTTTAACCTATTTATAATGAATATAAAAAAATAGAAACAAATAAATTAGAGGATGTTAATTTGTTGCATAAAATATTCCACAGATAGAGAGACCCCCATCTCTATCTTTCCTTTTTTTTTTTAACCAGTTATATCTTTACTTTCCTCATATAGGAAAAACGCTGACTGACTTTCCACTGGAATAAATCAGAAAACTTCCAGTGACCAACAAAAACAGCCTATGGAACAGCTCACTGATTTCGTAGGTCAGCAGAAACTGACACTGTTTTTTGTTTCACACCTGGACAGTTCAGTCCGTGAGATTATTAAAACGAGCTGGGCATGGTAGGATTCCTGCATAATTTGTTTCAGCAGTTACTCCTTCACAATGTGAATTTGAATTGGAAAAAAATATCAAATGACTAAAAGTCTTGTTGCTGCCAAGAAAATGTCAGAATTATAAAGGGATCATTTGGAAGAGGAAGGGGAAGAATGTTCTTTCCTTCTGTTAATATCATTTCTTGTGTTTAGGATTTGCAGAACAGCAATATCTCCAAATCTGCACTTTTTTAAACAATCCAAATTCTAAACAGCTTATGGTGGTAGCTTTTTTAGATGACTACATTACAAAGCAAATCTCGATGAGGTTGTACCAGTGTGAACACTTGCTCAAGTGTGTCACTTACTCAAGTGAGCATTTATCAACAAGTCCTTCCAGCCAGGTGCTGTGTGTAAGGCATGAGGGATGCAAAATGAACCCTCTCCTCAAGGAGCTCTTGGTTCAGTAAGAGAGCCTGATGGGTCAGAGAAGCCTTCCCAGGGCTGGTGATACTGGTTTTCAGTCTTCAACACTAAGAAAAGAAAAAGTAGGAGAAGGCAGGACAAGACATTCTAGGTGGGGTGGGTGGAACTACCATGTGTTTAACCCACAGTGTTCTATAACATTGTGTTATATCTTACATAGTATATATGCCGATATATAAGTTGTCAAGGATTTCGTTTTACTTGAATCCACAATCAACACCCACAGAAGCAGCAGTCAAGAAATCAATAACGCATTGCATTGTGTAAATCTGCTGCAAAAGACCTCTTTAAAGTGTTAAAAAGCAAAGATGTGACCTTGAAGACTAAGGTGTGCCTGACCCCAAGCCATGGTGTTTTCAATTGCCTCGTGCACGCGAAAGCTGGACAATGAATAAGGAAGACTGAACAAGAATTGATGCCGTTGAATTATGGTATTGGCGAAAAATATTGGATATACCATGGACTACCAAAAGAATGACCAAATTTGTCCTGGAAGAGGTACAACCAGAATGCTCATTAGAGGCAAGAATGACGAGACTTGGTCTCACATACTTTGGACACGTTATCAGGAGGGACCAGTTCCTGGAGAAGGACATCATGCTTGGTAAAGTACAGGGTCAGCGAAAAAGAGGAAGACCCTCAACAAGATGAATTGACACGGTGGCTGCAACAATTGGCCCAAGCACAACAATGATTGTGAGGATGGCACAGAGCCGGGCAGCACTTCGTTCTGTTCTACATAGGGTCACTATGAGTCAGAACTGACTCAATAGCACCTAACAACTATATAATATAGTGCATATATTATATATACAATAATGATACATAATTATATAATATACATAAATATATATAAAACATATTTTTGTTTATATAATATATACACATATGTGTATTATATACAATTATCTATAACTAACACATTACATATATAATGTGTATGGAGTCCCTGGGTGGTCCCAGTGGTTAATGCATTCTGCTATTACCTGAAGGGTTATAGGTTTGAGTCCACCCAGAGGCACCTAAGAAGAAAGGCCTTGGTGATCTATTGAAAAATCAGCCATCGAATGTGGACCACAGTTCTACTTTGACACAAATGGGGTTGCCGTAAGTTGGAATCGACTCCATGGCAACTGGTTTTGATATTACATATATACGCCTCACATTGTGTAACACCTTACACTAGGTTTGATAAAAAATTAAAATGAGTTTAGGAAGATTTTATGTAGGTTTTGATTCTGAAAATAACTAAGCATGTGAGTTTTGCTTATTCAAGATTATTGAGGCTAGGGATCAAGTGTGGTAGCTTTAGCCTCAAGCCAGGCAATTGCTTATTCTGGACCCGAAATTAGATAGGTTTGATTGTGGTGGTTGTTAGTTGCCATGGAGTCAATTCTGACTCATGGTGACCCCATGTGTGCAGAACAGAACGGCTCTGTAGGGTTTTCAAGGTTGTGACCCTTCCAAAGCAGATTGCCAGGCCTATCTTCTGAGGCGCCTGTGGGTGGAGTATTTAACCATTTGTGCCTAGGTTTTGATTAAGGAGGCAGGGTCAAGTATGGGAAAATCCATTCTGAGGGGTGAACTTGGCTGCTTTGAACCCTGGGCCGACACTGAACCTTTTTAAAGCCTGGTTTTCTCATCAGTACTGTTGTTGTTAAGTGCTGCCAAGTCAGTTCCAACTCGAGGTGAGACCCTATGTACAACAGGACAAAATGCTGCCCAGTCTTGCGCCGTTTCCATCATCACAATCGTCGTTGTGCTTCAGCTCATTGTTGCAGCAACTGTGTCAATTCATCTCCTTGAAGGGTCTTCGTCTTCTTCACCAACCCTCTATTTTACCAAGCATGATGTCCTTCTCCAAGGGCTGGTCCCTCCTGATAACATGTCTGAAGTATGGGAGATGAAATCTTGCCATCCTCACTTCTAAGAAGCATTTTGTCTGTATTTCTTCCAGACAGAATTGTTCATTCTTTTGGCATGGTGTATTCAATATTCACCAACACTGTAATTCAAAGGTATCAATTCTAATTTTGGTGTTCCTCATTCACAGTCCAGCTTTTGCATGCATATGAGGCGATTGAAAATCCCATGGCTTGGGTCAGGTGTACCTGAGTCCTCAAAGTGACATATTTGCTTTTGAAAAGTTTAAAGAGGTCTTTTGCAGCAGATTTGCCCAGTGTAATACATCATTTGATTTCCTGACCGCTGCTCCCATGGACGTTGATTGTAGATCCAAGTAAAATGAAATCCTTGCCAAATTCAATCTTTTCTCCGTTTATCATGATGTTGCTTATTGGTCCAGTTGTTTTATGTTGAGGTGTAATCCATACTGAAGGCTGTGGTCCTTGATTTTCATCAGTAAGTGCTTCAAGTCCTCTTCATTTTCAGCAAGCAAGGTTGTGCCATCTGCATATCACAGGTTGTTAGTGAGTTTTCTTCCAATCCTGATGCACGTTCTTCCTTACATAGTTCAGTTTCTCGGATTATTTGCTCAACATACAGTACCACATGGACTTAATTCCCATACTGCAGGATTATTTTAAGAATTAGAAATAGTGCATTCAACCTGCACATAGTAAAAATAGTAAATATGCAATATATGGCAGTTGAAATGATTATTTACATTTCACAGTAATTTAATGATTCTGAAATTAGACCAAAAACATCTGGCTGTATTCATAATGCATTCAGGGGGTGAGGTACATAGAGCAGTGTCCTTGTCCAATACGTCATGTGATTTTGAGCAACAAATCAGTCTCAGATGACAGCTGGGCTGTAAAATCTTCTATCCACGGGCTGGCTCCATCCTGCCTTGGCTGCTGAGCGGGAATCATGGCGTGAGCACATATTCTGCCCCCAAACAGTCTCCAAGAGGCCACAGCTCAATCTGCTGCAGTGATGGCTGTAGGGACCAGTAGTAAACCAGTTTCAAAATTCTTATTTTGTGTGTGTGTGGGGGCAGGAAGGGGGTGGAGTGGGCAGGGACATATGTATCAGTGGTAACATTTTTATTTCCTGTTGAGTCCTGTAGTCAGACACTAGAGCGATTCAGAGAACAGAGAGGCCAGGGTATTTTTGTGGTAATAAAGGGCTGTTTGTTAAAGGCCTGCTTGATCCTCGCTTGTGTTACTAGACCTCAACACAACAGTTCTCTGTATTTTTCTTGGAATAAAACTGGCTTTTGCACTAGACGCAAAGAAATGTGCCTTCAAGCAAGGGAGGCTTTCTAAATATTAGTGACTTAACTCGATTAAGTATTTCCATTTCCCATTCCTGTAAGTTTGTGAGGCTCAAGTTCCCAGAAAGGCTGCTGTTTTTGAACATGACTCGTTAGGCTAGTTATGTTTTAGGTTACTCTGTTTTTATGATCTGAGTAAATGCTAAAAACATTCAAAATATTTTTAAGGATTCTTCAAAGCGGAATGTTTTCAGATTTCCAGCACAGTGAACGCAGATTTAAAGTGACTGCAGATCCAGATATCCTCACAGATACTTAGTGTGAATTTTTGTCAGCATTTCCTTCAAGTCCTGTGGTTGACTTGCTGACCTCTTGCCGTTTTGGGTTGGTGCCATCTTTTTCATAGTCTCAGCTATAAAAACATGCTAGCCCTTGCAACATTTCCCTCCTTCTGTTGGCCCCGCCTTGTATGAATACTCTAAACTAGGCTAGTGAGGTAGGTATTTTTATCTTAAAGTCCTCAGACACCAAATCAGAGGGATGGCATGCCCTGGCCACTTGAGGTTCTAGTGCAAGTGTGTAATTAACTTCAGATCTTTGATGTTCTTTGACTGTTACATTTCATTTTTGCATCAGTCATTTTCTTCTAGCCACTTAAAACGTGTCTTCTGTGCCTTTTATGTTATTTATGTGAAAATGTCAATGTGGGATATAGCTGGACCTGAAATCTGGTGAGAAGGTACACATTATATGTCTTGCAACATTTACCGACCACTAGCAGTTGGGATTTGCTTACCTTTTGTTTTCCAAGCTTTTAACATTTTTGTATTTTACTGGTTTTTAAATGGAAATATTTCAACTCTAAAACTAATTTTTTAGACTATCTCAGATCTCAGCTTATGTGTCATGGTAGGGTTTTGAAATCATTGATCAGAAAATAAGAGATTAACAATTTAAAAAAATTGTGTGACTGTGGCAATGGCTGCTAGTTTTCCTCCAAATCTAGTCTCTTCTCTAATAATAGAACCACTGTTTTACCTGAGTACACGGTCACCCAAATTAAAGACTGTATTTCCCGGCCTCCCGTGCAGCCATGTGACAAGGTTCTAGCCACGGGAACCGGAGCAGTTGTGCCCATTTTCTGAGTCATCTCTTCCCCTTCTTCTTCTCCCCTTTCTTCCAACCTACTGCTCGGAATCTGGTCGTGCTGGCTAGCCATGTTGGATTGCCCAGACGAGAGTAACATTTTAAGGACTGTGGAAGAGCAAGACCCAAAGATAAGTGGACACTTAACAATATCATCGGGCAAAGCTGCTATGCCAGTTCAGACTTCTTTGGGAGACAAAATAAACTTCTATCTTGTTCTAATCATTGTTAGTTTGAGTTTTCTGTTATACACAGCCAAACCTAACTCTAACATAGAGTCTAAAATGAACATTTACCTTACGAGAAACCAATGTTTTCAATAGTAAAAGGTGGTCTTTTAAGACACCAAATAAGGTTTGGGTAAGTCATTGATCCTTTGTTTAAAACAAAAACAAAAACAAAAGGCTCAAACTATTTGAGAAAATATTCTGCTTTGCCTGTGGAAAGCTAAAACTGCTGCCCTAAGTATATGTATCCATGTTGGGCTGGCTGTTTTTAGTCTTCTGTCACACCAGGCCCTTCCTAGTGTTACTGAAGCTGTCAAGGATTAAGGATTTTTGCTTGTGCAAGGGCTTGTAGAATTGGGGGTTCAGGGTTGTACTCTGAAATCAGAATGGACAATTCCAAAGAATATTTGAAAAGACCCATTAACAATACTAATACTAGCAAACACTTCAGTGTGCTTATTATGTGCACTTCACATATATTAATGTATTTGATTATTGTAAACTTATGAGGTAGGGTCTATAATTATCCCTGTTTTACAGATGAAGAAACAAGCACAGGCAAATTTAGTAAACTTTCCCAAAGTCACACAGCTAGTTAGGTGGCCAGGATTTGAATACATGTGGTTTGCCTTCAGAATCTATGCTCCTCACAAACTGTTCTACATCCACCTAAGAATAACGATGTTGTTGTTAGCTGTCTTCGAGTCAGTTCCGACTCAGTTCCGACTCATAGTGACCCTATGTACAACAGAAGGAAGCACTGCCCGGTACTGTGCCGTCCTCACAATCATTGCTGTGTTTGAGACCACTGTGTCCGTCCATCTCGTCCCATGTGTCTTCCTCTTTTTTTGCTGACCTTACCGAGCATGATGTCCTTCTCTAGGGATGGGTCCCTCCTGATAACAAGTCCAAAGTACGTGAAACAAAGTCTTGTGATCCCTGCTTCCAAGGAACACTCTAGCTTTACTTCTTCCAAGACAGAATTATTTGTTCTTCTGGCAGTCCATGGTACATTCAATATTCTTCACCAACACCATAATTCGAAGGCATTACTTCTTCTTCAGTTTACCTTGTTCATTGTCCAGCTTTCATATGCATATGAGGCAACTCAAAATATCATGGCTTGGGTCAGGTGACTTTGTCATGTGCCAGGCTATTCTAAGTGTTTCTGTTAATTCATTAAATACAACACCTGTAGGAAGTAAGAACTATTATGCTTATTTTGCAGACAGAAAAACTAAGGCACAGGGAGCGTAACTTGCCCAAACTGGGATTTAAACTGTACTGTCTGACTCAGTGATGGAGCCAGAAGGTAGAGGGAATGATCTCCAAAAGACAACCATCTCAGCAACTTGTCCTCTGTGTTCCTGGCTCTCCATTTGCCTTTCTTCTATCCTCAACCACCCCATCTCCAGTCCTAACCACTTGGCATTTCCTTCCCTCCCATTGATTTTGCAGCCTCGTTGCCATCTCTTCCAGCTACAGCTCCCAGGACCTAAGCTTTGCTCATGCTGGAGGACTATTACAACCATCTCCTGGCTGGTCTGACTGTTTCTTCTATAGTCTACATACAGTCCATTCTCAGTACGGCAGCCAGAGTGATCCTTTCAATGAAAGTTTTAAAGAGGCCTCAGGCCTCTGCTCAACATTTCCAGTGGCTTCTCAGCTGAGAATGAAATCCAAGCCTGAGCATGGCCCAGAAAGCTCTGTACCACTGCCACCTCTCTGACCTCAGTTCCCATCATGCTCCCTTTTAATTCAGTCTACTCAAGCCTCTCTGGTGTCCTCGTTGTCCCTCAGAGAAGTTAAGCACAATTCCCCCAGGGACTTTGCTCTCCCTCTGCCTGGGTATGTGGGTGAAGAAGGAACATTCTACACATCTTGCCATCTTGCTTCCTGACTTCCTTCACGTCTTTCTTAAGGGTTAGCTCATCAGAGGTCTTCCTTGACACCCTAACCAAAATAGCACTATAAAGTCATGTTCTGCATAATGTCCATTTGGGCAACATCCCACCATATATACATCCGTGGTCCCATAAGTTCAGAAATCCCAATCGGAGAAAAGGACGTAGCAGACGTAACCAGATATAGCAAATGCAACAGTTGTCCATATGCAACACGTTTATCTCATGTTTCTTATATACAAAGTGATTGCAATGTGAGGAGCCTATTATTAAGAACCAGAGTATGTACCTTGGATTTTTAATATAATAGGCTTTATAGGGGTTGGTTCGTAACTAAGGGTTGTACTTAAGTCAGGCATCTGTAACCAGGGACTGCCTGTATATAATATGGTGTTTGCACAACATCTAAATCACTTAACATCCTATTTCACAGAACATATAGTGGAAGTTGGAAACCCTGGTGGCGTAGTGGTTAAGTGCCACAGCTGCTAACCAAAGGGTCTGCAGTTCGAATCCGCCAGGCGCTCCTTGGAAACTCTGTGGGGCAGTTCTACTCTGTCCTATAGGGTTGCTATGAGTCAGAATCGACTCGATGGCACTGGGTTTGGTTTTTGGTTTTATAGTGGAAGTTAAGTGACACATGACTGTACTCTGCTATCAGTCTCTACCACTTCACCCTGCTTTTTCATCATAGCATCCATGATCACTTGTCATAAAATATTTGTTCATTGCCTGCTCCCACAACATTGTTGTTGTTCATGCTGTTGAGTTAATTCCGACTCGTAGTGACCCTGTATGACAGAGCAGAACTGCCCCCATAGCATTTCCTAGCCTGTGATCTTTACAGGAGCAGACTTTTCTCCAACGGAGCTGCTGGTGGATATGAACCACCGACTTTTTGGTTAGCAGCTAACTCTTAACCATTGCACCCCCAGGGCTCCCACAATAGGCTCCATGAAAGCAGAACCTGTATCTTACTGATTCTAGCACCTAGAACTACTGGCACGCAGAGGGTACCCAATGTACTGAGTGAATGAATGAACAAGGAAGTAAATTTGCTTTTGGCTTAAAGAAGACTCTTCCTGGGCCTGTATGCCCTTTGCTTATTGTCCTTGTTATGGGTTGAATTGTGTCTCCCCCGAAATATGTTTAAGTCCTAACCCCTGTACCTGTGAATGTGATCCTCTCTGGAATTAGTTTTTCTTTTGTTATGTTAATAAAGTCATAAACCTAAATCTAATTAACCCCTTCTGAGTGGTATCCTATAAAGGGGAGTACAGATACAGAAAGAAGTCCTGGTGGCGCAATGATTAAGCACTCTGCTGCTAATGGAAAGGTTGGTGGTTTGATCCTACCTGCAGCTCTGCAGGAGAAAAGACTTGGTGACCTGCTCCTGTAAAGATAACAGCCTAGGAAAACCTATGGAGCACTTCATTGTCATACAGGGTCACTGAGTCGGAATCAACTCTATGACAAAACAACACACAGGGGAAGACAACAGGTGAGGCAGATGAATCAACAAGCCTAGGAATGCCAAGAATTGCCAGAAGCTACTAGGGAAGAAGAAATTTTCCCTAGAGCAAAAGCCCTAAATTCAGACTTCTAGCCTCCAGAATTGTGAGAAAATAAATTTTTGTTCTTTAAAGCCATCCATTTGTGGTATTTTTTGTTAAAGCAGCGCTGGATAACTTAAGTCCTTTACCTCTTTTAGTTCTATAACCAAGCTTCCTGATACTTCTGCATTCTTCCCATCCCCTCAATTCCACACAATTTGGCTTCTGCCCCTGCCAAAGCCCATGTATTGCTAGGCATCAGGTTCAATTCACTAATTGCTGGATCCAATGGGCAGGTTTTGGTCTTTATTTCACTTGTATTGACCATTCCCTATTTCTTTGACTGTCCTTGGCATCTCTTTCCTGGTCTCCACGAATCCTTTAATGCCTCTTAATGGAGGTGTTCTCTGGGACTCATCCTTGGCTGCCTTCTTACTGAACACAGTTGTTCCTTTAGTAACATCAATCACTGTGATGGGTATTCTTCTGCATTAAGTATTTTCCATACTTCGAATTTTTAAAAATTTCCACAAGTGAGGTAACAGGGCAAAGGATAGAAACATTTTTATGACTTTCTCAAAGAGGCTATTCAGTTTACAGTGCCCCCGGAGTTACTAGTTTTTTGTTTTTATTTTTTAATCACAAGATCATTTGTTTATTTCTAAAGCAGTCTGGAGATAGGTGATTGAGTTACTTTATAATGTCAGGACTTGGGTTCTCAAATCTGCAATTCACTTGATCTTCACTTATAGAAGCAAGATGACTACCTTAAATCCAGGCATTAGATCTTTATAAAAGCATCCTAAACAGAAAAGAAAAAATATGATAAAAAAGGCTTTTATCAGGGAGGAAAACATCCAGCAGATTTTCCTTTGTATCTCATTGACCTGAACTGAGTCAACAGGCATGCCTATCTACAAGGAAGCTGGGAAAGACAGTATTTAACTTTTCCAACCTCTATTGTGGGAGAGAGACCGATCTGCTCTGGAGTAAAGATCACAGCCTAGAAAATCCTATAGGGTAGTTCTACTCTGTCACATGGGGCTGCTATATGGTAGGTGCTCAATGACACCTAACAACAACATTGTGGGAAGTGGGCAACAGAGAAGAGTTTAGGAATGACTTATGGTAGCTAGTCAACAGTGTCCACCAGAGTTGCTAGTTTTACCTCCCAGGAGTAATAGGATTCAAACAGGCAAAATAGGGTAGAGAAACATACGTATAAACAAAGGAAGAGAGAACTTTTAGAGTTCTCTCTATAAGAGGCAATAAAAAGACAAAATTGATCTGAACAGAAGCTTCAAGAATGGACATATGGGACTCCTGGCCAACATGGCGTCATAGAAGCACCACGCCATCCCTCCACAGCAAAGACCCGAAAAACTAAGTAAACATCATTCCTGTAACCCAAAGTGTCAAACAAAGAGATAAAGAACTTAGCCAAACACCGAATGGAATAAGAAACTGACAAAGAACAGAGTGAAGAGAGGTACATGCAGAGGTCCCCTATCAGCTAACGCAGCATGGCTTCACCATCTTGGACTCTTGTTAGAAAATGGTGGACAAGCAGCGAGGGAAACAGTTTAATGGAGCTCCCAGCAGTAGACAGAGCACCAGGTAACCAGCGATACACACTTTCCTACCTCCATCATCTCCCTGCTGCTCTACCTCTGTGTTTCCTGGCTGGCTTCAGTGGCTCAAGCTGGCTGGGAAATGCAGTGTCCGTGCCGCTTGGACTCATCCAACCCATGTTAGAGACTAGCGGACAGGGAGTACAGGAAAGCAGCTTCATGGAGCTCCCAGCAGGAGACAGAGCACCCTGTAACCAGCAATACACGCTTTTCCACCCCCTATCCTCTTCCCACTGCTCTACCTCCATGCTTCCTGGCTGGCTGCAGTGGCTTGGCTGGCCAGGAAGTGAAGCATCTGTGCTGCTTGGATTTGATCCACTGATGTCAGAGATCAGTGGACAGGGAGTACAGGAAAGCAGCTTCATGAAGTTCCCAGCAGGAGACATAGGACCTGGTAACCAGCGATATACGCATTCTAAACCCCGACACCTCTCCCCCACAACTCCTCTGCTTCCAACTGGCCAGTCTCTTGACCGGAAGGCTGCTTCTGCCCTGGGCTGCTTGGATTCTGTTGCTGGTGTTGCTTTTACTGATTTTCTGTTTCTTTTGGTTTCTTCCGTGCCTTCTACCACCTCCCCCCACCCTTTCTCTCGAACACCTGGCTCTGTGTGCCATTTTTGCTTCTTCTTGAAAGGCTGTGAAGCACTGCTTGACTAGGGAACCACTCCCCCCAGCCCATGACACCACACTAGTGGGATAGCCAAGGTTTTTTTTTTTGTTTGTTTTCTGTTTTGTTTTGTTTTTCTTTTCACGGCTTGGGAGCTCCTTCTAGCTAGGCTGCACTGCACAGCCCTTGGAAGCATTTCTTTTTCTTTTCCTTTTCTCTTGTTTCCTTCCTTTCTTCATTTCTCAGTTCTCATCTCTCTATACTTACCTTTTTTCCTGTCTCCTGAATACCTGGCGCTGTGTGACATCTATACCCCCTCTAGCCAGGATATACTGCGCAGCCTGGGAACCACTTCTCCAATCTTTGCAGCCACACCAGTGGGACTCCTGGGGGCTTTTGTTTTCTTTTCCCCCTAAATTTTATCTAGTTATTTTTTTTTCTCCTTTTCGTTTTTTTCCATTTCTTGGTTTCTCATCTCTCCACCCCAATGGCAAGCTCCCTTAGCACTTTTTTTTTTTTGCCTGTTTCTCTCTCCCCTGTCTCCTTTTTCCTGTACCCATATTATCTCCACACATCACAATCTCCTCCTCCTTCCTGCCTGCTTGCACTGTGCACTGAACATCACACCACCGAGCAACACAGGCATGGTCTACCAGAACCTACCCAGCACTGATTCCCAGCCTGCTCTGTTAACCCTAGTGCATGCCACAAACAACCCACCCAGCCCCTCTCCTTCAGCTGGACCTGCCCTGCTGCACCAAAGCTGAGCGACTGGCCCTGCCCATTGGACAAGGAGGTGAAAAGTATCGTGACCACAGATGGGCAAAGATCGTACAACCCACCTGCTCAGACATAACCAAATAAAACAAAAAAGCAGGACAAAATAAACAGATCTATAATCAATAAACAAAGAAAATAACTGCTGAATGTCTCAAACACAGCAGACAACATCAAAACATGTATGAAAAAGGACAGGATGGTTCCAGTAGGAGTCCAAAATAAAACACCAGATAAACTTCCAGTAGAAGAAAAGGCACTAGAACTACTGGACAGGGAACTCAAATCTCTAATATTCAGAGCTATCTAAGATTTGAAACAAAAAGCAGCCAAAAATGAGGAAGAAATAGACAAATTTATGGAAAAGGCAGAAAAATTCATGGAAAATACAGGGAAAAAATGGAATAATTCAGGAAAATAATACAGGAACAAAATGCCAAAATAAATTCACAAACAGAAATCATACAAAAGCAACAATTAGGAATCTAAAAGATAAACAAGATTTCAGAAATAGACAGTGTCATAGAGGGGCTGAGGAACAGGTTTGAAATGATGGAAGACAGTATCAGCAAAATTGAAGACAAACACTTGGATACAAGTCTGAGGAAAAACCAGAAAAAAAGGACAAAGAAAAATGAAGAAACTCTGAGAATTCTGTGGGATACAATCAAAAGCAAAAATCTGCAAGTGATTGGAGTTCCAGAACAGAGGGAGAAAATGGAAAACACAGAGAGGATCATTGAAGAATTGCTGACAGGAAACTTCCCTAATATCATGAATGATGAAAACCTGACCATCCAAGAAGCTCAACAAATTCCATACAGGAAAGACCCCAAAAGAAAATCACCCAGGCATATCATAATCACACTTGCTAAAACCAAAAAAAAAAAAAAAAAAATTCTTTTTTTTTTTTTTTTTAAACGAAAGACAAAGAAAAAATCTTGGAAGCAGCTCAAGAAAAACAAAATTTCACATACAGAGGAGAAACAATAAGATTCAGCTCTGATTATCTGGCAGCAACCATTCAGGCAAGAAAGCAATGGGATAACATATATAAAACCTTGAAAGAAAAAAAACTGCCAACCAAAAATAATATATCCTACAAAACTCTCATTCAAATATGACAGTGAAATCAGGACATTTCCAGATAAACATAATTAAGAGAATATGTAAAAACCAAACCAAACTTAAAAGAATTATTAAAGGGAGTCCTTAGGTCTGAGAACAAGCAACATCAGACCACAGCCTGAATCTATGACACAAGATTATACCAGCCAGATACCAACCTAAGAAATGAACTCTCAAGGATGATCCAAAACCAACAGACTTGCAACTGGGAACCAGAGAGGTTAACTTGTAAATAATAACGTCAGGCCAATAAAAGAGGGATTAAACGATGCAGGTATAGAATTTTCCAGGGGAGAGGAAGGCAAGGTGATACCAAGTAATAAAGTGATTCAAACCTAGAAAGATAAGGGTAAATTTCAAGATAACCACAAAGAAAGTTAAGAAACCTACTCATCAAAATAAAGAAAACAAAGTCTCAATAAAAACAAATTTACAAAAACAAAAGAAATGAAAAGAAAATCCATAAACAAAAGGAATCAGCACAAGAGAGTAAGAAGAAAGAAAATGTCTGCACCACAAAAAAAAAAAAAGCACGACAAAATGACAGCAATAAACTCACACTTGTCAATAATTATGCTGAATGTACATGGCATAAAGAAACAGACAGTGAAAGAATGGAAAAAAAAAAAGCAAGATCCATCAATATGCTGTCTACAAGAGACACATCTTAGAAACAAAGATGTAAATTTATTAAAAATCAAAGGATGGAAAAAAATATATAAAGCAAATAACTACCAAAAAAGAGCAGGAGTGGCAATACTAATCTCTGATAAAAGAGACTTTAAAACAAAATCCACCATAAAAGACAAAGAAAGGCACTATATAATGATTAAAGGGAGGATCCATCACAAGGACTTAACCATAATATACATCTACTTACCCAATGACAGGGCTCTAAAGTACATAAACTAACAGTAGGAGACTTCAACACACCACTATTGGTAAAGGACAGAACATCTAGAAAGAGACTCAACAAAGACACAGAAGACCTCCAGGGCACAGTGAGCCAACTTGACCTCATAGACATATATAGAACACTTCACCCAACAGCTGCAAAGTACACATCCTATTCCAATGCACATGGAACGTTCTCCAGAAGAGATCACATCTTAGGCCACAGAGCAACCCTCAACAAAATCCAAAACACTGACCTAATACAAAGTATCTTCTCTGACCACAACACCATCAAAGTAGAAATTAACAACAGGAAGAGTGACAGGAAAAAAAAACCAATTACATAGAAACTGAATAACAACCTCATTAAAAACCACAAGGTAATAGAAGAATCAGAGATGGAATAAAAAAATTCCTAGAATCAAACGAGAATGAAAACATATCATAACAAAACCTTTGGGACACAACAAAGGCAGTCCTCAGAGGTCAATTTATAGCAATAGTTGCACACATCAACAAAGAAGGGACAAAATCAAAACATCAGCTACGCAGCTTGATCAAATAGAAAGAGAAGAGATAAAGAAGCCCAGGGCCACCAGAAGAAAGAAAATAATAAAAATCAGCACAAATAAATGCAATAGAGAACAGAAAAACAACAGAATCAACAAAACCAAAAGTTGGTTCTTTGAAAGGATCAACGAAACTGACAAACCACTGGCCAAATTGACAAAAGAAAAACAGGAGAGGTCACAAATAACCCAAATAAGAAATGTATTGGGGGACACTACAACAGGCCCCACTGAAAAAAAAACATCATCACAGAGTATTATGAAAAACTATAGTCCAACAAATTTGAAAACCTAGAGGAAAATGGACATATTTCTAGAAACACACTACCTACCCAAACTAACACAAAATGATGTTGAAAATCTGAACAGATCCATAACAGAAGAGATTGAAAAGGTAATTTTGAAAAAAAACCCAACAACAAAAAAAAGCCCTGGCCCAGATGGCTTCACTGGAGAATTCTATAAAACATTCAGGGAAGAGCTTACACCTGTACTGCTCAAACTATTTCAGAACATAGGAAAAGAAGTGATACTTCCAAATTCATTCTATGAAGCCAGCATAACCTTGATACTAAAACCATGTAAAGACACCACAAAAAAAGAAAATTACAGACCAATATCTCTCATGAATATAGATGTAAAAATTCTCGACAAAATTCTAGCCAGTAGAATTCAGCAACATATCAAAAAAATAATACACCACAACCAAGTAAGATTCAAAGCAGGTATGCAAGGATGGTGCAAGATTAGAAAATCAATCAATGTAATCCACCATATAAATAAGACAAAAATCACATGATCATGTCAATCGATGCAGAAAAAGCATTCAACAAAGTCCAACACCCATTCCTGATAAAAACTTTCAATAAAATAGGTATACCCAAACCCAGTGCCGTCGAGTCGATTCCAACTCATAGCGACCCTATAGGACAGAGTAGAACTGCCCTATAGAGTTTCCAGGGAGGTATAGAAGGGAAACTTCTCAAGATAATAAAGGGCATCAATGCAAAACCAATGGCCAACATCATTCTTAACGGACAGAGGCTGAAGCCATTCCCCTTGAGAACAGGAACAAGGATGCCCTTTATCACCACTTCTATTTAACATTGCGCTGGAAGTCCTAGCTAGAGCAATAAGGCAAGAAAAAGAAATAAAGGTCATCCGAATTGGTAATGAAGAAGTTAAACTGTTCCTATTTGCAGATGATATGATACTATACATAGGAAACCAGAAAGGTTCCACGAGAAATCTACTGGAACTACAGAAAGATTCAGCAGAGTAGCAGGATACAAGATAAACATACAAAAATCAGCTCGATTCCTATACACCAATAAAGAGAGCGATGAAAAGGAAATCAATACCATTTACAATAGCCCCTAAAAAAATAATTAGGAATAAATCTAACCGGGGATGTAAAAGACCTATACAGGGAAAACAACAAAACACTACTGCAAGAAACCAAAAAAGATCCACATAAATGGGAAAACATACCATGCTCATGGATAGGTTAGATTCAACACTGTGAAAATGACAATTCTACCCAAAGAAACTTACAAATACAATGCAATCCTGATCCAAATACCAGCAACATTCTTAAAAGAGATGGAAAAACTAGTCATTAACTTTATGTGGAAACGGAAGAAACCCTGCGTAAGTAAAGCACTGTTGAAGATGAATAATAAAGTAGGCAGACTCGCACTACCTGACCTCAGAACCTACTATACAGCTATGATAGTCAAAACAGCCTGGTACTGGTACGACGACAGACACATTGACTATCGGAACAGAATTAAGAACCCAGTTGTAAATCCATCCACTTATGGTCACCTGATCTTCGACAAGGACCCAAAGTCCATCAAATGGGGAAAAGGCAGTCTTTTTAACAAATGGTGCTGGCAAAACTGGATGTCCATCTGCAAAAAAATGAAACAGGATCCATATCTCACGTCATATACAAAAAATAATTCAAAGTGGATCTAAGACCTAAATACCAAGCCAAAAACTATGAAGTTCATAGAAGAAAAAATAGGGTCAACGCTACAGGCCCTAATATACGGCATTAACAGGATACAAGCCACAACCAACAACGCACAAACTCCAGAAGATAAGCTGGACAGCTGGGAACTTCTAAAAATTAAACACTTATGCTCACCAAATGACTTGACCAAAAGAGTAAAAAGAGAACCTACAAACTGGGAAAAAATTTTTGGCTATTACAAATCAGACAAAAGTCTAATCTGTAAAATCTACAAGAAAATCCAATACCTCTACAACAAAAAGATAATTCAATTAAAAAACAGGCAAAGGAAATGAAGACACTTCACCAAAGAAGACATTCGAGCAGCCAAGAGGAAATGCTCTCTATCACTAGCCATTAGGGAAATGCAAATCAAAACCACAATGAGATACCATCTCACTCAGGCATTACTAGCACTGAATCCAAAACACAGGAAATAACAAATGTCGGAGAGGCTGTAGTGAGATCGGAACTCTCATCCACTGCTGGTGGGAATGTAAAATGATACAACCATTTTGGAAAATGATATGGCGCTTCCTTAGAAAGCTAGAAATAGAGATACCATGTGATGCAGCAATCCCACTCCTAGGACTATAAAAAAAAAAAATTATCCTAGGAAAATAAGAGTTGTCACATGAATAGATACATGCACACTCATGTTCATTGCAACATCGTTCACAATGGCAAAAAGATGGAAATCTAGATGCCCACCAATAGATGAATGGATAATGTGGTACATGCACACAGTGGAGTATTATGCAATGATAAAGAACAACAATGAATCTGTGAAGCATCTTATAACATGAAAGTATCTGGAAGGACAAATATTGTATGAGACCACTACTGTACTGAAAAGGTTTACACACAAAAAGAAACAATCTTTGATAGTTATAAGGGAGGGAAGGGGTAGGGATGGAAAAATACTACACAATAGATAAGTGGCAATTTTGGTGAAGGGTAAGGCAGTACACAATACTGGGGAAGCCAACATAACTTGTACAAGGCAAAGTCATGGAAGCTCCACGGACACATCTAAACCCCCTGAGGGACAGAATTGCTGGGCTGAGGGCTGAGCAGACCATGATCTTGGGGACTATCTAGCTCAATTGACATAACATAGTTTATAAAGAAAATATTGCTACACTCTGCTTTGGTGACTAGCATCTGCAGTTTTAAAAGCCTGTGAGCAGCCATGTAAGGTGCTCCACTGGTCCCACCCCCTCGGGAGCAAGGAAGAATGAAGAAAACTAAAGACACAGGGGAAAGATTAGTCCAAAGGACTAATGGATCACATATACCACAGTCTCCACCAGACTGAGCCCAGTACAGCCAGATGGTGCCTGGCTACTACCACTGACTGCTCTGACAGGGATCACAATACAGCATCCCAGACAGAGCTGGAAAAAATGTAGAATAAAATTTTAACTCAAAAAGAAAGATCAGACTTGCTTGCCTCACAGAGACTGGAGAAACCCTGAGAGTACGCCCCCCGGACACCCTTATAGCTTGTAATGAGGTCACTCCTGAGGTTCACCCTTCAACCAGAGTGAACAGGCCCATAAAACAAGACTGAAGGGGCACACCAGCACAGAGGCAAGGACTAGAAGGCAGGTGGGGACAGGAAAACTGGTAATAGGGAACCCAAGGTTGAGAAGTGGGGAGTGTTGACATGTCGTGGGGCTGCTAACCAATGTCATAAAACAATATGTATACTGTTTAAAGAGAAACTAGTTTGTTCTGTAAACCTTCATCTAAAATACAAAAAATAAACTGCAGTTGTTTTTCTACTAAAAAAAAAAAAATGGAGGTATGAGAGGGGTTGGAATTGTTGTAGGCCTTGAGTACTGGGATGAGCAGTGAGCCCGATAGCACACTGAAAGATTCCAGCAGTTTAAGTGCAGGATTGAAGGGGAGAGGCTGGGGCCAAAGTTAATTTTCTCAGGCAAGAGACTCTCAGACACATGAATCCACCATGTGGCGGATCACCCCAGCCCTTTTTAGAAAGCCATAGTTGGGCAGAAAATTATCAAACGCGGGAACTTTGTGAAACAGGTATGCTAGGGTTTGCAATCAAGAAATTATTCCTGAGAACCTACTTGATAAATGTGAAATTACATAATGCTTTGTGGGTCCTGCGGTTTCCCATAATACAGGATAAATGACCTGGGAAGTCCCACTACCTCCTGAGTCTCATATACGGCAGTAAAAAGAAGTATTGATGGGTAGAAGGCCCTCATCTCAATTGGGTGACTGAAAAGGAATCTTGTTCTCCTAAGCACATTGGACCAGTAGTCTCCCTGTCTATAGTGGAAACCCCCTCCTCCTCCATCCCATCACCATCAGACCAGCCCTCCAACAAGAAGGAATATGTTTTCCTTTGGTTAACCTGGAAATTGGTAGACTTTGGCAGTAAATTGACCTCTAATGTGGGGATTATAGCAATAAAGGCCTGCACTCAATCTGTGTAATTGTCTCTCTCTGCTGATGTAAACTGACCTGAGGCTGAGGCTGTTTTGTGCTGCAGCGATGGTCTCAAGGAGTGGCTTTAGGGAGCGATGCACTCTATTCATCTGACCTACCCTTTGATATGTACAATTCCCATTTTTAAGCTTCTGTGCAATAAAATTCAAGACACGCCCCCTAGCCATCCCTAGAATACCTCTCTGGGTAAGTTTCCTAAGATTTTGGAAATCATTGGATCAAAAGTATGAACTCTCAAGACTTCTGATAATTATTGCAAATTTCCTTCTAAAAAGAACGGTACTGTTTTTATACTCAATTCAGTCTTAGATAAATAATCAAACTCTATATGCCCTTGCCAGCACTGTTATGTATTTAAAACACCTACTTGATAAGTAAAATAGCCGGTATAGCCAAACTATGAGAGTATACAGCAGAGTGGTGATGAGCAGACCCCAGAGCCAGACCAGAGGGATTTAGGATCACAATTCCACTACTTAGTTGATCAAGATCACACAGCAAGTGACTTAACCTCTCTGTGCCTGGTTTCTCAGCTATAAAAATAGGTATAACAAAGGTGCCTACTTCACAGACTTGATTAAATGAGCAAATATATATAAAATCACTGAGAACGGTGCCTTACACTCAGAAAGCATTATTGCTGTTTTCATTTTTTTAGCTACTAGTAGAGGTGAACTTTCTTCATTAGCCATTTTTATTTCTTCTTTGGTGAACTGTTTTTACCACGTCCTTTTCCTAGTTGTACATATTCAGACGGCTATATTTTCTTCTCCTTTGTAATTCCTTATGCTTACTCTCCGACCCATTTGGAATTTATTTTGGTATATGCTAGAGTGACTTTCCACCTTTTACTCAAATAGATACATGGTGCTGGTAAAACTGACTTATTAAATAACCCATTTTTTCTTCATTTTTGAAATGCTGCCTCTATCATATATCTAAATACCTCAGTCATTAGGCTTATTCTGTTCCATTCATGTTCCTTTTAGGCCAGTATCATACCAGTTTGATTAATTATACTTTTATAAGTTGAAATCAGCCCTCATTCCTCCTACTGTTGACCTGTATATGGTGTAAATTCTGTTCATCACATACTGCAAGTTATCAGTACAGTTGTTGCAAAAGATCAGCTCCTAGTGACAAGTGTCATGAACATCAAGTTGCAATAATTGCAGCCATACCTACCTTGCTGGACCTCTTGGGCTCTCGCCCACTGTACCTCTGCCTCCTCCAGGCACTTGAAGCCTCCCTTTAAAAAGCGAATTAAATAGAAATGAGCTTTTCAGTTCCCAGCCTTCTTCAGGAGGACACCGGTGGTTCATAGAAGTCTCGTCTTCTATGCTGGGTTTGATTCCCTGCCAATGCGCCTCATGCACAGCCACCACCTGTCTGGCACAGTGAAGGCTTGTAGAGCACCCAGACTAAGACGGAGCAGGAAGGAAGGACTAGCAATCTACTTCTGAAAACCAGCCAGTGAAAACCCGAGGCATCAACGATGGTCCGGTCCTCAACCTATCACGGGGATGGTGCAGGACTGGTGTATGGAGTCACCAAGAGTCGGGGCCTGCTTGATGGACACTAACAACTCTTCTTAAGAACAAAAATGAGAGAAATGCACATTGCATTTTGTGCCTTTTAAAACATCCATTAAGCTGGCTGGCAGTGACAATGTGGTGTGCTTTATGCTATCATGTATTCTTTTTTTTTAATTTTTACTGTACTTTAAGTGAAAGTTTACAAATCAAGTCTGTCTCTCACACAAAAACTTATATACACCTTGCTACATACTCCCAATTGCTCTCCCCCTAATGAGACAGTCTGCTCCCTCCCTCCACTCCCTCTTTTCATGTCCATTTCGCCAGCTTGTAAGCCCCTCTACCCTCTTATCTCCCCTCTAGGGAGGAGATGCCAACGTAGGCTCAAGTGTCCACCTGATCCAAGAAGCTCACTCCTCACCAGCATCCCTCTCCAACCCACTGTCCAGTCCAATCCCTGTCGAAGAGTTGGCTTTGGAAATGGTTCCTGTCCTGGGCCAACAGAAGGTCTTGGGGCCATGACCACCAGGGTCCTTCTAGTCTCAGTAAGACCATTAAGTCCGGTCTTTTTACGAGAATTTGGGGTCTGCATCCCACTGCTCTCCTGCTCCCTCAGGGATTCTCTGTTGCGTTCCCCGTCAGGGCAGTCATCGGTTGTAGCCGGGCACCATCTAGTTCTTCTGGTATCAGGCTGATGCAGTCTCTGGTTTATGTGGCCCTTTTTTTTTTTCTGTCTCTTGGGCTCACAATTACCTTGTGTCCTTGGTGTTCTTCATTCTCCCTTTGATCCAGGTGGGTTGAGACCAATAGATGCATCTTAGACGGCCGCTTGCTAGCGTTTAAGACCCCAGATGCCTCTCTCCAAGGTAGGATGCAGAATGTTTTAATAGATTTTATTATGCCAATTGACTTAGATGTCCCCTGATACCATGGTCCCCAAACCCCCGCCTCTGCTACGCTGGCCTTCAAATCATTCAGTTCTGCCATGTATTCTTGCAAGGCCAAGACTATCAAACTTCCTGGATGGCCTGGGGGTGGCTTACTTCTCTTTTGGTATTTCCTTCCCTACAACTCCGCTCAGGCAGGTAGATCAATGCTTATTTACGGGGAGCACAGTACAGCTGGAAAATGCCCCAGGCTCAGGAATGCAGAAAAGGTGCCTAGCTAGGTAAGTTTCAAAAGGGCAAGGTTTAGCTCCCAAGGCTTCTCTCACAAAGCAATTTTTTTTTTTCTTTCAAAATCAACTTTAAAAAAAAGCAACGATGTCACTTTGAAGACTAAGGTGCGCCTGACCCAAGCCATGGTGTTTTCCATAGCTTCCTATGCATGCGAAAGCTGGACGACGAATAAGGAAGAGTGAAGAAGAATTGACGCCTTGGAATTATGGTGCTGGAGAACAATACTGAATATGCCTTGGACTGCCAAAAGAATGAACAAATCTGTCCTGGAAGAAGTATGATCAGAATGCTCCTCAGAAGCAAGGATGGCAAGACAATGTCTCACATTCTTTGGACGTGTTGGCAGGAGGGATCAGTCCCTGGAGAAGTATGTCATGCTTGGTAAAGTTCAGGGTTAGCAAAAAAGGGAAGGAAAGACCCTTTTTGCACTGACACAGTGGCTGCAACAATAGGCTTATGCATAACAACGATTCTAAGGATGTCGCAGGACCGGGCAGTGTTTCTGCTGTACCTAGGGTAACTATGAGTCGGGGCTAGCTCAACAGCACCTAGCAACAATAATAGGAGATAAAAGCTATTCTGAATGAGGGCTTATTAGGAAACAAAGTTTCCCTAAAATTTTTTCTCCTCCCCTTTCTCTCCTATCGGCCTACCATCAGTTTAATTTAACCTATTCTGAGCCTCAAGATAGTCCACCTGCCCCTACAGAAATACCATGAAAGCAACTTTATACAACGTTTGACAACGGGGCAGTTTCTTACAGCATAAAAACTACACCTGCACACTACACCAACAACAAAAGGGACATTTATTAAGTCCTTGTGCCAAAATTAGACTAGAAGTAACAACGAATTGGTAACTCGTGAACGTCACTTCTTAAAATAGCAAGGAATTCACTTGACGTTTTCTGAGAGAGACTGCATGGAAAGATGATATTGCAGGCTTTCCTTTCAGAGGCTGTTCAGATAGTGGAGTTCCAGAAGGGCTTCCCGTGGAAGGCACCAAGTGTGACAGGGTAAAGATTTAAACTGGCTGCAGAGGTCACTGATGGAAGCTGTGCAGCCATCTTCTCTGGAAGGAAGAAGTTCACTTGGCTGAATGTCGTGACCTCTCCATATATACTTTTGGAGACCCAACCACTGCTGAGCATAGAAGAGTCACTCTGAATAGATGGGTTTTCTCTTTCCTTAAAGTTTTGCAGAATATGCATTTACATCCATATTCTGAATTCTGTTAATGATGGTGAACAAGAGCTGAGTCCTGAAATAATTTTAATTCAGGCAGATGCTAATCCCATAAAGGCCTATCTTCCAAGGGTCATTTTATTGTTTTGTGGAATAGCAAAAGATCCCTAGCCTAACATAAAAAGAGACTTTCATGGTCACTGGTTAGGAAAGGGATGTCTTCAAAAACTGCTGAATGCTAATGAAATGTTAAATCAATAGCAAAATGTTAATTTGAGATTAAAGTGAAGACAACAACATCTGCCCTCTGCTGATAATATTTCTCTCTCCCTGCGGCCATTAACAACTTGCTAGGTAGTAAAAGGTGTGGGTATGTATAGGTTTATATTCTAATGTATTTATGCATTCTGTCGCTGATTTATTTCACTCATTATATTTTGGTTAAGGTTAATAATATCATGTGTTTGCATTTTTTTGAGGTCAGTGGTGTCTGGCATCAGAGAAGGAGGAGGCAGAAACTGTGCTTCACAGGAAAAGACCACCTGGAATTAAAGTGTGGTCATCAGCCTAGACCACAGAGGGACACAATCCCTTTTGCAGTTTACGTGCTTGAATTAGCAACAGCAGGTCGCAGAAAGAACAGTGGACTATGAAACCAAAGATGTAACTTCCTGTTACTCTGTTAGCTGATGAGCCTGACCAAGTTTCTTCTCTGGCTCCTGATTCCTATCTGTAAAATGTGGATAGTACCTACTCAACACAGCCCAAACGTTGTTTGAACAATAAAATGGAAACAATTACAAAGCACCTTCACATACTAAAACTTACTATATAAAAAAACAAGGCATTATAAAAGAAACAAGCCACTGACGTCAAATATAATACCCAATCAAACACCAAAGGGACAAATCAAAATCTGTGATAACTTTAAGGAGGTTAATTTACAAAAGTACAATTTCCCAGTTTATATGAAAACGGTTTAATAATAGTGAAACTTAAAAATGAGAAAAAGTAACAACGTATATTGGGCTAAACAGTATGTATTTTCCAAACCATGGCAAATATTATGCAGACATTTACCAATTTGGAGCTTTAACCCTTCTATCATGTGCGCTGCTCTGAATCGCACTTACTACTCAAATATGAAACATGATACAGTCAAAGGCTTCTTTGGCAGGCATAATCATATGTACCAATATGTCAAACTCAAAAGCATTTTCTTCCTTAAACTTACCTGATGAAGGTATCTAATCAAAAGAAAGTGAACAATTTTAACAAATGGTTCCGTTTCTCAGTAAGAATCTAAAAGGTAACAAAAAGTGCAAAGATGAATATTTCTGCAAGTTAAGTTAAAACAAATTTTACATTTTATTAAATTAGTAAATAAAATCATCTGGGTACACTTTAATTTGCAAAAAATAATAAGGATGATAAAAAGAAAAAGGAAAGGAGAAAAAGAAAAAATAAAATGCACCTCAGACCAGAATACCATAACAAAAGTTTTGTGGAAGCTGCGTTTTATTTGAAAATCCACCCATTTTTGCTAACATACATTTTAATATTGTAAACAAAAATAGAATCTGCAGAGACAATGCAACAAGGATGCTTCAACTCATGTACAGAATTGCTTTCCTACAACGAACTGTCCTTCTTAAGGCCCCACTCAACCCAAATGTTAAGATGTATTTACACAAAGCACCGATCAACAGTGCAATTTAATTCTTCATTAACTAAACTCTTGGCTAGACATTAACTTTAAAGATACTATTTCCCCTTACTTAAAAGGTACATGATCATAACATGGCACAAGCCAAATAAAAGGTTCAAGGATTTTGTCCCCCTTCCCTCCCCCCATAACACCTCCTAGAGTTTTACTGAAAAGAAGGAAAGTCTTGAAGTGAAAGCAATTCCTCACATTCATTTTGGAAAAGCCCTAATGTCAAATGGAAAATAATGACATGCCAAGCACAAAGCAGTAAAGTTCCTTCCCGATGCACTAATGCTGGATTTAAAATGTAGTGCTTTTCCTAGTCAAGTGAACTGTTCCCTTACAAAATCCTAGGCACAGAATTGACTATAAGGATTAATGCATTTATAATGCTTCCCTAATTCCCACAGAGATCGAGAATTCTTAAGAGATTCAGACCTATGGGCTTGCCTTAAAATATTTAGTGCTCTGTATGTCAGCTGAAAAGCATTCTGAATCAGATTCATTCCTGTGGATAAAAATCAAACATACTGTGTACATCCATACTCATTTTCATAAGGAGGTTTGATACAATATTAATGTTACATAAATTGATAATCATAAATAAATACAAATACATAAGGAATGTCTACTGCAAACTGAATATATAATTTTTTTTTTAAAAAAAAAGAAAGGTTAATTTCAGTAACTGTTTCTGTATTTGCGAGGACTGGAGAAAAGAAAGATACTGTATAATTAAGAATTATGATTTTTATCCCTCCAAAAGAGTCCTGTTGAATTACAGTAAAGGACACAGCTCTTCTCTCCAGGCAGCTTTTCCAAATACAAATTTCACACTTTCCAAATAAGGGCTTCTCTTGGTAGGTTACTGATTATGGGTATTAATAGGACTTGAAAGAACTGAAGGGTTAGTCACCAAAAAGACAGATCTTAGTCTTAAATCATGGCAATTCTTGGCTTTATAAACTGTATTGATACGTTCTCCTATAAACTAGTCCCAATTTCCTTCATGGGCCTTCACTGGGTTACTGTAGCATTCTAATGGAAGAAGAGAGTTTAAGAGACAGCAGTTTGGATTTTGCTGGAAGTAAGGATTTGCTGCTTGAGCACTTCTCTTTTTGGAATAATTCTGTTCTTTTCCATCTAGTTACATAAACTGTATCTGGAAAAAAAAATGAAAAGAGTGTAAGCTAATTCACTGTACACTATAGGACATATTCTCACAAATAAAAACTGTTCGGAACACTGGCCCAGAAGTGTTCACAGCATGCTTATTACAAACCTTGATTATAAAACAAAGTCAGAATTACCTGTGCCAGAATTTAATATCTGAAGCGTAATTATGGAGCTTTCCAGAAACCTTTCTAATTACTAAAAACCGAGGGGGAGGACATGGAGAAGGGAAGAAAGAAGATGAATGAACTACTTTTCTATGACAAGTTTAGAAAATCTTTCCATGAGCACAAATATTCCACGTGAAATCTCATTTGGCAAAGCAAAATTTCAAATATTATTTCCAAATTTATAACATAAGATTAGAGATAAAAAGAAAACAGTAATATGCTTGCTAAATCATTTCCTTACTAAGGTAAAATGTGCAAGATCTATAAAGGAGCACTTTTCAATAGCGTGTCACTGTTCATTCAAAGATACTTCACTCATGATTTCCCTTAAATTGTCCAGCCAAAGAAATTACTGAAGTAGATATGTTAATAAACTTGTCAAATCAGAAGAGCACAAACTCCCAAAGATCTAGAAGATGTATTTAACCTGGGGGCTAGCACACCAAGAAGTACAAATTACAGTATGGACCATATGCAGTATCCTTCTACTGAAAAGGGCTTAAGTATGCACTTGGCCTTAAATAAAACCAAAAACAAAAACTGTTTTTTTAAAAATATTACCATTTCTAAATGAAAAGGCATACATAAAAATACAACCCTTTAAAGAAATTGCTGAAATGGATTCTTCATAACTAACCCGGGCCATCATACTACACCTAATGATACTCCTCATCAAGTTCTGACCCGATGGGGAAAACTGTGCTGTTCTCCACAACTTTTTTTTCAAGAGTGACTGAAACATCCAGATTTTAAAGGTGGTTTTTGATCTCATCTGCTCTGAGCAGTGGATGCTTATATATAAACATGAAAGATGGTCCTCTGATTTCACACCTTCCAATTATGTTAAAGACATTCCTCAAAAGTTGCTTCTCCTCATATCCTATCTTGACTTATTTTTACTCATCACCTAAAAAACAGAGGAGGAGGACAGGAGAACCTAGAGTCCTTTAAAGAAACAAAGAAGGGGAAGAGTGAATAGTGCTTAATGTATGGTGATTTTTAAAAAGTATTTAAGTCCCCATTGCCCCCAACAAGCAGCAATACCTAAAGTGATTTATAAGAAATCCTCCAAAGAGAGCTCTGCAAAAGGATCCTTTCCTGAAGCTCTGTGAGGACTGTGACTGGAGGGGCTGGATGCTGCCGACAGCTGGGGGAAAAGAAGACAGAGAGAGGAAAAGAAAAAAAGATCTCAGAATGACAGAACATGAAAGCAGAAAATGTAATGAAAGAAGAAGTGGTTTTGTCATCTTTAATAAATATAAAGGCAGCCTTTGTAGAAAATGGAATTACTAAAACAGAAGTTTCAGTCACATGTCAAGTTAAGGGGTATTAAATGGCATGTGCTTTTCAGAAAACAAAATCTTGCTTCTGAAATTCCAAAGGAATAAAGTCTTTTGCCCAAAAAGGTCCACATAAGCTGACCCACGGTTAAGACTTTGTTGTGTGTTTGGGGTGGGGGTGGGGCGGGGGGTGATGGCAAAGGAAACACAGTTGGTTTTTGTTTAGTTGAGGAAAGTTGGCTTCCTGTGCTCAGGCTACCTGTTAAAAGCTGTGCAAACTCTGACCTCAGTCTAGATCCATCACATCTAGCAGCTTCCTTCCTTCCTTTCTTGTAAGGGGTGGAAAGCCCTGTCCTCAGTGCTTATACTTTTTACACATGGAGTTGTCTCCTGCCTGCTTATCTGGGCATGCTGCAGCTGACTAACACACTCTGGGAGGTGTAAGGACCTTGCCCGTTGCCGTCAAGTCGATTCCGACTCATAGCGATCCTATAGGACAGGGTAGAACTGCCTCATAGAGTTTCCAAGGAGCGCCTGGTGGATTTGAACTGCCGACCTTTAAGGTTAGTAGCCGTAGCACTTAACCACTACGCCAAGGGTTTCCGTAAGGACCTTAGGGGTCACCTCATCTAACAGCCCACATACTGCACAGAATATGGGGAATCTTTAAAGATCTTTCATTCTCCTTCCTGTTTGGATATATTTGCTTGATTCTTAGAATTTCTTCCTATTATTTAATTTGAATACACTACAAGGCAAGCAGATTGTTTACCTCACTAACGTATCTTTAGTATTCCCCAAAGACAGACAGCTCCTGAAGAACCAAGATGTTCATTTTTACATACATATCTCCATCACCAGGCTGACTTACGAGGGTTTCAAACCAAATACACACCATTTGTGTTTGGAACACACATTTACCTTAGTCTCTCCCCTTGCTAAGACTGTAGAGTCAGGGCTGTCCTTTCAGGAATGTTCAATCTAGCATTAAATCAGAGTCGACCAAATGGACATAGTTTCAAATCATACTTCAACAATTCAAAACTTACTAAGGGTTTCAAGCCTCTAAATCTGTCTTTGATGATTCAAAGTGATTTCATTCTGCCTTTTCTTCCTTTCTTTTTAAAGAAAAGCACCATAGAGAATAAACAGTCAGTGATTTTCACAGCAAATATTACATAACCAAGATATGCAATTTGTTGTTTTGGATGCCAAGCTCAATTTACAGGTTTAGAAACCATCTTTAGTTATATTAGTGGTTGAATCATTTTCCTAATCCATTTCCTGTTTCAGGAATAAATGTTCAAAGACAACAGGAAGAGATAGCGGGAAGGATGATGAAATTATGCAGGCAACTACAGATGGGTGGACAGGAAAGCATGCCTGGGTTTGAGGTTTCAAGAAGCTTCCATTCAGAGATTAGGGTGCAACATAATTAGAAAGACAAGTCTTCTTTCCCCTTCAGTCCAACCACAGATGACCATTCGGGAGGAAGACGATTTCAACGGAAGTAATCACCAGTCACTGAGCTGGTGGGAGTCCAATGTCACACACTTATCTTCAAGATTAACTGGGTTTCTCTCCAAAGCAAAGCAAAGATTTTCTCTTTCACTTGAAGTTAAAACGAAACAAAAAACCTTGCATACTGCAGATAGATCACATCCAAAATCATGTGTTCCCTTATGAAAAAACATCTTCTTAAATCACATGTTTTCATGATGGCAGCAGTTAGATGACCTGACAGCCCTTGAGGAAAATGTTCGTAAAGAATATACTCAAAGTGGCCATGGAGACACTACTATTCTTCTCAATACGTGAGAGTACTCCTAGAGTTTAGTCCTAGAGGCTTAAATATTGTTGAAGGGGATTAATATTCCTTGTGGGAAAAAGTGCTGGTTTCTAACTAATATTTCTATCAGTCTCTTAAATTGGTAAAATACACATATGTATGTCTTATGTCTATAAATACAAAGCAAAATCAAAACATGATAAACAGATACCACCAATGAGAAAATAAGATTTACTATCCCTGCAGTGTTTCATATCATCAACGTCTATCTCAGGCAGATGAAACTGTGGCCCAGCCTGGTTTGGCTGACTGCAGAGAGCTTCAAGGACTGGGCCTGCCCCTTCCCAGCACCTGTACCAAGGCAAAGGCACACACCATGGCACTAGGCCCTGGTCCTGCAAGGGCAAGTGAGGAAGTAGTTAGCGCAGGGAATAAATAAGGACAGAGAAGGAAAGGAAATATGCTGCAACAGTCCGACTACTGCTTAAGGAAAACAGGAAGAACAAAGGAGCATGAAGGAGCAATGAGGTCCTGGCAGGAGAAAAGTAGCAGAAATTGAAAGACCTGAGAAAGTCACCTGAAACTGCAAGGGCTCATTCCCTTTTACTTGCAGATAAACTCAAGAACATGTAGGTAGGGTTGCTAAGGAACATAAAAAGGCAAGTCAAAGCACTGGAGAATAAAGAGTTAAAAAAAAAAAAAACTCAAAACATAACTACCCTTATTAATTGAATAATCACCAAATTTTAAATGCCGGCATAAGACCAAAACCAAAACCCACTGCCACTGAGTCGATTCCGACTCATAGCGACCCTGTAGGACAGAGTAGAACTGCCCCATAGAGTTTCCAAGGAGCGCCTGGTGGATGTGAAGTGCCGAGCTTTTGGTTAGCAGCTGCAGCATTTAACCGCTACACCACCAGGCTACAAATCATAATTGACCATCCCAGTCAAATTCTACTACAAATACGCCATCACTAGAAATCTGTTAAACGAATAAAAATAAAACAAAAAACAGCCTTAACCATTTATTTTTCTATACCAAAATTCCTATAGAGGTTAAAAAAAAAAATCAGTATCAGTTTTTTTTTTTTTTTTCAAACTAAACTGACCTACACCACAAACAAAATTGCTGGGTGGTGCAAGTGGTGAAGCCCGTGACTGCTAATCAAAAGGCTGGCAGCTGGAGCCCACACAGAGGTGCCTCTTTAGGCCTGGTGGCCTTCGGGAAGGTCACGACCTTGAACATTCTATGGAATACAGTTCCACTGCACCCATGGGGTGGCCATGAGTCAGAATCAACTTGATGACAACTGGTTTGGTTTGTTTATACCACAAATGAATGTGTCTTATAAACAAAATGGTCAGTCTTACTGGTCCAATAAAGACATATTTGGCCTTTCTTTCTCACTTTATAGGAAAATTAAATATCAAAAGGCAAGAACAGCATATCAGTAAAAATACTGAAATTTTCAAGTAATTAGTGGTGGCAACTCTTAGCTGAAATTCCTCTATCCTTTCCTCTACTCTAATCAACCTTTAAAGACAAATATATTGAAATAATTTAAAAATTCTAACGTTAGCAAAAGAAATACCTCTGCTTTTATCAGCAAAGATTTTTGTTGTTATAGTACATTTATTATAGTAAAGATGAAGTACAGAAACCATAAATTAAATTAAATAAAAGGCAAGCATACCTAGAGTAAAGGAGTATCAAAAAAGAAACAAAAATGGTACTCCATCATTATACTCCTAATTAATACCAAAGAAAGAAAATTTCAGGTTACAAGAAAATACAGTAGTCCCAAAAAGTGAGGCTAGTGCAATTAAAAGCTTATGGGAGAATAAAGGATTGGATACTTAAGGACTAACTTCTGCCACATTGTTGACTGTTCCTAAAATTTTAGAGAAGCATCAACTTTGTCACATCTTTACATTTGAATTTTTCAGTCACTCAAAAGCCTAGGTAGCAAATTGCAATATTGTAGAGGCTCATATGAGTACCTCCCTTTTAGCTATTTTGAGGACTAAATAAAAAAAAAGTAAAGCACCCAGCACATGCCTAGCATATATTAGCAGCTCAAATATTAGTTCAACCTCACCCACTGCTTACTATCAAGTGTTCACCTATCCTTATATGAGGTCCCGTGCAAATGCTATCAAATCTGTGCTGCTCTTACACTGTGCTCTCAGCACTCTGGGTTTTTCTTATAAGGATTCTTTTTTTATTGTTGTTGTGGAGAATACACACACCAGAACATACACCAATTCAACAATTTCTACACTTACAACTCAGTGAACTCTTGTAAGGATTCTTACGTTGCTATCAATCAGTTGCTTTTTCCTGTCTCTACAATCTGCCATCCCAAATTCCAATTAATTTCAACTCAGCTAGAATTTATGGCCATATTTTGTTTGTAGGAAAATGTCAAAGTGAAAGTAGGAAAATAATTTTTTTAAAAAGGGACTTTTCTAGTGAATGGTATACAGTTAACACATGTAGTAATACATGCTTCCTATACACAAATGTATTCTATACATGGTCAAGAATGTTCATCATGAAGATTTTGTAGAACTTCACAGTCACTCAAGATTTTAAAAGCACTTTCTGGTTTCAAGGCCAGAAATTAGACTTCCACCTTTTAGAAGGAACGTTATCAATAAACGCCCAGTAAGTTAAGTTTAATTCTATAGGTTTTCTTATTAACAATAGTAGTCAGCAGACAGCACTGCTAAAATTCTTGTTTGGGCTCATTCAGGTGCACACTGGAGGCTGGAGAATGAGTTCTCATCTGTGGTACTAAACTTCAATTCCCAAAGTAAATGGTAGCCTCCAGTAGGCAAGGATGAATGAACACAACACACTGCTGACAAGGCCAAAGGCCTTCTTCCCAGAAACCCAGCTGGCAGATCAGGTGACAGATCAGGCACAGCCACATTCACACACCAAGAAGGCAGGGAAAAAACCCTAAGCCTAACAATCAAGAGGGCCATTAATTCCTACACACAAGGAAGTCACTAAAAGGCCATTTTGTAAAAACTTTAATTATTCCAATATCTAAAACCAACAGTGCCCCCATTTAGAGGGGCAAAAAACACTCACAACAAGCCACTGTTTCCTTTCAAACACTTAACTGATGTCAGACTTACTTAAAATTGGCCATTACAAATAAAAAGCTGCACCATTTTGCACCTTCAGCTATATGTATGCTCCACAAGCAAAACACCTAGCAATTCTCCATAAAAAATGCCTAAAACCAATCAAGAAATGAACAAAACTTTTAAAATGCTTATTTTTGAAATTAAATTCCCAAATGCAACATTCTCGAGTTTTCATACTGCTTTTGGGAAAATAGGCAGATTGACATGGGAGTGTGTGAATTTATCAAAAGGAAGTGATAAGATAAAACAAATCCCCCCCACAAAGGATGTTCAAAGACATCTAAATTGCCATATACACTTTCATTAAAAAAAGAAAAGTTACTTCACATCACAATGACTTTCAAAGAAATCTGAAACTAACCAGGTTACTATCTTCATAATTAATAACAGTAAAGCGGCATACTGTAAGTGCAGAATGAGTTTACAAACTCCTGGTCAGCCATGGACATTCCAATTTATATAAAACACCAGTAAGAAAAGTCCCCATCTTCCCCAAGTTAGTAAGCAGATATACTAGCAACATGTAACAAACAATCAAATAATAAGCAAGACTGTGAGGAAGATCAGAAGAAAAAAAAGGTATAAACCACACGGACCTAGTATTTTCCATGTAGTCAAACTCTAGGAAGATGCACTACTAATGCAGACCATATTAAAGTAATAATAACAACCATGCCTACACCATTAGGTATGAAACAGAAAAATATAATGCATCTTTAAGCAGTTAACACTTATACAGTATGGTCTACTAACTTATGGCTATAATGAAGACAATTTACTAAAGAAGAGAACAAAGTCTGAGGTAATTACCATCTGAAAGTATTAGCTGCTTTCTTACTACCCACCCATACCCACTGCCATGGAGTCAATTCCAACTCATAACGACCCTGTGAGGACAGAGTAGAACTGCCCCATAGAGTTGGTTAACAGCTGTAGCACTTAACCACTACGCCACCAGGGTTTCTGCTTTCTCACTAAAAAGTACAAATACAGCACCTACAGTAAGCTAGATATAATATATAACACACAGCACACTGTTTGGAAGGACTCACTAAATGACAGTTAGACATACTACAGATAGAGGAGGGTTGGAATACACTCAAAAATATTAACTTGATTTAATAGTATGCAAGAGACCAGAAGCTACAAGTTATCCCCTAGGTTAGTAATGGCTCCCAACAAATACTTGAAGGAAGAGAAAAGGATTTTTGGGCACAGCTGTAAAATTAGGATTTGATTAAAATATTCTATATTTGATGGGATTTCATCTTTCATTTTAAACCACCATTTATTTCACAATGTACAAAAAGTTGGGTCTCTGCCCTCAACATATTTTGAATTAAATTGAATAAAAAATTAAACAAGAGACCAGTTAAAAGGGAATTCACTAAGAAAAATTATTGTAGTTACAACTAGTATTCAAAGAACAAAATTAATCTAAGGGACTGGCCAAGAATCATTAGAAATTAAAGCATGTAAAAATCTCATCTACTTCAAAGATAAACAGTTTAATTTTTAAATTATTTTAAAAGGTTCAATCATGAAATCAAAGGTATCTTCATTCCTCAGGTAAGAGTCATATTTCACCTTAGAGTAATTATTAGTCAACACGTCAAAACACATTTGAACACTGCTATGAATTATATATTAAAATGGTTATTTGTGAGTCAAATTAGAGATCAGAGAGGAGCAGAGTAAGTCACGCAATAAAAAAGGTAAGTTTTCATGGTGAGGAGGTTTCAGCAGAGCTTCTGGACTAAGACAGACTATAAAGATGAGCCTGGTGATCTCACTTTCAAAAACCAGTCAATGAAAACCTTATGGATCACAACAGAACAGTAAGTCTGACTCATTTGCTCTGGACAAGTCACCGAAAAACAGACTTGTTGCCGTCAAGTCAATTCTGGCTCATAGCGACCCTACAGGTCAGAGTAGAACTGCTCTTTAGGGTTTCCAAGAGCAGCTGGTGGATTCAAACTGCTGACCTCTTGGGTAACAGCTGAACACTTAACCACTGTGCCTCCAGGGCTCCGGACATGCAATCAGGACAGATCAGTTGCTAGAGGAAGGCATCATGTTTGGTGAAGCAGAGGGCCAACGAGGGTGTGGGAGGCCCTTGGTGAGATGGATTGACACAGTAGCCCCAATGATGGACTCGAAAGTGCTGGTGAATCTGAGGATGATGTAGGACTGGGCAACATTTCATTCTGTTGTACATAAGGTCACCATGAGTCGGTGTTGACTGGATGGCAGCTAATAGACACAACATACCCACTTCAAACTTGATCTTTCAACTCGAAACTTACAACCCTAATGTTCTCATTCTCTTCTCTTCTGACATAAAAAAAAAAAAAATCAGGAAAAAGCATTTCTGTCACTGTTTCTTTTCATGAACATGGAAATTCTGGCACTTTTTTGTGTGTGTAAGTGAAAAGGTCGTGTGGATTTTAGGCGACAGGATATAAAACCTGAGTTAAATAAGAGCAGATGCTGGGGGTGAGCAATTTTTTAAAGGCAGATTTTTTACTAAGATTGTTTTTAAAACAAACTCATTCTTATATAGTGTTTCAAGGGTGAAGGTATTCTCCAAAACTGTAGAGGATACTCTTGCTATCATCATCATATCTTAAATACGTAAATATTGGTTTACAGTCCAGCAGGAAAGTCCAAGCAATTTGCAGAGTGGTTCATTGCTGACAAAAGGAAGAGTGCTGTACCTGCCATCTGGGCTCCGTCCCACTGGTAGGAAAAAAAAACCCAAACCCACTGCCGTCGAGTTGATTCCAATTCATAGTGACCCTGTAGGACGGGGCAGGGCTGTGCCGCAGGGTTTCCAAAGGGCACCTAGTGGATTTGAACTGCCGACCTTTTGGTTAGCAGCCATAGATAGCTCTTAACCATTACGCCACCAGGGTTTCCTTCCCATTGGTAGAGAGGGGTCCCAAAACCAACCAAACCCATTGCTGTTGAGTCGATTCCAACTCATAGTGACCGTATAGGACAGAGGAGAACTGCCCCCACAGAGCTTCCAAGGAGCAGCTGGTGAATTCGAACTGCCAGCTTTTGGTTAGCAGCCACACTCTTAACTACCGGGGGTAGCGTGGTTCAAATGAGCATTGATTGGCCCAGGAATCAGGGACACCCGGGCATTAGTTGTATTTTACCACTTACGTAGTTGAAAAACATTTCCAAATAAAACAGAATGGTGATTCTAGACCCATCTACCTTAAAGGTTATTCTGAGAACCAAGTGAGATAATGTATGTGAAACTGCTTGGAAACTGTCAGGTAATATCCAAGCTAAAGGTAACGTACTCTTGTTTGTGAGACAGGAGCCTGTAAGACAAGAGGCAGGCTGGGTGCACGGTTTAGCTATACATCAGGGAAAAAAATTTGTGCCAATGGGTCCAGTAAGTTTATAGCTCTGGAGTACAGTTTTTTTCTTTAAAGTTCTTATCACTTAGTCCCTTAAAGAAGAAAACCAAATTAATTTATAACAGTAAATGATATTCTGAAGTTAAAAGAATGAACATTAAAGAAAAATTTAAAGGACACAAGGAAGACTTATAATTGTATATTTTCAAAAAGTAGCTGTATTGATAGGAAATCATCAATGTATTTTTTTAAAAGGTTATCAAAATCTAATTTTTTTAGCAAGTTAAACCAGTAATCAGAACTACTGCTATTAAAAGATAACTATCAATTAATACTCCCAAAATATTTTATAAAAGTAAATGCATAGATAGTAACTGACTTATAAAAATAATTACTGCATGCATTACTCTGATTTCCAGTTATTGTCATTACAAATACTAAATTTACTATCAGAACTAAGTTTACCATCCATTCCTAGCCAACAGAGATACCAATTTATTAAATGATTTCAATAATCAAAAAGGCTGAATTGAACATGTAGAAATTGTCGAATTGGTGTATGTTCTGCTGTGTATATTCTCAATGACAAAAATAATTAAAAAAAAAAAAAAAGAAAAGAGGCAGAAAATGGAAACAGACCCTGTGTTTCACTAGTCTATGAAATATATAGAGAGTATATTCAAACTGGATCAATAAAGATTCATTTTGGCAATGTAACACTAATGCATCAGCAAATATAATACTGTATGCATTCAAGTGGAAAAGGAATAGCAAGTCCGTTATCAATTGCTCACACAAATGTTTTCACATAATCACTAAATACATAAAGTAATCAATCAGTCCACACCAAAAGCAATTTAAGAAAAGGAGGGGTGCTTTCACAACTGCATGTAACTAGCTTATTTCTACCTGTCAAATAATATGAGCAGAGCCACAGACAAAAAAGGATAGGTTATCCCATCACTTCACAAGGATCTCATATCACAGTACGCCACTTGAGAAGTAAAAGTCATTTCAAGTCTCCTCTCCTACCCATAACTGGTAAAAGCTAAAAAAAAAAAAAATCTAGATTCTCTTAATAAGAACAATGAGATAAAAAAAACAAAGAGGGACCATTTAGAGTGAATTTTCAGGAAATGGAAGAGGGAGCCTTAGAAATATCTAGAGAGGAAAGTCTCTTGACTAAAGAAATCAGGTCAGCATGGAATTTCAAGATTTTTTCCCCCTTTTTTGTTTGTTTTAAAATACAATCCCCAGTAGTAAGAAGTTACCTAATGAAAAAATTATATTCACAACTTCTTGGAGACTTGTCAGTAGTTTTACAAACATCTCAAGGGCAACATCCTTGTAGCATCATTCAAACTGTAAGCCAAGAAGCTAGCGCTCTGAGTCAATGATTTCTGGGGCTCAGAAAGGATAACTATGCCAGAACCATGAACAAAAAGCAGACTTCTTAACCTTATATAAACCATCCTCTGGATCCACCAACTATAAGTTGTCAGGAATTTTCCACTTTAAAATTTTTTATTTGCTTGTCCTTTCCCTCTGAATAATCGATATTCCTAAAAGCTTTCCTGTGAGAAAGACATTAAGCAAATTAGCATTCACTATGAGGAGGAAAAACTGTCAAATTGTACAAAAGGGTTTTCTAGTATTCCTCCAAATCCAGCGCATTAAAACAGCTACATGTAGCATGCAATACCTGTGCTCCTGATACAGGGCCAAAGGGGTTTGGTGGTCTCATGACAGGCTGGCTGTATATTAAGGTTGGCTGTGTCATTACGGGTACACTTCCCATTTGAGGAGGCTAAAAAATAAAAGGTTATCAAGTTAAAGGATGTTGATGCATATCTTCCTTGTTATGAGTAAGTAAATGAGAAGGATGACTGGGATAGGACCTCTGCTTTAATTCAAAGGGAAATTTCCTCTGAATGCAAATAAGACTAACAGCTACAAATTTTCTTAAGAGTATTTTTTTGGCGGGGGGCGGGGGGAATCTTTACCATGCTCGTTTTTATAAGGTTGTAACAAAGCCTAATAAATGTTTCTATTCAATGAGCTGCAAAATTTAAACTTTACTACAGTACAGCAGACAAAATAATTTTGATTAAAAAACTTCCAAAATTTCCAAATTTGCCAGCTTTAGACAGAGAAAATTTGAAACTACAAAACTAAGACATTTAAATGAAATTGCCTTTGTATATCAAATCAAGTTCTTACTCCATTACTTAAGTGATCACAGTAAAAACAGCTGACTCTTTGAAGAGGTTTACTCTTGCTGATTCTTTCGTTTCAGGTATTTTTAGGGATGGCCAAGAATGGGCTTAGAGTACACACAAATTCTTGAGTAACTGAAAATAGAATCTCAACCACTAACTTTGTTTCTTTAAAAATCACCACTCCAGGGTATAAAATAGAAGTTCTATTTTTCAAGTAGACTCCGGCTATTTCTAGCATTATGAAATTCAAGATGATAGCAGCCATTTAGATAACTATTTGTGACTCCAATCAAAGACACAGAAGGCTCTGAACTCTTCCTTGGAATAACATGGAAAGCAGAGGATATGGATGGCAATTTTGCCATTTCCAAATCTCACCAACTGCAGCCAAAATGGTTTTTATGATCTTAAATTTTAGATATGTCTTCATTTATAATGCTAAAATTACTTACAGGACAAGACTATAAATAATCTGATTAATCTTCCTATCTGAGATTAAAATTGATACTGCTACAGTTCACTTTGCAACTCAATGGATTTCCTCCAAGGGGGTGAGCAGCCCTGCCATCACTGTTGGAATTTCCCTAGCAACTAAACTTGAAAACAGATGAGAACCTCATTTTAGGTTTATGGCCTGAGTTTTTGTGCAGGCTCCTTTTTTATGTAATGAATACCAACCCAAAAACTGGGAAACTTCACACATATGAAAGGAGCTACTTCCATGCAATGCACATGAAGAAGTAGCACAGCAGCCACAGTAACAAAACCAAGGGACAGAGTGCTGCCCTCTACCAGCAACATTTTCTCAAAGTTGTACCTGTTGGTTGAAGCCACTATCTCCATGTTTTATCTAAGTGAATCTGTATATTGAGAGAACTGTGAGAGCAAGCCTGTCTAGGCTGTGGATTACAGGCAGGCTGCAGGTTAAAGGGCTATTTTTGTACTATAAAAACCACTGACACAGGAAGATTTCTCTTGCTTTTACTAGATGAAATTTACTGCTACAGAATTCAAGAAGTATTAACCCCTACTTTCCACTACAGTATATTAAGGTTATAAGACCTCACTGGTATTAAATTTATAGTCACAGCAACAAAGGCATAGAATATTAATGCTTAAATGAGTTTGTAACTAAGTGTAAAATGCTTAGTAAAGGTAAGGGAGGCAAAAAAATAAGTGCAGTAATACTGCGAACTTTAATAAGTAATACTTACTGTATGATAACTATTCTAGAAATATTTATATAACATTGTTTTCATACCAGGTACTGTGTTAGGCACTAGGGGCAACAAGTTCTTCTTTCCGTTATGCTTATAAAAAAAAAAAACCTGTTAAATATGAATGAGAATATTTTCAAAGAGTTGTATCTGAAAATATACTTACAATTCCATATCCTATCATGCCTGTTGGTGTCGTAGCAGGATAGGCCATTACGGGGGGTGCCTGACATAGTCAAAGAAAAAAACAAACGAGCAAGTATAACTCATTGTGTGTAAACTGAATTGAAGGAATCAAAAGCTGTAGTTCCATTAAAAAGAATTGCTAAGACAGCTGTGATTAAATGGCCTTGTGATCGTTAATAACTGTTGATTAATGCCCAATGGAAAAAAATCTTAAAAATTAGCAGAAAAGCAGAAATATTAGAAAGGAAAAATACCACTTAAACTTAGGTAGAACAGTGATATAGGGTTTCAATAAGCTTTTACAGCTTTAAAAATCTTCAGATTTTTAAAAATATTTAAAAATGTTTACCTATAAAAAGTAGTATTATTGAAATGTTTTTCTGGGTACTTCATTTCTTTAGCACTCAAAGAAAAAATTTAAAGATCCCAAATCAATTAATAACCTGAACTTCCAAAAAATTAGTTTCTAAGGACCTCATTCACTCTTTTCAGAGACCCCAATGATTTAAAGCCACTACTGAGTATATTATTTCTATGCATCACAGTTCTCATATAAAGAGTTTGTACATTAGATTTCCTTTTTAATTTATCCCACAAAATTTATTTTCTGCAAAGCACCAATTTGAAGGAAGAACATTAAATTTTTAAGTCAGTTTATGCCTTAATGTTTAAAAGAACCATCTACCACTAAGATGTTTACAGTTCCCTCTTCCTCCTGCTTTAACTCATGCTCTATAATAGGGTCGCTATGAGTCAGAATCGACTCGACAAGAAGGGGTTTGGTTTTTTTTTTTTAACATATAACCTGAGCACAGAATCATTTCAGATAAATTTGCTGTCTTAACAACATTCCCTGTGTGTTATCTTATAATGAAGACTGAAACTGAACACAGGTGAAAGACCAATAACACTTCTGAAACATTAAAAAAAAAAAAAATTATATGGCAATTCGAACATATGCATGGAGAAGTTAAATGAAGCATAACTTTTAAAAATTAACACTAAAGTGAATAGTCAAAAGTTTAGTATTTGGGTGAGCATGTAGGACTTATTGGTCTCTCCCTACTTAACCAAAATCTGCAAGAGCAGTAGACAAACTGCCAAGTACAGCAGAAGCCTGTAACATTTCATGCAGTTGTTACTTGAAACATTACCCCAATCCACATTTCCCTTCATTCAGAAGTCATTAAGTGCATAGTGGCAGCACAGATACACACACAGACACCCAGCCATCTGGCAGCAAATGGCGGAATATTAAGCAAGAAAAAAAATTGGTATTTCCCATGCCACCATCAGAATTAATTCTGCAACACACCCATGAAATCAGTAGGTGCTAGGAAGAATTTCTGGCACATTAAAAATCTGAATGTGAAAATAAGTAATAGCTGAAAGGTTATGAGATTCTGCTACAGCAGTGGTTAATAGCATGCCAATTTATTGCAAAAAGGCTAGTTTTTGGTCACTTACGTATTGTGGAAAATGCATGCCATTCTGTTTTTCCCAGGGAGAACAATTACATAATGCAATAACACTGGATTAGAACAAGTACTTACACAACAAAAAATACACAGAGAGCATTTTAGTTCACATGTACATTCGCTAACTATCTAAAACCTCTTTTAATTCCAGTTATCTAATGAAAGAACATCTATACTGAAACACTATCAAGGTTGACAAGGGAAATTTAGTCCTCAGCCTCATCCTCTTACATGAACATATTTTAAATGATTACAAGTGTCACTAAAACATAAAATCTATCAGTAGTGTCAACAGTGTAACATTCAGGGCATCCCATAAAAAGGGTTGCATCAAATGATGTCTACCACAGGAAAAAAAGCAAGCAGTTAAGTTATTAAAATAATTTGTAGTATGACATCATTAAATATTTTAATTAAATCTCAATTAATTTGTTTTAAATTCTAAAAAAATTTTAAAACCTTGACAGTGCTTAAGGATTAATAAAAAGGTTAGAAATGTAAAGAAACATCATAGGCAGCAGTTCATCTAACTGGTAAATCCCATCATCAGCCCTAAACTTTAACCGTTAAAAACAAAACCTATAAAATACAATGCATACAAAATATATTAACAAAATCCTTTAGAGATGATAGACATTGCCATACACAACACAGCACCATAAATACTGTTATCGTATCATCAAATTGCATACATATTCTACATGGTTAGATGCCCATTACATTCTAGTAGTCAATACTAAGGCAAGTCCTGTCTATCGACTACTAATATCTCACATGAATAAATGCTAATTTCAAAAAATAAGAAAACACTCATTGTATTATATTAGTCTATGTATTTATATCATCCCTCACATATTATCAATGTATAGTTCACACAAGACTATAAAATCCACTAACCTCCTACCATCTCCTAGTCAGTGAGCTGTGATACAGTGGAAAAAACACTGGATTCAGAGTCAGAAGGAATGGATTTCAATTTAAATCCACTATTTTTTAGCTGCTTTGCTTTTGAAAAAAAAATCATATAATTTAATCCTTAAAACCGGGATAATCATACGTGCTGAAACCACTTCAAGGAGTGCATCATTTGCAGGCTCAAGATAGCGAGTGAGGGAGCAAAATCTACAAACTATTTACATGCAAGATTTTATTATTAGCAAGGGCAGTTAATGCAACTAGTGAAAAATTATTGCCTTAAAAAGGGAGCTAAATTTCAATATTATTTTCCATTCATGAAGTCTGAAGCAAATAAAACTCTTTAGATAATGCCACACAAAATTTTACCAGCACGCTATTTTTTTTTTTTTAGCTCATCCCTACTAATTTAACACATGACTGACCCAAAGAAAACAGGGCAATGCTCTGGAAGGAATTTAATAACAAGAAAGTGACTATAACAAGGACAATGAGTGTTCAACAATAATAGAATGGCTACAATGTGTAGCCTATGTTACTACTAGGACATTGTTACGAGAAGACATGTTTCAAATTTTTCTACAAGAAATGACTGTTGTCTGACCCGGGGAGACCTGTTGGATTGGTAAAATAGCAGTTCGCCAAGCACCAAGGTACAGCCATAAGGCTACTCTCGGTCAACTGTACCTTACAGTATTTAAAATCATTCCTAGCTCTTCTTCAGTACTAGATGTTAGCTAATGAATTAGCATATATAAATTATATTAACAAGAACCAAGTACAGTGTCTTTACCAATGGTGAGATCTGAAAAAATCAGATTCTAGAAAAACAAGTCATAAATATGAGACCAATATCATATTTTTATGCAAATAATTTGCACCTTCTACATCTGTTTGCCAACTACTCCCTCCCCCATGAGGTATTTTCGTAAGCACCACTATGCTAATTTTTTTTATGTACTGTAAAAAAAAATAAGCATAGCATGCCTATGAAAATACATGTTGATATAAAAAAATCAGCACATTTATGAAAATACCTCACGGGGTGAGGGAGCGGCTGGCATACAAACGTAGGAGTGCATGCTATTTGAGTAAAAATACGGTAGTGATTAAGAGCATATGCTCTGTTGTTAGGCTGCTTGGGTTCTAAAAACTCATTCAATTACTTAAGAACTCTGCCACCCCAGGCATATTACTCAGTAACTCTGTGCCTCCATTTTCTCATAGGGTTAATTTGAGGATTATATAAATAACACCACAACGTATTTATTAGAACAATACCTGGCACATAGTAAGCCATAAATCAATGTCAGCTATTAAAATGTACCTGACAAATTCAGTCAATAAGCTTCCTTGAAAAGAAACACAAATTACTTATATTTCTAAAACTTAACAACAACCTTTCTATGCCTATCATTTTAAAAACATTTTCATGTTACACATTTAACTAAATTATTCACGTGTTAGTATATCATGAGCTTTTCTGACTCACCATCGTTGCTGCACTCCAAGCAGTTGTTGGTGCAACCTTTGGTTGCCAGTTAGATCCTCCAGTTAACTTCTTTTCACCTGGCTGACTCCAGTTTACATCACTTTAAATAAATATGTGAGAATATTTTAACACCTCTAGTTATAAAATTTCTTTACTATATATTTAGTTTGAACAATGCATTTAAGATGCACACTTGACATCTCTATGCATATTTTCAAGATGAATTCTCAATGAGGAAAGAAAACAAAACACTCACTTCTTGGTAGTTCCATTTCCAATGCCAAGATCTAGTACAAGAGAAAAACAAAGCATTTTAAAACTAGACTTGTTTTTATAAAACAACTTATTTTAAAGAAGAAAAAAATCTGAAGAATACTTACTGCCCACAAGGTTGGCTAAGGATGAATCCAAATCATCAGATACTAACTTGTTCGGTGGGAGTTTGGCAACAGGAAGACTCTGGTTCTGAGAGGCCACTGTTGGTTTGAGAAGTCCACCTAGTTCATCAAAGCCTTAAAGTTATAAACAGACGAAATAGGATTTGTAAGGAACTTTATGGTGCTATAGCTTCCTAAAAGGGGTCTCTGCCTTTTCTCCTTGTTTGTTCACTGGAAAAATCCTCTTTAAAAAAAATGAGTACTAGGTAAATGCTCTTAAATGGAAAAGGAAGAGATTCTCCATTTCACAGAGAACTGACTGAAAAGGTTGTATTTACTTGCACAGAAATCATTTATAATATAATGACAAATTACATTACCGTTAAAATGTATGAAGAGAAACACAACCAAGTAAACTATTCTTATTGTTAAGCTGTGAAAGGGAGGGAATGGAATGTAAGTTTCCCCACACCCAGCAATATTTTCTGAAGATTCACTCAAAATTGAAGCAATATAGATAAAAAAAAGTATCTTTAAATTTTTTTAAAGTTCTTTTTACTTTAAGAAATATTATATAGACCTTTTATTCATCAAGTGGAGGATGTAAGGTATGTGTCCATTAAAAATAAGTGAAAACAAACCATGAAATCATCTCCTTTCTTCTTTAAAACCAAAGAAATTGCTAAGCTACTTTCCAATAGCCATCTAATAAATTAGGACATTGCCTGAAAATGAAAATAAAATCCCTTTAAGATCTCTATCAGAGGGTAGGAGGTAATAACAAACCCAACCAGCCCACTGGTGGACTCATTAGGATGGCCCAGGAATAGCAAGTGAAGTGTTCAAGTTCTCAGAGTTTGAAAAAGAAAAGTGATCAAAGATGGCGGGTTACAAAATATGAACGACTGGCCTCTATTTCCTTTATCCCTTTTCCCAGTAAGACAAACTTGAAAGGAAAAAGCAAAATGCATAAAAAAACATAATTATAAACATATTAGGTGTACAGAAAAAAAAATTCTTAGCCTACACATATTCTTTATAAGTTTATTTATTTTTGAATTGTAACTAGTCATATTTTATAAAATTAAAAACACTTCAATATATTCTATTTAAATGGATTAAATTTAATTACTAACCAAATCAAAGGCCACTTCATGGTAAAAACAGAATTACTGAGTGTCAGTTTTATAGAAACCCTAAATATTTACAAATTTCAAGTTAACAAGATAGTAAATGAAAACCTGTATCCTTGGATTTGTGAAGTTCTTTTAAGACAACTGACCAAGTACCTATAATTCTTAAAACAATAAAAAAAAAACCTGCAGCCAACAGCTCTAATTCTTAATACATTCTAGTTGCTTATACACAGATTTATCTAACAAGGAAAGATACCCACAGGTTATATTTTCCTACTTTTCAAAAACAACCAGTTTCATACTTTAAGGTTATTATTTATTTTAGAAAAGATAAAAATTATGACTGAAAAGGCATAATACTCTAGACAGTCACTAGTAACTTTACATTTTAATTTCTTAGTAAAATCTCTCTGTGTCTCTTACGTAGCTCTGTGAGAAACAAAATCTTCCCAGAGTCAAAACTGTCACTAAGGAAAGGGAAATGGCTAATAGTTCATTATAGTTTTCTTTGGGAGCGAGTAGAAGCAATTTCATCGGAAACCCCAATTTAATCTACTCATACATGTTCAAAGAAGCATTATCTATTCTTACACAGAATCCAAATTATAATAGTTACAAAAAAAAAAAAAAAAATTCTTACCCCCAGAATCTACAATAACGTTTGTAGATTTATTTCCAAACACAGATTCAAAGTCAACATTAAGGCCAGTTGAAGGATGTGGCTGTGCAACTGGAGAAGGAGTGAATCCTGAGAAAAACCAAAATGGAAAAAAGTGCAATTCTTTAATATTTCTGCATTTATAGCTTTTTAATAATGATGACAATAGAATGGAAAAAGCAATAAATTTCCAGAGCCAAAAAAACAGAAACAAACAAAAAAACTAACCCTGCAAGCTAACCATTTTCTGCACCACCACATTTTTTTTGTGTGTGTGGTGATCGCATTTTCCATAATAAAATCATTCCACTGACAAAAGAAGACAGCAACTGATGTTGAATTACTTTTTGTTGTTTTGCTACAGAAATAAAATTTTTGCCATCTATTCTACCTTAATTTTGTATGCTAAAAACAAAACACATATATAATTCCTGGATTTTGCATATAACAAAATGAATATATACTTGGTAATGAAATAACCTAGGATTCTTTAAAAAAAAAAAAAATTACTTAGTATCTTCAAGATAAAAGTCTTTCTCCCTTTACCCATCCAACCTCCATTTCTCTCTCTCTTTTCTTCTACAGTTAATCAAAACCTATATGGTTTAAGTTCATTTTATTAGCAGCAGGATTCTGAAAGGTACAATTCACTAATCTTTATGTCCACTTTGTGTCTAGGCATTTTTAGAACATCAAAGAAAAAAAAGAACTTTCAACTTCTAACCACCCTCCAACTTACTTCTTCCAACAGGGGAACTGACCAAGTATACAATCAATATGCTAATTTACCTAACTTCAGTCTGAAACACCAGGACATAAACAGGAAACTTATTCCTTCCTGCCTGCATTACACTTGATGTTAGTGGCATTCAGTAAACAAATACCATGCTCAGATCTCTGAAGCCAGTGTATGCTGAGGTTACAATATGTAAAATTTTCCATTATACAAGGCTGTATCTTTTTAGATGAAGCTCTGAATCTCTAGGGGCTGAAAAGAAGAATTAAAATAATCTAAAGAATTAAAATCATTGGTCAGATAACTTGCAGAGCTCTCAATTTCTGAATATATCCAAGCAAAGAACAGTCTGGCAAGGATCACAAAAAAGGAATTCTTTCATCTTGTAGAAGACTGTAATAAATGGCTCCTAAGGTACTCCCCTCTCTAAACTACATAAAGTCAGAATGTAAAATACACAAATCTGGTATTAGAAGATTAACAACTATACCTTTAGAAAGAGTTGAACTTCTTTACTACCAAACATGGGTTTTCTCTCTTCCCCTACCTCTCTGCTAAAGAATCTTCTGTCTGTCAGAATGTCACTTTTAATTCTTAGTGTACAATGATGTTAGAGTAGAAAGACAGATCTTAAAGAAAACTGTAAAAAGTAGGACAAGAGTTGGTGAGAAGTCCAAGAAGGTCCTCAAAGACGGAGAAGCCAGAAAACAATGAGTATTATTAACAATGACCCACATACGCTGGTTACACATTAATACTACTACTTAAAAAACAACAACAACAAAAAAACCTGTTGCCATCAAGTCAATTCCGACCCATAGAGACCCTACAGAACAGAGTAGAGCTGCCCCATAAGGTTTCCAATTGAGTGGTTGGCGGTTTCGAACTGCTGACCTTTTGGTTAGCAGCCAAGCTCTTAACTACTGTACCACCAGGGAACCAAGTAAAAGCAGCATTTTACACCATATAACAAATATTCTTTACGTCACAAATTTTTAGAGAATTCACAAGTTTGATATTGTTCCACAATTACTTAAACCACTCTTATCTCAAAGACACTGGTAATAAAATGAGAACACGAACTCTATTTCTTAAAAAATAGTACGTGCCAAAACGAAATAATTTAGTATATAAATCTCCTGACCATTCATCAAAAAGTTCCTAGAACTGTACAGACTTAGCAATTTAATGGCATTTTTAACACATTTAACATTTCCAACATTTTAACACTTAAAAATGTTAAATTGCTAAGCCTGTACGATGTATACTTCTTGCACTGTGACGGTAGCAAGAGGCACATAATTAATCATGATAGATTTCTGTCTGCTGAGTAGATACACTGGTTCTTTTTGTAAGAAGTTATGAGAAAAGCCAAATGTCCTACTCAACAACAAACCAACTGGTTGCCGCTGAGTCGATTCCAACTCATGGCGACTCCTTGTGTTTCAGAGTAGAACTACACTGCATAGGGTTTTCAAGGTCCCTCTTGGGGGGGTTCAAACCACCAACCTTTTGATTAGTAGCTGAGCACTTAACCATTTGCACTACACCAGGGTATTATAAAATACTATTACCTAAAAGCAGCAAAGAGGTCAGAAAGGATATAAAGTAATCCAGAGCTAGTTTAAAAAGTTACTATGTATGGCGGAGGGAAAGGATGTAAAAATAAAATTTTTAATAAATTACAATAACTTATTAACTACCAGGAAAAGAAACAATATATTTTCAAAGTAACAACCTTTTAATTAATTAATGAATGCCTATAATACACACACTTTCAGGGTAAGAGTTTTTTTTTTTTTTTTTTGCATCATTTCAATGCACATCATCAACTTAATAGCCTTTTGTCTCCGGATCCATTTTTTGGGACACGGTCAGGATCACTTACTTTCAATTTTTAAAAGTTTCTTAACACGGAGAAACAAAATAAAATCACCATTTCGAAATAGGAAATTTTAGAGACAAAAAACACCCCAGATTCTCCAAGTTAAGCTTAACTTTATGAAATAATCTCAACGTTGTCCTGCATACTCTTTCATTTCATGAGGGCTCAGTGAAAACTTCATCACTGACCAGCAGCACCAGGCTACAGGCTAACATCTCAAGATGGCAAATCTCAAGATGACAACAATAAATTAACTAAAAGGTACAAAACTGACAAGCTCATGGGACAGAAATGCATCCCAGTATCTTAAAAAAGGTGTGGTGGGGCGGGGGCGGGGGGGGGGGACGACTGGGCTGTTAATGGATTTTGGGGTAGTTCAGTAATACGTTAGGCCTTGTACTTGTTTGTGAAAATAACTGCTGCCATTTATTAAGCCCCATTAAACACCACACCAGACTTCACAAACAAGATCTTATTTAACCCTTTAAACCTCCAAACAACCCTATGAGACAGTTGTTATTAAACCCATTTTACAGAGGATGAAACTAAAAAATTAAACAACTGACTCAAGGTCCAAGATCTTGTAACTGGCAGAAATAAGACCTGAACCTTAATCTGTTCGGTTCCAGAATCAATTAGGGGTTTTCAGTTTATCCTAAATTGTTTGCCTTACATAAACTAGTAGGTAGAAAAATAAATGTTTATTACTACAGCTATAATAATTTATTATGTTTTTCATTAGGACTATTCAAATTTTATGAACTTCTTAAGCTCTTCACAGCAAATGCTGGGTCAAAAAGTGACTAACCTGGCAATTTTAAAAACTAAAAGCAATACAAAAAATCAATGTTCAAGATTATATCTGGTGATTAGGTAAAAAGTATGAAGTGGTCAAAATACATAAGATGGTTTTTAACAGTCATTTTAATAATTTTTTATGTGCCAGGCCCTGTACTAGATGTTATAGTCATATATGCAAACCTCACTGCAGCCCATTTACCCCTCAGAGACGTTGAAAGATTGAATACTTGCTTTAAAGTCATTTAAGGAAGTAGTAGAACTGAAATTCAAACTCAAGTTCACTAGACTCAAAAAACCCATATTCTTTCCATCAAATGTCCTCATCTTTAAATACATTTAACCATGTCCAATTCTTATAACTAAAGTCAAGATCTAGGTTCTCTGTTCGTGTCAAACCTACTCAAAAACCTACCTAGGTACTTGGAGAGACAAAGAAGCATATCGAATTGGCCATGCTTCCCTAGAAACTGCTTCCCATTTCTATAGCCTTTATGCAGGTCTGGGAAAGCACATTCCCCACCCCCCCCCGCCAGGTCTCCCTAAACTCATGTCACACTGCTCAAGTTCAAATTATTTACTGCTCTATTATTAAACTCTATACGAAGAGCTTGAAATTCCTTAAGTTTGTAATATTAAAACTCTTCTGAAGATAAGAAAATGTCCAAGTCCCAAGTATGGATTAAAACAAGATGGTAGGCATCTATTCACAAAACAACCATGTACTTAAGCGAGGCAAACAACATTAGGCAAAAAATTATCTGCTCTTCAAAAGCAAACAAGTATATTTTTCTTATCAAGTTTAAAAAAAAAAAAAAACTCACTTTAAGAAAAAAAACCCTCAATTTCTAAATTGATAAATTTTAAAGCTAGCATTACTGCCTCCAAAATAACTGGCTACAGTAGAGGGCTGATAGCACATAAGGGTATATTAGTATCACTTTGAGAGCCACGAAAAAATCTGACAAGGCATACAAGGAAAGAAAAGGAAAAAAAGAAGAGAAAGATGAGGAGGGACAGTTACAGAAAGAGTGGGATGGAGTAAATGAGAAAAACGAAACAACAGGGGGAATCCAAGCACTTGGCACTCTTCAAATGACAACTTACTAAAAAAAGAACTTGAGACTTCATGGTATTATATTTTAAAAAGAGCTATTATATTGACAATAAAGTTTGTTTTTTTTTTAATAACCAACACTACATCTCTTTAGAAAAACAAATACTAGGTAGTTGGATTTTTAGTCAATACTAACCTATCTTGTAATGTCTTACCAATGAGGAAAAAGGCCCAGACAAGTTCATCGACATGCACATGGCAGAACTAGGACCACAACCCACTCTTTTTGACTGACAATTCAGTGTTCTTGCGGCTTCAATGAGGACAAAGCTGCCTATTACACTGAGTATCATATCATCAAATAAATGTTTTCTTTTGGCAGGGTCTACATGGCTGTTCCCTTATTTTTCTGGTTGTTCTTAACCCTATAAAGCAGGAGTTGACAGACTACAGTCTGTCGCCTGCTTTTATATAGTCCAATGAACTAAGAATGGTTTCTACATTTTTAAAGTATGGTTATTTAAAAAAAGGAAAAGAAACAAAGAAAAACGTACAACAGAGACTTTGTGTTCTGTAAAGCCTGAAATATTTGTTATCTGGCCCTTCAGAGGAAAAGTTTGCTGACTGTTGTTCTAGGGCAATGCTGTCCAACAGAACTTTCTGATGATGAACAGGCTCTATAATCTGCACTGTCCAATATGGGAGCTACTAGTCACATGTGGCCACTGAGCACTTGAAACGTGTTGAGTTCAACTGAGGAAGTAAAATTTTAATTGTCTTTAACATACAGGCACATGTGGCTATTGGCTAATTAGATAATGTACCTCTAGGAACCGCATACCTTGGGTGGTCTTTTGGTAATAAACTGTCGGTATTTTTATTACTACTTCTTAGGAACTTTTAGCTTAGGTTGAAGGTCTTTTTATCAAAAAGGCTTTTATAGGCCAGGGATCAGCAAACTACAACTGCAAATCCTTGTAAACAAGGTTTTATCGGAACACAGCCAAGCACATATGTTTACGTGTTGTCTGTGGCTGCTTTCACCATCATGGCAGAATTGAATAGTTGTGATAGACTGTGTGGCCTGCAAGACAAAAATATTTACTATCTGACCCTTTAAGAAAAAGTCTGATAACCCTTGTTTTAGGCTAATACCTAACAGATAGACATCAGTAGTTCTTCTTATCCCCTTATTACTCATTTTCATAAAAGAATAATTAACAGTAAGATTTTTGTTTTTAATATTAGCACTTAACAGGTGAAATTTTTCAAAGAAAGAACACCTTGTACTTTCACTTTTACTACTTGCCCTCAAAGAGAATACAGGGGTTAAATCAAAGTCTGTACTTCCACAAGGGCAAGAGCACTACACTAAGAAAGCTGTGGGTCTCCCACCTGGCCTTGCTTCCACTAGCTGGGTTATCTTAGTGCATCTCACTTTTCTGGAACTCAGCTGACTCATTCATAAAAGGGCAATAATACTCCCTTCCCAGTATGAGAGTTGAGAGCTGGTCCAACTTTCTCTGGAGGTCTTTGCTGACCCTACACCACCAACTCTGTGATTTTTAAGCTTCAAATGCACCTACCTCCTTAGAGTATCTGGTCATCAACTTTACTAATCTGCTTTGCTTTCTGGTCTTCCTCTCACCCCTAACCATAGACACAAATTTAAGAAACACAAGGAAAACGATACTTCTAGTATATTTGTTATACTTTTCTTAGAAAGTTGAATAATTAACTCTCTCACAATGGCTTCCATATCTTTTCCCTCTGCTTCTGTTTGAATGTGAAGTAACTCTGACCTCTAGAACTTTAAGTTTTTGCCCTGTATCCTGCCCCTCTTCAGTGGATATAGATGTGACAGTCTGAAAGCCAAGTGCCGCTCTGACCTTAAACAAGGAAATATCACAGAATACCAATGCAGAGGCTTTGTTTCATAATGCCAAAATAAGGCAACTGACTTAAAAAGAAACTTGCAGCCATACTTACTAAATGTATACTGGTTCATATTCTGTAAATGTATAGAAATAATAAACCTGTAAAATAAATCTCCAAGGAAAACTCTAGTAACCCTTTCATTATCCACCAAGTATTATGCTCCACTTGACAAATTCTCCAAAATGGTGAAATTCAGTTTCATTATTTTTAATGGAAAATAAATTTTAAAGTATTACAATGGCATGAAGAAATTATTACAATCAATCACTATGCTTTGGGTATATATACGGCCTGAACTATCAGACAAGATATACATAAGCAGAGCCTTGGAACTCACTTCCTCAAATCTCCACTATTAACTTGCTTTCTTGCCATCTACTTTCCTTTCTCCCGTATATATCTAACACAATGCAGCCACCTGATCTACTTAGGGTATACTGATGACTTTCCGCACATTGCATAATCAAAGGTTTAAATTCGTATCATCTTAAGCTCTTTTATTGAGCTGAATAAAAGCAGTTTCACCACCTTCTAAATAAGACTTAGCACCTTTTTAGCAGGATTCGAAAAACATTTATTTCAGCTTTACTACATCCTTAAATACTTACTCTTCTCTGTATAACTTTGGTATGAAATTTTGCCTTTTTGTATATTTTTATACAGCAATTAAAGGCTATTCAAGTTGCTTTTCTGCCTCACTAGCTACAATGGAATACATACTTCCTACTTTTCATTTACCTCTGGGCTAACAATGAAATGAGACCCTTAAGAATGGGACAGAGGGTATGTATGGATCAAAAAAAAAAAAAAACCTGTTGCTGTCAAGTCGATTCCGACTCATAGTGACCATACAGGACAGAGAAGAACTGCCCCACAGAGTTTCCAAGGAGTGCCTGGTGGATTCAAACTGCCAACCTTTTGGTTAGCAGCTGTGGCACTTAACCACTATGCCACCAGGGTTTCCATATGGATTTTAGACAACCTAAAATTGTACTGTGCAACAGTTAAAAAAAAAAAGTTAAGATAACTTCTAAGAGTGATAACCACCCTCTTTCTTAAGCACAGAGGAAAACACACACACACACACACACACACACTTATATAAATAAGTTTAAGAGATACTCTTAAAGCAACTCTCCTAATAACCAACTCTCTGAATAACCAGGATGTTGCACGTGATGGGGGACAGCTAGAGTATTGTATTATAATAGAGTAGAACAAAAACACCAAGAAAAGTTCAACATCAAAGGAAATTTTCTTTTCCAAAAACTTGAATTAATGTTAGGGACAATAGCGTTAATTTAAAAACCTTACCATATTACTGATTTTTAGTTTATTTTAAAATTTGATACTAAAATTCAAAGTAATTATTGCTGTATCTTAAAAATAATTAATGGTTAGGTAAAAAATACTTAGCAGTATAAACATTAATTGGAAAAAAGGTTAAATGGTACTTTACCAACAAACATTTCATGAGTAGGTGTCCTAGTAGTAAAAGTGGATACATCTGAAGAAATGGGAAGGTGAACATCACCACTACTTTTTGTGAGGAAAGGATTTAAGCTTGGAATGGCATCATCAACAGCATCTACAGTAGCAGAGAAAGGATCTGTGTAGTCCAAGTGCATTATAGCAAAATGAAGAAAGGAAGCAAATAAATTAGTATTATAATTAGTCAACAGGCACAAAGTGAAAAGTAGTAGCTATATTATTGTTTATTAATCTTAAACGTAAAAATATCAAACTGCCAAGATGGAAGACTGCATTTAGCATTTAATATATTTTAAAATGAATTCTCAGATAAAACATTTATGTGTCTATAACAACAGCAGCCTATTAGGGACAGATTCCTTCTCCAACATCAGGAAGCCAATGGTCAGGTAGTTAGAATAATAACCAAAATGTTTCTATAGAAGAGCCACCCACTCAGAACCCATTTTCCTTGCCCAACCTGAGAATGTATTGGCTTTGGTAGGATAGCTGTATTTATTCATACAACTGATATGAACAATTGATTATGTATGTGACATAAGTAAACTTTCAAAAAAACAGAGAGGTATGAGGATGTAAAATGGTACCACTGCTATAGACAAAAGTTAAACATAGAATTACCATATGACCCAGCAACTCCATTCCTAAGAATACACCCAAAAGAATTGGAAGCAGGGACTCAAGCAGATACCTGTACACCAATACTCAGAGAAGCATTATCCACAATAGCCAAAAGATGGAAATAACCCAAGTGCCCACCAATGAATGAATGGGTAAACAAAACATAGTACATATATATACAATGGAATATTATTCAGCCATAAAAAGGACTGAAGTTTTAATACATGCTACAATACAGATGAATCCTGAAAACATTATGCTAAGTGAAATAAGTCATACACAAAAGGACAGGCTATTGTATGATTTCACTTGTATGGAATAGCTAAAATAGGCAAATTCATAGAGACAGAAAGTCGATTAGGGGATACCAGAGACTGGGGTGGGGAAGGGAAAGTGGTAATGGGGAGTTATCACTCAATGGATACAGAGTTTCTCTTTGGGGTAATAAAAAAGTTTTGAAAATAATGTTATTAATGTCACTGAATTGTACACTTATAATGGCAAATATGTTATATATTTTATCACAATAAAACTTTTAAAATCCACAAATAAAACAATAAAATAAAAAAATAGGGGCAAATGCAAATTAGATGCAAGAGGATATTTCTAATTTCTAGCATGTGTAAATAACTTTTTGCATAGGTTCAAAGGAAGGAAATAAAAAATAAAGATGAAGAAAAGGTCTAACAATGGGGAAAACGATTTCAGAAAATCAAGAACAGAGACTAAAGATTGGCTATTTAGTAAATGGGGAACAGCTTTGAAGGCCTAGCTAAGAATTTCAGATTTTTAAATGATTTGTTGAAAGAGTAACAGAAGTGTTACTAGTCGTAGCAGATGTGTATCATTATCAAATCCTACATCTAAAGTTACTCTAGAATCTTTTACTGTACATGTATCTCATTCATGATAATGATCATTCTAATAATTGGAAGCCATTTATTTTATTTAAGATTTAAAAAGTAAATGAGAAGAGAAAAACTAAAGAATAGCAATGTACAGTGTCAATTTTTTCTTATAACACAATCAAAGACGAGATGACAACCCTGTATTTCTAAACAGCAGCCTCTTATCTATGTTAGTCTTGTTTTGGGCCTTCACTGAATAATACTGCGGTACCTTCACAGTATTAGGCATTATATTTTACTGTAAGACTGCATGATTGAACAATGTGAAGGAAGTAATGGTCTAAGGACCAATGTAGGCACTCTTTCCTTAAAGTCAGTAAATTAAAGTGTTCAACAAACCCAAATTCAGCTGTTTGAGAAAGGGAACTATCAAGAAAATAGTTAGGTCATGGGTTCAAGCACAAAAATCTTTTTGATAAAACTTCCATTTTTGTATCAAATGAGAACCTTTCTAGGAATTAAGCATTCCTATGGAACATTATATTCACATCCAAAAGTTCTACGAAAGTTTCAAAATATGCTGATATACTACTCAAACTCAAACGATCATGTTTCAACGTATTTCTCACTCATCCACTCCCCAACGAAATGGAATAAGGGGAAAAAAAGAATCAGAAAAACTAATTCAGAAATAGTCAGATACAAGAGTTAGTTTTTTGTACAAAAATAAAAATGTAACAAAGGCCACTCTAATCCCTGCTTACATAAGAAAGCAGCTCCATGAAGTTTAGTGATGACCAGTTAGGTTCAAAGTACTGTTTTTAGATACTTAATGGTGGCAGTTTTTAACATCCATTATAATTTTGTTGGGCAAGTAAGAAAGACAAAACATCTCTCTAGCCTTCCATATAAAAGAAGCCATGAGAGAAGTTCACCTGAAAAAGAGAACATGCATTTCTTTAAGAGATGCATTTAAATAAACAGACATGTTTGGGAAAGGTAACTAGTTATCTGCTGTTCTATTAATTGCTACTGTTTTATCCAAGCACCTAATTTCAATAATCTCCTATTGTGTCAAGTATCCTCGAGGGAATATACATAAATCTGTAAACACATGTATTTTTAATCAGCCAATAAGGAAAACCAGTTTTGAATCTATTTGACAGAACACTATAGATAATCTAAATGATGTTAATTTATCAGTGACAGATTGACACTATATTACAAATAAGAAAACAAATTCAATGAGAAATAATAATCACGTTCCAGCTATTGCAACTTAAACCCTACCTAAGTTGGCAACTCTACCCTAAATCCTTTAAACTTTTTAAGGTAGTTTTTTTTTTCACATTATTTTTCTCATTATTCTTTAAAAGTTTATTTTTATACTACACTAAAAAAAAAAAAAAAAAAAAAAACCCGCTGCCGTCAAGTCGATTCCAACTCATAGTGACCCTATAGGACAGAGTAGAGCTGCCCTGTAGAATTTCCAAGAAGCGCCTGGCGGATTTGAACTGCAGACCTTTTGGTTAGCAGCTGTAGTACTTAACCACTATGACACCAGGGTTTCCTATATAGTCATTTAAAAATAATCCAAAAATTTAAAACCAAGATTAAAATAACACCACAGTCATTATTATCATCTTGAAGTAATAACAGCCTGATAGCTACATTTATACAATAGAAAATGAATTTTTTTTTTTGTAGAAAATGTTATGTGTATCATGCACAACATGACACAAGCAAAGCAAATTAAGGCTCAGAATGGATCATTCTATTTTACTTGACTTAAAATTTGAAATCCTAAAATATGTTAACAGTGCACAGAGCTGATAACTACTGTGTATTTTTTAGATCTGCTGTAACTCAGAGTTTTCGGGGTGATAAAAACATAAGTCTTCTCAGATATTAGTATTCAACCAAGTGCTTGCTTAGACTCCAGACCATTTCTTGAAAGACCAAAGGCTCATTAATAATGCAATGAGGGAAACAGGAGAGCTTGTGTTCTCATGTCCATTTTTAGGTGGAATCTTAAAATGTCTTTCATGTAAGCATACAAACTGTTCTTCCCTTAACTCTACCTTATCACTAACCTGATGGGAATACACATTATTTCTCTGGTGTTTATGATAATAAAAGTAAATATCGGGTCTGTTATTAGCATTTATTTTTAGTAAATGAAAGCAAGAGAAGCCTAGAATAAGATTTTAGAATTGCCAAAAATATCATACCTATGCCTTGTTATAGCTACAAGATCAGCATGATACAAAATGTTACATATTTAAGGTGTTCAGGTAAATGGTTAATTTCAAAATGCATTTAGGAATTCACTGTTATTATCAAAAGTTTTTTATATATGAGATTTATTTCATTACCTCAGTCTAATTTAATTTTAAAAATAAAATCTTAATCTGAATGTCACAGACATGAACAATATACTGACTGAATTAGGAAGCATTAAAAGTACTTCAGTTAAAATACTATTCAGCTATCCAATCATTCAGCAGTCAAAACCCTGAAATTACTGACAACTTAGAAGTATCTTCACATGAAAGTGAAGACAGGTTTTAATCATGCTTAAATTGAGGGGATCATAGTCAAGATCACATTCCTTTTCCCATAAGCAATGGTAAGCTTTTGGAAAAATAATGGCATAATTGCTTTTGCCTCTGCTCTCACTGTACTGATTTATACTCTTAACACTTTTAGCAGTCTTATTCATATACAGCAAGCTGAATGTTAAAATATGGGACAATTTTTTATGAAAACAGCACATAAAGCAAAATAACCTAAAAGAGAAAAATAAAACGTATGATTAAATATATTCAAACATGTTTATTCACATACAACTACTATAATTTTTTCTACTAACAGGACATAGACAAACTTACAGACTGAAATTACTTAAAATTGTTCTACAGTCTATCCACCTTAATATATGAGCTCAACAATTCCAAGCATAACTTTAACTTGTCATTGTTAGAGTTCATCGTACATGATGTCCAGCCAAAACATTTAAGAATTTTACAGTTCAGTTTATTTGAAATATTATATTAGTTCTCAGTAAGCCTTGTAAAATTTCTAATTTATTTAGAAAAACAAATTTTTATCCTTAGTTTTAGAAAGACTACATTTGATAAATTAAAAAAAAAAAGGAAACCACCTAAAACTGCTTAAATGGTCACATTAATTCCACTAACCTTTTCTAAAGCAATTCACAATAAGGCAGAAAATAAGTATGTAATGTGTCAGCAGATTAAAAATCCTAAAATCAGGACATATCATTTAGATATTAAAAAACTGCTTTCTTAACCTAAATTTGCAATCTAGAGTTCATTCTGAAATAATTTAAAATCTTTATTGACTTTAAACTATCATACCATTTTTAGTAATTATAGACTTAGCTAAATTAAACTAACCTTGAGTCAGTTAATTTTTACCAAGTTAAGGCTCATAAAAGTAGTCTAAAAATCTAGTGTTTCCCTAAAGTTTCACTATCCCTGTTCCTTGTCCCATCTTGAAATAGAGGTAACTTTTCCAGAAAAACAGAAAATGCGCATTCATTCAACAAATATTTACAAAGCACCTACTGTATGTTAATATTGTAGTCACTGAAGACATAGTAGTGAACAAAATATTAATAAAATCCTGCTTTCAGAGCTTACAATCTAGTACACAGAATTCAGTCTTAAGTAATTAAGTACAAAAAATAACCAAAAAAACCTTAAATGCTCAAATCCTAACAATAAAGATTTAAAAAGCCTCATCTATAAACCGTAAAAACTCAGAACAATTTCTCTTTGCTACGATAAGTAAGCCTATCAATTCAGATTTTACATGTGAACCAATATAAATTCTAAGGTAGCTTGCCACTCTCTACTTAGACAGTGTCCTTCTTTCCCAAAATATCTTCTTCCTCTCCCAAACAATTTTTGGGTGTTTAAAAAATAATTCATCAATCAAAAAGCAAATTCATTGCTGTTGAGTTGGTTTCAACTCATAGTGACCCTACAGGACAGAGTACAACTGCCCCACAGGATTTCCAAGGTCAGAAATCTTTATAGAAGTAGTCTGCCACATCTTTTTCTCGCAGAGCAGCTGGTGGGTTCAAACTACCAACCTTTTAGTTAGCAGCTGAGCACTTTAACCACTGCGCCACCAGGGGTTCTTAAAATAATACATACACACATACAAACAGAAGTACCAAAACCAAGCAAAAGAGACTATCTGAAAATGTACTAAATTTCCAAGTAAAACTGCTTAAATGTTGACACGAACTAGGCTTTCCTCCTTCAACGAAGCAAGGAAACTAAATGACATGGTCACATTAAGATCAAAAAACTACCCAAGGGCAATAAACATTCTTGATAGTACTGGCAGAAAACTCCTTGAATATTAAAATCTGATAAGTTTAAATTAAATCAACATTTTAAATACAAAAGTTTGTCATGAGATTCCCAGTCAGAACACGGTTCATTGTATGATAACACCATCTGTGTTTTACTAGAACCTTATTTATTATATACTTAAACAAGATGAGTTTTTCCTCCTCAAATAATTTTCTTTTTTTTATCCAATAGTAAAATAGCCAATAGGCATCTTCTGATTATGGAACAGGACCCCAATATTGAAAGAATGATTTTATACTTGCACATATTTGGTCCTTTGTCTTACATTTCATTTCATCTTTATTAAACCTCATTTCATAATGTAATCTAAATTCCAAAATTACATTTGTAAATTAATGAAAATGTCTTTAAGGAACAAACTTATTTCATCACCATCTTAATATTTCTCAATTTCTTAAGCATCAAGTGTAACGAAACACACTCGAAATAATTAAACACTACAGAACGGGGAGGAGAGACGGCTATACAAGAAAGAATTCATTAATGCTTACCTCCCCACGTACTTGCTACCTGAGAAGCAGTTGACATAGAATGTACAGAGGGGTGAAAAGTTGGCTGCTGCAAATCAAGCAGATCATTTGGCAGCTTTGAAGTGCTACAAAGATATTTCGAAAATATTTATTAGGTAAATGTTGCCACATTTGCCACCATCCCCAAATAAAAACATTAAAAAGATAAGTAAGAAAAAAACTCAATTACACAAATCTCAAAATGAGGAAGTTTCAGTGAGATAATAATTACACACTCCTCATGTAACAGCCTATTTCCAAGGAGGCCTAGAAAAAATATTCAAGCACCATACACAGAGTTCAGATAACAAAAGCCCTTCTTGAAAAGATCAAGGGTTTCCCCAGGAAAATTCAGATTTCCTCACTGAAATAAACTTAAACAACATGATTATAAAATATAAAACATCATGACAATTAGAATTTTTTCCTATTTTTAATCTTCAAAGAACTTGAATCACATTTACAATATCAATGCCCCTAATAAAGTAAAACATCCTTTTAACCTCACCTGCACTGCCTTTATAACCAAACAACGTATCGATAATACAGGGAGAAAATTATACGTGTATATATGGTACAAGCTCATAACAGAGCCACCCCATTGCACACCTCCAGGGGACACTATTTACATATTATATTCCTCACCCCATGGCTTTTAAGTGATTAAGGAATATCAACCCAAAAAAAGATGCCAGAAAGAGGCTGTTTTAGGCCTGTAATTAGCAAACTAAATAGCGGTATCCTGGCATAGGTAATTTTTATCTTACATACACTCAATAAAAGAAGTTTTGAAGACATGTCTCTTAGATGTAAAATAGTTTTATACATAAACTCATTATATAAAAATACTTTAAAATTTTTCTTAGTGAGAAAGATGTGTACCTTAAGTTTAGATATGAAAAGTACAGATCTATCATTCATCTATTCCCTGCATCTATGAAAAGGTATATTACAAACTACATATTTAAACAATATAATCTTGCTGAGCATAGTTTTTTAAAGCCTTTAAGCCTGACTTAAAACAGAAAAATCTCCTGTCCAAAAATTTCCTAGTCAATCAGAATTTCTTAACATTACTTCATCTCAATATTACAGATATACACCCATTTCCCACTTATCAGCATGGTTAGGTTCTAAAGACCAGGTTGTTACGCGAAATATAAGTGGGACTTGTGTTTCCCAGACATCAAGCAGCAGCACATATAAGTGGGGCACCAGTAGCCCAAGAAACCTGAGAAGTCAAAAGCTTAAGTGGATCTTATATCTTCCATCACGGCCAGTGTTAACTCTTGCCTCACACCTTGACATTTGTTACTGCCAGACATATGTCATTAATGTGCAAAATAATCAGATAGCAGATTTTTTACTATTGTTGTAAAAGCAAAATGTCGGATAACGAGACAGTCGGTAAGGGAGAGTAAGTGTAATTACAAATGCATTTGGGAAAAATAGAGAATGTAAAATAAATATTATTTAAACGGGCTGTTAAGATTTGTCCTGCCATTCTAACTCCACTATCTAAAGGGGTGCAATTTTTTAGTATATAAGTGAAATAAAACAGTCAGATTAGTTCTTTATCCAATAATATGTTTTATCCTCAAACATTCAACATTCTTCCCATTTATCTTTCCTAAACCAGAATTCTTTTCAGGTACCCAAGATGCGAATGTGCCTCTTACTAGGTTCAGTAGGGATTAAAGAAAGCAGCTTCCAAAAAAACAAAAACCTGAAAGAAAAACACAAACCTAAATTCAACAAACACACACTAGGATTTCAGGGAAGAGACAGCAATTCAGAACACATGGAGCAGGCAGCAGCTGAGTTAGTAAAACTTACACTGAGATGCAACAAGAGTCAACAGGCAGTAGGGAACTTTTTAAGGCCTAGTTAATAAATAGCGACAACAACAAAATCAAAGGAAAAAACCCTACCACGCTCTATGGATCTCTTATATGCCAACCACTGTGCTAAATTCTAGTCACCTGGGAGCTTATTAGAAATAAAAATTCTTGACCTTCAGCCTAGACTTACTGAATCAAAAACTCTGAGGGTGGGGCTGAGAAATCTGTGGTTTAATACACCCTTTGGGTAATTCTGATGCTTAATTTTTTAGCAAAGATTAAGAACACTGATCTAGACCATACATTATCTCATTTGGAATCTGAGATCTTAAAAAAGTTTAAAAGTAATAAAGCCAGGATTCAAACCAGAGCCTGGCTTCCAAATTTCTATTTTCAAACATTATGAGGTAAAAAAAATAGGACAGGTGAAAAAAGTCAACTGTTCTAATTTGCCTGGAAATACTAGAGATCCATTGTTAAGTAGCTTAAATCAGACAAGATTATTAAGAGTTGGTCTGGTAGGCTTCAATACTGAAGAAACTTGGCAACAAAGCTCTGGTACTGTGTTCCAGATTACATTTAGGTATTATACTACCACCATTTATCACCACTTCCTGTGCTTATGATTATAAAATTACACATCAAAGCAAACCCGCAAAGCTTTGCAAATTTTCTATTATAAGACTTTTAACCTAAATATTCAAAAGTTTAACCTCTCACCTACCTATTAGAAGAACTAGGGGTAGAAAATATGTCAATGGCTGGTGCAGTCATTATGCCTCCTGCTGAGGTGGACACAGGAGAGGCTGCAGTTGTTAAAGAGGTATGAGGTTTCTTTGCAAGTTCTTTTAGTCGCTGTTCCTATTGAAAGAAAGCATTTTCTCATTTTGCTTTGATAAAACCCACTGCCGTCGAGTAGATTCTGACTCATAGCGACCCTATAGGACAGAGTAGAACTGTCCCATAGAGTTTCCAAGGAGTGCCTGGTGGATTTGAACTGCCGACCTTTTGGTTAGCAGCCATAGCACTTAACCACTATGCCACCAGGGTTTCCTTTTTTGCTTTGATAGCAGAAAGGTATTTGCTAGCCGTTTTATTCAGTCATTCATTGTTAAAACGAAAAACCAAACCAAACCCACTGTCGTGGAGTCAATTCACTGAGACCCTAGAGGACAGAGCAGAATTGCCCCACAGGGTCCCAATGAGCACCTGGTGGATTCAAACTGCTGACCTTTTTGTTAACAGCCGAATTCTTAACCACTACGCCACCAGGGTTTCCATTTGTTGTCAGGATGAAAAATTAAGACTACTCAGTTTTACTTCATTTAGATACCTTTACATTAAATACTGCCATTCCTGTATAGACTTTTACTTTCTGAACACCACTTGTTTTTTCAAATAAAGAGAATGTATACACCTACCTTTAAAGCTTTTAAACGGGCCTGTTCTTCCTCTAACGCTGCCTGCTTTTCCCTTTCATCCACTTTGGTTAGAGATAGGCCAGTGCTTGCCAAGGAAGAGACTGCATTAGAAAGTGTTGTCGCCCTAGGGTAATTGGACACAGGTAATTTGGCTTTTTGCCAAACACATTACAGCACAAACAAGTCATGAAATGGTCTGTCAACCTTGCCGTGGCTAGGCACTATAATTCTGAACTTAACCCTGGAGTCAAAACGAGTACTTCAGATGAAATATTCTACCCATTGACCTACAGAGTTATAACAATTAGAACAATGCTGATTTACATGCAGAGTCACTGCTTTTCTAAATAAATGTTAGACTGTGGAAAGGGTTCACCATAGGGTGGGGGACACAGCTGCTTCTATGCCCCAAGAGAGAACCAATTGGGAAAGCGCTCATATACTCCCCGAGGAAAGCCCTGACAGGTAAGAACTACCGAGTTTCTTACATACTAACTGAGGTAAATCAGTGTATTTTAATTTCTTGGATATATTTTTCATTCCTTTTCAGATGACTGGGCTTTATCGTTTTGGATTTTCTAAAAATTTACTAAAAAAATTCAAAAAATACATCCAGAGTTAAAGGTAAGTATTAAAATCTGGTAATGACATTTTAACAAGTATAATTTCCTTTACAAAATACTTCAGTGCTGCTTAAAGAAAAAAAAAGTTCTGAAACAATAATAAAAAAGTCTGAAAAGAAGCAAAGGAAAATTCCCTTTATACTTTATACAAACCCTCCGCTCATACTCGTAAAAAGAAATTTTATTAAGAAAACATCAAAATTACTCAAGTCACTACCCAAAACAAAAATCATGTTCACAAGGCAAATACAACAGGATTTTTGTTACTTACAATATTGCTAGGTTAACTGGTCTTAGTCTTGGAAATCAACTCAAAGCCTAACAGGCTGCATAAAACATGTCAATAACCAACCACATGAAATAGCATTAGAAAAAGAAGGTAAAACTTGGTGTTAGACATTCTAGGTTTGGAGCTGAGCATTACCAATGCATACTTCACAGGGCTATTGTGAGAGCTAATCGAATTAATGCAAAGGCATCTTATAATTATGAAGCACCATACAAATTAATGTATTTTATCAAGTTTAAGAGAAATTTTGATACTATGAACACAATTCTAAACCAAGCAGTCAGTATCAACTTCTTAAGTGAGACTGACATTTATTGAGGTCACGATTATTCTAAAAGTTTACATGCATTAACCCATTTAATCCTGGCAGCAACTCTATGAAGTTGGGACTCTTAGAACTTGAGCTGGATCCTTCTATTCCCGCTCTTTGCTTACAAAGAATAATGTACCTGCTTGCAGCTGTAGAGTCTTTGATTTTCTTTCCTTCCAAGGAAGCTAAATGTTGTTCCAAAGCATCAAGAAGGCTGCTAGGGGCCTGAAATGGTACAAATATTAAGAATTTCATGAAAATCAGGACATCAGTCAAAATAAATGAAACGTAATCTAACATAGAAAAGCAACAAAAATATTCAATTAGATATGTTCTTCATGTACTAATTAACAGTAGGGTTTTAGCTACTTAATAAGAATGACAATCTGAATTTTATTACATAAGCATGACCTAGTTACACCACACACCTAGTTAGAGGTATTAATAAATGTAATATATACACTGAACTGATTGGTTTAAAGTCAAGAAAGGTGTGCGTCAGGGCTGTATTCTTTCACCATACCTATTTAATCTGTATGCTGAACAAATAATCCGAGACGCTGGACTATATGAAGAAGAACGGGGCATCGGTACTGCAGGAAGACTCATTAACAACCTGCGTTATACAGATGACACAACTTTGCTTGCTGAAGGTGAAGAGGACTTGAAGCGCTTATTAAGGAAGATCAAAGACCACAGCCTTCAGTATGGATTACACCTCAACATAAAGAAAACAAAAATCCTCACAACTGGACCAATGAGCAACATCACGATAAACGGAGAAAAGACTGAAGTTGTCAATAATTTCATTTTACTTGGATCCACAATCAACAGCCATGGAAGCAGCAATCAAGGAGATTCATTGCATTACGTAAATCTGCCACAAAGGACCTCTTTAAAGCGTTGAGGAGCAAAGATGTCACCTTGAATACTAAGGTGCGCCTGACCCAAGCCATGGTATTTTCAATCGCATCATATGCATGTGAAAGCTGGATAATGAATAAGGAACACCAAAGATGAATTGACGCCTTTGAATTGTGGTGTTGGCAAAGAGTATTGAATATACCATGGACTGCCAAAAGAACGAACAAATCTGTCTTGGAAGAAGTGCGGCCAGAATGCTCCTTAGAGGCAACGATGGCGAGATTGCGTCTTACATACTTTGGACATGTTGTCAGGAGGGATCAGTCCCTGGAGAAGGACACCATGCTTGGCAGAGTACAGGGTCGGGGGAAAAGAAGAAGACCTTCAACGAGGTGGATTGACACAGTGGCTGCAACAATGAGTTCAAGCATAACAACGATTTTAAGGATGGCACAGGACCGGGCAGTGTTTCGTTTTGTTTTGCACAGCGTCGCTATGGGTCGGAACCGACTCAACGGCACCTAACAACACCATAATACGCTGAAAACTGTAAAACACTGGAAGAAATTAATGAAGACCTAAATAAATGGAAAGATATCCTTTGTTCACAGATTAGTAGACTTAATACTGTTGTCAATACTACTCAAAGCAATGTACAGATTCAACATAATCCGTATCAAAATTCCAACAGCGTTTTTTGCGGAAATACAAGTCAATCCTCAAATTTACGTGGAATTGCATAGGCCCCCAAAAGCCAAAGCAATCTTGAAAAAGAGTATCAAAGCAGGAAGACTCACAGTTCCTAATTTAAAAATTTTCTACAAAACTAAAATAATCAAAGTAGTGTGGTACTAGTACAAAGACAGACATATAGGGCAATGGAATAGAATTGAGCGTCCAGAAATAAATCCAGACATCAAAGGTCAACCAGATTTCCACACAGAAAAGAATGAAGTTGGACCCATATTTCACACCATATACAAAAACTAACTCAAAATGGATCAATGACCTAAATAGAAGAGCTAAAATCAAAAACTCTTAGAATAAAACATGAAGCATTAAGACCTAGTTTTAGACAGCGGATTCTAAAGATATGCCACCAAAAGCATAGACAATAAAAGACAAAATAGGTAAACTGGACTTCATGAAAATTAAAAACTGTCGTGCATCAAAGGACTTTATCCTAAAGGGAAGAGACTATCTACAGAATGGGAGAAAATATTTCAGAACCATATATCTAATAAGGGTTTAATATCCAGAATACATAAAGAACTCTCGCAACTCAACAACAAAAAGACAAATGACCCAATCAAAAATGGGCAAAGGACTTGAATAGACATTTCCCAAAGAAGATATTCAAATGGCCAAAAGCACATGAAAAGACGCTCAAAGAAGTTAGTCATTAAGGAAATGCCAATCAAAACCATAAGAAGATACCACTTCACATCCACTTTCCTGGGAAGTACAAAAGGTTAATGGGCTTGACTGCTAACCAAAAGGTTGCAGGTTCAAATCCACCCAGAGACACCTCAGAAGAAAGGCCTGGTGATCTAATTCCAAAAAAATCTGCCATTAAAAACCCTACAGAGCACATTTATATTCAGACACACATGGATTGCCATGAGTTGAAACTGACTCAACAGCAACTAGTTACTAGTTTGTATCATGCACCGTGCTAGGTGCTAAGGAAACAACAGGGAGCAAGGCAACAAGTTTCTTAACTAATACTCCTATCTGAGCCAAACAGCCAAAGCAGAAAACTTAAAAAAGAGAGAAAAAAAAAATCCTGCATAAAATAACTCTCTACCAATAGTATAGCAAAAAAAAAAAAAATTTTTTTAGCATTATTCTCTAAGTTGTTTTTGAAGGATTTATTTTTCAGGGGGGTGAATAACAGGAATATAACCATATATAAAGAATTCTGTCTTAGTTACGTGCTTCTGTAACAGTTATCGTGTGCTGCTAAGTTCAGTTTCTGAAGGCTTTATTTTTCGGGGGGGGGGGAATAATGGGAATATAATCATATGTAAAGGATTCTGTCTTAATTATCGTATACGGCTATAACAGAAATACCCCAAGTGAGTGGCTTTAACAAATTTATTTTCTCCCAGTTTAGAAAACTAGAAATCGAAATTCAGGATGTTGGCTCTAGTGGAAGGCTTTCTCTCTCTCTTGGTTCTGGAAGAAGGTCCTTGTCTCTTAGAGCTGATGCTTCTAGGTGATCTTCATGTGGCTTAGCATCTCTCTTCCCCCATTTCTACTCTACTCACTTGTTTAATCTCTTTTATATCTCAAAAAAGACTGACTCAAGATACAGCACATACTAATTCTGCTCATTAACGTAACAAAGAAATTCATTCCCAAATGGGCTTATACCCACAGGCATAGAGTTTAGGAAGGACACAATTCAGTCCACATCACAAGCCTCATGTTCTTGGCTTAAAACCCCAATAAATTAAAGAAGATGGTATGGCTGTCGCTAGCTATACAACATGAGAGGAATAGATAATTTTATCTAGTCATAATATTACAAAAATCTTCAGCAATATATCAAAATGTTAAAATCTGTCAACTTATCTCCTTGATGATAGGAACTGTGTATCAGTCATCTTTGTATCCCGGCACCTAGACGTACACAATAGACAGTGAACTGATACTGTAACAATACACTTACCTGTGAAAGGTCTGGTATATCACCTCTGTCAATTCCAACTTGCTGTAAGAAGAAGCAGTATTGCATTTAATAATTATGATTAAGATGTTTTATAAATAAAATTTAGGAAAATTACATTTATGGGCAGTACTATGAACCATATTTTAGACAGACATCTTAAAAAATCAGAAGAAAGTTTAATCTCCAAAGATTTCATTCAATATTTCCAATGGCTCAGATGCTATTTGATAGCTCTAAAAGTTGTAGCAGGAGGGGAACTAGAGTTAGACATTCAACAGGACTATTAAGTTACTGTCACCATGTCTTCTGAGCATCTATATAAGCTATCTTAACACAATCTGAAAAATCCATCTGTTCTATGTGTCACATGACAAAAACAATGGTAGGAGTGGGAAAGGCTGGCCATTAATAAGTTCCTTACAGCACAAGAAGCAGGTAAGGAACCAACCTGTGACATTAGTTTTGTCTCTCTTCACAAAATATGCTTTCCCTGGCAACCACCATAAGATAACACTTTTTAAAATCTCGTGTTCAGTCAGGCAGGCTAGAGGTTCTTATACAAGTACCAGGATATAACTGACTTAGCACCCAAATCAGTCCCAACACACTTTCATGATGCTTAGGCACTAGGTGATTTCCAAGAAAAAAGATAAAATCTGTTCCTACCTATTTTAGCACCCAAATCAGAAAACTGTTTTCCTTCTTGTGGCTATACGTCATTTGCTACTCATTCTCTCTACCTTTTCCCAAGCTCTCAGGGGCCAGTTCCAGAATGATGTCAGACTAATTCATACTAAGATGTTAATAGCTAATCACTGCCTAGGACATTGGTCCCACTGAATGTATTTGAAGAGGGTTACTCTTGCCTTTACTCCAAGAGCTAAGGCCTCTTAACAACGAAACTGCCAAGTCCAAAGATAGCCTCATGATTGAATGTTTTAGGGCAGGAGGTCTTCATATTTTTTAGATCATATGCAATAGATGGTTTATTCCATTTCAAAGTTAGGGCAGCAGATCAGAAGCTAAATAAGGGCTTAATCTTAAATCATTAACTAACTACCAAATGCAAAAAATATTAGACCAAAAGGAAAAGTCGAAATTAAAACATATTTAGAATTTGGAACCCAAGTGGTGCTGTGGTTAAGAGCTTGGCTGCTAACCAAAGAGGTCAGCAGTTCAAATCCACCAGCCACTCCTTGGAAACCCTATGGGGCAGTTCTAGTCTGTCCTATCGGGTCGCTATGAGTCGGAATCGGCTTGACGGCAATGGATTTAGTTTTTGGTGTTTATTTAGAATTTACTAGAATCACAGCATAGCCACTATTTTCTTCTGTTTTAAGTATGTGACTGATCCTAAAGAAATGGAAAAACCCATTGGTTTCTCCTTGAAAAATAGACTAAATCCAAATAAATTTCAGCAGGCTTTATAAAACAGCTGATTAACAACAAAGCTGCTTTCTTCAAAGGTTTTGTCATTCTGTTCTATTCTATCTGCTACGGAATAAAATACCAATACAGCAATACAGCCCAGAATCACCAACTTGCCAGTTACAGATTAACTACTTTGACTTAACTGATCAATTATAGTCTAGTAAACTTCCAGAATTATTCTAGAAAGACACCTCTGGGAGTGATGGATAAAGGGTGAAGGAAAAGAAAACAAACTAAAAAAAACCTTAAGAGTCACCTCTGTGCTACCAAGATAATGCCAGCCAGCATTACCACACAATTTAGAAAATTATTTTTTAAAAGATTTGCAAAACGATTATCCTATAACCTAAATTTATGGGTTTCATAATCAATGACAGTCAAACATTAAGTACACTAAATTCACTTCTGTTGAGAAACAAAAACATTCTGAATCATGGCTCCAGTTACAAGTCCCACTGGAGGAAAGGGGTTCGCGCTGACATTGAATATTCTCTACCACACTTAACACAGTAAGTCTTCTATACCATGTAAAAAAAAATTGCAAATATAAAGCAGCTGCCACCTCTGGGTGCCACCTACCTAACTTTACAGACAAGTGAACAATTTAAAAATAGATTATCTTCTAATATTCAATACTGAACTCAATAACACAGTATATATTTTATTCAAGATATCATATTCATAGCACAGAATTCAATACAGCATATTGGTATGATTGAACATATACCTTACTAGAGTCATTTATTTCATTTGTGTAATGAGTCATTTCTTCAAAATCCACACGTAATAGACAAAATAGCAAGTCAGAAGGTATACTCATTTAAAGATAGTTTACCTCTGCAACTTTGAGAAACTCGGAGATTCTTGTCATCCTAGTCAGAAACTTCTTATATATGTCAAGACCTTCTTTGCACTGGTTCTTTTTCATATCAAAATATTTTTCTGCCAAAAGTAAATTTAAAAATACGTTTACTCACAAAAAGATTTTAAAATACTTTTGTTGTTGTTATTATTAGGTGCCATCAAGTCAATTCCAACTCATAGTGACCCTATATACAATGGAACGAAACACTGCCCAATCCTGTGCCATCCTCACAATCGTTGCTATGTTTGAGCCCACTGTTGCAGCCATTATGTCAATCCATCTCGTTCAGTCTTCCTCCTTTTCACTGACCCTCTACTTTACCAAGCATGATGTCCTTCTCCAGGCACTAGTCCCTCCTGATAGTATGTCCAAAGTATGTAAGACGAAGCCTCGCCATCTTTGCTTCCAAGGGGCATTCTGGCTGTACTTCTAACAAGATGGACTTGTTCGTTCTTCTGGCAGTTCATGATATATTCAATATTCTTTACCAACACCACAACTCAAAGGCATCAATTCTTCCCCGATCTTTCTTAATCATTATCCAGCTTTCACATGCATATGAGGCGATCAAAAATACCATGGCTTGGATCTGGTGTACCTTAAGTCTTCAAAGCGATATCTTTGCTTTTCAGTGCTTTAAAGAGGTCTTTTGCAGCAGACTTGCCCAATACAATATGTCATTTCTTTTACTCACACAAATAAAAAAAAGCTTTTATCACATCACACACAAAATGCTCAAAAAGAAGAAAGATCAACAGTTGCAAAGAGTTTGTACAGTCGTCCCTCAGTATCCGCGGGGGATTAGGTTCAGGACGCCCTGCAGATACCAAAATCGAAGTATGCTCAAGTCCCTTATATAAAGTGGCATAAAAAAACAAAACCAAACTTGTTGCCATCAAGTCGACTCTGACTCACAGAGACCCTGTAGGACAGAGTAGAGCTGCCCCCTAAGGTTTCCAAGAAGCACCTGGTGGAAGTGGACTGCCAACCTTTTGGTTGACAGTGGTATTTGCATGTAACATATGCACATCCTCCCATATACGTTAAATCATCTCTAGATTACTTATAATACCTAAGACAATGTGTATGTGATGTAAATAGTTGTTACGCTGTATTGTTTAGGTAGTAATGACAAGATGCAAGGCAAACAATGCTCAAACAACTAGTGCTGGAGAGAGGCTGAGGATCTGTGAAATGGTAGGAGGCTGGAGCAGGGTATGCATACACATCATTTCATTAGCGTGGGTTCAGTGTAGTGCTGTGTGTGGCAAATTCAAATTTGCTTTTTGGGACCTTTACCCCCCTCGAATATTTTCGATCCATGGTTGGTTGAATCCATGGATGCAGAGCCCGTGGATATGGAGGGCTGAGTGACTGTATAGGTCTCTCAAAAAACACACTCACCCCAAAGGGAAACTACCACCGTTAAATTAGCTCAGACATTTAGCGAATTAGAACAATTATGGATGCTATTATATTGAAGGTAGAAAAATCATCTGACTTTACGTATATTAGTTTGTTCCACAATATCTCTCCCCTCACAGTTCTCTAAAGAAACATTTGCATGTAAACTCATATGCCACTTTACCCTATTTAAAATAACACTAACATCTATTTCCAAATATTCTATTATTTTAATAACTTTAACTTGTCCAAATGCCACTTGGAACATTCATGTAAATTTAATCTATAAACAACAATAAAGAACTTAACTTATACTAATCATAAGGTGGAAAACTATGCCTTACAAAACTTTGCAGGAAAGAAAACTTCATTTTTGACTTGGGGAAAAAAATAAGCCCAACTTGCCTACTGCCATGGGTTAAAGTATCCCTAAATGAGTCTGTGTTAACCTAGCCTATAATAAAAATGGAATTAAATAAATACAAAAACATGGTAGGATGAACGAACACAAAGGAGTAAGCATACTTGATATCTGACACTTGATGCTCTGGCACCCTTAACAGTTACTTATGTACTCCATCCAGATCCCACTGAAATAAATGAGCATTTTCTAGGCAAAATTGATTGTGTCCTATATATACTGAATACACAATAAAGCACCATAAACTCTTAAAAGGCCTTGTAAGTAAAAGACATCCTTAAAAATAAAGGTTTGATGAATTTTTAAATAATTACTTTTTAAAATTAAATATGTAAAAATATCAATTTTACAGTAAAAGTTCATTATAGAGTAAATTGTAAAGAAATAAGATTTTTGGATTTTAAAATAAGTTTGAAAAATTAAAACCTTAATTTTAGGGAGTTTTAGATTTCTAAAAATTATAGAAACAGATATATTTAAGAAATATAAAATCTATGTGGCTGAGCATTGTTAGTAAAAATACGTATTTAATTACTTCACATGTACAGTAAGGTGTACAATTCTTTTCTCCAAATAAACTGTTACAATGCATAAATAAATCTCGATGACTTGTTTTTTAGGCAGCTCTAAGTAACAACTCAGTCAGTATTATTTATCCACATAACACAAGATAAGAAATAAAATGTTACTAGGCTACAGCAATATTTACCCAACAGGTTAATAATTCCTTCATTGTATGCTGCAAACAGTCTAATGGCATCTTTGAACAGGAGCATGAAGGCAGCATTTATTACCCCATTTGTAAGTTCATTGCTATTAACCTAAGGAAGAAAACAAAAATAAGATTAGCTAATCTTATATTTTAAATGATGATGACAGACTTCCTTCAGATTAAAGTACAGGAAGTTCAAACATTTAAACATATTAAAGAAAAAGGACATTTATTTCTTGCAATCAAGAGTTACAGCCAAATAGCACAAAAATCTTAGTAAAATGGGTTCAAATTTATGTAAAAGCCACGAGTAAGCAAAAATCCTACAACAGCCTTCAATGTAGCTCAAAAATAAGTCACTGAGGTCAAAGGTGATTTTATTTACCATTTAACTCTTGAAATTACTAGGCTATATTTATTATCTCTTAAGTTTTTTCATTATAAGTTCATTTTAACATTAAATATTTCTAAGTGCAAAATAAACCCCATATCTAGGTGGAAGCTCCCCTTGACTCATGAAAGATTTACTGAGCATTTTTTAAATCAGTATTTATTAAATAGGTACTAGAATCACCAAGGCACTGAGCTAAGAGGGAAAGTAAGTATTTTTTAAAAGATATCTTTCCCAATATTACAAGCCAAAATAATGCTGTGTAAAGATATGAATTCCTTATGTCTTTTAGAGTAGGGGCCGGCAAACGTTTTTTTGAAAAGGGACAGACAGTGAGTAGTTTAGGCTTTGCAGGCCGTTTGGTTTCTATTACAACTACTCAACTCCACTGGTGTAGTGCAAGAGCAGTCACACACAACATGTACCAATGAGTGTGGCTGTGTTCCGATAAAACTATTTATGGACACAAATTTGAATTTCATAATTTTCACATGTCACAAAATATTCCTTTTTTATTTTTTTCAACCATTTAGAAACGTAAAAATCATTCTTAGCTCATAGGCCATAGTCTGATAACCCCTGTTCTATACTGTGAAACACTTATATGATGCACTAATTGAATGTTTACTGATCACTTACTATATGCCACACACTACTAGGCACTAAGTATATGTCAGGGAATAAAGCAGACCCTGTCCTTGCTCTTAGGAAGCTTAAAGACTAGCAATAAATGCCACAAGTTAAAGGAAAAATCAATTTTGACACAGAATAGACACAGTTCCATTTACTAACTTGCACTTGCGCATTCTAAAATGTCTTAAAATAGATGCCAAAAAAAAAAAAAACCAGACTTGAAAATGCCAGCATCTAACATATTACAAACAAATAAAAGAGCTGGCAACTTGGCTCAAGCAATGACCATTAAAATAAAAATCTCAAAAAAGGGTAGATGAGTCGATGGCTATGATAGTTGGAGGGTGGGCACGTGGGAATCACTATACTATCCTCTCTACTTTACTGTATGTTTAAAACTTTGCATAATAAAATGTTTAAAAAAAAAAAAATCCCAGGGAACACAATGCCTTTGGGCAATAGCTAAGTAACAGGTTATTACAATGGTTATTTGAACTTCCCTTTATTTCTGTATTATTATTATCCAATCTTTTAAAATCTTAACTTACAAAAGCATGTGCAATCAACTTACATTAAAATCAAGAAGGGCGTCCATTTGATTTTGAATAATTGGTACAGTTTTTAGGAGTTTTTCTGTGTTCATTGTTCTCATAACTCCATCAGCCCTGTTTTAAAAAAAATAAACAATTTAGTTTGTTAATAAATCTATGTTTAGAACTCCCATCTGGTTCTCTGTTTAAACAGAGAACAAAGTTGTTATGAAACGGAAAAATATTTTTAAGTCATTATTGAATCTGAAACCACAAGCAAAAATCATACAGAAAAAAATAAACAGGAAGCGCTATATATCCAACTTCAAAGTTTTTGTTTAAAAATAAAAAGATTAACAGGAAGATGTGAAACATGACACATAAGAATAAAAGCTTACGTTAGATGGCTAAATCTACTGTATACCTTGCACATGAGGAAATCATCTGATCCTCACAATCAATCAATGGTCTTACAGATTAAAAAAAAAAAACTCATTTGCCTCACATCACTAAACAGGCCATGCTGGAGTCAGGAACTGAATTCAAGTCTTTCAGCAGTTATTATATTTAAGACATATTAATCGTGACTCAAAAATGGCTTTTAATACAGGAAATTAAAAGTAAAATCATTTGATTAAGGGATAAAGAACAATGTTACAAAATTATTCTAGCTGGTCATTAAAATAGATATTTAAGAGGAATAAATTATTTTGTCAAATATTTCCAAATAAGATTTCTTTAGACAGATATTTCTGAAGATAGGCAATTATTTGCAGTACCAAATAAACCAGAATTTTACTAGTAAAAACTAAATATGAGGTACCGGGGCTAACGTATACATCTAACATTAAGTGCTTAATACACATCAGGCTCCACGTTACGGGTTTAATGTGTGTTTCTTTATTCCTCACAAAAATCCTACACATATTCTTGTCCCGTTTTATAGATGATGAAATTTTAGGTTCAATGAGGTTATATGATTTGTCTGTGGTCAGAGAACTAATCACTGTTGGGTCATCATGTAAACCCCTGAGTACTAGACTCCAAAATGGTGCTTTTCATCATCTTTTGGCAGATTAACAAGGTACTTCCAAAAGGTGTGCAGGCTTTCCCTAATTTACAAATGACCCATGCTTATAAACAACTGGTCTATGCCAGGCTACTCCATGAACCACAATCCGAGCCAGATGTCAGAAAACAAACTATGAAAAACAACAATAGTGCTTTGCAAGACACAACAGAGTTTAATGAACAAACACTGACGGCTGTAGATAGGCAGCTATTGACCAGCTTTAGTCTAATAACTCTCTCCAATAAGATGTGCTAACCTACAAATCCTTGTTTCTTCTCAAACACTAAATGATATTTGTTGGTAATGACTGCTGGAGTTTGGGATGAGGACACCATTCCCTCTTTGAAACCCCTTCTTTATTCTCATACACCTCATACTCTCTCATTTTACTAGTCACCATTAGTATGAATTTTCCCTCTCTCTCCTTGCTGCAGTTATTTTTTGGGCCACCCAGTCACTTTCCCTCAATGAAAGAAGACTTGAACACTGGCTCAGTCTTCTTCTCCACCTCAACTCCTAACATGTTGGTTAATTTCAACATTTACACAGACAACCAATCCAACTTCTTGATCTCAAAGGCCCCTGACCACAGCCAAATCCTGACCTCGCTGCCCCCAGAAACCACATTATCCTCACCACCACCAAAAAAAGAACAAAATTCAGATACCTTGTCCTATGACAATAGCCTTTTAACCTTCCATATTCCATACTCCCATCCAGCTAACCCTTCCCCTACAGAGCCAAGCATTTCAATAGAGTTGCCACTTCCTCTCCTTCCATTCATTTTTCAATTCATTTCAATATGAACCCCTACTCCTCCCACCCCAGTTAAACTTCTCTAGTTTAAGTCATCTTCAGGAACTTCTATGTTGCCTCTCCAATGGGCACTTTTTAAACCTCATCTGATTAGTCTTCTCAGCATCATTCAGAAGTTCCCCTTACTCTTATAATAATCTACTCTCTTGTTATCCATTATAGCTCTCTCTCCTGCCTGTCTCCCTATCTCACTATCACCTGTTCAGTCTCTTCTGTTGGCTCCTCATCCTCTATCCATCCCCTAAAACAGATGCTGGTGTTACTCAAGGTGTTCCTGGATCCCTTCTTTTCCTCTCATTCTATACTCACTCCCTAGCTGATCTGTCATCTGCAAAGCAGAGGTCACCAAAATGCCATTGACAAATTTATATTCTGAGACCAGAAACCTCAAATTCCAAGTTAGTATATCCAACTGCCTTCTTGATGTGTCAACTTGTATAAATCACAGGTATCTCAAAATAAATATTCCTAAAATGAAATGCTTGATTCTTTACCACTATACCCTTACCTCATCCCTAAAAATCTTCCCAGTAAAAGGTACCAGTTTGTCAGTAACTGAAGCCAAAAACTTACTAGATATTTTTGATTCCTCCCTCTCTTGCTAACCTCCACATTATTTCCATCACCAAGTTCTGATACTTTTATTTCCTAATTCCTTCTCAAATCTATTCACATTTCTATACCTCCACTATCACTATTCCACTCCTATCCATATTGCCTGTTTGGATTACCACAGTTATTCTTCATATCCTAATCAAAGTGATCTTCTTAAAATGGCTTCCCATGGCACTCAGAATTAAGCCAGCACTTCACTGTTGACTCTTTCTAAGCTTGTAAAAAAAAAAAAGCTTATAACTAAACCTAAATTTCTTTCATGTGTACTTTAAAATGACTCCCATTTGTTTTGCCAATGATATTTTGAAACTAATTGTGACATTTTACTTTCAACCCAATTAGTTTCCACTTTATTAGATATAACTTATCATTCAACTCAAGACTTTTTTTCATGTCACCCATAAATATGCTAAGTATATTACCAGTATCCAATGCAAGTTTAAACAGAGAGGACCTAAAATGGTACCCGTTAACACCCCCAAAGCAATTATAAACTTTTCTCTAAAGACTACTACTATGAACAAGGCAGAGATCTTAAATTTTGTCTGCTTACTAAAAACCCATGTCAGAACTGAATCCCAGCAGAAAAAAAAAAAAAACTGGTTTACCTATTACAAAGGCAAAATGTTTGATTCAACAAAAACGTCTCACCCTGCATTACAAATCACCATTATTCAAAAGTATAAAATTCTTGGGAAACTGAAGTTGCTTTAGTTTATAATAAAAAAAAAATTTTTCAATACATTAAGATCAATGGATAATTTAAAGAAAAAATCTCGAGGTTAAAAAACCAAATCCATAAGATCTAAATTTTTAAAAAATATTAATGTAAATAAACCCCTAAAAAACCAAAACCAAACCCCTTGCCATCTAGTCAATTCTGACTTATAGTAACCCTACAGGACAGAGTAGAACTGCCCCATATGGTTTCCAAGGAGCAGCTGGTAGATTCAAACTGCCAACCTTTTGGTTAGCAGCCAAACTCTTAACCGCTGTGCCACCAGGGCTAAGGAATACTAAATGAAACCACAAAACTTGGAGTCAATTCATCTACTCATAATAGTTATGATAAACAGCTGTCATTTGCTGTGCCCTGTCAAATGACAATTTATTAATAACTACATTATTTATATTATTATTACTAATAGTAACTTATGTCCCCTTTCAGAACATATTTCCTCCTTTCCAGGATACTGTGGCAGGGACTGCGGGTTGTCTCCCAATGTAGTTCTTCTCTTCTTCCATGTAAACAGAACCACAAATTTTTTAGCTGGGCCACATGGGTCCACAATTCTCAGCCTCCCTTAGAGCTAGAATGCAGCCATACAACTAAATTTTGGAGAGTGGTATACCCGTAAATGGAGCCCTGGTGGCACAGTGATTTAAGAGCTCAACCACTAACCAAAAGGTCAGCAGTTCGAATCCAATAGGCACTCCTTGGAAACCCTCTAGAGCAGTTCTACTCTGTCCTATAGGGTCGCTATAAGTTGGAATCTACTCGACAGCTACGGGTTTAGTGGTTTTTTGGATAGGGTTGCTACGAGTCATAACTGACTCGACAGCAATGGGTATGGTTTTTCAGACACATGTAAGTGTCTCGAGCAATTTCAGAAAAGAAGTGTCTCTTAAGGAAGGAGACTGCCTTAATTCAACCCTTCTTTCCTATTGTCTGGAATGTGGATGTTTTGACTGCAGCTCAAGCACCAAACCCAAAATATGAGATAAAAGAAACAAAAAAGGAAGAATCTAGGTCCCCAATGGTTGCAGTCACTATTCCAGCTCTGGAGTTGAGGAAGAAATCAACTTCTACCTTGTTTAAGCCCCACTTTATTTTAAGCTTTCAGTAAGTCTCAGCAAACTTAAGCCCCACACACTATGATCACACTTCCCCAGAAAACATTAAATTTTACAGAAAAAACTCAGTTATCATATGCTTATATTAGACAACAGAAAAATTTCAAATAATTCAAAGTCACAAAAGAAAACTGAATATGAACAATAATATGCATAACAATTCATACTCCACAGAGAACACAAACTTTCATGACTTTTACAATGGATTATAATTAAATTCTGATACTTGCTTCTGAAATATATGGCAGCAGTGGATTAAAGGCTTGCCATCCATGTCCTTATCCACAGACAATACCTGGATTATCCTTTCTTTTGCTTGTTATACAATGTCTTGTCACCTTGAACCCACCAGTTGAGAATTCAAAATAATTCAACATGGTGAGTTAATAGTACCAAGAAATGGAATGTTAAGCAAAAAGAAAGTAAAGTGACAAAGATTTAACGACCAATTGACAAGATAAATCTACAGGCAATTTACTGCATCCATTTTTCATAGAAACATTTAATGTGTTGTTTACAAACTTATCTAGTAGTCATCTTTCCAAAACTACTAAACATCTACCATGTTTACACCTACTATGTTTAGATACTGCAACAAGTTCTAGAGATATAAATATGAATAAAACTACTGTTGTTATGGAGGTGACAGTGTCAAATACAATCTAAAAATAGAAATATGGCTTCCTCAAAGAAATATTTAAATGAATTATTAAAGAATAACTATGAATTTGCCAGGTAACATAAAAGGAGATTTACATAAATTATGGTATATTCACACAATGGAATACTATGCATTGATAAAGAACAGTGATGAATCTGTGAAACATTTCATAACATGGAGGAACCTGGAAGGCATTATGCTGAGTGAAATTAGCTGCAAAAGGACAAATATTGTATAAGATCACTATTATAAGATCTTGAGAAATAGTTTAAACTGAGAAGAACACATTCTTTCGTGGTTACAAGAGGGGGGAGGGAAGGAGAGTGAGAGAGGGGTATTTACTAATTAGATAGTAGATAAGAGCTACTTTAGGTGAAGGGAAGGACAACACTCAATACAGGGGAGGTCAGCACAACCGGACTAAACCAAAAGCAAAGAAGTTTCCTGAATAAACTGAACGCTTCGAAGGTCAGCACAGCAGGGGCAGGGGTTTGGGGACCATGGTTTCAGGGGACATCTAAGTCAATTGGCATAATAAAATCTATTAAGAAAACATTCTGCATCCCACTTTGAAGAGTGGCATCTAGGGTCTTAAACGCTAGCAAGCGGCCATCTAAGATGCATCTATTGGTCTCAACCCACCTGGAGCAAAGGAGAACGAAGAACACCAAGGACACAAGGTAATTACAAGCCCAAGAGACAGAAAGGGCTACATGAACCAGAGACTACATCAGCCTGAGACCAGAAGAACTAGATGGTGCCTGGCCACAACCGATGACTGCCCTCAGAGGGAACACAACAGAGAACCCCTGAAGGAGCAGGAGAACAGTGGGATGCAGACCCCAAATTCTCATAAAAAGACCAGACTTAATGGTCTGACTGAGACTAGAAGGACTACAGTGGTCATGGTCCCCAAACCTTCTGTTGGCCCAGGACAGGAACCATTCCCGAAGCCAATTCATCAGACATGGAATGGACCGGACAATGGGTTGGAGAAGGATGCTGATGAGGAGTGAGCTACTTGCATCAGGTGGACACTTGAGATTATGTTGGCATCTCCTGCCTGGAGGGGAGATGAGAGGGTAGAGGGGGTTAGAAGCTGGCAAAATGTTCACGGAAGGAGAGACTGGAAGGAGGGAGCAGGCTGACTCATTAGGGGGAGAGTAAGTGGGAGTATGTAGTAAGGTGTATATAAGTTTTAATGTGAGAGACTGACTTGATTTGTAAACTTTCACTTAAAGCAAAATAAATATTATTAAAAAAAAGGGATTTATAGAAAAAAGAAAACTACATATGTGAGTGAAGAGACATTTTACCGTTACCTGAGTAAAAATTTCTTTTATCTTTTGAATACCCTATATTTCTATTTTTTTAAAAAATTGGTTGGCCCCTACCTCACTTTTTTTTTTACCAAAATATATTCAAAATGAATCAAAGATTTAAATATAAAATACTAAATCCATAAACATATCCAATAAAACATGAATAACTGATCATTTCAGGTAGAAAAGTCCAGTCTACACTTGTTTGAAAGACAAAAGCTATAACAATAAAGATGACAATTTTGATCACCTAAGATTTTAAACTTTTAACTATGTTAAAAAAAAGATATACATACAGGGAAAACGATGTGTAACCCATGACAATTTTATCTCCTTAATATACAAAAACTTCATTTATTGAGTACTTATCATGTGGTAAATATTACATCCAGTATCTCATTTAATTCTCACAATGATCTGATTGGATATTATTAACATTATCACCATTTCACAGATGAAATAACTCAGAGCTTAAATCGAGTCTTCCCAATAGTACCATAGTATATTAGTTTGGGTGTGGGTATATCAAGACAGTGATCTCCCAACCCTTCAGCCTCAAACAGTCTTCTCCATTTACCCCAATATAGAAATAGTATTTTGTATGCTATGATGTAAAAAAGAGCAAGCTGACAGATAATGTAATAAAATAGCCTTGTTCTTAGGAAATATGTACTGAAATATTAAGTGATGTAAAGTATAAAAGGGCATGAGAATGTAACCCACCTTCAAACAGTTCAGAAATAAAAAGTATATACATATAATGGAGAGAATGATTAAGGAAATGTGGCAAAATGTTAAAACCTGGTGAATCTGGGTGAAATGTATGAGAATTCTCAGTACTATTCTTGCAACTTTTCTGTAAGTGAAATTATTCCAAAACAAAGTTATTAAAAAAGTCAGCATGCTGACTTAAGTATCTTACCCAAGTCCCTCACGCAGGTACAGCGAAGCCAGGATTCAAACTTAGATCCATCTGACTAAAAAGCCTATGAGCTCATTGAACCCCTGAAACAACTGCTCTGAGATAATCTTTAAACCTTAAACCAAATATACCCCTGAAGTCTTCTTAAAGCCAAACAACAATTTAGCTTAGCTAGTAAGGAATGTCTGCCTTGAACATTACACTCTTTCAAGATTTACCTATATGGGATCCAACTGACAATAGCAACTAGAAAGTTCTTAAAGATCACCTAAAGCGTAGTGAATCAATCTTACTGGGGGAGAAACAACTCAGGAAAGGAGGGAGAGAACGGTTGTACAACTCGAAGAATGTAATAAATGTCATTGAATTGTATATGTGGAAACTGCCAAATTGGTATATCTTTTGCTGTGTATATTCTCGACAACAACAAAAAATAAAATTATTTTTTAAAAAGCCTATGAACTTTTAATACTATTCCACATGACAGAAAATAATGAAAAATCCAATAGAAAAATAAGCAACGGCTATCAAAAGGCAATTAACGAAGCACAATTGGCATTTTCAAAAAGGAGGTTCAATATCACTATTTATTCGATTATTCGATCAACCAATATGAAATGGGCCCCTAATGAGATACAGCAAAACCTGAGAAAGCTGGAACCCATGTAAGGCAGAAACCTGTTAGAGAAGGAAAATGCAAATATTTTCAACTAATAGCAATAGAAAAGTGGCAGATTACTCCCTGTCGGAGGCGGAAAACTTGCAAAACCTGGAAAAACAAGGCAGTCCCCTCAAGTTCCAGCTCTCACAGGTTTCACTGTACCATATATCTAGATCATAATTCTGCAACCATTCATAAGAATGAGATGGGTCTGTTTGTACAGACATTGAAATGTCTAAAACATATGGAGGGGAGCAGTCTTCAAAATATATGATCCAATTCTTACCTAAATTTCTCTGCCTTCACACATATTTACTTCTATTTACAGACAAAAAGCAGATTAGATACACTAAATGTTTATCCTTCTTATAGGTTAAGATACTGTGTTGCTTAAATTTTTTTAAAGTTTATTCATTACTTTCGTAAACACAAAAAAATTATTACTCTAATAAATAAAACTTTACTATTTACTATCCAAGTTCTCTCTATAAAAAAATGACACAATCTACTGAGGGTTTTACCACGATGAAATATATTTTCATTTCTGTTATTCCTTTCACTTACCCCCTATTTCATTTTTTTTCTTTCTCATTTATCCAGTAAGATACATATAAATGGTTGGGTTTTGTGCTTCTTGGTTCCCATCCAATTATGGCTCTGCCTTGATTCACTTCGTTTTTTGTCAGCATTAAATTAATAAACAGTAATTTCTTTTAAATCAACACTAATTCTCTTGTACATAATTAAGGACCGTTCTCGTCCAAATAATGAAAGTTTGATTCTATTAGATATAGAAATTTAGCAACTACCCTCAGTCTCAAGATTAGCCCTTCAATGGGGGGGGGGGGGGAGGTAACCATATTTTAAATCAATTATTCTGAAATCTGCAAATACCCTGAAGATCAGTTTTACTAAAAACAGTTCATAATGAATTATTAACATAAGCCAAACTGGAAAATGATTTACTGGACAGGACCGCATGTTAAGAATCAGACTTCCAAGATGAATCCCTCTACTATAATCCTATAAAAACTGCTGAAATCCATGAAACAAAGTCTACGGAATTTACTTTCGGGAAATTTCAAACTAATCACCTCCTAATTAATTTGGAATGACGATGTACAACACTTAAGTTCAGTGTTAGAATTCTGCGAATAACTAAGAGGTTAATTTCACAGTTGTATTATATTTTCTACTTCAATTTAGTAATTTAAAATTTCAAGAGAACAATTTAAAGGCACAGATCAAATTTTTCAGATATTTGGGACTGTAATAGCAGTGCCACTCAGAAAGGTATTTATCAGTATATTTCTGCAAATGCCAGATTCTCCTCAGGGCAAGCCTTCGCAGATACAAGGGTTATTTACCCCTGCTCCTTAAGAATTTCTTTACCAACTTTTTCCTAAGGTTTCATCATATATCCTAGGAAAAATCTGCATACCGGGGCATTCTCAGGTATAGAAGCTCTGACTGTATCATTCACATGACTAGTTCATGAGCCAAGATGACTGTTTTTTAGGTGGTGGTAAAAAAATATATTCATCTCCTGCATTTAAGATTTAAAAGAACCTTAAATGCAGAGTATCACTGAAAGAAAGAAAGATCTAAATAAACAGAAAGACACACCACGTGTATGGAATGGAAATTTAACATGTGAAGATACCAATAGTCTCCAAATTAAACCACAGAGTCAATGCAACCCATATCAAAATCCCAGCTGCTTCTCTTGCAGAAACTGACAACCTGATTCTAAAATTCATATGGAAATGCAAGGTACCCAGAATAGCCAAAACAGTCTTCAAAAAAGAACAAAGTTAAAGGGCTCACACTTTTAGATTTCAAAACTTACTACAAAGCAAGAGTAATCAAGACAGTGTGATACTGGCAAAAGAAGAGACATATAAATCAATGGAATAGAACCGAAAATACAGAAATAAACCCATATATCTATGGCCAGTTGATTTTCGCCAATAATGTCAACTCCATTCAATGGGAAAAGAATGGCCTTTTCAATAAATGGGACAACTAGATATCCACATTTAAAAAAAAAAAAAAAATTTGGACCCCTTCCTCATACCATGTATAAAAAATTAACTCAAAATGAATCAAAGACCTAAATATAAGAGTTAAAACTATAAAATTGTTAGAAGAAAATAAAAGGGTAAATCTTCATGAATTTGGATTAAGCAATGGCTTCTTAGATAAGACACCAAAACCACAAGTAGCCAAAGGAAAAATAAACTGGACTTCATGAAAATTAAAAAATTCTGGGCTATAAAAATCACCACCAAGAAAGTGAAAAGGCAAACCACAGAATGGGGACAAAATATTTGCATATCAAAATAGCTGAAAGGGACTGAATATATAAAGAATACAAAAAAACTCATAACAATTCAATAAAAAAGCAAAAAACACATTTAAAAATGGGGATAAGATTTGAACAGATATTCTTCCAAAGAAAACATACAAATGGCCAATAAACACATGAGAAGATGCTCGACATCATTAGTCATTAGGGCAATGCAAGTCAAAAGAACAGGGATATTCTACTTCACAACTACTAGGATAGCTATAATATAGGTTGGCTATAAAACAAACAAAACAAAAACATGGAAAATAACAAGTGCTGGTGAGTATTTAGAAAAATTAGAACACTCATGCATTGCTGAGGGAAATGTAAAATGGTTTAGCCACTGTGGAAAAGAGTTTGGCTGTTCCTCAAGAAGTTAAACCTAAGAGCTGCCATTAAACAAAAACCGAACCTGTTGCCAATGAGTTGATTCCAACTCATAGTGACCCTATAGGGCAGAGTAGAACTACCCCACAGAGTTTCCACGGAGTGCCTAAGAGTTACCGTATGACCCAGCAATTCCACTCATAGATATATACCCAAGAGAGTTGAAAAGATATATCCACAGAGAAACTTGTACATGAATGCTCATAGCAGCATTATTCATAGAACAGTCTGCAGTGTGGTAGATCACTCTTTTATATGGCCCTTCTCGCCATGGTCTTGTTACCCAAGTAATTCAGTGGGATTACACAAGTAAGGTAATTGATTGAACAGCTTGCTAATAATGCAAGTAAAGTTGATGGCGCCCGTAGGTGAAGCAGACCATGCAAATCAGGTCTTATGGAATCCTAACGAAGGGACTGATCAGTTTTGCCATCCCGCTAGGCTTAAAATGAGCCATTTCATAGGCAAGGGGAGAGGATCTCACCACCACCGAGAAAAGAAAAGCCAAGAATGGAGAGCATCCTTTGGACCTGGGATCCCTGCACTGAGACGTTCCTGGAAGCAGGAAACAGAGAGAGATATAACACTTTAACAGCAAGAAGTGGTAGCAGAGAAACAGAGGCAGCAGACACAGGAGACAGTGTGGTGGGTGAGAAAGCTCAGTGCAGGAGGTTTGCTGGCAGAGTAGGGTGCCTCCAGGCACTTGGTGGAGCTAGGTTTGCCAACCTACGGAGCTAGAGCTGAGGGCCATGGGGCCAAGGCTTACTGGTGGAGTGGGGTGCCTTGGGGCACTTACCAGCAGAGCTAAAAGAGCACTGTAACACTTGTCCAAGGAGGGCAGAGACCAAAGGCCAGAGAGGCACACCTGCGGGCACGGCTGAAAAGACTGTCCTGATGGAAGAACTGTAACCTCAGTGTTCTTTAACCTGAATTGTAACCTGTTACTTCCCTAATAAAGCCCATAATCCTGAGTACTGTGAGTTCTGTGTGGCCCACTACAATGAATTATCGAACTCAGCAGAGAAGCAGAGAGCGCTGGGGACGGTTGGTGTCAGAACTGGTAAAGATGACAAAGAAAGGAGGCATGTCTGACCTCTGCCTCATAGGAATCAGCCTTGGGCTGTTGCTCTTGATTCTCCTTCCTCCTTGTGAAGTTAAGAGGAGGTCATATGCCTCCACCATGCCATTTTTACATAGCCTGAAAGGGGCAACGACCCAAATGCCTATCAACTGATGAACTGATAAACAAAATGTGGCATATATCCATACGAAAAACTCACTCCGTCAAGCTGACTCCGACTCACAGTGACCCTGAAAGGCGGAGTAGAACTGCCCTACAGGGTTTCCAAGGCTGTAAACCTTTACGGAAGCAGACTGCCACATCTTACTCCCGCAGAGCAGCTGGTGGGTTCGAACCACCAACCTTTGGGTTGCAGCTGAGCACTTAACCACTGTGACATAAGGGCTTCTTCATATCCATACAATAGAGTATTTTTCTGCCATAAAAAGAATAAATGATACATGCTGCAACGTGAATGATCTTGAATACATTATGCTAAGAGAACAAGGCCAGACACAAAAGGTCACATTTTATATGATTCTATTTATATGAACGTCCAGAATAGGTAAATCCATAGAGAATGAAAGTAGACTAGTGGTTGCCAGGATCTGGGGGAACAGAGGAATGTGATATGATTGCTAATAGGCACAGGGTCTCTTTTTGGGGTGACGAAATGTTCTCGAATTAGACAGTGGTGATAGATGCACAACTTTGTGAATATACTAAAAACCACTCAACTGTATACTTTAAAATGATGAATTTTATAGTATGTAAATTATATCTGAATAAAGCTGTTATAAAAATAAAGTTAAAAAAATCCTTGTATAAAAGAAAAATGTTTTTTTAATGACCTGAAATCCAAAAATTCACTAATAACGCCTAAAGTTTACATTTTAAAATATTAAATTCAATTAGATATCAAAAAAGAGAAATTTTAACTCACCCTCTTTTCACTTTTGTGAAATCAAATGCAACTTGTCTGTACGAAACAGCTTTTTCATTTAAATATCTACTATACCGCCTAATAAATGTAGACATGTCGTATCCTGCATGAAATAGAAAAGTTTTCATAAATGATTATAACTCCATTTTACCTAGAAAACCAACAGCTATCATGCCTTGATACACCAATAAGTTTAGTAATATAAATTAAATAATTAATGAATAATATCACATTAAATTCTTTGACTTCCCTTTTTTTTGAAGTTGGGTATGTCATATATGTGTTGTTAAAAAAAAAAACTTCCCTTAAAATTTCACTAATAAGTCTATTTCACATCTAATCAACATTCCAATCACTTATTCATCAAAAATCAGAAAAACATGTTCTCTTACACTGCTTGACAACTTCACACCTCAAATTTAACATCCTGTGGAACCACAACTTCAGTCCTCAAATTATCGAGAAATTTTAGTTTTTATACTCTTGACATCTTTAGTTATATACAATTTAGAACCATAACTTTTATGTGTCAATCTTACAAAAAATAAATTATTGTCTGGTACAATGTTACTGGAGCCTTGATAGGGCAGTGGTTAAGAGTCTGGCTGCTAACTAGAAGGTCTGCAGTTTGAATCCACCAGCCGCTCCTTGGAAACCCTATGGGGCAGCTCTACTCTGTCCTCTAGGGTCACTGATGGCCTAGTTCTGGGACTATGTAGGACAGATTCCATTAACAGAGAATGTATAATCGGTTATAGCAATTTCAAGATGCTAAATTAAAAATAAACAAATAACAGGTATGGGTATTAATGAGCAATTCATCTGAATGTCACACTGTACTCTCACCTTTGCATACTACTAAAAGGTACAATATTCCAACTACATTTCTTGGAATGAAGCATAAAATATTAACAATAATAATGAAAGCTGATACATAGTATTTCCCAGGTGACATTCACTGTTCTAAGCACTTTATGTATATTACCTAGGTTAACTCTCATGAAAACCCTATAGGAGAGGTACTATCATTATTCCTCATTTTACAGACATAGACAGGTGATATGACTTACATTCATTCAGCTATTAAGTGGTAGAGATGGGATTCAAAATCAGGCAGTTTAGCTCCAGAATCCATGCTCTCAAACCAATGCCCTTTACTGCCTCTCACACAGCTTTGGGTGTCGAGTAGTGAAATCAATGTTATCTTCACATTAAGAGAGAGTGTTTCATTCCTACAACCTTCACTAAAATAAGACCTTCTCCACAGTACATGTCTTAAATGTTCAGCTGTGCAGTCATCACCATATGGGGTCGCTCTTTTAATTTTCTATAATGAGTAAGTTATCTTTACCTTGCAATCCACTTTTATCCAAAAAATTGCTTAAGTTAAACAACGTGTTTCTTGAAGCCAAATACTGAATAAAGCGCTAGAAAAAAAAAACAAACAATTAGTCAAATTAAGGTACTGTCACCTCACAAACTAATTTGGTAATTAAGGGGAAAGTTAAGGTTAACATACTCCATTAAGCTTACCTAGTTTAAATTTCTCATCATCATTCCTTATTACCTACTTACCAAAGCTAAAAATATAATGAACATTTTTCACTGGAAACCCTGATGGCGTAGTGGTTAAGAGCTACAGCTACTAACCTAAACGTTAGCAGTTCAAACCCACCAGGTAGGTACTCCTTGGAAACACTATGGGCAAGTGCTACTCTGTCCCTAAAGGGTCGCCATGAGTTGGAATCAACTCGATGGCAACAGGTTTGGTTTTTTTTTGGAATGACCACAGCTATGCTATCCAAGTCAAAATAAAAGGAAGCAGGCATATAAACTGAGGTTATTTTGGCTTTACTGTAACATATTAGAGCTACACCTAATCATACTTGGATGACATCTACATTTTAAACAGCTGAGTGTTCCTAATTTTGATGACTTCTTTTTAAATGCTTCTAATCATACAAGAGAACAATATTATAGACATTCTCCTACTCACTTCCCATATGTAACATGTTAACATACTTGCTTCAGATCTTCTTAAAGAATCAAAACATTATAGACTCTGTGGAAGACACATACCTTTAATCCCTCTTCAGAGTTACTCACTTTTATAAAGAAAGTATGTATCACTTCCATAGAGGTTTTTACCATTTTACTACATATGTAAGTATCCATAAACTATAAAAAAAACCAAACCTGTCGCCATCGAGTCAACTCTGATTTACAGCGACCCTAGATTTTAGAGTACGGAGTAGAGCTGCCCCAGAGGGTTTCCAAGGCTGTAATCTTTATGGAAGCAGACTGCCGCATCTTTCTCTCAGGGAACAGCTGGTGGGTTCAAACTGCCAGCCTTTCTTTCAGTTAGCAGCTGAATGCTTAACTACTGCACCACCAGGCTTCCTAGCCATAAACTAAACATTTATTTTCCATTTTAAATTTACAGAAATATCATACTGTACTCATCCTTTACCGATGTTTTTTAACTTTTTCCCAAGAATTAGCCATATATATTTATTTAGGTATACATTCAGTTCATTCACTTTAAATGATGTCCTACATGAGTTGGAATAGGCTAGACAGCAACTAACAACAATATTCTAATAAAATGATATATCATTATGTATCCATTTCTTTCATTTATGGCTATTTAAATTCTTTCCAATTTTCACTGTTATTAACAATGTAGCACTGAACATCTTTGTGCTTGGTCTCCATGTGTAAGTATACAACAGTTTCTCAGAATATATACTTTTGGGTTGAATTGTTAGGTCAGCATGTATGCACAAGCACATCTTGAAATAGTGTCAAATTCTCTCCAAAGTGCTTACCACAGTATATTTTCTTAACTTTTTTTCATATACAACCTCTCAGGCATTTATGTAAATCTGGGTTAAGCTTTTTTTTTTTTTTTGTCATCCTGGACCCCTTTTCGAAGATTCCCTTTTTCATGTTTGCAAAGGCTTACTATCAACTAGGATGTATACTCCCACCCTCCTAACTTAATTTTGTTCACCTGCTATCACCCCCAAACTAAGATTTTGAAAACCAACTTATAAGTCAAAGACTCTTTGTGATTCATCATTTATCCTAAAACTACCTCTTTCAAAAAGGTGCAAAAATATCATATATAACCATCTATTAGACTGTATGATTTCTGTGGGGTTTAATAATATTTTTCTTCTTAACCTTTGCATTTCTTGAATAAAATGTAAACATTTTGGTCTATTAAGTCATATCAACCTTAGCTTTATAGATAATAAATCTGAATTGTCTTTGTGATTTTTATCCATCACGTATTATTTGGCTACAAAGACATTATAGCTTTAATCAAGTTTTGATTTCATTTTCAATAACATCCTAATGATATTCAAAATTGTATTAAAATTTAAAAAATACCATATTGTCAATTTGGCAAAAATAAGGCTTGGCAGGTCCCCATTTGGGGTCACAAAAGGTAACTCAGAATGCATCGCCTTAATATTATTATTCAAAATAATGGTAAAATGTTGACAAAAGTTGAAGCTGGATGATATGAAATTCTACAGAATAAATGATCATAATTTTAAGTAAACACCTTCATGGTAGAAGTAGAAACTACTATCCCTAAAAAAAAAAAAACTATCCCTAATTAAGGTCAAAATGCTTCAAGTTACTTTTAAGTGTATCCAAACATTTCTACTAGCTCTGTAAACTGGTTATAATGAATTAGAAAGCAAAAAATGTTTATGTCTATTGACTTACTCATCACATTTCAGGCAACACTTCTGGGAATAATTTTTAAAAACTAAAAGCTACAAAAATCATTCAATGTGATGTAATAGTGAATCATCACAAGACTAAATTTCCAGCAAGGGGAAGAATTAATTATAGAATATACAATCAATTATGTAGCCATGATAAATACAAAGAATATAGAACGTGAAGAGGTTTATGGTGTAAGGTTATATTAAAAAAGCTAAAAAGATAATATTAATTCTAAACTATGAGTCTAGTCATAAAAAAATTACAAATACTTTTGGACAAAGACCAAAAGGGAACACCAAAAAGTACAAACATTAAGATCTGATGAAATGATACAGTTGTGGTTCCAACTTTAATGATACTGTTATTGTTACCTGTCAAAGAAGACAACGGTCATGACTGAAAAGCCCAAAATGTAAACCAATGGGTGTCATACATGCTCAGAAGTGTAATACCAATGACTGAAGTCCCTCTCTATCTCTATCATAGCTATCTCCCAGCAACCACTGAGTGTGCTTTACTTTTCAGAAGCACATATCAATGTAGATTTATTTTCTAATTCCATTCAAATGTTCTCAGTTACTTTTAACACAATATTATAAGTAACTATACCAGACTGAGAAAACCATGAAAAGTAAACAACTAAAAAAATCAGCTGCTAGGCTGTCATGGGGAAAAAAAGGTTATTCTTTCCAAACAAAAAATTACAAAAGCTTATGTATCTTGCTTGTTACCCTTTTGTGTAACAAAGACTTTAGAGACACCTCTCTACTGAAGAAGACATTCTTCATTAGTCCCTCTCAGCAAAATGCCATCTTAGTTCTCAATATCACAGCCTTGAAAGTAGGCAAAGCGCTTCCACATATAAAATAAACAGATACAAATATAAAATCTATCAATGAGGTCTGCGAAGACCAGTGGTGCTTATGAAACCCATCTCTAGGCATTATCTATGCTTCATGATCTCATCACTCAAGTCTTCTGTGTTCTGACCTCGCCTTTTCTGCTTTCTGACTTATAGCACACACCTTTCTTCAAATTTCAGGGTCTATAATTATATACCTGGCTAGGTGTCTTGCCCTTTTTGCCTATACCATCCTGTCCCTAAAAGCTGTTCCTGAAGTTTCAGTGGGAGAAGCAAGCTAAACAATCAGTCTCATACGAGTATACTGTTATAGCCAAAAATACTCTTACCTCATTTCCATACACCATCAAATGATGAGTTGTAATGAGAGACTTGAAGACCACCACCCAACTACTGTTAGTAGTCCTTTCAAATAAACTGTCTGCCAACTGTGGGATGTTCACATTCATCTCATTTGTGCACTGAATTAAATCTGAAATGACAAAAAATAAATAAACTTACTTTCTTGTTTTGATTTCTTTCTAATGCCAGGTTCCCATGTTTACAGGTGAAAGATCTGAAAGAGTGAAGCAACAATGGGTAGTTTGGAGAAGCTGTTAAAAATCTTTCAAGAGAACGGCAAGGCTATCATAATCTAACTGAGACGTATAAAGGGCACTGATTAGGATTACATAAATGATCAGTGGGACTGCTGAATAGAGTCACACAATCTGTGTAGTATATAACTCCCTACAGTATTTTCTCCATGTGGTAACTTTCCTTTGAACAATGTTTCTACTACAGTAGTAACCCAAAAAGGCTTCCAAGTCTAAGCTCCAACAACTCAGAAAGGAAAGTATTTTCTCCACCCCTGACTAACCAAAAGCAAACTGCTCCAAACAAAAGTTATACATATCATGGGACTATCAATAGCTACTGCTTTTCCCATTTGTAATCCAGGAGATAACACTGCTTGAAAAGCAAAAGCTCTGTAACAAATTTCTCTTACCAATCAAAAGGGCTCCAAAGTAAAGGCACATAGTTTTAGTTTTCTTCCTTAAAGTATATTCTGAAGTATATTCTCAAATATTTCATTATTAACATTTCCTAAACCCCATGCTCAGAAAAATAACTACTACCCGGCATGTAGCTTCTTTAGGTATGGGTGAGAATTTATGAGGATTTCTGTACTTAAAGAAGATAACAACCTACAATGGAAATGAAAGCACTTTTCAAGACAGAGAAAGTAGAAGGAACTAATCCCTACTATACAAATAAAATGCTCTGAATTTTATTATTTAACAATCCTTCAACAAATAATATTCAAGGTAGGTAATGCAGATGTAACTGAGTTTTCCGAAGTAAGGTACTTGTCCCAGGCCACAGCTACTATTAGATGAGAGATTTATGGTTAGAACAAAAGTCTTGTATCGAACGTTCTGAAACATATATACCAAGTAGAATGCCCAACTAGCCACTGCAATGCAAGCCCTCAATTTCTAACTAATTTAAAACAAAAACAATAGTGAAAGGCAAAATTCAGTGGCAAATTTTCAGCAAAGCATAAAGCATACAACATTTAGAAGTAACCAGGTAATACACGGTTTCATTAATCTTATAGCCATATTCCTAGTGAAGGTCACCAACCTGAATAGACCTCCCCAGGCACAGTTCATCAACTTTAGAAACTTAACATAGGCACTTAGGTTTCACTTCCACAGCAAGTAAGGTGACCCAGCCAGTGACACGCACCATTTGCAGAATGCAGAGGCCTCTAGTTCCCATCTAAACAGGCACTTGATACTCAATAGGCTATATCAAAACTATGCTGATACTCAAGTCAGGTTTTCTAATAAACAAGCTTAGCTAAAATCAATATTGTTTAAAAAAAAGTATGCACACGCCTCACACCAATATAAAAACTAATTCAAAATGGATCAAGGTCTAAATGTGAGAACTAAAACCATATAACTGCTGGAAGAAAACACAGGGGAGTATGGTTTCAGGGTCTAGTTTTTAACAATGGATTCTTAGATATGACACCAAGAGTACGAGCAACAAAAGACAAATAAGATCTCATAAAAATTTAAAGTTTTTGTTCATCAAAGTTCTTTTTCAACAAAGTGAAAAAACCTATACATTGTGAGAAAAATTTTGGACATCATATATCTGATATGGGTTTACCATATAGAATATATAAAGTACTCCTACAACTCAACAACAGAAAGACAAATGACCCAATCAAAAAATGGGCAAAGGACTTGAATAGATATTTCACCAAAAGAGATATACAAATGGCCAAGAAGCACCTGAAAAGATGCTCACAGTCATCAGTCATTGTTGTTGTTAAGTGACGTCCAGTCGGTTCTGACTCACAGCGACCCTATGTAAAACAGAATGAAACGCTGCCTGGTCCTACGCCATTCTCACAATCACTGCTATGTTTGAGCCCATTCTTGTAGCCACTGTGTCAAACCATCTTGTTGAGGGCATACTCTTTTCACTGACCCTCTTCTTTACTAAGCATGATGTCCTTCTCCAGGGACTTGGTCTCTCTTGATAACATGTCCAAAGTATGTGAGACAAAGTCTTGCCATCCTCGCTTCTAAGGAGCATTCTGGCTGTACTTCTTCCGAGACAGATTTGTTCGTTCATCTGATAGTCTATGGTATATTCAATATTCTTCCCCAACACCGTAATTCAAAGGCATCAATTCTTCTTCAGTCTTCTATTCATTGTCCAGCTTTTGCATGCATAGGAGGTGAATGAAAATACCATGGCTTGGGTCAGGCGCACCTTAGTCCTCAAAGTGACATCTTTGCTTTTTAAAACTTTAAAGAGGTCTTTTGCAGCAGATTTGCCCAATGCAGTGTGTCACTTGATTTCTGATTTCTTGACTGCTACTTCCATGGGTATTGATTGCAGATCCAAGTAAAATGAAATCCTTGACAACTTCATTAGTCATTAATCCATTGCTGTCGAGTCGATTCTGACTCATAGCGATCCTACAGGACGGAGTAGAATTCCCCATAGGGTATCCAAGGAGCACCTCATGGATTCAAACTGCCAACCTTTGGTCTGCAGCTGTAGCTCTTAACCACTAAGCCACCAGAGTTTCCAAAAGGTTTTTCCCTGACCCAGAATAGTCACTAGGGAGATGCAAATCAAAACCACAATGAGATACTTTAAACCCACCAGAATGGCTATGGAAAAAAAAAAAAAAAAAAAACTATGGAAAATAAGAGGCATTGGTGAGGATGTGGGAAAATAGGAACGCTCATCCATTATAGGTGGGAAAGCAAAACGGTACAGTTGCTATGTTAAAAGTTCTGTGGTTCCTCAAAAAGTTAAACACAGAACTACTATCTCAAAACATGCCCCAGCAACTCCAATCCTAGGCATATATACCCAAAATAATTGAAAACAGGAATGTAAACTGAAACCTATAAACCAATGTTCACTGCAACACTGTTCACAACAGCCAAAAGGTGGAAACAACCTAAATGGCCATCGAGAGATAAAGTGTTAAACAGAATGTACTATATACAGGCAATGGAATACTACTCAGCCGTAAAAAGAAGTGAAGTCCTGACACATTCTACAACATGGACAGACCTTCAAAACATGCTGACTGAAATATCAGTCACAAAAGGATGTATGATTCCACTTACATGACACAGGGAAATGTATAGCAACCAAGAAGGCTGAGAGGAAGAGGGAAAGACGAGTCATCGCTTAGGGGTACTGAGTTTCTGTTAATGGTGGTCAAAAAATTTAGAAAAGGACAGTGGGGATGCTTACACAACATAATGCACATAATCAATGTCACTGAATTATACATGCAAACATTGTTGAATTGGCAAATATGTATATATAGCTATATACATATAGACATATCACAATAAAGAAAAGAAAAAGGGCTATGTAATTATAAATTAAAACAACAATAATAATATAACCATTTAAGCCCAATGCTACTATTCCTTAAAGTATCATTTTGAAAGAAATCCTTTTTGCAATTTCCTTCAGAATCAATTTCAGTTAACATTAAGACTGTTACATTTCTTCAATCATCTAGGAAATTGAGAGATAAATTCAATTTGAAAGACAAATCAAGTGTTTAATCAAACAATGCTCACTGATCAGATCTTTGAAAATTTTCCTGGGTGGGAGTATAAATACAAAGAACACATATTCACCAGGAAAACAGTAACAAGAGGATAAGAAAATAGTTTCTGAGCTCTTGATATAATTATCAGCAACTTTTTTTTCATATAGCAATAATTTGAAAGTATTTAGAAAATATGCAAGCTGAAATCAGACTTAAAGCCAAAAAAAATTTACACACGCACATTTGCCCTAATTTGGGGAAACTCAAGAAGTTTTCTTTCTTACTCCATCAGACTTTTTGTGTAAGGGGTCATGAAGTAAGGTCCAAATTAAGATATAACTTTACAGGTCGCCCTAAGTTTGAGCTGACTTGACAACAACTAACAACATGAGAGAAATACGTTATATATCTACATCATTTTCATTAGAATTAACTCAAAAATCTGCTCTTCATAGACTGAGTCACACCTCAAAAATTGAATCTAACGAACATATTAATTGGTCTTTAAGGTAAAAACTGGGGAAGGGATCTTAAAGATAGACTATGGAATACTGAATACACATGACAAGGATTGAATTAATTTGAAATGAAGAGAAAAGAAATAAGAAATGAAGATATCCAGATGACTGATAAAAGTCCTAGGAAGCAGGAGGGGGGATGGGAGGGCAGAGAGGGTTGGAAGCTGGCAAAATTGTCACGAAAGGAGAGACTGGAAGGGCTGACTCATTAGGGGGAGAGCAAGTGGGAGTATGGAGTAAGGTGTATATAAACTTATATGTGACTGACTTGATTTGTAAACATTCACTTAAAGCTCAATAAAAATAAAAAAAAGTACTAGGAAGCAAAAGGACCTAATTCACAATGTAAATGGATATGTCCAATAATGGAGGAATTGTTAATTAAATGACAATACAACCTAACGACAAAACACTATGAGAACAATAAATACACAACAAAAAAGTTGATGGGAAAATGCTCACAGTATTTTAAACCACAAGCTATGTTAAAGAACAATACACATTAAGATTCCAATCTGTAATTTTTTTAATATATAATTTATACATTTTCTGATATATACTGCATTTGCCCAAATATACTGTAATTCAAAAAGAAATGAACATTTTCAAAATTTATTATTCAATAACTAAGTTATATACGAACAGGCAGTCAAAATCAACCTGTAAGGGAACTATATCACTATTTTTCCATAATCTTACAAATCTCAGTAAGCACCTCTCACATCACACAGCACATACCAATCCTGTCCGTCATTCATTCCAGAACCACGGGAGCATATCACCATCCACGGTGGAAAAGACAGCCGTGATGTGTTATTTTATTTCCTCAAGGATGTGAAGGAGGTGGAATGAGCACAAGAATTCCACGGTATGATGGCTGGAAAGCTGGCGACCACTATTTCAGAGGTAGGTCAGTATTTCTAACACAAGTTCAATCTCTCATTATAGAAGATGATCCTGAAGGAATCTCCAAATCCCACTAGGGAAATGAGGCAAGTCTCATTTTACTTAAAATAAAGTTGAAGCTGCAGGAAAAGCCTGTCAGCACAACTGGATATGCTATTTCTGTCACTATGTCCTCTGCAAAAAGAATGGACTTATGTCCTCTGCAAAAAGAATGGACTTAAGGTTCACATATGTGAAAACTGAGAAACATAAGGATAATTCCATAATTGGTTAACAATATATGTTATACACAACCTGATAATAAGCTTTTTTTCTTTTAACTGATTAATTTTTTAATCACCATGTATAAGGGTGACTTTCCCTCCTAAAAACTACCCAAGAAAAAAGTTACCTTAAGTCTTTACAAAGTCTCTCAGTGCTTGGCTCTGTTTATTTCAAACAAAGTTCTTTTTCAAGAAGATAGATTAACCTGAAAAGACCTCCATCAGTATTAGTTTCAACTGTTTATGGAGGGCCACCTGAAGAAATCAATTTAAAAACTTTTACAAAAAAAGGAATAAAAAACTTAACACAGATTAAGTAAGTATTCCTGTGGATATAAACTCATAATTACAAGCACTGGGTATCTTCAGAACTCTTTAAAAAGCAACAAAATAAAAAGCTACATTGCAGTGATGAGGGATATACGTGAGGAATAAAAGAAACAACTCTCCTGGTATTACAGGAATGTTTGACAGCCTGGGAAAAAATTTCCAATGTGTACTTAAACATGCTTCATCTCAAAAAACTTAAAATGAAGATGTTATATAATTCAAAAAGGGGCCCATGATGACAAAAAACAAACTTATCCTAGATGCACACAAATGTAGAAAGTTAGTAAAATGGTTTTGTGAGGTATGAGTGAAAGAAGTATTACTCTAAAATTATGTATTATTTTTATAATAATTTAACAAATATGTTTAAATATAAGGTTGGTTACTTCATCTATATTGCTAACACACAAATAAAGGCAAAATAAACGTAACGTCAGGGATTGTCTCACTGAGAAAATGAGGGCTTGCTTTATACTTGGGGTTTCTCAGGTAAAGACAGTGTATGGATATATGAGGATGTGTACTTTCCAAAGGTGGTGCCACACACTTTCAGAGTTCTATGTCCTTATGCTACCTACCCCCTTTGCTGGGAATGACCTACAAACAATTTAAATCAACTGATTTACCCACTGATGTCAAATGTACAAATGTAAGAAGATATATGTGAACTAGATATACTAATGTCAGAAAACATGGAATTTCTGATCTACTAGACTGAGCTTTTCGAAAATAAAGATATAGCCCAAAATACATTGTGGAGATTGCAACCAATATGCATGGGGCTCAGAGATGCCATAGACAGGAGAGTAATGATTATTTTGGAAGGTAAAGCAAACTTTTCCTAACTACAGCTTCCTATTCCCTTAGCGCTTTACATCACCATTACAGCACTTAGCACATTTCATCACAATTACTGGCTTATTATCAGTATCTCCCACAAGACTGAGCTCACTTAGGGCAGTACTATGTCTTCATCATGTTTGTAACCCCAACATTTACCACAGTAAGCTCTACGTACTCACTGAATTAATTCAACAAACAGAACATACTTAGAAGTTGTCCACGGAAAGTAGTACTATTGTTTAGTCTCAGTTGTGATATGGCTATAATTTGGAAACAATGTGTTAGCAGCCTAGAGAGTAAGATCACTGTTTTTTAAAGTTTATACTGCATTTCCCTCCCCCTGCCACCACAGTGAGATAGCATGAAGTGCCTCATACTTGAAGTCTTTACTTGAAGGAACAGAATATAGGAGAGTAGCAGAAGGTGGCATTTTCCTGGCAGAGAGGGGACTGACATCCTTTTCATCTGTAGCAGAGGAAAGAACAGGAACTAAAGAGGGAATACTATCTGGAGAATTCAGATGGAGGTAGATAAACAAAACCAAGTCTAAGATATTCTACATTAATATCAGGCCAAAACTTGGAATCTTAAATCACAGCTGAACAAAGCCAAGTTTACTGACCTGTCCATACTTTAATTTTAAAAGTGCATAGGTAAATTGTTTCAGTTAATGGAATCATTATGTAATTGCCCTAAAATTCCAATCAAGACACAAAGCACCATTTCCAAGTCAGCCCAACTTACTCTCTCTTAAAATTATCAATCATTATCTCTGCAACTGTCACGTTCCCCATAAACCTGTTATAAATACATAAAATCTAGCAAAAGCAGAAAGTTTAAAACATGAAAAAGCTGTGTTCAAAAATATATATTCTAGGAATACTCAGAATTCATTGCCACTGACTTACATTTTCAAGTGAAAATGTCACTGTTCTGTATTTCCCATTATCAAAAACACAAGAAGTTCTCAAAAATCTAGTTTCTCCTTGGTGTTCTGGCGTATTCTGAATTCCTACCACTGGATGGCAGTTAGCCTGTACCGAGAAACACTCGGCGGCGGGGGGTGGGGGGGGGACCTAGAAAGAACAGAGATGGATTCAGACCAACTCAGTCTTACCTATGAACAAACTATTTAATTTTCAGATGTTTACGGCTACATTCTAGTACTCCAAAGTGCTGATTCCCAAACCTAGAGACTCTATCCCCTGGGATTTGGAGCTTCAGATTCCAAATAAGGATCTCAGGGGTAAAGAGATGGGTATTTTGGTAAGCATTACCTCAAAGGGACTATTACCTCTACATTAATTTTTAACTTATCTGAAAATGCAAGATGATAATAAAAAAAAATAAAAACTCATCACTTAATATAAGAATAAGTATTTATTTAAACTGAATAGGAAAACAAAATGAAAGCATTACAATGCTCCAACATCAAAAATGCATGTCCACTGTATAAATACACGGTGTTCTCCTTCCTTTCTTTGAAGATCTGAATTTTCAGAATTACAATCCCACCTACAGGAAAGAAAACATATAAATATTACACAATTTAAGAGCAAATGCCAAAATTACAAATTCTTTTTGAATTGTATTCTATGACCTTAATAACTGTTCATCAGCCCAATAAAGGAGATAAAATCAGAAATCTCAAGAACAATCTATTACTGAATCAGAAACACACAAAACCTGACTTCCTAAGCAAAACAAAAGGTCAATAACACATTATGAGTACTTACTTCCGCGAATGCTATAAACCAGAACAGTCCGGAGAGAAAAAATGATAGGAATTCTCCTTTCAACAAGACCAGGGGAAAGGAACCCAAGCTTGAGATGCTCTGCAAGTGCAGATCAGAGTACTGTAAGGAAAAAAATTATCTCGAGACGTTAAAGGAAATGGGGCTAAGTCTGGAGAAAAGTACATTATAAATAGGAGGTGGCCCAGTGTCCTAGCTAGCCTGAAACAGTCCTGGATTACACCTGTGTCCTATTATCCCATTCAGACAGCACCCTTTCACTCTCAAAAGTAATCCAATTTGGACAATAAATTTTGTATGACCCCTAGATGTAAGTGACCTAATACGAGTCTACACGTAGCTAAGAAATTAATACACCACCACCATCTACTTCTGAAGCATCTTCACTTCTCTTTCTTTAAGTGCTGTAGTCTGCTTAGTCCTCTAACCTTCCTAAAACACGTTTCCATGCTAGCCACTCTGTCCTCTCACTTTCTACCCTTGAGCATTTCTTAACACTAATCTCTGATCTTACTTTTCTCATCCTGAGAAAAATCATCTAATCTTCTAACTTCAATGAAAACTTCTACACAAATGATTCCCAAATGGCTTCTCAGAAAATCAATCCAAGGTCGTCTGAGGAGTTGGAGATATAGAAATTTGCATGTCTATGTCCAAAATTTTCTCATACCTGAAAACAGGAATATGCTTTCAACTGTAACCGGCCGACCTTTTTTGTTTTAAGAAATCAAGACCTATTCTTTATTCTCATAAAATAAACTCAGAAATCTTGTTTCCTTGTATCATCCACAATGTATAACACGTTGCCTTGTACCTGTGTTCATATGATGGTATACATATTTGTGGATTTATAGGTGAAACAAAAACCCATTTCTCTGCTCGTAAACATGGAGGAGGGGGGGAAGGGGTGGAGAGAAAAACCAGGCAAAAATCTTCCCTGTAGCTAGGTTAACGTTATTCTGTAACAGCCAAGCCTGTGTGTATAAAATAAAGAGAATCCAAAAGAATTTTCATGTCTCTCCTTAACAATTCAAATTCTGCCTAGTCAGAGAGAATAATGGATTGCAGTTAGCTTCTCTGCCAGAGCTTCCTTTACCCACAAAATACAAGGTCTATGTCCCCAGTGTAATTGGAACAATAAGACTCTTTATATTCCATCTTAACACAGCTCTGCAAACCTCAGTAAGGACAAACAGAAATCCCATGTATTCTACAAATATTCATTGCATAATATAATATGCTGAAGAGGGTCTTAGGAATTAGGAATACACAACAGTGGACAGAGCAAAGTTCCTGCTATCATGGAGCTTATATTCTAGTAGGGGTGGGGTGAAGACAATCAATAAACAAATATACATCAGATGGTGGTAAGTGCTAAGGAGGAAATAAACAAAAGAGGAATGGGGGGCAGGTGCTGGGAGGAGGCTGCTATTTCCACATGATGATCAGGGAAGGAGTCCCTGATAAAGAAGCTCTTAAGAATTATGGTAACAGTGTTAGTGTCTCACAAGTGGCCAGGAAGCCTATGGAACCGACCACAATGATCAACTAGCCCCTCTCCCACAGTGGGGAAGTATGAAGGCATCCCATTCATTGTACATCTCACTTGTCTACTTCACCTTGCCAGGCTAAAATCATGCTGAACAGGATCATCTTGCTGATTCAGCAAAGCTCCTAGTTTTATATAGTAAGTAGAGACAGTGGGAATCTCCTTTATTCATTCATGAACTTCACAATGAAATCAGAGTAATCTGTGCATCTTTAAAGCCAAAAAATCCAAACCCACTGTTGTCGAGTCTATCCCAACTTATAGCGACCCTACAGGACAGAGAAGAACTGCCCCATAGGGTTTCCAAGGAGTGGCTGGTGGATTCGAGCTGCCAACCTTTTGGTTAGTAGCTGTAGCTCTTAATCAGTGAGCCACCAGGGCTCCTGTCTACCTTTAAACCCACTGTCATCTGGTGGAGCCCAATTCAGAGCGACCCCATAGGACAGAGGAGAATTACCCCCTACGGTTTCCAAGGAGCGGCTGGTGGATTCAAACTGTCAACCTTTTTGGTTAACAGCTAAGCTCTTAACCACCACGCCACCAGAGCTCCTGTGTACCTTTAAAATTTAGTGGATCAAAATTATATCAGCCATTTACTACACTTTATTGAATGCCACAAGTAGGCATAGGCATAGGCAAGTAGGCATAGAGAAAGCCCACTAAGACATTGAGTAAAAAGTGAAAGCCATTTCTGAAAAACCTTTTTTTCCAACTGCTGGAAACAGTAATGATATAAATGTGTTGCTGTTGATAGGTGCCGTGGAGTCGGTTCTGACTCACAGCAACCCCATGGACAACAGAACAAAACACTGCCTGGTCCTGTGCCATCCTTACAATCATTATGTTTCAGCCCACTGTTGCAGCCACTGATGTCATAGGTATAGCTGATATTAATAACCATCAAATAATAACCTATCCACATGGCTTTAAATTTTGAAATGATGTTCAGTAAGTGGAAATCGGGAGCAATTTTAATACATTATTAATTAAAAAACCCAAACCCATTGTCATCAAGTCAATTATTAATAAATCACCATAAAACAAGGCCCAAGAATTTTCCTAATAAGTTTTAAACATAAACCTTTAAGTTTCTACAAGAAGAAATAATCACTAGAATTTCAACAAAAAAAGACCCCCATCCTCACATATTTCATAACCAATAAATAAAGCTGAATAAAAACAAAAGGTGGGGGGGAACCTCACTAATTTGAATCGAAAACTCAAGCTTTGGCCATTAAAAAGTATATGTTAATTTGGGGGGAAAATTTTTTTTTCTTTCTGAATTACACATAGGTATTTTTTTATAGTTCATTTGCCATGTTTTGGTTAAATTCCAAAACTGAAAATAAAGTGTTATTTGATTCACTCTAAGACTTAAAAAGCCATTAAAAGCATACAAAAGCAATAATTTAAGATGACTTAATACTTGGAAAAACATTTAAAAAGAAATAATACATAGTAAGTATTTTCTGGAACATTTCCTTCAGCACACTTTATAATTTATAGAGATGTTTCGTAATAAAAACTTTGCCACAAGAAAAAAGAAGGAAAAAAGAGTAGATTACTTCTATTAAAATTTAGATATGATCACAACTTATTCTGCACACTGCACTGTTAAATACAGATTTATTTCCCCCATTACAGATTGTAAGTATCTTTTAATATAAAGTATTTTGGTAACCAGACCTCTGCTGCTAGACAATTTAGAAGCAACAAATTTAACACTTAACCTATATTGTACATAATAGGTACAGTTGGTTTTTCTATAGCTCTTCTGCTTTTATGTACCAACGATAATAACAACTGCTACAACACTAATAAGAATAAAAACAGCTGATTCTTTCAAGCAACTATTTATCTAGATCTTATCTATGTCTAAACAAAAACCACATTCTATCTGTAAATAGATGTCTGAAGAGTCCCTTGCAATTCTGAGAGAATCTCTCTCAGCTTGTTATGAGATGGGAACACAAATCTTAAATGGTCTGAACAAATAGCAAGGAAAATTTAACCATCTTCCTTCTCTTCATTTTACAGTACCAATTTCCCTTTTGCTATGGTGATAAACCCCCATGTGTCTGTCAGTTTGTTGTACTGTGGGGGCTTGCGTGTCGCTGTGATGCTGGAAGCTATGGCACCGGTAGTCAGATACCAACAGGGTCACCCGCAGAGGACAGGTTTCAGCTGAGCTTCCAGACTAAGACAGACTAGGAAGAAGGACCCGGCAGTCTACCTCTGAAAAGAATCAGCCAGTGAAAACCTTATGAATAGCTGCAGAACATTGTCTGATACAGTGCTGGAAGATGAGGCCCCCAGGTTGGAAGGCACTCAAAAGACGACTGGGGAAGAGCTGCCTCCTCAAAGTAGAGTTGACCTTAATGACATGCGTGGAGTTAAGCTTTCGGGACCTTCATTTCCTGATGTGGCATGACTCAAAGTGAGAAGAAACAGCTGCAAACATCTGTTAATAATCAGAACATGGAATGTACAAAGTATGAATCTAGGAAACTTGGAAATCATCAAAAATGAAAAGGAATGCATAAAAATCGATATCTTACATATTAGTAAGCCTAAATGGACTGGTATTGGCCATTTTGAATCAGACAATCATATGGTCTACTATGCCAGGAATGACAGCTTGAAAAAGAATGGTGTTGCATTCATCATCAAAAAGAACATTTCAAGATCTATCCTGAAGTACAATGCTGTCAGTAACAGGATAATATCCATACGCCTACAAGGAGACCAGTTAATACGACTATTATTCAAATTTACGCACCAACCACTAAGGCCACAGATGAAGGAACTGAAGATTTTTATCAACGTCTGCAGTCTGAAATTGATCAAACATGTAATTGGGATGCATTGATAATTACTGGTGATTGGAATGTGACAGCTGGAAACAAAGAAGGATCCGTAGCTGGAAAATATGGCCTTGGTAACAGAAATGATGCCGGAGACTGCATGACAGAATTTTGCAAGACCGATGACTTCTTCATTGCAAATACCTTTTATCACCAACATAAATGGTGACTATACCCGTGGGCTTCACCAGGTGGAATAAACAGGAATCAAATTGACTACATCTGTGGGAAGAGACGATGGAAAAGCTCAATATCATCAGTCAGAACAAGGCCAGGGCTGACCGCAAAACTGTTCATATGCAAGTTCAAGATGAAACTAAAAAAAACTAGAAAAAGTCCATGAGAGTCAAAGTACGACCTTGAGTATGAGTATACCCCACCTGAATTTACAGACCATCTCAAGAATAGATTTGACGCATTGAACAGTGATGACCAAAGACCGGATGAGTTGTGGAATGACATCAAGGACATCATCCATGAAGAAAGCAAGCAGTCATTAAAAAGAGAAGAAAGAAAAGACCAAAATGCATGTCAAAGGAGGCTCTGAAACTTGCTCTTGAACGTCGAGTAGCTAAAGCAAAAGGAAGAAATGATGAAGTAAAAGAACTCAACAGAAGAATTCAAAGGGCGGCTTGAGAAGACAAAGTACTACAATGAACTGTGCACAGACCTGGAGATAGAAAAGCAAAAGGGAAGAGCACACGCTCAGCATTTCTCAAGCTAAAAGAACTGAAGAAAAAACTCAAGCCTCAAGTTGCAATAGTGAAGGATTCCATGGGGAAAATACTAAACAATGCAGGAAGCATCAAAGGAAGATAGAATACACAGAGTCATTATACCAAAAAGAACTGGTCAACAACGTTCAACCATTTCAAGAGGCAGCCTGTGATCAGGAACCAATGGTACTGAAGGAAGAAGTCCAAGCTGCACTGAAGCCACTGGCAAAAAACAAGGCACCAGAAATTGACAGAGTATCAACTGAAATGTTTCAATAAACGGATGCAGCACTGGAAGCACTCACTCATCTATGCCAGGAGATTTGGAAGACAGCTACCTGGCTAACTGACTGGAAGAGATCCATCTTTATGCCTGTTCCCAAGAAAGGTGATCCAACTGAATGTGGAAATTACCGAACAATATCATTAGTATCAAACACAAGTAAAATTTTGCTGAAGATCATTCAAATGCGGTTGCAGCAGTGTATCGACAAGGTGCTGCCAGAAATTCAGGCCGGATTCAGAAGAGGACATGGAACCAGGGATATCATTGCTGATGTCAGATGGATCCTGGCTGAAAGCAGAGACTACCAGAAGGATGTTTACCTGTGTTTTATTGACTACGCAAATGACTCCAACTGTGTGGATCATAACAAATTATGGATAATATTTCAAAGAATGGGAATTCCAGAATATTTAATTGTGCCCATGAGGAACCCGTACATAGATCAAGAGGCAGCTGTTCAGACAGAACAAGGGGATATCGTGTGGTTTAAAGTCAGGATAGTTGTGTGTCAGGGTTGTATCCTTTCATCATACCTATTCAATCTGTACACTGAGCACATAATCTGAGAAGCTGGACTATATATATGAAGAAAAACAGGGCATCACGATTGGAGGTAGACTCCTTAACAACCTGCGTTATGCAGATGACACAACCTTTGCTTGTTGAAAGTGGAGGACTTAAAGCACTTACTAATGAAGATCAAAGACCACACAGTATGGATTACACCTCAACATAAAGAAATCAAAAATCCTCACAACTGGACCAATAAGCAATATCATCATAAATGGAGAAAAGACTGAAGATGTCAAGAATTTCCTTTTACTTGGATCCACAATCAACACCCATGGAAGCAGAAGTCAAGATATCAAGAGACCCATTACATTGGGCAAATCTGCTATGAAAGACCTCTTTAAAGTGTTGAAAAGCAAAGATGTCACCTTGAAGACTAAGGTGCACCTGACCCAAGCAATGGTATTTTCAATCACCTAGTATGCATGCCAAAGCTGGACAATGAATAAGGAAGACCAAAGAACTGACACCTTTGAATTGTGGCATTGGCGAAGAATACTGAACATACCATTGACTGCCAAAAGAATAAACAAATCTGTCTTGGAAGAAGTGCAACCAGAACGCTCCTTGGAAGCAAAGATGGCGAGACTGTTTTACATACTTTGGACATGTTGTCAGAAGGGATCAGTCTCCGGAGAAGGACATTATTCTCAGTAAAGTACAGGGTCAGCAGAAGAAAGGAAGACCCTCAACAAGATGGGTTGACACAGTGGCTGCAACAATGGGCTTAAGTATAACAATGATTTTAAGGATGGCACAGGACTGGGCAGTGTTTCATTCTGTGGTACATAGGGTGGCTATGAGTAGGAACCAATTCAACAGCACCTAACAACATGGTGACCAAAAAAAAAAAAAAAAACCCAAACCGATTGCCATTGAGTAGAATTGCCCCATAGGGTTTCCAAGGAGCGCCTGGTAGATATGAACTGGTGATCTTCTGGTTAGGAGCCACACTCAACTACAACACCACCAGGGTTTCCATGGTGACAAAGAATCCCCAAATTAAGCCTTGTATCCAACTAAATGCTACTACTTTGAACACTACACACTCTTTAAACACGATCCCTCCCTAAACCTGAGGGACACTGGAGCACACTAACTTACTTTTTATCTCATCGCTCTATTATTGGACACCCGCCAGAATGACTGGGATTGGCAAGTGGGGGAGGGGGTGTCTGTTTTTACTCTTCTTTATAAGATAACTCCTTTAATGTTCATTTTTCCTTATTAGAGTTCTTCTCTCACACTTATTTAATAGCCTTAAGCACTATTCGTTTCCAGTCTCTGCTTTAATTAATAGTAAGAATGCCAACTGCACCATCACTTAAGTTCTGCTCTAGGTTCTCCTTCTACTTCCATGCATGGCCCTATCCATTTCCAGGCCCTAGGGCCGTACTATAACCAGGATTGAGGGACACATCTGAATGAGCAAAGGATCTTCGATCAAATTCCAGATTCGTTATTCAGCAGTGTGACTTGAGACATGTCACTCAGTATCAATTTCTACATTTTGAAAATAGCAATATTAATATTTAATTTTCCTAACACCCTTGTTTTAGTAAGATAGTACATTTAAGGTACTTTATAAGCTTTAAAGCACCATTACAAATATAAGATATTGTTATTTTTACTTAGCTCCATATTTTATTGATGAGTTTTCCCCCATTTTAGCTAACTCTTCCTCTATTACCTTTCCAATACAGCATTAAGAAATCACCTCAAACTCAACTACTTCTGCAAAACCTTTTTCTAAAGCCTAATTTCTTCATCAACTGGGAAGTGTTAGCATAATTACTTGCACACAATCTTAAGAGTGGCAAAATCTTTATACACACAGGTTTCTTTATGCTTTACAAAATTCTTTCACATCCTTACTTAGTCTTCTGATTATTACAACATCCTTGTGACAGGCAAACAATGTTGTTATCGTCATCGTATAGATTTAAATGCACGCCAATTACACTAGCGTCAGTGCTAGAACTAGATTCTTAACACAAGAATTTTTCCACTGGGGGAGGGAGATGTATCAATCGATGATGAGTGGGCGGGTAGGTGAATGGATAGATCAAACTCTCTCCATACCAAGTGGTCTCTAATTATTCCAAAATCTACACATTCTCTCCTGTTAGTCCTCACAAATGTAATTTCTAGTGTATACAGTAATCATCTCTTGCCTAGTATGGTATACCCTGTTCACTGGCATCATTAGTTCATCAGGCTACAATGAACTAAAGATGACAGGATATAGGAAGACATCGTATTATTCAACGCAAGTTAACAGGAAACAGGCATCAAGAGTTTGGGCATTTCCATCTGCAAGTGCTTTAGAAACTACTGTCACAAGCCTCAATTTATATGCAAGCTCAAAGAAGCCAGGAATATCACAAAAAAACTACGTCAACTCACCAGATTTTAAATGAATTAGACCTTACATGATTTTACCTAAGAACGTACAGAACCGTTTTCCAGTCATCTTTTGCCCCCAAAATGTAACCATTCCCAATTTTAAGTAACAGCAGAAGAGGTAGACTAAAAGGGGCCTCAAAAGCTGCAAAATACATGCTCGGTTGATCACTGGCTAAGTTAGGAAAACAACTCTGATGAAGAAAATTTTAAAAATGCAATTCCACGTTAAGTCTACAAGCACAAGAATAGGAAGCAGCTTACACTCCTCCCTTAAAACATTTCCATTTCCCTAAACAGCACTGTGTTGTTTTGTGTTGTTATAGGAAGAATTGGTTCTCTCCCTGCACTATACCTTCAGGCAGTCTGTCAAGGAGTAAGGACTTCAGTCTCCTGAGCTGCTGTATAAATAGCTTCCTAAATTAGCTGCCAGTGACAACCATACAACTAATTTTTAAGTCAGTACCTGAGGTTGTTCTTTATTGCCACTCAGCTGTGTGTCACTTTATTAATGCTAGAGTTACACCATTAATAAAAGAAGCCCTGGTGGCACAGCGGTTAAGCGCTTGGCTGCTAACCATAAGGTCAGCAGTTCTAATCCACCAGCCGCTGCATGGGATAAAAATGTGGCAGTCTGTTTCCGTAAAGATTACAGCCTTGGAAACCCTATGGAGCATTTCTACTCTGTCCTATACGGCCGCTATGAGTTGGAATTGGCTGGATGGCAATGGGTAGTATGAATAATGTGCCACTTTATTGCTACTTAGCTGTGTACCACTATGCTGTGTTTCTGAGACAGGTTACAGAAACCACCGGGAGATAATGCCTTGGTCCACTCTAAGTTACCAAGTCAAAGCTGTATATTTTACAAGAATATAAAGAACAAAAATAAATGAGGGTTTATGCTCTACAAAGTCTAAAACCCTATATTAATACCTAACATGAATTTTGAACCTTATAATTAATAAACAATTACATAGTTCTGTGAAGAAAAGTTTACAAAAGTTGATGTTGAGAAAAGAAAAATAGATGAGGAAACACTGCCTGTTAAATCTTAATATCTTGGCCATTAAACAGTTGGCTTTACTTCTAAAAGGAAATGTACAAATGGGAATACAAATGGTTCTATCTTCCCATTTTAAAAACAGACGACAAAGTGGTCATGTAAAGAACAAACCAGATCTTTCTTCCAGTTCCACACCAAACGATGAAATGCAGCTATCCTATAACTTACTTTCTCTTGGATCTGCAGTTTTTAAAAACAATTCATTGTATGAGATTCCATCTCACTCCAACAAGGCTGGCATTAATCCAAAAAACACATAATAATAAATGTTGGAGAGGTTATGGAGAGACTGGAACACTTATACACTGCTGGTGGAAATGTAAAACGGTACAAACACTTTGGAAATCGATTTGATGCTTCTGTAAAAAACTAGAAATAGAACTACCATATGATCCAGCAATCCCACTCCTTGGAATATATCCTAGAGAAATAAGAGCCTTTACACGAACAGATATATGCACACCCATGTTCACTGCAGCACTGTTCACACTAGCAAAAAGTTAGAAGCAACCAAGATGCCCATCAAAAGATGAATGGATAAACAAACTACAGTATATTCACACAATGGAATACCATGCATCGATAAAGAACAATGTTGAATCCATGAAACATTTCATAACATGGAGAAATCTGGAATACATTATGCTAAGTGAAACTAGTCAATTACAAAAGGACAAATATTGTATAAGGCCACTATTACAAGATCTGGAGCAACAGTTTAAACAGAGAAGAAAATATTCTTTGATGGTTATGGTAGGGGGGAGGGAGGGAGGTAAGGAGGGAGGGAGAGGGGTATCTTCTAATTAGATACTAGATAAGTTTTATTTTAGGTGAAGGCAAAGACAATACGCAATACAGGAGAGGTTAACACAAATGGACTAAAGCAAAAGCAAAGAAGTTTCCTGAATAAACTGAACGCTTCAAAGGCCAGCGTAGCAGGGGCGAGGCTTTGAGGACCATGGTTTCAGGGGACATCTAAGTCAACTGGAATAATAAAATCTATCAAGAAAACATTCTACATCCCACTTTGGAGAGCGGCGTCTGGGCTCTTAAACGCTAGCAAGCAGCCATTTAAGATACTTCAATTGGTCTCAGCCCACCTGGGGCAAGGAAGAATGAAGAACACCAAAGTCAAAAGGTAATTATGAGCCTAGGAGACAGAAAGGGCCACATAAGCCAGAGGCTACATCAGCCTGAGACCAGAATAGCTAGATGGTGCCCAGGCACAAACGTTGACTGCCCTGACAGGGAACTCGACAGGGAAACCCTGAGGGAGCAGGAGAGCAGTAGGATGCAGACCCCAAATTCTCGTAAAAAGACCAGACTTAATGGTCTGACTGAGAGTAGAAGGACCCCGGAGGTCATGGTCCCCAGACCTTCTGTTAGCCCAAGACAGGAACCATTCCCAAAGCTAACCCTTCAGAAAGGGATTGGACTGGAATAGGGGATGGAAAGTCATACTGGTGAAGAACGAGCTTCCTGGATCAAGTGGACACATAAGACTATGTTGGCATCTCCTGTCTGGAGGGGGGATGAGAGGCCAGAGGGGGCCAGAAGCTACCCGAATGGACACAAGGAGAGAGAGTGGAGGGAAGAACTATGCTGTCTCATTGGAGGGACAGCAATTAGGAGTGTATGGCAAGGTGTACGTAAATTTTTGTATGAGAGACTGACCCGATTTGTAAGCTTTCACTTAAAGCACAATAAAAACTAATTAAAAAAAAAAATTCAGTGTAGATCAACTCATTCCATTTTGTATTTACCAACAAATCATCACATTGGTCTTATAAATCAAAACCAGACCAGTCCCCTAGCAACAACTCACCTGAAATAAGGCTGGAAACTGCAATTAGTGAAATAAGTTTTCTTCTCTTTCACTAAATGCTTTCCAAAGATGCCATCTGAAGATACACAAACTCGGCAGCTTAAAAAAAGGTACCAACAACTATCAAAACAAATTTCCTAGGTATAAACACATATTGAATAAAATTAAAGAATATTCTAAACTAGACCACTAAGTTTCTTATTTAATTTCAAGTCACAAAATATTAAGAAAAAAGACCAGAAGAGTTCATATGCACTGTATTTGACAAATACAACTCAATACCATTTGAAAAATACATATACTGCAAATAAACAAAAACTTTTTTCTGCTCTTTGCCTAATGGATGTCACAGATACACAAAAGGATGCAGGCCAAAAATGGGCAAGCAGCTATAGCCAGATAAACCAATGCTGCCTTTACCAATTAAGAGTTCTAGCATTAATAAGCAGATGTATGCAATTCTGCTAAGCTGCTAAGTGAAGGTCAGCAGTTTGAACCCACCAGAGAATTGATGGGAGAAAAGACCTGTCTATCTGCTAGTTAAAATCACAGTCTAGGAAACTCTATGGGGCAATTTTACTCTGTCCCATAGGGTTGCTATGAGTTGGAATCTACTAACTAAACTAGGCTGGACTTAACACACACAATCCTCGCTCTGTTTATATACACATACACACACAAAAAAAGAGAATATGCATTTACTTTAAGGAACATAGTCCTTCCAACAAGGTAACTAAATTAAGGATTGCTGAAATAATATTGCTTACAGTTCCATGGTTCTAAGGAATTAAAACAAGGGATAAAAACCAGGTTTGACATAATCATCCACAAATTCATCACTTAACCAATAATTTTAAGATGATGATGTTACTATGGTGTATGGTGACAGATCAGTGATGCTCCATTACATACTCTCAACTGATTCCCATTATGACCAACAGTCGACAAATAGCCATGGTAAGTCATTTAGTCTGTGGTCACAGCTAAGTAACAAATTCATAATCCTGGCATGAACACAATGAACTGATCAACTGAATCAATTAGATGAAGACCAAGATCATATGTGAGTATTTTCAATATAAAAGTTAACTCACATTAAAAAAAAAAAAAACTGTTACACCAGCCTAGTACACCAAATCCATTCTCTTCCTTAGAGATTAAATATTTTACTAAGATGTAAGATATTCTTATACACCAGGCATTATATTCTTGGTATTGGGGATTCTAAGATGAATAAAATACAGTCCCAGTTTTCAAGAGAGATAAACATAGAGAGAGGATGCTATGAAAGTAAAACAAAACACCTCTGTAGAGGGACGGGGCAGCCATTTAATTACAAAGGTCACCCATGGCTTGCCACATACGGCTCACCTGGCCAATCAGGAGTCGGGGAGAAGGGTCCTGTCCTCCCTTATCAAACCAGAGCATCCAATCTAAACATACATGCCCAAAAGGGGCAAATCTAAAATTTAGATAAACATTCTTTATAGTCAAGGGTGGAAGATATGTTTTATTCCCCAGCTTAAACCCACAAATGCTTCAGGTTAAGGAATCTTCCAAGAGATAATGCCTGAGAGCAAAAGGCAAGCAGGAGCTGGAACAAGAAATCAATGCCTCATCTTCATCTCCACAGACATTATCATTTTGGACCACGACAACAGCCCCTAATTAGGTTCTCAACATCCACTATTGCCCCGACAATTATTCTCTACTCTACAGAGTGATCTTTCGAAAACACAATTCTCTCTCTCTCTACACACACACACACACACACACACACACACACACCGTGTCATTTAAGTAAAAGGTCACCTAAACTTTTTACTGCCTTAGAATAAAGTCCAAACACTTTCATATGATCTGTAGCCCTGGCACCTACTAATCACTCCTGCCACTCACTGCCTCACTTGATGGGCTTTTCAGTCTTTGGAGCTCCTTCCCGTTTCCAGGCATACCAACCGGGCTCCATATCATGATGCATATGTAATTCTCTTCTCCCCCTCTTCACCCAGTTAACTCCTACGCATTCTTCAGGTCTGCGCTTAAGTAACACTTCTTTAGGCTACGTTACCAAAACCAAAAAACCAAATCCACTGCCACTGAGTCAATTCCGACTCATTGCAACCCTACAGTACAAAGCAGAACTGCCCCACAGGGTTTCCAAGGCTGTAATCTTTATGGATGTAGACTGCCACAGCCTTCTCCTGAGGAGCAGCTGGTGGGTTTGAATCGCCAACCTTTTAAATGGTCTCACTGCACACTGTACTCTTCTTTCATAACATAATTACAAAAATAATTATAGTCTTCTTTAATTCATTTTAGCAACTATTTTAGATTTGAGGTGGTCCAAGAATACATGATGAATGACTTAGATCACAAGGACTACTGATATTCTCAAAATTATGAGCAAAAAAAAATTTTTTTTGAACTAAAAACATCAAAAAGCCTCATAAAGTCAGTAAAGTACAGATGCTGGGAGACAATAAACCTGCATGACTGAAGTAAAACTGAGAAAAGTAAGCACTTGCGACATGCCTGGAAAGACTAGTGTGAAATCCTTTATTATCAAGCTATTTTTTATATTTTTACATTAACATCTTTTCAATAAAGGTAGAAGAACAATCCCACCCCACCCCTCCATGAGAGTAAGATTCAAATTCAATTTTTTTATTCAAGTAATGATGACATACTGGTAGATGAGACAGAACACTCTAATGGAGAATGAAGCAAAGGCTCATAGAGAAATTGTTTCTGATCTTAGTTTCCAGAGGACCAAGTCAAGGACAGAAAAGCTAAAGGGGTACAAGTACAGCATCACAGAACAGAGAAGGGATGAAATTTAGAAAAGAAGCAATTTAGGTGAGTAAGGGATTTGTTCCTAAGGTCATATGGGACTGTACCCACTGGTGCTGAGTTGATTCCAACTCACAGTGCCCCGATATGACTGCCCCATAGTTTCCAAGAAGTGTCTGGTGGATTTGAACTGCCGACCTTTTGGTTAGCAGCCATAGGCTCTTAACTACTACGCCACCAGAGTTTCCACCCAAACCTAGTGCCTTCGAGTTGATTCCAACTCACAGCAACCCTACAGGACAGAGTAGAACTGCCCCATAGGGTTTCCAAGGAGCAGCTGGTAGATTCAAGCTACCGACCTTTTGGTTAGCCATCGCTCTCAACCACTGCACCACCAGGGTGCCTCATATGGGACCAGCTCCCTATATTCCAGTTCAGGGCTTGTTCCTAATGAAGCATATTAACAAACAGGTTAACCTAAGAATTGTAGGAAGTTGCTGTTTCTAAATGTAACTTATATATTTGTAGAAATTATGTTTTTTAAAAAATGGCTTTTTCCTAACTATATCGCATTCCCTAAAAGCTCTCTGAACTAAGGGCCCTCAGGTGCTTTGTCATTTAAATGCTAAGTTTATTCTCTATTTCCTCTTACTAGCAGTGTCTCAGTTTATGAATCTGTACAACAGTGCTAATAACACTACCTCTACCTCCTCAGATTTTTCATAACATTAAATGTGTTAATGCATGTCAACTACCTAAAACGTAGAAAGCACTCCAAAAATCTTAGCTATTATCCCCATTATGTATGTTATTATCTAATTAAACTGATTTGTATCAGATTTGGTAAACACCGAAGACCGAAGTTTCCTTAAACTTTTATAAAACGTCTACCTTCAGATCAAAGACATGTATTATTTTTTGCTTAGAAAAATGATTCCCGTGCAATCTACAGTCTTGGAAGTCCCCAAAATATCAGTTATTGTCAATATTCATCCAACCTACAATAATCAAGTTAACAAAAAGTTTGATGCAGCAAAATCTCATTCTCAGTTTCAGGATCAGCAAAACTCCCTACCTTCCCTATTTTAACACTGGCAGCAGAAAATTAAGTGCAATTTTTAAAAACCAGCTTTATTTTCCAACTTAACCAACAGTAGCCAAAAGCTAACTACCAATAAGATATACGAAAAGGCTGTATGATTAAAACACAAATTTCCTCTACAACATAGCCTCAGACAGTTGCTCCAACCACATTTCTTCTTACACCCAACCTGTCCCTCTCCCAGCCCAAAAAAACCTCATTTACCCTCTATAATCAGACTCCTCGTTTGCCAAACACAATACCAGCATTCCTGCCTACAAATATTTGCTCATGCTCTTTCCTTCACCTGAAATGCCTATTGCTCCTCACTAGTGGTGGCACAATGGTTAAGCACTCGGCTGCTAATTGAAAGGTCTGTGGTTTGAGCCCACCAGAGGCTACGTGGAAGAAAAGAACTGGCAATCTGCTTCCATAGGATTACAACCTAGAAAACTCTATGGGGCGGGTCAACTCTGTCGTATTGGGTCACCTGAGTTGGAACTGACTCTGCACACAACTACTTAAGATCCAGTTCTCCCCTGGTCAAAAGCAGTATCGCTCTCATCTGTGTTTCAGTGACATTTGTTCTATACTTATCCCAAATTGCATAATATAGATACCTGTACATGTCATAATCTTTCCTATTAGACTGAGGTCATGATAAACGATTTCACTTTTAGGCTTTCCAGTATCTCAACACAGTAACTTGGGTATGTAGTAGACACTCAATATGTAATTGCTAAATAAATGAGTGCATTAATTTCCACAAGACTAACAAAGTCTTATTTAGTAGAGTTCTTCAGAGCTCCAGCTTTAAAAACAAGTAAGAATGACTGGTAATTAATGTATCATTTGTTTTTTGGTTTAGATACCAATAGTTAAATCACATAAATGGCACAAGTCCCCAGCAATCCTACTGTTCTTTAATTCATTTATCAAACCTTTTTTATTCTTCTGACCATCACCAGATAATGACAGTCTGTGTTTAAGTTCTTTCATAAATTTGGAACTAAAAAAAAAGTTTGATTTCCAGACAAGCCCACAAAAGCCATGACACCACAATGTACCTAATTTTATTTATTTAAAGACCCAAACCACAATGGGTAACAATATTCAGAGGTCCAATAGCATGCCAAAGCACACCTGTATACCTAGCAACAGGGTTGCAGGCTCTTTCCTTCCTCTCTCTCTCTCAATAATCCTACCACAAATCACCTGGCAAAAGGAAAAAGTACTTCCCCAGTTCCATGGCACTGGCATCTAAAGCTAGGAAAGCAGCTAATCAAAGTGAGAAAAGGAGAGTGTAAAATGAGACTATGGCGGGGGGGGGGGGTGCTCCAAAGAATTAGGAAAAAGAATTGGAAGAGGTCAGAACCTATCAAGATACCTCCTGCCCCTAAAAGACCTTAAGGACTCCTTCCAGCCTCATCTCTCCCACTCCCATTAACACTTTGCATTCCACCATACAGAACTACTTATAGTTTTCCCCAACACATCATAACGCTCTTTCTTGTCTCCGTATCACTCCATGTGCTAATCTACTTAGAAAGAACCCCTTCTCCATCTGCCAAATCACTGTTGCTAATTGCCACTGAGTCAGCTCCAACCCATGGCAACCTTATGTATAACAGAACAAAACATTGCCCGGTCCTGCTCCATCTCCGTGATCTTTGAGGCTATTTTGTCAATCCACCTCATTCAGTGTTTTCCTTGTGATTGCTAATCCTCTACTTTACTAAACATGATGTCCTTTTCTAGTGATTGGTCTTTCCTGGTGACATGTCCAAAGTAAGCAGGAAGAAGTCCTGCCATCCTTGCTTCTAAGGAGTACTCTGGTTGTATTTCTTCCAAGACTGCTTTGTTCATTCTTCTGGCAGCCCATGGTATATTCAGTGACCTTCACAAATACCACAGTTGAAATGCAATAACTCTTCATCTGTCCTCTTTTTTCACCGTCCAGCTTTTGTATGCATACGAGGTGACTGCAAAGACTACGGCTTGGGTCAGGTGTACCTTGGTCATCGAAGAGACATCTTTGTTTTTTAGCACTTTGTAAGAGGTCTTTTGCAGCAGATTTGCCCAGTGCAATATGTCATTTGATTTCTTTCCTGCTGCTTCCATGGGCATTAATTGCTAATCCAAGTAGAATGAAATTCTTAACTTCAATTTATTTCCCCATTTTTCATGATACTGCAAATCATCCTTAAACCCTGCTACCTCCCCCGTGAAGTTTTCACTCACCTTCCCCAAAGTTAATTACTCCTTCCAATACTTCGATACTTTATGTGAAAAGTATTACACATTTATCTCAATGTATAGTTTGGTTTGTACATTTTTACACTATTAGACCTCATGCTCCTTTTAAAGTAAAGATGATGTGTAACTCATCTTTTTATTTTCTGGCCCTTGATCACTTTTTCTTAGCACCACGCTTATTGTTTCTCACGAGGATTTGCTTCAGTACTGACCAATGTTAAACAGAACTCAATTTCAGACCTTTTGCCCTACATCCTTACTCACAGGGCAAGCACAAGATTTTCAGTATAAAGTTATCTAGGGAATTTTATTAATAACATCATAAAGTAAAGATTTGCTCCTATAATTTCCCTTTTTCCACACACGTGCTTCAAGTAAAATAAAGTCACTTAAAATGATAAACTCGTGTGTCTTTAGGTACACAAATGACTTACGATTTATCTACATTTCCTTTTCAAAAGAAAACTAATTTGCATTATCATAGGCAACTTATCAAAAAGTCACAGATTGCAATATAGGCTTCATTAAAAGCAGCACAGAGAACGGGGGAGAAAGCAAAGCTGAAGTAGGTAGGAGGAAAAAGCAAACAAAGACAAGGCCCCACTCATTCATAAATCCTATTAAAAGTATATACTTCAAGAATTGGATGGTGCCCGGCTACCATTACTGAACATTTTGAGCAAAGATTCTATAGAAGAATCCTGATCAAAAAAGGGAAAATGCAGAAAAGAATTTCAAATTCTCATGGACTCCAGACTTTCTGGAGCTATGGAAGCTGAAAGAACCCCTGAAACTACTGCCCTGAGGTAACCTTTAAACCTTAAACCAAAAATATCCGCTGAAGTCTTCTTAAAACCAAACAATAGTTTAGTTTAACTAATAAAGAACGTCTGCCTTGAGCCATGTGCTCTTTCAAGATCTGTATGGGATCAAACCGGTAACAGCAGCTCTGAAAGATTAAATAGGAAACTTAAGAGGCAGTGAGCGAGTTTATGTTAATTGGGGAGGAACAACTCAGAAAAGGAGGGTGACAATGGTTTCAGTTTCACAACTCGAAGAATGTTCAATGTTACTGAAGGGACCATGTACAGACTGTTGAACTGGTATGTTTTGCTGTGTATATTTGCAACGACAAAATTAAAAAAATTTTTTTAAGTATATACTTCATTTCTTATTAGCTTTATTTACCATTTAAATGCTTTGCCAATGTCCTGTAACAAGATATAAGCACTCAGCAAACAACACCTGATAGCATTCTGCTTAAAGATGTTGACTACTGCAGACAGCATAAAGTCCAACAAGTACTGCCTGGAATTCACTCTGAACAACTACACGTAACAGCAACAAAAAAAGCAGAAGAAAAATCACAAGATTTGACTAAGCTCATTTAAGTCAAACATACCAAAAGTAAGTATACCATAGAATAAAGAATTTTTAGTGTGTGAAACTGCCCTAACTTCACTCGATAACCTAACTCTGCAAGTTTATTCCCACCTTCGTGATTCTTTGCGTTTTCAAAAAATAAAGAATAAAAATTTACTCAATCTGCCTACCACTAACGACTATTCTGATGAGGGCCGTAACAGATAATCCTGAGAGAAGGAGAGAAAAATGTGAAACAGAACTCAAATTCTTAAAAAGTCCAGGCTTACTGAATCAGTTAAAACTAGAGGACTCTCCAAGACTATGGCCCTGAGATACTCCAAAAAACCTTGATTCAAAACTACCCTGAGGGCACCTTGTTACCTAGATAACAAACTGGCTCATAAAACAAAGAATATTACCAGTGTGTACTGTGCACCTTTAAAAAGTCATCTACAAAACCAAATGGTCAACAATTAATCTAAAGCAAAGATGAAAGGGTTAAGGGGACAGGGAAACCAGATTATTAGAAGTGAAACATCCAGAAGGGAATTAATGAGAATGGTAAAACATCAGGAAAAAATGTAACCAATGTCTCTGAACAGTATGTGCAGTAATTTGTTAAATGAGAACTTAACTTGCTGTGTAAGCTTTCACGGAAAACACAATATAGTATTATCTTAAAAAACTGTTTTTACTTGACCATAGAAACAAAAAGAAATTTATGCTAACAACTACTCGTAGAGAAGGCTATTATTACTCCTACAAAGTCGGTGATCTTCCTCTTCCTTTATATGAAAGGAGATTCTAAAACATTAATAACACATTTAGTAATCCCCCAAGAGAAAGTCATCCCTCCTTCATTCATTCAGCATCTTTTCATTGCACACTTGCTATGCAAATCCTGTACTTAGCATAGTAAAAAATACACACAGGTTCCTCGATAAACAACTATAATTATAGAGGCTATAAACAATTATTATATATAAAAAGTGTCATGATGGGAAAGTACAAGATACTATCGAAGCATATGGCACTATTGTATGTGGACAAAAACATATATAATGACACTCATACAAGTATATATTATCCTCACACATTGTGAAGACCATACTGACAATCTAAAAAAATTCACACTGGATTAGATTAAGCAGTTCATCCAGCTGAGAGAATGTTTGACTCAAATAATTCCATTTAGTCAATGAGCTATGCCCAGTTCTGAAGGCTGCCATCGAGGAATTTTTTTTCCTCTCCCACTATTCTCTATTTCCATACTATATGGTGGTAGTAGAGGTGGACTCCATTCAAAAGAGAGGAAAAACTCAAATATCCTTAGTTTTCCTTAGTATCACCTTGGTTCTTCATACCATATACAAAAATTATCTCAAAGTGAAACAAAGCCTTAGGTAAGAGCTAACACTATAAAACTCTTAGAAGGAACCACAGGTATAAATCCGCTTAACCTTAGATTGGGCAACAGTTTGTTACATGTTGACATCAAAAGCACAAGCAACCAAAGAAAAAATGGATAAACTGGACTTTACCAAAATTAAAAACTTTTGTGCACCAAAGGACATTGTTAATAAAGTAGAAACACAACCCACAGAATGGGAAAATACATTTGCAAATCATATGTCTAGTAAAGGTCTAGCACCCAGGATATATAAAGAATTCTTCTAGTATTCAGAATACATAAAGAACCCAATTAAAAAGTAGGCAAAGAACCTGAATAGACATTTTTCCAAAGAAGATACACGTGTTAATAAGCACCTAAAAAGATGCCCAACATCATTAGTCACCGCAGGCTCAATGCTTTGAAGTTGAATCCGACTCATAGCGATCCTACAGGACAGAGCAGAACTGCCCCATAGGGTTTCCAAGGAGCGGCTGGTAGATCTGAACTGGTTAGCAGCAGAGCTCTTAATCACTATGCTACCAGGGCTCCATCATTAGTCACTAGGGTGAAGAAAATCAAAATTGCAATGAGATACCACTTCACACCCACTACCAGTACCACTTGCAATGCAACTGATTTCAATTCATGGCAACCCCATGTGTGTCAGAGGAGAACTGTGCTCCATCAGGTTTTCAACAGCTGACTTTTCAGAAGTAGATCACCAGGCCTTTCTTCCAAGGTGCCTCTGGGTGGACTCAAACCTCCAAACTTTTGGTTAGTGGCCCAGTGTGCTAACCATCTGTACCACCCAGGGACTCCTCATATCCACTAGGATGACTATAATTTTTTAAAAACGGAAAATAACAAGTGTTGGCAAGGAAGGATGTGGAGAAATGGGAACTCTCATACATTGCTGGAAGGAATGTAAAACGATGCGTGTAGCTGCTGTGAAAAAGCCTGGCAGTTCCCCAAAAAGTTAAACCACAGAATTACCATATACCCCAGCAATTCTACCCCTAGGTATACATACCCAAGAGAACTGAAAACATATGTTCACCTAAAAACTTGCATACAAATGTTCATGACAGCATTATTCGTAATAGCCAAAAAGGGGAAACAAAACAAATGTCCGTCAACTGATGAACGGATAAAATGTGCCACATTTTATACAGTAGGTATCACGTGGCAATAAAAAGGAATAAAGTATGGATACATGCTAAAACATGGATAAATCCTGAAAACATTATGCCAAGTGAAAGACACAAGACACAAAAAGCCATACATTGAATGAGTCCATGTACACAAAAGGCCCAGAATAGGCAAATTCAGAGCTGAAAGTAAAGTAGCGGTTGCTAGGGTTTGGAGGAAGAGGGAGATGGGAAGCGACATTCTTTTGGGGGTGATGGAAGTGTTCTAGAATTATAATGGTGTTTCAATACTAAAAAGCACTGAATTGTACACTTAAAATTGTGAATTTTACGTGAAGTGAATTATAGCTTTTATACAGTACAAAAAATAAATAAATCATCTTGCCTCACAATGCCCCTTTTCTTATTAGTTTCAGTTAACTGCTAATATTTCAAATTATTCAATCCCATGTATGAATCAAATTTCTGCAAACACTCAAAGAGCATCAAAAATGCTTGCCAGTCCTCTCAAATATGAATACCACCCTCACTACTTATTTTGGTATCTATCTGAATGACATTAAGATTTTCATATACTAGAGGTATTTAAAATATGGTACATCTATGGTTCTGGGTTATGTGTCTTAAGCACCCACAAGAAACTCTATCACCAGTGCATAAAATTTTAAACATACACCCACACCCACAACCGTTGTTCTCAGAGCTTATAGCCTAGCTGAAGAGACCTATAACCAGGAGAAACATGTACATTAAAACAGAGCAACTGACCATATTCTGCGAAGTAACATGTATGATACACCTGCAACCTTTAGTGAGGGTTTAGAAAGGCATACTGGTCTCCTCAACACCTATTCCTCGCTTAGACTATCTCATTATCTGACATTTCACATTTAGGACAATAGTAAAAAATCTACTACCTGACTATTCACATTAACAACGTATGTCTGGCAGTAACAAATGCCAAGGTGCGAGACAAGAGTAACACAGGCTGTGATAGTTAAGGTTATGTGTCAACTTAGCTGGACCATGATTCTCAGTGGTTTGGCAATTATGTAATGATGTAATTTGGCAGTTACGTAATAATGTAGTCATCTTCTGTTTGATCTGATCTGGCCATCCCCCATTTTTCATGTAATGCCTATCTTCACATAACAACCTGGTCTTTGGAACCTAACCACTTCGGTAAGTGGGGAGTGGCTGTACTTTAGGAAGCACTATTTACATACATGATAATGTGCACTCCTAGAGTTGTACAAGGAAGCAGCTCTGATAAATATTTCAAATCAACTTCTGGTCTCCAATTTAATTTTTGAAATTACACTTCCAGCTTTTAAGAACATGTCAACAAAAATGTTCATTCTGATATGATGCTCAAATTGAGCAGCTGCAGCCAACTTTTTTTTGCTGTCGAATTAATTTTGAAAAACACCTAATATATCAACAAAACTAAACTCCTAATGCTTCATGGGTTCCATAAAACACAAAATAATTTGTTAAAATGTTTTCTTTTTTACCAATGCTAATGACTGACTTAATAAAACCAAGTGATTATCATCCACTACAACTAAGATAAATGCCATGGGAAAATAATTACTAAATGTCTACTGGAATAGATCTCTATACTGTGTCCATAAAGTCATGGAATAGTCTGAGCTCTATAGGGAGACTGTGTAATTATTCAATTTATATTTACTGAGCATTCCCAGGCTCAATGACTAGGTATTCTGGGAAAAGATACAAAACAATACAGAAAAGAATGTTTCCCATTCTACAGAGAAAACACACATGAACCCAATATGTATGTATATAAGCATGAAAGTAACTACAGTTTAACAAAGTTATACATTTTAAATGGTGATAACAATGTTGGAATGACAGGACCAGGGAAGTTATTCAGTAATGTTTTTAAGAAAGAGGGTTTAGTTTAAATGTGAGTGTTAATGAAAACAAGGTGGCTTTAAAAAAAGGAGGAATCTGTTTTGACAGAGGGATGAGAAAGATAGTTTGTGTCCAAGGAATGGTTATGCGCAAACGCTAATAGTTTGGGGTCAAAAATTTATTTTGGCACAACTGGAAACTAACCTGCTTAGCTACAAAGGAAGAGCTTGGATGAAAAATCTTAATTAAAAATTTGAAGACAAATCAATCAAGAGTCCCATTTAATACAAGGCTTTATAAGGCCCTTGGGAAATTTTTTTAGATATTATTGTTAGGTTCTTTTTGTCCCCAGCAGTCTCCATTCCAAGTCACACTGCACATTCCTTCCAATCTACTGAACAAAATGATGTAATCAAAGGATTACGCAACATCTCTTCATCAAAGTCCTCCAATGGTTTGGTCACTGTTACCCACCAAATCAAATCCAAAATTACTTCGAGAACTTAACCAAACCAACCAGTTGCTGTTGAGTCAATTTCGACTCATGGTGACCCGTGTGTGCAGAGCAAAACCACACTCAGGAAGGTTTTCATGGCTGTGACCTTGTGGAAGCAGATCACCAGGCCTTTCTTTTAAGGCACCTCTGGGTGGGTTCAAATCACCAGCTTAAAAAAAAAAATTTTAAAGTGCTACAGTCTAGCACTTACCAATTTGTGCCACCCAGGGACACCTTTCAGAGTTTAAAGGATCTTTTAAATCTAGTTCCTCTCTGAGTACCTTTTTGTCCCTTCAAATACGCACTCTCCCATAAATGCGCCAACTTTGTTTCTATCTTAATTTTGTTCCTATTGCCTCTAAGTTTACTCAAGACCAAATAAAAACTCCAGTCCAGTTCCAGCTCATAATCAATCTGAATCTCCCAAAACTAATATAGAGAAAATGCCCTTCCTCCCCACAGCCGGGTTCATCACAGAATGATTACATACAACCATCTGGGGTCTCCAATAAACTATGGCTTGCCTTCTTCCCTTCCAATACTCCTCTTTCCTGTCTCCTATATCGGAAAGGCAAAGTTATTTCTGTTACAGTTAAAACAAAGTTAAACTGTAAACAGTTATTTCTGAATTTTTTACAGCCGTAAAGTAAATCCCCCATATAGAGGGAGATACATTCCTGAGGTTGTAAAACATCACCAACCAAACCCATTGCCATTGAGTCGATTCCAACTCACAGCAATCGAATCAAAGTTCTTTATCTACCATTCAAAGATCTTTAACCTTTCTTTTTAAAAATATGGAATTATAAATCATAAAATATGGAAATATAAATGACTAAGAATTTTTCATAAGCCTTCAATAGTAAAGAACTTATTAAATTGCCTTCAACCTGCTAGCATAAAATTTAGTATCAGAAATGTTAAGCAGTTGAACACTGCTCACAAATATCTAATCACAGCCTGGTCTAGCCACTGTACTTTTTTTTAGTCTCAGAACCATCACTCTTAAAAACTGAGGATCCCCAAAAACTTGTTTACGTAGGTTTTCTCTATTGCTATTTATAGTTAGAAATTAAAACTAAGATTTTCAAAAATATTAATCCATTTAAAAATACTACAAACCCATTATATGTTAACATTTTTCATGAAAAATAACTAATTTTCCAAAACAAAAATCTAGAAGAGTGACGTTGCTTTACAATTATGCAAATCTTTTACTATCTGATTTAACAAGAGATAGCTGAATCCTCATATTTACTACTGCATTCAGTCTGTTGTAATATCACACAGCCTTTAGTAAACTTCATTGTACACTCATGAAGGAATGGGAATGAGAGAGTCAAGTAACAGCTTGGAGCCCTGATGGTGAAGTGGTTAAGAGCTCGGCTGCTAACTAAAAGGTCAACTGTTCAAATCCACCAGCCACACCTTGGAAACCCTAGGGGACATACTACTCTGTCCTATAGGGTCACTATGAGTCAGATTCAACTCGATGGGAACGGGCTTTTTTGAAAATATATATACGAATATACTTTTGACTTTGCAAACTTCTTGAAAGGATCTTGGGGACCCTCAAGAGACCCTGGACTACACTTAAGAACCACTGTCCTGAATAAATGAATACGGTTTATTCACTTTCTGAAATAGAAAAGCATTTATGTAAAAAGTCACACTGAGATGAAAGCACAGGCTCTGGTCCCAGAGTGCCTGGTTCAAATCCCGGTTTATTCCTTCCTGGCTATGTGACCGTGGGTAAATTACTTAACTTTTCGGTGCCCTAGTTTCTTCTTCAGTAAAATGGAGATAATAACCAAACCTCTGATACAGAGTTGTTAAAAGGAATAAACAAGTTAATAAATGTTATGCTAAACATTTTTACACTAAACATTATTAACAACTATTTAGTACAAATAAGCACAAATAAAGTTTTGTTAAATAAATATAAATCTAGGGACAAGCACAAAGAACATGCCTAACTGTTAAGTATTACTACCTACACAATAATATAACTTGACAAGCCCTTACTATTCTGATAAATCTGGCAAATCACAACTGTAAACATAATTTTTAATACAAAGGTTTAGGTCCATCAAAATATTCTTTTAAAGGAATATCATTAGTCAAATTTAACAGCTCAGGAATAATTCACCAAGAAAAGAACCACATATACAATGAACGTATAAAACTCTAAAAGGTCAATCCAAAATTTTGGTTCTCTAGAGAAATGTATAAAACAGTTTTACTGGGAACATACTGAGGCAGAACACAAAGTAACGGAAACATCACTTTAGCCACCAAAAGAACAGGAAAAGCAAATACTAAGCCTTTATTTTTAAAGTCTAACCCTATTTCTGGAAACCCTGGTGGCGTAGTGGTTAAGTGCTACAGCTGCTAACCAAAGCGTTGGCAGTTCAAATCTGCCAGGTGCTCCTTGGAAACTCTACAGGGCAGTTCTACTCTGTCGTTTAGGGTCACTATGAGTCGGAATCGACTCCACGGCACTGGGTTTGGTTTTTTTGGTTTTAACCCTCTTTCTGGGTAGGGTTCTAACCTCTTACAGAGAAGCTTTCAAGGTGGATGAACTCCTTAAACTACTGCCCTAAGACAATCTTTAAACCAAAAATATCTCCCGAAGTCATCTTTAAACAACAGTTTAGCTTAACTAGCAAAAAAAAGTATGCCTTAAGAACTACCTGTATGGGATCAAATTGACAACAACAACTCAAAGATAGGAACCTTAGGGGGCAGTGAGTTTATATTAATGAGGGGGAACAACTGAGAAAGGAGGGTGAGGATGGGGCATAATTTGAGGATTGTAATCAACGTCACCAGACTGTACGTGTAGAACTGTTGAACTGGTATGTTTTGCTGTGTATATTCTCAACAATGATAAAATATATAAAATTTGGGCAAAAAAAAAAAGTCTTCGAGTTTCTTTTTCTAACTTATTTAAGGGAGAAATAATGATACTAAGCAATTTGGAACTTTAGAAAAGCTTTCACATTAAATATCCTAAATGATAAACATGGTCAAAATAAACGATTTTATTTAAAGCAATAGTAAAGATTAATTAAAATGAATTATTACTGATAAATACATTTTTAAAACATCTAATAAAATATTTCATACGTGTGCTTCACAAATCAAATGAGAAAAAAGCCAAGTCCTTTCATACAAAGTGTTTTGCTTCTTACCTGCCACTCTAGCTTCAAATTAAATTCAAAGACACCTCCAAAAAATTATTCAGATATACAAAATATTTAAGAAAGTAAACATAAAAAAGCACTATTATAAAGAGTAAAAACAGATGCCTAAAGCCTAATTTTTTTTGTTAAAGTAAATTAAGTCCATCAGTGAAGCCTAATTATAACGATATTTGGCTGAATGTCCAGTGCCTTTAGAGTTTCTTTTAAACTACATACTATTCAGAAACATAACTTGATATATCAAGGAGGACAAAAACTTACATTTGTGGGGTTAATACAACATACCTCCAGAGTCCCTGGGTGGTGCAAACAGTGAATGCGCTTGGGTTGCTAACCTAGAGTTTTGCGTCCACCCTTGGAAGAAAGGTTGGGTCATCTACTTCCAAAAGCTCAGCAATTGAAAGCCTGATGAAGCACAGTTTTACTCTGACACACATGGGGTCACCATGAGTTGGAATTAAGTGGAAGGCAACTGGTACTGGTAGACCCAGTTCATAATACACAAATCCTCAGGTTGTATCTACCATAGAGATACACTTATAATGGATACTTAATAAGCACTTTATCTTGACTTTGTTTTAGAGCATGTAAGGAAGATGGTGGTTGAAATGAAGTATTTCTGGAAATGAAACAGGGAAAGTATGGATTTAAAAAATGAAGCCATTATAACATAAATGTAAATATTATACAGCTCAGCAAAACATGTCACAATGTAAATGCCCAAGGGTAGTAAATTATACAAGTATACAAAAAGGAAAAATTAAGTATTCATATCAAAAAACAAACAGGATAAGAGTAAAATAAAGGTAGGTTGGTAGAGATGAGCCATGTTGTCAAATCAGATAAGACTGTTCTTAAAATTAAAAATTGAAATTAAAAAAAATTGTTATTTTGTCTATACTTCAATCATTATGGATATTCTAAGCATTCTATACTCTCTTTAAATGGAGTAAGATGCTAGTTTCTATGCACTATGGTTTGCCTTTCTCATAGCCATTAGAGAGGATTATATGAGATAACGGTGCCTGGCAAACTAAAGTCTGCTATTCTTCTACTTGAGGAGCCCTGATGGTAGAGTGGTTAATGCACTCTGCTGCTAACGAAAAGGTTGGCAGTTCAAATCTACCAGCTGCTCCATGGGAGAAAGACGTGGCAGTCTGCTTCATAAAGATTTACAGCCTTGGAAACCCTGAGGGGCAGTTCTACTCTGTCCTACAGTCAGAATCAAGAGCAGTGGGTTTGGCTTACTCTTCTACTTAATTACGGCCCCAGGGGCCTTAAGTTAAATGCAAATCATGTTTATGTTTTCAAATTTATTTAAAGTTTCAAAACTCTTTTCACATTAGGGACATGACAACACTATTATCTACTGACACCTATAAGCAAAGCAAAAGGTCTTTTTTAAACAAGAATGTAATATAGATAAGGAAAACTGTGCTTAATCTTGGCAAGAGAGTGCACAGACACCACCTCCACACTCTAAGGAAAAGCAACAGTTCTCAGCATATCTATGTTAAATACTGACATTTAAAAAATAAAATTGTTTTCATTAAGCTCAACTAGGTAGGGCTTAGTTTTTCGAGTTACTAAGAGCGGCAAGAGAACTAAGCCTTTACTATAAAGAGAAATCTCTAAAGAAAAAAAAACTACTTTAAATGTTAAATCTTTACATTAAAGCCTAAAGTTCATGGTGTCAAGATCAAGAACTGTCTGTGGACAATTTTCTCAAAGCATATTCAAATGTGTGGGAGGCAGGCATTTAGTTAAACCACTCATTGGTTAGACTTTACTTTTAAGAAATTTTCTTTACTGAAAACTAGTTATAAGGACATTTTGAACAACACAGAGAAAACATTATATTTTAAAACGTCATTGTAAAGAGTAGTGGCACCTTATTTATGCAGATTAAAAACAAATAAGCATTACCAGGAATGTTCAACTTCTAAGAAGTCTGGAACTTCTAAACACAGCAATGGTAGAAAAAACTACAAACGTGAGGTTATCCTCTAAGCCTAACACCAGTTAGCATCTGCAGTGGCTGCTATTACAAGGGAAAAGACTAACATTTATAAAACCACAAGCAAATATCACCCTTCTAACTTTATCTAACCTATTTTCTGGCAATGTGTTAAAAGAATGATTGCTACATTTGAAATAAGACAAAAGGATTTTTAAAAGCTGTATCCATTCTTGTTATAATTTAACATTTCGAATTGAGGAAATAGTTAACACAGTCACAAGAAGTATCTCAACACATCCCGGCCAAATAACTAACAAAATAACAAGCACAAGTGTTAGTACAAACCATAAAATTGCCAACTTTAAGTAATCATTGGAAGGGAAGTAAACAATAGAAGTGTCTACTCCAAAATTTCAGATAATCAAAAAAAAAAAAAAAAACAAAACACTATGGATTCACAACGCATTTGAATAAATTTCCTGTCTGTAAGAGTGTCACCATTTAAATATATTCTGCATTCTCTAAACACAGAAGGAATGGCAGTTAAAAAGCCGGCAAGATCTGGGTATCAGAAAAAACCAAGCAGTAATTTTTTTTTTTTTTAAACACTTTTCCACCGCCGAAGAACAAATCACAATAAATAATGGGGCTTGTCTGTAGTCGTAACCTGTTCTAACAGCACTTCTGAGGCAAAGTATCTTGGAAGAATTCACATTTTGTACATATTTTAAAAGCGCGAACCTTAGGACCAAAGTCCAAATGGCCAATCAAAATAGGACTCCTGACAGTTAATTCCCTTTCAGTACATGCTCACTCTTGTTTCAAACAGCAAGGTAACTTTCATGAAAGAGGAAAGTCAGTCAGACTAATATGTCCAGTAGCAATTTTAAAAAGGAACATATTATTGTGCCCATTTCCCTATTTCCCCCTGAAAAGCTTCAGGTCAAAACTCCGCTGAGTTAAAGCGTGGGTGATCCACTGAGCTTTGTACCTGGAGGTAAGGGAGTGGAAAGAAAAAGGAGGATATTACAGGTGGCTTCCAGGTTGGGAAAAAGTTGGGAGGAGTTAGCTCTATTAATTGTATCTAAATTAGTGAACGGAGTAATATTATGACATAAAAAAGCTAGTTCCTCAAAAGATAATCAGCAAAAAACGGAGTCTAAACTCAAGCTTTATCACTGACCGTGAGCAAATACAAAAAATAAAGCAAAAAGATCTTCTTACTAATGTTTTTTAAAAGAAATGCATGTTATGTGCAGGTATGTTTGACTTTATGTATTTGGAATTCCAACAGTCTACGCTTCACACACAAGCTTCTAACTTCAAACCGCCAGAGTTAACAGTTCCAGGAACTGATAAACTGATAGCAATATCAATAAACCTCTTTCCACATTCCTATTCCCATTTTGGGGGGGGGGAGAAAGGGGTGGGGTGTCTGACACTCACATCTCACCCCAAAGCGTGGACAATTACAATGATTAAATTCCACCAGAGGCAAAAAGAAATGCCCACTTTCCACAAAGCCTTCCCTACACCAAAGTAAATGCCTTTACTTTCACTCCCACAAAGAAAGTAATCTGAGATAAAAATCGGGTATTGGGTAGATTATTTAAACTGAGACGAAGGAATTTAACTGAAGCTACAGAGGCGAGGTAAGTCAAATGAGGAAGGGAAGGTGGAAGAGAAACTCAGGAAGGGAAGGGAGAAAAGGGAAAGGAGGCAGCACTCAGGGCTGCGGAGGAACAGGGATACGAATCCACAGAACCGGGCGTTTATGGAAACCCGAAGAAGGCTTACGGGGAAACAATGGGGCCATGAGATCCGGAGCGAGCAGGGAGACGCTCCGGCGAGGGCAACGAAGGCTGGATGGAAGGGAAAGCCGCAGCAGATAGAAGAGGCAGGGGGGTTAGGAGCTGGATGGAGAGGCAAGTTGGTCGGGTGTGATGGAGTACGGTGGCGCACCGGGCCGGGAGTCGAGGGTCTCCTAGGAACCGGGAGGGGAGTGGCTTGTCAGTGATTTTCAGACAGGCATCGGGAGGAACGGAAGCCGTGAAGGCAGGTGCCGTGGAAGCAAAAAGAACACAGCTCCGGCGAGCACAGGACCCGCTGTGCCAGATAAGACGCAGGGAGGGTGGAGGCAGCTGGAGAGGAGAGAGCTCGCGGGTCGTGGGGGTGGGGGAGGGGACGCGGCCGGCTTCACTCACAGTCCAGGTGCTTTTTCTTGGGCCCCATGATCTCGTGGGTCGTGGCCTTGCATACTGTCTTGGATACGGCCGAGCCGGTGACACTATGCTGGGCGGCGGTGATTCGGTCCGTCAAGCTCTGGCCGGACATCTCTGCAACTCCTCCGCCACCGCTCCCGCAAGGCAGTAGCGGGGACTGGGACCCCCAAGAGCCGGAGGGTCCCGACCGCCCACCGCACCCCCTACCCCTCACCGGCTCCTTCCCCGCCTGCCGGCCTGGGGCGGGGCTCAAGGCCGCGCGCTGCCACCCAGCCTAGAGAGAATTGACTTGTGTCACCCGCGGGGTCGGACACGGGGTCGGGCAATCCCCTGCCCCCGCCTCAACTCAGCCCACCCCTTCCCCTGGTCAGCTGAAGCCAGGCCGGGCAACAGGGACAGGCAGCTGCAGGAAAATGGCGGCGCCAGGCTCCTCCTCGGAGCTTTCCGGGCTGCCCCCGGGTCACGTGACTCGGGCACCGCCCCCTCCTCTCTTCTCCCGCCCCTTTTCCCTTCCCTTTCCTCTCCGGCGCCCGCCCTCCCCTCGCTCTGAGAGGGAAGAGCGGGGCGGTGCCCGCGCGTTACGTGATGGAACCCGCCCGGCGGGCGCAACAGGAGGCCCACTCGGGGGAAGTCTGCGGCCGGCCGCGTCACGTGACTGCCGGCCAACAGGTCTCCTGAGGCTGGGTCCGCGGGGGTCACAGAGGGGAGGCGGGGCGAGGGAGGGGTAGCGAGGCCGGCGGGCTGGGGGCGCAGGGCGGCGGGGCTGCTAGCATTCTCCCACCCCACCCTGAGGGTGTCCTCGTGCCTCAGGTTAAAACCAACGGCTTGACAAAGAGGAGATACAGCTGCCTGCACAGTTTCCCCCTAGGAAGGGGGTGTCAGGCCGCCGGCTTCCCGGCCTGTCCTAACAGAAGCAGGAATGTGTTTAGGAACGCTCCCAAACCGGCCGCCTGGCTCTAACAAAAAAGAAAAGGCTCCACTCGGCCTAATTTTTGAACCTGCCAGCAGGCCTCTCCCTGCTGTGAAACTGTTGAAGCGCTCTTACCTAACTCAGAAGAATTTTCTCCCTTTCCCTGAGAGGCTTGGAAATGTCACCTGTTTTTGTTTATCTATTCTCTGAAAACTCAACACGTTGCTGCCAGTCTAAATTTAGATACTAACAGGCCAGTGTTCATTCTCTAGGTTGTCAAATAGGACAGGAAACACATAGCTTCAGTGGAATTTGAAAAGGGAAGTAGTAGGATGACGTCAGTAGCGATTAGCGTGACCCTACAAGGCTGACTGCTGTGTTGATGAAAGGTCCAGACCATAGAAGGAAGTGAGAGGGGTGGGAAATGGAAAAGCCCCATTCAAAGAAGCGCAGACATCACTACTTGCCATCTCTCTGGGTATAATCTTTCTTCTTTTTGGCCTCTTTTCTCTTGTTAGGTGAGCCAGATTTTCAGAGAAAGAAGACATTGACACTGACTGCCCTGTGGATATTTTAGAGGAACCATTATGTCCTGGGAATCTGTTCTTTAGATCGAGAAAATATATTAACAAAGTCTTTTCCTGAAATTTTATTAAGGCCCGACCTTTAAGCGAGGTTTGTGAATAAGTTTTAAAATCTCTATGCGTGTTATGTAGTCATATGTAATCCTGCTAGTTTCCAATGAAATGCTAAGATACTCAGAAAGTCTGTGTGCACCATCTGCCAGCCAAATCCAGAATACTGTGGTTCAATCTGGTGACTCTCAAAAGATGCAAAACTAATAGATATTTAACATTTTATGTATTGTATCAGGAATTTTGTAGTCTCCAATTCTCCGCCTCCCCCCTTTTTTTCCCACTATGGCTGGTGGAATTCTGCAGCACCATGCTTTTGCCAAGAACATACAGTACTTAAACCAGCAGGCTTCATCTATGTCGAAAGAATGTCAAGCCAGCCTCAAATTGTAATCACAAAAATACAGTGACTTTCTTCAGTGCATCTGCAGTCCATCTGTGATTCGATGCCCATCTTGCTTTTCCATGTCCACTGGGCAGCAGAATTATTTTTTTTTTCAAGACGTGTCAGCCGTTCTTTCTAATGGTTCCACTGAATAAGTTACCAGTTGGCCGAAACCCCCCATCTGAGGTCCACATGAGCATGGTGTAGCTATCAATAGCTAAATATTTAATCATTAGGGAAAATGCAAATGTTATTCCTAAGCACAGGAAGAAACTTGTTCTTTTATTCATCACTGTGAGTGACATTCTAGGAAAATATTTCAGTTTTGCCAATGAACTTCTTCCAAAACCCAAACCAAACCCATTGGCATCGAGTCAATTCCAACTCACAGTGACCCTATAGGACAGAGTAGGACTGCCCCATAGGGTTTCCAAGGAGTTGCTGGTGGATTTGAATTGCCGACCTTTTAGTTAGCAGCCTGAGCTCTTAACCACTGTGCCACCAATGCTCCAATGAAGCTCCTTACAGACCACCTTTATGCAAATAATTGCGAACGTGTTCACATTATTAACGTACTAGCTTCTGTTAGAAATATCATTGTTTTTTTTCTTCAAGGGTACGTTTAGAAGTTTCTAGAGTTATAAACAATTTAGTGATTTTTTTGTAGTTTATATACAGTTGTAAACTGAAAGACACAGGAATTTAGAGGAAAACGGGGGCTTGTTTTAAGAATAGGAATTACTGACTTACTCTGTTTTATATGCTTTAAGTTTCTCTGTATTTCAATTTCTTTGGTCTATTCTCTGAAGTCCCGCAGATGCCTCAGACTTGCTATATGGCCAAAATTGAACTTCTCTGTGCTTGCCTATAGCCCTGCATCCTTAATCCATACTGATCCTCTCCTTTGTTCCCTGTTTTCATTAATTACCTCACTGTCTGCCTAGAAGCCCCACTCAAAAACCTATGATTCATTCTTAGCTCTCACTCTCCTATTTCCCTCATTCAGCCTGATTTACTTGTATCTCTCAAGTCATCTTCTCTCTAACACCATTTCTATTGCCTTAGTTCAAGCCTTTATGATCTCTTTTCCACCTAGACTATTCTGATAACTTCTTAGCTGATTTCTCTAAGATGTGGGAATCAGAATCCAGATCTTTCTGAACCTAAAATGTGATTATCTTGGTATTAAAATTAATGTAAATCCATCACTAAAATCCATCAGTAGGTCCTTCATCACTATGCTAGAGGTTAAAACTAGCCTCTTGATCTGGTGTACAAGGCCTTTCACGATCTGGCCCCTGCTTAACTACTGCTCTATGGGCCTTATCTCTCACCAGCTCCACGCGTGCATTCCAGCCGTACCATCCACTTGCCATTGCTGGAAGTGCAATGTTGTTTCACACCCCAATAGGCAGTCAGTAGTTTCCTTTTGTTACTCATGTAGTATCTTATACATCCTTCTGTTATCTAATTTTTTATTATTGTTTTATTTGCACATGTATGGGGAGCAGAGATAGCTCTAAGCTATTATTGTATCTGATACATGTAGACAAACAGAAGAATGCTGAATGAAGGCATAAATGAAAACACTTTGAAATCACCCCTTTTGATACCATCATGCCAAATCTCTCATTTAATAAAAACTGCCCACTTTTTCACACATATAGCATGTCCGTGCCATAATTACCATCTGGAGCATCACCCTTATTTCAGTACTTTATTAATTCATTCAAAAAATATATGTTGAACACCTACTGTGTGTCAGGCACCATTCTAGGTGCTGAATATTGTTCTAACAGTGAACCTATCATTCTCTGGAACTAATCAATTCTTATCTTTGATCACCAGCTTGAAGGCCTACTGCTTTAATTACTTACAAACGAACAGAACTAAAAACACAAGGAACAACTTGAATAGCACATGGTATTTCCTAGGCTCTCCAAATGAAAAGATATGCTGTAGAGAGGCATGTGGTGTAGGGAGAGGGAGCAACAGTTTTTGTTTTCAGTGCTCTTTTTGTGCTAGAAGGAGACCCTGGTGGTGTAATGATTAAGAGCTACGGCTGCTAACCAAAAGGTCAGCAGTTTGAATCCACCAGGTGCTCCTTGGAAACCCTATGGGGAAGTTCTACTCTGTCCTTTAGGATTGCTATGAGTGGGAATTGACCTGACGGCAACAGGTTTGATTTTTTGGTTTTTTAGTGCTAAAAACACTAAATTTTTTCATTAAATTATCTTTATAAAAACGAAACCTGCTGCCGTTGAGTTGATTGCAACTCATAATGACCCTATAGGACAGAGTCGTACTGCCCCATAGGGCTGCCAATGCTGAAATCTTTACAGAAGCAGACTGGTGGTGGGTTGGAACCACCAACCTTTCAGTAAGCCGCTGAGTGCTTTAACCCCTGCACCACCAGGGCTCCTAATTATCATTATAATAACCCTAAAAGAGTAGTGTGTCTATTTAATAGGAGGAAACAAACATGTCTCAGTAGTAACCTCCCCAGAATTCTACAAGTACTAAGTGACAAAACCAGTATTTAAAACCAGATTGCTCTGATTCAAAAACTCATTCTCTTTCCATTACTCTACCCAGTCCCCTAAGCCAAGTCTTGGCACAACTGCCAACATAGATTAAATTAATTCAACAAGTAGTTTTTACCTGCATACTATATGTTGATACACATTGCTAGATGCTAGGATATAATAATGTTCAAGCCAAATATGGTCACTGTTCTCAGAAATGTTAAAATCTTTAAGTGGCAACAAAGTAGAAAATATATGATTGGGGGAAAGAAAATATGCTGTGCTTGAGGAACCTTAGTGGTGTCTATTTTAAATTAAGAAAGTGAGAGAGAAAAGGAATATGAAGGAGAGAACTGACCAGAATTTTTACCATTTATTTCTTTTAGCCCATTCCCAAATCCAAAGAGAGTCCATTAGTTCCCTATTCCCACTCTTCTTAGGCATGAGGTTTATCTAAATTATCTTTTGACATTCTGTTGGCTAAGCTGATATGAACCCCTGGCATCCCCTTCCTCCCTTATCTTTCCATGTTTACACTCCTGATGTTGCCACATCTGTTAAAGATCATAACCTTACAAAAAGGTAAGAACTTTTCTTTGAATGTAGCTGAATTCTTGTGCTGGAACTTAGCCTTAAGCAGGTACACCCTGTCCAACTGTGGGACCCTTATTCAGGCTTTCAGCATATGTATATGTGATCAAAATAGTAACAGGTAATTTTGTTGATTACCTACCCCTGTGCTAAGCACATTACATGCATTACCTCAGTTAAACCCTAAAATGACCTCATGACCTTAAGGTGAGACAGCTTTGTGTTCACCAAACTGTTTCTTTTCCCTCTTGAGAACACAGCTAGACTGCGTTTCTCAGCCTCCTTTGCAGTTAGTTGGGGTCATATGACTTATTTCTGGCTAATAAAACATGGGCAGACGTGACGAAAGCTATTTAAGGCTCTAACCCTCTAAAACCTACACATCCTTCATTCTCTTGTCTTTCCCTACCCACCAGCTGAATGAAGACTTCAGAGAATCTAGAAGAAGCAGCGTGATGTTCCTAATGAATCCTCGGAGGGATGCTGCCCAGAACTGCAGGACCAGGTACACCCGTGTTAGATTTTTACTAGTTTTAGAAATAAACTTGTATTATATAATACCTCTGAAATTCTGATGCTGTGTGTTACAATAATTAGCTATCCTGCCTAAACCACTTCTTTTCTTTCCATTTTACTGATGAAGAATCTAAGGCTTAGGAAAAGTTAAGTAACTTGCTTAACTTTGCTAAGCTATTAGTTGTGGGGAGCAAGGATTAGAACTCAGATCTGTCTGACTCTAGAGCCAGCACTCTCACTGCCCTGAGTCCCTCATGAGACTATTTTATGTAGTCCTAAAGCTTTCATAAAAGTTCCATATGCCCCTTTAATATACACTGCTTCACCAGGCATGACTGAAAAAAACAATAATCAGGGTGACTTCCAACTTCTCTCACATATATGAAGCTCTGTTACTATCTCTAACTCATTTCTGCTACACTTTCTTCTCTTTCAGGTATATTAATTTTACAGTTTAAATATTACTTATGATGTATTTGGGCCTTTTATAGCAGTTCAAAAGATGATGTGGAGACTGGTTATTAAATCCAACCCTTCCCTTAAAAAGTAAGATTACTAAACCTTGACCCTGAATCATCATCAAAAACTCTCTGATTATGAAACAATAAAAACAAGATACGTGAGAAATGGGGTCCATTTCTCTCTAAACTAAGAGGCTGAATCTAGTAAAAATATTAGAACAGGCAGCATTGAACTAAAATATGATCAAAGGTTTATTGTTAATATTAAAATTAGAATATTGAATTTTGACCAGTAGCGTCACTTAGTAAAATGAAGATTAATTCATTTGAGGCAATGGGATAAGCACTGGATTTGGAGTCAGACACACCTAGGTTCAAAACTCTGGGCATATGATTTTCTTTTCTCATATATAAAGCAGGGATAATAGTGTATGTCTTGCAGATTTCTTATCAGGATTAAAATAATGTACATTAAAAAAACTAGTTCAAATTCCAACAACATCCTTTACTGAAATGGAAGAACATATCACCAACTTTATATGGAAAGGAAAGAGGACCTGAATAGCCAAAGCAATATTGAAGAATAACAAAGTAGGAGGCCTCTCATCCCCCGATCTCAAAATGTATTGTACAGGCACAGTAATCAAAACAGCCTGGTACTGATTCAATGTCAGACACATAGACCAATGGAATAGAATTGAGAATCCAGAAGTAAATCTGTCCATCTGTGGGAAGCTGGTTTTCGACAAGGGGTCAAAGTCCATTCAGTGGGGAAGAAGCAGTTTCTTTAACAAATGGTGCTTACAAAGTTGAATGTCCATTTGCAGAGAAATGAAACAGAATCCATACCTAACACCTTATACAAAAACTAACTCAAAATGGATCAAAGACCCAAATGTTAAGGCTAAAGCTGTAACATTTCTTGTAAGATAATATAGAGACAAAACTGTGAGCCATTATTCAGTTATTTCTAAACACAACTACAAATGCACGAACAACAGAAAAAAATTAGATAACTCTGCATAAAAATTAAATACTCATCCAAAGACGTCTCCCAAAGAGTAGAAAAAGAACCTACAGATTGGGGAAAAAATCTTTGGGAATGATGTATCAGATAATGGTCTGATCTCTAAAATATATAGAAAATTTCAACAACTCAATGACAAAAAGATAAACAATCAAGTTAATAAGTGGACAAAGGACATGAACAGACACTTCACCAAAGAAGACATTCAAGTGGGCAACAAACAAATGAAAAGATGTTTGCGATCATTAGTCATCAGAGAGATACAATCAGAACTACAATGAGATATCATCTCACCCCAGCAAAAATGGCACTGATTAAAAAAAAAAAAAAACAAGAAGACAACAAATGACTGTGAGGTTGTGGGGAGATTGGAACCTTATCCACTGCTGGTGGGAATATAAAATGGTACAACCACTATGGAAAATGATATGCTGCTTCCTCAAAAAGATAAAAATAGAAATGCCCTGTGATCCAGTAATCCCACTCTAGGTTTATACTTAGAAATCTAATAGCAGTGGCGTGAATAGACATATGCATACATATGTTCGTTTTGGCATTATTCATAATAGCAAAAAGATGGAAACAACCCAAGTACCTATCAATGGATGACTGGATAAACAAAATGTATTATATCTATACAATGGAATACTACACAGCTATAAAGAATAATGGTGAGTCTGCAAAACTTCTTATAACATAGATGAATCTGGAGGACATTATGCTGAGCCAACCACAAAAGCACAAATATTGTATGATCTCATTTTATAAAAAGACAAAAATAGGCAAACACAAAGGAATCAATGTTCTTTGGTAGTTACCTGAATGGGAGGGGCAAGGAAGGGGAGTCACTCTCTAGACAGTAGACGCTTGTTAGTTTTGGTGTTGGGAAAGGCGACACCAAATGTCAGTGAAGTGAGCACAACTTAACCAAGGTAAAGGATGACACTAAGAAATACACAAGAATAAGGGACAGTATTGGTAAATGCTGTAACATACACAATTTGGCAACAACAGCAGTGACAACCCAAACATATGTGAGTGGTTAACTAAATAGATACGTATGCATATATGTATATTAAAAAAAAAACAAAAACCCTTTGCAGTCAAGTCAGTTCTGACTCAAAGGGACCCTACAGGATAGAGTAGAACTGCCCCACAGGGTTTTCAAGGAGCACCTGGTGGATTCAAACTACTGACCTTTTAGTTAGCAGCCATAGCACTTAACCAGTATGCCACCAGGGCTTCCTCTGTGTGTATAGGAAGATGTATGTGTGTATATATATAGGTGTACCTGTAGGCATATCTATATACATGTTTGTGAGTGTTGCACATATATTCATACATATACTAAAACACATAAGGGACACAGTCACGGACACCTCCCAGATGTAAACACACATCTTGAAGGATTGGTTTACCGGGTTTGAAGGCTTAGGACCATAGTGTTGTGGGACAACTTCGTCATTTGGCGCAGTATAGTCTGTAAAGTTTATGTTACACATCCTAGTTTGGTGAGTAGCATCTGGGGTCTTAAAAGTTTGCGAGCAGCTATCTGAGATACAACTGTTGTCTCTACTCATCTGGAGCAAAAGAGAAAGAAAGAAACCAAAGACTCAAGGAAGAAACCAGTCTACAGGACCAATTGCCTCCGTGAACCACAGCCTCACCTACCCAGAGACCAGAAGAACTAGATGGTACCTGGATACCACTACCTACTGTTCTGGCTAAGCCTACAATAGATCATCCTAGATAGAATTGGAAAAAATCATAGAGCTGAACTCAAAATCTTTTAAAAAAGAAAAAGCCAGAATTACTGGACCAGCAGGGATCTGGGGAACCCCAGAGACAATCACCCTGAGATACCCTTTAAATTTTGAACTGAAACTACTCCTAGAGGTCACCTTTCAACTAAATAACAGGTTGGCTCATAAACACTATCACCCATGAGTACTGTGTTCCTTTTCTATAAAAACAAAAGAAAACAATCATCTGTCTGAGACCAAACAATCAACATTTACCCTAAAGCAAAGATGAGGTGGGAAAGGGGGGCAGGGAAGCAAGAATAATGGAAACAGAACAACCAGAATGGAAATAATAAGAATGTTGGCGCAATATGGAAAATGTAACCAATGTTACTGAACAATATGTGTAGAAATTGTTAAATGAGAACCTAATTTGCTGTTTAAATTTTCACCAAAAACTCAATAAAATGTTACATTAAAAAAAAAAAAAACTAGTACAGTGTTTGACCAAGTTATCCAAAATTAAATCAGTCAAAAAACATTTACTCGGGATTTACTGTGGTCAGAGCATTCTGCTAGATTATCAGGATACAGAGATAAATTAGACAAAACATTAATTATTAAATCCTATGATGGGGTGTGCGTAGAGTACTATTAGAAATGAGGACCCTGGGTGGTGCAGTGGTTGAGAACTCGGCTGTTAACCCAAAGGTCGGCAGTTTAAATCTACCAGCAGCTCCTTGGAAACCCCATGGGGCATTTCTACTCTGTCCTCTAGGATCGCTATGAGTCAATAAAAAATGAGAAAAAGGGCACATAATTCTGCCTGGAGGGATCAATGAAACAAACTTTTATTATATAATGTGTTCTCAGAGATATAACCAGATCATTTATGGCTTTATGAGGTCTAATAAGGAGTCTAGATAATGTCCAGAAGTACATGGTCCATGAGAACACACAGCTAGCTCTGGATCCTTGGAATAAGTTGAAGGCTGCATGAAGTCGACTATTTCCACACAAGCCCATTGTTGGATACCACTGACTGTCATTTTCTTCTTTGTATGTTTATCCTCTTGGCTTTGTATCTTTATCCTCTTAGCTATTTTCTTCACCCTCTTCTGGCTTAAGGTTCTAAATTGTTAATGGACACATTTGTCCTTTAATCATGGTATTTCCAAGACCCATATCCTTGACAGTTACCAGCTATAGGACTTACTTTTCAGACACTGGTAAGGTTGAAAAAACGCTACCCAAATCAAAGTGCAAAAAGACACTTGATTATGCAAGGAAGATCCAAATAGATTTTGGCACATGTCTTCATTGTCTAGTTTTGAAAATCTAAGCTTATGGCTTTGAAATGCTTTGCAAATTCTGATAATTTTTGCCTTAGTGTGTTGTCTATGTCACAGTTACCAGATACACAATCTTGAGAGTCTTAAATGCTACTGCTGTTACACCAAATGATGTGACAAATGATTATCCAACAACAACAACAAAACAAAGGTCTGATACTGATAGAGGTCAAAATGACTACCACGAAAAACTGAATACCCAATTGCAATTAAATAACGATGCAGATCTGGACGCAGAAAATAATGGTCTTTCTTTCAGCTTAGGCTAAATATTGGCTGAAAGAAAGAGGACTCAGAAATGAAGTAAAAACTGTAATGATTTGCAAAATGGATCAAATGTACCATTCCATGACACACAACACAAACTATGCTCTTATTTTTTAACACCAGCTTGTTTTTAAGCCCATATGTTCTTAGATGTTGTAGCAGTTCACCTAGTTTACAAATTTTGACCAATCCCTGCCCACACTACTAACTTATACCATAAAGCCACCATGTGATTAATATCAGTCTCCCTCCCAAATCCTATATGCACCTTTCTTAAATTCTCCCTTTTGAGACACTATTGAGAGACTCTGTTAAGGAGATGATTTCCTTGTCAGCAACTTTAACAACCCCAGATTTTTACGATCAACAAGCTTCCTTGGTGATCTTTGTATGGAATGTGTTGCCATGAATAATGGCCCTCCAAAGATATCAACATCCTTACCCCCAGAACCTGTGAGTATATCATCTTCCATTGTAAAAGATTTTTACGGATGTGATTAAATTAAGGATGGGAGCTTATCCTAGATTATCTCGTGGGCCCAATGTAATCACAAGGGTTCCTATAAGAGGAAGACAGAAGGTCAGAGGGAGGAGAAGTCTATGTAAAAGCAGAAGCAGAGATGGCAGTCATGCAGCCACAAGCCAAGAAATGCTGGCCACCTCTAGAAGCTGGAAGAGGCAAGGAACTGATTGTCCCCTGGAGCTCCAGAAGGAACCAGCCCTGCCGATGCCTTGATTTTAGCTCTGTAAAACTGATTTTGATGTCTGACATCCATAAGTCTGAAATCAGACAACAGAGTAAAATTCCATTGTTTTAAGCCACTATATTTGTGGTAATGTTGTAGCAAATGAATACAGGAGCTTTGGCAGAAATTTGGAATCCATTCTGAGTGGCATGAAAAATCATTGATGTTTTGGGGGAAAGAAGTAACGTGATTTCAAAATTTTTCCCGCCAAAGTACCGTCTTATTGCTCTGTGGAGAATGAAAGGTAAAGCAAGAGCAGAATCACGGAAACCAGTAAGGAAGCCATTGTTGTCAACCTGAGGAGCGATGATGGTGAATTGGATTAAAGAAGACATGAAAATGAAAAGTAGACAAATTTAGGATATATTTTAAATATAAAAATATATATATATAGACTCAACAAATTTGCTGGTGGAATGAATGGTGGGCAGCAGAATTTGAGGATAGTGGCTCAAGGGGGAGTATACAAGGATGACTCCTAAGATTTTTTGCCTGAACTACTGGCTAATGAGGAATCAGAGCAGATGAAGTTGGAAGGAAGATAGTAGCCAGATCGTGAAGGACCTTGTATGCCATGTTAAGGAGTCTGAATAGTGTCACAAAGAAAGTGGGAAAGGATTGAAAAATTCTAAGTTCAGGGATGGCATGGGGGACTAACTGACCTTTGTGGTCCCTTTCATTTAAGACATTCAATTCATTTGTTAAAAGATGCCTCTGATCCAGGAACCATTATTCCATCTCTTTTTTTCCTTATTCCTCTTCGTGTGTAATGCTTCAATTTTTAATTTAAAGTCTGTCCTGAGATAAGATATCAAGAAGATCCTGGACAGCTAAGTTTTACATTTTATGGTCAGTATTAGGTCTGATTTACATTAGGCTGATGGAACATTAGAAAACAAAGAGATCATAAAAATAGTTATATTTGTTCATAACAGCCAAATGGCAGATCAAGGGAAAACTAGCTGGTGGATAGAGGGCATATGGCAGGGGCATTTATATTGCTCATGTAAATTCATCGAAGTTCAAGAAGGATACAGATTCTAGACATAGGATGTAAAATGCATAGGACTTGATAAAGAGATTGCATGAAATGGTAAGGGAGAAAGCAAAATCTAGGCTGATTCCCAGGTTTCTGACCTGGATTACCTGGATCACAATGCTATTCACTGGAAACAATACCGGAGGGAGAGGAAGTTGGGAAGGTGGAAGGGAAGGAATGATGGATTCAATTTGGACACATTGATTTTGAGATGCTCAGGAGACACCCAAATGGAGTTGTCCAGTATGCCAAAAAATATTAATGTGATGTTCAGTAAGCTGGCGATACAGACCCAGACAATAGGAGTGTACAAGTGGTTGGTGAAATCATAGAATGGATGAAGTTAACCTGGGAGCAAGAGCCCTGGGGAATTCCAACATTTAAGAGGCAGCATACAATTTTGAACAAGCACTGAAGATACAGTCACTGCCTGATAAAATTAAGTTCCCACTGGTACCTTGTTGTTGCTCATATAAATTTATCAAAATTCATTACCTTTTACTCTTTTACACCCACACCTCCCACACCCTAATTAACTAAAGCAATTATATTACATAATGTGCTCATCCTGGGGCAATTTTTAAAAGGGAGACTTTAAGTAGAATAAAATATCTCAAACTACATTTTAAACAAGGTTCTGTAGATTGCTTAGTAAATCTGTTTTTTAAAAATACCACTTTAAAGCGAAGATATGTCATTCCAATTGACAGTCCAGAGAAAGTTTTGAGTAACAAATTCTAAGCCTCCAAAAGTAGGATTAAAATTTTAGATGCCGAATGATTCCAGGAACAGCAAGCAGTATTTCTGCATGTTACAGTAAAATAAAGGCAAGCGGGACATATCTGCCAAATTTTATATTATAATTAAATCATTTTTATGGATGCAGCTTTAGTTTAGGGGAGAACGTTTGTGGGAATTTTTAATCAGATAAAAATAGGGCTGTTGTTTTCTCTATACTAATTAACATAGTTGACATTTAGCCAGATCTGCCCCGGACACAGCAGGGGATGTACAGTTTGTCCTGATTCTGTGGGAAATGAAAAATGCAGTACTTGGCACACGAAAAAATATGTGAACCCAAAAAATGTTAAATATAGCAAGTCAAATTAAGTAAATTGATTTACTGAAGGGCAGTCTATGCTTTCGAGAGAACGGAGCAGGAAGGAAGACTCTCTGGACTACTGAAAAACATCAGGGACCTTGAAGTTAACTATTAATAGTATATGTTAATAAAGAAATATGTTTAGTTGAAGACACTTTATTACAGCTCAATTAAATATGCAGTTATTCTTCCCATAGTTTAAAAAGGAACCGGCAGTGGCTCATACATGGTATATAAAGACATGGTAAGACATTTTAGCACAGAAAGGCTGCTTCGATGTTATCTATTCCAGTTCTTTCATTTAGATGAGGAAAATTGGTCCCAGGGATGTTGAATTATTATAATTTGATAAAGTCACACTGATACATTGCCCTCTTAGAACCTGTACCTCAGATCCTTTGGCTCATGGACTGAAAACTTTACAGGAACACCAAAGCTATAGCAACAGTTCAGATAGCCAGAGTGCTTAAAGAATAGTTTAAAGTTTTGGTTAACTAATGGTTTTATAAGGTTCAGCCTCAAACATGAAAGTGAACTGAATACTTAAATAACTTAAAATACCTTAAGTTCATCACTCCAAAGAGCAAATTGTATATTGTTTAGCATTATGGCTCCTCCAGATACAGGTGGTTTAAGTGTCTGCATAGAAAATATTCTGACTCCACTAAAAAAACAATAAGACCCCTAAAATTTTAGGACATGTGTTAGCCAGCCTCCAAGAGGGACCTCAGTGATCCTCACCTCCTGGTATCCATGCCCTTGTATAATCTCCTCCTTCCATATTGTATAGGAGTGACCTGTTTAGCCAAAATAATATTGAGAAAATGTTGGTGTGTAACTTCTGAGGCTAGATCATAAAAGATATTGCAGCTTCCACTTTGCTCTCTCTTGGCTCACTCACTCTGGCAGAAGTCAATCACCGTATCATAAGAACACTCAAAGCCCGGTGGAAAGGTCCACGTGGCAAAGAATTTAGGCTTCCTGTCAACAGCCTGCACTAACTTTACAGTCTTGTGAGTGAGCCATCTTGGAAGCAGATCCTCCAGTACCAGTCAAGCCTTCAGAAGCCCCAACCAACATCTAGATTGCAACATCATGGGAGACTCTGAGCCACAACTACCTAGCTGAGCTGCTCCCAAATTCATGAATCACAGAAACTGTGTGAGATAATGAATGTTTATTGTTGTTTTAAGTCACCAAATTTTGGGATAATAGATAACTAATATAGGACTTTGAGATAGCTTCATAGCTAGCTGCAGGCTAGTCGACTCCAACTCATGGTTATCTTGTGTATAACAGAAAAAAACCTTGCCTGGTCCTGCATCATCCTCTCTATTGACAGTATGTTCAAGTTCATTGTTACAGTTAGTAAAATATTTTGACATGTCTTTATATGTTGTGTATGAGCCATTACTAGTTCCTTTCTTAAACCCATGGTAAGAATAATTGCATATTTAACTAAGTTGTAACAAAAGGTCTTCAACTAAGTATATTTATTGAAAGCAAAATAATAATAAAAGATCTGGTTAATTGAGGGCTTTAGTGAATGGGTTTAGTTATTCAAGGCTGTATCATATCTTCTTTATGAACATGCATGAGGAGTCCTGGGGTTGTATGACCTTGGCCAGAAACTTCACTTCTATGACTCCTTTTAGAAGGAAGGCCCTTTTCTTAGCCTCATCTTTCCACATGGAGAGACATTCAATAAAGTTAACTCCTAACCTCTCTTTGCCCCTACACTCACTCTGTGGGGAAGGAGGATTTGCTTGATCAGTGAATTCAGAATAAAAGAAATAGACATGCTTGACCCTTGGCCAGGGCTGGGACTAGAGTGAAGAGAGTGAGGCACTTGAGGCACAAAATTTAAGAAGGCACTCGCTCTTAGAGTGATGAGGCGGGCACTCACAACCCCGAGAGTGAGGGCCTTCTTGAGTTTTGTACCCTAAGCCCCTCGCGGTCTTCACCTTAGCCCCAGCCCTGTGCATAACCTTCCTCTGGTTGGATTTGCCTGATTGCTTAGGTCATATGTCTAACCTACCCTCTGCCCCATGGTAAGGGGCTTATGTGTGCCTAAGGAGGCCTGTGGGAATCTCATGGCCCCATGTCTAGATAAGCAAGTTTATCCAATATGGGAGTAAAATATGGCCACACATAAAAGCCATTATCTTCCAATTTAACTTTTACCACCATTAAAGCTGTATTTTAATTTCCAGTTATCTGACTATGACTGTTTCAGTCTATTCCAGAGTCAGGGAGAGGAAAAGGGTGTTATTTAATAACATTCACATACATAATACATACATATCAGTAAGTCACAGTTCCCTCATTGACCAAAGTTAGGCCTAGATGAATACTAGGAACATTTACAGTGCTACTGTTGGGAAGGAGAGGGGTAGAGGGATGGCATTTTGTTTATTTTAAAATACGGTTTATAGCTCGTGTTATTCCCTGGAGCTATAAGGCCCTTTCTAACTCCATTCCAGGGAGTTTAACTCAGTGTCCCTTTGTGAAGCCCTCCCTACGTGATGACTCAAGATCACGCCAATCTTTCTCTGCTTTGATCTTTAATAACACTTGTTTGGACCTCATAGTTCGCGATTATTTTTAAATGGTATCTGTTCTCAAATTGTTTGAAGTATATGTCACTTACCTCTTCAATTAGATTGTAACTCCTTGCTGGCTTTCTTGTTTTGGATTCCTCCCCCCAGGGTTGTCAAACAGTCTTGGGGCACATTACATGGGTATCATTGTACATGTATTGATTGACTTAATGCAAACATTTCTTCATGAAAAACCCACTTAACAGGCTTTACCTCCTTCTATATCATTTTGCCTTAGAAATCATTTCTTATTTCAAAACGTAGTATAAAGATTTTCCATATGGACCGCTTTTTCTAAGAAGCTATATAGCACGTAAAACACCTAAATCTATCAGGTATTACAACTTTTTAAGTTATAAGCTCTTTGAGTTACTCATATTTCAGAAATGTGTTTAACTTTTTGCTATAACTATTCCACACTTAGAAATAACACAATAAATTAGTAATTATTACAGCCAGTTTGGGGTGCTTTCTTGTGCCAAGTACAGCATTTATATTATCTCGTTCAAACCTCAGAATGACCCTGCTTTATTCCCAATTCTTAGTGGAGGAAACTGAAATTAAGAAAAGTTAAGTAATCTGATCTAGAACACGGGTAGTGAGTGACAAGACTGAGCTTCAGACTGATGTCTGAGTCCTAAGCTTATGCTATTTTCACCTTGTTCTTGGTAGACCAACCATGTCTCTTAATCCCAAATTCCTAGTACTGAGATCAACACAATACTGTAAATTCATAAGGATAAAAATGTAAGTGACTTAAAACCAGCAAACTTTGAAGTTCTGAGGACAAAGTGTTTTTTTGTGTTTCAGCTCTTCATACAATACCTGTAACACAGTAGTCACTCAGTAAGTGTTTGTTAAACCAGTGGTGGCTATCTGGAACCAACAGTGTTCTAAGGGAATTAACAAATGTAATATTTTGTGAATTGACAGCCTGAAATAGGTTGAGACAGGTGCAGTACTCCCTCCACTGCATCTACCAATTTTTGTATGATAAATATTTTTTTCAGTTTAGTCATATCATAACTATTAACTCTTGCTTTGACATTTTTAACCATGGCCTTTGGACCTTGACTTTCCTATGAATCTTTTTTGAAATGAATACTAGGTTTATTCAAATTCCTATGGCTTCAATTATTATTCCCAGGAGCCTTGCTCGAAGACAAATTACAGAATGTTTAGAGATGCTTTCCTTGATTAGATTTGAACTGCCTGGGGCTAATTTTCTTCTCAGGAAAAATGTCATGGTACACAAAGGTTCCTACCAGCTTGTAATATGGTTATTTGGCCCATCTGCTATTTTAAATAACATGTCACTTTAGGTTTGTTATTTAGTGATTTATTTATTGATGATGCCATGGAGTTTTATTCTGAGAGTGTCAGTTTTCCAGGAGTTTCACAAGGAGCAACCTGCACCTAGTATTGAACACCATTCTACAATGCATTTCTCAGTAAGTTGTAGGGGAAAAATTAACTTCCTCAAGTTCACCTCTCTTCCACTGAACCAGAAGCATTAACTGTTTATTTACAATTGAGACCAGACTGGGGGGAAAAAAGGAAATTTCAAGCAAACTTATCCAGCATAAATCCAAGCTGTTGCCAACTGCTAACCATATGGTGGTAGGAAAAAAAAGAATTATGTAAGACACAATGACCAATATCCACTCCCTCATCCTTCCTTAGTGATGGAATCTTGATTTTTGCTGGGCTTATGACCATTCAGGAAGAAAAAGCTTCCCATGTAGTTAGGTATATCCATGTAACTAAATTCTGACCAATGGATGTTTTAGAATTGTTCTTTAAGATTTCCTGGAAGACTCCTTAAAGGGAGATCATGTAACCTTCTTAATCTGTATCTCTATTTGGGCTGCAAATAAAATGTAATGGCTGAAGTAATTCTGGGTTATTTTGTAGAAGCCACATGGTGAGAGTGTCAGAGCAACAAGGTAGAAAGGGTTTGTGTTCTTAATGATGCAGCAGTGCCATACCAACCCTGGACTGTGGACTTCCAAACTTCATTTATGTAAGAGAGAAAAGAATTTATGTCTTGTTTAATCCACTGTTATGGGCAGTTTTCTGTTTTTTCATCTGTACCTAATCTCAAGAGATAGACATATTAGAGTCCTCATCTGTGGTTCTGTCTCAGGCAAAGTACAGAGAAGGATCTGATCTTACTTCCATGATTATCTCCTTTTTCTACTCCCCCCCACCCCAATATGTTTCCATTTGCCCCATAGAACCCAAAAAGCACTTAGATAGCTTCTTCAAAGAGGGGGATCTTGTCAGTTGCTCCACCTTAGCTAATGAATACAGTAGAAATTTCTCAAATAATATGTTTATATTCTCCCAAGACGGCCTAAATAAATATACTGGGTTTTGTTCTGTGAAATTAGTTTCAATGATTTCCCTGCACTTAACACAGCTCATTAATTTTATACGTTTAAGGACCCTAGAACCTTTTCTTAGAGTACCTACAAATGCAAACCAGCCAAATATGACTCAACTGCAAATTTCAAACTGGTTTATACAGTACATTGAAAAAGACCACATAGCTGTTCCCCGAGAAACCTAGTTTCTCTTTTCAAGTGGTGCCTCATTTTCCCAATTTAACTTCTAAAATGTTTCAATCTGTTAATATATAATGAGTCCTGTGTTGTAGGATTATAAACTAATTTCTTTTTAAATTAAAATAATTATTTTTACCCTTGAAAAAATACTTTACTCATTAAATAATGAATTTATTAAGGAGGTAGATAAGAGTAGAGGGTAGAAATAGAAAGTGAAAGAAAAAAATTAAACTTTAACACAGAAGAAAACTTTTCTAAGTGCACATAAAACATTTTGGCTGAGTAAATTCGTACAAGGAATACCAAAAGATTTTTAACCAGCAGCAACAAAAGCCTGACAAATCTAAAAAGACAAGTGTCCTTATGATCTAATATGATAAACTTGTCTTCATAATTAGCAAATTGGTGTTGCTAATATAGCACATGGAAGAGTATGCTCAGATGTTCCTCCAGTGGGAACAATGTGCATGATTCGAAACTATGAGCAATGGCCATGAAATGACTGGGGAAATGCACTCAATTGCCAAATCATATCCTCAGGCACCAGAATGTACGTGAATCCTCTACCCACTACTGACTCATGTTTCTAAGGTATGTTGACACATTTATTTGTCATATGTCTGTAGTCTGCAATATGATGTAATACGAAAAGCACTGGGTTCAAGGTCAGAAGACTTGAGTTCTAGTCCAGGCTTTAATATGAATGGCTTTGTACATGCCCAGTGTCAGTTTACTTATCAGTAAATTGGAGTTAATAACACCAGCACTGCCTGCCTCAGAGGTCTATTGTAAAGATCAAACCATGTGTATATATCAGTGCTTGGTAAATTATAAAAGTTAAGCATTATTATATTACTGCAGGTTTTCCCATCTGTACCCTAGGATCTACTTGTGACTTTTTTTTTCCCTGAAAATCTATTTCGAAAATTAGTAGGCAATTCAAGAAATCTTTTAGTGGCCTTTCTCAAGAGCAAATCCCTTAACCCCTTGAGTCTTTTTATAAATGAGTTGGACTAGGCCAATGGGCCAAAATTTTCTTTAGCAGCAGAAAACAATTTTTAATAAACTTATTCAGAACATCAGCATGTAAAATGGGGAAAAGAAATGTTCTCTTGGTTGAAATGGTTGAGGCTAGAGTGAGGAAGACTCAAGAGTCCTGCCTGATTAGACTTCTCTCCTACAGTAGTCCACTCAGACAGCCACTGAGACCCCTCACAACAAATCTCAAACCTTTCCCACTCTAGCTTTCTACAATGCTGATGTTATGATGCCAACCCTTATGTTCCTATGATTCTTTTAATAATAATAATACTAATAAATTTTAATAATAAATAATAAAAATTTATTTTGTTGCTGAGAACGTACACAGCAAACAAAGCATATACCAATTTAACAGTTTTTACATGTACAATTTAGTGACATTGATTACATTCTTTGAGCTGTGCAATCATTCTCACCCTTATTTTCTGGGTTGTTAATCCTTTATTAACATAAACTCACTGTGCCCTAAGGTTACTGTCTAATCCTTTGAGTTGGTGTTGTCAGTTTGATCCCATACAGATAGTTCTTAAAAGAGCATAATGCTCAAGGCAGACCTTTTTAACTAGTTAAGCTAAACTATTGTTCAGTTTTAAGATGACTTCAGGGGATATTTTTGGTCTAAGGTTTAAAGATTATCTCAGGGCAATAGTTTCAGGGGTTCATCTACCCTCCATGGCTCTTGGAAGTTTGGAACTCATTAGAATTTTAAATTCTGTTCTGCACTTCCCCCTTTTGATCAAGATTCTTGTCTAGAATCTTGGATCAAAATGTTCAGTAATGGTAGCCATCACCATCCAGTTCTCCTGGTCTCAGGGCAAAGGAAGCAGTTGTTCATGAAGGCAATTAACCACGCCTTCCATATCCTCCTCCTATCCCTGACTCTCTTTCCTCTGTTGCTCCAGGTGAATAGAAACCAATTGTTGTACCTTGTACGGCTGTTTGCAAGCTTTTTAAACTCCAGGTGCCACGCAGTGAACTAGGAGGTAGAACAGAAGCACTAAACATGTTATTAGGCCAAATAACTGAGATGTCCCATGAAACCATGACCTTAAATCTCCAAACCAAGGAACCAAATCCCATGAGGTGTTTGATTGCACATAAACAGCCTCAGCAGCTGCTCTTTTTGTTGTGGTGGTATATATATCAATCACACAGCTTTTGCCAATTCAGCTTTTACAGGTGTAGAACTTATTGACAGCAATTAGAATAATCTGTTGTGCAGCCCTACACTTAATCAGTGTGATTTTTCCATCACCTTTAACCCCCATTTTTCCCTACCTCCTGCCCCTGGTAACCACTAATAAACTTTGTTTTCCGTACATTTGCCTATTCTTGTCTTTTTTTTTTATAAGTAAGGCCATACAATATTTGTCCTTTTATGACTGGCTTATTTTGCTTAGCATGATGTCTTCAAGCTCCATCCATACTGTAGCATGTATCAAGACTTCATTTCTCCTACTGGTTGAGTAGTATTCCATTGTATGTATGTATTGAATTAAAACTCACTATTCTAAATACTGTAGTATGTTGTGGTTGGACAAATACCCTAGTGTCCCCAATGACTTTAAATACCAGATAGTCCATCATCTCAGCCTTTGTGAACTCTTGGTAGCTAACAAATTTGCTGAAATGAAGCCAAGTCAGTCTAACCAGATAAGTACCAAATTCCTTAAGATGGAGCATGTCTTTAAGAAGCCACATGACATACCTCGGCAGTCCTTATCAAGCAGAGAACTCTGCCTGAAACTATAAAAGTGAATATTGAATGGGCAGTTCTCCAACTTGTTCTCCACTGAATATATAGCAATGCTGCAGGCTCTTTGAAACTCTTTTCAGTAAGAATGGCTCAGAGATGAAGAAGCCACTTATTACAAAGCAAGCTATACAATGCCATTTCTCAATGGCCCAAATAAGAAAGACTGCTTAGGGAAGTTATCTTCAGGATATACACATCATAAAATCACAGAATGTCAGAGCCGGAAGTGAAGTTAGAGAATGACCAGCCTGTTTTACAAATGGATCTGAAGTCCAGAAATACTGTAAGCTGCCCAAGGTTAGGGATTAACTCAAGCGTCATTAAATGAACATTAATTGAGTACTAACTATGTGCGAAATGGTAAAGGTAGGAGGTTTAAATAAAACATGATTCCTGTCCAAGTAGTGGGAGAAGACAGACAAATCAATCAATTGTAGTTAGACGGTTGTAGAACCAAAACTCAAGTCTGTGTCCAAATTCTTCAGTGTCTGTCCCACCACATCACACTGCCTCTGAAATAAAAACATTTGAGTTTGGTAATGGGGAGCCATGGTCAAACCAATCCAGAGATGCATTGATGTCAGCTAAGCCTAGGACTTTGGAGTGCACAGGTACTTACCACATTTCTTAAATGCCTATGAGCAGTAGAGGGGATTCTATCCTCATACGAAAGAAAATTCTTACAAGTATTTTTCACCTCTACTTACAAGAATTTCTTAGAACACTGAGGAAATGCTTATGGAAAAGTCCTACAAAGAAAAATATCATAGCATGGCCTTTGCTTCAACTTTTAAAGAAATCACTACCAAGGTCAAAGTCATGAAAAATTCCATTAGCTGCTGGCATACTTCTCAACCTATTTGAACAAGAAAAAGGAAATTTTAATTAGCTGTCAACGTAGGTTTGTTTTTCTTTAGTATATAAAATACTGAAGAAATAAATAAAATTTCTAAGATCCATCATCGGGGGGTGGGGGACCTATGGCCGCATCTATAAAATCTTAATTCTTCATTATTGGCAAGATTCTAACATGAGTTCTCTCTCATCAATTGCTGCTTATTGTGTCCTTTATAAACTGCATTGTGGCTTTCAGCTAAAATGGAATAAAACCAGCACATATACCTAACAGAAAAACACTAGGCAACAACATCAATATTCCTGCATTTCTTTGAAGTTAGGCTGCTTTACAAGGATTCCATCATTTATCCATTCATTTAATCATTCATCAGCAAACATTCAGTGTCTTCTACAGGATACCATGATACTAGGAGGTATGTAGAATCCTCAAAACGTAGTACTCCTCAAAGTGTAGTTTGAGAACCCACCGGCATCAGACTCACCTGGAGAACTTGTTTAAAATGTAGGTTCCTAGACCCTGCTATTATAGATCTACTGTATTGGTTATAGTTCCTGGTTGCAAGCAACATAAACCAACTTCAGCAAACTTAACCAAAGAAGGAACTGACTGGGTAGATACCAGGATCAGAGATTGGAACTAAAGGAGCTTTAGAGGATTGCATTGTGTTTAGTTACCATTGTATTTTTAACTGTTTGGCATCCAGATATATACTTTATATTTAATTCAAAGGTGATACTGTGGATGTTGACTGTTGATCTGCATGTTGACACTGTCATTGTCCCCAGTTCTTACCTTGTCTTTACATCAGTGCTCTAGATTCAAAGTCCTGAGAAAGAGCATCCAAATGAGGTACGGGCCCAGTTGACTCTTCCTGAAACTGTACCCAAAGGGAGAGTGCTCAAAAGGGAGAACACTAAAAACTGGTTGCCATCAACTGGATTCTGACTCATAGTGAGCTTACAGGACACAGTAGAACTGCCCTGTAGGGTTTCCAAGGAATGACTGGTTGATGTGAACTGCTGACCTTTGGCTTAGCAGCTGAGCTCTTAACCACTATGCCACCAGGGCTCCAAAAGGGAGATTTGGATACAAATGGTAAGTGAAGTTAAATGCTGATAAGTCAAAACAGACTAATGCCTGGCTTCCTATTGCATCAGAATCTTTGAGGGAATTTTCTACATTTTGAACACACTTTTCAGATGATTCTAAAGTATTCTAAGGTGTGGGAAACAGTGATGTAAAGGATATGATCTATATTAGAGTGGAAAGCACAGGCATTTATGAAAGTGAAGAATAATTGCAAGGTCATGGTCAGATGTTATCCTGCTCTAGACAGTGTACCCTACCTCCATTCCTCACCTATATCAGTAGTCCATACAATAAAAAGTGAGCATCTTCATAAAAATATATATTGTTTATAAAGTCAATGTCAGTAGAATGTAAGTGCACGCTCACTTTTTTTATGGGAAGGTTTGGTTTCGTATGTTAACATGAAAATAATAATAATTATAAATCCAAGGCAAATATAAACAAATGCATGACAGTTATATAGAACATATATACAATAAAATAAAAGTAATCAAAATTCTTTAATTCAAACTGTTATGTATACTTTTTTATATTTCCTAATTTTTCTGAAATGAGACCAAAAAAAAGCTACGCAAATTAACTCATTGGGACTATAATTGATCATTTTTAGTGACTATGCTCAGAGTCGTATGGCTGGTAGTTTCAGAACTTCCTAAAACACTACCTGTCAAGTTTTTTTAAGTTAAAAAAGTTTTCATCAACATCACTTGACGAAGGTCAAATGAAGTGAATTGATCACCAATAAGATACTTCAGGGCAGATGATGAAGCAAAGCTAACCAGTATTTGAGTGCTTTCCACATATATAAGTTTTATTCTAGGGACTATGTTATAACAAAAACTTTAAAAAGTTCTTAGTAGAAAACAACTGAATAATGTTAAATCAACTTATGAACAAATTCATAATGGTGTTGTGAAGATTCTAGATTGTCAGATGTCTGGTTTAACAGTCCTAAAGCATCTTTATCCCATACCAATTCCAGTTCGAGAGCAAGATCAACAACCAGCTCTTCAGTGTTGCATTGACATGAGATAGGAATAAGCATAAAATAGAAGACTCATAGGCCGTTTTGAAATAGATGATCAACTGCTGTGTGATAGCTGTGGCTCAGGGCAACCAGGAATGTTCTGGCTCTTTTTAACAGAAAAATATCTATTAGGCACTGATGATTGCCATGCTTCTAACTGATCACAGGGCTCAGAGCAAAACCGAAAACAGTAAACCAACTTTGCAGTTAGTGACTATATTCAGGCAGTCAGGATCGTGACTGGCTTCTAGTAACCAAAAAACCAAACCTACTGCTGTCAAGTTGATTCCCACTCATAGCGACCCTATAGGACAGAGTAGAACTGCCCCATAGAGTTTCCAAGGAGCACCTGGTGAATTACAACTGCCGACTTTTGGTTAGCAGTGGTAGCACTTAACCACTATGCCACCAGGGTTTCCTGGCTTCTAGTAGGAAATCAATAAATGTTCCTTGTCAAGCAGTCATTCATTTGGCAAAAGCTGTTGGTGTTACCTTGATCAAATCCATCCCTTTCCCTACCCTTTTCTCCGCCACATGCAACACATGGAGAAAATAATCATTATCCACAGTGTCATCTCTGAATTAAATATAAAATACATATCTTGATGCCAGAGAGTTAAAAATACAAAGGTAACTAAACACAATGCAAAACCTAAACTAAAATGTGTGCTTAGCTAGAGGCTAAAAAGAAGGAAGAAAGAAAAGCAATTTGGGTTCAAGCAAGAAGGGATTTTTGTGCCGTTTTTATGTATAATATTTTCAGCTTTGTCTTTATGAAGCTTAGAGAAATTTGCTAAAAAACGCATATTAAAATGCAACTAGCTGGCCAACTCACAAGGCAAGTCTTGTAGGTATAGACCATTATTATTAGTATAGTTAATAATTATAATAAATATTTGTGTAGCACTATACATTACCAAAGTGCTCTGGGCTCTTATTTTGATGATACTGAGTCATCAAAGCAAAAAGCATTATCATTTTTATTGACTAATGAGAATTGGAGCCATGGTGGCACAGTGGTTAAGAGCAAGACTGTTAACCAAAAGGTTGGCAGTTCGAATCCAGCAGCTGCTCCTTGGAAACCCTATGGGCCTATTCTACGCTGTCCTATAGGGTCACTATGAGTCAGAATCAACTCAATGGCAATGGATTTTTAATGAGAATGAAGTTTAACTGTTCTGTGTAACCTACAAAGAAAAAGACAGATGGACTAAAAGTTTGAATGTTTGCATAAATTTCAGTTAACATACTTAACTGGATAATTTAACTAAGAGCACCATGAAGGGACATACATTAAAAAAATAATTAACATAATGTGATTTTAGTTTGAATTTTGCTTATAATTATAAAATATACCAACACAGTCTGTATCAGTGCTTTCACAACTTTTCTGATGATATGAATCACAAGAGTGTTGGTTAAAAATACAGTTTCTTAGCTCCCAAGCCTTGAAGCATCTGATTCAGCAGGTCTGGAATGTTTAGCTAATACATATCATAAGAAATTCTTACAGTTAGGGAAATTTGGGAAACAGTAGTTTCTGTGAACCAGTATTCAACTCCTAGACCCCACAGGAACTTGGAACATATAAACTTTACTTGTGTAATCTGTCAAACACTGGGCTTGAGACTTCTACATCCTCTTTTGATCTTTACAATTTGTTATTATAATTATTGAAATAGAGAGGTGTTGCCATTTCCAGGAATCAGACCCTGAAAGGTTGAACAACTAGACCAAGGTCGCAAAGCTGTTAAATAGTCGAAGCAGCATTTGAATTCATGTCTACTTGCCTCCAAAGGCTATCTATGCTCAATCAGTATACTGTCTATATTTTCTTCTGTACATTGTCCAATCTTAATCTCAGAAAAGAAAGATCTGAGAGAAAGAAGGAAACAATTCCAGTAAGTATACTTCAGCTTTTCAAGAAATTATTGAATATACAGAGTAAGTTAAAAAGTTAAATCCACCTTAAAATTTCCATTTGAAATATAAATTTTATTTTTAAAAGAGTCATGTAGAAGTCCCAAGAGAAGACCACAAAACAGATTGAAGATTATAGTTGATTTCCATATGAATGTGAAGGTAGATGTAATTTTGTTAGGAAATATAGAGCCCTTTGTGATTGAGGAAGTAGAGGAAAGAGTAAATAGTCATAATACTTGAAGGGATCTGGTTTATTATTTCTCTGAAGTTGGCAATTTAAACTATAAAAAAAATTCTTTTTTGGCGGGTGCAACTCTTGATCTTGACTGAAGGATACTAAGGCAAAAGTACACACAGTACCTCCAACTTCTTGCTCTGCCGAGAAGGGAGATTCTTCAAAGTCTCTTGATAAGCGAGGCTAGTTATAAGAATCAGGTTGTCTTGTACAAATGCAAGAAATAATTGGCCTAAGTTGAGCTAGCTTCTTCAGAGAACACAAGCTGAGTTGAGGTAGTTTTTGCGCCAAACACGAGCGCTAGTGTTAGTTTGAAAGGACCAGTAAACAAAATCTTCAGGCCTTTGATGCAAAAATGGGACAGACAGTCCGTGGCAAGAAAAGGTGGAATATGTCAGTAAGTTGCTATTTAAATTATGGCCCTACCTCTTTTAGTTTGTGGTATTGCTTGAATGTAGATGATGGTGATTATTTTTCAGTATTATTACGGGATGTGACTCCTTCCTTGGCTTTTAAAAAAATTTCTTTCCTTAGTTTCTTTGTATTAATGTGTCATAATATTGTTGTTTTACAACTACAAGGGGAGATGGTCTTGAAAAGTGGCTAGTGTGTATGTGGTGGGGGGACAGAGCGGTGGAGACATTGTATGTGTGTAATTTATAGCAAAGGGGAGACCAAAGCTGGATAATGAATTTAGTTCAGGGGAGCTTCCGAAAAGGTAATAGATCCATAACCAGTATAAGGACAGTTACAGGTATATGGCTGTATAGTGAGAAGGCCATTATAAAAATCAGATAGGCTGGAAGGGCCTAGCTATAAAGCAACATCAAAAATCATGTTGATTTTAGTCCTTATATAAATGGAAGAGGCCAGAAATTAACCAAAGAACCTGTGTTAGAAAAGCCAATGAGTCATAGAAATAATATCCCACAGGAGATGTTTAAACACTTGGAGAAAAATGGTTTTCGATCACTTTTGAAGCACAATTGGCATATAAGGAAGCACCGTATAGATGTTACAGATCATTGTGGGCCCTAAAGCACAAGGACATACCACTACTTGTTAGCCTGGACAGTGTTGGGTGAACTCTGACCTGTGGGCTGTGTCTGGCCACTACCTGGATTTTATCTGGCCCAAGATCATCCTATTTTGGTCACTGCCACAGTAGCTCAAAGAACATGTTTATGTTGGTGGGTTGATTTGACTATCAGTGCCTTGGAAGAAAGGCTGAAAGTCAAGAGAAATTTCTATGGACAATGGAAGAACAGCCTACAGCTCAAGTAAACTGCAAGGTAAAAAAAAAAAAAACTAACTGCAAGGTAGGGGTAGAATAATTGATCTGATAACCACCTGTGAGTCTCTCTTGATCTTTTGCTTTCACCTTTGTCTTCCTTTCTTTCACTGCCTATTTGTCTGTTTCTTTGCATGCATACATTTTTCTCTTTTTCTCCTGTTTTTCTTTCTCTTGTTTTAGCTGTTTTTTTCTCTCTTTAACTTCCTTTTATCTTTTTTTTCTCCTGTTTTTCTTTCTCTTGTTTTAGCTGTTCTTTTTTTCTCTCTTTTTCTCTGTCTTTAACTTTCTTTGATCACTTCTCCTCTTTACCCACCTCCACTCTCATCTCCATTCTTAAAACCAACGATGATATGGAATTTAATAAAGCATGTGTTAGATATTCATATTGGTACAGAATAATTGTGTTTATAGTTCATAATTTTTAAAGCTATATAAGTTTGTATATGTCTTTTTTAAAAGAAAATTTCCACAACCAAACAAATTAAATTACTTTTTCTTCTGAAAGGATCTTTATATTTTCCTGCAGGTCAAGGGGCATTAACGAGCAAAATATTTCCTCACAAAGAGCTTGTTGTTCATACTCTATGAATTTGAGATACTTTTAATCATAATTTTTAAAATATTTTATAACCCCTTTTTGAACAAATTCTTATAAGTGCTACTATTTCTTGGCATTGCGTTGTATAAATATAGTGGTAATATTAACATAAGTACAATTATCTAGATGTGTCATAACTTATTTTAATGGTTTTGAATTTATTTCATTCATACTTGACTTTTTAGCTGAAAATAGATTGTGAAGAACCAAGATGCTTAAAGTAAGAGCGTAGAACAAAAGGCCCAGTTCTCAAAGACAGGAAACTGTACAACAAAAAGCAGTGTGAGTCTTCTGGGTATTTGCTGCCTTGATCCCTTGTATGCCTGAGATTAGGGGCTGAACCTATTGTTCCCTGAGATCCTCCCAACTCTAAGAGCTGTAAATCTAAGAGCCAGGATCTGAAGGAGGGAAAAAAATAAAATCTTTACTTTTTAGTATGTCTCTGTCTAAGAAACATTTTCCAACTAGATTGTAATATTTCTTCATGCCATGTCATAGTCTCTACATGCCAATTGGAAAATGTAGTTGGAAATGTTTTTTGGCCAAATGTAACTCTGTTCTGGGAAACGACTTTCCCTACCAACCACAGCTATCCAGACACATATTGGAATGTAGTATAGGTGTCCAAGAAATGCCCACCATAGTCCCTTGAGTCTCTGAATCAACTTTCAGGAAAAATTGCAAATTGGTTACAAAGGCACCTGGAATTGGCATGGGTGTCTGCCCTTTTTCTTGCAGGCCACTAACCTAGCCAACATGCTGGATGTGCAGTGTGGGAGAGAAGAATGGAAAAATTTTGTAATAGTGAGACAAGTTAGCTTTTTAGACATCTCCACATGACTGTCTCATAGGTCTATCACACTTAAAATACCCAAATCAAATCCAAGTCTCCCACATTTAGCTCAATTGGCATAACATAGTTTATAAAGAGCATGTTCTACATCCAGCTGTGGTGACTAGTGTCTGGGGTCTTAAAAGCCTGTGAGCGGCCATCTAAGGTACATCTACTGGTCCCATCCCAGCTGGAGCAAAGGAGAATGAAGAAAACCAAAGACACAAGGAAAAGATTATTCCAAAGGACTAATGGACCACAAGTACCACAATCTCCACCAGACTGAGCCCAGAATAACTAGATGGTACCTGGCCACCACCACCAACTGCTCTGAAAGGATCACAATATAGGGTTCTGGACAGAGTGGGAGAAAAATGTAGAACAAAATTTAAATTCACACATGAAAAAAGACCACACTTGCTGGTCTGACAGAGACTGGAGAAACTCCAAGAGTATGGCCCCTAGACACCCTTTTAACTCAGTACTGAAGTCATTCCCAAGGTTCACCCTTCAGCTGAAGATTAGACAGGTCTAATTTGTTATCGTTTGCCCTATAAAAAAAAAAAATTTTTTTTTTTATAGGACAAACAACAAATGCAAGGAACGTGCTTCATAGTTCAAGCACGTATTACAAGACTAAATGGGCACACCCACCCAAAAGCAAAAATGAGACACCAGTAAGGGACAGGAAAATTGGACAGATAGAAACAGGGAACCCAGGGTGGAAAAGGGGAGAGTGTTGACACATCTCAGGGTTGGCAACCAATGTCACAAAACAATTTGTGTATTAAATGTTTAATGAGAAACTAATTTGCTTTGTAAACTTTTCATGCAAAGTACAAAAAGAAGTTCAAAAAAGAAAACAAGTCCTGTCATGGATTGAATTATGTCCCCCCCCCCAAAAAAAAAAAACTTGGTTATGCCATGATTCCCAGTATTCTAAGGCTGTCCTACATTTTGTGATTGTAATTTTATGTTAAAGAGGGTTAGTGTAGGATTGTAACACCCTTACCAGGTCACATCCTTGATCCAGTATGAAAGGAGTTTCCCTGGGGTGTGCCCTGCACCACCTTATATCTCTCAAGAGATACAAGGAAAGACAAGTAAACAGAGAGTAGGGGACCTTATACCACCAAGAAAGCAGTGCCAGAAGTATAGCACGTCCTTTAGACCTGAGGTTCCTGTGCTAAGATGCTCCCAGACCAAGGGAAGACTGATGACAAGGACTTTCCTCCAGAGCCGACAGGGAGAGAAGGCCTTCCCCTGGAGCCAGCACCCTGAATTCGGATTTCTAGCCTATTGGACTGTGAGAGAATAAACTTCTCTTTGTTAAAGCCATCCACTTGTGATATTTGTTATAGCAGCACTAGATGACTAAGACATCCTCCAAACATGTTTCATGTTCACTCTTTCCTATCTCCATAAATGGCACCACCCTAGGAGTTCATGCCCAAACCTGGAACTTTTCTCTTTATCTCACTCCCAAAATTCATTGCATCATTAAATCCTGGAGATTGTTCCTCCAAAGTAAATCCTGAATTTCACCATCACCACTGTTATCATCCTACTCCAAGGCACCACCATCATCCATCTGGACTACTGCAATAGCCTACTGTTTTCATCCTCCATCCTTCATTTTTTAAAAACATGTATCAGTCCATATTTCTTCCCTACTTAATCCAGCTCCACCCATGGCATCCTACTATAGCCAACTGCCTTACCACACCCTGTAAGACCGTAAGGGATTTGACCTCTGCCGCCTCTACAATCTCACCTACTACCTATCACCCCCCTTGTTCAACTCACCCCAATCATGCTGTACTTTTCTCCTGTCCCATGAACCTGCATATCAAGCTCCTTTGCACTCAGGGTCTTTGGATTACTGTTCTCTTTGCCTGATATACTTTTGCCCAGGCCTTCTCATAGCTGTCTCCTTTTCATTGGTCAGGTCTCAGCCCAGTTATCATCTCAAAGAGACCTCCCCACCTCCCCTTTCCTTATTCATTACAAGTTTTTGTGCATTTTACTTTTTTAATTATCTGTATCTATTACATTGATTTTTTTTTAAGTAAGGTCAAAATAAACAAAAAGCCCTCATATTACATTGATTGCAGTGATCATTATCTCAAATTTCTTGATGTGTGTACTTGTTTGTGTGTTTCTTACTACAATGTAGGCTCCATGAAATGGGATTTGTTTCAAAGATCCCATGTCTACCATGTACACCAGTGTATATCAGCACCTAAAACGTCCTTAGTACATAGTAGATTTAAGTGAATGGATTTTAGTTGCTTTTTTTTTTTAAGGGAGAGGCAGAAAACCTGGTGGTGTAGTGGTTAAAGGCTAAGGCTTCTAACCAAAACTCTGGCAGTTCGAATCCACCAGGTGCTCCTTGGAGACTCTATGGGGCAGTTTTTCTCTGTCCTAAGGTCACTATAAGGTCGCTATTAGTCAGAATCAACTTGATAGCAACAGGTAAGGGAGAGGCAGTGTCCTTTTAGCTGAGAATGGTCACATGCATTTACTTGAAAAGAGTATTTTAATGAAATATTTGGTTCAATCTGGATTTTGCTTGCATATTAAGACACTACTGCCAATGACCATGCACATGGAAGGATTCCTTGCTAGAAAGGAGAAATTGTCAATATACATATGGAGCTTATAACAGATGGCAAATAGATTAGTATCTAAATCCATTTTAGCATACTAGTGAAAATTGAAAAGCAAACTAATGTTGATTTGGATATGAAAGCTTTTTAGGTAGTGGTGAACCTAGTGGAATTGCTAACCGAGTGGAATTGCTAATGGCAGAGGTGAAACCAGAATATGAGAATTTTATAAGCTGGTTTGTAACACAGTAAAAATGAAAGAATAAGAGATAAGGACAGTTGCCTAGAGACTTCAAATAGGATACAGGGTTATGAGGAAGTGGTTTAAAATTAGGACCTTGGAAAGTAATTGTTGTTGTCAAGTCAGCTGCAACTCAGGGCAATCCCTTGTACAACAGAATGAAACGTAGCCCAGTCCTGCACCGTCTTCACAATTGTTGGTATGCTCAAGTCCATTATTGCAGCCACTGTGTATTTTGAGTATCTTTCAACCTAGGGGGCTCATCTTCCAGCACAATATCAAACAATATTATGATCCATAAGGTTTTCATTAGCTAATTTTCAAAAGATCACCAGGCCTTTCTTTCTAGTCTGGCTTAGTCTAAAAGTCCATTGAAACCTGTTCACCATGGGTGACCCAGACTTGTATATGATGCTTCCAGCATCCTAGCAATACACAAACCAGCCCAGTACAACAAACTGACAGATGGGTCAGTTTGTTGTAGTGGGCTGGTTTGTGTACAAAATAATAGTGTTCATTTATCAAGTGCCCATTATTGACCAACTATTATCTAAAATCCTTATAGAAACTCCTTGAGTAGATATTGCCTTCCCATTTTACAGGTAAGTAAACTAGAGTTCAAGAGGTTAGATGATTTGCCAAGGTCACATAGCTATGTAAAAGTGGAGTAGTGATTTAAAAAGATTTTTCAAATCCCGTATCTGACATGCTTTCCACTGCACCACACTGTCTTCCTTTGTCATCATGTGCTCCATTTGTTTTTGTGATTCGTGGCACCAGTTTTAGGGCCTGGCACAGCATCTGAATGGAACCATGCTTAGCTGGACAGTAAGTGCCACTGCTGCCAGTGGAGAAGCAGCCTAAGAAAAATGTCCAAGCAGAACTGGGCCCAAGTTTGCTGACTAAGCATATTTCAAGCCTTGTGCTCACGCCTCTTCCTGCTTACTTTGTTTTCCAGCGTTCCCCTGCGGCTCACCTCTACCTCAGTCCACTGGGGAAAGCATATTCAGGTGCTATTAAGAGATCTCCTCTGGTCATCACATGAGGGGAAGAGGCGGCTCAGCAAATCATTGCCGAAGGACTGGCAGGCTTAGGCAATGTGATCTGAAAAGCCGAAGTGTACATCCTACCAAGAGAAAGAATTGGATAAAATGCAAAATTGAAGGACAATAAGCATAAGAGGAAAATCTTCATGACAGAGATGAACTGGTTACAGGACTAACTCCCGAAGGGAAGGGATGCAGCTCCATTCCTTGAGACTTCTTGAGCAGAAACTATGCTATAGCGAACAAGCAGAGAGGGAGAACATCAATGACTAATAGGTGCTTTCCACCTCTGAGTTTTATGAAGATGAATGAAGGATTTTTGAATGGAGGAAGAAATTTTAAAAAAATGAAAAAGGAGAGATGGGGCTGACTAGGGCACTGCAAAGATGAAGAGGAATAAAGATAAAGGAGGCTTTCAGCCTCATACTGAGTGAGGAAAGTGTTTTCTTCCAACTGGAGGAAGCACAGCTGAGCAGTTCAATTCTGTATCCACAGTTCAGGTTCTGCCACTTACTAGTTATATGACCCTAAGCAAGTTACTTAGCCTTTCTAAGCTATAAAATAGGAATAACGTTCAATTTTATAAGGTATCTCTCACTGTAAAACAGGGATAACACCATTGAAAAGAATCATTTTGAGGACTTAATTTAAAAAAAAAAGTCATGAAAAGAGCATTTGGCACATAGTAAACACTCAATAAATGACAGTAATTATTATTGGATCATGGCTTTGTATGCAACAGGAAATATAGCTGGGTCATTATTATCCAAGTCAGATTATGGGGACAGTTCTTCCCTTTAAGCTTAATGATGGTGCCCCCTTGGTTGAATTATTTGCTGTATTGCTAGTTCACACCCTTTCTTCTGACTTGAGTTTTAGCTCACAGGGAAGACGGAGCCCAAATACAATGGATGCCACTTCTACCCTTGGGCAAGCTTGCCAAAGGGCAGTTCAGGCCATGTTGGTAATCCAAAACCATCTCCCCATGGAATGATGCTTTGCTTTCAAGATGATATTAATGGCACTGTCATGGATTGAATTATGTCCCCCCAAAAATGTGTGTATCAACTTGGTTAGGCCATGTGTGGTTGTCCTCCATTTTGTGATTGTCATTTTAAGTTGAAAGGATTAGGGTGGGATTGTAACACCGCCCTTACTCAGGTCACCTCCCTGATCCAAGGTAAAGGGTGCTTCCCTGGAGTGTGGCCTGCACACCTTTTATCTCTTAAGAAATGGAAGGGAAGCAAGCAGAGAGTTGGGGACCTCAGACCACCAAGAAAGCAGCACCAGGAGTAGAGCACGTCCTTTGGACCTGGGGTCCCTGCACCTGAGAAGCTCCTTGACCATGATAAGATTGAGGACAAGGACCTTCCTCCAGAGGTGACAGACAGAGAAAGCCTTCCCCTGGAGCCGACGCCTTGAATTTGGAGTTTTAGCCTACTTTGCTAAGGAAATAAGTTTCTCTTTATTAAAGCCATCCACTTGTAGTATTTCTGTTATGGCAGCACTAGATGACTAAGACAGGCACTGTACGTTTGTTTAGCCTTTCACAGTTTACAGAACACTCTTACCTGGGAAAGGTTACTTCTTTATTTTATAGACGACGAAACAGTGTCGAAGCAATTTGATTAAAGTGACATAGATTATTAGTTGGTGCAGCTGATTATACAGCTAGTTGCTTCCAGTCATAAAAACATTGAATTTTAGAACAAGAAGGAGCTTTTAGATTACCTAATGCTGTAGTTTTTGGACTGTGTCCAGGGGTCCTGTAGGAGATGGGAGGAGCCAAGCAGGAAGCAGGGAATGTAGGCATACCACCCCCCTCTCCCACTACACCAGGTCAGGTTTTATCAGTTAAATTTTCAACATTAAGCTGTCCTTTGAATAAGTGTTTAGGACATTAAGACTTTCTTTAAAAAAGAAAAGCAGAGTTTGAAAACTGCTGATATAGTTTTCTCATTTCTCAGAGAAGGATATTGAGGGCCACAGAGGTTAAATGACTTGTCCAAATCTTATAGCAAGTTTCGGGCAGAGCTAGGACAAACATTCAGCTCTCAGTCATCTGCATATTTGATAAGCATGCCACAAATGTCTTCATACTTCAGATATTTTCCTTTGACCAGACCAAGAAGGTCACTACTTGTAACAGTCAAATCATCAAGGAGAAATTAACATTGGGATTAGTCTCTCCTAATGACTCACTACATGCCCATGGATCAATTACTTGATCCCTGAACCCTCAGCTTTTCCACATATAAAAAAGGGGATGATAATCCCTGTCTAGGCAACTCTTAGTGGGGCTGCTGTGATAACTATAGGAAAGAACATGTGGAGATTTACAGGGTTCTTCCAGGGAAGCAGACTCAGCACTCAACAAGTTCAATGTCTTACTATTTATGAATGTCTGCCAAGAGTGTCATTACTTCTAAGCTGATCTCTGCCATTTACCATCCACATTTATTTTTTGTTCCTCATTTTGGAGGGCAGTGTAATTTATTTAAGCAAGTATGTCAGGTACTACTGGTTTATTAAATAGCCTCCAAAACTTATCATATTGGCTTTCTGATAAGACATTGTGATTCTTACTATGTGCAAGTGGAGAGTAAATCTTTGAAGGTGTTTACATTTCCAGATTCTAGACAAGGTATAGAGGCAGCTATCATTCACAGGGTTCTGGCAAGCCTGGGGAGACCAGAGGCACATGGGGTCAAAGCTGTGTATTCAGGTTACAGAGTTTGGAACATTCCCACCTAATTGGCAGTTTCTCTTCCTTCAACAATGAATACTAACAAAATATTCTCACGGATCTTCAGGCAGACCTCGAAAGCAGCCTAATTGTGACCTCGACCAAGTTCTTTATTTCTCTGATCTTCAGGTTTTTGCTTGTAAAAGGAAGGTATTGTCTGCGCATTCCACCTCAGGATCGTCAAGGATCAAACGAGAGAACACAGGGCGGCATGTTTTTAAAACTGTGAAAAGTATACTAACTAAAGGGGTTGTTATTTTTAGGAATGTGTAAAATGCTACGACTATTTACAATGTGAATCTCAACTAAATCTCTGTTTGTTAGAAATAAACCAAACCCGTTGCCCTCCAGTAGATTCTGACTCATAGCAACCCACTTGCGAAAGACCCATCAGATTGAAGAGAGAAAATGTCTCGATTTATGCTGGTCACTACGAAGAAAGTAAAACGGCAGTACTGAGAAAGGCAGAGTTAGAATGGAGCCAATTAACCTCCTTACTTATCATTACAACAAAACAGGAAACATGGGAAATGCCATTCTCAATTAAGAAAAATTTTAAATTAAATTTAAAAGGAACAACTCAGAAAAGGAGGATGAGAATGGTTGCACAACTCAAAGAATATAATCAATGTCACTGTATTAAAAAAATGTATTGTACAGGTACAAATGATTGAATTGTATATTTTGCTGTGTTTATTCTCAACAACAAAATTTTTTAAAATTTAGAAAAAGAAATTTAAAAATCCCTTAACCAAAATTCTGAGTACCCCACATTTCTAAGTACATCTCTTGGAGAACAGTGCTTACTTATGTTGATACTTTAAAAAATCTGGATCTAGTTTCCATTATGCAGACAGCCCAGCCACAGAAGCCGAACAGTATTTTAGCACTTCAGTGTTTACTAGTGGATGTCTGACTAGAAACAGCGTTGGCCAAATCCTAGCAGAGGCATTTACTATTACTGATGGTGTGGAACAGGGCTGCATAATCATGTCCACTTGTATTAAACCTACCCAACACTGTCATGTTTTGCAATGGAACTAGAAACAAGCACCCCCAAGAAGTCCTAGGATTTTCCTGGAAGAGCCATTACATCAGAACTGGCTCAAACATTCCCAAAGTCTTTGCCTCAGCCATTTATTTCATTTAAGACCTTCTTTTCAAAAAGGACTCCACAGAGTACAGTGAATATCAGACTGTTTTGCCAAATACTTAGAGACAGAAAGACAGTATATCCCATGTATAGACCAACTCAGGCCAGGAAAAACTTCTCAAACATTTCCTTGGAAACCACACGAAGTACTTTTCTGGCATATATACTAAGAGATCTTTAAGATAGAAGAACAGGCAACCTCCCCTTCCCAGGAAAGGTATTGTCAGTTAAGCATTATCGTTTTCTTTCCCAGTTGTGCCTGGGACTAGAAGCATCAGCAGCTATTCAAGGAATAAGGACAATGACATTCATTTTGATTGCCTAGACATTGTCACTGTATCACTCTTCAGAGGAGGGCAATTTCTATCCATTAAAAGAGAAGGATTCTAAACCTAGATATGCAGGAAATCATGTAGAATTCAAGTTGCCACATAACCCTAGAAAATTGTAATTAACAAGGATCTAGGCAAAGAAAATGAATAACAGCTAAGCCTTAAAAATGGAAATCTTTAGGATAAAGGAATGTTGTTGTTAGGTGCCAGAGAGTTGGTTCTGACTCATGGTGACCCTATGTACTACAGAACGAAACACTGCCCAGTCCTGCACCATGCTCACAATCATTGTTACACTTGAGCCCATTGTTTCAGCCACTATGTCAATCCATCTCCTTGAGGGTCTTCTTCTTTGCTAACCCTATACTTTACCAAGCACCATGTCCTTCTCCAGGGACTGATCCCCTCTGACAACATGTCCAAAGTATGTAAGACGCAGTCTCGCCATCCTTGCTTCTAAGGAACATTCTCGTTGTACTTCTTCCAAGACAGATTTGTTCATTCTTTTGGCAGTCCATGGTATATTCAATATTCTTTGCCAGTACCACAATTCAGGTGCATCAATTCTTCTTTTGTCTTCCTTGTTCATTGTTCAGCTTTCGCATGCATATGATGCAATTGAAAATACCATGGCTTGGGTAGGGCGCACTGTAGTCTTCAAGATGACATCCTTCCTTTTCAACACTTTAAAGAGGTCTTTCATAACAGATTTGCCCAACACAATGCATCTCTTGATTTCTTGACTGCCGCTTCCATGGGTGTTCATTATGGATCCAAGTAAAATGAAGTCCTTGACAACTTCAGTCTTTTCTCCATTTATCATGATGTTGCTCTTTGGTCCAGTTGTGAGGATTTTTGTTTTCTTTATATTGAGGTGTAATCCATACTGAAGGCTGTGGTCTTTGATTTTCATCAGTAAGTGCTTTGAGTCCTCTTTACTTTGAACAAGCAAGGTTGGGTCATCTGTATAATGCAGGTTGTTAATGAGTCTTCCTCCCATCCTGATGCCCCGTTCTTCCTACAGTTCAGCTTCTCAGATTATTTGCTTAGCATACAGATCGAATAGGTATTGTAAGGATACAACCCTGACATACACCTTTCCTGACTTTAAACCATGCAGTATCCCCTTGTTCTGTTCGAACAACTGCCTCTTGTTCTATGTACAAGTTCCTCATGAACACAATTAAATGTTCTGGAATTCCCATTCTTTGCAATATTATCCATAATCTGTTATGATCCACACAGTCAAATGCCTTTGCATAGCCAGTAAAACACAGGTAAACATCTTTCTGGGATTCTCTTGCTTTCAGCCAGGGTCTATCTGACAATAGCAATGATACCCCTGGTTCCACATCCTTTTCTGAATCCAGCCTGAATTTTTGGCAGTTCCCCATCGATGTATTGCTGCAGCCACTTTTGAATGATCTTCAGCAAAATTTTGCTGCCACGTGATACTAATGATATTGTTCAATAATTTCTGCATTTGGTTGGATCACCTTTCTTGGGAACAGGCAAAAATATGAATCTCTTCCAGTCAGTTGGCCAGGTAACTGTCTTCCAAATTTCTTGGCATAGACAAGTGAGCGCTTGCAGCACTGCATCCGTTTGTTGAAACATCTCGATATTCCATCAATTCCTGGAGCCTTGTTTTTTGCCAATGCCTTCAGTGCAGCTTGGGCTTTTTCCTTCAGTACCATTAGTTCCTGATTATATGTTACCTCTTTAAATGTTTGAACTTTGACCGATTCTTTTTGTAATGACTATATATTCTTTTGTAATGACTATATATTCCATCCATCTTCTTTTGATATTTCCTGCGATGTTTATTATTTTCCCCATGAAATCCTTCACTATTGCACCTCGAGGCTTAAATTTTTTCTTCAGTTCTTTCAGCTTGAGAAATGCCAAGTGTGTTCTTCCCTTTTGGGTTTCTATCTCCAGGTCTGTGCACAATTCATTACAATACTTTACTTTGGCTTTTGGGCTGCCCTTTGAAATCTTCCGTTCAGTTCTTTTACTTCATGATTTCTTCCTTTTGCTTTACCTACTTGACATTCAAGACCAATTCTTAACATTGAACTCAATGTTCAAGACATCCATTTTGGTCTTTCTTGTCTTTTTAATGACCTCTTGCTTTCTTCATAGGTGATGTCCTTGATGTCATTACACAGCTCGTCTGATCTTTGGTCATCAGTGTCCAACATGTCAAATCTATTCTCGAGATGGTCTCTAAATTCTGGTGGAATATGCTCAAGATCGTACTTTGGCTCTGTTCGCCTTGTTCTAATTTTCTTCAGTTTCAACTTGAACTTAAATATGAGCAATTGATGGCCTGTTCTGCAGTGGGCCCCTGGCCTTTTTCTGACTGATGATATTGAGCTTTTCCATCTTCTCTTTCCACAGACATAGTCAATTTGATTCCTGTGTATTCCATCTGGTGAGGTTCACGTGTATAGTCGCCATTTATGTTGGTGAAAAAAGGTATTTGCAATGAAGACGACATTGGCCTTGCAAAATTCAATCATGCGATCTCCAGCATCGTTTCTATCACCAATACCATATTTTCCAACTACCAATCCTTCTTTGTTTCCAACTTTCGCATTCCAGTCACCAGTAATTATCAGTGCATCCTGAGTGCAGGTTCAATCAATTTCAGGCTGCAGAAGCTGGTAATAATCTTCAATTTGTTCACCTGTGGCCCTGGTGGTTGCTGCGTAAGTTTGAACAATAGTCATATTAATTGGCCTTCCTTGTAGGCTTATGGATATTTTCCTATCACTGACAGTGTTGTACTTCAAGATAGATCTTGAAATGTGGTTTTCGATGATGAATGCAATGCCATTCTTCTTCAAGTTATCATTCCCGGTGTAGTAGACTATATGATTATTCAATTCAAAATGGCCAATACCACTCCATTTCAGCTCACTAATGCCATTTCATTTTTGATGATTTCCAATTTTCCTAAATTCATACCTCATACATTCTACATTCCAATTATTAATGGATGTTTTCAGCTGTTCTCATTTTGAGTCATGTCACATCATCAAATGAAGGTCCCGAAAGCTTGACTCCATCTATGTCATTAAGGTCAACTCTACTTTTAGGTCGTCTTTTGAGTGCCTTCGACCTGGAGGGCTCTTCTTCCAGCACTATATCAGACAATGTTCCACTTCTATTCGTAAGGTTTTCACTGGCTAATTCTTTTCAGTAGACTGCTAAGTCCTTCTTCCTAGTCCATCTTAGTCTGGAAGCTCAGCTGAAACCTGTTCAGCATGGGTGAATACCGGTGGCGTAGCTTCCAGCATCACAGCAACATGCAAGCCCTGACAGTACCACTAACTGACAGATGCGTGGGGGGATAAAGGAATAGCTGTTGTCATATTAATATTAAACCAAACCCATTGCTGTCAAGTCATTTCTGACTCATAACAACCCTATAGGACAGAGTAGAACTGCACCCGTAGAGTTTCTGAGAAGCAGCTGGTGGATTCGAACTGCTGACCTTTGGTTAGCAGCTGAGCTCTTAACCACTGCAGATTACTCAATATTAAAGATATTATCTTAGTTATCTAGTGCTGCTATAACAGAAATACCATAAGTGGATAACTTTGACAAACAGAAATTTATTCTCTCACAATTTAGGAGGCTAGCAGTCCGAATTCAAGGTGCCAGCTCTAGGGAAAGACTTTCTCTGTGCGTCACCTGTGGGGAAAGGTCCCTGTTTCCTTTCAACATTTGTGGGCCCAGCATTCCTTGGAGATCTCCATGTGTCTTAGCGTCGATCTTCCCCTGGGTGTAGGAGGTTCTCAGCACAGAGACTCCAGGTCCAAATGATGTGTTCCACTCTTGGCTCTTCTTTCTTAATGGTATGAGGTCCTTCAATCTCTGGTCACTTGCTTAATCTCTTTTATATCTCAAAAGAGATTGAGTCAAGATGCAGCCGAGTCCTGTAGATTGTATCCTACCTCATTAACATAACTGCCTCTAATCTTGCCTCATTAACATCATAGAGGTTAGGATTTACAACACACAGGATAATTATGTCATATCACAAAATGGAGGACACTTACATAATACTGAGAATCATGGCCTAGCCAAGTTGACATATGTTTTTGGGTGACACAATTCAGTCCATAACAGATATCAAGATGGTATCATCTGATTTCTTTTTCTTTTATCTAGTTCCTAAACCTCCAAGGAATCATTTCAAGAAATAGATGCTGGTTTCAAGATTTTAAAAGTAAACCATGAAATGAGGACACTACAGAAGCATTCATTTATGCAGATTACTATTACTAAATAACACTTTTACCCAGATGAATGATTTAACCACAGTATTTGTTAAATATCCCAAAGATTTGGCTGCTTCTGAAATATCCAGTATTATCTGAAACTAAATCTGGTTATTTCAGATGGATTAGAACTTGAACTGGCAGTGAAAAATTAAAAAGGTCCTACCTTCGTCTTTCCCTCCCTAGCTCCCTTCATCTCTCCCTTTCTTCCTTCCTCCATTTTATCCGTCTTTTTCTACTCTTATGGCCTTCTGATGCTCCTTATCTAAACCTAGGACAACATTTCAGTGGAAAGGGCACCTCAGGAACAAAGTGCTAACATGCTAATGTGGTGGCATTCAGTCAAATATATTTCCAAGTCAAAATGCTTTAGCTGCTGACACATACTTCATAAATCAAGATGTTTTTGCCTCAGTTATCATTGCAAATGTAGTCAAAGTTTATCCTTTTAATTTTTAACATTGCCAGAGTTAATGTATACCCTTTACTTTTCAACATTAACATGTTGAAAAGTAAACGTTTTCAAAGTTAATATAAACCCCATTAATGCTTCTCGGCTAATCAAACATTGGAATGATCACTATGAACTAATTGTGTCAGTAGTTTTTCCACTAGGTAGCCAGTATAATTCTTTTGGTAATATTGTTAACCATCATAAGGATATCTTCCATTGTAGCACTTAGTACTCACAAAACCTCATTTAAGACTCTCCTTAGACCACTGCTCCAGGCTTCTTCCCCAATCACCTCTGGTCTTCTCATGACCTCTTCTCCATTGCTGTTAAAACCCTTAGCAGCTTCACTCCCTAGATTTGCGTTACCTCTTTCATTCATTCTTCCAGCTATAGTTAACATGGGTTGTTATATGTAATAAACTTTACCAAGGCTTGCAAATAACACATGGCAAACACATCATAAAGAAGAAAAGCTTTTCATTATCATGAAATCCATTGGTCATGCCTGGGACAGGGCCTGCTTTTCTCCTTCCTGATGTTCAATCTGCCACCATGTTTCTGGGACCAGTTTATCTCCCTGGATGGAAATCCAATTATGTACATTTCTCTCTCCTTAACACCAGGTTCCACCTGATGAAGAAAAACCAAAAGCAATGTAATTGTCTCTTCAGGACTGCAACCTTTCTGCCACAGAACCAGTCCTTTAAATTACTAAACCCAAGCCCAACACCTGTAATCTGAAGCCTCTACATTTGGGTTATTCCTCTGGGTTTCAGTCATCTTCATAACTAAAAATGCTTCTGCATTGGTCTCTCCAAGAATAAAACAAGAAACTTGCCCCAAAGACAAATTTCCAATCTTAACACAATCACAGATTGAGAAATACTTATGTCCAAACTTAGAACACTCAGCTACATGTATAAAAACTTCTCACATATTCTTTGTGTACATTTGAAATCACTGAGGACATTCTTAAATTATTCTTGTCTAATTTCAATTAGGGCTCTTCGTGCAACTAGACAATTCCTTCATCAATCATCTTTTATAGCTTAATATTGGATGTGTGTAACTTTGTAAGGAATTAGCTTTGTCTAATTAAGATTCAACACAAAACCATCCGAAGTTTAAACGAATCAGTTCTGAATCAAATCAGACTCTGAAAGAGTGTCTCCAGGTTGCAAGGGACTAAACTCATACCTCCTGACACTATGGCCTGACTTCATCTTTACTTTGTTTTCCAGGTTATATCACCATATCACCTGCTCCCCCCAGCCTGCCCCAAGGCTCTGTGGTTCCCCTTTAAATTTTTTAATGTGGGCAAAAATGTTTCCCCTTGGCGTAACTGGGACAGGCTGGTATTTTCAAGAACAGCTTTACTAAACATGAGGGAAAACAGAAAAAAAATAATTACAGAAAACATACAGAGTATAAAAATAGCTAAGTTTCCAACTGCAGTTTTCTGTTTCTAAAAATTCTGTTTGGACTAGGGAAGCTTTACTGGGCCTTAATCACATTTACCTTTAGTCAACCACATCCCTTAATTTTGCTTTATCCTGTCCAGACTCCTTCCCCCTATCCAAAACCTCATTTATCTCTTGAGCTGCTATCTTGACTTTTTGAACCTCTATTTCAAAGAAAAAGAAGCAAAAACTTAATTTTAAAATTAATTTTCTCCTAATAAAAATCTCCTGGACTCCCAAAGAGCAGCCCAAATGCCTGGCTCACAATAGATTTTCAGGTTTTGATTTTTAAGATCTACTGGATCTCAAACATTAGTTCTTGTCAATACTGATACTAAACCAGCATAAATGAAACTGCGTTCTAGGAAATGTTCCCTGGGATAACAAATGTTCCTTACAACAGCAGGTTGGGTTCTGTGGTCAAAAAGTTTGAGGAATACTGGGTTAAAACCAAGTTTCCATTTTCTCCACAGCATAATTTCTCAAACGATTTTATGCCATCCACAAATGTTTACTGAGCACCTATTATATGCCAGGCATTGCTCGAGGTACTGAGAAAAGCCTGGTGAAGAGTGAACAGAATATATACGGTCCCTGACCTGCCCCCAAAAGTGAACAAACAAGATATTTTCAAATAGTGGTAAGGACTGTGAAGACATTAAAAGGGCATGTTACAGGGCGTAACTGAAAGTGGGGAAAAATTTGAATTACTGTGGTTGAGGAGGTCCTCTGAAGAGGTGGCATTTGTGCTGAAGGGTGAGAAAGAGCCAGCCATGTGAAGAGTCAAGAAAGCAGCACAACAGGCAGAGGGAACAGTGAATCCAAAGACCTGGCAGGAAAAAACTTGGCATGTTGGAGAAAGAGAAAGAAGCCTCTGTGGCCAGAGCTGAATGATTGAGGTGGAACATGTACGTGATGAGGTATGATCTTAGAGCCTACAGTAAAAAGTAAGATTTTTATTGTTGGTGCAATGGAAAGCAATTTGAAGGGTGTTAAGCCTTGGCATGATCTGATTTGCAATTTGAAAAGATCTCCTTGGCTGTTGTGTGGAGAATGGAATTTTGGGGCCAAGATTACAAGTGGAAACCAGTTAGAAGGCTTTTGCAGTAGTTCATCTGAGAGATGATGAAGGTAGTATGACTGTAGATAGAGAAATGTGGATGGCTTCAGAAAGTATTTGAGGAATGGTGCCTATAGGACTTCTGATAGGTTGATGTGGGAAATGGGGATAAAAAAAGAAGTCAGTGATGACTTCCTAGCTTTTGGATGTGAACAATTGAATACATGGTGGTATTATTGGCTGAGCTGGGAAAGACCAGGAAAGCAAATGCTTAATGGGGAGAGGGAAATGAGAGACTATTTTATCTATATTAAGTTTGAGATACCTATTACACATCTAAGAATCACTGTCAAGTAGGCAGATAGATACAGATACAAGTATACGAACAGGTATAGGTATAGATGTAGATAGTCTAGAGCTTAAGAGAAAAGTTTGTGGTATAAATTGAGGATTCATTAGCATACAGGTGGCATTTAAAGCCATGGAACTGGATGAGTTCACCTAAGGAGAGTACAGAGAAGAGCTCAGGCCCAGAGCCAAGCCCTGAGGCACTTGAAATTTAGAAATCTGGTACAGAAGGAGGAGCCCACAGAGAAGACTTTTTAAGATGTTCCTGTGCATTATAGCTCTATAAGAGGATGATAGAGAATGCATCATTTCCCAAACTTATTTGACCTTGGAACCTTTTGCCACAGAGCATCTCACAAGGATAGCGTTCTAGGAAAACACTTTGGAAAATACTGCTCATACCCTTCTAACTGCACTACATGTGGAATAACATTAACTTCCAAGGTGACAAGGGTAAGTCTTTTCCCTCTAGCCAGAAAGGTGTTTCAGTAAATGCCCATCTATCGCTGAACAAAACACTGCCCTGATGACCCAGCCTACCAAATATACCTGCAGGAAATGCACATGTGCTACATGCAGTAAATGGAAAAGGAGGGCTCTTACAACATGGACCCACTGAGCCAAACTTCAAATGCTGGCAGTTTTTGGACTGTTTTACATTAATAGTTATTTTGGTCAGGAAGTGAGATTGAAGATCTGGTGAGAGGCCCAGGAAGTCAGTGTTCTTCTTTTGGTGACGTATGTAATCTTTTTCAGGATGTAATCTTTTTTCAATATTTGGGTGTTTCTAGGCACCTGGCTGTTAACTGGAAGGTTGGCCATTTGAACCCACCAGCCACTCCATGGGAGATAGATGTGGGAATCTGCTTCCTTAAAGATTTACAGCCCTGGAAACCCTATGGGCAGTTCTACTCTGTCCTGTAGGGTTGCTATGGTTGGAATCAACTCGACTGGCAATGGGTTTTACCTATATACACTGTACTGGGGTATCATTTGATGCTTTCAAAAGAGTTAGATAAAGATATTTTTCTCTATTTTCTTGTTAGGCTGTTTGTTGTTGTTATAAGGTACAGAAGCTCATCCAGAAGCCCATAAGTTTAAAAAAATCTATCAGGATATTAAGGAAAGGGGCTCATAGTTTGTGCTGGGAGTTTTCAGGATCTGAAGCTGCTCTAGAGAGAGGTTTCTCTCTAGGTCATTTCTCCTCTTGTTATCTCTCTTCTACTCTCCTCTCTTCCTCCAAACCCACCCCCCACCCCATCTCTCTTTCTCTCTCACTTCTCTTTCTCTCTCTTTCATACACAGACACACACACACACACACAGAGGCTCAGAGGCTCTATGGTCTTTCATAGCGTCTCAGAGACCCCTCACCCCTTGTAGTTATGCACTGAGAAATCATAATAAAACCTTCTACATTTGCATAGGTTTGCTTTATAAATGAGGAGACCCAAGGCCCAGGAAGGAGAGATACGACACAGTAGAAGGAGCCCTAGATAGATTTGTTGTTGTTGTTGTTGCTGTTGAATTGGCTCTGATTCATGGAAACCTTGCATGTAACAACAAAACATGGCCTGTCCTGTGCCATCTTCATGATCGTTGGTATGTTTGGTTCTATTATTGTGGCTATCGTGTCAAACTATCTCACTGAGGGTTTCCCTTGTTTTCACTGGCCTTCTACTTTACCAAAAATTATGTCCTTCTCTAACAATTGGAGATGGATTTGGTAGACCTGAATTCTGGTCCTGTGTTACTGTAGGGAGGTGGCTTCATCTGGGCCTCACATTCTTCCTGCCTGCAAGGGAAAGGTGGTGTATAGGGATATCACTTATCGTCTGATTTTGTGATTTTTGAGGTAGAGTGACTTGGCTGAGGTTATACAGCTGACTGGATCATGGCAGAGCTAGAATCGCATCTTCTATCCCCTGGTTCAGTGTTTTTAGTTTAGTTTTGTTTCTGTTTTCATTACACCCCACTGCATTCCCATTTTTAAATGCTTTTATCCAAACCCACTTTTTGCTTATTTATTTGGGTTGCTGTGAAAACACTGAAAGGAGACAGCATCGTGCAGTGAAAAAAGTATAAGTTTTGAAACCAAAGAGACCTAGGTTTGTTTCTAGGTCTACCTTCAGGTCTGTGACCTTAGAGCAGTTACGTAACCCCTTCTCAGCCTCAGTTTCGTCATCTGTAAGAGAGGGATAATAATACCTGCCTAGGGGGTTGCTGGAGCCCTGGTAGCACAGTGATTAAGAGCTCAGGCTGCTAACCAAAAGGTTGGCAGTTCAAATCCACCAGCCACTCCTTGGAAACCCTGTGGGGCAGGTCTGCTCTGTCCTATAGGGTCACCATGAGTCAGAATCGACTCCATGGCAGCGAGTTTGGTTTTTGGTTTAGAGAGTTGCTAATCAGATTAAGATGGAGTCAATAAACCATTGAGGCCATAGGTATAAACATTCCGTCTTACATTCAATGTCTTTCTCTCTCTTATTTGGGAGGATAAGGAGCTACATACAGCAAGGCATTTGTGAACCAGGGTGAGGATGAGGTATATAGTGGCTTACCTCATTTTCTACGTAAATAATATTTATTCAGAAACACTTTTTTAGTTCAATACCTTTTGTTGAAAATCTTTTCAAAATATAGTCCATGCCAGTTCTACCCAACGCAATCTACGAATACAATGCAATCCTGATCCAAATACCAACATTATTTAAAGAGATGGAGAAACTAATCATTACTTTCATATGGAAAGGGAAGAGGCCCCAGATAAGTAAAGCACTATTGAAGAAGAAGAATAAATGAGGAAGACTCACAGTACCTGACCTCAGAACCTACTATACAGCTACAGTAGTCAGAACAGCCTGATACTGGTACAACAACAGATATATTGACCAATAGAACAGAATTGAGAGCCCAGATGTAAATCCATCCACCTACAGTTACCTGATCTTCAACAAGGTCCCAAAGATCATCAAATGGGGAAAAGACAGCCTTTTTAACAAATGGTGCTGGCAAAACTGGATGTCCATCTGCACAAAAATGAAACAGGACCCACACCTCACACTGTACACAAAAACTAATTCAAAATGGATCAAAGACCTAAATATAAAGCCAAAAACTAGAAAGATCATAGGAGAAAAAATAGGATCAATGCTAGAGGCCCTAATACATGGCATTAACAGGGTACAAACCACAACCAACAACACACAAACTCCAAAAGATAAGCTAGATAACTGGGATCTTCTAAAAATTAAACACTTATGCTCGTCAAAAGACTTCACCAAAGGAGTAAAAAGAGAACCTACAGATTGGAAAAAATTGTTCGCTATTACAAACCTGACAAAAGTCTAATCTCTGAAATCTAAACAGGAAAATCCAAAACCTCTACAACAAAAAGACATTCCAATTAAACAATGGGCAAAGGCAGACACTTCACCAAAGAAGACATTCAAACAGCTAACAGACACATGAGAAAATGCTTGAGATCACTAACCATTAGAGAAATGCAAATCAAAACCATGATTAGTGCGTTACTGGCACTAATGCAAGAAGCAGAAGATTGCAAATGTTGGAGAGGCTATGGGGAGATTGGAACTCTTATGCACTGCTCATGGATATGCTCTTCCTTAGAAAGATAGAAATAGAAATACCATGTGATTGAACAATCCTGCTCCTAGGAATATATCCTAGAGAAATAAGAGCCATCACATGAATAGACATATGCATGCCCATGTTCACTGCAGCATTGTTCACAATAGCAAAAAGATGGAAACAACCTAGATGCCCATCAGCAGACGAATGGATAAACAAAGTATGGTACATACACACAATGGCGTACCACGCAATGATAAAGAACGATGATGAATCTGCAAAGCATCTCACAACATGGGTGAATCTGGAGGGCATTATGCTAAGTGAAATAAGTCAATCACAAAAGGACAAATACTGTGTGAGACCACTATTATAAAAACACATGAAAAGGTCTACACACAAAAATAAACAATCTTTGATGGTTACGGGGAGGAGAGGGGCAGAGATGGAAAAACACTTAATAGACAATAGGTAAGTGGTAACTTTGGTGAAGGGCAAGACAGTGCACAGTGCTGGGGAAGCCAGCACAGCGTGTACAAGACAAGGTCATGGAAGCTCCATAGACACATCAAAACTCCCTGGTGGACCGAATTACTGGGCTGAGGGCTGTGGGGACCATGGCCTCCGGGAACATCTGGCTTAATTGGCATAACATAGCTTATAAAGAAAATGTTCTGCACTTCACATTGGTGAGTAGTGTCTGGGGTCTTAAAAGCTGGTGAGCATCCATCTAAGGTGCCCCACTGGTCTCACCCCTTCAGGAACAAGGGAGAAGGAAGAAAATTAAAGACACAAAGGAAGCATTAGTCCAAAGGACTAATGGACCACAACTACCACGGCCTCCACCAGACTGAGTCCAATACAACTAGATGGTGCCCGGCTACCACCACAGATGGCTCTGACAGGGATCACAATACATAGGGTCCTGGACAGAACTGGAGAAAAATGCAGAACAAAATTCTAACTCACAAAAAAGAACAGACTTATTGGCCTGACAGACTGGAGAGTATGGCCCCAAGACAGCCTTTTAGCTCAGCAATAAAGTCACTCCTGACGTTCACCTTTTAGCCAAAGATTAGACAGGCCCATAAAACAAAACAAGACTAAAGGGGCACACCAGCCCAGGGGCAAGGGCTAGAAGTCAGGAAGGCACAGGAAAGTTGGCAATAGGGAACCCAAGGTCAAGAAAGGAGAGTGTTGACATGTCGTGGAGTTGCTAACCAATGTCATAAAACAATATGTATAAAAAAAACTAACTGTTTAATGAGAAGCTAGTTTATTCTGTAAACCTTCACTTAAAGTACAATTATATATACATATGTGTGTGTGTGTGTGTGTAGTCCACGTTCCTCCTTTGAAAAGCACAACACTGAATATAATTCAGTTTTTCTTGATGATTGAAAACCTTGCCATGCATCAGGCTTGTTATTCAGAACTTGAATTCAAATTGTTCAGCTGTTTGGCTAAACATGCAGAAGGTGCAAAACTTAGTTGGAATGTGTTGAACTAAGTAAATCTTCTAGAAGTTTGTTGTTTGTTTTGAATTGAAATCCTTGTTAACAATTTTTTGTGGTCCAGACTTCTAAATAGTACAAACATTCCATTTATAATTGTGGAGCTTGGTTATTGTATTCTGGTTAAACAAATGATCAACAGACATTTTTTTTTGAATGCCTACTTTGTTGAAGGACCTGCATCAGGAACCATTGTGAATATGAGGAAATATAAAGATTACCGTGAGGCCTTAAGGAACATATACTCTTATTGGGGAAGCAAGAGGTAAACTCATTAAAAAGTGACTATAACAAGAGCTAAACAAATGAAAGAAGGCTTTGAAGAGAAGCCAGTACTTGAAATGGGACTTGAGCCATGATAGGATTTGGACCAGCAGAGCTCGGTGGTGGGAGGAATGTTTGATGGGCAGGGGCCTTTAAAGCGGAGGGAGTAGTGTGAATGAATGCATGTGGGTGGGAAACCTTGGGGTATATCCAAGGAACTGTAAATTGTTCATTTCAGAGGTAATTAAGGCTAACACAAGACATTTAGCTGGGACAGTTGTTGATACTATGTTTTTGATGATATATGCACTGAATATCCAGATATTTCGAGAAGTGTTTCTTAGGCCCTCGTAGTTGTAGAAAACTGTCATCTGCTGTACATTCTTTTATAAATTACCTTAGCTCTATGTGCTGATAATTTGTAGGTCGCAAGAAAATTCTTAGGGCTTCCAATTTGCCTGTTGTCAGAGGCCTAGACCCATCTTGTGGACACCAGAAGAGTCTGGTATACCAGACAGCACTATCAAGATCCATTCTACTTTATAGAAAACAGCTTTTAGAGTTTTGGGGTAGCTCTTGGGTTTGGATCCCCGCTGCCTTTCCTTAAACACCTCAAGTCAGGATTTTGGAGGAGGGAGAGGAACAGGTTTCTCTAATCTCATCTCTGCTTGCATCACCTGCTCCTGGTTTCCTGGCTCAACCCTGTGCCCACTCCCATGCTACACTGGCTTTTTAAAAGCAGTGCCACTTTCCTCAGAGGGGAAGATAGCATTTCACCTACTGGTCAATAAATTAACATGCTTCCTCTTTATAAAATTGGAAAATGAGAAAGAGGTAAAAACTGTGTAGGATCCTGGAGTTACAGAAGATGAACGCCTTTGTGGAAGGTTTAGCTTCCAGCAGAGGTAAAAATCTGTGATACAGCAATGTGTGCTCCCCATTGAAGTATCTGGGCGGCCATCTCCTTGTTAAAAATTGCTGGATTGATAATCTTTTGAGCATTTCTAAGCATTGATTGATTCTGATAAGGAGAGAAGCGTTGATGAGATTCTCAAAGTCAGCTTTCCACATGTAAAGCAAATCTAGACTGTGCCAAGCAACATGGCATTTTTGCTTTTTAAAGAAGCAGACATTTAGTTAAGTACATCTTCTTTGAGCAGAGTGCTCTTTTAAAGAATTATCTATGTGAGATCAAATTGACAACAGCAACTCAAAAAATTGGATGGGAAGCTTAGGTGGCAGTGAGTTTAAAATAATGGTGGTGGAATAATGTGGAAAGGGATATCACGGAAGATGATACAACTTGAAGAATGTAACCAATGTCACTGAATTGTACATGTAGAAATTGTTGAAATGGTGTATGTGTAGCTATGTATACTTTCACCAAAATAAAAAAAAATTTTTTAAACCTGTGATGTACATAGTACCACGTTTATTTTCTAAGTGAGGAAATTGAGGTGCAGAGAATTGTCCTATAAGGAGTAAAAGCACATACTTTTGCATCAGGAAAACTGACCATGACAAAATCTAGTGCCCCTGAAATGCCAAACCCTGTTCTTAAAGGCTAGGCATACAAAGATTAATAAAACACCGCTCATGTACTCACATCCAGTAGGGGAAGGCTGTCAGTCTTCCCCAAGGCCACACGCAGGGTACCCTAATGCTGTCAGAAAAATTTCTGAACCCTAGAGAGACGCATATAGCCATTTGGCTGACTTTGAACATGACTCTGTGGGAACTTTGGAAAGGGTCAGTTCTTCTGTAGAAAAACCTGCATTTTAAACTGGACAATATCAAGAGCCTTTGTGATGTGAAAAATAAGTAAATTAAAATTTGGCTCAAGATTGTAGAGGCATTTGGGGCTTAACTGGAAATGTAAGTTGAGCAGGACAGACTAGGGACTTTCAAACCTCTTGTTGTGTCTTTTACTTTTCTCTGTGAACAATACCTACCTCTGTGGCCTTATCTTTTCAGAGTAACATTGACAAACATATGCTCTCTTTTTCTTTTATTCTTGGTAAAAGAATCAAATCAATAACTAGATCATACCTCAATAGATGATGAAAAACCATGTAGAACTTTTGTTCACTTAAGACAAGTATCAGCAAACCACTGCCTGTGGGCCAAATCTGGCCTGTTGCCTGATGTTGTACAGCTCATGATTTAAGAATAGTTTTCACTCTAAGATAAAATTATTGGTCTCTACAGGTGTGGAATAAAAGAGGAAGAAGGAAACCAAAGACTTAGAGAAGAAGCTAGTCTATAGAACTAATAGTCTACACAAACCATAGCCTCATCTACCCTGAGACCAGAAGAACTAGGTGGTTCCTGGCTACCACTACTGACCGTTCTGATCAGGAATATAATAGATGGATCCTGACAGAATGGGAGCAAAATATGAAACGGAACTTAAATTCTTAAAAAGTCCAGACTTTCTTGGGGGACATCTAGGTCAACTGTAAAAACACAGTTCATAAAGATAATGTTCTACATCCTAGCCTGGTGACTAGTGTCTGGGGTCTTAAAAGCTTGTAAGTGGCCATCTAAGAAGCAACTGTTGGTCTCTTCCCACCTGAAACAGGAAAATGAGGAAAACCGAAGACTCATGGAAGCAATTAATCCAAAGATCTAGTGGCCCACACAAACCACAGCCTCCTCTAATCTGAGACCAGAAGAACAAGATGGTGCCTGGCTACCACTACCAACCACCCTGCCTTGGGTCACAGTAGAAGGTCCTGGTTAAAATGGGCAAAAAATGTAGAACAAAATTTAAATTAAAAACAAAAAAACCCAGACTTACTGTTTTGAAAGAGGCTGGAGAGGCCCCCAAGACTATTGCCCTAACACAGCCTTCAAACTTGAAACTATAGACACTCCCAAAGGTCACCTTTCAGCCAAATAACAGATGAGGTTATAAAATAAACATCCATGAAAAATGTGCTCCTTAGAACAATCAACTATATGAGACCAAAAAGGCAACATTTGCCCAAAAACAAAGATAAGAAGACAAGGGAGGGACAGGGAATCCAGGCTAGTGGAAACAGGAAACCCAGGGAGGAAGTAGGAAGGGTATTGACACATTGTGGGAATGCAACCAATGTCATGAAACAATTTGTTTAAGAATCATTGATTGGAAAATTAATTTGCTATGTAAACTTTCACCTAAAGCACAATAAAATGTTTTTTAAAAAATCCAGATTTACTGGACCAGTTCTGACTGGAGAACTACCCAAGACAATTGCCCTGAGATACTCTTTAAACCTTGAATCAAAACTGCTCCAAGAGATCATCTTTAACTAAATAACAGATTGACTCATAAAATAAACAATATCATGCATGAGTTCTGTGATCCTTTAAAGAATCATCTCTGTGAGACTAAATGGTCAATATTTATTCTAAAGCATAGAAGAGAAGAAAGGGGGGCAGGGAAACTAGATTACTGGGAACAGAACAACCAGAATGCAAACAATGAAAAACGACATACTGTGAAAAATGTAGCCAATGTTACTGAACAAATTGTGTAGAAATTGTTAAACGGGAACCTAATTTGCGTGTAAACTTTCACCAAAAACACAATAAAATATTATTTTTAAAGTGAATGGTTTTCACATTTTTAAATGGTTGAAAAACATGAAAAGAAGGATAATATTTCATGGTGTGTGAATATTATATTAAATTTACATTTCAACAGCAATGAATAAAGCTTTATTGGAATGCAGCCACTCTTATCATTTATGTATTGTCTATGGATGCTTTTATGTTACTACGATGATGCTGAGTAGTTGCAACAGAGACTGTATGGCCAGTAGAGCCTGAAATATTTAACTATCCAGCCTTTTACAGAAAACCCTTGCCAACCTCTGTCTCAGAGCACTAATAATACAATATAAGAATTGGTTCTATTCATATTCATCTCCCAGCTAGACTTTTCAGCTTATGGAAGGTTCCACTTTGCCTAGGATGAAGCTTTACTCCTCACTGGTACTTCATAAATGTTTGTGGAATGAACGAGAAAATGAGTGAATGGTGTGGGTTTGATCACGTCAGTTCTCCTCTCTGGGCTTCAGTTTTCCCTTCTGTGAAATGAGTGTTGGCTAAGGTGATCTTGGGCCTGTCTAGCTCTAACATTGTATATTTTATGTTAAGTTTATTGTAGCCTCAAATACACATTCAGTTAATTGAATCTTCTTTTCTTCAACTTTGGATTTTCCCTTAGTGACCGTCTGACTATTGGTTGGTTTCCCAGATGTGTAAGTATCATGAAGGGGATGCCCTTAATACCTAACTTTATCATTGTGTCTGATGTTAGTGAAGGATGCTTGGGGTGCAATGGTTAAGCACTCGGCTGCTAACCCAAAGGTTGGCAGTTCAAACCCACCCAGCAGCTCTGTGGGAGAAAGACCTGGTGATCTGCTTCCATAAAAATTATGGCCAAATAAGTGGATATCCATCTACAAAAAAATGGAACAAGACCCGTACCTCACACCATGCACAAAAACAAACTCAAAATAGATCAAAGACCTAAATATAAAATCTAAAACGATAAAGATCATGGAAGAAAAAACAGGGACAATGCTAGGGGCCCTAATGCGTGGCATAAACAGTATACGAGACATTACTAACAATGCAGAAAAGAAACTAGATAACTGGGAGCTCCTAAAAATCAAACACCTACGCTCATCCAAAGACTTCACCAAAAGAGTAAAAAGATTACCTACAGTCTTGGAAATAGTTTTTAGCTATGACATTTCCGATCAGCATCTGATCTCTAAAATCTACACAATACTGCAAAAACTCAACTACAAAAAGACAAATAACCCAACTAAAAAATGGGCAAAAGATATGGACAGACACTTCACTAAAGAAGACGTTCAGGTAGCTAACAGATATGTGAGGAAATGCTCACAATCATTAGCCATTAGAGAAATGCAAATCAAAACTGCAAGGAGATTCCATCTCACTCCAACAAGGCTGACTTTAATCCAAAAAACACAATAAATGTTGGAGAGGTAATGGAGAGGCTGAAACACTTATACACTGCTGGTGGGAATATAAAATGGTACAACCACTTTGGAAATCTATTTGGCACTTCCTTAAAAAACTGGAAATAGAACTACCATATGGTCCAGCAATCCCACTCCTTGGAATATATCCTAAGAGAAGTAAGAACCTTTACACAAACAGTTACATGCATACCCATATTCATTGCAGCACTATTTACAATAGCAAAAAAATGGAAGCAACCAAGGTGCCCATCGTTGGATGAGTGGCCAAATAAATTATGGTATATTCACACAATGGAATACTACACATCGATAAAGAACAATGATGAATCCATGAAATATTTCATAACAGAGGAACCTGGAAGGCATTATGCTAAGTTAAATAAGTCAGTTGCAAAAGGACAAATATTGTATGAGACCACTATTATAAGAACTCGAGAAATAGTTTAAACAAAGAAGAAAATATTCTTTGATGGTTGTGAGAGTGCGGAGGAAGGGAGGGAGAGGGGTTTTTACTAATTAGATAGTAGATAAGGACTATTTTAGGTGAAGAGAAAGACAACACACATTACAGGAGAGGTCAGCACAACTGGACTAAACCAAAAGCAAAGAAGTCCTGAATAAATTGAAGGCTTCAAAGGCCAGCAGTTTAGGGACCATGGTTTCAGGGGCTATCTAAGTCAATTGGCATAACAAAATCTCTTAAGAAAACACTCTGCATCCCACTTTGGAGAGTGGCGTCTGGAGTCTTAAATGCTATCAAGCAGCCATGTAAGATTGGAGCAAAGGAGAATGAAGAACACCAAAGACCAAAGGTAATTATGAACCTGAGAGATAGAAAGGGCCACGTAAACCAGAGACTACATCAGCTTGAGACCAGAAGAACTAGATGGTGCCTGGCTACAACCGATGACTACCCCGACAGGGAACAAAACAGAGAACCCCCTGAGGGAGCAGGAGAGCAGTGGAATACCGACCCCAAATTCTCGTAAAAAGACCAGACTTAATGGTTTGACTGAGACTAGAAGGACCCCAGAAGTCACGGTCCCAGACCTTCTGTTAGCCCAAGACAGGAACCGTTCCCAAAGCTAACTCTTCAGACAGGGATTGGACTGGACTATGGGATAGAAAATGATACTGGTAAAGAGTGAGCTTCTTGGATTAAGTACACATGAGACTATGTTGGCATCTCCTTTCTGGAGGGGAGATGAGGGGACAGAAAGGGTCAGAAACCAGCTGAATGGACACCAAAATAGAGAGTGGAGGGAAGAAGTGTGCTGTCTCATTAGGGGGAGAGCAACTAGGGGTGTATAGCAAGGTGTATATAAATTTTTGTATGCGAGACTGACTTGATTGGAAGGGTAATGAGGGATAGTAGGAAAGGGCAAAGCACTTAGAGTCAAATTAGTTTGAGACCCAGCTACTATACTCATTGGAGGTCAATTTATATTATTTGTTAATGGAGATAATACTCATTATTTACCTTTATCAGTCACCACTGAGTCCCTTACAAGTAAAGATAATGCATTATTTATTCTTTGTATCTCACACTGCTCAGTACCTAGTGTCTTAGGCTGGGTTCTCTAGAGAAGCAAAATCAGCAAAAAGTATAAATATATGTATAGATAGAGATTTGTATCAAGGAAATGGCTCATGCGATTATAGAGGCTGGAAGGTCCCAAGTCCATGGGTCAGGATTCTCCTGATGAACGTAGCCACAGGGGCTGATGAACCCAAGATCAGCAGGTCAGAGATCAGGGCTCTTGTTCACAGGCTATGAAGACCGATGAATCCCAAAGATCAGCAGGCAAGACCACAGGTAAGATGCTAGCTCCAGTCCCAAGACCGGAAATTAGATGAACAGGAGCCAGCTGCAGGATCCAGAGCCAGCAAAAGCCAATAAGTCTTTCCAGAAAGTCCACTTATATATTCCTTGCAGACCACACCCGCAAGGAAACTTACTTTCACCTGATTGGCTACTGACAGCAGATCCCGTCTTGGAGGTGATCACATAATATCAAATCTCATAATGGAAATGATTACATCATCATACGAGTATCAAATCATTGAGGATCATGGCCCAGCCAAGTTGACACACAACCTTAACCATTACACCTAGTATGTGGTAGACTTGATATATGCCTCCTGTCTTAGTCATCTAGTGCTGCTATAACAAGTAAAAGTGGATGGCTTTAACAAAGAGAAGTTTATTCCCACACAGTCCAGTAGGCTAGAAGTCTGAATTCAGGGCACCAGCTCCAGGGGAAGGCTTTCTCTCTCTGTTGGCTCCGGAGGAAGGTCCTTGTCATCAGTCTTCCCTTGGTCTGGGAGCATCTCAGCACAGGAACCTCAGGTCCAAAGGATGCGCTCTGCTCCAGGCACTGCCTTCTTGGTGGTGTGAGGCTCCCAACTCTCTGCTTGCTTCCCTTTCCTTTTTATCTCTCTTGAAATAAAGGTGGTGAAGGCCACACCCCAGGGAAGCTCCCTTTATATTGGCGCAGGAATGCGACCTGGGTAAGGGTGTTATAATCCCACCCTAATCCTCTTAACATAAAATTACAATCATAAAATGGAGGACAAAGGTACAATACTAGAAATCATGGCCCAGCCAAATTGATACACACATTTTTGGGGGAATATAGTTTTTTATAATTCAATCCATGACACCGCCTGAATTAAACTGAACTGGTTTCACATATCTTTGTGTGTGTGTGTGTGTGTGTGCTGTAGGTAAAAGTTTATAGCTCAAGTAAATTTCTCATTCAAAAATTTATACATGTTTTGTGACATTGGTTGCAATCCCCACAATGTGACAGCACACTCCCTCTTTCCATCCTGGGTTCCCTGTGTCCATTCGACCAGTTCCTGTTCCTTCCTGCCTTTTCATCCTGCTTTTGGATAGAGCTGCCCATTTGATCTTGTATATCTGAATGAACTAAGAAGTGCGTTCCTCACATGTATTATTTTTTGTTTTATAGTCCTGGCTAATCTTCGAAGAATGGGCTTCGGGGAATGGTTTCAGTTGTGGGTTAACAGAGCATCTGGGGGCTATAGTTTCAGGGGTTCCTCCAGTCTCTGTCAAACCATTAAGTCTGCTCTTTTTATGTGAATTTTAGTTCTGTTTTACATTTTTCTCCTGCACTGTCCGGGACTTTCTGTTGAGCTGACTTTACATATAATCTTGCATGGATTATGAAATGTGGAATGTTTGAGCTAAAAGGATCTCAAAGGCCCTTTCAGTTCCATGTTAGCAACTCAAGGCAGATGTTGGGCAGAAATGACAAAATAGTCATGATATTCTTTTCAGCTTAGTATCTTTCCTGACCTGAGCTTCACAACCTTCAACATAGCTCTCTGTAAGTCCCTTACCATTCAATTAAAATTATCACTGGAGGAAAAAAACTATTTACTGTCCTGGATTGAATCTGAATTCTACTTTGTAAATGAAGAACCCCAGACCAGAAAGGTGATATGATTTGGCCAAGGTCACAGAACTAACTAGTTGCAAGGTGAGCTGGAAATAGAATCTAGGTCTCTAGGCTCTCCATCCAGTGCTCTGTCCACTACATAACATTTGCATTCTAGCAAAAGTTTTAGTGCCTTCAAGCTAAGGCATGAGCACTGGAGGAAATTTCTAACAAGAGCAAACCAGATTTTTTTTTTTTTTTTTTGAGATGCGAGGACCTTCGAGATACTCCAGTCATATGGCTGTCTCCTAGTGATTCAAAAGCCAAGCCACACTTTCACTAAGGGCGTTTCAGTTCCAAGCAAAGATACAAGGTCCCAGAGACCCAGGTAGATAAGATGAGTACTCTGCCCCTAGAACTTATAGACCTATAAACAATGAAAAAACAATGATAAGTGAGCTAACAGAGATATGCTTAGAGCCCTGCAAGGACCAAAAGGCATGACCCCTCATTACCTGGAGAAGTTATGAAGGGCTTAAGAGAGAGAGTAACTTCTGAGCTGATTCACCCAGGGAAAGAGTAGAAAGGGTGTTGCATCAGAGGGAACTGTTCCTGCGAAAATATGGGGCTGTGAAAGAGTCTGGCATGTACAGGGATTAGCATAGAGTTCCATGTGTGAAGAGCACCTGGTACTTGAGAAATGGGAAGGGATAGCAGTGGGGGAGGGCAGGGGAATAAGGGGAGCGTCAGGAGAAGGGCCTGGAGAGAGAAGCAAAAGGAGCCTGCTCCAGAGAAGTCTACAAAGGCTTATAAGACCTATACAATTACAACATATAATAGAATGATCCAATGCTTTTCAGAGGCTCAGAGGAAGTTCAGAGAGCTCAGAGAAGGGAGTATTGGGTGAAAGTGGAAAAAATGCTTTGGCATTCTTGGAAAGGGTGTAATGGGAGGGGGGTGGGGGGCTCGTGACCTTGTTTGGTGCTTGCTAGGGCTCGGACTGCTCTTTTGGAAGAGAAAACATTCCAAGTCTGCAAGGAGGAGAATGCTGCTTCTCAAACTTGCCATCTGCCTGACACTGCCTGGAGTGTAACATTCGGGGTGCGTGATTATCATTGCTAAGTGGATCTTCAGGGAAAACCATTATCAACCCTATATGTTCTTTTTTCTTTTTTTATTCTTTCTATTTTTGTTTAGGTTCAGGCATCGAAAGTGCTGAGTGCACATAGATTTTTTTGAGTTGAGGAAAAGGCTTGCTTTGAACGCTTGGGCTTCTCTTTCTCTCTTTAAAAAATGTAAATCCCTTCTATATTTAGAAAAGGGAGACACTATCTCTCTCAATGGTTTCGTCATCCTCCCATCCACTCAAAAACTTCAGAATTATCTCCTCCATTTCTCTCACTACTCCATTTTCAAGTCCTCTTCATTCTCCCCCCAAATTATTCTCACCTGTATCCTCTGTTGTCCAGCCCTTTACTTGAAGCTCTCAGTCTGGGTTATGCTAACAGCCTCTTTACTGATCTCCCTGACTCCAAGATCTCCTTATCTGCCCAGCCTTTGCACTGCTGCCAGGCTGAGCTCCCCAAAACACAGGTTAAACTATGGCACTGTCTTCCTCTGAAGCCATTGGCAGTGCCTCATCACACAGAGAATAAAATATAAAATCTTCAGCACACTGTTCAAGGCCATTTTGAGCCTTGTCTATGCTTTGTCAGCCCGACCTTCAGAAATGTAAAATGAATAGAAGAAAAATTAATTTATGGAGTAAACTTAATATATTACATTAAAAAAGCAACATTAATCTTGTAATGACAATAAATAAAAAAGCAAAACTACTAAAATCAAAAATTATTTTTAAGAAATATATCTTGACTACTGCCCTTGAGGGGGAGGTGGATAAGATGGGCAGACAGCTCCATTTGTGTTAATACTTAATAGCTAACATTTAAAAAAAAAAAAAATTTACTAGGTGCTTAAAACATGCCAGGTCATGTTGCAAGAGCTTTATAAGCTTTAGATTTATAAGTATTTGATCTCACAACAATCTTATAAAATAGATATTATTTTCCCCGTTTTACAAACAAGGAAACGGAAGCACAAGGAGGTTAAATAATTTGCCCAAGGTCATACCAAAACCAAAACCAAACCCGTTCCTGTCAAGTCAATTCTGATAGGGTAGAGTAGAACCGCCCCATAGGATTTCTAAGGAACAGCTGGTGGATTCAAACTGCCGACCTTTTGGTTAGCAGCTGAACACTTAACCATTGTACCACCAGGGCTCCATGAGTATTAAAGAAGAGATTGGAATCGAAGCAGCCTGGTCCCTAAATTCTGCCCTTAATGACAACCCTATATTAAAAACCATTGGAGAATTAGCAGAAAGAGTAAAAAAAAAAATAAGCACCAGTTAATAGTGGAGAATGTGCAGGCAGCATATAAAGCTGTTGGGACGAAACTGACTGGGAAACAAAGATGGATAGTCAAGATTGGGTAAGTGATGTTTTGTTGAGGCCACCTTGACGCGAACAATATTTTGACATTCGCACCTACATAATTCATTACAATTCATTTCTATAAAGAGTAAACCATTAAAATTTCAACTTAAAAAAACCCATTATGTAGTCTGTACAAAAGAAACTTTTCCCAAGGGTCAGATAGGAGAATTCAGGAATGGGCCAGAGTCAAAGATGTGAGAGATAGTAAAGCTTAGAAATGGGGAAAATTGTTACACATGTTATTTGTTCTTTTTTTTTTGTGATAGTTTATTAGCTTGATTTTTAGAGTCACGGAATGTCCATGGTGTGAAAATGCCCTATTTAAAAAAAGAGACTTGCAGGAGGAAGAGGTTAAGCAGTTGAGTTCTAACCACAACCTGACTTGGGGAGAAGCAGAAGGAGGCCTCAGCCAAGCGGTAGAAGGAAAGTCGCTTTCCGTTCTGTTTGTCAGAAAGAGCAAAGAATCAAAACACCACTTTTGCAATGGGTGAGTTTACAAAATAGCAGGAAGTGTGACAAAATTTGAAGACATGACACATTTTTGAAACATCTTCATATAGTACCTTTTTGCTTTGGGGCCACATTTTCTATTTGAAAATTGGGGATGTTTGATGAAATGGCATCATCTTTGGTATTATCTGTAAATCAAGACAAAGGATTGTTAGAAAATTGGGATACAGAACCTGGTTCAAATCCAGGCTTCACCACTTACCAGCTGTGTGACTTTAGGCAAATCTCATCCTCTCTGAACCTCAGCTCCTTCAGTGATTAAAGGGGCATAATAATACTGTGTAAGTCTTAGGGTTGTTGTGAGCCTTAAATTATTGTGCATCAACTAATCAGCGTTCAGTAAATATACCAGATGGCAAGAATGGTTAGAGGATTATAACTGATGCTCTATTTATTTGTATTACTTCTCTGTTTTCATTATTTTTTGTATCATAAACATATATTGCTTTCATAATTAAAAATGGAAACAATAAAACATTCTTTTTTAAAAGAACAAGCATATTTTCTCACAGTTTGACATTTGCTCTCCCCACCTTTGTCTCTTTCATGCCTGTGTTCCTGCTGCGTAAAGCATGGGTCCTTTCTATGTAGTGATCTTAGGAAGATGCAGTAGGGTGTTGGTTATTCTCTCCACTCTAGCATGGCTCTACGGGGGTCAGCTCACTGTACCCAGGCTTGCAACACTTAAATGAGGCTGCAAGCAGTGGTAGCTTAGTGCCCCCAGGGAACTCTGTCCTCTCCATTAAATATCAATACTGTCCTGCCATTCCCTCGGCCTACCACTCAACTGGATGCTCCCCAGCCACCCCCAGTCCTCAGGGAGCTCCTTTTTTTTCCCCCTTCTAGTTTCATTTATTCAACACCAAAGCCTGGAGGCACTGACATGGGCTGCAAGAGTTGAGCCTACAGTTGGTCTTTGAAAACTAGGGAAAGAGTGGGCGAGTGCATTAAATGAAGCAAAACTCTGGCAGGAAACCAGCTTCTAATCTTAAGCTTCCCCTGGTTCTCTTCTTTGTCTTTATAATTTTAGGTTTGTGGGTCCCGGATCTCCATATTTGCCTTCTGGAGCAGCCTTGGCAATAAGGAAAACATACCCTGTAGATGTAAGGACTTAGGACTGAGTTACTCCAGCCTCAGGAAGCACTGGCATAACCAGGGGCCCTGTCAAATTTGAAGCCACCCTGCCTGTCCAACCCTCCCAGCCAACAGGTCTATTCTCAGAGTCATGGAGGTAGGGGAAGAACCAAAGTTTCAAGATCTTCCAAAGTCTGTGGGTTTCTGAGAGTATGAGGGATGGTTCATCAGCTTATTATTCCCACTCCTGCTCACTTGTTCCCCATCTCAGTAAACGTCCCCGCCATCCACCCAGCTGCCTAAGTCAGAAATCTAGCAGTCGTGCTCGGCCGTCAGCTCCTACATCCAATTATTCATGCAATCCTACTCATTCTATTCCCTTTAAAAAAGCTCTTGGAGCCATCCACTTCCTTCCATTTCCACTGCTACTAACCAGTCCTGACAACCATACCTTCCTGCCTCTACAATTGATATCGCCCAAATAGGATATTTGTTTGAATGACAGCTAAAGAGGGTAAGGAACATGTAAGGGTCACAGAGCCAGTCAGTGACAGGCAGATCCAGAGAGAAATCTAGGTTTTCTGACTCAAAGTCCAGCTCTCCTCCCTGGCACTACCATGCTTCATTTGTTCGTTCATTCTTTTGCTGTATTGAGCCGGTAGTAGGTGCCAGATGCAGCACTAGACACAATTATTTGTGTCCCTCTGGGGTCCCTCCAGTGTCACCTGCCGGGGTGGCTCCCCATGTTGGATTATGGTTTTCTGCTTGTTAATTTATGTTTCTTTACTCCTGCATATTCGCAACCACTGACAGAGTAATACATCTCGCAGGCTCCTTCTGGTCCTCTCATTCCAGGATTCCACAAGTGGGCTTCTGCATGGTCAGCTCACAAACAGCTTCTGAGCTAGCAAGGTTAATAGAAAATACAAGCATTGAGGCATGTCTCCAAAGGAAAACAGTCAGTCTGGGTGGGTTCAACATTTAAACCATAAATAAGTGGAATTATTTCGATCTAGACCACACTTATAAATCTACATAAGAAGGGAGAACAGGAAAATTGATCTGGTTCAGTTTTTATTCTTGACTTCTTAGGAAAGCGGAGCTTAGAGCACGATAGGTTCCCCAGTGTACCTAGGATCCCATTAATTCATTCAAGATATGTTAATAAAGGTGTGATACATGCCAAGCACAGTGATAGGTGCTGGGAACACAATGGTGCATCACATAGAACCTGCCCTAGAAGAGCTTATAGGCTAATGGAATCTGACCTAACCTATTACTTAACTTCCTTTTAAATATATTCATTTCTGGATACAATCTTTACAAATTTCAAATGCAGGATTATAGAATCACAGACTCTAAGGGACATAAAGGCAATATTCATCTAGCCCAGTGCTCTCTCCTCTTAGCCAATGTTTGAATCTCTTTTACAATATTCCTGTTAAGCAATCATGTGATCTCCCCTTGGACACCTCCAATAATGGGGGACTTACTACATCAAGGTAACCTGCTCTATTTGTAAAAAGCTGCAGGGGTTAGAATGTACTTTCCTATGCCAGACCAAAATCAGTTTCCTTAAGACTTGTATTGTGTTCTGACCTCTGGGTCTATACAGGACAAGACAGTCTCTTCAGCTCCGAGTCAGTCCTGGGCTACGTGTGGATTGTTATTCTGTCCCCCAAGCATTCTCTTCTCCAAACCAACAAATATTGATTGAACACCCACCATGTGCTGGGTACTGTAATGGGTGCTGGGCAGGGTACAGTTCTGAAGAAGATAGAAAAAACCTCTGTCCTTAGGGAGCTACAGCCTAGAACTTGAATATGAGCCACTCTCCAAGTGTCTTGGGCAGTTTGAACTGAAGCCAGAGAGTTCCCTGAGGCAAATCCCCGTGACCTAAGCTTCTTGGCACTGGAAGCTCAGTAATGGTACCCACTGTTATGATTATCATCATGACTGACAGATATAACCATTTTAAAGCCAGTGAAGCCTCTAGATATTATAGTATTGTAAGAATACTGCTTTCAGAAATGGAGGGAAAAACATATTGGCATTTTTTATATGAATGGCAATAATTACCTCACTTATTATCTCATTTTCCCATCTACAAATCCCATATTTCCCAGAAATCAGCAAGTTTTATAATAAATGAATTGGGTTAACTTCTACTCTGTAGTTATTTATTCAAATTTGTATCACTCTCCTAACTCTGTTAAACCAAATGTGAGATTCTAGTGCAGAATAGCAGCTTCACTGAGGAATGAGTTATAGGTTTGGGGCCAGGCTGTCTTCCTCCTTCCAGCTGTCGGCTAGAGAAATTAACCTGTCCACGGAGCTGTCTTCAGCCATCATCTTACTCAGCATGCTATGGATGACAGGATTTTCTTCCAACATCAAGAGAGTTTTCAGCTTTTCTAAAAACTATGTCTTGGCTTCCTTATCATTTTACATCACAGTTTGCTCAACATTTGGTCAAGGAATTGGTAGAAATGGGAGTTATTTACTGCAAAGTACGTAGTCTCTCCTCTCAGTTGAAACCACTGTTCTTCCTGTTTCTCTGTTACCGTCAGATAATCCACCATCTTGGGTGGGGGTGTGCATGAATCTACCACCTAACAGCTGACTAGAGGCGGGGAAGTGACCACAGGATGTCACCATCTCTGTCAGAAGAGTGGTAAGTATTTAGCAATAAGGACTCGTATTTACTGGTAATGCAGAGTTACATATCTGGAAAGTTGTTCCACGCTCACTGTGCTGCTGAGATGAGAGTTAAGATCTCTTTCATTAAGTCTCCTCCACTGACCTTGTATGCTAACAAGGTTTTTTTTTAATATGTCCTATGTCTTGGAATATTAATCATAATGGTATTTATAATAGCTAATACTTATTATTTTTAATACTTATTATCTACAATAAGCCTAGTGTCATGCTTGGCACTTTATACATTTTACCTCAATTAATCCTCACAACAATCTTCTGAGGTAACAATTGTTCTTTTTATACAGATGAGAAAGCTGGCTTAGAGAGGGTGAGTGCCTTGATCGTGGCAATTGGGCTAATACGTACAGATGCCAGGATTCAGACACAGTCTGATCATGCACAGAGCCTGGGTCCTTTTTACTTTCCTGCTCCACCAGCCTGTACACTCACATCCAATCCAGAAAAGAGAGGGCCACATTCAGTCATTCCTTCCTTGCTTGTTCACTCCCTTCCATTATTTGTGTCCTTATTTATCTCTCACAGAGGATTGTAAGTTCCTGTGAGGGAAAGAACCATGACTTAGTCATCTTTGTGTCTGTATCCCTCCCCAGAGACTAGACCATTTAAAAAAAAAAAAAAAATTTGCTGTCAATACTGACTCATAGTGACCCTTTAGGACAGGGTAGAACTGCCCGATAGGGTTTCCAAGGCTGAAATCTTTATGGAAGCAGACTGCCACATCTTTCTCCCATGGAGTGAGTGGTAGGTTCCAACTGCCAACCTTTCAGATAGCAGCCAAGTGCTTAACCATTGCGCCACCAGGGCTTCTAGACTAGAACATAAACCTACTGCCATTGAGTCAATCCCAATTCATAGTGACCCTATGGGACAGAGTAGAACTGCCCCCATAGGCTTCCCAAGGTTATAATCTTTATGGAAGCAGACTGTCACATCTTTCTCCCGTGGAACAGCTAGTGGGTTCAAATAGTGGACCTTTCAGCTAGCAGTTGACACTTAACCACTGCACCACCAGGATCCTTTTAGACTAGAATATAGTAGGGTTTAAGTAAATGCTTTGTAAGTGAAAACATTCACACACACCAGAGTACAATTCTATAGCTGCAATTTCTGGCTCTTAGTTAAAAATTACAGAAAGACCCCTATTTAAGATTAATAAGGAATCAAATCACCTTAAGATGGTAGCCTTGGAAAGAATAAACAGTAAGACCTTTTTTTTACTTTGGCTCCAATTTATGCATCTTCGAGTAAATGGTTTGCACTTCATTATCAACCTAAAGGTTGACGATTCGAACCCACCCAGCAGCATTGTGGAAGAAAGGCTTGGTGATCTGCTTCTGTAAAGATCACAGCCAAGAAAACCTTACGGAGCAGTTATACTCTGTAGCACATGAAGTTGCCATAGGCTGGAATCGACTCAGCAGCAGTGAGTTTTTATTTTGCTGTCCAAAGCCAGACAGAATTAGATATTCCAATCAGTGTACCACTCAAAAGTAGTTAAGCAGACATGCAGTTGCTCAAATATGGATAGAAAAACTTACTGCTCTGCAGAAATAAAAAAGCTTTCCGAGAATTAGAAGAAATTCCTGGGAATCAGAGAGCATAGGAAGAATGCTCTCCCTTTATACAAAATTGGCTTCACTTGGAGCAGTTGTAGATTGAGAGAAAAAATTCCCTGCCATTAGTATTTTAAAACCCTGACACCTTAAAGCCATGATTCCAATGAGAATGAAACAAACATGGAACAAATGGGTATGTAGGGACAAGCAAGCCAGGAGAAGAAAGCAGACTATAAACTTTTCTATGTGCCAGGCACTTAGTTACATTCTTTGTTTTTATCCTTACAACAGTCTGAGTGGTAGATAAATTTTACAGATGTAGAAATGAAGCTTGGAGAAGTTAAGTAACTTGGCCAAGGCCGCCTTGTTGGTTAATATAGAGCTGAGAGAATTGAGCCCAATCCGTCTGATCTGACTCCAAAGCTTAAGCTCGTAACCATTAACGTTAATCATTAACTACACTTAACTAACCATTTCATCTGTTCCTTTGTGAACAAGGACTGAAGGTTAAATACTAGCACCCCACTGCATATTATTTATTGTCTTTGTAATTACGTAAAAGCTAAATGTATAGTTTTCATTCTGTAGAATGGATGCTATCATTCTAAATTAACCTTTTTTTTTTTTTTTTTGGTCAGTGTAAATACTGAGCTAACAACCTCCTCTAGATAAAGTATAGAGACATCTAGACTCAGCAGCTACAAACTGACAATTTTATTAAAAAAACTGATGCCCAGGGTGGGCAGACCAGATAAGCAGCAGCCGTTATAGACATGGGCCTGATAAAAAATGCTACTTGTTTCACTTATAGAGTGCATTATGGTCTACAAGGTACTTCATATATATTATCTTATTTGATCCTCAAAACAATATTACTGAATTGTACATGTAGAAATTATTGATTTGGTGTGTGTTCTGCTGAGTATATTCTCAACAACAAAAATAAAATATAAAAAAATATTAGGTTGGTAGGATAAATAATATTATCCATACAGATGAGGGAACTCATCCAGAATTATAAATCTGGTAAGTGGTAGAACTGGGACACAAGTTTAGACACTGAGAACCCAAATCCCAGATAAATGAACCTTAACCCTTAGACAATGCAGATGAACTGTGCTCAAATCTTGACTCTACCACACATCTCCATAAGCTTCAGTTTTCTCATCTGTCAAATAGGGTAAGGATGTCTACCTAACAGGATTGTGAAAACTAAATGAAATAATGTAGGTAAAGCCCTATCTATATAGTATTGAACAAAACAATCATAAATCCTGCCCTTATAAAATTTATACTCTGGAGTTAGGAAGTGGGGAGTGGGAAGCATTCAATAATTACACACCTATAAAATTGTGATAATAATAATTGCTATAAAGGAAAAGTCCAGAGTATGATGCATATATGTAATAGGGTGACCTAACCTGGTATGTGGCTCAGGCCCCCTGAGGCAGTGACAGCTAAACTGAGATCTGAAGGATTGAGTGGGAGTTAGGTAAAGCGGAGGTGGGCATGGGTGTGGGTTGCAGCAAACAGTGTTCAAGGCATAAGGAGAATCATTGATGAAGATGCTTGGTGCACATGAGGAACAAAGAAATGACTTGTGTGGCTGGAATGTAAAGAGTTCCAGGAAGAATGATGTAAAAGGATACTGGAGGGGTAGGTGTGGGACCTTGAAGGTCAAGTTAAGAATTTTGAACTTTATCCTAAGGGCAATGGAAAAATCATCAGAGGGCTTTAGGCAGGAAAGCAACATGATTAGATCTGAGCTTTAAAAAACTCAGAGTTCCTAAGTAGGGAAAGTTGGATCTTTTTAAAAGGCTTCCTTTCATTTTTTTTGAACAAGTACTGCCATAGCATCCCTTACATTGCAGAGAGAACTATAGTCTGGTTCGTTTGAAATGTAGAACCAGAACACTTAGACTGGGGCAAGTACCAGCTCCTCGCTTTGCTACCTTCAGGATCTAGAACAAGTAATCTCAAAGGCTATCTCTGATCTTGCCACTTTATGCAGTTGTTTCTTCCTCAAAGCAAGAATTAACTTCCAAACCCTAAAAAAGTACATTGAAAACCAGTATAGGACATTTCTGGAAAGTTCACTTATCCATTCTTTTGTTGAGTAAACATTAAGCATCAACTATGTACTCAGCTGAGTGCTGGGGGTACAACAATGAATAAGATAAAGGCACTATACTTTAGGAAATCGTGGTTTGGGGTTGAGATAGCCAGAAAAATAAACATGTAACCACAATAAAGTGGGATCCGTTACAAGAGAAGAAGCAGGAAGGAGGAAGTAACTCACAGAGGGGAAGTTTTTAGGGGCTGTGATTTGCACATGGTATGTGCTCAATAGATATATGTTGAATAAACAAAAATTTGAGCTGAGTCTCGAAGGATGAGGGGAAGTTTAGCAGACAGAATAAAAGGAGTAGGGAATGAACAAGATCACAATACCAGAAAAAAAGCGTTTTTGTTTTTTTTTTAAGGTTATGTTATCAGCAGTAAACTGTATGGGTTGAAAACCAAAACCAAACCAAACCTACTCCCATAGGGTCGATTCCCACTCATGGTTACCCCATGTATTACAGGGTAAAACTGCTCTATAGAGTTTTCTTGGTTGTAATCTTTACAGAAGCAGGGTGTCAGGCCCTTTCTTCTGAGGTGCTGCTGGGTGGGTTCAGACCACCAACCTTTAGGTTAGAAGATGATCACAAAATGTTTGTACCACCCAGAGATCTGTGAATTGGTTGAAAGGGAGAGATTAAAGGTGTGGAAGCCAAGTAAAAGGCTGGGGGGCAGTAAACCAGGTGAAAAGGGCTTTATGTTCACTCAGCAGTGATGGGGACTGTGCTCAGTTTGCCTAACACTAAGTTGCACTTGGTTGTACAGTGTATGCCTTGTGTTATTTCTTCTTTGGATGAATGAGTATCTATTCTCTCTCACTACGACAGAGGCCATGTTATCTAATGAAATCCTTGTAGCACTTAATACTGTGCTCTGTATCCCATGAGCACCCATCAAAAATTGTGTTGACAATGAGATTCTTTGAGCTGAGGTGGAGGGTGCAGTAGGGAGCAGAAAGGAGAGGAGGAGGAGAGAGGAAGCTGACTCTCCTTCCACCTTGTCCCATAGGCATTCTTCCCTCCCATGGGAGACAAGGCAGCATCTTAAAATCAATCAAACCTACTTGTTATCTTTTCCCTCAAGCTCAGTGTGTCCCTTTTATGGTTCAGTTGCACCCAATGCACCCTAGCTGGAAACTTCAGGATCACACTGGAAGCCAAGGACAAACCTGGGGTGGAGGGCATTTTTCAGGCTTTTAAGGAGCAAACTTTTTCCTCAGGATCTTTGAAAGAGGTTTTCTTCTCATTCACACTAGAAAGAATTGGGTGACCCTAAGATTCAGCAATGCCACTTCTCTGAATCTGTTCTAGAGGAACACTAACACATACACACAAAAAAAATCACGAGTAAGTGTGTTCTTTGTAGGGAGAAAAAGTGGAAACAACCTAAAAGACAATACAAGACAGGCTAAATAAAACATGGTATAATTATTATTATTATTATTTTATAATTATAGCACGGAATACTATGTCACAAGGTAGACCTATAGGCATTAACACAGAAAACAGTCCAAGACACATTATTGAATGGAGAAGGCAATTTGAAGAGTGACGGATATTTTATAATAATTGGCATTAAAAAAAAAACAGTAATTTGTTTCCTATAGCTACATATATATGCATGTAAATGCATAGACAAATGATCTGGGAGAATGCACACAAAGCTGATGACAGTGAATACTCCTGGGAAGGTAGGAAGAGAACCAGGCTTGGAATGATGGTCAAGGGCTTTTAGTGTTATCTATGTTTAAAATTTTTTACAAGTATAATGTATACATGTTCATGATTTAATTATTTAAAATAATATTTTTAAGGTAAGGAAATCATTAAGGATTACAGTACTATTTTTAATAGTGAATAGTCTGAACTACCTAAATATCCAGCAATAGCCAAAACCCACAGAAATATTAAATCAGTCATGATACAATTTATTTGATAGAATTTAATGAAAATGATATTGTGAAGTTTGCTTACAGATGAAAAGAGGCTAATATTGTTACACTTAAAAGGAAGTACATAGTAGTTAGTATGTACTCAGTTATCACATTTTTGTTAACAAATATATGCACAAAACGTTTTGAGGTAATTTTACGTAAGAGGTTTACAGTTATTTCTAGATGGGTGGGATTTTGGCTGTGTTTTATTTTCTTTTGCTTCTCTATTTTATAGTTTTTATACAAGAAATAAGTAATTAGAAAAAACCTATTATTAAAGGTTTAAATGAAATGAAGAAAACTGAATTTGGAGTAAAGGAAGAGGAAGAAATGTGTGATGGTGGATGGGGACAATAAAGAAGGTGGGGAAAACATGTTGGGGTTGTTTTTTAAAGAGCGTTACTTATTTTCCAAAAAGGGGAAAAATGTTTTTGTTCTAGAGTTTTTCAGTGTACTTTCCAAGTCTTCAAATTCCTAAAAATAACCAAAGATGATGATTTTACAAGCAAGCCAATATAAACATAGTAGATGTTTATATTTCTACATTAACAACATGACATTAGAGCTGCAAAAGATCTCTCAAATTTGCTGTATTTTATTTTTCCCACAATTTTTACTTTGAACCTCCTTTTAGAATATAACCCCCCCACACACACAATAGCTTTATAATTTCAAGGAAAATGATATGCAATGATAGAACAATATTAACATAGCAACACTTGAGCGTGAGAATGTGGAAGGAAAGAGCAAGAGGGAGGTGGTACAAGGCTAAGCTTTCAGTGGGGCAGGGAGGAGGAGGACTTTTGCAGAACTACCACACCTTAAAATAGTACTCCTCAAACTTTAGTATGCATTCAGATCATTTGGAGATCTTGTTAAAATGCAGATTTTGATTCAGTAGGTCTTGGGGTGGATTCAAAGGTGATGCCCGTGCTACCAGTCCATGGACAGCTTGAGTTGCAAGGCCTTCTTGCTGTTGTGTGCTGTCAAGTCAATTCCAACTCAGAGCAACCCTATAGGACAGAGTAGAGCTGCCCCATAGGGTTTCTAAGGGTGTAATCTTTATGGAAAGAGCCTTGGTGACACAGTGGTTAAGGCGTTCGGCTGCTAACAAAAGGTCAGTGGTTCACACCTACCAGTCACCCTCCACTCCTTGGGAGAAAGATGTGGCAGTCTGCTTCTGTGAAGATTTACAGCCTTAAAAACCCTATGGAGTAGTTCTACTGTGTCCCTGTAGGGCCGCTATAGGGTTGCTGTGAGTCAGAATTGACTCCACGGCAGTGAGTTTGGTTTTGGTTTTGGAATCTTTACAGAAGGAGATCACAAGGTTTTTTTCTCCCAGAGGGCCTCTGGGTGGGTTCAAACCACTGACCTTTTGGGTTAGCAGCCAAGCGCTTAACTATTGCACCACCAGGGCTCCTTAGCGAGGCCTTAGAGTCTGGAAATTTGCTCTTCTACTCTGGTCAGGTCATATATCACATAGGCAGCCTGTGACTGTGATAACCTTTTTCTTTCTCACATAATGGCTTTTCATCAAAATAACAAATAGTGGAAGCTTCTCAGAAAATCATTTTACTTCATACAAGGTAGAGTTCAAGATACTGTGCATAGAAGTGAGCAAAATGAGAAACAGAATATAAGATGGGCAGAATGAAATTTGATATAAGGGGATATAGTATTATGGAAAAAGTGCTGGACTATTTGTCAGAAGACTTGGTTTCAATCCTAGTGTTCATTAACTGGCTGTGTCTCTTTGTGCCAGTCATTGCTCTCTGGTCCACAGCTTCCTTTTCTGTCAGATGAAAGAACTGGTCTTCATGAGTTCTCAGGTCTTCTTTTCAGCTCCGACACTTGATGGGTCTATATCAACAGGAAGAGGGGAGAAGAAAGACATGCCACCACATACACAGCTGCCAAGAATCCTGCACATGTGATATCATAATAGGAATTTTCCCCTTGTCTGCCCAGATGCAAAAAATGTTGTTGGAGTGAGAAACTGGGACATTTGCCTGGTATGAAATCCTAGTACCTCCACTTCCTGGTTTTAGCAATTTAGAGTCTTGGGAATCTGTCCCAGCCCCTATAAAATAAGGCAGACCATATAAACAGTCTCTCCAAAAGCCTCGATGTAGCTCTGGCAGCTTTCAGATCCTAAGATCCTCAATCTTTGAGGCCACCCTCAAATTTCACCTCATTCCTCTACACTGATCAGCAGCCAAAATCTGAGGCCTCTTGAGCTTGAGGTCCCAGCCAAATGGCCCTACTGCCCTTCTGCTTGTGAAAGCCACCTTTTGATTGACTGTGACCAAATCCAATTCTTGCAGCACCTCAAATCCTCCCCAACAGCACCCAGCCAGACCCTGAGTCTCCCACATCTTCCATTCAGTCCTACAGCAGCCAAACCTAAGTGAATTGGGCAGGCCAGGAGGAGACACTCCTTGCTCTGTATATGTGATACTGCCATCCTCAGAGTGGGGATCAGCGCCTAATTTGATAAGCACAGGGTGGGAAGGGGACCTGCAGGAATGAGATTACCCAGACTTTAAGGCAGTCTCCTGCAGCTCCACGTCACTCCTCCACAGAAGCTACACTCCTTGCTTTTCAAATTACTAAACAGGCCTGCTGCTCTTCTAACAAAGACAAGTCACCTATAAACATGCCAGCTTCAGGCAGCTTCCTGTGGTTTGCCTAAAGCCAGCTGGGAAGGCAACCGGATCCCATCCACTTTGGTGAGACCTCCTTCCCCCAGCAGATACTCCCTCAGGGCATGACCTCCTGAGGTGCCCACTTGGGATACAGTGGTTTGACCTGAAGTGGGAGAAGTTATTTTTCCTCCAGCCGCAGCCTAGACTGAGCTGAATGATGCATCTGACTGGTACAAAGGCTGCTTTTTATAATGTTCTTCCTTGGTATTTTTGGTGTCTGGAGAGGGCTTTCTTTCCTCCCACAGTTAATTAGCAGCATCAGAGTATTTCCCTTTCCTCAACAAAAAGTCTGTTCCTGCCCTGAGGCTAGGCAGAGTGGGTGGCAGGTGTGGCTAAATGCTCCCTGAGGTTAACCTCAAACTTAAACTTAGAACCATACTTGGTTAAAAGCAATGCGGAGTACAGGGTTAGCTTCCATTTGGGGCATAGTCGGCAAGTGGACACAGGACCCTGGTAAGCCACAGAATTTTTCTAGTATCCAAAGCAGGCAAGGAGATGAGGAGAAGCAAGTGAGGAACCAATGTGTGTTTGACACGTTTGTGAATTGTTCCTACAACAAAGACATTTTTTAAACAACAGAGTGGAGCATTTTTTATTTGAATGAGAAACACAGAAAAGGACCTATTGTCAGGAGGAAGAATTGCATGAGTAATTGTGCATGACTTCAGTCCTCCCAGTAGAAATGTTGAGCCTATTAAGGACGGATTGAATGTGGACCCAGTGTTTTTAGTGTTGGGAAGAGGGAAGGAACTCCCAGTGTTGGAACAGCAGGTTGTCTATTTACCTTGCTAGTTCCCACTCTCCCTCTGTTTAATTGAGGTACTACCTCCTTTCCTCGAGCCCTGGAGCCACAGCCACACAGTTAAGTGTTCCTCTTGATATATATCTCCTGTCTTTATTTACTAGACAGTGAGCTATTGACAGACTACAAAGCACTGAGCATGGACTCCAGGACCAGACTCTGCCAGTTCCTAGATGTGTAACTGTGGGCAAGTTACTTATTCCCTCTGTGGCTCAGTTTCTATAAATTGAGAGTAATACCTACCATTTAGGGATATTGAGAGGATTAAATATGGTAAATATATAAGGGACTATAACAATGCCTGACATATAGTATGTGCTCAATAAATGTTAGCAATTATTTTTATTTGTCTCCTTTGTGCTTAGCACAGTTTCTAGTATAGCATGAATAAGTGGTTTTCAACCCTTATATGCATCATTCTTGAAGAACTTAAAAACTTATATGGGCCTAGGCTTCAGTGGTATAAGGACGGGACCTGATCATGTTATTTTAGAAAAGTTTCCTGGGATGGTCAATGAATGTTTGTTGAATGAATGAAGGGACGGACCAAATGGGGTCAGGAAGAACAAACCCAGGTTGCCCATCTTTAGGATTGTCAAGGCATGATGCCGTGTCCTTCAGAAATCTGGTTCTTCTTGGGGCAGGCTTCAAGAGAATAACATGATGGTGAATATAATGAACTATAAGAAAAAGAAGCACAATTCCAGCCATCTCAACATACTGCAGTATTAAAGAAATAGAAAAATGATTAGTTAGAACTCATATTGGAGATCAATAGGTACTTCCTCTTTTTCTTTTTTTAATTTATTGTGCTTTAAGTGAAAGTTTACAAATCAAGTCAGTTTCTCACACAAAAACTTGTACACACCCTGCTCCTAGCTGCTCTCCTCCTAATGAGACAGCACACTTCTCCCTCTCCACTCTGTATTCCCCGTGTCCATTCAACCAGCTCCTATGTCCCTCTGCCTTCTCATCTCATCTCCAGACAGGAGTTGCCCACATAGTCTCGTGTGTCTACTAAAGCCAAGAAGTTCACTCCTCACCAGTATCATCTTCTGTCTTATCGTCCAGTCCAATCTCTGTCTGATGAGTTGGCTTCAGGAATGGTTCCAGTCCTGGGCTAACAAAGGGTCCGGGACCATGACCTCCAGGGCCTCTCTAGTCTCAGTCAGACTGTTAAATCTGGCCATTTTACAAGAATTGGACGTCTGCATCCCACTGTTTTCCTGCTGCATCAGGGATTCTCTGTTGTGTTCCGTGTCAGGGCAGTCATCAGTTGTAGCCAGGCACCATCTAGTTCTTTGGGTCTCAGGCTGATGTAGTCTCTGGTTTATGTGGCCCTTTCTGTCTCTTGGGCTCATCCTTACTGTTTATCTTTGTTTTTCATTCTCCTTTGCTCCAGGTGGGTTGAGACCAATTGATGCATCTTAGATGGCCACTTGCAATAGGTACTTCCTCTTGTTCTTCTGTCTGTTATGCAGACTCATTGCTCAGAGAGTTGCCATAACAACTCAGCCAGAAGCTGAACTTTGACCCTTCCTCCACTTTTAATTTTGAATTGCAACCCAATCTTGAATTTAGTGGACATATTTCTCTAGGGTATATTCCGAGGAGTGGGATTTCTGGGTTGTATGGTAGTTCTATTTCTAACTGTTTAAGATAACGCCAGATAGATTTCCAAAGTGGTTGTACCATTTTACATTCCCACCAGCAGTGTATAAGAGTTCCAATCTCTCTGCAGCCTCTCCAACATTTATTATTTTGTGTTTTTTGGATTAATGCCAGCCTTGTTGGAGTGAGATGGAATCTCATCGTAGTTTTAATTTGCATTTCTCTAATGGCTAATGATCGAGAGCATTTTCTCATGTGTCTGTTAGCTGCCTGAATATCTTCTTTAGTGAAGTGCGTGTTCATATCCTTTGCCCACTTCTTGATTGGGTTGTTTGTCTTTTTTTATTATTATTATTAACTTTTATTGAGCTTCAAGTGAACGTTTACAAATCAAGTCAGACTGTCACATATAAGTTTATATACACCTTACTCCGTACTCCCACTTGCTCTCCCCCTAATGAATCAGCCCTTCCAGTCTCTCCTTTTGTGACAATTTTGCCAGCTTCCAACTCTCTCTATCCTCCCATCCCCCCTCCAGACAGGAGATGCCAACACAGCCTCAAGTGACCACTTGATATAATTAGCTTACTCTTCATCAGCATCTCTCACCTACCCACTGTCCAGTCCCTTTCATGTCTGATGAGTTGTCTTCTGGGATGGTTCCTGTAATAAAAAATTTAAAGACCTTGGGAAATAAAGTACTTGCACAACTTTAATGTATAATTATGTCCATAATACATCAGGTGTCTCATAACAGAAACAAAAAACTATAGCCAGGACTCCTACTCTCAAAGAACTTATATATTAATTGAGAAGAAAAGATAAACAGCCTGAAAACTACAGACAACATTTAAGTGGTGTAGAGCAGTATAAAGTGGGCTTTGGAGTCAGATTTTGGGTCCACTTCTTATTTTTTTCTTATTAGCTATGTGACCTCAGTTAATTCACTTTCCTGAGCTTCAGCTTCCCCATCAACCAAATGTGGATTTTGATGCCTACATCATAGGACTGTTGTGATGATTCAGAGCGACAATGTAGGTAAGTGTCTGGCACATTTTATTAAATGAAATTATTTTAATTAACAAAGAAGCTATATCTCAACAGCTCACTTTATTGTCAAAACCTTCATTACCAAAGAGAGAGATACCATGGAAGAAGGGCAAAGCAAATCAAGATAGAGAACTAAGCATAAACATATACCTGCCCTCGTACCAGAAATCTCTTAAAAGACAGAAAAAAAAAAAGTTTTGAAAATCAGTAAATCCCTACCAACACCAAAAAGCCACAAACCAAACCCAGTGCCCTCAAGTCGATTCCAACTCATAGTGACCCTATAGGACAGAGCAGAATTGCCCCATAGAATTTCCAAGGAGCACCTGGCAGATTCGAACTGCCGACCTCTTAGTTAACAGCCATAGCACTTAACCACTACGCAGCCAGGGTTTCCCTACCAGCACCAGAAAACAAAAAAAGGAGGCAGAAATTATGATAGAAAACAGTTTAAATTGGACTGATAGATAATCAAGAGCAGAAGTATTAACATACTCCAAACACTCTCCAGAGAAAATTACTTTGAAGGTAGGAACAGAGAATCTCCAAGCTCAGAGGAAATTGAATAGGTGGGGGTTGTGGAGCAATCATCATGGTAATTAATCTTTAAATTGCCCTGTAAACAGCAGGTCCTTTTCCTCCCTCACCTGACTTGGAGGGTACATGCAAGGGTGTAAGGGCTCCAGAGAAAAGGAAAGCAGGACTAGTAGTAACCTCAGCAATGTTCCACAGCCCAGGCTGTCAAATTTGGCATCATCAAAGTAAGGCCTTTCTTATCTTGGCCTTGGGGATGGGCAAAAGGAGGAGAGAGATGATCCCCAAGCCTGCCTCTCTGCCTGCTCTGTGCACCTTTCAGGGAAGTCTGCCAGTCAAAATGTTCTACTTACAGACTGATCCTCCCATTCATCAGAGAAGCCTATAGGGGAAACAGACCCCTCAAAACTGAAGTAAAAACTTACCCAAGATACCTACTAATTAACCCGTAAAAAAAAAAAAAATTTTTTTTTCAAACATAGATATGAATGGAAAACCAAGAGTCACCAGATGCTTGAGAAAATTCAACAGCTCTAAAAAAAAAAAAAAAAAAAAAAGACTAACCCGAACAAACTGGAAATTGATCTTAGAGGAAAGACAGATAATTAAGGGAATAAAACATTTTTAAAAAATCTTTAAAAGATGCATGACATTATAGCAGGCTGCTCTGAAAAAAAAAATGAATGACATTTTTACAACAATAAAAAAAAATGGCTGCTATGGTAAAAGAGAAACAAGTAAAATGAAATTTTAAAATATGATAGGAAATCTAGAAAATCAGTAGAAGGAATGAAAAATAGAACCGATATGGCAAAGATGGGGGAAATAATCTGGAAGCTAAATAATCTGAGGCAATTTCTTTGAATATACAGAAAAGATCAAGAATGGAAAATTTAAGAGACACAAAGAACTGATTCAGAAGTGGCTCCATTTGTGTAAAGGAAGTGCCAGAAGAGAACTGAGAATTGGTGGAGAGAAGATCCGCAAAAAAATAATAGAAGAAAATTTCTCCAATCGGAAGAAAGGCTCGAGATGTCAGAGGACATGCCAAGTATCAACGACTAAGATAAATTTTAAAAGATCCGTACTTCGATCCCTGAGATGTTTCAGAGCCAAAAGGAAAAAGAAAAAATCCCAAAGGTATCCAGTGAAGAAAAATAGGTGGCGCAGTGGTTGAGAGTTATAACAGCTAACCAGGAGGTCGGTAGTTCAAATCCACCAGCGGCTCCTTGGAAACCCTATGGGGCAGTTCTACCCTGTCCTATAGGGTTGCTATGAGTCAGAATCGACTGGACAGCACAGGGTTTTTTTTTTTTAAAGAAACAAAAATGAGATTGGCATCAGACTTCTGAAAGGTAACTCTGGATGCTAGGTAGCAATAAAACAATGACGTCAAAATTTTAAAGAGAATAATTTTGAACCTAGAATTATGTACCATGAGAGCCAAACTGATATTCAAATAAGAGAGCAAAATAAAGACACTTCCCAACCTGTAAGGATTCAGAACATTTACCTCCTACGCACCCTCTCTGAAGAATTTCGTAAAAGTGTACTGCCATAAGAAAAAATATTAAATTTAAGAAGGGAAGATGTATACAGGCATAGTGATGAGAAGAGAAACTAGTGAACTTACAGTTAAATAGTTTTTTTATGCCTAGTACTACTTAAAAAAAAAAAAACTATAATCTAGAATTAAATCCCAAATGAATAGAACACAGGAAGTGTTTGAGAAGAATACTGTGGAAAAATTTCAATTCATAAAAGCAACAAGATCTATAAAATACTTATACTAACCCCAGCAAGAAATACGCCAGTCCTTTATGATTTTAGTGAAGAACAAAGAAATAACTGGAGAGATGTGCCATGTTTCTGGATGGAAGATTCAATATTATAAAGATGTCAGTTCTCCTCAAATTGATCTATGAACCTAATAAAACCTCAATAAAAATCCCAGAAATATTTTTAATGAAACTTGGTAAACTGCCTCTTAAGCTCATCCAGAAGAGACAGATGGTAATGAAAGCAATGCACTAATAGAGCAGGCTCTGTAGAACTGATTCTAGAGTCCAGAAACATACACGGAAATTTGTTATAAAGGCATCATTTGAGATTGGGGGAAATAATGGATTATCCCATAAATCATGCCGCACTATTAACTTTCCATTTGGAAAACAAAAATTAGATTTCTGCCTCAGACCATACACAAGATAACTTTCAGCTTGATTAAGGAGCTAATGAAAAAAATTAATCATAATAAAAACTATGAAAGAATATTTCTATAATATATGAATTAGAAAGGTCAAGTCACAAAACACAGAGGGCATCAAAAAAGATAAGATTGACATATTTGATTAGATTTTTTTAACTTCTTATTTTTACAAAAGTAGAATAATGCAGTGGATCCATCTGTATGTATCACCAATCTATGATAGTCATCATAGTTATAGCCAGTCTTGTTTCATCTATCCCCCCATCCTCGCTTGATCATTTATAAACAAATTCCATACAACATATCATTTCATTTATAAATATAGTTATTACATTTAAAAATATTAATACTTTTTCATATAATTAAATATGTAGTTAGACTAAATTTTTTTTAATTGAAGACTTCATACAATAAAGATACCATAAACAAAGGTTAAAAAAAGAGTGAAAGGGAGAAATTGTATGCCCAATATACAACAAAGGATTAACATCCTTAATATATAAAGAGTGATTACAAACGAATATAAAAAACAAACTAAACTATTAAAAGAGAGACCAAGAATTTAAACAGGTAATTAACAGAAGAAATAAAAGTGGGCAATGGTTGTTTTTGTGTTGTTAGGTGCCATCGAGTCAGTTCCAACTCAGAGCGACCCTATGCACGACAGAACGAAACACTGCCCAGTCATGAGCAATCCTTACAATCCTTACAAACGTTGTTATGCTTGAGCTCATTGTTGCAATAACCCAGTGCCATCGAGTCGATTCCTAAGCATATAAAAATGCTCAACCTGGGTACATGGGGAAATGTGACTTAAAATATGAATGGAATATTTTTAACTTCAGGTTGTCAAATATGAGTAAGCTTGATAAAATTTAGCATTAGTAAAGTTTCAGGGGAAATGGCACTCTCATACTCCATTTGTGGAAGCATAAATTGGTACAACCATTTTTATAGGGCAATTTGGAAGTATGTATCAAAATTTCCCATTTCCAGGTATCTAACCTATAAAAAAGCTTGCACAAAGAGGCTCACAAAGCACAACAGGGTAAATAGTGCAGACTCTGGAGTTAGAGTGTTGTGGCTCAAATCCTAGCTCTGCCATTGACTAGTTATGACCCATTGGGTAAGATTCGTTGCCTCAGCGGTGAGATAGGAATGATAATAGCAGTACCTATTTCATAGGGTTATTTTGAGATATAAAATGAGTTGTAACATGCAAAGTACTTAGAACAAAGCCCAGTACAAACTTAGCACCCAGTAAATGAGTATTATTATGTATCATTTATATGGACATTAGATCTTATGTAATGGTAGTAGATATTAGGTTGCTTCCAATTTTGTGCCACTGGAAATAAATAATGCTGCAGCTTTTGGAGTGGCACAAAATTGGAAATCTAGTATCTCTTAAGAGGGGAATGATACAACCATACTACGGAATACCATGAAACTGTAAACAAAGGGGTGATAGAGCTCTTCTGATTTTATGTGCTGTCATGGAAAGATCTCAAGGACCTATTGCTAAATTGGTATAGTGCAGACAGTAGAAAGTGAATTGCAGAACACTGTGTACAGAATGACCCCATTTAAAAATACATACATGCATGTATTATACATGTATCCAGTGGCATACTGAGGTGCAGTGAGAGGGGACTGCCCTGGACGTAGACAATAAGGGGATGCATCAACTAAGGAAATTTAAAACAATAATTTTAAACAATAATTTATCAATAATAAAACCTACTCAGTTTGCTTTTTATTACCACCATGCACTGTGAATCTAAACAATGTCAGTGATGAAATACTTCTCCTTGACAGGACGGATAGCTCTCTGCTCACCCGCTATCCCCAACCCTGTATACTGCTGCATACTCCTATAGATTTGTAAGTACACAGAGAAACTTGTAGCATAAACTTATTTACAAGTGCTTAATGAACGGGATAATTTACAGAAAGAAGTAGGATTGAGTGGAGTGTGTGAATAAGATTTTTATGTTTTACTCTCTCTACTTTTTTTTTTAATTTTGCCAAGAATTATAATTCATGCATTATAATTACTTGTAATATTTGTATTTGAAAAAAAGGAATAACATGGTAGGCAAAAGGATTGCTCCAGGAAGTCAGAAAAATAGAGCACAACGATAGCATATACCATGTCTCCAAATATTAGGTCATGGAATATAAATTAGGTCCGGTGATTGCATTTTCAAACCTGAAAATCAGAACCCAGTGTCTGCCAAAGGATTTTTGGTACAACTTCTGAGTAGGAGAAGCAGCCTGGGACATTCAACCTGGGTGCCAGAATAATGGAATTTCTGGGACAACCTGATGGTTTATTATTACAAATAGACTGTTTGAAACTAGGCCTGTCCATAAATCCCCAATCCACCTCCATTTTTTGATCTTGCTGGAACTGAACTCCTGACCCAATAAGAGCTGAAAACCTAGCATTTGGCCTGCCTTAGCCTGGCTCCCACAGGTCCAAGGCCTCACAACCTTTGTATCCTGTGAGATCTCCTAGGAGCCCTGACAGAGCATTCCTAAATTCTAGATTGCTTCAGTGGCATCAAAAGGCACAGTGTCTGCCCTTACCTGAGAAGATAGCTGTTTCCCTTACTCTCTGTCAGCCCCCTTGGTTTCCTATTAACCTTCCTCACCTACAACTTGGTCCCCTTCCATAACCCCAGCATGCAGCTACGCCAGCCCTAGGCCTGGTCCACTGATACCAATCCTGCTGAGACTAGCACAGACAATCCCAGAGTAAGCTGAGGCCATGGAAGTGAAATTGCTGGGTACAGAAAGGAGGAGGATGATAGTGCCAGAGAAACAGGAAAGAGGAATTTGCCAGGAAACCAGACTGATGGTGGCTGAGTAGAAAAGAGAAGTTGGAACAGAACTCACAGACCATTGTGGGGCCACTAAAGGAAGTGGGAGAAAGGTAAAAACTAAATATGCACATCAGTTTTAGTTCTACATATGAGAAAGGATGCCTGTAATAGAAATATCAAAGTGAATGCATGGCTGTATCACTGAGAAAGACAAGTCTCCAATAAGCCCCAGTATGTTCTACTGGGAAAAAGAGGAAGAACGTTATCATGGATTGAGTTATAGCCCCCCAAAAATGTGTGTATCAATTTGGCTGGGCCATGATTTCCAGTATTGGGTGGTTGTCCTCCATTTTGTGATTGTCATTTTATGTTAAAGAGGTTTAGGGTGGGATTGTAACACCCTTATCCAGGTCATATTCCTGATCCATTGTAAAGGGAATTTCCCTGGGGTGGGGCCCTCATCACCTTTTATCTCTCAAGAGATAAAAAGGACAGGGAAGCAAGCAGAGAGTTGGGGACCTCACACCACCAAGAAAGCAGCACCAGGAGCAGAGCGTGTCCTTCGGACCAGGGGTCCCTGTGCCTGAGGAGCTCCTTGACCAGGGAAAGATTGAGGACAAGGACCTTCCTCCAGAGCTGACAGAAAGAGAAAGCCATCGCCTGGAGCTGTCACCCTGAACTTGGACTTGTAACCTATTGGACTGTGAGACAATAAACTTCTCTTTGTTAAAGCCATCCACTTGTGGCATTTGTTATAGCAGCTAGCAGCATCAGATGACTAAGACAAACATGAATCAGAAAGACCTCGTCCCCACCCTGGTTGTGTGACACTGAGCAAGCTCATTAACCTCCTGAGCTTTACCTATAAATCGGGGTCCTCCTAAGCATCGAATGAAATCAGGTAAGAAAAGCTCTCAGCTCTGTGTTCAGTAAATCTGAATTTCTTTCTCTTTCCATCAAAACGATGGTGATGAAAACTCACCTGTAGCTTATCACTACCCACATCATCCTCAATGTGAGCAGTGGACATGTTAAATAATAGCTAGTTATGATAACTAACATTTATTGAGTGTGTATTATTTGCCTGGAAACCCTGGTGGCATAGTAGCTAAGTGCAACGGCTGCTAACCAAAAGGTCGGCAGCTCAAATCTGCCAGGCGCTCCTTGGAAACTATGGGGCAGTTCTAGTCTGTCCTATAGGGTTGTTATGAATCAGAATCGACTCAACGGCAGTGGGTATATTATTTGCAGAATCTCTCTAAACACTTTGCAAGTATTAACTCACTCAGTCCTCACCACAACCTATGTAGTTGATATTATTACCATTTTACAAATGAGAAAATTAAAGCTCAAAGAAGTTAACCTAAGAGGCATAGCTATTAAGGGGCAGAGCCAGGGTAAAAATCTAGCTCTAACTGCAAAGCCCATGCTCTTTAGCACTACACTATATTCCTTCCCAACAGAAAGACAGAAAATAGAGGAAAGGTAAAACAAGTGGAGGTGCTAGTGCAGGGACTGATGGAGGTAAAGTAGAACGGCTCCCACCCTGCCTGGAGACAGCTGCTGTGGGAGTTTTTCCAGAGATCTTTCATTTGGCAGTGGGATCTGGGGGAAATGCTACTCATGAGATTAAGTCATAACCCCTCCCCCACTGCCAGAGATGAAGGACGACATCTGAGAACAAGCTGATCACATATGTATCCAGCACAAATAAAGCTGTAGGTTGGGGCATTGCCTCATGTCATGAAAGTATCTTGCAATGAAGGAGGGGAATGTGGTAAGAAGTCCAAACAGAAGGGTGATGGGTCAGCAGTCATTCTGGAACAAACCATAAAGTCCACAGCTCTACCCACTCTGATTCCAAATATTTCGTCCACGTTCTCTAGGTAGAAAGGTCTGGGATGGAGGAGAAGGGCCTGAAGGAGTTGTTGCTTGAGGAAGGCCAAAGCACCAAACAAGTAAAAGAAATTACTACTGTTAATTTAACAATGCTAATAATATTAGAGATCTTCATTAAGGTCATAATCATCACCACTACTTCATAGAGTCACTCACACATGTATTTATCCAGGAAAATATCTATAGAGAGCCTGCTATATTCCAGGTGCTGTGCTAGGTGCTAGGATACTATAAGAGATCCCCAAGAGTTTACAGCACAGTCAGGAGACAGTAGAAAGCAGACCCTTCTAACACAACCAGGTAAAAGCTCTGTTAATAGTGAGGACTTGCCATGTGCAACCACATGGTCCTCCCTGCAAGGGAGGTGATTGTGCTGATGGGGAGTCAAGAAATACATCCTACAATGTGCAAGCCAGAAAGAGGCTTTGAGAAGTAGTCCAGCTCTCTCACTGTACAGAGAAGGAGACCAAGGACCTGAGTTTTAAAAAGGATAAACTGCAGATCAAGACTACATAGGCTAAGTGCCAGCTGAATGGCGCTGTCACAAGTGCCACAGGACTATAAGGCAGGCAAGCACCACAGTGAGTCAACGAAGGCTTCCTGGAAGAGGTGGGATTTAAGCTAAGCCTTCTTGGAGAAATAAGTTCCATGTGTGTGTGGGTGTGGGTGTATGTAATGGGGAAACACACATGGACATTTGTACCTGGCTTTTAGATATTGATCAAATTGTTTTAAAGACTTTTCTTTTTTTTTAATCCAATTTGTTAATCATCAATATCCTTCAAATCTGCAATTCTTTAATGGTTTGTTTGAGAATATCTGCCACTAGATGTGATATGACTAATGGCACAGGTTTTGGAGTCTGGCAGACCTGGGGTCAAATCTAGGCTCTGCCATTTTCTACCTGTGTGACCTTGGTTTTCTTACCTGTTAAACGGGGATAATAATACCTATCATAGGATTGCTATGAGTATTAAATGAAATAATATATGTAAAGCATGTAGCATAGGGGCTGAGACTCAGGAAACACCTTGCATAGCTCCATAAAAGTTGCGATAATTACTTACCTGCGTGGATCCTATGACATTTACAGTGTGCCTTCTATTCATTTTTTTTCCATTAATTCTTCTATCAAATAGTTAGGCACAGTGTCAGGCCCTGTGCTATATGCTGGAGACAGAGCTGTGTACAAGACAGACATGTTCCTTGGCCACTCAAGCTAGTCCAGAGGGATGTCAGACAAGTAAACACATGATTGCAGTACAATGTGAGATGCACTGTCAATAAAGGTGGGTAGTAGTTGTTGGTGGTCATCTCTCTGCGGGCTGTGGGCTTAAAGGACCACCCTGAGGCCTGTGAGACCTACTCACACCAGAGTGCAGCTGCCCTGGAAACCCAGATGGAAGACACTCCCACCAGCAAAATCATGGACAGCCTAAGCTTGATTTTTATTATCTATAATGTAATTTCCATTTCATAGCAGAATAATTTGAATAGAAAATAAAGTTCTCTCTTACTGGCCCAGCATCCAGCTGAAACGGGAAGAGACAGTAAATGTGCCTGAGTTTAAGCTTCAGCAAACATTTTTCTGACCATTCCCCTCTCCCAGTGTGTTCAGTGCCTGTGGAAGCAATCGTCCAGGATGGCTCCCAGTGGTCCTCACCAATATTGGTCTGAGTGACCAAGAGAAAATGGCAAAAGTAATGTCACTTGAGATTAGGTTATAAAATACTGCAGTTTCCCTCTTGGATGCTCTCTCACATATGCTTTTTCTCTTGAATCACTTGCTTTGGGGGAAGCCATGCCTTGAGCAGATCTACAGGAGGCCCACATGGCAAGGAATGGAAGCTTCCTACCAACAGCCACATGAGTGAGCTTGGAAGCAGATGCTGCAGGCCCAGTCAGGTCTTCAGGAACTGTAGCCCTGGCCAAAAGCTTAACTCCATGAAAGACCCTGAGCCAGAACGACCCATCTAAACCACTCCACGCTTCCTGATCCTTAGAATATATGTGAGATAACAAACATTTGTTGTTTTAAGCTGCTATGTTTTGGGGTAATTTGTTATACAGCAGTAGAAACTGATACAGCGCCCCTCCTTTGTGCTTCAAGCATTCTGCTCATCCTTTGTCATGGTACGTATCACATTGTGTTATAATTACCTGATTTCATGTCTGTCTTCTCATCAGACTCTGAGTTTAATGGAGATCATGTCTAATTATCTCTGTACCCTCATTACCTGGCACGTACCTGGTTCACAGCAGATGCTCAAAAAAGTTTATTGGATTAATAACTTGCATTTGTAAAGCATATTAGGATTGACAAAGTATTGGTGCATCCATTTTCTCCTGTAGTCTTCATAGCAACCCTATGAGCTCAGTGTTAAAATCTCCAGCAGATGAGGAAATCAAGGCTCAGTGACTCACTTAAAAATCTCACCACCAGTAAGTTATAAAATCAGGACTTAAACCTAAGTCATCCAATTCTTAGTCTGTGCTCCTTCTTCTACACCAAAATGTCCTTTATTTAGCTTAAGGATGGGAGTAGGAGAAAAATTAATCTGGAGAATGGGGCACTACCAGTCATGGATGGAGTTTCATAAAAAGCAGAGGATAAGAAGGTGGCTCATTTATAGTAGGCCAGGTCTCAGTGGGCCTTTTCCTCCTTCTACCCCATTCATTCCCGGAAACCCTGGTGGCATAGTGGTTAAGTGCTACGGCTGCTAACCAAGAGGTCGGCAGTTCAAATCCTCCAGGCGCTCCTTGGAAACCCTATGGGGCAGTTCTACTCTGTCCTATAGGGTTGCTATGAGTCAGAATCGACTCGACAGCAGTGGTGGTGGTACCCCATTCAGTATCTCATTTAATTCTCACAAAAGTCCTGAGGTAGGAGATCGGTTATTTTTATTCCCATTTTATAGATGAGAAAACCAAGGCAAGATCTCACATCTGCTAAGTAATAGGGAGAGCTGGGACTCAAGCAAAAGTATTCAAATTCTTAGTCCAAGGTGCTTTTTGTTAAACCCAAACTGATTCCTTTTCCCAGTACTGGAGAGCTGGGTTTGGGCTTCAGATATAATTCTTGAATTCAGCAGGGACACACGGGAAAGGCATCACAGTCTCAGACAATAAGCAGATGTGTCTAACGCAAGGATTCTACCTGTGTGGCTATGTCCTACCTCACCCTCATAGTGATCTGTAGTCACTGATTCCCTGGCTCAAGATCAAAGGTTTCACAGTATCCATTTTATTAACAAAAGGAAATAGCTGTTGTGCTTAGAGTCAGCTGCAGTTTGCACATCTTTAAAATGAGAATAGTAATTATAGTAATGATTAAATGAGATGAGAATGTAAAATGGCTCACACATAATAGATATGCACAAGCATATAAATATTATTCCCCCCTTTTGGCTCTCTCCTATATTCCTATGGGACATTTTCAGCACACATCCATTTATGAGCCTCTCTTCTCCCAATAAACTGAAGACTTAGCGGCTGCAATGCAAAGCAGAGGGAAAAGAGGAAACATCTGAGGGCTGTGTACACAGTTTCCAGCCTGAAGGGAGCTCTGCAGTGGTATTTCTGTCAGCTGTGCAGTGAGGCAGGAAGACCTCCACCCTTGAAGGCCAGGTAACATGCTGAGAAGCTGAACTTTGAGAAGAAGCCCCCAGCTGTTCTGTGGCTCTAATGGAATATGGCTCCAGGCTGCCTGACGCCATACCGAGTTGGGTAAACTTGGCCTCTTCACTTCCATCCGAGAGACCTTTCACCTTGAGGACTCAGTGACCAAAAAAAACATCCCAGGAGTCAATTTTTTCTCATTCTCCAAGGAGCCTGGGAGGAGACAGTTTTGGGGCTGGACATCAGGGACAAAACCATGAAATGTGAGAGGGTCTTTGTGCTGAGGACTCCCATCTGATCCCAGGAAATGGGGTGCTGGTTCCATGTGCTAGAAGACACAGCTTCTGCCAGGAAGAGGATCTGGGCCTTATCTCCATGTGCACCAGCATTTAGATGCAGCTGTTTGGGGTTTTATGGATGGGCTGTGGCAATGGCCAAGCCTAAACTGCAAGTCTGGGTAAGCTGGACTCTTGTCATCCTAATTGCAGTTTAGAGCAATTAAATAATCAAGAGAGAATCTACTATGTGCAGGCTTATGGGGGAGCAGGTAGTATTATGGAAAGGCCATGGACTTTAAAGTTTGAGAGACTTGGGTTTCAATCCCAATTCTGCCACCTACTATCTATGGGAAAGGTACTTAACTTCTTTGGGCCTCCGTTTCTTTACCTGTAAAGTGAGGTAGTAATACCTGCTTTATAGGGCTGAGCTAAGGATTAAATGAAATTAAAATATATCGATGGTACAGAATAGTGCTGGCTGCCTGGTCAATACTCAACCAAACAATCTTTATTACTAGGTTTCATGTGATGTGGAGAGGTGAATAAGTCATAACTAGGGAGATAGTACATGTAAAATTTAATATAATTTGTTTGATTTATTCAACCAACATATATTGGAGAACCTCCTAAGTGCTAGCAACTAAGCGGAAAATACAAGAATAATGGCCCCTGGCCTAGAAAATCTCAAAGTTTGTAACTGAGATATGTAGAAGTGTAAGCAAATAATTTCAATACAGGTTTATAAATGATCTAAGCAAGGGAAAGTGCAGTGGGAGCAGAGTGGAAGAGGTGCTTACATTGTCTGAAGGAGTTAGAAGAGGTCTTGTTGAGGAAGCAACTCTTGGACTCCACTGACTGGGTCCTAAAAGATGAACAAACGGGAGCTCACCAGGTGGGATGAGTGTGGAAGGTCATTCCTGATATCAGAAACAGTTGGTGGAAAAAACACAGACATAAAAGAGCTGGTTAGGAGAATAGGAAACACAGTAAATGGATGTAAGTTACATGATAAAGGGCAATCAGCCTCAAGAGATGCATAAAAGACCTTGTTTGCCTCCTAAGGAGTTGGGATTTTGCTCTGTAGGCAACAAGGATGTTTTAAAGCAAAAAAAACAAGATGATTAATTTGTTTTCAGGAAGGGTAACTAGATGGAGGATGGATTGCAAAGGAGAAAGACCAGAGGGTGGGAGACTGGGAGCATACGGAGATAAGAAGCTCATCTAGGTTACACAACCAGGAAGTTGGTGGGAGATCAGGAAGAGAAGCTAGACCTCCTAGCTCCTGGTTTAAGCTTTTTCTATTAAATTGCTCCTCCTTCCACATCTTTGAAACCTGCTTACTAAGCAAACCCTGACCTAAAATTACAGTGCTTATGTGAACAAGATAAATCAAGCACACAAAATCGCAACTAGTTTTGAATTTGACTAAGGCATCTGCTTTTTATCCATGTTTTGCCAAAGCATTAGAATATTCTCAGCATTTTTCTGAGCACCCCTCCACTAAGGTATGTATTCCTAAGGAGAATACACACTCTTACTCGTCCATCCATCCACAGAAATATATTGGCAACCACTATGTTCTAGTCCTCGGCTAAGCCTGGGGATATAGAGATGAAAGGCAGTCTTTGCCTTCAGAGAGCTCACAGCCTACCAGGGGCAGGCAGAAAAGTAAAAAGACAAGGACAATTCAATGTGATGAGTGCAATAAAAAGGACATATTAATTGCTATGAGAGCTTGAAGCAAGGACACCCAACAGTCTGAGCCATCAGGGAAGGAAGAGATACTTGTGCCAAGTCTTGAAGGGCAGAGAAGAGGGTGCAGAGTTACTCTAAGCAGAGGGAAGAGCATAAGCTCTTTGGGGGTACAGTACAGTGATGGGAGTGACTAGAATTTGCAAATTCAACAGTCTTCCTGGTCCTGAAGTCAAACACATGCTTTGCCTATTTTAATTACATAAACCACATTAATTCACATTTAACTTATAGCTTCCCTCTGGCACTTCATTGTACAGGTTTGCAAGCCAGTGCCCACCTTCCCCAAAATTACCAAGTAAGCAGAGTTTGCTTGGCATTTTCTCTTTCAGTACCCATCTCCGAGCACCCCTGAGTTGTTCCTAAGTTGTTTTTCCAGCTGACCAAGAACTCCACTTCAGCCCCTTTTGAGCCTTGGACCAGGTTCCCAGTCTCTGTTCTCACTCATTTCCCTATCAAGTCTTAGCTGTTTGGGTTAGATTCTGCCCAGCTTTCATATGAGTCCTACATACAGAACCAACTTTTGAAACTCTCAGGAACCCCGTATGCTATAGACGAGTGCCTAGCTTGTCTGTCTAAGGCTAGTTGTGAGAAAAGGAATGCTGCTCCTGAGAGCAGGGAGAAGGCAGCATCTTAGACCTTAATTTTTTGAGTCCTGTCTGCCCTAATTTCTCCAGGCCCATTTCTTTGGGCCTGTGCTACTTTACATGGCTCTTATTCATGAATTAAGAACTATTAATGACATACCAGGATCTGATATTGTACTTGACCTGAATTATATTTTAACGTTATGCTGTGAAATTTCACTAAAGAGAAGAACTAAATTGATGTTAATATTCACCAAAAACAAAATGACTAGGCCCTGGTTTATTATTAGAAAAATCCTGACCTTTAGTCTGACTTTTTTTTTTTTAACATTAAGTTCCCAAAATACCAAAAAGTCTGACTGACTAGCCACATAAAGCATATGCTTAGAGACCTCAGCTAAGGCCAAATATGGGAAAAGTCAAACAGTGTACAGAAAACAAACAAATGAATCACAGTGTTGGGTAAACTGCTGTTTGGCACAAATCCATAAACATAGACCAAAGAAGTATCTCTGCGAAGACGTGAGAGTATCTGTGGAAAATATCTCAGAAAGAGATCTGAATCTGACCTGCAAACTTGACTCCAACTGAACTTTGTCCTGTAGGGGTAAAACACGGTGTTTTCCATTAGTACATATTTGTTCACCAATTTGTCCATGTATCACAGAGGAAGCTGCTCCCTGCCGAGTGAACTATGGTCCACAGTGGCCTTGGTCATTGTTGTCCATGGCCAGTCAGCGAGGCTGAGCCCATAGCCATGGGAAGCAAAGGTAATAGAATTAGGTTGGTTGGAGCAGTGGAATGCGCACCATACTAGAAGTCCGGAAGTCTGGGCTGGAGTCCTGGTTCTACTGAAAAATAGCTGTACACCACACATAACATTCTTATAAAGCCCTACTCTTACCACATGAATTAGCATGTAACTAACTATAGACTGTTTAGTCTAATGTCTGACTTGACATTTAATTACGATGAGCTGCTTTATTCATGGAATCACTTATTTAATGGTTAAAATCACATAGTAAACATAAGGAATGGAAAGGAGGGGAAGGACCTGGGCCTAAGTTCTCCAAAATCTGTCAGACAAAGAACTAGTTTTGTGTGTCAGCTATGTTCTAGGCACTAAGCAGCTACAAAAAATGAACAGACTAGATAGACCCTTCTGCAGTCGAGGAGCATAGAGTCTAGGAAGGAACATATATCATATCTATAAAATAAGGTAAAAGAGCATTGTGGATTGAATTGTGTCCCCCAAAAATGTATATCAACTTGGGTTGACCATGATTCCCAGTTTTGTGTGGTTGGCCACCATTTCGTGATCTGATGTAATTTTCCTATGTGCTTTAAATCTTAACCTCTGTGATATTAATAAGGCAGGTTTAGAGGAAGTTATGTTAATGAGGCAGGACTCAATTTACATGATTAGGCTGTATCTTGAGTCAATCTCTTGAGGTATAAAACAGAGAATCAGGCAGAGAGAAGAAAGACCTCCTACCACCAAGAAATAAGAGCTGGGAGCACAGCACATCCTTTGGACTCAGGATCCCTGTGCTGAGAAACTCCTAGACCAGGGGAAGATTGATGACAAGGACAAGAGCTGACAGAAAGTCTTCCCCAAGAGCTGGTGCCTCCTAGATTATGAGAGAATAAATTTTTGTTTGTTAAAGGCATCCTCTTGTGGTATTTCTGTTACAGCAGCGCTAGATAACCAAGACAAGAGTAGTAATTACAGCTCATTTAATCCTATGATGTAGTATCCACCATTAGCTCTATTTTTCAGATGAGGAAACTGAGGCATGGAGTGGTTTATAACTTGCCAAAGATCACACAGCTAAGTGGCAAATGGGGATTTGGACTGGGGGGGGTGCAACTGCAGATCCTGTGTTTTTAACCACTGTACTATACTGTCTGTCAGGGACCACCTGAGAGGCACATACCAAAAGTGCTGTGGGGGCTCTGCTGAGGGAGATATTCATTCTTCCAAGGAGAGAGATTATCCATACCTCATGAGAGGTAGCATTTTAGCTAAACTTTGGAGGATGGGAAGGATTTGGACATACAAATGCTGGTGGTACAAGTAAAAGCAGAATTCAGAGAAAATGAGAGAAGTTCTTCTAGATGGAGGGCCCCAAACCAAAAAACAAACCCGCAGTGGGGCCGTCGAGTCTGACCCTATAGGACAGAGTAGAACTTCCCCATAGGGTTTCCAGGGCTGTAAATCTTTACTAAAGCAGACTACTGCATCTTTCTTCCATGGAGCAGCTGGTGGGTTTGAACTGCTGATCTTTTGGTTAGCAGCCAAGCACTTTAACCACTTTGCCACCAGGGCTCCTAGGTGGTGAGCAGTACTAATAAAACATGAAGGCAATAAACACACAAGATCTAAGGACACAGCCATGATCAGTCTGACTGTATTAGAATATGTGAAAGTGGAGTAGTGGGAAAGAGGTCTGGGAGGGTAAGTCAGAGCCAGACCTGAAAGATTTGCTCATAATTATAGTCTTCTAACCCATTTTCAGTACTTTGCAAACCTGATCAACTTATCACCAAAAACCACTCTCAGAGCTAAATTTTGACAATACAGTAAACAGATGAGAGAGTTCAAAGAAAAAGTCACTTTTCCCCAAAAACCAGCAAATCTAAGGAGACTCAGATTGTGGTTCCAGTTTTCTGTTTGTCAGCTGTGAATATCCCTCCAGATGTTCCAGCTCAGCTATACACTGCCAAATCATTAGATAAATAAGGAGCACACATCATAACATTGGATGGTAGTCAGACCCTTAGCAATAATCTCTAATAGCCATTGAGAGTTTTAAAGCATCTTTAGAAGTAATAGTGGTTTGATTTACTGCTGTAGCTATGTAAGTACTATGTAATTGTTGTGTGAAATAAATCCATGTACTTATTTTAGAATCATAGGGCCTTTGGAACCCATATAGTCTATGCCTACTTATTTTGTAGAGGGAGAAAATATAGCTAAGCTAAGCAAGTTTAAATGGACTTATCAAAGTCAGTAGCAAAATCACTCCTAAAAAATAAAATAAATGTTTTACACATTTATAAAACACGCATAGATATATCAAATGTTCTGCTGTCCCACCACTCATCCTTCTATCTTTAAAATTTGGTTAAAGGTCAATATCGAAACAGGAAGTTTTTAAAAATGTCTAACTGAATTTTTCACTCTTAGGAAAGTGATCTTTTATTAACATATTGTTATGGATTAAATTGTGTGCCCCCTCCCCAAAAAGTTATATTGAAGCCCTAACCCCTGTACCTGTGAATATGACCCTATTTGGAAATAGGAGTTTTCATTTGTTATGTTAATGAAATCAATCATACGAGAGTAGGGTGGGTTCTAAACCTAATCCCTTCTGAGTGTTTCTTATAAAAAGAGAAGAACAGACACAGACACACACAGGGAAAGACAGTCTCCATGTAAAGATACAGATGAAACACCCAATGCTACAGAGGCTAAAAAAGATAAGGATCTTCCCCTACAGCTGGAAAAAGAAAGCCTAGCTCTGCTAACACCCTGAATTCAGAACTGCAAGGAAATAAATTTCTGCTCTTTAAAGCCACTCATTTGTGATACTTTTTGTTATGGCAGCACTAGCTAACTAAGATAACATACCATGCTACAAAATAATTCAGTAGACATATTAAAATCAGCAAAAGCTGACCCTCACTGAGCGCTTGCTATTTAGCAAACATTGTGCTGAGCATTTAAAATGCATCATCTGATAACATTCTGACAACAGCCCTCACAAAGGCACTACATTTATCCTCATTTTGAGTTTGAGGAACCTTAAAGAGATTCAGTAACTTGCTCTAGGTTACACAGCTATTAAGGAGCAGGCTGAACTCAAATTCAGGGTTACTCAACACCAAATTCTGCGTGATTAACTGTTACATAATGACCTCCATAGCTAGTAGTGGATGTCACTTAACCTTTTACCAGGAAATCTCAGTTATCTAGAGAAGGCATAGAAATGAACATGTCTAATCTTTAAGAACTTTTGCCCTTACCTGTAAGTCTGCAGGTAGATAAGACTCTGGCTTCCTATCTGTGTCAGGACCAACCATCTTTGCTACACTTTGCCAGAGAAACAGACACCCTTATGATATTTACACAGTCAGAATTTGCAGTGACTGTTAGTGGTGGTAAACCTCACTCTGAGGCCTGTGGCCTTCCCAGTGCTATGGCCATCAAACACCTGCCTGGACCAGGAGTGGAGCTGTCTAGTTAGCCTGGGGGCCTGGGAAGGAGTCTAGGGGCTTAAGAAGTTGTGCTTTGGTGGTTCTGGGGCTCAGGCTTCTGCCTCTCTCTGCCTCACCTTTTTCCACTGATCATCGGGTCCCAGTGATTGCATTTAAAAAATCGTTTTTGGATCTCCCTCTTCCTTTTGGTCCTTACTGCTACTGCCCTTCTTTAGACCTGTCTTAGTTATGTAGTGCTATTATCACAGAAATATCACAAATGGGTGGCTTTAACAAACAGAAGTGTATTTTCTCATAGTTTAGGGGGATGGAAGCCCAAATTCAGGGGGCTGGCTCTAGGGGAAGTCTCTCTCTGTTGGTGCTGGGGGAAGGTCCTTATCTCTTCAACTTCTGTTTCCCGGTTCTTTGAAGATCTCCATGAGGCTTGGCATCTATCTTCCCTATCTCTGCTTCCTTAATCTACTGCTTTTATATTTTGTAAGAGATTGAGTCAAGACACACCCTACACTAATTATGTCTCATTAACATAACAGAGACTACCCATTCCCAAAAGCACTTATAACCACAGGCATAGAGGTTAGGATTTACAACACATATTTTGGGGGGACACAATTCAATCTATAACACGACATCTATCAATCATCTCTTGCCAGGATTACCCTAAAAACCTCCTAAATTCACATGCACCTAATTTGATACTTCCAGTCCATTCTTCTACAGGCTTGATGTCTCTAAAACTGATCATGTTAGTCCTCCACTCTGAACCTGTGATGAGTTAACATTAGCCACACAATAGAACCTACACTCCTAAGCATGGCATTCGACACCCTTTACAATTTTGTCCTTACTTACCTCCTAAAAACCTAAACCTACTGCTATCGCGTCAATTCCAACTCATAGCAACCCTATATGACAAAGTAGAACTGCCCCATATCAGTAAATGTTTTATGAATAAGGGAATGCTTACCTGCTTATAAATCCTGTTAGCACATATTTTCTACACTTGTTGTTCAACAACAAAGTTTACTGAGTGTCCACAGTGTGTTGAATTTTAATAATCACCATTTTCATAGGTTAACAGAAACAGTCATAGACAGAAAGTCTAGAGATTTGGGTTTGGGTGAAGCTCTTGATGTTTCTCTTTATGTGAATTTGGTCAAGTGATTTCCTTTCTCTGGGCCTCGATTTTCACATACGTGTAAAAGAAGGCCGATTTAAATAATCTCTAAAACCTGGTGGCATAGTGGTTAAGTGCTACAGCTGCTAACCAAGGGGTCAGCAGTTCAAATCGGCCAGGTGCTCCTTGGAAACTCTATGGGGCAGTTCTACTCTGTCGTATAGGGTCACTATGAGCCAGAATCGACTCAATGGCACTGGGTTCGGTTTTTTTTTTTTTTTTTCCTAAGTCTCTAACAGCCCATGTCTGTACTGGTCCCTGACACTAAAATCTCCTTAAAGAAAGAACCAAAAATGTCAGCCCCTAGCCAAGCAAAGATGTATGCCCCACAGCTAATTCCTGCTCTCAGCAACCTGGAGGCATTCTTACTTTACCGGCCTTACCACTCCAGCAGCGTCTCTTAGAATCTTCTCACAGGCCTAGCTCTGAGTCACAGCAGTGGGTTTTAAATCTTTAACATAATAGACCCTGGAGTTGAGACAATGGATCTCTTAGAGGCTTCAACTATGATCTCATCTTCTGACCAAGGTTTTTCTTGGACAATGACTGCTTAGCCCTGACCAGAAAAAAAAAAAAAAAAAAAAAAATGCCCCTACTCCAGGAAGTGATAGTGCTGACTCAGCATGCTGTAGGTCTGGAATTGGAGCAGGAACTTGTGTGGTCCGGCAGGGATCCTGCAGGCTCAAGTAGAAGCAAGAAGAAAAAGTCAGGCATGCCTAGGATAAGCAATCCTGACAGCAAAGAGATCTCAAGAGATGGAAGGCAACAGGGTTGATGTGATAGGGAATGGCTTTGTTGAGATCCTTCTGTGTACCGGACACTTTCAATCCAGGCTAAAACTCTGCAAGGAAAATATTATTATCCCATTTCATATATGGGGAATTCAAAGCTCAGGGAGATAACTAACTTTTCTGGAATCACATAATTTAGTAAGTAGCTGTGGGGTTCAAACTTAGGTTTGTCTGCTCCAAAGACTACGTTCTTTCTTTCAAACACCTTGAGATGCATCTGGGAGGAACTTAGGCTGTCTAGTGAGTAGATTCTCAGGGAATATTCACTGGATGGTCGTTTCAAGCAAATGGGCAAAATACTAATAGGATAATATAGAATCCTAAAACACCAGCACTACCCATTAGAAAAGGTAGAGTTACAATCATCATGCTAAATAGCTTTAGCTCATAAATTGAAAGTTGTCCTTTGGGGGACGCAAAATGAAGCTGTTAATTCCTTGAACATGAATGTGACTAATAAACTGGGTGTGCCGTCAGTCATCTTGCCCACACAGCTGTCTGAATAGGCTAATCTCTGGCTTGAGTTTCTAGCTGCTGTCTGCCCAGTGGCACACTGTGCTCTAATCTCGTGGCTTCACAGTTAACTTGACATTTTTGCTGAGTCTGACTCACTCACTCCCTGCCTCAATTGTTCTGTGCCAGTGCAAACTTCTTTTACAGATATCCTACTTAGAAACACAGGATGTTAGTGTTGGAAAGGAGCTACATTGGAAGTCACCTAGCATAACTCCCTATTGTTACAAATGAGAAAATAGGGCCCCAGACGAAATTTGGTAGTGTCTTCTCTTAACTCAGTTGCGCTTAGTGTGAGTCATGATGGGACTCAGCAACATAAGCCTGTAGGGCAAGAGGAGGAAGCTGGGATCAAGCAGGACTGGAGCTGGGAATAATAACTCAGCTGCAGGATTAATGGGCCCAGGGTGGGGCACAGGGAGCGAACCCAGCCCACCAGAAGAATTGGTTGGGATAGGGAAGCAAAGTATCAGAATCCCTGGCAAGCAGCCTGGGGTTCAGGGCGGGGCTTCTATCCCAGGAGGGAAATGTAGGGCTAGGCAGGGGAAATAAGGCTGAAGATTAGTTGTGGGGACTGAACTGACATGCTAAGGAGGATGAGGGGATGTGAAGAAAGGAAAAGTCGTAACTCCAAGGCTGTAAGGTGTACAGAGGTCATCAGAGGCACAATGAAGTTCAGACTGGCAGCATACCCCACCCCATGGCGAGTGGAGGCTGATGCACTACTCATCCTCTTCGGGAAGGTTCCCGCCTGCAGCTGGAGGAAGCCAGTGACTCTAGATCGTAGTTGGGGAGCCAGGAAAGACAGGGGCTAAAGTACTCCATCTATTGTGCCTCTCAGATGTCTGTGGGAATGTCCCTTCCCTCCATTTCTACTGTCACCACCCTGAGCCCTGGTCATCGCCCACCCAAATTATTGCAATAGCCTTTTAATTCATCTATCTTCTGCCTGTACTCTTCCTAAAGCATTCTTCTTAACAAGATATTTCTATGACACATGAGCATGTCACTTTTTTTCTATAAATGTTGGATGGCTTACCATTGACTAGCAACCTTTCACAACTGGGCTTCCATGAGAGAATCAGCCCTATAGAAAATTACTTGAGTGACTATTTTCTCAGTTCTCACCAAGATGTGATGGGGTATCATTCTAGGTGCAGAGAGGAGAAATTGATTCATGCAATGGATGCCTTAAGTCATTAGGTCTTAAAATTCTTGCGGAACCCAAATAAGAAGGGCTGGAGAAAACAAAGCTCAAATTTGTAAACCTGGGACCCTAGACCCTACACAACTTCAGCCCAACCTTCCTTTCTAGCCTCATCTCCTGCCCTCCCTATCATGCATCCTGTGCTCTGGTCACATCAGACATTGCTTCATTGTGCTCTTCTTTTCATGTCTTATTCTTCTTCCTTCCACCTGGTCTTCTTGGCCTTGTAAAATCTTAGTTATCCTTCAAGACCTAGCTCAGATGTCACCTCTTTCTGAAGAGATGGCTTCTACAACCTTTGAAAGCAGATTAAATTGTTCCTTTCTCTACGTGCCCACATTGTTTTTGTATATGTTCCACTGTATTGCACCTTTTTCATTGCTGGAGTTTTACCTATCTGTCTTACCTACAAGAATGTGAGTTTCTGCACAGCAGGCAACATCACCTCCCCCTCCACTTGAATAGATGCCTATGAATGGCCCAATGCTCTCCAGATAGTGAATGACAATGCTAATCCTGGAACACAGGAGTTTTCACTCCTAACCCAGTGCCGTGAGTCCATTCTGACTCATAGCGACCCTATAGGACAGAGTAGAACTGCCCCATAGAGTTTCCAAGGAGCGCCTGGCAGGTTCGAACTGCTGACTCTTTGGTTAGCAGCCGTACCACTTAACCACTACACCACCAGGGTTTCCCTTTAACTCCTAGTCCATCATTATTTCCATTCCTACACATGAGAACAACTAGATCAAACATTAAATATGCCAGGGTCAGATATGCAGATGTACATGGTAATATTGGCACTGGGAAGCAGCTTTCCTGGACAATTACTGACAGAGTTGAAAAGTAAGAACTGGTAGGCCCAGCCGGGAAGGGAGAACAGAGCCAGGAAGATGTTGGATAAAGTATAGGAATAGATTCCATCAGGAGCCATACATAAGGCCAACTTTATAATTTCTCCAGAAAACAAGAAAAGGAAAAGGAGAAATAGTTGGCAATGGGTTAAATAAAGGACAGATGCATCAAGGATTGATGTCTGAAACGACTCGGGGAAAAGAAATCTGATAATAAAGATAACTCTACTTGCATAGTGCAGAATACTGCCACGTATATGATCTCATTTAATTCTCAGAACAAGCTGGTGGTGGTGGTGAGGTAATGTCAAAGTCCCGTTTTTACAAAGGAGATGACCAAGGCTCAGCGAAGTGAAGTGATATACCAAACATCCTCTATTGGTAAGTAATGCAGTTGGAACTAGAAGGCAGGCCTGCCAGTCTCCTGATCCAGTGCCATATTTTCCTAAAAATGGGGAGGCTGCTCCTCTGGTCTAAAAACTGAAGGCCTTTAAAAATCAAATAGTATGACATGTAGAATTTTTTTCTGAATCATGACTCAGAGGGACTCTCCATAAATTGAAAATAGGTTATTTTAAAATGAGGGTAGAAAACCATTAGTTGGCTAACTTGCAGGGAGTTGGCTGATACAGAGCGATTCTCGGCTTGAACTGGGCAAAAGCCTGACTCAAATAGAGAATCTGGGGCAGAAGAGAAGAGCGGAGGGCAGTTTGCTTTTTCCTTGCCCGCAGCTCCAGGGAGCACACTGGACAGTGAATGAGTGCCCTGCTATTGCACTTTCTGGTCTGCTCCAGACTGAGAGTCAGGATGATGGAGTGGAAGATTTGGGGCCACAGGAGGTCACTCAGTTGGTCCTCCATCCCTCAGATCTATGATGAACCTTGGAGCCTGTGAGACCTTGGAATATAAATACCACTTGCCAGGCTCAGTGAAGGATTTCTTCCGTTGTCATTAAGCATCTTTGGTGTGCATTTCCTTTCTCCCCAAGAAGATAGACCCTCAGGGGCAAACAGTTGATTTAAATAACTTTGTGCCCACTACATAATGCTCTGCGTATATAAAACAAGATCTCCGGAAATGCTTTTTGATTACAATAAATACTTCAAGTTTGTTAGAAACATCTTTTGTATGCTTCCAAAGGATGAGATTCCTTCATTTCTCTTTCCCTCAGAAGTTACCTAGATAGTTTTAAACATTCATTCTTTATTGAGCTTCCAGTATGTGCAAGGTACTACTACATGTTAGACCCTGTGCTGATGCTGGGTACATAGAGGTAAGCAAGAAAGAGGCAGCCTGCCTTCATGGAGGTTAGAGTTTAGGGTGACATAGACTGGCATATAAACTGGATTATGTGAAGAAGAACACAGCATCAGAATTGGAGGAAAACTCATTAACAACCCGCAAAATGCAGATGACACAACCTTCATTACTGAAAGCGAAGAAGACTTGAAGCACTTAGCTTTGAAGATTGGAGACTACAGCCTTCACTATGGATTATACCTCAATATAAAGAAAACAAAAATCCTCACAACTAGACCAATAGGCAGCATCATGATAAATGGAGAAAAGATTGAAGTTGTCAAGAATTTCATTTTACTTGGATCCACAATCAACACACATGCAAGCAGCAGTCAAGAAATCAAGTGATGTATTGCATCGGGCAAATCTTCTGCAAAAGACCTCTTTAGAGTCTTAAAAAGCAAAGGTGTCACTTTGAGGACTAAGGTGCGTCTGACCCCCAAAACTGGTATTTTCGGTGAATAAGGAAGACCGAAGAAAAATTGATGCCTTTGAATTACGGTGTTGACAAAAATATTGAATATACCATGGACTGCCAGAAGAATGAACAATTCTGTCTTGGAAGAAGTACAGCCAGAATGTTCCTTAGAAGTGAGGATGGTGAGATTCATCTCATGTACTTTGGACATGTTATCAGCAGGGACCAGTTCCTGAAGAAGGACATCATGCATGGTAAAGTTGAGGATCAGCAAAAAAGAGTAAGACCCTCAACAAAATGGATTAACACAGTGGCTGCAACAATGGACTCAAACATAACAACGATTGTGGGGATGGCAGAGGACTGGGCAGTGTTTCATTCTGTTGTACATAGGATCACTATAAGTTGGAACCAACTGGATAGCACCTAACAATAACAACAGGCTGGCATGGTTTAAGGAGAACTTCAACCAACCAAAGCAAATCCATTGCCGTCTAGTCAATTCAATTTCCATTTTACCAGTGAAAAAACTAAGGCCCAGAGAAGGGAAGTATCTTGCTGAAGGTGACACAGCTAGTCCATGGCAAAGTCAGATAAAGAAAATAGTTCTACTTTTCAATGCAGATCCTGATCTGAAGTTATCCAGGATGACAAGAAAGGTATTCATTCCCCTCTGTCTAACTCAGAAGCATCTTACTTGGGTTCTTGTACTATTGGAGAAAGTGACTGTTCTCCTACCCTGTCTTTCTGGGAGACTAAGCGTGGTCTATTGGTAATAAATCTTGTTTCTTTATTCTCTGAAGCTTTATTTCCTACATCCTTTGTAGACTCTTCTCCCCACAAAAGCTCTCAATCCTATAACTGAAGCCCCAGAAACAGGCAAAACATGCTGCCCGAGTTCTACTTTTTCAGTGGAAGCAGAATATGTTAACCCTCTATTAAAAGCACCTCATGAATTTCTGTTTCACTGTTGTCTAAAATGATTAGTTCTATAAGAAATGCTGATAATACTATCGGCTGAAATTAAAATAACCCCAAGCTCCATATCAGAATTCTGAAGTAGCTGTGTGAGTGCCCGTTGCTGCGGGAACCACAGGTTGTAAAGGCCTTCATAACATTGGACCTCATGAAACTACAGATCAGCATCAGAGAAGAGGGAAGGAAACCAGCAAAGATGGGAAAACAATTGGGAAAAATGACCCAGAGAAACCAAACTGCAACACCTGTTGGCAGTATAACCTAATTGCAGGCAGACTTTCTGAGAGGAGATAAACAGAATCAGAGATCTCACTTCCCTTTTAATAGATTCATATAGGTTATAACTGTGCGCTGTATTCATGGCCAAATGAAGATGTGTAGAGGAACCCAGATTACATTAAGCACATGAAATAATTCTAAGAAATAATGAAAAAGAATACAAATTGCATAAATACTAATAATTAAATTTTCCATTTACTCTTTATAATGTTCACATATACCTAAGAGATCAAATTTTTGTTTTCAGAAATATCTAAGTAAGTGGCAAAACATGAAACTCTCTTATCTATCTTAACTGACCACACTAGTAATCAGGTAAGTTGATCAAATCATAATCATGGCTCCACTTCTCACCTGGAGTCAGACAAGGAGCTGCACTGCCCAGATTCCCCTTCAAGGAAGGACTTGGTGCCCAGCCATGGGGAGGCATCAGCTGTCAGTTCCTTCAGGGTCTACCTCAGCTACGGAGAACCACCTTGCCCAAGGTCATGCTTTTCCCAGGACAGCCATGTCCAATGGCTAAATAAGGCGGATATAAAGCCCCAGCCATTTGGACCTGACACGGGACACTCTGGAGGTTAGTACTCGCTCCAGAGCCATTGCTGGGATGACTGAGGCTATATCAGGCCCTCTGTACAGTTTGACTTCTTCCTCTGCACCATCTCTTTTTCCTTCACTGTAATAAATTCATACTAAATATCTTGCACCCAAATTCTGTCTCAGTATCTGCTTCCAGAGAAATCAACTTGCGACACCTGTTGACAGTGTAACTTAATTGCAGGCTGAGTTTCTGAGATAAAATAAACATGTCCTTGAGTCCTGAACTTGGACACCACACTTAGGAAAATGTCAGTAAATGACTATCATAATCTTCTCTGCTTGCAAGTGATAGAAACTCAACTGAGTTAGCTTACCAAACGAAAAAAATCTGAACCACCGCCATTGAGTCGATTCCAACTCATAGTGAGCCTGTAGGACAGAGTAGAACTGCCCCATAGGGTTTCCTAGGCTATAAATCTTTACAGAAGCAGACTGCCACATCTTTCTCCTGTGAGAGTTAGCTTAAGGGACAGGAAATTTTTTTATAAAGAATTAGGAGTGTCTCACAGAACCCAATTGTCAAAAAAAAAAAAAGGACTGGGATAAAAAAAACCAAATCAAACCCACTGCCATCAAGTCAATTTCGACTCATAGTGACCCTATAGGACAGAGTAGAATTGTCCTACAGAGTTTCCAAGGAGCACCTGGCGGATTTGAACTGCCAACCTCTTGGTTAGCAGCTGTAGCACTTAACCACTATGCCACCAGGGTTTCCAGGACTGGGATGAGAAATGAAAAGTTGCCAGTAACTAAAGTAGACCTTCTCTCTGTTCCTGTCTCTTTGGAGCCATGGTGTCTTTTCTGTGCTTCTCATGGTGGAGATACTCCCCCTAACCATCAGGCCACTTGACCCCAAATAACTGAAAAAAATCTGTTGCCATCGAGTCAATTCCTACTCACAGTGACCCTGTAGGACAGAGTAGAACTGCCCCCATAGGGTTTCCAAGGAGCAGCTGGCTTTTAACCACTTCACCACCAGGGCTCCATGGCTCAAAATAGAAGCCCCAAAATGACAGCCTTAATCAGCCTCTTCACCTCTGCACTTGCTGTCAACTGATTCTGCCTCTCCAGATTCACAGGAGATATGGTCTGATTGAACTTCCCCCTGGCTTAAGATGTCCACTCCTGACTCAATCAAAATATTGAATATGCCATGTGCTGCCAAAAGAACCAACAAATCTGTCTTGGAGGAAAGAAGTACAGCCAGAACGCTCTTTAGAAGCGAGGATGGCGAGACTTGGTCTCACATACAGGAAGGACCAGACCCTGGAGAAGGACATCATGCTTGGTAAAGTAGAGGGTCAGTGAAAAGACGAAGACCCTCAGTGAGATGGATTGATACATGGGCTGCAACAATGGGCTCAAACATAACGATTCTGAGGACAGTGCAAGACTGAGCAGTGTTTTGTTGTGTTGTACATAGGGTCGCTGTGAGTCGGAGCTGACTGGATGGCACCTAACAACAACAACAACAACATTGAGGACTAAAAAGGAGCCCTGGTTGCACAGTGGTTAAGCGTTCTGCCACTGACCAGCTGCTCCATGGGAGAAAGATGTGGCAGTCTGCTTCTGTAAACATTACACCCTTGAAAACCCTAAGGGGATGTTCTACTGTGTCCTATAGAGTAGCTATGAGTAGACTCGACAGCAAAGGGTTTTTTTTAATTGAGAACTATTTCTTGAGGCATTAACTCTGGCTCTCCTAGCTTCCTTTGCACAAGGGCCAAGCATGTGCTTCAGGCACGAGTGACAGGTGTTCTCAGAAAGCAGACTTCTGAGAGCTGAGAGGTTATGGGCAGAACATTGACTGCTACACACAAGTGCTAATTGGAGCCAGGGCTTGATTCCAAGAAATCTGACTTCAAGATTTAGCAACTACGTTATACTGCTTTCCAAAAGTAAAGTATTATTAATAAACATATTCATATTGATACTTAGAATACTTCTCATGAAATAATATTGAGCCTAAAATAGAGGGATCTCATTGTCTTAATCACTGCCTGGCACATAGCTGATGCTTAAGGAATATTTGTGGATGAATTTTTAAAAATTCAATACAAGTTACTCATTCAGTGTTATCTGAGTGAAATAGACTTGGACTGAAATCAGGAAATCTGGGTTTTAGTCTTTGTTCTGCATCTAGTTTGTGGACCTCAGGAAAGCTATTTGGTCTCAATGAGATTCACTTTTCTTAAAATCTCATTTTACTACCTGCCCCACCTGCTTACAGGTAAAGCTAGTGTGAGGATGATATATGATAATTGAAGCACTGAAGACTGAGAAGTAATCCTGTATTGGGTTTAAATCAGGAAGGAGTTACTTGTCCTTTGGCTTCCCAGGATCCAGAACCACCCACTACAGGCCCACAAACTGTTTCAGTCAGGGTTCTTGGTTGCAAATAACAGAAGTCAACTCTGATTACCTTAATCAGAAAAAGAAGTTCATTGGAAAGATATCAGGAAGCTTACAGTCTTGACAGGAAAGCTGGAGAATAAATCTTGGAAAATGAACAGGAACCAAAGGAGAACCACAGCCAAGATCACACCACAGAAACATCCTGGTTAAGATGGTGCTGCCACCCCCACAGAGCAGTGGGTACCAGTACTGCCACCAGCATAAATTCTAAACTGCCCCCGTTTCTTGGGTCATTTGCTTCAAACTCAAGGTCTCAGGTAGGATCATCAGATGGGCCAGCTTAGTTCATGTGCTTGTGCTGTAGCTGCCACAGATCCGGGAGGGCAACTGTCTGGCTGCTTTTTCAGCTGCCATAAGGGGAAGAAATACCTGTCTCCCACCACGTCTCATGAGATGGCAGTTTCCCCAGACATAGCAAAGGGGCTTAGATTCTGGGCAGCCAACAAAAACATAATCCCTGACAATTGTCCCATACAAGATACCCAAGATATTTAACAGGAACTGTTCAAGGTGCTGGACACACAGGAACCAGCCTCAAGATACTCTAGCCATGTTGGGAAGAGAGACATAAACGAAATATTAAAATAAAATGTGATAAGGAAGGACTAAAACTGAGATACAAGAAAGTAGAATGGGAGCACAGATCAAGGGACTAATGCTGGGGATCTTGTGGTGGTCAGGAAAGCTTTCACAGAGAAGACGGCTCCTGAAAGGAGGATGGGGAGAGGAGGGAAAGAACATTAGAGGTAGAGCCACCTCTACCATCTGTTAATCTTCCTGAGTAGCCAGAATCTGGGTCCTGGCATTTCTCGCTGAGTTCTTTCCTGTTGCCACCAATCACAACACATACGCTACTACAATTAAGGTCTACAGATAGCATTATTAAGGTCTAAGTGTTATTATTATTAAGTGTCAGGTTTTTCTTCCTTTGCTTTCCCCAAAATCTCTGGCATATAGTCTTATTGGCACAAATTTACTCTTCCTTCTGCTGTCTTTAGCTAGATGAAAGCATATACTCAGACCTCAGCCACTTATGTCTCTGAGCCTCGATTTCCTCAAAGGTAAAATAAGCCACCCACCCACTGCCGTTGAGTCCAGAGTAGAACTGCCCCACAGGGTTTTCAAGGAGCACCTGGCGGATTTGAACTGCTGACTTTTTGGTTAGCAGCTGTAACTCCTAACCACGAAGTTACCAGGATTTCCAAAGGTAAAATAGGAACAAAAATAGTGGCCTTCCAGGACTGTTGTAGAAATTAGCTGAGATAATGTATGCAAATTGCCAACACAGCAGTTAGCAGGTTCTGTGATTACTGTTGGCTTGCGCCATTTATCTGCAAGCCTGAGGATGATAAGGTGAGGAGGATACCTCTATGTTTCTCCCCTTTGATCTAAGGGGTTTCAATCAGTGAATGTGAGATCTGGCTACAATAAGGAATGCTGCTGAGCTTAGAAGAAGGAAGTGTGTTTCTGGAGAGAAGAAACCCACAGGGTATGCTAAGAATGTGAGAATGTCCCTGGGGAGAGCAGGACATGAAGTTTATCTAGCACTCTGAGCCCTTTTCAAAGCCTGAATCTGTGGTGGAAGTGAGAGCCTGGGTCCTGGAGTTGAGGAAGTTTTTCCCATTCCGCAAGAATGATTTCAAAAACAGCCCTCCTGGCACTGAGGATGTTTTGCTTCTGCCCATTCTGGAGAGAAACGATTACCCAGATGTGGACCTGATCAGGCTCTATTAAGATCCAGCCACATAACTCAGAAGGGTGGGAGACAGTATGTCCATTAACCAGCCATTTTCACATACTGTTCCCACCCAAACATTTGAAAATGTGTATAACATACCAGGTCAAATAACTTGTTTAGTAACATTGTGTCCTTTCAGAATAATAAGCATGATATTTGTGGGAAACCCTCCAGGCTGAAACAGCCTAATAACTGGGGCAAATCCAGATGGGAAAGTGTTCTGTGGCTTGGATCAGACATCAAATCATGTGGAGTATGAGTTTACATCTCCTTTCTAAAATTCCTGGTGTACAATTTAAAACACTGTTCTTACAAATATGCTATGATGTCCTATTCCATCCTTGAGCTTCTTCGTGAATACTGATCATTCATTCATTACACAATTATGTATTGAGTACTTACCACATACCAGGCATTGTGATGTGTATAGAATCTTGTACATAGAATGCCATCGTGTATAAGCTCTTGATTCTGATTCAGAAAAGAGACTGTTTTGTTAAAAATTCAGAGGATTTCTCCCTCCAAATTTTATTTGGGGGGAAGGTGAATGTTTCCTTATCTGTGTATGGAGAAAATTATTTTATGGAGAATTTATTGGGTTTATCATCCCATTTGGGGGTATGGCCCACGACTGGGATAGAGAGAGCAGCAGAACATGTTGCTATGGTAACTTGGCATTAACATACCTCAGCTCCTTTGTATCGCCCCCAAATTGCCTTTTTAACCAGTGTACATTTTCAGTACGTGGAAAGCTTTTCTTAATTTTTACACAGCCGGTATAAAGGCATTTTCCAAGGCACTTAGACAAAGGGAGTGTCCTTTCTTTTTGAGACTGTGGACATGCTAATGCTCATTCCTAGGCCAGAAATTCAGAATTGGCATCCAGACTCTATCTTATTCTTTTATGGAAGACTTCACTTTTAAATACTTTTTACATATGTTATCTCACTTTTTATCACCACATTGTTTTAACCTCATGCTTAAGCAATCCTAAAGGGCAAGAAGGACATCATGCTTGGTAAAGAAGAAGGTCAGGGAAAAAGAGGAAGACCCTCAAAAGAGACGGATTGAGGCAGTGGCTGCAACAGTGGGCTCAGGCATAGCAACACTTCTGAGGACCAGGCAGTGCTTCCTTCTGTTGTGCATAGGGTCCCTGTGAGTGGGACCTAACAACAACAACAAAGGGCAAGAAGATAAGCCTGCTAAACATTCATGCCTGGAGATAATTATGTGAGGTAGGAACTAATATCCCTATTTTACGTATGAAAGAAATCAGAGTGATTCCTTGATTTACCTAAGGTTATATAGTTAGTAAACAGCAGGATAAGCAATCTAGGCCTTTAGACCTTTAGATTCCAAATCCGATGTCATTTCATTATACGTCAACTGACGCCCAATTTCTTCCAGCCTTTGTTATTTTACAAAAATAGAGATTTATATGTGACAGCAATCAGTGCGTACTTTGCTTTAAAAAAAAAAAAGCCTTATTAAGACTTTACATACACTTATACACAGACAGCAAGGCCTGGTGGCAAAGTGATTAAGAGTTTGGCTGCTAACCAAAAGGTCAGCAGTTCGAATCTACCAGCTGCTCCTTGGAAGCCCTATGGGGCAGTTCTGCTCTGTCCTATAGGGTCATTATGATTTGGAATCGATTCAACGGGAACAGGTTTGGTTTGGTCTGGTTTTTATACATAAATTCATCCATTATAAACATACAGTTTAATGATTTTTAAACATTTTTTGTAACAGCTTTATTGAGATATAATTATATACCATACAATTTACTGAATGGTTTTTAGCATATTCACAGAGTTGTACAACCATCATCATAATCAATTTTAGAACATTTTCATCAACTCAAAAAGAAACCCTGAAAAAAATTCCATTAAGAAAGAAAAGAAAAGAAAGCCAGTACCCTTTATCTATCATCCCCAATCTTTCCATCCTCCTATCCGTAAGCAACTACTAGTCTACTTTCTGTCTCTGTATAATTTGCCTAGTCTGGACATTTTATGTAAATAGTATCATATAATATGTGGTCTTTTATGACTGACTTCTTTTCACTTAGCATGTTTTCAAGGTTTATTCGTGCTATAGCATGGATGTATGAATACTTCGTACCTTTTTATGGCTAAAGAATATTCCATTGTATGGGTATACCACCTTTTGTTTATCTATTTATCAGGTGATATTTGGATTGTTTCTACCTTTTGGCTATTAGGGCTATTGTGAACAATGCTACTGTGAATATTTGTGTACAAGTTTTTGTGTGGATATATGTTTTCATTTCACTTGGTTACATACCTAGGAGTGAAATTGCTGGGTCAAATGGTAACTCTATGTTTAACTTTTTGAGGAACTGCCTATTTCCAAAGTGGTTGCAACATTTCACATTCTCACCAGCAGTATATGAGAGTTCTCATTTTTCCACATCCTTTTCAACATTTGTTATTTTGTTTTTTGATTATAGAGGTTATGGATGTGAGGTAGTATCTCATTGTGGTTCTGACTTGTATTTCCTTGATGACTAATGGTGTTGAGCATCTTTTTGAGTCCTTATTGGCCATTTGTGTATCTTCTTTGGAGAAATGTCTATTCAGCGTTCAATGATTTTTAATTATAAAATTTTACAACCATTGCCACAATTCAGTTTCAGAACATTTCTGTCACCCCAAAAAGTTCTCTCTTGCCCATTTCCAATCAATCCCTGCTCCCACTTCCAGCTCCAGACAACCCCTAAGTTGCATTCTGTCTATAGCTTTTCCTTTTCTGAAAGTTTCATATAAATGGAATCATACAGTATATATCTTTTGTATTTGGCTTCTTTCACTTAGAATAATTTTTTTGAGGTTCATCCATGTTGTAGCATGTTATCTTAGTTTTCTAGTGCTGCCATAACAGAAATACCACAAGTGGATGGCTTTAACAAAGAGAAATTTATTCTCTCACAGTCTAGGAGGCTAGAGTCCTAATACAGGGTGCCAGCTCCAGGGGAAGGCTTTCTCTCTCTGTTGGCTCTTGGGAGAGGTTCTTTTCATCAATATTCTCTGGTAGAGGAGCTTCTCAGCACAGGACCAAAGGACGTGTTATTCTCCTGGCTCTTATTTCTTGGTGGTAGGAGGTCTCCATGTCTCTCTGCTTGATTCTCTCTTTTATATCTCAAAAGAGATTGGTTTAAAACACAATCTAGAGTTATGTTAGGTGAAGGGAAAGACAGCACAATACAGGCGAGGTCAGCACAACTGGACTAAACTAAAAGCAAAAAGGTTTCCTGAATAAACTGAACGCTTTGAAGGCCAGCATAGCAGGGGCGGGGGTTTGGAGATCATGGTTTCAGGGGACATCTAAGTCAATGGGCATAATAAAATCTATTAAGAAAACATTCTGCATCCCACTTTGGAGAGTGGCACCTGGAGTCTTAAACACTAGCAAGTGGCCATCTAAGATTCATCAATTAGTCTCAACCCACCTGGATCAAAGGAGAATGAAGAACACCAAAGACACAAGGTAATTATGAGCCCAAGAGATAGAAAGGACGACATAAATCAGAGATTACATCAGCCTGAGACCAGAAGAACTAGACGGTGCCTGGCTACAACAGAAGACTGCCCTGACAAGAAACACAACAGAGAACCCCTGAGAGAGCGAGTAGGAGAGCAGTGGGATGCAGGCCCCAAATTCTTGTAAAAAGACCAGACTTAATGTTCTGACTGAGACTAGAAGGACCCCGGAGGTCATGGTCCCCAGACCTTCTGTTAGCCCAAAACAGGAACCATTCCCAAAGTCAACTCTTCGGACAGGGATTGGACTGGACTATGGGATAGAAAATGATACCGGTGAAGAGTGAGGTTCTTGGATCAAGTAGACACATGAGACTATGTTGACATCTCCTTTCTGAAGGGGAGATGAGAGGCCTGAGGGGGTCAGAAGCTGGCTGAATGGACATGAAAATAGAGAGTGGAGGGAAGGAATGTGCTGTCTCATTACGGGGAGAGCAACTAGGAGTATATAGCAAGGCGTATATAAATTTTTGTATGAGAGACTAACTCAATTTGTAAACTTTCACTTAAAGCACAATAAAAAATTTTTAAAAAATCTAATCTTGTAGATTGAGTTCTGCCTCATTAATATAACTGCCTCTAATCCTGCCTCATTAACATCATAACATCATAGAGGTAGGATTTACAACACATAGGACAATCACATAATATTAGGAATCATGGCCTAGCCAAATTGATACATGTATCAGTAGTTCACTCCTTTTTATTGCTCAGTGGTGCTCCATTGCATGAATATACCATATATTGTTTATCGACTCACCAGTCGATGGACATTTGAATTGTTTCCATTTTGGGCTCTTATGAATAATGCTGCTATGAACATTCATATACAAGTCTTTGAGAGGACATATGTTTTCATTTCTCTTAGGTAAATATCTAGGAATGGAGTTGCTGAGTTGTATTGTAAGTATGCCTTTAATCTTTTAAGAGACTGCGAGACTGTTCCAAAGTGCCTGTACATTTTATATATTCTCACCGGTAATATATAAGGGTTATAGTTTCTCCATATCCTTGCCAACACTTGGTATACTTTACTTTTTTGCTTAACGTTATTTCATAGATATATTTCCATGTTCATATGCCATTTTTAATGGTTACATAGTGAGTTAATTTGACATTGTTTAAGACATTACCTTGGAGGTGAAGATTTGGGTTGTTTCCAGTTTTATGCTATTATAAGTAGTGCAACTAGGACCAGTACAGCTTAATTTTTTTTTTCTTTTTGCTTATTTCCTTAAGGTATGTTCCAAAGTAGAATAAAGGACACATACTGTTCTACTTGCTGCTTCCCCGGTTACTCAGCGGAATGGTAGAATGCATGTAAAATGCCAGCAGCAGAGTTTATGCCTGCCTACTTCCCAACAGCCTCTGCCAACACAGGGCTTTATTGCTTTACTCATGTTCACTAATAATACAGGCATATCAAAGACCCTTAAGGATGTTTCAATTTGCATTTATCTTACTGTTGGTAAAGTCACAATATTTTAGTGGCCATCAGGTAGTCAGTCTAATTGAGTCATTGATCCAAAAAGGCCAGACAGTCTAATTGAGTCATTGATCCAAAAAGGCAAGACAGTATAGGAAGATTTAAAAGAGCTGGAAGATGGAAGTTAAAGAAATTCCCTGGATTTGGGGAACATGGCTTTAGTTATGTTGGCTAGGGTGGTTGTAGCCTCAGCCATTTATAATGAAGACACTGCTATTGGACTGATTTAAACCCCTCCTTTTCCAAACTCTCCTCTTATTTTGCACCTCTTCTGTTTCTGCTCCTCCCTTTGTGACCATTCCTTCTCAATCTCCTTGTGAAGGGCTCGTTTATGTACCTCTTAACCAAAAACCAAACCAAACCCATTGGCATCGAGTCAATTTTGACTCATAGCAACCCTATAGGACAGAGTAGAACTGCCCCACAGAGTCTCCAAGGGACACCTGGTGAATTCGAACTGCTGACCTTTTGGTTAGCAGCTATAGCTCTTAACCACTACACCACCAGGGTTTCCACGTACCTCTTAGACTCTGGATTTCTCCAGGATTCAATTCTTGGGATTCTTCTTTTTTCACTTAACTCTCTGGGCTATCTCATCCACTCACGTGGCAGTAATGACTATGTACATACTGAAAACTCCCAGATATTTATCCCCAGGTTAGACTTTTCTCCTGAATTCCAGATACACATATCTAACATTCTGTTATACCTCTACACTTGAATGTCCCGTAGGCACCTGAAGTCCATCCTTTCTTCCTCTAACCACCCCTCTTTTACCATATTCCTTATCTCAATGATGGTAGAAGCTTTGACCCATTTACCCAAACCAAAAATCTGGAACTCACTCCAGACTCCTTCTTTCCCACATTTTCCTAAATGTCTCTCAAATGTTCTTCCTTTCCCAAAACCTACCTCACTAATTGGGAGTCCCTGGGTGGCACAAACAATTAAGTGCTTGACTACTACTTATAAGGCTGGCAGTTCAAACCCACTCAGAGGCACCACAGGAGAAAGGCCTGGTGATCTGCTTCTGAAAGGTCACAGCTTTGAAAGCCCTGTAGAGCACTTCTACTTTGCACATATGCGGCTGCCATGAGTCAGAACTGACTCATCAGCAACTAACAACAACAACAACAACACTGCACTAATTTGATTCTTGTCTTCATTATTTCTCTCCATAATTGTAGCATTGTCATATGCATTAGTTAGGATTCTATCAATTGCAACTCTGTCTAGTTTAGGGAGAAAAAGAAAAAGATTTATTGAATGGATACACACATAGAATGAAAGGAGGAATTGAGCAATCACTATGGAAAGGCAGGATCCAGGATGGTTCCAGAGACCTCAGCGCAAACAGGTTATCCACAGACCTTCTCTTGAGGGTGCCGCTATGAGTGCATTGTGAATGTGCTATTAGAGTGTCCATTCCAACACTCTCAGCCTCTGAATCACTCGGTTCAGATTACCAAATTTCTGGGAGAGACTGACCAATGCAGATCAAGAAGGTGGAGGAGGCTGAGTTATGTGTTGAAGACACAACTGTTGGAAAATAACCTCCATGTATTGGAGGCAATTATTAGAGGAAAAAGAGAGGGCAGGAGCTAGACAGTTCCTCCGGAAGCTATCTGCTACGTTGCTACAATATCTGGTCTCTCTGCCTCTAGTCTTTACCCTCCATCAATCCATCTTCTGCCAGAATGATCTTTCAAAATACAAATCTGAGAGAAAAGAGAAGTAGGGAGAAAAGCATGGGTATGAAATCCTTATTTAGCTCTTACTAGGTCTGGGACATAAAGCAATAATGACCATCACCTATTTGAATTCCTACTAATTGCCAGCACTGTGTAGGCACTTCATAAATATTATCTCTAGTCTTCTACAGCTCTGCAAGGTGAGTATTGTAATTACTGTGTAAAAGAGGAAACTGGGTTCAGAAGGAATTAGTAAACTCGTCCCAGGGCCCATGACTGGTGAGATTGTTAAGGCTGTGTGTCAGCTCTGCTGGGCCATGATTCTCAGTGGTTTGGCAGTTATGATATGGTTTGACAGTCATATGATGATGTGATCACTTCTATGATGAGATCTGATATATTGTGATCACCTTTGTGATGGGACCTGCTGTGAGTAGCCAGTCAGCTGAAAGGGAGTTTCCTTGGGGGCGTGGCCTAAATTCAATATAGGCAGACTTTCTGGCAAGGCTTTTGGGCTTTTCCTCACACAGGATCCTGCAGCTGGCTGCTGTTCGTCTGACCTCCAGTTCTTTGGGCTTGAGCTAGCATCTTACCTGCCATCTTGCATGCCAATCTTTGAATTTGTTGGTCTTTGCAGCCTGTAAGCAAGAGCCCTGCTATCTGACCTACTGATCTTGGGTTTACAAGCCCCTGTGACTACATGAATCAGGAGAATTCTTCAGCCTAACCCATGGACTTCGGACTTTCCAGCCTCTACAACCACATGAGCCATTTCCTTCATATAAATCTCTCTACGTAGATATTTATACACTTTACTGGTTTTGCTTTGCTAGAGAACCCAGCCTAAGACATTTGGTAAAGAGAGTAGTTCTTGAGAAACAAAATTGGAAGAGTGAGTTTTCTAAATTGGTTCTCAAGTCTGGTTAATCATAAAGATGTTGGTGACTCTGCTTCCAGTAGTAAGGAGGGCACTGTTAATCCATGGCATGAGGTGGCAATAGAAATACACAAAATATCACCACCAATAGATCAGGTATTGGTGAAAGGCAAGGCTCTGGGCGATGGCATGTTTGATACCTTTCCATAATTTTGTTATAATGACAAGTGTGAAGAAGCTTGTTGGTTGGTCCTACTTTCAGTAGACAAACTGGCGAAAGAAAGAGATGAGCTCAGGGCTTCAGAGTCAAAGATCAAGTGCCACATAAACAACATCAAAGTTTCCACTTGTGCCTTGAAAGAAAGCCTTATTTCTTGTAGTAACAGAGCTGATATTGCCAAAAAACAAACCCAGAGGCTTATCTGTAACAATGGCTGAATTACAAAGCCAACACAATTCCCAACCTCCAGTAATGTTTGAAGGTAAAATGAGGGCATAGATTGGGAAGAAATAGGATCCTGAAACTTCTGATGGGAACATATGGGCAGATAATCAGGAAACTGGAGACACTGAGCCCCTAAATTCTGTTGAATCACTCCTGCCAACAGAGCCAGCCCTCTCCCATCTGAAGAAATCACTCCACCTTTGTCTGCTAAGCCACACTCCCCAATAAAACCATTAGCCCCTCCACCCCCATCTAATGAGATTAACCCAGCTGTGCCTAAAGAGCCTTTGCCTGAGTCATTGGCTGGGGCAACGCGCCTAAGGCAGATGCCTTACAAGACAATGCTGAATGTTCTCAAAACACAATCCCACCACTCATTGTGACTTCTAGACCTATACCAAAACCAAACCAAACCCAGTGCCGTCGAGTCGATTCCGACTAATAACGACCTTATAGAACAGAGTAGAACTGCCCCCATAGAGTTTCCAAGGAGCGCCTGGCGGATTCAAACTGCTGACCCTTTAGTTAGCAGCCTTAGCACTTAACCACTACGCCACCAGGGTTTAACTAGACTTAAGTCCCAGTGAGCCTACAAAGGTGAAGTACAAAATGTGATCCAGGAAAAGGCATGCTACACTCCAAAAGAACTGCTTGACTTTTCTAATATGTACAAACAGAAACTTGGGAAATATGTGTGGGAATGGCTATTAAGGGTGTGGAATAATGGTGCAAGGAACACAAAGATGGATCAGTCTGAGGTTATTGATATGGGTCCACTAAGCACTGATTCTTCATTCCATGTTTCTGCTGGAGAGGTTGGGGAAGGATCTAATAGTTCAATTGGTTGGGTTGCTGAAGCATGGATTACCTGGTGGCCTACATTAAATCAAGTTGAAATACCAGACCTGCCTCGATATACGTAGAAGAATGTGTCCAAAGGCTTAGGGAAATTGGCATGCTAGAGCAGATTTATCAGGTTAGACCCACAGACCCATACATGGAATGCCTAGAGGGCACATCTTTTACCGCAACAATGAGGAACAAATTTGTGAAGGGAGCCCCAGCATCCTTGAAGCCTGCTGTGATTGCTATTTGTAAGTCAGATTTGACAGTGGGAACTGCCCTAACTGAATTAAGACACCTAACTACAATGGGGCTGATTGGACCATTGATGGGAGTAGGAGCCAAGTGGTGACACTCAATTGACAAAGACAAAGTGGACATGCTTACAGTAATTGTAATCAGAATAGACTGACTCATATGGACTTACGGCATTGACTACTTAGTCATGGTGACCCTAGGAATGAAATAGATAGGAAATCTACTAAATATTTACTTGATCTGTACAAGTGGAAGAATTCTAGGTCAAGTGAAGAACAGTCTAACTATAAGCACCAGGATAGAGAGTCACAGCCCCTCAATCAATTCCCAGAGTTGAGTGAGTTTGCAGACCCAGAACCCATTGAATGAAGGGTAAGCTGGGTCCCCTTGAGGAAGGACTTTAATATACTGCCAAAAAATTATACTATTAGCCTTTCTCCTAGCCTTCCCCAAAGGGATCTATGGCCTTTTATTACAGTGACTGTTCATTGGGGAAAAGGAAATAATCAGATTTTTCGGGGATTACTGGATACTGGCTCTGAACTGACACTAATTCCAGGACACCCAAAACATCACTGTGGCCCACCCGTCACAGTAGGGGCATATGGAGGTCAGATTATTAATGGAGTCTTAGCTCATGTCTATCTTCCAGCAGGTCCAGTGGGCCCCCAAACCCATCCTGTACTGATTTCCCCAGTTCCAGAATGCATAATTGGAGTAGATATACTTAACTACTGGCAGAACACCCATATTGGATCTCTGACAAGTGGAGTAAGGGCTATTATGGTAGGAAAAGCCAAGTGGAAGCCATTAGAACTGCCCCTACCTAGGAAAATAGTAAACCAAAAGCAATACTGCATTCCTGGAGGGATTGCAGAGATTACTGCCACCATCAAGGGCTTGAAGGAGCAGGGGTGGTGATTCCCACCACATCCCCATTCAACTTGCCTATTTGGCCTGTGCAAAAAAACAGGTGGATCTTGGAGAATGACAGTGGATTATGAAAATTTAACCAGATAGTGACTGCAATTGCAGCTGCCATTCCAGATGTGGTTTCATTGCTTGAGCAAATTAATGTATCTCCTGGTATCTCGTATGCAGCTATTGATCTAGCTAATGCCTTTTTCTCCATACCTGTTTGGAAGCGCCAAAAGCAGTTTGCCTTCAACTGGCAAGGCCAACATTACACCTTCACTGTCCTACCTCAAGGCTACATCAACTCTCCAGCCCTATGTCATAACTGAATCTGCAGTGACCTTGTTCACCTTTTCCTTCTGCAAGATGTCACACTGGTCCATTACATTGATGACATTAGGCTGATTGGACCTAGTAAGGAAGAAGTGTCAATGACTCTGAACTTACTGGTAAAATGTTTGTGTGCTATAGGGTGGGAAATTAATCCAACAAAAATTCAGGCACCTTCCACCTCAGTGAAATTTCTAGGGGTCCAGTGGTGTGGAGCATGTTGAGATATTTCTTCTAAAGTAAAGGATAAGTTATTGCATTTGACCACTCCCACAACCTAAAAGGAGGCACAATGCCGAGTGGGCTTTTTTGGGTTTTGGAGACAATATATCCCTCATTTGGGTGTGCTATTCCCGACTATCTATCAAGTGACTCAAAAAGCTGCTGGTTTTAAGTGGGGCCCAGACCGAAAGAAGGCTCTGCAACAGGTTCAGGCTGCCATGCAAGTAACTCTGCCACTTGGGCCATATGATCTGGCTGATCCAATGGGGCTTGAAGCATCAGTGGCAGATAGAGATGCTGTTTGGAGTCTTTGGCAGGCCCTTATTGGTGGTGAATCCCAGCACAGACACTTAGGATTTCAGAGCAAAGCTCTGCCATTCTCTGCAGGTAACAGCTCTCCTTTTGAGAAACAGCTTTTTGCTCGTTACTGGGCCTCAGTAGAGACTGAACACTTAACCATGGAAGACCAAGTCACCATGCAGCCTGAGCTGCTCCTCATGAACTGGGTGTTGTCTGACTCACAGAGCCATAAAGTTGGATGTGCACAGCAGCACTGCATCATTAAATGAAAATGGTTGCATACAAGATCGAGCCCAACCAGGACCTGAAGGCACAAGGAAGTTGCGTGAGGAAGCGGTCCAAATCCCTATGGTCTCCACTCATGTTACATTACCTTCCATCTCCCAGTCTGTACTGGTAACCTCATGGGGAGTTCTTTATGATCAGTTGAGTGAGGAAAAGAGAACTCGTGCCTGGCTTAAAGGGTTCTGTGCAATATGCAGGCACCACTCAAAAGTGGACAGTGGCAGTGCTACAGACCCTTTCTGGGACCTCCCTGAAGGACAGTGGTGAATGGAAGTCCTCCCAATGGGCAGAACTTCAAGCAGTGCACCTGGCTATTCACTTTTCTTGGAAGCAGAAATGGCCAGATGTGTTATTGTATACTGATTCATGGGCTGTGGTCAATGGTTTGGCTGGATGATCAGGGACTTGGAAAGAACACGATTAGAAAATTGGAGACAAGGAGATATAGGGAAGAGGTATGTGGATAGACCTCTGTGAATAGGCCAAAGAAGTGAAGATATTTGTGTCTCATGTGAATGCTCACCAAAGCAGAGGAGGATTTTAACATTCAGGTGGATCAGATGATTCATTCTGTGGAAACCAGCCATCCTCTTTTCCTAGCCACTCCCATCATTGCCCAATGGTTTCATGAAAAAAGTGGCCATAGCGGCAGGGATGGAGGTTATTCATGGGCTCAGAAACATGAACTTCCAGTCACTAAGGCCAAGTGGCTACAGCCACTGCTGAGTGCCCAATCTGCCAGCAGCAGAGACTAGGTCCCCAATATGGCACCATCTCTCTAGTGGTCAGCCAGCAACCTGGTGGCAGGTTGATTACATTGGACCATTTCTGTCGTGGAAAGGGCAGTATTTTGTTCTTACTGGAATAGACACCTATTCTGGATATGGATTTTCTTTCCTTGCACACAATGCTTCTGCCAAAACTACCATCTGTAGACTTATAGAATGCCTTGTCCGCCATCATGGTATTCCACAGAGCATTGCCTCGGATCAAGGGACTCACTTCACAGCAAATGAAGTGTGACAGTGGGCTCACGCTCATGGAAATCACTGGTCTTACCACGTTCCCCATCACTGTGAAGCAGCTGGCTTGATAAAATGGTGGAGTAGCCTTCTTAAGACACAATTATGGTGCCATCTAGGTGGCAATACCTTGCAGGATCAGGGCAACATTCTCTAGGAGACTGTATATGTTCTAAAGCAGCATCCAGTATTTGGTGCTGTTTCTCCCATAACCAGGATTCATGGGTCCAGGAATCAAGGGGTTGAAATGGAGTGACACCAATCACTATGACCCCTAGTGGCCCATTTGCAAAATTTTTGCTTCTTGTCCCTACTACCTTATCCTCTGTGGGTCTAGAAGTCTTAATTCCAAAGGGAGGGATGCTCCCACCTGAAGACACATCATTGATTCCATTCAATTGGAAGTTAAGAATGCCACCTGGCCACTTTTAGCTCTTTATGCCTCTAGATCAACAGGCAAAGAAGGGAGTTACAATATTGGCTGGTGTGAGTGATCCTGATTACCAAGCGGATGTCCGATTGATATTACATAATGGAGGTAAAGAAGAGTAGTCTGGAATTTAGAAGATCCCTCAGGGCATCTCTTAGTATTCCCATCCCTGTGATTGAAGTCAATGGAAAACTACAGCAACCCAATTCTGACATGACTACTAATGGCCCAGACCATTCAGGAATGGAGGTTTGGGTCACCCCACCAGGCAAAGAGCCACAACCAGCTAAGGTGCTTACTGAGGGCAAAGGGAATACAGAATGGGTGGTAGAAGAAGGTAGTTCTAAATACTAGTTACAAGCACATGACCAGTTACTGAAACAAGGACTGTAATTGTTATGAGTATTTCTGCCTTGTATGTGTGTTTCTTGTATTATGTTAGGCACAAGCATGAATTTTTGATTGTCTTCATTCAAAGACTATGTATGGTTTAAGAAGATGTGTATAGGTGCCAAGCTGAATGACTGTGATCATTAAGGTTATGTGTCAACTTGGCTGGGCCATGATTCTCAGTGGTTTGGCAGTTATGATGTAGTTTGGCAGTCATATGATGATGTGATCACTTCTGTGATAAGATTTGATATGTGATCACCTCCATGATGATATCTGCTGTGAGTAACCAACCAGTCGAAGGGGAGTTTCCTTGGGGGTGTGGCCTGCAGCCAATATAGGTGGACTTTCTGATAAGGCTCATGGGCTTTCACTCACTCTGGATCCTGCAGTTGGCTCCTGTCCATCTGGCCTCCAGTTCTTGGGACTTGAGCTAGCAGCTTACGTTCAGTCTTGCCCACTTATCTTGGGATTCGTTAGTCTTTGCAGCCTGTGAGCAAGAGCCCTGCTGTCTGACCTGCCAATATTGGGTTCACCAGCCCCTGTGGTTACATGAATCAGGAGAAGCCTTCAGCCTGATCCATGGACTTCAGAGATTCCAACCTCTACAACCGAGTGAGCCATTTCCTTAATATAAATCTCTATATATAGATATTTGGAAACCCTGGTGGCGTAGTGGTTAAGTACTATGGCTGCTAACCAAAAGGCCAACAGTTCAAATTCACCAGATGCTCCTTGGAAACTCTATGGGCCAGTTCTGCTCTGTCCTATAGGGTTGCTGTGAGCTGGAATTGACTAGATGACAGTGTTTTTTTTTTAATATTTATATGCTTCACTGGTTTTGCTTCTTTGGAGAACCCAGCCTAGGACAATTGGTAAATAGCAGAATTTACCACCTGAGTCAAAGCATTTACTTCTGAGCTGTACTCCCTCTCTGAGACTCCCAGTTTCTTCATCTGTAAAATGGGTATAACCTTTAATTTTCAGGACTGATGTTAGGGTTATGCAGACTGGCTCTGTAATTTGTAGGGCCTACTACAAAATGAGGAGCCCTGGTGATGCAGTGGTTAAGGGCTTGACTGCTAACCAAAAGGTCAGTGGTTCAAATTCACCAGCAGCTCCTTGGAAACCCAATGAGACCGTCCTACTCTGTCCTATAGGTCACTATGAGTTGAATCAGCTCAATGGCAATGAATTTTTAGTACAAAATGAAAATGTGTGATGGCACTTTGTTAAGTAATTATTAAGAATTAATAAGAATTATTAACAGAATGACAACAGAGCATTAAACAAAGTATGGGAGCTCCTAAGTGTGGAATTTTGTGCAACAGCACAGCTGCATGCCCATAAAGTTGGCTCTGGCATTAGGGTTAATGTGTATAGAATACTTTGCACAGAATAGGTGCTCATTAATTGTGACAATGATAACTGTATTAGTGTCCTATTGCAGCTGTAACAAATTACCACAAATTAAGTGGCTTAATACAATACAGATTTATTTTCTCACACGTCTGCAAGTCGGAAGTCTAAAATGAGTCTTAGAAGGCTAAAATCAAAGATGTTGATAGAGCTTCATTTCTCCTAAAGACTATAAGGGAAGAATCTGTTTCTCTGCCTTTTCCAGCTCCTAGAAGCCTCCTGCATTCCTTGGGTTGTGGTCCCTTCCTCCATCTTCAAATCCAGCAGCATAGCACATTCCAATCTCTCTCTCTCCCTCTCTGACCTCTGCTTCTACCCTCACATCTCCTTCCCTAACTCTGACCCTCTTGCCTCCTTCTTACAAGGCCCACCAGGATGATCTGAGACAATCTTCCCATCTCAAGATCCTTACTTAATCACATCTGCAAAGTTCTTTGGTTGTGTAAAGTAGCATATTCACAGGTTCCAGGGATTAGGACATGGACTTCTTTGAGGGGGGCATTATTCTGTCTACCATATTAACATTATTATGATGCTGCTCTCCTTCTTAAAACTCTTCAGTGATTTCAGGATAAAGTCCAACCTCTTTTGCAGGAAATGGAAGGCTTGTTGTGATCTGACCCATGCTTATCTTTCTTGCTTCCCCTTTTCCTACCCTATGCCTGACAAGTACTAAACACTACTTGTAATTCTTCAGTTGCAACATGCTCTCACTTGCTGACCAGACTCTTTCCTACTGTTCTTTCTGTAAAGAATATCCTTTCCCCTTTTCATGTTCTTCTTTCCTCCCAATTCTTCTTCTTCTTCTTCTTTTTTTTTTTTTTTAACACTTAGCCCAGGATTCCTTTTAGGAAACCTTTACTCCACCATTTAGCTGTGATCTTGGGTCAGTTTCTTCACTTCTCTAAGTCTCGGTTTTCATACCTCAAGAATGAGAATATTAAAAATTTATCTACATTATTGTGTGGATCAAATGACATAATCCATGAAAAGCACTTAGCAGAGTGCCTGACAGATGGTAAGCCCTCATAAAAAAAATTAGTTATAATAATTATTATAAATATTTCTTGACCTCCTGCCCCAATATGATTTAAAAGCTTTCTTTTCCATCCTTTATTAGTAACCATGCATAGAATATAGCAGCCTTTCCTGTAATTATCTGTTTGTGAGTCTCTTCTGCTGTACTGACCATTTCTTGAGATCAGGTACTCAGTTATTCATTTCCATATTCCTAGTGTCTAGCACAGGGTTTGGACATATAGTATCTTAGTATTAATTGAAGCAAAGTAGGAAAATAACTCTTAGGAGAACATAACCTAATTCTGTTTTCAAAATATTACTTTAAAGCATTTATTTCTTTCTTCTCTTACTGCAGTGCCAGTCTAAAAATATTTCATTTTCTACCTCCTATTTAAATAAACACACAGCATTAACAAAACCTACCCTGTTGTGCCAAATTTTCTTTTGTCTTTCTTTGCCCTAGCCGCTTCCTCTTTTTTTCTTTGTACTTCCTCTTGGTAAAGGTCATCTCTTTCTGTATCATTACCCTCCCACCCTTTTTTTTACATAGTGACAGCCTTTTTCCTAAAATTCTCATTGTAAGCTTTCCAGAAAGCTGTACAGTGGTTACCCATAACAAAGGAAGTCCCACTGTTCCTTTTTTCCTCTTATGCTACAGCCCTTAAGTCATCAGAGTATCTGTAACCTCAGCATGGAGTCAGTATGCATTCCCTGTTCCTACCTCTCCCTGCAGTTTACAGTCATGCTACAAAAAAAAAGTCTCCCAGTCAGACATTCAAGAGTTGTTATAAAGCATGAATTCACTCAGGCCTCTCTGCTCCCTGGGCTCAGATTTGGTAAAGGTGTGGGGCTCTCTAATATATTCACAAAATCATTCAATTGACAGGCATCATAGAGATCTAAATCCAATCTCTTCACTTGAAGAAGAGAAGCTACACCATTTAGTGGAAAGTGGGCCAACTTTAGGGTCCAAGACTGGATTTAAGCCCAATGACTGGCTCTTCTTTTGGCAAGCCACCAATGTGTTTCTAAGCCTCTAGAGCTTTGACTTTAGGCTAACATTAGCCCTACCATATATGTACCAGATACTGATAGGTGAATTATTTCCTGTTTTATACGTGAGAAAACCAAGGTTCAGGGAGTTGTCACATAATCGCTCAGCTAACACACGGCGAGGTAGGTTTAAATCCAGGTCATTCTTTTGTGTGTGTGTGTTTTAGGTCAAAGTTTACAGAGCAAATAGGTTTCTCATTCAAAAATTTTACTCGAATTGTTTCGTGACATTGGTTTTAATCTCCGCAATATGTCAGCACTCTATCCCTTTCTACCCTGGGTTCCTTGTTTCCATTAGTCTGGTTGTCCTGTCCCTTCCTGCCCTCTCCTCTTTGCTTTGGGGCAGGTGTTGCCCATTTGGTCTCACATACTTGATTGACCTAAGAAGCGTGTTCCTCGCATGTGTTACAGTTGCTTTATAGGCCTGTCTAATCTTTGGCTGGAAGGTGAACTTTGGGAGTGGCTTCAGTTCTGAGTTAGCAGGGTGTCTGGGGGCCATAGTCTTGGGGGTTCCTCCAGTCAAACTCAGGTCATTCTGAATCAAAAGCTTTTGTTGTTGTTTTTCCTTCAACTATACCACACTGATGCTCATGAATTGTGTACCTGAAAATATCTGGGGAAAAAAGTACTGTACAGAGGATAATTATTATTTTATAGATGAAAAACTAAGGCCCACAGAAGTGCGATAACTTCCTCTAGGAGTTGGTGGCAGATTTTAAACAAAAAAGTACTCAATGGGGTTAGCAGATGTGCTGAACTCTCAGCATGTGGCAGCATCCAGGTAAAAGAGGGAAATCCAACAAAGGTGGCAGAAATTTAGGACTCCCAAAAAAAAAAAAAAAAGATTTTTTTTCTTTTTGACGTGCATGCACAGTTCCCTTGCATAGGTGCTACAACAATGGCCTCAAACATAGCAATGACTGTGAGGATGGTGCTGGACTGGGCAACATTTCGTTCTATCATACATGTGGTCGCTATGAGTCTGAACCAACTTGACAGCACCTAACAACAGCTAATGACATGCTTTCTACTTTGCAGTTGCACTAAACAACTTAAGGATGATACAATCTCAGTGACACTGTCTAGGTGATGAGGGTGTCCAAATTCCTTGTTGTGGTACACAGAAGGCCCTCTTGAATTGGCCCCAGCATAAATCTCCATCTTCATCTCTCATCAGGCCTCTTCTGCCACCACCTACGCCTAAACCTCCTCCTAAGTCATAATGAACTGCTTGCAGTTCCTGGAATGCATCTCATGGGTTTGTGCCTCTGTGCATCTGTTGCCTTAATCTGGAATGTACTTTACTCTTAGAATACCTTGTGAGCACCTACTCATTTTCCCAGATTCTGCTCAAATGTTACTTCCCGAATGAAGTCTTAACTGACCTCCTCCCATTCCTCCTCACTTCATATAGAATGACCATTCTCTCCTTTGAATCTGTATAGTATCTCTTCTACATATTTTTGAGTTAAGACATATAACATTTTTATTGCACCAATTTATACAATAAAACTGATTTCTTGACATCAGTAGGCTATTAACACCTTAAGTATAAGGACTCTTATTTGTAATTGCATCTTTTGTCTTTAGCATGGTGAGCACTTGAGTGCAGAGCCTGGTGGCTGGCTTACCCAACATCTACTCCCAACTCACTTACCTTTTGCCTGTCTCCTTTATAAAGGCTGGAAAAGCTGAATTCTCTTTTGCCAATCTCCCTTGCAGCTATTATAGGTCACATGAAAAACAGTCTGATCAATGAAACATAAGGTCTTGGAAAGGAGCAGATAGCTTCTGAGAGAACTTCTGCATTTCTGATAAAAGGGCTAGAGTGATTGGTGCAAACTTTCTGTCCTTATCCTGCCTTGAGTACAAACAAGGTGCTGGCTCTGGGATGGTCCCATCTTGCAACTATAAAGACAAGGCCCAAAGGGTCACTGAACTATGAAAGAAGTGTGTTAGCTGCCTCTCTCTAGATTTTTGTTATGTGAGAAAAATGAACCCCCACTGATTCGATCTGTTGTTATTATTACTTACAGCTGAAAACACTCCTAACTTATGAATTGATTTTTGTTGACCAAAAGGGGTAATTCCTTATTTCAATGGTGTTTTAGTTATTTAAAGCTTGTTAAAGCCATAAGTGGATGGCTTTAACAAATGGAAGTTTATTCTCTCACAGTTTAGGAAGCTAGAAGTCTGAATCCAGGACACCAGCTCCAGGTGAAGAATTTCTCTCTCTGTTGACTCTGGAGAATGTCCTTGTCATCAATATTCCTCTGGTCTAGAAGCTTCTTAGTACAGAGATACCAAGTCCAAAGGATGTGCTGCACTCCTTTCTTGGTGGTAGGAGGTCCCTGTCTCTTTGCTTGTTTCTTGTAAGATAAAAGGTGATGCAGGCCATAATCTAGGGAAACTCCCCTTACATCGATCAGAGGTGTGACCTGAGTAAGGGTGTTGCATCCCACCCTGACCCTCTTTAACATAACCGAATCTTGCCTCATTAACCATAGGCAGAGATTAGGATTTGCAACACATAGGAAAATACATCAGATCACAAAATGGAGGACAAACACACAATATTGAGAATCATGGCTTAGCCAAGTTGATGCACATTTTTGGGGAACACAATTCAATCCATAACAAATGGTTTTCAAATATTTATTTTAGTGCTAGACATCTCTTCTCAAAAAAAAAAAAAAGTTGTAAACAAGTTTCAGAAACAAGTAGTAGTGATGGTTACACAACATTGTGAATGTGATTAATGCTACTGGACTGTACACTTGAAAATGTTTAAAATGGCAAAAAAAAATTTTAACAGCAAATTTTATGATGTGTCTATTTTGCCACAATTAAAAAAAAAAATCATCTCCCAGGACAAAAAATTTATACAAAGCCCAAAGGTGTGCTCTGATTCAAAAGAGAGTAGGAGACTATGGCATGGACTCTAACTCTTTTCTTACCTTTCTCTTCCCCCAGATAAGACCCCCCTAAGTGGCATAGTAGCTAAGCGCTACGGCTACGAACCAAAGGGTTAGCACTTCAAATCCACCAGGCGCTCCTTGGAAACTCTATGGGGCAGTTCTACTCTGTCCTATAGGGTCGCTATGAGTCGGAATCGACTCGACGGCACTGGGTTTTAAGACCCTTAAGTCTTCTCTGGACACTGGTCTGCTCTATAGAATTGTCAATGAGTGTAAATTGGAACAGCCTTTTTTGTGTGTGTGTGTGTGCACAATTTGCCAATTTGAGGGCAATTTCTATCATGTTGCTAAATTATAGAATCTTTGACTCAGCAACTCCATTGCTAAGATTCTATCCTACAGAAACACTGGATTTTTTTTTTTTTTACAAAGATTTATGTGCATGCAAGTTAGTTTACTGTAGAATTGCTTGAAGATTAAAAAAAATTGGAAACCACTTAAATGTCCATTAAGGAATTGATTAATTACTGTATAGCATATTCATTCTTTGGCATATTCTGGAACCATTACTGACATGAGAAGATCTCTGAGATATATTAAAGTAATATATCTTTAATATATATAAAAACGTAGCTCTCAAAGTTCTGTTAAAAGAAAAACTGAGTGTATAAAATATACATATATGTGCATATAAATTCATAGAAAAATGTCTTGAAGGAAACCAAGAAAATCTTAACAGTGATTACTTTTGAGTCATGGGATTGAGGGAGAGAGAACTTTGACTTTTTACTTTGTAAACTTGTATGTTGTTTGAATAATTGACATGCATTTTTTTATTATGTAAAAAATAAAGAATAAAATAAACTGTAGTATACCAATTCAAGATTTAATTCAACCTATTTTTTGAATTTCTACTATGTACAATACATTGTTCTAGGTACTATGAGGGTACAATAAAAATTAAGACATAGTTCCTGTTCTCAAGGAGCTTAAATTTAATGCGGTGTAGATATAGAAGTAAACCAAACAATAAAGCAGAGTTTCTTAAGTCCTTTAATAAAGACATAGGCAACCAAGTATGGGAATCCAGAGAAAGAAACTATTTGCTCTATTCTAATTGCGGGGAATCTGAGAATACTTCACTAAGGCAGGAGCGTATGAGTTGGATCTTGAAACATAAATAAGATTTTGTCAGTCAGATATAGAGTGACAAGAAAACAGTGAAAAGCACCTAGGCAGAGGCAATAGCACAAAGATGTGGAGGCATGAAAGTGTATACTGTATTTCAGGAATGGTGGCTACCTGTGTGGCTGTAAGTAAAAGGATACAATGGAAAATGAAACTGGGAAGGAAAAATAGAATGAAGGCATGCAAGGCTCTATACTAAACTGTTCATGTTAATGAGTTATAGAGAGTTGGCACAGGTAGGCAAAGCCTTCTTCACTGGAAGACTGGACCTATTGTTCTGCAGCTAGGACAGGGGTAAAGAGACGTTGGCCTCAGTCCAAGGATCTGGGCCAGTGTCCAGAGAGGATGGGACCTGGTAAGGCAGCACTCTGCAGCCTGCATTCTGAGCACCCAGGAGAGGAGCATGGCTGGGGTTGGGCCAACAGCCAACTAAGAGCATCTATTGTCTTTGTTTGTTTGTTTTGTTTTTATCTTCTGCCTTTTGAGTCAGAGCATCTCTGCCCTCCGGGCTCAGCCTTCTCTGCCTGGCCAAACCTTCTGTAATTAAAAATCAGTTTTTCTCATTGTTGGTATCCTCTTTTAGTGTCAACATCTCTAGTTAGATAAGGAAGACTTGTTGGGACTCTGGTGAGGGTCTCTTATTTTGTTCTCCTCATTCTTCCTATTCTAGGGGTTGGGTAAGGGACCTGTCACTATTGATTTGCTGCTCACTGATCACCTCTTATTCAATCAGGTAGTTTGTATTTTGAAATCTCCCTAATTCCTCCTAACCCTGGTTTTCTAAGCTCCTGAACTAAAATTACTATCTTGCTTTTCCTCTAGGTTTGATTTGTACTCTTGGCTCCAGTTTCTAATGGTTCCAAAGTTATTGATTAATGGCTTGGCCCTGCATTTCAACCTTACTCTGAACCCTCAGCCTCAAGGACCCAAAAAGAATGGCTTGTCACCTAATATGTATCCTGCACTGAGGTCATTGTTCCTGAACTGCTTATAATCCAATCAGGGATAAATGATTTAAAAACATTAAATGAATTGCAAGATTGAATCAGATTAAGCTCTAAAATATAGTTGGCAAAGACAGTAAAGTGTAGTGGGAAGAAAACTAAAGTCAGAACACGTAGGTTCTAGTTCTAGCTATCACTAACTGATTGCAAAACTGGCCAAGTCTCTTAACCAAAACCAGAAAATTGGAAGATTAGTCTACATGATTTCTAGGAGAATTTAGAACTCTGTGACTAAGTGCTATGTGGGCAGAGTTAGGAAGAAATCTATCTGGGCGGGATTTGTTGGGTAAGACTTCCTGGAAAAGAAAACATGCAATTTGAGATGAGCCTTAAGAATAGGTGGGATTTTTTATTCAGAAGTTAAAAATGAGAACATTGGCCAAGTTGGAAACTTTAGTAAAGTGGGGAGGTAGGAATGAATGGTTTGCAGCACAACAAAGACTCCAACCTGAACACAGCAGCCAGCGAGCAATGGGAGGTGCCTGGGTAGGCCACGTTGTAGAGGACAGTTTGGACACCAGGCTGTCCACACTTACTCGGAAACAGTGGGAAGGATGGATGAGTGGGAAATATATTGGAGAGAAGGTGACAAGCTAGGAGGCTGTGACAGTGGCCCAGGTATGAGTTAAGTAAATTCAGACTAGCGTAGCTGAAGAGTAAGTAAAAAAAGTGATAAATCTGAGAGGCATTTTGAAGTAGGGGTTGAATATAGGAAAAAAAAAAAAAAAAAAGGAAACAATCTAAAATAGCCACCAACGCTTCAATGGAGATTTTGATTACAGGGTATTTTGGAGGGAAACAGTCTGCTGGGGAGATTTGTAATTTCATTTTTAGACTTGTTCAGTTTTACTAGGAGACCTCTAAATTGAAGATGTCTTTGTAGGCAGTGAGAAGTGTGACTATTGTTGTCAGGATCAGATATACAGAGTTTTTCACCAACTACTGAGGCAGTAGTTGAAACCATAAAAGTAGGTGCTGTCTATGAAGGAGAATATCACAAACAGAAAGACCTACAGATAAATTATTAGATTGAAAAAAAGGAATCATAAGTCTTATTCAATTCCCATTTATTCTATTTTAGCTTTACAATTTATTGTTTCCAACTTCAATCCATCCCTTATAGTACTTCTTTGACCTGCAACGTGAATCTCTTTTTTGCATACATGTAGCAAGTTAGCTATACTGAGGTAATAATCTCAGCCTCAGTGGCTGAAAAGTACTTCTTGCTTACTCTTCCTGCTTGTCACTTCCACTTCATTTTTATTGGCTAAGCAAGCCACATAGCCACACAGCCACACGAAACTTGCAGAGGCCGGAAGTGCAATCCTTCCAAGCGCCTTAATGGAGAGTGGGAATATTTGTGAAAAGTTCTATCAGTGACCATAATAACAAAATTTTTTCCTTAGCCTGTTTCTATTTAAAACCATGCCCCTTCCACTCTTTTATTTGTATAATCACTAAAGTGTTCTTAGTGTCAACATTTTATAGCCAGGAATCCCATAGCATAATTCTTACATGAACAAGTTATTTCTGCTTCTTTTCTCTTTGTTTTCTTCTTATTTTGATGCTAAGCTTTCCCTTGGTTCCATGGTTGGCTCTCTTCTCATTCTTTTCCCTATTCTTGGAACTGAGGAGACTCGAGAAAACGCTACATCCATAATGAAAACAATCTTTACTCCTTTTTTCTCTTCCCTTTTGTTCCACTTCTCTTCCTTCTCTCGAAAGAATAAATTCCTTTGCTCTGGGTCCTGTCACACTTCCTTCCACTTTCTCACTTCTTTATCACTCTGAGTTTAAGGCCATAGCACAGAAAAAATAATCAGCTGACAAGTAATAGATATGACTCAATCCATTATTTATCCTGTCTGACATTAATTAGGTGGTTGCCCTGATTTTTAATCTGCACCCATCCCATAAATTGTTGACTTGATTAACTCTGATCAGAATCAATTTTTTCTTCCACCAAAATCCCATAAAATGTTGTTTGAACCTCTACTGTTGATTATCACAGTCTTCCCAGTCTCAGGGTTATTTTTATATATGGTCCCTCATTAAATTGCTTATAGATTAAGCAGTGATTTGCACATAATAGATATTCAATAACTGTCAATCCACTGATGAATGCTATATTTGGCTGAATTGGCTATTGGTTTTGGTAACATTTGGGTATAGCTTGACTCAACAATTGGCTTATTAGACTTCTGCATGTATCTAGGGGATAAAGGAATATATGTTATTTTTCTTTTGATGCTCTCTCTACATCTAACTCCCCTTATTAGACTGTAGCTGTTTGTTTACAATTCCTACTACACATACTTCTTAAAGGGCTTGAGTAAATGTATTAGACAGTAAATTCCACTTATTTATACATCTATTTAGTGATTTATTCAGTAGCCACTTAATGAGTGCTTATGATAAACTAGGGTTAGGTGTAGAAAGTCTAATAAGACATGATTGTCTATTTCAAAGAGCTTATAGGCTGGGAGCAAGTGAAAGACAGAAAGGTAAAGCAATTGTAATATAGTGTGATAAGTGCTATGAAGCATTTAAATCAGACTGGGGTTCTTGGGAAATGGGATCCCTGGAATTAGGTCTGAGATTAAGAGAAGAAGGTAGCTGGGGAATTGGAGGTGAAACAGCAGTTCTTTATGAGAGGAAACATGGCATATACCAAAACACTAATATGGGAAACAAAACCGCAGCTGAAATTACTCAAGAAATTTTATATGATGGTTGCACAACTCAAAGAATGTAATCAAAGTCACTGAATTATACATGTAGAAACTTGAATTGGTGTACGTTTTTGCTGTGTGTATTCTGAACAACAACAAAATTTCAAATAAATTATTTAAAAAAAGAGAAATTCAATATGACTAGAACATGACACCCAAGTTAAAAGATGGCAAGACCTCCATGAACAATTGCTTCCTTTGCCATGAGACCAGAAGAACTGGATGATGCCCAGCTACCGTTACTGAATATTTTGATCAAAGATTCCATAGAAGAATCCTGATCAAAAAAGGAGAAAATGCAGAACAGAATTTCAAATTCTCATGGACTCCAGACTTTCTGAACCATGGAGGCTAGTAGATGAACCCCTGAAGCTCTTGCCCTGAGGTAATCTTTAAACCTTAAACCAAAAATATCTCCTGAGGCTTCTTAAAAGCAAATAGTTTGGCTTAACTAGTGAAAAAAAGGTCTGCCTTGAGCATTATGTTCTTTTAAGATCTATCTATATGGAATCAAATTGAAAACAGCAACTGGAAAGATTAGATAGGAACCTTAGGGGGCTGTGAGTTTGTTAATGAGGGAGGAACAACTCAGAAAAGGAGGGTAAGAATGGTTGCACAACTCGAAGAATGTGATCAATGTCACTAAATTGTACATGTAGAAATTGTTGAATTGGTGTATGTTTTGCTGTGTATATTCTTAACAACAAGAAAATAAATAAAATTTAGAAGAAAAAAAAAGACGGGAAGAGACTAGAGAGATGACAAAGTCTCAGATCTAAAAGGAGCTTGTGTGGAACATGTTCAAACTCCCCTCCTAGGCAAGTGAGGTCTAGGATGCTATATTGGCACTATAATTCCAGAAGCTGGGTCTGATTATCGGTGTGATGAGATTTCCGCATATACTGCAGGGAATGGAATGAGAGGATCTGAAAGTAGGGGCTTAGTGGCCAAACCAGGATTAATTTAAACCTGAAAGGAAAAACTCGGATTAACTAATATGAAACATTAACTGGAGTTACCAGGACAGAGCAAATGGGTCAGAGTAGAGGGTAAGAGGCACAGCCGGAAGTGATTTCTTAAAACCTCCTCTACCCTTTCTGGGCTCCTTCAGCCTTGTCTCTGGGTGGGAGAGGAATACTCTGAACACATTTGAACCCAAGGCTTTCTAAAAACTTTAAGCAGATGACCTGTTGTTACTCTCTTCTTAACTCCAGGCACACAGCATCTTGTCATGTCCTGTGAGCCCTCCTTCTTCTATATCTGGCCCAGAGTAATTCCTCAGTAAATATTTACTGAATGCCATGGACTTGCTGCTAATCACTAAGCATAGCAATGCTGTTGTTTAGTTTACTCTTATATTATGCAAGTATAAGGGCATAAGAAAACCAATTTCGTGCAAACCCACAAGAACTTGCTCCTCTCTTTTATTTATCTTAATAACTATTTACCAGCCATTCCAAGGTAAAACTAACCTTTTTCCAACAGTGTCTCAGGCATACAAATTTAAATCATATATGTTAAGAAATAAAACAATAGCAAACAAACACGAAAAAGAAGAGCCGACTAAAACGTAAGAACAAAATAACACAAATAGTTTAGCAGTAATTTTGTAGTATAAGTAAATTTGATGGAAACTCTGGTGGCGTAGTATTTGTAGTATAAGCCTCTGTAGCAATAATAATCCAGAGATAGCAGTGAGACTATCGTAAAACATGGAGTTAAACAATACAAAACATAATGGAAATCACAAATTGTGTGTGTACATATGTGTAAACTCCCAATCATAACTGAAATGGAGTGGCTAGAGGTAACAGTAATAAAAAGCTAGAATTTCCTGGGGAGAAGCTTCACCATCTGCCTGTCATTCTAAAGTTGGGGGAAAATAGGTAAGTTTGGGCCAGCCAATCAGGAAAGAATGCTGTAAATGAATAACAGTTCAACAGGGTATGACCTGTCTGGACACATGTCACAATGGTGCCATCATGAGACAAGACCACATAATATGAAAAGCAAGGAAGTACAAATTTCAAGTGAAGACCAAACTGGGAAGAGCTGCAGAGCTTCCTGGAATACCCTTTCTCCATACCAGAGACATCCAATGTATCTTGTGACTGTGCACCATTACCTTAGCATTTAAGCTTGTACTATTTCAGTTTTTATATGAATTTTCTGACCCAGATTTCAGGATGATTCATTCATGCTTAATAACATAACCAGATAACAGAAATCAGAATTCTTTCTCTGTAAAGATACCCCTGTACTGGCAGGAACCTCTGGTTAAATTATCTTTCTAATCTTACTATTGTATATATTTGGTGAAAAATTAGTGTCTAGCAGAATCTCACAGTTTCTCTGAGTGTGCGTGTGTGTGATAAATTATGAGAAGTTAGGAATAATGGTTTTGGTATTTATAAGGGGTAAATCCGGTTCTCTTCCTCAAACATTTCAGGTCTAGAGTTAGTAGTTGCTCTGTTCTTCTTCATATTCTTTACTTCCTTCAAACTTAGAGTAAAACTCTCTGTTTGGGAAACCCCTGTCGACCCCACCCAACTCAGTTACTTCTCTACTTGGCTCTGTCAGACACTTTATTTTCTGAACATTCTATAAGGCAATGGAGTGTCACAGAAGGTTTTGAAGACTAAAAGACATGGTAAAATTTGCCTTTTAGGTAATCACTGGCCAGAGGCTATGTGGAAGATAAATTTGAGGGAGGGGGCTATGTGGTGTAGTGCCGAAAAGCACAGACCCTGGAGTCAGTTTAACCTGGGTTCAGATATAGTTTCCACCACTTATTGTCTGTACCGCCTTGAACAAGTTACTCATTCTCTCCAAGCCTGCGCTTCTTCTACAGGGGTAATAGTAATATTTTTCAATTGTGGCATGTTTGTAAAGTGTGTAATATAAAGAGTGGCACAAAGTAGCCACTCAGTAAGCGGTGGCCATTACGTTTAACTGCTGTGTTACTCTCTGAATATGTTTTTCAGTTGTTTCCTGGCTATTAACTAGATTTTAAATTCCTTCTGGTCAACAACTGGTACAACAATTAAGTACTCAGCTAGTAACCAAAAGGCTGGCAGTTCAAATCCTCCCAGAGGTGCCTCAGAAAAAAGACCTGGCAATCTACTTCTGAATGATCACAGCCATTGAAGACCCTATGGAGCGCAGTTCTGCTCTGAAACTCATGGGGTTACCATGAGTCAGGATGAACTCAATGGCAACTGGCTTGGTTTTGGTTTTTAGTTAAAAACTCTTTTATTTCCCATTAAGGGCACCTGATACATGTCTGTCTCCCAGTCCTGACTAGAGGGTTACTCAATTGCCATCCCATTTCAACTCTGGGGCAAGCTTATGACAAAGGAATATAGACTAGGCCAAGTTGGTCTTTGGCCTTTGACATGCAATCCTTTTCTTTTTAGTGCTCCTGAGACCATATTCACTCTAGGCTTCACTTTCTGGACGAATGCCCTGATTCAGTGCCACCCGCCCACGCCACTCCTCTTCAGCCCTAGCTAACACAAGTCCTTCATTAAAACTTACTCTGCCATATCATATGCATCCTTTCTGGCTCTGCGCCTTTGGTAATTCATTTAATATATTCGACAGACTTTTACTGAGTGCTTACAACGTGCCAGCAACTAGGGAAGCAAAGTAAGAGATATAGTCTTTATACTCTAATAGTTCATATTCTGTTTATGCTTTAAAACAGTGCTGTGATCAGAACTATCTATGAAGTTTTTAAAAATACAAATGCTTATGTCCCACCTAATTTAGTAAATCTGCGTGGGATTTGGGGCCCTGATGGGACAGTGGTTAATAGTTTGACTGCTAACCATAAAGGCCAGCAGTTCAAATCCACCAGCTGCTCCTTGGAAACCCTGTGGGACAGTTCTATTCTGCCCTATAGGGTCATTATGAGTTGGAATCAACTCAGTGGCAGTGGGTTTGGTTTTGGGTGGGATTCAGATGTATAAAATTTCTAAACCTTCCTCAGAGATTTTACTGTGTAGCTAGGGTTGAGAAATACTGAATGTGTCAGAAGTACAAAGAAAATAGGAACATGTAGGTGTTGAGTGGGGTCATATTAGAGATGTAAGTTGTATGCTGAAGGATGAATACCTTTTCAAGAGGAGAAGGGCTTTCCAGGAAAAGAAAGTTGATGAGTACAAAGTGTAGTGGAGATTTGTCAGCTTTCATTAATGCTCGTGATCAAGCTGGATAACACAGGCTGAGCTTTTTTATTGAACTGGTTTTGCTTGACTGATTGTTTTTAGGCCACTCCCTCAATCTCTAGTTCTTAACAGCATGATCTAGAGCGCTAGCAGTTATCTGGTTAATTGGACCAGTGTGAACTACCAGCATAGATAAGAATAATACTGAATTAACTACAAGAGCATAAATCAGGGTCAAATCCAAAATTAGATCCCAAGATTATTAGACCATACTATGATTAAGCCAAAGTCTGAAGAAGTCTAGCCAGCTAGTTCCCAAACATTATGAGTAGATATGGGGGAGAGGTACCATGGCTGAGCACCCATCCCAGCAATGAAACAATTGTATCATATATACCCTGTTCTCTACAGGTTATGTAAATCTTCTCCCTCAGGCACCCCTGCTCCCCAGCAGTGACTGGACCAAGGCCTCTAACTGGTCCATGGTGCTAGGATGATTCATAGACATACTCAGAATTCCAGAGTCCGTGTGGAATTTCTTTGGATTCCTCTTCATTGTAGCCTACTCTTTAACCCCTTCTCTCAGATCCATTTCTTCTCCATGAGCTGGTTGGAGACATGTGCCAGGGTTCTATGTGTATGAAATCTAGATTGACCACCTTGGGAAGCCACTGTAGCAGTGAGAAGTCCAGGTCAGAGACTCTGTCCCTCATCACTAGGAAATAATCTAGATAAAAGGACTCTCCTAAAGATAGGAAAGGAAGCAGATGCTCTAGCTCAGTCCTGGGACAGTAGTTGATCATGAATGGACAGGAATTCTCTTTAGTCAGACATTGGGAAATGCAACTCAAATGTTCTCTAACTCAAGCTGGAGGGAAAGATCCCCAAGTCCCTTGACAAAGAGATCTTTAAGAAACTGAGAAAATAGGTCTAATAAAAATTTAACTGTAGGAAGGCCAAGAGGAGGATCATGAAAATAGCAGTTGTAACTCTGCCTGCACAGTACTGCCTGCCCCCCCACCCACTTCAGGGAGAGCAGCATCAGTAAGTAGAGCCATGTGGATGAAGAAAAGAGACCCAAACTCAATTGGGCAGTGTTAAACCCGAAGGCCAGAGAAACTCACAGGGAGCAACAGCAGGAAAACAGCAGAGTCTGTGAGGCTGTGGAGTTGAGACATGGGCTGCCCAGCTTCAGGAATTTCAATGTAGACCAGTGATAAGAGAGGCTGCCAAGGACCCTGGTAGGGTTCCTGCTTTGGGCCTGCATACTTTTCTGCTTCTTTAAATGACTTTGCATTGATTTTTTCTCATCTTTTCATACTGGTTTTATCTACGTATATATGTATTTGTATATTTATTTATTCAAACCTGAGTTTTACTGGTGTCTGTATTCTACCACGTTTATTTAGTGATGCTGAAAAGCATTTCCGAAAAGAAATGCTGTACTCAGTATTTATTTCGCAAGGCACTATAGCAAAAATGGCTAATAGTTTGGGCTCTGGAGCTAGAAGGATTCAAATCCTAGTTCTGTCATTTACTATCTATATGCCCATGGGCAAGTTCCTTAACCTTTCTAAGCTTTGATTTTCTCGTCACTAAAATGGGAATAATAAAACCTATGTTACAGAAATGTTTTGAGGATTAAATGAGATGAATATAGGTAAAGTGCTTAGATTAGTGTCTAAATATTAGTAATTCTCAATAAATGTTATTCTTCCTTCTCATTATTATTAGGGCTTGAAGGTTCACAAAGCACTGCCATATGTATTTTCTCATTAGAATTATTGAGTATTGATATACAAAGTGAGTTAGGAATGCAAAAGAAGATTTACAAGAAAAGAGAGAGACTGGTGAAGGAGAGGTCTCTTCCTTCCCTTTACTCTGATATCTAACGTTAGATGAAGTCTATAAGCTGTCTCAAAGTTCTAGGTGTCATGTCTCTCTTCCTTTCCCACCTACCGGCTCTCATCTCCCTTCCTCTTAACGTCAGGGTTGGAACATCCCAACATGGGGCATGTCACTGTTCCAGCACAACGCCCTCTCCACTTCTCTTAACCATTGATTCTTTCTCCATCTTACTCAGAGAACATCTGAACCCCTCTGAGGGCAGCAAGAGCACAGCCCACAGTACTCAATCTCTAACAGACTTCTCTCTGGGGGAAATGCCCAGTGCAATGGGGAGGCCTGGGTAAAAGCCTCAGCGTCACCCACAGTGTTTCCCCGTTTCCTCTTATCTGGGGTTTCTTTTGTGGTGTGGCTGGGGAAATCCAGCTCAGTCATCTCTGAAGATCTTCACATTAAAAGCTTGATCTTCCATCATGCTTGCTTTTGGTAGGCAGAGGTAGGAAAATTTACTGTCCCCGCCCACACCTAGCATTTCATGCTCATCTGTTCAACTCATTGAAATGTTCTGCCCTCTTGGAAGAAAATATACCATCCCTATAGTCCCCCAAATTAGTTGAAATAAGAGTTCAACCTTCAGGAGGGTATATACACAGAATAGTTATGCTTGACATACTCTTTACACAAAAATCTTCACCAGTCGCCAGCTATGGATTATCACCCCTACCAGGTCAACTCCTGTACTCCTGAGAATAGCACCTGAAGAGACAGGCAAGTCTGGCCCAATCCCTTGCTAGGCCACTTAAAACAAAGTTATTATGGAGTTACTTGATATAAAAAAATCACTAACTGGCATTAAATAAGCAGATGGACTGTGAAAGCTGAAAATTCCCTGTGCCACCAAAGTTCCTGTCTTTTGAATGGCCTTCACCTTTCTAATGGCAGTTGAAGAGATCAGAGGTCTTTCTGCAGAGACTCTTGTCTACAACATCCACCAAGGTGTCTGTGATCTATTCATGCCTTTGGCTCCTGTTTTGAACCTCAGTTGTGGGCTCCACTTCTAGCTCTGCCATTTCAGGCATATTTTCAGTTGAGTATTCAGCAATATAAATTTCTTTAAAACTCATAACCTACATGCAGACTGTTCAATCTCTTAGCTGACAGGAGATCCAAAATGGTACTTCAATTCCCTTGGCATAGCTGTCTTTTTCTCCTCCTTGATCCAATATGCCCCCTGGCTATCATTTTTATTTTTCAGGAAATAGAACCAACTTTAGAGTTAGTTCCTTTGAAGATTCTTCCTCACCCTTTCCATTAATCCACAGACCTTCTACTCCTTCCCAGTGATAGCAACTGTAGTAGGCTGAATAGTGGCCACCCAAAGATATCAGGTCCTAGCTTTGGACCCTGTAAATGTTACCTTATTTGGAAAAAGAGTCTTTGCAGATGTGATTAAGGGTTTTGAGATGGGGAGATTATCTCAGACTGTCAGGGTGGGTCTTTAATGCAATCACAAGTATCCTTTATAAAAAAGAGAAGACGAGAGATATTTGACACACAAAGAAGGGGATGTAAAGACAGAGCAGAGAGGCATTTGAAGATGCTGGCCTTGAAGACTGGTGTGATGCAGCCACAAGCCCAGGAATGCCAGGAGCCATTAGAAGCTGGAAAGAGGAAGGAAATGGATTATCCCTTAGAGCCTCCAGAGGGAGCGTGGCACTGCTGACACCTTGACTTCAGCCCAGTAATATTTGATTTCAGACATCTGGCCTCAAGAACTGTGAGAGAATAAATTTCTGTTGTTTTAAGCCACCCATTTATGGTAATTTGTTACAGAAGCCACATGAAACTAATATACCAGCTGTGCCCCAAACCATCTTTCCACTGCCTTTGACTCACTGTTTCATGCTCAGTTTCATTAAGTGTTAATTTCAAGTTACTCTGATGGCCATCACCATCCTTGCTCTCTTTTCCAGGAAAGGAAACCATTTTTACCAACAACAGCATATGATGTTTTCCAAAAGTTCTGTAGTAAAAAAGTTTTAGACTTCTGAGATAGCTCTTTTCTCTGTCACTAATTTAATTAATGGCAAAGAAAGTATTGTGAAAGCTGGTAAACATGGTACTCTCTGAAGCAAAATTCTCCATTAATCACCCAATACTTCTGAGATCTTCAGTACAATGATGGTCTTCATAATGATGCCTTTAAGACTCGCAAAACCCTGAAAATCTTTCCAAGGCCTCCAAAAGGAAGATTACGTTTACCAAACAGTCTCTATATCCTTAGAAAAAGTATAGCCATTTAACCTGTCTGGATCATTGCACGGTACTTAGGTTACATAGAGAGAAGGTCACAAAGCCCAGAGGCTAACAGTCTGAGGAGAAATGGAAAGATCAAGGGATTGGAGATCTTAGTGAGGTAAAAGTAAAAGCAGAGGAATGAAAGAGCTGGAATGGAAAGGGATGATCAGATGAGTTGGCACAATTTAAGGGTTGGAGCTATTGTGGGTGATGTAAGGTCCGGAGAAGTGATTCAGGTGGCTAAAAGTAAGGTGATGGCAAAGGGCATTGGTGTTGGCAGGTCACTGAACTGGGAACCCAGGGTGTTGGATAGATCTTCCATATGGACACTGAGTTTTTCTAGGATGCATGAAGCTAGGATATAGGGGGAAAAGAGAACACTGTGACCAGGATGACAAAATTCTTAGTAAATGAAGAATAGTGATCAGGATGTTGAAGGATACTAGATACAGGAGAATTAGAAGGGGAATTTCAATAGGGGTTTTTCAACAGGGTGAAATAAATTAGAGAAATGAAAAAAAGGAGAACAAAAAAAGGGGTTGCTAAAATTGGGGCTAAGGGATTATTAGGGAACTTCAAAGGGTGGTTCTAGTGACAAAAGCCAGTTTTCCAGAAGTTACTCTCTAAGTCTTTTTCCCTTCCTTTCCATTTCTAAAGTAGTTCAGGCCTTTACTGCCTTGAGTATAAACTGGCTTCCCTGATTCTAGTTTCACTTCATTCTAGCCTTCCTGCATACCAGTAACAGACAAATCTTCCTTACACTTATTATGAGTATGTCACTCCTCTGGTCAAAACTCTGCAGTCAGAGTCAAGAGACCTACCCCAAAAAAAGTAATCCAAGAGAAAGATGACCCATCATCTCATCCGCCCAGGACTGAGGGGTTTCCCAGGATGCAGGTGTTTCAGTGCTAAAGCTGGGAAAATCCCAGGCAAACAAGGACAAGTTGGTTAACCAAGAGAATTAATTCCAAGAGAAAAAAAGAAAATGTCTCTGTTGTTATCCAAAGGTCCAGAAGGGTTAATAATATCTATCAGAATATCCCTACATCAGAATATCCCTACATACAAACCCCATATTGCCAGTAAATTTAGCACCGAAACTTAAGCACAGTGAAATCACAGAACAAAATGATCCCTGAAGCCTCTTACAATTTCCTGGTTTCCATAATAAAATTTCTAAAAGCTGAATCCCCAGAATTCAATCTGCTTTACCTATTACAATATAGAACCATATTGTGATTACCAGTGACAAAGTGACCAACTCTCTCAGTTAACATGGAAATTCCCACATCCCGGGCAAACCCACCACCTTGGTCACTCACAACCTTATGAGCTTTTTTAGGAAGCAAGGACAGAAGAGAAAAAGAGAATGGCTTCATTAACTCAGCTTCTCCAGATTTTCTGTCAATTTATGATAGCTGTTTCAGATTTCATTGTCTGTGAACCCAAAGAATATTTCTATCAAAAGATTAATTGTGATGGTATTAGACTAACTGGTTAATGAAGTAGGGGGGGAAAAAAGCCATAAGCACTATCATCAAAATTATAAGGCAAACAGCAACAAAATTGGGAAAACATGTTTACAACAGTATAACACTCAAAGAGTCGGCATCCTTATTGTACAAAGAGATTTTATACTCTGATAAAGAAAAAAGCAAGCATTCTAATAAGAAAAATAGGCAATGAATATGAACAGGGGATTTACAAAAGTATTCAAAGTGAAATAATCAAAGAAATAAAGTTTGTCTAGTCAGTTATCTAGATGGTGTGAGGAATTGAACACTCTCCTACGCTGCTAATCATTGTATAAATGACTGTCAACATACAACAAAACCTTAAAATATGTATACACTTTGACTAACAATTCTACTCCCAGGAATTTATACTTAGGAAATACTCCAGAGGAAATAGCAATGTATCCTGCAGCCTTAGTTGTAATAGGAAATTAGAGAAATATTCTACATGTAGGAGATTAAATAAGTGTTAGGATACCATATGATGGAATACACTTTAAAGTTATCAAAAATGGTAATGAAATATTTTATACTTCATTGACATGAAAAGATCTCTACAACATATTGTCAAGTTTTAAAAAGTTACATACAACCTGTATCATATGATCTCATGTACATAAATGTGAGGGGAAATATTAAGTAGTAGATCAGGGTGAAACTTTAGCCCCACACTGTCCTGCACTCAGAGCTCTGGGCTCAGGCACTTATTGACTACAGAAACTTGGGCAAGTTGTGTAACTCCCATAAGCCTTAGATTCTCATCTATAATTTCAGGGTAATAATAGTATCTACCCCTCAGGTATGCTGTGAAAATTAAATAACTTAAGCAAAGTTATCAGTAATAGTAAAGAAATTTGTCTAAAGAAATTACTAAAATATTAATTAATAGTTGTCTTTGGATAGTGGGTTTTGGAGTGATTTATGACCTCTTTCATACTTTTACTTTTCTTGTGAACTTATTAGATGCAGCCTTTATTTTGTGATGAAGATACCTGCCTCACATTGGCTTCGCGTTCCTTCAAATGCCACGTTCCTACTTCTTGAATTAAGAATATATATGAACATAATATTAAACTTTTACTCAAGGCACTAGTAAAACCGTTTTTATTTATTATTTTCAAAGAAAAAGATTAAAATACTTTTGTATTGTTTGAAATTTTAGAGTGAGAATGCATCGATTTATTACTTGAGGAATTAAAAAAAAACAGACTGCCGGAAGATAGACTCAAATATTAAAATAATTAAACTGTGGATGGTAGGATTACAGATGACTTCTTTCCTTCTGTACAATCCTTCATTTTCTAAGTTCACAACAATGCACAAGTAACACTTTTATGATAAGAAATATTATAAAGGGAAAAAAATTATGACGTAGATCGTTCACTGGCATTGAAGTAGCTCCACAAATAGGCTACTTGGTGAGATGAAACTACAAAATAGAATGTAAAGTCAGGATGGTTTTTGTTTTCACACACACACATACGTAAAAACCAGTGAAAGTTCATACATCACAATGTTAATAATGGTTACCTTGGAGTGGTAGGATTACGGCGAATTTTTGTTTTACTTTCTGTTTTTCGATGCTTTCAAATTTTCTGCATTAATCAGTTATGAATTTTATAATGAGATAAAAAGATAAATATTATTAAATAAATAAGAGAGGTTAGAGACAATGAAGAGGTACGTAAAATCCCAGTGGAGTATGGGGAGAACCCTGTGCCCTGCCTGGGCCTGGATGCAGAGGAGACTGCGCAGATTCCCAGCCTCCCCGGGAGATGTGGGAGTGTAAATACAGTTTTTTGTTGTTGTTGTTGTTGCTTTATGATGAAACACCACCCCCGCCCCGAAAAAGAGAGAGGTGCTTAAAAGATTAGAAGAAGAACTTATTTGGGCCAGAACATCTAGGCATTCACATTAGAATATCAGGTAGCATGTTGTAATAATTATGGGGCTCCTATAAAAAAAAAACAAACTTGAGTATAAAGAATTTTTAAAAAAAAGTTCTATGAACGAATGAGGAAAAATTAAGGCTAGAACTGTGGCGCTCTGACACCTGTATGCTAGGGTATGTCTAACACCTGTATAGGCTGCCTGCACTCCCAAAAAGTTGCATCTAAACACCACTGTGGAGTATCAAAACTAGGAATTTACAATATTGTCATCCCTAGGCCCTTCACAGGTGTTTTTCATTCCTGTAGATTAAATAACTTTCCAGGGTCCCAGATTCATGCTTTTCTACTTCTTCCCTCCTAAATTAAGTGAGGGTCAGCTCTGTCTAAGAATGCAGTCTTTATTTTGTGGTGGAGAATGTACCTGCCTCACACTGGCTTTGCATTCCTTCAAATTCTGGGCTTCTGCTGGTGGCACTGCTCTGGCCTCAGAAGCAGATCATGCCAAGGCCAGATCCTGCTGCCTCCTTGAGAATGAGCCCCACAAATGTACTGTGAGGTGCTTTTGTAGACTCGACTGCTCAAGGACACCTTTTCTGGTGCAGAAATAGATCTCTGTCTCTGCCAATACCTGGTAATCACTGAAGCTTTGAGCAAGATCCCCTCTTGGCAAGGATCCTGCTCATGAACTTCCTGCCCCGTAAATCCTAGTCCCCTATGTGACCACACCACATGCTAGTCATGTACTGTAAGGAGGTTTAAAAATAATCTGACCACAATTCCGAGTCATGCATGTGGCTGCACAAGCTTCTCAGCCCACACATACACAAAGGACACTCCCCGCTAATTGCCAGCTCAGACTTGGCCCCAGACTCTATCAGGTCTCTTGTCCCAGCAGTGAAGCTAGACAATGCGGACTTCTCATGAATACGTTTGCCCTTCTGCCTGAAGAATGTCCCAGACACCAATCACAAGGCAAGAAAGGGGTAGGTAAAAAACAGCATTATAAGGGCTAACCAAAGCCAAGAGCCCCCAGAGAGCATTGCCAGGGGAAATATTGTCTCAGCCACTTTCACTTATAATTACTTTATTCTTTCAGAAAAATCTCCTGCCTCAACCCCGTAGAATCATTCTGTTTCTCCAAAATCTCCATTTTGTCCTGGATTCACTTCCAGTAACCCTTTTTCTTTGGAATGAAGGAAATCTTGAGCTCCCCCTGGAGGTAGGAGTGTGCTATTAAGAGTCTCCTTGGACTGTTCATGACTTTAAACCAATTCAATTTTTTTTTTCTTACTAATATTTTATTGTGTTTTCGGTGAAAGTTTACACAACAAATTAGTTTCCCGTTTAACAATTTCTATTAAAATTGTCCAGTGGCATTGATTACACTTTTCACAATGTGTCAACATATTCATTATTTCCATTCTGGTTGTTCCTTTTCAACGTAGTTCATTTTAGCATCAACCTTTGTTAACTTTGTTGCTGATGTTTGTCCATTTCTACCACCTCCATGACCTCTGACTGGGACTTCTACCCTCTTTGTATCTTAACTATTCTAATCTTGGTAATAGAAGTGGCCCTTGCACTGCTAGTAAGCAGTACAAGTAGTGATACAACCTATGTTTCCCAGTCTCGTCTTCCATTTTCTCCTCTAATACAAATCCTTTGTTAGCCATATGATTCTAGTTGACGTTTCCCCAACGTGTATTGCTCCCTTCCTCTGCACCCTTATTATACCTCTTCACTTTACCTAGAATTCTTTTCCTGCCCTCAGCTTATTATTTTCCCACCTTATCTACTTATGAAAATCTTTTCCATTCTTTAAAAGCCCAGCTGGCCAGCCACCTTACCCATACTAAACTCTAATATTCTGTGGTAAAAAAAAAAATGATATTCTGTAGACCTTGTTTATTAAGCACTTATCATGTGCTGCCTTGTATTTTAGTTATCTCAGTGGTGCAAACAGTTAATGTGCTTGGCTCCTAACCAAAAGGTTGTAGGTTCCAGTCCACTCAGAGGCCCCTCAGAAGGTTTGACAATCTACTTCCAAAAAATCAGCCACTGAAAATGAGACAGAGCACAGTTGTACTCTGACACCCATGGGGTCGTCGTGAGGTGGATTCAAGTTGAGGGCTACTGGTGTATACATCTTATCTTACTATATCTGTTCTGTATGTTTCTATAACGATCTCACACCCCATAAAGAATGTCACTATTAAGCTTTCAAAATACATATGTATAAGCACTCATAATATGAACTTCGAAGTATATCTACCATTGTGAGGCTCTCTAGTATTAACTAACTCATTAGAAACCTGTAAGTCATAAAAAAAAGTTATTTAGAACATTTCTGAACTTGGACATAGAAACACTGAAACAGGTGAAGTATGTAAAGAATGTAAACAATCCTTAAGTTCACTTTGACCCAGTATGCTGTGACACAAAATTACATGACAATCTCTAAACAACCTCCCTAATCTCAAACCTTGAAGAAAAGATATGTCATTTGGCTACACTCTAGCCCTGGAAAAAAAGACATACATACTAGTCTTTGATGTCATACTGGCCCTTGCTGTGTGGAGCCAAGGTGACAAATTTTCACATATAAACCCTAAATTTCTGCTCACTCACTGAGAGAAGGCAGAGATGGAAAGGAGATACTGTCTACCATCATCGACCTTGGACCCTAGCTACCAGGGATCTCCACTGAGTCTAAAGACTTGAACTCTAACCATTGAACTAACATTGTAATTGTTAATTCTGATTCTCCACTTCTAAGTGAATGTTGAGAGGTCTTACTTGCGTGCCTTGCCGTGATGACCTTAAAATAAACTAAACAAGTTTATGCATGATAGACCTGAGTATCTATTAATTTCTAAGATAAAATCCCCCAAGACAGTGTCCATTCCAGTTCCCAATGTAGTGTCTAAGGCCTAGTATTCAGTAGTCAGATAAATGTTGAAAGATGATTTCAAACACTTCATTTCCAAAGAAGAAAGTTAACTGCACGGGAAAGGAAGGAAGGGAGAAAGAAGGGAGGGAGGGAGGAAGGGAAAGAGGAGGGAGAGAAAGACGAAGGGAGAGAGAGAGAAAGGGAGACAAACTTCATGGGAATCTCAGTGTGATATTGTAGAAAGAGCACTGGACTAAGGTGAGTTCAAATTCCACTTGGCTGTTAATGAGCTAAATTGCCATTAAACTACTCTTTGAGCTTCGGCTTCTTCACCTAATCAACCACAGCAGTGGTTATATGAGCTCTGAAGTTTATTGCCATGCTGGAATTGTTTGACTATCTCTCCATTCAGGCGCACTGATAGCTGATTAAACAAGATAGCGTTCAGTTTGCACCTATCATAGTGCCTGGCATATATTAGCTCTTCTCTTCATACGTAATGCAAACATTCTGCAAAAGTCTCAATTTTAAGAAAGGGAAAAGTGTGCCTTTATCCGTTGAAAATGAACACATGTAGAAATGTTTACCTGATGATATGGTAATGGAGAACTAAGCAACTTATTTAATTAAAAATATTGCTGAAACTTTTGTTTTCTCCTCTAGATACATATTTTATGGAAGAACTTTTCAGTAGTTGGGACTCTCCTTAGGCTGAAATTTTTTTTCTCATCATTTTTTCCTGGAGGTCTTGCCATATGCCATGTCAGGTAGAAGCTTCCATTCCAGTACAAACTATTTTTTAATCAAATGGAGGATAACTGAAAAAGAGCTATGCTTGAATTCTTAGCTAACCACATCATGGTCTGGGAAGATGTGAAAATCATTTGTCAGTGATTGTTCCAAATGCTAAGCAAGAAAGGGGAAGGTAACACTTGGAAGTCAATCAAAAATGGGAAGGAATTGAAATTATGTATGCCAGGAAAATAAGCAGATTCCAGGGAATTCAATTAATGTTTCTGGAACCTATGAGAGTTGCAGCTATTCAGCTTGATACAGTAACAACACTTTTACCAAGAATTTTTAGAGGAATGAAGAGTTCTACCTATGGGACTTTTTGCATTTACTAAAGTTTAGTTGTTTTTATTTCTAAAAAGCTGATTTATGTTCACCATTTTATGTTTTTTTCTATGTAAATCTCTGTGAAGATTTCCTGGACTCCAGTCAACAAAGTTACTCCCAGTGTTGTCCAATGGTCTTGGCTCGTAGCTCTATTATTTTCATAATCTCTGGCGCCCTGGCTGGATGACATGCCAGGTACACCTAGGCGGGGATCAGCATGGGATGTGGGGAGGAAACTGATCAGGACAGCAGCACTCAACTGTGAGAAGTTAGGAGCCGTTCTTGACTGAGCATCTAGTACTATTATTTGCTTTAAAACTTTATTATTGATATTTAGTATATAAGGGGGAAACCCTGGTGGCATAGTGGTTAAGTGCTACAGCTGCTAGCCAAGGAGTCGGCAGTTCGCATCCACCAGGTGGTCCTTGGAAACTCTATGGGGGCTGTTCGACTCCATCCTATAGAGTGGCTATGAGTCGGAATCGACTCGACGGCAGTGGGTGCATGGTGGGTAGTATGTAAGGGATACTGAGTTTCTGTAAAATTTTTGAAAATAGATAGTAGTGATGGCAGTATAACATGATGAAAGTAATTAATGTCACTGAATTGTACTTTTAAAGTGGCTAAAATGGCAAACTTTTGTTACATGTATTTTACTACAATAAAATTTAAAAATGAGAATTTTATGAGCTGTTTTCCTTGATCTTGTTCTGAGTATGTTCTGAGAAGTTCTTAATAGAAGCCAAATTGTGGGGGGTAGGGAAATATACAGGAGGAGGATGCTGAGATTAGGAGGCTAAAGATAAAGAAGCTCAAGTCTCATAAGACTTTGCAAGAAGCAAGGTGTAAATTTCCCCACCCCCATAACTTCACAGTTAACCTCCTACAATTTTTCAGATTTCAGCTTTCTCAGGAAAGTGTTTCATGGTCTTTTTGATGAGATCAGTTCCCTCCGTTTTACTCTGTCATAACCCAGTGCCATCGAGTCAATTACGACTCATAGCTTTGACTAATGTCTGTTTCCACCACTAGATTCATGAGAATGGGGACCCATATCTGGTTTTGCTCACCATACTACCCCCAGGACTTAGCGTAGAGCCTGGCACATATTGAAATTTCAATATTTGTAAAGTAAATGAATTCTGCATGAAAGGCAGTAGGGTAAACGGAACCGAAAAAGATTAAAGAGGACTGTTTAAAGTAACTCGGTAGTATTGCAAATGATCAACAACAGAATCATACAGGTGTGAGGACTTGATGAGAGGGTGGCAATGAATTTAAGGGCGTAAATTTAAAGGTACATACAGCTAATAGGTAGTTTTTAATGATGATGCCAATAATGTTGTTTACCACGGTTTCAAAGGTACAAATAATTAGGTTGCACTTGCATTTCATTGCAATGTATTTTCTACTAACTTCTTAATTAGGCAAATTAATGACATCAGCATGCCTTCACTCAGTAATTAGAGCCCTCCCCTTGCCGCTTCACCCAGTTCCAATACTGTCTTCCTCTGAGTCATTTATTTGATAATTAGGTATTAGGGACACTCATGAGAATGTGCAGCTGAATTAAATATTCTGATGCTGCGTTCCTAATAGCTTTTCTAGGAAGGCAGAGGTGGATGCCTTTTAACAACCTTGGACTCCACACAAGATTTATGAGTTTAGATCTGAACATTCTTTGCTTCTCCTACTCTCCAACACTTAACATCTTAAAAAAATATTTTCCAATACATACTATAAATAAATGGGTAATTAAAGAGAATAATCAGATCTTGTCATATCTATATGCTGCTGCTCAAAATTGTTCTGACAGGGTAATAGAAAGCACATTGTATAAATCTATAGATTGAGGCATTCATTCCCTCAATAAGCATCTATTTAATGCCTCCTGTATGCCTGACCCCCCATGTGTCTGTCACTTTGTCGTACTGCGGGAGCTTGCGTGTTGCTATGATGCTGGAGCTGTGCCACCAGTATTCATATACCAACAGGGTCACCTATGGAGGACAGGTTTCAGCTGAGCTTCCAGACTAAGACAGATTAGGAAGAAGAACCACGCAGTCTACATCTAAAAGAATTAGCCAGTGAAAACCTTATGAATAGCAGTGGAATATTGTCTGATACGTAGCAGAAGATGACCCCCCCCCCCAGGTTGGAAGGCACTCAAAAGACAACTGGGAAGAGCTGCCTCTTCAAAGTAGAGTCGACCTTAATGACATGGATGGAGTTAAGCTTTCGGGACCTTCATTTGCTGATGAGGCACAACTCAAAATGAGAAGAAACAGCTGCAAACATCCATTAGTAAATCAGAACATGGAATGTACAAAGTATGAATCTAGGAAAATTGGAAATTATCAATAATGAAATGGAGCTCATAAAGATAGATATCCTAGGCATTGGTGAGCTGAAATGGACTAGTATTAGTCATTTTGAATTGGACAATCATATGGTTTATTATACAGGGAATGAGAACTTGAAGAAGAATAGTGTTGCATTCATCATCAAAAAGAACATTTCAAGATCTGTCCCGAAGCACAATGCTGTCAGTGATAGGATAATACTCATATGCCTGCAAGGAAGACCAGTTAATAAGACTATTATTCAAATTTATGCACCAACCACTAAGGCCAAAGATGAAGAAATTGAAGATTTTTACCAACTTCTGCAGTCTGAAATTGACCAAACATACAATCAGGATGCATTGATAAATTACTGCTGATTGGAATGTGAAAGTTGGAAACGAAGAAGGATCGGTGGCTGGAAATTATGGCTTTGGTGATAGAAACAATGCTGGAGATAGAATGACAGAATTTTGCAAAACCAATGACTTCTTCATTGCAAACACCTCCTTTCACCAACATAAATGGTGACTATACACATGGACCTCGCCAGGTGGAACACACGGGAATCAAATCGACTACATCCGTGGAAAGAGATGATGGAAAAGCTCAATATCATCAGTCAGAACAAGGCCGGGGCCCACTGTGGAACAGATCATCAACTGCTCAAATGCAAGTTCAAGTTGAAACTGAAGAAAATCAGAACAAGTCCACAAGAGCCAAAATACAACCTTGAGTATATCCCACCTGAATTTAGAGACCATCTCAAGAATAGATTTGACCTGCTGAACACTAATTAATGACTGAAGACCAGACAAGTTGTGGAATGACATCAAGGACATCATATACGAAGAAAGCAAGAGGTCATTGAAAAGGCAGGAAAGAAAGAAAAAAACAAAATGGATGTCAGAGGAGGCTCTGAATCTTGTTCTCGAATGTCAAGCAGCTAAAGCAAACAGAAGAAATGACAAAGTAAAAGAACAGAAGATTTCAAAGGGTGACACAAGAAGACAAAGTAAAGTTTATAATGACATGTGCAAAGAGCTGGAGATAGAAAGCCAAAAGGGACCAACAAGCTTGGCATTTCTCAAGCTGAAAGAACTGAAGAAAAAATTCAAGCCTCGAGTTGCAATAGTGAAGGATTCTATTGGGAAAATATTAAACGACACAGGAAGCATCAAAAGAAGATGGAAGGAATACACAGAGCCATTATACCAAAAAGAATTAGTCGGCGTTCATCCATTTCAAGAGGTAGCATATGATCAGGAACCGATGGTACTGAAGGAAGAAGTCCAAGCTGCTCTGAAGGCATGAGTGAAAAACAAGGCTCCAGGAATACCAATTGAGATGTTTCAACAAACAGATACAGCACTAGAAGTGCTCACTCGTCTATACCAAGAAATACGGAAGACAGCTTCCTAGAACAGATCCATATTTATGCCTATTCCCAAGAAAGGTGATTCAACCGAATGCAGAAATTATTAAACAATCAATATTATCAACATCACAAGCAAGCAAAATTTTGCTGAAGATCATTCAAAAGTGGCTGCAGCAGTGTATCGACAGGGAACTGCCAGAAATTCAGGCTGGTTTCAGAAGAGGACGTGAAACCAGGAATATCATTGCTGATGTCAGATGGATCCTGGCTGAAAACAGAGAATACCAGAAGGATGTTTACCTGTGTTTTATTGACTATGCAAAGGAATTGGACTGTGTGGATCATAACAAATTATGGATAACATTGCAAAGAATGGGAATTCCAGAACACTTAATTGTGCTCATGAGGAACCTGTGCATAGATCAAGAGGCAGTTGTTCAGACAGAACAAGGGGATACCGAGTGGTTTAAAGTCAGAAAAAGTGGGCATCAGGGTTGTATCCTTTCACCATACCTATTCAATCTGTATGCTGAGCAAATAATCTAAGAAGCTGCACTATACAAAGAAGAATGGGACATCCGGATTGGAGGAAGAGTCATTAACAACCTGTGTTATTCGGGTGACACAACCTTGTTTGCTGAAAGTGAAGAGGACTTGAAGTACTTACTAATGAAGATCAAAGACCACAGCCTTCAGTATAGATTACACCTCAACATAAAGAAAACAAAAATCCTCACAACTGGACCAATGAGCAACATCATGATAAACGGAGAAAAGATTGAAGTTGTCAAGGATTTCATTTTACTTGGATCCACAATCAACATCCATGGAAGCAGCAGTCAAGAAATCAAAAGATGCATCGCATTGGGCAAATCTGCTGCAAAGGACCACTTTAAAGTGTTGAAAACCAAAGATGTCACCTTGAAGACTAAGGTGCACCTACCTGAACCAAGCCATGGTATTTTCAATCGCCTTGTATGCATGTGAAAGCTGGACAATGAATAAGGAAGACCGAAGAAGAAATGACTTCTTTGAATTGTGTTGGAGAAGAATATTGAATGGACTGCCAAAAGAACGAACAAATCTTTCTTCAAAGATGTGCAACCAGAGTGTTCCTTAGAAGCAAGGATGGTGAGACTGCATCTTACATACTTTAGACATGCTGTCAGGATGGATCAGTCCCTGGAGAAGGACATCATGCTTGGTAAAGTATGGGATCAGCAGAAAAGAGGAAGACCCTCAACAAGATGGATTGACACAGTGGCTGCAACAATGAGCTCAAGCATAACAACGATTGTAAGGAAGGTGCAGGACCAGGCAGTGTTTCATTCTGTTGTGCATGGGGTTGCTATGAGTCAGAACTGACTCAATGGCACCTAACAAGAACAACAACATATGCCTGACATCATGCATAGCGTGTAGGAAAGCTATGTGATAAGGTAAAAATAGGAGGCCTATAGGATATAAAGTGAATTCTATGTACAACCTGCCCTTAAGTAATTCCTAATCATGTTGGAGAGAGAACAAAATTCATAATTAAATGCTAAGATAAAAGAAGGCATAGGATTCTACAGAAGTGTGGAAAAGGGGCAACAAAATCAAATTGAGGAGTAGGAAAGATTTCCTGGCAAGCTAAGTGTTAAAAGATGAGCTAAATGAAAAAGGTGAGCTAGGAAGGAGTCCCCAGGTGGCTCAAACAGTTAAGCATGAGACTTCTAACCAAAAGGTTAGCAGTTCAAACCCACCCAGAGGCACTCTGGAAGAAAGTCATAGGAATATGCTTCCAAAAGGTCATAGCCTATACGGTATGGTTCTATTCTGGAATACACAGGGTCACCATGAGTTGGAATTGACTCAAAGACAAATGGTTTAGGAAGGAGAGGGCTTATTAAGAAAAAAAAAATGTATATATATGTATATATATGAAAGAGATTATGACTTTCAATTAGTAAACTATAAATAATTCACTATGATATGTCTTTACTTATAAACTTTTGCCTAGGCATGGACCAGTAACCTGAAATTTGCCTCCAAACTTGGAGGGTGCTGAGAGACCACAGAAAGAGGTGGGCAACTCCAGTGTGGTGGTGAAGGAGTTTTATTAGGGAGATTTGCATACCAAGGCAGTAGTCCCCAGTGGCAGGAGGATCAAAGCAGATCTCTGCACCCAGCAGTAGGGGGGGTAGAGGTTTTACAGTGGTCAAGGACAAAAGTGGCTCCGTGCCAGGGTGCTATGTAAGACTGGTTCAGCAAGGTCATGTAACAAGGGATTGGAAAACAGCAGTGAACTAATGGAAACAGCAGTGAACTAACAGAAAGCATGAGTGCAGCCACGTTCAGCCTCACAAAGGCTGTTTTTCCCTTCAAGTTTCAATTTAAGAACATTCATAAATACAAAGGTACATTCCCAAGCAAAGGTGTATCAACTCTTGCAGACTCACCAGAAGAAGTTAGTGGGATGAGGAAATTTTAGTCCTAGTCATGTGACTGTTATGTTATTTCTTAATCTGTGGCAAGCTCACATGACTGCTTTAGTGAAACAATCAGGGCAGACTGAGGTGGACTAGAGAGCATGTGTCTCATCTGAAGTGGTGGGCGGCTCCCCACACCAGCTGATTTTACCTTGCCAGAATTTGGCCTCAGTTCTGCCATGTCTTTCATTTCTCAAGACAAATCAGAAACCTACTTAAATATTGATAACTAATTCAAAAAGTTTTAAATGTTATACAGACAACAAAAAACTTGTGAGGCTGGATTCAGTTTGTGGCCTTTGAACTTTGGATATTTAATGTGTTTTCCCTTAGTTTTGAGTATTTTGCAAAAACTACAAATGCTCACATTTAGTAAGAACAAATACAGGGGGCACAGAGCAAGATGGCAAAGTGAGTGGATGTTCCCATCTGCTCCTCCAGCAACTAACTCACCAAACAATGAATAAAAATGAGCACAGGCTGAGATCTCAGAACTCTAGACAACAACTGAGGAATTGGAGAATCCAGATGAGTGCAGACATGGGGGAGAGGAGGAATGGAGTCAGCACAGAAACTGAGAGATCCTGCCTGCTAACATCAGGAGCACGAGCTCATCGCAGCCATTTTAGGACACGACTAGGTAACATCCCAAGCAGAGAATACAGAAAGGGAGCTAATCTGAGGACACACTAGCCAGTTTTTTTAAGGCAGTGGAAGTTGGCCATGGGAGGCTGCGCAAGTGAGAGAGGGTGAAGGAAGACCTCAGTGCTGCGTGAGAGTACTGTTGAACCTCACTAAGGCCTGAAACTAATGGGCAGTAGGATCAGGAAGAGCTGCAAGGCCAACAGGGGGAGGGGAATGGTCCAGACTGAAAGGCGAGCAGGAGGCAGCCCCCCAGCAAGGCACTGGGTAGTGGTTTGCCAGTACAACAGGCACCAGTGAGGGAAAGACCAAAAAAAAAAAAAAAAAAAAGAAAACCCTCACTGTCACCACAGTAAAGTCCACCCCCACCACACATACCAGCAGAGGTGCTCAGTGAATCCCTCCTCCTGCACATGTGTATTGAATCCCAGAGACCAAGCATATGGATCTCTTGAATTTTCCCACAATAAACAGAATAAAAAATTTAAAGAAAAAATAACAAAATGGCCTAAATTCAACAAAAACTAATAAAAAATACAAAAGCACAAGAAGAAACACTCGAAAACAAAACATGTACAAGAGAAAATCTCTTCTCTGGAGGCTAGAATAATGCAAAGAATTGATAATTTTCATACTATGGTGCTAAATATGTTTAAAGAAAGCAAAGAACACACAGAAAACAAACTAGCAGAGTTCAGGAAGCAAATGGAGGAAAAAAATGAGAGCTTCAACAAGGAATATGAAAACATTAAAAAGAGAGAGAACTGCTGGAACTGAAGAATAAAACATCTGAATTAGAAAAAGCAAGAGAAACACTCAACAATAGAGTTGGACAAGCAGAAGATAGACTATGTGAATTAGAAGACAAAATATCTGTATCTGTCAAGTCTCAAGAAAAACGAGAAAAGAACAAAGAAAAGCAAACAAAACGAAAAAGAAATGTGGGATTCAATTAAGAAATCTAACAGAATTGTATGAATTCTAGAGCACCAAGACAACAATAAAGGCATAGAAACAATTTCTCAGACCTAAGCAGAGAGTCAAATCTGCAAACACAGGAAACTACATGAACTCCAATTGGAAGAGACACAAAAAGATCAACTCCACAACATATTCTAGTAAAATTCTTGAAAACCAAAGATAAAGAGAGAATTTTGAAAGCAGCAAGAGAAAAACAATTTAACATACCAAGGGAGTTTCATAAGAATAAGTGTGGATTTCTCCCCAGAAAATCTAGAGGCCAGAAGATAATGGAGTGATGTATATAAAATACTGAACCAAAACAATTGCCAACCAAGAATACTTTACCCACCAAAGTTGTCATTCAAAAATGGGGGGGGGGGGGTGGGGGGGCGGTAATCAAGACATTTTCAAACAAACAGAAGCTCTGGGAATTTGCCACTACCAGACCAGCTTTGCAAGTATTACTCAAGGGAGTAGTCCAAATGGAAAGATAAGAATATTAAAAAATAAGTACAAACTAAACCTATTGAATACAGGTTTTATATTGATGTTAATGGAGACGCACCAACAGAAATGGGGAGGAGCATATCAGGAATAGATTTATTATGTTAAGGGTGTATGTTAACAGTTATTCTTATGCTAGATGCTGTAGTAATTGTAAGTCATGTAATGTAACATACGTGGTAACAACTAAGAAATTGCTAAGAAGAAACACTCAGGAGAAAAGACAAGTTAACAAAAAGGCTTATGACAAGAAAGCACCCAAATACAAAGAAAAAACAGAGAAATCCATACAATAAGATATGAAACACTCAAAAAACAAATAACAAAATAACTTGAGGTAGACAATTCATTTTCACTAATAACATTAAATGTAAGTGGTCTAAATGCCCCATGCAAAAGGCAGAGTGGAAGAGTGGATTAAAAAAAAAAAAAATGATCCATCCTTTTGATGTCTACAAGAAATCCAGCTTAGACACAAGGACATAAACAGGCTGAAAATAAAAGGATGGAGAAAAATATTCCATGCAACTAGTAAACAAAAAAGAGCAGGGGTGGCTGTACTGATATCAGATAAAAGACTTTAAATCAAAATCTGTTACAAGAGAAAAATAAGGACATTAAATAATAACAAAAGGGTCAATTCAACAAGAAGACATAGCAATTATAAATATATATGCACCTAACAGCATCAAAATACATAAATTCTTACTATAATATGAAAGGAGAAATAGACAACTCCACAATGATAGTAGGGGACTTCAAAACACCACTTTCAATTATAGGCAGAACATCTAAAAGGAAAATCACTAAAGACACTGGGAACTTAAATAAAACCATAAAAAAAAAATTGGACTTAACAGACATATATAGAACACTCCACCCAACATCAGAACAATATACATTCTTCCCCAGTGCACATAGGTCATTTTCCAGAACAGACCATATGCTAGGTCACAAAACAAGTCTTAACAAATTTAAAAAGATTGAAATCATACAAAGCATCTTCTCTGACCATAACAGTATGAAGCTAGAAATCTATAACAGGAAAAAATAAATCACATGGAAACTAAATAATACACTACTAAAAAAATTATTGAGTCATACAAGAAACCAAAAGTGAAATAAAAAAATTCCTGGAATCCAACAAAAATTAAAACACAACGTATCAAAACCTATGTGATGCAACAAGAGCAGTACTCAGAGGGAAATTTATAGCAATAAATACCTACATTAAAAAAGAAAAAAATCCAAAATCACTAACTTAAAGTGACAACTTGATCAAATGGAAAAGGAAGAGCAAAAGAAGTCAAAAGTAACCATAAAAAAAGAAATAATAAAAATCAGGGCAGAGATACATGAGTTAAAAAATAGAAAAACAATTGAAAGAATTAACAAAACCAGAAGTTGATTCTGTGAAAGAATTAACAAAACAGACAAACCACTGGCTAGACTGACAAAAGGAAAAATCCAGAAGAGGCAAATAACCAAATTAAGAAATGAAATTGGTGACATTACAACCAATCCATCAGAGATAAAGGAGATCATAGCTGATTACTATGAAAAATTATCCTCTGTCAAATTTGAAAACCTAGAGGAAATGGACAAACTCCTAGAAACAAACAACCTACCCAAATTATCAAAAACAGAAGTAGAAATTTTAAACAGACCCCTCGCAAAAGAAGAGATAGAAGATGTCATCAAGAAGCTACCAAAAAACAAACAAAAACCTGGGACTAGTTGGCTACACTGGAGGCTTCTACCAAACATTCAGAGAAGAGTTGATGCCAATCCTACTCAGTCTCTTCAAAAGCATAGAGGAGGAAGGTACACTACCAAGCTCCTTCTATGAAGCCAGTATAACCCTGATACTGAAATCAGGCAAAGACATTACAAAAAAAGAAAACTACAGACCAACACTCCTTGTGAACATAGATGCAAAATTTTTTAACAAAATTGTAGTGAACACACTGCAGCAGCATATCAAAAAAATCATACACAATGATAAACTGGGATTCATACCAGGACTACAACGGTGGTTCAACATCAGAAAATCAATGTAATCCACTACATAAAAAAAGAAAAAGAAGAAAAAGAACCACATGATCATATCAATCAATGCAAAAAAGGCATTCAATAAAATTCAACACCGTTTCCTGATAAAAACTCTTAGCAAAATAGGAATAGAAGGGAAATTCCTCAAGAAACTTTTTTCATTTATGTTCTACTCTGTCCTATATTTGCAAATGACATGATCCTGTATATAAACCAAACCAAACCCACTGCCACTGAGTTGATCCCAACTCATAGTGACCCTATAGGACAGAGTGGAGCTGCCCTATAGGGTTTCCAAGGAGTGCCTGGTGGATTTGAACTGCAGACCCTTTGGTTAGCAGCTGTAGCCCTTAACCACTATACCACCAGGGTTTCCTATCTATAGAAGACCCTAAGGATTCCGTAAGAAAACTGCTGGAACTAATAGAAGAATTTAGCAATGTTACAGGATACAAGATCAACACACAAATCATTTGAGTTCTACTACACTAATAAAGACTACTATGAAAAAGAAATCAAGAAAACAATACCATTCACAATAGCCCCCAAATCAATAAAATATGTGGGGATTAACATAACCAGGGATATTAAAGACTTACACCATGAGAATTATAAAACACTGCTATAACAGACTAAAAGAGACCTACAAATATGGAAAGGCATCTGTCTTAGTCATCTAGTGCTGCTGTAACAGAAATACCACAAGTGGATGGTTTTTTTTTTTTTTTTTAAGTGGATGGTTTTAACAAAGAGAAATTTATTCTTTCACAGTCTAGTAGCCTAGAAGTCCAAATTCACACCCGCTTCAGGGGAAGGCTTTCTCTCTCTGTCAGCTCTGGAGAAAGGTCCTTGTTATCAATCTTCCTGTGGTGAAGGAGCTTCTCAGTACAGGAACCCCGGGTCTAAAGGATGTGCTATGCTCTTGGTGCTTCTCTCTTGGTGGTGTGAGGTCCCCATGTCTGTTTGCTTGCTTCTGTCTTTTATATCTCAAAAGAGGTTGGCTTAAGACACAATCTAATCTTGTAGATCTCGTGAACATAACTGCTACTAATCCATCTCGTTAACATCATAGTGGTAGTATTTACAACACATAGGAAATTCACATCAGATGACAAAATGGTGGACAATCAAACAATACTGGGAATCATGGCCTAGCCAAATTGATACATATTTTTTTGGGGGGGGATACAATTCATTTCATGACAGCATCAAATGCTCGTGAATAAAACGAAACCAAACCCACCACCATTGAGTCAATTCTGACTCACAGCAACCCCATAGGGTTTCTAAGGGTATAAATCTCTATGGAAGCAGACTGCCACATCTTTCTTCCATGGAACTGCTGGTGGTTTTGAACCACCAACCTTTTGGTTAGCAGTCAATTGCTTTAACCACTATGCCACCAGGGCTCCTGAACAGGAAGGCTTAATATAGGGAAAATATATAGTCAAAATGTCAATACTACCTAAAGTGATCTACAGATTCAATGCAATACTAATACAAATTCCAACAACAGTCTTTACCAAAAGGGAAAAACTAATGACCAACTTCATGTGGAAAGGAAAGAAACCCCAAATAGCCAAAGTAATGTTGGAGAAAAAGAACAAAGCAGGAGTCCTCACACACCCTGATATCAAAACATACTATACAGCCACTGTACTCAAGACAGCCTGGTACTGGTTCAATGATAGACACATAAACCAGTGGAATAGAACTTAGAACTCAGAACTAAACCTAAACATCTTTGGACAACTGATTTTCAGCTAGGGGCCAAAGTCCATTCATTTGGGCAGAGACAGTCTCTTTAAAAAATGATGCTGGCAAAACTGAATATCCACCTGCAGAAAATTGAAACAGGACCCTTACTTCACACCAAACACAAAAACTAACTCAAATAGATCAAAGACCTAAACATCAAACCTAAAACCATAAAATTCCTTGGGAGAAAACTATGGGACCTAATCTTCTGTAAAAATAGAATACCAAGCATTACAACAAATGCATAAATAAAAGAAGACAAAATAGATAAATGGGACCTCATAAAAATTATAAATTTCTGCCCATCAAAAGAGTAAAAAGAAAACCTACAGACGGGGAAAAAATTTCAGAAAAGACATATCAGATAAGGGTCTAATTTCCAAAATTTATTGAAAACTTTGACAACTCAACAATAAAAAGACAAACAACCCAATTATAAAATGGGCAAAGGACATGAACAGGACCTTTACCAAAGAAGACATCCAGGCAGCCAATAAACACATGGAAAGATGTTGACGATCAACCACTAGAGAGATGCAAATCAAAACTACAATGAGATATCATCTCACTCCTACTAAAATGGCACCGATTAAAAAAACAGAAAACAACAAATGTTGGTAAGCATGGGGATTTTGAACCCTTATTCATTGTTGGTGGAATTGTAAAATGGTACAACCACTATGGAAAATGGTTTACCACTTCCTCAAAAATTAGAAATAGAACTACCTTATGATCCATCAATCCCACTCCTGGGAATATATCCTAGAGACCTGAAACTACTGACATAACCAGATATATGCACTCCTATGTTCATTGCAGCTTTATCCACTATAGCAAAACAATGGAAACAATCAAAGTGTCCATCAATGAATGAGTGGATATTGTGGTACATACAAATTGTGGTACATACACACAACAGAATACTACACAACCATAAAGAACAATGAAAAGTCCACGAAACATATTATAACATGGATGGACCTGGAGGGCATAATGCTAAGTAAAATAAGTCAAGCATATAAGGACAAATATTGTGTGATCCCTTCTTTACAAGAAGAACAAATGTGGCTCTGAATGTGGAAGTAGTGAGCATAGAACAACCGTAGGAAAGATGAGTTTTTGAGCACAAATAGAAGGATATAGATACAATTAAAGAGAATGCTGACAAATTGTGATAAATGTAACTGTCAATGAACAATTCATGTGGAAATTTGTAAAAAAAAATTCATCGAGGGATATACAGTTTTGCAACAAAGTAACAACTACAAAAAATGTGTTTGTTACATAGATATATAAGTATGCAAAAATATGTACAGGAAGGCATATATGAATAATCATAGACATAGGTATATACTCATTTATGTGTGCTGCTTATATTTTCAAGTATAAAATAAAGCGCATAGGGGGCACAGTTATGGATACTTCCTAGACATAACCAAACACCTCACAGGACTGGTCTACTGGGTTTGAGGGCTTAGGACTTCATGGGGCAACTCAGTCAATTTGCATAATATAGTCCATAAAGACAATGTTCTACATCCTAGTTTGGTGAGAAGCGTCTGGGGTCTTAAAAGCTTGCGAGTGGCCATCTAAGATTCAACTATTGGTCACTACTTCTCCAGAGCTAAAGAGAAAGAAGGAAACTAAAGACTCAAAGAAGAAACTAGTCAAAAGAATCAACAGTCTACACAAACAACGACATCACCTACCTTGAGACCAGAAGAACTAGATGGTGCCCGGCTACCATCCTGACCAGGGACTCCCAGATAGAATGGGAGAAAAATGTAAAACAAAACTCAAATTCCTAAAAAGAAGGCCAGACTTACTGGACTGATAGAGATTAGACGAACCCCTGAGACTATTGCCCTGAGATACGCTTTAAAACTGGAACTCAAACCCCTCCCAAAGGTCACCTTTCAGCCAAATGATAGATTGGTCCATAAAATAAATAATATCACCCGTGAGTACTGTGCTCCTCAAAACAATTGTCTAGATGAAACCAGCTTTCATTTACTCTAGACCAAAGATGAAAAGGCAAGGGGAAACTAGATTAATAGAAACAGAACAACCAATATGAAAATAATGAGAATGCTGATAAATTGTGAAGAATGTAACAATGTCACTGAACAGTATGCATAAAAAGAAAAAAAGAACAGTATGCATAGAAAGTGTTAAATGAGAACCAATTTCCTGTGTAAACTTTCACCAAAAACACAATAAAATACTAAAAAAAAGAAAAGAAAAGAAATACAGCTAGTGTATTAACAGTGTTAGTAGGAAGAGACATACAGTAAGTATGGAAACAAAAATAGATGTAGTTGAAAATGAAAAATGATACATGTATGTACATGGGATAAACTGCTCAGTAATAAGAACAACTCTGAAAAAGAAAGATCCAATCATACAAACACACATATACCTATATATAGTGAGATTGATTATTTTTGTATGGCCTTTCTATACATGGTCTTGTAACTCCCACCCAAGTGATTGGGCAGGACTGTGTGATAGGGTAATTGCAGCCCACAAAGGAGATTGGTCAGTTTTGCCTTAAAGGAGAGCCAATTCCAGAGCAGAGAGAAGGATCCTACCACCACCAAGGAAGAACAGCCAGGAGCAGAAAGCATGTCTTTATCACCTGGGATCCCTGAGATGAGAGGCTTCTGGAAGCAGGAGACAAAGAGAGAGAAGAGAGAGCTGTAACCCTAAAGACAGTGAGAAGTGGTGGCAGGCGAGACCCAGCAGCGGAGACACCGCAGTAGGCATCTCAGCCCAAGGAGAAAGAAAGCTGTGTGCCTTTGGGCAGAGGCCTAGGGCCAGGGAGAGGCATGCCTGTGAGCATGGCTGAGCAGAGGCTGTCCTGATGCATCCTGAGCGTTCCTGAGCCTGAATTGTAACTTTCACTTCCCTAATAAACCCCATAATTGTGAGTATGTCTGTGAGTTCTGTGTGGCCATTGCAAAGAATTATCGAACCCAGCAGAGAAGTAGAGAGTACTATGTGAGGGATAAAATAGGTGGAGTCAAAATTAGTAAAGATGGTGGAGAGAGGAGGATTGTCTGGCCCCCGCCTCACAGGAATCACCCTTGTGCTGTTGATCTTGGTTCTCCTTCCCCATTGTGGGGTTGGAGGAGGTCAGACACTGCCCCCAAGCCATTTTTACACTATGCCATCGACAATAATCAGCAAGAAGAATGAATTGTGATTGCCAGGTAGAAAAGCTTTAAGAGTGTATAACTAGAGGAGGGAAATCAATGTCGGATGCCTAAATAATGTTAATTCTGGACAAAGACAAGAGTTTGTTTAGGAAGTTAAAGGCTGAGCAAGGGGAAAATGCTATAACTTTTGACTCAAGCCACACTTAAGTTCTATAGTTTAAGGACACTGTAGCTGCGAAGGAATTTTCTGCACTTGGAGCTATCATCAGGGCGGGGAATTACCAACCTCAACATACGTGCAATGTAGTAGAAATTGGTCTTAAGGAAAAGGAACCTGAAAGATTGTATAGAAGATAGGAGAAAAGCACATGCCTGGTTTGTGATTTTAAAGGCAAACTGATGATTTATGGCAATAATTGTAAATGGTAAAAAATTAAAATAGCTTAAAAAGATATATAGTAAAGAACATGTCTTCCATCCATCCTAGACTCTCAGTCCACCTCCCCAAAGGTGACCACTATTAAGGGTTTCTTTTATTTCCTTTCATATAAATAAGTGCATATTATACACATTGTTCTGGAATTTTTGTCCCATTTAATATATTTTAGAGATTGTTCTATATCAATTCATGTAGATATACCTTCTTCATTTTAATAGTTACATATAATTATATATCATAACTTATTTAATCAATACTCTATTGATGAATTATTATTGTACTATCTTGCTATTATAAAAAATAAGTATGCCTGGCTTCAAATCTTCAAAGAACTTATTTAGTTGAATTTTGCATTCAGGGCTTGCAAGCTTAAACGTCTCTTAGGCCTTTTAGACGTGGAAACGAATGTAGAGACAGCCATTTAGAAATGAACTTGTTCATAAGTAGAGAAGAATCTGTGTTTTGAGAAAGGGTAAATGTGGTGCAATGCCCAGTGAGGAAACTAAATTCAAACCTAGCAAGATCATAAAGGGCCTCATGTGATAACCTAAGTAATTTGACCTTATCCTAAAAAACATACAGATCCACTAACTAGTTTTAAGCAGAAAAACATGATTATGTTTTAGAAAGGTTGCTCTAGCAACAATGAGACTAGATTAGAGGGGAACCAGAAAGAGGTAAGGATATCAGAGAAGAGGCTACTCAAATAATCCAAAAAATAATTTGTGAGGATTTGAACTAAGGTGATGGCAGTAGAAAAGGAGAGAAGGAGGTATGATATTAGGGAACTACTAAGTAGGTAAAATCTACAGTACTTTTGACTTATTGGATAAGAGTATGACTGAATGGGCAGATGAATACCAGGTTTCTGGATTGGCCCACTAAGTGGGTGATGGTACTAGTCACCAGGACAGGAAGGGACAAGTACAGGGAGAAAGATGATTAGTTGAATATGGGACATGTCTTAGTTATCTAGTGCTGCTATAACAGAAATACCACAAGTGGATGGCTTCAACAAACAGAAGTTTCTTCTCTCACAGTCTAGGAGGCTAGAAGTCCAAATTCCGGGTGTCAGCTCCAGGGGAAGGCTTTCTCTTTCTCTGTTGGCTCTGGAGGAAGGTCCTTATCATCAATCTTCTGCTGAACTAGGAGCTTGTCTGCACAGGAACCTCAGGCCCAAAGGACATGCTCTGCTCCTGGCGCTGCTTTCTTGGTGGTATGAGGTCCCCATGTCTCTCTGCTTGATTCTCTCTTTTATATCTCAAAAGACATTGGCTTAAAACACAACCTAATCTTGTAGATTGAATCCTGCCTCATTAACATAACTGCCACTAATCCCATCTCATTAACATCTTAGAGACAGGATTTACAATTCATAGGAAAATCACATCAGGTGACAAAATGGTGGACAATCACACAATATTGGGAATTATGGCATAGCCAAGTTGACAGATATTTTGGGGGGACACAATTCAATCTATAACATTCCACCCTTTGGCCCCCCAAAATTCATGTCCTTGCCACATGTAAAATATGTTTTTCCCATCATATCATAAAAAAGTCTTAAATCAACTCCAAGTCCAAAATCCAAACATTCCTCTTCATCTGTGAAATAAAGAATACAAATTATCTGCTTCCAAAGTACCATGGTGAAACTGGCACAAGCTAGACATTCCATTACAAATGGGAGAAATTAGAGGGAAAGAAGGGACAATAGGCACCCAGCAAGTCAGCAGAACACATTACATTAGACTTCAAGGCTTGAAAATAACCCTCTGTTCTCTCAGACCATTCACAAAATAGCCCTGCCCTCCAGACTGTTGGTATTGACCACACTCTTCGGATACTGGGTGGAGGTCCATCTACCCTGGGCTTCAGCTCCACCTACCAGGCCCACTGGAATGGCAACTTTGCTCCCTTGGCTTTGGGAGGCCCCATTCTCCTAGTCCATCTGAGTGGCAACTCCACCCTTTGAGGCCCCAGAAGTCGTGGCATACACTTTGAGACTGAGATAGGTCTGCTATCTGTGTTCCTTGTCTCTTCAGCTTCTGCTTCCTGCTTCCTTGGCCTCTTGGCCCCTTGGGCCTCACCTCCTAAGTCTGCCCTGCTGGGGCAAATGTTCCGAAGCTCTGTAGCTTCACTGATAAGTGCCGAGAGACACCCTACTCTGCCAGTAAACTTTGGCCTGAAGGCACTCACCTCTCTTTCTCCGTGGGTCGGCAAGCCTAGCTCCATCAATAAGTGCCTGGAGGCACCTCACTGCACCAGAAAGCCTCCTGTGCACAGGCACTCAGCTCTCTCACTCCGTGGGCCAGCTCCAGTGCCAGTCTCCTGGTTTTGCAGCTGCTGTTTCTCTGATGCTGCTGATTCTTTCCATCTGTGCCATTTCCAGTCTAACAGCTCTCCTCACTTCCTTCTGAATCCTCTATCCATCCAGTTTCAAAACCACTTCCACATATTAGGTATCTTTTAGAGCAGCAGCCCATTCTCTCGGCAACAAATTCTTAGTTATCTAGTGTTGTACAACAGAAATACCATGAGTGGATGGCTTCAGCAAAAAGAAGTTTATTCTCTCACAGTCTAGTAGGCTAGAAGTCCGAATTTGGGGCATCAGCTCCAGGGGAAGGCTTTTTCTCTCTGTCAGCTCTGGAGAAAGGTCCTTATCATCAATCTTCCCCTGAACTAGTTGCTTCTCTGGCCAGGAACCCCGAGTCCAAAGACACACCCTGCTACCAGCACTGCTTTCTTGGTGGTATGAAGTCCCCATGTCTCTCTGCTCAATTCTCTCTTTTATATCTCAAAAGAGAGTGGCTTAAGACAGAACCTAATCCTGTAGATTGAGTCTTGCTTCATTAACATAACTGCCATATGTATTATGCATAATAATTAGCATATTTATTCCTAGCAGGGTTGAGAACAGCTTCCCAGTCCAGTCTGTGGCATTGGATTAGCTTAGACCTCGTCGGTAACTGGTTTCTCTAACTGTGTTTTAGCAGATTCCTTGGGGGTAGAAAGCGAGTTCAGAAACGGTGTTAATAGAAGAATATAAAATAGAGTCAGCCAGCAGAAGGGCAGAAGGAAGAGGGGTACGAGAAATAGGGGAAGGCACCTAACATTGCATTTCCTTTAATTATTTGGTCAATTTAGAAATGTTAAACTGCATAGAGGCAGTTTTACTTTCTTGGCATCTTTTTGAGGCTTCCAATTATCAATCAATATAGGTGTCTCATTGTTGTTGCCCAATCTGGGAGCCTTGCTTTTCCAATTTACTGCTCAGAAAAGCTCATCCGGCTCAGAAGAGCCCCATAGTAACCACTGATTCTCTAAACTGTATTAAGTAAAAGCATGCCAGCATTCCAAAAACAGTTACAAGGATCGAAGTATTTGTTCATATAAGTGCCCAGGGTGCCCCAGGTCAGCCTTGCTGAGTCCTTAGAACTAGCATTCTCCATTTTACTAAAACAATGAATTCACATATGCCACTGAAACCTGAATGTGCATTGAAACCTAATGGGTACTGAAAAGAAATTAAAGAGTGAGTTCAAACTTAATGAGTTGAAACCTTTGGTCCTTCCAAAGTCAAACTAGAATCTTAACAAACCTGGGAGTACCATAGTAACAGTCCTACCAGACTTAATTTGGCAATGAACTCATCAAAAATGCTTAGAGAAACTCGAAAATGAAAACATAAGAGAAAGCCAACAATAAATCTCAAAGGAAAATCAAGGAAGTGGAGCTCAATTTGAGAGGTTTCTTACCTGTGACATCTCCCGGGAATCCATGGAGATACAAGGGCTCGAGGGACTTGCACTGGCACTGAAAACTCCAGGCTCTTGATGTCCTGGGGGCTGCCGAAGATAATGTGCCTTCGAATCCCACGTATCTGACACCAAGAAATGTCTAAGAGTAATAATGCTGCCTCTGTTAAAGTAAAAGCAAAAAGATTTTTTGAATGTAATACAATTTGCGAATTGGGGAAACACAGGGCAGACAGGAATTGTAAAAACAGCACGGGGGCAGTGTCTGACCTCCTCTAACTTCACAAAGTGGAAGAAGAACCAAGATCAACAGCCCAAGGCCGATTCCTATGAGATGGAGGTCAAACATGCCTCCTCTCTCTGCCATCCTTACTAATTCTGACGTCAATTACTCCCTCACTCCCCATTGCAGTCTCTGTTTCTCTGCTGGGTTCAATAATTCATTGCAATGGCCACACAGAACTCACAGACCATACTCACGATTATGGGTTTATTAGGGAAGTAACAAGTAACAATTCAGGCTCAGGAGCACTCAGAATACAGTTCTTCCATCAGGACAGCCACTTCCTAGCCGTGCTCGCAGGCACGCCTTTCCCTGACCTTCTGCCTCTGCCCGAGGTCACTCAGCTTTTTTTCTCCATAGGCCAGGAAGCCCCCCATACCATTTTCTCCTGCTGGGTCTCTCCTGTCACTGGTTCTCACTGTCTTCAGGGTTACAGCTCACTCTTGGTCTCCTGCTTCCAGAAGCCTCTCGACACAGGGATTCTGGGTCCAAGGGACATGCTACCTCCTTTTCCTTTGTGGTAGTATCTTCTCTTTCTCGTATCTGAGATGGCTAATTTTAAGCCCAGCAGGTTGGCGAAACTAACCAATCCCCTTGGTGGGCCACAATTACTCTATCACACAGTCCCATCCAATCATTTACGTGGGAGTTACAAGATCATGGCTAGAAAGGCCATACAAAAGAGAGTGCCATGGGAGGAACATATTTGGTGTCAGAATTGTAAAGATGGCAGAGAGAGGAAGCATGTCCGACATCCACCTCATAGGAATCAGCCTTGGGCTTTTGATCTTTGTTCTCCTTCCCACTTGTGAAGTTAGAGAAGGTCAGACACCACCCCCATGTCTCTTTTACAGTTGGCATCAGGAGTTGGATTCTTTGCAATGGCTTCAGACTCATGAAAACATGGGACTTTGTAAGTGAAAAAACAAAAGGGCTTGGAAAGTGAAACTTTTGATTCTTGGGTGGTTGCTTTGGTTACTGTTGCCTGTGATGCATGAAGAGACGGTGTCTTAGTCATCTAGTGTTGTTATAACAGAAATACCACAAGTGGATGGCTTTAACAAAGAGAAATTTATTCTCTCACGATCTAGTAGGCTACAAGTACAAATTCAGGGTGTCAGCTTCAGGAGAAGTCTTTCTCTGTCGGCTCCGAAGGAAGGTCCTTTTCATCAGTCTTGGTCAGACCAGTAAAGTTATCTTTCCCTGCAGTTTTGACAACCTTTTCAGGATCTAGCCCCTAAGGAATTATGCATTTTTAGTCATCAAATGGTACATGAACTGCACAGAGAGTGTTAATTGGTATAACTTTATCAGAGTATAACTTTGAACCAGGGCTTCAAACCAGTTCACTTTATTCAAACCCCTGCTCAGAATTTGCATTTCTAACAAGTTCTCGGGCAATGCTAATGTTGCTGGTAGAGCAGTGGTTCTCAAAATTTATTATACATGAGAATCACCTGGGGATCTTTTAAAATGTAGATTCTGATTTGGTATCTCTGGGATGTTGTTGTTGTTAGGTGCCCTGGAGTCGGTTCTGACTCATAGCAACCCTATGTACAACAGAATGAAACACTGCCTGGTCCTGTGCCATCCACACTATGTTGTTATGCTTGAGCCCATTGTTGCAGCCATTGTATCAATCCATTTCATTGAGGGTCTTCCTCTTTTTCACTGGCCCTCTACCGAGCAAGATGTCCTTTTCCTGAGACTGATCCCTCCTGATAACATGTCCAAAGTTTGTGAGATATAGTCTAACCATCCTTTCTTCTAAGGAGCTTTCTGGCTGTACTTCTTCCAAGACAGATTTATTTGTTCTTTTGGCAATCCACGGTATATCCGATATTCTTCGCCAACACCGTAATTCAAAGGCACCGATTCTTCTTCAGTTTTCCTTATTCATTGTCCAGCTTTTGCATGCATATGAGGCAATTGAAAACACCATGGCTTGGGTCAGGCACACCTTAGTTTTCAAGGTGATATCTTTGCTTTTCAACACTTTAAAGAGGTCTTTGGCAGCAGATTTGCCCAATGCAATGCATTTTCTCATTTCTTGACTGCTACTTCCATGGGTGTTGATTGTGGATCCAAGTAAAATGAAATGCTTGACAACTTCAATCTTTTCTCCATTTATCATGATGTTGCTTATTGGTCTAGTTGTGAGGATTTTTTATTTCATTATGCTGAGGCATAATCCATACTGAAGGCTGTGGTCTTTGATCTTTGTCAGTAGGTATTTCAAGTCCTATACGCTTTCAGCAGCAAGGTTGTATCATCTGCATAACTCAAGTTGTTAATGAGTGTTCCTCTAATCCTGATGCCCCATTCTTCTTAATATAGTGCAGCTCCTCAGATTATTTGCTCAGCATACAGACTGAATAAGTATGGTCAAAAGATATAACCCCGACACACACCTTTCCTGAGTATAAGCCACTCAGTATCCCCTTGTTCTATTCAAACTACTGCTTCTTGATCTATGTACAGGTTCCACATGAGCACAGTTAAATGTTCTGGACATCCCATTCTTCACAGTGTTATCCATCATTTGTGATGATCCACAGTTGAATACCCTTGCATAGTCAATCAAACACAGGTAAATATCTTTCTGGTATTCTCTGTTTTCAGCCAGGATCCATTTGACATCAACAACGGTGTCCCTCATTCCACGTACTCTTCTGAATCCAGCCTGAATTTCTAGAAGTTCCCTGTTGGTGTACTGCTGCAGCCACTTTTGAATGATCTTCAACAAAATTTTACTTGCATGTGATATTAATGATATTGTTTGATAATTCTTGCATTTGGCTGGATCACCTCTCTTCGGAATAGACATAAATATGGATCTCTTCCAGTCAGTTGGCCAGGTAGCTGTCTTCCAAATTTCTTGGCATGGATGAGTGAGCGCTTCCAGCATGCATCTGTTTGTTGAAACATCTCAACTGGTATTACATCAATTCCTAGAGCCTTGTTTTTCACCAGTGCTTTCAGTGCAGCTTGGAACTCTTCCTTAAGTACCATAGGTTCCTGATCACATGCTACCTCCTGAAATGGCTGAATGTAGACTGATTCTTCTGGGTACGATGGTTCTGCGTATTCCTTCCATCTTCTTTTGACCCTTATCTCTGGGGTGGAAATGCAAATTCTCATCAAGGGTTGGAACTAGAAGGAATTGGTTATTTCACTCCCCTCCCCATAAGGAAACAATCAGAGATTAATATAAACATGCTTATGCAAGTATGTGCATGGAAACATTACTTAAAATAGAGAAAAATCAGAAACAGTCTAAATGCCCAACAATAGGAGTATAGTTAAATAAATTATGGATATCCTTTTTTTTTAATGGCATAATATTATGAAGTCATTAAAATAATGTTATAGGAAAATATTCATCATATGCTATTGTAAAAATTGCCTACAAAACTATAACAAGGTATCGATTATATTTTCTAAGTATGTATGTATTCGGGTTTGTGTGTGCTTAGAAAAAGGCTAGAGGAAGACAAGAATAGAAGACTCAAATGTTAATAGTGATTATCTCAAGGTGGTTGGATTATGTTATCTGCTGCTAATCTAAAGTCAGAGGTTCAAACCCACCCAGTAGCTTTGGGGAAGAAAAATCATGGGGATCTGCTTTCCTAAGGATTACAGCCAAGAAAATCGTATGAAGTAGTTCTTCTTTGCAACACATGGGGCCGACATGAGTCAGGGACCAACTGGGCAGCAGCTAACAACAATTCTCCTTTGTGCTTTTCTTGTATTTTCCAAATTATCCAAAATGTACGAGTGTTATATTCATTACTTGAAATAAATTATAGTTTTAAAAAGAAGACGACAAAATTGGTCTAGCTCTTACTATTTTGTAGCTCCCTTTAACACAGCAGTTTCATCAAATTCCCCAAGGGTTACAATGGAAGGCTATTTTAGAGATGCCAATATCATGCTTGGTAAAGTAGAGGATCAGTGAAAAAGAGGAAGACCCTCGGTGAGATGGACTGACACAGTGGCTGCAACAATGGGCTCAGACATAGCAATGATTGTGAGAACAGTGCAGAACTGGGCAGTGTTTTGTTCTGTTGTATGTAGGGTTGCTATGAGCTGTAACTGGCCTGATGGCACCTGACAACAACAACTGTGTCAACTCAAAGCATTACTCACAGAACCTGTATCTGGAGGCAAAGAAAAGGGTTGCTTCTCATTTTGTCTGGGGTACACTCACCAGGAGCTGCAGGAAGTCTTCATAGACATTTTTTGTTCAAGTGTTTTTAATTCTGGTATCCTGGGTCCTCACAAACAATGCAAAAATTTTTGTCATCTCTCCCGACATACCATGTGCAAATTGGGCTATGGATGGCCTTGTGTAATACCCTAGAATTTCTGAGAAAGAGAGACAAAAGAGCCCTATTTGGAGGCAGAACAGCTTAACTGTTAAGAACACTCTGTAGTCAGACAGACCTTAATTAAAATCCTAACTCCAAAATTTACTAATTGTGTGACCTTTGATACATTATTTAATTTCTTTATGTCTCAGTTTCCCATCTGTCAGATTAGATCATAGTAATATCCACCTTAAAATGTTTCTATTATGATTACTCTTACATTGTTCTATTAGGACTATTCTATTCTAATAAGAAATGCAAATGCATGTTAAGTAATTAGTACAATGTCTGGCACACAGATAAGTCATAAATAAATATAAGCTATTATAATACTATAAGTACCATAAGAGAGAGAAAAATAAATGTTATGGGAGATCAGGAAAAGGCACAATTACTCTCGGTTGAGAAGATCAGTAAAGGCTTTGTGGAAGGAGAAAATTTACATATTCTAAGATGAGGGGTGAAAGCATTTCAGGTGATGACATCAGAGCATAGACGTGGGGAATCTATAGAAAATATGTACTGTAGTTTTCCTGGAGCATCACATGTATGCCAAAATCTTCGAGATGAAAATGCCAGATAAATAAGTTTAAACTCAGCTTATGGGTAATGAGGACATGTTCCATCTATTTGTTAAAATTTTCATCCCCAAACAATTTTTGCAACATCATACAGGCCTCTCTTTTACCTGAGCATGAGTCTGTTCATCTCATGACCCTGCACATTCTCTAGGAACACCAAGTTTTAGCCATCAGTCAAAGAATCCCCTGGCCATATCCTGTAGTGCTGCCCTGGGGCAAGGAAAGAAATCAGAAATAACATCATCAGGGAAGCCTGACTCCTTGCTATAGCTACACAGTCACTTTAAGGCATCAAGGTATGTAGAGGGAAGCATGGGGAGGTTATGCTTGGTTCTGGTGAGCAGGATCATCTCTGGGATAAACATTTAAATGACATAAAAAACATACAGTAAAGAATAAATGTTTAGGACTTAACTACCTGATTTCATGACTTCCTATAAAGCTACAGTTATTAATACTGTTGTGCTGGTAAAAGGATAGACATACAGATAAATGGAATAAAATAGAAATCCCATATGACTATACATACATAGTTTATTTTTGACAAAGGTGCCAAAGCATTCAACGGGGTAAAAGGAAGTCTTTCCAACAAATGGTGTTAAATCCGCTGGATAAAAATATGGACAAAATTTAACCTCAATCTATCTCACACCATACATGAAAATTAACTCAAAGTTTAAAAGATCTAAATGTAAAGTTAACACTATAAGAAAACATAGGAGAAAGTCTTTGTGAACTTGGGATAGACAAAGATTTTTTAGGACACAAAAAGGAGAAACCATTTTAAAAATTGATAACCTGCACTTCATCAATTAAAACATTTTGCTCTTTAAAAGATACCATTAAGAATGTGAAAAGGCAAGTCACAGACTGGGAGAAAATATAGATAGATGGATGGATGGATGGATGGGTGGATGTATGGATGGATGGATGGATGGATGGATGGATGGATGGATGGATGGATGGATGGATGGATGGATGGATGGATGGATAGATGGATGGATAGATGGATAGATAGATGATAGGTAGATAGATAGATGATAGATGGACAGACAGACAGATAGATATCCAAAGGACTTGTATCCATAAAATATAAAGAAATCTTTGTTGTTGTTAGCTGCTGTCAAGCCAGGCCCTGATAGCCATTCCCAAGACAGTTTGCGGATCGGAACGTTGTGATCCATAGGGTTTTCACTGGTGATTTTCAGAAGAAGATAGCCAGGCCTTTCTTCCTAATCTATCAGTTTGGATACTACACTGAAACTTGTTCAGCAACACATAAGCCTCCACCGACAGACAGGTGGTGGCTGCTTATGAGGTGTATTGTCCAGGAATCAAACCCCGGTTTCCTACATGGAAGGTGAGAATTCTACCACTGAACCACCAATACTCCCAAAGAACTCTCACAGCTCAATTAAAAGAAACAAACAATCCAATTAAAAAAAAAAAAAGGACTGAAAACACGTTGGACAGACACTTAACCAAGGAAGATATACAGAAGATCAATAATTACATCATTAAGTATCAGATAAATGCAAATTAAAGTCATAAAGAAATACCACCACACATCTACCAAAGTCACTAAAATCATAAAAAGTGACAACAGTAAGTGCTGACAAGTATGTAGAGCAACTGAAACTGTCCTACATCGCTGGTAGTGATACAAAATGGTACAGCCACTTTGAAATAGTTTGGCAGTTTCTTATAAAGTTAAACATATACTTGCCATATAATTCAGAATTCCACTTCTAGCTATTACCCAAGAGAAATAAAAATGTATGTCCACACAAAGACTTACCCATAAATCTTCAGAGCAGCTTTATTCATAATAGCCCCAAACTATAAACAACCCAGTTTTCTATCAACAGGTGAACAGATAAACAAATTATTGTATATCCATACAATAAAATACTAAGCAATAAAAAGAAACAAACTACTGACACATGTAAAAACATGGACGAATCTCAACAAAGAAGTCAGACACAAAATAGTGCACACTGTGCAATTCTATTTATGTACAGTTCTAGAATATGCAAAGTAATCTATAGCGACAGGAAGCAGATCAGTGGTTTCCTGAGCCTGGGGCCTGCAGGAGATTTTGAGATTATGGAAATGTTCTGTATCTTGAGTGTAGTGGTAGTTACAGTGGTGTCAAAGCTTGCTGAACTGTATGCTTTAAATGATATGCACTTTGTTGTTTATAAATTATACCTTAATAAAGTGTGAGAGATGCTGTGTATGCTAGGTGCAATGTTAAGGACTCACAGAACACAAAGATGATAAAATACAGTTTCTGTCCCCTAGGCCTCACAATTAAATAGGAGATAACAATGTATACAAACATAGTTTTCAGTAAAGATGAAAGTTTGTTTTCTTTATACTCCTGCTAATTCTCTTATCCAACAAATATTTATTTAGCTCCTATCATGTGCAAACCCCACGTGTCTGTCAGTTTGTTGTACTGCAGGGGTTTGTGTGTTGCTATGATGCTGGAAGCTATGCCACTGGTATTCAGATATCACCAGGGTCACCCAGGGAGGGCAGGTTTCAGCTGAGCTTCCAGACTAAGACAGACTAGGAAGAAGGGCCCGGCAGTCTACTTCTGAAAAGCATTAGCCAGTGAAAACCTTAAGAATAGCAGCAGAACATTGACTGATATAGTGCTGGAAGATGAGCCCCCCAGGTTGGAAGACACTCAAAAGATGACTGGGGAAGAGCTGCCTCCTCAAAGTAGAGTCGACCTTAATGACGTGGGTGGAATAAAGCTTTGGGGACCTTCATTTGCTGATGTGGTATGACTCAAAATGAGAAGAGCTGCAAACATACCTTAATAATCGGAACCTGGGATGTATGAAGTATGAATCTAGGACAATTGGAAATCATCAAAAATGAAATGGAATCCATAAACATTGATATCCTAGGCATTAGTGAGCTGAAATGGACTGGTATTGGCCATTTTGAATCGGATAATCATATAGTCTACTATGCTGGGAATGACAACTTGAAGAGGAATGGTGTTGCATTCATTGTCAAAAAAAGCGTTTCAAGATCTATCCTGAATTACAACGCTGTCCGTGATAGGAAAATATCCATACGCCTACAAGGAAGACCAGTTAATATGACTATTATTCAAATTTATGCACCAACCACTAGGGCCAAAGATGAAGAAATAGAAGATTTTTATCAGCTGCTGCAGTCTGAAATTGATCGAACATGCAATCAAGATGCATTGATAATTACTGGCGATTGGAATGCGAAAGTTGGAAACAGAAGGATCAGTAGTTGGAAAATATGGCCTTGGTGATAGAAACAATGCCAGAGATCAAATGATAGAATTTTGCAAGACCAACGACTTCTTCATTGCAAATACCTTCTTTCACCAACATAAACAGCGACTATACACATGGACCTCACCAGATAGAACACACAGAAATCAAATTGACTACATCGGTGGAAAGAGATGATGGAAAACCTCAATATCATCAGTCAGAACAAGGCCAGGGGCCGGCTGTGGAACAGACCATCAGTTGCTCATATGCAAGTTCAAGCTGAAACTAAAGAAAATCAGAGCAAGTCCACGAGAGCCAAAATATGACCTTGAGTATATCCCACCTGAATTTAGAGACCATCTGAAGAATAGATTTCATGCATTGAACACTAGTGACCGAGGACCAGACAAGTTGTGGAATGACATCAAGAACATTACACATGAAGAAAGCAAGGGGTCATTGAAAAGAAAGAAAAGACCAAGATGGATGTCAGAGGAGACACTGAAACTTGCTCTCGAACGTTGCGCAGCTAAAGCAAAAGGAAGACATGATGAGGTAAAATCACTGAACAGAAGATTTCAAAGAGCGGCTCAAGAGGACAAAGTAAAGTATTATAATGACGTGCAAAGAGCTGAAGATGGAAAACCGAAAGGGAAGAACACGCTCAGTGTTCCTCAAGCTGAAAGAACTGAAGAAAAAATTCAAGCCTCGAGTTGCAATAGTGAAGGATTCTATCGGGAAAATATTGAATGACACAATAAGCATCAAAAGAAAATGGAAGGAATACACAGTCATTATACCAAAAAGAATTAGTCTGTGTTCAACCATTTCAAGAGGTGGCATATGATCAGGAACTGATGGTACTGAAGGAAGAAGTCCAAGCTGCTCTGAAGGCATTGGCAAAAAACAAGGCACCAGGAATTGATGGAATATCAGCTGAGATGTTTCAACAAATAAATGCAGAGCTAAAGGTGCTCACTTGTCTATGCCAAGAAATATGGAAGACAGCTTCCTAGCCAACTGACTGGAAGAGATCCATATTTATGCCTATTCCCAAGAAAAGTGATCCAACCAAATGTGGAAATTATAGAACAATATCATTAATATCACACACAAGCAAAATTCTGCTGAAGATCATTCCAAAACAGCTACAGCAGTAAATGAACAGGGAACTTCCAGAAATTCATTGCTGGTGTCAGATGGATCCTGGCTGAAAACAGAGAATACCAGAAGGATGTTTACCTGTGTTTTATTGACTATGCAAAGGAATTCAACTGTGTGGATCATAACAAATTATGGATAACATTGCAAAGAAAGGGAATTCCAGAACACTTAATTGTGCTTATGAGGAACCTTTACATAGATCAAGAGGCAGTTGCTCGAACATAACAAGGGGATACTGATTGGTTTAAAGTCAGGAAAGGTGTGTGTCAGGGTTGTATCCTTTCACCATACCTATTCAGTCTGTATGCTGAGCAAATAATCTAAGAAGCTGCACTGTACAAAGAAGAATGGGACATCCGGATTGGAGGAAGACTCATTAACAACCTGCTTTATGCAGACAGATGGCACAGCCTTGCTTGCTGAAAGTGAAGAGGACTTGAAGCACTTACTAATGAAGATCAAAGACCACAGCCTTTATTATGGATTGCACCTCAACATAAAGAAAACAAAAATCCTCACAACTGGACCAATGAGCAACATCATAAACGGAGAAAAGACTGAAGTTGTCAGGGATTTCATTTTACTTGGATCTACAATCAACGCCCGTGGAAGCAGCAATCGAGAAATCAAATAATGCATTGCATTGGGTAAATCTGCTGCAAAGGACCTCTTTAAAGTGTTGAAGAGCAAAGATGTCACCTTGAAGACTAAGGTGGGCCTGACCCAAGCCATGGTATTTTCAATTGCATCATATGCATGTGAAAGCTGGACAATGAATAAGGAAGATCGAAGAAGAATTGACTCCTTTGAATTGTGGTGTTGGTGAAGAATATTGAGTATACCATGGACTGCCAAAAGAACGAACAAATCTGTCTTAGAAGAAGTACAACGAGAATGTTCCTTAGAAGCAAGGATGGTGAGACTGCGTCTTACATACTTTGGACATGTTGTCAGGGGGGATCAGTCCCTAGAGAAGGACATCATGGCTGGCAGAGTACAGGGTCTGCGGAAAAGAGGAAGACCCTCAATGAGGTGGACTGATGCAGTGGCTGCAACAATGAGCTCAAGCATAACAACGATTGTAAGGATGGCTCAGGACCTGGCAGTGTTTTGTTCTTTTGTGCATAGGGTCGCTATGAGTCAGAACCGACTCGACGGCACCTAACAACAACAACAACATCAAGTGCAAGGCATTTGACTGGATGTTAGGAGTACAAAGGCAGGCAAACAACCTTGAGAAGGTTGCACAATATATGATGATGACTTCTGTAACCAGGAGAGTATAGGATGTCATTGAAGTGCATTTGCATTGTTGAAGACTTCTTCGTGGAAGTAACAGCTAAGATGGTCTCTGTCTTAGTCATCTAGTGCTGATATAACAGAAATACCTCAAGTGGATGGCTTTAACAAAGAGAAGTTTATTTCCTCACAGTAAAGTAGGCTAAAAGTCCAAATTCAGGGTGTCAGCACCAGGGGAAGTCTTTCTCTCCGTCAGGCTTCTCATTCATCTTCCCCTGGAATAGGAGCTTCTCTGCACAGGGATTCCAGGTCCAAAGGACATGCTCTCCTCCTGGCACTGCTTTCTTGGTGGTATGAGGTCTGCCTGTCACTCTGCTCACTTCTTTTATATCTCAAAAGAGATTGCCTCAGGACACAATCCAATCTCATAGACTGAGTCCTGCCTCACTAACACAGCTGTCGCTCATCCCCCTCATGAACATCATAGAGGCAGGATTTACAACATATAGGAAAATCACATCAGATGAAAAAATGGTGGACAATCACACAATACCGGGAATCATGGCCTAACCAAGTTGACACATATTTTGGGGGGAAACAATTCAATCCATGACAGTGTCTAAAGAATGTGATTTTAAGTTAGCGAAAGCAAAGCTAATTGCCATAACCAGAAATGCTTCCTTTCAATATGAACAGTGGCTTCCAATAAATTCATAAATACAGTTTTAATGTTTCCCCAACTAATCAGTTTTTCAAAAAGATTTTTTTAAAAAGAAGTAATTTATTCCTGTTTTTAATTTAATACCAAAAAACGCATTAAATGTGCTAACCAAAACCCTGGTAGTTTTAGACTAAAATCATTACCCAACTTTTTACATTATAACTTTTTTAACATTGAAAGCTTACATTTTAGACCTTTTTCGGGTAGTATAATTATAAATCCACTCTTCAATGCAAAATAGTTTGATAGAAATAATTACATTCTTAAATGAGAAAAAAAGAGAAAGTAGTAGTCTATGCATAAACCCAAACCCACTGCCATCGGTCGAGTCCAATCTGACTCTTAGCCACCATAGGGTTTCCAAGGCTGTAAATCTTTATGGAAGCACACTGGGACACCTCTCTCCCACAGAGCCGCTGGTGGTTTTGAACCACCGACATTTCAGTTAGCAGTTGAGTGCTTTAACCACTGTGCCACCAGTGCTCCTTAGTCTATACGTAAGAAACAGTAAAACTAACCTCATTAAATCTGTTTCCTTCTCTAAAAGAGGTGAGAGCTAGTCTTAATGAAGAATGTTACCCCTTACTCTAGGGAGTATTTGGCAGCCTGTGAGATGGTTGTCACAATGATTGGAGAAGCTATTAGCATTCATAGGTTGGGGCCAGGTATGTGTAATATCCTATCCTGCAATGCTCAGGAAAATTCCCTACATCCAAAAATTTTTGTACCCCAAATGCATTCCCGTTGAGAAATACCATTAGGTGGTCTCCTATTGCCCTTCCAGCTCCAAACTTGTTAGTGAATTCTATTTATCCATTTAAACTGGAATTGCTTTAGTGTTCTAAACGTCAAATTTAACAAGCAGACAATGTCAGCCAAGTGGAAACTAAAACCAAATCTGTTGCTGTTGAGTCAATTCCGACTCATAGCAACCCTATAGGGCATCGACGGCACTGGTACTGGGTAGGGCAGAGTAGAACAGCCCCATAGGGTTTCCAAAGAGCAGCTGGGAGATTTGAACTGTTGATCTGTTGGTTAGCAGCTGAGCTGTTAACCACTAAGCCACCAGAGCTCCATTGGTCAAGCAGGCATCCTTATTCCTGAGCATAGGATTTAGAAAAACTGTGAAGGAGAAATCAAATCAGTACAATTTTCTTGACTCTGGATATGGATAGACATGATCTCATTTAACTGCATGCCTCAAATCTTAAATGAGCTTTTGAATATTTGAGTTTTAGAACCCCCCGCCCCGAGCATTTTCCCGTGCATGTTTTCCTCTGCACTTTTAAACTCATGTGCCCTTCAAGAAGTGTAATCCAGGTTTCTGATTCACTTACACTTAGCTTATCAAAATCTCCTTTTACAGTTCTTTGAGACTCTGCGCCTTCTGAATGCTTGAACTAGCTCTATCAAGTCTTTGTTTTAAGCACCAGAAGTCACTGTTGCTCTTTCAAAGAAATGAAATAAAGCAAGAGCCCGAGTTGGAGTAAATTCAAAATCCTAATTTAGTTCCCTAGGTTCTTTTGTGGGTGTGTGTGCTTTAAGTGAAAGTTTACAGCTCAAATTCTCATACAAAAATCTATACACATTGTTATATGACACTAGTTGCAATCCCTATAATGTGACAGGACACTCCCCCTTTCACACTGGGTTTCCCCGTGTCCATTCAACCAGCTCCCGTCCCTTCCTGGCTTCTCAACTTGCCTCCAGACAGGAGCTGCCCATTTGTTCTCATGCATCTGCTTAAACTACAAAGCACACTCTTCACGAGTATTATTTCATGTCTTATAGTTTTTTTTTTAGTCCAGTCTAACCTTTGTCTGAAGAGTGGGCTTTGGGACCCTACGTTCTTTTTTAGAGCACGTTTATTTTTACTTTTACCACATCTTTACTTGAAACTTTCTTGTATATAACCCTGTTTAAGGTTCTCCATTACACATTTTAAAATATACACATAGCTTCAACCCAAGTAAGTTTTGCATAAAATATATTCCTTTCTTGCCTTTGTAGTATGTACTGTTGGTGGGTTAGTATCAAGGTCAGTGGTCCAAAGACAAACTGTTTTAGCGGTTTTTTTTTTTTTTTTTAAGTGCCTCATGTTGTTTTTCAGAATCTGTGTAATTTAATCTATGTAATTATCCTTTCAACACAAAAACTGCCCTGGTGTTGTTTTATTCCAACAAAAACAGCACAATCCAACCTGAGAAGCTAATACTCCTGAGACATAATGCAAGAACAAACCAGTATGTTCCCCAGGAAAAAGGAAAGCCAAATGTTAACAAAGAAATTGAAAATGCAGTTTTGCAATTCTAAAGGGCTAGCCTCACAGTTCTAAGTTAAACATCAGATCTCAGAACTGTTTGGGCACTGGCTTTAACTTAGGGATCGTAATGAATTTCTTTTGGCTGATTAGCAATCTTTCAGACAATTTAAAGATTACAAATGTTTAAAAGAAAAAAAAAAAACAACCAAAACTCCTGTTCCTCTGGCTTTGACACCTACAGTTTTATTTCATAAACAAGCATTTATCTATAATATTCCAGATTCTTAGATAATGACAGTTAATTAACTTGACAATAATTGTAGTCTATTTTTCAGAGAATTAAGTGCATAATATGTACCATGCAATCCACCAGGTGCTCCTTGGAAACCCTATGGGGCAGTTCTACTCTGTCCTGTAGGTTTGCTATGAGTCGGGATTGACTTGAAAGCATTTTTTTTTTTTTTAATGTACCATGCACCAGACAAGACTTTGCCCTCAACAACAATATACTTAACACTTAAAATCAAAATTAAATACAGAAATATTCTTTTCAGGAAATGAATGAGAATTGGGCTATTTAAAATATTTATCTGTTTTTTAAATCAAAATGACATATTTTCTTAATCTAAAAGCATTACATGCTTATTACCAAAAATACAGAAAAATAAAAAGAACGAAAGGAAATACACAAGTACACCAACCCAGAGATAAACACGTTGGCAGCTCAGTGGAAAACCATATAGTGCAGGAATTAAGAACTCCGGTTCCAGAGTTAGGCAGTGTGCATTACATTTAGTAGTTCCATCACTTACTGCCTCTGTGACTTTGAACTAGTAATTTAATTTCTCTGTCTCAACTTCCTCATCTGTAAAACAGAGATGTTTTGAAGATTAAATGAGATAAATCATACAACATGCCTGGCATATAGTGAGTGTTCAATGAAATTTACCTCTTGGTTCAATTTTCTAGATACTTTTTGTCTTAGTGTTTGAGTGGGAACGTTGTTGGTTTTGATTTACGTTTGAAAAGAGTGCTGAAAGTCTCAGAAGAAAGTCACTTATAGTCAGCATATGTTTTTCTTCATACTTTTTAAAAACTATGTAAGGAAAAAATTGTGGATAAGATCTTATTATTCTTAAAATCAAGGCTGCTGATTTTAAATCAAGAGCAACCCTTTATTTTGTCCAGAAAGCAAAATACATTTATCATTCAACAATTTTTCACACAGTAATCCATGTTTTAAGCTCTTGCACATGTATTATCTTGCTTAATGCGCACAATAAACAAACCTCTTTTAAACACAAAACACTGGAATTACTTTCGTTTTTTAAAAGCTAACTTCTCCCTTAAATTAATGATGGACAATTGACTTTTGCACTTGCCTCCTAAGACTGTACTTGAGTTTGGGGAGAAGTGAAATTACATCATGTCTTTCTGCTCAATACCAAAAGTTAAAAATCCCATCTTCTTTCCTTCAACTTCTGTCTTGTTTAGAGATCACATCACTCAGGAAATCAGCCAAACTATCAACCTGAGTCATTCTATGCCCACCTCCCACCACCCCACATGTTGCTTGAGTTACTGAGTCCTGTTGGTTGAAATTCTTAAATATCTCTGGAAACAACCCCTTGTTGTCCATCCTCATCGCCACTGCCTTAGTTCAGTTCTGCAGTTTTGCAATGGCTTCTGAACTCATCTCTCTACCTCCATTCTTACACCCTGACCACTGCCAAAGTGAAAACTCTTCTTCGGTCATGCACTGCTTATCAATGGCATAAGGCTTTTCATGATCTGGTCCCTCCCCAGCTAACAAGACACTTATTGATATGCCATAAGCCAAAGTATTAAACTTATGCTGTCACCTCTCAGGTGACTAGAATATGAATGTCCACCCGTTAGTGTTACTTCCTTGCTGTTATTAAGGAAACCAGAAAACTGAATTATTAATCATAGGTAGTACTCAGTAGGCAAAGAACAGAGGGCTTTTTAAAGGGACTTTGTCTTACTTTCCCTTTTACTCCCCACCTTCCATCCCCATGGATACTGCTTTGCATATAGACAGTATTCAGTAAATTTCTCCTTATTGATTTTGAAATGTTCAAAGAAGCCATATGATCTTATGTTCACAGAAAAATAGATCTGTAAGCATATTATTACACATTGCAGGAGTGATGAACAGCTGTTATTTATGAAGCAGAAGATACAAAAAATGTTGAATGAATGAGAAATAGACTTCAACTGAAATAGAAAAGATTTAATTTAGCTCTTGAAACTCATTTCCTGATATGAAACTTACAAGATATTGGAAGACAATACTAAGGGAGGTTGCGAGTTCTCTTTTTTTATGTAACTAAATGATCTTTGAAAGTTTTTCAAGATAGATCAACCACTTTCTTGAAAGCTAAGGGGTATTTCTGATGAGAGTTCTCAACAGTTCAACAGTCTAACATGAGATAGCTTTTTTTTTTTTTTTAAATAAATTTTTATTTTGGGATAATTACAAAGTTACAAAGATAGAATAGCATTTGTGTATACTCTTTATCCAGTTTGCCTTATTGTTAACCTGTTACCCCCGCTGTTAACATGTTACAAAACCAAACCCACAGCTGTGGAGTCAATTCCCACTCACAGCAACCCTTTGTAAACTTCTACAGAAGCAGACTGCCACATCTTTCTCCCGTGGAGCCGCTGGTGGTTTTGAACTGCCAACCTTTCAGTTAGCAGTTGATCGCTTTAACTACTGCACCAGCAGGGCTCCTTTACATTGGTACATTTGTCAAAATTAAGAAACTTAAATAGTACGTTATTATTAACTAAACTCCAGAATTTATTTGGATTTTCCTGTCATGTCATCCTTCTGTTCCAAGAGAGATAGCCTTTTTTATGTTCTTTGAATAGTGTGTAAGACATTGGCCTAAAGATCAAGCTCTGTGCATCCCACTGCAGCATGGGATTACATAAATCTAGAGTTGCTTGGGTCCTTCATTTTGAGGCTTTGGAGTCAACCAGCCTTGAATATGCTCCCCAGCCCTGCCACTTGCAGAGCCAGGTGTTTTCAGGTAAAGTGTTTAATCACCCTGGGCTTCCGTTTCCTCATTTGTAAAATGCAGGTGGTAAGACCTCTTCAACTGTGGTGGTTCCTGAGATCCTCCACAGTAAGAGAATTCAGTGTTGAGAAACTTACTTTAACGTATTATATTAACTTAATACCATCAGGGTAGCACTCTAAATAGAATACCTTTGATATTTTACATATCCTAAACTAGTAATAATGAATATTAATGAAGTAATTTCCATTTATCATGCTTGACTCACCAGAACATTTTTAAAAAATTCCTCCAAGTTTTAATAAGACACTTAAAATATTTTTGCTTTGTTACAGATAATGTTCATGCTGAAAGGCATTTTCCTCCCATAGGTGTCCATTATTCAGAAGTTCAACACTTTTCTGATTTTATGACTAGAAGTTGACTCCCAGGTTCCAGTTTTCATTGATCCCAGACACAGAGTAATGTGGATTTGAAATACTTTAGTTGATTATCCTTTAGTTGTAGACATATATTTCACATTCTTCCCAACAGGTAAGGGGAGTATGTTTGTCTCTGCACATCTTACTTTCTCAGTAGCTGACTCCATACCACTCTCATCTCTCTTCTCACCAACTAAGGAGTGCTTAGCAGTACCTGGCACATTAGGATTCAAACAATAACTGCACTTATTATTATTAAAATCTCAACTTAATTTTTTTTTTAGCTTCCTTATTTTCCTGAGTTTTCATTGCAAAAACCTCTTATTTTGCCTTTACCACACTTTTCTCATTCTCAACCAGGAGTTCTCTTCTTATCTCCAAAACAGTGACTTGCAACCTGCAGATAATGAAATTGATTTTCTCTCTGTGAAAGCATCATGCAGAAGTAATTCACGTATACTAGAATGTTATGGAAGGGGCAGTCTAGACTGGCAATCTTTTGGGTGATGTAACAAAGTAAAAAATGAGAAAATGTACATAAAATCAAGTCCGTGCTCAAAAAATTTGTATCCTTTATTTTTAAAGATGAGGACACTGAGTCACAGAAAGATAACTTGTCACAACCATGTTCTAAAAAAAGGTGGGAGGGGCTAGATTTTATCTCCTGTCATCCTTCTTTTCCTGCTGCTCATTCAGTTACGCGGCTTAATGACCCATGTACCAAATCCGCAAAGTTCACCAATATATTTGGCACCGGTCAAGAGCCCAGATATGGTAATACTCATAAGAGAAGCATTTTGGTGAAGTACAAGTTTTAGTGCTGTCTCAAAAATTTTATTATACCTGATGTGCCCCCCCCCCAAAAAAAATTGTCCGTCGTTTTAGTCTCATCCATTGTTGGAAGCGACCACTGATTTATGGGCCTTGGCGTTGTCTGGGCCTTAATGATCCTTCAGCAATTAAAAAGAGGGCTTCGGCTATAATTCTTGAAGGTCTAGAATCATATTATGATTACAGAATATTCCTACTTAAGCCTTAACCAATATTGGCACCAAGTGGGTGAGAATAAGCATTCATCGCAATAAATACTCATCAGAATAAATATCCACCAAGAATTTAAAATGCATCCTGAGACTAAGACTTGGTAGCGCTTTGGAATCCATCCTGGACTACGGAAACCGACTAGAACTCTACCTGGTTCAACAAACAAGATTTCGAAAAGAGGAGGGGTGTAGAGGAGGCGGGTCCGGATGGACCAGCGCGAGAATACGCTCCGGCGCATGCGCGTCTCCTAGCTAGTAACTTCCATTTCTAGACGGGGGAGGCGAATGGAAAGCTGTCTACAATTTTGGAACATCTATTCCCAAAAGAAAACTAAGTTGTGAAAGATTTCGTGGAAAACCATAAGAGAATTATCCTCCGAGTTGATGACTAAGGATATGCTTCGCACACGCCGCTGAAGCAAGAGGTGACTTCTCGTGTTTTCCCCCGTCCTTTGGGACATTGGTGGTCTAGTCCATTCCACATACTTTCGAGCCCCTGCAGCGGGTCGAGGATCGAAGGTTTGGGCCAATTGCGGCTGAAACGGCTTTGGAAGGAGAAAGAGAGTGAGGGAGAATCCCTCTGAGTTCCATCTCTCCTTTTCGAGGCGGGAGTGGTAAAGGGGACGTACGAAATACTGCCCTCGAAAGCCAACGGATCACACCTCTCCGTGCAAATTGCCAGAGGACTGCGGGAAAAGGGCAAGAGGATAGTAGCGAAAGGGAAGGAGCCAGAAAGCCGCGCGGGAGGGCGCGCGAGCGCGCCCCTTTTTCAGCAGTGTGGCGGGGTCGCACGCACGCCCGCCTCGGCGGCTGGGCGCGGTTTGCGACAGTGGGGGGAGCGGTGGCGGTGGCGGCGGCAGTGGCAGCTTTACGGCAAGCTCTGGCCGGGCTTGCTTGACGGCGGTGTGGCGCAGGCCCCGCCCGAGGCGGCAGGAACCTGGAGGGAGGCGGAGGAATATGTCCGAGAGGGAAGTGTCGACAGCACCGGCGGGAACAGACATGCCTGCGGCCAAGAAGCAGAAGCTGAGCAGCGACGAGAACAGCAACCCAGACCTCTCTGGAGACGAGAATGTAAGTGCAGCCCGGAGCAGTCCGGTCGGTACTCTGGAGTGAAAGTTTTAAATTCTTTTTAAACTGTAGGCGCTGGGGCGGGCGGGCAACCGTAGGGTGGAGGGAGAGGTGTCACCCTCTACTCAGGAAAACGCGGGCGTGGAGGAGAAAATTGAACTTGTCTCTATGGGGATGTTGAGCTGGGGCCGAGGGCAAACAGAAACGTGGGGAAGGAGGGTGATTTAAATGGTTGTTTGATGAGCAGAGGGTCTGAGGTGGTCTGCTCTGAGATCCTCTTGGTGTATGATTGACGGGAGGGAGAGTGTTTAGGCCTTCGGGTGATTTTGGGAGAGTGCGGATCTGAGATTCCAGTAGTTTAAAAGGCGTGTTAGAGATTTTTTAAGAGAGTTGGAAAGAGGGGGATAGTCTGTTAGGGCCTCTTAAGGACTTGGGGGACGGTGTCACTCATAGACCCTTGTGAATTTTCAGGATGGAAAGCATAAATCTTCGACTTATTGGGTTTGGGTAACTTTTAAGGGGATTTTGTGTCTGCTCCTGTCCTGCTCATGGAGATGGAAAAGCAGATTGAGAGTCACCTTCTGACGTGTAGGGGGAATGACTTTGAGGAAGAAATGAGAAGGGATGGTTTCTCCTTTGAAAGTTGTTATTTCAGATAAGCGGGACGACCTAAGAGAATTTAGGCAACTGAGTGGTGAATGCAAATTGGCTTTGGAATCAGACTTTTTTTGTTTAAGTTCTGAGATGGATCTTGGTAATCATGTAGTCCCAACAGTTTACAAAGCTGTGTTTAGATGACTCGCCTGTAAAAACCGAACTGACATTAATAGATGTGGATTGAAGAATGAAATTCACTCTGCAAGTAATCCAGCTAAAATTCTTTTTTTGAAAAATGAATGTATAGGTAAGAGTAAGTGAATGATGATTAGTGAAATATACTTGGAACTTCCAGGTGGTAACAAGAGAAGGAAGTTTCAGATTTATTTAGGATCCCATGGAAAGCCTAATATTGTTTTGGTTTGTGTACCAGCCTTTTTCACTAGAGAAAGGATGGACCTTTTCTCCTTCAATCCTACAGTGTGCTTTCAAATCGCTTGGGTTTTATAAAAGTGGCAAAATAAGTTCAATAGATATTTTGGAGTAATTGATTCTTCACCAGGTACACAGATACTGGTATATAAACCAGGTTCTTGTTCTAAGTTATATCCAGTAAGGTCAGCAAAATGTCCGACTCATAGCAATCCTATAGGACAGAGTTGAACTGCACCATAGAGTTTCCAATGGCTGCTGCCACTTCTTTCTCCCCCAGAGCAGCTGGTGGATTCGAACCACTGACCATTTATTTGGTTAGCAACCAGGTGCTTAACCACTGTTCCACCAGGGCTCCTTAAAATGTCTAAAAGATTGTTCATTCAAGGCTATTACTGCAAAATATGAACCCTTCCTTATCATAGTATAATAATTTCTCAGTGCGTTAAGAATTTTTAAAGGGTTATGCTTGGGTGGTGTAAGTTCTTCATTTTCTGAGTTTGGCTAGTTTTTTAGGAATTGTTATATCTTACACCTTCAGTTCCTAAATTCTATATCATAAACACTGACGCATATATATGGAGACTTTCTTTTTCTTTATTTTGATGAGTAGGTTTGTTAACTTTCTTTGAAATTTATCCCTATCTTCCTAAGTTTAAACCGGTCTTTTATTACTTGGTATTGCCTTGACGTCCTCTCTATTTGGAAGTTCTATACCTGTATTGTTTATTCCCTTTTTTTATTGTTCTGTCATTGTCATTTACAGATCTCTCTGGCTCCGTGTTGTAAATCTTTTAGTTTTGTTTTATCCTTGGGAGTTCATTACCTAGGGTAGTGTCTGACTGATACTGTCTTGTGTCCTAGATTCAGGTTGATGTCTGATATTTTTGGTTCTCTAACTGAAGGACTTTCTTTAATAATTCTTGTAAGCTTGGCTTGGTTTTTACATATTCCCTTAATTTCTGTTTATCTGGAAATGTCCTAATTTTGCCATCATATTTGAGCAAGAGTTTTGCAGGATATATTCTTGGTTGGCAGTTTGTCTTTCAAGGTTTTATGTATGTCATTCCATTGCCTTCTTGACTGCATAGTTTCTGCCCAGTAATCAGAGTATAGTCTTATTGCTTCCCCTTTTGTATGTAACTTAGTTTTTCTGGAACTGCTCTTAGGGTTCTTTGTCTTTGGTTTTAGCAAGCGTGGTTATGATATGTCTTGGTGATTTTCTCTTGGGGTCTATCCAATATGAGGTTTGTTGAACTTCTTGTATGGTCAGCTTTTCGTCTTTAGGGAAGTTTTCTGTCAGCAAGTCTGCAGTGATCCTCTCTGTGTTTTCCATTTTCTCCCACTGTTCTGGAACTCCCATCACATGCAAAGTTTTGCTTTTGATTGTATCCCACATCGTTCTCAGGGTTTCTTCATTTTTCTCCATTCTTTGATATTTCTTCAAAGTGGTGTCCATAGATTTGTCTTCGATTTCACTGATCATATCTCCTGTTGTTTCAGATTTGCTCCTAAAACCTATTGCATTGTCCATTTCTGGAATCTTATTGTCATTTGAATTTCTAATTGCTGTTTTTTTTTTTTTAATGATTTCTAGCTGTTTATTTTGATGTTTTGTTCCTTTATTTTTCTTAATTCTTCCATTGCTTTGTCTTTGTTTTCCCTGATTTTTCTCTATATTTTCCATGATTTTGTCTATTTTTTCCTTATTTTTGTCTGCATTTTCTTCATCTCTTGGAGAACCCTGAATTTTAGAGTTTTGAATTCCCTATCAGGTAGTTTCAGTTCCTTTTCTTCTACCAGAAGGTCATTGGTGTTTTATTTTGGTTGCTTTCTGGAGCCATCCAGTTATGTTTTTTAATGTGTTTTGATATTGTCTGCTGTGGCCTGTACATTCAGGAATTATTTTCTTAGTTTACTGATTGTAGATTTGTTTGTTTCATCCCCCTTTTTTGTTCTATTTGGTTACATCTGGGCAGGCAGGCTGGGAGTGTTTTGTTACTTGCTCACCTGTCGGCATGATACTTCTTTCCACCCAATCCAGGTGAGCAGGTCCGGTCACTCAGCTATGGTGCATCAGGGTAGGTCCAGCGGAAGTGGAGGGGTGGGGATGGGTAGTTTGCAACACAAACTGGGGACTACAAGGCAGGGCTGGGAGCAGTGCTGGGTGAGGTTGGGGCGGATCATGTTGGTGCTGCTCAGGGGCGCAGTGCAGGTAGGCAGGAGGGGCGCAGTGCAGGTAGGCAGGAGGGGAGGGAGAGGATGTGATGCATAGAGCTAAGTGGGTGAGTGAGAGAAGAGAGGAGAGAGAGAAACAAAAGCAAAAAAATGAAGGAAAAAAGTAAAATGACTGGTAGGATTTGGTGAGTAGGGGTGGAGCTGACCCAGCTAGGCCATGTGCTGGTGGCTCTCTAGCCAAGTGGTGCAGCTTGACCTGTTGAAAAGGGGCATGGGTGGTGCACGGGGCTAGGTGGGTGGTAGAAAGGGAAAAAAAGGGGGGGGGGGGGGAGAAGAAACCAACAAACAAAGAAGTAAAGTTAAGAAAATAAAAAATAAATAAAAGCAACAACAACAACAACAAAAATATGGTAGGAAGGGAGCCAGCTGTTGGGGGCGAGGTGGAATTGGGGTGGTGGCAAACTGATGTTTCACTCTGGACATGTCAGGAAGGGGCAGAGGCAGCACAGGGCCTAGGTGGGAGTGAGAAGGAAAAGGAAGAAGGGGAAAGATAAAGAAAAATAAAGAATATGGTGCTGAAGGAGCCAGCCTGTGAATGCGGCACAGACCTGGGGAGGCCGTGTGTCAGAGGCTTTCCAGCCGAGTGGTACAGCACAGCCCACCAAGAAGGGAGGTGTGGTGCATGGGGCTTGGTGGATGGGAGAAAGAAAAAACAACTAAAAAGAAAAACAAACAATATATAAAATGGCACTGAAGGAGCTGGTTGGTCATGGCACTGCACCATGTTCTCTGAAAAAGGGGAGGGGATGGCACACTAGGCTAGCTGGGTGGGAGAAAGGAAAGGAGAGAGAGAGAGAGAAAGGCAACAAAAAAAGCTTAAAAACAAAAAAATGGCGCTGAGGGGGCTGGCTGATGGGGGTGGGGTGGACCCAGGTGGCAGTGAGCTGGTGTGTCACCGGCCAAGTCACTGTGGCCCATTGGAAAGCGATGGAGGCCTTGTACAGGGAAAAAGGGTGGGGGGGTGGGAAAGCATGTATCCCTGGTTACTGGGTGCTCTTTCTCCACGAAGTTGCCTTTCTATACTCCTTGTCTGTGTTCCTTGGTGGCTGTAGTCCAAGATGGCAAATCCGTACTATGTTAGCTGAAAGGGGACCTCTATTCGTAGCCCTCCTTGTTCTTTGTTCTCTGTCAGTTTCTTACTCCACTGGGTGCTTGCTTGAGCTCTTTATTCCTTCATTTGATGCTTAGGGTTCCAGGATTGATGTTTGTATCTGTTTTACTTAGTTTTTCATTTTTCAGGTCTTTGCTGCAGAGGCGTGGCATGCTGCTTCTGTCTATAGCACCATGTTGGCTCTGCCTCCCCTGAATCATATATACAGCATGGTGTCATTACCAAGATTTTCACGGAAGAGGTGGGAAAGGATTCTTTTTGTAGGTTGAAGAAAGATATTTTAGGATTGTCAGCTTGTAGGATCTTAGACTTGAAGTTTCTTGGAAAAGTTTGGGTGTTGAATGTTACTTAAAATCTTTTTTTTTCCTGTTTGTGCTTCCCATATATATTGGGGTCTAACATTTTTGACCCTCTTCATTCTAGCCCTTGGAGCCTGTTACACTTCCTGGATTTTCTTAAACTTCTCTAGACAGATTAGACTAGTGGTTAAGAGCACAGACACTGGATCTAAATGCTGGGTTAAAAATCCTCTTCATTGATTGTTTGACCTTGAGCAAGGTACTTAACCTCTGCCTCAGTTTCTTATTCAAAAAATGGGAATGATAATGATACAAAGAGTACTTAATCTCCGTCTCAGGTTTCTTATCTGAAAAATGAAGATGTTAATGGTGCAAACAGTTAAACACTGGACTACTAGCCAAAGGATTGGCAGTTTGAAAGCACCTCAGAAGACAGGCCTGGAGATTTGCTTCCAAAAGATCACAGCCTTGAAAACATTATGGAGCAGTTCACTCTGCATGCATGGGGTTGTGGGATCAATTGGTCTGCAAGTAACAACAGTGGTATTTACTTCTTGGGATCTTTTTGAGAATTAAATGAAATAATATAGGTAAAGGAAACCCTGGTGGTGTAGTAGTTAAGTGCTACTGCTGCTAACCAAAAGGTCTGCAGTTCAAATCCACCAAGTGCTCCTTGGAAACTCTATGGGGCAGTTCTACTCTGACCTATAAGGTCACTGTGAGTCGGAATCGACTCGACGGCAACGGGTTAATATAGGTAAAGGGCTTAGAACAGTACCTATTCCATAATAGGTACTACCAAAAATAAAAATAAAAACCTGTTGCCATAGAGTTGGTTCCGACTTATAACGACCCTATAGGACAGAGTAGAATTGCCTCATTGAGTTTCCAAGAAGCAGCTGATGGATTCTTAACTGCCAACCTTTTGGTTAGCAGCCCTTTTGGTTAGCAGCTGTAGCTCTTAACTGCCGTGCCACCAGGGTTTCCAATAGGTACTATACAAATGTTAGTTATTTATAATAGTTATTTTGTGATCATGTAGTCCACACTCCCTTATACTTAATAATCAGGCAGAATGTAACGAATATGCCAGTAACCTGTTTAGACTGAGAAAAAAAATCAGGACCAAATAAATTGAAAGTTTATTTTCTTTTTGCAGACCATTAAAGGGAATATTGGAAACTCTGGTGGTGTAGTGGTTAAGTGCCGTGGCTGCTAACGAAAAGGTCGGCAGTTCAAATCCACCAGACACTCCCTGGAAACTCTATGGGAAATTCCACTCTGTCCTATAGGGTCCCTGTGAGTCAGTAGTCTTTGGTGTATTTTAAAGCTATTCAGAACCAAAGAACTGGATTAAGCCTTTGTTTACGTTCCTCCATTTGAATATGACTTAAGCTTTTTTGTGCCATGGGCCCTTTAGTCCTGTGGATCTTTTCAGAGTAACATTTTTAAATATATAAAACAAAGTATTGTTTTTTTTAAAAAAAGTACGAAGAAAATTAAAACAGGGTTTATTTGAGCAGTTATTCTATATGTATATAGGGAGACCATTCTGATCCTAAAAATACAAGTGGCTCGTAGTTGGCCAGTTATGATGATGCATTTAAACAGAAGAATAGAAAATCAACCATTGGCTAATCTTAATGTGATTGTGTCCTGCTCCCCTCTTAATGAAATCTGCTGACATCAGGTTCCGAGGTGGTTTCTGGCCTGTCTGGGCTTTCCCCTTCTCTCCCTTTACTTGTATAAATCTTTAGGTATTGTACGGAGGTTTTTAAAATGATAAAAGGTACTTCTTTTCCCAGGAAGCAAGGGAAATTACCTAAAGTTACTTTTTTTTTTTTGCTTTAGATAAACTCTGAGCTAGTTTATGGTTAACAAATGTCTTGTCACAAAGGAAGTAGTAAAGATTTAATAACTGCATTAAAGTGGACTTCAGTTTCCTTATTAATACTGCAAAATAGTTTAGCGGTTCTTAGTGAAGAAAACAGGTTAATGGTTATACAGTTTGTTTTGGGGGTGAAGGGTGTCAGGCTTTTATTGTTAATTTTGGGTTCATGGGTAAGAGAAGCACCTTGAAATCAGAGTAAGATGTCTATTTTTAGTTTTATTTTACAGCATATAAGGTTACAAACAAAACCAATTACAAAATATTAAAAATTTTTAAAACAAATTTGAGATATAGGAATGTATATGCTTTATTAGGACATAAGAAGCTCTAGCAGCAGGTCTGATAGTGATGAGTATAAGCAATTTTTTGAGATCTGTAACACCTATAATATGAAAATAACCTGATTTCTAGTGGTGACAGTCACAGGTGTAGTAACATTAGCATGTATGTTACCTGCATTTGTTATTGAAAAAAGGACTAAATTGCAGTACAAAAAATAAAACCGGACCAGTTGCTGTCAAGTTGATTCCGACTCATAGCAATCCTATAGGACAGAGTAGAACTACCCCACCGGGCAGCTGAATGTAAAGAAGCTGGTATATACATGCCTAGGAGTTTTATTTTTATGTTATTTCTATAGTTTAAAAATAGGGTTTGAGCCCCTGCTGAGAATTTGCATTTCTAACAAGTTCCCAGGTGACGCTAATGCTCTGGGTTAGGGACCAATTCTGAGAACCACTAGCAGAGCAGTGGTTCTTAAAATTTATTACGCAAAAAAAAAAAAAAAAAAATCACCTGGGAATCTTGTTAAACTGTAGCGCCTGATTCAGTATACCTGGGGTAGAATGACAAATTCTCATTAAGGGTTTGAACGGGTTCAAAGCCCTGATTGAAAGATAATTTTCAGGAAAAGGTAAATGAACCTGTGTTAAAGATTTCATGTTACCCATAATAACCAAAACACATTGCTGTTGAGTCTATTCCAACTCATAGCGACCCCATAGCAAATATTATAACTGGTTCAGAGGATTGGTTAAAACAGCACAAATTTATGTGGAGTAGAGGAATGTAAAGATGAATTGCAAATGGAGACAAAACTTTTCCACCAAGTTGAGAGGAAGATTTGAATCTCTACCTGCCAAGAAAGAATTGTAAAAAGAGAAGAAAAAGAGAATTGTAAAATAGCTGAAAGACAATGCAGAGGGCTAGAATCTTTTAACCTGAGGATGTGCTGTAGACGATGCACAGTTTTTCATTGGAACAAAAATTTTTTCTACACTAGATTTTAACTTACATAATAGAACTGGAATGTTAGAGAAACAGGGAGAGATTAAGAACAGTGATTTTAACATAAGAAATTGAAGTTTAAAACTTTACATTTTCTATGTGTATAAAGGCTAATTTCATTGCGTTAAATTACAGTTTGAATATTTACTAAACATCTGTCTATCCAGTTCATTCTTTTTTCTCCCAATCAGTGTATTCCAAAATAGTGTATTTTTTTTTTTTTTTAAGCATTTCCTTTTGGGACCTTTTGAAGTTTAGAAAACTACCCCTCAAGAACTGCTATAGCCTGTTTTTAAGTGAATTAATAATGAATTTTGTAAATGCTTTTTTGAAACTGCAGTTTTTAAAAATCTTTTAAAGGTTACACAGCAAATGAGGTTCCCATTTTAACCATTTCTGTACATATTGTTCAGTGACATTGGTTACATTTTCTGCAGTGTACATTTCAGCATTCTCATTATTTCCACTCTGGTGGTTCTGCTACTTCCATTAATCTCCTTTCCTGCCCCTTTTCCCATTACCTTGTCATCTTTGCTTTAGGGTAAATATTGACCATTTGGTCTCATGATTATTTAAAGGAGCACAGTACTCACAGGTTATACTGTTTGTCTTATGAGCCAGTCTATTATTTGGCTGAAAGGTAACCTCTGGGAGTGGCTCAGTTCCAAGTTGAAAGGGTATCTTGGTGATAGTCTTGGGGGATCCTCTAGTCTCTACTGGTCCAGTAAGTCTGGCCTTTTTAGGAATTTCAGGTTGGTTCTATATTTTTCTCCCATTCTGTCTGGGATCATCTCTTGTGTCCTGGGTCAGAACAGTTGATAGTGGTATCTAAGCACCACCTAGTTATTCTTGGCTCAGGATAGATGAGGTGGTTCATGTTAGCTGTGAGCCCTGTGGACTAGTTTCTTCTTTGAGTCTTTGGATTCCTTCTTTCTCTTTTGCTGCAGATGAGTACAGATCAATAGTTGTATCTTAGATGGCTGCTTGCAAGTTGTTTTTTTTCCCCCAAATTGTGCTTTAGGTGAAAGTTTACAGTTCAAGTTAATTTCTCATTCAAAAATTTGTACATATACTGTTTTGTGACGTTGGTCGCAATCCCCACAATGTGACAGCATGCTCCCCCTTTTTACCCTGGGTTCCCTGTGTCCATTTGTCCATTTCCTGCCCCTTCCTGCCTTCTCATCCTACTTTTGGACAAGAGATGCCCACTTGGTCTCATATATTTGATTAAACTAAGAAGCATGTTCCTCATGTGCATTATTTTTGTTTTGTAGTCCTGTCTAATCTTTGGCTAAAAAGTGGGCTTCGGAAATGGTTTCAATTGTGGATTAGCGGAGTGTCTAGGGGCTGTAGTTGCGGGGGGTCCTCCAGTCTCTGTCAAATCAGTATTTGTGGTCTTTTTTCATGAATTTGAATTGTGTTCTACATTTTTCTCCCACTCCATCTGGGATTCTGTATTATGATTCCTGTCAAGAGGGGCCATTGTTGGTAGCTGGGCACCATCTAGTTCTTCTGGTTTCAGGCTGGTGAAGTCTTTGGTTCATGTGGTCCTTTAGTCTTATGGGCTAATATTTTCCTTGTGTCTGGGTGTGATGGGACCAATAGATGGATCTTAGATGGCTGCTTGCAAGCTTTTAAGACCCAAGACGCTACTCATCAGAGTGGGGTGTAGAGTATTTTCTTTATGAACTATGTTATGCCAGTTGGGAACTCTGATGGCTCAGTGTTTAAGAGCTTGGCTGTTGACCAAAATGTCAGCAGTTCAAATCCACCAGCTGCTCCTTGGAAACCCTATGGAGCAGTTCTACTCTGTCCTATAGGCTTTCTTATGAATAGGAATCAACTCAACGGCAGTGGGTTTGAGTTTTTGGATTTATGCCAGTTGACCTAAATGTCACTCGAAACTATCATCACGGTTACTCAGTCCCTCAAAGCGACCCCAGACGTGACTCACCAAACTAGGATGTAGAGCAATGTCTTTATGGGTTATGTTACGGCAATTGACCGTAAACTCCAGTTAATTTTAACCTCTATAATATAAAGCCACTGTGAGGAAGCAATAATTTGGAAATAGACCCTAAAGAAATGTGTTTCAGACTGTTTTCATAGATGTTAATAGCAATTCACGAAAAAAGGCTTTCTATGGATTGAATTTAGGAACTACTGCCTTAAGGTAAAAGGAGCCCTGGTGTTGCAATGGTTAAGTGCTCAAGTGCTAATCAAAAGAAAAGTCAGCAGTTCAAACTCACCAGCTTCTCTTGAAGAGAAAAGACCTGATGATCTGCTTCAGTGAAGATTATAGCCTTGGAAGCCCCATGGAGCAGTTCTACTCTGTCCTCTATGGTTGCTCTGCATCAGAATTCACTGGAAGGGAGATCTTCAGGTCTGTCTTCCAAGGTGCCCTGGGTGGGTTCGAACCATTTGAACCACCTGGGGACTGTCTTCTATGGAGAATTGTAAAGATTAAATAAGCTAATGTATTAAAGTGGTTGGCACATACGAGTGCTTTATTATTTCAAGGCAGTATTACTGTTATCATTATCATTCTGATTAACATTTTTTGTTGAGATATCAAATATCTACAAAAGTTTTAACATGCAGTTTTAAGATTGCTTTTTATCCTTATTTAGAGGCAGTAATAAATTTTACCATTTCTTGTAGAATTTTATCATTCAGCAGCTACCCAGAATAAAGTCATTTCCTGCTAAGAACAGTATTGCTATTTCATGTAATTTTTTCGTTATTTACTACTTACAGGATGATGCTGTCAGTATAGAAAGTGGTACAAACACTGAGCGCCCTGATACACCTACAAATACAGCAAATGCACCTGGAAGGAAAAGTTGGGGAAAGGGAAAATGGAAGTCAAAAAAATGCAAATATTCTTTCAAATGTGTAAATAGTCTCAAGGTATGTGCAAAAAGCATTCAGTGAACACTAGAGTACTAGACTTCAGAATTATTTCTCAGTGGTAAACATTTTATACTCAGGATACTCTGTTAAGTTTAAAATATCTAAAAATTAGAGTTTTGGAGTTTTTTTTTTTTTTTTTTTTGCTTATGTAACTTTTACTCTTTTCTATATTTGTGATTTTTTTTCAAAGAAAAAATGTACCTTTTTTAAACTTTGAGTATTTAGTATCGGGTAAACTAGGGATTGGGGTGATTTAAATCACTGTTTCCTCAATTGTTTGTCTTCTTTGTAAATGGGATAACTCATATGTATTTAAGATGTTTTCATTTACATGTATTTTTTGTTTTTTTATTTTGGGATTTTTTTGTTTTTCTTATACTGAATAAAAATGTATGTTATATTACCTTACATATATTTATGTTGAAACCTTTTCTAAATGTCTAAATATACTTTAGGGTAAGTCTTGGGAAACCATAAGAAGTTAAGGCATTATTTTCCTGTCTCTGTAGCAAAATTAGGTGCTCAGTGTATCAAATTATATCTCCTTAAAAGGCAAGAGGGGAGGCATTGATGGTTCAGTAGTAGAATTCTCGCCTTCCAGGCAAGAAATCTGGGTTCCGTTATAGCCAGTGCACCTCATTCGAAGCCACCACCTGTCTGTCATTGGAGGCTTGTGAGTTACTCTGATGATAAACAGGCTTAAGTGCAGCTTCCAGACTAAAACAGACTAGAAAGAAAGGCCTGGCTATCTACTTCCAAAAAATCAACTAATAAAGCCCTGGGAATCACAAGGGTCAGATCCACGACTGATCATGCTGCTAGCATAGGTCCAGGCAGCACTTCCCTTCCATTGTGCATGGGGTTGTCTGGAGTCAGGAGCTACTGATAGCAGGTAAGAACAAAAAGAGAAATGAATCTCAGCATATTAAAAAAAAAAGGGTATTCATTAGTTTTATTAGTGTAATACTTTTAGGAACTGTATCTGGAAAGTATTTTTAACTGGCATTTAAAAAACTTCAAAAGCCTGAAGTTGTGGCTTTTTAAGTTATAGAAAATGAAAGTTGTTCGCTTTATAAAAGTAAAAACAGTGTCATAACGTGGACATGAAAGTCCCTATTAAATGCTAGGAAATTGCCAGTAAAATGCTAAGGTTGGAAAATAACCTCTGTGAACGAAAGTGAATAATTATTTTTTGTACACCTCCTTATAGCTTGGGCTCAAATATAGCAGCAATTGTAGGGGTGGCACAGGACTGGGCAGTGTTCCGTTCTGTTGTTGTACATAGGGTCACTATGAGTCGGAACTGACGTGGCAGCACCTTGTAACAACAATATAGTCTCCTGGTAATTGTTTTTGTGAAGTTACTTTTAAGACCCAAATTTAAGGTTATTTAAAATTGTTTCTACCAGATTAATGGAAAGCAGCAATTTGAGTGGAATCTGATATGCTTCAGGTTACAAGGAAAATATTAAGCCTAATAAAGTTCAGTGAATGCTAGAGAAACTGTGTCAACTCTTTAAGGTCATTTTTTAATTTCCTGTTTTTGAAAAATAAATTGTGGCCTAAGAGATTCAGTGCATCTACCAAAATGATCCAATTTATTATGATTCAGAAGACTAAAGCTGGTTTAAGAAAATAAAAAACAAACTATCAGTGTTTTCATAGATAAGTAGTTGTTAACTAATCTGTGATTTAAGTCTTGTTTATAAAACTTTTTAATACACCAATATTTTAAAACATAAGCCTTGGACTAGTAAATGTTTTTTAATGTTTGTGTCACAAGTCAGTTTATATATAATAAACATCATGTCTTATATTTTGGAAAAAAGTTATAAGGGGGAAGGTCAGTTGTCTTTTGCTTTACTGTCATTTTTTAATTTCTAAAATATATTTTTATTTCATGATTGTTTCTTAGGAAGATCATAACCAGCCATTATTTGGAGTTCAGTTTAACTGGCACAGTAAAGAAGGAGATCCATTAGTGTTTGCAACTGTAGGAAGCAACAGGGTGAGTGTTAAGGGATCTGTTTGGCATTTAGACCGATTATGGGACTCTGGTCCTAATATAATACTGAAGTGGAATGATTTTGAAGTAAATTATCTATAGCTGATTTGACAGTATCTTTTTTTCCTTAAAGTCAAGCATTCTAGAAATTGTTAAATTAGAATATTCATGACTGATTAAACATGTATATCTTTTACATACTACTTCCAGTTGTTCATGAAATAGGTTTTGTATTTGTCTTCATAAATATTTTGAGTAGTTGAAAGAATTTACTTTGCTCTTTTTCTTGAAAGGATTTCAGTAGTTGCTTATCGTTAAACTAGGATATGAAGTCTGTGATTTTTAAAAGTAATAAACATAACTAGTGACTATAAATACTGAACTTAAATCCAGTGGTTGTAAATAATATTGAAGGTGTTGGTTTAACTGTTTGCAATAAACATTTCTTTGAGTTTGCTGGTGCTTTTTTTTTTTTTTCTTTGAGGAAGCCAGAAGTACCTTGAAAAGTATCTTGCAAAGGACCATGCTGGCATGTTTTAACTTAAGGAAACCATTTAATTTTGTAGTGAAACCAGAACAGTTGGGTTGCAAAGATTTATATATTTCATTACATTCACTTCAAAATGAGTGATGAATGAGAAGGTTCCCTAGAGCTTTCCAGGGAGTGTTATAAAGTTTTCTATTAAAATGAAACCACTTCAGGGAAAACTTGTTAAGTCTTGACTAGCTAACATTCTGGTTATCAGTTGATACAGCAGTATTAACTAACAGACTAACGGGATACGGGTTGACAACAAATACAAATCACTTCCTCTGTCCCCTGCCCAAGGGACAGGAATAAGGGATGAATCTGAGAGATGTTCCGTAAGTTGTTATTTTAATGAAGTAAAATTTTATGAATCTTTAGTAATTGTTCCAAGGTGCTTAGAGAAATAGAGGAACATGATTTTTAATGCATACTATTTGTTTCCTACATTTTCTGTTACTTATTTTTCTTTTGTTCTGTTTTCTTTGTAAGTTTTCAGTTTAGTGTTTTTACATGTCAGCATATTTCTAAGCTTTTTTTTATCTCGCTTCGTAAAGTTTGAGAACCATATAACATTCTTTCATTCTGGGCTAAATCCTTATTTTCTGTTTTCTAAAAAGAAAAATTTAACTTTAGGTATTTTGTTCCTAGACATTCTTTAAGGCAGTTTTAATTACATTTACAGCTTTGGTGCTTTTACTATTTGAAAAAAAAAAAAAAAATTGACAAAGGCCATTGAAATTCTGAAGTACTGAAACATCACTGAATTTGATAACATGGGATAATAGCCTTATATGGCGTTCAGCCAAACAGAGGTTATGATATGCAAGCTGTTTATGGTTGTATAGTCCCTAAATTCTTTGAAAGTAACAATTCAGAGAAAAAGTGATACAGTTTCAAGTAAAGATTGAGGTTATTTTCCTAGTTGGGAACATAGTCCATTACCAGTAATTAATTTGAATCTACTTTTAAGACGTCACTACAAACATAAGATTATACTTCACTAACTCTGCCATATTACCAGAATTAGTATAATTTGTGCTCCAGTAATCTTACTGTAGTGTTCTAGGCTTTCTAATTTAAAGACTCTACTGTCAGATAACAGTTTTTTAATGACATGAAAGGATGTCATATAGTTTATTGAATTACAGAAAATTTTACTCTTAGGTTTTCTTTAAAAGAAAGAAAGAAAAGTAAAAGTTACCACTTAAATTATAACCAGTTAGAAGCCATATAAGGAATATTTTTTTAGAATATTATTGTAAAGGAGATTATTTTATGAATTTAATAGTGATAGATAATTTATAGGATTTTCATAGCATTCATATATACTTTTATTAAATTTTAGTAACAGGCTATTGCTAACATAAGCTATAAGGAACAAGTAAAGAAGTTTTAAAAATTAGCGTTATAAAATTGTAGTATATTCTTTAATTCTATATGAACATATAGAATTATTGACAAATGAGAAGGACCACTATTTATGAGAAACTTAATATTCAGTGAGCTGTGTTTATGAAAAAATAATTCATTATGAGATAGATTGTAGATTTTCTTATGTGTAATTAATATATTAATACCTAAAACTACCCAAATACTTTACTAATTAAGATTTCAATTTAAAAGATGAAAAACAACAGCTTTAGGAAGTGGTTATACTTTCCTTTGACATCTTCAACTTTATTCGTTTTGAAGAGCTGGTGTGATTATATTAGATGAGGTAGCAGTTTAAAAGACTGGAAACAAACCACTATTAGTACGATATTCCGTATACCCTGGATATTAATGTAGTACAGCAGGCTTTCCATTGACTTAAATTTAAAGGAGGTGTTTTAAGGCAATATTTCTGTCATATCTTTAAAGTATATTTGTAACTAAAATATGTTCAAAAGTTGAGAAGAGTGTGTTTCTGGATTTCATTTAAAATTCACTGTATTTTCATTTTCATTAGGTAACCCTATATGAATGCCACTCACAAGGAGAAATCCGGTTGTTGCAATCTTACGTGGATGCTGATGTATCTTTTTTTTTGGCTTTTTAATATCTTCAGTAAAGAGATTGGCTTTCAATAAGTACAATGAAATTTTTGTAAATTGATTAGTTCCCTAAAGTTGTATTGTCTTAACTTTAACCAGCACTATTCCTTCACTATCTAGTTTTCCTGATCTGTAGAAATCCATCATGGGATAGTTGGAGATGAACATTAGAGATCCAGTGGTAGAAAATGTTAGCAATGATTAGCTAGAAGTTCCTGTTTCTTTGTCTTTGCCTAGAATTATTTCAGTGAGCTTAAAATGATGAACTTGGGTTGACAGAAGCTGCCACTGGCAGTCACACCAAATATTTGATTAACAAAGGCTTGACACGGGGGGTTTGGGAGGAGGTGGAGTAAACATACAGTTTAGGAAATAAGATATTGCAAAACATTGGTTTATGAAGAAAAAAATTGATTAGGCAGAGCATCAAAAACTTTATGCTAAGATGTTTCTTCCAGATGCAATTGAAAAACCCAGCAAACAAGATTGTAGAAGGTGTGGAAAGAAGTGACGTGTAGCCATATTGGGAAAGACACAGGAAAGAGTGGAAACTGAATAGTTCTTCATCATTACTTAGAGATGCATAATCAGAAATATTGGGATAGAGTAGGGTTGCTATGAGTCGGAATTGACAGCAGTGAATTTAGGGTTCAGAAAACTTTACAGACTATATTTGTAAATGAACTGTTAGCACAACATACCCCTGCTCATTCATTTATAAAGTATGGCTGCTTTTGTACTTCTAAGACAGAGTTGAATAGTACAAACAAACAGCTAAATAGTAATCAAAATTGAGCGGAAGGACTGCAGTTTTCTTTGTTCGTTTGCTGTAGATTTGCATTGTGTAAGTCTGGGTATATAAGGCAAAGTGAGAACATTTATATCAAAAACTTGAGCAGTTCTTGGGAGTCTTCTGTACTGTATTGTAATCATTAAGGAGTCTTGTACTGTATTGTAATCGTTATTGATGTGTGTATTTTTCAAAAACAAATTATAATTTCTTAACCGTGACATTTCTTAGGCTGATGAAAACTTTTATACTTGTGCCTGGACATACGATAGCAATACAAGCCATCCTTTGCTGGCTGTGGCTGGATCTAGAGGCATAATTAGGATAATTAATCCTATAACGATGCAATGCATAAAGGTGAGGGTTTTTTGGTTTGGTTTGGTTAAATTATAGATGCCCTTCTTTTGTGGTGAAAACTTGTCATGTTGAATTTAAAACCAGTGAAATCAGTGTCTGTAAAACTTCTGATTTGATTTTTACTTTGCTTACTGCTTTCTTTAGACATTTTTTTTAAATTGGAGGACGTATATTTACTACTGGGTTTTTAAAAAATTATTGTACTTTAGATGAAGGTTTACAGAGCACATTAGCTTCTCATTAAACAATTAATGTGTATATTGTTTTGTGACATTGGTTGCCAACCAAACGACTTGTGAGCACTCTCTACTTCTCAACCTTGGGTCCCCCATTACCAGCTTTTTTGTCTCTCCTGCCTTCTTGTCCTTGCCCTTGCGCTGGTGTGCCCATCTAGTCTTCATTTGTTTTATGGGCCTGTCTAATCTTTGGCTGAAGGGTAAACCTCAGGAGTGACTTTGGTACTGAGTTAAAAGGTGTCTGGGTGCCATACTCTTGAGGTTTCTCCAGCCTCTGTAAGACCAGTAAGTTTGGTCTGGTTTTGTGAGCTAGTATTTTGTTCTACATTTTTCTCGAGCTCTGTCCTGGACCCTCTGTTGTGATCCCTGTCAGAGCAGTCAGTGGTGCTTGCCGGGTACCATCTAGTTGTACTGCACTCAGTTTGGTGGAGGATGTGGTAGTTGTGGTTCATTCATTAGTCCTTTGAACTAATCTTTTCCTAGTGTCTTTGGTTTTCTTCATTCTCCCTTGCTCTATGGGGTGGGACCAGTGGAGTATCTTAGATGGCTGCTCACAAGCTTTTATAAGACCCCAAACAGTACTCACCAAAGTAGGATGTAGAACATTGTCTTTATAAACTGTTTTGCCAGTTGAGCTAGATGTACCCCGAGACCATGGTTCCCAGCCCTCAGCCCAGTAATTTGGTCCCTCAGGGAGTTTGGATGTGTTTAGACAGTGTTTTTGAGACATACGTCACACTGGGTAAATTAAAGAATAAAAAGTGGGGAAATTTATCATTTGCAGTATTTTCTTTGTTAATCACTTTGCCCCTTTATCCTTGCCTTTGTCTGAGAAGCTCTAAATGAACAATAGTAGGAGAATGGATCTATTTTCTAACACACCCGTACCTGAGGGTGTAGAATGAAGGGCACCTTGTTATAAACTTATATGTGAAGCCTAGGAATTTGTTACAAAGTTTTACAAATCACCTTAAATTGGCTGTTATTAACCCTGGCAGCACATCAGAATCACCAGGGGGTTGTTTTATAACTTCCAGTGCCTGAGCCTCAGCTAATCCAATTAAATCAGAATATCTGCAGGTGGGACTTGAGCATCTTTTTTTTCCCTTTGTTCGTTGGGTGATTTTAATGTGCAGCCAAGGTTGAGAACCACTGCTACAAGTGAAACTATTTTTCCATTCTCTTAAGACTTTTGAAAGGGTGTTTATTGATTTTTGAGATAAAACTTGAATTGTTTTGTATTTATTGTAGCACTATGTTGGCCATGGAAATGCTATCAATGAGCTGAAATTCCACCCAAGAGATCCAAATCTTCTCTTGTCAGTAAGTAAAGGTAAGAGAAGCAAATATTTTTTTAGTCCTATGTATTTGGCAAGGACAAAGAGTGTTAAAGGGGAAAAAAATTTTATAACAGTAAATTTTAGTAGAAAAATCTCAGGCTACGTTAGCATCTCCCAACCAGATACTGGGGAGAGAAACCATAGAACGCACTGTTAATATTAGAGGTAAGTAAAAAATAAAATTGGTTCTGAGGACTAGATGTGTTACTCTTCTTTCTTATTTACTGTATTAAAGTTTTTAAGATAGTTTTGTAAACCGTCTTACCAGATACCTTTACTCTGTCCATTCATGTAATAAAGAATGCATCTGAAAATCTTATGTTGCTTTCAGGGCTTCAGAACGGTTTGTTCCAGGTCAAACCCCTGGTAAGAACTTGCACTTCCACCCCAGGTATGCTGAATCTGAGTCCACAGTTCCACAAGACCCCCAGGTGCCTCTTATGTATGGTAAAATCTGAGAGCCACTCCTCTGCTAGTGGTTCTCAGAATTGGTCCCTAGTCATCAGCATTAGCATCGCCTGGGAACTTGTTGGAACTGCAAATTCTCGGTGGGGGTTCGAACCCAAATAAACCTGTTTGAAGCCCTGGTTGCTTTTCTGTATGAAAACAGATTTTGTTTTAAAAAGAATTTTCTATAGAATTCCTTACAATGGTCACTTCTCCAGTACAACTCTGAAATATTTCTTAAACTTCTAAAGACAAAGCATTGCATTGCTTTTTATGCCTATATATTGGCACTAGAAGTTTATTCTGGATTCACACAAGCCTTCTAATCATTCTTAATCACTTTTCAGCTTTTGAGAATGAGTTAGGTTATTCTTATTTGTTCTGTTCGTAAAGGCCCTTTTCTGTTTACATTTCTACTTCTTTATTATTATGGTCAACTTTATTCTTTTCTTAGGCTTATAAAACCTATAGCCCCCTTTTCCACAACTGCTCAGATTAAAAGTTCCTCAAATTAAAAACTCTTCTCTGAAAATGCCTGAGTGTCGCTTTAACTACCAAGGCTTCAGTTGAGAACTCAACACTTCTAAAAACAGCTGAAATACCTTATCTCTTCCTTTGATATCTTAAACTGGGCTCAGATATTCCTCTGCAATTGACACAGACCATGATGCCTCACCTGTTTTAAATATAGCAATTTTTTACTGTTCTTCCTCTGTGTATCACTAAGAGTTTTTTGTTCTTTGGTTTTTGGAGAAAACTTGAGCATTTCTGCCACACTCATTTTGTTCACTGCACTCATTTATTCATCGCCCAAACCAACTTTTAACCATCCACCATATGTTAAATAACATAGCTGCACTTGATAAACTTAGTGGAGTAGAATGCCTTAAAATGGCATTAAATCGATTCCCCAGTCACTTAGTCCTAACCTGTTTTTAAAACTCCCTGAAGAGCATCTTCCTTTTATTGTCCTCACTTTTTGTATTGTTAACACAGAGAACTTCCATCTTATACCAATTCAGGCTTTCACAGTTCAAGGCTTTATATCATCTTTGCAGAGAAACTTCCTTGGGAATTATCAGTCTGCCCTGGGGCTTTAAGAGCATATTTTTTTTTTAATCAATTTTTCTGATTAAATAGGAATTTTGCTACAAATGGTATCATGAAGTGAAAAGACAACCTACAGAATAAGAGAAAATATTTGTGAATCATGTATCTAATAAGAATCTTATATCCAGAATGAATAAAGAACACTTAGATCTCAACAGTGAAAAGACAACCCCATTAAAAAATAGGCAGAGGTTCTGAATAGACATTCCTCCAAAGAAGATATAAAAATGGCCAGTGAGCGCATGAAAAGATGCTAGCAGCTTTAATCATTAGGAAAATGCAAACTAAAACCACATTGAGATCCCACTTCACACCTACTAAGATGGCTATAAAAAAAAAAGTTAACTGTTAAGAGTTACCACAGATATCCACACAAAAACTTGTACATAAATGTGCATTGCATTGTTCCTTTTTTTTTGCTGCTGAGAATATACACAGCAAAACATTAAAATATACACCAATTCAACCATTTCTACATGTACAATTCAGTGACGTTTATTACATTCTTTGAGTTATGCAGCCATTCTCACCCTCCTTTTCTGAGTTGTTCCTCCCCCATTAACATAAACTCACTGCTCCCTAAACTTCTTCTCATGTTTTGAGTTGCTTTTGTGAATTTATGGAAACCCTGGTGGCGTAGTGGTTAAGTGCTACGGCTGCTAACCAAAGGGTCGGCAGTTTGAATCCACCAGGCGCTCCTTGGAAACTCTATGGGGTAGTTCTACTCTGTCATATAGGGTCGCTATGAGTTGGAATCGACTTGACGGCACTGGGTTTTTGGGTTTGTGAATTTGATCCTGTGTAGATCTTAGAAGAGCATAATGCACAGAATTATTTTTAACCAGCCAAACAGTGGACTCACCTCAGATCTCCATCAGCTGACTTGGATAAACAAAATGTGGCATATTTTCATACTGTAGAATAGTATTTGGCAATAAAAAGGAATAAAGTACTGATATATGCTACAACATGGGTGAACCTTGAAAGTGTAAGTGGAAGGGTTGGACATAAAAAGCCATATATGGTGTGGTTCCATTGGTATAAAATGGTCAGAATAGGCAAGCCTATAGAGACAAGGTAGATTAGTGGTTGCCTAGAGATAGGAGGTTGCAGCAGGTAGGGAACGGGTACAGAGTTTCTTTTGGAGGTGATGAAAATATTCTAAAACTGATTGTGGTGATGGTTGCTAAATGAATAATATCTTTTATAAGAATTAGTACAAAGCTGGTTCCTATGAGGCAGAGGTTAAAGGTGTTAAAATGTCCAGCTTTTGCAAACTGCTACACCACTCCATCATCTCTAACATTAACCACTCCTCCCATCTTTGGGCTTGGTAATTTAATGGAACGTCTCACAGAACTTCTGAACTGTACTTATAGTTAATTGGTTTATTAGGGAAGTATTGTTATAATTCAGGATCAGAAATAACTCAGGATACAGTTCTTTGATCAGGAGAGCCTCTTCTTGCCCTCTGCCTCAGCCTCTGCTGGGGGCCTTCTTAGGCAAGTGTTAAAACTCCGTGGTGTTGGGGTGGGTAAGCCCCACCTCAGCCGTCTAACATTGCCATCTCTCGTTGTCTTCCATGTTACAGCTGCTCTCTCCCTTTAAGCCTAGCAAGATGGCAAAACTGACCAATCCTGGAATTAGGGCTCCATAGTCCCTATTTGTATGATCCACTCCCATGAGGGTACCATGTACCGTATTTACATTATTAGCAAGCTATCCATTCCCCTTGGTAGACTGCAAGCACCTCATTTGCATGGTCCTACCCAGTCATTTGGTGGGAGTTAGAAAGACTGTGACTAGCTGGGCCATATTAAGTAATTCACTGCGCTGCAGTTGCACAGTTGTGTGAATATACTAAAAACCACTGAATAGTACACTTTTAATTGGACAAATTGTCTAAAGTGTGTGAATTATATAAGTAAAGCTGTTTTAAGATGAATAGAAATTTAATGAAGTACTTATTGTGATAAATAATAATGGGTTGGAACCAAGAAATCATTTTTATAGCAGTGTTAATTTCTACAACTGATACAGTATATTACTGACTCTTGGTGTTACCTATGTATGTTAATATTCAGGTACAGTATGGATGTTGTCATTTCATGCTCTGCATGGCATTTCTTAACGTTTGTTAATATCGTACATTATTTTGGTGTTAATGTTTAGTGGAAAAAGTTTACTCAGTACAGCTATGTAATTTTTAAAGGATGATTACCATACTACAAAATTGTGTCATGATATATGTAGTTTTCAGTCATAATTTGGGCTTATTGCAGAAATCTTATAAAATCTACTCAGTTCCCTTCAGTTTGTTAATGTGAGTACAGTGGAGGGGAAAGCTAGTATCTTGTTCTGTGGCATAATGTAAAAAGCTTATTTATACTAAATCCCTAAGTATTTGTTTTCTGGTCTCAAAAATGTATCTCCATCAAATTAGAGTATCAATTAAATAAAATTATTTCAAAGATCATATAAATATTACTTATCCTGAAAGTTGGAGCTCCTGCCTATTTAATTTTATATGTGATCTAAATATTTAGGTCACCGTATAATGTGGATTCCGTTTTTAGTCTTTACTGCACGTAACTTAATGTAAGTCCAACTCACTTTTGTAGTTTTTACTTCTTTGAGGTTTTGAAAGTCCATAATGAGTGATAAAAGATAATGTTAATTTTTTTGTTTTCATACTAGATCATGCTTTGCGATTATGGAATATCCAAACGGACACTCTGGTGGCAATATTTGGAGGTGTAGAAGGACACAGAGATGAAGTTCTAAGTGCTGTAAGTCAAAAGCAGAGACCTTCAGGTTTTCATAGCCGAACAATCACCGTAGAACTCTCCTTATAGAAAGCATATGGTTTGTTTTTATATAGCTCAGCAGGTAGACATTTCATTTATTTCTGACATAGAAAATTTTGATTATATAGCTGAAGGATTAAAGCAAATAAAAGTTCTTTATTCTTTTGTCTTTTAATTACTTGTACTTTATACTGGCTTCTAGATTCTCATGAAAGAGTATTACGAACTTGTTTCTTTCCTTTATTAATCTAAAATCACAAAGTTAACTTTTGTTTTCCTGTTTCTCCCTTATCAAAGAAAAGAATTAAACTGGTTATTCTTTAAGCAACTTTTTCATATTTCATTTTAAGTTAAAATGTAAGTTATCTGCTTTTAGCAAGTGTTTTATTTTGCTCACACTGAGTTTCAGATAACGTGTTTCCAGCTCCTTTGGGGTGGCATGGTGCTATACAAACATAATCATTTCGATTGTCTTTAAAGATAATCAAATATTATCTTTATATTGATCTATTATAATGATATAGTACAAGTGTTTTTAGACAGATTGCAGTTTTTCACATTATTTTAGCTTACCTTACAATCATTTATAGCTTGAGATTTCCATGCTCTTCAGTTCTTTTTCATTAAACTCTGTGAACAGGCACTATATTTTGAAACATACAGCATTTATTTTGGAGCCGAGGTGGAGCAGTGGTTAAGAGCTTGGCTGCTAACCAAAAGGTCTGCCATTCAAATCCATCAGCTGCTCTTTGGAAGCCCTATGGAGTAGTTCTTCTCTGTCCTGTAGGGTTGCTATGAGTAGGAATCGACTTGATGATAACGGGCTTGGTTTTTGTTTGTTTAGCATTTATTTATTTTGAGGCTTTTGTATGGAAAATTGCCTTGAAAAGATCAGAAACAAATTTTATTTGGAGGAAAATCAGGTCAAAATAAAGCAAAATTGTTGCCATATAATTCTCTGTAACTAACAAGCCGATGGCTGAATTTATTCATTTGGTTGTTTTGCTTCCTGCTCAGGTAACAACAGATTTTAATTATTATATAAATGAGTGTGCTGTGTGTGTACTTTATGTTTTTTTTGCTTGTAAAAAATCATTATTTTATAGTTTTCCTTTAAAAACTTTTTATTATTATTTTTTGTTGTTCTTAGAATACACACAACAAAAGAAGCATGTAGCATTTTAATTGGAGGTACTGAATATTCCTATGGTTGGGGTTTGTATGCCTTTGTGAGAATCATACCTACCTTATAATACCTTATCAACTTGAATCTTCTGAAAGTTAAAGTAGTATTCTACACCTGCCTTTATGTGTACAGGAGCCAAACCTACCATCCTTTATCAAGAACTCCAAAATTAGAATTACTGACTTTTATGGATGTCTTGTCTGTTGGCAGTCCTGAGTAATTAGGAGAAGTAGCAGCAACCAGACTTGTGTGAATTCAGTCAACATCTAAGCTTCTAAAAAAGCTTCTAGGCTCTTATAAAATAGTGTCCATTATTAATCCCGAAGGTTGGATTAACACAAAATATCTAGGTTAGTAATGAAAAATATCTCCCTTAAATAGAGCCCTCCAATGTTATTTCTTTACATGAGAGCAGGAAACATTGTGTGCTTCTGTATTACAGGAGGTAACTGCTAGAAAGAGTGATACAATATGTGAGATATTCATTAACCCATTATGTGCCTTGTGCTAAATAGCTGTCATTGAACAAAATTTTATGATTTTGATCACTTTACATTTCTCTGCCAAAGAGAAATGACAACTTCATTTTTAGAATTCTGGGTTGTTAATGTTTTGTTTAAGAAATCCTCTTTTTTTGTTTAAGGATGTGATGTTTTAACATCTCTGAGCCTCTGTGTCTTTATGAAGCAAGGTGGTTATAATAGATCGTCTCTTAGGTACCTATTAAAAAATATTTCAAATAAGAATATTAAAATATGTGATTTTGTTTATTTGATGTTTTTTCTTTATTCGTTTTTAAAATGAACTCTAAAACCACTGTCACTCTTGGAAATGTTTTAACTTAGAAGTACAGATAAAAATTGTTTAAGGACTCATTGCAGTTTCACACACACAATGATTTCACTGCTTTATCAGAGTTAGACAAGGCATAGTTGATAGTTATGTTTGTCATTTTGATGATTTTGTAGTATTTTTAGAGTTTTAATAGGAAATACAATTTAAAGTACCTGATTAAAGAGGCCAGCTTTTCTTGTTAGAGGATCATTCATTGGCTTCTTACATTTTAGTCAAGGGTGATTGTTTGAACCATAACCTCAGATAATTTTTTTGGGTTTTACCTGTATAAAGTTAGTAAGAGTTACAGTCAGCATATGAAACAATGTAATTTCAGGTTCTTGTGTCATAAAAAAATTATTTTACATCAGTATTCCATTTACCTTCAAAATGATACAAAATATTTAAAAATAATATAATAGATAAAACTAATTAATTAAAAATAATTTATTTTCTTGGCTTCCATATTGTAAAAGCTCATGTTGTTTGGTGGTGGTGAACCTAGATACAAATGATTCAAAACTTTACTTTTTTGTTGTTGTTTAGATTGTGATTTAGGTGAAAGGTTACGTAGCAGATTAGTTTCTCATTAAACAGTTAATACACAAATTGTTTTGTGACACTGGTTGCCAGCCCGGAGATGTGTCAAAACTCTCTTCTTCTCCACCCCAGGTTCCCTTTTTCCATTCATACAGTTTTCCTGTCCCTTCTTGCCTTCTCGTCTTTGCTTTTGGGCTGGTGTGCCCATTAGTCTTGTATACATGATGGAACCATGAAGCACGTCCCTTATGTGTGTAATTGTTGGTGCTATAGACCTGTCTGATCTTTGGCTGAAGGGAAAACCTTACATCTTGGAAGTAGTACACAATCTGATTTATGGCCCACATAGATGGAATCTAAAATGTAGTTAGTATTGTGGTTTAAATATAGTTTTGACTATTTTACATCAGGTAAAAATTGGATATAGTTATTTGGGACTGTAATTTATATACTTATTTTAAATTTTTATTTTATATACAGGATTATGACCTTTTGGGTGAAAAAATAATGTCCTGTGGTATGGATCACTCTCTTAAACTTTGGAGGATTAATTCAAAGAGAATGATGAATGCAATCAAGGAATCCTATGATTATAACCCAAATAAAACTAACAGGTAACAGTCGTGGTATTTAAAACAATTTCCTCTCATACACTGTTGGATAGGTGTATTTTCCTTTCTTCCAAAATTGTTCTATAAGCCTCCAACACTAAGTTTAGAAGCCGCTTTCAATGGCCGTCGAGATTTAGTCCCCATAACATGTTGTTATGTGCCATTGAGTCGATTCTGACTCACAGCAACTCTATAGGACAGAGTAGAACTGCCCCCATAGGGTTTCCAGAGAGCAGCTGGTGGAGTCAAACTGCTGACCTTTTGGTTAGCAGCCAAGTTCTTAACCATTGTGCCACCAGGGTTCCTACCGTAACATGAAACGAATCTATTTAAAAAGGAAGTTCTTTATTTTTAATGTAATATGTTTGTGGTTCAGTCATTTAAATCTCTTTTAAATTGAGTTTTCATCTTAATTTATTAGCATATTTTACCTTTTTATTAGGTGTGTATATACTTGGCCTTTTAAACTATAAATGTAGAAATTTCCAATCAACTTAAAGTGGGGTTCTTTAATTCATAATATATGCTTTTCCTTTAAATGATAGTCACTTCATTAACTAATAAAGAAAATTCAAAAGAAGAGCTTTGCTCCATGGTATTATATGGGTTGGGGAATTTTGTCATTTTTATAATATTTTTTGCCCTCTATCTTTTCAGAACCTTACCAGGCTATCATCACTTTCACTATTAAATGTCATATGTCTGTGTATGTTAATTTTGTATTTTGTTTTGGCAAAGAGCTAGAGTTTATTTTCTGATTATCAAGCCAGATTGTTAACAGATTCTTAGTTAAATTTATAAGCATCAGTAAATATTTCAGTGCACTAACATTCATTAGATCTCAGTGGCCTCTAAAAATTAGTATAACTTTTAAATTTCTATTTTAAAACAGGCCAAAAAAAAAAAAAAAACTCAATGCCGTCGAGTCGATTCCAACAGGCTAACATATTAAAATTATTGTTTCATTTTTTTTTCTAGAGCTTTGGAGTAAATACACATCTTTCATAGTTTACAGGAAATTACATTTTCTCCTTGAACAGGGTTTAGCCATAAGGTTATAATATGTACTTGGCTAAAAAGCAATTAACATAATTAAAGCAGAGTTAAAATTTTAGATCAATAATAATATTTGAATGTTTTACAAACAAAAGATCCCAGAATTTGAATTGAAAAAGTTGTTTGAGATCATTCGGCCCAACATCATTTTTATATATGTGGGAAGGGTACATACATATCAGGTGCCTAAGACACGGCTATATAATTCATGTCATATCATAGTTCTACAGTTATTTCAATATTAAAAAGTGAGTCACTTATTTGATGAGAAATGTTAGATTTATTACTAATTAGCCAACTCCAGAATTGGTGGCAGCTTGTTTTCTCACAAATATCTTGGAAAAAAAAATTTGGTTCTAGTGATAGGATCCTGTAAAGATGACAGCCTAGGAAACCCTGTGAGGCAGATCTGCTTTGTCACATGGGGTTGCCATGAGTTGGAAGCAGCTCAGCAGCGCCTGACAACAACAAATGCAGTAGTTACTTGGGAAAAGTCTGAGCTAATAAATGTCAGACTTCTGTTGTCATTTTCAGAAATTATCTCTCCTCTAACCTTCGGAATGATGTCTCATTGTTCTTAGGAAGATGACTGTCATTTAAAATATTCTAGTTATGTTTATATTCATAGACCATTAATGAGTAGTTTTAAAGGATTGATTAGATGTCTTAGTATTATTTTCTATGAGAAACGTTCTCTGCTGCAATCAAGTGTCTTTGCTTATCATTGGTTAGGATAGCTAGAATTGAAGTGATTAATTTGGGTTTATGTATAGTAACAGGCAGGAAGTTGGCAATTTTTATAAATGAAAATTCATAAGACAAAAACAAAATTGAATGTGAGAGCCAGTAATCGGGAAAAAATACGAAACAGAAATGGAATGAGACTTCAGCTCCCAGTGAACAAATAAGAAGGTATTCATTATGTAGGAAAACAGAAATTAATAGTCATCTATTTTATTTTTTCAAAGTTTTATAAGTCTAAAAATGAAAATTAGTGGTTCTGCTGTACTTGAGTTCTGACATTTTCATTCTTTCTTCAGGCCATTTATTTCTCAGAAAATTCACTTTCCTGACTTTTCTACCAGAGACATACATAGGAATTATGTCGATTGTGTGCGATGGTTAGGCGATTTGATACTTTCCAAGGTATAGTAACTGCTGTTAAGCTGTATTTCCATTGTGTGTGTGTATGTGTGTGTGTGTGTGTGTTGGAACTTTGTAGGGAGTTAGGTTTTTAATGCAAGTGGTTAAATAGCAGATAGGAAGTTGCTCCCCCCCCCAGCAAGTCCTGATATTTTGATAAATTTAGAAACTTGTTTTACACATAAAACATCCCAGTGACTTACTACCGTTCCTTATGCTCCGATAGGAGACCCTGGGTGGTTCGAATGTTGATGCACTCGGCTGCTCACTGAAAGGTTTGAGGCTCAGTTGTATCCAAAGGCGCCTTACAGGAAAGCCCTGGTGGTCTGCTGTCCAGAAATCAGAAAACCCTGGGGAGCCCAGCTCTCCTCTGACACACAGGCGTTGCGATGAGTCAGAATTAACTTGATAGCATCTGTTTTTGGGGGGGGGGGGGGGTGTTGCTTGGAGCCACGGTGGCGCAGTGGTTAAGAGCTACAGCCGCTAACCTAAGGTCGTCAGTTCGAATCCATCAGCTGCTCCTTGAAAACCCTGTGGGGCGGTTCTGCCCTGTCCTATAGAATTGCTGTGAGTCAGACTCGACTCAACAGCAGTGGGTTTGGTTTTCATGCTCTTATTACATGTGCTGACATTGTAGTCTGATATCTGATGTTGTAAATTAACCATATTAAAAGCCAGTAGGGTTTTTTTTTGGGTATGTTTTTGTGCATTTCAGTAAAATTTTGTTTACAAAAGAAGACGGCTGGTGTTGGCTCGCAAGCTGTAATTTGCCAACTCATGCTCTAACATATTGATGGAAATATATATATATTTTTTCCTGATTATTTAGAAAGATTATGTGTGATGCCATCTGAACACTTTGGATTGTCAAATTGGAGAGATAGTTAAACAGTTTCTTGGTGTAAATTTCAGGACATTTCGTGTTTTCTTGGGCAGAGCCTAGTGTTTTTTTTTTTTTCTTTGTACATTTTTACTTTTTTTTAAAACTTCTGATCTTGAAATAATAATAGATTCACAGGAAGTTTAAAGGTAGTGCAGGGAGGTCCCAGTTGCCCTTCACCCAGCTTCTCCCGGTGCTCAAATCCAGGAAATTAACATTGTTACAATGTGTGTATAGTCCTCTGTCATTTTATCACATGAAGCTTGTCATTTCCGTAATGTTATATAAATGGAGTCATACAATATGGGGTCTTTTGGGACTGGCATCTTTCACTCAGCATAATGCTCTTGAGATAACATTCAAGTTGTGTGTATCGGTAGTTCTCCCTTATTGCTGAGTAGTACTCCATGGTGTGGCTGTATCACAGTTGGTTAGCGTTTGTCTGTTGTAGGACATTTTGGTTGTTTACAATTTTGGACTGTTACAAATAAAGTTGCTGTGAAAGTGGTTTACAGATTTTTGTGTGGATATAAATTTTCATTACTCTGAGATAAATGCCTAGGAGTGCAGTTGTTGGGTCATATGTCCTGGTGGCACAGCGGTTAAGAGCTCAGCTGCTAACCAAAAGGTTGGCAGTTGGAATCCACCAGCCAATTCTTGGAAACCCTATGGGGCAGTTCTACTCTGTCCTATAGGATTGCTATGAGTCGGGATCGACTCGATGGCACCGGGTTTGGTTTGGTTTTGGTATAGTTAAGTTTGTTTAGTTTTTTAAGAAACTGCCAAACTATTTTCGAGAGGGGCCGTGCCATTTTACATTCCCACCAGAAATGTATGAGAGATCCCAGTTTCTGGGAAGCTTCGCTGGAATTTGGTATTGTCACTATTTTTTATTTTAGCTGTTCTGATAGGTGTGTAGTGTTATCTCATCGTGGTCTTAATTTGCATTTGCCTGATGGCTAGTGATGTCGAACATCTTTTTGTGTGCTTATTTGCTGTCTGTATTTCCTTTTCAGTAATGTCGCTTCATATCTTTTACTCGTTTTGTAATTTGATTAGTTTTTTTTTACTTTTGAGTTTCAGAGTTCTTAAGATATTCTAAATCTGAGCTCCTTGGAAATTCTTTGGGGCAGTTCTACTCTGTCCTATAGGGTCGCTATGAGTCGGAATTGACTCGACGGCACTGGGTTTTGGGTATGTCAGATATGTGGTTTGTCTTTTCATCTTCTTAACAGGGTCTTTCACAGAGCAAAACTTAAATTTTGATGAAGTCTAATTTATCAGTTTTTTTTTTTTTTTTTAAATACTCTATGGTTGGTACTTTTGGTGTCATTTCTAAGAACTCTTTACCAAGCCCTAGATCCTAAAGACTTTTTACTGTTTTCCTCTAAAAAAGTGCAGTGTTACAATGTTTTACATTTAAATGTATGATCCATTTTAACTTCTGTGTAAGATATGAGGTTTAGGTGGAGGTTCTTTTTTTACCTATAGATATCCAGTTGCTCCAACACCATTTGTTTAAAGAATATCCTTTCCTCCATTTAGTTGCTTTTGCACCTCTGTCAAAGTTTATTGGCCATAGTTGTGTGGGACTATTTCTGGGTTTTCTATTCCATTTCATTGATCTATGTTTATCCCTCCACCAGTATTACACAGTCTTTATTACTGTATTCTATAATAAGACTTCAGATCAGGTAGAATAATTTCTCCTACTTTATTTTTTTTTCCCCAAAATTGTTTAACCAGTTACTTTGCCTTTCCATATGAATTTTAGAACAGTTTTCTCTGTATTTATAAAAAATCTTGTTGGCGTTTTGATTGGAATTTTGTTAAACGTATATATCATAATGGGGGAGAATTAACATCTTTACTATGTTGAGTCTTCCAGTCCATGAACATGGTATGTCTCTCATTTATTTAGATCTTTGATTTCTTTCATTAGCATTTTGTTGTTTTCAGCATACTACAACTGTACATGTTTTGTTAGATGTACACCTAAGTTTTTTTTTTTTTTAATGATGGAGGTATTGTATTTTTGTTTCCACATGTTTATTGCTACTATATAGAAATACAGTTGATTTTTGTATGTTGATCTTGAATTCTGCAATATAACTGAACTGCTTATTAGTCCTAGGAGGCCTTTTTTTTTTCTTTTTGTAGATTCATTGGGTTTTTCTACATAGACCATCGTTTCATCTGCAAATAGAGACAGTTTTATTTTTTCCTTTCTGAACTCTATGCCTTTTATTTCTTTTTCTTTCTGGTAAACTTCAGTACCTATGTTGAACAGCAGTGGTGAAACCAAACATCCTTTACATGTTACCAGTATTAAAGGGAAAACATCAAGTCTTTCACCATTACCATGTTTTACGCAGATAATGTGCACCTTCTGTGTTTGCCAGCTGCACCCTCCTACCACAAGGTATTTTCGTAAGCGTGCTGTGCTGATTTTGTTTTTTACAGCAACATGTGGAAGAGGATTCGCATGGCAGCGCTTGTGAGGGTGCCTCGCCGGTAGAGGGCACTTCCAGCAAACAAACACAGGAGGTGCATATTATTTGCATAAAAATACGGTAAGCATATTAGCTGTATGTTTTTTGTAGGTGTTCTATATTAAGCTGAGGGCTGTTTCCTCTACTATGAGTTTTCTGAGAGTTTTTATCGTGAATGGGTGTTGGATCTTGTCAGATGCTTTTTCTGTGTCAGTATGATCGTGTGACTGTTTTTCTTTAGCCTGTTAGTATAATGTAATGGATTACGTTGATTGATTTTTAAAGATTGATCCAGCCTTGCATCCCTGGAATAAACACTCTTGGCCATGGTGTATAATTTTTTTTATATGTTGCTGAATCCTACTTGCTGATATTTTGTTAAGGATTTTTGTGTCTATATTCATGAGGGATATTGGTCTGAAGTTTTCTTTTGCACTACTGTCTTTGTCAGGTTTTGGTGTCAGGTTAATACTGGCTTTACACAATGAATTGGGAAGTGTTTCATCTCCTGTTTTATGGAAGACATTGTGTAGAATTGATGTTAAGTTCTTATCTAAGTGGTTAATAGAATTCTCAAAGTGAAAACAACTGGGCCTGGAAGTTGTAGGGAGATTTCAAAATGCAAGTTCAATTTTCTTAGTAATGATTGGGTTCTTCAAGTTAACTATTTCATATCGGATGAGTTGTGGTAGTTTCTCTTAGTCAGTGAATTGGTCCATTTCATCTAGTGTCAAATCTATGTGTAGAGAGTTGTCGGTAAAAAAACAGTGTGCTTTTATTAGCCTTTTAATATCTGCACAGTCTGTAGTGCTCTTTTCTCATTGAAATTGGTAATTTTTGTTTCCTTTTTGTTGTCAGTTTGTCAATTTTATTGGTCTTTTCAAATAATTAGCTTTTTGTGTCTTTTTTTTTTTTGTTTTCAATTTTATAGATTTCTCCTCTTTATTATTTCTCGCCTTCTGTTTGGCTTGGCTTTATTTTGTTCATTTATTTATTTATACTAATTTTACCAGTTTCTTAATATGGAAGTTTAGATGATTGTTTTGAGACTTTTCTTCATTTCTATTGTAAGCATTTGGCTTTATAAATTTTTTTGTTACCACTGCTTTATGTGCATCCTACAATTTAAATGTGAAATGTATTGTTTAGTTTCTAGATGTTAGGAAATTTTCCTGTTATCATTCTGTAATTGATCCCTAGTTTGACTGCATTGTGATCAGAGAATACACTCTGTATGGTTTGTTGTTTTAAATTTTTTGGGAGTTGTTTCATGGCCCTATTTTGGTATATGTTCCATAGAGCTTGAAAAGAATATGTATTCTACTGTTGGGTAGAATGTTCTGTGTCAATTAGATCCTGTTGGTTGATGGTGTTGTTGAGTTCTTCTACATCCTTGTTGATATTCTGTCTACTCGTTTATTGTTGAGAGAGAGGTGTTGAAGTTTCCAATTATAATTGTGGATTTGTCTCTTTTTTCAGTTCTGTCATGTTTTGCAGTTCTGTTGTTTGATGCATATGCATTTGGTATTGCTGTCTTGGTGGCTTGGGTCTTCTATGATTTTGTGATGCTCTTTTCTTGTCCCTGGTAATTTTCTTTGCTTTGAAGTCTTCTTTATCTGATACTAATGTAGCCATTCCTGCATTCTTTAATGCTTACATGCTGTATCCTTTCTATCTTTTTACTTTCGCTCTATGTATATCATAGTTGAGGTGAGTTTCTTGTCGATGGCATATATTTGTCATATATTTTTATTCAGTCTGACGATCTGCCTTTTAGTTAATGTATTTAGACCATTTATGTTTAAGCCTTAACGTATCTATAATTATATTAAGTCTGGCATTTTATTTTTTGTCCCCCCCCCCACCTTCCTGTAGGTTACTTGAACATATTTTTAGAATTCCATTTTGATTTATCTGTAGTAGTATTTAGTGTATTCCTCTGTATAGCTTTTTTGGTGGTTGCTCTAGGCATTACATTACATATGCACATGCATAACTTACCACAGTCCACTGGTGTCAACATTTTACTAGTTCAAGTGAAGTACAGAAACCTTACTTCCTTTTGTGTTGCTTTACTCTCTGTCATTTATAATGTAGTTTTCTTAAATATTTTCTTTACACTTGGGAACCACGTCAGCGTTACAATTTTTGCTTCGGCCACCAAACATAACTTAGACTCAAGAGGAGGAGAGTATTTTATTTACTCATTGTGCTTTTTCCATTGCTCCTTTTCCCTCCTGATATTTCAAGATTCCTTCCTATATCATTTCGTTTAACCATTCTTTTAAGTAGGCCTGCTAGTGAAAAATTACCTTAGTTTTTCTTCATCTGAGAATATCTTGATTTCCCTTTCATTCCTGAAGGATATTTTCATTGACTGTAGGATTCTCAGTTGACAGTTCTTTTCTTCCAACACTTGAAAAACATTGTGCCACTTTATTCTGCCAGCCATGGTTTCTGGTGAGAAATCCACTGTCACTGGAATTTTTTTTTTCCCTTCCAGGTAACGTGTTCTTTTTGTCTTGTTGCTTTCAAGATTTTGTTTCTGTCTTTAGCTTTGAGAAGTTTGACTATGATGTGTCTTGAGGTGGTTTCTTTGGATTTATCTTGTTTGGGATTCACTCGCCTTCTTGAGAATCTGTAGGTTTATGTCTTTTGAGACATAGTATTTCCCAAATTTGGGAACTTTTCACCATTATTTGAATTCTTTTTAGCACTGCCCTCTTCTCTCTCTGGAATCCAGTGACAATAAATATCAGATTTTTTGTTTGGTCTTTGAGACTGCCCTCCCTACCCCCCTTTTTTTTTTTTGGTTCAGACTGAGTAATATCTTTTGTTCTATATTTATTTATTCTTTTCTCTCTCCTCTTCTATTTTTAAGCCATCTGCTCAGTTTTTTCATTTTGGTTATTATTTTTTTGTTCTAAAATTTACATTTGATTCTTCATATCGTTAATTTTTTTTCTGAGACTTTTATTGTTTTAAGCATGTTCATAATTGCTTTTTGAAGCATTTTTATGATGGCTAGTTTGAAATCTGTCAGAGAGTTTTAACATCTATGTCATCTCAGTGTTGGCATTTGTTTTTTCTGTTAAATTGAGATTTTCCCGATTCTTTGCATGACAAGTGATTTTAGGTTGAGACCTGGATATTTTGAATATTATGTTATGAGATTCTGGATCTTACTCAGATCTTCTCTTATAGCAGGCTTCTTCTGACATCTTTCCAGCTGGGAAAGGGGAGCACTGCCTCATGCTTGTTAATGGAAGTCCATTTTCCCTACTTGGCCTAGGTTTACTTGGGGATGGTACCTTCTTACTGCTGGGTGGGGAGGGAATTCAGGCTACCACTAGGCCTCAGTTGATACTACCTTAGCTGCGAGCAGGGATGCCTCATTACTGCTCCCCAAATGGTTTCTGCTGACACTCTGGGTGGCCAGTGAGGGGATGGTTTTGAATGTTCTCTTCACTAGGCCTCCTCTGATACCACTCCAGCCAGAGAGGAGAAGGGTCACCTCTTTACCACAGGATGCATGTCAGGGGGCAGATACTTGAGACATTTAGTTACTCCTGGGGAGGGTTCCCTACAGGGCCTTTGCTGGTTTTTGGGGGGGTCCACAATTTTTTTGTGGTGTTCAGTTGGAGTAGAGAACTTACTTTCTAAAAGTTTTCTGTCTTTCAGGCTGCCACTTGCTTGGTCTTTTGGTCAGAGAAAGCAAGTCTTTTGGGAGTGTTTTTTTTTTTGTCCACTCTGGTTAGCATTTCTCTAGCATGTAGTCTGGGGTACAGGAGGCAGAAGAAAACCCATGGAAGTTACCACCGTATTCTGCAGGTGTCAAGATTCCTAACCTGTTTGTCTTCTCTCCACCTTTCAGAGTCCTCTTATTATTTTTTTTAATGTCCAGAGGTTTTAGCTTATACTCACTCCTCACTTGTAGGCATGGTTCGATTCCAAAGACCAGGTCGTTATGTGAAAATAGAGGATGATTACATTATTATGTAACTGCGAAACCATTGAGAATCATGGCCCAGCCAGGTTGACACTTAATCTTAACCCTCACAGTCAGCGTTACTCTCACCTCACACCTTGGCATTCATTACTACCAAACGTTTGCCATTATTGCGCAAAATAGTCGGGTAGTAGAATTTTTTACTGTTGTCATAAATGCAAAATGTTGGATAACGAGATACTCAGTAAGGAGTAGGTATACTTGAGAAACCCTGGTGGCATAGTGATTAAGAGCTATGGCTGCAAACCAAAAGGTTGACAGTTTGAATCCACCAGGCGCTCCTTGGAAACCGTATGGGAAAGTTCTGCTCTGTCCTACAGGGTCGCTATGAGTCGGAATGGACTCGACGGCAACAGATTTTTGATTGAGGTGTACTTGGCTGGAAGAATAGACAAAAGTACATTCACTGCGTCATTCTGGAAGCTGAAGTAAAAAGCCAGCAGCATTAAAATTTCTGCTCTTAGAGCTTAATCAGACCACTGGGAAGAATTTCTAATTTTTGGGTGGGAGCCTAAACTAGATCAGTGGTCTCAAATCTGACTCTGCATCGACATCGAGATAATATTGTAAAAATAGATTCTTAGACCTCACCCTCAGAGATTCTGAATTTGGCACAAGGGCCTAGGCTTTTGTAATTTTAAAAGTTCTCTAGGACTTTACGTAGTCTTAAAAAACTTCATTTTGAAGTATAGCTGTCTACTACCTTGGGCAAATTCATTTTACCTCCCCTGGTGGTACAGTGGTTAAGAGCTATGGCTGCTAACCAAAAGGCCGACAGTTTGAATCACCAGCCACTCCTTGGAAACCCTATGGGGTAGTTCTGCTCTGTCCTATAGGGGCACTCTCAGTCAGAATCAACTCAACGCAATGGGTTTGGTTTTGGTTTTATGCTATAGTTATCCATAAGGGGACTCTGCTAATTAAGGATACATTACCAGCGGCACCCTGGTGGTGCAGTGGTTAAGAGCTCAGCTATTAACCAAAAACATCACCAGTTCAAATCTACCATTTGCTCCTTGGAAATCCTGTGGGGCAGGTCTACTCTGTCTATAGGGTCACTGAGTTGGAATCAACTGGATGGCAACAGGTTTTTTTTTGTTTACCAGTGCAGTCAGGAAGAAGCACTTCAGGAGCAATTTTACAATTCATCTGTTCCTGCGTACCTCTCAGAAATTGATTCAGTAGGATTGTGGCCCAGATGAGTATTTTGAGAAAACTTCCCAGGTGAATGATCCTATTGCCCGTTCTTAGTTAAGAGTCACTAGATTAGGTGGTTTCAAAGGATTCGTATAAGGACTGGGACTTTATGTAGTCTTAAAAAACTTGGAGAATACTGTTCTGACATGAGCATGTTGTGCCCTCCCTAATTTTCCTGTGGCACTGCTGTTAAACTGCTTAGATGCCAGTGAATCCCACAGGTCTGCAAGCCAGGGCTGCCACTAGTGACAGTGGAGGCTGTGTTCTGTAAAAGTCCGGGGTGGCAGTTCACCTAGACCAGGGCTTATCAACCTTGGTGCTGTAGAGGTTGAGCCAGATGATTCTTTCTTGTGAGGGTTCTGTGCATTGAAAGATGTTGAGCAGCGTCTGCAGCCTCTGCGCACTATACGATGCCACGTGTCCCCTGTGTTGTTGTTGTGTGTCGATTCCAACTCATAGTGACGCTTTGTATGATAGAGCAGAACTGCCCCATAGGGTCTCTTTGGCTGTAATCTTTACAGAAGCAGATCGCCAGGTCTTTTCTCCCGTGGAGCGGATGGTGGGTTTGAACCACACCAGCCTTTCAGTTGACAGCTGAGCGCTTAACCATTGTGCCACCAGGGCTCCTACATGTCTCCTAATGGGCAGAATTGCCCTGCCTGCACCCTTCATGTTGAGAACCACTGATATAGATGATAATAGGAATAGGGCACTGTTGGTGCAGTTGTCCTTTTGTTACAGTCTTTACTGCTTGCTGTTTAACTAGAAGTATGTACAAAGGTTTGATGTTACAGGATAGGGAAAGCCTAACTTCTCACTTTATTTCAATCCCATCCCCTTTCCTGTGTCTTGATATTAAATCGCTGCTTTTATTGCCTTATCTTGCCTTGTTAATAACCTAATCTCTAAGGCCCTTTATACAAATTAACTTTCCTGAGACATCTATTGAGTACTTACCATGTGGCGGGCATGAGGGTGAGGGATGAGCAGCAGCTAGTTAACCAGGCAAAGGGAGGCACATGTGGTTAACATTAATGGTGGAATGGACAGGAGTGTGTGGCAAGATGCGTCTAGTGCAGTAAGCAGGGCCAGATCATGAAGGGCCATGTATTACAGTACTGTGTGTTTGTAGTTTTACCTTGGCCATAAAACACTGCCAGTCTCTGAGTGCCAAAGTTTCTAGAGCTGAATATGGTTTGATCTAGAAGAGAAATTGTGACTTCCAAAATTCCAAACAATGAAATGCTTTTGTGTATTGTCTGAATCTGATAACAGATTTCTTGTCCTCAAATGTGGACATTTAGTCTGTAAATATAGATGAATATAAATCACTGTACTTAGTAGATGGATTAATCAGGTTCTAAGAGCTGCCAATTCAAAAATGACGATAGAGAAAAAGCTTTGGTTTTAATTTTTAAATTCGGTTTTACAATTAACATTTCCTTTTCTCTTTTTTTAGTCTTGTGAAAATGCCATTGTGTGCTGGAAACCTGGCAAAATGGAAGATGATATAGATAAAATTAAACCCAGTGAGTCTAATGTGACTATTCTTGGGCGATTTGATTACAGCCAGTGTGACATTTGGTACATGAGGTTTTCTATGGATTTCTGGCAAAAGGTAGCAACATTATTTCACATTTTTAAATTATTTGACTTATGAAAGGCCATTGCAGTTTTTGTTTTTGTTGTATACATGCTCTGGTTCCTTTAAGAATCTACTTTGATGTTTTATATTGATTACCTTGCCCTTCGATGCTGTTTATTCTACCTTTGTGACTGCACAACTATCTTATGAAATTGGCAATTAGGTGTCAAGTTTTACTTTCTTTAACACCTATTATTATGACATAATGTTTCATCTATGTGGGATCAAATTGACAACAGCAACTTCAAAGATCAGATAGGAAACTTAGGGGGCAGTGAGTTTATGTTAATGGGGGAGAAACAACTTGGAAAAGGAGGGTAAGAATGGTCGCACAACTTGAAGAACGCAATCAGTGTCACTAAATTGTACATGTAGAAGCTTGATGTGTTATGCTGTATATATTCTCAACAATAACAAAAATACAATAAATTATTAAAAGGGGAAAAAAGACAATGTTCCAGTGATTAGCATGTTACTTTGGTAGCTTTTTCTTAGAAAAACTTAGAGAAAAATCAAAGTGGTAGATAGAGATGAAATAATAATTATCTGAAAAATTTTTAACAAATTTGGTGCTAGGATATTTTGGTAACCAGTTACTTGGGTATTTATTTTTGTAAGAAAGCTTTGTAAGAGCTTTCTGTAGCTTTTGCTACAGTTCTTTAAGATGGGAGAGCATCATGCTAACGGTATGTGTTGTAAAGTCCTTCATAAATTTGCAAAAGGCCTTCTCATTTACTCAGGACACCTCTGTAAGTATATATTCTTAATCCTATTTACAAATCAGGAATGTAAGATTCAAAGAGATAATCAAGAGTACAGCTAGAGGCCAGAACTGAGGTTTTCCTGAAAAAAAAAAAAGATGTCTTGGAATTGCTTGTATGCTTCATAGTGTGGTGATTTGATTAATTTGTTGTATTTTTAAATATGTTCACACAGATGCTTGCATTGGGCAATCAGGTTGGCAAACTTTATGTTTGGGATTTAGAAGTAGAAGATCCTCATAAAGCCAAGTAAGTATTTAGACGTGTTAATAATTTCTTTTTCTCCAAAATTTTTTTGCCAGTATATAGGAAACAATTGACCCTTAAAGCAGTTTTAACATTTCCTAGTTTCAGAGAGCTTAAAACAATTTTTTAATCTAATAATGATTGTTTTTTTAAGTACTCAGTGATGTTATTTCTCTTTTTATGTAAATTATATGGTGCCTTTTGGACTTAAAATATACCCAAATTAAAAAAAAATTTTTTTTATGAAATTTGAGATTGAGCTTTGTAAAAATGGTGTGGGGTCACTGTCTGACCTCCTCTAACTTCACAAGGGGAAAGGTGAACCAAGATCAAGAGCCCAAGACTGATTGCTATGATGGAGAGGTCAGATAAGCCTCCTCTCTCAGCCATCTTTACTAATTCTGACAACAACCGTCCCTCACACAGCACTCTCTACTTCCTGCTATGTTCGATAACTCATTGCAGTGTCCACACACAACTTATAGACTGTATTCACGATTATGGGGTTTATTAGCGAGGTAACTGGTACAATTCAGGCTCACGAACACTCAAGATACAGTTCTTTAATCAAGACAGCCTCTTCCCAACCGAGCTTGCAGGCATGCCTCTCCCTGGCCCTTAGCCTCTGCCCAGACACATTCTACTTTCTCTCTCCATGGGCCAGGATGCCCACCACGCTGTCCCCTGTTACCGGGGTCTCTCCTTCCTTGGTGGTGGTGGGCCACAGTTATCACAGAGTCCCACCCAATCACCTGGATAAGAGTTACAAGACCATGGCTAGAAAGGCCACACACAAAAGTAATCAATCCATCGTAAGCTTGTATTCTGATTTTAAATGCTTTCCATTTGCTTTATGACACTTGTTCATTTTCTCATGTACTGTTTAAGTTAGATACTAAGAAGTATTTAACTTGTTGGCCTGTTTTTTCCCTAGATGCACGACACTAACTCATCATAAATGCGGTGCTGCTATTCGACAAACCAGTTTTAGCAGGGACAGCAGCATTCTTATAGCCGTTTGTGATGATGCCAGTATTTGGCGCTGGGATCGACTTCGATAAATTAACTTTTTTTCTAATCAAAATTAAAAGAGTTTTGTCTGTATACAATAGAATCTTTTAATGTATCTTGCTAGTAGGGGCACTTAGAGCATTTAGAGTTGTCTTTCAGCATTCAATCAGGCTGAGCTGAATGTAGTGATGTTTACATTGTTTACATTCTTTGTACTGTCTTCCTGCTCAAATTCTACTGCTTTTAATAAAATTTATTTTTATAAAGCTGTGTTATTTTATTTTCATTGTGATAAAATGCTGAAAATAATAAAATTATGCTTTTTTGCAGTGATCGTTTTTTTTTGTAGTGCTCATAACTGGAGAAAGCTATATCATGTAGAGGTTAAAAGTGGGCTGTGCTCATAATTATGCACCTTGGATAAGTAACTGATCCAATCTGTGCCTTAGTTTTCTCATGTATATTACACGGATAATAATACCTACTCCACAGGGTTGTAGTGAGGACCAAATAATTTAATACATGTAAGGAGTGCTGGTGGTACAGTGGTGAAGTGCTTGCCTGCTAACTGAAAGGTCAGTGGTTCGAATGCACCAGCTGCTCCACAGGAGAGATTATAGCCTAGGAAACCCTATGGGGCAGTTCTACTCAGTCCTATAGGGCTGCTATGAGTCAGGATCAACAGCAACGAGTTTTTAAGGCCATTAGAGCAGTACTTAACATATACCAAAAACAACAAATAGTTGCTCTCGAGGAGACTGCAACTAATGGCAATCCCGAGTACATCTGAGTAGAACTGTACTCCATAAGGTTTTCAATGGCAGATTTTTGGGAAGTTCATCACCAAGCCTTTTTCTTCTGAGATTACTCTGGGTGGACTCAAATCCCCAACTTTCTGGTTAGCAGCCAAGCATGTTAACCATTGGCACTACCCAGGGACTCACTTAACATGTAGTAAACCTTAAATACATTTTATATTGTTGCTTATTCCTATTGGAAATTGTATATCCTATGCATTAATGTTTTTTAATTTCTTCTGTAGTATTTTTGTAATAAATATGCTTAAAACCATATAGAACTAGATGATTAGAATAATGTTTTAATAGTCTACAGTTTTTAAAAAAATTGTTGCCATTGGATTTCCAAGTAGGCCATTAGTAACTTAAGTGCAAATATTATCATTAGGGCAAATGAGGCGAGGAGATAGACACCAAATGCAGTGGGTTGAAAAATGAATGAAAGGGGGAATATGTCCATCTAGTGAGTTGTTGCCCCTTTTTCTAGAAGAGTAATTGTTGGGAGATATGTATATTGAGATCATAGGGTTGAGAGTAGTTGATTGTTTTGTACCAAAGGACACACTGCCATGCATTTATGGGTATGAGGACAAGAAAACAGTAGCAAGAATGAAACTGATAAATGAGATCAGAAAACCCTAAAAAAGGACCAAAATCACACGTGGAGAGGTTAACCTGAAGCAGAGGAAATAAAGTCTTTTCTAATGTAGTTTGGAATAATTGATTAGTGATGCTGAAATGTTAGCTTAATTAAAGAAAAAATGTGTCAAGATATGTTGTTAGGTGCTGTAAAGTTGGTTCCGACTCAGCGACCCCATGCACAACGGAACGAGACACTGCCCCGTCCTGTGCCATTCTTAAAATCGTTACGCTTGAGCGCATTGTTGCAGCCACTGTCAATCCACCTCCTTGAGAGTCTTTCTCTTTTCTGCTGACCCTGTACTTTCCCAAGCATGATCTTCTCCAGGGACTGATCCCTCCTGACGACATGTCCAATGTATGTAAGACACAGTCTCGCCATCCTTGCCTCTAAGGAGCATTCTGGTTATACATTCTTCCAAGACAGATTGGTTCTTTTGGCAGTCCATGGTGTATATTCAATATTCTTCACCAACACCACAATTCAAAGGTGTCAATTCTTCGGTCTTCAATAGTCATTGTCCAGCTTTCACATGCATATGATGCAATTGAAAATACTATGGCTTGGGTCAGGTGCACCTTAGTCTTCAAGGTGATAGCTTTGATTTTTAACACTTTAAGAGGTCCTTTGCAACACATTTACCCAGTGCAATGCATCGTTTGATTTCTTGACTGCTGCTGCCGTGGGTGTTGATTGTGGATCCAAGTAAAATGAAATCCTTGACAACTTCAATCTTTTCTCCATTTATGATGTTGCATATTGGTCCAGTTGTGAGGATTTTTGTTTTCTTTATGTTGAGGTGCAATCTGTACTGAAGGCTGTGGTCTTCTATCTTCATTAGTAAGTCCTTTAAGTCCTCTTCGCTTCCAGCAAGCAAGGTAGTGTCATCTGCATAAAGCAGGTTGTTAATGAGTCTTCTTCCAGTCCCGATGCCCCATAATTCTTTGTAGAGTCCAGCTTCTTGGATTATTTGCTCAGCATACAGATTGAATAGGTATGGTGAAAGAATACAACCCTGACGCACGCCTTTCCTGATTTTAAACCAATCAGTATCCCCTTGTTCTGTCTGAATAACTGCATCTTGATCCATGTAAAGGTTCCTCATGAGCACAATTAAGTGTTCTGGAATTCCCATTCTTTGCAGTGTTATCCATAATTTGTTATGATCCACTCAGTTGAATGCCTTTGCATAGTCAATAAAACACAGGTAAACATCCTTCTGGTATTCTCTGCTTTCAGCCAGGATCCATCTGACATCAGCAATGATATCCCTGGTTCCACGTCCTCTCCGGAAACCAGCCTGAATTTCTGGCAGTTCCCAGTCAATATACTGCCACAGCCATTTTTGAATGATCTTCAGCAAAATTTTGCTTGTATGTGATATTAATGATATTGTTCTCCAATTTCCGCATTTGGCTGGATCACCTTTCTTGGGAATAGGCATAAATATGGATCTCTTCCAGTCGGTTGGCCAGGTAGCTGTCTTCCATATTTCTTGGCATAGACAAGTGAGCACCTCCAGTGCTGCATCTGTTTCTTGAAACATCTCAATTGATACTCCATCAATTCCTGGAGCTTTGTTTTCTGCCAATGCCTTCAGGGCAACTTGGACTTCTTCCTTTAGTACCATCAGTTCCTGATCATATGCTACCTCTTGAAATGGTTGAATATCAACTAATTCTTTTTGGTATAATGACTCTCTGTATTCCTTCCATCTTCTTTTGATGCTTCCTGTTTCGCTTAATATTTTCCCCATAGAATCCTTCACTATTGCAACTCGAGGCCTGTATTTTTTCTTCAGTTCTTTCAGCTTGAGAAATGCCGAGCGTGTTCTTCCCTTTTGGTTTTCCATCTCCAGCTCTTTGCATGTGTCATTATATTACTTTGTCTTCTTGAGCCGCCCTTTGAAATCTTCAGTTCTTTTACTTCATCATGTCTTCCTTTTGCTTTAGCTGCTCGATGCTCAACAGCAAGTTTCAGAGTCTCCTCTGACATCCATCTTGGTCTTTTCCTTCTTTCCTGTCTTTTCAGTGACCACTTACTTTCTTCATGGATGATGTCCTTGATGTCATTCCACAACTCGTCTGGTCTGCGGTCACTATTGTTCAATGTGTCAAATCTATTCTTGAGATGGTCTCTAAATTCAGGTGGGATATACTCAAGGTCATATTTTGGCTCTCGTGGACTTCCTCTGATTTTCTTTAGTTTCAGCTTGAACTTGCATATAAGCAATTGATGGTCTGTTCCAGAGTCGGCCCCTGACCTTGTTCTGACTAATGATATTGAGCTTTTCCATCACCGCTGCACAGATGTAGTCAATTTGATTTCTGTGTGTTCCATCTGGTGAGGTCCATGTGTATAGTCGCCGTTTATGTTGGTGAAAGAAGGTATCTGCAATGAAGAAGTGGTTGGTCTTGAAAATTCTATCATCCGATCTCTGGCATTGTTTCTATCACCAAGGCCACATATTCCAACTACCGATCCTTCTTCGTTTCCAACTTTTGCATTCCAATCACCAGTAGTTTATCAATGCATCCTGATTGCACGTTCAACCAATTTCAGGCTGTGGCAACTGATAAAAATCTTCAATTTCTACATCTTTGGCCTTAGTGGTTGGTGCGTAAATTTGAGTAATAGTCATATTAACTGGTCCTCCTTGTAGGCGCATGGATATCATCCCGTCACTGACAGCATTGTACTTCAGGATAGATCTCGAAATGCTCTTTTTGATGATGAATGCAACACCATTCCTTTTCAAGTTGTCGTTCCCAGCATAGGAGACTATATGATTGTCTGATTCAAAATGGCCAGTACCAGTCCATTTCAGCTCACTAATGCCTAGGATATCGATGTTTATGTGTTCCATTTCATTTTTTATGATTTCCAAGATACAGGAAAGATATCAATAATGTCCCAAATGGGTCCAGAGCACCCACATGTTTTGCAAAATAAAATGAATTTTATTTTTTAAAAACAATTTTTCTTTCTTTGAAGGATCTGTAAGAAAGCATAAAAATCATGAAATATCAACCCATATAAATAAAATATACTGAGAAACTTAAGTTGATTCCAGTGGATCCTGACAGAAAAAAGCCAAGAGTTAAAGCTAGTATAGGTAATGAGAGGTCCAACAGGAAGAACTCATATAGGTTGGTATTATCAATTATATTTAAGCTCTATTTCTGTCCTCATTTCCATGAAATGCTGAGGGAACATTTTTCTTGATGGAAACACATTATTATTGTGCTTAAAATGTTCCGCTTTATGAAATTTTGATTTCTGGAGAAACTCCCCAGTTAGAGAAGAAAGCCAGCTGGTTAATTAAAGAGAAACTTAGTAGTTCCTGGTTACCTGAGTCAGGAAAAGCTATTAATTCATTGAGCTTAGTGATGCAGCTCTGCAAATAATTTGAGAGGGCATATTCCAACAAATACATGAAAGTCAGATCCAACAGTGTGTAATAACAGAGGAAAGTGTGCAACTGAAGGAAGCTGGTGGAATGTGGAAAGGCATGAAATAGTAGCATCCAACACTACAAAGGTCAATGGTTCAGGGAAAAAAAAAACCTTAATCTAATTGTCTTCCATAATTCCTTTTCCTTGTGTTTATATAGTCTTGGCAAAGAATAAATCCAGATTTGATAAATTGGCTATGTATTGTGCTTCTGAAAAAACTAGGTAGGTTTTTGTTTGTTTTAAAACTTTCTTTGAGGTAAAACCACACGTGTCCCAGGAATCAAGGAGCTAAAGAAGGACAGATAAAGGATGAGGTGGAATAGTTGCAGGTCCTGCTTCTTAATCCAGTGGATATGTGACAACATGAATGAGCTGTATTTAGCACTTGGTGCCACTATACCAACCTTTAATGTGTAAAAGCAATACAGGTGCTGCTTTAGTCTCTCCTTCCAAATTTTATTTAAACTGTCTCATGGGACCTAATTCTAACTGGGAAGATAAGACTGGGAGTTCTGGGAAACTTGTTCCAGTCTGACTGTTTTCACACTGCAAAGTCACCAGTTAAACCTTGTATAGGATTATATAGGAAATGCAGGATACATGCCAAATGTTCTTTATTGGTTTTCAAAATATTGATATGGTTCCCTATCATCCAAAATGACCAATGAGGTCGAAGTTCGTTTAGTATCATGCATTTTACTAGATTAAATATTCATTATAATTATCCTTATACATGCTCAAATTGTCCCATCAGTGGGAGTTTGTTCAGATTGAAGCCAGTAGTCTTTGACAGCTTCCTTGCTTTTTGTTATTTTCTAGGTTTATTTACTGCATTTTCTGCCCCAGACCTGGTATCAGCCATTTCTCATTAGATGTGTGGTTCCTTGCACAATGGATTTGGTTTTTAGAGACCACGTTTGAGTGTTAAAAGTGGTCATTGGTGCTGGATTGATTATTGTTTCTAAGGCCTTTTCCATGGATTGAACTAGGGAATAATGTTTTTTATTTTTAAAATAAAAATAAGTGTAACTACAAAACGTTGAAGTCCTAAATAATGAAAGGCATCCCATATTATGAATTGGGACCCTTAATATTGTTAACATGCAAACACTTTCCAAATTATTCTACAGATTAAATGCGGGGTCTATCAGAACCCCAGCTGACTTCTTTGCAGAAATTGATGAGCTAATTCCTAAAATTCATACAGAAATTCAGGGAACCGAGAATAGCCCAAACAATGAATTCATACTTTCTGATTTCAACACTTACTACAAAGCTACGGTAATCTAGACAATGTGCTACTGGAATACAGACAGACATTAAGATTGATGGAATAGAATTGCTGTTAATACCATCTGAGTCAATTCTGACAGAGACCCCGTGTACGAAGAGTAGAACTGCTCCGTAGAGTTTTCAAAGCTGTGACTTTTTGGAAGCAGATCACCAGGCCTGTCTTCTGAGGTGCCTCTGGGTGAGTTTGAACCACCAACCTTTCAGCTAGTAGTTGAGTGTTTAACTGTTGCAACTCCTAGAATAGAATTAAGAGCCCAGAAGTTGATCCTCACATTTACAGTCTCTTTTTGACCAGGGTGTTTAAACAATTCATTGAAGAAAAAAAAAATTTTTTTTTTCAACAAATGATGCTAGAACAACAGGATATTCACATACAAAAGAATGAAATTGGACTTCTACCTCACATCATACACAAAAATTAACTCAAAATGGATCAGACCTAAATGGGAAAGGTAAAACTAGAAAACTTTTAAAACAGCTGTAGTCTTCAAGACCTTGGATTAGGTGTTGGTTTCATAGCTATGACACCAAAAGCACAACAGACAAAAGAAAAGAGAAAAAAAGATAAATTGGGACTTACTTAGAATTTAAAATTTTTGTGCCCCAAGGACATCACCAAGAAAGTGGAAAGAACCTATAGAATGGCAGAAAATATTTGCAAATCATCTGATGAGGGACTTCCATTTAGAAATTTAAAGAACTCTCATGGATTGAATTGTGCCCCCCCCAACCCAAAATATGTGTTGTAAATCCTAACCTAAGCCTGTGGTTATAATACCATCTGGGAATGGGTTGTCTTTGTTGTGTTAATGAGGGAGAAGACGTGTCTTGAATTAATCTCTTGAGATAAAGGAGATTAAACAAGTGAAAGAGCAGAGATGGGGGAAGAGAGGTGCCAAACTACAGAAGCTCACCCGGGAGCAGATGCTCAAAGAGATGAGGCTCTTCCTCCAGAGCTGACAGAAAGCCTTCCCCCAGAGCCGGCACCCTGAATTCAGGCTTCTAAGCTGGGAGAAAATAAATTTCTTTTTATTAAAGCCACTGATTTATGGTATTTTGTTAAAGCAGCACTAGGTAACTAAGCCATCTTACAGCTCAATAAGACAGCCCAATTAAAAAGGGACAAAGGATCTCTCAGTGCGGTGAATTCCTTAATATGGCCCTTTTAGCCACACACACTCTCCTAACTCCCACACAATGTCTGGTGGAATTATGCAAATAAGGTGGTTGTGGCCCACCAAGGGGATTGGACAGCTTGCTAAGAATGGAAATAAGATGCATAGAACCCTTGTATGGAGGTGGCATGCAAATAAGGTGTATAGAACCATAACGGGATTGGTCAATTTTGCCATCCAGGTAGGTTTAAAAAAAGAGTCAAACCCAGAGCAGAAAGGAGACCTCACTACCATCAAGAAAGAAGAGCCCAGAGTGGAGTGTGTCATTTAGACCTGAGATTGCTGGGCTGACAACCTCCTTGACCTGGAAACAGACAGAGCTGTAACACCAGAGAAGGCGCGAGACAGCGGGAAGAGGCAGCAGAGGAACAGCGGCAGCAGAACAAGGAGTCCAGTGCAAGACAGCACAGTGAGCTTCTCAGCCCATGGAGCAAGGGGGCTACAGTGGGTATGCTGACCCACGAAGCAAAAGAGATGACAGCTTTTGGGCAGGAGGCTTCCTGGTGGAGTGGGGTGCCTCCGAGCACTTTTCAACAGAGCTGGCAGTGGGATGCCTCCAGGCACTTACTGGCTGGCCAAAAGAGCTTTGTAACACTTGCCTGACCAGGGCAGAGGACAGGCTGAGGGCTGAGAGGAGTCCTGCACTGAATTTGGGAGACTGTCTCCATGCTTCCTGATCCTGAAGCTGAGTTGCCGCCTATTGATCCTGATCCCAAGTTGTAAACTTTTACTGCCCTTATAAACCCCATAGCTGAGTATGGTCAGTGAGTTCTGTATGGCCACTGCAATGAATTACCAAACCCAGCAGAGGAGTGCTGGGGGGGGGGGCGGGGACAGCTGGTGTCAGAATAGGTAAAAGGGCTGGAGAGAGGAGGTATGTCTCACCTCCACCTCACAGAGGTCAGCCTTGAACTGATGTTGACCTTGAATCTCTCTCCTTCCCCTTGAGAAGTTAGACGAGGATGTCCAACACCCCAGGGCCATTTTTTACATATCTGAATAGACATTTCCCAAAGAGGATATACAAATGGATAGCGAGTATATGAAAAGATGCTCAACCTCACTGATCATAAAAAAAAGAAAAAATTGCTGTTGAGTCGATTCCAACTCATAGCAACCCTATAGGGAAATTCAAGTCAAAAAGTGCAGTAAGGATGTAAGAAAATTAGAACTTTCATACACTGTTGGTGGAAATATAAAATGTTGTAGGACTTTGGAAAAGAGTCTGGTAATTCATCAAAAGGAAAAACAAAGTTACATGACCCAGCAATTCACCTCCTAGGCAGCTATATATCCAAGAAAAGTAAAAGCATCCACACAAAAACCTGTACATGACCAAAATGTAGAATTCAACCCAAATGTCCATCAACTGATAAATGGATAAACAAAATGTGTTATGTCCATACAAACGAAACCCCAACCCACTGCTATTGAGTCAATTCTGACTCATATCTATCCTGTATCCATACAAGGACATATTTGGTAATGAAAATCAATGAAATACTGATACATGCTACAAAATTGTTGAACCTTGAAAACATTAAGCTAAGTGATGGAAGCCAGTCACAGAAGAGCACATATTGTATGATTCCATTTATGTGAATGTTCAGAATAGGCAAATCCATGGAGCCAAGAAAAAAAGATTAGTTGTTTCCAAGGATTGGGGGAGGGAGGAAGGGGGAGTGACTGCTAATGAGTAGACGGCTCCTTTCTAGAGTGATGAAAATGTTCTAAAATTGATTGTGATGGTAGTTGCACAACTCTGAATATGATTTTTTAAAGCCATCACATCGTACACTTTATATGGATGACTTGTATGGTGTGTGAATTATATCTCAATAAAACTTTATAAAAAGTGCATCTGGTATTCATACTGATACTTCACATCCAAATCAGGGCTGCAAGATTTTTTACTAACCTCATAAATCTTAAAATTTGTGTTCACTTGTGAGAAAATTTTGCTTCTCCATGATACCAATGTAATTACAAATAAAGTCTAAGAATAATAATACCAAAACTGCAATTAAGGATAGTAAGTTTATGGTTTGTTTGGGTTTTTTTTTGTTGTTGTTGTTTTTTGCTTTGAAGTTTTTGTTTTTGCAATTCTTTTTAACTTTTTTAAGATCTCTCCCACTAGGTATGGCCAGACAAATTACTGTTTATGTCTCTTGTAATAGTTCTTTTGTGTGTACTAACTGGATAGTTAATTTATTTTACTTTGAGTATCAGGGATTACTTTTTTAAGAAATTATTTTTTTTATAATTACACGAATACGTATATCATTCCAAAACCAAATCTACAAAACAAGGTATTTTTAAAAGATTCTAATTTCTCTCCGTCTCCTCTATTTCCTCCGTTCCCTCATAGATACCATTTTTTAATGTTTTAATGTTATCCTTCCACTCTTCTTTCCTCATAATAAGCAAGTACATATGTATGTACTCACCCTCATTTCTTTAAAAAAAAAAAAAAGAAACAAAAAACAGTAGCATCTTATATATACTTTCTCCACTCAAACAAGGTAGACTTGAGCCCTGAGAAGGTCTGGACTTCTGGGTTTAGAGCCCTAAATCACAGATTTATTGCCTGATAGATTCATACTTCTAGCAAGGCATCTTTAATGCCACTCAACTGTATGTCAGCATTTTGCCAGACTTTGAGAATAGAGAGGTGATTAAGACCTATTTTCTTTCTTCAAGGAGCTAGTTAGGCACAGAATATAGACAAAGAGAAAGATTTATGTCATTTCGAGGAGTCTGGACTTTATCCTGTAGGCAGTGGGGATGTTGACAAGGTGGCATATATATAATTTTTGCAGCCATGTTAGGATGGATTTAAATGTATATCTGGATGCTGTCAGCTTCCAATAACAGAAAAATCAGCACAGATTGTCTTAAACAGTGAGTAAAAGTTGATTTATATACCTAGCAACCTAGATCTTGGGTGGATTTCAAGGCTGGCTTAATCCAGTGGCTCAGCTCCATTTCTCTGCTTTCGTCCATATGTCAGTTTCATCTTCTGACAGGTGGAAAGACGGCGGCCGTAGTAAATCTGGCCTTCACATTCACACATAATAACATTTAGAGGAACAAAAAGTTGTGAACCTTCACTGCCCTTGTCTTAGGCTGGGTTCTCTAGAGAAGCAAAACCAGTGTAGCATATAAATATATATATATAAAGAGAGATTTATATCAAGGAAATGGCTCACGAGGTTGTAGAGGCTGGAACGTTCCAAGTTTACTGGTCTGGAAAGAGGCTTCTCCTGATTTACGTAGCTGCAGGGGCTGGCGAACCCAAGATTGGCAGGCTGGAGAGCAAGACTGTTGCTCACAGGCTGTGAAGATTGACGAATCCTGAGATCAGCAGGAAAGACTGCAGGTAAGCTGCTAGCTCAAGTCCCAAGGACCGGAAGTCAGACAAAAAGGAGCTAGCTGCTAGGATCCAGAACCAGCAAAAGCCCGTCAGCCCTGCCTCAATGTCTGCCCACACTTGATGAAGGCCACATGGCCAAGGAAACTCCCTTTTAACTGATTGGCTACTCACAGGAGATCCCATCATGGTGGTGATCATGTATCAAATTTCAATAGGGAAGCGACTACAACATTACACAACTGCCAAAATACTGAGAATCATGGCCCAGCCAAGCTGACACAATCTTAAGCATCACAGCACTTAATAGGCTGAGGTGCCTCTAACAAATTCCCCTATCTCATTGATCCAAATTGGGTGATGTGCCCATTTCTGAACCAAACCCTGTAGCCAGGGCAATGCCAGATCCTGAATCACTTAGGCTCAAGTTCCTTAACCAATTGCAAGGGAATAGGGCCTCCATGATTTAGCCCAACCCAGTTAGTGGCCACTCCTGACACTAAGATCAAATCCCAGGTAGTGTGCAGTTGAGTAGAGTGGACCTGATATGAGGGAGACAGCTGCAATGTCTACTGAAAGGGGTATAAAAGAACCAAAGAGGCTGATTTAGAGGCCAGCCCAACATTTTTGTTAAGAGATATTGAAAACCCAGTTGTGACTATGTGTCTTGGTCATCTGGTGTTGCTATAACAGAAATAACACAAGTGGATGGCTTTAACAAACAGAATTTTATTCTCTCACAGTCTAGTAGGCTAGAATTCCAAATTCAGGGCACCAGCTCCAGGGGAAGGCTTTCTCTGACAGCTTTGGAGGAAGGTCCCTGTCATCAGTCTTGGTCTGGGAGCATCTGAGAGCAGGAACCTCAGGTCCAAAAGACACTCTGCTCTTGGGCTGCTTTCTTGGTGGTATGAGCTTCCCCAACTCTCTGCTTGCTTCCCTTTCCTTTTTATCTCTTGAGAAGTAAAAGGTGGTGCAGGCCACGCCCCAGGAAAACTCCCTTTACTTTCGATCAGGGATGTGACCTGGGTAAGGGTTGTGTTACAATCCCGCCCGAATTCCTCTTTAATGTAAAATTATAATCACAAATTAGAGGACAACCGCATGATACAGGGAATCATGGCCCAGCCAAATCAATGCACACATTTTTTGGGGGAACATAATTCAGTCCATGACACTATGGTAGTATAGATGGTGAAGAAAGGTGCATACATGGCAAACTGGAGTGTTTAAGGGATGGACAGAATGAACGGCTGCGAAATAACAAGGAATGGTCAGAGGGGTATAAAGAGAACCAAGAGAATGAAGTGTGACAAAAGCCAAAGAATTAGAAAGTGTAAAGTCTGAGTATCCAACACTGTCAAATGCAGAAGAGCAATCCAGAAGAAATAGGGACTGAAAAATATTAAATTTGGCCACTTCACAAAGAATTGTCCTTACTCATAGAACATTACTCAAAGAACAATGGTAAGAGTAACCATAGGGACCTCTAAGATGGATGAAGGAGATGAATACAGGAACTTCATGGGATGGGTCTTATGCTACAAGGGTGCAAGAAGTTAAGTGCTGTCTCACCAAGAAGATCCAAAGAGGGACCCAAGGGCACTGAAGTGCCTGAAGAGTGGTGGTTACACAAATATATACATGTGATAAAATGACAGAACACACTGTGTATTGTACCAATGTAAGTGTCCTGGTTTTGATATTGCACTGTACTTCCAGAAGATGTAACCATTGAGGAAAACTGGGTGAAAAGAACATGGGACCTCTGTTTCCAACTTTCTGTGATTCTATAATCATTTCAAGATCAAAAGTTTTTAAAGTAACTTTCTGATTTGAACATAAAAAATACAGGAAAAAAACCCTAAAAATCACCTTTAATTCTACTACCCAGTAATAATTGCTTTTAGTGATGGTTATATTTTCTGTCTATAATTTTAAAGAATTGTGATTATACTGAATATACTGTTTATGAGCTGCATTTTCAGACTGTTAATAATTATTCAAAAACAAGATTTTTTTTTTGCTTGCATATCTTTCCATACATTTCTATGAATGTACTATTACCTACTTAATACCTCATTTTTGGACATGTTGATTGCTTTCAATTTTTTGCTATTATGAATAATGTTTTCATTAACAGCCCAGGACACAATTCTTCGTATACCTCTCTGGTTGTTTCCTTAAGCTAAGCTGTCAGAATTAGCTACTGGATGGAAAGCCAGTACGGTTCTCTATTAACATCGTACCAAACTGCACTGGCCCCCAACAGTATATGTTCGTACCCATTTCGGTTTTGTTATTAGTTCCTGTGCATATCTCTATATATCAAAGGTCAGCAAACTTCTTCTGTAAACAGCCAGACAGTAAATATATTAGACTTTATGCTGCTTTTGCAGTGTGAAAGCAGCCTAGACAATATGCACATCAATGGGTGTGGCTGTGTTCGAATAAAACTTTAATTACAAAAACAGACAGTGGGCCAGATTGGCCAGGAACCATAGTTTGCCTACACTTGCTTTGGATATAAGGTATTAAAACAAAATAGAACATAATAGGTGTTCAACAAATATTTGCTGAGAGAACGAAATATTTGTGATCCAAAAGATGGGATCAAAAAAATGAGCAAGCAGCAAGAGACTATCAAGACTAACCTGGTGGATTTTAAAAGATGCAGAACTTCTAGAAAAGAAAAACTGAAATAAAGAACTCAAGGGGAAAACAAAAAAAGAACTCAGTGGATGGGTTAGACCAGTAGATTAGACACAGCAGAAGAAAGATTACTGACTTTGAAGATAAAAAACCCAAACCAAACCAGTTGCCATCAAGTCAGTTTTGACTCATGGTGACCCCACGTGCATCAGAGTAGAACTGATTTTTCAGAAGTTTTCAGTGGCTGATTTTTTTGGAAGTAGTTTGCCAGAACTTTCTTTCAAGGCACCTCTGGATGGGTTCAAACCACCAACTTTTTTGTTAGAAGCCAAGCACACTAATGGTTTGTGCTACTTAGGGTCTCCAGAATTGGAAGATTGAGCCTAAGAAATTACCTAGAATATGGCCCACCTGGACTGCCAGTCCAAAAGTAGACTGTCTTAGTTATCTAGTGCTGCTATAACAAAAATACCACAATTGGTTGGCTTTAACAAAGAGAGATTTATTCTCTCACAGTTTAGGAGACCAGAAGACCAAATTCAGGTGCCAACTCTAGGGGAAGTCTTTTTCTTCTGTTGGCTTTGGGGGAAGGTCCTTGTTTCCTCTCGGTATCAGTGGGCGGGATGTTCCTTGGAGATCTCTATGCGTCTTGGCATCAATCTTCCCCTGTGTCTAAGAGGTTCTCAGCACAGGGACCCCGGGTCCAAAGGATGCGCTGTACTCCTGGCTCTTCTTTCCTGGTGATAGTAAGGTCCCTCTCCTCTCCTTTCTCTCTCCTTTTATCTCTTGTAAGATAAAAGGTATGACTCAAGCAAGGGTGGGACTTGGGTAAGGGTGTGCCTTAACTAAGGGTATGACTTGAGTGAAACTCTCTTGTAAGGTGATGACTCAAGATACACCCCATACTGATCCTATCTCATTAACATATAACCTGTTAACCACAGCCATTGAGTTGATTCCAACAGGCAGCAACCCTACAGGACAGAGCAGAACTGCCCCATAGAGTTTCCAAGGATTGGCTAGTGGATTCAAATTGCTGACATTGTGGTTACCAGCTGAGCTCTCAGACACTGTGCCACCAGGTAGAGGTTAGGATTTACAATGTATCACAAAATGGAGGATAATTACATCAGATCACAAAATGGAGGACAACCACATAATACTGGGAATCATGGCCGAGCCAAGCTGACATATTTTTGGGGGTCATAACTCAATTCATGACATGGACAATAAAATCCTGTTCAGCTAAGGTATTAAGCATCCTCACACTTTCAGTGCCTACACAGGCCAAGAACACACTCATTGCCCTGAAGGGAGCCAAAGTCATGATAACACCCACCAGAACTTGGGACAGGGACACAGGATTCTTGTCTATGGATTTTAGAATGAAGACTTCTTTGAGCTCCCACGAACTCCACGGACCGCACACTTCGTGGTCACTGCATAAGAAACGTAGAATAGTTCAGAGGAACGTAGGATGCTATTGGTCCTGTTTCAAGTCCTAGCCTCTTGGGGCTGTCAGCACTCCTGCTTACTTAGTTGTAGACGTAACATGCTTACCTTGCACTTTGAGTCTCACTGAAATCCACACATTATGGATCCACTGGAATTCTGTGCTCATGGGGAATCACAAATAGTATTATATGAGTATATGAGTGAAGCAGCAAGAAACAGCAGATGTGCCTACTGTTCATACCTGCTCATATACAAGTTCCACTGTCCCATCGGACTTCACTTGCAAAACTCATGTTCAAAGATAAAATCATTCAGAATTTCAAGATGGCAACAACAGAGAATTAAACAAAGTACAGGGCCTTTCCGAGCACAGCACCCTGTACCAGCGCATAGGTCAAACGCCCAGGAAGCTGACTCTGATTGGAGCTAACCCGAGGTCTTGTGCCTCCCATTTCCTGGCAGCTCCATCTGCTATTGACATCTCTGTTGATAGGTTCTCATTTCTTTTCTAAACTTTTTACAGTCTTGTTATATGTCTATTTCTGGCTCTAGGTTTCTTTGATCAGTTTAAACAAAATGAACAGAACAATTCTCCACTCTCCTTCTCCCACTCCCCCACCAAAAAAACAGAAAAAAATAATTCAGTGATTGCTTTAGCAATAGGAAACAGAGGAAAAACTGAGGGAGCTGTATTGTGCTCTGTTGGGAGGGAACCTGGATCTGAAGGAATCTGTGAGGCAGAGTAGATGGTAGCTGTTACAGAGATGACAAGTACAATAGCATCTCAGGGCCTTCAAAAGAAAAAAAAAAGGGGGGTGAGAAAGGACTGAGATGTGGCCTTAAGTGTATTATCCTCCTATGCTGTTGTTGTTGGGTGGCGTCAAGTTGATTCTGACTCACAGCAACCCCATGTGTGACACAGTACAACTGCCCCATAGGGTTTTTTTTGGCTGTAATCTTTGTGGAAGCAGATTACCAGATCTTTCTCTCATGAAGCTGCTGTGTGGGTTTGAACCACCAACCTTTAGGTTAACAGCTGAGTTCTTAACTGTTATGCCACAAGGGCTCCTGATTTATCCTACTACAGACTGTTAGAAAAGAGGGCTAGATAGAAATTGAATGGTTTTTAAGTCCAATTTGTTTTTTAAGCAAATGCCTGAAAAGGGCATAGGCCTAAAGCATTTGGGGTTACTTCGTCCAGGAGTGCTTTAAGAATTTAAATCCTCACTTGAGGCAAAGGGACAATCATTCTGATTAACTGCATCTTTAAGCTTAGGTGACCTACCATTTATGATAGCAATTTTTTAAAACTTTTTTTGAAGGTAACTCACCTATCTTAGTTATCTAGTGCTGCTATAACAGAAATACCAGAAGTGGATGGCTTTAACACAGAGAAATTTATTTCCTCATGATAAAGTAGGCTAAAAGTCCAAATTCAGGGTGAAAGCTCCAGGGGAAGGCTTTCTCTCTCTGTTGACTCTGGAGGAAGGTCTTTCTCATCAGTGTTTCCCTGGACTAGGAGCTTCTCTGCGCAGGAACCCCGGATCCAAAGGACGTGCTCTGCTCCCTGCACTGCTTTCTTCGTGGTTATGAGGTCGTCCTGTCTCTCTGCTTGCTTCTCTCTTTTATATCTCAAAAGAAACTGGCTCAAGACACAATCCAATCTTATAGACTGTGTCCTGCCTCATTAGCACAACTGCCGCCCATTCCCCTCATTAACATCATACAGGCAGGATTTATAATACAAAGGAAAATCACATCAGATGACAAAATGGTGGACAATCACACAATACTGGGGATCATTGCCTCGCCAAATTGATACACATATTTTGGGGGGGACACAATTCAATCCATGACAGATTATATATAATATTCCAATCACATACACATACATAACTGAGACAAAAGGTTCTATGAAACAATACACATACATGTATGATACATGCTGAAATGTTTTGTTTAAGATTTCCCAACCCGCTAATGGGTCTCAACCTGCAGTCTGAAAACATACTGATCTGGGAGAAATGAGTCCAGATGACCTTTACCAAGGGAACTGGGAATGGAACCTACATGGTCAGAAAGAAAACTAAGTAAAAAATCCTACCTGGTCTCTTTTTAACCAGAGACCATGGCTCTAACACTACAAAGTTGTAACTTCCCCTACTTTCACTTATCATCTTTGGATTTCCCTTGTGGTGATTTGTAGAAAATGACTATCATTTTGAAATTGAGCTGGTGGATTTCTAAAAAGACTCTTGGTATTTCAAGGTTTATTCTCTGATGCAGAGCAAGACTTTAGATGAATGAAAGCAGATTCATTTTACCTTCCTTGTTTCAGTTACCTCAACTTGATGTGAAATAAAAAATGTTGGGTGAATTCTATTACATTCTGTGTAGTGAGTGAGGGTGTGTGTTTGTGTTTAATTCTGAAACTATTAAATTGTGGGTTGTCAGCAAACCATTGATTGTGAGAAGTGTATCACACTGAGTTGACATCTTGTACTATGTTGGCCATTATTTAATGTTTTATTCAACACAAAATCCCTTTTTAAATAGCTAGGGTTTTGTATTAAAAAGGTGTGGTTTATCTTTCTGAAAGCCTGATTGCAAAACAAGATTTAATAATCCAACTTCTGAGGTGCAACCTAATGTAAAAGTTCTTCATTGTTCCCTTCAAATCCCTGAACAAAGATTTACAGCCTTGGAAACTCTATGGACCAGTTCTACTCTGTTGGTTGCTATAAGTCAGAATTGACTCGACAGCAGTGAGTGGAAGGGCCAAAGGAGAGGGGGAGAAGGATGTATAGGTGGAGCACAAGGCAGGTTTAAGGCAGTGAAACTATTACGTATAATACTCTAATGGCGGACACATACTATGCATTTGTCAAAAAAACAGGATTGTACAACACAGACAGTGAACCCTAATTTAAACTATGGACTTTAGTAATAATGTATCAATATTGGTTCATCAGTTATAACAAATGTACTACAAGAATGTAAGATGTTAACAGTAGGAGAAAAAGTGTACAGGGTAAAAGGGAGTATATGGGAACTTTCTGTACTTTCTGCAAGCTTAAAATTTCCCTAAAAAATAAAGTTTATTAAAAAAAAGAATGCATATTTAAGCATCTAGTTTAGGCAAAAAACCCTTTTGTGAATAAAGTAGGAACACGTTCACATATACAGGCTTAGTGTTCAGGATACTTGAGTTGTGCTGATAAGTATTTATTTCAATCCAGCTCAAGGCTTCTGAAATAGAAAGACCCTTATATGTATGAGACCAGTGTTTCTCAAGCATGGTCCCAGGACAGCAGCATCAGCATCACCTGGGAACTTATTTAGTGCTGCCAGATTTAGCAAATAAAACACAGGATACCAGTTAAATTTGAACTTCAGAGAAAAAAAGAATAATGCAATATTTGAGATATACTTTTACTAAAATATTATTTGTTGTTTATTTGAAATTCAAATTTCAGACATACATACAGGGCATTCTGCATTTTATTTGACAACCCTAACTTATTAGAAAATTCATTCTCCAGTGATTCCTCAGACCTATGGAATCAGAAATTTCAGTGAGCCCCAGCCACTGTGTTTTATAACATGTCTTCCAGGTGATTCTGATGTACTTTAAAGCTTGAAAACATTGCCCCAGGTACCTGCCTTGTTTACTTAAAGCAGGGTTTAGCCAAATCTGGCCAGCTGTCTGCTTTTGTAAACAAAGTTTTATTGAAACATAGCCACTTCCATTCTTTTACTTCTTTTACTTATCTTTCTACTTATTTACTTACTTATAAAGTTCTTTGCCCTCTTAGAGCTTATACTGTAGTGGGGGTTCGTGTGAATTATATCTTCAGCTATAAGTAACAATAAATCCAACTAAGCAATAAAGGAATATATTATCTTGCATAATCAGAAGTACAGAGGGAGATTAGGCTCAAGGGGTGATTGGTTCAGCAGCCTTTGGTTACAAGGGCACAAACAGACAGATACCTTATGACCTGGAAAGACTAAAATATTTACTCTCCAGCCTTTTACAGAAAAAAGTTTGCTTAGCCCTGACCTAAAAACAACGTTCTCTGCTGACAGCAGTATGGTAGTGGGAAAGCTAGCAAGAGCTGGAAACTAGGACAAGACAGACATTAATCCTCTGAAAATTTAAAATGCCTTCTCCCAAGCTCTTGTAGGCTTTGCTGTGATCTTTGACTCCAACTGGGAAAATGGACAAGAAGGCAGTAAAGGAGAGGCTGAAGATTAGAAAACGGTGAGTTCTCATAGCACAGAGGAGCCCTGGTGGTGCAGTGTTTAAGAGCTATGGGTGCGAACCAAAACTTTGACAGTTTGAATCCACCAGCTGCTCATGGGAAACCCCATGGGGCACTTCTACTCTGTTCTATAAGGAATCAACTCAAGGGGAAAAAGTTTGGTTTTATGGTTCAAAGCCCAGAACGCCTGTTGTGTGTACCCTCCTGCTGGAAATTTGGCAAAATTCTATGACATAACATTTATTCAACAAAGTGTACTGAGAAGCAAAAAGTCCTGCTCTTGAAGGGCTTGTAGTCAAGAGTAGTGAGACTCTTTAATTAGCTCTTTATGCTGTCTAGTTTAGTCAAGTGTCAAATACAGACATACTTAACGATTATTGATATATACACTCATTCATTCGGGAAAAAACTATTAAATGCTATTAGGAGGTAGTAGGTCCCTGTTGTTGTTTTTAGGTGCTGTTGAGTCATTTCCGATTCATAGCAACCCTGGAGGTCAGAGTACAACAGCCCCATAGGGATTCCAAAGAGTGGTTGGTGGATTTGAATTGCCAACCTTTTGGTTAGCAACCGATCTCTTAACCACTACACCACCAGGGCTCCAAGTAGGGGATGCAAACAGTTTGAGATCAACTGCTAAAGGTTGGCAGTTCAAGCCCACCTAGTAGCTCTGTTGAAAAAAAGGCCTGGCAATCTGCTTCCATAAAGATTAAAGCCAAGAAAACCCTATAGGGCAGTTCTACTCTGTAACACGTGAGGTCAAAAAGAGTTGGAATCAACTTGATGGCAACTAACATCAACCACAACAGGGGGCAGATGCTGGGCTATGCATTGGGAATATAGTGGTAAATAAACCAATTCCCAGAGGCTAGGCCAAGATGGCGGAGTTGTCAGATGCTTCTGGTGAACCCTGTTACAACAAAGACCAAAAAAAACACAAGTGAAACGATTATATTTATGACAAGGTAGGAGCCCTGAACATCAAAGGCAAAGTTAGAAAATGGACTGAGCGGTGGGGGAGGGACAGATGGTTCAGAAGTGGAGAGAAGTTGCTGGACCTGAATCGGGGGGAACCCTCAGGATGTGGTGGGCTTGTGGTAGCATTTGGCTGCAGTTTCTTCAGGGAGAAACAGCCAGACGCACAACCTACTCACACCTCCAGAACCAGAGAAGAACGGTGCTCTTGGCAAAAGCTAAGCACTTGCATATATTTTACTGTGCCAACAGCCCCCAAGTCAGCTTTAGTGGCTATTGATTTCCCTGGGCAAAAGACAGGTCCTGTTGCGTGTCCTGAGCCATTCTCCTCACCTTGGGGAAGGAATAAATTCACCAATTGGGAAAAGATAATATGCCAGCTCTACTACCTGGGGAGCTCAGGGAAGAAGCAGCTCCTGTCCAGGCACAAATGGTCCGTGGACTTAGAATACCTTTCCCCCCTGCATGGACCTGTGTGGGCCTATTCAGGAGAATAGGCCTCTGTTGGCAGACTGCAACTGTTTCAGCCATGCAGTGGAGAGGCGGGTGTTTTATGTTTGATACCGCTTTGCCTATTAAACAGGGTCCTCACCAACCCACATCAGAGGCCTAAGGACTGGTGGTTCTACTCAGGTCACCCAGCCACCCGTGACAGGGGTCCAAGGATAACTGGTACCTCCCCGTCCTTACAACCCAAAATACTGGGTGCCCATGGTCTGTCTGCAGAACCCACCCATGTGTATGCTCTACGGAACAGGAAAGAGCTTTCCTCACAGACACCCTGGAGGTCTGTTTGTCAGCCCCTTGTCTTCTTCAGCACATGACCCCCTGCTGCAACCAGATACTGGTGCCTACACTCAACACCCGTGCCCCTCTAAGACTGTAGGACAGAGCCTGTACCACACACCTGATGACCAACTACCCGGACACCTGAGCTGAATTTGTACGAGAAAAGTGAATGGACTCCTAGGCTCATATACCTGATAACACCTCTAGCCATCTGATGACAAGACGTTAGAGCTTCAAAGGCGAAAATAATCAAGCTAGCACACTCAAGCAATGTATTTGGGCACATAAAAACAAAACAAGAAGCAAGGATACAGTAAACAAACATAAAATAAACTAATATAATAACTTATAGATGGCTCAGAGACAAAACTCAATATCAAATCAAATAAAGAAGAAGACCATGATCGCTTCAACAATGTTTCAAAACAAAGAATCGAGGGATCTTCTTGATGAAGGTGCCTTCCTGGAATTATCGGATGTAGGATACCAAAGATTAACGCACAGAACTCTTCAAGACATCAGGAATGGATCAGGAAGATCAGGCAATACACAGAACAAGCCAAGGAACACACAGATAAAGCAGCTGAAGAAATTAAAAAGGATATTCAAGAACATAATGAAAAATTTAACAAGCTGCAAGAATACAAAGAGAGACAGCAATTAGAAATTCAGAAGATTAACAATAAAATTACAGAATTAGACAACGCAATAGAAAGTTAAACTAAAAAAACTGAAACCCAATGCCGTTGAGTCGATTCCGACTCATAGCGACCCTATAGGACAGGGAAGAACTGCCCCATAGAGTTTCCAAGGAGCACCTGGCGGATTTGAACTGCTGACCCTTTGGTTAGCAGTCGTAGCACTGAACCACTATGCCACCACGGTTTCCCAATAGAAAAATAGAGGAGCAGAATAGAAGGAGTGGAAGGCAGAATTGGTAAGACTGAAGATAAAGTACTTGGCATCAATATATTTGAAGAAAAATCAGATAAAAGAATTAAAAAAAAATGAAGAAACCCTAAGAATCATGTGGGACTCTATCGAGAGAAATAACCTACGAGTGATTGAAGTACCAGAACAGGGAAGGATAACAGAAAATACAGAGAGAATTGTTGAAGATTTGTTGGCAGAAAACTTCCCTGATATCATGAAAGATGAGAAGATATCTATCCAAGATGCTCACCAAAATCCACATACGGTAGATTTTAAAAGAAAGTCACCAAGACATATTATAATCAAACTTGCCAAAACCAAAGATAAAGAGAGAAATTTAAGAGCAGCAAGGGATAAATGAAAAGTCACCTACAAAAGAGAGTCAAGAGGGATAAGCTCAGACTACTCAGCAGAAACCATGCAGGCAAGAAGGCAATGGGATGACTTATATAAAGCATTGAAGGAAAAAAATTGCCAGACAAGAATCATATATCCAGCAAAATTGTCTGTCAAATATGAAGGGGAAATTAGGACACTTCCAGATAAACAGAAGTTTAGGGAATTCGTAAAAACCAAACCAAACTACAAGAAAAACTAAAGGGAGTTCTCTGGTTAGAAAATCAATAATATCAGTTACCAACCCAAGGCTAGAACACTGGACAGAGCAATCAGATGTCAACCCAGATAGGGAAATCACAAAAATAAATGAAGATTAAAAAAACACTCAAAACAGTGAAACAGTGATGTTATTATGTAAAAGAACACAACATTAAAACAATAAAGGGGGACTTAGAAAAGTAGTCACATATCTTTCATATGAAGAGGGAGACAAGGTGACATAAGGAAAGAAAAGTTAGATTTAAACTTAGAAAAATAGGGTTAAATATTAAGGTAACCACAAAGGAAACTAACAATCCTACTCATCAAAATAAAATACTAGAAAAAAATAGAGACTCACCAGAAACAAAATCAACAACGACAAATAAGTGGAAAAGACAATATATAAAGATAACTACTCAGCACAAAAAATTAAAGGGGAAAAAGAAACTGTGAACAACATACAAAAAAAGACATCAAAATTACACCACTAAACTCATACCTATCCATAATTACGCTGAATGTAAATGGACTAAATGCACCAACAAACAGACAGAGAGTGGCAGAATGGATTAAAAAAAAACACAATCTGTCTATAAACTGCCTACAAGAGATATACCTTAGACTTAGAGACAGAAACAAACTAAAACTTAAAAGACAGAAAAATATATATCAAGCAATTAAAAAAAAAAGGAGTGGCAATATTAGTTTCAGACAAAATAGACTTTAAAATTAAATCTACCAAAAAGGATAAGAAAGGACACTATATAATGATTAAAGGCACAATATACCAGGAGGATATAACTACATTAAATATTTATGCACCCAATGAGAGGGCTGCAAGATACACAAAACAAACTCTGTCAGCACTGAAAAGTGAGATAGACAGCTCCACAATAATAGTAGGAGACTTCAACACACCACTTGCAGTGAAGGACAGGACATCCAGAAAGAAGCTCAGTAAAGACACGGAAGATCAAAATGACACAATCAACCAACTTGATCTCATAGACATATAGAGAACACATCATTCAACAGCAGCCAAGTATACTTTCTTTTCTAGTGCACAAGGAACATTCTCTAGAATAGACCACGTTAGGTCATAAAGCAAGCCTTGGCAGAATCCAAAACATGGAGTCATTACAAAGCATCTTCTCTGACCATAATGCCATAAAAGTAGAAATCAGTAACAGAAAAAGCAGGGAAAAGAAATAAAACACTTGGAAATTGAACAATACCCTGCTCAAAAACGACTGGGTTATAGAAGACATAAAGGATGGAATGAAGAAATTCACAGAATCCAATGAGAACAAAAACACTTCCTATCAGAACCTTCGGGACACAGCTAAAGCAGTGCTTAGAGGTCAATTTATATCAATAAATGCACACATACAAAAAGAAGAAAGGGCCAAAATCAAAGAATTATCACTACAACTTGAACAAATAGAGAGCAACAAGAGAAACCCACAGGTACCAGAAGAAAACAAATAATAAAACTTAAGAGCAGAGTTAAATGAAATATAGAACAGAAAAACAATGCAACGAGTTCACAAGACCAAAATTTGGTTCTCTGAAAAAATTAACAAAATTGATAAACCATTGGCCAAACTGACAAAAGAAAAACAGGAGAGGAAGCAAATAACCTGAATAAGAAATGAGACGGGCGATATTACAACAGACCCAACTGAAATTAAAAGAATCATATCAGATTACCTAGGAAAAATGGATGAATTTCTAGAAACATACTACGTACCTAAACTAACACAAACGGAGGTACAGCAACTAAATAAACCCATAACAAAAGAAGAGATTGAAAAGCTAACCAAAAAACTCCCAACAAAAAAAAGCCCTGGCCCAGATCGCTTTATGCAGAGTTCTACCAAACATTCGGAGAAGAGTTTACACCACTACTACTAAAGGTATTTCAGAGCATAGAAAAGGACGGAATACTCCCAAACGCATTCTATGAAGCCACCATCTCCCTGATACCAAAACCAGGTAAAGACACCACAAAAAAAGAAATCACAGACCTATATCCCTCACGAACATAGATGCAAAAATCCTCAACAAAATTCTAGCCAATAGAATTTAACAACATATCAAAAAAATAATCCACCATGACCAAGTGGGATTCATACCAGGTATGCAGGGATGGTTCAACATTAGAAAAACAATTAATGCAATCCATCATATAAATAAAACAAAAGACAAGAACCACATGATCTTATCAATTGATGCAGAGAAGGCATGTGACAAAGATCAACACCCACTCATGATAAAAACCCTCAGCAAAATAGGAATAGGAGGAAAATTCCTCAACATAATCAAGGGCATTTATACAAAGCCAAAAGTGAACCTTATCCTAAATGGACCTTGAGATCGGGATCCAGACAAGGATACCCTTTATCATCACTCTTATTCAACATTCTGTTGGAGGTTCTAGCCAGAGCAAATAGGCTCGATAAGGAAACAAAGGGCATCCAGATTGGTAAGGAAGAAGAAAAAGTACCTCTATTTGCAGATGACATGATCTTACACACAGAAAACCCTAAAGAATCCTCAAGAAACTACTAAAACTAATAGAAGAGTTCTGCAGAGTATTGGAATACAAAATAAGCATACAAAAATCAGTTGGATTTCTCTACACCAACAAAAAGAACATCGAAGAGGAAATCACCATTCAACGCTATTTACAGTAGCCCCCAAGAAGATAAAATACATAGGAATAGATCTTACACAGAGATGTAAAAGACCTATAAAAGAAAACTACAAGACACTACTGCAAGAAACCAAAAGAGACCTACATAAGTGGAAAAACATACCTTGCTCACGGATAGAAGACAACATTGTAAAAATGTCTATTCTACCAAAAGTGATCTATAGATACAATGCAATTCCAATCCAAATTCCAATGACATTTTTTAATGAGATGGAGAAACAAATCACCAACTTCATATGGAAGGGCAAGAGACCCCAGATAAGTAAAGGATTACTAAAAAGTAAAACAAAGTGGGAGGCCTCACTCTACCTGATTTTAGAACCTATTATACCGCCACAGTAGTCAAAACAGCCTGGTACTGGCACAACAACAGATACATAGACCAATGGAACAGAACTGAGAATCCAAACATAAATCCATCTACATATGAGCAGCTGATATTTGACAAAGGCCCAAAGTCAGTTAAATGCAGAAAAGACAGTCTCTTTAACAAATGGTGTTGGTATAAGTGGATATCCATCTGCAAAAAAAATGAAACAAGACTCATACCTCACACCATGCACAAAAAGGAGCTCAAAATGGATGAAAGACCTAAATATAAAATCTAAAACAATAAAGATCATGGAAGAAAAAATAGAGACAATGCTAGGAGCCCTAATACATGGCATAAACAGCATACAAAACATTACTAACGATGCAGAAGAGAAACAAGATAACTGGGAGTTCCTAAAAGTCAAACACCTATGCTCATCAAAGACTTCACCAAAAGAATAAAAAGATTACCTACAGACTGGGAAAAAGTTTTTAGCTAAGAGATTTCTGATCAGTGTCTGATCTCTGAAATCTACATGATACTGCAAAAACTCGACTACAAAAAGACAAATAACCAATTATAAAAAATGGGCAAGGGATGTGAATAGGCACTTCAGTAAAGGCATTTAGTTAGCTAACAGATACAGGAAGAAATGCTCACGATCATTAGCCATTACAGATATGCAAATCAAAACTACATTGAGATTCCATCTCACTCCAACAAGGCTGGCATTAAACAAAAAAAACACAAAATAATAAATACTGGAGAGATTGTGGAGAGACTGGAGCCCTTATACACTGCTGGTGGGAATGTAAAATGGTACAGCCACTTTGGAAATGGATTTGGTGCTTCCTTTAAAAAAAAAAAAAATTTTTTTTTTTTTTTTTTAAGAAGCTGCAAATAGAACTATCATACCACTCAGCAATCCCACTCCTTGGAATATATCCTAGAGAAATAAGGGCCTTTACACGAACAGATACATGCACACCCATGTTTATTGCAGAACTGTTTACAATAGCAAAAAGATGGAAGCAACCAAGGTGCCCATCAACAGATGAATGGATAAATAAATTATGGTATATTCACACAATGGAATACTATGCATCGAGAAAGAATAGTGATGAATCTCTGAAACACTGAAGAATCTGGAAGGCATTATGCTGAGTGAAATTAGTCAGCTGCAAAAGGACAAATATTGTATGAGACCACTGTTACAAGAACTCAAAAAATAGTTTAAACAGAGAAGAAAATATTCTTTGATGGTTACAAGAGTTGGGAGGGAGGAAGGAAGAGGGGTTTTCACTAATTAGACAGTAGATAAGAACTATTTGAGGTGAAGGGAAAGACAACACACAATACAGGAGAGGTCAGCACAACTGGACTAAACCAAAAGCAAAGAAGTTTCCTGAATAAACTGAATGCTTCAAAGGCCAGTGTAGCAGGGGCGGGGGTTTGGGGACCATGGTTTTAGGGGACATCTAAGTCAATTGGCATAATAACATCTATTAATAAAACATTCTGCATCCCACTTTGGAGAGCGGCGTGTGCGGTCTTAAATGCTAGCAAGCAGCCATCTAAGATGCATCAATGAGTCTCAACCCACCTGGATCAAAGGAGCATGAAGAACACCAAAGACACAAGGTAATTATGAGCCCAAGAGACAGAAAGGGCCACATAAACCAGAGACTACCTCAGCCTGAGACCAGAAGAACAAGATGGTGCCTGGCTACAACCGATGACTGCCCTGAAAGGGAACACAACAGAGAACCCCTGAGGGAGCAGGAAGCAGTGGGATGCAGACCCCAAATTCTCGTAAAAAGACCAGACTTAATGGTCTGACTGAGACAAAAAGGACACCAGTGGTCATGGTCCCCAGGCCTTTTGTTAGCCCAAGACAGGAACCATTCCCAAAGCCAACTCTTCAGACAGGGATTGGACTGGTCTATGGGATAGAAAATGATACTGGTGAAGAGTGAGCTTCTTGGCTCAAGTAGACACATGAGACTATGTGGGCAGCTCCTGTCTGGAGAGGAGATGAGAGGGCAGAGGGGGTCAGAAGCTGGACAAATGGACAGGAAAATAGAGAAGGGAGGGAAGGAGCATGCTGTCTCATTAGAGGGAGAGCAACTAGGAATATATAGCAAGGTGTATATAAGTTTTTGTATGAGAAATTGACGTGGTCTATAAACTTTCACTTAAAGCACAATAAAAATTAAAAAAAAAAAAATTCCCTGCTCTCTTGGTCCTTAAATTCTAGCCAGGGCTTGTGTTAATTATAACATCAGCTGTTGTTGTTGTTAGGTGCTGTTGATTAGATTTTAACTTATAGCGACCGCATATGACGCAGAACCACTCCCATAGTGTTTTCTAGGCTATAAACTTTACAAGAGCAGATTGCCAGGTCTTTCTTCTATGTAGCTGCTGCATGGGTTTGAATACTCTACCTTTCAGTTAGTAGCTGAGCACTTGACCTTTGCACCACCAAGACTCTTTATATCAGCTGTAAGTAACAACAAAGCTAAATAAAGTAGGCTTATGCAATAAATATATTATCTCACATAAGCAGAAGTACAGAGGTAAGATAGGCTCCAGGGCTGGTTGGTTCATTAATACTGGACATTACTAAGGACTCACAGTTATTTTTATTTCTTTGTTCTGCCTTCTGGATTGTGCTGGCTCTTTTTCTCAGATTAGTTCCCTTTTCAGTTTCAAGAGGGTTGCTACAGCTTCAGGCATTGCCTTCAGATATGTCAATGTTCAGAGGTAGAAAGTGATCTTCTCTTCCTGTGACTTTCTTAAGACCAAGAAACCTTTCCCAAAATCTCCCAGCAGACTTCCTCTCATGTTTTGTTGACCAAAATTGTGTTGAGACTGATCCTAAAGTAGTCACTATAAAGGAAATGGAAAATTCCTGGTTATATCAAACAGGTTGTTCCCTGTAGCTACTGAATCCATTAAGAGATGGATACCTGAACAAAACCGAGGCTCTGTTAACAAGGAAGAAGGAGGAAAATGGATGTTAAATAGATAATTACTATTATCTGCTATAGGGAAGAGGAACCCTGGTGGTGCAGTGGTTAAGCACTTAGCTGCTAACTAAAAGGTCAGAGGTTCGAACCCACCAGCTACTCCGTGGGAGAAAGATGTAGCAGTCTGCTTCCATAAAGATTTACAGCCTTGGAGGCTCTATGAGGCAGTTCTATTCTGTCCTGCAGGGCTGCTATGAGTCAGAATCAACTCGATGGCATGGATAAAAAATAATAACAGATTGTGAAAGAACTACATGGAAGGATGTGTCAATTAGCTTTTGCTGCACAGCAGAAATGGCAGAGATGGGCTCTGATCCCAGACAGCATGGCTGCTCTTCATGAAGTGGCTTCATCATAAATACACATTTTATTCTGAAGGGTCTGGGGCTTTTTCAGTAGAAAGTTGGAGACACTGGTAGAAAGTTTCTTTCCCGTCTCTTCAACTTTGGTTTGGCTATCTCAAAGGAGTATCTGGGATAAGATAGGCAGTCAGAGCTTGTGCAGCCAGAGTGCACTGTTTCAGACACTCCAGTTTTCCATATATAATCTGGGTTAGGAAGACACACCTGCTTATGGTCAGTGGTCTAAACTCAGATATTTCAAGTTGGGCAGAGACTCCTGAAGAGGGGATATCCCACCTTCCTACCCAAGAGGAAGGGGAATTGAAGCTTTGAGAGGAAAAATGAGTTTTGGTGGCCATGAATACTTGATACTAGTTCTTTTGGCTATAGTTTTATGTTTCCTATAAACATTTCTCCAGGTGCATAGAGACAAAAATTAGATATTTTACTTTATTGTAATAACTCTCATTAATTAAGCATTTACTATTTGCCAGGCGCTATTCTAAGTGATTCATAAGTAGTAACTCATTTAAACATCAAAGTAACCCTAGGAGATAAGCATTATTATTATTATTATTTTACAAATGGGAACATGGAAGCACAAAGATGTTATATAACTTGCCCACGGTTATACCACAAATAATTGGGGAGCGCAGTGAAGTTGTCAACAAGTACAACACAACTGATTAAAAATGGTATTGTATAGCTGAATTAGGGCCTCTCAGAAAGAACTCTTAGGCTGTAATTCAGCTACACAGACCAAGAGGCAGTATTTTGAACAGAACAAGGGAATGCTGCTTGGTTTAAAGTCAGAAAAGGGGAACATCAGGGTTGTATCTTCTCACCATACTTACTCAAACTGTATGCTGAGCAAATAATCTGAGAAGCTGGACTATATGAAGAACAGGGCATCAGGATTGGAAGAAGACTCACTCATTAACAACCTGCGATATGTAGATGATGTGATCCTGCTTGCTTAAAGTGAAGAGGACTTGAGGCACTTACTGATTAAGATCAAAGACTATAGCCCACAGTATAGATTACACCTCAACATAAAGAAAACAAAAATCCTCACAACTGGACCAAATAAGCAACATCATGATAAATGGAGAAAAGATTGACGTTGTCGAGGATTTCATTTTACTTGGATCCACAATCAATGCCCAGGGAAGCAGCAGTCAAGAAATCAAGCCACCTGTTGCGTTCGGCAAATCTGCTGCAAAAGACCTCTTTAAAGTGTTAAAAAGCAGAGACGTCATTTTGAGGACTAAAGTGTGCCCGACCCAAAGCCATGGTATTTTCAATCGCTTCATACGCATGGGAAAGTTGGACAATGAAGAAGGAAGACGGAAGAATTGGCGCCTTTGAATTACGGTGTCGGTGAAGAATACCGAATGTATCATGGACTGCCGGGAGAACGAACAAATCTATCTCGGAAGATATACTGCCAGAATGCTCTTTAGAAGCGAAAATAGCGAGACTTGTCTCACATACTTCGGACACGTTATCCGGAGGGACCAGTCCCTAGAAAAGAACATCACGCTTGGTAGAGGGTTCAGCGAAAAAGGAAGGCCCTCAAGGAGATGGACTGACACAGTGGCTCAAACGGATGGCGCAGAACCGGGCAGCGTTTTGTTCTGTTGTACTTGGGTCGCTGTAAGTCGTAACTGACTCCATGGCCCCTAACAACACCAACAACACAAAGAACTCCAGATTTGGAGCACGACCTGAATTCAGGTTCCACCAATTAACTACTGTGTAAAGATCTGAGGTTGGTCACTGTGAGCCTAAACTTCCTCACTAAAAAATAGAGATAATGAGGCGAAGCCAAGATGGCGGACTAGGCAGACGCTACCTCGGATCCCTCTTACAACAAAGACACGGAAAAACAAGTGAATCGATCACAGACATAACAATCTACGAACCCTGAACAACAAACACAGATTTAGAGACGGAGAACGAACTAATACGGGGAAGCAGCGATTGTTTCCAGAGCCTGGAGCCAGTGTACCAGTCAGGTACGGCACAAGCACAGAGAGCTGCTCCACCCCCCTGAACTAACCCCGGGAGGGGGACCAGCCGGTTCCGAGGGCGGTGTGGGACGCAGCCGGTAGGAGAAGTCCCCGGGAGGCAGTGACTGGTCTTGGAGCAGGAAGAGCAGCGTCCCAGCCAGGGAACCATCCCGCCGAGATTTGGACTGGACGCAGGTACGGCATAAACACGGAGAGCTGCTCCACCCCCCTGAACTAACCCCGGGAAGGGGCCCAGCCGGGTTGCGCAGGCGGCGTGGGATGCAGCCGATAGGAGAAGTCCCCGGGAGGCAGCGACTGGTATTGGAGCGGGGAGAACAGCGTCCCAGCCGGGACACTTGGTCACGGCACAAGCACGGGGAGCTGCTCCACCCATCTGAACTAACCCCGGGAGGAGGCCCAACTAGTTTATGAGGGCGGCACGGCCACGCGGCTGGAGGGACGAGAAGTCCCCGAGAGGCAGCGACTGATTTTGGAGTCGAGAGTGCACCGTCCCAGTAGGGGAGCCTTGACGCTGGGCGTGGGGCTGGAAGAGGAGGATCTGACCGTGACTCCAGCGGGCCAGACTCCCCGGGAGCAATCTCCACACAGCCAGCACACATAGGCGACGTGCCCCGTGGGAATCTCAGATATAATAGTCATTCCAAGCAAGACAAGCAACTCTGGCTATATTCTGAGGTGCTACTCTCCTATCTCTCTGTTCCTTCCCCCACCCTCCCCAGGCGGCTTCATTAACATCCGAATAGCCTGAGCCAGAGGGAGAACTCTGATAGGGATCTGACTGCATTTTTTTTTAGCGAATTTTCTGGAAAAACTAGTTTCCCAGTGATGGCTCGGAGACAACAATCCATATCAAACCACTTAAAGAAGCAGACCATGACAGCTTCTACAACCCCCCAAACAAAAGAATCAAAATCTTTCCCAAATGAAGATACAATCCTGGAATTATCAGATACAGAATATAAAAAACTAATTTACAGAATGCTTAAAGATATCACAAATGAAATTAGGATAACTGCAGAAAAAGCCAAGGAACACACTGATAAAACTGTTGAAGAACTCAAAAAAATTATTCAAGAACATAGTGGAAAAATTAATAAGTTGCAAGAATCCATAGAGAGACAACATGTAGAAATCCAAAAGATTAACAATAAAATTACAGAATTAGACAATGCAATAGGAAGTCAGAGGAGCAGACTCGAGCAATTAGAATGTAGACTGGGACATCTGGAGGACCAGGGAATCAACACCAACATAGCTGGAAAAAAATCAGATAAAAGAATTAAAAAAAATGAAGAAACCCTAAGAATTATGTGGGACTCTATCAAGAAGGATAACCTGCGGGTGATTGGAGTCCCAGAACAGGGAGGGGAGACAGAAAACACAGAGAAAATAGTTGAAGAAGTCCTGACAGAAAACTTCCCTGACATCATGAAAGATGAAAGGATATCTATCCAAGATGCTCATCGAACCCCATTTAAGATTGATTCAAAAAGAAAAACACCAAGACATATTGTCATCAAACTCACCAAAACCAAAGATAAACAGAAAATTTTACAAGCAGCCAGGGAGAAAAGAAAGGTTTCCTTCAAGGGAGAATCAATAAGAATAAGTTCAGACTACTCAGCAGAAACCATGCAGGCAAGAAGGGAATGGGACAACATATACAGAACACTGAAGGAGAAAAACTGCCAGCCAAGGATCATATATCCAGCAAAACTCTCTCTGAAATATGAAGGCGAAATTAAGATATTTACAGACAAACACAAGTTTAGAGAATTTACAAAAACCAAACCAAAGCTACAAGAAATACTAAAGGATATTGTTTGGTCAGAGAACCAATAATATCAGATATCAGCACAGCACAAGGTCACAAAACAGAACGTCCTGATATCAACTCAAATAGGGAAATCACAAAAACAAACAAATTAAGATTAATTAAAAAAAAAAATACACATAACAGGGAATCCTGGAAGTCAATAGGTAAAAGATCACAATAATCAAAAAGAAGGACTAAATACAGGAGGCATTGAACTGCCATATGGAGAGTGATACAAGGCGATATAGAACAATACAAGTTAGGTTTTTACTTAGAAAAATAGGGGTAACTAATAAGGTAACCACAAAAAGGTATAACAACTCTATAACTCAAGATAAAAGCCAAGAAAAACGTAACGACTCAACTAACATAAAGTCAAACACTATGAAAATGAGGATCTCACAATTTACTAAGAAAAACGCCTCAGCACAAAAAAGTATGTGGAAAAATGAAAGTGTCAACAACACACATAAAAAGGCATCAAAATGACAGCACTAAAAACTTATTTATCTATAATTACCCTGAATGTAAATGGACTAAATGCACCAATAAAGAGACAGAGAGTCACAGACTGGATAAAGAAACACGATCCATCTATATGCTGCCTACAAGAGACACACCTTAGACTTAGAGACACAAACAAACTAAAACTCAAAGGATGGAAAAAAGTATATCAAGCAAACAATAAGCAAAAAAGAAGAGGAGTAGCAATATTAATTTTTGACAAAATAGACTTTAGACTTAAATCCACCACAAAGGATAAAGAAGGACACTATATAATGATAAAAGGGACAATTGATCAGGAAGACATAACCATATTAAATATATATGCACCCAATGACAGGGCTGCAAGATACATAAATCAAATTTTAACAGAATTGAAAAGTGAGATAGATACCTCCACAATTATAGTAGGAGACTTCAACACACCACTTTCGGAGAAGGACAGGACATCCAGTAAGAAGCTCAATAGAGACACGGAACATCTAATTACAACAATCAACCAACTTGACCTCATTGACTTATACAGAACTCTCCACCCAACTGCTGCAAAATATACTTTTTTTTCTAGCGTACATGGAACATTCTCTAGAATAGACCACATATTAGGTCATAAAACAAACATTTGCAGAGTCCAAAACATCGAAATATTACAAAGCATCTTCTCAGACCACAAGGCAATAAAACTAGAGATCAATAACAGAAAAACTAGGGAAAAGAAATCAAATACTTGGAAAATGAACAATACCCTCCTGAAAAAAGACTGGGTTATAGAAGACATCAAGGAGGGAATAAGGAAATTCATAGAAAGCAACGAGAATGAAAATACTTCCTATCAAAACCTCTGGGACACAGCAAAAGCAGTGCTCAGAGGCCAATTTATATCGATAAATGCACACATACAAAAAGAAGAAAGAGCCAAAATCAGAGAACTGTCCCTACAACTTGAACAAATAGAAACTGAGCAACAAAAGAATCCATCAGGCTCCAGAAGAAAACAAATAATAAAAATTAGAGCTGAACTAAATGAATTAGAGAACAGAAAAACAATTGAAAGAATTAGCAAAGCCAAAAGCTGGTTCTTTGAAAAAATTAACAAAATTGATAAACCATTGGCTAGACCGAGTAAAGAAATACAGGAAAGGAAACAAATAGCCCGAATAAGAAATGAGAAGGACCACATCACAACAGAACCAAATGAAATTAAAAGAATCATTGCAGATTATTATGAAAAATTGTACTCTAACAAATTTGAAAACCTAGAAGAAATGGATGAATTCCTGGAAAAACACTACCTACCTAAACTAACACATTCAGAAGTAGAACTAAATAGACCCATAACAAAAAAAGAGACTGAAACGGTAATCAAAAAACTCCCAACAACAACAACAAAAAATAGAGATAATAATACTTACCTCAGAGGGTTGTTATAAACCATGTAGTAAGGTGTTGTTTGTGCAAGTACACGGCAATCTCTAAAATGTTACACAAACGTCAAACTTCTCTCAGCATTGTACTCGGAAAATTGGAAGCCGGCTGTGTGGGTGGAAAATCCAGACTACCAATCCCACCGAGCAAATCATTCTGGATCTCCTTCCCGGAAACAAGAGCAGGGCCCTCTGGGATTTGTAGTCTCACGTCGGCTTTGGTCCACTTTTCTCCCTTAGTCGGGGTGGCTGGGCGTAAGCCCCGGAAGTACTCGTTTTTGGTTAGGAAATGTCAGAGGTCGCGGGGGCAGGAGGCGTTCCTGCCGCTGGCCCAGGAGCTATGTAGTCGCGGGGCAGGCGCGGTCCTGCAAGTTCTGGAAGATTCTTGGACTTGACTAGAGCAATAGACCCAGAATTTCTAGTTGCTGGCTTCGGGTACCTGCCTGCTCAGCGGAGCCGCCGTCGCCATGTTTGGCTGCTTGGTGGCGGGGAGGCTGGTGAGGATGAAGAGGAATGGTTTCAGAGAGGGAGCGGGATACTGAGGCCAAAGCCCGAGGGACGGGAGAGTGCACGGGAGGGAGTGCTGCGCACAAACCCACTCATGTTTGCTTTTTGACTGGATGTATGAGGGTGGCTAGTGGGGTGGTCTTTTTTGCTCCCAACTCTTTTCAGGTTCATTTGAATGATAATTACATTAGCTGTCATTTGTCCAGCGTCATGTGCCATGCACCGGGCTGAGTGCTACGCAGGACTTTTGTCAATTATTCGTCATTTCAACCTTGTATGTAACGCTCATTTTGGCACCTTAAAATTAATCCTGATAACTCGTGAGATGGTTATTATCATTCCCTTTTTGACCTTGAGGATGTTGAGTTCGGTCGACAGTATAAATACTCGCCTGAATTCACACGGTGCGTTAGAGGTAAACCTGCGACTTGAATCTAGTCTGTGTAGCATCCTGTTTCTCCAAGATTAAGGTGTTCGGACAATGCATATCGTCTAGGTCCCTTTGGAAGGACTGTAGTAAAAAACGTGCTTAACGTAGTTGGAAGTTGGCTGATGGTAAACCTCCGAAACTTACAGTGAGTCTTACCTGTAACAAACCCAGAACGATGGGAGCAGCATGTTTCCTTTTTGGTCGTAAGAGGTAATAACCTACCTTGCCAGATTGTAAGAATTAAGTGACATCAGCACCTGCAATTGCTTAGGTGAATTTTGGAGGGTGAATTTTGCTTGCCTTCGTACAAACAACCTAGAAATCCGTTTTCAAACCTGGCTGACTTAGAGCTCCCTTTCTTCCCCTTCCCCCTTGCTTTCTTAAATGTTGCAGCCCCTTTGCTGAATTATTGTTAAGTTTTTCAGCAACTTTTGATAATGTATTCTGGACACAGTTCTAAGCAACTTCAAAGATAAATTAGGACTACCTTCAGAAAGCAAAGCCTTGCAAGAGGACTAACCTCATCAGGCTGTATCTCTTGAATGACTGGGAGGTGCTTTATGATGATGGCCGTAATTGGGAACCCTGGTGAGAAAACTGTGTTGCTCCCGCTCTTGATAGGAAAAAATGAAAGCACCAACCTGGAAGAGTGGGATTCGAATGAGACATTAAAACCGTGTCTGTGTTTAGAGAATAAAAAGACTATGTAGAATCTGTATCTCTTATGTTGTCAGCTGATTTGGAAGACGATTCAATTATAGCAATACCTTGTAGCCATTTACCCAATTTCTAGCTTCTGTAATGGATGTCTAGTACAGGTTCCTTCAGGATGAGAATTTCTGTCTTTTTTTTTGAGATGGAGGAGTGTTTGGCTCTTTAATTCTGGCGAATTAGAGGAGGTTAATCAAAATGAAGGGCAAATAGACCTAGTGACCTCTCAAAACTTAGCTGCATTGTTCTATTATCAGAAAAACTCACTTCATCTAAAGTTATGAATCCAGTTTTTTATTCTCTGAAAATTCTTCCTTGAACAAAAGAGCTATCTTTTTTTCTAAGATCAAGAATTAGGGTTTCATAATACTCATTTACGGAATGACTGGTGCCCTGTACAGAGTTGACACTTAATATTTATTTCGCTTAATGAGTATTTCAAGACTTGTAGATACCATGTTTTTATATGCTGTCTAAGGCCATATGCACTCCAAAAACTGTTGAAATTGAATTTAATGCTTACAAAGGCAGGCTGGTTTATATTTAGTATATGTTCATCCTTTGATTTCATTTTTTATATTTAAATTGGAGAGTTTTGAACTGAGTCAGAAAACTTCAGAAGAAGGTGTCCAAAGTTAACCTTAAGAATACTCATTCTTGATCTAGAACAATTTGGAACAATTGATAACTGTTTAGGACAATTTAGAACAAATGATAACGGTTGTTAGGTGCTGTCGAGTCAGTTCTGACTCATAACAACCCTGTAGTGAACCTGTGTACAACAGAAGGAAACACTGCTCAGGCCTTCACCATCCCCTCAAAAACAGTCATTGCTATGTTTGAACCCACTGTTGCAGCTGTTGTGTCAGTCCATCTTGTTGAGGATCTTCCTCTTTTTCACTGACCCTCTGCTTTACCTAGCATGATACCCTTCTCCAGGGACTGGACTTTTCTTGATAACATGTCCAAAATGAGTGAGAAAAAGTGCCCAGATAGTGCATTTCTAAAATAATTGATTCTACAACTAACTAATAGCTGTACTTACATAGCAGTATGTTTCTCTTAAGTTTCTTTGTAGTAGTACATGGGGTATTGTAGAGGGAGAAAGTAATGTTTCAGTAACAATCAACAAATTCTAGCAAAGGAAAAGAAGTTGTATTCTAGGTAAGAAAAATTGACCCTTTAGGGTCTTTAAAATACTGGTAGTAATTCAGATTTGGTGGATAGAGTGGCCAGAGCAGTTTAAAAACAAACAAACAAAAACCTTACTAAGGCAAACTCTGATAGCCTATCAACCTGAGTGCTTTAAAAATTAATACTTCTTTTTGCTAATGGATGTTAACAGCAATTACACTTTTAGAAAAGTGTAAAAATCTTCCCTATGACAGTAGATTTCTCGAACTTCAAAATAAGATCTCACTTTCTAAAATGACAGTCTACTCTAGAACAGAAAATTAGATTACGAAATTGAGCCAAATTCAAGGTAGGAGTTTAACTTTTATGTAATTATTTCTAGATTACTTACCCATTTTAATTACTTGGGATTCTTTATCTTCAAACTACGGATTAAGGCTTTAGTGTGTGGTGTTTTGAACATCCTTTTATTTTTACAGCATTCTGAAGCTATAGTTATTTGTGTAAGGAAAACTCTTTCTGGGTACTTCTAAAATAATTTAGTTATATTTAAGAAATACCTTCATGGAATGATCATTTTAAAGCTAAATATGTATGTTTGGGATTGTTAAATTTAACGTTCTCGTGTATTTGATAGTTTTGTAATTAGAGTATCAGATTAACCCAGCATTACATGTTTTGATTATATTTGGTAAGATAGTTTATAGTAATAGTATGGGGGCTATAGAAACTCATCAAAATTTCAAACTAAAATGAGTTTCTTGTTTTCCAGGTGCAAACAGCTGCACAGCAAGTGGCAGAAGATAAATTTGTTTTTGACTTGCCTGATTATGAAAATATCAACCATGTTGTGGTTTTTATGCTGGGAACAATCCCATTTCCGGAGGGAATGGGAGGATCTGTCTACTTTTCCTATCCTGATTCAAGTGGAATGCCAGTATGGCAACTCCTAGGATTTGTCACGAATGGGAAGCCAAGTGCCATCTTCAAAATTTCAGGTCTTAAATCTGGTAAGTGTAATAATATATTAAAATAGTTTCATCATAATCAAATTTTTTTCTTAAATAATATAGCATGGATACGGCTTTACATTTTTTTTTTCCTTGTTGCTAGAGTAATACATAACATTTTTTCAAAAATCAAGATTGTTAGAAATGTAGATTCCTGGTAGGACCCCAGACATAGTGAATCAGAAACTGAGGGTAGAGTCCAGCAGACAGTATTTTAATAATTTCCCCAGGTGTTTCCCTTGCATGTTAGAGGATCACTGCCCTAGGGCATCCACTGTATGCAATGAATTAACATCTCTTATACTATGTATAGCTTGTGAAGCCCTAGTTGTGCAGCGGTTAAAGTGCTCGACTGCTAACCGAAAGGTTGGAGGTTTGAATCCACCAGCTGTGGGAGAAAGATGAGGCAGTCTACTCCCATAAAGATTACAGCCTTGGAAATCCTATGGGGGCAGTTCTGTGTCCTGTAGGGTTGCTGTGAGTCAGAACCAACTGGCAATAGGTTTGATTTTTTTTTTTTCTTTTTAATACATGTAATCAGAACTAAACCCATTGCCATCAAGTCGATTCTGACTCATAGCGGCCCTATAGGACAGAGTAGAACTGCCCTATAGAGTTTCCAAGGGGTGTATGGTGGATTCGAACTGCCAGCCTCTTGGTTACCAGCTGTAGCACTTAACCACTATGCCACCAGCGTTTCCTTTTATACGTATAGCATGGTAATAATTCTGAACAATCTTTGGGAGAATTAAGAAAATCGTCACTCTCAAATCACTTTTTTCCGTGACTGTGCCTAGCAGAAAAAAAGACAATTTGACACATTCTAGTGAAATTACTGAACGTTAAATATAAAGAAAAATAATGAAGTAAGCAGAGAGAGAAGATAGGTTATTTGTAACTGAACAATTATAAGTTTACCAGATTTACCAAGAACACTAATAGAGTCCAAAAAACAATAGAATAATATCTTAAAAGTGCCAAGGGAAAATAACTTTCAAAACTCATCCTAAGGTGAAGGAGAAGTAAACATGTTTTTGGACAAAGATGGAGAGTTTACCACTTGTGGACCATTACTGAAAGAACCATTGAAGGCAGTTGTATGTTAGAAGGAGAAAGTTGAACCCAGAGTGAAGAAGATGTTAACAAGCAGAATTAGTAAAGAAATTGGTAAACATGTAGACAAACCTAGACAAACTGCTTATATAAAACAACACAATAATTTAAACCCAGAAGTAAATACTGTACTAGAAAACAATGTGTAATACAGGTGGGATGGTGATTTTAGTTAAAAGTTTCTGAGGTCCTGTTGTTTAGGAGGTGAGTAATAATATTGATTCTACTTTCATGTAATCCTGTTAAAAATTTTAAGAACTCTAAAAAGAGACAGAATGTACATATTCCAAACCAGTAGATTGTGTGTGGGAAAGGCAGTAGAGAAAGCAGTTTAAGTCCACTAGAATGCAGGAAAGGAGGAAAAAACAAAACAAAACAAAAAAAGGGAAAAGCAAAGAAAAAACATGCTATATGCAAAACAAAATAAGATGGCAGAATAATTTCAGCGATGTCAGTTATCAGAATAATTGTAAACAGACCAAAGTTGCCAGAGAAAAGATGGTGCCTCCAGAATGGGATTTTTAAAAGTGCAACAAATAAAATAATTACATTACTATTAATGAATGATGGGTCCTAAATATTTTAATGCTCATATTTTGAGACTAATATAACCTCCATTCCAAAAAGGGCAAGGACAGAATGAAAGCAGTAGGAATCAAAGAAAGCTGGCACAGGTATATTAATTTTAAGAAAAACTAGACAAAGGCAAAAGCATTATCATGGATAAGACATGCATTCATTAGGAATGAGACAACTCAGTATGAAAACAAGTATTTCTAGGAAAAGATAAATGTCATTAATTTGTGTATACCTGATAATGTAACTTCAAAATATATAAAGAAAAAAATTGACATTTGCAATGATAAGTGGACAGATTTACAGTTAATATTTTCACACACTTTATTTTTTATTATTGTGTTTTAGGTGAAAATTTACAGAGCAAATTAATTTCTCATTCAAAAATTCATACACAAATTGTTTCATCACATTGGTTGCAATCCCTGCAGTATGTGAGCACTCTCGCCCTTTCTACCATGGGCTCCTTGTTTCCATTTGTCCAATTTTCCTGTCCCTTTCTGCCTTCTCAGCTTTGCTTTTTGGGCAGGTGTTGCCCCTTTGGTCTCATATACTTCATTGAACTAAGAAGCACGCTCCTCACGTGTGTTCCTGTTTGTTTTATCGGCGTGTCTAATCTTTGGCTGAAAGGTAAACTTTGCTAGTGGCTTCAGTTCTAAGTTAGAAGGGTGTCTGGGGGCCATAGTCTTAGAGGATCCTCCAGTCCCTGTCAGACCAGTTCAATCTGGTCTTTCTTGGTGAATTTGGATTTTGTTCTACATTTTTCTTCAGCTCTCTCCAGGACCCTCTATTGTGATCCCTGTCAGAGCAGTCGGTAGTGGTAGCCGGGCATAATCTGTTCCTCTGGGCCCAGGATGGTGGAGGCTGTGGTTCATGTGGTCCATTAATCCTTTGGACTGATATTTTCCTCCTATCTTTGGTTTCCTTCATTCTCGTTTGATTCAGACAGGATGGGACCAATAGATGTATTTTACATGGCTACTCATAAGCTTTTAATACCCTGGATGCTACTCACCATAGTAGGATGTAGAACGTTTTCTTCATTAACTGTGTTATGCCATTTGACCTAGATGTCCCCTGAGACAATGGTCACCAGCCCTCAGCCCCAGAAACTCAGTCCGTCGTGGTGTTTGGATGTGTTTAGGAAGCTTTTATGACTGTACGCCCTTTGTGCTCTATTATATATATGAATATACATGCTGTGCACACAAATATGTATGTGAAAATATCTACAACCTAACATATGATTTACAATATAGGAAAATCACATCAGGTGACAGAATGGTGACAAGTACACAATACTGGGAATCGTGGCCTAGCCAAATTGATGCATATATTTTTGGGGGACACAATTCAATCCATGACAGTGGGTATACACCTATAAACCCTCCTTCCCCTAGTCAATGTATGTATCCACCTTGTATCTGCTTGTTAGTTATAATTTGTTTTTACTGTTGCGGTAGGGTTGTAATGTGATAGCATTTACTGTGGTTGCCTCTTTTTTGCGTGTGTTTCCTCTGAGTGTCTTCCTTTGCCTTCGTCAAGTTTAACACATGTCTCTTGATAATATATCAAGCAGATAAAACTTTAGTAAGGATATGGAAGATTTGGATAAAAGAGTTAACAAGCTTGAGCTTAGGGACATTTATAGAACCCTGCAACAAATAATTAGATCATGTACGTTGTTAAAGTACATGGAAAATTGACCACATACCAGGTCATGAAGCAAGTCTCAGAAGGTAGCAGGTAATTAATATGTAACCCACAATGCAATATAATGAGAAATCAAAAGATAAAACATTGCCATATTTGGAAAGATAAAAACATTTAAAAATAATTCATGGTCAAACAAGAAACGATCGTGGAAATTAAACTACAGAAACTAAACCAAAATAAAAATACCACAGATCAAACTTTTTAGATCCAGCTAACTCAGGAGATTAACTCACAGGCTTAAATGCACATATGTGAAAAGTCGGAAATGAGTGAGCTAAGTGTTTAACATAAGCAACCCAAAGAAAGGAGAAAAAAGAAGATGGTAATGCTGAGAACAGAAATTAATGACAGAAAGCAAGGAAACAATAGAAGGGCTCAATGAAACCAAAATCTGGCTCTTTGAAAAGGTGAATAAAAAGATGAACCAAGATTTGTTAAGGAAAATGAGAGAAGCCATAAATAATGTTATGAAAAGTGGAAATGGAGACATAGCTATAAGATTAAATAACATGAACAATTTTATGCTAATACATTTGAAAATGACAAAAGAATAGATGAAATTTGTGTTTTGTGGAGAAATATATCTAAACAAAACTGACTCAAGAATAAGTCGAAATCCTGAATGGATATAATAGCATTAAGGAATTTAAAATTAGTAGTTACAAATATACCTCTCCCTTCCACACACAGCTGTCAGGCCCAGATGGTTTTACAGACAAGTAAACCTTTAAGGAATAAATTGTTCCTATCCTACATAAACTTTCAGAAAATAGAAAAAGAGACAAAGGTACTCATTTTGAGACTAATATAACCTCCATATCAAAAAGGGCAAGGAAAGTATGAAAGAGGAAATTTGCACCTATGACAGATTTTGTTTTATTTAGGATTTTTATATCTTAAGTACATAAAATATTTGCATATTCAGTTCAGTAAGGTATCTTATTTTTAAAAACTTTTCATTATGGAGAATTCAAAACGTATACAAAAGCAGATCCAAGGAATGTTGAACCGTTTCTGCTCTTCACTCAGCTCAGAAATGATCAACTCACGGATAATTTAATTTATATTCCCACTTGCTTTTTTCTTCTCATACTCTTTGGAAGCAAATTCCAGAACCACAGCACGTAATCTGTAAATATGTTAGTATGTATCTCTGAAGATAAAGCCTCTTTTCTTTCTTTTTTTTTTTTTAAAATAATAGTACTATTATCACACTTAAAAACACACTTAAAGACAAACAAGAATTCCTTAATTTTGAATATCTGGCAAGCATTCAGATTTTCATTGGTCTCAAAAGTTTATTTTTATATATGCATTAAAAATAATTTAAAAAATTGTTTCAGTGTTTATGTATTTTTAAAGTTTTTAAATACTTCAGCTTCCATGTAAGGTCCTTATGTTGCAAATGGTTGGTAGATTTCTTAAGTATCTGTTATTGTCGTGAACTGAATTGTGCCCCCAAAAGTATGGGTATCAATTTGGCTAGGCCATGATTCCCAGTATTGTGTGATTGTCCACCATTTTGTCATCTGATGTGATTTTCCTATGTGTTGTAAATCTTCCCTCTGTGATGTTAATGAGGTGGGAGAGGTGGCAGTTATGTTAATGAGCCAGGACTCAATGTACAAGACTGGATTGTGTCTTGAGCCAGTCTCTTTTGAGATACACAGGAGAGAGGTGAGCAGACACTGGGGACCTCATACCACCAAGAGGGCAACTCCGAGAGCAGAGTACATCCTTTCGACCCAGGGTTCCTGTGTGGAGAAGCTCCTGGTCCAGGGGAGGATTGATGGCAGGGACCTCCCTCCAGAGCTGACAGAAAACCTGCCCCTGGAGCTGATGTCCAGGGTTTGAACTTCTGGCCTGCTGGACTGTGAGAAAATAAAGTTCTGTTAGTTAAAGCCATCCACTTGTGGTATTTCTGTTACAGTAGCACTAGATAACTAAGGCAGAATTATAAAAATCAAAAGTGTAATGTGTTCTCTGTTTACTGTTTCCAGTAAATTAGCAGTTGGATATGGAAATTTGATCAGATTTTGTTTAAATTTATTTTTAAATTTTTTGGCAAGATGATTATGGGTGGTGGTTTATTCTTTGGTCGGGAGGCACATGTATGGTTATCTCTCTTTTTGTGAAATGAGCAGCCTTTTTGTGTAGTGCCTAGGTTCCTAATTCAGTAGAAGTTCACGATGAGGATACTGTAATTCTTCCATTGTGTTTATAAGCTGTTAAACCTCTATAAAGAGTTATGTGCTTAGCTACCATTTGGTTACCTGGGGATATAGTCATTGTAGGAACGGTAGGATAAATGCTTGATTCTTTTTGTATAAAATGTTCAAAAAAATAATTTGATTCCCTAGCATTCTCCAAAGATAATTGAGGGTTAATTTTTCTTTTTTAATTTTATGAATTTTGTAATCATGGATGTATATGTTCTAACTACTGGTCAGATACATTCTTGTAATTCCCACCCACATGTTTGAGTGAGACTGCAAATAAGGTAATTGTGGCACACCAAGGGGATTGGTCAGTTCTGCCATCCTGCTAGGCCTAAAAGAGAGCCAATTCCAGAGCAGGAAGAGGATCTCACCACCACCAAGGAAGGAGAACCAGGAGCAGAGTGTGTCCTTTGGACCTGGAATCCCTGCACTGAGACCCTCCTAGACCCAGAAGACAGAAGGAGAGCTGTAACACTGAAGACAGTGAGAAGGTATGGCAGAGAAATAGCAGCAGGAGATGGTGTAGTAGGCTTCCCGGCCCACTGAACGAGAAAGCTAAGTGCCTTAGGGCAGGAGGCTTGCTGGGGGAGTAGGGTGCCTCCAGGTACTTGCTGGAGCTAGGTTTGCTGACCTACAGAGCTAGAGCTGAGCACCTTTGGGCTGAGGGTTACTGGCACAGGGGTTCTTTGGGGCACTATCAGCAGAGCTAAAAGAGCTTTGTAACACTTACCTGAGCAAAGCAGAGGCCGAGTGACCAGAGAAAGGCATGCCTGTGGGCATGGCTGAAAAGAGGCTGTTCTGATGGAAGAACTGTATTGTGTGTGTTCCTGAACCTGAATTGTAACCTGTTACTTTCCTAATAAACCCCATAATCACGAGTATTGTCTATGAGTTCTGTGTGGCCATTGCAATGAATTATTAAGCCCAGCAGTGAAGTAGAGAGTGCCTTGGAAGAACGGTTGGTGTCAGAATTGGTAAAGATGGCTGAGAGAGGAGGCATATATGACCTCTGCCTCAAAGGAATCAGCCTTGGGCCGTTGATCTTGATTTTCCTTTCCCCTTACGAAGTTTTGTTTTTTGTTTGGTTCTTGTGAAGTTAGAGGAGGTCATGTGCGGCCCCTGTACCATTTTTGCACTTATCAAAGTATAACCGACATGCAGTAAACTACACATATTCAAAGCGTACAGTTGATAAGTTTTGGTATCTGTACACAGCCATGAAACCATCAACACAGTCAAGATAACAAACATACTCGTCTCGCAGAGTTTCCTAGTGTTCATTTATAACCTCCTCCTATCTCTTCTGCAACCTTAGGCAACTACTGCTTTTTATCACTATAAAATAGGTCTTATTTTCTGCAGTGTTATATAAATGAAATCATACATGTGTACTCTTTTTTTGCCTGGCTTCTTAGCATAATTATTTTTAGAGTCATCATGTTCTAGCATGTATCAATAGTTCATTCCTTTTTATTTTGGGGTAGTATTTCATCGTGTGGCTATACCATAATGTGTTTATCCATTCACCTGCTGGTGGACATTTGGGTTGTTTCCAGTTTGGGGCTCATAAAAATAAAGCTGCAGTGAACATTTGTATATAAGTCTTTGTATGGACATATGGTTTCAGTTCTCTTGGGTAAATCCCTGGCAGCAGAATGGCTGAGTCATATGGTACTTGTATGCTTAACTTTTTAATGCAAAAGATTTTGCATTTTCCATTTCAGCCAGCAGGGTATAAGAGTTCCAGTTCTTCCACTTCCTCACCAACACTTGGTGTGATTAGTTTTAGCCATTCTAATAGGTGTGTTATGGTGTCTCATTGGTGGTTTTAATGTGCATTTCCCTAATGATTATGGTGTTGAATACTTTTTTATATGCTTATTTGCCATCTGTGTATCATCTTTGATGGTGTGTGTGTTCAAATCTTTTGTTTTTTATTGAGTTGCTTTCTTACTGAATTTCGAGATTTGTATACATATTCTTGATATTCTAATATGTGATGTGAAAATGCTTGTTTCCAGTCTTTGGTTTATCTTTTCTGTCAAATAACAGAAGTTTTTAATTTCGATGAAGTCCAGTTTATCAATTGGCTCTCTTTTGGATTGTCCTTTTGGTGTTATGTCTAAGAAATCTTTGTCTAATCCAAGGTCTTAAGTGTTTTCTCCTAGAAGTTGTATAGTTTTAGATTTTACAATTAGGTCTGTGATCCAATTTGAGTTAATTTTTTTTTAAGTTTTTGATATTTTTATTTATTCCTATCATTCTGAAATTTGAGTTAATTTTTACATTTTAGTGTATAGATCAAAGTTATTTTTTTTTGCATATGGGTATCCGATTGTTCCAGCGCCATTTGTTTGAAGTCATGAGCACATTTAGCCATATCTTTTCTCTTTTGTCATCAAGCATGTTCATGTATATTTACTTGTGAGCTCTCAGGCTGCTTTATTTTAAAGTAAAATATAAATATACATAAATACTTATGTATTGATTTAAAAAGGAAAGAAAGAAATGGAAATAGGTACTCTTATGGTTTTTTAACAATAAAACACTAGTGTGTGCAGTGAATTACTTAATATGACCCTTCTAGCCATATTCTTTGTAACTCCTACCAACAGACTGGGTGGGGCGATGCAAACGAGGTACCTGTGGCCCACCAAGGGGATTGGATAGCTTGCTAGTGTAAATAAAGTGCATGGCACCCTCGTGCAGGTTGAATCATGCAAACAAGCTTTATGGAATCCTAACAAGGGGATTGGTCAGTTTTGCCATCCTGTTAGGCTTAAAATGAGCCATCGCAGAGGCAGAAAGTGGGATGTTACGACCACCAGGAAAGGAGAGCCAGGAGTGGCGCATGTCCTTTGGACCCTGGATCCCTGCTCTGGGAACCTCCTAGATCCAGGAGACAACTGTAACACCGGAGATGGTGAGAGATGGCAAGAAGCAGTGACAGAGAAATGGCAGAAGCAGAGGCAGCAGAACCAGGAGACTGGCAGAAGCCCACAGAGTGAAGCTGAGCACCTTCGGGCTGAGGCTTATTGGCAGAGTGGGGGGCCTATGGGCACTTACCGGCAGAGCTAAAAGAGCTTTGTAACACTTGCCCGAGCAAGGCAGAGGCCAAGGGGCCAGAGAGAGGCGTGCCTGTGTACACAGATTAGAAGAGGTTGTCCTGATTTAAGAACGGTATCCTGAGTGCTCCTCAGCCTGAACTGTAACTTGTTACTTTCCTAATAAACCCTATAATCGTGAGTATTGTCTGTGAGTTCTGTGTGGCCATTGCAGTGAATTTTTGAACCCAGTGGAGAGTGCAGCGGGAGGGACAGTTGGTGTCAAAATTGGTAAAAAGGTTAGAGGGCGAAGGCATGTGTGTCTGACCTCCTCATAGGAATCAGCCTTGGGCTGATCCTGATTCTCTTTCCTCCTTGTGAAGTTACCCCCTCCAGACAGGAGATGCCAACACAGTCTCAAGTGTCCACCTGATACAAATAGCTCACTCTTCATCAGCATCTCTCTCCTACCCACTGTCCAGTCCCTTCCATGTCTGATGAGTTGTCTTCGGGAATGGTTCCTGTCCTGGGCCAACAGAAGGTTTGGGGACCATGACCGCCGGGATTCCTCTAGTCTCAGTCAGACCATTAAGTATGGTCTTTTTGTGAGAATTTGGGGTCTGCATCCCACTGATCTCCTGCTCCCTCAGGGGTTCTCTGTTGTGCTCCCTGTCAGGGCAGTCATCGGTTGTGGCCGGGCATCATCTAGTTCTTCTGGTCTCAGGATGATGTAAGTCTCTGGTTCATGTGGCCCTTTCTGTCTCTTGAGCTCATAGTTATTGTGTGACCTTGGTGTTCTTCATTCTCCTTTGATCCAGGTGGGTTGAGACCAATTGATGCATCTTAGATGGCTGCTTGTTAGCATTTAAGACCCCAGATGCCACATTTGAAAGTCGGAGCAGGATGTTTTCATAACAGAATTATTTTGCCAATTGACTTAGAAGTCCCCTTAAGCCATCAGACTAGTTATTTTATTATCCCACCTTTTTAAAAATAAATTTTCTCATCATTCCTATTAAAGCATGGCTATGAAAACAACTTGTCGATAAATTTTCAAGGCAGTACTTGTGATACAAATGTTTTATTAAAGAAAAAAAGACACTTAAAATATTTAGAGATTTAATTCATATAAACATTAAACAAGTGATAAAATGCTGTTTAAATGTTTTGAAAGGTTCTTTACTAGTGAGTTGTTTGAAAAGCACTTTTTGGATGTTTAAAGTATTAGAATTCTTAATTTACATATACAAAGTTAGACCTAGTCTTCATAGTAAGAAATGGTGTATTGTTAAAATAAAAGAAGTGGACTTGTAATAGATTTTTATTTTTCAGTCTTCCTTCTTCCCTCCCTCCCTCCCCCTTCTACCTTCTCTCCTTCCCTTCCAACATAGAAATCCTTTTTTAAAAAAGGTACAAGCTTAGGAGATAAGATTTGATGGCTGGAGACACCTGGAAAGTTTAAATAAGCCTCTTGCAGTTTTGTATTTAGATGCTGTCTTCATGATGCAGAAGAGATATCTAACAAAAAAAAAAAAAAAAACCCCGGGAGTTCTGTTTAAGGAGATTCTTTACTTTTTAGGAAGTTTATGCAAACTTGAGTTAGTGCATATAAGGGAATATTAACAAAATTAGGTTTTGTTTTTATGGAATTTCTGTTAAAAAAAAAGTGGGAAGCAGTAGTACTGCTTGGTCTTTTGCTATACTATGATTCTTAAATTGCCTTTTTACATTGTGAAAGCTTGGAAAATATACTAGGAATTTCTTTAGGCATTTCTATTAAATAAATTACAGAAAAAAAATCTGCTTATGCAGTCAAGACTTTGTTGTATATCTCATTCCTCAAGTAACTATTGAATGTGTGCTTCATTTTTAGCACTTGTGCTTCAAATTGGTGACTATTCTCAGGATTTATATTTGTGTGAATACTAAAATAAAACCACAAGACAATGTTCAGAGGAAAGAGATTAGTGAGCTAGATTGGAGCATAAACTTGAAGTATGAGTAAGGTTTGGATGGATGAAGTGAAGAATGGAAATTGCATTTACGGGGTGATCAGAGTCATGAAAGGAACATGCAGTGCACCTTCTAGTAACAGTGAGGAGGAAACTTGCAGGTGGCATGATAGGCTTCTGCTTGCAAGGAGGGGAAGATGAGATTGTAAATGTAAAATGGGTCGGTTGTACAGGTGGTCATGCTATGTGGGGTTTAGATTTTCTGGTAGGCAAGTGTTTGAGCAAGAGAATGGTACTATTAAAAACGATGTTTTAGGAAAATCAGTGTCTGTGATGGCTTGGAGAATTCTGTTGAGATTAGAGGCAGAAAAACCAGTTAGGAATATTTTATGATTGAAGGATAAAGGAAAGGATAACATACATTGAATATTGGCTGTGTGCAATGTGCTGTGCTAGGACAGTGACATATATTATCTATTTAATCTTTAACAACAATCTTCAGAGGTGGGCATAATTAGCCCCTGATTTTCAGGAGGCTAAATTTCAGAGATGTTATGTATTTTTCTCAGTCTGCTAACTTTTAGCTGTTATGTATAGATCTGCCTCTTTCAAACAATTGCATGTTGTATGGCACTACCGTAATTTATTATCTGATCTCCTGCTGATGGAAAATTAAGTTGTTTCCATTTTTTAATTTGGTTACCTGGCAATGCTACAATAAAGTTCCTTACATAAATCTTTGTACATATTTTCTAGCACTATATTTCTGTAGAAGAAGCTCCTAGAAGTGGAACTGAATTCCTGGATTAAAAATGCCTTTAAAACATGATATAGGATGCCTGGAGAAAGGGTACTGAATGTGGATAATGGATCATGATTGTCATGGCAGTTTTTAGAGTCGTAAAAAAGGTACAGTGCGCTTGGTACTATATAAGTTAATAGAACATACCCCTGCCAAGTATAATAACAGATCAAGCCATGGAGTGTTAGAATGAAAGGCCCTATAAATAATTGAATTCCTTGATTTAACTGTTGAGGCTCTTGAGAGCTAGAAAGTTCTAGAACATTCCTAAAATAGAGCAGGGATTAGGATCCAGAACATCAGATTTAAAGTTCAGTATTGTAAGTGTAGTAGGCCTTTTGCCCCCTCAAGCAAATTTAAGGAGAAAAGAATTACCTTCAAATTTCTTTCCATTGTTTTGTTTTATGTGTATGTGTAGTACACATGTTTGTAATTGTTGTGTTCTGCCGTTTTACTTAATATTATTTCCTAAGGGTTATCAAATTTTGATATGTCTTCAAAAAGTATTAAATGTTTATTAGTTCATTCTCCCTTTCTTCCCTTCTTTCCTGTTAACCAAATAAAGTGAGAAACAGATACATTCTGGTATATTCAGATATGGTGGAATAGAAGATGAGATTTTTGTGTCTATTTAAAGGGGAAAAAAGGAGCCCTAGTGGCACAGTGGTTAAGTGCTTGACTGCTAATGGAATGGTCAGTAGTTTAAACCCACCAGCTGCAATCTACCTCTGTAAAAATTACAGCCTTGGAAACCCTATGAGGCAGTTCTAGTCTGTCCAATAGGATCATTATGTGTCAAAGTTGACCTGATAGCAGAGCAACCAGAAGTCAACACAGACAGGGAAATCCAAAAAAAAAAAAAAAAAAAAGCAAGATTATTTAAAAAAAAGAAAAAGCTCAAAACAGGGTAACAACAATGTTATTGTATAAAAGAAGACAACATTAAAATAATAAAGAGGGACTAAGCAATGTAATCATAGACCTTCCATATGGAGAGGAAGATACAGAGATACAAAGAAATAAAAGTTAAGTTTAAATTTAGAAAAATAGGGGTAAATAATAAGGTAACGACAAAGGAGACAAACTATCCTACCCATCAAAATAAAGTGTAAGAAAAAAATAGAGACTCAGCAGAAACAAAACCGACAACAAATATGAGGAAAGGACAATATATAAAGATAATTACTCAGCATATAAAATTAAGTGGGAAAAAGAAACTGTCAACAACACACAAAAAAAGACATCAAAATAATAGCACTAAATTCATACCTATCCATAATTACGCTGAATGTAAATGGACTAAATGCACCAATAAACAGAGAGTAGCAGAGTGGATTAAAAAACAAGATCCATCCATATGCTGCCTACAAGAGACACACCTTAGACTTAGAGACACGAACAAACTAAAACTCAAAGGATGGAAAAAAATATATCAACCAAACAACAATCAAAAAAGACCAGGAGTAGCAATATTAATTTCTGACAAAATAGACTTTAAAGTTAAATCCATCATAAAGGATAAGGAAGGACACTATATAGTGATTAAAGGGACAATACATCAAGAAGATATAAGCATATTAAATATTTATGCACCCAATGAGAGGGATGCAAGATACATAAAACAAACTCTGTCAGTATTGAAAAGTGAGATAGACAGCTCCACAATAATAGTAGGAGACTTTAACACATCACTTTCGGTGAAGGACAGGACATCCAGAGAGGAGCTCAATAAAGACACGGAAGATCCACATGCCACAGTCAACCAGCTTGACTTCATAGACATGTACAGAACACTCCACCCAACAACAGCCAAGTATACTTTCTTTTCTAGTGCGCATGGAACATTTCTCTGGAATAGACCACATAAGTTAGGTCGTAAAGCAAGCATTAACAGAATAGAAAACACTGAAATATTACAAAGAGTCTTCTCTGACCATAAGGCCATAAAAGTGGAAATCAATAACAGGAAAAGCAGGGAAAAGAAATCAAACACTTGGAAACTGAATTAAAAAAAAGACTGGATTTTGGAGACATTAAGGATGGAAAAAAGAAATAGAATCCAATGAGAATGAAAACACTTCCTATCAGAACCTTTGGGACGCAGCAAAAGTGGTGCTCAGAGGCCAATTTACATCAGTAAATGCACACATACAAAAAGAAGAAAGGGCCAAAATCAAAGAATTATTTCTACAACTTGAACAAATAGAAAGAGAGCAAAAAAAGAAACCCACAGGCACCAGAAGAAAACAAATAATAAAAATTAGAGCAGAACTAAATGAAATAGAAAACAGGAAAACAATTGACAGAATTAACAAGACCAAAAGCTGGTTCTTTGAAAAAATCAACAAAATTGATAAACCACTGGCCAAACTGACAAAAGAAAAACAGGAGAGGAAGCAAATAACCTGAATAAGAAATGAGATGGACGATATTACAGCAGACCCAACTGAAATTAAAAGAATCATATCAGATTATGATGAAAAATTGTACTGTAACAAATTTGAAAACCTGGAAGTAATGGATGAATTCCTAGAAGCATACTACCTACCTAAACTAACACAAACAGAGATAGAACAACTAAATAGACCCATAACAAAAGAAGAGATCGAAAAAGTAATCAAAAAACTCCCAACAAAAAAAGCCCTGGTCTGGACGGCTTCACTGCAGAGTTCTACCAAATTTACAGAGAAGAGTTAACACCACTACTACTAAAGGTATTTCAGAGCATAGTAAAGGACGGAATACTACGAAACTCATTCTATGAAGCCAACATATCCCTGATACCAAAACCAGGTAAAGACACCACAAAAAAAGGAAATTAATAGACCTATATCCCTCATGAACATAGATGCAAAAATCCTCAAATGCTCGCCAATAGAATTCAACAACATATCAAAAAAGTAATTCACCATGACCAAGTGGGATGCATACCAGGTATGCAGGGATAGTTCAACATTAGAAAAACAATTAATGTAATCCACCACATAAATAAAACAAAAGATAAAAATCACATGATTTTATCAATTGATGCAGAAAAGGCATTTGACAAAGTTCAACACCGATTCTTGATAAAAACTTTCAGCAAAATAGGAATAGAAGGAAAATTCCTGAACATAATAAAGGGTATTTATACAAAGCCAACAGCTAACATCACCCTAAATGGAGAGAGCCTGAATGCATTCCCATTGAGATCGGGACCAGACAAGGATACCCTTTATCACTGCTCTTATTCAACATTGTGTTGGAGGTCCTAGCCAGAGCAATTAGGCTAGATAAAGAAAGAAAGGGCATCCAGATTGGCAAGGAAGTAGTAAAAGTATCTCTGTTTGCAGATGACATGATCTTATACATAGAAAACCCTAAGTAATCCTCCAGAAAACTACTGAAACTAATAGAAGAGTTCAGCAGAGCATCAGGATACAAGATAAACATGCAAAAATCTGTTAGATTTCTCTAAACCAACAAAAAGAACATCAAAGAGGAAATCACCAAATCAGTACCATTTACAGTGCCCCCAAGAAGATAAAATACATTGGAGTAAAATTTTACCAGAGATGTAAAAACTACAGTACACTTCTGCATGAAACCAAAAGGGACTTACATAAGTGGAAAAACATACTTTGCTCATGGATAGGAAGACTTAACATTATAAAAATGTCTATTCAACCAAGAGTGATCTATACATTTAATGCAATTCCGATCCAAATCCCAACGACATTCTTTAATGAGTTGGGGAAACAAATCACCAACTTCATATGGAAGGGACAGAGGCCCCGGATGAATAAGGCATTACTGAAAAAGAACAAAGTGGGAAGCCTTACTTTACCTGTTTTTAGAACCTGTTATACCGCCACAGTAGTCAAAACAGCATGGTACTGGTACAACAACAGATACATAGACCAATGGAACAGAATTGAGAATCCAGACATAAATCCATCCACGTATGAGCAGTTAATATTTGACAAAGGCCCCCAAACAGTTAAATGGGGAAAAGACAGCCTTTTTAACAAATGGTGCTGGCATAACTGGATATCCAACTGCAAAAAAATGAAACAAGACCCATACCTCACACCGTGCACAAAAACGAGCTCAAAATGGATCAAAGACCTAAATATAAAATCTAAAATGATAAAGATCATGGAAGAAAAAATAGGGACAATGTTAGGAGCCCTAATACATGGCATAAGCAGCATACAAAACACTATTAAGAATGCAGAAGAAAAACTAGATAACTGGGAGCTCCTAAAAATCAAACACCTATGCTCATTCAGAGACTTCACCAAAAGAGTAAAAAGACTGTCTACAAACTGGGAAAAAGTTTTTAGCTATGACATTTCTGATCAGAGCCTGATCTCTAAAATCTACTTGATACTGCAAAAACTCAACTACAAAAAGACAACCCAATTAAAAAACGGGCAAAAGATATGAATAGACACTTCACTGAAGAAGACATTCAGGTAGCTAACAGATACGTGAGGAAATGCTCACAATCATTAGCCATTAGAGAAATGCAAATCAAAACTACAATGAGATTTCGTCTCACTCCAACAAGGCTGGCATTAATCCAAAAAACACAAAATAATAAATGTTGGAGAGGCTGTGGAGAGATTGGAACACTTATACACTGCTGGTGGGAATGTGAAATGGTACAACCACTTTGGATATCGATTTGGCACTTCCTTAAAAAGATAGAAATAGAACTATCATACGACGCAGCAATCCCACTCCTCAGAATATATCCTAGAGAAATAAGAGCCCTTACACGAACAGATATATGCACACCCATGTTTATTGCAGCACTGTTTACAATAGCAAAAAGATGGAAGCAACCAAGGTGCCTGTCAGCAGATGAATGGATAAATAAATTATGGTATATTCACACGATGGAATACTACACATTGATACAGAACAGTGAGGAATCTGAAACATTTCATAACATGGAGGAACTTGGAAGGCATTATGCTGAGTGAAATTAGTCAGTTGCAAAAGGACAAATATTGTGTAAGACCACTATTATAAGAACTTGAGAAATAGTTTAAACTGAGAAGAAAACACTCTTTTATGGTTCCAAGAGGGGTTTAAGTGAACGTTTACAAATCAAGTCAGTCTGTCACGTATAAGCTTATATACACCTCACTCCATACTCCCACTTACTCTCCCCCTAATGAGTCAGCCCTTCCAGTCTCTCCTTTCGTAACAATTTTGCCAGTTTCTAACCCTCTCTACCCTCCCACCTCCCCTCCAGACAGGAGATGCCAACACATTCTCAAGTGTCCACCTGTGTATGCAAGTTTTTATGTGAGAAAGAAAAAACCCAGGACTGACTTAATTTGTAAACTTTCACTTAAACCACAATAAAAATTATTAAAAAAAAAAAAAAATTGACCTGATGGCCAACAAAAAAGCAGTGGGTTATTTTTTGGAAAGTGAAAAGATGGCATGGCTTAGAAAGCTTTCAGAAATGTGCTGATGTAGAAGATATGGTTCACCTGCTTTTTTTCCCTACTTGTTTTAAATGGTAGTATAGTGTTACATTTTGGTGATAAGTTATGGTTTGATTACTCATTCCTTGTTGGACATTTTGCCTTTTTTTCCCCAAATCTCTGAGCACAGCTTAAATTTCCAGTTGTTAGTTGCTGGTATATAGAAGTGTAATGGACTTTTACATGTTGACTTTGTATCCTGAAATATTGATGAAGGCAAGATGAACATATTGAATATATTACTTTTTGGTAGGTTCCTAGAATTTCCTATACAGATGATTGTGATGTATGTAAAAAGGTCTTTTTACTTCTTTCTTTCCAATTTTTATGCCTTTTATTCATTTTTGTTGCTTATTGCATTGGCTAAGACTTCTAGTATCAAATTGAATAGAAGTGGTGAGAGGATAACGAAGCAAGAAAAAAAAGATAAAAAAGACGTAACAAGTTAGGAAGTTTTTCTCTCTTCCTCTATTTTCTGAAAGTTTGTATAAGAATGAATTGACCCTTTCATAAGTATGAAGTATCCTTTATTTCTGGTAATGCTTCTTGTCTCAAAGTCTACTTTTTCTAAAATTTATGTAGCCACTCCTGCTTTTTTATAATTAGTGTTCACATGATATTTTTTTCCCTATGCTTTTACTTTTAACATAAGTCTCTATGTCTCTTGTAAATAATATATGGGTGAGTACTTTTTTTAAAACACCGCAATATGATCTCTGCTTTTTAATTGGGGTATTTAGTCCCTTAATATTTAATGTACTTATTGGTGTGATTAGGTTTACATTTTTATTATGTTGTTTAGTTTTTTGCTCTTTTTGCCTTCTTTTGGACTGAGTATTTTTTAGTAATCTATATTTTTCTCTTGTATCTTTACATTAATTTTTTAATGGTTGCTCTAGGGATTGCCATATATATCATTAATTTTTTATAGTTTACCCTGAGTTAATATTGCAAAAATAAACATCTATAATTGACAACTTTGATCACCTTTATAAAGTCATATTTATAGGGTCTCATCTGTAGTTTTTCTTACTATATCAGCCCACTTCGTGAACTTCAGAGTATAATGACAAAAACTTTAGGACAAAAACTACATTTTGGTGATTTACTTTGAATTAAAGGTGTTTATCTCCATTCTCATCATCTTTGTACCAAAGTGTATCATTGCAACTCTTAGTAGCATGTAAGGGAGTGAGACCTGGATAATAGGAAGCCAAAGGCTCCATCACAAATACTGTGCTTATTTTTCTCAAAGTTTAAAATTTTTATACCCATTAAGAGTTGAATAACTGAGGATAAAAAGATCACTTACTTTGGCTTTGACTTTATCTGATATATAAGCATTTATGATCTGTCCATGTCCTTGGAGTTTTCACAATGCGTCTTTAATTTTCTCATTGAAGTCTTTTGGGGAGATAGGCTGCTTTTCTGATATGTCTATCTCATTAACACAAAAAGTACCTGTAATTAGAAATCTCTTTTCCGCTAATATGTATTTCTTTCTAGATGTGAGATGTTAGTACTATTAGATCTCATAATACTTTTTTATTCCCCACAGTACTTTTTAAATTTTTTTCTGAAAAAGTCCTTATATGTGTTCTGAGAGTAGTGTCTAACTTTAGTAATACCATTAAACTGTAAGATACATAGGAAACCTTGAAAGTCTTCTCAGCATTCAAATAGTAGGCCAACTGAGTACAAGTTTCCAGTTATAACGACGAAAACATCTTAAAACCTGTAACAACTATGAATAATGAGGTACCATGTAATAATTACTATAAGAAGTTTTGGTTTATGATATATCAGGAACATGAGTACAACCTGTTTTAAATTTTTAAAAACTTGAATTTGGAAGGGGAAAAATTCTTCTTACTGGAAGTATGTAACTGAAAGAATGTATATTATGTGTATTTATGCATGTTATTTGCATATCTCTGTCAAAGATAAGTATTCGTAGAGTTCATAAACTATTTGAAGAGTTTGTATAACCCACACCCACATACTCTTTCATACACACAGAGTTCAACTTAAAACCTTGCTTTTCTCTGTAGGTTAACTATTTGTAAAGTGTTTCAAGAGACAATGAGGAAATGGCTCAGTGCCTCAGTCAGGGAGAATTCCAGTGACATCTGCAGTGGAGAATAATGTGGAGAATGGGAAACAGACGAGACCGAGATTGGAAGAGCAGGTGGGGGAGTAGGACATTAGGTCAGATGTAATAAAAACATTTATGTAGAGCTTTAAATGAATATTTTTTATTGTGTCTATAGTACTTTAATTACATTTTATAGGAGAATAAGTAGTAGTTGCTCAAATCACTTATGGTATAAGGAAGAAGGGATATATGTTTATGTGAATAATCTAGAATAATGTGGTAGAGCTTTGGAGAATACTCCTGTTATGAGGAAAGGCTAACATTTTATGTTTCAGGCTGCCTTCAGAGTAAACTAGGCACCTTATGGTTGGATTTTACATTTTTTTGTTTGTTTTTGAACTAAAGCCGTGCTGTTAGTTTGTAGTGATATTCTAAAAGTGAAATTTCGGATCTTTTTTAATATTAGTAACTTCTAAAAACTTTATTTTGAAATAATTTTAACATTAGAGATGAATTACAAGAATGGTACAAAGAATTCCTTACACTTTCCTCCCACATTTAGCTATTATTTTCTGAAGATATCTATATACGCATATATATACACACACCTATATATATATATTTTTTTTTTCCCCTGAGACTTACATCGGCATATAGTCCCTAGAACAAGGATATTCTTTTATATAACATATAAGTGTAAATATCAAAGTTAGAAAATTTAACACTAGTGTAATACTGTGCGGAGTTCTACTTTATCACGTATGTTTGCTGAGTTGGAGTTGACTTGATGGCACCTAACAACACTTGTTACTATAAGGAGCCTGGGTGGTGCACTGGTTAAGTAGTAAACTGCTAACTGAAAAGTTGGTGATTTGAACCCACTCAGAGGCTCCATCGGAGAAAGACTTGGCATTCTGCTTTTGTAAAAATTACAGCCTAGAAAACCCCTATGGAGCAGTTCTGCCCTTGTCGCAATGGGTCTCTGTGAGTCTAAATCCACCTAACCGTGCCTAACAACAACACTGTTAATACAATCAACATTGTCATTTTGCAGACTGTCCAGAAACCATTTACCAGTTACTGTCAACTTGATTCTGACTCAGAGAGATCTCGTGTGTGTCAGAGTAGAACTGTGTACCATAGAGTTTTCAATGGCAGATTTTTCCTAAGTAGATCACTAAGCTGTTCTTCTGAAGTGCCTCTAGGTGGACTCAAACTGCCAACTTTTTGTTTAGCACCACCCAGGAACTCCAATTACAACAGCTGTCCCTTCCCACCATCTAGGAACCAGTTGCTGTTGCCACTGAGTTGATACCAACTCATAGACCCTACAGGACAGAGTAGAACTGCTGTGTAGGGTTTCCAAGGCTGTAATCTTTATGGAAGCGGACTGCCACATCCTTCTGCTGAGCAGCTGGTGGGTTTGAACTACTGATCTTTTGGTTAGCAGCCGAGTGCTTCACTACTGCACTGCTAGGGCTCCTTAGAATCCAGTTAGAATCATGTATTTAACTGTCATGTCTCTTTCGTCTTTAATCTGGCACGTTTGCTCAGCTTTCCTTGTCTTTCATGACAGTGACATTAAAAGTGCCTAGGAAGGCTTAGTATCAAAGAAGAATTTTTAAAGAATATTAAAATTAGAATTTGTTGTAAATCATCACCTGTTCTTTTCTTTTTGGATTACTGCCGTATTTTAACATCATAACTTTTGACTTTCTCTACATGTGACATTTATGGTCTTTTCTCATTTCTTCCAGCTTAGTTGCCAGGAAGAAACTTTTAAACTAATTCTAGTTTTCGTTTTAAAATAGAGTTGAACTTTTTAAGGGGATTATCTATTCACATGAAGTGGAGCTAGTGAGCCAGGCTGGGAACTCCTTACTTTCTGACATGTCTTGACTTTCTTTCTTTTTAATAATATTTATTGTTAACAGTGGAAGCCCACACAGCACATTAAGTTTCCATTTGACAGTTTCCACACAAATTGTTCAGTGCTACATTTTTCACAATGTGCCAACATTCTCTCTAATTGCGTTCTGTTTGTTCCGTTTCCAGTACTGCAGTCTCCCTGTCCCCCATCTTCTCATCTTTGTTTTAGAGTTTCACTTGCTTTCTTGAATGGCTTCACTGTAAAATAAATAATAAATATAAATCAGTTAAGAGTTCATATCATAGAATTTGGTATAAACAGGTAGGATAATGAACTGGAATGAGTTATTGACTTTGGCGCTTCATAGACCTGTTTTGAATCCCAGTCATACTAGGTACTGGCTGTGTAACCTTAAATAAGATATTTAACCTTAGGGGAGTATTTAGATAAATTGGAGATAATATCCACATTGTGTTTTTGTGAGGAATAAGAGATAAGGTATCCAAAATGTATAATAGTGCCTGGCGCATAACTGGTACTCAGTAAATAGTTACATTTTTATAAAATCATAGGATGACAGCACTAGAAGAGATCTTAGAAATCACCCAGATATTGAAACCAGTTCAGAAAGATCAGCTGATTGTTACTCCCCCCATAGGGTGTAAGCACCTTGAGAGTACGGGTGGTTTTTATCTTTTATTTTATGTCCTTTAGAGGTATAGAGCACAGGGATAGACTTTAGAAAATTGGTAAATATTAAGCACACTTCAGACATCCAAATTCAGACATATTACAGTGCCAGATGTGTTATTTATATCTGGTTTTAAGTATTTAGTATCGATAAACCATTGAGAGTCACATTGCTCTTAGAATATGCATTAGTGAAAAATATAATTGCAGGTTTATCAGGTTATCAATGGAAATGGACCAGAGGTCTAGAAATACATGTTTTGATCTCTAAATTTTTATATTCAATACTAGGAAAGCTTTTAAGCAGACATAATTAGGCTGTCACTTCATAGTGAATTACTTAGTTTTGGCATAATGGTTTTCTTTAGTCCCCATCTGTTTGCTGCCAGGCATGCCTATAATACTTAACCCTTGGTGTGCTATCAGGGACCATTTGACTCACTTTTAGATTTTTAGTTTCATTTTGGGGCATCTGAAACTATTAAAAGAATTAATGTTTCATGAGTTTCATTCTTTTGTAGAGGTCTTTCAAGGAAGAGAAAACACATATATATTTAGTAGACTAAAAACTAATTCTATCTTTAAATTACTATATGGGGTCACTAGACCATTTATAAATCAAAGATGCTTTGGTGATACTAGTGATTTTTTTTATCTTCCTATATCTTAGAAATATAATATCTTGGAAATACTTTGCCATTTCATCATCCAGAGAATTATTTCATCATTACTCATCAATTATTTTCAACTGTGCTAAAAAAAAAAAAAAAGAAAGAACTGAAATAATAAGGAAATGGAAGAATGGTAGAATTGCCTAGAGCAGAGGTGTCAAACTGTAAAGGGTCAGATAGTAAATATTTTAGGCTTTGTGGGCCACGTATAGACTCTGCGACATTTTCTTCTCTTTTTTAAACAACGCTTTAAGAGTGTAAAAACTGTTCTTAGCCTCCAGGTTGTACAAAAACAGGTTGTGGGCTGAATTTGGCCTGTGGACCTTAGTTTGCCAACCCTTGATATAGAGGTTGATGCAATAGTGAAAATCATCACCATTGCATTATCTTTCAATTTTATTATTTCATTGCCCAAAGTATTGTGTTATCTTTCAAGAAGTGTAAAAGGAGACTGGAGACAACATCTTTATAGTCTGCTTTATGCTTTATTGAACAGAATTGGGAATTCAGAATATTTTAGTTTTTGTTCATAATGACAGCGAAGAAAATCAGCAGTGAAGAAGTTTCACAATTATTAGATGAATCAGTAAATGAACACAAAAAGGTAGGTAGCATTCTAGACTTTAATAATGATGGTGAAGATGATAATATAAGCAAAATATCAGACTATGAATCTTCAGATGACGATCTCTCAGGTGAATTTTTTTCAAACTAAAAAATCAGTGATTGGACAGAATCTTTCTAAGGACCAAAAGAAAATATGCCATTCTTACCAGTTAATTATTCAACAGGAAGGAATTCATCACACCGTATTTTGTGACATCTTGGACATGTGGTAAAAGGATGTGTGATAGTATTTTTCCATCTCTTTCTATGTTTGTGCACCAAAATTGACCAAAATACAGTTCATAAGTGGACAGGTGCTGAAAGTAGGTGTGTGTACAAAGGTGATTGGAAGATAATGAAATGGAAAAAATTCATTGACCATTCTAAATTATATTTATCAATCTAAAAAGTAGAATGTTTTGCAAATTATGAATCAAAGATGGCAATCCTCTCTTTAACAAATCATGAGCCATTACGGGTTTCAAAAAATTCTTCAAGTATTGCGTTTTTACAATGCAAATGCCAGAAAAAGAACAAGGAGTAACAATAAGCTAGAACCTATTAGGGTTGTGTTTAATATCAGCAGTCAGATTTATAAATGAATATGTTCCAAATTTATCCAGGGCACTTGATAAGCAGTTGTATTCAGAGGAATTGCCCCATTTTGGCCTTATATAACTTTAAAATCAGGAAAATGTGCAATAATTGTTTGGGTTTGCTGTATTTAAATACATAATGAAAATTCTGATAAAGTTGTTTTTTCTGTCTCCTTATTTCCCTGTAAGTTTTTATGAAATGACTTAAAAATATATATATCTTTGTTGGGTTATATATGATAAATGGTGATGACATCTTTTCCTTATATACTGAGGATATGGGACTAGTTTTCTCTAGCATTTCTTATTCTGAGTTGTCCTGTGTGTCAGACTCTTGACTTACATTGAGGAGGGACGCTTTGAGAAAGAACTTTTAAAAATTAGCTTCTGCATTTCTGTTGAAATGCTTATAACTTTATCTAATTTTTTTTTTAAGACCATGTCAGAAGTTTTGTTTCCCCTACTGTTTTTGCTTTTGTTTTTTGACAGTAAGTCTCTGGGTGACTGATCATGTTTTTCTTTTTACTTTGGCTGTCATCAACTCTGATCCAAAATTAAACACTAAATATCTAAGTCTGTATGTTGTGTTTCACCGTTTCTGTCTAGTATTTTTTTTATTAACTTTTATTGAGCTTCAAGTGAACGTTTACAAATCAAGTCAGACTGTCACATGTAAGTTTATATACACCTTACTCCATACTCCCGCTTGCTCTCCCCCTAATGAGTCAGCCCTTCCAGTCTCTCTTTTCGTGACAATTTTGCCAGCTTCCAACTCTCTCTATCCTCCCATCCCCCCTCCAGACAGGAGATGCCAACACAGTCTCAAGTGTCCACCTGATACAAATAGCTCACTCTTCATCAACATCTCTCTCCTACCCACTGTCCAGTCCCTTCCATGTCTTATGAGTTGTCTTCGGGAATGGTTCCTGTCCTGGGCCAACAGAAGGTTTGGGGACCATGACCGCCGGGATTCCTCTAGTCTCAGTCAGACCATTAAGTATGGTCTTTTTGTGAGAATCTGGGGTCTGCATCCCACTGATCTCCTGCTCCCTCAGGGGTTCTCTGTTGTGCTCCCTGTCAGGGCAGTCATCGATTGTGGCCGGGCACCAACTAGTTCTTCTGGTCTCAGGATGATACAGGTCTCTGGTTCATGTGGCCCTTTCTGTCTCTTGAGCTCATAGTTATCGTGTGACCTTGGTGTTCTTCATTCTCCTTTGATCCAGGTGGGTTGAGACCAATTGATGCATCTTAGATGGCCACTTGTTAGCATTTAAGACCCCAGACGCCACATTTCAAAGTGGGACGCAGAATGTTTTCATGATAGAATTATTTTGCCAATTGACTTAGAAGTCCCCTTAAACCATGGTGCCCAAACCCCTGCCCTTGCTCCGCTGACCTTTGAAGCATTCTGTTTATCCCGGAAACTTCTTTGCTTTTGGTCCAGTCCAGTTGAGCTGACCTTCCATGTATTGAGTACTGTCCTTCCCTTCACCTAAAGCAGTTATCTACTAACTAATCAGTAAAAAACCCTCTCCCACGCTCCCTCCCTCCCTGCCTCGTAACCACAGAAGTATGTGTTCTTCTCAGTTCATACTATTTCTCAAGATCTTATAATAGTGGTCTTATACAATATTTGTCCTTTTGCCTCTGACTAATTTCACTCAGCATAATGCCTTCCAGGTTCCTCCATGTTATGAAATGTTTCACAGATTCATCACTGTTCTTTATCGATGCGTAGTATTCCGTTGTGTGAATATACCACAATTTATTTAACCATTCATCCGTTGATGGACACCTTGGTTGCTTCCAGCTTTTTGCTATTGTAAACAGAGCTGCAATAAACATGGGTGTGCATATATCTGTTTGTGTGAAGGCTCTTGTTTCTCTAGGGTATATTCCGAGGAGTGGGATTTCTGGGTTGTATTCTATTTCTAACTGTTTAAGATAACGCCAGATAGATTTCCAAAGTGGTTGTACGATTTTACATTCCCACCAGCAGTGTATAAGAGTTCCAATCTCTCCGCAGCCTCTCCAACATTTATTATTTTGTGATTTTTGGATTAATGCCAGCCTTATTGGAGTGAGATGGAATCTCATCGTGGTTTTAATTTGCATTTCTCTAATGGCTAATGATCGAGAGCATTTTCTCATGTATCTGTTAGCTGCCTGAATGTGTTCTTTAGTGAAGTGTGTGTTCATATCCGTTGCCCACTTCTTGATTGTGTTGTTTGACTTTTTGTGGTTGAGTTTTGTCTGTCTAGTATTTTATGGTTTGTAAACAGGGTCCTTTGTACTTGGGGGGCATAAACTACTGTCTCAAGTCCATTTTAATAATAAGATGGATTAAATGAATAATTCATTCACAAAGTAGATCTCTTTAAAATGTGGATTAAAGATTGCTAAAGACTTTTAAGTTTTTTTTTCCCTCTTAAGTTGTCCTCGTTGTTGAGAGCTTTAAAAAAAAAAAAAAAAAAGTTAAAATGAGGGAAAAGTCAGAATTGTTTTCTAAGTCTCATTTCTTACAATGGATTTTAGTTTTACCTAGGGCCTTCCTCATTTACCAAACTTTGTTTATGATAAAAGAAGGAGGTCAGAGATGACAAGACTTTCTGCTTGGGCAGATTATTTCTTGGGTCATTATAAATAAGGCCATGGATGATTGTATTAAACCTCTTTCCTTGATTGGGATCATTGGCACTTGTTAAGTTTTCTGTATTTAGCATGATTCTAGGTCTAAAACAAATAGCTAGGACATCAGTGAGAACGGTGGTGTAAGGAATTCCAAAAGAGCATTCCTCCATAAAAGCAATGAAAAAACTTGCAAAAACTGTCAAAATCAGCATTTTCTCAAGTGCACATGGAACATTCTCCCGGATGGACCATGTATTAGCCCACAAAACAAGTTTTAATAAATTTGAAAAGATTGAAGTCAAAATATGCTTTTTGACCAAATCGAAGGAAATTTGAAATAACTGAAGGAAATTCAAATTAAAAAAAAAGAAAAAAAAAAAAAAAAACCGTTAAACTAGTTATGTTTAATGAGGGAAATGTGAGTTGGTCCCTGTATCTGCAGGTTCTGCATCCACAGATTCAACTAACTGTGGCTGGAGAGTATTAAACAGAAAGAGATTTCCTAAAAGCATAACTTGAATTTGCCACGCACCACGTGCTACGCTGAATCTATGTGAATGGAATGCTGTGTGGGCTCCCTGCTGTAGCCCCCCACCGTTTCACAGATCCTCAGTCTCTCTCCGGCTCTTGTCTTTTGACTTTTGTTTGCGTCGTTCACCTCATGTCTTACCATTCTTTAAACAATACAGTATAACAACTATACAGCGTTTACATTGTATTAGGTATTCTAAGTAATCTAGAGATGATTTAAAGTATATGGGAGAATGTGTGTGGGTTATATCAAACACTGTGCCCTTTTGTGTAACGGACTTGAGCATCTGCCGATTTTGGTGTCCACGGGGGGTCCTGGAGCCAATCCCCTGCAAATACCAAGGGACAACTGTATGTATTTTTAAAGCATAGGAAAAAAAATTATAATTCATATGCTTGAACATTTGAGAAGAGTTGCTATACTTGTAATGAGTGTTCTAGTTTTTTGGAGTGTATGTTGTCCCAGATTTTTTTTCTTCAGTATTTGATTAAACACTTTATAGTTTTAAAAATAGCAGATAGTCAAAAAACTTCCTTCTTGTATGCTTTTTTTCTTTCATCAGACTTTTTTGTGTATGTGTGCATTGTGTGAAAGTTTACAGAGCAAATTAGTTTCCCATTTGGTAGTTTCTACAAAAAGTATTTCATGACCTTGGTTTCATTCCCCACAATATGTCAACACTCTCCCCATTTCTCCCCTGGGTTTCATGTTTCCTTTGGTCCTGATTTTCTACCACTTCCTGCCCTCTCATCTTTGCTTTTGGGCAGATATTGCCCTTTTGATTGCCTGTAATTAATTGTTCTAAAGAATATGTTCACCTCAGGTGTTATTGTTTATCTTATGGGCTTGTCTATTGTTCTGCTGGGAGATATCTCTGGGAATGGCTTCAGATCCAGGCCAGAAGAGTGTCTTAGGGCCATAGTCCCAGGGGTTCCTCCGGTCTCTGTCAGACCAATAAGTATGGTCTTTTTTGTAAATTTGATTTTTTTGTTTTGCAATTTTTCTGCTCTGTCTGACCCTCTGTTGTGATCCCAGTCAGAGCAGTTGGTAGTGATAGCTGGGCACCATCTAGTTCTTCTGGTGTCGGGGTCGTGTAAGCTGTGGTTCATGTGGCCCATTATTCCTTTGGAAAATTGCACCCTTGGGTCTTTAATTTTCTTAATTCCCCTTTGCTCCAGGCAGTAAGAGACAAATAGTTCTATCTTAGATGGCCACTCACAAGCTTTTAAGACCCCAGATGCTGCTTACCAAAGTAGGATGCAGAACACTGTGTGTTGTGCCAGTTGACGTAGATGTCCCCTGACATCTTTTTCTTCTAGTCTAGGAACTTCATCCCGTTAGGTGTTTGGTTATGTCTAAGAGGTTTCCCTGACTGTACCCCTTGTGTACTTAATATGAGACACACCTGCAGTCATGTATGTAGAAATCTTCACCACCAAACCTGTATCTGCCGGTGGGTGTATTCTCTTTCACCAACACCCCCACCACCTCTTGGTGTGTCTACCCATTTATCCATTTGTAAATTATTATTTGTTAATATTTTGCTGCAGAATTGTCTAAGCTATAGTAGTTACTATTCTCATTGCTGTCAATTCTGACTCATTGCGACCGTATAGGACAGAGTAGAACTGTCCCATAGAGTTTCTGAGAAGTGGCTGATGGATTCAAACTGCCAACCTTTGGTTAGCAGCCGAGCTCTTAACCACTACGCCAACAGGGCTCCAGTAGTTACCATACCCAGACCAAACCCATTGCCACTGAGTCAATTCCGACTCATGGCAACCATATAGTTGCCCTTTATTCTTGTATTCCTCTCGTCCTCTCTTGCCTCCATCATGTTGTACTGACTCCCCCATGTTATGTACTGCCTTTTCCTTCACCAGTAATAACATGTGTCTTCTACCTAATTGGTCAGACTAACTTTTCTGATTATGTCTTAGGTGGATTAATAAAATTGGCCTAGATTTCCTAATTATAAGTTAGCTGGTACTTAGAGGTGTTCAGATATATACCTAAAAGATATATTTGTGTATAAAAGGGAAAAGCGATTACATAATTCCCTTGAGTAAGCTGCAGATTTCATTTTTTGCCTATTTGATAACCAATTATCAAGTATTGAGTTGTGTAATATATGACATTTAGTAAATATGCAATGTAGTTCATTGGTGACAGTGGCAATGTAATTTTTTTTTTTAGTGGAATATGCAGTCATTAAAATTTGTTCTAAAAAATCTTTATAAACTATTCTTCCTTCATAGTTAGTATTGAGTTTTTAACCTAATTCTCATTTGCTTATTTTTCTCTCATTCTGTTAATGTCCATTTTCAGCTGCACCGATTTTATTAATTTTTAGAGAAGTAACAGCTATTTTTTCTTGTGAGGAAACATAATTTTCTTTTTTTTGTTAATACACTAAAAACTAAGTAGTCTTTTACATGTATCTGAAAAGAGACAAAGTTGCACATAACAGATACTTTTTAGGGCCTACCCTGGTGGTGTAGTGGTTAAGAGCCAAGGTCACTAACCAAAAGGTTGGCAGTTCGAATCCATCCGGTCCTTGTTGGAAACCCTATGGGGCAGTTCTGCTCTGTCCTATAGGGTCGCTATCAGCTGGAGTTGACCTGATAGCAATGGGTTTTTTTGTTTTTTTTTTTAAATAGACCATAGGTTCTTCACATATTTACAGAGGAATTTGTATCAATATTGGTTAAATTTGAGATTTGTGGTGTATGTTAATTTCTTCCAGGGGAAGGAAGCCAACACCCTTTTGGAGCCATGAATATTGTCCGGACTCCATCTGTCGCTCAGATTGGAATTTCAGTGGAATTATTGGACAGTCTAGCTCAGCAGACTCCTGTAGGAAATGCCGCTGTATCGTCAGTTGATTCATTCACTCAGGTAATACAGTGCACACTTCATTATTTTCTAAAAGAAGTAAAAAATCATATTCTGTACTTTAGAAATTAGCCTGGTAGTTGAAAACATGTAAAAATGAAAGGAAACATATGACAAGTTATGTTTCCACAGATATTTCAAGTTAATCTGCTTTTTATATAGGCATTTTAAAAATTATACTTTGAGAATGTCTTTATAGTTATAAAATATCTCAGTATGATTTTAAAAAATGGGTTTAAATATTAGCTTTTCCTTTTTCACTTTCACAGATAGTATGCTAGGCTGTGGTTAACAGATATGAACATGTTAGGCGAGATCCTTGTCTTTGTGGAGCTTAAAGTGACAGAATTCTGTAAGAGTTTACCTTTCAACCTATGTGTTGCAACTCTTGCTTGTTTCTTTCAGTGTGTCTCTGGAGCCAATCTAAAATATTTCATTAATTAAAAAAATTATTTTATAACCTGGTAGACAAAAGTGTATTGATCTCTCCTTGATAAGATGAATCTTTTTTTAAGTAACTTTTAAAATCAGTTGTAGAAAAGGTTTACTTCTATTTTTTAAATCCCTTCAAAACTTTATAGATGAAAATTCTGTAACCTACCGTTGACTTGAAACTGTTACATATATTAAACGAATATCTAGAACTGCTTTTATTTGTACAGTAGTGACTAGCCACTGTGGTTATTTAAATTTAAATTAATTAAAGTTAAATAAAATGGTCAAAAAGTGGAAACAACTCAAATGTCCACCAACTAATGAATGGATAAATAAAATGATGTATCCATACAATGGAAGATTATTAGGCAATAAAGAGGAATGAAGTATTGATACATACAATGTGGATTAACCTTGAAAACATTATGCTAAATAAAGGAAGCCAGTCACAAAAGACCCCATATTGTATGACTCCATTTATATGAAATATTTAGAATAGGCAAATCTATAGAGACAGAAAGTGGATTAGTGGTTGCCAGGGGCAGGAGGAGGGAGTGGATGGTATTGGGGAGAATGGGGAGTGTTAGCTCATCCGTATGGGGTTACTTTTTGGGGTGATGAAACGTTTCAAAAATTGATGGTGATGATGGTTGCATAACTCTGAATGTACTAAAAATTGCCTTTCCTGATAAGATGACATATCCTGTATGATTTGTTTTTTTGAAAACACTTTGAGAAGCCTTCCCTACCCTGATAACGTGAAGATGTTCCCTTTATAGTTCTTAATGCCTTAAAGTTTTCCTTTTTGATTTTAGGTTTAATTGGTCAGAATTTAATTGTTTAGCTTTAATTGCTTGTGGTATGGGAAGGGATCCAAATTTATATTTTCCCCAATGGAAAACTAATTTTTCTAGCCCTATTAGTTAAATATTAGTCCATTTTTTCCCGAGTAATACCATCTTTGTTATACATCATGTGTCACATAGGCATAAGTTAACTTCTGAACGCTTTTCTGTTCCAATTGGTGTATTTGCCTGTCCCTTTGTTTTTTTTTTTTGCTGGTAAGGAAAACCTGGTGGTGTAGTGGCTAAGTACTATCACTGCTAACCAAAAGGTTGGCAGTTTGAATCCACCAGGCGCTCCTTGGAAACTCTGTCGGGCAGTTCTACTCTGTCCTATAGGGTCACTATGAGTCGGAATTGACTCGATGGCAATGGTTTGGTTTTTTTTTTGGCGGGGGGAGGGTTTGCTGGTAAGTCTTAATATCTGATAGACCAACTTACACCTTCTAGTCATGAAAATAGTCTTAGGTATTTTTCATAAAATAGGATCAGCTTGTTGAAAAAAAAAAAAAAAAAAAATTTTTTTTTTTTTTTTTTTTTTTTTTATCTGATAGACCAACTTACACCTTCTAGTCATGAAAATAGTCTTAGGTATTTTTCATAAAATAGGATCAGCTTGTTGAGTTCCATGAAAAACCTAGTTGAAATTTTGTTGGAAATAACATTGGGTCTATAGATTTAATTTGGGCAGAAATGCTATCATTACCACATTAAGTCTTCCCATCCATGAACATGATACAGGTAGTCCCCGACTTACGACGTATTTGAGTTATGATGGAACCACACTTGGAACTATCGTGTTTTTTTGGTACATCATATCATTAGTAATATGTACTAAAGGCAGTGTTGCAGCGTGTTCTTTGCTGATATTATCATTTTCAGATGTTCATTCCAGATTTTCAATTCTATGATTTACTGTTCAAAACATTTCAGTATAGGTTTAGTTTTCTAAACTAAATCAGGGGCTTCAGTTGCTTGAAAACATGGACCCAAACGCTGATTGCTTTGCAAAAGTTGACAGGCAGATTCAGGAAGCAGTGAGAAGTTAGAGCAAAATATATGAAGAAAAGGACCATACAGAGAATTCTCACTTATTTTCTGACTAGAAACGCCATCCCCATTCCCAAGGATAATCTAGATGACCCAGAACCTTCTGCAAGTGCAGTTATTACCACAACTGACAGAATGCCAATGTTATCCAGCTCTTCTTCGTCATAGTAAATTTTTATGATTTGTATATTTTTTATGTATGTTTGTATGTATTAAACATAGCTGTAAGTTTGTGTAATATTTCCAGCTGCCAAAGACAAATACAGATTGAATTTATAAAGATGCTGATAATAAAAAGCAATAATAATGAAAACTAAAAAAAAAAAAAATGAGGTATTTGACTTATGTCAGAATTGTCTCACGATGGAGTTGTCGGAACGGAACTCCGTTGTAAGTCAAGGACTACCTGTATGTTACGGATTGAATTGTATCCCTCAAAAATATGTGTTGTAAATTCTAGCTTCTATGCCTGTGGTTATAATCCCATTGGGAATGTGTTATCTTTGTTATGTTAATGAGGCAGGGTTAGTGTAGTGTGTATCTTGAGTCAATCTCTTTTGAGATAGAAAAGAAATTAAACAAGCGGGTAGAGAGAAATGGGGGGGGGGGCGAGATAGATGCCAAAACACATGGAGATGTAGTAGCACTAGATAACTAAGTAACTGTATATCTTTTCATTGAACATGATATATACTTCCTTTTAATTGTCTTCTTTCCTTTTTCTCAGTATAGGTTTGTAATATTTGCTACAGAATTCTTACTATCAGCTTGTGTTAGCTTTTTTTCTGAGTATCTAACGGACTTTGCTTCTATTATTAATTGGCTATGTATATATATATTTTTTTATGTATATAGTTTTAAATTTATTTTTGTTGTACTTGATAATATACACAACACATACACCAATTCAATTTCTACACGTACAGTTCAGTGACATTGATACATTTTTCAAGTTGTGCAACCATCCTCACCCTCCTTTTCCAAATTGTTCCTCTCCCATTAACATAAACTCACTGACCCCTAAGTGTCCTATCTTTTGAGTTGCTGTTGTCAATTTGATCCCATATAGATAGCTCTTAAAAGAGCACAGTGCTCAAGGCAGACATTCGTTACTAATTAAGCTAAATTATTGTTTGTTTTAACAGGGGATATTTTTGGTTTAAGGTTTAAAGATTATCTCAGGGCAGTAGTTTGGGGGGGTTCATCTAGCCTCAGTGGCTCTGGGAAGTCCGAAGTCATAATAATTTGAAATTTGTTTTTTATTTCCCTCCTTTTGATCAGGATTCTTCTACGGAATCTTTGATCAAAATGTTCTTAATGCTAGTGGACACCATCCAATTCTGGTCTCAGTGGCAAAGGAAGCAATTGTTCATGAAGGCAGTTAGCCACATTCCATTTCCTTCTCACTGAAAGGGATTTTTTTTTTTAATATATATATATTTTTTTATTGAGCTTCAAGTGAACGTTTACAAATCAAGTCAGTCTGTCAATATAAGTTTATATACACCTTACTCCATACTCCTGCTTGTTCTCCCCCTAATGAGTCAGCCCTTCCAGTCTCTCTCTTCGTGACAATTTTGCCAGCTTCCAACCCTCTCTACCCTCCCATCCCCCCTCCAGACAGGAGATGCCAACACAGTCTCAAGTGTCCACCTGATACAAATAGCTCACTCTTCATCAACATCTCTCTCCTACCCACTGTCCAGTCCCTTCCATGTCTGATGAGTTGTCTTCGGGAATGGTTCCTGTCCTGGGCCAACAGAAGGTTTGGGGACCATGACCGCCGGGATTCCTCTAGTCTCAGTCAGACCATTAAGTATGGTCTTTTTGTGAGAATCTGGGGTCTGCATCCCACTGATCTCCTGCTCCCTCAGGGGTTCTCTGTTGTGCTCCCTGTCAGGGCAGTCATCGATTGTGGCCGGGCACCAACTAGTTCTTCTGGTCTCAGGATGATGTAAGTCTCTGGTTCATGTGGCCCTTTCTGTCTCTTGAGCTCATAGTTATCGTGTGACCTTGGTGTTCTTCATTCTCCTTTGATCCAGGTGGGTTGAGACCAATTGATGCATCTTAGATGGCCTCTTGTTAGCATTTAAGACCCCAGATGCCACATTTCAAAGTGGGATGCAGAATATTTTCATGATAGAATTATTTTGCCAATTGACTTAGAAGTCCCCTTAAACCATGGTCCCCAAACCCCCGCCCTTGCTCTGCTGACCTTTGAAGCATTCAGTTTATCCCGGAAACTTCTTTGCTTTTGGTCCAGTCCAGTTGAGCTGACCTTCCATGTATTGAGTATTGTCCTTCCCTTTACCTAAAGTAGTTCTTATCTACTAACTAATCAGTAAAAAACCCTCTCCCACGCTCCCTCCCTCTCCCCCTCGTAACCACAAAAGTATGTGTTCTTCTCAGTTTATACTATTTCTCAAGATCTTATAATAGTGGTCTTATACAATATTTGTCCTTTTGCCTCTGACTAATTTCGCTCAGCATAATGCCTTCCAGGTTCCTCCATGTTATGAAATGTTTCACAGCTTCGTCACTGTTCTTTATCGATGCGTAGTATTCCATTGTGTGAATATACCACAATTTATTTAACCATTTCATCCGTTGATGGACACCTTGGTTGCTTCCAGCTTTTTGCTATTGTAAACAGAGCTGCAATAAACATGGGTGTGCATATATCTGTTTGTGTGAAGGCTCTTATTTCTCTAGGGTATATTCCAAGGAGTGGGATTTCTGGGTTGTATGGTAGTTCTATTTCTAACTGTTTAAGATAATGCCGGATAGATTTCCAAAGTGATTGTACGATTTTACATTCCCACCAGCAGTGTATAAGAGTTCCAATCTCTCTGCAGCCTCTCCAACATTTATTATTTTGTGATTTTTGGATTAATGCCAGCCTTGTTGGAGTGAGACGAAATCTCATTGTAGTTTTGATTTGCATTTCTCTAATGGCTAATGATCGAGAGCATTTTCTCATGTATCTGTTAGCTACCTGAATATCTTCTTTAGTGAAGTGTGTGTTCATATCCTTTGCCCACTTCTTGATTGGGTTGTTTGTCTTTCTGTGGTTGAGTTTTGACAGCATCGTATAGATTTTAGAGATCAGGCGCTGGTCGGAGATGTCATAGCTGAAAATTCTTTCCCAGTCTGTAGGTGGTCTTTTACTCTTTCGGTGAAGTCTTTAGATGAGCATAGGTGTTTGATTTTTAGGAGCTCCCAGTTATCGGGTTTCTCTTCGTCATTTTTGGTAATGTTTTGTATTCTGTTTATGCCTTGTATTAGGGCTCCTAACGTTGTCCCTGTTTTTTCTTCCATGATCTTTATCGTTTTAGTCTTTATGTTTAGGTCTTTGATCCACTTGGAGTTAGTTTTTGTGCATGGTGCGAGGTATGGGTCCTGTTTCATTTTTTTTGCAAATGGATATCCAGTTATGCCGGCACCATTTGTTAAAAAGACTATCTTTTCCCCCAATTAACTGACACTGGGCCTTTGTCAAATATCAGCTGCTCATATGTGGATGGATTTATATCTGGGTTCTCAATTCTGTTCCATTGGTCTATGTGCCTGTTGTTGTACCAGTACCAGGATGTTTTGACTACTGTGGCTGTATAATAGGTTCTAAAATCAGGTAGAGTGAGGCCTCCCATTTTCTTCTTTTTCAGTAATGCTTTACTTATCCGAGGCTTCTTTCCCTTCCATATGAAGTTGGTGATTTGTTTCTCCATCACATTAAAAAACGTCATTGGAATTTGGATCCGAAGTGCATTGTATGTATAGATGGCTTTTGGTAGAATAGACATTTTTACTATGTTAAGTCTTCCTATCCATGAGCAAGGTATGTTTTTCCACTTAAGTAGGTCCTTTTTAGTTTCTTGGAGTAGTACTTTGTAGTTTTCTTTGTATAGGTCTTTTACATCTTTGGTAAGATCTATTCCTAAGTATTTTATCTTCTTGGGGGCTACTGTGAATGGTATTGATTTGGTTATTTCCTTTTCGATGTTCTTTTTGTTGATGTAGAGGAATCCAAGTGATTTTTGTATGTTTATCTTATAACCTGAGACTGTGCCAAACTCTTCTATTAGTTTCAGTAGTTTTCTGGAGGATTCCTTAGGGTTTTCTGTGTAGAAGATCATGTCATCTGCAAATAGAGATAATTTTACTTCTTCCTTGCCAATCCAGATGCCCTTTATTTCTTTGTCTAGCCTAATTGCTCTGGCTAGGACCTCTAGCACAATGTTGAATAAGAGCGGTGGTAAAGGGCATCCTTGTCAGGTTCCCGTTCTCAAGGGAAATGCTTTTAGGCTCTCTCCATTTAGAGTGATGTTGGCTGTTGGCTTTGCATAAAAAAAACAGATGCCCTTTATTATGTTGAGGAATTTTCCTTCAATTCCTATTTTGGTGAGAGTTTTTATCATAAATGGGTGTTGGACTTTGTCAAATGCCTTTTCTGCATCAATTGATAAGATCATGTGGTTTTTGTCTTTTGTTTTATTTATATGGTGGATTACATTAATGGTTTTTCTAATATTAAACCAGCCTTGCATACCTGGTATGCATCCCACTTGGTCATGGTGAATTATTTTTTGATATGTTGTTGAATTCTATTGGCTAGAATTTTGTTGAGGATTTTTGCATGTATGTTCATGAGGGATATAGGTCTGTAATTTTCTTTTTTTGTGATTTCTTTATCTGGTTTTGGTATCAGGGAGATGGTGGCTTCATAGAATGAGTTAGGTAGTATTCCGTCATTTTCTATGCTTTGAAATACCTTTAGTAGTAGTGGTGTTAACTCTTCTCTGAAAGTTTGGTAGAACTCTGCAGTGAAGCCGTCCGGGCCAGGGCTTTTTTTTGTTGGGAGTTTTTTGATTACCGTTTCAATCTCTTTTTTTGTTACGGGTCTATTTAGTTGTTCTACTTCTGATTGTGTTAGTTTAGGTAGGTAGTATTTTTCCAGGAATTCATCCATTTCTTCTAGGTTTGCAAATTTGTTAGAGTACAATTTCTCGTAATAATCTGATATGATTCTTTTAATTTCAGTTGTGTCTGTTGTGATGTGGCCCATCTCGTTTCTTATTCGGGTTATTTGTTTCCTTTCCCGTATTTCTTTAGGCAGTCTAGCCAATGGTTTATCAATTTTGTTAATTTTTTCAAAGAAACAGCTTTTGGCTTTGTTAATTCTGAAAGGGATATTTTTAAAGTTATGTTTTCTAATTTTGTTTGTTGATGTGGAGGTTGGTGTTAATTTTTTTTCAGTATTGATCTTTTAGTTAGCAACTGTCTTTAAGATTCTCTAGAGAAACAGAACCAGTGAGATACATATGTGTATATATAAATATATATATATAGAGAGAGAGAGAGTCAAGGGATTGGCTTACATGATTGTGGGGACTGGCAGGTCCAAAATTTATAGGTCAGGCAATAGGCTGGCGACTCCTACTGGCTGAAGGGATTGTGAGGGCCTGGCAAGCCCAAAACCCTTAGGTCACACAGCAGGCTGGAGACTTCTGCAGGCTTGCATTCCAAGATCTGTAGGTCAGGCGACAGGAAGAGTACAGGATGAAGAGAGAAAGGGAGTTCTGCCAACATAATCTATTTTTAGTCTGCAGGCAGACCATACCTGAAGAAACTCCCCTTTCAGCTCATTGATTATATTAGATTACATTATGGAGGATGATTGCATTGCATTAGATAACATTATGGAACAGCAGCTAGTCTAGTGTGTGGCCAAACCACTGAGAACCATAGTCTAGCGAAGTTGATACATAAAATTAACCATCACAGCAACCTTACTGAACTCTGATATTAATTCAACTAGCTCAATAATAGATTCTTTTGGGTTATATTACCTTCATATTCTTAAATTAAAAAAAAAAACAAAAAACCTAATAATGAGGTAATGCTCTCATGTAGAGAAGAGACAACAGGATCCTTTGTGGCTGGTTTTATATTTCTGAGGAAGTGATGTTGAGAATATTATTTTTGAGTGAATAGAAGGTAGTATTATCTTTAGTAGTTAATTTACTTTTGGGTTTAGTACTTAAATCCACTTGGTTTTTAGTAAATACGCATTCATTTACTTTTAGCTCTGCTAAGGAAATTTGGAAGATGTTAGTAGATACTTATTTGAAGGCCAGTGAAAAGAAACAGGCCAGGGAATAAAGGAAATGAAATAGTGTTACCTTTTTCTTCTTTACATTTGATAGCAAGTAACCAGTTGCTCCTTTATTATACTTGAATTTTTATCTTTCTGGCAAGAAAAAGACCTCTTAGAGATGGTTACTATTTTATATGAGGAAATAAGTTGATTTGGGTGAGTGGTGTTTGGGGAGGGGAGGGTATAGTGAATGTAGTGGTGGAAATGTAAGAAGATACTTTGAAGTTATGGCAACCCTTAGCTTTCAGCATTAGAATGTTTTAAAACTTTTGGTCCTTAAAGCTATGTTAATGGGGGGACATTTTTAATTAAAAATATTAAGGTCTCAATAGAGTATTTAGTATAATCCATTAGCCTGTTATTAATTTTTCAGTTTACACAAAAGATGTTGGACAACTTCTACAATTTTGCTTCATCATTTGCTGTCTCTCAGGCCCAGATGACACCTAGTCCATCTGAAATGTTCATTCCAGCAAATGTGGTTCTGAAATGGTATGGGGTATTTTGTATTTTAGTATTAAGGTTTTTAGTAAATATATGAATGTCTTTTTTGTATGTAAACGTATTCTTTTATTGTGGACATGAACATACATTAACATTTTCATGGCATTAAAGTATGTACTACGGAATTCAGGTCAGGGAAGGTTCTGACCCTAAATACTCTGTTGTATAGTAACCATTTTGAATTTATAAAGATGGGAAAATATAATTGCCTATGTTTTAGGGACCACTATTAAGGATCATATGTTTTTGTATATTTTGAATTAGAAGTATCATATATGAAACTTGAAATATCAATCAAAACTTTTAAGTTTAGAAAGCCTTTATCTAAAGTAAACATGGTATCAGGATGGTTTATACTTTACCCTGTGCATAAGTGACTATTTCCCCAACTTTGTCATGCTTCTGTTTTATAGGTATTTCTTTTCATTTTGAATAACCCAGTGGTAAGGAATACATAGGGAGAGTTTGTTGAGAAGTGGCAGCATGGTGTAGCATGGAGAGCACTGGAATGTACTAGGTTTGCACTTTGGTGCAATCTCATCAAAGAAATGAAAGAGGAGGAGTTAGATTCGGTTTTTTTTCTCAGGTCCCAGATTTGCAGAAGATAAACAAATTTATTGTGATTTGTGGATGGTGCAGGACTGTTACACTTAAGGTTGCTGTGAGTCAGCTGACTCAATGGCAGCTAACAACAACGTTATGATTTCTGCTCTCTGATATAAACCAGTCAAAACTGCTTTATACTTAAATGACTATGCTTGCTACCATTTTATAACAATGATTAAATTCTCACATTATCATTTTTGTTTTTTTGCCTTAGCTTTTTATAAATAACATGTACAGTTGTGTGGTTTTTGATAAGTAATTTGGCAGATATGAAGGATTCTATTTCAGTTTTCTTGTAAGCATAAATATGTGTTTTCTTTTCTAGGTATGAAAACTTTCAAAGACGACTAACACAGAACCCTCTTTTTTGGAAAACATAATTTGAATAAAATCATTTTTAATGGATTCTGAAATTTGTCATGTTTTGAAGATAAATGACTCCATTTAAAAACATGAAGTTGAAAGAATCATGAAGCCTAAGTTTAAAAACTACTTAGTGACTCTGAAGCTTAATTAAAATCTTTATAAAAATGAAAATATGTTTATCATTAATACTTGTCCCCCTTAAGTTTAAAATACTATTTAGAGACAAAGTGTTTTGGCTTTGATTCATTTTTTACTTAAAAATAAAACAGTAAGTAGTGTGTTACATGCCATTGTATTTATAATCTTTTGTTTTTTTCAGTGGTGTGCTAGTTAAAGTCTATTGGGGGACTGTCGAAAAACATATTTTTTGTTTTAAGACAAAATAATTGTTTTTTATAGAGATAAATACCATGCATACACATCCCCTTACCTATATAAATTCTTTTACATTTCTTCAAAATGACCATGCACATCAACATAACCTAAAGGGGAGTTTGTACACCTTTTTTAACCTAGTAGCTAATGGCTACTTCAGTTATTAAATAAGAGCACAAGTGTAGTGAAATCATGCTGTCCAGTTATACAAGGTTATTTACTAATTTAATATTCATTTTCTTAAAGTGGAGGATCTAGAAATCACAATTACACGACACATTAAGTCTTTATGATTATAGCTTAAGAATTTTACAAATTTAAAATCTTTCAAAACAACATCATTACAATTCCATTTGTTAAACACAGTTTTACTTTTTGTAATAATAAATGATTTGTGGAAACAATGACAACCCATAAAACCTATATAGAAAATTTAGACACTGTAAATCATGAAAAAGAAGTACCCAACTCTTGTACAAGCTAGAATATTTTTATACTGTGATAAAATTAGGGAGAAGTATGATATTAGTAACTAATATATTCCAGGAATATTAAGTAAAAATTTTTCCCTACTGCAATTTTTAAACCTTTGTGTTCATAAATTTAAAAAACTAAATTATGTTTAAAAGCTGCATATCTTGATTTTCTTCTTGTCTCATAACCATTGGCTTATTTTAGAGTTAAAACTTTTTTCCACAGCTACAGTTTCAACAGAAATGAAGAGCCAAAAATGTAAAGCATTAGGAATTTTTGTTGCCTTGCCTTTTGAAATTTCTTGAATTCTCCCTTTGAATTCATATGAACTTTTAATATAAACCAGTTAGCACAAGCTCTCCTGTCGGTTTTAAGAACCCTTATCATCTGATTAAGGAGTCCCTGGGTGACACAAAACAGTTAAGTGCTGGCTACTAACTGAAAGGTTGGTGGTTGGAACCCACCCTGAGGTGCCTCAGAAGAAAGGCCTGGTTGTCTGCTTCTGAAAGATGGCAGCCGTGAAAATCCTGTGGAATGCAGATCTCTGCGACGTGCAGTCATCCTGAGTCGGAACTGACTCAGCAGCAGCTGGTATCATCGATGCCTTCATCCTTTGATTTAAGGTACCTCTCAGGTGAAAAATCTTATTTATGTCCAAAGTGCCCCTAAGTGGCCACTTCTACTTCCAGATCGCCACTGGTGAAGTTAAACCATTGAGAAACGTAAGTGCAGGAACGAGTAAGTAGGAGTCACAGTTCTGCCAGGAGGTAATTCAGGTTTATTTGCAGATGATCCCATGAGAGAAACAGGCAGATATTGTTTGTGTGAGTCTTTGGTCATTAATCAGTAGTCTCCTGGTAGGTGGAATATAAGGAGAATATTTCTCCACTACAAATAATAGTGTTTCCATATGGAGTGTTGAAAGGCCACATGATAACACTTTGGCTTTATAAACCACACCTGAACTGTGTCCTTGGCTCCGTGTCACTAGCAGGAATGATGACTTTTGTATATGGAAAGTTGGTGATCCCTATTTATAACTCTGTGCACTGGTATATGTTATGCAGTTCAAACAGTTTACAGGGGTGTGGGTAGGGGAGAAGGAACCCTGGTGGTGCAGTGGTTAAGTGCTAAACTGCTAACAGATAGGTGGGCAGTTTGCATCCACATCTGCTCCATGGGAGAAAGATGTGGCAGTCTGTTTCTTTAAGGATTACAGCCTTGGAAACCCTATGGGGCAGTTCTTCTCTGCCCTATAGGGTCACTGTAAGTCGGAATTGACTGTTGGTGGCGGGTTTTTGGTTGGGTAGGGGAGGACAGGCTCTATGCATTTGTCTATTCTAGAAATTTCATTTAAGAGGAATCATCGTATTTGTCCTTTTGGGTCTGGTTTATTTCACTTAGCATAGTATTTTCAAGGTTCATTCATGTTGTAGCATGTATCAAAACTTTATCCCTTGTGTGTTGTTAGGTACCATCGAGTCCGTTCCAACTCCTAGTGACCCGGTGTACAACAGAACAAAGCACTGCCTGGTCCTGGTTCAAGTGAGTGTACAAAAGACAAATATGAAGTCCATAGGCAGGGAGCAGGCATTCAGCCTCTGGTCTAGTTAACTCTTTCCCTGCCTTGCATAGGAGCAGAGAAGGACCTCAGTGCATAAGCCATCAGAAGACAGGATATTTCATGGGGATCCACCTTTCAGCCACAGAATAAAGAAGTTGCAACCCGTTGTTTCTTTTGTGTCTCATAATTTCTCTTGCTTGATATACCCACTGGTTGTATACACATATTCTACTCTGCTGCTTTTTTAAAAAAAATTTTATTGTGCTTTAAGTGAAAGTTTACAAATCAAGTCAGTCTCATACAAAAATTTATATACGCCTTGCAATATACTCCTAATTGCTCTCCCTCTAATGAGACAGCACGCTCCTTCCCTCCACTCTCTCTTTTCGTGTCCATTTGACCAGGTTCTAAACCCCTCTGCCCTCTCTTCTCCCCTCCAGACAGGAGGTGCCAACATAGTCTCATGTGTCTACTCTGCTTCTCCTTTTGTCTCTGCAGCGGGAGAAAACCGAGTGCTGTCGAGTCAATTCCAACTCATAGGGACCCTATAGGGCAGAGTAGAACTGCCCCGTAGAGTTTCCAAGGAGCGCCTGGCGGACTCAAACTGTCGACCCTTTGGTTAGCAGCCGTAGCACTTTACTACTACGCCACCAGGGTTTCCTTTTCAGGGGGAGAGGCTCTGTAAGAGGGTGGGGGAAAGCAGGATGAGTCCATTGAGTGCTTCCCAGCTGCAGCTGGTTTTCTTCTTAAGTACCTCAAATCGGTGTGCCATTATGAGGATTAATTTCCATTCCAGGACAACCCCCTTGTAATGTACATTAGAAATTTCTAATCTTTCTATTGATATGCCTTTTATGCCCCTTTTTTCATTTGAAAGAATCCTCACGTTAACTGCACATGACTGCTTGAGTCACATGACTAACGAAAGCCCAGATTTAAATGTTTCTCTTTAATCCTCAAGTTTATTCCCGGAAAATGGAGTAGCAGGATGGATTGCCTCATTTTATGCCACCACATTAGTCTGATGCTTAGTTGTTTTACGAATTTGTAAACAGACAGGGCCACAGATGGTGGCTCAGGCTAACTTAAGCAGAAGAGAATTTTTTGGAGGCTATTTCTTATTGGGGAGCTCCCAGAGTGATGGGAGCTAGGAGAGTCACGCTTGGAAATGACTAGGAATCAAGGAAGCTGTGGAGGGCTGGCTGGGCATTAGGAACTCCAGCAATCTTAAAGCAGGGAAGTGAGGAGAGTGTGCCATCCTGTCAGCAAATCTCATCCAGACTTTCCTGCTGTCTGTCACTGGCTAACATTCTGAGTTCCTGATGAGCATATGATAACTGAGCTTGGGTCACATGCCTGGCCAGGCCACTGCTCCTTTTGGTTCAAGGAGGGAAGGATCTGTTTCCTCAGCTTCTGTAATGGAACATGGTCATCAGGAATTACTGCCCCACCAAGATTACACGTAATGTGGATGTTTGAGTTCCAAAAAGAAATCTGGATACTTTTAGCATAGCTAAACAAAACAAATGGCAACCAGAACTGTGTTTTTGATGGACCAGTTGGGATGTAGAAACGACGGGAGGAAAAAACTCACTGCTGTCGAATCGATTCTGACTCATAGTGACCCTATAGCACAGAGTAGAACTGCCCCACAGAGTTTCCAAGGAGCGCCTGGCGGATTTGAACTGCCAACCTCTTGGTTAGCAGCGTAGCACTTAACCACTACGCCACCAGGGTTTCCAAACGGAGGAGGGTGATATAAAGTGGAATTGGGTAAAAGAACAGGAAACATTCACCTAAGAAAAATTACTGTTTGGCAACAGATCTACATACCTGTCATTACAGCCTTTTTCTTTAACGTGATCTTAAAAGCTCCCTGAAAGGTGGGAATTAGAAATAAAGTCACTCTCTTTCACCACCAGATGGTGCTTTACATAGAGATAGCATGACATGTTGGTCCCTTTGTAGCTCTCAAACACCTGTAAATTTACAAAGCACCTTTGCTTAGCAATCATTCAAGAAATATTGAGCTCCTACTGGAGAAGTGAGAGCCCCGATGAGGGACACCTAACCTGTACAGATAGGCATGGGAAGGTTTCCTGATAACATCTGAGGCTTGGGCACAAAGACAAGGTAGAGCTTGAGATGGGAATTCCAGGCTAAGAAAGCTACCAAAGATACAGGCTTGACAACGCACAGTGCCTTCTAGGAATCTTGAGGTTTATTATGGTTGAAGCATCGGGAATGGAGAAAGTGGAAGAAACAGCATGAACGAAGGTGTGAAACATGTATGTATAGATTCAGATTGAATTATGGCTATTTAATTGTTTAGCTTTTTACCTGACTCATCTCAATTCTACATCCTATGACTTGACCTTGGAAAAGTGGGAATCTGTTTAGAGTAACTACTCTGACTCTGTCCCTTGGAATGCCCACTGTTTTCCTTACCTCCACCTTCCCCGTTTTCATTTTCTGTGCTAGGGATATATTTGAACAGACTCATCACAAAACAAGTATTAGACTCACAAACACTGAACCCGAAATGTTTATGGAACACATATGTATTTAAAAACCAAAACCATTGCTGTTGAGTTGATTCCGACTCATAGCCATCGTATAAAAAAATAGGACAGAGTAAAACTGCCCTATAGGGTTTCCAAGGAGTCGATGGTGAATTCAAACTGCTGACCTTTTGGTTAGCAGCCAAACACTTAACCACTACGTCACCAGGGCTCCATATATGTATTCTTGTTCATGTATATATATATATATATATATATACACACATACCTATCTACCCATTGCCGTCAAGTTGATCCCAACTCATAGCGATCCTATAGGACAAAGTAAAACTGCCCTATAGGAGCACCTGGTGGATTGAAACCACCAACCTTTTGGTTAGTAGCTGTAGCTCTTAACCACTACGCCACTTGGGTTTCCAAATATATATATATATATATACATATATATATAAGAATAAGGCAAAGCTATTTTCTAGAACTAATGCATTCATTCTGTTTGCGTATTATTCCATGATTATAGAAATTATTGTGCCCTTGTGATATTGTGTTAGCACTTTACATGTGTTATCTCCTTTAATCCTTAATATAACCCTGGAGTTAAGATACTCATTTCACCGATGATGAAACTGAAACACAGAGAAATTAGCTTGTACAATGTTTCCACGATAGAAAATCAGAGGCCTAGGATTTAATTTTCCACTAAATATTCCCATGGGTAGCTTCTTTATATCATTCAGGTCTCTGCTCAAATGTAATCCCAGAGATGCCTATACTGATCTCCCTTTCTAAAGTAGCCTCCTCACTGGATCCAATTGTCCTATTTGTGGCACTTACTGTTACATTCCATAGCTCACTGATGCTGTTCATTTTTGCAGTCTTTTTTTCTCAGACAATATAGTTACTATTCTTTTCAACAGTCAGTAATCTTTTATTTTTACCCTTTTATTTACTCTCCCTAGAGCTGCTCAGTGGAAACCCTGGTGGCATGGTGGTTAAGAGCTACAGCTGCTCACCAAAGGGTCCGCAGTTTGAATCCACCAGGCGCTCCTTGGAAACTCTATGGGGCAGTTCTACTCCGTCCTATAGGGTTGCTTTGAGTCGGAATCGACTCGACAGCACCGGGTTTGTTTTTTTTTTGTTTAGAGCTGCTCACTTTCTTGCACTTTCATGTTCCATGTGGGGTTAATTTCCTTCAATCTGAGGAACATCTGTAGTTTTTCTCAGATTTTGTCTGAGAATATGTATATATTTTTTATCTTTATTTTTGAAGGATATTTTTCTTGGGTGGTTTTGAGAGCTTTGTAGTTTGGCAGTTTTGCTTTTTGTTTAGCTGTTAAGCACGCTACAGATATCACTCCATCATCTTCTGCTTCAATGTTTTTGTTGTGAAGCCAGTGTGAAGTCAGTGGTATTTCTGCTGTTGTCTTTTTTTCCTCTGGTTGCTTTTAAGATTTTCTTTAGTTTCATCAGTCTGGCTATGATGTGACTAGCCAGATGTGGTTTTCTTTGTAGTTGTCCTGTTTGGGATTTGTTAATCTTGAAGATGTAACTCATGTCTTTCATCAATTTGGAAAGTTCTTAGCCTTGTTTCTTCAATGACTACTTCTATTTTCTTTCCTCTTTTCCTGGAAATTCATATGTTTTGCATTTCTTTTACTCTGTGTTGGGTTCTTTTTACCCTGTTCAATGTGGATAATTTCTTCAAGTTCATTAGTCCTGACATATGCTATTTTTGGTCTGCCGATAAAGTTCTCCAATGAGTTCTTTATTTTTTAGTTGATTATGACCTATAGGGTCGCTATGAGTCAGAATTGACTTGATGGCACTGGGGTGGGTTATGAGTTATTGAAACTTGCTTTCTCAGAACTTTGAGTTTTGACAGTTGTATACTCCTGTGAAACACTACCACAGTCAAGATGCAGAAATGTTCATTACCCCCAAAAGATTTCTCATACCCCTTTGCAGTTTCTCTCTCCCTTCTGATCCTACCCCCAGGCAATCACTGTTTTCATTTTATTGCTATAAATTAGTTTTTATTTTCTAGAATTTTATATAAATGGAGTCACACAGTATGTACACTTTGTGTCTAGCTTCTATCAGTCAGTGTGCTGGTTAATGTTATGTGTCAACTTGGCTAGGCCATTATTCCCAGTGTGGTGTATTGTTCTCCACTTTGTGATCTAATTGTCCTCCATTTTGTGGTTTTGTATAATTATCCTCCATTTTGTGTGTTGTAAGTCTTAAACCTCTATATGCTAAAGAAGCAGGAATAGTGTGGGGTGTATTTTGAGTCACAGCCTTACTAAAGGGTATGACAAGTCATAGCCTTAACTCAAGTCACTACCTTTATTTAAGTCATTCCCTTACTCCAGTCACCACCTTATCTGATGTAAGGGGAGTTTCCTTGAGTGTGTGGCCTTAACCCAACCTATTTGGACACTCTGGCAAAGCTCTCTCTCACTCTGGGTCCTGCATTGGGCTTATCATCTGACCTTCAGTTCACCCTGCCGATCCTGGGATTCTCTTCCTTCTGCAGCCCTATGAACCAATAGCCTGCCATCTGACCTGCTGATTGTTCATCAGCCCTTGTAACCATGTAAGTCAGGAGAAGCCTCCAGCCTGATGCCTGACCCATGAATTTGGGACTGGCCAACCTCTACAGCTGTGAGCCATTTCCTTGAGATAAATCTGTATATATATGTATATACTCCATTGGCTTTTTTTCTCTAGACAACCCAGCCTAAGTCAGCATAATGATTTCGAGGTTCATCCATATTGTTGCCTGTATCAATAGTTCATTCCTTTCATTTACTGAATACCACTATTACCTATTGTTTATCCATTTTCTATTTGATGGACACATGGTTCATTTCAAGTTTTTGGCTATTGTGAATAAAGCTGTTCTGAATATTTGTGTATAACACTGTCTCAGTATACGCTTTTATTTCTTTAGGTTGAATACTTAGAACTAGAATGGCTGGATGGTATATTTAACTTTTATTAGAAACTGTCAAATAGTTTTTCAAAGTGGGTTTAACCATTTTACATTTCTGCCTGCAGTATATGAGTTCTAATTACTCCACAGCCTCACTAACGCTTGGTATCATCAGTTTTCATAATTGTAGCTGCCCTATCTTTGCAGTGCTATCTCATTGTGGTTTCAGTATGTGTTTCCTGAATGACCAGTACTGTGGTCTTTTCATCTGCTCATTGGCCATTTGAATATCTGCTTTTGTAAAATGTATGTTCAAATATTTTGCCCGTTTTTAAAAATTGAGCTTATTTATTTTTGAGTTTTAGAAGATTTAAAAATGTAGAATCTCTGTATCAGTTGTTAGATATACGTATCGTGAATATTTTCTGTGTTGTGTGGCTTGCCTTTTTATTTCTTTTTCTAATTTTTATTGTGCTTTAAGAGAAAGTTTACAAATCAAGTCAGCCTCTCACACAAAAACTTAATATACACCTTGCTACATACTCCCAATTGCTCTCCCCCTAATGAGACAGCCCACTCCCTCCCTCCACTCTCTCTTTTAGTGTCCATTTCACCAGCTTCTAACCCCCTCTACCCTCTCATCTCCCTTCCAGGCAGGAGACGCAAACATAGTCTCAAGTGTCCACCTGATCCAAGAAGCTCACTCCTCACCAGCATCCCTCTCCATCCCATTGTCCAGTCCAATCTCTGTCTGAAGAGTTGGCTTTGGGAGTGGTTCCTGTCCTGAGCCAACAGAAGGAAGGTCTGGGGGCCATGACCACTGGGGTCCTTCTAGTCTCAGATCATTAAGTCTGGTCTTTTTACGAGAATTTGGGTTCTGCATCCCACTGCTCTGCTGCTCCGTCAGGGGTTCTCTGTTGTGTTCCCTGTCAGGGCAGTCATCAGTTGTAGCCAGGCTCCATCTAGTTCTTCTGGTCTCAGGCTGATGTAGTCTCTGGTTTATGTGCCCTTTCTGTCTCTTGGGCTTGAAATTACCTTGTGTCCTTGGTGTTCTTCATTATCCTTTGCTCCAGGTGGGTTGAGTCCAGTTGATGCATCTTAGATGGCCAATTGCTAGCGTTTAAGACCCCAGATGCCATTCTCCAAAGTGGAATGCAGAATGTTTTAATAGATTTTATTATGCCAATTGACTTAGATGTCCCCTAAAACCATGGTCTCCAAACCCCCGCCCCTGCGACGCTGGCCTTCAAAACATTGTTTATTCAGGAAACTTCTTTGCTTTTGGTTTAGTCCAGTTGTGCTGACCTCTCCTATATTGTGTGCTGTCTTTTCCTTCACCTGAAATAGTTCTTGTCTACTATCTATTTAGTGAATATCCCTCTCCCTCCCTTCCCACCCTAGTAACCATCAAAAAATATTTCCTCCTCTGTTTAAACTATTTCTTGAGTTCTTATAGTAGTGGTCTTATACAATATTTGTCCTTTTGCAGCTGACTAATTTCACTCAGCATAATGCCTTCCAGATTCCTCCATGTTATGAACTGTTCTTTATTGATGTGTGACTATACCATAATTCATCCATTCATCTGTCGATGGGCACCTTGGTTGCTTCCATCTTTTTGCTATTGTAAACAGTGCTGCAACGAACATGAGTGTGCATATATCTGTTCGTGTAAAGGCTCTTATTTCTCTAGGATATATTCCAAGGAGTGGGGTTGCTGGATCATATGGTAGTTCTATTTCTGGCTTTTGAAGGAAGCACCAAATCGATTTCCAAAGTAGTTGTACCATTTTACATTCCCACCAGCAGTGTATAAGTGTTGCAGTCTCTCCACAACCTCTCCAAAATTTATTATTTTGTGTTTTTTGGATTAATGCCAGCCTTGTTAGAGTGAGATGGAATCTCATTGTAGTTTTGATTTGCATTACAGAATGGCTAATGGTTGTGAGCATTTCCTCATGTATCTGTTAGCTACCTGAATGTCTTCTTTAGTGAAGTGTCTGTTCATATCTTTTGTCCATTTTTTTAATTGGGTTATTTGTCTTTTTTGTAGTTGAGTTTTTGCAGTATCATGTAGATTTTATAGATCAGACGCTGATCGGAAATCCTTTAGCTAAAATCTTTTTCCCAGTCTGTAGGTAATCTTTTTACTCTTTTGGTGAAGTATTTGGATGACCATGGGTGTTTGATTCTTAGGAGCTCCCAGTTATCTAGTTTTTCTTCTGCATTCTTAATAGTGTTTTGTATGCTGTTTATTCCATGTATTAGGGCTCCTGACGTTGTCCCTATTTTTTCTTCCATGATCTTTATCGTTTTAGATTTTATATTTAGGTCTTTGATCCATTTTGAGCTTGTTTTTGTGCATGGTGTAAGGTATGGGTCTTGTTTCATTTTTTTGCAGATGGATATCCAGTTATGCAAGCATCATTTGTTAAAAGACTGTCTTTTCCCCATTTAACTGCTTTGGGGCCTTTGTCAAATATCAACTGCTCATATGTGGATGGATTTATGTCTGGATTCTCAATTCTGTTCCATTGGTCCATGTATCTGTTATTGTACCAGTACCAGGCTGTTTTGACTACTGTGGTGGTATAAAAAAAAAAAAAATCAGGTAGAGTAAGGCCTCCCACTTTGTTCTTCTTTATCAGTAGTGCTTTACTTATCCAGGGCCTCTTTCCCTTCCACAGGAAATTGGTGATTTGTTTCTCCATCTCATTAAAAAATGTCCTTGGAATTTGGATCTAATTGCATTAAATCTGTAGATTGCTTTTGGTAGAACAGACATTTTTATAATGTTAAGTCTTTCTATCCATGAGCAAGGTATGTTTTTCCACTTATGTAGGTCCCTTTTGGTTTCTTGCAGAAGTGTTTTGTAGTTTTCTTTCTATAAGTCTTTTACATCTCTGGTAAGATTTATTACTAAGTATTTTATCTTCTTGGGGGCTACTGTAAATGGTATTGATTTGGTGGTTTCCTCTTCGATGTTCTTTTTGTTGGTGTACAGGAATCCAACTGATTTTTGTGTGTGTATCTTGTATCCTGATACTCTGCTGAACTCTTCTATTAGTTTCAGTTAGTTTTCTGGAGGATTCCTTAGGGTTTTCTGTGTATAAGATCATGTCATCTGCAAATAGAGATACTTTAACTTCTTCCTTGCCAATCTGGATGCCCTTTATTTCTTTATCTTGCCTAATTTTTCTGTCTAGGACCTCCAGCACAATGTTGAATAAGAGTGGTGATAAAGGGCATCCTTGTCTGGTTCCAAACTCAAGGGGAATACTTTCAGGCTCTGTGTGTTTAGGATGATGTTGGCTCTTGGCTTTGTATAAATGCCCTTTATTATGTTGAGGAATTTTCCTTCTATTCCTATTTTGCTAAGAGTTCTTGTCATGAGTGAGTGTTGAACTTTGTCTAATGCCTTTTCTGCATCAATTGATAAAATCATGTGATTCTTGTCTTTTTATATATGATAAAAATAGATTACGTTAATTGTTTTTCTAATATTGAACCACCCCTGCATACCTGGTATGAATCCCACTTAGTCATGCTGAATTTTTTTTTTTTATTTTGTTGAATTCCATTGGCTAGAATTTTGTTGAGAATTTTTGTATCTAATTTCATGAGGGATATAGGTCTGTAATTTTCTTTTTTAATGGTGTCTTTTTTTTTTACCTAGTTTTGGTATCAGGGATATGCTGGCTTCATAGAATGAGTTTGGGAATATTCTGTCCTTTTCTATCCTCTGAAATACCTTTAGTAGTAGTGCTGTTAGCTCTAATCTGAAAGTTTGGTAGAACTCTGCAGTGAAGCAGTCCTCCAGACCAGGGCTTTTTTTTTTTGTTGGGAGTTTTTTGATTACCTTTTCAATCTCTTCTTTTGTTATGGGTCTATTTAGTTGTTCTACCTCTGTTTGTGTCAATTTAGGTAGGTAGTGTGTTTCTAGGAATTCATCCGTTACTTCCAGGTTTTCAAATTTGTTAGAGTACAATTTTTCATAGTAATCTGATATGATTCTTTTAATTTCATTTGGGTCTGTTGTAATATTGTCCATCTCATTTCTTATTCAGGTTATTTGCTTCCTCTCCTGTTTTTCTTTTGTCAGTTTGGCCAGTGGCTTATCAATTTTGTTGATTTTTTCAGAGAACCAGCTTTTGGTCTTGTTAATTCTTTCAATTGTTTTTCTGTTTTCTGTTTCATTTAGTTCTGCTCTAATTTTTATTATTTGTTTTCTTCTGGTGCCTGTGGGTTTCTTTTGTTGCTCTCTTTCTATTTGTTCAAGTTGTAGGGATAATTCTTTGATTTTGGCCCTTTCTTCTTTTTGTATGGGTGCATTTATTGATATAAATTGACCTCTGAGCACTGCTTTCACGGTGTCCCAAAGATTCTGATAAGAAGTGTTTTTGTTCTCATTGGATTCTATGAATTTCTTTTTTCCATCCTTAATGTCTTCTATAATCCAGTCCTTCTTGAGCAAGGTATTGTTCAGTTTCCAAGTGTTTGATTTCTTTTCCCTGCTTTTTCTGTTATTGATTTCTACTTTTATGGCTTTATGGTCAGAGAAGATGCTTTGTAATATTTCAATGTTTTGGATTCTGCTAAGGCTTGCTTTATGACCTAACATGTGGTCTATTTTAGAGAATGTTCCATGTGCACTAGAAAAGAAAGTATACTGGCTGCTGTTGGGTGGAGTGTTCTATATATGTCTATGAGGTCAAGTTGGTTGATTATGGCATTTAGATCTTCTGTGTCTTTATTGAGCTTCTTTCTGGATGTCCTGTCCTTCACCGAAAGTGGTGTGTTGAAGGCTCCTACTATTGTTGTGGAGCTGTCTATCTCACTTTTCAGTGCTGATAGAGTTTGTTTTATGTATCTTGCAGCCCTCTCATTGAGTGCATAAATATTTAATATGGTTATATCCTCTTGGTATATTGTCCCTTTAATCATTATATAGTGTCCTTCCTTATCCTTTATGATGGATTTAACTTTAAAGTCTTTTTTGTCAGAAATATTGCCATTCCTTTTCTTTTTTGATTGTTGCTTGGTTGATATATTTTTTTCTATCCTTTGAGTTTTAGTTTGTCTCTAAGTCTAAGGTGTGTCTCTTGTAGGGAGCATATAGACGGGTAGTGTTTTTTAATCCATTCTGCCACTCCCTGTCTCTTTATTGGTGAATTTAGTCCATTTACATTCAGCGTAATTATGGATAGGTATGAATTTAGTGCTATTATTTTGATGCCTTTTTTGTGTGTGTTGTTGACAGTTTCTTTTTCCCACTTAATTTTATGTGCTGAGTAGATTATATATTGTCCTTTCCTCATATTTGTTGTTGTTGATTTTGTTTCTGCTGAGTCTCTATTTTTCTCTTGTATTTTATTTTGATGTGTAGGATAGTTTGTCTCCTTTGTGGTTACTTCAATATTTACCCCTATTTTCTAAATTTAAACCTAACTTTTATTTCTTTGTATTGCCTTGTCTTCCTCTCCATATGGAAGATCTGTGACTACATTTCTTAGTCCCTCTTTATTGGTTTAATGTTGTCTTCTTTTACATAGTAACATTGCTGCCACTCAACTACATCAGTCCTCCTGTGATCAGCCTTTCATCAATCATCCTGTGATCAGCCTTTCATCACTAGCGCTTATCTATTTAGTTATGTGGTAGCTGCCACCCATGTCTCTCAAAAATTTCTCTGACATATAGATTATAATAGCTAATGAAATACAAATTCCACTTTAATGCAGTACTAAAGAATATAATGGCTTGTGAGTGATTAGGTCATCATCTTACTCCAAGGAATTTAGGAACCACCCACACCTTCCAAATAAAGTCTAGAACCCTTTGCTTAGCATTCAGCACTTTTTGTAATCTGGCCTTGTCCTAAACAGAAGAACTATACTAGATTATTTGCTTTTTCCTGACATTAATCTGCTTGAAATGGCTTTTCCCAATCTTTCCTTGTTCAAATACTGCCTATGCTTCCAAGGCCTGGCTCAAATACCACATTCCTTCAAGAACTATTCCAGTTAGAAGTAATCTTTGCTCCCCTGTACTCCCTTACATTGTCTTCATACCTCTAACATGACAATTTATATATCCTTACTGTGGAGTTTTAGTGCACAGGCACTTAATTTATGTGAATTCAAGTCTAAGTAAAGCTGAACAACTAAGTTTAAATTCCTCAGTTTTAACTATCAGTCCTATATCAGTTAGAGTTCAATAAGAGAAGCAAAACCACTCTGAGTGATGGAGAATAAGGGATTTATTATGGGCATTAGCCTTCACATAATTGTAGGAGTTGGTTAAGCAGTCTGTCTATGTCTGGTGTAGGGCCAAAAGTCAGCAGGGTTAGCAGTCAGGCAGGAAATATGGCCATGAAATGGGGGAAAAGTAAAAACTGGAGCCAGTAAAGACAATCTGGAACCTACAAGGACCAACTAGAACCTGTGAACACACACTTGTGTCTGCCTCTCACTATATCTAACCTCAGTGATATGAGTGACATACAGGATGAGCTGGTGCCTTTCGCCACAAAGCTTATGACTATTTTATATTCCCACAGCAATGTATGAGGGTTGCGATTTTTTCACATCCTTGACAACACTTGTTATTGTCTTTTTGATTATAGCCATTCCAGTGGGTGTGAGGTGGTACCTCATTGTGGTTTTGATTTGCATTAATTTTTTTTTCTTTTTAATGATTAATGATATTGAATATCCTTTCATATGCATATTGGTGATTTGTATATCTTGTTTAGAGAAATCTTTTGCACGTTTTTTAAAAATTGGGTTATAAGACTTTTATTGCTGAGTTGTGAGTGTTTTTATATAGTCCAGACAGTAGGCTAAATACACTAGATACTAGACCAAATACCACTAGGTACAAATCAAATAGGATTTGCAAATACTTTCTCCCGGTCTCTGAGGTATCTTTTCATACTCTTGATTTACAAAATTTTAAATTTTGATGAAGTACAATTTATCTATTTTTCTTCATTTGCTTGTGCTGTTGATGTCATAGCTAAGACAGTAATACTAATCCACGGTTACACAGATCTACACCTATGTTCTTTTCTAAGAGTTTTATTGTTTCAGCTCTTACATTTAGGTCTTTGATCCATTTGGAGTTAATCTTGTTGAATGCTGTGAGGTAGGAATCCAATTTTATTACTTTGCCTGTGGCTTCCATTTGTTCCAGTCAATTCTTTTAAATAAATATTTTGTAATGTCTTGTTAGTATCCTGAAATGAAGTTTATTGGTAATATATGTACCCATATGCATTAATTTAAACATTAATATAAAGCCATACCTTTAGTATAGTGGAGAAATAAAAGGTAAGTAATGTATAAATTAATATATATTTCAAAATGAATATGTTCATGCAGGACTACTGGAAGAAATAATAAAATCACAACAAGCTTTCACCTATAGGAAGACTCACTGTAAATGCAGCTGCAAACGCAGACTGATTTAAGAGTGCTGGCTACTCAGCAACCACCAGCCTAATTGATGGTGAAGATGTGGTTTTCCAAAATGATGAAGAAGAATTCTTAAATCCTGACCAAATAAAGCATAATCTTCTCCAAATTTACTTAGATTTTGAATTCCTGGAAAATTAAGTGATGTTAAAATTAAGCAAAAAATACTTTGCATTTACACAAAAATTGAACTTTTTTTCTAGTCTCATACGCAGGTTTTTGCCCCCTTATATGAAAGTCTGATGGTATATTCAAAGGGGGTGCAGAGTATGGAACAATTCTGCATTGTGCAGGAATGTCCTGCACATCCCTGGTCTCTGTCCACACTATGTGCCAGAAGTTCCTCCCACTTGCCATCATTGTGACATCCACTTGGGAAATCTGTTTCGCATTATCCATTAAAATTGACCATATGCATTTGCCATGACCCAGGATTCCAGTTCTTATCATATACACAACAGAGAGGAGCATGTATGTACATCAAAAGTTTTGTATTAGAATGTTCAAAGCAACATTATTCCTAATTGCCCCAAACTGGAAACAACTCAAATGCCCCTCAGTAGTGGAATGGATAAATAAAGGAATAATATACAACAATGAAAATGGAGGAATTGCTACTACACAAACCATGGATGAATCTCACAAACATAATATTGAGTGACCAAAGCGAGACATAAAAGAATACATACTATTTGATTCCAAAAGTTCAAAAACAGACAAAACTGCTCTATAATATTTAGAGGGATAATGACAGTAACAGTGAGGTAATGAGATGTTCTTCTGTAGTACCGGTAGAGTTCTATATCTTTACCTAGGTGGGATTTATATGGGTAGTTCAGTTTGTGTTAATTCATTATCAGTAGGGGAGAGAGCATGAGCACAATTTCAAACAGCGAGATGAGTGATGTGGATAGGGACAAACAGATGAGTGAAGGTTCAGGGAAAGAAAGAAAAAAAACAAAACAGCAATTTTGAAAAAGCCAACCCTCTCCTTACCAATTCTCCAGCCCTCCATTTCTTAGGAGGGGAGCCCAGGTAGGACCAAAACCAAGAAACAAATTACAGTTCAAACTCAAATCCTCAAACAGATCTGGAGACTCAAATGTCCACCATTCTGGGCAAAAGTCATTCCCAGATTTATCGAAGGTGATTACAAAAGGGTTCACCCTAACCACCACGTCCCTTCGCTGCCCAGGATATGAGCAAAAGGAAAAAAAACAACAAAAATTATTTCCCAACCTTTGCTTCAAGCTCCCAACCGCCAGGACAGCCCGGGGTCAGATCTATTACCTTAGGAGGCGGGACCGGGTCCCCACATTTACGCCCTAGCAACAGGGCGAACCTTTGTTGCGTCATAGCAACGCGCCCCGCACTCTCCTCGGCTGGGCCAGCTCTCTCTTCGTCCTGTTCCTCTCTTGGCATCACCTGCAGCCCACCCTCCTTCCACCTCCCCCCGGGGCCTCTGCCTGGTCCGGAGGGGTCGGAATTGCACCCTCTGACTCTGGAGCCCGGCAGCTCTTGGGGCTCCTGAGGTGGGAGCCGCCCAAGAGCCAGAGCAGCGGGGAGGGAAGGCGAGAAAGCCCGTTTCAATTTATTTAAGAAAGAAAAAAAGAAATCAAGATTTTTGTAATTTTTATTTCTAAGGCGTAAGCAAAGCTAACGGGGAGAGGGACCTGGAGGGTGGGGAAATCACTTTTGCACAAATTTCATATAGGGAAGGAAGAAAAGACACCCGTCGAGGACCCAATACGGAGGCCAGGAATCGTGGAGCCTGGCAGCAGCTGGAGCCGATTGGGGACCGGAGATGTTGGACAATATCGCTCCTGTCCTGCAGGAGCTGGGCAGGCAGGTGCTGCCCACGCTGCCCTCCCTGACCCAAGAGGGTAAGCGACAAGGGTTGGACCCCAGAGACTGGGGCTGCGGGGAACTGTGGGGAGCCTTCAACCGCTTGGGAGGTGAGGCGGAAGTCTTGCTTCCATATTCCCTAGCTCAGGACTGTCCTGGAGTGGCTGCCTTGACAACCAGCTTGTAATCACACCAGGCCCACGCCGAATACCCTGAGAGGACAGGTTCTTTATTGGCTGCTTTAAAGGGGCCAGTTGAAGGTTTTGACTGGATGAGATAGTGCATATTCAGCATTTAGCTCAGGGACTAGAACAAATAGCAGTTCAAAAAATGATAGCTAGTCCTCTCCTCCGCACTGGGATAGATCAGAACCCTTGTGCCTATCCAGAGAAACAGCCCCAAAGAAAAGGTGTTTTACAGGAACCCCATATAGCTCCTTCTCAGAGTTTATGTAAAGACATGGCTGCTTTTCTCACCCATGACATTTTGGGGTTGTGTTAAGAGAATGAGATGATCATAAAAAGATACTGTTTGGAAGAGGGCTTGGTAGCTTATCATAGAAAACTTGCTAAGCCTGGTTGCTAGTAAGACCCTTAATCCATTTTAACATAGTTTCTTAAAACAGCCCAAAGTGAGGTTGAGATCTGCCTGCAAGCTATAGAATCCTTGGGAAGAAAAGTGCTCAAGAAATGGAAGAAATTATTATTACTAAGCTGTTGTAACTTAGGCTTTCACCAAATGATTTTAGAAGGCAAAATAAGTAGAAATGAATGCATCTTCTTTTCCTTTTCCAGCATTACTTTTATCTTTTTCCTTTTCAAAATAATTCCAAAAGAAGCACTAAAAATAATAGCTGTATGGATTAAAAAAAATTGCTGTATTTATAAATTTATCCCAAGTAATATTGAGAACCTACTATGTGCTAGGCACTAGAGAACTGAAGGTGAGAAAATCCTTGAGATGTACAGTCTAGTGGGGGAATATACACATTAATCGAATAATCACAGAAATAAATGTAAAATTATACTTGTGGTAAGCGCTACCAAGGAGGAGGTATATGGTACAATGGCAGCTTTTTTAAAATTGTGGTAAAAATACATATAACAAAATATTTGCCATTTCAACATTTTTTACGTGTACAGTTCAGTGACACTAATTAGGTTCATGTTGTACAACCAACACCATTATCCTTTTCCAAATTTTCCCATCACCCTTAACAGAAATTCAGTGTCCCTGAGCAATGACTCCCCCTTTCCTGCAACTTTTTTCCCCATTTTTTTTTTAGTTGTTTTGTTGTGGTAAATAGATATGTATATATAACAAAACATTTGCCAATTTGACATTTTTTACATGCACAATTCAGTAACATTGATTACATTCTTCACGTTGTGCAAGTATCACCACTGTTTGCAACTTACTCCACCACTGTTAGCAGAAACTCAGCTCCCTGTTATGATTTTCCCTGACAGCTTTTAATAGGGGTTGAGGATAGCTGTGTTTGTCAAGATTTGATGAAGAAGGGATAATGTGAGCTGAGATGTGAAGAATGGAGTTCCGATTTAGTAGGTAAAATGGTTTGGGGGGGAGCGTGAAGAGCAGACGAGAGTGTTCTTAGCAGAAGAAATGGCAAGTGCAGAAGTTCTGTGGTGGAAGGGAGCATGATGTGACTCAGAAATTGAAAGAAGGCTGCTGCTCTGTAGCTACTAAGCCCATTGCAGTGGAGTCATTCCGACTTATAGTGACCCTATGGGACAGAGTAGAATTGCCCCATAGGATTTCCAAGGAGTGCCTGGTGTATTCCAACTGCCAACTTTTTGGTTAGCAGCCGTAGCCCTTAACCACTACACCACCAGGGTTTCCCTGTAGATACTGGGAGGTTATATAGGAGGCAGGAGAAAAGGGAGGGGCCAGGTCGTTCAGGGCCTGGTAAGTTATATTAAGTAACTGGAAAGGGAAAGTGCAGTAAAGGCGAAGTGGGACGACTTCATCAGGGTTGTGTTTTGAAAACGTTGCTCTGGTTGCAGTGTGGAGAATGATTACAGGGCCAAGAGTGTCTTTAGTAGCAGCCCACGTGAGAGCAAATGGTAGCTTGGTCTGAATATGTAGCAGTAAAAATGGAGAGAAATGGACAGACTGAAGGGCTATTTGGAGTAAAATCCACACATTGCAGTGATGTATTAGATATGGGGGGTGAGAGAAGAGAAATCTCAAGCATGACTCCTGAGTTCCTGGCTTATATAACCAAATGGATGATGATATACCATTCATTGGGACAGAAACCCTGGATAAAGGACAAGAATTAAAGTAAGGAAGATCCTGGTTTTACACAAGGTGAAAAAGCCAAGTAGGCAGTTAGATACACAGGTCCAGAACCTCAAAGGGGAAGTCTGGGCTTGTAAATAAACATTTGGGAGTCATTTGCATAAAGGTGATAATTAAAGCTCTGGGCATGGATGTGACTACCTAGCAGAGAGTATAGAGTTAAAAAAAGAAGGCAGCCTAGAATTCCTTGAAGTACCTTGAAGAACTCCAACATCTAATGGCTGGGCTGAAGGAGGATAAACCTGAGAAGGAGATTGCCAAGAAATGGCCAGAGAGGTAGGAAGAAAACCCAGGAGAGCAGTGTCATAAAAGCCAAAAGGAGAGCCTTTAAGAGAGGAGAGAGTGGTCCATAGTGTCAAATATGACTGAGGGGTCAGAAGAGATGAGAACTAAATGTACCCATTGAATTTATTGACAAGGAAATCATTGATGACCTTGGCAAGAGCTTTATTGGTTAAGTGACAGAAGCAGTATCCAAATTACTATTTATCGGCTCTCACAAATGACCCGTTGTAAAATGGATAAGGACAAATTCCAAACCTCAGCTAAACACATAGGTTAACTCTTCATTATTGTGTATGTTAAGTCCTGATGCTTCCTTATGTTTCACCAAAGTTTAATAGTATACAATACGGTACTTAGAAAGTCCATCATTGTTTTATAGGTTGGAACTGAGTGACCTGTTGAAGGTTATGTAGCTAATAATCCTTGGAGGCAGGGGGCCACAGGTCTTCAGACATGCAGCACACTATTCTTTTTATTATACCATATTCTGGGAATATGTTTCCTTGTTCAAGTCACCCTTAATATTTCTGCTCTGTTTATCTATCAGGATTTTTGTTTTAGAAAATAAGTTTCATAACATCAGGGAACCTTTTATTTTTCCTGTCAGTGCCTATTTCAAGTATACATTATCCTATAATTTGTATAAGGGGCACTTACCAAAACCAAACCAACCCATTGCTGTTGAGTTGATTCTGATTCATAGCAACCCTGTAGGACAGAGTAGAACTGCTTCATAAGGTCTCCAAGAAGCAGCTGGTAGATTCAAACTGCTGACTTTTTGGTTAGCAGCCAGTCTCTTAACCACTGCACCATTTTAGTTCTTCATTATAATCATCATATATAAGACACTGTATTCCTGCTACTTGGCATTGTGTTTCAAAATATGGTTTTGAATGTAGCAAATGTTTAGAATATGAAATCACATGGAATTTGTACTGAATATAGAAGGTATGTCCAGGGATCATTTCTTTATAACCGTGGTTCTTGATGTTTTCATGTTTGGTAAATAAATGAACAAATGAATGAAATGAATAGATAAATGAGTAAACAAACAAAAAATAAATAACCTCAGCTTTCATAAAAATGTGAAAACAGTATAAACTTTTTTTTTTTAGAATGGATTAAATTTGTGTTTGGAGTCCCTGGGTGGTGCAAATGGTTAACATGCTGCTTGGCTGCTAACCGAAAGGGTGGAGGTTTGAGTCCACCCAGAGGTGCCTTGCAAAGAGGCCTAGTGATTTACTTCTGAAAAATCAGCCATTGAAACCCTGTGGAACATAGTTCTACTCTGACACACAAGAGGTTGGCATGAGTCAGAGTCAACTCGATGGCAACTGGTTAAAATTATTTTTATTTTATTTATTTTTATTATTCTGACACTTGGGAATGTCAGAATAATCAAAGTTAGAAATAAAAATATGTAAAATGCCCAAATCTTTTCCAATTGAATTCAGGGCTCTAAAGGTTCCTAAGGGGAATTATATGCCTGTTTTTCTTTTTCTTCAGTGATAAATAGCAAATTTCAGTTTGGAATAATAATTAATTAATAATAATTAATTAATTGATCAGATTTTCTAGAAGAAAACAACACAGTGTGCTTGAGCATATCATCCAGATGAGGAAAGATGATCCTCAAATTTACAATTAAGCTCAGTCAAGTCTTTTCACTAGGATTTGGTTACAAGCTATACAATTTCTCCTGGCACTAATGAAACCATTTCCTCTTTGGTGCAGATTTTTTTCCTGAAATCTGAGCTGCATATCATGAGGCTAGGTGAAAGACTTTTGGAGTCATACAACCTTAACAGTTTTTACTTAAAAAACTTTGAAAAGTACCTGTGTAAATCTGGGTATTGAGATTCTGAATTATTAGTAAATTAATGACACTTGGTCATGCTGAAAATTTTAGTTTAGTATACAAGTGGAATTTGTTGAAAACCTTTAGTTTTTAGAAGCAGTATAATTCTTTTGGCTGTGGGGGTGGGGGAGGCAGTAGAGAATGCAGTAAGATGGGGCAAAGTAGGGGAAACGCCGAATGGTAGTAAACTGTATACCCATGATTTAGAGTGAAGGGCATACTGTGGGCACTCATGCTCCTGGTGGCATGTGACCCTAGTTTCATTGGTGGGCGAATGAGTTTCCACCATGAGTCTTGTTTCCAGGCACCCGTGAGAGCCACTGCTACTTCTCTTCTGCCAAACCTGCTCCTTCCCCAGCATATTAATAAAAATATTTATGATTCTTATGTACTGTGGAGCCCTGGTGGTGCAATGGTTAAGAGTTCGGCTGCTAACCAGAAGGTCAGCAGCTCAAAAATCCAACAGGTGGTCATTGGAAACCCTATAAGGCAGTTGTACTCTGTCCTACAGGGTCACTATGAGTCAGAATCAACTCAACGGCAGTGGGTTTGGTTTGGTTTTTACATACCGTAATTAAAAGATTGCAAGCCCCTGATTTAGTGATTTAATCCATTAGAAAAAGAAATTATACCAGTTAAGCCAGCAGTTTCCAAAGTGGGTGACACATTGATCTTTTGTCCTAAAGTGACAATCTGGTAAACATCATTGTCCTTGATCTTTTATTTTGAGAATTAAAATTTAACAATCTTTTAATTTGTAAAGCCCTCCTAATTGAAGAACATCTTTAGTAACACACGATTAGTTTGAGGACAGAGATGTCAACACAGGCTAATTTTCTATATTTAAAAATATTAGTCACACTGACAATATACAATCAGATCACACATTAACACTTTAGTTAATGGCAGCTACTTATTCTGCTACCACACTTTTTTGGAACATAGCTCGGCAAGGAAAGAAACATAGAAAATCTCTGACTGGTCAAAGTAGACAGTGAAAAGTTGATACATTAATTCAAAGTAAACCCAGGGTATGTTTTAAAAATTTATTATTTTAGATATAATGTTAGTACATTTATGATGAACATAGCAGATCAGAAACAGTGAATTAGGAATGAGGGGATCCTGCAGAGTATTACCAGAAGAGAGGAATGATAGCTGATTGTCTAACAGTGAAAAATAAGAATGAAAAGCAGATTCAAGAGTTTAGCAAAAAGGGAAGTGTGGGGCCAATTAATGTACAGAGAATCTTTTCATACCTCAAAGGCCCATGGCCTTATTCCTGTGTTAGAAACCAAAAAACCAAACCTGTTGCCGTCCAGTTGATTCTGACTTATAGTGACCCTATAGGACAGAGTAGAACTGCCCCCATAGGGTTTCCAAGGAGCAGCTGGTGGATTTGAAATGCAGACCTTTGATTAGCAGCTGAACTCTTAACCACTGTGCCACCAGGGCTCTTTCTTGTGTTATAGTATGGCATAATAGTGTTTTGCGATGGATCACTTTTGTGTGGCCTTTCTGGCCATGGTCTTGTAACTCCCACCCAGGTGATTGGGTGGGACTATGCAGATAGGGATTGCAAGGGGATTGGTCAGTTTTGCCATCCCACTGGGTTTGAAAGGAGCCATTTTAGAGGCAGGAGAGAGGATCCCACCACCACTAAGGAAGAACAGCCGGGAAGGGAGAGCGTGTCCTTTGGACCCAGGATACCTGCACTGAGAAGCTCCTGGAACCAGGAGACAGAGAGAGAGCACGAGAAGCAGTGGCAGGAGAGACCAGCAGGAGACCTCACAGTGGGCTTCCTGGCCAACAGCATGAGAAAGCTGATTGCCTGGGGTGCCTCTGGGGACTTACTGGCAGGGGCTAAAAAAGCTTTGTAACACTTGCCTGAGTAGGGCAGAGGCCTAGGGCCAGAGAGAGGTGTGCCTGCTAGCACAGCTGAAAAGTGACTGTCCTGATGGAAGACCTGTATCCTGTGTGTTCCTGAGACTTAGTTGTAACCTGTTACTTCCCTAATAAACCCCATAATCATGAGTATTGTTTGTGAATTCTGTGTGACCATTACAGTGAATTATTGAACCCAGCAGAGAAGTAGAGAGTGCCATGGGGGGGACAGTTGGTGTTAGAATTGGTAAAGATGGCAGAGAGAGGAGGCATGCTGACCTCCGCCTCATAGGAATCAGCTGTGGTGTGTTGATCTTGATTCTCCTTCTCTTGTGAAGTTAGAAGAGGTCAGATGCCATCTCCACATTGTTTTTGCAGTAGTGAATGTTCATATTAATTAGGTGGCACAGAGTAGACGCTTGATAAATGCTCGTTGAATAGGTGATTAAGAAGAGGCTAGATTATACTTGGTTTTCTCTATAGACTAACGAGAACATGTAATATGTTTTTAGAAATATTTCCTTTGAAAATATTATTAATCTATTTTTAATAACGTCTTTGGAACTTAAAGGGGTAAGCTTCAGTTGCCAGGAAAATTAACTTTTGGGAATGACCTTATTTTGTTTATACTGTTGTTGTTAACCACAAAAAAAAAAAAAATCCAAACCCAGTGCCATCGAGTCAATTCCAAATCATAGTTGTTGTTAGGTGCCTTCAAGTCAGTTCGATTCATAGCAACCCTATGTACAACAGAATAAAACACTGCTCGGTCCTGTACCATCCTCACAACCGTTGCTATGTTGGAACCCATTGTTGCAGCAACCGTGTCCGTCCATCTTGTTGAGGGTCTTCCTCTTTTTCACTGACCCTCTGCCAAGCATAATGGCTTTCTCCAAGGACTGGTCTCTCCTGATAATATGTCCAAAGTACGTGAGACAAAGACTTACCATCCTCGCTTCTAAGGAGCATTCTGACTGTACTTCTTCCAAGACAGATTTGTTTGTTCTTCTGGCAGTTCATGGCATATTCAATATTCTTCACCAACACTATAATTCAAAAGCATCAATTCTTCTTTGGTCTTCCTTATTTATTGTCCAACTTTTGCATGCATAGGAGGCGATTGATAATACCATGGCTTGGGTCAGGCGCACTTTAGTCAAGGTGACATCTTTGCTTTTTAATACTTCAAAGAGGTCTTTTGCCGCAGACTTACCCAATACAATACATCACTTGATTTCTTGACTACAGCTTCCATGAGTGTTGATTGTGGATCCAAATAAAATTACATCCTTGACAACTTCAATCTTTTCTTTGTTTATCATGATGTTGCTTATTGGCCACTTGTGAGAATTTTTGTTTTCTTTATGTTAAGGCATAATCCATACTGAAGTCTGTAGACTTTGATCTTCATCAGTAAGTATTTCAAGTCCCCTTTGCTTTCAGCAAGCAAGGTTGTATCATCTGCATATTGCAGGTTGTTAATGAATCTTCCTCCAATCCTGATGCTTAGTTCTTTTTTATAAAGTCCAGCTTCTTGGATTATCTGCTCAGCACACAGATTGAATAAGTATGGTGAAAGAATACAACCCCGATGCACACTTTGCTGATTTTTAAACCATGTTTTAAAATGTGTTTATACTAAATAACAGTATTTATTTTACAGTAGGAATTACTGTCATTTGAGTCTGTATTTCATATTTATGTTTCTATTAAAAAAAATTTAGAACCTAATATATCACATGAGTGCTTATGTAAATTATTTTTGGTTTTCTTTGAATTTCAGAAGTCTCTATTATTTGGGGGGATGTGGCAGAATTTGTGGAACGGCAGCTAACTCTGCACAAGGTAGGATTTATACTTTAATTTTAGTGTAGGAATCCAAAGGATATTTCCTCTGTAGTTTTGTGTAGTTTGTGTAGTTTTTCTGGGAGCAGAAAATAGACTTCAGAGCCATCTAATTTACCTTTCAGACCTGTGATTTTATGATGCTCACACTTAGGACTTATGGATAATGGATTTAACCTACACAGATTTTATCCTTAATCCTTTGATGACCCAGTTATTTTCTGCTTCAAATTTTTTGTTAATACCATGTATTTTCGTTAATGGAAGCATGCTGAATCATTGAGCTTATTTGAATTTTTGGTAGTCAGTATGTTTTTTTTTTTTTTCTTGCCCCCTCCCACAAGCCTACCTTAAGTGTTTAGTGGTACATATCAAGTACCATTAATATACCCCAGTGCCCCCACTGAAGTCTATTGGTACATATGTGTCACAAATAAAAATTTTAAAAATTTCTATTTTTCCTACCAAAACTTCAGACACCTCATACAGTACCCTGTAAAAATAGTAATGTGCAGCACATGCCCGTTGCTTTGGTTTCAAACAGTCATAAAGGCCCCTGCCTTACAGCAGCATGCACTGTTAGTAGTATACCGGCTTCCCAATAAACCCCAGAGGCTGAAAAAGTTCATGGTTGCTGTATGTACCCCCAGGCATGAAAGAGTTAAGTAATGAGTTTGTAAGTTTTATTTTTCTAGTGATATGGGAAGTAGTGCTGATCAGCCTGAGTATATACAGAGGGACTAGAAGAGTTCTGTTTATCTGTGATCTGATAGTTCCAGGCATGGCTCTAGAAGGATATAATGCATCTTGTCTTGTTTCATTGCAGGGAGTATAAGGCAGTCAGGGACTAAACTCAACTTGCCAAAAATGAGAAACAAGTCCAGGCTGACCTATTTCCTCCTGTCAGATTTTGGGTTGGAATGCCGTAGAACTGGACAGAGATTTTGGGGGGACACTGGAGGAAGCTGGGAGTTTGTGGAACTTTTATGCCCTACCAGAGGACCCAATATGACAGCCCTTGGGTGGGATTCATCCTCCAAACTTGTTCTGTTTGGCCTGAGAATTTGAATTAGTATTTACCACTTAAAGTTGGGAGAGTTTTTATAGTAAAATTTTGGATTTTTTTTCTGCCTTCTCTTGAAGAATCAGCAGATCTTACAAGACTAGTCTTCCATTCCTGTGTGGTGACACTTGGCTGGAGCTGACAATAGGCTCTCGCTTTTAGATGAGGCGTGTACCCCACAGCCATTATGTTCTTCTTCAGGGCTGTCTCACTCCCTTCTATTCTTTCTTGGCCCCTTTAGGCATTTGAGTTTGTAACCCTTGATGTAGGATGTCCCCAGGGAGATAGAGAACCAATTTGAGGGCCAAAAGCATTTTCTTCTACCCTTGAGCCAAGACCACCACACTGCAGCATATGCCTTGGATGCTGGGTTGTCTAATTTTAAGTCAGAGACGTACAACCTAAAAGAAGGAACAAGAAAGCAAAGATTCTCTGCCCTTTTAAATTCCCTCCCTTTTAATAGTAAATCTAAGATATAAGTATAGATTAAAAGAAGCTATGGTGTCCATATAAGTTTTCTTATTTCTCCACAGCCTTCTCATGATATGGGGATGAGGAATCTGATGTCAGTAAAGAATTGTGGGTTGATATTTTCTGATGGATTACATTTTATACTTAATTTATTGATAGTTTAGAATCTTAAAGTATTATAGCTTTAAGCGATCATAGAGATCATTGAATTTTGAAGACCTAAGCTTAATTCTCATCACATTCTTTGATAACTATGCAAAAAATGATTTTTCTTTGCCCCTTCAGTGAATTCTGTTCTTTTTTTTTTTTTCCCCCTTGTCTTTTTCCTTTCAGGGGGTTCAGATTCCAGGACTTGGAATTTTCACTTTTACAAGACAGAAGCTTGAGGTGGGAAACAACAAATTTGTTCTAATTCAGAGGCCCGTATTTATCATGGCGGAGAAGTTAGTACAGCTCCATGGACTCAAACAAAACAAAGTACACACTCCTGGTAAATCGCTTTAGGATTTAAAACTTTCACAGAAGATTACTGGCCTGGGGATGAAAATGAAAGGGCAAAGCTTGACCAAGTACTATTTTATTAAGTTTCTGATTTGAGGCTATCACTTCTCACTGGGTACCTTTGACAAAGGCAGGGGCTGAGGTGAGGGACTGAGGAAAATAATAGAGAGTCTTCCTGTAGGCCATTTTTAAATCTCAATAGCTTAAGAGGTAGGCATGAGAAGACCTGAGTGACATCAAGACAAATTCATATAAAAGCCACATCACAGAGTTCTATAGACTTAATTCATATTTCAGGTCCTAAGAAATTAAAAAAAAAAAAAATGTTTAGGTAGGGTACTTAGTTGGGAGAATTACAATCAGTATCAGCTGTGAGAAAGATCACTCAGTGTATTTTTATCACCTATATAATCCAAAATTACTGAAATTTAAAAGTTAGAAGTTTGAAAACTCCCTGAAGACTTAATGAATACCTTGTATAGCTTTCTCATACCCTCAAACCAGCCTCACTTCCTTCCTTGCGCATGCATTTCGTGAGGGCCAGCTATACGTCAGGCCTGTGCCAGTGCTTGAGATACAGTAGTAAACGAACAGATTTAAGTCCTGATGCCGGACACTCACATCCCAGCTTTAGTAGGTGGATTTCATGATACCTGCCGTGGTTACTTAGAGGCCTCTGAGGGCTTACTTCCTGATTCCTGGTTGTATTCTTTTTGACCTTCCTTATTGTTCCCTTCCGCATCAGAGAGACAGTCTACCCTAATGCCAGCAGGTGAAAAGGCTGTAACTTGCCTTTAAGTTAACTTTCCTGAAAATTAATTTTTAGAGTAACTTTCCATGAGAAAAAGGATATATTGGAAAAACAAATATCAACAAACTCTACTTAGAATTCATTATGCATGTATTCATTATGGTGAATTTGATAGAAATTTTCAGCTATTTTTACCTAGAGTTTTATAACAGAAGAAATACTGTAATTTATCAAAAACCTACTGAAGGAAATGAAAATAAAGCCAACTTTTCCCCAAACAACACTTGTACCTTAGAATTAGAGCATACTTTTCATCTTAGATCTTGTAGTGTAGCTCACAAAAGTAGTTTATATATACAATTATTTTTTTTATAGGGTAAGGTAATTTCAAAAATTATATATGGCTGAATTAGTTTATAAGAACAATTTTATCTAGAGTTTAACTATGGGGCTATAATTCTTCATTAGTAATTAACCAGATAACTAAAATCAAACATTTTGGGGCCCTAGTGATGCAATGGTTAAGTGCTTGGCTGCTAACCAAAAGAGCAGTGGTTCAAACTCATCAGCCACTCTGCTGGAGAAAAGACCTGGCGATCTGCTCCCCTGCTCCCGTAAAGATTACAGCCTAGGAAACCCTATGGAGCAGTTCTACTCTATCATATAGGGTTGCTATGGGTGAACAGCACATAACAACAGCAATCAAACATTACACTGACCCTCCTGTGTACCGGGCACTCTGCTACCTTGTGGTTTTAAAGACTAGTAAGACATGGTCCTTGCTTTTGAAGAGCTCAGAATCTAGTGTGGGAGTCAAGTATGTAGTTGATTCTCATTTTTTGTATTTTTGAATTTGCCTACTTCCTAAAATTTATTTGTAAACCCAAAATCAATACTTGCAGTACTTTTGTGGTCATTCATGGACATGTGCAGAGGAGTGAAAAATATGAGTCACCTGATACGCAGGATCCCAGCTAAGGATGAGCAAGGTCATCCTCTGCCTTCTTGTTACAGCTCTTGTTCTGTAACTGTGTCCTTTTTGCCTTCCGTTTAGTTCCATGCTTTTTGCATTATTTTGCTTTTTGTTGGAGATTTTGCTGGTTAAAATAACCCATAGTGCTAAAGTGCTCTCTAGTGTTTCTAAGCATAAGAAGACTCTCATTTGCCCTACAGAGAAAATACGTGTGTTAGATAAGCTTCATTTAAGCATGAGTTATAGTGCTATTGGCTGTGAGTTCATTGTGAATGAATCAACAATATATATTAAATAAAAAAAAATTAAATAAGGTATCTTTAAATAGAAGTACACATAAGACAAGGTTATGTACTGACCGGTTGACGAAAATGTTGTAACCAGAGGCTCACGGGAACCTAGGCTTTTATTTTCCCTAGGAGAATCATTCAGTATTTGCTAATTCAGTGTCCGTGCAACTTTATACAACATAAAAATCAAAATCAAACTCCCTGCCGCCGAGTCGATTCCGACTCATAGCGACCTTATAGGACAGACTAGAACTGCCCCGTAGAGTTTCCATGGAGCGCCTGGCGGATTTGAACTGCCGACCTCTTGGTTAGCAGCCGTAGCACTTAACCACTACGCCACCAGGGTTTCCTTATAGAACATATCTACCGTGAATAACGAGAATTTATGACGTGATTAAATGCTGTAAAAGCAGCCTTGCTTAGGAACCGGATCAAACGCTTTGGGAGCCCAGAGGAGAGCTTGCCTATCTTTTAGGAGTTTTAGGAAGATGACATGTGAGGAGAGTTTAAAGGATGATAGGACTTTGTCAGACAGAGACGCTGTAGGAAAATACTTTAGGAACAGTATGAATAAAGTCAAGAAAAAGGAAAATAGTGAAGCCTGTTCAGGGAGTAAGGGATAGTTCTGTGTGGCAAGGGCATATTGATTATTGTGGCAAGTAGAGGGAGGTAAGGCAGAAGTGATAGGTAGGGGCCAAATTGTGAGGGTCCTTATAAGGTCTGATAAGGACGTTGAAATTCATCCTAAAGGCATTGAGGAGGGAATTAAACAGGGGGTTATCTGTACTGGTCTAGTTTTTAGTTCAATTATAGTCATTTGGTAAAAAACGGTAACCGCCTGCATGAAGGCATGACAATCAGAAGGGAAATGAGGGCATCTATCCATGAGACAGATGAAATGCAGAATTGATGAGATTCAGTTACGAACTGAGAGTGGTAGGTAGATTAGATTTCTTATCTGTGCTATTAACGTAAAGGATGAAAGAGGCAGGTTCTGGTAAGGCATAAAATAATGAAAAAAAAATTTTTTTGACATAGTGAGCTTGAGATTCCTGTAAGGATATCTAAGTAAAGGTGATTCCAGACCCCAGGAGAGAGGTGGAGGAGATTAGAGATCAAGGTTCAAGAGTCACCAGCATATTGCTACTGAAACCATTACAATAGATAAGGTTACCTAGAGAGAGAATATAAGGTAAGAGGAAGAAGAGACAGACAAGGATAGAATCCTGTGAAAAAAACAGCATCTTTTAGGGAGTCAAAAGAGGAGGGGAATCAGCACTGGAGACCCAAGAGCAAATAGGAGAATGAAAAATGGGGCCATGCATACAAGAGAAAAGAGGGCATGGACAAAAGAAAGTACAAAGAGTTACGAGAAACAAGATCTGCAAAGCATCCGTTGGCTTATCCATCATGAGATGATGGTGTCCTTATTTCGACTAGTGGACTGGTTGACAAATTGCAGAGAGGCTATGGGAGGGGAGGAGAGGTTACAGAGGCAGAGAATATAGGCTTCTCTTTTAAGAAATGTATTAGAAAATGAAGAGGAGGAAGGTGGTATAGAATCACTGTCAAATTGTGCAGAAGACAGTGGGCTGATAAAGGGCTGACTGTGTTTTGTAGAACTGCTAACCCTCATCTTCCAGCTGTATTGGACATTTGAAAAGCTATCAATTCATACTCTCTAAATGAATGTTTAAAATGTTCTTGTGTTTTCTCTGACCTATTCCTTTATCAGTGGACTGACTTATTGCCTCTCTCTGGATTTTTTATATTGACCTCCTTTGTTATTTACCCCTTACCTGACCTGTAGACCTTGTTGTACAGCTCCTACTTTGTATTGTAGTTGAATGGACCCTATGCTTCAAGATATAAGCATATTCTTTTGCAATGACTTTCATGGAATCATTAGAAAGGAAAAGCATTCTGCAAGTCATCTGCTCTGACACCCTTGTGTAAGACCCAATTTCATTTGAAAGATAACATGTAGTGAAGAATACAATCTTTTCAAAACACTTAACATTCATAGATATTTGTAATTGTTTAAAGATTCTATGATATTGGAGGAGATAGGCAAATACTGCTGCAGCATGTCTTAGAAAATAAGGGGGTTGAAAAATTCAGAAAATCCTCTGAAGAGAAAAAAAAAAAAAAGAGAAGTGGTTAGTTATTACTCAATTTCTAAGGGAACACCAGAAGGTGTGTATGGAGTCTTGCTTAGAAAACAAATTTTTCTTGTTTGGAATGTAAGATATATTTTTAGGGAAAATTGTACTGATTAGTATCTGTTAATAACCATTTGTGTTATTTACAGTAATAGACAATGTTATATTGAGTATAATTAAAGTCTTCGTATGGACAACTCTATTTTTGAGTATTAAGTGAGAATCAGATAATTATTTGTGAGTGTATCTGATCTGTCTTTATTGTAAATATCCACCTTCTTTCCCTCACCCCAACTTGTTTTTTCTCTTCTAGGTGATATCCCAATTATTCCACTTAATTTTGTCATGATATCTTTGGAGGGTCCATTTAACAGGGATACAGTGGAAGGATGTGTGAAGGAGACATTGCTTTTTTTATCGCGATCCATTTCCACCAAACAAAATGTGGAGTTTACATTCAAAGGAATTGGGGTTCTCGTGATCAGAAACAGCAAAGTGAAGATGAAATTTTATAAGGACTTTCTTTGTGCCATGGATGGAAGTGGGACTTTGGTGAAAGCCCTAGCAAATGTAAATCAATGTTTTCCTTCTCCTAACCCTTCTCTCAAATTATACCTCTAAATCAGCTATAGGTGTGTCAGCATTAAAAACTCAGGTTTACGTATTTTAAAGGACAGTTTCCCGAAGTGCACAAAAGTGCTTATTTATAGACTCTTAGACAAAAAGGAGTTTCTAGAAAGATAAAAAAGAACTTTAAAATAAGTTTTGAGCCAGTGCCAACTGATGACTATAAATAGTAATAGAAATTATCATAATTCTGAACATTTTATAGTACCTTATAGTTTATAAAAGGAGCCCTGGTGGTTAAGCACTTGGCTGTCGACCAAAGATCAGCAGTTTGGACCTACCACCTGCTCTGCAGGAGACAGGTGTGGCAGTCTGCTTCCATAAAGATTACTGCCTTGGAAGCCCTATGGAACAGTTCTACTCTGTCCTCTAGGGTCACTATGGGTCGGAATTGACTTGATAGCAATGGGTGGGTTATAGTTTACAAAGTTCTTCTGTATATATGACTTCATATGAGCTCAAAACATTATAAATTATTACCCTGATTTTATAAATGAGAAAAGTGGGAGCTCAGAGAGCTCATGCAGGGAGCATGAAATCCGAGTGCTAAGTGGCAGAACTGAGATTCAAGCCCAGACTTCCTAACCACACATTTTTTTGCTGTTTCTGTTATTATATTTCAATGAAGGTCTACAAAAGAAATCTAATTCAAGTTACAAAAATCCATTTTTAGCTTTTAATTTGCCATGTAGTGGAAGAACTTTCCTAATTGACACTGTTATTAACCATTAAGTAGCTGGTCTGGACTTGAGTGACCTTCATGCTAAGTTAGACATACTATTGCTAGTTGCTGTTGAGTCATTTCCAACCCACAGCAACCCCATGTGTGCAGAGTAGAACTGCTCCGTAGGGTTTTCAAGGCTCTGACCTTTTGGAAGCAGATCAGCAGGCCTGTCTTCTGAAGCACCTTTGGGTGGGTTTGAACCACCCAGCAGCGTTTTGGCTAGTAGTCAAGCGCTAAACCATATTACGTTACCCTGTGACTACCAGGTTAGACATAGCAGGGTGTAAGGAGGCAATGAAACAGTCAACAAGGATTTACTGAATACTTGATTTTTTTTTTTTTGCCTTAGTTTTTTTTTTTTTTTTTTTTATACCTTTGGGAGCTAACAATGTTGACATGAATGCATTGGATTGTCACAGAATGGTGTATAATCTTGTGTCCCATAGAGCAAATGCCTGACTTAAATGAAAAGGTTATGAATAAGGTCTACTTCTACCCATTTCTCCTTTCACGGATCTCTAGGTTGGGGGTTTAGGAGATGGAGTTGTACATAATGAGGCTGTTGGTGTTTTCTATACAATCTGGCATCGTAAAGGATTGCTAAGGGGATGCCAACCCTGTACGTGGAAACACACACAGGCATAACTTTCTCTTTTCTGTAAGAATACAAGGCAAGATTTGCAAAACCAGAAGCAAGGCCAGAGTGACTGGTCCATCTCTAATCCTCAAGGAGCCTGCTGAACTTTGTAGCTTCGTATGTGTCTAAACAGAAGACAGCATTTTATTTGGCCTGCTGAACTCTAAGGCAGAATTTTTAAGGAGCATTTTTCAAACTAATCCTGAGAGACATTCTAAGAAAAATATTTTGGAGGCCAAAGAAGATTGAACACTGATGCTTATGTCACCCTCACGGACAGGGGCATGAAGCCCACGAGCGTGTTCAAGGATCTGCGAAATCTGCCAAGAAGCTGTTTAACTGCCCAGATTATTTCATTACAGAACCTTATGTAATCCAGTACTCATACTATCTCATTAACATCTATAAAACATTCTGGGAAGCTGCTGTAAAGTGGTGACGGTGATTTTTCCCCTAAATGTACCATAACGTAAACCTGCCTACCCTTCCACTGAGTGCTCCGCTTGGGAAGCTATGTGCTTATTTCAGTGATGCTGCTTTTGCTCAAAAGATTTAAAAACCTCTTCCTGGGAGTTCCTTCAAAGCCATTTGTGAGCCACATCGTTAGTCCCAGAATAAAAATTTATACATATTATTACTATATACTAATAGAATAATGTGATTCTTATAGAATAATAGTAGCTGTCATTTGTTGAGTGCTTACGGTGTCCTAGCTACTTACATACAGTATCTCATAAAAATCCTATTAATTGGATCCTATATATATATATATATATATATTTTTTTTTTTTTTTAAATTCCCATATACCCAAGGCCTGAGGCTGGTAGCAGTGTGGGGATATGAACATGAGTCTACCACACTCCAAAGCCTGTCTTATAACTACTCAATTTTAGAATTATTTGAGTCAAGAATGAAATCAGCTAGCTTGCTTATTTTCCTGATAGCGTCCAGTCCCCTCCTAAAGATATCTAAAAAAAACGTCAACTATGAAGGTAATTTCCAAAGAGGAAATGGTTTGAGAAAAGGCAGCATCGGTGGAATTAGTAAGCACCTACCAGGGTGACTACTTTGATGAATGAGACATTCCTCATTGGAGTTTAAGTTCTGGACTTTAAGCATGGAAGAAAAACAACAAAAATAGTATCATGGTAGTTTTGCCTCTGAGACAGCCTGTAGCATCTAGTTTGTCTGTGTCCTGGACCACAGTCCAGGTGTAATGCTTCCCTTTCCCTGTCCTCCAGAGGCCTGGCACTGTGGACTCAGTGTTGTCTAGCAGAGAGGACGTTGGGAAGAGGCCCTGCAGCGTGCTTGTGTTCCCAAGGTGAGTGCTTTGCTCCGTGGGTTCCTCCAGGCACCAGCTGTCCTTGCTCATCTGTTGCTCTAATAGGACAGTGTTTCTCACTCAACCTTTTGTAGCTTATGCTTCTTTTAGTGCAGTTTTTTTTTTCTCTCTCTCTCTCAATTCACCAGGGAAAAAGAGTTTATTGCATACACTCTCTGTAGTTGAATCAAAAAACAATGGGCATTTAGAGTATTTGTTTTTAAACTATTCTTGTTTCTGTGTAAATTCTGATACCACCGGTTCTCACCAACCTTGTTGTTGTTGTTAGGTGCCACTGAGTCAATTTTCAACTCATAGTGACCTAGTATTGACAGAGTAGAACTGCTGATAGGGTTTTCTAGGCTGCAGTCATTATGGGAGCAGATCACCAGGTCTTTCTCCTGTGGAGCTGGTTAGCAGCCAGGTGCTTAACCATTGTGCTACCAGGGCTCCTTTCTACCAACCTTGTTGTTGTGTGCCATGGAGTCAATTCTGACTCATAGTGGCCTTATATGACAGAGTAGAATGCCCCACAGGGTTTCCTAGGCTGTAGTTTTTATGGGAAGGAGCCCTCGTGGTACAGTGGTTAAAGCACTCAGTTGCTAACCAAAAGGTCTGGGGTTTGAACCCACCAGCTCCTCCTCAGGAGAAAGATGTGGCAGTCTGCTTTGGTAAAGACTTACAGCACTGGAAACCCTATAGGTCGGTTCTATTCTGCCCTGTAGCGTTGGTATGAGTCAGAATCGACTAGACAGCAGTGGGTGGGAATCTTTAGGGAACAGATCGCCAGGTCTTTTCTGCTGTTAACATTGTGCCACCAGGGCTCCTTCCATCAACCTTCATCCTTGTAATATTAGTAAAATTTCTCTCACCTGCTAGACTTTACTTTCCATCGCTTCCTCCGTCCTAGCTTCTTTCTGTTTTTGTAGTCTAGCCCACCTCCTGTCAGAGCCTTGATTTTTACCACTGAAGATGTTAAAAAAAAAAAAAAAAAGGTAGGATAAGGAAACAGGCTTTATCCCAAACCCTTCTCTCACAGAGGTGGAACTGCACAAAAAGCAGGAGAGAGCGCAGTGGATGTTACTGGTGGCTGCTGCTGACAATGATGATAATAGTGATGATGATAACAACATAATAATGATCATAATAATGTAACTGGTTATTATACATGGAACACATATTAGATGCCGGGTACTGTTAAGCACATTCTCAATATTATTTAATCTTCGTAACAACCCTATGATATGTATAATTTTCTCCATTTTATGGAGATAACACATTCATTTTGAATTTAAGTCATTACTGTTACTTTTTTTAGTGAGTGAGGCAACATGGTGCAATATTAAGAACATTGGAATAGAGGTCAGGAGATACATGGGTTTTATTTCTAGTTTGGCCATCTCTTATTCATTGTGTGTATTTAGTCATCTTCTTAATCTTAATTGCTGTGCCATTAACAAGTATGCATTTCAGGTGGAGGCAGTTTGGGGCCTAACAGTCAGCTTCCTAGAGTATTATTTTCTCATCTTTTTTGAGTCTGTGGCATCTTCTTGCGTTTGTTGGTTTTGAACAGCCCTCTCCTGGAACAGCTGTATAACATACACCTTGGCAATATCAGTGGTAAAACTAGAATGAACCTTTAGAGATTAGCTAGTCCTCATTTTGCAGATAAAATGGTGACAAATCTAGTGAGTGGCCAAGCCAGAAATGAAACCATGTTTCTCGGCTGTTCCAGTGTTCTTTCCATTGCACCGTGTTGCCTTGCTCATTAAAAAAAGTTGTATTCAAAATAATTTTATCTTGATTGTGTCTTGGATGGGGGGCAAATTTGGTTATACCCTTTGATATATTTTGGCTGAAGCACTTCAGGAGGGAAATATTTACAGTGGGTCAAGGAACAGAGGTGAAGGACCCTGGAAATTAGCACACCTAGAAATGGAAATGTGGACTCAAATACTTGAAACAGTTGTAGGGGTTTTATTTACGTTAAGTTTGTTCCCTGAATTTACTGGAGGTGCCCCCCTACTCCAGCGCAGCACTCTATACTGGAGATCAAAGAAAGCCTACAACTACACACACCAGTTGAGCCTCCCAGCCCCTTTCTACCTTACAAGTCCCTCACTTTTGTTTGGGAGAGGATGAGGAGATGGGGAGGAGTAGGAGGGAAGAGAGCAATAGTTATTTGGGGGCATACTCTGTCTACCAGGCAGTGAATCCTTGGGACTCCTAGCCTTTGTACTGCCTAACAATCACCTTTCATTATGTCACCCCCATGGCATATGGTCATAAAACTAGAAAAGACACAGAAAAAAATCAAACGGAAAACAAAATGAAAAACTTAAATCCAGACCTTTGAAGCGATTTCTCTCTATGCAAGTTGCTTTTGAGACCACAGACAAGAGCGGGGAAGGTATTGGTGACTCCCAGACTTAGTCTCAATGGAGTGAGTCCATAATGTATACTTAGCAAACCAAAGCACTCACTCCTTGAGGGGAACTAGTTGCTGCTGAGTTGACTTCTTCTCATGTCACCCTGTGTGTTTCAGAATAGAACTGTGCTCCACAGGGTTTTCAAATGATTGATTTTTCAGAAGTAGATCACGATGGCTTTCGTCTGAGGAGCCCTCTGGGTAGACTTGAACCTTCAACCTTTTGGCTAGCTGAGCACAGTAACCAGTTTCACCACTCAGGGATTACCCCCTTGAGGGAGCCAAGCCAAGCCAGTTGCCATCGAGTTGATTCTGACTTATAGCGACCCTATAGGACAGAGTAGAACTGCCTCAAAGGGTTTCCAAGGAACAGCTCATGGATTCGAACTGCCAACGTTTTGGTTAACAGCTGAGCTCTTAACCACTGCACCATCAGGGCTCCTCCTTCGAGAAGTGGGCCTTATTTCAGAATCAGTGAGCTGGCTTCATTGCTTCCTGGAACTGAGAATTCACTCCAGTACAGTAGATAAACATCTTGACTTGTTCCTAGGATTGATCTCAAGGAGACAGAAAACAAACCATCTATGCAGACCATTGTAGAAGAAAATGGAGAGAATAGAGAAAGAAAGTACAAGGTTAAAGACCAGTCAGATAAAGAAGACATCAGAGGTAGGCCAATAGTTTCTGGGTATAGTCTGGCACTTTTTACTGCTTATGAACCCAGCCATATTGCTTAGCAACTCCTATGCTCAAAATAAATAAAGACTCATGAATAATTGCTGGATTTCTTCTAACAAACAGGTTTTGTTCCTGAAATTCTGTATCTCATCTTAACCACTCTACGCCTAGACTCTGTGACTCTCAGACTGTTAGACTGTGACTCTTCACTGGCTCCCCATTGCATACAGGGGTCAAAATTCTGGTGTCTACAGGGTCCAGGGGGGTAACATAAAGGAGTTAAGTGGACTGGATATAAGACCATAGCAGTGGCAAAGTGGAGAGAGCATATCCTCTTATGAGGAGCAGCTGTTGCTGTAGTACAGTGGTTCCCAAACTTTGGGCCTCTGGACTCCTTTACGTGCTTAAAAATTATGGAGTACCCCAAAGAACTTCGGTTTATGGTAGTTATATCTATTGATACTTACCATATTGCAATGAAGACTGAGAAAATTTACAAATATTTATTCATTTAAAATGACAATAATAAATGCATTGCATGTTAACATAAATAATTTGTAATGAAAAATGAAAAGTGGCAGTTTTACATTTTTTGAATCTCTTTTATGCCTGGCTTAATAGAAGGTAAATGAATTCTCATATCAAAATTTGCATTTTTGGTTGAAGTATATGAAAAAAGCCCTAGGCACTCAAAAACCTTTTGAAAGAGTCCTAGGGACCCTGGATACTATTCCTCTAGCAGATTACTGATTTGTGGAAATATAAACCAAGTGATATCAGATCTTCTGATTTTTCAAGAGAAGCAGAGATCCTGAGTTTTATATGAATTCTGTTGACTATTAAATGTTGGTAACTAATCGATATAAAAACAAAAATGCTAATTGGGCCAAACAAAACATTTCACATTGACTTTCAGCCTAGTGTTCGCATGCTTTCATCTCTCTAACCTCATCTCTACTGTTCCTTTACACAGACTTCTTTGGGCGAAATTAATCCATTCATATTCTTCTAACATGCTTTGCCCTTTCTTGACTCCATGCCTTTATTTACTCTTTTTCTCTTGCTGGGAATATTCTTCCTTTTCTTTCAGTCTATGCTAATCCTGAAGATCATTCAAGAGCGACTACAGCAGTGTATCAACAGGGAAGTTCAAGCCAGATTCAGAAGAGGATGTGGAACCGGGGGTATCATTGCCGATGTCAGATGGATCCTGGCTGAAAGCAGAAGATACCAGAAAGATGTTTACCTGTGTTTTATTGACTATGCAAAGGCATTCGACTGTGTGGATCTAACAAATTATGGATAACATTGCGAAGAATGGGAATTCCAGAACACTTAATTGTGCTCATGTGGAACCTGTACATATAGCAAGAGGCAGTTGTTCGAACATAACAAGAGGATACTGCATGGTTTAAAGTCAGGGAAGGTGTGTGTCATGGTTGTATTCTTTCACCATACTTGTTCGGTCTGTATGCTGAGCAAATAATCCAAGAAGCTGGACTATATGAAGAAGAACAGGGCATCAGGATTGGAGGAAGACTCATTAACAACCTGAGATACGCAGATGACACAACCTTGCTTGCTGAAAGTGAAGAGGACTTGAAGCACTTACTGATGAAGATCAAAGACTACAATCTTCAGTATGAATTAAACCTCCACATAAAGAAAACAAAAATCCTCACAACTGAACCAATAAGCAACATCAGGATAAACGGAGAAAAGATTGAAGTTGTCAAGGATTCATTTAACTTGGATCCACAATCAACACCCATGGAAGCAGCAGTCAAGAAATCAAGTGATGTATTGCATTGGATAAATCTGCTGCAAAAGACCTCCTTAAAGTGTTAGAAAGCAAAGATGTCACCTTGAAGACTAAGGTGCGCCTGACCCAAGCATATGCATGTGAAAACTGGACAATGAATAAGGAAGGCTGAAGAAGAACTGACGCCTTTGGATTATGGTTTTGGTGAAGAATATTGAATATACCACGGACTGCCAAAAGAGTGAACAAATTTGTCTTGGAAGAAGTACAGCCAGAATACTCCCTAGAAGCAAGGTTGGCAAGACTTCGTCTCACACACTTTAGATATGTTATCAGGAGGGACCAGTCCCTGGAGAAGGACATCATGCTTGGTAAAGTAGAGGGTCAGTGAATAAGAGGAAGACCCTCAACAAGATGGATTGATACAGTGGCTGCAACAATGGGCTTAAGCCTAACGATGATTGTGAGGATGGTGCAGGACAGAGCAGTGTTTTGTTCTGTTGTGGATAGTGTTGCTATGAGTTGAAACCAACTCAACAACACCAAACAACAACAACAACAATCCCAATCCTACTCATCTTTTCACATCTGGCTTCCTCCATGAAAACTTTTCTCATCACTGCATTCCCAGAGTGGCTTCTCTCTCCTCTGAACACGTCAGACCCTTGAAGATGGCACCATTCATTTGGGATTTAGACATTTTGCATCATTGTCCTAAGTTGTATTTACACAATGTATGTAAAGCACTTAGCACTGTTGGCACATAATAAAGCCTTCAAATATGGGAGTTCTCCCTATTATTATTTATATCATCTTATTTCCCTCTTCAACTGTATGTATTGAAAGATCTTAAAGGGTAAAAACTTGTTTCTTTGTATCCTCTAAAGTGTCCAGCATAGTGCTTTGCACATAATAAGTATACAGCAAAAACAAATTTTTTTCTTTTTAGATTTTAATTTCTTTTTCATTTTATTATTGTACTTTAGATGAAGGTTTACAGAACAAACTAGCTTCTTGTTAAACAATTAGTACACATATTGTTTTGTGACATTGGTTACCATCCCCATGACATGTCAACACTCTCCTTTTTCAACCTTGGGTTCTCCATCACCAGCTTTCCTGTCCCCTCCAGCCTTCTAGCCCTTGCCTTTAGTGTACCCCTTTAGTCTCATTTTGTTTTATAGGCCTATCTAATCTTTGGATGAAGGGTGAACCTCGGGAGTGACTTCATTACTGAGCTAAAAAGGTGTCCGGGGGCCATACTCTCAGGGTGCCTCCAGTCTCTATCAGGCCAGTAAGTTTGGTATTTTTTTGTTCTACATTTTTCTCCAGCTCTGTCCAGGACCCTCTATTGTGATCCCTGTCAGAGCAGTCAGTAGTGGTAGCTGGGCACCATCTAGCTGTGCTGGATTCAGTCTGGTGGAGGCTGTGATAGTTGTGGTTCATTAGTCCTTTGGACTAACCTTTCACTTGTGTCTTTGATTTTCTTCGTTATCCCTTGCTCCCAATGGGGTGAGACCAGTAGAGTATCTTAGATGGTTGCTCACAGGCTTTTAAGACCCCATATGCTACTTACCAAAGTAGAATGTGGAGCATTTTCTTTAAAAACTATGTTATGCCAGTTGAGCTGGATGTTTCCTGAGACAATGATCCCCACATCCTCCAGCCCAGTAATTCAGTCCCTCAGGGAGTTTGGATGCATTTATTGAGCTTCCATGACCCTTGCCTTGTACAAGTTGTGCTGACTTCCTTAGTATTGTGTTCTGTGTTACCCTTCACCAAAGTTACCACTTATCTATTGTCTATTTAGTGTGCAAAAACGAATTCATAAACCTCATCAGGGCAAAGGATAATAATTTGAAGATAAGTGAGTCTATGTTATGTGAAAATTTTTCCCTGTAAAATTATCAGAGTTTATCTGCGTTAAGAAGAAACAACTCAGTTAACATTGAAAAGAAACTGGTTTCTATTCATTCTTTACAGAGATCTTGTCACCCAAGAGACATAGAGATAGACAGGCTATCTCTCCTGCCAAAGTGACAAGTGTTAGCTTGCTGGACAAGCTTGAGCGAAATGGGAGTGGTGGGAGAAATGTGACCCCTGAAAGGTAATGCATTGACATTTTTTCTGTTGTACTTTACTAAATAAATTTTTGAGTCATTTCTTGATGTAGTGCATTTAAATAACTGCTCATTCATACATCCAGTATTCTTGAGTATGTTCTGTGTGCTAGATAATAGGGATAATAGAGATAACCAGGCCCACAATCTAGTGGGAGAGCCAGACATAGAGAAATCATTTTGTTAGAAGTTTTTCCTGTGTGCCTCTTTCTGTTATATAGTTTGCATCTCCAGATTGTGTAACTGCAAACCTTGTTTGTAATAATATCTCAAAGTTCTTGCTCTGGGCCCCTGTGCAGTTCTGGAAACCATATCCACAGCTGCTATGGGCTCAGTTCTTGGTTGCTGACAGGAGGCCAAAACCTGTGGGAAGCCAAGAGAATGGAGCGGTGCATCCCACCCTTGATCAGGGGATTGTGGCTGAAAACATACTCTACGCCAGTGGAGGGCCAGTGGCAAAGGAACTTGTATTCAGTCAGAAAATTCTTTCCACTCCACTTTTGATGTAGATCCAGAATCCAGCCACTTCTCACCACTCCCTACTGCTACCACTTTCTCTCCTGAATTATTGGACTAGTCTCATAATTGTTTGTTCTGCTCCTGACATTGCCCCCCTTAAGTTTATTGTCAACACTGTAGCCAGAATGACCCTAGTAAAATGTAAGTCAGATGATCTCATTCTGCTCAGAACCCTCTAATGGGTTCCCATCTCACTCAGAGTGAAAGCCAAAGCCCTTATCATGGCATGCAAACTTCTGTGTGATCTCCAACCTCTCTCCTGTTCTTCCCTAACTGATCTCATTCCAGCCAGATTGAACACACAGGCATGGTCTCACCTCAAGGACTTTGCATTTATTCACTCTCACTTCCTTCAGGTATTTAGTCAAATGTCACCTTCGTGGTGAGAACTTTCTTGGCCTCTGTTTAGGGTTTAATACCCCATTCCTTCAGCACTACATGACATTTATCATCATGTAACATACTATACCAAACCCGTTGCCATTGATTCAGTTCCAACTCATAGCAACCCTATAGGACAGAGTAGAACTGTCCCACAGAGTTTCCAAGGAATGCCTGATGGATTTGAACTGCCCACCCTTTGGTTAGCAGCCATAGCACTTAACCACTACGCCACCAGGGTTTCTGTAACATAGAGTTCACTTATTTATCTGGTTTATGGGCTGTCTTTCCCAATCAGAATACAAATTCTATCAAGGTTGGGATTTTTTTTTCTCACGTTTTGTTTTTCACTGTATCTTCTGTGCCTAGTGTGCACACGGTATGGATTCAATACATTTTTGTGGAATGAATAAATTAATTCTTATCCCCATTTATCAGAGTTGGTAACTGAGACTTTGCAAGATTATGCAGCTTGTCTAATGTCAGTCAGCTTGCAGTTCAAATCCAGGCTTATCTGACACGAAGCATAGGTTCTTAATCTCTATGCATATAGCTGCTCTGAGGGAAACCACTGAGATACTTCTCTTTCTTTCTCTGTACTGGCCTCTAAAAATTACAGTTGTTCTAGAGGTGAGACTGTTAATCATTAATGGTGCGTTGTTCTTATAGCTTAACATCTTCAGGTTTTCTGAAAGCTGACAATGAAATGAAGTCCAAACCTTCTCCAGCCCCTGCTGCTTGTCAAGATCATAATAAGGCAGGACAGGTATAGTATCCAAACAAAATCCAATTAGAATCTTCCTCTGGCTTCTGTTTTTCAAAGTCAGTTCTGGGTATAAGCCTTCTTTCTTCATTTTAATATATGGGTATGGCTTAAGGACTTGGGACCCAAAACTGACCTGTGATACATCTGTCCACTAGTCAAGATCTACTAGTTAACGGAAATAGAATTGGGAAATCCCTTTCTAATTTTCAGTTGCTATAAACACTCTGATCAAGTGAGAGTTGGGTAAATCCTGAATATCTGTGCGGCCCCTTCTGCAAAATCCCATTTTGGTAATTGTTAATTGTAGTTTGTATAAACTGACAACTGGTAAGTTTCATCCTCTCATAAAGTATGTTTCTTGATATCCTGCCTCTGGAGAGCCAGTGAGGGAATGTGAAGGCAAAAAAGTAAAAGGTAAGAGTCAATTTGTCATGAATTAATTTTTAATTTGATTAATCAATTAATTTGATTTAGGAAATGTGCTATGTATGTCTGCAACGAGCACAAAGGAACTCCCCGGTGTACTATAGTGAAGAGAGGAAAAGGAGAGAGATAGAAGATGAGCGACTCATACAGCAGTATCAGCTGTTGAAAGAACAGGAGGCTGTCTTCAGACAGCAGGTATTCCAGCCCCTCGATTAAAAAGTGCTTAATGTGAGAAAGTAGAATGTGAGGATTATAAAATGTCCATTTAAAATGTTCTGTCGTTTGGCTGTACTACAACATATTTAATATTTACTTAGCTGGACTAAAATTTAGGTTGTGTCCAAGTTTACACTATTAATAAACACCTCTCTTTTTTGGCAATAGATGAAAAGTCTGGCTACTAGAGAACAGAATCAGAAAAATGCTGCTTATAATCTTGGAGTTGCTGAAGCTATAAGAAACCACAAGAACGAAAAACCTGAATTTTATGTAAGAGCCTTTTGAAAATTTCTGTTGCTAATGACTGGCCCATCTGTGAGCATTTGGATTCATTCCCATGCAATTTATGCCATTTTCTGAAGTGGCAGAGTTGAAAAGTGGGTTGTAGAGGGTTGAAGCTTCCTTCTAAGGCAGGGGTTTTCTGTCTAGTGTCTGTCTCCACCGTTCACATTCACAGTACAGAGCCCATTAGTTGCCATAGCCCTTATTATTTATAGCAATTCTCAACCAGGAACTGGGGCAGGTGGTGGGGGGCAGCATACTATAGTCCTGTCCCAGGAACAGTGATCTAAAGAGAGGAGCTGAAGAACCTTGAGAGTGTGGTCTGTGGACCTGCAGCCTTGGCATTACCTGGGAGCTTACTAGAAATGCAGAATTGAGGGCCCCACCCTAGACTCTTAGATGGTAATCTGCATTTTAAGAAGACCCGACCCCTAGGTGATTTGTATGCACATTAAAGTTTGAGAAACCCTTCTTCAGATGGAGGCGAGCCACCTGCTTCACCATTTATTTTAGCATTTTCGGCCATTACATACCTACCTTTATTCTGCCTGAATCTTTCACCTCCTACACCACTACCTAGGTGGCCTGACATTTTGTGCATAAATCTAATAAAATGCATTTTCTTTATTCATCCACAAACATTTATTGGACTTTTTCTGGTGCTGATGGCTAAGAATAAAAGGATGGATAAGACAGGATCCCTTTTCTAAAGAGGTCTCAGTCTAGTGGAGGAGACAGACACTTAAACAGACAAACAGTGCAGTATGATAAATGCCATGATAAAGCTTTGAACAGGATGCAATGTGAGCGAAGAGAGGAGTCAGCTAACTCGGACCAGAGATCTGGAAAGACTTTCGGGTAAACGGGAGTTATGTAAAGAAGAGAACGGAGGAAGAGCATTCCAGGAGGCAGGGGCGGGAGAAAGAAAGGGATGCTTTCTTTTTTTTTTTTTTTTAGAGAGAGATGCTTTTGAAGTGAGGTTTAGGCATGAAGTCTTTGAGTTCCAGATTATATTTATTACTGCACACTTTGAATCTCCTCTTTAATATATCTGCAGATATCTTAAACAAGCGAAAACAGAACTTTTGATTTTTGTCCCCAACCTGTTCTTCTTCCAGTCTTCCCATTTTAGTAAGTGGCATCACCAGCCATCCAGTTGAACAAACCCCAGACCTAGGAGTCAACCAAGATTCCTCTCTTTCCCTCTCCCCTCACACCATAAGCGCATATATATTTCTTTAACCTCCAAAATCTATCTTATATCTGTTCGCATCTCTTCATCTTCAATGTTACCACCCTAGTCCAAACCACATTATAAGACTGAACTTTTGGAATACCTTCCTAATTAAATTTGTTGCTTGAGCTCTCTTCCTCTGTTGGGGAAATAAAATTAAAACCAAATCTCCTACCAGCTCAGAAAACCTCTCCAAAAGAGTAGAAGAGAAAGAAAGCAGTTTTATTATTGCATAAGCTTTGAGCCAGAACATAATAAGCATCACAGGCAATCTGCTGAAGAGATTATAAAGTCAGAAAGAAATCTTACCCTTTTATATAGCCAGGAGTCCCTGGGTGGTGCAAATGGTAATTTGCTTGGCTGTTAACCAAAAGGTTGGAAGTTCAAGTCCACCCATAGGTGCCTTGGAAAAAAGGCCTGGTTATCTACTTCCAAAAATCAGATATTGAAAACCCTGTGGAACACACTTCTACTCTGACACACATATATAGCCAAGCAGATACAACCTGTTACATACATGATCTCAAGGTTAATGATAACTGGTTCTCATGTAAGAGGACTTGACAGCACCATTTGTCACACATAGTTCATCTTAAATTCAACTGGTAATTGGGGTAACCACCTGTGTTTGCTAATTGCCTTTATCCAAGGGAAAAATCAAATTTCTTATATCTTTATGACAGGAGATAGGTTTGTAGCTTGGAGTCAAGTGCTTGTTAAAGTTGGGCACCTACCCTTTCAAGGGAGATAGGGTCTCTATCTTCCTTGATGATTACATTTCAGAGAGAAGGGTCCTGGGTCCTAGGTCCTTAAGAAAGATTCCTGGGTTGTAAAACTGACAAGAGGCTCGCTTTAAAAAAAAAAAAAAAAAGAGTTACATACATACATACATATAAGGGGCAGAGAAATTATTCGCAATTACAAGTTTTCTAAGGTAAATGCCCTAAGAAAAGTATGTGTGTGGTCCTCTTTCCTTTTTTTAAAAAAAGGGAAAATTCATTTTTTTCTTTTTTAGATTTGTATTTACCCTTACATTTTCTACAATCTCTTAGCCGTACAACAGCCAAAGTGATCTTTTAAAAATGTTAACTGAACATTTGATTCTCCTGTTTAAGATCTCTAATCCCCTTCATTGAATTAAGATAAAGTCTAACCTCCTTACCTTGGCCTATCAGGCCCAACAGGATTTGGCCCCAGCCTTCCTCTTTGAGCTCATCTACTTCTACTCTCCCTTGTTTACTGTGCCTCAGCCTCACAGACCTTCTGTTTGTTGAACATGCCAAGCTTGCTTCCATCTTGTGTCTTTGCACTGGCTACTCCTTCTGCATGGCTGTTCCTGCAGCATGGGCTGTTCCCTCTGATTTTCGCAGTGGAGGTAATTCACTCCCACAAAAGAACTTGCTATGATAAGTCCTTCATAGCACTTATCACTACCTTAAATTATCTGATGTATTCGTTTCCTTTGGAGTTCCTGAGTGGTGCAGACCATTAATATGCTAACCAAAAGGTTGGTGGATTGAGTCCACCCAGAGGCATCTCAGAAGAAAGGTCTGGTTATCTGCTTCCAAAAAATCGGCCCTTGAAAACCCTATGGAGCACAGTTCTACTCTGACACACGTGGCATCACCATGAGTCAGAGGTGACTTGATGGACCTGAATGTTTTTCTTTTTTAATTCATCTACTTGTATGTTGTCTGTTTCCTGTACCAGAGTGCAGGCTTGATGAGAGCAACGTCTCTGTTCTTGTTCACTGTTGGATCACCAGTATCTACAATGGCCAGGCCCAGGCTAGGTGCTCAATTCTCCCTCTTTGTACCACCTCTCTGTTTTTGTTCATGCTTTTGCACGCATTCAGATCCTTTCTTCCTACTATCTGGGTGTCGTGGGTGCTAACTCAGGACCAACTCCATGTAGTCCTTCTTTATCTCCTTCTCAGAAGTGGGGCTTTGGTCAGTTCAGCTCAGCTTCATCCTTGAGCGGTCTCATATTATCTTATGGGTCACCTCAACTCTGAAGGAGCCCTGGTGGTGCAGGGCTGGGCTGCTAACTGAAAGGTCAGTGATTCGAACTCATCAGCCACTCCATGGGAGAAAGATGTGGCAGTCTGCCATAAAAATTACAGTCTTGGAAACCCTTTGGGGCAGCCCTACTCTGTCCTATAGTGTTGCTATGAGTCAGAATCTACCCCAAGGGGATGGGTTTTTTCCCCTCAATGCTAGCTGTTCAGTATGTTGAGGGCTGGGAAATATTAGAAATCAATAAATACACCCTGATGGATTTTAGTCTTTTGAATTAATAACTTTATTCTTCGTTGCTTTTTGGTATTCTAGCATAAATAAACTGCTTCCCTTTTATTCTAGAAATCCTGTATATTTGATAAGCGACCACTCAGTCCTGAGATTAATGCTCTTAAGCAAGAGGAATATTCCCAAAGTCTCCTGAAACAAATAGATAACAGAAGGGAAAAAGAAATAAAGCAAAGACAAAACAGAGAATTGATGGACCGCCTAGAACAAGTGCAACTAACAGAGGAGTGAGTCCAGCTAGACATGCTCTGAACAACAGATTTGGAATTCTAACGTGAAGTTCATTTCCATGTGGGATTGCGTCAGCATTGGTAGTTTCATTAGCCCCCCTTAGCAACTGAGCAAACTAACCCAGCAGTGGTGTGACTACGGTTGGTGTCACCCAGTCCGGTAACTCATGGTGTGACTACGGCTGGTGTCACCCAGTGCAGTAACTCATGGTGCCACCCCTCCTCCACGAGCCTCCTCCTGTACCAGGCCATACAGAATCCTTAGACTTGATTTTTGTTCTAATGTTACTTGGAAATTGTAATTCTTGTATATCACTCCTTCTTTTCCTTTAATTGCTACTTCATTCTCAAAAAAGTTATTGATATAGGGTCACAACTACTAATTACCACAATATTGTAGCTAAAAACACCAGGAAATTTGACAAAATCAGCAGCTATAAAAACCCAATAGAAACAAAAACAACAGTGTGTGCTTCTTGCAAGTGCAGATGAAACCACGTGATTCAAAGCATCATTGTAGTTCGTTAATAATGACAGCTCTGACCAGAGTGCATTAGAAGGTTCAAAAAGTAAATTAGCATAGAGTTTTAGCCTCGTAGGTATATTGGTACATGTAAACTGAGTTTATGAAAAATGTTTTTGTGTTATAACTAACTACAGGGATATTTTTATAGACATTTTGGTGTCACCCCCTCTGATAGTGTCACCAGGTGCGGTCCGCACCCCCTACAACCCCCTGGTGATGCCATTGTAACTCAGATAGCAGCCAGTACCAAAATAGAACATTAGAAAAATTTAAAATCCATCATTATAATTATAATAGTGATTGCTAATCTTTACTGTAATTTTTGAGTATCATTTTACATTGTTTTACTAATGCTGGTATGGAGGAAGAGACTTGTCTTGAGCAGGCATCACTCCCAGCTATTACATATTCAGGTGATCTCAAGGCAAAGTTAAGGTTTTATTTTAAGTATCTATGCATCTCCCATGGAACCTGAGGGAAGGAATATACTAGAGACGGAGGGGGGACTGGAACCAGAGACTAAAAAGCCATGTAGAGAGGATTTCCCTCTGCTCACATCCACAGCTCCCTAGTTGCCATTGCCTTTATTCCAGCCCAGATTTATATAAACATTAGTCTCAATTCCAGATTCACATGAAAGATATTCCGATTGGTCCGCTTGGGTCATCTGAGGCCTGGGAAAGTGTCAGGGTCACAGAAGTCTTGTGTGTCTAAGGGGGCCCACACTTCTGGGTCAGGGAGCAACTAAGGAAGCTATTGTAGTGTGAACAGAAAATCCTAAAACAAATAATAAGCTTTTCTGTGACCAAAGAATTATATCACTATAAAATTTATACATTCTATTTTACTCCCTTTACAGATCACATGGGTTCCCTGAAGGTTACATGTAATAGAATCATAATTTATATATGATAGGAGAGATCACTTTTATTAAAAAGGAATCTTAATGATGAATCATTTTCTAGAATGAATAGTCATCCCCTGCTTTCTAGATTTTGTAAAGCATGTGCGTTGGGGGGTGCGTGCCAGTCTTAGTAGTAGTGCATTTGGACAGCTCGGTTAGTCACCTGCATACACCTGTCCTGTCTGTCATGTGTTCAACACATTGTCCACTGGATTCGTAATCCACTTTTTTCTTTAAATAGACTGTTTTTTGGAGCAGTTTTAAGTTTACAGGAGAATTGTGCAGAAAATACAGACTTCCTATATACTTCCTGCCCCCCCGCACAGGATTTCTCCTATTAGTAGCTTGCATCATGTGGTACATTTTGTTACAATTGTTGAACTTGTATTGGTATATTATTATTCACTAAGAGGGCAGTGGTGGTTCAGTGGTAGCATTCTTGCCTTCCATGCAGGAGACCCAGGTCTGATGATTCCTGGCCAGTGGAGGCATGTGTGTTGCTGTGATGCTGAATAGGTTTTTCAGTAGAGCTTCTACTCTGAGGCAGGCTGGGGAGAAAGACCTGGTTATCTACTTCCAAAAATCAGCCAGTGAAAACCCTGTGGATCACAGTGGTCTGATCCTGTTGTTCATTGAATTGCCATGAGTTGGGGGCCAGCTCAAACCGCAGCTGACAACAAGAACATTGTTAAATAAAGTCCATAGTTTACATTAGGGTTCACTCTTTGTGTTGTACAGTCCTGTGGGTTTTGACAAATGTATAATGTCATGTCCACCATAGTGTCATACCGAATAGTTTCACTGCCCTGAAAATGCCCTGTGCTCCACCTATTCATCCCTCTCCTCTTCCCCTGATGCCCTATGGATTTTAATTACTCTTTTCTTTTTTAAAATGAAATCTCCCAGAAGAAAACATCAGTTTGTATTGACCAGGCTTTTATTCCTATGAATACTTATTAAACATGTTTCAATGATGTTAATCGGTGTCACTAAAGACTGTGCTCCCTCCTTCTCCTATTCTCAACTGCCAGACTTGCTGCACAACGAGCCCAATATTTGAAAGATAAGATGGAAGAAACCCAGTGTTACAAGAGGGCTTTGGATGCCCAGGTAGGAGGAAGTTATTATTTTTCAATTATGTAGTACTTCATTCACACTCTAAAATATATATATAAATGCTGTGATGTTATGAATACCATCAGGTGTTATCCATTTGGTGATTTGAGTCACTCTTTCCTTGTGGTAAGCTATTGGTATTTTACTATACTACAGAGTTGTGCATAAACTTCATTCCCTGGTATAATTACAATCTGCACCATGGGTGTCTCTGTTTCAGATAAAGAACAAACCCCTCCAGCTACCTGTGTTTGAGCCAGACTCTTCCGAACCCATCTTTGGTAAGAACAGGGGTGAGCTGGCAATGGAAAGATTCAGTCGAGAACAGAATTACATGAAGCACCAGCTGGAGGCAGCTGCTGGCCACAAGAGGAGAGCCATTCTGAACCAACTGGTGGATCAGAGGCGGGATTTGCAAATGTTGGAGAGGACACACAAAGAGTAAGGAGACTTCTGATCTTTCTGTCTCCTTCTCCTTTCTCCCCTCCCTCCTGCCCTCTTCTCCCTTCTCCCTTTTCCTCTCTCCTTCCCTCTATCTCTTTCATAATAGCACACTGAGGAGTTATTATGTCCAAGACATTACTCTAAGCTCATTACATGCTTCATCTTGTTTCGTCCTCACAGTTCACCTTAAGAAGAAGTTATTAAAACACACACACACACACACACACACACACACACACACACACACACACACCCCCCAGACTCTCTTGACCCCATTTTACTTCCCCATATTTCCTCCCCTTTTCAGCACAACTTCTTGAAAGAGTTGTCCATACAGGCACTATCCATTAGAAATACAACGCGAGTCACAAATGTGAGCCACACATGTAATATTAAATTTTCTGGTAGCCACATTAAGAAAAACAAACAAGCAGATGAGATTAATTTTAATAATATATTTTATTTAACCCAATATATCTAAAATGTTATTTTAACATGTAACCAATATAAAATTATTATGAGATATTTTACATGTTTTTATTCATACTAAGTCTTTGAAATCCAGTGTATGTTTTCATTCACAGCACTTCTCAAGTTTTGGACTAGCTATGTGCCAAGTGCTCATAGCCACATGTGGCTAATGGCTACCATATTGTACAACATAGCTTTATACTCTAATTTCTCCTTTATTCTCTTTCAGACCCACTCTTAACCTTTCATCTCCACCACTTCACCAAAACTGCTCCATCAAGGTCATTGATAATATCTGTATTGCTAAACCCAGTGGTCAGTTCTCTCTCATTGTTTTACGTGATCTATCAGCAATATTACCACCTGCCATCTTGAATCACTTTTGGCTTCCAAGTCACCATACTCTCCTGGTTTTCCTCCTACTTCACTAGTTTTCTTTTCATTCTCCTCATTTCTGTAACCTCTGAGTACTGGAGTATCCCAGGCCTTAGTCCCTGGACCCCTTCTTTTTTCTATGGCCACTCACTCCTTTGGTGATCTTATCTAGTCTCAAGCTTAAAATGTCATTTGTATGACGGTGACACCCAAAATTATCTCTCTACTATGCATGTCTCCAATGAATGCCAGCTTCATATGTTCAACTACCTAGTTGACATCTGTAAACCTGGATGTTTAACAGATTCTCAAAATGTCACACGTCCAAAACTAGCTCCTAATCGTACTTCCCAAACTATTTCTCTTGAAGCTTTCCTTATCTTAGTTGATGACTTACCAATTCAATTGCTCAGGCCAAAAACCTCGAGTCATTGTGTGTGTGTGCATATGTGTGTGTGTGTGTGTAAGAGAGAGAAATAGGGAGAGAGAGAGGGGACTGACTTGATTTTCTTTTTTTAAAATTAGGATATAATTTACATATAATAAAATGTACCCTTCTTGGCATACCGTTCTGTGAGTTTCAACAAATATATATAAACATATAGACCACCGTTACTATGAAGATTTAGAGTAGTTCCATCACCCATCACATTCCCTCTTGTCCCTTTGTAGTCATTCTCTCCCCTACCTTGGTCCCTGACAACCACTTATCTATTTTCTAACCTTATAGTTTTGCCTTTTAGAGAATGTCATGTCTATGGAGTCATATAGCATGTAGCCTTTTGAATCTGGCTTCTTTCACTTGGCACAGTGAATTTAGATTCATCCATGTTGTCACATGTATCAGAAGCGGATTAATTTTATTACTGACTAGTATTTCATTGTATGTATGGATAAGCCACAATTTGTTTATCCATTCATTAGTTGAAGGACATCTGGGTTTTTTCCCAGTTTTTCTGACTACAAATAAAACCACTGTAAACATTCATCTACAGATTTTTGTGTGTATATAAGTTTTCATTTTACTTGGGCAAATTCTTAGAAGTAGGATTGTGAGGTTGATGACAAGTGTATTTAGCCTTATAAGAAAATACAAACTGTTTTTCGAAGTCACTATAACATTTTGCATTCCCACCACCAATATATATGAGTTCCAATTGGTCCAAACTTGGCATTTTAGTATTTAAAAAAAATTTTTTTTGCCATTTTACCTGGTGTGTAGTGGTATCTTATTATGGTCTTAATTGCATTTCGCTAATGCCTAATGATGTTGGGCATCTTTTCATGTAGTTGTTATCCATATATTCTGCATAGAAATTTTTATTATCAGATATGTGATTTGCAAATATTTTCTCAGTCTGTGGCTTGCTTTCACCCTTTCAGTAGTGCGTTTTGAGGAGCAGAAGTTCTTAATTTTATGAAATTCAGTTTATCAGTTTTTTTATTTTGTGGATCACCCTATTGGTGTTGTATCTTAGAAATCTTTGCCAAACAAAAATCACAAAGATTTTCTCCTTTTTTTTTTTTCTGCAAGTTTTAGGTTTTACATTTCTGTCTGTCATCCATTTTGAGTTAACTTTTGTATCTAGTAAGAGGTATGGCTCAAGATTCATTATTTTGCATATGGATAGCCAATTGTTCTAGCACCATTTTTTGAAAGGACTATCTTTGCTGCATTGAATTTCCTTTGCACCTTTGTTGAAAATCATTTGACTGTATATTTGTGAGTTTATTTCTAGAGTCTCTGTTGTTTTCCATTTATTGATACATCTGTCCTTTTGCCATTACTGCACTGTCTTGATTACTGTAGCTTTATAAATCTCAGAATCAGGTATTGTGAGTCCTCCAACTTTGTTCTTTTTCAGAATTATTTTGACTATTCTAGTTACTTTGCCTTTCTATATAGATTTTTTTATTGTGGTAAAAATACGTATAACAAAACATTTGCCAATTCAACAATTTTTACATGTAAAATTCAGTGACATTGATTACATTCATCCTGGTGTATAGTCAGTACCACTATCCTTTTCCAAATTATTCCACCACCATTAACAGAAATATAGTGCCAGTGACTGGAAACCCTGGTGGCATAGTGGTTAAGAGCTACAGCTGCTAACCAAAGGGTCGGCAGTTTGAATCCACCAGGCGCTCCTTGGAAACTCTATGGGGCAGTTTTACTCTGTACTATAGGGTCACTATGAGTCGGAATCGACTTGAAGGCACTGGGTTTTGTTTTTTTTTTTTAAGCAATGACTCTCCATTTCTTTCTCTTAATAAGCTTTGGTCTCTATACATGTAACTATGTCATGTAAGTGAGATCAAACAGTATTTGTTGTTTTGTGACTGATTGATTTCACTCAGCGTGTTTTCAAGGTTCATCCATGTTGTAGCATGTATCTGGACTTCATTTCTCTTTATGGCTGAGTAATATTATTGAGAGCATTTTTAGAAACCATAAAGCTCTGAACAAATATTAACTGTGTTCTTGAGTTGGTTATCTCCTGTTAGAACTCCACTTGTGGACCCCCTTTGCTGTATGGGTCAGATTCTTGTCTTGTGCTTTTATATCCTTTACCAGTTATCCCAGTATCTCACTTTCCTTAATATTTCCAACTTCCTGCCCTTCTCTGGTCCAACTCAAGATGTGATTTAGGTTTCTCCCTGTGGCAAATAGGAGGCCACTTTCTTTCAGAGGGTATAATTTAATCAATGTGATCCAGACAGGCCTGCTAAACTATACTATGAATGTTATAAAAAATTATAACAATTCATGCCTATTGAAATTTAAGAGATAAAAAAAGTTTAATAACTTCCCTTATCAAGTAGCCATTGTGAAGGTTGATATGTAGCTTTCTACTTTTTTTCCTGTTCTTGCAAATATATGCAAACTATCATATATATATCTTCTATTTTGTAAATGAAAAGGAGATCTACAAGATCTTGTATATTACTCTGCAACCCAACTGTTTTAAACCTAATAATGTGTCATTAATTTATTTCTAGGTCAGTATATATACGCCAAATTCATTCTTCTTTAATAGCAGCATAATATCTATAATATGGATGCACTATAATCTAACTTTTCCCTATTTATGAGTGTTCACTTTGTTTCCAGATGCTTTACTATTACAACAATTCTGTAATAAACATTCTTGAACATATACCCTTATACGGGCTCTTTTGTTTCTGTAGGATAAACTCCTAAAAATGGGGCTGCTGAGTCAAGGATATGGCACATTTAAAATTTTACCAGAGACTGATAATTTACTTTCTAAAGAAGGTAGTTGTTTGCCTTCACCAGCACTGTATGAGAATGCTAGCTGCCCGCCTTATTCTCTTACTGTCTAGGTATTTAAAGTAAGATGATTTTATCTATCCTTTTGAAACTAATTTAAGTGATAGCTACCATTCATTTATCGAGCTCCCATTATGTGACAGGCACTGGCAGTTCTCCTCCCGTACATTATCTCATTTAATCTTTATAATAACCACACAGTAGCTGTTGAGTCAATGCTTGTTAGATGGAAAGGTGGCCATGATATTTTAGTAAAAGTGAACCAGTACAGAGAACGTGACTGATTTTAATTGGTGGATCCTGACACCTAGTGGCTGTTGCTATCTGTAACATAAAGTCCCTCCAAACCAAAATCAAGACAAACCCGTTGAGATTGCATTTACCCCTACTCATAGTGACCCTACAGGACGGAGTAGAACTTCCTTATAGGGTTTCCAAGGCCGTAAGCTTTACAGAAGCAGACTGACACATCTTTCTTTTGTGAAGTGGCTGCTGGGTTTGAACCACCCACCTTTAGGTTGCAGCCAAGTGCTTAACCGCTGGACCACCAGAGCTCCTTTAAGGCCCTTCAGAGGAGGCTAAATGAAGTCACATTTAGGGAATTACCTTCTAGATTTTAATGAGAACTAATGGGAAGAGTTTGCTTGGTAGAAAATAAATCATTTGAACCAGGCTTAGGGTGATTATCAACAACAGTGACTGTGTGCTTGGAGACCAGTCAGTGACAGAAACACACTGGGAATACAGAGACCTTGTATTTGGCAAGATCTATAATAAAAAAAATTTTTTTTTATTATACTGCAGTCACTTCTTGGATGACATGACCTTCACCTAACACTCCGATTTTTTTTCTTTTTCACAATGTTAGTTTCTTTCATTTTCTTACCTAGTCATTCCTGTTTCTTTTCCCCATCATACCTGATCATTTGTATGCGTATCTTCTTCCTCCTGTAAAACGCTTGTGCCCTGGAGGCTGCGTACCGACAGCTGAGAGGTTGGGATGCAAGGAAAGAAGAACATAGTATAGAAAATCCATTGGGATGATTCCTCAGATGAGTTAGATTAGCCTGAAAGGAAATCAATGACTTTAAAAGCAGAAATTGTTGACTGGAAAAAGGTTTCAATCCTTCTAAGTTGAACTAGGACTGAAGATGAAAGGCCCTGGACCATAAGTTATTTCAGAGCTAGAAGTTGTACTATGTTTTTACAGTGTTCATGCCTTTTAGTGTATTTCTAAGAGCTTTGAACAAAACTACAAGGTCTTCTGCTTAATTTAACATAAAAGGAATGGGGCTCCTAAGGTTGGTGCATGCTCTTACAAATGTTGTGAGTGGAGTCAGATTGTTCTGTTCTTTCTAGATACTTGGCAGACAGAGCTGCTGAACTGGAGCGAGTGAGCAGAATCAACAAATGCTTACAGGAGGACTGGGAAAGGAGTGCTGCGATGAAGAGGCAGCGGGACCTGGAGGAGAAGGCTTTTGAGAGGTAATCTCTGACTGGATCCAGAAGTTCTTTGTTTGGAAAGAAAACCTCCTCTGCTCCTTGTTTACTTCATTCTAATCCTGGGATGGTAGATAGGTTTCATTTCACATGGCAACTCCATTTGGTTAGTTGTGGCTGCCTAGAAAGTTTGTGGAGGAACCAGGTCTGGGCTCAGTGGGAAATGTTGCTGCGATTGATTGGAAATGTCTGTTGTGGACATGGGATTGGAGAGTGCTGTGCTGTATGCTATGTGTTTGCCTATGTTGTCTTAATCTTTGCCTCTTCTCAGAGTAGTTTTATTTTCTTTTGAGGCTGGGGGGTGGGGAGTGGTGAGTGGGAGCGTCGAGGGTGGGGAGGGAGGTGGGAGACTGGGGATTCTCTTTGGAAATAGAGAGCTGGAAGTAGGGAGGGTAAGTTTCCCATTTGAATACTTCCAAGGCTTATAGAATGGTCATTAAGAGATGAGTCAAGGGGTTGTAAGATTGAAAACTGGAAAAGTGAGATGCCCATTATGTAACCAACCAAGAATATCTTTCTGAAATTTATTATTACATCCCTGCCCCCTCTTCCCAGCTATGTATTTACAATTTAGAGTCAGGAAACCCAAGTTCTAGTCTTGCCTCTGATAATTAACACTACCTTTTTTTTTTTTTGGAGAGGCAAAGGAGCCCTGGTGGTATAGTGGTTAAGTACTGGGCTGCTAATCCATTAAGTCATCAGTTTGAATCCACCAGCTGCTCTGCAGGAAAAAGATGTGGCAGTCTGCTTCCATAAAGATTACAACCTTGGAAACCCTATGGGGCAGCTCTACTCTGTCCTGTAGGGTTGCAATGAGTCAGAATAGACTTAGTGGCAATGGGTTGGAGAGGCAGCTAATATTTTTGTCTTTTTTCTTATTTGTAAATGGAGATAGTAAATAGTTGCCTGACTAGCTAACATAGGGATTTTAGGGACCAAGTAAAGAGTCAAGAGGGTATGACACTTTGAAAAAAATAAAAATATTATACAAATGTAAGGCATGATATTGAATGTTAAATATTTGATGAAACAGGTCAAGCCTATACAGTCAACTGTTGTTAAAACCTGAATATGCCAAAATAGTTTAAATTGCCAATTATCAGCTAATTTTTATCATGGATAATATTTGGAATAATGGATCTCGATCTGTAACTTTCCTTTTAGATTTTCTTTTAAGGCATTTCTCACCTGTCTTCCCAAGTGTAGAACCCATATACCCTGACAATGAAAGGACGAAGGCAGATGTGGAAAATAGATTTTAAAGCTGAAGTGAGCTCTTTGGCTTAGACAAGAGGAAGGGAAAGGGGGGATTGGAAGTTCTAAGCCATTTTCTCAAGGTTGTAGGAAAATGAGTAAAAGGCAGTGAGATTAATACCAGGAAAATTTAGTTGGGTTTAGGAAGAATGCTTGGCCAACATGGTAATAAAGGACAGAGAGGACACAGGAAATGATCTTGAGTGGCAGGTTAACGAGGCTGCTTGAGGAATATGGTGGATCAGACCTATTACCTGAGGGCTGACGCCACGTTGCTGGGCAGGGACTCAAGCAGGCAGCAGGCACACGCTGCTATTGACCCAATTTCAACCCATAGTGACCCTGTAGGATAGAGTAGAACTGTCCCATAGGGTTTCCAAGGCTGTAATTTTTATGGAAGCAGACCGTCATACCTTTGCTTCCGTGGAGTACCCGGTAGGTTCGAATCGCTGACCTTTCAGTTGGTAGCAGAGCACATAACCATGGTGCCAAGGCTCCTCAGGCAAGACGTAGGAAGAATGAATTGGTTGGTATTAAAGGAAAAGAAAACAAGAGCAAAATAAGGCTTACATGTATGCAGTTAACAAGGCAAGCCATGTAGGTCTTCCCCTGCCCACTTTCAAGGTTGTTTGTTCAATTCCCTTTTAATGCTGCTTTCAAATTCCTTTTTACAAAATTCTACCCACCTAGAAAGTTCGATCGGGTAGGGAGCAAACTAGGGATGGCCCAGCATAATATAGCAAAATTGTCGAAGTGGAAAATCAGTCACTGCTGTCCCCTCATCTCTGCTGTGAGATGCTTTTGTTCTCCTCTTCCTCCTCCTCTGTCTCCATGCCCTCCCCTGCCCTTAACTTTCTAGAGGCCCCTGGCTTCTTGGATTTTCATTGCAAGTCTACTCTAAACTCCGTTCTGGGGTGTTAGCTATTAATCAGCAGCTTACCCTAAACCACTGTATCAGAAAGGTAGAGGTGCATCCACGTGGTGAAGCAGCAAACTCAGAGGCCTTGGAGCTGCGGTTCACTGGTCGTGTGACCTCGGGCAAATTAGCTGTTTTCTGTAGGTTTGGGTCAGTGTGATGGGGAAAGTGGGCTGGGATCTGACTATTGGGAAGGCACCCCCATCAGTGTCCTTTATTTACTGAAGATCGGGGAGATAGCAGAGGTTTGCAAGCAAGGGACGCCAGGTTGAGGTGAGTCCCAGGTAGAGGCATGGAGGAGGAGGAGAGACCACAAGTAAGAAACCACAGGTGTAAGGTCCTCAAGGGCAGACACCAAATCTTACTTTTCTTTTGTATTCCTCTCACTGCACTGCTTCAGAGCTGGTCCCTCACAACGACTCAGGGAACACCTGCTGATGACTGCTTTCCCTCTCTTCTCCTCAGGGCTTCTGACAAGCTGTTCCTCCTGGACCAATGTGAGAATTATCTGCGCTGCAAGCAGTGCCAGAGGCGCACCTCCAACATGGGCCAGAGCAACCTGTGGCCCCTGAACAAGCACTTGTATGGCTCCCGGTTGCTTGTGTAAAACTCAAAGTTTGGCCCTGGGTTTCCTGGGGAGAGTTTATGTATTTTAGATGTTTGAGATGATTGTGAAACAGCATATTTATAGCTCAGAGGAAAAAAAATAAATGATTATGTAGGCTGGGGGCTTTCAAGACTAGATTGAGTTTTCACCCCTTATTGAATTCATGTAGTCAGGTTCTCCCCTCCTGCTTTCCCCCCACCCTCATTAATTCCCCGTATTTGTCTCAGATGGCAATGAAAGTGTCTGAACGGTACTGAGGGCTAGAACCCTGCTGCCACAGGAGCTGGGAATGGACCCAGTTTCATTCTGGCTCCTGGATGCTGGGGTCCCAGGCTGAGGTGCTGCTGGCCCAGGCCTGCCACTCCTTCTGTGACTTTGTATAAGAAACTTATCTTTTTTTCACCTATAATGAATACTGTCTAAATAAATATTTTCTAAGTGCCTGACCTGTGCATGACAATTTGTAATGATTTTACTACCCCTCCCCAATCCCAGACTTTTCGAGAAGGTTGTATGTGTGACATCATAGAGGTAGGTTAGACTATTTGCCTTAAGTGGTCAGAACAGTACGTCCTGAGCTTTCCACATCTGGGTGTTTGTTGGGACCCCAGGGAATCTCATTCCCTTGGTGATCTCTCAGTCATTCATTCTATTGTCCAGATATTTCTATACCCTGATCACATGTTTATTCAAGTGTATATTCTGAGGGGAGTCTCGCTGACTTGGCAGGTGCCACCTTCTTCTCTCATTGCCTCACTTGCATTCATTCTTAAGTATTTACTGTTGCTAGCCTCCTGTTAAAGGACTGATTTTCAGTTAAGGTACGTGTTTTCTCAACCAAAAACTTTCATTTCTCTTCACCCTTTTATCTCTCTTCTTGCTGCCCTGTCCTACCATCTCAGGTTAAAAAAAATTAACAAAGTAGAATGAAACCTCAATTTTTGAGATATAAAAGCTAGGAAGAAAGTCTCAGACTATTTGCTTTCTATCTGCCCCATCTCTTCTTTAAAAAATAAAGCATATGTGGGGGAGGCATTTATAAATATTTAAACATTTTTTTTTACCCTACCAAAACTTTTGGTTTTCAAAAATATGCCTTATTTTGTACCGAAAGTATAAAGTAGGAATGTGTTGATCCTTGAATAGGGGAATATATGCACTCAAATTGATATTGGGTAAATTTTGTTAATGATTGTTTTTTTTATGGAAACAATTACTGGAATTCTTTGGAACCTTTCCCCCAACCTTCCTACACTGTCACATCCTTCACTTCCCTCAGAAGATCACTCTGTGCGGGTCCAATCATCATCAACCAATATTTAAAACAATAGCCCTTCACCAGGACTCCTAACCTGCCTGAAGTCCACACTGTTGCACTCTTGAAGTTATTTTTCTGTCTCTTATAACAAGTTCCTATAATAGTGCTGTACTAATATTTTTTCAAAGTATAGGCTGCCTTTTTAAAGAAAAAGGACTTTAGATAATTTTCATATGTCCAGTGAACAGATTTAACTTCACTGAAGTTTTTTACTGAATGAATTGGACATAATTTACTGTGTCAGTAGCAGTACTGACACTATGTAACAGGCATTATGTTAATTTTTGGTGATTTGGATTAAGACCTCAGCAGTTCATGCCTGCCTTCAGGGAGCTTATAGTCTAATTGAGAAGTGGGATGTGACAAGAAAATCTCATTGTAACAAGGTAAATACCTAACAGCACTGTGCATTGGATATTACAGAAGAGCAAGGAAGAGCCCTTGTAGTGAGTTTAGCCTGGCATGAAGGGAGGAAGGCTTTCAGAGGAAATGAGGCCTAAGCTGAACTTTTAAGGATAAACAGGAAATAGCCAGGTGAAGAGTGACAGGGGTCATGACAACAGATATCAAGGCCTTGTGCTTCGGTCTATCAGGACTAAGATGGAGGCAGGGTTAGCTGAGTTAGATGGATAAAACCTAATATATTTTTTCACTCACCCATTTTAAGAATCAAATTTTATTATAATTCTTTGTTAAAGCAGCTGATTTCAAACAATTTTTTTTAAAGCAAATCTTTATAATTTGGTATCTTCCTCACTGATCTTAACTATTAACCTTTCCTTAGTCCAACCCTATTATTAGCCCAGACTCAACTAGAATGTCTTCTCCTAAATCAATCTGAATTACTATCATCAAGTTTATTTCAAAGACTGGGAATTCCAGAACACTTAATTGTACTCATGTGGAACGTGTATACAGACCAAGAGGCAGTCAGTCATTCAAACCGTTCAGACAGAACAAGGGGATACTGCATGATTTAAAGTCAGGGAAGCTGTGCGTTAGGGTTGTATCCTTTCACCATACTTATTCAATTTGTATGTTTAGCAAATAATCCTAGAAGCTGGACTACGTGAAGAGGAATGGGGCATCAGGATTGGAGGAAGACTCATTAACAACCTTGTATGCTGAAAGCAAAGAGGGCTTGAAGCACTGATAAAGATCAAAGAAAGACTACAGCCTTCGGTATGGATTACACCGCAACATAAAAAAACAAAAATCCTCACAACTGGACCAGTAAGCAACCTCATGATAAATGGAGAAAAGACTGACGTTTTTAAGGAATTCATTTTACTTGAATCCATAATCAACACCTATGGAAGCAGCAGTCGAGAAATTAAACGATGTATTACATTGGGCAAATCTGCTGCAAAAGACCTCCTTAAAATGTTGAAAAGCAAAAATGTCACTTCGAGAATTAAGGTGTGCCTGACCCAAGCCATGATATTTTTAATTGCCTCATATGCAGTGAAACCTAGATAATAAGGAAGACTAAAGAAGAATCAATACCTTTGAATTATGATGTTGGCAAAGAATACTGACTATACCATGGCCTGTCAGAAGAAGGAACAAACCTGTCTTGGAAGAAGTACAGCCAGAGGGCTCCTTGGAAGCAAGGATGCTGAGACTTCTTTGGACATGCTATCAGGAGGGACAAGTCCCTGGAGAAGGACATCATGTTTGGTAAAGTAGAGGGTCAGCAAAAAAAGAGGAAGACCCTCAACAAGTTGGACTGATACAATGGCTGCAACAATGGGCTCAAACACAGCAACAATTGTGAGGATAGCATAGGACCAGGCAGTGTTTCGTTCCATTGTACATAGGGTCGCTATGAGTCGGAACTCAGTGACACCTAACAACAACAACATCAAGTTTGGCAATTCCCAGAATTATGGCACTGCCAGACCAGCCTAATGTATCAAAGGACTCCCTATTATTTCAGTGGTTTTTAATGTTTTGGACAGTCATAGATGCTTTTGAAAATCTGATGAAAAATATGGAGCCTTTTCCTAGAAAAAAATGCATATTCATGTATAACATTTTGCATACAATTAGAGCATTCCTAGACCTCCAAGATCATAGGTTAAGAACAGAAGATTAACAGACTGTGAAATCAATTTTGTTCAGTCTTAGCATAGTTTTGTAATCAAACTAAACAAAACAAAATATCAGAACGCAGTTCAAATGACTAAGGTAAACATGTTTGTAAAACTTTTGTTTCAGTTATATGTATGGGTATGGGTTCCGTGATGCATTAGAAAATGTATTCCTTTTACAGAACTGTGATGATAATACTATGTGTCAGCTTGGCTAGCCTACAGTGTGCAGTTGTTTGATAACACACTAGTTGCTGTTATAAAGTAGTTGTTGTGTGCCGTTGAGTCAATTCTGACTCAGAGCAACCCTATACGACAAAGCAGAACTGCCCCATAGGGTTTCCAAGGAGTGGCTGGTGGTTTCCAACTGCCAATCTTTTGGTTAGCAGCTGGATGCTTAACCACTGTGCCACCAGGGCTCCATAAAACCACAATACAACAGTCAAAATCGGAAAATTAACATTGACTCATTACTACCATATAATCCACAGGTTCCATTCAAATTTTTCCAATTGTTCCAATATGTCCTTTTAGCAAAAGGCTCCAATCCAGGAACGTTTAGTTGTTGTATCTCTTTAATCTCTTTCAACCTGTAACAGTTCCTTAGTCTTGTCTTTACTTTCATGACTGAAACCTTTGAAGATTACAAATCAATTTGGATTTGTCTGGTATTTCCTTGTGATCAAATTCTAGTAATGTATTTTTTGGCAGGAACATCACATCTGTGATGCTATGTTCTTTACATTCCATCTTATCAGGTGGTACCAATTCAGTTTGTCCCATTATTGGTCAACTTTGATCATTTGAGTAATGTGGTATCTGGCAGGTTTCTCCACTGTAAAATGACTGTGTTTTTTCCTTTGTAATTAATAAGATTTTTGAGAGGGGTACTTTGAAAGTTAGTAAGTATCCCATTCCTCATCAACTTTCACCCACTAATTTTAGCATCATTTGATGTTTTTTGCTAAATGAATAGTAATTAACAATGGCAGCCAAATAGAGATTTCTCTCATTCCACCATTCCTATGTTTATTAGTTGGCCTTCTACTTTAAGACAAAGTGTTTTTCTTCCCACTTATTCATTTATATATATCAGTATGCTTTCTATTCATGAGTTATAATACAGTCCTGTCATTATTTTGATACACAAATTGTTTCAGGTTTGGCCTGTGGAAGCTCTTCAAGCTGGCTTCTATGTCCTTACTTTTGTTTTTCTTTTAAATACATTTTTTATCTTAGCGTAGTGTCAAATGTACACAAAAATAGCAAATGAAGTAGAGTTTCTGTATACTCCTAACCCAGTCTCCTCTACTGTAAACATCTTACATTACGATGATACATTTGTCACAACAGAGGACTTTGCACAACATTGGTACTTTACTATTAACCAAACTCCACATTTTATTCAGATTGCTCTAGATTTCCCTAATGTCCTTTTTCTGCTCCAAGATCTCATCCAGGATATTAGGTGCCGTCGAGTCAGTTCTGACTCATAGCAACCCTATGTACAGCAGAACAAAACACTGCCTGGTCTTGCACCATCCTCACAATCGTTGCTACATTTGAGCCCATTGTTGCAGCCACTGGGTCAGTCCATCTTGTTGAGGGTCTTCCTCTTTTTCACCGACCCTCTACTTTACCAAGCAAGATGTCCTTCTCCAGGGACTGGTCCCGCCTGATAACACGTCCAAATATGTAAGATGAAGTCTTGTCATCCTCGCTTCAGAAGAGCATTTTGGCTATACTTCTTCCAAAAAGATTTGTTTGTTATTTTGGCAACACCATAATTCAAAGGCATCAATTCTTCTTTGGTCTTCCTTATTCATTGTCCCACTTTCACATGCATATGAGGTGACTGAAAATACCATGGCTTTGGTCAGGCGCACTTTAGTCCTCAAAGTGACATTTTTGCTTTTTAATACTTTAAAGAGGTCTTTTGCAGCAGATTTGTCCTAAGGCAGTATGTAGTTTGATTTCTTGATTGCTGCTTCCGTGGGTGTTTATTGTAGATCCAAATAAAATGAAATTCTTGACAACTTCAGTCTTTTCTCCATTTATCATGATGTTGCTTACTGGTCCAGTTGTGAGGATGTTTTTTGTTGAGGTATAATCCATACTGAAGGCTACAGTCTTTGATCTTCAACAGTAAGTGCTTCAAGTCTTCTTTGCTTTCAGCAAGCAAGGTTGTGTCATCTGCATATTGCAGGTTGTTAATGAGTCTTCCTCTAATCCTGATGCCCTGTTCTTCATATACTCCATCTTGGATTATTTGCTCAGCATACAGATTGAATAAGTATGGTGAAAAGATACAACCCTGAAACACTTTTCTGATTTTAAACCATGCAGTATCCTCTTGTTCTTTTCGAATGACTGCCTTTTGATCTATGTACAGGTTCCTCATGAGCACAATTAAGTGTTCTGGAATTCCACTTCTTTGCAGTGTTATCCGTAATTTGTTATGATCCACACAGTTGAATGCCTTTGCATAGTCAATAAAACATAGGTAAACATCTTTCTGGTATTCTCCGCTTTCAGCCAAGATCCATCTGACATCTGCAGTGATATCCCTCATTCCATGTCCTCTTCTGAATCTGGCTTGAATTTTCAGCATTTTACTGTATACTGCTGCAGCTGTTTTTGAATGCTCTTCAGCAAAATTTTACTTGAGTGTGATATTAGTGATACTGTTTGATAATTTCTGAATTCTGTTGGTCATCCAGGATACCACATTACATTTAGTTGTCATGTCTCCTTAGCTGCCTCTGTCCTGTGTTCTATGCCCTTTTGACATATTCCAATCATTCTTTGAACGCTTCCTTACTTTTTGACATAACAAGATTTCCAGGCTGTTCTTGTACTTTCCCTGCCCCAGCCATGGAATCATCCATTTCTTCTAGGAGCCTTGGTTCCTTTTAATAGAGAATGGTATTAAGCAACTATGATCTGGGCACACTGTGTGCTCAATACTATTGGGGTGTCATTGCTTCGGGCCCTCCCTCTGCTCTCTGTAGATGGAGCTAGGGATCTCTCTCAGACACACATATTTACATCTGTATTTCTATAACTGTATATCTTATTTATCTAGTGTTGCTAAACAGAAATACCACAAGTGGTTGGCTTTGTAAAACAGAAGTTTATTCTCTCACAGTCTAGGAGACTAGAAGTCCAAATTCAGGGTGCCAGCTCCTGGGGAAGGCTTTCTCTCTCTGTTGGCTCTGGGGGAAGGTCCTTGTCATCAATCTTCCTCTGGTCTAGGAGCTTCTCAGTGCAGGGACCCCGAGTCCAAAGGTCATGTTCCACCCCTGGTTCTTATTTCTTGGTGGTATGAGGTCCCCCTGTCTCTCAGCTCATGTCTCTCTTTTATATCTCAAAAGAGATTGAAACTAATCTTGTAGATTGAGTCCTGCCTTATTAACATAAACTGCCTCTAATCCTGGCTCATTAACACCATAAAGTACAATTTACAACACACAGGAAAATCACATCAGATGACAAAATGATAGACAATCACACAATATTGGGAATCATGACCTAGTCAAGTTGACACACATTTTTGGGTGACACAATTCAATCCATAACACTATATATATTAAGTTCATGCTGATACCACCAATTCTAATCCTAAATTCTACAGTTTATTCTAATGTTTTCCCTTCCCATATTCATAACTCCTATCCAGGGCAGATTAACCAGTAAGCACAGTATGCATGGGCTTACAGTAAGGTACGCACAGCCTTAATTATGCTTACTAATCTGAAGTAAAAGGGGTTTTTTTGGAATCTGAAGTAAACAATTTCACATTTAATGTGTACTACAGATTAGTAAGTAAATACAAGCCTGTGTATACCTTGCACATTGGGTAATACGTCCCTGCTCCTATCTCTGACAGTAAGAAACCTGACTTCCATTATCTTTAATGTATTACTGGATAAACCTTTACATAATCTCTGATCACCACTGCTGTCCCCTCATGCCCTCTCCACTCTGCTTGGGTTCTGACAGCCTGCATCAGGCTGCTACTACCACTCCTTATTGTGCCCTTCCAAGCCTCTTCAGGCTCCAATATCCTGTTACTCTGTCTTCCCTTCCCCATCTCCTGCACAGACAACCACCTTGCTTGGCCCTGTCTAGTGGAATGAATTATTAAAGAAGAAAGGAAGGAAGGAACAAGGAAGAAAGAAAAGTGATGAAGGAAGAGTAAGGAAGGCAGGAAGAGGAGAAGAAGGAAGGAATAGGAATTTATTGTTAAGGACCATGCACAGGAAACAAAGCCTAAACATTTTAGAGATTTCTAAAAGCTATTAGAGAGGAAACCTGAGGACAAGAAATAGTATCTCCAAAGGGTGAGAGAAAATAAATGTCAATGTAGAATTGTATAACCAGCAAAATTATTAAGAATGAAGGCAAAATAAAGTAAGAAAAAAGGCTTATTGAAAACAAAAATAAAAATCCAGTTTACCAATTGTTACGGATTGAATTGTGTTTCCCCAAAATATATGTTGTAAATCCGAACTGCTGCCTGTGGTTATAATCCCATTTGTCAGTGGGTTGTGTTTAATGAGGCAGCATTAGGCTATATCTTGAGTCAATTTCTTTTGAGATATAAAACCAACAAAACCAAACCTGTTACTGTCTATTCTGACTAATATGGACTCTATAGGACAGTGAAGAACTCCCCATATGGCTTCCAAGGAGCGGCTGGTAGATTCAAACTGCTGAGCTCTTAACCACTGTGCCACCAAGGCTCCCTTTTGAGATATAAAAAAGATTAAACAAGCAAGCTAAGGAGCACAGATGGAGGAAGAGAGATGCCAAGCCCCATGAAGATCGACCAGAAGCAGAAGCTCAAGGAGAGAAGGACCTTCCTCCAAGCCAACAGAGAAGGAGAGCGTTCCTCTAGGGCCAGCACCTGAATTCAGACTTCTAGCCTCCTAAACTATAAGAAAATTAATTTATTTGTTAAAGCCACCCACTTGTGATATTTCTGTTATAGTAAAAAAAAAATTAGATAATTAAGACACAAATAATACGGGAAAGCATTCAACAGTGGGAACATGCATAGTTTGAAACATAAAACATTTATCAAAGTTGATCATATACTAGAGCTAAAGGACACGCTAAGAGATGTTTCTGCTTCCAGATAATGGAAACTCTCAGAAGGAAGTGTGGAGACAACAGAAGGAATAGCAAGCAAAGAAATTGATAATATGTTGGGTAAATTTAAACACAATTTGTGAGGCTAAAAAAGAATTCAGAGTTAAATATTTAATAGTCACATAAATAGTTAATAGTTAAAGCATGCCGAGTTCCTTGTTTTCTTCAAGAGGTGGGTAAAGATTTTGAATAACGCTTGGTTTCTAAGTTATTTAAGAACCAAAAGAATAGAAATAGGGTGTATAATCATATATCATCGAAAACTAAGGCTCCAGGGCCAGAATTACTGAATTCATATTTCAGTGCTGCCATCTACTAGTTGTGTGACCTTGGGTAAATTATTTAACCTTTCTGTGCCTCACGTTTTCAGGACAAAAGGAATTAAAAAGACAAAATAAACCAGTTGCTGTCGATTCCAACTCATGGTGACCCTGTTTCAGAGTAGAACTGCACTCCACAGGGGTTTCAAGGCTGTGACCTTCCAGAAGCAGATAGCCAGGTCTTTCTCTGGGTGGGTTCAAACAGATAACCTTTCAGATAGTAGCTGAGCTCTTAATTTGCATCACTCAGGGACTCCAAAACAACGCTGCTAGTTTCTAATTCACAGAGTTGTATTAAATGAGTTTATTTAAATCCATTTAGATTTAGATCAGTGCCTAACCCATAGTTAAGTGCTAAGGCGTGTTAACCACAATTACAACTTCCAAAACAGGAGAGAGAAAATATGCGTGTCTGTTTGGTGTGTGGGGGGGGGAGGCATTAATCCAAAAGAAAACATAGAAAAGAAATATAGAAATACGGGTCAAACAGCACAAAATAAAAGGACAACATTATATCTAAATAAAACGATAATTAAAATAGATTAAGTTCTTCAGTTAAAACAAACTGGATTTAAAAAAAAAAAAACTTATGCTACGTTGCTCCCAAAGAGCATAACTAAAACTTGAGGACACAGAAGCAAATGGAAAAAGCTATACCAGTCAGAATCAATGGATGGGAATCTTCTTCAGCTTCCTTCCCTATCCTGCCAACCCCATAATCTCTTTCAGCCCCTCCCAGGCTTCGTGCACCCCAGGTCCCTCCTCCGTCCCCTTCGTTTCTGGTGGCAAGTGTGGATACTCTGCGGATCCATTACTTCTCCAAGAGTTTGTTCACACAGGCGGCTGCGGAGCGCGGTGACGTATGTGGTGGGCGGGACTTCCACCCTCGCTCGTTGGGTATTGGCCCTCCTCCGGCCGCGACTGATGGCGGGGCGGGGTGGCAGACGTCATGCTGGATATAAAGGGGAGCGCTTGTGACGCAGGGCCCTTCGGCGTGTGCGTACTGGCTTTCCCGGAGGCGGTTTCTTCGGAGCCCTCCCCCGCACTGTAGAGCTTGGTTTCCCGCCCCGCGACGACCCTACCGCCCCCAGCTCTGCAGGACTGCCACCACCGCCGCCTGTGTCCACGCCGCGGGACTGGCTGTATGATTAAACCACCATCTTTAATGAGTAAACATACTCCTTTCTGTGGTGTTCTTGGTGACACATTTATGGGGCTCCTGAAGGGCCGCGAAGATTACTGTCAGGCACAGCACGACCTTTGTGAAGACATTTGAGCTGTGGAAATTCACTACTACACCAAGAAGCCCCCCTAAGAGCAGTTAACCTAGACACGGAAGTAGCGGATTGACATCATCAGAACATTTTACAAGAGTTCTGACGTGGACTTTCTATTGACTCATTACTGAATTGAATTGCTGCTTCTTAGTTCCATTTTCTATTATTCTCAACTTCATATTGAAAGTACAGAGAATTTCAAGTGGAGTAGGGTAGAGTTCAGTTTTTTCCCTCATTTCTGTATTTAAATTTTAAATTCTTTCATAAACCCACTGAGTGTTTTTAAACTAAATTAACATGGCTTCAGTGAACCGCCTTCCCCCTGTAGAAGTCAAGTACTGGAACAAGAGATTTCTTACTACACACAATCCAACCGATGTAAGCTTAAATTTTTAGAGGAACTTTAGAAGTATGGAGTTACCACAATAGTAAGTGAAGCAATTTATGACACTGCTCTTACAAAGAAGCCTTCCAGGTTCTGGACTGGCCTTTTGATGATGGTTCATCACCATCCAGCTAGATTGTTGATGACTGGTTAAATCTCGTATACATTAAGTTTCATGAAGAAGCTTGTTGTATCGCTGTTCACTGTGTTGCAGGTCATGGGAGAACTCCAGTGCTTGTTGCCTTAGCATTAATTGAAGGTGGAATGAAAAATGAAGATGCAGTACAATTTATAAGAAAAAGTGGCATGGAGCTTTTAACAGCAAGCAACTTTTGTATTTGGAGAAATATCATTCTAAAATGCGGCTGTGCTTCAAAGACTCCAGTGGTCATAGAAACAACTGTTGCATTGGATAACACTTGTCTGTCTGATGCTCTTGCCTTAGAAGTGGGACTTGAGACAGAACCTCATTTATCATACATATTAGCCAACAGGTAGACTTAGTGAATAAGTCTTATGAAGCTTTCATAGGAATATTGAAAAGCCACAAGCCTGACAGAATTGCAGCCTCTGTGTTTGGGTTACTACCAGCTTGGACACGTAGCAAAAGTTTCTTGCTGTTCAGCATTTTAATGTACTTTAGCCATCAACTGGCCTTTCTGAAATCATGCAGTATTGAGTTATAAGTATTCCACCAATCTATTCCCATGTCTGAAACTTACCAATATACAAGAAATTTAGAGAGATTAGATGCTAAAATATTCAGCATAATACTTGTATATCTTTACTATCTTACAGAGTTAAAATCCCACACTCTATAAACAGCACTATAGATCTTATGTGGTTTACTCCTTCAGTCATTTCAAACATTGCAAGTAGGGTCTGTAGTGGTTATTTGCCTGCTCGTTTGTATTTACTACTTTCACATTTATACCAGTATACATCAGGTTTGTGCAACAGTTGACACATTTTTACTGAGTATTATGGTGATTGTTTAATACTTTTTATAAATCTCGTTTCATGCTGTTAGGAAAACTGTCATTTTGAAAAATCACAAAGCTCTGGTTGAAAGTTCATGTAAAATCTTCATTGTACATAAGCACATGTGTTTAATGTCTCCAGACAAAAAACCCTGACAGTTAATGTTTGCACTTCAGGGTGCAACTCAGTAGAGAAGGCCTGAAAACAGAATGGGAGGAGGCTATTAATTAATTGTAGTAAAATGTTTTCTTTGCCTTGTATAGGACATATAGACTATGTCCTTTATTTGGTATACTTTTTTTTTTTCAAGGTTGGCCTAGGCAGAGGTGCAATAGATTGGAAAATTAAGAAGTTACAAACAGGTGGGCAGTTTCCTCCATATTTTGCAACTTGGGTTCCTCAGAAAACAGACTCTTGAGTCAGAGGTTTGCATGCAGAAGTTTATTGGAGAGTGCTTACAGGGAACAACACCTGTGAGGGAGAAAAAGAAGTGGAGTAGGGCAGAAGAAGCTGAATGGTGATACAGTTGAAATAGTGACCTCAGCCAATGTAACAGGGAGTTCTGAGGCTCCGAGAGCCGTTTAAAGATGTCTCCAATTGAGGTAAAGGGGCTGAGCCTTAGGACTCATACAATTTATTTCATTGTTGAGAATATACACAGCAGAACATATATCAATTCAACAATTTCTATATGTACAATTCAGTGACACTGATTACATTCTTTGTGTTGTGTAACCTTTCTCACCCTCCTTTTCTAAGTATTTCCTCCCCCATCAACATAAACTCACTGACCCCTAAGTTTCTTGTGTAATCTTTTGATTTGCTGTTGTCAATTTGATCCCATATAGATAGATCTTAAAAGAGTACACTGCTCAAGGCAGACATTCTTTACTAGTTGAGCTAAACTATAGTTTTTTTTTTTTATAGTTTGGTTTTAAGAAGACTCCAGGGAATATTTTTAGTTAAAGATTATCTCAGGGCAACAGTTTTAGGGGTTCATCCTCCATGGGTTCAGAAAGTCTGGATTCCATGAGAATTTGAAATTCTATCCTTTCTTTTCCCCCTTTTGATCAGGATAGAATCTTTGATCAGAATGTTCAGTAACAGTAGCTGGGCACCATCCAGTTCTGGACTCATGGCAAAGGTGGCAGTTATTCATGGGGGCAATTAGTCACACATTCCATTTCCTCTTCCTATTCCTGACTCTTTCTCTTTCCGTTGCTCCAGGCGAATGGAGACCAATTGTTGTACCTTGAATGGTTGCTTGCAAGCTTTTAGGACCCCAGGTACTATACAACAAATTAGGAGGTAGAACAGAAGCACTTAACATGATATTAGGCCAATTAACTGGTATGTCCTATGAAACCATGACCCTAAGCCTCCAAACCAAGGAGCCAAATCCCATGAAGAGTTTGTTTGTCCATAAGCAGCCTCAGCAGCTACATTTTATATTATTTTTTGTTGTTATAAATATATCTGTCACACAACTTCTGCCAATTCAACTTTTTGCAGGTATACAACTTATTCGCAGTAGTTACGTTAATCAGCTGTGCAACCCTATCCTAATTTTTCCATCACTGTAAACCAAAACTCAGTACTCTATAAGCAATAACCCTTCCTTCTTCCCTCCCTCCTGCCCCTGGTAACCACTAAGAAATTTTATCTCTATACATTTGCCCATTCTCATCTTTTTATATAAGTGAAGTCATGTAATATTTGTTGTGATTGACTTATTTCAGTCAGCATAATGTCTTCAAGCTCCATCTATGTTATGGCCTGTATCAAGACTTCATTTCTCTTACTGGCTGAGTAGTATTTCATTGTATGTATGTACTACATCTTGTTCATCCATTCATCTGTTGATGGGCATTTAGGTTGTTTCCACCTTTTGACTACTATAAATAGTGCTGCAGTGAATATTGGTGTACAAGTGTCTGTTTGAGTCTCTGCTTTCAAGTCTTTTACCTAGGAGTGGAATTCCTGGGTCATATGGTATTTTTAGTTTTTTGAGAAGCCACCATACTGTTTTCCACAATGACTGTATTGTTTTGCATTCCTGCCAGCAATGAATAAGGGTTCCAATGTTCTCACATCCTCACCAACATTTGTTACTTTCTACTCTCTCTCTTTTTTTTTTTTTTTTAATATAGCCATCCTAGTGGGAATGACATAGTATCTCATTGTGGTTTTGATTTACATTTCTCTGACGGCTAATGATGTTGAGCATCTTTTCATGTGTTTGGTAGTCATTTTAACAGCCTCTTTGGTGAAATATTTATTTAAGTTCTTTGCCCATTTTGTGATTGAGTTGTCTTTTTGTTGTTAATTTGCCAATGTTTTATATATATTTTGTTTATTAGATTCTTATTGGATATATGGTTTCTGAAAATATTCTTCCAGTTGGTAGCTTGTTTTTCAATTTTTTTATAAAGTCTTTTGATGAACGAAAGTTTTTAATTTCTTTGAGGTCCCATTTATTTATTTTGTCTTTTGCTGTTTAAGCTTTTGTTATTAGATAATTGATTTTTTTAAAAGCTAGGTGCAACAGCATTGCCCCTTCATTTTCTTCTAAGAATTTTATAGTTTTAGTTTTCACATTTAGGCCTTTAATCCATTTTGAATTTGATTTGTGTATGGTATGAGGCATGTATCCTATTATATTTTTCTGCATGTGAAAATCCATTTTTCCCAGCACCATTTGTTGAAAAGACTCTTCTTTTTCCATTGAATGGACTTAGCACCCTTTTCAAAAATCAATTGGCCATAAATGTGTGGGTTTATTTCTGGGCTGTCAGTTCTATACTGTTTGTCTTTTTGATTATAGTCATTCTGGTGAACGTGAAGTAGCATCATTGTAGTTTTAACTTTTATATGATTAATGATATCATTTGTCAGGTTGTCATACTGTGGTGGCTTGTGTGTTGCTATGATGTTGGAAGCTATGCCACTGGTATTTCAAATACCAGCAGGGTCACCCATGGTGGACAGGTTTCAGCGGAGCTTCCAGACTGTGACAGGCTAGGAAGAAGTATGTGGCAGTCTACTTCTGAAAAAATTGGTCCATGAAAACCTTATGAATAGCAGTGGAACATTGGTATAGTGCTGGAAGAAAAGGCCCTCAGGTTGGAAGGCACTCAAAATATGATTGGGAAAGAGCTGCCTCCTCAAAGTAGAGTTAGCTTCAATGATGTGGATGGAGTCAAGCTTTTGGGACCATCATTTGCTGAGATGGCATGACTCAAAATGATAAGAAACAGCTGCAAACATCCATTAATAATTGGAATGTGGAATGTACGAAGTATGAATCTAAGAAAATTGGAGGTCGTCAAAAATTAAATGGAATGCATTCAATATCCTACACATTAGTGAGCTGAAATGGACTGGTATTGGCCATTTTGAATTGGACGATCATATGGTCTGCTATGCTAGGAATGACAAATTGAAGAGGAATGGCATTGCTTTCATCATCAAAGAGAACATTTCAAGATCTATTCTGAAGTACAACACTGTCAGTGATAGGATAGTATCCATACATTGACGAGGGAGACCAATTAATACGACTAATATTCAAATTTACAACCAACCACTAAGGCCAAAGATGAAGAAATTGAAGATTTTTACCAACTTCTGCAGTCTGAAATTGATCAAACAAGCAATCAAGATGCATTGATAATTAATGGTGATTAGAATGTGAAATTTGGAAACAAAGAAGGATCTGTAGTTGGAAAATATGGCATTGGTGATAGAAACGATGCTGGAGATTCCATGATAGACTTCTGCAAGACCAACGACTTATTCATTGCAAATACCTTTTTCAACGATAAATGGCAACTATACATGTGGACCTCACCAGATAGAATACACAAGAATCAAAATGACTACATGTGTGGAAAGAGACGATGGAGAAGCTCAATATCATCATTCAGAACAAGGCCTGGGGCCGACTGTGAAACAGACCATCAATTGCTCCTGTGCAAATTCAAGTTGAAGCTGAAGAAAATTAAAACAAATCCATGAGACCAAAGTACCACCTTGAGTATATGTCACCTGAATTTAAAGGCCATCTCAAGAACAGATTTGATGCATAATACTAATGACAGAAGACCAGACGAGTTGTGGGATGATATCAGGGACATCATAAGTAAAGAAAGCAAAAGGTTATTAAAAAGACAGGCAAGAAAGAAAAGAAAAAAAAAGACCAAAATGGATGTCAGAAGAGACTCTGAAATTTGCTCTTGAATGTAGAGTAGCTACAGCGAATGGAAGAAATGATGAAATAAAAGAGCTGAACAGAAGATTTCAAATGGTGGGCAGAAAAGATGAAGTATTATAATGACATGTGCAAAGACCTAGAGCTAGAAAACCAAAAGGGAAGAACATACTCATCATTTCTGAAGCTAAAAGAACTTATGAAAAAATTCAAGCCTCAAGTTGCAATATTGCAGGATTCTATGGGGAATGACATAGGAAGCATTAAAAGGTGGAAGGAGTACACAGAGTCACTGTACCAAAAAAGAATTGGTAGACCTTCAACCATTTCAGGAGGTTGCATATGATTAAGAACCAATCATATGGAAGGAAGGAGTCCAAGCTGCATCGAAGGCACTGGCAAAAAACAAGGCTGCTAGTAATCAACTGAATACCAATTGGGATGTTTCAACAAACGGATGCAACACTGGATGTGCTCACTCATCTATGCCAAGAAACTTGGAAGACAGCCATCTGGCCAACTTACTGGAAGAGATCCATATTTGTGCCCATTCCAAAGAAAGGTGATCCAACAGAATGTGGAAATTATTGATCAATATCATTAATGTCACGCACAAGTAAAATTTTGGGGAAGATTATTCAAAAGCCACTGCAGCAGTATGTCAACAAGGAACTGCCAGAAATTCAGGCTGGATTCAGAAGAGGACATGCAACAAGGGATATCACTGCTCATGTCAGATGTATCTTGGCTGAAAGCAGAGAATACCAGAAAGATGTTTACCTGTGTTTTACTGACTATGCAAAGGCATTTGACTGTGTGAATCATTACAAATTATGGATAATGTTGCCAAGAATGGGAATTCCAGAGCACTTAATTGTGCTCATGCAGACCCTGTACATAGACCAAGAGGCAGTCGTTTGAACAGAATCTGTGGTTCAAAATAATAAAAGGTGTGGGTCAAGATTGTATCCTTTCACCATACTTATTCAATCTGTATGCTGAGCAAATAATCTAAGAAACTGGACTTTATGAAGAACATGACAGGATTAGATGAAGACCTGCAACATACAGAATACACAATCTTGCTTGCTAAAAACCAAGAGGACTTGAAGCACTTACTGCACCTTGACATAAAGAAAACAAAAATCCTCTCATCTGGACCAATAAGCGACATCATGATTAACAGAGAAAATAGTGAAGTTGTCACGGTTTTCATTTTACTTGGATCCACAATCCAAATAAAATGACTGCACCCATGGAAGCAGCAGTCAAGAAATCAAATAATGTCTTGCATTGGGTAAATCTACTGCAAAAGACCTTTTTAAAGTGTCAAAAAGCAAAGATGTCACTTTGAGGACTAAGGTGTGCTTGACCCAAGTAATGGTATTTTCAGTAGCCTCATACACATGTGAAAGTTGGACAATGAATAAAGAAGACTGAAGAAGAATTGGTGCCTTTGAATTATGGTGTTGGTGAAAAACACTGAATGTACCATGGACTGCCAGAAGAATGAGCAAATCTGTCTCTGAGGTACAGCCAGAATGCTCATTAGAAGAGAGGTTGGCAAGACTTTGTCTCATGTACTTTGGACATGTTATCAGGAGGGACCAGTCCCTGGAGAAGGACATCATGCTTGGTAAAGTAAAGGGTCAGTGAAAAAGAGGAAGACTCTCAACAAGATGGATTGACACAGTGGCTGCAACAATGGACTCAAGTGTAACAACAACTGTGAGAATGGTGCAGGACCGGGAAGTGTTTTGTTCTGTTGTACATAGGGTTGCTATGAGTCAGAACCGACTTGATGGCACCTCTGAACAACAGTGACGTTGAGCATCTTTTCATGTGTTTGTTATTCATTCAAATACTTTTTTTTGTGTAAAATGTTGATTCAGATCTTTTGTCCATATTTCATTTGTGTTGTTAGTGTTCTTACTGAGTTGTACTGAATCTAAGGCCTTTATGGATATGTAATTGCAGATATTTCCTCTCAGTCTGTTGCTTGTCTTTTTATTTTATTAATGGCATATTTTAAAGTGCAAAGTTTAAAATTTTGATTAAGTATGATTTGTCATTTTTTTCCTTTATGAATCATGGTTTTCAAATTGTATCTAAGAACTCATTGCTCAGCCTAAGTCACAAAGACTTTCTACTCTGTTTTCTTCTAGGAGTTTTATAGTTTTAGCTCTTGAATTTAGATCCATGATCCATTTTAAGTTAATTTTTATGTATGGTGCGAGGTAAGTGTCTTGAGTTCTTTTATTTTGTATGTGAATGTCCAGTTGTGCCAGTACCATTTGTTGAAAAGACTATCCCTCTTCACCTCCCACCCCTACCCCAATTGTCTTGGTAGTTTTGTTGAAAATCAGTTGACCATAAATATAAGAATTCACATTGTAAGGACTGTCAATTGTGTTCCATTGATCTTTAGGACTTCGGTGTCTCAACCATTTCTAGCTTTATAGTTAGTTTTGAAATTGGGTACTGTACTTTGTCCTTTTTCAAAAGATTGTTACTATTCTAGGACCTTTGAATTTCCATATAAATTTTAGGATAAGCCTGTCAATTTCTAAAAAAAAAAAGTCTCCAGGATTTTGATAGACACAGTGTTAAATTTATAGATCAATTTGGGGAGAACTGCCATCTTGACAATATTGAGTCTTCAAATCTGTGAACATAGCATCTCTCTCCATTTATTCAGATCTTCAATTTCTATCACCAATGTTTTATAGTTTTCAGTGTACAAGACTCACACTTCTTTCATTAAACTTATTTCTAGTATTTTATTCTTTTTGATACCTTTTTTTAACTTAAAAGAATAATTTGTTGTTGTCTTGGGAATATACACAACAAAAAAGATACCGATTCAAATTTCTGCATGTACAATTCAGTGACATTGATTATATTCTTCAAATTGTGCAGCCATTATCACTCTTCTCAGTTGTTCCTCCCCCCTTAACATAGACTCACTGGCCTCTAAGTTCCATCTAATATTTTTTTTTAGTTTGTAAAATTGCATTTAAATTTTTTTATTTTGTTTTTGTTGTTGAGAATATACACAACAAAACACACCAATTCAACAGTTTCTACACGTACAATTCAGTGACATTGATTACACTCTTTGAATTGTGCAACATTCTCACCCTGCTTTTCTGAGTTGTTCCTCTCCCATTAACATAAACTCACTGCCTTCTAAGTTTCCTATCTAATCTTTCATGTTGCTGCTGTCAATTTGATCCCATATAGATCTTAAAAGAGCACAGTGTTCAAGGTGGACATTCTTTACTAATTAAGCTGAACTATTGTGTGGTTTAAAGAAGACTTCAGGAAATATTTTCAAGGTTTAAAGATTATCCCAGTGCAATAGTTTTGGGGAGCTAATCCAGCCTCCATGGCTCCAGAAAGTCTGCAGTCCATTAAAATGTGAAATTCTGTTATGCATTTTCCTCCTTTTGATCAAGATTTTTCTATAGAATCTTTGGTCACAGTATTCAGTAATGGTAGCCGGGCAACATCTGGTTTTGGTTTTATGACAAAGGAGGCTTTTTGATACTATTGAGAATGGAATTGCTTTCCTAATTTTATTTTTAGATTGTTGGCTACTAGTATATAGAAATACAGTTGATTTTGTATCCTGTGAACTTATGAAACTCATTTATTCATTTCAGTTTTTTTTTTTGAATGGGTTTTTTGCCATTTTCTACATACAGTCATGCTATCTGTGAATAAAGGCAGTTTTACTCTTCCTAGCCAATATGGATGCCTTTAATTTTTTTTTTCTTTCCTTACTGCACTGACTAGAACATCCAGTACAATGTTGCCTAGAAGTGGTGAAAGTGACATCCTTGCCTTGTTCCCAATCTTAGGGAGAAAACATCCATTCCTTTACTATTAAGTATGATGTTGGCTGTTGTTGTTTCTTCATAGATGCCCTTTATCATATTGAGGATGTTTTACTATTCCTAGTTTGATGAGAGGTTTATCAAATATGGTGTCTTTACCTGGATTTGGTATCAGGGTTATGCTGGCTTCATAGAGTGAACAGCTGTCAAGATCAGGGCTTTTTTCTTTGTTGGAAGGTTTTTTTTTTTTAATTGCCTCTTCAATCTCTTCTCCTGTTATGGGTCTGTTCAGATTTTCTATCTCCATTTGTGTTAGTTTAGGTAGGTAGTATGTTTCTAGAAATTTGTCTGTTTCCTCTAGGTTCTTGAATTGTTAAGTTTTTCATAGTATTCTGTTATGATCTTTTTGTTTCAGTTGGGTCTATTGTAGTGTCCCCATCTCATTTCTTGTTTGGGTTATTTGCTTCCTCTCATGTCTTTCTTTTGCCAGTTGGACCAATGGTTTGTCTATTTTGTTGATCTTTTCAAAGAACTAACTTTTGGTGTTGTTGATTCTTTTTATTGTTTTTCTGTTTCATTTATTTCTTTTCTAATCTTTAGTATTTCCTTTCTTCTGGTGCCTGTAGGCCTCTTTTGCTGCTATTTGTTCGAGTTGTAGGGCTAACAGTTTGATTTTGGCCCATTCTTCTTTTTGGGTGTGTGCATTTATTGCTGTAAATTGCCCCCTGAGCATGGCTTTTGGCGTGTCTCAAAAGTTTTGGTATGACGTGTTTTCATTCTCATTCGATTCTAGGAATTTTTTTATTTCTTCTGTTACCCAGTTGTTTTTAAGCAAGGTGTTATCCAGTTTCCATGTATTTGATTTTTTTTTTTTTTTCCTTGCTCTTCCTGTTATGGCATTGTGATCAGAGAAAATGCTTTGTATTATTTCGATGTATTAGATTTTATTGAGCTTTGCTTTGTGACTTAAAATGTGATCCATTCTGGAAAATGTTCCATGTGTGTTGGAAAAGAATGTATATTTTTCTGCTGTTGGTTTTGTGTTCTATATTGGAAGTCAAGTTGGTTGATTTTGGCCTTTAGGTCTTTTGTATCTTTGTTGAGTTTCTTTCTAGATGTTCTGTCCTTTACTGAGAGTGATGTGTTGAAATCTCCTACTATTATTGTGGAACTGTTTCTCTTTTCAGTGCTTTTAGAGTTTTTCGTTTGTTTGTTTTGTTTTTTAATGTGTTTTGGAGCCCTGTCATAGAGTGAGTAAATATTTATCAGGATTATGTCTTCTTGGTGGATTGTCCCTTTAATCATTATATAATGTCCTTCCTTGTCTTTTATGGTTGACTGTGGCTTAAAGTCTATTTTTCTCTGAGATTAGTTTTGCCACTTCTGTTCTTTTTTGGCTACTGTTTGCTTGATATATTTTTTCTGTCCTTTAATATTTTATATATTTACTTCTGTGTCTAAGGTGTGCCTCTTGTAGACAGCATATTGATAGGTCGTGTTGTTTTATCCATTCTGCCATTCTCTGTCTCTTTATGGGTACATTTCAGCCATTACATTCAGTGTGATTATTGATAGATATGAGTTTATTGGTGTCATATTGTTGTGACTTTTTTTTTTGTGTGTGTGATGCTGACATTTTCTTTGTTTCTCTTACTTTCCTATGCTGGGTTCCTTTTGTTTGTATATTTTCTTTTATTATCATAGATTTTGTGTTTACTGAGTCTTTATGTTTTTCTTCTTTTTATTTTGATAAATAGTTTGAGCCAGTGTTTTATTACTTGATATTGCCTTGACTTCCTCTCCATTTGAAAGTTCTATACCTATGCTGTTTATTCCCCTTTTGTTTTGACATTGTGTTCATTTAAAGATTGACATCTCTGTTTCCCTGTTTTAAGTCTTTTAGCTTTGTTTTATTATTGAAAGTTCTTTGACAAGCTTGGTATCTGGCTGATGCTGTCCTATGTTCTAGACTCAGGGTGTTGTTTGATGTTGTTGATTCTCCAGAGGACTCCGTTTAATATTTCTTGTAAGTTTGGTTTGGTTTTTATGAAGTCCCTTAATTTCTGTTTACCTAGAAATGTCCTAATTTTGCCATCGTATTTGAGAGAGTTTTGCTGCACTATTTTTTATATTTTTATTTGAGAGAGTTTTGCAGCATATGTTATTCTTGGTTGGCAGTTTTTTTCTTTCAAGGTTTTATATGTCATCCCATTGCCTTCTTGCCTGCATAGTTTCTGCTGAATAATCAGAGTTTAGTCTTATTGTTTTCTCTTTGTACGTGATTCTGCATCTTTCCTCAAGGTGCTCCCAGAATTCTTTGTCTTTGGTTTTGGCAAACATGGTTACGAATATGTCTTAGTGACTTTTTGGGGGGAGTTTATCCTATGTGGGGTTTGTTGAGTTTCTTGGATGGTCAGCTTTTTGTCTTTCATGATGTTTAGACAGTCTTCTGCCAGCACATGTTCAACAGTCTTCTGTGTGTTTTCCGTTTTCTTCTCCTGTTCCGGATCTCTGATCATGTGCAGATTTTTGCTGTTGTGTCCTACATCATTCTTAGGTTTTCTTCATTCTTTTCTCTGATTTTTCTCAAACAAAGTGATATCCATGGATTTGTCTTCAATCTTGCTGATTCTGTCTTCTATTGTTTCAAATTTGCTCCTAAAATCCCCTATTGAGTTGTCCATTTCTGTTGTTTATCTTTGGATTTCTGGTACTGGTTTTGTATAATTTTCAATTGTTTATTTATTTTGAAATTTTGTTCTTGTATTATTTTCCTGAATTCTTCTATTGCTTTGTGTTTTCCTTGATTTTGGCCATGTTTCCATTGGTTTTGTCTGTGTTTTTCATGATTTCCTCTGTGTTTTCCTGGACCTCTTTTCTATCTCTTGCATATCCCTAAATATTAGTCTTTTGAGTTCTGTATCAGGTAATTCTACTGCCTTTTCTTCTACTGGAAGCTTATATGATTTTTTGTTTTGGTCACTTGCTAGAGCCATCTTGCCCTGCTTTTTTTTAAATATGTGTTGATATTGCCTGCTGTCTCTGAGACATTAAGTTATAATTTTCTTTCTTTATTGATTGTATGTTCATTTTTTTGTTCTCCTGTTTTGTTTTGATATGTCAGGGTGGTAGGCCAAGTGTGCTTCACTGCTTGGTCATCTGTGGGCACGATAGTTCTCATCACTTTGTCTAGGTGGGCAGGGCTGCAGCAGGAAGGATGAGTCCACTTCACTGTTCACTGGTTTAGCAAGGTGGCTGAGGGTGGACTGGTAGGCACTGTCTACCTCCTAATGTTTGTCCAGCTGTGTGGCAGTATTCACAGCCCCTTGCCAGATGGGCGGAGGTGTCAGATGGGGATGGTATGGGTTCACTTCCCACTGTTCAGCAGCTGATAGAGTGGTGGGAGGGGAGGGGCAGTTTGGACCCAGTGCGGTGGCAGGCCTGAGCACTGGGGACACTCTAGCCATGGTGGTGTAGCAGGGACCAGCAGGAAGGAGTGGGCAGCATATGGGGCTAGGTGGGAGGGAGAAAGAGAAGAGAAAGAAAAAAATGGTGGCACAGCAGTAGCTGGCAGGTGAGAGTGAAGTGGACTCGGGCTGGCAGGAATGGGAGATCAGTGGTGTGATGGTTAAGGTTGCGTCTCCACTTGGCTGCGCCATAATTCTTAGTGGTTTGGCAGTTATGATGTAGTTTGGCAGTCAAATAATGATGTAATACTTCCATAATGAGAGCTGATATAATGTGATCACCTCCATGATGGGATCTGCTATGAGCAGCCAATCCACTGAAAGGAGATTCCTTCAGGGTGTGGCCTGCATCCAGTAGAGGTGGGTTTCTGGCAAGGCTTGCTGGCTTTTCCTCACTCTGGATTGTGCAGCTGGCTCCTGTTCATCTGACTTCTTGTTCTTGGAACTTGAGCTAGTAGCTTGCCTGCCAGTCTTGGGATTTGTCAGCCTTCATGGTCTGGATCTTGGGTTCGCCAGCCCTGCAGCTACGTGAGTCAGGAGAAGCCTCCAGCCTGATCCACCTATTTGGGACTTTCCAGCCTCTACAATCATATGAGCCATTTCCTTGATCTTTCTCTCTCTATATACACTTCACTGGTTTTCTTGTCTAGGGAACCCAGCCTAAGGCATATTACCAGGAGTGGTTGTAGAGAAACAGAATTGTAAGGATGAGTCTCCTAAATTGGTTCTTAAGTCTGGTTAGTCTTAAAAATGAGACTTTGCTTCCAGTAGTAAAGAGGGCACTGCTAAACCATAGCATGAGGTGGCAATAGAAATATGCAAAATATCACTACCAATAGATCAGGTGTTGGTGAAAGGCAAGGCTCTGGGTGATTGTATGTTTGATACTGTTCTACAATTTTGTCATAATGGGAGGTATAAGGAAGCTGGTTGGTTGGTCCTACTTTCACCAGACAAACTGGTGAAAGAAAGAGGTGAGCTCAGGGCTTCAGAGTCAAAGTTCAAATGCCACATAAAAGACCTCAAAGTTTCCACTTGTGCCTTGAAAGAAAGCCTTGTTTCTTAGAGTAACAGAGCTGATATTGCTGAAAACCAAATCCAGGGTCTTATCATGAAAGTAGCTGAATTACAATACCAACTGAATTCCCAGCTTATAGTGGTGTCTGAAGTTAAAGTGAGGACACTGATTGGGAAGAAATGGGATCTGAAATTTGGGATGGGGACATATGGGCAGATAATCAGGAAACTGGGGACCCTGAGCCCCTAAGATCCATTGAATCACTCCTGCCAACAGTAACCAGCCCTCTTACTGCCATCTGAAGAGATTACTCCATCTTTATCTACTAAGCCACCCTCCCCAGTAAAACCATTAGCCCCTCCACCTCAGTCTGGTGAGATTAATCCAGCTATATCTAAAGAGCCTTTGTCTGAGTTATTGACTGGTACATCGCCTGAGGCAGATGCCTTACAAGACAATGCTGAATGGTTTCAAAACACATCCCAACCACCCATTTTGGCTTCTAGACCTATAACCAGACTTAAATCCCAGCTAGCTACAAAAGGTGAGGTATAAAGTATGACTCAGGAGGAGGTACACTACACTCCAAAAAAATTTCTTGACTTTTCTAATATGTACAAATAGAAACCTGGGGAATTTGTGTGTGGGAATGGCTATTAAGGGTGTGGGAAAATGGTGCAAAGAACATAAAGATGGGTAAGTCTGAGTTTATAGATATGGGCCCACTAAGCACAGATTCTTCATTCATTGTTTCAGGTTGAGAGGTTAGGAAAGGACCTAATAGTTTATTTGGTTGTGTCACTGAAGCATGGATTACGTGGTGGCCTACCCCCTAAATCAAGTTGAAGTACCAGACCTGCCCTGGTATACTATAGAAGAAGGTATTGAAAGGCTTAGGGAAACTGGCATGTTAGAGTGGATTTATCAGGTTAGACCCACAGACCCACATGTTGAATGACCAGAGGACACACCTTTTACCACAACTGTGAGGAACAAATCTGTGAAGGGAGCCCCAGCATCCTTGAAGATGGCTGTGATTGCTATAAGTCAGATTTGACCAGTTGGAACCACCCTAACTGAATTCAGACACCTAAATACAATGGGATTGATTGGATCCTGTGGTGGCAGGACCAAGCGATGGCACTCAATCGACAAAGACAAGGTCGGAGTGGTTATGTAATGGACAGCAAAGTCAAAACAGTAATCAGAATAGTCTGACTTGTATGGACTTATGGTGTTGGCTACTTAGTATCTTTCATGGATTGAATTGTGTCCTCCACAAATATGTGTCAACTTGGCTAGGTCATGATTCCCAATATTGTGTGACTTTTCACCCTTTTGTGATTTGGTGCAATTTTCCTGTGTGTTGTAAATCCTACCTCTACGATGTTAATGAGGCAGGATGAGTGGCAGTTATGCTAATGAGGCAGAACTTGAGCTACAGGATTAGGTTGTATCTTAAATAAATCTCTTTTGAGATATAAAAGAGAGAAGTGAGTAGAGAGACAGGAGACCTCATACCACCAAGAAATCAGTGCCAGGAACAGAGTGCATCATTTGGACCTGGGGTTCCTGCTCTGAGAAACTCCTAGACCAGGGGAAGATTGATGACAAGGACCTTCCCCCAGAACCAACAGAGACAGAAAGCCTTCCCCTGTAGCTGGCACCCTGAATTTGGACTTCTATCCCCCAGACTGTGAGAAAATAAATTTTTCTTTGTTAAAGCTACCCACTTGTGGTATTTTTGTTAGAGCAGCACGAGATAACTAAGACAGTGTTCCTAGGAGTGAAATAGATAGGAAATCTACTATTTACTTGATCTGTACAAGTAAAATTAATTCTTGGTCAAGTGAAGAGCAGTCTTACTGAAATTGCCAGAGTCATGACCCCTCAATCAATTCCCAGACTTGAGTGAGTTTAAAGACCCACAACCCCTTGAATGAAGGGGAGACCGGGTCCCCTTAAGGATGGACCTCATTACATTGCCAAAAATTTATACTCTTAATCTTTCTTTTAGCTTTCCCCAAAGGGATCTGTGGCCTTTTACAAGAGTGACAGTTCTTGGGGAAAAGAAAATAATCAGACTTTTTGGGAATTACTGGATACTGCCTCTGAACTGACACTAATTCCAAGAGAACCCAAAATGTCACAGTGGCCCACCAGTAAGAGTGGGGCATATGGAGGTCAGATTATTAATGGAGTCTTAGCTCATGTCCATCTCACAGTAAGTCCAGTGGGTCTCCCAACACATTCTGTGGTGATTTCCCCAGTTCCAAAATGCATAATTGGAATAGATATACTCACTAGCTGGCAGAACCCCTACATGGGATCCGGATAAGTGGAGTAAGGGCTATTATGGTAGGGAAAGCCAAATGGGAGACATTAGAACTGCTCCTACCTAGGCAACTATTAAGCCAAAAACAACACCACATTCCTGGAGGGATTGCAGAGATTACTGTCACTATCAAGGACTTGAAGGATGCAGGGTTGTGATTCCCACCACATCCTCATTCACCTTAACCTATTTTGCCTGTGTGAAAAACAGATGGATCTTGGAGAATGACAATGGATTATTGAAAATTTAGCCAGGTGGTGACTCCAATTGCAGCTGCTGTTCCAGATGTAGTTTCATTGCTTGCACAAATTAATACATCTCCTGGTACCTTGTATGCAGCTGTTGATCTGGCTAATGCATTTTTCTCCATACCTGTTTCAAAGGACTACCAGAAGCAGTTTGCCTTCCACTGGCAAGGGCAGCAATACACCTTTATTGTCCTACCTCAGAGGTATACCAACTCTCCAGCCCTATGTCATAATTTAGTCTGCAGGGATCTTGATTGCCTTTCCCATCCACAAGATGTTTCACTGGTCCATTATACTGCTTGAACCTAATAAGGAAGAAGTGTCAATGACTCTGAACTTAGTGGTAAAACATTTGACTGTTAGAGGGTGGGAAATTAATCCAGTAAAAAATCAGCTGCCTTCCACCTCAGTGAGATTTCTAGGGGTTAAGTGGTATGGGGCATGTCGAGATATTCCTTCTAAAGTGAAGGCTATGTTATTGTATCTGGCCCATCCCACAACTAAAAAGGAGACACAACATCTAGTGGGCCTCCTTGGATTTTGGAGATGACATATCCCTCATTTGGGTGCTCTAATCTGTCCTATTTATCAAGTGACTCAAAAAGCTGCTAGTTTTTAGTAGGGCCCAGACAAAGAGAAGGCTCTGCAACAGGTTCGGGCTGCCATGCAAGCGGCTTTGCCACTTGGGCCATATAATCTGGCTGATCCAATGGGGCTTGAAGAGTCAGTGCTGTTTGAAGTCTTTCCCAGGCCCCTAATGATGAATCAGAGCACAGACCCTTAGGATTCTGAAACGAAGCTCTGCTGTCCTCTGCAGATAACTACTCTCCTTTTGAGAAAGAGCTTTTGGCTCTTATTACTGGACCTTAGTAGAGACTGAATGCTTAACCATGGGCCACCAAGTCACCATGCAGCCTGAGCTGCCCATCATGAACTGGGTGTTGTCTGACCCACAGAGCCATAAAGTTGGACGTGCACAGCAGCACTCCATTATTAAATAGAAGTGGCATATATAAGATTGGGCCTGAGCAGGACCTGAAGGCACAAGTAAGTTGCCTGAGGAGGTGGCCCAAATGTCCATGGTCTCCACTCCTGTCACATTACCTTCCATCTCACAGTCTGCACCTATGGCCTCTTGAGGAGTTTCTTATGATCAGTTGACTGAGGAAGAGAAAACTCATGCCTGGTTTATGGGTGGTTCTGTGTGATATGCAGAAAGTGGACAACGGCAGCACTACAGCCCCTTTCTGGGACCTCCCTGAAGGGCAGTGGTGAAGGGAAATCCTCCCAATGGGCAGAGCTTTGGGCAGTGTACCTGGTTGTTCACTTTTCTTGGAAGGAAAAATGGCCAGATGTGCAAATGTATACTGATTCATGGGCTGTGGAAAATGGTTTGGCTGGATAGTTAGAGACCTGGAAAGAACATGATTGGAAAATTGGAGACAAGGAGGTATGGGGAAGAGGTATGTGGATAGACCTCTCTGAATGGGCCAAAGAAGTGAAGATATTTGTGTTTCATGTGAATGCTCACCAAAAGGTGACCTCAGCAGAGGATTTTAAGTCAAGTGGGTATGATGACACATTCTGTGGAAACTAGTAATCCTCTTTCCCAGACACTGGTGTCATTGAAAAAAGTGTCATTGGTGGCAGAGATAGAGATTATGCGTGGGATCAGCAACCTGGACTTCCACTCACCAAGGCCTATTTGGCTACAGCCACTGCTGAGTGCCCAATCTGCCAGCAGCAGAGACCAACTCTGAGTCCCCGATATGGCACCATTCCTTGAGGTGATCAGCCAGCAAGCTGGTGGCAGGTTGATTATGATGAACTGCTTCCATCATGGAAAGGGCAGTGTTTTGTTACTAGAATAGACACTTTCTCTGGATATGGATTTGCCTTTCCTGCATGCAATACTTCTGCCAAAACTACCATTTGTGGACTTACAGAAAGCCTTATTCACCATCATGGTATCCCACACAACATTGCCTTGGGTCAAGGGACTCACTTCACAGCAAATGAAGTGTGGTAGTGGGCCCATGCTCATGGAATTCACTGGTCTTACCATGTTCCCCATGATGCTAAAGCAGCTGGCTTGACAGAATGATGGAATGGGCTTCTAAAGACACAATTACAGCACCAGCTAGGTTGCAATAACTTGCAGGGTTGGGGTAATATTCTCCAGGATGCCGTATATGTTCTAAATCACTATCCAGTATATGGTGCTATTTCTCCCATAGCCAGGATTCATGGGTCTAGGAATCAAGGGGTGGAAATGGGAGTGGCACGGCTCACTATTATCCCTAGTGACCCACTTGCAAGATTTTTGCTTCCTGTCCCTATAACCCTATGCTCTGCAGGTCTAGAGGTCTTAGTTCCAAAGGAAGGAATGCTCCCACTGACACATCACTGATGCCATTGAATTAGAAGTTAAAAATGCCAGTTGGCCATTTTGGGCTCCTTATGTCTCTGGATCAACAGGCAAAGAAGAGTTACCATATTGGCTGGTGTGACTGATCCTGATTACCAAGAGGAAATTGTACTGATGTTAAATAATGGAGGTAAAGAAGAGTATGTCTGGAATCTAGGAGATCCTCTAGGGCATCTCTTAGTACAATCACGACCTGTGATTGAAGTCAATGGAAAACTACAGCAACCCAATTCTGACGTGACTACTAATAGCCCAGACCCTTCAGGAATGAAGGCCTTGTTATCCTACCAGGCAAAGAACCATGACCAACTGAAGTGTTTGCTGAGGGTGAAGGGAATATGGAATGGGTGATGAAAGAAGGTAGTTCTAAATACTAGTTATGACCACATGACCAGTTGCAGTGATGAGGAGTGTAATTGTAATGAATATTTCTTCCTTGTATGTGTGCATCAAATATTTTTGTTTTTTTCACCTGTAAAATATGAGATGTAAACACGGCTAGTGCATTTTCGGTTGTACACGTGTTAGTTGTATCATGTTAGGTGCAAGTATGACTTTATAATTTTCTTATTCAGAGATTATGGTTTAAGGAGATATGTACAGTTACCAAGTTGACAAGGGGTGGACTGTGATGTTTAAGGTTGAGTGTGAACTTGTCTGGGCCGTGATTCTCAGTAGTTTGGCAGTTATGATGTAGTTTGGCAGTCATATAATGAGAAGAAACAGCTGCAAACATCCACTGATAATTGGAACCTGGAGTGTATGAAGTATGAATCTAGGAAAATTGGAAATTGTCAAAAATGAAATGGAATGCATAAACATCGATATCCTAGGCATTAGTGAGCTGAAATGGACTGGTATTGGCCATTTTGAATCAGACAATCATATAGTCTACTATGCTGGGAATGACAGCTTGAAGAGGAATGGTGTTGCATTCATCGCCAAAAAGAACATTTCAAAATCTATCCTGAAGTACAATGCTGACAGTGATAGGATAATATCCATACGCCTACAAGGAAGACCAGTTAATACGACTGTTATTCAAATTTACGCACCAACCACTAGGGCCAAAGATGAAGAAACAGAAGATTTTTATCAGCTGCTACAGTCTGAAATTGATCGAACATGCAATCAAGATGCATTGATAATTACTGGCGATTGGAATGCAAAAGTTGGAAACAAAGAAGAAGGATCAGTAGTTGGAAAATATGGCCTTGGTGATAGAAACAATGCCGGAGATCGAATGATAGAATTTTGCAAGACCAACGACTTCTTCATTGCAAATACCTTCTTTCACCAACGGACCTCGCCAGATGGAACACACAGAAATCAAATTGACTACATCGGTGGAAAGAGATGATGGAAAAGCTCAATATCATCAGTTAGAACAAGGCCAGGGGCCGACTGTGGAACAGACTATCAATTGCTCATATGCAAGTTCAAGCTGAAACTGAAGAAAATCTAAGCAAGTCCACAAGAGCCAAAATATGACCTTGAGTGCATCCCACCTGAATTTAGAGACTATCTGAAGAACAGATTTGATGCATTGAACACTAGTGACTGCAGACCAGATGAGTTGTGGAATGACATCAAGGACATCATCCATGAAGAAAGCAAGAGGTCACTGAAAAGACAGGAAAGAAAGAAAAGACCAAGATGGATGTCAGAGGAGACTCTGAAACTTGCTCTTGAGCATCGAGCAGCTAAAGCAAAAGGAAGAATTGATGAAGTAAAAGATCTGAACAGAAGATTTCAAAGGGCCTCTCAAGAATACAAAGTAAAGTATTATAATGACATGTGCAAAGAGCTGGAGATGGAAAACCAAAAGGGATGAACATGCTTGGTGTTTCTCAGGCTGAAAGAACTGGAGAAAAAATTCAAGCCTCGAGTTGTAATAGTGAAGGATTCCATGGGGAAAATATTAAACGACGCAGGAAGCATCAAAAGAAGATGGAAGGAATACACAGAGTCATTATACCAAAAAGAATTAGTTGATATTCAACCATTTCAAGAGGTGGCATATGATCAGGAACCGATGGTACTGAAGGAAGAAGTCCAAGCTGCTCTGAAGGCATTGGCGAAAAACAAGGCTCCAGGAATTGATGGAATATCAATTGAGATGTTTCAACAAACAGATATAGCGCTGGAGGTGCTCAACCCGTCTATGCCAAGAAATATGGCAGACAGCTTCCTGGCCAACTGACTGGAAAAGATCCATATTTATGCCTATCCCCAAGAAAGGTGATCCAACCAAATGTGGAAATTATAGAACAATATCGTTAATATCACATGCAAGCAAAATTTTGCTGAAGATCATTCAAAAATGGCTGCAGCAGTATATCGACAGGGAACTGCCAGAAATTCAGGCTGGCTTCAGAGGAGGATGTGGAGCCAGGGATATCATTGCTGATGTCAGATGGATCCTGGCTGAAAGCAGAGAATAGCAGAAGGATGTTTACCTGTGTTTTATTGACTATGCAAAGGCATTTGACTGTGTGGATCATAACAAACTATGGATAACACCGCGAAGAATGGGAATTCCAGAACACTTAATTGTGCTCATGAGGAACCTTTACATGGATCAAGATGCAGTTATTTGGACAGAACAAGGGGATACTGATTCATTTAAAGTCAGGAAAGGTGTGCGTCAGGGTTGTATTCTTTCACCATACCTATTTAATCTGTATGCTGAACAAATAATCCAAGAAGCTGGACTATATGAAGATGAACGGGGCATCAGGATTGGAGGAAGACTCATTAACAACCTGCGTTATGCAGATGACACAACCTTGCTTGCTCAAAGTGAAGAGGACTTGAAGCACTTACTAATGACGATCAAAGGCCACAGCCTTCAGTATGGATTACACCTCAACATAAAGAAAACAAAAATCCTCACAACTGGACCAATGAGCAACATCGTGATAAACGGAGAAAAGATTGAAGTTGTCAAGGATTTCATTTTACTTGGATCTACAATCAACACCCATGGAAGCAGCAGTCAAGAAATCAAAAGACGCATTGCATTGGGCAAATCTGCTGCAAAGGACCTCTTCAAAGTGTTGAAGAGCAAAGATGTCACCCTGAAGACTAAGGTGCGCCTGACCCAAGTCATGGTATTTTCAACCGTATCATATGCATGTGAAAGCTGGACAATGAATAAGGAAGACTGAAGAGGAGTTGATGCCTTTGAATTGTGGTGTTGGCGAAGAATATTGAATATACCGTGGACTGCCAAAAGAATGAACAAATCTGTCTTGGAAGAAGTGCGGCCAGAATGCTCCTCAGAGGCAAGGATGGCGAGACTGCTTCTTACATACTTTGGACATGTTGTCAGGAGGGATCAGTCCCTGGAGAAGGACATCATGCTTGGCAGAGTACAGGGTCAGCAGAAAAGAGGAAGACCCTCAACGAGGTGGATTGACACAGTGGCTGCAAGAATGAGCTCAAGCATAACAACGATTGTGAGGATGGTGCAGGACCGGGCAGTGTTTCGTTCTGTTGTGCATAGGGTCGCTATGAGTCGGAACTGACTCAACGGCACCTAACAACAACATAATGATTTAATCACTTCCATAATGAGATGTGATATAAAGTGATCACCTCCATGATGGGATCTGTTGTGAATAGCCAGTCAGTGGAAAGGGAGTTTCCTTGGGGGTATGGCCTGCATCCAATATAGGTGGATTTCCTGGCAAGGCTTGCTGGCTTTTGCTCGCTCCAGGTCCTGCAGCCGGACCTGTTCATCTGACCTCCAATTCTTGGGACTTGAGGTAGCAGCTTGCTTGCTGATCTTGGGATTCATCCGCCTCTGTGGTCTGGATCTTGGATTCGCCTGCCCCAGCAGCTGTGTGAGTCAGGAGGAGCCTCCAGCCTGACCCATGGATTTGGGACTTTCCAGCCTCTACAATTGCATAAGCCGTTTCCTTAATACGTATCTTTCTCTCTCTCCCTATATAGACGCTTCACTGGTTTTGCTTGTCTAGAGAACCCAGCCTAAGACAGGTGGCATATGGGGCAGAAGGGTGAGGGGCAGTAAAGCGTGTTTCTCTGTTACTTGGTGCAGTCACCTTTTGGGAGCTTCATGAAGTTGCCTTCCTGTACTCCCTGTCTGGGGTCATTGCTGGCTGTTTTCCAAGATGGCGATGCTGTGTTAGTTGGCAGGGGACCTATACCGCATATCTCTCCTTGTTCTCTGTTTTCTGTCAGTTTCTTCTTCCATTCATTGTTTGTCTTAGTTATGTAGTGCTGCAATAACTGTTAAGGCCACAAGTGGATGGCTTTAACAAAGAGAAGTTTATTCTCTTACAGCCTAGGAGGCTAGAAGTCTGAATTTAGGGTGCCAGCTCCAGGGGAACGCTTTCTGTCTCTGTTGGCTCTGGAAGAAGGTCCTTGTCATCAATCGTCCCCTGGTTCAGGAGCTTCTCAGCACAGGAATCCCACGTCCAAAGGATGCGCTATACTCCCGGTGCTTCTTTCTTGATGGTATGAGGTCTCCGTGTCTCTCTGCTCACTTCTCTTTTATATCTCAAAAGAGATTGGCTCAAGGCACAATCCAGTCTAGCAGATTAAGTCCTGCCTCATTAACATAACCGCCGCTAATCCCATCTTATCAACATCATAGAGATAGGATTTATGACACATAGGTAAATCACATCAGATGATAACGTGGTGGACAATCACACAATACTGGGAATTATGGCCTAGCCAAATTGATACATACATTTTTGGGGGACACAATTCAATTCATAACAGTGTTTGATCCAGTTCTTTATCCCTTCGTTTGATGTTTAGGGTTCCAGGACTGACATTTGTATGTTTTACTTAGTTTTTTTGTTGCAGAGGGACAGCATGGTGTGGCTGTCTAGGGCACCATGTTGGCTCTGCCTCAAGAGTTTTATCATAAATGGATGTTCCATTTTATCAATTTCGTTTTTACACATGTATTAAGACAATCATTGGTTTTGCCCCTTACTTTGTTAATGTCATGTGCTACATTTATTGATTTTCAGATGTCAAAACAACCGTGCATTCCAAGGGATAAATTCCACTTGTTCATTGTGTGTAATTCTTTTTATTTTTTTACTTTGGTGGATCTGGTTTGCTAATATTTTGTTTAGGATTTTGGTATCATGTTCACAAAAAATATTGCTCTGTAGTTTTCTTTTCTTGTGATTCTTTGTCTAGCTTTGATATCAGGGTAATACCAATGTCATAGAATGATTGGGAAGTGTTCCTCTATTTTCTGAGTTTGTGAAGGACTGGTGTTATTTTTACTCTAAATATTTGATAAAATTCATCAATGAAGTGTTCTGGACCTTAGCTTTTCTTCATGTAAAGATTTTAAATTACTATTTCAATTTCTTTCCTTGTTATAAGTCTATTCATATTTTCTATTTCTTCTTGTGCCACTTTTGGTAATTGTTATCTTTGTAGGAATTTGTTCATTACACCTAAGTTGTCTAATTTATTGGCATACAGTTGTTCCTTATATTCCCTTACCAAAAAAAACCAAACCCAGTGCCGTTGAGTCGATTGTGACTCGTAGCGACCCATAGGACAGAGTAGAACTGTCCCACAGAGTTTCCAAGGAGCACCTGGCAGATTCGAACTGCTGACCCTTTGCTTAGCAGCCGTAGCACTTAACCACTACGCCACCAGGGTTTCCTATATTCCCTTATAACTGAAAAAAAATTTCTGTAGAGTGGATAGTAATGTTCCTCTTTCATTCTTGATTTTTTAAATTTTTCTTGTCAGTCTTAGTAAAATTTGTCAATTTAGTTGATCTCTCAAAGCACCAATTTTCTGTTTCACTGACTTTCTAAAAAAAAAAAAGAAAATTATTATTAAAAATATTTTTTTCTTTTCTATTACATGATTTCTGCTCGAGACTTCACTTGCTTTGGGTCTTGTTTGCTTTCCTTTTTTTCTTCTTCCTTAAGGAGGAATCTTAGAATTGACTTGAGACCTTTGTTTTTTTCTGATAATTTCCCTCTAAGCATTGCTTTAGCTACATTTCATTAATTTGATTTGTTGTTTTTATTTATATTCACTTATCTATCTATCTATGGATCTATGGGTCTATCTATGTATAATTTCCCTTGATTACTTGTTACATGGGTTATTTAGAAATATTTTAATTTCCAGTATTTTGGAATGCCTCATATTTATGTTGATTTATGTTGTTGATATCTAATTTAATTCTGTTGTGATCAATGAAGATGTTTTACATAATTTCAATTCTTTTAAATTTATTTATACTTGTTTTATGGCTTAGCATATGATCTATCCTGGAAAATGTTTCATGAACACTTGAAAAGAATACGTATTCTACCTTCACTGTGTAAATTGTTTCTGTATGTCAGTTAGATTGAGTGTTACTCAACTAATTATTGCTGATAAAATTCTCTAGTTCTATAAATTATTGAAAGCACAGCATCAAAATTTCCAATTGTTCTCATTGGATTGTCTCTTATCTCTTTAAATTCTGACAGTTTTTGCTTCATCTGTTTTGAGGCTCTCTTGTTAGGTATGAGTACAGTTATAATTTTTTTTATCTTCCTGATGTACTGACCCTTTTATAATGACAAACAATCCTCCTTTTTTTCTAGCAATATTTCTTATCTTGTTTATTTTGTCTGTATCCAAGTGACAATCTCTGCCTTTATTTATAGTTAATGTACTTATTAGTATCTTTGGGTTTACACTTACCATTGTGCTATTTATTTTATGTATATCTTTTTTTGTTGTTGTTGTTCTTTTCTTCCTTTATTGCTTTCTTTTTTGTTAAGTATTTTTTGTGTGGAAACCCTGGTGGCATAGTGGTTAAGTGCTACTGATGCTAACCATAAGGGTCGGCAGTTCGAATCCACCGGGCGCTCCTTGGAAACTATGGGGCAGTTCTACTCTGTCCTACAGGGTCGCTATGAGTCGGAATCGACTCGATGGCACTGGGTTTGGTTTGGTTTTTTTGTTTTATTTTTTGTGTACTATTTAAATTCCTTTGTCAATTTTTTCTATGGAGACTTTTGTTATTTTTCTCTGTAGATCTTCTAGCTATTATTTAGCTATTTGATTATTATTTAATAGCTATAATAAATAGCTGTTATTTTCTTAGTGGTTGCTCTGGAGAGTACAATAAGCATCTAAAGTTATCACACTCTGTCATTGTTGTTGTTAGCTGCTATCGAGTTGGCCCCAACTCATGGTGACCCCATTTACAACAGGATTGGACTGTTGTGATCCATAGGGTTTTCACTGGCTGATTTTATTGGGGGTAGATTGCCAGACCTTTCTTCCTAGTCTGTCTTAGTGTGGAAGCCCTGTTGAAACCTTTTCAGCATTATAGCAACACATAAGCCTCTCCGATAGATTGGTGGTGCTTGTGCTTGAGGTGCATTGGCCAGGAATAGAATCTGGGTCTCCTACATGGAAAGTGAAAATTCTATCACTGAAACACCACAGCCCCCTTATCACATTATATTCCGATTAATATTAACTTAATTCTGATAAAATATTAAAATCTGCCATGTAGCTGTTTCCTCCCCCTGCCTTTGTTCTTTTGTTGGCATATATATTACACTACACTTCTTATAAACCCAGCAATACAGTGGTAAAAGTTATTGCTTTATACAACGTCTTTTAAAAAATTTAAGGGAAGAATGGAAACATATATTTATAGTCTTTTATGTTAAACTAAATATAAACTATTCCTTGTATTTTTCATTTTTCTCCTGTGGATTCTAGTCACCATCTAGCTTATTTCCTTTCAGCTTGAAGCATTTTCTTTCATATCTCTTTTAAGGCAGGTATTTTAACAATGAAAATTTTAAGACTTTGGTTATCTGGGATGTTATTATTTTGCCTTCATTTGGAGGCACAGTTTTCTGGAATTAGAGTTCTAGACTGATAGTTTTTTTCCTTCAGCAATTTGAATATGTCATTCCACTATCTTTTGGCCTTCACTGTTTCTGATGAAAGTCAGCAGTAGCCATTGATTGTACTGGTAGTTCCCTGTATATGATTACTCACTTTTTTTTCCTGGTTTTAAGATTTTCTTTTTGTTTTCCAACAGCTTGAGTATGATGTGTCTGAGTCTGGATTTACACATATTTATCTTATATTTGTTGAACTTCTTGGATATGTAGGTTAATATTTTTCATCAAATTTGGGAAGCTTTAAACCATTGTTCTTTAAAATATTTTTTGGCTTCTTTCTTTCCTGTCCTTCTGGGACTCCCATTATGCATATGCTAGTAGATCTGATGGTGTTCTACCGGTCTCTGAAGCTTTGTTCATTTTTCAATCTTATTTTTTCTGTTTTTCAGATTGGGTAGTTTCTATTGATTCACCTTCAAGCTCACTAATTGTTTCTTCTGCCATGTTGAATCTGCTGTTGAGCACCACTAGTAAACTTTTCATTTCAGTTACTATACTTTTCATTTTCAGAATTTCCATTTGGTTCTTTTAAAATACTATTTATTTCCTTTTTGAGAATCTCTATTTGTTGATTCATTGTTGTCACACATTTCTTTAATTCTTTACACTTGGTTTACTTTAGTTCTTTGAATATATTTATAATAACTGCCTTGAAGTCTTTGTTTGCTAAATTCTACTTCTGGGGATACCCAAATGCATTTTGTATTGACTCATTTTTTTCCCCTGAGTATGGGTCATACTTTTCCTTTTCTTTGCATGCCTCATAATTTTTGTTGAAGACTGAGCATCGTAAACCATATGCTGGACTTTGATTTTTCCCTCTTGCACACTGTTTTTGTTGCAGGAACAATGTAAGTGTAGAGAAAGTGCAGAGGAAGTTGTGGGATGTAATGTAGAAAGGTAGTGTAAAAGGTTCCCTGTTTCATGGTGTTCAGATTACCACTTCACTCTTCAAACCCTTTTCAGAATAGTTTTTCATTCTTTGTGATCCCAGGGATCATAGAGCAGGGATGTTTCCTCAAGATTCTTGGTTGAGCACTAGCACCAAGGAGGCAGATGTCTGAAGAGTAAGATCTGGACAAGGGTTGACTGGTGTCTCTGCTTATTACTTTTCTAGGAGTGCCATGGTCCATAGACCCCATCACTGAGAGGCAGCCATATATGATCTATTCATGGCGGGCAGTGAGTGTCCTGAGGCTGAGCTGACAGTAGGGGTGGGCAGTAGTAGTTCCCTAAGCCTAATTTATTGTATCCTCTATTATACAATAAAATTAAAGGTTGGAAGCTGCCATCACAATAGACCTTTATACAAATAAAATTAAAGGTTGGAAGCTGCCATCACAATAGACCTTAGCAATTTAGCAGGGTCCTTACTTGCAGGGGGCTGCAGGCACTTCCTCCACTGTCTTAGTCATCTATTGCTGCTATAAGAGAAATACCACAAGTGGATAGCTTTAAAAAACAGAAGTTTATTCTCCATCAATCTTTCCCTGGACTAGGGGCTGCTCTGTGCAGGGACTCCAGGTCCAAAGGTTGCGCTCTGCTCCCGGCACTGCTTTCAGATACCTCTCAAGATTGCCAGTTGGGTTGGCATTGTAATTCAGCCACTCTTTTAAGACAGTGGGTTTGGTTTTTGGCAACATCGGCTCTGTCACTACAAGAAATAAGGCTTTCTTTCAAGGTGCAAGTGGAAACTTTGAGGTCATTTATGTGGTGTGTGAGCTTTGACTCTGAAGCCCTGCGCTTATTTCTTTCCTTCACCAGTTTGTCTAGTGAAAGTAGGACCAGCCAACCAGCCTCCCTATACTTCTCATTATGACAAAATTATAGAACAGTATCATCCATGCAATCACTCAGAGCCTCGTCTTTCACCAATACCTGATCTGTTGGTGGTGATACTTTGTGTATTTGAATTGTCACCTCACGCCATGGATTAGTAGTGCTCTCTTTACTAATGGAAGCAGAGTCATCGACGTCTTTAAGACTAACCAAACCTGAGAACCAATTTAGAAAATTCATCCTTACAATTTTGTTTCTGTAGACCCCCGCTTTTGGTACCAAATGTGTTAGGCTGGGTTCCAGAGAAGCAAAACCAGCAAACGTATATATATATAAACAGAGATTTATATCACGGAAATGGCTCATGTGGCCCCTAGAAGCTGGACGTCCCAAGTCCATGAGGCAGGAAAGGAAATTCTCCTGACCTACGTAGCCACAGGGGCTGGCAAACCCAAGATCGACAGGCTGGAGAGCAGTGCCACTGCAGGTGGTGAAGATCGACAGCTCTCAAGATCAGCAGGCAAGACTGCCAGCAAGCCACCAGCGCAAGTCCCAAGAACTAGAGGCCAGACGAATGAGAGTAAGCTGCAGGATCTGGAACAAGCAAAAGCCCTGGCAAAGCAAGCAGGAAGGAAGTAGGCAGAGGATGGCAGAGAGATGAAGGCTGAGGGGGTGGTGAGCTGCCACAGGCCCGGGCCCTGCCAGTACCACTCAGCAGATTCCATCATGGGGGTGATCACGCATCATATTTCAACAGGGAAGTGATCACAACATTACTGCCAAAACACTTAGAATCATGGCCCAGCCAAGTTGACATACAATCTTAACCATCACACCTACCCTCACCCTCCTATAGTGTGGGTTCTGCTGGACATGAAGGAGGTGAAGGCTAAGACTGAATATGGCCTAAGAAACACTAGAACAGACTGATATCACCTCCGTAAGGAAGCTGCTCTGAGTTGCAGAATTACTTTAGAGCAAAATGATGGATGGAAGAGTGTGGTCCAGAGCCAGGAAAAGAAATCAAGTCTTCTTTAGAACTCCCCATGGTGCTCTTTCCCTCACTGCCTTCCTTTGTCCTCACTTCTTGGCATGCTGACCTTCCCCACCCTCATATCTCTGGATTTTCTTTTAGCAATAACCAAAAAGGAATGCTTAATACTCTACAACCCATACAGAAGTGACCATTTCTGACTAGTTAGTAAGCTGTCTCTAGCCATTCAGCCCTCACACCCTGCTGAGCCTTGAAGGGTGTGTATTCCTCCAGCAGAGACACAGCTCCCTGCAAAGTGGGCTGTGCTTTCTGGCTAGTGGCTGTCGTCATGTTCTCCATCTTCCTGTGACTCCTACCCATCCTTCACTCTTGAGACTCACTCTTGAGACTCACTGCTTCCCCTAAAGCCTTCTCTCATGCCCTCACAGAAAGTATGCTCTCCCTCCCCTGGGTACCTTTGACCTTAATCTGCACTTCTGTCATGGACTTAACATTTTTTCCCTTATAATGAACTGAATTGTGTATTTCATCTCCTCCACTAGACCCTGAGCTCTGTAAAGGCAGGATTGTAGGCAATAGTCTGTATTTCCCACAGGCCTAAGCTCATAGTTGGCAATTAATGAATGAAGAAATGCTTGGGAAGGAACTCAGGAGAGGGTTAGAGAAATGTGAACTCCAAGGGCCTTTGGATACAAGGCTGTCATTCACCACATGCCTGGATATCTCTTCTCACACCAGAAAGTTCAAAGGAAAAAACACAGTGACAAAGATGCCCATTTTGGAACCCATTTATATTGCTGGTACTACTTTGGGCTTCATCCAGCCCCACACCAGCCACTGAGATCGCGTCAAACCGTTTGAACATTCATGGCTTCCTTGGGCCAAGTGTAGCTGTCCAATGTAAATGAGTCATAGTCAGGAGTGTAGACCAAGGATCTTACAAAAGCCTCTTTGTCCTTGGGCTCCGGGTAGTAGGAGGCCAGGCTGTGTTTGTATGCGTAGTCGAGGACCTAGGGAAAAATAAATTTGGCTGAGGAATTGGATCTAAGGAGGAACCTTCCTAAAGTTCCTTGCTTGGGAGCCTTGGGGAAGGGGAACACACTCCAAAGAATCAGAAATATTCCTCCCACGGCTTGTGTTCCTTGAAGCCATGGAATAGGAAGGATTTTGAGCTTTTTGCCTGGATAGACAGACAGAAGTTGTACAAATACTGTGTCAGAGTTAAGAGGCCAAACCTAAACTCTGCCTCTGTTTCAACTGTCTGTGGGTCCTCAGGGGTACCACTATCCTGGCTGAGCTTCAGTTTCCTCATCTGTAAAACTGGAGTGATGAGACCTTTCTCTGGAGTAGTGTGAGGATAAAATTAGATAATGGGCAAGCAACAGTGTCCAGTGATATATACATTCCCCCTGATTGTGGACGGAAACCCTGGTGGTGTAGTGGTTAAGTGCTATGGCTGTTAACCAAAGGGTTGGCAGTTCGATTCCGCCAGGCGGTCCTTGGAAACTCTATGGAGCAGTTCTACTCTGTCCTGTAGGTTCGCTATGAGTTGGAATCGACTAGACGGCACTGGGTTTGGTTTTTTTTTTTTTGGTTCTGAATGTGGACTGAATTGGATGAGCAGCTAGGAAGCTGTTCTTTGGGTATTAGATTTGGTTTCACAAAAGCCTGAATTTAAATATTCTGAAAAAAGGAAGGAACTAGACAGGGTAGAGTTGGATTATGAGCTGGACAGTCGATCTTGAGGGTTAATCCTGGATCCTGCCCTGGACAACTCATGCGGAATGCATGCTGTTATGCAATATGTTTTCTTAAATTATTAAAAAAAAAATTATGATAGAAAATTAAAAACATCTACATTAGTAGAAATAATAGTATAATAAACCCCCATGTACCCACTGTCCAGCTCCCCACAATGATTGATTCTGGGCCAATCTTTATTGTGCCATGTTCTGATTCTTTGGAAACCCATCATCTCTACATAGTCTCTAGGGTGACATTTTTTAACCTGCACCTGACTATCAAATGGCCTCAGTCATTCTGAGAGAAAGGGGAGGAAATGAGCATCTCCTCTGGCCAGATAGGTATTGGGTGTAGAGCTTTCTCACTGTTCTCTTTTAATCTTCTCCAGAGCTCTAGAGAGAGGGCTTACTGGCCCCTTTGAAAAGGAGGAAACTGAGGCTCAGAGAAGTGAAGTGATTGGCCCAAGGTTATTCCACTGCTGATTGGCAGAGCCGGAACCCCAAAGCCTGAGCCCTTTCCATGATGCTATGGAGGCTGACCTTTCTGTATAAATCAGCCTTTATGATTCATTAAAAAAAAATTCCACCCACATTTCGGTCCACAAGACCATGGACTTTGATGACCTTTCTGTTTGAGAGGAAATCCAGGAGTCTTCCCAGACTGGCCTGCGTGGGCGTTGGGGGTGGGGCACGAGCTATGGGCAGGGGTTTCTCACCCTGCCTTGGGGTCACATGCAGTGCAGCCCAAGGAGCTTACGATGTCTCCAAAGCTGCCATTCCCCTTGGCCTTCTTAAAATCACAGAAAGAAAAGGTAGTTGAGCCTCACAACCCATTTTAGAGGGGTAGGATGCCCCTTACTTTGATGGCGATTCTCAGAGACACATCTCGGATGGTGCTGAGTGGCGGGTACAGTCTCCCCTGGGACAGATGCTGCTCAGAGACCTCCTGGGCAATTTGCTGGGGAGAAGGACAGAACCAAAAGAAAGAAGCTGAATTTATGCCTCCCTGAACAAGCCCAGCCTCAAGACTCAGCTCTCCCCCTGCCCTTCCCACAAAGCGGTCAGTTGCTGCAGTTCCCAGTGCTGTCAATACTACCATGTGGCCCAGGGTAGCGTCATTCTTGGGTTTAAGCAAAGACATGTTCCTTCTGAACTGTGAGACTGGCTGAAGCTTAAAAAATCAACATAAGGCTCACTGAATTCTAAAGGAAAACCACTAAGGCCAAGATGAATAAACTTGTAGCCTGCAAAGCAAAGACTCTGGGATTTCCTCTTGGCTGGTTCAGCCTGTTGCATAGTGGTCATGAGATCTCACTTCCTGGGTCCCAGCTTCCTCCCACATGCTTGGTACCATCCAGACACCATCCTTAGATACCCATCTAGGCCATCTCATCTCCCTGGATTCAGGGCTCTTTGCACCCTCCCTTTTAGCCCTGGTAGCAGTCTGAGGAAAGGTCTTGCTACCAATCAATGACACTATAAATGAGCCTTATGGGTTACTGGAATAAATGCCCTAAGCACATCACCCTCGGAACAGCACCTCCCACAGCTTTCCTCCCTGCTTCAGAGCCTGCCTCCAAGGGTGAGCCCTGCCCTGCAAACCTCATCCTTCAGCTCAGCCAGCCTTTCAGATCAGCCTCTTTAATGTGGCAACTCTGAATCTAACCCCCACCTGATTTTCTGTGGTCCAATTTAGATTTTGAGAAAAGCCACCAGTGCCTTCTGAGATCTGTGTGTTCAAGAATGGACAGGTGAGTAAAATGGTCTTGCATCATAGTTTGACAGACAGTAGGGAAGCAGGCTTCCTCCTCCTCTGCCTCAGTCTCAGGCTATCTCGCCTTTCCATTTGTTCAGTGAAACATTCACCGAGCTGTATGATACTCTAGGCTGTGTTCTAGGTGGTGAGGCCCATGATGAAGAAGTCATAATCTTCCCTCATGGACATGGGAATAAAAGAACAATTCCAGTGAAACCTGTGAGAGCCAGAACTCTACAGGACTGCCTTGTTTTTCCGGGTCTCGCAAGTTTTCCACGTTAGATAGGGTACAGCCTTTCCAATTTTCTATTGCTTGTTTTAGTAGAAAATATCTGAGTTTTCCTTCTGTGACAGGTTTCTGCCTTCGCAGGTTCTGGTTTTTGCAGGTTTTACTGTAGCAAAGAATTACAGTATAGTAGGGTAAATGCAGTGAGAGGGGGCATTTAGGCAGAGATGAAGGCAGGGCTTGGTCTGCTGTGTATAGGACAGGCTACCCAAAAGGAGCAACATAAGCTGAATCCTGAGGGATAAAATATGAGTTACTTAAAAAGGGGAGAAGGAATAGCACATGTGAATGCTTGGAGGTGAAAAAGAGCAAGAGAGTTCCCATGTGGGATGCTGAAACCAGCACATTGGGGAGGGTGGTGGCAGGGAGAAGCTGAAAGGAGGCCGGAGAGGAAAGGAGGACTGTGTGATGAAGTGCCTTGTATGGAAACAATGTTAAAGAGTTTGGATTTTATACTGTAAATGCCCAGGAGCCATAAAAAGATCTGAAATTAGGAGAGACACATGGTCTGATCTGGGTTTCAGAAGGACTATCTTTGTGGAGTTATAGGAGAGGGACTGATGAGGGAAGCAGGGTTTCCATGACCAGATCTGCATCTAGAAAGGTTACCCTGAGGAGTGTTGTGATGTAGCATGGTATGTGTGATCACTTCTAAAAATCTGGGCACTGATACTGCTCTGTTGCAGGCTTGAAGTCAAAATGCCTGGGCCCATCCTAGCACTGCTGCTCACAAGCTGTGTGATCTTGTGCAAGTTACTTAAACTCTCTGTGCCTCATTTTTCTTGTTTATAAAAATAGGAACAATCACTCTACCTATCTTACAGAGTTGTTAAGGAGAAATGAAATAATGCTTATAAATCTCCTAAAGCTTGTATTTTTTTTCCATACGAAAATAAAATTCAACTTAAATTGTCTTAACTAAAAGCAGCCTTTTCAGAAATATAACTTCCAGGAGTATGAACACTGCCAAGTGTTAGAGGGCAGGGGCCTTGTCCTACTCCCAGTAGATGCTTGATAAATAGATTGAGAAGAGGTTGCTGTATAATTGTCAGGATACTGTTCATGAAGAGACAGAGCAGGACCGTCCCACAGCACTGGGAGATGGGTGTGTGAGATGTTTCTTGAAGGTACAAAGGAAGGGTTGTAGCAACTGTGTTTCTACACAATAGGGGAATTTGTGTTCAGACTGACTCCAGGCAGAAAGTGACTCTTCTCATGCAATGGGGGTTTTAAACAGCCCTGCTCACAGTCACAGGACAACAACAGCGATCATAGCAGTGAGAAGAAATACAAACAGAGACCAGAGGAATGGAGAGCTGCTGTACAAAACCATAGCTACTATGCACAGGGCATGTAGGAGACTGAAAAGCCTTCAGGAGACATTATTGGCACGGCCTTGTGCAGCCAGTGCTCAAGCAAAGACCAAGACCTAGTGAGAAAGGACCTGGTACATAAGGCATTTCCATGTGGGACGCACAGAACTGACAGAACAGGGTTGCAGGGAAACCATTCCTGTGTCTCACTGGTTTCAGACACTCACCAGTGCCACGGTGAAGAGGAAATGCAGAAGTACGTCAGAAATCACAGTAGAGTGTTTGGAGTTCATTGAGTATAAATATATTTAATATTTGTCTATAACTCGGATTAGCTCCATTTCCCAGCAGAGACATTTCTACTCCTCAGAGTGAGGATTAATGTTAAAGTGTCTGGCACTTGGTAAACACTTGATAAATGTCAGCCACTGTAACTGTTATGACTAATAAACATTATTATGAACATAGGCTGTCATTCTCAATAAATCCTTTCATTGTCTTCACAGTGCCCAGGGCAAAGGACCCTTCTGGGAACTTTTTTGAATGATACCTAGAGCAGGTTCATTCCCTGCCCCCATAACTGTGTTCATGATTTGGGTACGCAGAAGAGGTAAAAACAGGCACGCAACCCACCTTCTCCCTTACAGAAAGCTCTCCTGGTGGGGCTGGCTTATTCTGCTACCAGTTATCCTGGTGATGGGGCCAAGGCCCATGGCCAGGAGAATCCATCACTTGTCATGGTCTATGAGCCCAGTTGCCTGGGGCTTTGGTGGTATCTACTCTGTTTAGACACCTCCTCTGTTTAGACCTTTTGGGGGGCCAGGAAGCAGCCGCAGGGTAGTGTCAGTGCCTCCCGCCAACAACCCTCTCACTGACTATTCCCTATCCAAATCCAAACTTGTTGCTGTTCAGTCGATTTCAAAACATAGTGACCCTGTAGGACAGAGTAAAGCTGCCCCATAGGGTTTCCAAGGCTGTGCCTCCCGCCAACAACCCTCTCACTGACTATTCCCTATCCAAATCCAAACTTGTTGCTGTTCAGTCGATTTCAAAACATAGTGACCCTGTAGGACAGAGTAAAGCTGCCCCATAGGGTTTCCAAGGCTGTAAATCTATTTCCCCTACCCTCTCAAAAATCCTATGGGTGATTTGAGAGAAGTTCAGGCCTCAAGGTGAGTTGAGGAGAAGCTTGATCTTCAGGCACTTTGAGAATCTACTGTCAGAGCGGGGGCAGGTGGGTGGAAGAGACAAAAAGAGGACTATTTGGGGGGCCTATCGGGAGCAAATAAGGGGGCAGAGACAGTAATACCTCTGCTGTCAGGAGGAAGATCTCGTCTGGGATGTGCCGGATCCCACCGGCGATGACTCCCAGTGCCACTCCAGGGAACACATAAGCGTTGTTTCCCTGCCCAGGAACGAAGGTCCTGCCGTCTTCCAGGGTCACGCTCTTAAAAGGACTTCCACTGGCAAAGATCCCTCGGCCCTGGAGGCAGGAAGAAAACAAGAGACAGCTTGCAGACTGATTTCAGGCAGCAGTGGTAGCCTAGCCTTATCTTCCAGTTGTCCAGACCCTTCTTCGTCCTTTCCCAAACGCCCAGCATTGTGCTGAGAATGTGGCAGATGCTCAAAGTACACGTGTTCATTTTACCAGAAAGCTCAGCCCTTCTGGAGTTACCTGGCAGCCAAGAAATCACTGAAACATGATGGGATTCACTGTCTTCTTTACCTGTCACCTCCTGGGAGGGCCAACCCCGGGCAAGACAGGTATGGAGGTGGCCTAGAGTCTACGAGACATGGGATTCTGGTGAAAGCTCTTTGTCATTTAGGGGGAATCTTGGGAAGTACAGCATAATGGGTAAGAGTTTGGCTTTGGAGTCACACCTAGGTTGGAGTGCCAGATCCACTACTCCTTAGCTCTGTGACCTTGGACAAGTTACTTCATCTTTCTGAACCTTAGTTTGCTCATCAGAGATGTGGGGATTTTTTATACCCACATAGGGTTACTCATAGTTATTGCTGCTATGTCCTCTCAGCCTGGGGAAGGAAGGACTCCCCGCTGACCTCGGTGACCCGATAGCACTTCTCAGCTGTGCACTCGGCCTTGCTGGTGGGGTTGCTCAGGGCAAAGATGATAGGGCGCTCGTGGTAGGAGGCCATGTCCCTCAGAATCTGCTCCGTGAAGGCTCCTGCGATGGCGGCAACACCTACAGGGAAAAGTGGGGGGGTTGTGGGGATGCCTGTTCTTTGTAAACAAACCATTCCTCTCCTGGTGGTGGTGGTTGGGGAAACTAGGTACAACATTAAAGACTCTGGAGTCTTGCAGATGGCATCTGACACAGAGACTTAGGGAGCAGAAGGGAGAAGGGTCATCCTGCCTGAGCTGGCTGAGGCCTTCTGTTTATTCCTAAGGGACAGTTCAGCTCTCTGCCCAGTTAAGATGCACCTGTGAAGGTGTTCCTGGGCATTACCATTTAGAGTGGACTACTCCCACAGTGCAGGGAGAGATGCCAGAGCTTCCACCTTGGGGGAGAAGTGCTCATTTCATCCTTGTTAGAGAGACCAGCTCTGTGCTTTTCCACTGCACTGTATAATTTTGCATCACTAAGTCCCTACTCTGGTGCCTTAGTTCTATGGTTTTTATACAGCAGTCACTCAACAAGAGTTTGCGGCATTGAGTTAGAATGGGATAGGGGAAAGAGCTGTGCTTCCGTGGGTTAGTGATGCTCCTTTCTCAGCCTCAGTATCTCCATCTGCAAGTCAAGAGAGTTAGCTGGACTGTGGGTCTCCTCCCTCCTCCTACCTATGATGGCTGTGGGCTTCACCAGCCTCACCACCTCCTCCAGGGACTTCACTTCAGGATGGTCCTGGGCAAACATCTCTTTCTCATGGTTCAGGTGACTCCTCCCCTACAAGGAAAGAACACAAGACAGCTGTGGGTGGTGAAGGCCCCCTGGGCAGGGGGTATGGATGCATTTAGAGACTCTGAGAGCATTCCCCACTGAGTCCCATGCTTTGGTCTGAGCTATGAGAAGCCTTGGTGCCAGTCCTCTTGATCAGATTTCCTGATAGAACCTAAAGATTTTTAATGATTTAACCTTTTTAAATTTTTTTTTTTTTAATCCAAACCACATACGGACAGAAAGACTCTCAGGAAATGCCTCAGTCTGACCAAGACTCTTGGCCCAGGAGGCATCTAGCATGCAGGCCCAGCTGAGGGATGGAGTCTGAGCCACCTGGCTTCAAGGAAGCGCATTTGAACGTATTTTACAAAAGCCATTAACCTCCTGTGAATAATGCTTAGCTGAACTCCAGATAGGTATGGAATGGTTGGCAGTGCTCAACCAGCTCCAGATTGCTTTCATTTGTTCAAATTGAAGTCAGTGGGTGACAGGTTGGCACTAGTGCTGGTAAATGGACACAAAGGTTTCTGATAATTCTGTCTGTGACACCAGTCCTCATGAGAACCAGAGTGATGAAGGCAGCTTTGATAGCCCCTTAGGCTCAAAGAGTGAGCAAGATGATTTTGAAAGATGGGCCAGAGGGAAGTGTGGCAGCCTCTGGAAGTCTATTCCTATGGCTGGGTTATCCTTTGAGATGACCTGGGCTAGGAGGGGGAATCTCCAGGCCTCAGTCCCTTCCAGGATCCGTCTGGCTCCATATGAAATAACAGAAGATCAGTTTCTGCTGAGGGGTCTCTGCTATTCTTGGCCAATGGCCCCATGTACTTCCCCTAGTTCCCATATATGCCATAGTTTTCATCTCTCACTGACATTCTATGTTAGTTGAATTCTGGGAATTAAAACCTGGAGCTCAGAGTAAAGCCCTACGGGAGGCGTCATCCAACTGTAGCTCTCAACACATTCCAGTCTGAAGCTGGACTGTTTCTCTCCCATTCATTCTTTCAGTCATACCTCAAACATTTATTATTTACTTATCATGTACCAAGCACTGATATCAAGAATACAAAAACCTATTGGGGACAGACAAGTAAAGGGGCAACTGCCTCACAGTGTGGTAAGTACAAAGTGGGGAGACCTATATGAGCACAGATGTAGGAGATTAATGAAAACCTAGATGCTCAGAGAAAGCTTCATGCAGGAAGTAACACTTGAGCTAAATCAAATGAGAAAGAGTTAACTGAGAAGGGCTTGAGGATTGGAGGTGGGCAGGGGCAAAAGGGAGAAGGGCATTTCAGGCAGAGGAACAAAATGTGCAAAGACATGGAAGTGAGAGAGCATGTTACTTTTGGAGAACTATGATTCAATATGGCTGGCGATTAGTGTAAGGCAGGAAGTGATGAGAGATAAGGCTGAAAGGAGCACCCATACACACATTCGCACATATATTCAAAGGTTTTGGACAAGGGCAATAAGGCTGTTTTCTGAAGTCTTTTGCTTTGATGCTTAGGCCCTTGCCCTCCTTTTGCTCCCTATTCTGTTTGAGCAGTTTGTCCCTTGGGGGCCTCTTCCAGTCCATTTTCTGGGAGCCCTAGGTACCAGGAAACTTTCACATCTCCAGAGTGACAGTACCTTGACAATGAGCCCCTTGGAATCCACCATCCAGATCTTCCTTGTGGCCTCTGCCTTGGGGACTCCTTCTTTCTCTAGGGCCATGACAAGGAGGTGTGCGATGCCCATGGCTGCCTGACAGGTATCACAAGGCAGATGTTCAGACACAGGGCAAACAGCTACTCAGCATTTACCTCCCTCTCCCACCCTCCAGCTCCTATCCCCCACCCACCCAGGAGGCCCAATTAAGCCCTTGCCTTGAGAAACCCAAATGTTGGGGCCTAGGCAGCTACAATAATCATGAAACGCCGGTGCTGCTTCCTCTTCTCAGAACCCCAGAACATCTCCTCTTCTTGATACCCCTCTATTCATCCTTATTTGACTACTGGAACAACAGTATAGAGCTCTCCCTCCACCCCCCCATGCCACCTACCTCACCTGCGCCTTGGAAAACAAACACATGATTGGAGAGCTTGTTCTTGGTGATTCGCAGAGCAGCGAGGATCCCTGCCACAGCGACGGAGGCTGTACCTACAACAGAGTGGGCTGGAATCAAACTCTGGCCCCTGGTCCCCGCCACCCAGAGATGATCTTTAACAGAGCTTCCCACACCTAGGACTGTGGAGGAACGAGCAGAAGTCAATTCTGTAGACGAGATTTCGGAGCCAGTTCATGCAATCTTTTTTTAAAAATTTTATTGTGCTTTAGATGAAAGTTTACAGCACAGCTTCTTAGTCACAATTTATATACAAATTGTTTTGTGACATTGGTTGCAATCTTCTCAATGTGTCAGCACTCTCCCCTTTCCCTTTACACCCCAGGTTCGCTGTGTCCATTAGTCCAGTTTTCTTGTCCCTTCCTGCCTTCTTGCCTTTGCTTTTGGGCAGGTGTTGCCCCTTTGGTCTCATATACTTGATTGAACTAAGATCCACATTTCTCATGTGTGCTATTGTTTGTTTTAGGCCTGTCTAATCTTTGGCTGAAAGGTGGACTTCAAGAGCGGCTTCAGTTCTGAGTTAGCAGGGTGTCTGGTGGCTATAGCCTTGGGGGTTCCTCCAGTCTCTGTCAGACCAGTAAGTCTAGTCATTTTGCAAATTTTAATTTTGTTCTACATTTTTCTCTTGCTCTGTCTGGGACCCTCAACTGTGATCTCTGTCAGAGTGGTTGGTATTTCATGCCATCTTTTGCATCTTATTCTCCTTTTGAGAAACAGCTCCGGGACCCTGGGAGAGGGGATCAGCTTCTAGCTGGGTGCTGCTACCATCATCATTCATGAATGATAAAGAGAAGCAAAAAAGAAGTGTGAGTCTCATATAGTAATTTGTTTAAGAGAAAAATGGATAAAAAACATTAAAAATGTGAGCACAGCCTAACCATGAGACATCAAGTGACCATGTGACTTGTGATGCCCATTTTATCCACCAAGCCATAAGGTTAGGTGTTCCCAATAGCATCCCATCATCAAAAGGCTCGAGCATGTCCAGAAGGTACAAGTAAGTTGTGTGAACAGATGGCTCAGGCTCCTTCTCCCTTAATCCACACCTGAGGCCTCACTGAGAATTCCTTATGATCATGGAGAAAAAAACTCGAGCTTGGTTTACAGACTGTTCTTCATGATATGCTGGCACAAACCAGAACTGGATGGCTGCAAGTCCACAGCCCCAGTAAAAGGTAGCCTTAAATGGTAGTGGTGAAATCTTCCCAGTGGATATAACTTCAAATGGTACATTTGGTTATCTACTTTGTCTGGTCCAAGGATTCACATTGATTCATGGGCAGTTGCTAATGGTTTAGCATGATGGTGAAGGACTTGGAAAGAACAAAATAGTAAGATTGGTGACAAGGAGGTCTGGAGAAGGGATATGTGGATGGACACCTTGGAATAGGCAGAATGTGAAGATATTTATACCCCATATAAAAACTCCCCAAAGAGCATATTGGGAACAGGCTCTCCATATTCAGGTAGATTAAATGGTGTGTTCTGTGCATGTTAGCATCTTTTCCCAGCCACCCAGTATTTGGTCAATGGGCTTAAGTACAAAGTCGCCATGGTAGCAAGGATGGAGGCTATTCATAAGCTTGGCAACATGGACTTCATCTCATCAAGGCTGACCTGGCTACTGATACTGCTGAATGATTAACTGTCAATGGCAGACCAACACTGAGCTCCTATGGCACCATTCCCGGGGTAGGGGGGAGGATCCACCTAGAGGCAGGATGATTACTTTGGACTCTTTCTATCATAGACATGAAAGAGATGTGTTCTTATTGGAATACATATATATTCTGGATCTGGATTTTCCTCCCCCGTCTATAATGCTTCTGCCATCACCATCATCTGAGATATATGGAATGACATTCACCATCCTGATATTCTAGACAACAAGCTTCTAATCAAGGAACTAATTTCACAGTAAAAGAAGTACAACAATAGGCTAATGATTATGGAATTCACTGGTCTTAACATGTACTCCATCACTCAAAAGCAGCTGGCCTAATACACCAATAGAATGGCCTACTGTAGACTTACTTAGTTGAGGCAACACACTAAGGGGATATGAAATTCTATTCTGTACGATGCAATATGTGATTTGACTGAGCAAACAATACATTGTGCTCTTTATCCCATAACTAGAATACATGGGTCTGGAAATAAAAAGGTGGAAGTGGGAGTGGCTCCTCATACCATTTCACCTAAAAATCCACTTTTAGAATTTTTGCTTCCTGTCTCTTCAACTTTGTGCTCTACTGGATTGGAGGTCATGATTCCCAAGAGAGGAATGTTTCCACTAGTGTTCACAATATGGTTCTACTGAATTGGGAGCTGAGACTGCCACCTGGTCATTTGGGGTTCTTTATGCCACTAAACCAATGGGCATCCTGATAGCCCAAAGGAAATTGCTTACTACTATACAACTGGGGGCAGGGAGGACTATATCTGGAGCCCAGGGGATTCTCTGGGGTGTTGCTTAGTACTTTCATGCCCAATAGTAACTATTAATGAAAACTATAGCAACTAAAGAGAGGCAGGACTAGTGAGGATTCAGATCTGTCAGAAATGGAAGTTCGGGTTACCATACTAGGTGAAGAACATGAGCCATGACAAACTGATTCACGCTGTAAACTTTCACCTCACGTACAATAAATTAAGGAAAAAAGGTGGCGGGGGGGGGGGGGGCAGCTGAGATCCTGCCTGGGGGCAAAGAAACATGAAATAGAAGGTTGATGAAGAATGTTATAAATATCAACTATGGCCCATGATGGGTTACAGAAACAAACTGTGTATGTTAGTTATTTTCTCCCTTCTCATTCTCCCTATTGCTTTATAAAAGTTTTGTTGGAGGTAAATTCTACAATTTAGTCTTTAGGTAAGAGAATTTTCAAATGTGACTTTGAATGAATTTTAAGAATAGTTAACTAAGCCCAGAGATGGATAGTGTGACTATTTTCCAGAGATGAATACAGTGTTGAGACTGTGCATCTCCCCAATTTGGTCGAAGTGTGAGAATATCTTCATTTGTTGAAAGAGTTGTATTTTGTTATGCAGAAATACAAAGTTGTTTTTTCTTGTTGTTGTCATCTGGAAGTTTAAATGTGCAGAAGGGTGTATATGGATGCTAAATACCCAAAAGGGTAGACTGTGCCAATTACTGGATAATTATTTCTCAACTTCAAACCCATTCTTCTTTACTCTGTGATATGGGGGCTGGGAATCTGCAAACCACTTCTCAGCTTTGCCAACTGGCTCTATGCTAGGCTCTGCCAATAGGGGGTGCTAAAGGAAGTGGGGAGGAACACTTTTTTCTATTCTTGTCAGCATTACCCCAGCTTTGTAGGATTGCCAGATAAAATAGGACACAGGTAAAATTGAGTTTTAGATAAACAATGAATCATTTTTTAGTATTAGTGTATTCCATGCAATCTTTGGGATATATTTATACTAAAAAAAGATTAGTTATTTATCTGAAATTTAAATTTACCTGAACATCTTGTATTCTGTTTTTGCGAAAAATGGCACCCCCACAACCTTGCTTCTTCATCTCCAAGGCAGCAGCTTGTTCCAGAAGTGGCAGTTGAATTCATTTGTGAGTTTTCCTATCACTGTAGAACTAGTCTCATAGTGTGCGCCATGGAGACATTAGCATCAGCCAGTCCTCCTCAGAAGTCTGGGTCCCAGGTCCTCGAAACCCCTCCTCTGAGCTCAGAGACACCAATACCAAACAATGCCCCCTCCTCAGAAGTCTGAGTTTCAGCCTTGCAGGGTGCCGCCTCCAGATTTCTAAGTTTTAGTAATTCTATCCTCTTCCTTTTGTTCATCTAGCTTCATAGGTGGTAGCAGACTTCTGCCTTACAAATTCTTTTTGCCTTTTCAGTTCTTTAATACATGATTAACAATTCTTTATATTAAGCTTTCTCTGTTAAAATAACTGGTATGACCCTGCTTGGATCCTGACTGGGAGAATCAGAGATTTCACAATAAAGTGTATCACAATCACAACTGCCCATATGATGCCTCCATGATGGACAAAGAAAAGGAAATTGAAGTGATACTATTTATGGCTTATTAAATTTGCAGAAATTAAAAAAAAAATGATATCTAGGGCCAGCGAGGGAGCAGTGAAAAGTAAAAAGTCCCACCATACATTGTTGGAGACATTTTAAAGTGCTACAACACTTAACTGTTGAATTGGTGTATGTTCTGCTGTATATATTCTCAACAACAAAAATAAAACGAATCATAAACAAATGAAAAGTGCTACAACCCTTTTTGGAAAACTATTTCCCAAGATAGACCAAAGGCATAAAAAATTTTTGCCTTTGACCTCATGCCTCTACTTCTGGGAATCTGTATGAAAAAATCTAAATATTTATGACTGACCAAACCAAACCCGGTGCCATCGAGTTGATTCAGACTCATAGAGACCCTACAGGACACAGAACTGCCCCCATAGGTTTCCTAAGGAGCGCCTGGTGAATTCTAATTGGCAGCTGTAGGTCTTAACCACTGTACCACCAGGGCTTCATATTTATGTTAGTATTATTTATAATACAGAATGACTGGAAATAACCTAAATAACTAACAAAAGAGTAATGGTTAAGTAAATTAGCTAGTGTAGATACTCAATGGGATACTTTGGAGTGATTAAAAATAATCAATATGTGAATCATGAAGCAACATGGAAAACGCTATGAAGTTAGTAACTAACATGAGGTAATGTTCTAAGTACTTTATATGTTAAGATTTAATCCTCATTATTGTTCCTATTTTGCAGATAGGGAAAATAAGGCACAGAGCAGTTTAGTGAGTTGTTTAAGATCGTTTAACAGAGCCAAGATTTGAACTCAGGGAGTCAGGCTCTAGGGCCTGTGTTCCACAATTAAATTATGCTTCACTGAATTCACTGGAAGGAACACAACTTCAGACTGTATACATATTATGATTCTAATTGTAATGAGATACACATACAAGCAAATGGTCTGGAAGGAACTACAAAATGCAGACAATGGTTGAAGGGTAGGAATATGAATGGATTTTCTATTTTCTCTGTTTCCAAAAGTTTGCGTTTTGCTAGCTCTGGGGTAGGGCCTTCTCCCAAGACATGGCTGGATTTGTGCATGGCTTAGAGGCTGTGTGTTGGGTTGAGATAGAGGGTGTGGAAAACCTTTGGAGCCTAATAAATGCATGTTCATCATCGTGGACAGCAGAAGATAGGGGCCTAAGCAGGAACACATTTCCTAGAATCTAGGGTACAGGCTCTCTCGTCTTCACACAACTATGGCCTAGAAGGACTGCTGAATTGTCAGCAGGGTCCCAACGACACAGCTGAGGAGTACTGGGGCCTCCTGTCCCCAAAGAGCTCAGTGTGCATTTCCTAACAGGCACCATGCCAGACACTGAGGAACACAGAGAGAAATCAACAGGGTCCCTGCTTTCAAGGAACTCACTGTTTACCACAGCTTGGACACAAATGACTATAACACAGTTAGTCAGAGGTCATTGTTTGGAAATTGTTGCATTCATTTACTAACTGAGCATCACTTACATACCAGACTCTGGATCACTGAGGATACAAGCAGTACCAAAATGGGCCAGGTTCATTCCTGCTTTCTAAAGAAATTATTAAATGATTACGAGTGGGATGACTATTACAAAGAAGCTGTTCATGATGTGCTTTTTTGTTAACTAATGTGTAGAAAAGTATAAGTATCAACCTACCTTTTCAGCTTCATTTCTTCCTATGTGTACTCTATGTACCAGCTTCATTATTCACCATTCCCTAAACATGCCACGTACTTTCACACTTCTGTGCTTTTGCCCATGCTGTTCCCACCATCTGTAGGACACTTCTGCAGCTCACTATTTATTCTTTAAGACTTAGCCCAAATATTTATCTCCTCTGTGAAGCATTCCCTGTTTCCTTCAGGCATCATTAGCCACTCTCCCTCTCCCACTTCATATCTACTATTTTTTTTTATTTTGTTGTTGATAATACACACAGCAAAACATATACCAATTCAACCATTTCTACATGTACAATTCAGTGACACTGTAATCATTCTTTGAGTTGTGCAGCCATTCTCACTCTGCTTTTCTGAGTTATTCCTCCCTCATTAACCTAAACTCACTGCCGCGTAAGGTTCCCATCTAATCTTTCAAGTTCCAATTGTCACATTGATCCCACGCAGATACTTCTTAAAAGAGCACAATGCTCAAGGCAGGCATTTTTTTTGTGTGTGTTTTTAAATGGAAATTTAGATGAAGGTTTACAGAACAAACTAGCTTCTCATTAAACAGTTAGCACACATATTGTTTTACGATATTGGTTACCAGCCCCACGACATGTCAACACTCTCCCTTCTTGACCTTGGGTTCCCTATCACCAGCTTTCCTGTCCCCTCCTGCCTTCTAGCCCTTGCTCCTGGGCTGGTGTGTCCCTTTAGTCTTGTTTTGTTTTGTGGGCCTGTCTAATCTTTGGGTGAAGGGTGAACCTCAGGAATGACTTCATTACTAAGCTAAAAGGGTGTCTGGGGGCCATATACTCAGGGTTCCTCCAGTCTCTGTCTGGCCAGTAAGTCTGGTCTTTTTCTGAGAGTTAGAATTTTGTGCTACATTTTTCTCCAGTTCTGTTCAGGACCCTCTATTGTGATCCCTGTCAGAGCAGTCAGTGGTGGTAGCTGGGCACCACCTAGTTGTATTGGACTCGGTCTGGTGGAGGCTGTGGTAGTTGTGGTCCATTAATCCTTTGGACTAATCTTTCCCTTATGTCTTTGGTTTTCTTCATTCTCACTTGCTCCCGAAGGGGTGACACCAGTAGAATACCTTAGATGGCTGCTCACTGGCTTTTTAAGACCCCAGACGCTACTCACCAAAGTAGAATGTAGAACACTTTTCTTTATATACTATGTTATGCCAATTAAACTAGACATTCCCCAAGACCATGGTCCCCACAGCCCTCAGCCCAGTAATTCAGTCCCTCAGGGAGTTTGAATGTGTCTGTGGAGCTTCCATGACCTTGCCTTGTACAAGTTGTGCTGGCGTCCCCAGTATTGTGTACTGTCTTATCCTTCACCAAAGTTACTACTTATCTATTGTCTATTTAGTGTCTTTCCATCCCCACCCCTCTCTTCCCTCGTAACCACCAAAGATTGTTTCTTTTTGTGTGTAGACCTTTTCGTGAGTTTTTATAATAGTGGTCTCATACAATATTTGTTCCTTTGTGATTGACTTATTTCACTCAGCATAATGCCCTCCAGATTCATCCATGTTATGAGATGCTTCACAGATTCATTGTTGTTCTTATTGTTGCATAATACATCGCTGTTCTTTATCATTGGTAACACTCCATTGTGTGTATGTACCACAGTTTATCTAGTCATCTGTTGATGGGCATCTAGGTTGTTTCCATTTTTTTGCTATTGTGAACGATGCTGCAATGAACATGGGTGTGCATATGTCTATTCGTGTGACAACTCTTATTTCTCTAGGATATATTCTTAGGAGTGGGATTGCTGATCATATAGTATTTCTATTTTTAGCTTTCTAAGGAAGCACTATATTGTTTTCCAAAATGGTTATATCATTTTGCATTCCCACCAGCAGTGCATAAGAGTTCCATTCTCCTCGCAGCCTCTCCAACATTTGTAATGTTCTGTTTTTTTTTTGATTCGTGCCATTAATGCTGGGATGAGATGGTGTCTCATTGTGGTTTTAATTTGCACCTCTCTATTTTAATGGCTAGTGATCACGAGCATTTCCTCATGTGTCTGTTAGTCACTTGAATGTCTTCTTTGGTAAAGTGTTTGTTCATTTCCTTTGCCCATCTTTTAATTGGATTATTTGTCTTTTTGTTGTACAGATGGTAGATTTTCCTGTAGATTTTAGAGATTAGACCTTTGTCGGATTCGTAATAGCCAAAATTTTTTCTTTCTCAGTCTGTAGGTTCTCTTCTTACTCTTTTGGTGAAGTCCTTTGAGGAGCATAAGTGTTTAATTTTTAGAAAATTTCAGTTATCTAGCTTATATTCTGGAATTTGTGTGTTGTTAGTTATGGTTTGTATCCTGATATCCGTTCTATTTCATTTTTTTTGCAGGTGGACATCTATAAAAAGACTGTCTTTTCCCCATTTGATGGACTTTGGGCTCTTGTTGAAGATCAGGTGATTGTAGGTGGATGAATTTACATCTGCATTCTCAATTCTGTTCCACTGGCCAATGCATATGTTGTTGTACCGGTACCAGAATGTTTTGACTACCATAGCTATATATAGGAGGCTCTGAGATCAGGTAGTGCGAGTCCTCCTACTTTGTTCTTCTTCTTCAATAATGCTTTACTTATCCCGGGCAATGCAGACATTTTTTTTACTAGCTAAGCTTTAAGCTAAACTACTGTTTGGTTTTAAGAAGACTCCAGGAGATATTTTTGGTTTAAGTTTTAAAGAGTATCTCAGGGCAGCAGTTTCAGGAATTCATACAGTCCCCTGGGCTCCAGAAAGCTTGGATTCCTCAAGAATTTGAAGTTCTGTTCTCTATTTTCCCCTTTTGATCAGAACTCTCCTACAGAATCTTTGATCAAGATGTTCAGCAATGGTAGCTGGGCACCATCCAGTTCTTCTGGTCCCCATATCTACTTTTATCTAATTCAAGTAGAACCCATTGCTGTTTTGAGTTGATTCTGATTCATAGTGAACTCAAGTAAAACTGCTATATCATGGGCCAGGCTCAGCATTGTACTGCATTCAAAAGAAACACCAGGTCAATATCCAAGAAAGCATCAAAAAGCAACTTAAATATTTAAATCACTTGAAGAGGTAGCAAGAAGAATTGTGTGACTCTTAGCAAAAATCATAAAATACATTTTGTCCCATCATTTTCTCACTTATTATGATGGCTATTACCCATTTATCTGTTTCAGAAATAACTCCATCTCATCTTACTGTCTGCCCCTCAAAACCCACTTTTATTTTAGCTTCAGAATATGCATTTCAAAAGACCCCCCAGATGATTTGTATTCCCTTTAGAGTATGAGAAGTAAACTTTCTAAAGTTTGAGAACTAGATGGTTTTGCTAGGTAGAATACTGGTTTCCATTGCATAGAGAGGGGGTTTTCAGCCCATTGGTTTAGCTTTCAGGACAGCTTTCCTGGCCTCTGGAAGGGAGAAGATGCACAAAGCAAATAGCCACCAGATGGCACCAAAGACATTCCACCAGAGAAGCTCCCAGCGACACTACACTCTTGAAGGGCCTTTTTCTCCTTGGGTGTCTTCAGGGTTAGAACCAGTGGGCTGAATAACTGGCCTTGCCCACAGACATTCAGTGATGGATAAGAAGCTGGAGATCATGACACTCAATAGCTAATTGTACAGATGAAGAATGATACCGGGCCATGATATTGCCCAGTTTTATTCGGGTTAGATAAAAGGTAGATGTGCGGGAAAAGGAGTGGTTAATGATGGGGTAGTGGTAGGGGGAAGCAGGGAATGCACCACAGAGGAGATTAACATTTGGGCTGAGTTTAAAAAAATAACTAGTGAGCGTCAGAAGGGTCTATGGAGGGGGACAATGGCTTCCCAGATCAGTCACCAGTTGGAAGCAAAGCAGGGAAACCTGGGTGCTGTTTCCAGCCCCTCATGCTCCATGTAGATCAGACAGCCTTCCCTGACTCTGGCTGAAGGCAGCTGGCGAGGGTTTCCTGCAGAAGAACTGAGGGGTCGGTGGTGGTGGGAGCAGAGGAAAGTGCACTTAGTGAATGTAAGTGTTCAGCTGTGACTCTGGAAGGGGTGGGGAAAAGAAGACAACAGGCTACCTGATAGAAAAGACTCACAAATTTCAATAAAAGGCTACAGACAACTACCATTTATTGGTTGCTCACTGTGACCCTGGCTGTCTGCTATGTGCTTGACTACATTGCTCATTTAATCTTCACAACAGCTCTATGAAATAGGTAGTAAACTTGCTCTCGTTCCCCCCCCCCCGCCCCGAAACAGAAAATGAGTAGGAGGAAGTAGAAACAAAATGGAAACGGTTAGGAGAAAACTTCTGAACCCCATCACCTCCAAGTCTCTAAATCGTCTGCCTCCATGTCTATATATTTAGCATTTCCTCCTATTACTGTAGATGAACTTATTCCTGTACCTGGCTAAAGCCACCTCCATTTGCACACTGGATCCTGTCATTTTTGTCTGCTCAGGAACTTGTTCCTGTAATTCTCTCCCCTTTTCCATATATCCTCAGTTTCTCTCTTTCTACTGGATCATTCCCCTCAGAATACAAATAAGTTGTAAAACTCCCATCTTTAAAAAGCCCTCCCTGATCCAATGTAGCTTCTATCATATTTCTTCTTTTTATAGCCAAACTCTTTCTGAATTGTTGAATATACTCCTTGCCTCTATTTCCTTTCTTCTCAGTCTCTCTGAACTCCAGTCTAATCAAGGTACTTTCCCTACCTTTTGTCAAGCTCCTCCAGGACCTCCATCTTGCCACATTCAGTAGTCAAACCTCAGCCCTCCTCTTCCCTGACCTTTTTGCAGCATTTGATACTGTGGTTCATTCTTTCCTTTAGGCAACTCTACCTGCACTTGGCTTCTGGGATGCCACTCACTGGCTACTTCTTCATGGTTTTCCTTCTGGGATCCTCTTCTGAGGTCACCTCTGAGATGTCAAGTTACCCTAATTACAGATCAGAACTCAAGGGTGAAAAAACAGTTCTTAACCCAAACTGTAAAGTCTGGCCAATGGCCTTACCATCTCCATTATTAAATTTCACATGTAGGGGGCTCTTAGGATATGTGGAGTCCCTAGATGGCACAAACGGTTAGCTCATTTGGCTGCTAATGGAAAGGCTGGCAGTTCGAATCCACTCAGTGCACCTCAGAAGAAAGGCCTGGCAACCTACTCTGAAAAATCATCTGTTGAAAACCATATTGAGCACACTTCTACTCTGACACATGTGGGTTGCTATGAACTGGAATTGATTCAATGGTAACACCTCCCCCACCCCCTGCCCCGGGGCTATGTGCTAGGGATTTTTAAAAATGGAGAGGAGAGGAATCTGCTTAGGTTTTTGGAGGTAACCATGTTGAGACCAAGAGGCAGTCATTCTAACAAACAAGGGGATACTGTGTGGTTTAAAATCAGGAAAGGTATGTATCAGGGTTGTAGCCTTTCGCCATACTTATTCAATCTTAATCACAGAAGCTGGACTATATAAAGAAGAATGGGACATCAGGATTGGAGGAAGACTTATTAACAACCTGTAATATGCAGATGACACAACCTTGCTTGCTGAAAGTGAAGAAGACTTGAAGTACTTACTAATGAAGACCAAAGACTACTGTCTTCAGTATGGATTATACCTCAACATAAAGAAAAGAAAAATTCTCACAACTGGATCAATAACCAACATTATGGTAAATGGAGAAAAGGTTGAAATTGTCAAGGATTTCATTTTACTTAGATCTACAATCAACGCCCATGGAAGCAGCAGTCAGGAAATCAAATAACACATTGCATTGGGCAAATCTGCTGCAAAAGACCTCTTTAAAGTGTTAAAAAACAAAGATGTCACTTTATGGACTAAGGTGCACCTGACCCAAGCCATGGTGTTTTCAATGGTCTCATATACATGTGAAAGCTGGATAATGAATAAAGAAGAACTGAAGAAGAAATTGATCCCTTTGAATTATAGGTGTTGGTGAAGAATATTGAATATACGCCATGGACTGCCAGAAGAATGAACAAATCTGTTTTGGAAGAAGTAAAGCTAGAATGGTCCTTAGAAGCAAGGATGGCGAGACTTTGTCTCACATACTTCGAACATGTTATCAGGAGGGATCAGTTCCTGAAGAAGGTCATCATGCTTGGTAGAGGGTCAGTGAAAAAGAGGAAGACCCTCAATGAGATGGATTAACATAATGGCTGCAACAGTGGGCTCAAACATAGCAATGATTGTGAGGACAGCACAGGACCAGGCAGTGTTTTATTGTGTTGTACATAGTGTTGCTGTGAGTTGGAACCGACTCAACAGCACTTAACAACAACATGTTGAGAAGCCTGAGGGTCCAGGGATGTTTGGAACATGGCTTGTGCCATAAATGCCATGGGCAGGAGAAGGCATAACTGGTTGTCCCCCACTCATGACAAAAGAAAAACAAGTTTTCCTTTAAGAGGGAGCTTTCCATAATTACATTTCCTGCAAACTGAGTAATTGAGGTTGTAAGTTCAGGAAACAGCAGAAAAGGACAAGCTGAAAATGTAGTTTCTAGTCTACTTTTAAGAGTCACTTTTGGCAAAGTTAAAGGAGTTTCCATGCTGAACCAGAGCTACTGAGGAGAAGGGAAAAGTTAACTGCTTTATCAGGTGAGGGCAAGACTGCTGTCCCAGGCATCAAGAGGATCAGGGAGAGTTCAGCTCCACCAAGGTCTGCCCAAGGTGCCTTTGGAGGCCTGGGCCCACAGCAGAACTGGACATCTTCTACTAAAAGCCCAGGCATGCTTTCATGATCTTCAAGAATTACCTTCCACAGCAGCCAGCTACTGCATTCATTATTCATTAGCAGTACTGAGTGCCTTTTCTAGACCTAGCTTTACATATATAAAGAGATGAATAAAACAATCTTGTTCTCAAGGAGTTACCAGTATAAATGTTCAGAAAATTCAAGTCTTCCTTTAGCCCTGTTTATGTGGCACAAGGGGTATTGTCTGGAGCCCTTGAACTCTCTTGAACAGTTCCTGACCCATGCAGAAGGTGAGGTTAGGCCTATTCTGCCACAACTTGGAAGGAACTGGAGGGAATAATTACCATCTTCTCAACTTCTTTAAGGTTTTAACTATTACAATAGGCTAAAGGGGAGGTCTCAGAGGAGCCAGGATGGGACGCAAGAGATGCATCCTCCTGGCTGAGGACAACCCTGGAAGTGAAGAATAGCCTCAGGACACAGGATTTTACGTAAAGAAAGGCTTTGTCGACTGGGGAGAAATGAGGTTGAAGAGGTAAGGGTACATTACACTGGGGGACAGAAATAAAGAAAAGGCCTGGAACTGCTGTTCAGCAAATGTGGTTGGTGGCTGGGCCACTCCTGGCTATCTGTCCATTCCCTACTGTGGCATCTGTGGTCAATCCCAAACAGCTCCCCCAGCCAAGGTTATCCTCTTTCAGGGATATGTTTCACATCACTTGGCTGAGAGCCCCATCCAGATCCCTGGGAAACTTTGGAGCAGTCAGCAAAGTTGATTACTGTCCAGTGTCACTCCCAGGCTCCAGGGAAGAGTGGAGTCATCTAGGTGCTTATGGAATAGGCTTGGCCCTGGGTACAGTATCCTGGGGGAGGTGACATTTGAGCCTTTAAAAACTAAAAGAAACTAGCCAACAGAAAAGTGCTTTAGGGAGAGGGAGCAGTACGTTCAAAGTCACAGATTTGGCAGAAAGCCTGGTATGTTCACGGAACAGCAAGTAACTGAATGCGCTGGAAGAATAGGGTATGGGAAAGTGGAGAAATATGAGGTGGGCATGAATCCTGGAGAGCTTCCTGTGGCGCCCAGAGGCCTCTGCCTCCTTCTTCTGGCTTTCCCAGCCCTGTGCTCACGTGAGTCCCTCTCTTCACCTCCATCGAAACGCCTCTTTCTCAGATTTCAACTCACAGGGTCTGTTTTCTGATAGGTGACAGGTTAAATCAGTTCTCTTCATCCCTCTCTACATATGTGTTGTACCAGAGATAATAGTAATGGTTACCACTAATGGAGTACTGTCTCATGCCTGTCCCTGCCTATACATACTAGTCCTTATAACAACCTGTGAAATAAACAGGGTGATGTTGGAAATACTTAACAATGAATTGGCTTAGGCTCCAACCAACCAGTATGGATGCTGGCTTTACCAAAGCATCCTGGCCATTCTGGGGGTACTGGCTGTTTATCAGTCTCAGCTAGTAATGCTACTATGTCCATTTCAAGGATGAGGAAAACAAGGCTCCATGAATTCAAGCTACTTGGCCAAAGCCACGAAGCATATAAGTGGGGATTCAGACCTAGGCTTGACTTATCTGATGTCTGACAGTTAAGCACAAGTAAAAATTTATCAAAGTATAAGGGGGTGATGATGGCCTAATACAGCCTTTTGGCCCCTGGGATATGGCAGGACTGGGGGACAGTGCAGGTCCAGGGAAGCTGGTGGGGTGGGTGGAGGTTTTGGAACTGACAAGCGAGCTGGGATTTCTCATCTCCAGCCACCCTGTGTGGGCAGCTTGAACATGGAGGCTGGGGGCCTGGAGTCACTAGGCCAGCAGCATCTTGGACCAGGCTCCTCACGTGCAGCTCTCCCTCCCAAGGACATAGCTGGCTTGTCCCCCAGCATGACCATTCCCATTGCCTTGCCCCCTTCCAGGCCTCTCTTTCCTCTGCTAAGAGTGGAGATGCTTCCCTGGTCCCAGCTGAAACAACAAAAGTCACCTGAGCTCTGCCTTTTCCAGAATTCCTGAAGAGGCTGCCAGCAATGAGTCAGCGCATCGGCAGCCCTACTCACCACGGACCAGCCCAGGCCTGGGCTTTCCATGAGTCTGAGCTGGAGGCTAGGGCAGGAGACAACCAGCAAACCTGGGGAGCTCCGTTTTCCTTCAGGTGCTGGGGCTCTGGCGCCCAGCCCCACAGCCAGCCCTGGAGGACAGGCGATTCCCCAGTGCTGTGGTTCAGAGGAATTGGCTGGGAGACTGTTTTAACCAACCGAGCTCTGAATTCCTGCTTGGGCTGTAGGCCACGGCCCTGCCTTCATGGAGCTCAGCCTAGTAGGGATCGGGGGCCTTAGTTACATCTTTCCTTGTTCCACCCAGGATGGGAGGTGGGGCTGTGTACAGAGCTGTTCACAGCAGGCACGGCATGGCCCAGTCTCATTGTCGTGGGGGCCTGGAGTTGGCCCCCGCCATGTGCAGGGTTCTAGTCAGATTCTGAGAACCTGTCAAGGTCCTGCTGGGTGGACTGGGTCTGTCTCCAGCTCCTGAGTGTCACAGTTTTGGTTCCCATTTACTACTGTGAAGAGGAGCCCTGGTGGTACAGTGGTTAAGCCCTTGGCTGCTAACTGAGAAGTTAGCCTTTTGAACCCACTATTCACTCCATGGGAGAAAAGACCTGGCAATCTTCTCCAACAAAGATTAACAGCCTAGGAAACCCTATGGGGGCAGCCTTACTCTGTCACATGGGATCATTATGAGTTGGAATCAACTCGATGGCAATGTCGTGTTTTTTTTTTTTTTTTTTTTTTTACTACTGTGATTTGTATTTCCCTTCCTCCATTCCTTTCTTCTTTCCCAGCACTCTCCAATTCTGTGTGGGGGGTGTTCCTTTCCTATGTTTGAGCGTGGTTATGTATTTTGTTTTTATTATGGTAAATACATATGTAACAAAACATTTGCCATTTCAGCATTCTTCACATGTACAATTCAGCAACATTGTGTTCATCATGTTGTGCAACCATGGCTATGTATTTTTATGTTTCATTTCTCCTTACTTCGTATTTGAAGGTAAAGGAGGACAGTTCCAGCATGGGCTTAATTTTCCATATTGACCCAGAAGTCCTGGAATTCCTCCCCTGTCTTCTAACTGCCCACTTAGCAATGAGAATAAATAATATAGGCTTCTTATATTGGACCCATCACTAACCAGCTTGTAACCGTGGTCAAGTCCCTTCTCCTCTCTGGACCTCATCTTTGGGTCTGTAAACTGTAGGAGTTAGAGGAGGGGATGGGATAGATGAGGAGAGGGAAAAGCAGTAGGATGCTTGAGAGCAGTGATACGCATACTTTTGTGGGGCCTAAAAAAAAAAAATTTTTTTTTTTAAATTTAACCCTTACCAAGAGTACCCACTCCACAGCTTTACACACAAGACAGCAATTAGGCAGCCCGGTGTCATGGAAAGAGGTGATAGTTCCAAGTCAGAAAACCTGGGTTCTAGTCCCAGCTTTGTGCCTGTCTGGCTACATGACCTTGAGTAAACCTTTAGCCTCCTGTACCTCAGCATCCTCATCAGTGACATGGGGATAGCAATGTCTGTCCTCTCTATGGGAGACGGGATAAGGGGGTGGTTGTTGTGAGGAACTAGTGAGCATGTGGGTGAAAAGCACTTTTTAAACCTAAAGGTCTGTGATTACAAAATGTTGTTATCTGTTACAGTTTGGGTTTCCTGGAAAGCAGATTCTGAGACCTAACTTAGTGTTCAGGATGTTCTTGGGATCAACAGTATACAAAAAAAAAAAAAAAGGAGGGTGCAAAATGAGGGTTGGACAGAAGGAGAAGTTGAGCTGCAATGCACGACCCAAAGCTTCAGCCACCCCTGAGGGGAGCTCTGGAGTTAAAATGTCTCATCAGGGTTGTCTTTCACTGGGCTGAAATGGTCCGGCCATTATATTCCCTCATCATGGGTGAGGGCTGCTCCTGGAAGGGCACGACTGTAGGCAAGGTGGCTCTCTGAAGCTGAGACACTACCTGAAGCAGCTGATAGCCCTCCGGGCAGCTGGGGCAGCAAAAGTCCTTCTTGGAAGGAGAATGGGGCAGTGCATGTCCACGCCCATCTCTTTACTGGTATTAATTACATGGTCACATTTAAAGGTCAGGCTGTTAATCAAAGGGTGGATATTATGGGCTCCTGCCATTCCAGTACTATTTGCCAGCTCTCCTCACCAGTTCTAGATTAATCGTTTTAAGCTTTAATTTCTGGGAAAAGAACGGGCAGCGTCTCTTCTGTTTGCTGTGGGACCCAGAAAACTATCCCAGCTGACCTTGACTGGAACAAAATAGACTCCACAGTAAGCTGGCTATAAACCAAACCAAACCATTGCTGTTGAGTCAATTCCGACTCACAGCGACCCTATAGGACAGAGCAGAACTGTCCCATATGATTTCCAAGGCTGTAAACCTTTATGGAAACTGACTGCCCATGGCATGGCTGCTGGATTTGAACTACCAACCTTTTAATTAGCAGCCAAACTCTTTAACCACCATACTACCAGGGCTCCCTAGCTGGGTATAGGCAGGACATAAATAAAACCAAATGTATTTAAACAAATGAATTAATTAAAAAGCTATATGTGTATGCATGAGGGTGTACACACATGAATACGTATTTATGTCTCAGTATGCCCACACGTGGGGGTACACTTATATATGACTGTATGTAGGATGATTTGGACAAACGAGGCTGCAGGGGCAGGTGTGCAGTGTAGACACACCCAAATGAATTGCAGTTTAGACACACCCACATGAGAACATCAATTTTTACTCATTCTTCAAATAATTAAGCATCTGTAATTAATGTGTCAAGCATTGTGCTAGAATAGATAAGACAAGGCCCCTGCTTCTAGAAGCTTACTGTCTTGTGGGGAGACAGATAGCTCAGTAGATGCATTTGGGGTACAGTGTGGGAAGATTCCTGACAGGTGAGAACAGGTGGCTATAGGAGCACCTGGGGACATCCAGATCAGATAGGGGGAGCAGGGGTCGATGTGGGGTCTTTCCTGGGGCAGGAGACCCTTGAGCTAAGTCTTGTAGGATGAATGAGAGTTACTCAGACAAAGATAATGAGAAAGTGTATCCTGAGCAGAATTTCCAAATATGAGAGAAAAGATGGGTAAGGCGGTCAGAAAAGTAAGAGTGAAGGGTGGGTCAGCAGACAGAGACAGAGATGAGCTAGAGGAGAGGGAAGCACAAGTAAGCAGATCCCTGAAGCCTTATCCTTTCACTGAAGGGGTGTGAACTTTCTCATGAAGGAGTGTGAGCTCTCTATTTAAACATAATGGGTGGGGGGATGTTGTTGTTGTTGTTAGGTACTGTGGAGTCGGTTCTGACTCATAGCAACTGTATGTACAACAGAACGAAACACTGCCTGGTCCTGCACCATCCTCACAATCATTGCTATGTTTGAGCTCAGTGTTGCAGCCACTGTGTCAATCCATCTTGCAGAGAGTCTTCCTCTTTTTCACTGACCCTCTACTTTACCAAGCATGATGTCCTTTTCCAGGGACTGGTCCCTCCTGATAACATGTCCAAAGTACGTGAGAACAAGTCTTGCCATCCTCACTTCTGAGGAGCACTCTGGCTGTATTTCTTTCAAGGCAAGACTTGTTTGTTCTGGCAGTCCACAGTATATTCGATATTCTTTGCCAACACCACAACTTAAAGGCATTGATTCTTCCTTGGTCTTCCTTATTCACTGTCTAGCTTTCACAGGCATATAAGGCAATCGAAAATATCACAGCTTGGGTCAGGCATACCTTAGTCCTCAAAGTGACATCTTTGCTTTTTAACACTTTAAAGAGGTCTTTTGCAGCAGATTAGCCCAATGTAATATGTTGTTTGATTTCTTGACTGCTGCTTCCATGGGTGTTGATTGTGGGTCCAAGTAAAATGAAATCCTTGAGAACTTCAGTCTTTTCTCTGTTTATCATGATGTTGCTTATTGGTCCAATTGTGAGAATTTTTGTTTTCTTTATGTTGATGTGTAATCCATACTGAGGGCTGTCATCTTTGATCTTCATCGTTAAGTGCCTCAAGTCCTTTTCACTTTCAGCAAGCAAGGCTGTATCATCTGCATATTGTAGGTTGTTAATGAGTCTTCCACCAATCCTGATGCTACATTCTTCTTCATATAATTCAGCTTCTTGGGTTATCTGCTCAGCATACAGATCGAATAAAAATGGTGAAAGGATACAACCCTGATGTGTACCATTCTTGATTTTAATCCATGCAATATCCCGTTGTTCTTTTTGAATAACTGCCTCTTGGTCTATGTGCAGGCTCCACAGGAGCACAATTAAGTGTTCTAGAATTCCCATTCTTTACAATGTTATCCATAATTTGTTATGATCTACACAGTCAAATGCCTTTGTGTAGTAAATAAAACACAGGTAATCATATTTCTGGTATTCTCTGCTTTCAGCAAATATCCATCTGACATGAGCAATGATATCCCTAGTTCCATGTCCTCTTCTGAATGTGGCTTGAATTTTTGGCAGTTCCCTGTCCATGTACTGTTGCAACCACTTTTGAATGATCTTCAGCAAAATTTTACTTGCATGTGATATCAATGATATTGTCTGATAATTTCCGCATTCTGTTGGATCACCTTTCTTTGGGATGAGCACAAATATGAATCTCTTCCAGTTGGTTGGCCAGGTAGCTGGCTTCCAAATTTCTTGGCATAGACAAGCAAACACCTTCAGCACTACATCCCTTCGCTGAAACATCTCAATTGGTATTCTGTCAATTCCTGGAGCCTTGTTTTTTGCCAATGCCCTCAGTGCTGCTTGAGGTAGCTTAGTCACATTTTCATTTTAGAGGATCACTCTGGCAGCAGAGTGGGGGGCGGATAGAGTGCCAGGCCCAGATGTGTTCCCTTGCATGTGTTTATGAGGATGTGTACATACGTGGCTGTATGTGGGTCTGCACGTCTGGATGTCTGCGCACCAGGTGTGCAGCCCACTTGGACTTGTTTTCCTCTTCCACCCTCTGGCCTTGGCAGCCCAGCGGGCTCAGACAAATGCTGTCCTGCTGCTGATTCAAGGCTGAGTGACACAATGGGGGAGCCAGTCAGAAGCCAGCCGGCAGATGTTTCCTCTAGGGCTGTACAAGTACCCCTGCCTGCTGGCCTGACGGTGAGGTGGCTGGCAGGTGACAAGTGAGTGCTTCACTCCCTCTAGCCAGGGCTTCCTGGACAGTAGCACCCTGTCTGTGCAGAGGTACCCAGTTGGTCTGAATGAGGCTGTGCTAGCATAGCCAATGCCTGTCCCAGGCCCACACATCAGGGCCAGGAGGGGCAGAATGGTAACTAGGATAGGGGGCTGCCATGCCCACCTCTCCCTTTCCGGGACTCCCACCTCTCTGGGCACCCAGTCTTCAAGCACTGAAGCTATATAGTTTTACATTAATTATCTAGTAATATACCATAACTGTGATATTCTGCCTCTTAAAAATGTATGACAAATAGAGAAAAATCATTTACCACATTTCTTATAGCCCATAATATAGACCATAGGAAGGGAAGAGGCATTGGGTTTTGTAATATAAGATCTAGAAACAGTATGGTGGATGGTTATGAGCTTATAATTTAGAGTCCAAATGCCTGGGTTCAAATCTCAACTCTATACTTACTGGCTATGTAAGTTACTTAATCTTTTTGTGCCTCGATTTCTCCATCTATAAGACAGAAATGATAATATCTCATAGGATTGTTAGTAGGATTATATGAGTGAAGTGCCTGCTGTACAGCAAGTATTCAGCTATAAACCTTAGCTATCACTGTCTGGGTTTGAGTCCTCTTATCACCTGTAGGGACAACCCTAACTCACTGGAGGAAAGGTTGTGACCTCTTTGGACCTCTAAAGGAACGATCTACAAAATGAGAGGTTGGCTGATCTTTTACCATCAAGGGCACTTGTTGCCTTCAGCTTGTTCTTTTTATATGATGTACATCCCTGGTTTTAAAAGACTTTGCTTGTAAACTTCACTTATTAAATAATAACCTATTTGGACTCATCGCAGTTTCTCTTAGACTTTACAAAATAATTGGAACAGCTCCCAGATGCTCCTTATTGCCTTTAGGAATGAGAAGTCCTGCATCAGATGAGGTAATTCCAGAGAGGCCACCCCTCTCACTCTAGTTTCAGATACTGGCACCTCCATAGCAAGAGACAAGTGCCCGCAGGTGTTTAATGGTTCACAGAACAGGTAACCAAGTTGACCAGGAACTAGAAGATGCTTCACCATGGCTTTTGGTGCGCCCCTGGCCCCTGCTGCCCATGTCTCTGAGGGCAGCACACATTCCACCCGCGTTCAGAGAAGGAATTGTTTTGACGCCCTCACAGGGACACACCTTATGTTTGGAAAATATGAATGCAAATTATTGTGGTGGGGAAGACTATTTTTATGGTGACTGATGATTTGGTCTGATAAGTCTTACGTGCTTTTATTTTCCATAGATTAGCTCTTTAAATTTTCACAATAATCTTCATAACAGTTATTATCATCTCTATTGAATAGATGATGAAACTGAGGCTCAGAGAAGTGACTTGTCCAAGTTCAACTAGCTGGTAAATGACAACATTGTTTGGAATTTCTAACACATATTGCATCATATAATTCTTACCTATCTCTGAAACTGTAATAATCTCCATTTTATAGATGCAGAAACTGAGGATCAGCAAAGTTAAGAGATTTGTTCAAGGTCAGATAGCTAAGAATTAGTCAAGTGAGAGCCGAATCCAGGCTTAATGTTCTTTCCTAAGAGCTGCTGCCAGCAAACCAGCTTTGAGATGACCCCTGCCCCACATTTGGTACTCAGCTGAGCCTGTGAAAAGGATTTAGTTCCCAGTGGCTTTGTCAGGCAGGGTGGAAACCTACCTTGGATATCATCATTGAACATGCAGTACTTGTTGCGGTATTTGTTGAGCAGGCGGAAGGCATTGGCATTGGCAAAGTCTTCAAACTGGATGAGGCAATTTATTCCAAACCTGTGGGAAGGGAGAGGAAAGAACACATGATTGTCTCCCTTAGCCAGATTCCTTGCAGATCCCAGCCTGTGCTGGGGTGTGGGGAGGCACAGGGCAATGGGTAGGGCTAGGAAGGTAGCATGTTTCAAATGCTCGGGCTATTTGCCACCTGGGTGGCTCATGGACTCTGTCTGCCCTCCATGGGTAGAGAAGGGAAGGTGTAGGGGCTCTGGCCTTGGTGGTCAGCTGAGCCCAGGTCTCTACTGTGGGCTGGTGGCTCCATGGGCTGTAGATGGCAGATCCTGGGGCTGAGGTGGAACTTGTCCCCTCTGTGGCCTGTGGCCATCTGAAATCCCAGAGGACAGCTCACTCCAAACCCAGCTGTATACACAGAGCCCTGCTTCCCTACTATCGGGGCACTGAGAGCCTCTATAACCTCCAAATATCTTCCTTGCTGGAGCCTGAGGCCTGGGGTTCCTCTACTAGAGACTCCTCTAGTGTAAACATTGTTCCCTGATAAGATGCAAGTAAAGTCAGGAAAGGCCACTGCATTAAGCCACTGTTAACTACAACCACCTTGAAGAACAAGGTGTTCTCAAACTTGAAGATATAGAAGAATAAATTAGTGAGCTTGTTTAAAATGCAGATCTCTAGGCCTATCTCCCAGAGATTCTCAGTGAGTTGGGGTGGGGCTCAGGAATCTGTAGTTTTAACAAGCACCCCAGAAGATTCTGATTCTGACAGTCTAGAGAACTTTGAGAAACACTGACAAGATGGGTGAAGACAATGCTCATTAAACTGGCTGATGCACCTTACTTCAAATCTATGCTAGATCTGCCTCCTAGAGTTCAAGGTCAGGAAAACCTTTGTATTTCCTAAAAAAATAACTGGGGTTCATTAGAGTTTTGTAACCTATTTTTTCTTTTCACTCTGGCTGTTCAGAAGTTGACAGCAAACTTTTCTGCTCCTTTGCAATAGGTTCCCTCAGCCTAGGCTTTCTAGACACACCTTTCCTCCTTACTTCATTCTTGTTCTTTGATCCTGGTTTCGGTAGTTTTGTTCTATTACGTCTTTTACTGGAATCTTTCTGAAAGCAAGAATGGTACAAACTATAAAAAAAATTATTTAACACATGGACAAAAACAGGTTTTATCTCATGGGTCATTTGTGACTGAGAAACTGTAATTGAGGAGTCTGAATGGGATACAATCATGGGTCGGAACTGACTTGACTACAATGGGTTTGGTTTTTTTGTGGCTTGGGTGGTGCAAACAGTTAACACAGTTGATTGCTAACCAAAAGTTTGGAGGCTTGAGTACACTGGCAAAAAACAAGGCTCCAAGATTGACTGAATACCAATTGAGATGTTTCAACAAACAGATGCAGCACAGGAAGTACTCACTCGTCTATGCCAAGAAATTTGGAAGACAGCTACCTGGCCAACCAACTGGAAGAGATCCATATTTATGCCTATTCCAAAGGAAGGTGATCCAACTGAATGAGGAATTTATCAAACAATATCACTAATGTCATGTGCAAGTAAAATTTTGCTGAAGAGCACTCAAAAGCAGTTGCACTGGTACATTGACAGAGAATACCAGAAATTCAAGCTGGATTCAGAAGAGGACGTGGAAAGAAGGATATCATTGCTGAAGTCAGATGGATTCTGGCTGAAAGCAGAGAATACCAGAAAGATGTTTACCTATGTTTTATTGACTATGCAAAGGCATTCGACTGTATGGATCATAACAAATTATGGATAACATTGCAAAGATTGGGAATTCCAGAACACTTAATTGTGCTCATGTGGAGCCTGTACATAGATCAAAAGGCAGTCATTTGAACAGAGCAAGATACTGCTATGGTTTAAACTCAGGAAAGGTGTGTGTAGGGGTTGTATCCTTTCACTATACTTATTCAATCTGTAGGGGGAGCAGATAATCTGAGAAGAACAGGGCATCAGAATTGAAGGAAGACTCATTAACAACCTGCGTTATGCAGATGACACAACCTTGCTTGCTGAAAGTGAAGAGGACTTGAAGCACTTGCTGATGAAGATCAAAGACTATGGCCTTCAGCATGGATTATACCTCAACATAAAGAAAATAAAAATCCTCACAACTGGACCAATACGCAACATCATGATAAACGGAGAAAAGATTGAAGTTGTCAAGGATTTCATTTTACTTGGCTCCACAATCAACGTCCATGGAAGCAGCAGTCAAGAAATCAAACAACGCATTGCACTGGGCAAATCTGCTACAAAAGACCTCTTTAAAGTGTTAAAAAGCAAAGATGTCACTTTGAGGACTAAGGTGTGCCTGTTCCCAGCCATGGTGTTTTCAATTGCCTCATATGCATGCAAAAGCTGGGCAATGAATAAGGAAGACTGAAGAATTGATGCCTCTGAGTTGTGGTGTTAGCAAAGAATATTGAATATACCATGCACTACCAAAAGAACGAACAAATCTGTCCTGAAAGAAATACAACCAGAATGCTTCTTAGAAGCAAAGATGATGAGACTTCATCTCGCATACTTTGGACAAGTTATCAGGAGGGACCAGTCCCTAGAGAAGGACATCATGCTTGGTGAAGTAAAGGGTCAGTGAAAAAGAGGAAGATCCTTAACAAGATATATTGACACAATAGCTTCAACAATGGGCTCAAGCATAGCAGCGATCATGAGGACGGTGCAGGACGGGGCAGTGTTTCATTCTGTTGTGCATAGGGTCACTATGAATCAGAACTGACTTGATGACACCTAACAACAGCTACAACAGAGGTGCCTCGGAAGAAAGGTCTGGCTGAAAAATCAGCCACTGAAAACTGGGCACAGTTCTGACACACATGGGGTCTCCATGAGTTGGAATGGACTCAAAGGCAGCTGATTTAACAGTAATGGTGGTCATATTCATTGAGGAAAAAAATATCCTGATTCATCAGTAATGAGTGCTGTAGAAATTGGAGTTTTTCTAGAAGCAAGCATGGTATCAACCAGAAAAAATTACTTAACGCATAAACAAAACATAGGTTTTGTCTCATGGGTCCATTGTGACTGAGTAACAGTAATTGAGGCCCTAGTTATTGAGAAAAAGTGTCCTGACTGATCAGTAATGAGTGTTGTGGGCACCTCACAAGGCACAGGTGGCCTGATTACTGTGTATCTGCATTCCCCACCTGGTGTGAACTAGAGTCTTGAGACCAGTTGTGGAAAGATTATTACCTTGCTAGTAAAGGTAGGGCATACACTTAGTTGGCTTCCTACGTTACTGGGGACATCCTTCTGATGAAACTGGTGATATAAGGCAATGAGTGGCAGTGAAATGGCCCACAAATTTTTTTTTTTCCAACCTCAAAATTATGTGTATGGCTTACACTACCCAGCAGAAATATAAGTAGGGAGGCAAATATTTGCTCCTAGCATGGTCCTTCTAGAACATAGCTGGTCAGAGCTGTTGGTGAGGGAACCTGGAGATGGGTTCATGTTATGGGGCAGAAACAGAGCAGCAGTGACCTGTCAGTCCAGTGTCAAGAATGCTGGGCTTGGGTCAGGGACTTGGTCTGACCTGGCTCTACCACACATAACTGGGTGTCCTTGCACATGTCACTTCACTGCTCCATTCTGCCTCAGTTTCCCTTCTGTCAATGGGCACAATAATATCTGCCTGGCCAACTTGTTTTGAGAATTAAAAGCTAAGGGTGATTTTTAAGATGTAAAGGGCTAAATACAGTTGTACCATCCTGGTCACAATTTTTATTTATAGGCACAGTGCAAGTGCTGATGAGAGTAGGGGTAGGGGTCTCAGTGAGTCTCCTGACCTACCATCTAGACCTCTTCTCCTTATAGTATAATACCAAAAAAAAAAAAAACCAAACCCATTGCTGTCGAGTTGATTCCGACTCATAGCGACCCTTTAACACAGAGTAGAACTGCCCCATAGAGTTTCCAAGGCTATAAAACCTCCTATGCACAAATATAACATCATGTTCGCCAAGCCAAAATTTACTGTGAATCTTTGTTGAGGGTGTGAACTACAAGTATTTGGATTGGGAGAGGAGAACAGAATGTCTTTGGTGGCTGGTGACATTTTGCTATATATAACCCCCTCAAGACTCCCAGAATTGCTCTACAACTGGCCTGGAGCTAAAATGTTGAAAAGGTCAGACAACAAAACAATGTGATACACATGTTTTTCTTTCTTTCTCTCTCTTTCACACACACACACACACACACACACTTGACCTTTAACTCCACCACCACTCATTTGCTGAAGTAAAAATAAGGCAAGAATTATAAAGAACTTTGTTCAGTACATTATCACCATTTCATATTAAATTCAGTATTATGTAAGAGATACCCCTCACCCTGTTCCTGGAGCAATTTTGATGGAATATAGTAAAACCATATTAATTCAAAGCCTATGTGGATGACCCATCCTACAACCTGAATTCAGAGTTCCTAGGCCTCCTTGGATTTAAGGACCCCCAGAACCCTTATCTATCTTGGACACACATCCCATGGTTGATCGCAGGACCTTGTCATCACCAGGAAACTACATCTACTCTAGGATTGCAAACTGTTCCATTTCAGGCTCTGACCACAGCCTCTCATCCTTCAGCTTTGCCTCACTTTTTACTACATCTGTTCTTTATCTGCATCAAGACCTCCAGCCTTTCAGCATTTTCTTCCAGTCCCTCATCCCACCCCTATGGCCTTTCACAAAGGCAGACAGCTATCCAGTGTGAACCGATGGTGGGTGCTTCAATCACTCTCTTAGCACCACCCACTCATCCACCCATCCACCCATTCATCCGTCTGTCCGTCCGCCCGTCCGTCCATCTATCCATCCAAAAGCATCGATAGGGCACCTTTAATGAGTTGATATTGTAGTTGTTCAACAAATGTTTTAGGGAGGGATGGGTACATGAAGGAGTAGGTGGAAATTTAGTGTCGTGCTAAAGTTTATCTGCCAACTTGTTAAACTATTAAGAGCCAACTAAGAACAAAAAGAAAATTTCAAAGTGAAAATTTAAATGGCTTAGGTGGAAAAAACTTTTCTCAAATTCCATAACCTACACTTAGTCCATTCATATACATACAAATACAGGTAATAGACTTTTACCATAATACTTATTTAAATGTTAATTATCAATTACCTCACATGTTCATTAAAGTACTACTACTAATAACAATAAAAAAATAGCTAACCTTTATTGAATATTTATTACCTGCTGTACATCAAGCTGAGCTCTTTATATATATCATCTTAATTAATCTTTACTTCTGACGTTATGTGGTAGGTGCTGTTTTCAGAGAAGGAAACCTGAGCTACAGAGGTTAAACTTTGCTCCAGGCTCATTTTACTCTACCACGTTAGTAAGTGGCAGAGCTGGACTCTGAACATGGCTCCATATGACTCTAAACCAAAAAAAAAAAAAAAAAACCCACAAAAAACCAAACCAGTTGCCGTCAAGTTGATTCTGACTCCTGGTGACCCCATATGTTGCTCCATACAGCTTTCAAAGCTGTAACTCTAAGGAAGCAGACTGCCAGGCCTTTCTTTGACAGCATGTCTGAGTGGGTCCCAGCCACCAACCTTTAGGTCAGTGGTTGAATGCTTAATCATTTGCACTACCCAGGGACTGATACCTGACTCCAGAACCTGCCTTAGTTAATTTTTTTAATTTTTATTAAAAATTTTTTTGATTATTTTTTAATTGTGGTAAAATATATATGAGAATTTTCTATTTTAACCATTTTAAATGTACAATTCAATGGCATTAATTATATTCATAATGTTATTTAACCATCGCCACTATTTCCAAAACTGTTTCATCACCCCAAATAGAACCTCTGTACCTCTGTAATAACTCCTCATTCCTCCCTCCCCCAGTCCCTGGTACCTTCTACTCTGCTTTTGTCTCTATGCTTTTGCCTGTTCTAGATATTTTATTTAAGTGGAATCAGACCATATTTGTCCTTTTGTGTCTGGCTTATTTCACTTAGCAATGCTTTCAAGGTTTATCCACTTCATAACATGTATTAGAACTTCATTTCTCTTTATGAGTGAACAATATTATATGGATATGACACATCTGTTGATGGACACTTGAATTGTTTCCACCTTTTGGCTACTGTGAATAATGCTGCAATGAACATTGGTGTACAAGTCTGCATTTCTGCTTTCAATTCTTTTGGGTATATACCTAGGAGAGGAATTGCTGAACCATATGGTAATTTTATGTTTAACTTTTTGAGGAAGCTCCAAACCTTAGTTTAGTTTTAATGGCAATATTGACTGCTTAAAAGATAAAACTAAATAGAAAATAAAGCTGGTTTTCTTTCTCTGTTGGGAGAGACAGAGCCGTAGGATTAAGAAAAGGCTGAACAGGGAGACAGGAAAAAGGTGTTCTTTTTCTTTCTCTGCCATAAGCGTGGGTTCTGGGTGAGTCCCCTTTCTCTCTCTGGGTCTCAGTTCCCCGTTATGAGAGGGCTGGAGTAGCATGAGCTACTAATGGAGCTGGAGTAGATACATTTTGAGCTTCATTCATATTTCTAGAAATCCAAAATAGTGAGATCTGACCATTCTTATAAGAGCAATATGTGATAGGAAAGTCTGGAGAGTCAGTATTTTAAAGTCCTTCTGGGCATACACCAGACCAGCTGAGGGAGCAGGGCTGGGCAGCCATCCTCTGGGCCATACAGTTGGAGCAGCAGCAGGAGGGTCCCTCCTCAGGGTCCCCTTACTCAGGGCTCTGTGTGGTTTCCTGATTTTGGTGCTGGCGGTGAACTGCTATCCTCCTGTCCTGCCAGGAGATGCCCCTCACTGGAGAGGCTCCTGCTTATCTGTCCCCTTCTGCACTTTTAAACTTGTTGCACTGAAGCCTTGGCAGCAGCTGAGGAATATCTGATGCATCTCCAGTGAAGATTCCTGCAGTGGAAAAAGAGGCACCTCCCCAAGCCACACACAGAGCTGTCCAGACTTCTCAACCCTGGGGAATCAGCTGGGAAATGGCCTTGGATCTGCCAGGGAAGGCGTCCCAAGGCCAGAGCTCGCTGAAAGACACTAAACTCAGGGTGGATGTTTGAAATTTTTTTTTCCTCTAGCGCTCAGGCAAGACCAAGCCTGCAAATGGTGACTTAGCCAAGGGAGCCCTAGCGAGCTATATGACAGTGTGAAGAGACCCAGACCAGGACCAACAGAGCCAGCACCTGCCAAGGTTAAACAGAGTCTAAGGTGACTCTTCAGCCCTTCCCCCCAGGAAGCAGACCAAATGCAGTGCAAGGGATGTCAGTGAAAGAAGAACATTCCAGAGGCTGCTGATCTGGCTTCTCTGTTTCATAGGTCAGGACCTGCCATTCTTTCAAACACCTGGGTCTGACCTCTTTCAGATCTGAACAAACACCAGAGACCTGGTGGATTTGCTCAGTCTGTCTACAAAAAGAATGACTAAAAGCTATCACTCATATTTTCATGGAGTCCCCTCTGTTCCCACAACCTCAAACACACACGCAAGATTCTCACAGCAGAGTGTTCAGTGAGAATATCAGGTGTCACTCAGTGGAAAGCTGTTTATTTTTTTTCTTTCAGGAACTAGAGCTGACAGAATTATGACAGCTCTAGGTCTTTGTTTTATTTTACATATTCCCTTAAACTCTAGTCTTTTGAGATGCTCTCAGAAAGAGGTCTTGTGGTTAGATAAGTTTGCAGAATTGCGTGCGTATTACACATGCAATGCAGATTAAAGGCTTTGAAGACCCTGTGTTAAGAAACCTGTTTAACCTAGCATTTTCTAAGCTTATTTGACCAAAGACTTTATCCTGATGCATTCCACCCTCCCCACATATGGTGGAGCATATTTTGAGAAAGACAACTCTCTGCAGAAAGAATTTTGTACCAGGTGGGACTGGTGGATTCAAGACAATTGCCAATTCTGGTCAGGATCCTAAAATAACTATCTCACCTCTCCCAGGTTCACTCCCCCTCCCCCAATCTATCCTCCATGTCTTCCTAAACACAAGTCTGTGCAGGCCCCTCCTTTCCTGAAAATCTCTATGGGGCTCCCACTGCCTCTGGGATTATGTCCAAACCCCTCAGTGTGGTGTGCACTTTGGCCCCAACCTTATCGTTCCACACCCCTCCCATGTCTTCTGACATTCTAGGCACAGCAGACATTTTGCTGCCTGTTTAACCATCGGGGGTACAGGGATGGAGAGGAGGGAGTTTGATAAAAGATGCCAAGGAGATAAAACACGCAGCATGAAGGAAAGGGAAAAGGTGGGAGAGTGGAGAGAGCTTTGGGATCAGATAGGTCTGGCTCCATTACTTACTAGCAGTGTGATCTTGGGCAAACTATTTAGTCAAAATTTCAGTTTGTTCACTGATAACAGAATGGAATAATAATACCTCTCTTGTGGTCCCATCATGAGACTTGAATGGAATAGTGTGTATAAAAAGCCTGGTACATAGTAGGCACTGAGTACATGGAGGCTATGATTATTATGGGCAGAATTTAATAACAGACCAGGTATGGAAGATGAAGGAGCCCAGGATGGGTGGATGGTGGTGTCCATTACTCACTGAGGTTGGAGACAGGGAGACAGGCAAGCTTGCTGGGGAAGACAGGTTTGGGACATGTTGAGTATGAAGTGCTGTGGGGCATCGAAGTGAACATGTTCACGAGGCAGTTGACTATACATGAAGTTTGGGAGAGAGGAACATGACATTCAGGGCATTATGTGTACATAAATATGGAATTCATTCATGGGATTTGATGAGAATTCTGAGGCAGAGCATGTGCAGTGAAAAGGAAGCAGGGCCAGCGACAGAACCCTGGAGCACACCTACATCCAAGGAGCAGAGGGATGGAAGAAGAGAGGCCAGGAAAGGAAAGTGAGCAGGGGAACCAGAGAGGTGAAGGTGAGCCACAGATCAGCTGCCACAGGAGCTCAAATGCTGCTGAGACATCAAGTGAAACAGGGATCATGAAGTGTCTATTCAATTTAGTGTTTAGAAGATCACTGGTGACCTTTGTCAGACCACTTTCAGCGGAGTGGTGGGGAGCGAATCATACTGCAGAGCGTTAATGTGAAAATAGAAGGGAGGAAATGTCAGTGATAACTTATTCCAAGAAGATTGGCTATGAGGGAGACATACAGCCATTAGGGGATGTGGAGCTGAAGGATGGATTTGTTTTTGAAATGGGAGGAATGCTTTTGAGATAAAGGGGCCAGTATAGAGGGAGGTAGAGGAGTAATGAATGGGGGAGATTCTGATAGATGTGAGGTACCAGGAGCTAGGGCAAAGTTAGAGTGTGAAAAAGACATGGTGCCTTTCTCTAGGACCTCACACCCAGGAAGAGGGGACAGATTCGAAGCCCTCACACCACAGCCCTACCACAGATATGTATGAGGCAGTGCGTTATTGTGCTGGGATTGGGAGTAGGCTGGGGTTCAGAAGTTGGAGAGATATTCACAAAGATGACAGGCAAACTATTCTGTAGGTGAGGAAATGGGAAACCACGGATTGGAGAAAGCGGGAATATTGAGTCTACAAAAGAGAAAGCCAAGTGGAATGAGGCATAACAACAATCTTCAAACATATGAAGTAAAGAACCATTCTGTGGACAAGGAATTAAGTAGGCTTGAGGGAAAAGGCAGAATCATTTGGTAGAAGTTAAAAGGACACAGACTTCAGTGCCTTTTAAGGTAGAGAAATTCAACACTAGGTAGAAGAGGTTGCTGGTCACTAGATGTGATTCTGTGGTCATTGGAGCTCCACTTGGCACAGATGTTGTCAAAGGGATTCCAGCCAGGGGTGTAAGAGTGGACCTATGAGGTCCTTCCCTTTCCAGCTTCAAGACTGGGAGATTCCCCTGATGTGCCTGGGTCTGCCAGGCAGACTGGCGGGCTCCTGTGACTGGCATTCTGACCTCACAAGGAAAACTCCCACCGTCTAACAAGACAGTCACAGGAAGCTCAAAAGTCTCAGAACAATGTGGCCATTTCTCAATCTGCTCTGACAACAAGCCCAGGCCAGACAGAAAGCACTTTATGAACACGTTGGATTTCCTCCTGAATTTCCCTGTTTGAGTTCCTGGGAAAGCACGTAAATGATGCCAGAAATCCCAGTGCTGGGAAGAGAATGGTGGCTGATCTTTTGACTTCTTGACCTCTTAAAGGTCAGTGGCCACTATTGAGTTTGTCGTAAAGATGTTGATGACTCTGCCTCCAGTAGTAAAGAAGGCACTGCTAATCCATGACATGAGTTGGCAACAGATATACACAAAATATCACCACCAATAAGTATTGGTGAGAGACAAGGCTCTGGGTGATCACGTTTGATACTTCTCTACAGTTTTGTCAGAATGAAAAGTATAAGGAAGCTGGGTGGTTGGTCCTACTTTTGCTAGATGAAGTGGTGAAAGAGTGAACTGTTTGTGCCACCTAGGGACCTTCATTCTCTCACCAAAAAAACCTCATAAAAACAAAAAAAACCCAAACCAAACCTAGTGCCATCGGGTCAATTCCAACTCATAGCGACCCTGTAGGACAGAGTAGAGCTGCCCCATAGAGTTTCCAAGAAGCACCTGGCAGATTTGAACTGCCGACCCTTTTGGTTAGCAGCCATAGCACTTAGCCACTATGCCACCAGGGTTTCCCATTCTCTCACAGAACTGGTTAAATTCAACCTTGAATTATGACTGTTAGTCAGGGGGTAGAAAAGAAAATCCAGTCTGTGTTCTGTGGGCTTTCAGAACCCAAGTGAGCCAAAGTCAAGGAGAAGAAAGGAAAAAGACCAACCCATGGTAGATGATGAACTAGATCAAAGCAGGCACTAGACCCAGAGTCCTTGAAGGCAGCAGCTGTGTCAGACTCATCATCGTATGGCAAATGCTGGGCACCTAATATCTGAAGAATAAGCTTTAATGGACCCCTTTCCTGCCCCCCTGCTCTGTGGCTAATAAGCTTTAGACACACATTATGGAGGCCCAAGCAAACATGCTTCTACCTTGTTCTCTGCTGTATATCCAGTGCCCTGTGCTTGCCTGACTCAGTAAATATTTGTTGAACAAATGAAAAAATGAATGCCAGAGAACAGCCCTTCTCACAAGGAGTGTCCAGTTGTACACACTCCATAGGATATCACCAGGTCCTTGTGGAGCCACTTGGTCCTCCTCTAGAGACATAGCTGCAAACACCACAAATACATCACAGAAGTATTGTTAGCACCTGAGGTACCCTCCTTTGCCCCCAAGGATTCAAGTTAACACAAATGAGCACTACTTGCAGGGTGTGTCTTCCCAGCCAGGCTGGAAAAGCAGGCCAGCAGAGGGTCTACAGTAAAAGAGCACAGATTTGGGAGTCAGATGGGGTTGGCACAACTCTAACGTATAGCTGGATGATTTTTTGGACAAGTTAGCTATGTCTTCTGAATCTCAATTTCTTGATCTCTAAGGGTTGCTGTCATAATTAAATGTCAAACATCCAGCACCGCATAGGTTCTTTGTAAAATCAAGTTTGGTACCTCTTTCCTGAGAAGAAGGTCATGACTTTTAAAACCCAACTAAACGTCCCAGATCTCTGACCACCTGATTCCACCTCTCAGACTTGACAGAAACTCCAGGCAGGGCCATTGACTAGGCACACATTAAATCTACAGAAACCAAGCCCCAAGACCTGACAAACCATTATTTGAGCATATATATCTCTTTTCTTTCCTAGTAGACTGTAAGCTCCTTGAGAGCAAGATCTATTTCTGACTTATTACTGTGTTCAATAAATCCATCCAATGAACGAATGGATGAGTACATGAATTAATAAATAAGCAAGTGGCTGAATGATGTCTTGAACTGTGCTTTGATTATTTCATGTGTCCATGTTATAATCCCAAGGAGAATTGAAGTCCTTGAGGACAGGTCTTTTCTTTGTATTGACCATCCTAGGGGGCACAGAGAAGGCACGTGCTAAGTACAGACTAAATGGAAACTTGGAGTAGATTTCAAAAATTAGGTGAATAAGAGCAAACATTAAATAGGTTCTCCTTAATTTTCCATTACTTTTCTCATGATCTGTGATGCTTTGCTGCTAACCAGCTGTATGACACGGGAAAATAAATTTCTTTCTGGGTCTCAGTTTCCCCAGCTACAGAGTGAGGGAGTTGGATCAAATGAGCAGGTTCTTTCTTGCTCAGGTACGAAGACTCTGAGATTACAGAGGGCCAGGTGGGAAAATCTGAATGGTAAAATGGAGTTTGAACCATAGAAGGAATTCCTAAAATTCAGTGTAAATGAAAATACTGAGCAGTGATTGTCTCTGCCAAGAGGGATTTACAATCTAAACACACCCCTGAAGCATTACAACCAGAACATAGAGCTAACAGTGATGTTCTTTTATAGCCTTTTAAAATTAAAATAATATCCTCCGGCTGTCTTTGTGGTCTAGATGCCGTAAATTTAGGGATTTTGCACCATTTATGTATCATTTAAAACCAACAGGAGAAGCCTGGAGACAAAGAGCTTCAACTTTGCCCTGGGGTCTGCTGAACTGCGTGGTGTTCATGGTTTGTTGAGAGACATTCAGGGGTACCCAGCTCTGGTGAATGATGGGGCAATGAGGCTTCCTTAGCTGCCAGAAACTAGAGTTTTGACAATGGAATCTGGATGCTGATCCCTTCACAGTCCCCTTTATGGTGAGGACAGGTGGGGCATTAACCCTGCCCTAGAACAAAGTGGAAAGAGAAGACATGAGTAGGCTACGTAGACTAGCTTTTAGAAGACCTTCCTCCCATTTATACTCCTTGTCTACTGTCTTAAGAAGGTGTCTGGAATATGCTGGACTGTTGTTTTCCTTCCTATAAAAGAAATAGAGAGTATCCAATTTAGAGAGTGGGTCCTGGAGTCAGACCACCTGTGTTCACATCTTGGCTCCACCATTTACTAAATGTGTGACCTTGGCCAAGTTCCCTAATGTCTCTGTGCCTCAGTTTTCTCATCTGTTAAAAGTAGATTCATTCAGAGTCTACTGAAAACCTGTTCTGCACTAGGCATTGATCTGGGTGCCTGAGATATAAGCAGTAAACAAAATAGACAACCATCCCTCTCTGGAACATATATATTTAGTGGGAGAGGACAATAACATATCTAGTTAATAGGATTGTTGTATTAAATGAATTAGTGAATTGCTTTATTGTCCATAGGAGCTCGGGTTAACTTAGCACCCAATTTACCAGAGGGTGAAAGGTGAAATGCTTGCTTGCTAGTTATTTAGTTATTTTTTAAAATGCAGTGTTTGGCAGGAACTGCTCATCTTTATGCTTGTTATTATTTTTGTCTTCTCTTTTTCCATTATCAATATTTCCAGAGTTTTGTCTACTTTATTAATCTTTTAAAGAAACTTTTGTTGTTTTGTTGATTCTCACTGTTTCATATTTATTTTCTAATTCATTAATTTCTGCTCTTATCATTATTATCTCCTCCTTTCTACTTTTTAGGAAGAACAACTTTCTGTTGTTCTTTTTCTTACCTATTAGGTTGCATGTTAGGTCATTAATTTTCAGGCTTTCTTCTTTTCCAAAATAAGCATTTAAAGATCTATAGCTTTCTATTGTTTCAGCTGTAATAATAATTATATTATTTTCAGTTCTAAGTATTTTACAAAACAATTTCCATATGCCACTATAATTTCTTCTTTTAGTTGCTAGAGATGAATTTTTTAAAACAGAGTTAAAGCATTAAGTATTATTATTTCCTTCCTTATGATTTCTTTTGGTTTACTTTGTTGTTCTTTTTATAGCTTTTTGAGCTGGGAATTTAATTCATTTATTTATTTTTGTTGATATAAATATTTAGGGATATAAATTTTCCTGTTATGACTGCTTTAATTGTACCCCATAGATTCTGATACGTAGTGTTTTTATTATCATTATTTTTCAGATATTCTGTAACTTCTGTTTGTAATTTCATTTTTACTCAAGACTTTGTTAAATAGAAACCAACAAACAAAAAAACCAAATCCATTGCCACTGAGTTGGCTGTAGAAAGACTTTTTTGTTTTGAATTCATTTTCAATTTCTAGTTTTACTGAACTACGATCAGAGAGATATTAAGTTTAGACTTTAGGTCAAGTACGTTCATTAAAAAATGACAAAGAATAAGGCAAAGAATAAAAACAGAATGTATAACTTCTAAACCAGTACAGTTGAGAAAGCATGAAATAAAGAAAACTTAATAGATTTAATAAGAAGACAGGGAAAGAGAACAAAACTAAACAAATAAAAAACACGGTAAATAGAAATTTTATAAAAATCACTACAACGTAAGTAAATAAAATAAAACCCAAAAAACCCACTGCCGTTGAGTTGATTCCAACTCATAGCAACCCTATAGGACAGAGTAGAACTGCCCCATAGAGTTTCCAAGGAGCACCTGGCGGATTCGAACTGCCGACCTTTTGATTAGCAGCCGTAGCACTTAACCACTATGCCACCAGGGTTCCCAAAAATAAAATAAATATATATAAAAAAAAATACATATAACACAACATTTGCCAATTCAACGTTTTTCAAGTGTACCACTTAATGAATATCAGTTACATTAATTGACTGTGCAACCACTACCCTTAATCTATGCTCTATTTCCTATCACTATAAATGGAGACTCACTGGTTCCTAAAAAACAGCACCCCTTTTCCCCCCTCCCTCTTGTCACTGGTATCCACTAATAAACTTTGGTCTCTAAATATTTGCCAATTCTTGTCAGTTATATAAGTGAGATCATATAATATGTGCCCTTTTGTGATTGACTTATTTCACTCAACATAATGTCCTCATGTTTATCCATGTTGTAGCCTGTATCAGTACTTCATTTCTCTTTCTGGCTGAGTAGTATTCATTCCATTGTGTACATATCCCCACCCCACTGCTGTCAAGTCGATTCCGACTCATAGCGACCCTATAGGACAGAGTAGAACTGCCCCATAGAGTTTCCAAGGAGCGCCTGGTGGATTTGAACTGCCGACTTCTTGGTTAGCAGCCGCAGCACGTAACCACTACACCACCAGGGTTTCTACCACAGTTTATCCGTTCATCCATAAATGGACATTTAGATTGTTTCCACCTAGTATTTTATTTTCACCCTGTTTTCAAATCCCCAATTAGCCTTTTAAAATAAATACAATCAATACCCTTTCAATAGTTTTTAATTTATTTTTTCATTGTTTTAATATTTTCTATGTATTTATATGTTTATTTATTTTGCATGTTTCCTGCATCTCACTTCTTCTTTGTGAGTTTATCTTCTTTCTTCCTCAAGTAGATCCTTTAATGGTTCCTTCAGTGACACCTAGGAGTGATAAACTCTCTCAGACTTTGTCTAAAAACATCTTTATTTCACTGTCACTCTTGTATGATAATTTAGTTGTGAATAAAATTCCAGGTTACTTTAACCCTTTACAAATATTTCTTCATTACCTTCCGGCCTCAATTGTTACTGTTGAGACTGTTTTTCTCTTTGTTGGAAGCTGATCTTTCTTCTTTAGTTGATATTTAAGACTCTCTCTTTGTCTTGTTTGTAATTTAGTCTCACTGTACTGTGTGTACGTGGATTCCTTTATCCTTAGCCTGCTCACGAGTCCCTGTGCTTCATCAATTTGAGGATTCATGCCTTTTTATCAATTCTGAGAAATTCTCTGTATTCTCTTCGTCTGGAATTCCTATCATGCCCACAAGCACCATATGCCTATGTGTCATACAAAGAAATGTTTGGGTATGTAAAGGGGCAATTCTCTCAGAGTAGGGGGCTGTAAGACCCAAACAACACTCAGCTAAAAAAACTGCAGAAAATATGAGGGGAACTCACTCCCACATGTACACATCAGTATACACAAAACCTCTTCACTCAGGGAAGGGGCAGAGTTAAACTGAGTAGGCATGGGTAGGAAGTCCAAGCATGTACTAATTGCACATACCAGGAATCTAAAATGGAGATGGGTCATACCCAGTGTTTCCAGGGCTGCTTTATTTTTCTTATGAATTAGCATTGGGGGTGAAGCATTGGGGAAGAGAGGGAATGTAATATTGGCATGGAGTAGGTGGATGGGTGGGGAACTGTGGGAGACAGTGATGGATATATTAGTGAATATGTTAACTCAAGCATGAATGTGTGAATATAATGAATATAGGCACCACTAAAGCACTGCCTAAAGGACAGTGGCTTTGGAAATTGCATAAATTAACAACAAAAACACCTACTTAAGTGTTTACTATTATTATCCAGGTAATAAGCCCTGGTGGCTCAGTGGTTAATTGCTCAGCTGTTAACCAAAAAGTCAGTGGTTCTAACCCACCAGTAGCTCCCCAGGCAAAAGATGTGGTAGTCTGCTTCTGTGAATATTATAGCCTTGGAAACGCTATGGGGCAGTTCTACTCTGTCCTATAAAGTCGCTGTGAGTCGGAATTAACTCAATGGAAACAGGTTTTATTATCCAGGTAGAATGCTACCCATTTTACATTGATTGTCTCATTTATCCATCATAAGCATTCAACAAGTTATGTCTTAAAAACACATTTTAGAGATGAAGAATTAAGGCACACATGATTTAAGTAGCTTGTTAATAAATGGCAGGCCAGAGGTTCAAACCCAGGCAGCCTAGTTACAGAGGTTGTGCTTTTAACAACTGTAGTTAGTGGATGGGGTCTCAACAGAGTCCCTTTTCTTAGGTGAGGTACTGACTAAGGAAATTTCTCTAGCACATCTGGCTGGACCTTAGTATTGAATAGCAAACCCTCTTAAATATTTATTCTGCTTAGGTAGGATGGAAGGGAATAGGTCCTAGGAAGATGGATGCTGGTTTACATTTTGTTATGGTCTCCCAACCCTTTATGTGACTGTCATGGATTGAATTGTGTCCTCCAAAAATATGTGTCAACTTGGCTAGGCCATGATTCCCAGTATTGTGTGACTGTCATCCATTTTGTGATCTGCTTTTGTAATGTGTTGTAAATCCTAGCCTCTATATGTTCATAAGGCAGGATCAGTGTGGGGTGTATTTTGAATCACAGCCTTATAATTGGGTGTGGCTCAAGTCATACCCTTACTCAAGTCACACCCTTGCTTGAGTCACACCTTTTATCTTACAACAGATAAAAGAGAGAGAGGGGAGCAGAGACGGAAGGGACCTCACTACCACCAAGAAAAAAGAGTAGGAAGCGAGCACGTCCTTTGGACCTGGAGTCCTGCGCTGAGAACCTCCTAGACCCAGGGTAAGATTGATGCCAGGACACATGGAGATCTCTAAGGAATCCCAAGCCCACAGATGTTAAAAGAAGACAAGGACCTTCCTCCAGAGCTGACAGAAAGAGAAAGCCTTCCCCTAGGGTTGGTGCCCTGAATTCAGACTTCTAGCCTCCTAAATTGTGAGAGAATAAACTTCTGTTTGTTAAACCTAACCACTCCACTTGTGGTATTTCTGTTATAGCAGCACTAAATAACTAAGACAGTGACCCAGACAGATTCCTTGCAGGCATAGGAGCCTGTGATCATGCAACAGCCAGCTCCCATTCCAATGGACACATGTAGGAACCAGACTGTCAACAATTAGACATGAAAGGCTGAGACTGGAAATAACGTCCTGCTTCTTCAAAGGCCAGACATGCCAGAATAAGTCCTAGTGTTCCCTCTTCTGAGCTTCCTCAGATGTGGTTAGATTCATAGCCTTTAGTTCATTCTGATAGCTAGCCTAAGTGAGGACTTTCAACCTCTTAACCAACCAACCAACCAACCAACCAACCAACCAACCAACCAACCAACCAACCAACCAACCAACCAACCAACCACCCAACCAACCAGTGAACCAACCAGCCATCCGCCTCTCCCACCCCACCATTTACTGTGTGCCCACCGTGCCTAAAACCATGCTCTCTGCCCCCTCCCCGCGCCAAGGACTGCCAGTCTAGTAGAGACATTATAGTGTCATAGGACCTGATTCTAGAAGGATGTTACAGAGTCATAGGACCTGAGGCAGGAATGATCCATAAAGGTCATCCATTCTAGCCCACTCCCTCCTTTAACCCCTCTACCATAGTCCAGGGATGTCTTTGTCCAATCTCTGCTCTGACTGTGAAAGTTAAAGACAAAAAAAAAAAAAGCTTTAAAGAAAAGCTCAAGACCATTTTAAAAGAGATGTCACAATGGAGTGCATGATTAATTAGCACTACATGGCTAATAAGTTCCTCTAGAATTATAAGGAGGGAAACAATTTCAAGCCAGGCTGGTCAGGGCAGTTTTCCCTGGGGAAGGCAGAATTTGAGTTGGGGCACTGCCACGGCTTCTGCTTCTAATCTCCTTCCATATCCTGTTAATTGTAACTCAATATTTTTGCTGCTCAAGAAACTACTATGACTCCTTGTTGCTAACTATATCAAGTCCCAAGCAAAATATTACATGGATTAGTAGTTTTCAAACAGTTTTAGCAGAATTCTTTATTTAATGAAATCTTGAGCAGAACCCCGATGTAGAAAGCAATTGAAAACAGTAAAGTGTTTCTTCACGTAGTTTAAATCTTTTATGGCTGGTGGGAATTATTTCATTTCTAGCAAACCTGATGTACCTCTGTAGAGTCCTAGGACTCAGGGGAGCTCGGTCTAAAAACCTCAGAATTAGATAGCTGAAGCCCTTTCCACTCTTAAGCTTTAATAATTATGACCCTCTGCCTGGGTTTTGAGGCCTGGTCCATTCCTGCTTAGCCTTATTTTGAGCCAAAAAACACCCACCTCTAGTTGGGTCAACCTTCCACAGTCTTCTGTATACTTCTTGCCTTTCCTGTGTTCTTGCTTTCCTAGTGATGTATTTTCTAACCGGAATGCCATTTTTTTTCTGCTGCTTTTTCAAATTCTTCCCCAAATTTCTGTAATTCTATCTGTTCCACAAAAATTTTTCCAACCATGTAGTCATCCCTGATTCCTCTTTTCTCTGAATTCCCATTGAACTGAAACTCAACACCAAACAGTTCAGTACTTAACCCATCTCTAATTATTTCCTGTTAAAAAATTTTGTTTTCTAACTAGATGGTGCATGGCTACCATCGATTACTACCCTGACAGGGAACACAACAGAGAATCCCTGATAGAGCAGGAGAACAGTGGGATGCAGATCTCAAATTCTTGTAAAAAGACCAGACTTAATGGTCTGACTGAGACTAGAGGAACCCCGGAGGTCATGGTCCCTGGGCCCTTTGTTAGCCCAAGACTGGAACCATTCCCAAAGCCAACTCTTCAGACAGGGATTGGACTGGACTATGAGATAGAAAATGATACTGGTGAGGAATGAGCTTCTTGGCTCAAGTAGACACATAAAACTATGTGGGCAACTCCTGTCTGGAGGTGAGATGAGAAGGCAGAGGGGGACAGGAGCTGGTTGAATGGACACGGGGAATACAGGGTGGTGGGGAGGAATGTGCTGTCTCATTAGAGGGAGAGGAACTAGGAGTACATAGCAAGGTGTGTATAACTTTTTGTATGAGAGATTGACTTGACTTGTAAGCTTTCACTTAAAGCACAATAAAAATTAAAAAAATTGTCTTCTAAGGCCTGGTAAGGCCTGTAAATAAGCGATTAGATAAATTATTTGTGCAGCTCTTAGTGTTCTCAGAATTTCCGTGACATGTTTTCACACCTCAATGGTAAGAATAAAGCTCAGTTCCCAGAGTGCTGGCTGTTGTACCTACTGTTCCTGTCTCTTTGCCAGCAAAAATCATCCTTTGTGGGACAAATTTGCCGTTTGAAGTTTGAAAAGTCAAATACCAAAAAACAGACCTATTTGTTGGGAGGGCGATGTGCCTTTCTGTACTTTCACAGGAAGCCTCTCAGAAGAAATTCCCTAAACAAGGCAGTCACAACTGTCTTTACTCAACTAATGCATCTGCCATCTTCCTTTCCCAAGCTCATTAAACAGTTGCCACCAAATCGGTTCTGACTCATGGTGGCTCCCTGTGTGTCAGAGGAGAAGTGTGCTCTGGAGGATTTTCAATGGCTGATTTTTCGGAAGAAGTTTGCCAGGTCTTTCTTCTAAGGTACCTCTGGGTGGACTTGAACCTCCAAACTTTGGGTTGGCAGTCCAGCATGCTTACCATGTGTACCACCCAGGGACTCCTCTAAACTCATCCGCAGTCATGAATTCACGGTTTGAGGCCAGAGAACCAGACCTGAGCATGCATTTTCTTGTGGGGAAAGGTAGGCCTGATTCTGCCGCAAGATGTGTCTTCGCAGCTTGGGTGCTAGATGTGAGTGCTTGCCCCATACGTGGAAATGCAATTATGCCAGGCCTGAAAGAAGCTCAGTTCCTCACAGCAAAGGGGATTCCAGCGGGAACAGTGGGTACAGTCTTGCTTGAGAGGTTTTCAGACTAGAAGGAAGCTGCTCAGAGCAGCAGAAGGTGTATTGTCAAGATGGACGGGCTGGGCAAGGTGAGCTCAGAGAAGGTGCTGGGTCTTCCTCATATAAGTCCCTGATTGTAAGACCCATTGAAAGTCCACATGTGTTTGGCCTTTAAACCCTTACCTTAAGCTCCACTCTGACCCTGAAAAAGGGGCAGATCTGAGGTTAGGGTGGCTCAAAAGATGTTTCTTCTGGGGATGTGATTTATCAGTTTCCTAAACTTTAGCCTTTGCACAGCTTTATCAGAGTCATCAGGAAAGCTTTATAAAATGCAGATTCCTAGGTCTCAACCAGGTCTACTGTGGCTTAGGAGCCTAGAATCTGTATTCTAGACAAGTTCCCCTGGTGATTCAGATCTAATTCAGGTTTGGGACCCACAGGTCTGTATTTGCATGGCTACTTTTATTTGATCCACTGGTTTGTCCCAGAGTGGGTTGTAGGTAGAGGAGGGGAGTGTAGCCAAGAGACCATATTCTTGAATGTTTTTGTAACTCAGAAGCAGCTGCAGTTTCATGTGGACTGAAATAGAGAGTCTTGGTTTAGTTCTTGAACTATCCTGTCCAAAATGATGTGCTCGCTCCCAGCTCTTCTTTCTTGGTGGCGTGAAGTCCCTCTCCTCTCTGCTCACTTCTCTCTTTTATATCTCAAAAGAGAGTGACTCAAGATACAACCTCATCTTGTAGACTGAGTCCTCCTTCATTAGCATAATGGCCTTTAATCCCGCCTCATTAACATCATAGAGGTAAGATTTATAACACACAGGAAAATCACAATCAGATCACAAAATGGTAGACAATCACACCATACTGGGAATCATGGCCTAGCCATGACACATATTTTTGGGGGACATAATTCAGTCCATGACAGTCACTGTGAGTCAGAATTGACTCGACGGCAATGGGGCTACTGTAAGTAACAGAAATAGAAAAGTATAAGTGGAAGCCATCAGGGAAAACCTGTCACATCAGGATGTGACGCTCAGGTGCAAGCTCCAGGTCCCACTGAATGGCAGGGGAAGAACCAGCAGGAAGAATGGGATGACTAATCTACCACAGGAACCTCAGAATGGCCCCCAGAACATGAGTCTTTGCCTCAGCTTTGAGGAAGACAAACTCAGCTATCTATTGCTGTGGTTCACAGACTTAAATGGAGATTCCTTCTGCCTTGCTGGTCTTCCCTGTGGCCAGACTCCAGAACAGTAACTAAGCCATAGTGATTTTTTTCTTCAGGCCCCCAAAATCTTAAGACACTCCCTAAAAAGTGGGGAAGGGCAAGAAGGTGGAGCATTTTATAAGCAGGATGTTTGGAAAGAGACAAGGATGTAGAAGGCAGGGTCAAAATTTCCCAAGGTTGTTTCTTAAAATACATTGCCTTTGGCTTCAGGGCTCTGACTCACCGCCAGGCCTGGACATTCTATCTTGAAAAAAATCTATCTTGGGGCTACTATATTCCCAAGGGTGCCTGGGAGACCAGCTCATTCTCTACCTACAGTCTCCACAAGAAACATCTGCTTTAGTTTATTTGTAAGTCAAAGCAATGAACTGTCAAATCATCATCTTTTCCACTTAGGGACACATTCCTCTTGGCTGACGCACACTCTTCCCAGAGGGTTCACCTCTGGACTGCCTGTGCGTCTGCGGAAGCTGTGAACTGATTTTGATGATAATTTGAAGAGCCTCTTAACCTTCCCACATGAATGGCCAGACTTCTCTGTGGGGAATCATGGAATAACTATTGACTCATTAGATAAGCAGTAAGCCTTGGAAACAGGAAGTAAAAAAAAAAAGGGGGGCTCTCAATGCCAATGTCACTCCCTTCTCTTTTCATCCACAGGTAACTCAGCATTGTAGGAAGCAGTCTGGATTTGAAATCAGCAGATCTAGGTTGAAGTCGAGGTCCTGCCAGATACTATGTGACCAGGGACAGTTCTCTTAACCTCTCAGGGCCTCAATTTCCTCTTCCAATACCTACTCTGCCAACCACACAAGGGTCTTATGAGGTCAGGATAGAATACTGGGATGGGATGGGAAGGCATCTTAAAGAGTGTCTGATACTTGCATTCCCTCTTATAAAACACTACCAATAAGTCTTGTAACCTATTCTTGAACTCTTTCTGGTATAGGCAACTCACTCCCACAGAGAGTCCAGTGCTTTGTGGGATAGCTCTGATTTATTTCGAGCTGAAACAGCCTCATTAGGCATTCCACCACTTGGTTCTTCTCCATGTGGATACACAGAAACAAGTCCAATCCTCTTCTGGAAGAAAGGCTTGCAGATATCTGGAGGTAGTGCAGTGTCCCTGATACTGAGTCTGAGTTTTTTCTCTACTAGGCTAAGCCTTTGGCTTCCTTCACTACCATGGTTACGGTTTTCCAAAGGTACTTTAGGTATCTAATGACCCTGAAAGTATCTTGTGCAAAACTGAATGTGGAATTCAGGACAGTCTGAAATGGAGAGAGTGAAGTAGGACAAACCTTCCTTATTCTAGATGTTACACTTCTATTAATACAGCTGACCCTTGAATTAGCTTCTTTGGTGGTCACATCCCAATAGCAGCACTTCCTGCATAATCTCAGCTTTAAATACCTCACTCTCTGATCACCGCCTCCTTTTTTTCCCAACTCCTTCTCATCTAGTACCCAGCTCAACAACAATGCTAAGACCTCACCAGGACTTACTGTCCATCAATTCTCCTGCTTTTTCACTGTCTTTTACTCCTCCCCTCCACCATGTCCTCATTTCCCTTCTTACCCAGCATAGACTTCACAATACATCATTGTAATTGTAATTACTCCCTGGAATATACTCTCAACTCCTTTTTTTCTTCCTTTGTTGTACTTGCCTGGCAAAATCTCAAATCTGGTTAAATCCTATTCTCTGCTTCATCTTGCCTTGTATTCGGACAGTTGAACCTGGCTAGAGAAAAACTCAGAAATAAGTTAACTGTTCTAATTTAAATTTATGACCAATATCTTCAGGTGGGTCCTTAGAGCTGCCCAGCAATCATACTCTAGTCTCCTAATCCGGTGGTTCTCCCACTCTCCTAGATAATGAGGTCACACCTCCTCCATACCTGAACCTCCATCATCCCCTCCCCATCCTCACTCTCAGCTGATGACCTGTCTTCAATTTGAAGGGAACTCCCATATGCTGCTGCCACCACATCTCCCGCCACCACATCTACCTACCTGCCTTCCTCTTTGTCCAGTATTGTGCCTTCTCTGTCACTGTGGATGATTTTCTGTGCTCCTATATAAGATTAAGGTCTCTAGATGTACACTAGATCCTTGTCCCTCTTGCTTACTCCATCATTAATTTTCCTTTTCTACAGGAGCATTCCCATCAGTATACAAACATAGTATTATTTTCTCTCTTCCTGGAAACACGACGACAACAAAACCCTCTCTTCTTATTCCCAGATAAGGAAACCAAGACTCAGAAAAGTTCAGCAACCTGCCCAAGATCACCCAAACCCACTGCCATCAAGTTGATTCCAACTCATAGTGACCCCGCGGGTTTTCTAAAGCTATAAATCTCTACAGAAGCAGATGACTACATCTTTCTCCCATGGACTCACTGGTGGTTTCGAACTGCCAACCTTTTGGTTAGCAGTTGAGCACTGTAACCACTGCACTGCCAGGGCTCCTTCCCAAGGTCACGGATCTTGAAAATAGTGAAACTAGGAGTCAAACCCAGTCTACTCACTCTAAAGCCAACCCAAATTTGACTTCATGTGCTGCCTTGGCCAGAGCAGCTCTCTTTCCAGCCCACTGCTCTGGTTCAAGAGCCCTGGTGGCACAGTGGTAAAGAGCTCGGCTGCTAACCAAAAGGTTGGCAGTACAAATCCACCAGCCGCTCCTTGGAAACCCTGTGGGGCAGTTCCACTTTGTCCTCTAGGGTCACTAGGAGTCGGAATTAACTCGATGGCAATAGGTTTTTGGTTTGCTCTGGTTCAAGTGGCTGAGCTCTGGCAAGGGAGTACTTTGCCAAGGATGGGCAGGCCGGCTCTGCCATAACCTGCTAGGACACTCTTGTGACAGTAAGAATGGCTGGAAGTTTTCAAGTGAGAAGGGAAACTGGCCTACAAAGGCCTGCTAAGCTGCCGAAACTCGTAGACTAGCTTGAAGCCCAGCAGCACGCCAGCCACGGCAGGATAAGAGATGGCCATAATGATGGGTAGATGGGGCAGGTGACGGGGGAAGAAGCCGCCAAGTTCACACACCTCAAGTACAGAGATGACACCTCATAAATCCTGCAGGCCCAAGGCCTGTGTGGCCTGCTATGGTGGCTCATTAACACTTCCTGGTTCTCACTTAGAGGTAAAAAATGATGACTAATGTGGCAAGGGACCTTCCAAAGCCATTTTGTTAGAAAGGCACACTTTTCCTCCACCATCTTGCAACATCCTTATTCGTGCTCAGAACCCAGAACAGCTCAGGCCAAGGAGCTTTTCCAGACACTTAACCTCCAGATTACAGGGCCTTCAGCCATCAACTGGTCTCCCCTGTCCTCTCCGCTCTCAAAGGTTCTTCCAGAGAAGCAGTCCATTTGGCTTTGAGTTTTCAAGTACACAGGGTCAAGTATGAATTTTCAGACCACCCTGAAAAGCATGCATCTACTGCCTCTTGTTTTTGTATCTGTCAAAACAATGTTCATTTTAGAATCTACTCACCAGAAACCGATTTGGTTTTTGGTTTGGTATCTCTTAGCAGTCCTCTTTCAAAAGGAACAAACTGACCCACTTACTTGTCTGTTATGGCCTTCATGAACTCATCCAGCAGGTCGTCATACTCTTTCCCGCGCACGCGCTGGTGTTTCAGTCCAATGTACAGAGGGTCTTCGAGCAGCTCCTGGAACAGACAACTTCCATTTACTGAGTCCACTTCGCAGTGTTTCCTGCTTTTATCCCCCCAGCATCTTCCAGCACAGTTTCCTCAAGTGTCCTTTTTTTTTTTTTTTTGGAGAAGGGCCAGAGGATGGGAGGAGAGGAGTGAATAGGAAGTTGGCTGGGGCTGTAGGGGTCATCTCTGGAAGGATCTGGATGCTAAGCCACTTGTCTGAGTGTGGATTCTCACATGGGCCACCAGTTTAGAACCAAGGATATTTTGAACCAGGCATGCCTCTCAGACACAGCCTTCCACCTGCCCCTGGCTACAGGCTCTGGGTTTATTTCAGGCATTCTAAACAGCAACACTATTGCCATTTTGACCCAGATGAGTCTTTGATGTGGGGGGACTACTCTAGGCAAACTGGGCGTTTACCCTTATTCATGGCCTCTACCCGCTAGATGCCAGTAGCACCTCTCCCCACAGCTGTGACAATAAAAAAGTCTCTGGTCATTGTGAAATGTCCCTGGGAGCAAAACTGTTTTTAGTTATGAACAGCTGTAGCAGACTTTAGGCACACACGGACTGAAGTATTGAGTCTCGTCCAAAGATGTGGATCTGGACTCAAATTAGAAAACATTGCATTCATTCACTCATCAAAATTTTACTGAATACCTACCACATGCCTGGCACTATGCTAGGCTCTGGGGATACAAGGATAGAATGATGATACAACCAGAAATTTCAGTTCAAGAAAGATGCCCCCTCCTAATGCCTGGACTGTGTTAGGTGACCCTCACCCTATCTCTTGTAGCTCTATCATAGCATTCACATGCTGTTTGGTCATCTTGTGTATCTGCACTGGTCTGAATGACCACTCCCACTGGTAGACTTCCCATCTCTTTTAACCCATCCCTCCACACACCCCTACACAGAATCACTGGACCAGTCATGTAACACTCTACCGACCACCTACTACCATTGACACTGGGCCCAGTGGGCAATGTGTAAATGGGAAAGAAACGGTTGCTGCTTTCAGGGTACTCACAGTCTATTTTGGGTGGCAGATGATTAAACAACTAACTCTACCACAAAGTAGAGTGACATTGCTCTGGGAAAAAAAGTGTAGCACAAGAAAGCTTAGAGAAGGGTGAAGCTGTTTCCATTGGGGGCTAGGGAAGGTTTTATAATGGAAGAAATGGCTAGCCAGTAAAGAGATGAGCATATTTTGACAGGTGCAGACGGTGGGCTGGGCACTCGAGGAGTCAGCACAAAGAAAGGTTAGGGGCTTGAGGTAGAAGGAGGAAAAAGTACATGCTATGTTTGGGAAATGGAGTAATTAAATTCCATGTGCTAGGGTCTCAAGGGATTATCTATTTTTGTGTCTAACTCACCATTATAATATGAGCTCCTTGAGGACAAGGTTTTGTGTTATCTTCACCTCCACAAGAACTGCTACTGTAGGACAAAGATAAAAGTGCCACGGGCTTTGCCCTTAAGGGGCTTAGAGTCAAATCTCACCTCCAGCACTGACTAGCTGTGTGACCTTCTCATCTGTCAAATGGGGATAATACCAGCTGCACAGGGTGACTGCAATGATTAAATGGAATGATATATGTGAAAAAGCTTCACAAATTATAACATATGCTATAAAATCATGGTAGCAGCTTTCATTTTCCTAGTGCTTCCTATGTGCCAACTACCTTTCCCAGTACTTAGCCCTGGTGGCATAGCGGTTAAGAGTTCTGCTGCTAACCAAAAGGTTGGCAGTTCAAATCCACCAGCTGCTCCTTGGAAACCCTATGGGGCAGTTCTGCTCTGTCCCATAGGGTTGCTATGAGTTGGAATCAACTCTGCGGCAAGGTTTTTCTTTTTTTTTTTTTGGTATGAAGTTGCAGCAGCCATGGAGGTGAGTGGCACAGAACTCCCTTAAGAGAACCCACTGAGGGGAGGGTAGTTGGTGAACAGCCTTCAAATGCCACCTTCATGGGCTGCTCCCAGGCAATAACTGACCATGGTGGGAGCTCTAGGGCAGGCCATTCCTGCCTAATGGAGACTCCTATCAGGCCATCTTTGCTTGGGGACATCCCATTGGCCTGGCAGACATTCTCAGGGCTAATTTTCAGTCAGAACTCTTCCTATTCAATCCTTCCTCTCTTCCTTCTCTCCTTCCACAGGTGTCAGAACTGCATTATGGTCTGAAAGACCCACCCACTCCAACTGCTTCTGCTCCCTCCCCTTTATCCTTCCCAGGCATTTCCTCCAATAAAGCTCTGCTTCTGGGAGGACCTGAGCTGAGGTAGACTCTATTATTTTCTCCCATTTCACAAATGAGGCAATAAGACACAGAGAAGTTAAGCAACTTGCCCCAGGTCATGCGCTAGTAAGTGGTAAAGCCAGGATTCAAATCTAGCCTCTGGCTCCAGAGTCCAGGATCCTACCCACTATGCAATCCTGCTCAGGTGGTTCTTCTACACAATAAGAATTGACTTATTATTTTTAAAGACTTGGCTCTAGGTCTATTCTGCCTCAATATCAGTGTATGAGGTGGCTGGAAGGTGACAGAAAAGAACAGGAAGTATCTGCCTTCCCAACCCCTCACCCCCAACAACTTGGGTCACATAATCTGTCAGAGGTGGGTTTAGCACTTTCTTCAAAATACCACACGGCAAGATTTGGAAAGAAGATGGGCCCTAATTTTCTTTCTCACTCTCCTTACCCCCTGGATTTTACATCCTTGAAATTGTTCAGGATTCTTTCCAGTGGTTATGAGTGTAGGGCGTGTGTGTGGGGGTAGGGAGGGGGTCTAAAGGATGAGAGTGCCTGCCCTTCCACATGCCACCTTCAAGGTGACCATCTGAAAGCCAACTGGAGGAATGATAATGTAAATGATAGAATAACAACTTGATGGACAGTTAGGTAATCATTAAAATCGATGGTTTTTAAGACTATGCAGCCTCCTGGACAAATGCGTATGAGATTATTTTAAGTGAAAAAAGCAGGATACAAAATTGCACAGATATCATAATTACAATGTCTGAAACACAACACACACACACTGGAAGGGCAGACACAAAAGTGATAAAAATAGTATAGCCCTTGGCCTTTGCAGAAAATATTCACTTTTTTTTTCCAGTTCTTATAGAGATTAAGAGGGTCCATCCCATCCAGCCCATTGCCACTGAGCTGATTCTGATTCATAGTGACCCTATAAGACAGAGTAGAACTTCCCCATAGGGTTTCCAATGAGAAGCCAGTGGATTTGAACTGCTGACCTTTTGGTTAGCAGTCAGAACTCTGAACCACTGCACCTTGGTGAGTTATAATTTCTAATGCCAACTCACTGATGTGAATTGCTGGGGATATCAGGCAGCACAGACTGAGTTCCTCACTACCTCATATGCTGTTTCTGAAGCAAGTCATATTCCCTAGTGGTACTGAAAAATCCTGAGATTTTCCAAAAATCTCTCAGTATATCAGCAGTAAGGATCAGGGGCCAAATATAATGTGGTATTGTTGAGATATAAGAATGATTATAAAAAAAAAGAATGATTATAAAAAGCTTTAAAAAGTCCTTGTATTTTACTTTTATGATAAAATGTTTTATGCCTTAAATACTTAAAAACTAAGAATATGCACAAAAAAATCAGAAAGACAGTTTCTATATGGAGTCGACACTAAAAAATAACTTAATTGTATCTGTACAGAGCTTTCAAGGAATTCACTCATTTGATCCTTCTAATATTTTTTTTTAATAGTCTTAAGTGTTCTCATCTCTGTTCTACAGATAAGGACATTGGTGTTCAAGGGTTTAAATAAACTGTCCAAGCTCATACAGCCAGAAAGTGGCTAAGCTGATATTAAGCCTTGCTTTGACTGAGTTTCACATCAGTTCCCTCTTCACTCATCGCTCCTTGACCTCTGCCTGGTCCTCACAGGAGAGTTTAGTTGGGAAGGTCGAGCTATGGTCCTGCAGACCAGGTTAGGGGGTAGTGTGAGCAGGAATGGAGTATGGGGAAATGCCGTGTCCCCATCTTTAGTCACCTAGGTCTCCTTTAGCAGGAGTGGAAATGGCTTCTGAAACACAGCAGTGTAGTGGGTAGAGCCCCCATTGCTGTCTTGGCTCTACAAGTGACCTGTCAAGTGATATGCAAGGATAGTGCCAGCAAGGTGGGGGAGTATTAACTGGCCTGGGCCCCCTACTTGAAGCCCACCTCTTTCCTGATTTCTTCATTTAAGTATTTAGGTGAGTTTTCATCATTTAGGGTGGCCAGATGATACACAGGACGCCCAGTTAAATAAGACTCTGAAATAAATAATGAATATATGTATATATTTTTTATATGTATATTAGTATAAGAATGTCCCAAATATTGCATGGAACATACTTACACTAAAAAATGACTCATTGTTTACCTTAACTCAAATTTAACTGGGCATCCTGTATTTTTATTTGCTAAATCTGGCCACTGTATCACCAGGAGCACAAGAAACTTAAAAGTTGAGAGGCAGCGTACCATAGAGGAAAGGGCACATCCTGACCTGGTGACCATGGTCAGGATGCACCCGGCTGAGCCTGTATCTTCTGTATGGCCCAGCTTTGGAATCAGAAAGGACTCTGGGCTTTGTAACTGGACAAATAAGGATTTGAATTCAGGCTCTGTCACTTTACTAGTTCTGTGACTTTAACTTCTCTCTGTTTCATTTTTCTTCTCTGTCAAATTGAGATAATAATGATCTCATAATGCAAGCTCTTTGAGGCAAGGGTTTGCTGTTTATTCATCTTTGTCTCCCCAGTGGTTTGTACAGTGCTGACAAGTTAGGCCCCTAAGAAGCATTTATTGATGTGAGTTGCATGAGTCACAGGACTAGGCTAAGGAGATCCAGGATTCAGAACTACAGAGGTCTTAGAAATCACTTGGTTCAATGAGCTGCCCAAGGTCACGCAGCAAATTGGTAGGAGCAATGGTGGGGAAATCATGGCTGATTCACCCCCGAGCCCTCCTCTCAGGCAGGGTGCCTGGCACCTAAATATTACCTAAATGAGTAAATCTTTCCTACTGTTAGATAGTTGTTAAGTTCCCTTTGGAACTAAATAAGTCTATGACCATAATTTTAGGCTAAGACATTTATCGAAAGCACGTGAACCAGAGTTTTCTCCTCTGCTGTGGGAGTTAAGAGAGTTGAATATACCCTCCCTGGCTGCTTGCCCAGCTCTGCCTTCCTAAGGTTTTTCTTGGAGACAAGATGTCATGGAAAACAAAATGGTTTCTTCCTCTTCATTTGCCATATCTCTGTACACTGCACTTAAGCTGGGAGACAGATGAACTCTCTGGCCTTGAAAATATTTTTATCTCATGTAGTAACAAGCACACTAAGATCTTACTTAGCATCTGGGGGTCTGGGGATGTCATGGGATTGGATTCATGCTGTGGGCACAGAGCACTTCCCCCAACTGAGGTGGCATGTAATACCTACACTCATTTTTTCTGAAACTCAATCAAGCCTGGGCTAAGTCAAGCCCATGAGTGTAAAAAGTGAGTGCCTCAGAAGGCACCATTTAGAGAATGCTGAATACTTATTAGTTGAAGTAATGAAAATCTTACAAAATGAAAGTAAACCCTCAACACCCTGATCTCATGCTTCCTCAGAGATTCATTAACATCCCTCAGGGCAACGTTTATCAGGCTCTGTTGACAATTTCTTTCCATGTTTGTCTCCCCAAGTAGACATGACACCCCTGGTCCCCCATCATTAGCTGGGTCCACAAAAACTCTCACCACAGCATCTCATTATGATGTGAATTCACAGAGGCTCAAGGCTTCTGCTAAGGCTCAGGACCTCTGAGCCATGTTAAGGACAAGCCCTTGAGGTTGCCCCACAGAACTGTTAGCACAGAGTGGGAAGAACACTGGGCATTGAGTCAATCCTTGGAGATGCCATTTCCCCTCTGGGGAGCCTTTTCCTGTGTAAACGAGGGCATTGAACCAGGGAGTACTTCAGGTCCCTTCTAGCTTAGACGGAAGGATCCCTGGTGGCACAATGGTTAAATGCTCAGCTGCTAACTGAAAGGACAGTGGTTAGAACCCATTAGCCACTTCGAGGGAGAAAAGACCCGGTGATCTACTCCCATAAAGATTACAGCCTAGGAAAGCCTATGGGGTAGTTCTACTCTGTCATAGAGGGTCACTGTGAGTCAGAATCAACTAGATGTCATACAACAACCACCACCAGCTTGGACAGTCTGTGACTCTGTTTGGCTGCACATGGACAAAACAGAAGGCACAAACCAATCCACACACAGCCATGATGGAGGGCCAAGAGCATGCCTGCTCTCCACATACCTTTCCATGCCCCCTTTTTTCAGGAACTTAATCATGAATGTCTCTTCTTCACAGGATCACTGCCCCACATATTTATTTTTCCAAACCTCCTTGGTGTTGGCAGGTAAAAGTGACTCAGAATTTCAGGGCTGTAGACAGCAGATGTTTTCCTTCAACAGGAAACCTGGAGGGCTGTTTTCTTCAACTCTGATTAAAGCTCCTGTTACCTCAGGAGTTTTTATAGAGACATACACACAGATGGTGTAGTTATTCTGACACTAAAAACCCTCACAACAGCACCCTCTCTGCACTGACATGTGACCTGAAAATTGCAAGGCCGAGTCTCTCTCTTCTATAGCTCTAGCTTGCAATGAGTAACGGATGTGCCCCAAGACTTTTGGGCAAACAGATCTTGCAAACTGATTAATTTGTTTTAATTGTAGTGTGTCAGATCACATAGTGAATCCTTTTGGAAAGAGATAAATCACCATCTTCCTAATGCTGGCCACTTTATAACTTTGGATTTATGTGAGCTGGATTTCTTGAAGTGGGTCTGGAGGAGGCTCAGCTTTCTTGGGAGTGGGAAGATGGTGTAAACAGCATCAATAAAACCCAAAAGCCAGGAGTTGATTCTGACCCACAGTGACCCCGTGTGTGTCAGAGTAGAATTGTGCTCTATAGGATTTTTAGTGGCTGATTTTTTGTAAGTAGATTGCCAGCTCTTTCTTCCGAGGCACCTCTGTGTGGACTGGAACCTTCCAGTTAGTAGCTGATCATTAACCCTTTGTACCACAATAGCACCAATACACTCTGACTTTATACTGAGTGCCCACGGGACTTTGATTGTGTGAAACCCCACTTTCTCAGCCTTGATAACCCAATCTCCAACACAAACTCCTGTCTCCTTGGAGCAGTGCATTAGGTTGAACCAAAGCAGCTCTGGAGTCAGAGATCTGGGTTCAAATCCCAGCTCTGACACTTAGACCTGAGGTAAGTAGTTTAGCAAGCTTCAGCCTCAGTTTTCTCATCTGTAAAACGGGAGGAACAAGATTTCATACAGCTATTTTGAGAATTAAATGAGATAAAATATATAAAGGCCTATCACTACGCCTGGCACATTGCTGGCTCCGTAAATGGCAGCTGGTATTGTTCTTACTGGACTCAGGGAGAGCTGCTTTCTCTCACCCCTGTGGTATGGACAGGCTGGGTCATGAGCGTGTTCTATCTTCTCAGCTAAGGGATACTCTCCAGTCCTGCTCTGTGGAGGAGCTGCCCTGGCAGGAGGGAGCAGGCCCAGGAGAGGAGGGTGGTGGTGGGGTGGTTCCAGAGACCTAAAGCCCCAAGGGGAGAAGCAGACATTTTGAGCAGATGTAACACATTAGCCATTAAAATAATAAATTAGGTGATAATGTTGAAACACTGACAACTAGAATATGCTACCCAGGCCTGGCTCTATTTTATCACCCTCAAGTCTAACAGAGTATCTGTCACCTAGTAAATACTCAATAAAGTTTGTTAAATAAATGAAAAGGACGTGTTCATAAAATAATTTTAATTGAAAAAATTTGAACAAAATCGTGGATACATGATGATTACAAGTAGGTAATAGCTGTATTTATGTGTATACGTAGACAAACACTGGAAGGGAACACAGTGTAGCACTGAAGGCAAAATCTAATTTCCTTTAAAAAATTTGAATAATGTTTTAAAGTTACTTTAATAATAAAAATTCTAAAAATCAAGAAACTAGCTTCACTTATAAAGCAAAAGAAATCCAGGCAGGTGGTGTGGTGTGGAGAGAGAGCAGGTGTGCATTAGAATCCCGGCCCTGCCACTTCTAGAAATGCCTTGTTAAACCAGTTCCTGTGGAGTTGCTTCCGACTCATGGCAGCCCCATGCCTGTCAGAGTAGAACTGTGCTCCATAGGGCTTTCGAGGGCTGATTTATCTTTCGAGGTGCCTCTGGATAGACTTGAACATTCAACCTTTCAGTTAGGAGTGCGTTAACCATTTTCACCATCCAGGGTGCCATGTAAGTGCCCCTTCCCCATCCCAGCTGCACTTTCTGGAGAGCTCCTGGCCTGGGCAGAGTGTTACCTTGTTGTTGGTGCCGATGTCCAGCAGGACAGGGAGGCACTGCTGTGGGTTGACCCCTCCGCACGCGGTGTAGAGCGCCAGCTTTCCCACAGGGATACCCATACCATAGCAGCCCAGGTCTCCCAAGCCCAGAATGCGTTCCCCATCAGTCACCACCACGGCCTGAAAAACACAGCAGGGGCATCATTAGTTGGGGACAGCGCCTCGTGTGACAAAATGCTTATTTTAACAGCCTTAGCTTATCAGGCTTGACAACTGGTTGCCCACTGACTTTGCTGGGGGATGAAGCATTTTGTCTGGGATAAGGTCAAAGGACTCATTCAGCTGCAGGTGGCCAGTCCCCTTCCCACCCACCTCCTCCTTCCGGCAGGCTGGTGGGAAATCCCACTGTGGAGAGATGACGGAAAGACACCTTCCCTGCATTCTGAGGCTGGGTGTGGGGCTCCTGAAACAGCTAGAGGGAAACCACATCAGTCACTCTCCCTCAAAGAAACTAAGCAGACAGTCTCAGCCTAAGATTTGGGGTAGAGGCCAGGGGGTTGGGGGAGAGGGGGAAATAGCATACAATGAAAGGAGAGAAAAAAACGTGTTCCTGCTGTTGCTACAGCCCCAGGGTTTTAGAGATCAGCGTTAAGTCCTCTCTCGTCTGCTCCTGGGATATAATAAATCAATTTCCAAAGAAAAACAGCTCCTTCTGACATTTGCTGTGGTCACTGTTTTACCTGAAATTAAGAGGGTTTTTAAACTGTAGTGGAGTTACCACTTACATTTTGGCAAATAATTGTTTGGTGAAGTTGGTGGTGGTGATGATGGGTATTCATTCATTTAATAAATGTCTTCGTTATCTAAGGCTGCTATAACAGAAATACCACAAGTGAATGGCTTCAACAAAAAGAAATTTATTCCCTCACAGTTTAGGAGGCTAGAAGTCCAAATTCAAGGTGCCAGCTCTAGAGGAAGGCTTTCTCTCTCTGTCAGTTTTGGGGGAAGGTCCTTGTCATCAGTTTTGCCCTGGTCTAAGAGCTTCTCAGCACAGGGACCCCAGGTCCAAAGGATACATTCTGCTCCTGACGTGGCTTTCTTGGTGGTATGAAATCTCCGAGTCTCTCTGCTTGCTTCTCTTATATCTCAAAAGAGATTGACTCAAGATACAACGTAATTGGGTAGATTGAACTCTGCTTCATCAACATAACTGCTTCTAATCCTGCCTCATTAACATCATAGAGGTAGGATTTATAACACATAGGAAAAATCACACCAGATGGCCAAATGATAGACAACCACAATAAACATTTATCAAGCACCTACTTTGCCTAAGACATTGTGCTAGATCCTGGGGGAAGGAGTTTTGGTTTGCTCACGTGTAAAAACAAATATGTGTGGATTTGTTGCTCAGCCCTTGTGGAACTAATGAGCTAAAAGGAGAGGAAGTGAATATTAATAATTATGATTCTGGGAAGAAAGTATGAGTGTGGCAGAGCAGCACAAAGGACAGCAGAGGTTGAGAGAAGGGAGAGCTACTTCCTGTAGTGAGCTCAGGTAACTCTTGATGGATGAGGGGATGCACCTTCCAGACCTTGAAAATGGATTGAGTTTGGACAGGTAGAGATTATGGGAACACAAGTGGGGCCAATGGCATTTGAAGCAAAAGGAAAGTAGGAACCAGGAGAGAGGTGTGTGTGTGGCATGTAGTATGTGTCTAGTGATCACAGAGAAGCAGGTTATACTAAAGAAAAGAATGGAAAAGCAGTCAGGAGTCAGACTGTGAAGGGTCTTGAATGTTGGGCCAAGAAGAATCCCTGAGCTGACAGCGAAATCACATATAGGTCAGTATTAGGGAAAAGGAAACCCTGGTGGCGTAGTGGTTAAGTGCTATGGCTGCTAACCAAAAGGTTGGCAGTTCGAATCTGCCAGGCTCTGCTTCGAAACTCTATGGGGCAGTTCTGCTCTGTCCTATAGGGTCGCTATGAGTCGGAATCGACTCGACGGCAGTGGGTTTTGGGGTTTTATTAGGGAAAAACAACCCATTCTACTAGCCATCATTGATTCCCTCTATCTCTAAGTGAAGTCAAATTTACAGGGCCACCCATCTCTCCACTGAAACTTGAGTTGGGGTCAAGACTTAAGACTGGTTCTGAGCTATGGTGCCCATGCGTTCAGTTCAACCGATGTGGATACAGTGCTGAACACTGGGGATAAAGAGATGAAGACCCAGTCTTGCCCTGGAAGAGTTTATGATCCAGTACCCAAAAGATCCATGGCAATTTCTTACTTCTATTCTCTATATTCCCAAGAGTGGGAGCACACATGGGCTGGTGCCTTTTAACACAAAGAGGTACAGTGTCTTAAAACACCCCTCCACTACTGAAAAGAGAGCTCAAGAGAGTGCCACAAACCCAGGTTATTTCCCTTTAGGTTGGTCTGTTGCCTCATGTCATCTGATCTTCACCCCAGGTCAGGTGGGGTAGCCTGGGCGGGTAGGCAGGTCAGAGATTGTTATCATGGTCTTACAGATGACCAAGCTGAAGCTCCAAGACCTTACTGTTCTATACACATTAGTTAAGTCTCAGCCTCATGCCAGGCCCTGGGCTGGATGTTTCCACATCGGTTATCTTAGAAAGATTAGATGACCTACAAAGGTCACCTTGCTTATGTATATGGCAGGTCGGGATTCCAATCAGGCTTTGGATTCCTGGGTCAGGGCTCCTTTTACCATCCCATTCAGCTGGGTGAAAGCACATGTGCTCTTGGAAAATTCTGCCCTGCCCTGACACCGCCTTCTCCACAGCCTGCCTCTGACCTCCTCTTGGCAGTTCTTCCTGCTGGAGCCTATGTCCACATGCTGCTCCTGTTGTCCAAACTCTGGGCATTTCTTAACTATCTCTCCTCAACAAAGCTTCCTTACTCTGGTTCCCATTCTCTCAGCATCTGTGATAGTTAAGATTGTGTGTTGACTTGGCTGGGCCATGATTCTCAGTGTTTTGAAAATTGTATAATGTTGTGATCATTTCCCTGTGAAATGTGATATGTGATTACCCCCAAGATGGAATCTGCTGAGTGGTACTGGCAGGGGTGGCGCCTGTGATGGCTCACCATCCCCTCAGCCTTTATCTCTCCATCTTCCTCCACCTACTTCCTTCCTGCTCTCCTTGCAAAGGTGGTTGTCTTGTTCTGGATCCAACAGCTATCTCTTTCTGACCTCTGGTTCTTGGGACTTGAGCTTGCAGCTTACCTGTCATCTTGGGATTCGTCGACCTTCATGGCCTGTGAGCAAGAGTACTGCTCCCTGACCTGCCTATCTTGGGTTCACCAGCCCCCGCAGCTATGTGAATCAGGAGAAACTCTGTGGTCTTGCCTGCCGACCTTGGGGATTCCTCAACCTTCACAACCTGTGAGCGGGAGCCCTGCTCTCCAACTTGCTCATCTTGGTTCACCAGCTTCGGCAGCCCTGTGAATTGGGAAAGGCCTCTATCCTGATCCAAAGACTTGGGACATTCCAACCCTTATGATCATGTGAGCTGTTTCCTTGATATAATTCTCTCTCTATATATTTATACACTTTGCTGGTTTTGCATCTCTAGAAAACCCAGCCTAAGACAGCATCCTTCTCTCTGCTGAGGGACAGTGAGCGACATGGAGTTAAACAGAAGAATCAGCTGCTCCAAGGTGTAATTCTTAAATCTCTGTGGCCTTTCAAGATGGTGAAGGGGCTCTGCAGTGCTTCCTCCCAGCCTGGAAATGGCCAAGTGCACTCTACTGCATGCCCAACTCCCCTGAGAGAAGCTCTGCCAACTTTATTTGGAATGTCTCACCTCCACTGATCATCCATTCCCAATCCTACTGTGCTTATACCTAGGTTATTGCAATAGTTTCACAACCAGACTACTTGCCTCTCATCTTTCTTCCTGCTAAGCTTTCCTACCAACCAATGTCAGGTTCATTTTTTCAAAAGCCATTTTCATTATGCCACTGCCAGGCTCAAAAACTCTTAGTGGCTTTTGTCTATAGAATAGAGTCCATAATGCTTAAATCTTTAATGGCTTGAACCCAACACACCTTCTGAAATGTATCTCCTACTACACATCTGCACACGATTGCCTACTTTAGCCAAAATGGCTTCCTAACTTCTTCCAGCCTCCCTCTGAACTCAACTATAGCCTCTCTCCTCTTAGCCTCTGTATTCCTCTCTCCTGGAAGGTCCTTCTCCACTTTCTCGAACAGTGCAAATCCTGCAGATTACAATCTAATGCAATTTCTCCTTTCCCTGAATTGGTTATATCTACTTTACTATACACTTAGCCTGCTCATCCTTCAGTTTTGTCTGCCTGCCTTCCACAAACATTTATTAAGTACCCACTGCATGCCAAACCCTGCACAAGGTGCTACAAATTATTTGATGGCTATGATGGTTAAGGTTGTTTGTCAACTTGGCTGGGCCATGATTCTCAGTGGTTTGGCAGTTATGATGTAGTTTGGCAGCTATATAATGATGTAACCACCTCCATAATGAGATCTGATACAGTGCCATCACTTCCATGATGAGATCTGCTAGGAGCAGCCAATCAGTTGAAAGGAGTTTCCTGGAGGTGTGGCCTGCATCCAATATATGTGGTCTTTCTGGAAAAGCTGGCTGGCTTTTGATCACTCTGGATCCTGCAGCTGTCTTCTGTTCATCTGACCTCCAGTTCTTGGGGCTTAGCTTAACTGCTGATCTTGGGATTCGTCAGCCTCCACAGGCTGTGAGCCAGCAGGCTGCTCTCTGAACTGCTGATCTTGGGTTTGCCAGCCCCTGCAGCTAGGTGGGAAACCCTGGTGGTGTAGTGGTTAAGTGCTACGGCTGCTAACCAAAGGGTTGGCAGTTCAAATCCACCAGGTTCTCCTTGGAAACTCTGTGGGGCAGTTCTACTCTGTCCTATAGGGTCACTATGAGTCAGAATCGACTCGATGGTGCTGGGTTTGGTTTGGCAGCTCGGTGAGTCAGGAGAAGCCTCCAGCCTGAGCCACAGGCTTGGGACTTTCTAGCCTCAACAGCCACGCAAGCCATTTCCTTGATATAAATTTCTCTCTATATATATACATATACGCATCATTGGTATTGTTTCTCTATAAAACTCAGCCTAAGACAATGGCGATAGCACTTGGGTTCTTATTTAACATTTTTGTTGTGTGTATGTGGGCACATTTTATCTCACCAAATAGTCTGGAGATTAAGAACAGGGGCTTTGGAGTATGATAACCAATATTTCAATCTAGGCTTTTTGATGTCATGCCATATGTGATTACGGGTAAATAGATAACTTTTCTGAGCCTCAATTTCCCATAAAATGGGGATAATAATAATATCTAACTTATCAGGTTTTTGTAAAGATTAAATGAAATAACATATGTGTCATTTTAACCAGGTGCCTTGTATACACTAAATGTTCAGTAAATAGCCACTATCCTTATGATTTTGATAATGATTATTACTTGGGATAAAGATTATATATCAGAATTTTAATTGTTTATTATCTCTCTAGTTCATCATTACTGTGACAATGCAATAATAATCTGTTAAATGAACGAATGAAAGGGAAACCAAAGGAAGACCTTGGCAAATGCAACTTTTAGGAAAGTCTGGCCATGAGAAGCTCAACAGCATTCTAACCTTGATATTCTCATTCATTCCAATGGCATCTACTGCCATCTCAAAGCAGAAGACACTTATAGCTATCTACTAGACATTTCTAATTGGATGTCTAATAGCCCTCTAATTCCACAGGTCCCAAACCAAATGAAACCTCCTTTCTCCAAGACTTTTATTCTTGGTATCCTACCTCCCTCTGTTACTCTGCATTTCCCAGGCTCAAAATTGCCCAATTTCTTTGCCTCTTCTCTGTCATTAGTCAACCACAGCCAATTGGTTACCAAGTTCTGTTGATTTTACTTTCTCCATATTTTTTAACATCTTTTCCATGATCTTCATCCCCATTGCTATTGCCCCAAGGCTATCCATCTCTCACTTGAGCCACTGCAGTGGTCTCCTGACTGGCTTCTCTATTCTTAGATTCTTCCCACTCCATTTCATTTTTGCAAAGCATACCCAGATTTATCATTTTCTTGTCCCCAAACCTCCAATGGTTCCTTCTGCCTATAAAATAAAGCCCAAGGATCTTAGACTAGCTTCAAGGCCTTGCATGGTCTAGACCCAATCTGTTCTTTGAATTCCTCCCCCCCAACTTCATGCTCCATCCAACTAAAATACTTGCAATCTTGTATAAAGTTTGTACTTTCTTGACTACTTGCCATTTTACTCCTCAGTTCCTTTGTCTCCTTGATCCAAATCATCTTTCAAGAAACAGTTCAAAAACATCTTGCTCCATGAAACTTTCCCTTCTGGAAGTTCTTACTCCCTCCTCCAAATACACATAGCATTTTCCTGGCCCGTAGCACTTATCATTTTTTTTCCCTGTTGTATAGTTATATCCATCTTCATGTCTTTCATAGTGGCAGGTCTTGTCATCTTTGATTCCTCAGCATTTAGCCTGATGTCTCAGTATGATAATGTATTTAATAAATGTCTGTTGAACAATGCAATAGGTCCAATATAGAGCACAAAGTCTTTCCCAATGGACTGAATTTAGACCTACTGTATATTAACACTGTTCAGCGAGAAGATGCTGCATCTTATTTTTTGTGACATCAATGGAGGTACTGCTGGGAGCTACTAGTTCAGTAGATTGTCAAAAGACTGAGGGCAAACCAGGCAGTATCCTTGGGTTTCAAAGCCCAGCAAAAACTTTCCACCATGCAGCTGTCAGTTTGTCGTACCATGGGGCTTGTGTGTTGCTGTGATGCTGGGAGCTATGCTACCGGTATTCAAATACCAGTGGGGTCACCCATGAAGGACAGGTTTCAGCTGAACTTCCAGGCTAAGACTAGGAAGAAGGGCCCAGTGGTCTACTTCTGAAAAGAATTAGCGAGTGAAAATCTTATGAATAGCAACAGAACATTGTCTGATATAGTGCCAGAAGATGAGCCCCCCCAGGTTGGAAGGCACTCAAAAGACAACTGGGGAAGAGCTGCCTCATCAAAGTAGAGTTGACCTTAATGACATGGATGGAGTTAAGCTTTGGGGACCTTCATTTGCTGATGTGGCACAACTCAAAATGAGAAGAAACAGCTGCAAACATCCCTTAATAATCAGAACATGGAATGTATGAAGTATGAATCTAGGAAAATTGGAAATCATCAAAAATGAAATGAAAAGCATAAAGATCAATATCCTAGGCATTAGTGAGCTGAAATGGACTAGTATTGGTTATTTTGAATTGGACAATCATATGGTCTACTATGTGAGGAATGACAACTTGAAGAGGAATGGCATTGCATTCATCATCAAAAAGAACATTTCAAGATCTATCCTGAAGTACAATGCTGTCAATGATAGGATAATATTCATACACCTACAAGGAAGACCAGTTAATAAGACTATTATTGAAATTTACGCACCAACCACTAAGGCTAAACCTGAAGAAACTGAAGATTTTTACCAACTTCTGCAGTCTGAAATTGATCAAACATGCAATCAGGATGCATTGATAAATTAGTGGTGATTGGAATGTGAAAGTTGGAAACAAAGAAGAAGGATTGGGTAGTTGGAAAATATGGCCTTGGTGATAGAAACGATGACAAAGATTGCATGATAGAATTTTGCAAGACCAACGACTTCTTCATCGCAAATACCTTTTTTCACCAATGTAAACGGCAACTATACACATGGACCTCGCCAGATAGAATACACAGGAACCAAACTGACTACATCTGTGGAAAGAGACGATGGAAAAGCTCAATATCATCAGCCAGAACAAGGCCAGGGGCAGACCATCAATTACATATCAATTAGTCATATGCAAGTTCAAACTGAAACTGAAGAAAATTTGAACAAGTTCAGGAGAGCCAAAGTACCACCTTAAGTATATCCCACCTGAATTTAGAGACCATCGCAAGAATAGATTTGAAGTGTTGAACACTAATGACCAAAGACCAGATGAGTTGTGGAATGACATCAAAGAAATCATACGTGAAGAAAGTAAGAGGTCATCAAAGAGACAAGAGAGAAAGACCTAAATGGATGTTGGAAGAGTCTCTGAAACTTGCTCTTGAACATTGAGTAGCTAAAAAAAAAAGCAAAAGGAAAAAATGATGAAGTAAAAGAGCTGAACAGAAGATTTCAAAGGGTGGCTCGAGAACACAAAGTAAAGTATCATGATGACATGTGCAGAGACCTGGAGATAGGAAACCAAGGGAAGAACATGCTCAGCATTTCTGAAGCTGAAAGAAGTGAAGAAAAAATTCAAGCCTCAAGTTGCAATACTGAAGAATTCTACGGGGAAAATATAAAATGATGCAGGAAGCATCAAAAGAAGATGGAAGGAATACACAGAGTCACTATACCAAAAAGAATTGGTCAGTGTTCAACCATTTCAAGAGGTAACATATGATCAGGAACCAATGGTACTGATGGAAGAAGTCCAAGCTGCACTGAAGGCATTGGCGAAAAACAAGGCTCCAGGAATTGACGAAATGCCAATTGAGATATTTCAACAAACAGATTAAGCGCTGGAAGTGCTCACTCATCTATGCCAAGAAATTTGGAAGACAGCTACCTGGCCAACTGACAGGAAGAGATCCATATTTATGCCTATTCCCAAAAAAGGTAATCCAACTGAATGTGAAAATTATCAAATAATATCACATGCCAGCAAAATTTTGCTGAAGATCATTCAAAAGTAGCTGCAGCAGTATATCAACAGGGAACTGCCAGAAATTCAAGCCAGATGTAGAAGAGGACATGGAACCAGGGATATCATTACTGATGTCAGATGGATCCTGGCTGAAAGCAGGGAATCTCAGAAAGATGTTTACCTGTGTTTTATTCATTATGCAAAGGCACTTGACTATGTGGATCATAACAAATTACGGATAACATTGTGGAGAATGGGAATTCCCAAACACTTAATTGTGCTCATGAGGAATCTGTATATGGATCAAGAGGCAGTCGTTCAAACAGAACAAGGGGATACTGCGTGGTTTAAAGTCAGGAAAGGTGTGTGTCAGGATTGTATCCTTTCACCATACCTATTGAATCTATATGCTGAGCAAATAATCTGAGAATCTGGACTATATGAAGAAGAACAGAGCATCGGGACTGGAGGAAGACTCATTAACAACTGCATTATGCAGATGACACACCTTGCTTGCTGAAAGTGAAGAGGACTTGAAGCACTTACTGATGAAGATCAAAGACCACAGCCTTCAGTATGGATTATACCTCAACATAAAAAAAAATCCTCACAACTGGGCCAATAAGAAACATCATGGTAAATGGAGAGGAGACTGAATTGTCAAGGATTTCATTTTACTTGGATCCACAATCAATACCCATGGAAGCAGCACTCAAGAAATCAAAAGATGCATTGCAATGGGCAAATCTGCTGCAAAGATCTCTTTAAAGTGTTGAAAAGCAAGGATGTCACCTTGAGGGCTAAAGTGCACCTGACTCAAGCCATGGTGTTTTCAATTGCCTCATATGCGTGAGAAAGCTGGACAATGAATAAGGAAGACCACAGAAGAACTGATGCCTTTGAATTGTGGTGCTGGTGAAGAATATTGAATATATCATGGACTGCCAAAAGAAAGAATAAATCTGTCTTGGAAGAAGTACAACCAGAATACTCCTTAGAAGCAAGGATGGTGAGACTACATCTCACACACTTTGGACATGTTATCAGGAGGGATCAGTCCCTGGAGAAGGACATCATGCCTGGTAAAGTAGAAGTTCAACAAAAAAGAGGAATACCCTCAATAAGATCAATTGACATAGTGGCTACAACAATGGGTTCAAGCATAGCAACAATTATGAGGAGGGTGCAGGACCAGGCAGTGTTTTGTTCTGTTGTGCAGTGTCGCTATGAGTTGGAACCGACTTGATGGTACCTAACAACAACAATAGGATAACATTTTCCTTGTTTGGAAGGATTTTATAACTCCAAACTCCTTTGTACTTCAGATGACTAAAGGGCATTTGGGGAGGCAATGTGCTAGGTCTTCTTCTGTCTGCCTTGCTCTTATTGCCCACACTCCTTGGCCTAGGTGGACCCAATGGGACTAGCCCAAGACTGACCTTAGGATCATGATTCCTGGCTTACTCTGGTTCTGGCTTCTTGGACATACTATGTACAGCATTCCTCTCCTTTCTCTTTCTTTGTTTTCTCCTTGTCTCCCATCTTTCTTTTCTTCCTTCTTTTTTTCCTCCTCTTCCTCCTTCTCTTCTTTTCCTTCTCTCTCTCCCAATATAAATAATGCATACTCCTTAGCTTTAAATCTTGGTTCCAATAATCACTAGCAAAGAACTTAACATCTCAGTTTTTTTGTCCATAAAATGGGAATAATAATAAAATAATAATCCCTATATTTTATAGGGTTGTTAGAATTCAAGAGTTAATCTATATAAAGCACTTAGCACGGTGCTGTGTGAGGTGGATATGGTGGCATGCTGCCCTGGTCCCCTTTCAGGAATAAAAGGTTTATTCCCCTGACCTGCAACCAATGACTGATTAATGTAGAGGTCTAAAGACCTGGCTTCCCTGTCCCACCTTGGGACAGCTCTGAAGGGACATCTCAGATCCTAAGACTCCTCACTCCTCAAATGTCAGCTGAGTCTTCCTTGAGACCTCACTGCCATCAAACTCCCCCCTCTGCCCTATCCTACTTTCTTTCCTTCTACAGGTGTCGATCCCAACAGCACTCCCTAATAGACTTCCTATATGATAATCTCTATCTCAGAGATAGCTTCTTAGGAAATCCACCCCCTGACACTGGGTACAGAGTGAGGCTTAATGCACGGTGGGACTGTGCACAATAGATAGGACTTGGCAGTAGCAATCTGGCCCACGTTTAAACGCTTTAAGTTCCTGGTGCCCAGTGGCAGAGGGTGCTCCCTTGGCTCCACTATCCAACCACCTCTCAGCACCTCCTCCTCTGGAGCTGTTGGGAATGGGATGAGGAAGAGATTTAGGAGCTTGGGAAAGCTGTTAGGGAGGAGGGCTACTCTCAGATGAGCCTTCCTCCCAGCTCCGGGCAATGGTCACTGTGGGAAAGAGTAGGAAACACAGTTCTCACTCCTCTTTGTGATTTATGCCAGACAGCTCTGGGTGGCCTGGCCCGCCCCCTCCTCCCTGAACAAGAAGGGCCCACAAAACTTCATGGTCTCCCCAGCCCTGGGCTTTGGCTTCACTTCCCTTGTGGCCTACTTCTTTTACATTCTCAGTTTGCAGCTTTGCTTTCAGTCTTGGAAACCACAGAAGTCATTTTTTAATCTTCCAAGTTGATTCAAGAGCTCCTTTAAACCATCCTTCCCCTACAGCCCAGCAGCCAACAACATCGGGGGTCCAATGATACTCCTTCCTTGAAAAACTCTGCTCCTGAGAGCCAAGAACGTGTCCTGCTTCCTCCAGTTTTGAACGCTGACACTCCACTAAACCCATCGCCATTGAGTCAACTCCAACTCATAATGACCCTATAGGACAGAGTAGAACTGCCCCATAGGGTTTCCAAGGAGCAGCTGGTGCATTTGAACTCCTGACCTTTTGGTTAGCAGCTGACCTTTTGATTAGCAGCTGTAGTTCTTAACCACTGTACCACCAGGGCTCCAACACTCTGCTAGAGGGCCAGAAGTAGGTGGGACACCAAGAGAGAGTGGGAGAAGCTGTATTTGGTGCTCAGTGGGGTGCGGTGGAGCAGCTGAGGGAATTGGCAGGGACTGAGGGAGGGAGGCCCAGGAGAAGAAAAGATGATGGGAGTGCCATAGCCTCCCAGTCGAGAGGCAGGGTGGTGTTAGCATTGCCAAGTTCTCTTACTGACCCTGAGAGTTACTCATACTATCTATACTTTGTCAGCACCAACCCTTTCCAAGTCATGTGCCAGAAATGCCCTCAACAACAGCCAGCAGATGTTTTGTGGTTTTGCTTCACCCCTTTTGTTTGCAGAAGTGACAAAGATCTTAGGTGCCAGAATCCCTCAAACTCTTCCACAGAAGACCCTACGATAGTAGGTCTGGGGGTCTAGCCAGAGGCTAAAAAATTTCTGTAAAGCTGCATGTTTTATATTAAAAATTAATATGAATTTTGAATTCCATGTTATATCCTATTTATTATATAAAATAGTTTTTTTCCTATATCTATTGAGTAAAATTAATATTTCAGGAAGAAGGGCCAAGTTTATTATGTTATCCTGTATATATCTCTCCTTTCTCCCCCCCATACACCCAAGAGTACACATTTCCAAGTATGAATCATGAGCTTTTTCTCTTGGTGCAGAACGTCCCCACCCTATATCCTAGTCTCCTCAGTCCCTATCTGTCTAAGCTCTATCCTCAATTCAAGTCCCAGATTCAATGTCACTTCCCCCACGAAGTCTTCCCATATTCCCCTCAGGCTAAAAGTAATCTGTCTCTTTTGAACACCCTCAGCTCTTTTTGTGTACCTTGTTTACATCATGTTTCATCTTGTTAGTCTTTTATGTCTCTGTCTTCTTTTCCTTAAGAACTGTCAGCTTCTTCCTATTTCTTCCTGTATCCATCATGGAAACTGTCATCGAGTACTTAACAGGTGTTCAATATATGATGAACATATCTTCAGACCCACTCCCTGACTGCCCCGCCCCCCAGCTCCAAAAAAGAAGATTTCACATGGGTGCCTAAACAACAACAACAAAAAGCCCCGTTGCCGCGGAGTCGATTCTGACTCATAGCAATGCTATAGGACAGAGTAGAACTGCCCTACAGAGTTTCCAAGGAGCATTTGGTGGATTTAAACTGCCGACCCTTTGGTTAGCAGCTGCAGCACTTCACTATGCCACCATGGGTTCCTGGTTAATACAAACTTCTGTTCCTTAGTGTGTTTGTGCTTGGCTATAAAAGATCTATAGTCTGGGCCTGGGAAAGAGGAACAGTATCTGGCCTTCAGTGTCATAATGTCTCATTTTGTAGCTGGGAAGGAATCTGGACCAGGATAAAAGGATTCACCCAATGATAGAACAATAGCAAAGAAAACAGGATCTTACCTTAATATTGTCTTCTGGCCAAGAGTTTAGCATTGTTGCAATGTGGCCTTTGTCATGAATGGTGATAAACAGCCCACTAGGAGAAACAAGAGAAACCAGGCAGTCAGACTGGGAACAGAGGAAAGACCACAAGTACTATGTGTCATTGCATCATCTAATTTTGCCATAGACCTGGGCAAGAAGGGTCTTTGCCCAAAGTCCCAACAATTTAAGGGCCCTGCTCTGGCTCTCCTCCAATCCTATCTCTCCACAGAGCAAGAAGTCCATGGAGTCAAGGTCACCGGAGCCTTCACTGTCCCTGCATCCCTCTAGACCATACTCCAGGCACCCAGGACCCCAGAATTTCCTGTCCAAATGGCCCAAAGTCTACTTCCTGGTAATGTGTGGCCTCTTTCCTTGGTCCCTCCTACTGAGTATAGGCCACATCACTGGTGAGTGGATCCCTAGCTGGAACTTGGACATGTGGGCTTGGGTGTCCACACACATGTGCATGAGGCCCCTTGTGGTATGGAATGCAGCTGGGGATGGGAAGAGGAGTGGGCCAGTTTTTTTCTGGAGCCCTGGTGGCACAGTGGTTAAGTGCTCGGCTGCTATCCAGACGGTTGATGGTTCAAATCCACCAGCCACTCTGCCAGAGAAGGATGTGGCAGTCTGCTTCTGTAAAGATTTACAGCATTGGAAACTCTATGGGGCAGTTCTATTCTGTCCTATAGGATTGTCATGGATTGAATTATGTCCCCCCAAAAATGTGTGTATCAACTTGGTTAGGCCATGATTCCTAGTATTGTGTGGTTGTCCTCCATTTTGCGATTGTAATTTTGTGTGGCGAGGATTAGGGTGGAACTGCAACACCACTCTTACTCAAGTCACCTCCTGATCCAATGTAAAGGGAGTTTCCCTGTGGTGTGGCCTGTACCACCTTTTATCTCTCAAGAGATGAAAGGGAAGCAAGCAGAGAGTTGAGGACTTCACACCACCAAGAAAGCAGCACCGGGAGCAGAGAGCGTCCTTGGGACACAGGGTCCCTGGACCTGAGAAGCTCCTCGACCAGGGGAAGATTGAGAACAAGGACCGTCCTAGAGCCGACACAGAGAGAAAGCCATCCCCTGGAGCCGAAGCCCTGAATTTGGACTTGGAACCTACTAGACTGGGAGAAAATAAATTCCTCTTCGTTAAAGCCATCCCCTTGTGGTATTTCTGTTACGGCAGCACTAGATGACTAAGACAAGGGTTGTTACGAGTTGAAATCGATCTGATGGCAACAGGTTTGGGTTTTTTTGGTTAGACTCTAAATTCAAACCTGGACTTCCAAACCACCATGAAGGTATGTTTGTAAAGACTGGAAGATGGAATATATTTTAACAGTACGTTAGCTTGATTTAGAACTTTTAATGTTTAGCCCTAAGGTATGTGGGCATCTATTTTTTGCCCCAGGCCCCATGACTGTCAGGGTGAGCCTGGTATCCTCTCCTTTAATTTTAGTACAGAGTAGACATGGAGCCTACCCTCTATGGCCCTCAGGGAGAGGAGGCGGGGTGGAGAGGCAGGCCTGACCTGTATGACACAGGCTGACTCTGAGACCTCAGGATTATGGTGGGTCTGCTACTATAGGGCCTTGCTATTTGATACCTTAATCAGTGGCATGCTCCAGGAAGAGTGGACTTTCTTCTTGGTGTAAGTCCCTCTTCTTTGCTCCCACAGAATTGTGCAGGTTTGAAAGAGCATGAACTCTGGAGCTAGAAAGACCTTGTTTGAATCTTGATTCCACTGACCTTTCATAATTTAAACTCTTGAAGACTCAGTTTCTTCATCTATAAAATGGGAACAGTAATGGCCTACCTCATGCGGTAGTTATAAGGATTAAATGACCTCAAGCATGCAAAATCCCTACAAGGGTCAGCCATAGATCTCGCTGTATTCCACAGCTGGGTCTGTTTCAATCTTCTGTCTTGAGAAAGAGTTAAAGCATCTAGGAATGAATGATGCCCTGTGAGGCACTGCCTTTGACAGCTGGTGTAACGTGTTTGAAATCTGATGTTATCATCCTGCTCTGAGGCACAAAGGGAGGCAGGAAGGTGGGAAGCTCCAGGAAGCCCTAGGCCTGGCAGCCATGCTTCCAGCTTCTGCGTGAATGAATTATAGGCTGCCCTGGGGATCCCAAGGCAAAGAACATCCTGCAGGGAGCTAATACTGAGTCCTTGTCAAGGCTAATGATCCCTCTGAGTAATTAGAACAGAATGTCCTTTACCGCTCCTGGTGCTGTGAAGATAGGCTTCTGGGCTAGAGACACTCACGGGAATCTCACTGTTAATAGCCATTAATGGAACAGGAAAAAAACAAAAATAATTTTAGCCACTGATTACTTCTCCCAAGTTTTTCCTGTTTACCTCAGGGAAGCAATTTTGGAACTTGAGGGAGAAAAAAAAAAAAAAAACATATATTTAAGTTTAAGTGAATACATGCCCTGCTTTATATAACATACAACATATTTCTGAAAAATTGTGAGTAAATAAAAGTTCTATACTTAAAATTATATTGAATGTGTACTTGGGAGGTTGCTGTTTAAAGGGAAACCAAGAAACCAAACCAGGTGCCATCAAGTCTGTTCTGACTCACGGTGACCCCATGTGTATCAAAGTAGAACTGTGCACCACAGGGTTTTCAATGACTGATTTTTTGGAAGTAGATCCCAGGCCTTTCTTCTTCTTTTTTTTACTGTGCTTTAGGTGAAAGTTTACAGAGCAAATCAGTTTCTTATTAAACAGTTAACACACAAACTGTTTTGTGACATTGGTTCCCAGTCTTGCCATGTGTCAACACTCTCCTCTTCTGTCCCGGATTTTCTGTTTCCACTCGTCCAGTTTTCCTGTCCCTTCCTGCCTTCTTGTCTTTGCTTTTCGGCTGGTGTGCCCATTAGTTTCCTATGCATGAATTGAACTATGAAGCACATTTTTCAGGTGTGTGATTGTTGGCCCTATAGGCTTGTCTAACCTTTGGCTGAAAGGTGAACCTCAAGAGTGACTTCAGTACTGAGTTAAAAGGGTATCTGGGGCTGTACTCTTGGGGTTTCTCCATTCTCTGTCAGATCAGCAAGCCTGGTATTTGTGTGTGTGTGTGTGTGTGAATTTGAATTTTGTTCTACATTTTTTTCCTGCTCTGTCCAGGACCCTCTATTGTGATCCCTGCCAGAGCAGTCGGTGGTGGTAACCAGGTACCATCATCTAGTTGTTCTGGGCTCAGTCTGGTGGAGGTTGTGGTAGTTGTGGTCCATTAGTCCTTTGGACTAATTCTTCCCTTGTGTCTCTGGTCTTCTTTATGCTTCTTTGGTCCAGCCAGGCTGGGATCAGTAGATGTACCTTAGATGGCCCCTCACAGGCTTTTAAGACCTCAGATGTCATTCACCACAGTAGAACAATTTCTTTATAGACTATGTTATGCCAGTTGAGCTAGGTGTGCCCTGAGACCATGGTCCCCAGCCTCAGCCCAGTAGCTCAGTCTCTCAGGGTGTTTGGGTTTGCCTGTGAAGCTTCTATGACTTTGCCCTGGTCAAGTCGTACTGACTTCCCCAGTATTACTTACTGTCTTACCATTCACCAAAGTTACCGCATAATCTACTGTCTAGTTATGTTTTTCCCTCCTCACCCCTCCCTTACCTTGTAACCCTCAAAGATTGTTTTTTTCTGTGTGGAAACATTTTTATGTGTTTTTATAATAGTGGTCTCATACATTATTTGTCCTTTTGTGATTGACTTATTTCACTCAGTATAATGCCCTTCTGATTTATCCACGTTGTGAGATGTTTCACAGATTCATCACTGTTCTTTATCATTGTGTAGTATTAGTATTCAGTTGTGCGTATGTACCAGAGTTTGTTTATCCATTCATTTGTTGATGGGCACTTAGGTTGTTTCCACCTTTTCGTCATTGTGAGTAATGCTGCAGTGAACATAGGTGTGCATATGTCTATTAGTGTGATGGCTCTTATTTCTCTAGGATATTTTCCTAGGAATGGGATTGCTGGATCATACGGTATTTCTATTTCTAGCTTAAGGAAGCGCCATATTGTTTTCCGGAATGATTGTACAATTTTGCACTCCTACCAGCAGTGCCCAAGAGTTCCAATGTCCCTGGAGCCTGACATTTATTTTCCGTTGTTTTAATTTGTGCCAGTAACGTTGGGGTGAGATGGTATCTCATTGTAGTTTTGATTTGCATTTCTTTAATGGCTAGTGATCACAAGCATTTCCTCATGTGTCTGTTAGCTGTCTGAATGTCTTCTATGGTGAAGTGTCTGTTCATATCCTTTGTCTATTTTTTAACTGGATTGTGTATTTATCGTAGAGGTGTTGAACTTTTGTATAGGGATTTTAGAGATTAGTCCTTTGTTCGATATGTCATAGCCCATTTTTTTCCCTCCAATCTGTAGGTTCTCTTTTTACTCTTTTGGTAAAGTCTTTTGATGAGCGTGCTTAATTTTCAGATGATCCCACTTATCTAGCTTATCTTCTGGTATTTGTGTATTGTTAATTATGGTTTGTATCCTGTTTATGCCGTATATGACGGCCCCTAGTGTTGACCCTACTTTTTCTTGCATGATCTTTATAGTTTTTGCTTTTATATTTAGGTCTTTGATCCCTTTTGAATTAGTTTACGTGTATGGTATGAGATATGGGTGCTGTTTCATTTTTTATAGATGGACATCCAGTTTTGCCAGCACCATTTGTTAAAAAGACAGTCTTTTCTCCCCATTTAAAGGACTTTGGGCCTTTGTCAAAGATCAGGTGTCTGTATGTAGATGGATTTGCATCTGGGTTCTCGATTCTGTTCCACTGATCAATGTGTCTGTTGTTGTACTTGTACCAGGCTGTTTTGACTACCATAGCTGAATAGTAGGTTCTGAGATCAGGTTAGTATGAGGCCTCCTACTTTGTCCTTCTTTTTCAATAATGCTTTATTTATCTGGGGCATCTTTCCTTTCCATATAAAGTCGATGATTAGTTTTCCTATCTTTTTAAAGAATGCTGTGTTGGTATTTGGATCAGGATTGCATTGTATTTGTAGATTGTGACATTTTCACAATATTGAGTCTACCCATCCATGAGCGTGGTCTGTTTTTCCATTTATGTAGGTCTCTTTTGGTTTACTGCTATAGCGTTTTGTAGTTTTCTTTATATAGGTCCTTTACATCCATGGTTAGATTTATTTCTGAGTATTTTATTTTTTTAGGGGCTATTATAAATGGTATTGCTTTAACAGGCCTTTCTTCTGAGGTGCTTCTGGCTGGACTGAACTGCCAACCTTTAGGTTAGTAGCTGAGTGCTTCGCCTTTGCACCACCCAGGGACTCTGTTTACAGGGAATTGTTCAGGACATAAATCGCTGTTCCCTGATTTATGGCTTTCAAAATTTTGGACTTTCCTACCTCAGTTCCCTAGAAACAAGACCCAGCTTCTCTCTTAGCTGATGCTTGGTCATTAGAGCCCAGTGACCAAAGGCTGAGGAGTGGCTAGGGAAGTGGGACTACTCCTGCAAGGAGCTTTGGGGTAAGCATGTGGAGCAGGAAGGGTATGTATTCATGCTTAACAAAAATTCCACTGAGCATCTACTATATTCTTTCAAATATTTAACTCAATTGACCCAAAAGACATATTCATTATGTGTTGCTTAGCTTGGAACAGGGCTGAAACTCTTCTTTCTAGCCATATATGGAAGCAATTAGTTCTATTCACCAAATATATCTGGTTCTCTCTCTTCCAGGCACATGGCAGCCTACACTTCTCTGATTCACTGAAATGAGGCACAGTCATGTGACTTGCTTTGACCAATAACTGTGAGTAGATACAACATGCCAGAAATTTTTGGATGGAAGTGCTTAAAAGCCACTGTGTGAGTCAGCATCTTCTCTCTTTTTCCCTTTGTGACAGCAACTTGTATAGTTCTAGATGAGATTACTATATTAGTCCAGGTCCTAGAGTGAGGACAACATAGAGAATAGGCCCCAGCTAATCTGCAAGGGGCATGGTGCAGAGGCACAGAATAAACGTTGTTTTAAATACTGAGATTTTAGGGTTGTTGTGCAACATAACATAACCTAGCCATGGCACACTTTGTTCAACAAAATCTTTTAGAGATGCCTGATATATATAAAAAAATATTGGACCTGCTCTGGTTAACGCAGAGGCAAGGCTCCCCTTCTTTGAGGGACTTCATGCTTCTTTTCATCTCAGCCCTCAAAGATCTCTGGAAATGTCGGCAAAGAAAAATAATTCCTTATTGGTAAGAGTGCTTTGGCGCTGTGAGTTAGTAACTCCATTATGTAGGAAATTATAGTTTTGATGTGTGTCTCCTCCCACTAGACTGTATGTTCCATGAGGGCAGGATAGCATCTGTTTTTTTCACTGCTAAAGCCCCAGGCTCTAGCACAGCGCCAACCATACACCAGGCACCCCATAAATGACCTGTGTGTCATTATCTGTGGTGATATGCCAAATGGTTAAGATGAGTGCTGGAATGAGACAGACCTCAAGGTACTTCTGTGAGGATTAAATGAAATGATATATATCAGATATGCAACATAGTGTTTGCCGTTGTTGGATACTGTCTAGTCGATTTTGACACATAGTGACCCCATGTGACAGAGTAGAGCTGCCCCATAGGGTTTTCTAGGCTGTAATCTTTATGAAAACAGATCACCATGTCTTTCTCCTGCAGAGCTGCTAGTGGGTTTGAACCGCCGACCTTTTGGTTAGCAGCTGAGTGCTTAACCACTGTACCACCAGAGCTCCTTGCATAGTGCTTTGCATGTGCTAAATGCTCCATAAGTGGTAGCAGACACTGGGTACTTATGCTAGAGGGCAATAACATACCCAAATATTTTCTGAGTGGGAGAAAATTCCAGACCAAGTATCCAATTTTGGATGCAGTAGACATGAGAACTGGTAATCACAATCCGTTCCCTGTACATTTCTTAGAACTCAAAATCTGTTGGAATTTCATAAGGGCAAAGTGCCGGTGAGGTTCCCTCCTTCCAACAAAGGCCTGTAAATTACATCACTATCTCCAGTTTCCATCAGGAGCCAGAAAAATCCTCTTGCATTTTATAATTCAGTTACATGAAAGAGAAAGAAAAGCAAAGATAATGTTCACTTAGGAGAAAGTTATTTAAGAAAAAGACTCTTAACCTTTATCTTGACCTAAAGAGGAGATACCCTTAGAAGTTTCTTAAGTTAGAATTAAACAAAACAAAATTAAATTAAAAAATCTCAAAAAACCTACTCAAATAGACAACATTCATTTAGGCTTCTTGGCATTAAGTCTAACAAAAAAGGGGAACTTAATTAAAACAGGGTTAGTGACATTAGGCAAACCACTACGGCCTGGCTCAGGAGGAGGGACGTGCACTTTCAACTTTATAACAAAGATTCACTGTTGCAGACGAAACTACCATTCTGCATATTTTGGCAAGAAGGGAACCTGTCCTCCGAAACAAAAAGAGTCGATTTTTAAAGCCCAGCAGCAGTCTCCTGGAGTCAACAGCACAGTAGGAGACAGTGGATCTTAGAAACCTGGGGAGGTCTCCTCCAGGACTTACACAGCCAACCACCTGCGAGGCAGAGCCTGAGGAGGCCAAAGTGAGGTCACTGTCCGTGCTTGAAGGAAGTTAAAAATTGCGTTCTTTACTGCGATCTGTGAAGTGCGACTGAAATGGCGGTGACGGGGAGGTGCGCAGAAAATTGAACGTGGTAGTGGTACGGCTCTCACAATCCTTTGGTTTTATCATCTATCTTGAGGAACAACAATTTTGATTATTTTGACCCAGCCACTGAATAACCATAGCTGATTTCGTGTACCTTGGACAGTCCCATCCGGTTTCCATTTTGTTTCCCGCCGAGGTGGGATGTTACAATGGGATATTGGGGAGCAGGTATGTGTCCCCACCTCGCTCCATAGAGGCCTCCTTTTCTTCTGACACTCCCAGATAACACGTGGATGTAAAATGTTTCTGTCTTTGGAGTAAAGGTATGTGTGTGTAGTTGTGTCTGTCCCCGTGACTCCCTCACTGGGACCTCGGAGTGGGCAAGCTTCCTGGATTCCTCATACTTGAGATTAGCAACTTCCCTGCCTCCTGCATTGGCTTAGCTCATTCTCCCCTTTGCCAGGTACAGGGTGGGCACATAGGAAACAAGGATGAACAACTTCATCTCCAATCCAGAGGGGTTTTCTGATCTAGGCAGACCAGAAACAACAACAACAACAAAAACCCAATATAATGGGGTATAACACAGACATTATGGAGGACTGAAGAGAACTACATAACAAGCAGGCTCCAAATGGGTAAATCACAGATGAGATGCAGCAAAGGTAGTCCTGGAGCCCCTATTCTAAGTGCCCCCCCCCCCCCCCGCCACTCTGCCTCCCTCTTGCTACTATGTAATGATTTTCGCCAAATAGATCTGAAGCATCAGAAGGGCAGGGATCATATCCTCCACTTCCATGGGTTCCCTAACGAAGCTCTATAAAGATAGTAACAGTTTCATAAAGGGTTTCTGAATGCACAGTGAATTCCTTTTCTTCCCTTCTTTGAATGTGGGGAATGAACAGCTGGGACAAGGGCAATAGAAGTTTTTCCACTACTGTATCTAGCTATGTGAATTTGGGAAAGTTACCAGCCCTCTCTGAGCCTGTTTCCCCATCTATAAAATGAAGAAGGTAGACCAGATTAACTCTGAGGTATTTTTGAGCTCTATGATTCTGTGATTACAACCTAGCAAGGCTCATAGGTGTCTATGAAATAATTACCAGATTTGGAGTTAGACTGACCTGGGTTCAAATCCTAGATCCAACAATTACTAGCTGTCCAAGCTTGGGCAAATTACTTGACCTCACTGGGTCTCAGCTGCTCATCAGTAAAATGGCATGGTTGTAATTAGATATATCTCGCTAAGTTGGTGTGACCATTACATAAAATAATACATGTACAATGTCAGCCACAAAGCAGACTCTTGATAAATCTTAAGTTGGGATTACAGAAATGCTTGTCAAAGGAATGAATGTCAGTTCCCTCCAAAGAGACACAGAATTTCATGCCATGGCTCATGGACAGGGTGACACATATCCTGGTCTCTCTGGAGCAACCCCAGTTGTCTTGGCACAATTATTATTTGCCTTCCTTTTCACTGTCAAAAACCCACTGATTTGCAGGTAAAAAAAAAAAAAAAAAAAAGCAGGTACTGTCTATTAAATCCGATTGTACAAACATTAATTGTTTGCCTACTATGGAAAGTCAAACTCATTCTTTTGGTGGCATCATTTGGAATCATTCTGTGTGGTTATGAATTACAACCACAGAAATAACACAGAACATTTGTGAAGTGGTTTACATCACCCAAAGCCTTTTGCTCTCCATGACGTTTTGGTGCAGTCTACAACATACTCTGTGTCAAACTCTGCAGTTTGTTTTGAACACAGACACAGGATGGAGTCTCAAAGGTGTTAGATCAGTGAACCTCAGGCCCAATCTTGGCACCTTCAAGGCCTGATCTTTGCCTCAGGTAAGTCATGTCATTGTTACTCACTTCAGTTTCCACATATGAAAAGTGTGAAGAAAACAAAAGAAGCCAACATTTATTGAGCTTCCACTGGGAACATTTTACACATGTTACACCGTATTCTCATCATCACAACCCTAGAAGGCAGGTATCGTTATTCCCATTTACAGCTGAGAACACTGAGGCTAAATGAGATGAGATCACATCACTAATTAAGTGGCCAAACTGGTACGTGAAAGCAGGTACGAAGCCAACAGCCTTGCTGTCTCACTTGCCGGAGTTTCCCGAGGTATTTGTAAAACATTAAGACCTTGAGAAGACAGGCTTCTGTTAACACAGAGAAAAAATTAAATAGGTTTCGAATTGTTTTTACTATTTTTTTTCTTCCTCATATATTGCTGAAGTGTCTTTGTTGATTATGAGATGCTTTTTGGCATGAGAAAATTATTTGAGTTGAATTCCAAGGGCTGGGGGAGCTTCTCCATCTGTTCTTCTTGAATAGGAAGAATCCTGATAAGACGTACAAATAGCCAAAGAAGTAACAGCAGTTTTCATTAAAAAGCATGAGTACGGTACATGGAAAAGGTGATGAAGAATGCTCTGCCTCTCTGTCACATTATTTGCTGACTGAACAATTTATAATCAGGAAACATAAAGGTCCCATAGATGGCAACTTCAGCTGAAAGTGACACCCCTGTCCAAATAGCAAATCATTTCAGAATCTAAAAATTCTAATTTTTCAATTCACAGATGTTTCCAATTAGAACAGGGAAGGTTAATGTGGTTTCAGCTATTTCTTGAAAATATTAAAATGTGCCAAGAAGCTCAGAGAGTTGGTACAAAGGAGTTGCTTTTTCTACTAAAATATTTACTCCTGCAAAAATAATAATCACAGAGGCTTCAGGGCCCCTTTCCCTGAGAAGTCACACCTAACACTCCTCACTTTCTTTTATGGCTGTGTATATGGCACAGACCCACACATGCCTCCACTGTATAAAACAAACACACACCTTCCTGCCATCTAGAGGGCCTCTAGTTAATCTGGGTCTCTGGGCAATAAGTTTTCTAGAATGGGGCTCTGTTCTAACATGAACTTCTGATATATCGAAAGCAAACAATCATCAAATCTGAGCTCCTGATAATTGCTGTACCTCTGACTCAGAGGCTGCCAGTGTGCCACCTGTTTGCAGGTATGTGGGAGATAGCAAGAAAAAAAAATCCTGTCTTTCTTTTCTAAACCAGGTCTGAGAAGTAGTCACACATATTCTTCTTCCACTGAGTTATAAGTCTCTGCAGCCTCAGTTTGAGAAATCGGCTAGGAGCTCAGAGCCCTATACAAGAGACTCACTGAAACAATAGGCCCCTCAGCCAAGGTCAAGCTGAAATTGTAAAAGCTTGACTTCATTTTATGTTAGCATTTGCAAGGCAACTCTATTGCCAGGCATTTGAGGTCTATCTTCTTGAAGCAATTTGTAAGCGGAAGACCCTGCCCACTTTAATTTATTACATAAACATTTCTGGAACTATCATCGCATATTAGTCATGAAAGCTGGAATTTCATAAGGAAGAACAGAATGCAGCTTTCAAAGAGGACAAAAGTTCACTGGGAAAGCATTATGTTTGAACATCAGGGACCCTGATCATTGCAAGCAAATGTGAGAGACAGCTAAATGCCTGGAACCAAATGTCTGAAAGGGCCACTCATCAGATGTAATTAAGCATGGGGCAGGGGGAGGACACATTTAACATAACTCATAGTTTTGACTGAGTTAGGCCTCCAAACCATTAATTTCTTTAAAGGAAGAAATCTCAGTAAACTCAAGATCGGAAATGTTCAAGGCTGAGGAAATATTTGTTATGAAATGTCTGGGAAAATATATGTGCTGTTCTGGTCAGGAATAAGTCCCAACTGGACCCACTCCAATTTGCAAAGCACCAATATTATTGTGAAACTTAAGAGCAGAGACTTGGCCAGACGTAGAGCAAATCTCAGGTTTTTTGGTTAGCAGCCGAGTGACCTTGACAAATGACTAAGTTTGAGCCTGTAAAGTAGGCAAATCAAATTGACTACATTTGTGGAAAGAGACAATGGAGAAGCTCAATATCATCAGTCAGAACAAGGCCAGGGGCTGACTGTGGAACAGACCATTAATTGCTGTTATGCAAGTTCAAGTTGAAGCTGAAGAAAATTAAAACAAGTCCACAAGAGCCAAAGTAAGACCTTGAGTATATCCCACCCGAATTTACAGACCATCTCAAGAGTAGATTTTAACACATTGAACACCAGTGACAGAAGGGTAGATGAGGTATGGGATGACATCATATATCAAGAAAACAAAAGGTCATTAAAAAGAAGGGAAAGAAAGAAAAAACCAAAATGGATGTCAGAAGAGACTCTGAAACTTGATGTTGAACATCAAGTAGCTACAGCAAATGGAAGAAATGAAGTACAAGAAATGAACAGAAGATTTCAAAGGGCGGCTCAAGAAGAAAAAGTAAAGTATTATGATGAAATGTACAAAGAACTCAAGTTAGAAACCAAAAGGGAAGAACATGCTCACCATTTCTCAAGCTGAAAGAACTGAAGAAAAAATTCAAGCCTCAAATTGCAATTCTGAAGGATTCTATGGACAAAATATTGGACGACCCAGGAGCATCAAAAGATGGAAGGGATACACAGAGTCACTGTACCAGGAAGAACTGGTCAATGCTCAACCATTTTAGGAGGTAGCATATGACCAAGAACTGATGGTATTGAAGGAAGAAGGCCAAGCTGCACTAAACGCATTGGTGAAAAACAGTCTCTAGGAATTAATGGAATACGAATGGAGATGTTTTTTTACAAACAAATGCAGCTCTGGAAGTGCTCACTCATCTATGTGAAGAAATTTGGAAGACACCGACCTGGCCAACCAACAGGAATAGATCTATATTTGTGCCCATTGCAAAGAAAGGTGATCAAACAGAAAGTGGAAATTATCAAACAATACAATCAATATCACATGCAAGTAAAATTTTGCTGAAGATAACTGAAAAAGATTTGCAGCAATACATCAACAGGGAACTGCCAGAAATTCAAGTCAGATTCAGAAGAGGACTTGGAACGAGGAATATCATTGCTGATGTCAGATCGATCTTGGCTGAAAGCAGAGAATACCAGAAAGAGGTTTACCTATGTTTTATTGACAATGCAAAGGCATTCAACTGTGTCGATCTTAACAAATAATGGATAACATTGAGAAGAATGGGAATTCCAGAACACTTAATTGTAGCTCATGCTTAATCTACATAGACCAAGAGGAAGTCATTCAGACAGAACAAGGGGATACTGTGTGGTCTAAAATCAGGAAAGGTGTGTGTCAGGGTTGTATTCTTACACCATACTTATTCAACCTGTATGCTGAGCAAATAATCCAAGAAGCATGAAGAAGAACGCGGCATCAGGATTGGAGGAAGTCTCCTTAACAATCTGTGATATGCAGATGACACAACCTTGCTTGCTGAAAGTGAAGAGGACTTGAAGCACTTACTAATGAAGATCAAAGACTTCGGCCTTCAGTATGGATTACAACTCAACATAAAAAAAAAAATCCTCACAAGTGGACCAGTACGCAACATCACGATAAACAGAGAAAAGATTGAAGTGGTCAAAGATTTCATTTTACTTGGATCCACAATCAACGCCCATGGAAGCAGCAGTCAAGAAATCATCCAATGTATTGATTGGGCAAATCTGCTACAAATGACGGCTTTAAGGTGTTAAAAAGCAAAGATGTCACTTTGAGGACTAAAGGGTGCCTGACACAAGCCATGGTGTTTTTGATTGCCTCATATACATATGAAAGCTGGACAATGAATAAGGAAGACCGGAGAAGAATTGATGCCCTTGAATTATGGTGTTGGTGAAGAATATAGAATATACCATGGACTGCCAGAAGAATGATTAAATCTGTCTTGGAAGAAGTACAGCCAGAGTGCTCTTTAGAAGTAAGGATGGTGAGACTTTATCTCATGTACTTTAAATGTGTTATCAGGAGGACCAGTCCCTGGAGAAGGACATCATGTTTGGTAAAGTAAAGGGTCAGCAAGAAAAAGACCCTCAATGAGATAGACTGACACAGTGGCTGCAATGATGGGCTCAAACATAGCTATGATTGCGATGGTGCAGGACTGGGCAGTGTTCCGCTCTGTTGCACACAGGGTTGCTACCACTTGGAACTGACTTGATGGCATCTAACAACAACAATTCCATATAAACTATCCTAGAGAATCTTTTTCATCCAAAGTTTACCATGGCAAGGAATGTAATACCCATTGCCATGCAGTCTATTCTGACTCATAGAGACCTTATATGACAGAGTAGAACTGCCCCATTGAGTTCCCAAGGCTGTAATCTTTACAAAAAGAAGCAGACTGCCACATCTTTTTCCCATGGAGCGGTTAGCGGGTTCGAACCACTGACCTTTCAGTTAGCAGCTGAGGGATTAACCACTGTGCCCATAGGGCTCCTGAGGAATGTAATAACTAGGGCAAAATAACAAGTTGACTTAAGCTAAGTTATGTGGGTATGAGCTATATGCTTGCAATATTACTGCTTTTTCTCTATTAGAATAACTTAGGTCTGTACAGCCAACCCCTCAAATCATTCAATGACAGAAATATCAAATAGGGATCTCAAAACTGGCACTCAAGGCCCAACTTAATCTGTTTAGGAGACTATGACAACATTGGTGCCACTATAAAATATTTTTACTGTTACGCTGAGAAACATAGCAGGCCCATTCTTTTCTAATGGCTTGTACAAGCTAAAATACTCATCCATTAATTAATCCAACAGTTATTTAATGAATACTTCTATGAAACAGGCACTGTTTTAGGCACTTGGGATGTATCAGTGAGCAAAAGAGACAAAAATTCTTGTCCTCATGGTGCTTACATCCATCCATCCATGCATCCATCCATCCATCTATCCATCCTACTATATGACAACTGTCATATTAGGAGTTAACAAAATGGAAAGGACAAAGACACAAAGATGAATAAGACACATTGTCTACTAAGCTCACTGTCTGACAGAGCGAATAGTAATATAGCAAATCTGTAAATAACGACTGTATTATGTGCCAAGTTCTATAATAGAGGTATTAGCAGAGGGCACTGTGGATAGACAGTGGAAGAGGGAGTGAAGAATTCTGCAAGTGGGGGAGGGAGGACAGAGACTAAGGAGGTGGCAAGAGATGAAGACATTCGAGATGGATTTTAAAGAGTAAGCAGGAGTTTGCATTTGGATAAGGTGGGGAAAGGGCACCAGGTAACGTGGACAACTGCTGCTTTTGCCAATTAGTGAAATGTATGGTAGAAGGACATCATGGTTGGTAAAGTAGAGGGCCAGTGAAAAAGAGGAAGACCCTCAACAAGATGGACTGATGCAGTGGCTGCAACAATGGGCTCAAGTACAACAATTGCAAGGATTAAGCAGGACCGGGCAGTGTTTCGTTTTGTTGTCCATGGAGTTGCTGTGAGTGGAAACCAACTCCATGGCACCTAACAACAACGACATCATAGAAGGTATGATAAAATAAAATACTATGTGTAAACTAAAGTAGCTTATTTGGGAAACAACTGTTATTAGTTACTGATTAAACTCTTTTTTAGGTCTGTTTTGAAACTAGGACTATGTATAAAATGGCCTTTATTCTCCCTAAGTTTTCCCATAAGGTGAGAATATTTGGGTTTGCTCTCTAAGGCTCTGTGCTTACTGAGGGTAATGTTTGTGAAAATACAGCCTATATGCTATTTGCGTGGTCCATAAGCTTCCTACAGAAGAATCATTTGGGGACATTTTCTAAAATGGAGAAACTGGGCCTTACTCTGGACACAATGAACCAGACTCTTGAGAAATGGAACTGGAGTCTGTAATTTTTAACAGGTGAACTCTTTCACATCTGAAAGTTTAAAGCCACTGGCCTAGGTAGAAGCTTGCTCTGAAAGCACTGTTCTCCTTTTTTGATAATCAAAATCATTAATTACCTACTTACCTTAATTAGGGTAGCCAGAGCCTTAACTGCATTTGTGCTATTATTACCTGAATTCATATTCCTGAACCTTATTTTTCTAGAAGGAGAATTTTCCCTGCTCCCCACTCATATCCTCATACAATCCAAGGAGGCTCAGTCTAGCTCCATCTACTCTTCCAAATAGTGAAAAGGTTACCATGGCAACTGTGCATTTCTATCCCTCCACTTGGCTGCATACATGAAGCACCGATTGGATCACCCAGGGTCCATTCTGCATTAGTAACCTATTAGACCTCATTTGTTTTGAAGATTGGATATTATTATTCGTTCTCAAAAACCAAGAATTCTGGAAATGCAGGTCATGATCTCATTCCCTGTAGCTATTGCTTTCTTCCCAATTGATTGGTCTGGTTTTGAGGATAGAGCTAGTTTGGATAAAGTCTATGCTTTAATTATCCTAGAAACCTAGAAATTCTGCAATTACTTTTTTTTTTTTTTAATTTTTATTGTGCTTTAAGTGAAAGTTTACAAATCAAGTCAGTCTTTCATACAAAAATTTATATACACCTTGCTATATACTCCTAGTTGCTCTCCCCCTAATGAGATAGTACACTCCTTCTTTCTATTCTCTATTTTTATGTCCATTTGGCCAGCTTCTAACCCCCTCTGCCCTCTCATCTCCCATCCAGACAGGAGCTGCCCACATAGTCTCATGTGTCTACTTGATCCAAGAAGTTCACTCTTCACCAGTTTCATTCTCTATCCCATAGTCCAGTCCAATCCCTGTCTGAAGAGTTGGCTTTGGGAATGGTTCCTGTCTTGGGCTAACAGAAGGTCTGGGGACCATGACCTCTGGGGTCCTTCTAGTCTCAGTCAAACCATTAATTTTGATCTTTTTACAAGAATTTGAGGTCTGCATCCCTCTGCTCTCCTGCTCTCTCAGGGGTCCTCTGTTGTGTTCCCTGTCAGGGCAGTCATCGGTTAAAGCCGAGCACCATCTAGTTCTTCTGGTCTCAGGCTAATGTAGTCTTTCTGTCTCTTGGGTTCATAATTACCTCGTATCTTTGGTGTTCTTCATTCTCCTTTGCTCCAGGTAGGTTGAGACCAATTGATGCATCTTAGATGGCCTCATGCTAGCATTTAAGACCTCAGATGCCACTCTCCAAAGTGGGATGTAGAGTGTTTTCTTAATAGATTTTATTATGCCAATTGACCTAGAAGTCCCCTGAAACCATGGTCCCCAAACCCCCGCCCCCTGCTATGCTGGCCTTTGAATCTGCAATTACTTTTATCCCTACAGCCTAGCCATTTTTTAATTATCGTGGTAATGCATATATAACAAAATTTTGCCATTTTAAGCATTTTTAAGTGTACAGTTCAGTGACATTAATTACTTTCACCACATTGTGCATCACCACTATCCATTGCCAGAAGTTTTTCATCAACAGAAACTCAGTACCTCTTAGCAGTAACTCTCCATTTCCAACCCCCTCCCCACAGCCCCTGGTAGCCACTAATCAACTTTTGTCTCTATCCATTTGTCTATTCTAGTATTTCACATAAGTGGAATAATACCATATTTGTCCTTTTGTGACTGGCTTCATTTACATAGCATAATGTTTACAAGGTGAGTTCATGTTGTAGCCTATATCAGAACTTCATTTCTCTTAATGGCTGAACAATATTCCATTGGATGTATATGCTAAATTTTGTTTATCCATTCATCTGCTGGTGGACATTTGTGTTATTTCCACCTCTTGGCTTTTGTAAATAATCCCCCAGCCTAGCTTTTTAAATTCAATTAAATTGCAAAACATCTATCATAAGCCCTGTGTCTGTAGAAGATTCTTAAAGGAATCAAACCTCTTTTTACATGAACATTAAAAAAAATTTAAGACACAATACTTTTAAACAAAGTTACAGCCCTTTGTCTTTAAGTAAGGAGCCACTGATAATAGAAGTTCACTCCTCTGGGATTCTATTAGAAGTCACTAGGAAAATAAGACTTCAAGTTCGTTCTCCATTCATCCTTCTATCCATCTAGTAAGTACCATGTATCAGGCCCTGTGCTGGGTATACAGTGGTGAGCAAAACTAACATGGCTCTTGCCCATCTAAAGCTCATAGCCCAGTAGTGGGAAGAGTCCCAGATCGCAAATGGAAAGTTTCCAAACTTTAGGTTCAGTTCTATCTCTTACAAGAGTCACTTAACCTCTTGAATCCTCCATTTCCTCATCTGAAATAGGACTTCCTGTTTTACACGGTGGTTGGCAGAGCTGTATTTCAACTCACTCTAAAACTTCAAAGCACTATATAAATACAATAGCTGTGAGTTAAGTTTGATTCAAATGGTGGGAGGAACACATATTTTTATGCACAACAGACAGGAGCAAAGAGTTTTAGAATAAGAGCAGGAGACCTGAGTTCTAGTTCTACCATTTCTATTGACTTGTGCCTCTGGTGGAGAGGGCATCACTTCCCCTTTGGGCCTTGGTTTGAGGTGGTTGATCTAGAGATCCATGATCCTGTCACCGTTTATTGCAAAAGTAAGCAAACCTGCAGAAATATAGAGCTCAAGGGCCTTGTAAGATCTAATCAATTCACAGACAGTGCCTTACCTAAGGCTTCCTGGAGAGACATGACTCTGTTTTCCGAGCCTCTCAGGAAGCAAATGCCTCAGGCTGTCTTAGAGCCCCTGGTGGTGTACTGGTTAAGTGCTATAGCTGCTAACTAAGAGGTCCGCAGTTTGAATCCACCAGGTGCTCCTTGGAAATTCTATGGGGTAGTTCTACTCTGTCCTATAGGGTCGCTATGAGTTGGAATCAATGGCAGTGGGTTTGGTTTGGTTTGGTCTTAGAACTCACTGCAGAACATTGTCTGGGAGTGCTCACAAGTTGCCTGCATGGGGCACATGGTAGCATGTGCGTCGGCCAGAGTGTTCCACAGGAATTTTAAAGTTGGTGGTCATGAAATACCCTGACACGAGCTCAAGGGAATATCATGGGAGCAGGAGCCCCATGAAGTACTTGGTCTGCCCTTGCTGCATGACTAAAAGAACCTGCCCAAGGTGCAAGCCCTAGCTTTCTTCCCCAGGCTTTCTAACTGGGCACCTTGATTTGACCTTGTAATCCATAGCTCCCATCTCACCCCCTCTCCCTGCAGAGGGCTCCAGCCTCAAACTGATACACATGGGATTCCTGTAGATACCTGTTGCTAATTTCATTCAGTCTAAGAAACTTGTGGGGTGGGGGGGTGAGCCATATTTGTGAGTATACAAGTGATTCAGAAATGCTGAGTTTAAGCAACGCCAGACAAGAGAGATTCTAGTATGAAAGGAGAAAGCGACTTTAAAATAGGATAGACTTGGGTTTGACTTCTGCCACTTAGTGTATGACCTTAGGCAAATCTCTCGTCATCTCTGAACCTCTGTAGCCTCATCTGTGACACGGGCATAATAAGATATTCTGACTTCTTAGGGCTTTTGTGAGATTCAAAGATAATAAAGGTAATATGACTAACCACTCAATAAAAGGAAGTTGTAGCAGTAATGGTAGTAGTAGTTGTTGTTACAACAGCTCACTGTTCCATTTCCATGATGGTCAGTACACCAGGACACAGTTCACAATCAGACAATTCTTCCTGCACTTTCATCTTCACATCCAACTAGTCTCCGTATACTACAGATTTCTCTTTCTCAGTGTCCTGGGTTTCCACCCTTCATTTCCACATCTAGGACTCTGTCAGCCCCTTCTTACCTCATGCTTCTGTTAATACAATAGTTCCCTGTGGACCCTCCTCTTTAGTCTTCTGAGAATTAGCCTCCTCAGAAAAATGCCTTTATCACACATATACACACTCAAAAATGTATTATGATCCCCGATTAACCCCATTCAAACTCTTCGCTTCACCTCACATGCAGCCTTACCTTCCTTATTACCCTCATCTTTGGAGAGGTCTCCTTACAAACCTGCAGCACGCTACAGGCTGAGATGGTGGTGAGTCCTTTGCCCTGGAGATGCTCAATCACCAAAGAGGCTCATGAAGGACAGGGTAGGTAGTGGATACTTGCATGCTCTGGAGCATGGGTTTCAATTGTGGCTGTACCATGTACTAGATGTATAACCTTTTTCAGGTTACTTTACCTCTTATTTTTCTTCATCATTTCTTCATCGTTAAAATGGGCCCAGTACAGTATATGGAGTCCCTGGTTGCTGCAAATGATTAATGCACTTGGCTGCTAACCAAAAGGTCAGTGGTTCAAGTCTAGTCAGAGGTGCCTCAAAAGAAAGGCTTGGTAACCTACTTCTGAAAAATCAGCCACTGAAAATCCTATGAAGCACAGTTCAACTCGTTAGGGGTTGGAGATCACTCAACAGCCTCTGGTTTAATGACAGTATATACTTCCAAAGGATGTTGGGAGGACCAAATGAATAAAGCACCTAGAACAGTGCCTGACAAATTGGAAGCTCTGAATACATAAATGCGAGCTACTGTTATATGACTGAGTTGATCCTAACATCCCAGGAAGGGCAACTGCTTTTAGCTACAAACCAAACCAAACTCATTGGCGTCGAGTGGATTCCGACTCATAGTGACCCTATAGGACGGAGTAGAACTGCCCCATAGGGTTTCCAAGGAGCAGCTGGTAGATTTGAACTGCTGATCTTTTTTTAAAAAAATGTTTTCAAGGTTAAATTTACTTATAATGCCTTTTTTTCTTTTTAAATGGTGCTTTTAGATGAAAGTTTACAGCTCAAGTTAATTTCTCTTGCAAAAATTTATACACTTTTTTTGTGACATTAATTGCAATCCCCACAATGTGACAGCACACTCCCCCTTTCCACCCTGGGTTCCCTGTATCCATCCAACCAGTTCCTGTCCCTTCCTGCCTTCTTATCCTGCCTTCATATAGGAGCTGCCCACTGGTCTTATATATCTGACTGAAATAAGCAGTACACTCCTCACAGGTATTATTTTTTGTTTTATAGTCCTGTCTAATCCTTGTCTAAAGAGTGGGCTTTGGGAATAGTTTTAGTTCTGGGCTAACAGAGCGTTCAGGGGCCTGAGTTTTAAGGGTTCATCCAGTCTCTGTCAGAAAATTAAGTCTGGTCTTTTTACGTGAATTTGAGTTCTGTTTCATACTTTTCTCCGGCTCCGTCCGGGACTCTCTGTTGTGTTCTCTGTCAGGACATTCATTGGTGGTAGCTGGGTACCAACTAGTTCTTCTGGTCTCAGGCTGGTGGAGTCTCTGGTTTATGTGGACTTTTAGTCTCTTGGACTAATATTTTCCTTGTATCTTCAGTGTTCTTCATTCTCCTTTGCTCCAAGGGGGTTGGGACCAATTCACGCATCTTAGATGGCCACTCACAAGCTATTAAGACCCCAAATGCCACTCACCAAAGTGGGATGCAGAACATTTTCTTAATAAGCTTTGTTATACCAATTGACCTAGATGTCCCCAGAAACTATGGCCCCCAGGCCCCATTCCCAGCTACTCTGTCCTCAAAGTATTTGGATGTGTTCAGGAAACTTCTTAGCTTTTGTTTTGGTCCAGTTGTGCTAACTTCCCCTGCATTGTGTGTTGTCCTTCCCTGAGGAGGGAGAAGGAGGGGAATTCACTAACTAGACAGTAGACAAGGATCATCTTCAGTGAAGGGACGAACTGCACACCTTTTGGCTAGCAGCCAAACTCTTAACCATAGCTAACAGAAAAACTTAACTGGCTGAAATTTAAAGAAATTTATTTCAGATAACAAGAAATACAGAGTTAGGTGGCTCCATGGTTTGTTAATTTAAAGGCTCAACATGGTCACCAAGGACTCAGGCTCTCCACATTTCCACTTTGCCATCCTTGGCATTATAGGTTGGGTCTCGGGCTGTTTCACTCACAGCTGCAGGATGATTGTTACAGTTCCAGGCATTCCAGGCAAACATGAAAACATCCAGGGAAGAAGAAGTGTGCTCATGATGAGAAAAATCTTTCCCAGAAGTCTTCTAGCAGATTCCCCTCACATCTCTCGGGCCAGAATTGGGTCATGTATCTATCCTAAATCAGTCACTGGCAAAAGGAATGGACCACTATGACTGGAAAGATTAAGTAGGCACCACTGCTTGTGCTGGAAAGGAACAAGACTCCTGCAAAGCAAATGGCCAATTGGGAGAAGGAGGATGATAAAAAATCAGAATTTTGTTAAGAAGGGGGACAGGAACCAGTCAGCAAGTTGATTCTGACTCATGGTGAACCCTATGTGCGTCACAGTACAACCGTGCTCCTTAGAGTTTTCAATGGCTGTCATGGATTGAATTATGTCCCGCACAAAAATGTGTGTATCAAATTGGTAAGGCCACAATTCCCAGTATTGAATGGTGGTCCTCCATTTTGTGATTATAATTTTATGTTAAAAGGATTAGGGTGGGATTATAACACCACCCTTACTCAGGTCAACTCCCTGATCCAGTGTAAAGAGAGCTTGCCTAGGGTGTGGCCTGCACCAACTTTTATCTCTCAGGAGATGAAAGAGAAGCAAGCAAAGAGTTGGGGACCTCATGCCACCAAGAAAGAAGCACCAGGAAGAGAGCGTGTCCTTTAGACCTGGGGTTCCTGTGCAGAGAAGCTCCTAGTCCAGCGGAAGATTGACAAGAAGGACCTTCCTCCAGAACTGACAGAGAAAGAAAGTCTTCCCCTGGAACTGACACCCTGATTTTGGACTTCTAACCTACTAGACTGTGAGAAAATTAATTTCTCTTTGTTAAAGCCATCCCCTTGTGGTATTTCTGCTATAGCAGCACTAGATGACTAAGACAATGGCTGATTTTTCAGAGGTAGATCACCAGTCCTTTCTTCTGAGGAGATTTAAACTGCTAACCTTTCAGTTAGCAGCTGAGCGCATTAACCATTTGTAGCACACAGGGACTCTGAGAAGGAGGAAGGAGTGGGGAAATGGCAACCAAAAGTATCTTCTACCTTCTCAATCCTGAGAGTCCACGATTCTTGGCTTATCCCACCTGCATGCTTTGCTTCTGCTGTTCTTCCTGCCTGGAGCTCATTCAATAAATCTTTGTTGATGTCTCCTGTATTCCAGAGACTATGCTGAACTGTCTTCCCAGTGTGAATCCAAATCCTTCTCTTCAAGGTTTAGATCAAGAACCAACAATTCATTGGAGCAATTTCTCACTGTAATGAATTATCTCAACACTTACAAAGTGAAATAGATAATCCATACCACATTTCACTCATTGGCTTATATTTCCTAAGAATTGTCCCTCACTTGAGTTGAGCTATAAACCCCTCAAGGACAGGGACTATAAATAAACTTCCTTGTTCCATTTGGATCTTCCATGTACTTACAGTGGCCAACCATAAAGATGGTGCTTAGTCAATACTTCTTGAATTTAATCAGAAGACACTCTGTGCTATCTATAGTAGGTGCCTGAAGATGCTATGCTGGGCACCACGGGAGATATAGGGAAGGGTAAGACACAGTCCCCTCCTCCCCACCCCCACCCCAAGCTTGTAGTTCAGGAGGAAAGCTCATAGAAATTGTGTGAAATTGGAAAAGTCCATCTTCTACCACTCAAATTCCTTTTAGCCTTTCTACTTGCTCCCCTCCAGTAACCTTATGTGGCAACATTATGTTGGTTCACACTGTATGGCCTTGTTCCCTTTCCAGCACCCCAGATAGGTCCTTCTTGATCTAGTCCCTCCTATCCTCCCAGTCAAATAAAATCTACCCCTTTCTGACTTCCAATCCCTATGGTTTTGGGAAGCACTGGCTTAAGAGTTTCAAAACTAGTTCATATGTAAAGTTTCTGATGTTACCCCTTCAGGGCACATGAGAAATTTGAGGGGATCCCTGGAGATGCAATGGACTAATGCAAGGACATGAATATAATAATGGATTTTAGGGACATTTGGTGGTGGGGTTCTTTTCTGGCAAAGCAGCCTTCACTTTTCTTCAAGAATTACCACAGTAATGTTCTTTACTTTAGCCTAGAACCTTTCAAAACATTTGCACTGCTTGCAGCTTCTCCTCTGTTTGCTTAGCTTGAGCAAACACAGCCTTTATTGCATTTTACAGGTTAATGGGAGATCACGGTTATCTGAGGAAAGATCTACACAACTCCTGCCTTTATGTATGTATTTCCTTCTCAGGGTAAGGAAATTGTTCCCCTACCTATTCTTTTGATCACCATGGCTGGATTGCTAGCGACAAAGGAGGAACAAGGAAGGATAGAGCCAGATAAAAAAGAAAAATCAGTTTGTTTAAATCACCAGGGAAATCTGCCTTTAAAGAAAAGGAAGTCAAACCCAGAATATCCTGTTCTAGTTAATAAAGCTCATCTGCCTCCAGCTTGAGCAAGGAAAATATTATCCTCTGCATCTGTGTGGGGCTGCTCGACCATTCCCACCGCACTCTCAGTCCCACACCCAAATTCATGGATGGCTGAGGAGTATCCTTGCCCCAGCCCCCCAGAGCAAGCTGCTCCTTCTAGATGCTAAAGTCCCAGGCAGGTCACGTGCAATTAAGTGCAAACTTACTTTTTTTGTGTGTAAATCCCAAAACTTCTTCTAAAAAAGAATAAACTCACAAATGGTGCTGTCAAAACTGGATATCCATTTGCAGAAAAATGAAACAAGATCCACGCCTCACACCCTAAAAAACTAACTTAAAACAAAGGCCTAAATGTAAAACCTAAAACTATAAAGATCATAGAAGAAAAAATAGGGACAACACTAGGGGCTGTAATATATGGCAGAAATAGAATACCAAAAATAACTAAAAACACAAACAGAAGAAGATAAACTAGATAACTGGGATCTTCTAAAAATTAAACCCTTACGCCCATCAAAAGATTTCACCAAAAGAGTAAAAACAGAACCTACAGACTGGGAATAAATTTTTGCCTAGGGCATATCTGACAAGGGTCTAATCTCCAAAATTTATAGAAGATAGCAACACCTCAACAACAAAAAGACAAGCAACCCAATTAAAAAATGGGTCAAGGACATGAACGGACATTTCACCAAAGAAGACATTCAGCAGCTAAAACAACACATGGAAAGATGCTTGCCATCATTAACCACTAAAAAAAAAAAAATTTTTTTTTTTTTTTGCAAATCAAAACCACAATGAGATACCACCTCACCCCGGCAATAATGGCACTGACTGAAAAAAAAAACAGAAAACAACAAATGGTGGCAAGGTTGTGGGGAGACTGGAACTCTTATACACTGTTGGTAGGAATGTGAAATGATTCAACCCCTATGGAAAATGGTATGGTGCTTCCTTAAAAAGCTAGAAATAGAAATATCATATGATCCAGTAATTATACTCCTAGGTATACACCCTACAGAAATAAGACCCATGACACAAATAGACATATGCACACCCATGTTCATCACAGCATTATTCACATTAGCAAAAAATAAAAAAATGGAAATAACCTAAGTGCCCATCAACAGATGAATGGATAAACAAACTTGTACATACACACAATGATAAAGAATAATGATCAATCTGTGAAACATCTCACAACATGGATGAATCTGGAGGACATTATGCTCAGTGAAATAAGTCAGTCACAAAATGACAAATACTGTATGAGACCGCTATTATAAAAAGTCAAGAAAAGGATTACACACAGAAAGAAATATTTTTTGATAGTTACTAGGGATGGGAGAGGAAGGGAGGGAAAATCACTAACTAGAGAGTTGACAGGTGTTAACTTTGGTGAAGGGAAGGACAATACATAATATGGAAGATGTCAGCACATCACCACCAAGGCAAGAGAAGACAATGAGAGGTATGAAAGAATAAAAGGCAATGACAGTAAATACTATAACCTATATAATCCTTCAACAACAGTAAGAACAAACAAGAGTTTATGAGAGGACACATAGGTAGATAGGTATGCTAAATAGGTGTGGGAGCCTGTATGGGAGTACACCCACATGCATATATAGATTTGGCTGTAGATATTTTTTCAAACATATGTGTATATGCTGCATGTATATTCATATATATAATGGAGCACGCTGGGGATATAGTCATGGAAACACCCTAGATGTGACCAAATACCTTGCGGGACTGAATTACTGGGCTTGAAGGCTAAGGACAGTAGTCTTGGGGGGACATCTAGGTCAACTGGCATAACAGTTCATAAAGACAATGAATGCTCTACATCCTACTTTGGTGAGTAGCATCTCAGGTCTTAAAAGCTTGCAAGCAGCTATCTAAGATACAACTATTGGTCTCTGTCTGGAGCAAAGGAGAGTGAGGAAAAACCAAAAACTTAAGGAACCAATTAGTCCAAAGGGCTAATGGACCACAGCCTCCACTAACCTGAGACCAGAAGAACTAGATGGTGCCTGGATACTACTACCGACCTCTCTGACGAGGATCACAATAGAAGGTCCTGGTTAGACTGGGAAAAAATGTAGAACAAAATTCAAATTCATAAAATGATCATATTTATTGGTCTGAGAAAGACTGGAGGAACCCCGGAGATGAAAACCCTTAGATGCCCTTCTAACTTGGAAATGAAGCCATTCCTGGAGATCACCTTTCAACCAAATAATAGGCCTGTAAATAAATAATAACATATGTGAGGAAAGTGCTCCTTAGAACAATCATCAACATGAGACCAAAAGGGCAACATCTGCCCAAAAGCAATTATGAGAAGGCAGGAAAAGAGGATGAATGAAAATGGGGAACTCAAGGTGGTAACGGGGAGAGAGCTGACATAGTGCAATCACTGTCACAGAACAATTTGTGTACAAACTATTGAATGGAAAACTAATTTGCTTTGTAAACCTTCATCTAAAACACACACACACACACAAAGAATAAACCCATTCCCTTGGTGATTAAAGCACATGTAATTTAGACACAAAAATAAATAATCCTCTTCTACTTCCGCGTTTAAAAGCATTTCTGTGATTTGGGATCCAGATACAATTTAACTGACTCCACACATTTGTATCAAGTAATAGCCAAGCACCTCTGCTTCTCATGGCACCTTCCTTAGATCTATCTCAGCATCAGCTCTCAAACCATGGCACCAAAGAGTCCATGACAGATCCTGGACTGCCCAGCTGGTGTGTCTGGGAAGGCAGCCATGTGTGAATCGGAGCTTCCAGTAAAAATGACGCTTTGCAGATAAATCTACAAGCTTTTTCTTGTCAAAAAATGAAAGGTATGTGTTTTCGTCTACTTCTGCATTTTTCTCCCTTAAATGCCAGAAACCTTACAGGCAAATTTATTGCCAAAGAGCCGCTACGCCACCAGGGTCTCCCTGCTCATTTTAGGTCCACAAAAAATTAGAGAATATAAGGGTTAGAAGAAGCCCCCAAGATCACCTAGTAAAATCCTATTTTATAGATGAGGAAATTGAGACCCTGACAGGAGGTTTACTGAGGGGCACAGCGTTAGCTGGTGGCAAAAACTAGGGCCAGAAGCCATGTCTCAGGGCTCCAAAATCTTTCTACTAATGCACAGTGGGCCCTGGAAACATCCACTTCTTCTGCTTCCTTTCAATGGTCTCCATTCTTCAGTGAGTTACCTTTCACTGTCCTTAAGCCAGGGGTTCTCAAAGTGTAGGCCCCATACCAGCAGACCGGCATCGCCTGGAAAATTGTTAAATACGTAAATTCTCTGGCGCCATCCCAGACTTGCTGATACTTGTTTTAACAAGCCCTCCTGGTAATTTTAATGCTTGTTAAGGTCTGAAAACCAAGGTTTTGTTAACGTCTGAGAACCACAGCTTTAATCTGTTACTCACGTCCAACCTGTTAACAAGGGATTTAGGGCACTAATCAGATTCACCTGATTTCATAACTCTGTTTCAGTTTGGCTCTACTAGTTACCTAAGGCAGAGGTTCACTTAAGTTACCTCCCAGGAAAAAAGGTTTATTGTAAATGTGTGAACAGGAACTAGAAGTGGAAAGCTGTCAAGAACCGAGGCAGCTCTAGGGACCAATCCTTCTCTGCCTCTGTGTTTTTTTTTTTCTCTTTCTCTCCCTGCCTGCCCTGTTCTCTCTCTACAAATTGATTCCTTTACTTCCTCCTTCATAGCTGACATTTGCCTTTGGTCTACCATGACCTGTCTCTAAAGTTTAGTGTCTAAACCACAGCACCCCTATTGCCTTAATTTCCCCTCCTAACTGGAAAATTCTTGCCATATAACTTTTTCCATGTCTCAGTTCAAATTCCTGTAAGGGAATCCAGCTGACCCAGCTCATTTTTTGGGCCAGGCCACACAAGTTAGGTCACATGCTCACCCAAATAATTGGTCAGTCTTTTGAGTCTGATGCTTGCTCTTGGGACTAATCAATTATTGGCACAGGATAGTGGGCAACTATTACCATTACAAAGTGGGTAACGGGAGAGTCAAGAGGATGTGTGTACAGCTTGGGAGAGGGTGCAGCTTCAAGAGGAAATTGGTGGAGGGAGGAAGAATGCAAATGTGAGACTCCCCACTGCTCTTCTTCCAGTAACCCTGTGAAGGAGACATGAAGGAACTTGGCAGTGGGGTTCAACGATTTGGCTTGCTGAAGGTTTGGGTTGGAGAGGAATATTCTGCTGTATTATCACAACCCCAATCCTCGTGTATACTGTCTACCTGGGGTGGGCTGGACAATTCTGGCTGCACCTTATCAACTCACTGGGTGTCACAGAAGATCTGGGCTGGAAGGAACTTCAGACATTACCGGGCTCAGTGATTCTCAGCCCTGGCTGCCCATTAGAATCACCTGGGGAGCATTTGACAACTAAAGCTGCCCGGGCCCCACCTCAAGTATTCTGATGTAGTTGATCTGGGATGGGGCAGTAGTATTTCTTAAAGGCTCTCAGAGCTTTGACTGCAAAGCTGGGGTTGACAACCACTGCTGGAATTCAACCCTCTGAGTTTTAGAGGTGGGCAAACCGGCTCAGCTACATAATGTGATTGTGGCTCCCTTAAGGATTCCATTTCTAACTTGGTTATAGAGTTTGCGTTAATAGATCATAAACTGTTAGAGCTGGGAGAGATCACAGCCCCTGTCACTTTTACTCGAGACTCAAGAGCTAAGTGACTTGCCCTAGGAGTCAAGGCCTGAAAGGTGGTTGAGTGAGGGCTAGAACCCAGGTCTCCTGACTCCTAACCCAGTGTTTTTCCATAACACCTGGGGCTGAAGGATCGAAAGTGCCAGATTTATGCTAACCAGACCCAGCTGCAGACTTCATGCTTGCTCTACTCAAGGGTGCCTTTCCAGCAGTACAGCTGAAACAGTTTGGCAGAGAAGTCCGGACGTAAATGGATGTGGAGCAGGCTGGGCCAAAAGAATCAGCACTTTTGATGCCCTGAGGATAGGGAGGAGGCTGGGCTGATAATGCTCATCCTTGCTTTCTGCTTTGTTTCCTAAAGGGGGGCGGGGGGGCATGCGTGTGTGGCGGGGGGGCATGCGTGCGTGGCGGGGGGGGGTGCGTGCGTGCGTGTGAGTGTGAAGATTCCAAATAGATTGACAGATGTGTTGCAGTCCAGATTGTGATGTGCTCAGAGACCGTGCCCTGGGTGTCAGGGTCTTCCCATCTGCTGAGCTAAGGTGGCCTTTGTTTTTCGGGGTAGCTTTGTCAAAATGTTAGCTCCCACTGGTCAACGGGAGAAGTATTCTTGTGTATGGCTAGAAATTGACTGCATTTGTTAGAGGCCTGTGGCATTTAGGAACTAGAGGTGTTTGACTGGTGTTTCAGGGGGTCCCTCTGTGGTGTGTGTGTGTGTGGTAGTTGAAGACAAACAGGTTCCAGTGCAGAAAAAATGAGGCAAGGGCTCACCAGATGTGGTGAACTGGCAACTGGCCTTAGCCATACCCCTTTTTGGGGGTAGGGGTGGAGAGAAGAAGGGATGAAAATGCAGGGCTTCCAGCCAGTTCTTTCCAGTTTGACCCCCTGCTGAGAATTTCCACTTCCACTTGGGGATCTTGTTAAAATGTAGACTCTGATTCAGTATACCTAGGGTGAAAAGGCAAATTCTCAGCAGGGGGTCGAATCAGAGAGAACCAATCTGAAGCCCTGGTTTGAGGCTGTTAGCCTGGCAGATCCCAGAAGTCAGAGGCTTCGTGGCAGGAAGGGGAGGCTCTTGGTCTGTTTCCCTCCAAACTTGGAGCAGGTGGGATACCTACTGCCATCTAGAGTTGCCATCTCGGAACCTTGTTTGTCTTCTACATAATTGAAAAATAAAGCCTTGTTATTGTTCCTTAAAAAAACAAAGTCACCAGGAGCTGAGTGAGATTCAAGCCCAAGCCCGCCTTGTTTCCAAGTCCATGTTTTTTCCATGACCCACAACCCAGCCCCTCCATCATCGATATAGATGGGTCCCATACAGAGGCTGGGAAATGTTAGGTCTACAAGGGTGTGCACATGCCTTGGAGGCTGAGGAGAATGAAGATAGGGCTGGTCAAGAGGGAGGCAGCCTGGGAGGGGGAAAGTATTCACTGACACTAGAGAGCCAACTGTCTCATATTGACTTCCTCCCTGCATTACCCCTCTTGGTTGAGGTCTGTCCTCACCTCCTGGCCAGCTCCACCTCTGGCTTTTACCTCTTCTGTGTTATATACTAGTAGCCTTCAGGAGCATTCCTTCAAGCCAGGGTAGCCAAGATCCATGGCTCATGGAGGCAAATGACACAGGACATGCCAGGGTCAAGGTAGGATGAGGCAGGGGAGACTCCAGCAGAGCCCAGAAACTTCTGCTGTCTCATCTGCTCAGGACAGTGCCCCTGAGATACTGTGGCATCTCCTCCCACGTCATGAGGTGATGGAGAGCTACAGGCATGTTACCGAGCTTCAATGTTAGCATCAGCTGGACCTAATTAGCTTTGGTTGGAGGCCAGACCTCTTACAGAGGGCTCTATGGTTCCAGGGAACCTGGCAGGAATGCTTATCGTTTCAGAAACTGAGAAGAAGCTGGCTTTCTCCATCTTGGCCTCAGGGCAGTCCTCCCTTCAGATGCTAATCCATAAAGCCATTCTAGGCCAGGCCTCAGATGAGGCTGGGGTCTAGGGTGGAGCCCAAACTTTCATCCCCCTCAGGAGCAAGGCAGGTGTGGAATCAATACCTGGAAAGCAGCCAAATGGAAACCTAGAGCAATGACAGCTCAGAATGTCACATGTCAAATAACTTAATTGGGTAATCATGTGAAAATGGTTCGTGCAAAAACATATGTGGGAAGTCTATACCAAGTATGTGAGGGACCAATCCAAGAAGTCAGTTCAGTCTGCCCATGCCTACCGTAGCCCCATCTGGCTGCAGGTCCCAGGACCTTCCACTCAGAGCATCAATCCTCCCGGAAGAAGCTCTGGAAATGTTAGCTGCCAATCCCTACTAAAGTCCCCCAGGCAATCTAACATTCCTAGAGCTGCAAGGACACTCCACTCCTGAATGCCCACCACATGTGCACCATCCCTAACTATAAGAGGGAGCATACGGTGGTGGTTACCTGCCCATACTCTGGTGCCAGACTGCACGGGTTTGAATCCTGGCTTTGCCAGTTAATAGTTGTGTAACCTTGGGCAAGTTATTTCTCATCTGCAAATGGGATGATAATAGTACCTGCCTCTTAGAGTGGCTGTGATAATTAAATAAGTTAATATATGTAAAGATTTTAGAATATCACCTGGCTCATAGTACGCTGTTATTGTGCTTTTCTTCTGATTCCAGTTCATTTCTAGGTTCCCCGCTGGGACTGTCACATACTTTTTTTCCACATCATGTGCCCAGCTTCTGCGGCACCCTACTCTACCTTTGTCTAGGGCTGACCTGGTGGCCTGACCGCAAGTAGTTGGCAGGGCCCTGTTTCTATCCACATGGACTCACAACTCTGTTGCTGAATCCCTGTCCATCACTGATCCCTTGGAGAATCCCCTGGTGGGTGGGGCCTGGACCTGAGTCTGAAAGAGGTTCCCACTAATCCAACCCCCTTGGGTGGTGTGAAGGAGACCAAGGACTTCCTCTTTGTTGGGGAGAACCACTAGTCAATTCTCTTACCCAGCCCCTCTACTCTCCTGCTGCACCTACCATGGGATCCCAGAAGGCCATATATTCTAGCAAGTTGGGGTATGCTTGGATCATTGTAAACACAAATGCTTTTTGTCCCAATTCTTTGCATTCGTCTTTCACAGCCCAGCTCAAATGGGACCTTTTTGGTGAAGACTTTCCTGATTTCCACAGTCAGAATTCTGGCTTGACCAATTGCTGGCTTCCTATGAAACAGAAGTATATGTGATGAACTGTGGGGGACGCAGAAGAGGAAGTGATCAGTTGGTCTGAGGGAAGGTCAGGGATGGCTCCAAAGAGAAGTTGACACTTGGAGTGAACCTTGAAGTATATCCAGATTTTTAATGGGTGGAGAAAGAGGAGTGAACATTTGAGGCAGAGGGGACATCATTCCCAAAAGCAGTGAGGCAGGAAAGTGCCCAGTGCACTTGGGCATGAAAAATAAGATCAGTGTGGCTAGAACATGGTAGGCTTAGAATGCTCTGTCAAGTGTTGGACTTGACTTTTTAAGCCCTCAGGGCTGGCGAAGGCCTTTGAGGAGGGAAATGACATGAGCTGGCCTGCACTGTGCAGGAGGGAGGACCCAGAAGGATCATTTCTGAGAAGGAACTGGGAGGTGAGCGGAGCCCCACATCCTTCAGAAATGTACCATCAGCTCCTAACATCTCCATGGGGATGAGAGTAAGAGGACAGGAGTCTCTTTCCTGTTGAAAGTGGTAGGTTGAAGCCAGAACTGCTATGGAGCCCTGGCAAGATGCCCTTGCCTCCCTGCCCTATGAGATTGCAAAGCTTGCACGCCTGCTGCAGCCAGGCTGCATGGGGGCTGTTCTGAATGATGAGGACACGTCTGCTTCAACAGCCAGACACCCCATCAAGACGACGTTTGATGTTCTGTGCTCTGCTGTTCTTCCAGTGGGACCAGGAAAGGAAGAGAATGGGCATGAGGGTTTCCTGTGAGTGGGTTGCAATGCTTATTCCAAATGCTGGCTTCAAAGCCAGCACTTGTTTTTCCAAATTAACAAAAGATGTTCTAGATTGATAATTCCATGTTCTTCATATAACACATGATTTATAAATTCTGCCTGAATGTAAATTACACATCTGTGTAAAATCAGTTGCCATCGAGTTGATTCCAACTTGTGTCAGAGTAGAACTGTGATCCATATGGTTTTCAATAGTTGATTTTTTGAAAGTAGATTGCCAGGCCATTCTTCTGAGGTGTCTCTGGGTGAACTCAAGCTGCCAAACTTTTTGAATAACAACCGAGCACATTAACCGTTGCACTACCCAGGGGCTATAGCATCAACCAAAACCAAAAACCTGTTGCTGTTGAGTCAATTCCCACTCAAAACAGACAGAGTACCACTGCCCCATAGGGTTTCCAAGAAGCAGCTAGTGAATTCAAACTGCTGACCTTTTGGTTAGCAGCCTGAGCAATTAACCACTGTGCTGCCAGGGCTCCAGCATATTCTAGCACAGACTAAAACAATGTTACATTACATATAATGAACCCAGACAGAGCTCTTTTATCATTAGTGCTTGTACTATGTAACTATGTGTTTATAATTGTCAGGCACATTGCATTGAGAACCTTTGAAAATCCTTCCATTTTTCCTTTTGAACATATATATAGAAAGAGAGAGAGAGAGCCCTGGTGGTGCAACAGTTAAGCACTCGGCTGCTAACTGAAAGGTTAATGGTTCAAACTCACAGAATGGCTCCACAAGACCTGGCGATCTGCTCCTGTAAAGATTACAGTCTAGAGAACTCTATGGGGCAGGTCTACTCGGTCACATGGGGTCGCTCTGAATCAAAAATTGACACCACATCACCTAACAACAACAACTACAACATATATATATGACCTTGCCAAGAAAAAAACAAGTAATCTCTTTACAAAAATGCCCCCAAATTCTTTGGCTCTAAAAGAAAATGTAGTGTCAATTTTTTTTTTTTTTTTGCTTAATAAAATGAGGTTTTAAATGAATTCTGAGCCAAGCCCAAAGGAAGGAATAGTGGTTCTTTGAGTCAGCAGAAGAATTCAGTCTTTGGTATCCAACACTCCATTATTCATTGGCTGAATTGGCAAGAGAGCTGTCTGCACTATAGAGAGGACCACAGCAGGCGGGAGGGGATGACAAGTAGATAATGAAAGACAAACAATCTGAAGTATCTCTCAGGCCAGATTTGAAAACATTCTGGACATTTATTATTTGGTGGTAGAGAAGCTCTGCTGTCCCCCACGGCCCAGACACACCCTCAGCTCATTTCTCTGCTTATAGGGTAATTTTCCTGAGCAAATACTTAAAACCACGTCTCCTTACTGGGCTACTGAACCAGGCAAGAGTTAGTTCCCAGAGTTCCAACTAATAAGCAAGGGAGGTGAAAAGAATTTATCCCCTTCGATGAGATTAAACACCTGCCAAATTGAGTCCTCACCCCCAACCTCCCTGAAAGCTCACCGGGGCCTGCGGAAGGCCAGGCCATACTGCTGACAGGCCAGCCCCACTGTGGGCGTATAGACGATTGGCATGAACTTCTCCACATCTGAGGTCAACACTCGGTAGAAGAGCTTTTCATTCCGGTCTTGGAGTGTCATGAGAATGATGTACCTTGAAAAAGGGAGAGAACAATCAAGCTGACCACATGGGCCTCACGTGCAGTTACCACCCATAGGTCAGTGGAGGCTTGCATTTTGCTATGCTGCTGAACAGGATTCAGGGGAATTTCCAAACTAAGACAGACTAGGAAGAAGAGCCTGGTGAACTACTTTCAAAAATCAGCCAATGAAAACTCTACAGATCACAATGGTCCAATCCACAACAGATCATGGGGATAGCTTAGGACTAGGCAGCATTTCCTTCTGTTGTGCATGAGGTTGCCATGAGTTGGGAACAACTTGACAGCAGCTAACAATGACTACCAATAGGTGGTAGCAGGGAAGGCCCTCACTGCCACTGTGTGGAAAGGGCCAAGGGCTATGTGGGCCAGTCAAAGACTCAGGGCTCCCTTCCCGCTCAGCCACTTATAAGGGCACCAAACCCAAAAACCAGTTGTCGTGGAGTCGATTCTGACTCACAGCAACACTACAGGACAGAGTAGAACTGCTCCACAGGGCTTCCAAAGAGCAGCTGGTGGATTCGAACTGCTGACCTTTTGGTTAGCAGCTGAGCTCTTAACCACTGTGGCACCAGGGCTTCTGTAAGGGCACATTCATGGGCAAATCAACCATCTTTCCTTAGCGTGAGTTTCTTTCAACATCCTTGCAGGGATGTTAAGGGATTAAAGATAGTTGCAGATACCCCAGGTCTGAACAGTAATTAACACTTACATGGTGCTTATTATTATACATGGTGCAGGTACTGTTCTAAGTATTTTTATGTTCATTAACTCATTTAAAGCTTTCAGCAACCTGTGAGGTAGGTCGGTAATTCTTGCTACTTTACAGACAAGGAGAATAAGGCACAGAGTAATTAAATAATGAGCCCAAGGTCTCATGGCAGAGTTGGGATTTGAACCTGAGCTGTCTGGCTCTGGACTTTGTGCTCTCAACCATTGTTCACAACTGTTGTGTTATTATTATTATATGAATGTTAATGAATGCCAACAGAATAATAACATTCTGGGGATAGAGTAGGGTCATGGAAAATACTTAGCATACAAGCTGTGTATCAACTGGCCTTCCTACCACACAGGGCTGATTCCTGTCACAAGCAGAGTTCTCAAGTAGCCGAGTACCAAATGACCTCAGGAGCCACGTACCAAAAGGATCTCTCCCTTATCTAGTCCCTGAAGCCTGAAATCACTAAACCAAGGAAAGAGCCTTTCATTTGCACTCCTAAAAATGCAAGAACCTCTGGGAGAGAAAACCCAGAGGTTGAAATTCATGTTCAAGTATAAGTGACTGCTGATATCACACCTTTCCTGGAGAACAGGTTGGAAGAAAGTACAGAGGTACCTGAAGCCCTGGGCATGAGGTGGGATGAGAGAGATGCTCCCATAGGGGAAAAGGGCTGTGCTATAGTGGGATGATCACTGGGCATGGTACCAGGGTCCTAGGTTTGAATCCCAGCTCTGCCGTTTACCAGCTGTGTGACTTTGAGGAAGTCGTGTGGCCTCTCGGGGCTCAGTCTCTTCTTTCCCACCAAAGGCATTGGTCCAGGACTAAAAATGTTCTGGAAGGTGCTTTCATAAAGGGAGGATGTGCACTCATGATAACCAGGATCTCAACTCAGGGTCTCCAGGATTCTTTTACTCAGTAGTGTTTGTGCAAATCTCTTCCTAACGCTGCATTCAGTGATGTCAAGTTGGTAACTTGAAATTGATTATGGTGGCATTAAAAGCTACATAGCAGGGCTTCCTCCTACCCACTGGAGAACCAGTTTTAAACATTTACCAGCACACTGCCCTTATCCAAAAGAAGCTGGGGAGCTTCCTTAGCATTTCCCCAAGCACTTGCTGAAATGAGGGACTCCTGGGAATGAGCAAGTCAAAGTGGTCAACACGGTGCCAAGAGCAAGCATCTAGAGCTCCCAGAAATGGGTATACTTTCCTGTCCCTGAGCTGCAGAATGTCTTTCCAGGCACATAAGCAAGGTCCATCAAACTAGAAAGAACTGGAGAGACGGATTTGGGACCTTAACTTTCAGTGTTTAATATCTTTAGGAAAAAGGTTTCACTTTGGGCTTTAATTCTTCTTTGTAAATTTAACAAAAGGGGGAAGTTCTGATTGTTCAAAGTTGGGGCATGTCTCATGTTACTAGTTGGAATCATTGTGCAAATTTTGGTTTGCTCTTCAAGGCAACATTGCTGGATCAAATCTGAGTGGGGTGCATAAGAGGGAGAGACTTTTTGGCTTGGGCTGCAGCATAATCTTGGAAAAGTTAATGGGAGTGATATCTCAGAGCTTTGGGAGTAGGGGAGGAGGGACAGAGGCTTACTTGTACACCTCCACTCAGAAGCAATGGATGATATGGGGTGACCACAGGAAGATGGGTGCAGACCACTGTGATATGCTGCTGAGGTCTGTCCCTATGGGGATGGCCACACCCTTGTGGATCAAAAATCTTGGCCATTAAGTGCTATAGATACATGGGGGACCCTTATTTTCTCTGCACACTTCTGCTGGAGCCCATATCAAGGCAACATATTTCTTTAACAAACTCTTACATAGTGCCTACTGTGTGTCAGGCTCTATTCTATGCACATCAGAATACTAACACACTTACTCCTCACAACAGCCCTATAAATTAGGTACCATTGATATCCTCATTGTACAGATGGGGAAACCATGACTCAGAGAAGCCAAGTAACTTTTGCCAGCAAGTGGCAGAATGAGGATTTGAACTCAGTCTAGTACCATAGTCTAGTACTAGGCTTTGCTCCCTGCCGTACCTGTACTATAGCAGGAAGGTTAACAGAACAGATTTGGGAGCCAGATGATCTGTGGCCTACATGCAAGTCCCAGTTCACCCAACTCATATACTTTCAGAAAAGGGAGGGACCTCGTGTTTATTCTTACTGGGAACAATTCAGAAGGGGCAGGGTTATCAACTGCTAACTGTAAACCTTCAACACATGACGTAGCAGGTCCTTCCCAAGGTGTCCCTTTGTCCACTTCCCCTCTCCCCTACCACATTTCCCTATTCCAAGAACTTGGTCCAGGTACTACTTCCTTAACATACCTGTCTCTATGCTTTTCCTCCATGTCTTCCCTCTGAGTGAAATGCTCTCCCTGGACCCCACTGCTGACTACTGAAGTCCTAGCAGCCCTTCTAAGGCTGACTTAGATGCTATCTGTTCCCAGAGGCCCTCCCAGTATCACTAATTAAAATTGAGCTTCCCTTCCCAGTTTTCTCAGGACACATGAAGTGTGCCTTGATCATAACAAGCCCTGTACCTCAGGAACCCCTTAGAAGGCAGGGCTGGGTCTGGGATCCCTTGAGTCTCTCAGGCTTTCCTAGCCTGGGACTACCTAGAAAACCCTCTGTAGACCACAGGTAATGGATGGCTCAGCCCAGGGACTAGGTAGAGAGAGCAGACTTTAGGCACTGACTTGTCCAGGTCACTCTGCTGCCGCTCGTAGGATCTCATGATCCGGAGGAGCTGGACATCCTGGCTCAGGAAGCAGGGGGGGATTAGGCCGTGGATTCCAAGCTGTATCCTTTCTTCAAGGGTAAAGGCCATCCCCTGGGGAGAACAAGAAAGAAACATACACACAAATGGATGTGCAGGAAACCAACCAACAGAAGAGGTTCCATCTACCGATGGGCAGAAGTCAGTAAGACGGACGCAGTAGAAAGGACTCTGGGTTCAAATCCCACCTCCGCCATTTGAGTAGCTGGCGATCTTGTGCCAGTTACTTTGACCTTTCTGAGCTTTAGTTTCCCCAATTAAAACAAACAAAAAAAACCTATATTGCCTTTTTTGTTTGTTTGAATAGACTTTATTGTTTAGAACAGTTTTATATTTACAGAAAAATGGAGAAGATACAGACAGTTCCCCCATACTCCCTCTCCTAGTTCTCATACTATTAACATCTATGGTATATTTGTTATAATTAATGAACTAACTGATATTAAGGAATTATTATTAACTAAACTCCATGCTGTATTCAGATTTCTTAGTTTTTACCTAAGGTCCTTTTTCTGTCTGAGGGTTCCATCTAGGATACCACATCACATTTCCGCTCCTCTTGGCTCGGACAGTTTTTCAGACTTCCCTTGTTTTCGATAACCAAGTATTTTGTAGGATGCCCCTCTGCTGGAATTTGTCTGATGTTTTTCTTATGCTTTGGCTGGGGTTATAGGTTTTGGAGAGGAAGTGCCATTTAAAAAAACCAGTTGCTGCTGAGTTGATTCCAACTCACAGTGATCCCAGGTGTTAAGAATAGAACTGCACTCCATAGAATTTTCATGGTTTATAACCTTTTGGAAGCAGATCACCAGGCCTTTCTTCCAAGGTGCCTCCAGGTGGGTTTGAATCACAAACCCTTCAGTTAGTAGTCAAGCACTTAACTGTTTCTGCCACCCAGGGACTCACATTTACATCACATCATAACAAAGGTACATGCTATCAACATGATTTATGACTGTTGACATTGACCTTGATCACCTGACTTAGGTAGTGTTTGTCAGGTTTCTCTACCATAAAATTACTCCCCTCCCCCCCACTCCCTACCCTTTTCCCCACTGTACTATTTGTAAGGATATATATATGCACAGTCCACGCTTAAGGAGTATGGATTTGCGCTCCTTCTCCAGGGTTGAGTATCAATACAAATTTTTTGGAATCCTTCTGCAAGGAAGATTTATCTCTTCTTCTCCTCCTATTTATTTTTTTCCATCACTTATTTATATTAGTATGGACTCATGGATATTTATTTTTATGTTGGGTTATTTGTTTTTTTGCTCAAATTGTTCAAGCTTTGGTCTTTGGAATTTTTTTCAGTTGGCTCTGTGTCCCTTTGACATATCCCCATAATATAGGTATTTTTTTGTTTGTTTGTTTTTAGCACTTCCTTACTTTCTGGCACTTCAAGATGTTCAAGGCTCATCTTGTGTATTTCCTGTCCCATCCTAGAATCAGCCATTTCTCCAAGGAGCCCTGGTTCCTTTTACTGGAGCACAGTATTTAGGAAGCAAGATCTGGTGCTAGGAGTACTCATTACTACTGGGGTGTCATTGTTTCCAGGCTCTCTCAGATGACAGAGCAAGGTAATTATCTGTATACTATCCAATGTATATACATATATCTATAACTATTTCTATAAGTAAACATCAGTATCTATATTAAGCTAAACATACTTTCATACTTTGCATCTCCCTAATGACAAATGGAGCCCTGGTGGTGCAGTGGTTAAGAGCTTGGCTGCTAACCAAAAGTCAACAGTTCGAATCCACCAGCTACTCCTTGGAAACCCTATGGGGCAGTTCTACTCTGTCCTGTAGGGTCACTATGAGTCAGAATTGACTCAATGGGCAACAGGTTTTTTTTCTGAATGCCAAATGACGTCAAGCATCTTTTCAGATGCTTACTTGCCATCTGTGTTGTGTATCTTCTTTGGTGAGGTTTCTGTTCAGATCTTTTGTCCATTTGTAATTGGTTTGTTTGTTTTCTTATTGTTGAGCTTTGAGAATTCTTTGCATGTATTGAATACAAGGTCCTTTATCAGATACGTATTTTTAAAATATTTTCTCCCAGCCTGTGGCATGTCTTTCCAGTCTCATAACAGTGTCTTTCACAGAGCAGAATTTTCTGATTTGGACACAAGAAAAGAGGGGCGAGGAAAGCAGATGGGGAATAAGTAGGATGGCATGGAATCTGCTTCCCAGCCTGGTTCCCAGCTAAGCCCTATGGAGACAGTGTTTGCTGCAGAAATTGCAGGAACTTTTCTCATAAGAGACACTGCGAGGCGTGGGGACATAAACTGCCTTATTGCAAGGTGATAAGGTACAACACAGACTCTGAGTGGCTCTGCTGAGATGAGGGCTGCTCTGGCACTGCTTAGAAGCATCTAGAGAGAGCTTCCTAAGTGTTCTCATGGAGAATCCTGGCAACAGCAACAGTGGCAAGTCCCTGAGTGGCTCCATGGTGTTAAACACCAACAAGGAGGGAACCAGAATTCCCACTGGGGATCGTCAAGGGGCTGAGGACATGCTTTTGAGGTAGCAGCATATGCTAATGATATTTGGGTTAATACTGTCAATATGACCCGTGTTGTATTCAAGGCTGATGGTACCTGGGTAAATTCTGGTTAAACCCTTATTCTTAAAAAAAAAGCCCTAGGTAATACAAGGTCCCTCCTAAAAGTGAAGAGGGCTGTGTGGATAAGAAGCGAGGCCTAAATTATGCCGATGGCAGTCTAGCTTTCCCCAAAACCCTTGGGATGAGAGCACTTTGATAGGGAGCATCAGAACTCCCCACATTCCTCCACCAGCTGAAAAATATCTCATCTACAAAATTCTCATCACAAGATCTTTTGTGGGGAGATTCGAACACAGAAATTCAAACCCATATATTGATCACCCACACCCTGGAATTATTGCTATAATCAGATCTAAGGAAAGGACTCTAGCAAATATCCAATCATATGATTTTTTATGCTATATTGTCCTTGCAACTACTTCTAATTTATAGATGATAAGACCAAGTAAGAGAGGTTACATAATGCTTCTGAAGTTGTATAGCTAATATCCCATATTTTATTGCTTCTTAGGCCATCTTGTAATCAATAAGTACATCTGGTGTGATTTTTTTTTCTTGATTTCATTGACTAGAGGTAAGTGGCAAAACCAAGATTTGATAACAAGTTGTATTCTCATCACTATGCAATACCTCCTCCCAGGGCCTTGATGAGATGGACTTCAGACAATGTGAGTCTGGAGTCAGGGAAGAGGTGTGGAAAAAAAAGAAAAAGTGAGTGAAAGCTAGAATTCTTGGCTACTTTGAATTCCTTCTTTGTCTTTGTCTGGTGACTTGGGGATCTCTAAAATGATGAATACTGGGCTCCTCTTGGGTTTTTATAAAGCAGTATTACAACCCAATTTATGAAAATCCTGAAGAACTTTTCCTCTTTACAGAAGAATCGCTGGAATTTTATGAGAGATTTATCCTAGGTAGTCTCTACTCTGTTAGAAAGTATGACCTACAGAGACTTTTCAAAGTACTCTCCATACATGAAAACTCAAGCTTTTTCTTCTTCAAAGCCCAGAGTCACCAGTTCATAAATCCCCTGTGTTGGCCACTAGCTTGGCAAGCATGGCGCAACAATACTGAAATCCCTGATCCTTCTGCAGAAAACTACCTTGCCCCCGCAACTGGGCACTTTCACCAAACACCATTAGGCAGGTGACTGTTCCCTGGCTTGGTAAAGACTGTGATTGCCTCTCCTTGGCCCTGGGGATCCCAGGGAGGCCCAGGCATTTAATTATGACATCATCTTTGTTAATGACCACTGTGGCTTTAATAATAGTCTGCTTCTCTCTGCAAGGCTAAGTGTTTCTCTTGGCTGATGGCCACCAACTTTTGTATTTGAAAAAAAAAGCATAACTGTTTAGCAACTGGAAATTTCAGGGATTAAAAAAAATTACTTCTAGAATCTTCTTTTCATCCTGAAGCGAACGTTATGGCAACCTCAGATTTACAAATTTGCAAAACAGAAATGCAGACTCTTTAACTGCACTGAGTTTTCCAAAATAGGACGGGCATAAGACGGTTTACCAGGGTAAACGTATCGGAACGTATTTCTCTACAAGGAAATAAACTTCGTTAGCTTTTGATCTGTCTGTTAAACAGTCATGTGTTCCGTAAGGCATACCAGGTTTAAGGTAAGAGTAGGGATTGTGCAACACGGAGGAGTTGACAGTGGGGCTCTCATTCATTCTTACTACATTGAGAAATTACAGTTTCTGAGTGCCTAGTTAAACAGATTCATGATTTCTATTACCTAGTTTTCAAAAATGCTCGAAAGGACAAGTGGCTTTTACAAAATGGCTGGCTTTCTTAGTAGTATTTCAACCCCATACCCTTGTGGTATTCAGCCAGGTTAACACTGGTAGGGACCTACCAATTGTTACTATTTTGAAATGTTTCCATTGTTACAGAGCCACTGCCCTGAGTAACTGCCTCTTCCTGCCCAGGGTACCTCCTTACCCACTCTGATTCTCCCAGGGAAACTGTGAACCTCCCCAAGATCCAACAACCAATGGGTTAATGTCTGGCAAAGCAGGGGGTCTCTTAACCCTGCTCCAGCACTGAAACCCTGATCAGTGCCTCTGCTATGCCAGTTGTAAATCTTTTGAACACCATCTCTGACTTTACCTGTTTTATCATCTTCCCTGGCCCAGTCACTGAACTCTAGCTCAGCCCTGCCCAAGTTCCCAGGACAAAACTTACTGGCATCAGACAGTGGATATTTGAATAGAACCCATTTTGGAAATGGTGGGCTCAAAGGCCAGCCCTCCAGGTGGAGCCTCTGCCCCCCGCCTCCAGCCTTGTTCAGAGACCCAGCTCCCCCTGAGTGCTGTTCTTAACGACTGAGCTCTTCCGAGGGCTGGTCTCCCCATCCTACTTGGTGATCAGCCTAGTGCCTCTGGCATTTTGGACCTAGAGCTCTGCTCTACACTTGACAGCTCTTCTTTCATTCCACAAGCATGTATTAAATTCCTGCTTTGTGCCAGGCTTACCACCTTAGGCACTGGGGAATCCTAAAAGGAACAGGTCCTGGTCACTGTCCTTATGAATCTACTAAAGGAGTTGTATGAGTTAACATATGTCATGGACTGAATCGTGTACCCCCAAAATATGTGTTGTAAATCCTAGCTCTTATACCTGTGGTTATAACCCTATTTGGGAATGGGTTTTCTTTGTTATGTTAATGGGGCAGTATTAGTACAGGGTGTGTCTTAAGGCAATCTCTTTTGAGATATCAAAGAGAAGATTAAGCCAGCAAGCAAGTAAAAATGAGGGAAGATAGATGCCACACCACGTGAAGATCACCAAGGAACCAAGAAGAGACAAAGATTTTCCCCAAGGCTGACAGACAGAAAGCCTTCCCCTAGAGCTGGTGCCCTGAATTTGGACTTCTAGCCTCCTAAACCATGAGAAAATAAATTTCGGTTTGTTAAAGCTACCCACTTGTGGTATTTCTGTTATGTTATAGCAGTACTAGATAACTAAGACAACATGTAATAGTGATCCTGGGCCTCTGCCTTGGGTAAGCACCTAGAAAATGCAGTGCTGCCCATTTCACGTGTTGTGGGGATTAGATGAAATAACGCACATGACACACTTAGCACAGGCACTGGCACACGGTAAGTGCTCAACAAATGCCAGCTGTTCTTATTACTATTATTAGTTTGTTCAAAGTGGCACAAGATAGCTCCTGAGCAGATTCTGGAGATGAGTCCTAAGGACAGTCAGAAATTTGGCAGAAGGGAGCTGGGGGTATAGGAGCCGAAGTTACGCGTACCACATAAAGCATTACTCCTCCCCCGTGGTCGCAGGCAAGTCCCTCCACCACCAGGCCTCGTCCTGCCTCACAGGCCCACTCACCCTCGAGCCTTAACACGCGCATACATTCTGGCCGCCATGCTGTGGCTTGAAGCAGTGGCCCTGCCCACCGTGCTCTGGCTACTTCCCTCCTCCGTCTTCCCACTCACAGCCAAGGCCTCCTCCCCCAGATGGGTCTCCTCTGACTCCCCCATTTCACACAGATCTCTCCCTTCTCTCAGAGTCGGTGTCATACAGGTTAGCACGTGTAGTGTGGTTTCTGTTTGATTTCTTGAGCATTAATCACTGGTGGCACAGAGGTAAGGGCGTGGCTGCTAACTGAAAGGTCACAGTTTGAACCCACCAGCAGTTCTATAAGAGAAAGACCTGGTGATCTGCTCTTATAAAGATTACAGCCTAGGAAACCGTATGGGGCAGTCATACTCTGTTATACAGGGTTGCTGTGAGTCAGAATCAACTCTATGGCACATAATGACAGCAATCGCTAGATTGTAAACTCAGTGTGGTGGGCAAGAAAAAGTTCTGAAGCAGTGAACACAGGGTCGTGACATGATAATATTGTTGTCATAAGTAACAATAGCAACAATGACCTTTTACTGAGCACCACCTGGGTGAGGCACTGAGACAGGCACTTCACACTTGTCATCTCATTTAATCCTTATAACAGTCCCAGGAGGAAGGTACTATGATTATTATCCCCATTTTGTGGATTAGGAAATTGAGGCCAGATAGGTAAGTGACTTGCCCCAAGGCACACAGCAAGTTGATGGAAAAACTAGGACTAAAACCCTGGTCCATGTGTGTCCAAAGTTCATACTCTTCTCTGAGCTTATCAACTAACTGCTCCTGAGAATTGACAGATTAAATCAGTTGTGACTGAGTTGGCTTTTATTTGACTAAATATGAGATTATTCTGCTTCTGCAAATAGAGTCAGTTACCATAATGGTCTCAGCCACTGCTGAGTGTTCCTCTGTATCTGTACCAGACCAGACAGCCCACTGCAAACAGGTGCCCCTGTATCTCTGAGTTTACGTTCATGGTCCACAGCACACACATAGCTAGGTTTCCTCTGAGCAGCATCATTATTGAAAAGAAGGATTAGCAGACACGTGTAACAGTAAAGGGTTCTGTTCCACACATCCTTACGTCATGCTCCAAACTGACAGCTTATGCTGTGACCAGCTTCCTCCATCAGTTACAACAGCATAGACAGCAGTCACAGCGGGGATAAGAGCTTGGGCAGTCAGCTCTGAGACTGAACAATTAAAGCTGATTAGCTGTTAGGGGACAGGAAAGCATTTCCTCCTCCTTTAGCATATTCCTTCATAATTGCTTACTTGGGATTTTTATGGGTTAGAGTGACGTGGACTGTGATCAGAGACAGGAAAGGGGGATTACTGGGGCTGCTGGTTTCTCACTGAACCCTAGATTTATGAGGGCCCCTGAGCACACTCTTGGGATGGATATAGGGAGGTCTCAGAAACTCAAGCATCGAGAGGTCTCAGTAGACACCGGCCTAAGCATGGCCTTCCTCCTAGACATACTTCCGTGATCAGGTACAAAATTACCAATCCAGAAACACATCATAAATTCTTGAAAGGAGAGTGGAGGATACACTGCCCATTACTGCTCAGAACTAACCTTAAACCAGCCTTGGGCTCAAAGACTGGGCTCTGGTGCTGCAGACTACAAGTGTAGGGATGCTGCCTATGACCCTTCCATCTGTGTTGTACACAGAAGTTCTTTTCTAGTTAATAGATAGATACAATTTAATTATCCTTCCAAGGAGTAACAGCCAGGACACAGGTGCTGTATTCACACAGCCGGTGTAGGAGAGCAGGAAAGAACTGGAAGATAAAAGCTCTACATTCAGTTCCTCCATTTATAGGCTGTGTGACCATGGGGGAGTTACTTCACCTCTGGGAGTCTTCTGTCTTCACTAGGTGGTTATGTTAAATCAAATGAGAACATGGGTAGGAAAGCTCTTAGTAAATTGAAAATGTAGAATAAAGGTAAAAAACAAAAGCAAACCTGTGGCAGTGCCTGAGGTGCACTGTCCAGGAATTGAAACCTGGTCCCCTGAATGGAAGGTGAGAACTCTACCACTGAACCACCACCGTGCACTCACAGGAGCTAGAGGTGAATTTAAGGGAAGGGTGGGATCTTGGCAGAATCCCTGCAGGCACACGGCCACACCTGGAAGCTGGGTGGCAGCAGACAGGAGGAAGGCTTCAAAGGGCAGTTTGAGTTCCTTGTCCGGACCAGCCTGGCTCCAAGGAAGAAGGAAAACATGATGGGAGGATTTGGGGAAGAGACAGCCCATCTTTCACAATGAGTAATTTAAAAGTCAAGGATGAAGAAACAACTTAAAAAAGAAAAACTGAATGCAAAGTAGATGTGAAGAAATCTACAGTGGAGGGTGGGGGGTGGAGAGAAATTCCTGTCAGAGATGGAAGAAAGAATCTTTCTTTCCTCAAGCTGTTTGGGGCATGTTTTGCAAATACTAGAAACAATCAGAGCAGCTCATAAGGGGCCTTTGTGGGGCTTTGTGGCTTCCGGCAAACACCAGCTCTGGTAGCAAAGCTCTGAAATGGTCCCCCACCTTACCTACGGAGGATCTTACTTGAATGTGGACCTGGAAAAGTAGAACTAAGGTGAATAAGGAGTCTGTAAAAATCTTTAAAACAGCTGTTAAATATGCTTTCTTTCTAAGCCTTTTGAGCTTCAAAGAAAGTCCCGCTTTATAACAAGGAAGTGTTTTTCAAATGCTTTCACATAAACATATTGGAGGTTCCCAGGATGCTCACCCCATTAACTGAAAACCTGGTGGCGCACAATCCTAACAGGGTGTCTGGCCCAGGCAGAGGCTTAGCTCATTCTCAGATGAGGCAAGGTCTAGGAAGGGCCTGTGCTTTCGGTAGTGGGAAGTCAATCATAGTAAAAAGGCATCGCTCTTTTCCCTTGAAACGTGTCTCAAGGTCTTGCTCTTACACCATTTCCTTTAACATCTTTCAAACATGCTTTGAATAAATGTCATGTCAACATACTAAATCTGGGGAAATGCATTCCTGGGGCGAACTCCCTCTGCTGTTGCTCCACCCCCAGCTAAGCTTCTGGTTCCAAGTCTCTAGAATAGAACCGTTCTGGTAAAGATACAGAGGTTCCGCTTGAGCTAATTTTCCTTACCCTCTCATCACATTATGCAAACAAGTTACTTATTTCTCCGGGTCTCAGTTTTACTCATCTGAGAAATGGGGACAATGTGCTCCGTCTGCTTCATAGGGATACCGGTAGGTGATCAACAAAGATAACAAGCAGAAAAGTACTTTCAAATACAAATATTAAAGTTATTATTAATAACTAATTCAGCTTCATTGGCCCCCTTCAAGGTAAGAATAGATTTGGGGTTTAGTAATCACTTTTGAGAGGTTTGAGAGGTCATGGAATACTTTTAGAGGAGATGAGAGAGGAAGTGGCCCATGATGTCCTGGCTCCTCCCCCAGGAAAGGTGCAGTGTCTCCTGCTCCCAAAGAGCCCCCTGCATGCTTCTAACGCTGACTTCAACATATTGCCTTGCAACTATCTGCCGTTGACTTGCAACTATCAGATACCCAGAAACAGAGTATCTGAGATAGAGATACTGAGGATGGTCTCATTTATCTTTGCATCCCCAACACTTAACACAATGCCTAGCACTTCATAATGTACACTGAACAAATGAACGAATGAATGAAAGTGTATGATTCCTACTTCATTAAGAAAGCTTGGGTAGAGGATACTTAGCGTTTCCTGAAGTCCTGTGTGAAACAGTGATTAAGAGCTGGGCTTTGGAATCAGGCAGTTCTGGGTCTGAAAGTCTGTTACTTACTAGCTTTGTGACATTGGGCACATTATTTAACTCCTCGAACAGAAGTTTCTTCAAAATTGGTATAACAACGCCTGCCTCAAATGCTGGTTAATGAGGATTATATATAATAAGGTATGTGCAGTGCCCAGTAAGCATGCAATAACTGGTAGCTAGCATTATTGTTTATTTCTTAACCGATACATAAAAAAAAGGAGAGGATAATTAGTTCTGCTGGAAGCTTGGAGAGGAAAGGATGGGGTGAGAAAGATGACCCAGCTTTTCAGGTGAGGTGACATTCTTGGGTTCCTGTCAGTAGTAGGAGCTGGGCTGGAAAGCTTCTCTTTTTTTTTTTAAAATTGTACTTTAGATGAGTTTTTACAAACTAGTTTCTCATTAAACATAGTTTTATGACACTGGTTAACAACCCCATGACATGTCAACACTCTCCCTTCTCAATCTTGGGTTCCCTATTACCACCTTTCCTGTTCCCTCCTGCCTTCTGGTCCTTGTGCCTGGGCTGGTGTGCCTCTTTAGTCTCGGGTTTTTTTTTTTTTTTTTTTTTTTTTATGGGACTGTACAATCTTTGGCTGAAGGGTGAGCCTCAGGAATGACTTCATTACTGAGCTGAAAGGGTGTCTAGGGGCCATACTCTCAGGACCTCTCCAGTCTCTGTCAGGCCAGCGAGTCTGGTCTTTCTTTTTGACTTAGAATTTTGTTCTACATTTTTCTCCAGCTCTGTCCGGGACCCTCTATTGTGATCCCTGTCACACTAGTCAGTGGTGGTAGCCAGACATCATCTAGCTATACTGGACTCAGTCTGGTGGAGGCCGTGGTAGATGTGGCCCATTAGTCCTTTGGACTAATCTTTCCCTTCTATCTTTAGTTTTCTTCATTTTTCCCTTCTCCCGAAGGGGTGAGAACAGTAGAGTATCCTAGATGGCCGCTCACAGGCTTTTAAGACCCCAGATGCTACTCACCAAAGTAGAATGTAGAACATTTTCTTTATAAACTATGTTATGCCAGTTGAGCTAGATGTTCCCCTAGCCCATGGTCCCCACAGCCCTCAGCCCAGCAATTCAGTCCCTCAGGGAGTTTGGATGTGCCTGTGGAGTTTCCATGACCTTGCCTTGTACAAGCTGTGCTGGCTTCCCCAGTATTGCGTACTGTCTTACCCTTCACCAAAGTTACCACTTATCTATTGTCTATTTAGTATTTTGGAAAGCTTCTCTTTCCACCACTCCTTGGGCAGGCTGGTCACCCAATGGTTAAGAGCTTGGGTACTAACTGAAAGGTCAGTGGTTCAGTCCCACTATCACTCTGCAGGAAGATGTGGCAGTCTGCTTCCGTAAAGATTACAGCCTTCGAAACCCTATGGGGAAGTTCTACCCTATCCCATAGGGTCACTATGAGTCGGGATCAACTTGAGGGCAATGGGTTTTTGGTATGGTTTTGGGCAGGTTTGCTCCCTGCCCTGACTCCTGGGTTTTTTGTTTGTTTTTTTCCTTGAATAGCATTTCTTTAATTTTTTTTTTATTGCTGTAAGTATATATACGTGTGTGTGTATGTATATATACGCATACATATATATAACAAAATATATTTCAACATTTTTTACATAGGTGATGGGCAGGGAGGGCATTCCAGGGTTGGAGCTCCAGGAGAATATGCCACCCAAGCACTGATGATAACAATCTACACTGTAGCCTCACCCCCTTTCAGTTACCTAGTGCTGCCATAACAGAAATACAACAAGTGGGTGGCTTTAAAGAATAGAAATTTATTTTCTCACAGTTCAAATCAGAGTCTTGGCTATGTCTATGCCTTCCTTATTGGTAGCTCTGGACATTCCTTGGCTTGTGGATGATCCTCACATTGTGTCTGTCTTCCCTCTGTGTCTATTTTGGTCTTTTTACAACTCAGAAGTGATTAGGTTTAAGATCCACCCTACAATGGTATGGCCTCGTTAACATAAACCCCAAACCAAACCCATTGCCGTGGGGTTGATTCTGACTCACAGTAACCCTGTAGGACAGTAGAACTGCCCCATAGGGTTTCCAAGGAGTGGCTGGTGGATTCAAACTGCCAACCTTTTGGTTAGCAGCCGAGCTCTTAACCACTGCAAAAGAAAAACGCTATTTCCAAACAGGATCACATCCACAGGAGCAAAGGCCAGGAATTCAACACATATTTCAGGGGGATACAATGCAATCCATAACACCCCAACCCAATGCTACTCAGACCCTTGGGGGCAAGAGGAAGGTCAAGGTGGAAAAGAAGAGAGGATTAATGGCATCCTTGGAGAGCTCAACTTCTGGTACCTATCCTGCGTCCATTTACCTCCCTCCCAGAGCCTTCTGCGTGAAGCTCTGAAACTGTGGAGCTGGGCTCAGGGAAAGCCACCTCTTCGGTATGGCTACATGCCCAAGCAAAGAGTGCTTGTTCTTTATGCATTCTTCCTGGAGACACCAGTAAGAGGCTCTTCTCTCCTCTGGCTTGCTCCACTACCGTCATGTGCCCTTCAGCACAGGCCCTGACTGAAGTTCACCCTCGGCCACGCTGCTCCCTCCGCACTTCTCACTCTGGAGTCCACTAACTCACATTAGCTTCAGCTCACACCCTCAGCTTCCCAATAGGCTGTGGGTCCCAGCCTGGCAGACAGATCACCAGAAGAACTTAAAAGCTTTTAAAAGGCACAGATTCCTAGACCCATTCCCAGAGACTGGTACTAAGTCCAGAGTGGGGTCATGGAATTTATATATTTTTAAACTCCTTTAGGTGATTCAGATTTGGGAACTGCTGGGCTGAATCTCTTTCTTTATCTGAATTTCAAGCTTACTATGTCCAGAACTGAATTCCACCATCTTTCCCCTCAAATTGGCAGCCAATTCCCCTGGATTCCTGTCAGTGATAGAACCCAGGCTGGAAAGCCTCTCTATCCACCACTCTTTGGGCAGACTTACCTCCTGCTCTGCCCCTGTTCTAAAGCCTGTTTTTATTTTCAATTGAATACCTATTTTTTTTTCTTTTTATTGTGGTAAGTATATATATAACAAAACCTTTGCCATTTCAACAGTTCTACATGTACAGTTCAGTGACATTAATTATGTTCATCACGTAGTGCAACCCTCACCACTATCCATTTCCAAGATTTTTCCATCACTCTTAACAGGAGCTCAGAGCCCCCTAAGTAATGATTCCTTCTTTCCCCCTCTAAAAACGGTTTTCACCTTCAGTGAACCAACACTCATGTGGAGAAACAAGGTGGTAAGGCCGCTCTGGCTCCATTTTAATCCAAGTCACTGCCAAAGAGATTGCACACCAGGGAGATCAGAAAATCGATGCTGAAGAGGGCCCCAGGGCCATGTGAACCACCAGCTCCAGAGTCCACATAGCGCTCTGCTGAGCCAGATGGAGAAGCCTGCCATGCCTGACTACAGATTTTGGAGGCTCAGGCTGCTCTCCTGAACAATATTTTCTTTCCCAAGAACAGAAGAAAAGCTTTAATGGGTTTATTCATTCAGTTAGTTGTTCATTCAACAAACATTAGGCACCTCAAGCGTGCAGGTACTTCCTTAGATGCTAGGGCTTCTGCTACTTTCCCCAGACAGCTTCTAAAACCCCACGCAGCACAGTATTTGTATTTACACGGTTGTGCCTCACGCAGCCTATCAATTAAAATGAACACTGGAAACCCTAGTGGCATAGTGGTTAAGAGCTACACCTGTTAACTGAAAGGCTGGCAGTTTGAATCAACCAGGTGCTCCTTGAAACCCTTTGGGGGCAGTTTTACTCTGTCCTATAGGGTCACTATGAGTCGAAATCGACTTGATGGCAATGGGTTTGTTTTTTTTTTTTGCTGTGAAAGGGAAAAAAAACCTTAATTTTTTAAATGATAACTATTTTATATTCTATTTTATGTAAATGAAATTAATTACATAACAGCTACATGCCTTGTCTAATATCTTTACCAATGATAAAAATGCCTTCCATTTGTTTACTGTTTTATAGCTCCAAAATGCTTTCAGATGCTGTATCTCATTTGATCCTGGCAAAAAAAAAAGTTGGGGAGCTATACCAGGGAGGTGTTATGAACCCCATTTACTGAAGAGGAAACTGAGGTTCAGGTAAGTCAAGGACATGCCAAAGGCTTGTGGCTAGTAAATGCTATTCAAAAGCATGTGAGAATAATTGCTCTTTCAGTTGTTTTGCCACTGAAAGATTAGTTTATGCAAAGTTGTTGGATAAGGAATTCCACGGCAGAGAAATGGAAGAATATGCTGCTGGAATACTCGGGAATTCTAGGATTGTGTTCCAACTGAACAAGTGAACAGAGGTGGATCACTGGGAGGATTATGAATCCTTCTCTTGGCAATAATCCCTGTGGCAGTTTGAATGCTTCATGGCCCTCTCTTCCCAAGAGACTATTATTTAAAATTCAAATAATATTGTTCTTGGCACCCTAACAGCTCTCCAACTCAGCTGAACCTCAATAGAGTAAAGGCAGAGGAAGGCTATGGGCTGGGGAGCAGCTGAGAACAAGGGAGGCAGCTTCCTTCTTCTAACAACACAACAGCACTTTGATGGGCCCAGCCTGGGAGGACTGGGTCAAAAAGTGAACTATGACCAAAAGGAATAAAGTAAACAGACACGCTTTGGGAGAGTCTCTGACCAGGCATTGTCCATGCATGCCTGGTGCATGAGGATGAGTGGGCGGGGGTGCCAGAACTGGACATGAGACAGACCAAGGACAACCTCATCAATGGGGCAATTGTCCAGCAGATTGCTGTTAACCTGTTCCAGCCCTGGTGTTCATCAAAGCCTAGTTCCCCCGGCTTTAGCCTCGACTTTGCCACCCAAACAGGTAAACCAGGGAGGAGGTCATTTTGTCCTGGAGACAGATGACTGTTGTGGCACTTGGGAGATCAGAGTCACCAGTCTCCCTCTTTGTTGTAGCCAAGAGGCAGGAGTTCTAAGGTACAGGCTGGACTGATTTTATACCAGCTCTTTGTTTTTTTTTTTTCTTTGTTTTACGGTCTCTTTAGGGTTTATAAAGCAGTTTTATATCCTTTATTACATTTGACAATCCCCCAAGACAAAATAGTTACTGTGAGAAGGGTTCCTAAACTTTGCTACCCATTAGGATCACCTGTGAGACTTTAAAAACTAGGAACGCCCAGGTCACACCCCATACCAATTAAATCAAAATATCTGGGAATGAGAGCCAGCAGGAGTCTTTTTAAAAAGGTCCTCAGGTGATTGATTCCAGTATGTAGTGAAGTCTGAGAACTATTGCCCTGTGTGGTAGGCAGTTAACCTATCATTCCCATTTTGAAGATGGGAATACTGAAGTTAACGGAATTTAATGATTTGCCTAAAACCACGTCTCCAGCAAGTTGGAGAAATGGGACTTGAATCCTGAGTTCCATTTAGTTAGTTCATTAATTCATTTACATAATCATTCATTTAATAAGTATGTTTTTATTATGAGCCATGTACCAAACATACAGTGAGAGACAAAATACGTATAGATATATATATACAGCCCCTGCCTTCATGGAGTCTCAGTGGAGTAATCTTTTTATTCAAACTGCTGTCCTTTACAGACATTTATCTTTTTTAAAATTTTTATGAAGTTTATTTCTAGAGTTGGGTTTGAGGTAATTTTGATTACTTTCTTTAACCTTTATTTAAATTAAAAAAAAATTTATTGTGCTTTAGGTGAAAGTTTACAGTGTAAATTAGTTTCTCATTCAAAAATCTATACACGAGTTGTTTTATGACATCAGTTCCAATCCCAGCAATGTGTCAGCACTCTCCCCCTTTCCCTTTACACCCTGGCTTCCCCATGTCCATCTGTCCAGTTTTCCTGTCCCTTCCCGCCTCCAGTCTTTGCTTGTGGGCAGGTGTTGACCCTTTGGTCTCATACACTCGATTGAATTAAGAAGCATGTTCTTCACGTGTATTATTGTTTGTTTTATAGGCTTGTCTAATCTTTGGCTGAATGATGAATTTTGGAGTGGCTTCAGTTCTGAGTTAGCAGGCTGTCTGGGGGGCTATAGTCTTGGGGGTTCCTTCAGCCTCTGTCAGACCAGTTAAGTCTGGTCTTTTTTTGTGAATTTGAATTTTGTTCTACATTTCTCTCCTGCTGTGTCCAGGATCCCCTATTGTGATCCCTGTCAGAGCTGTCAGTGGTGACAGCCGGGTACCATCTAGTTCTTCTGGGCTCAGGCTGGTGGAGGCTATGGTGAGACCTTTATCTTTCTGAATTATTTGGAAATTTGCAGGAGGGTTTAGTGCCTGGCAGGTTGGGGTGTTCAGGAAAATGGCACCAGTGTTATTTTTGCTTGAATTCAGGCATGCAGCACCGACTATTCTATGAGAGGCAATAGGCCACAGAGGACGGAGGCCAGGCTTTGGAGTCAGTGGTCCTGGGTTCAAACTGTGACTCTGCCCCAACCAGCTGTGTGATTATGGACAAGTTTATTAACTTCTCTGATCCTCAGTTTCCTTATCTATAAAATGAAGGTGGTAGTAACACCCATTCCCAAGACTGCTGCAAGAATTAACTGAAACACTGATATGCTGAGCTTTGTGGCTGGCATATCTGGGCCCTGACCACGTGTTGAGCATTGTGGAAAACATAAGGATTCATGAACCCTGTGCTCTTGAAAAGCATGTGAGAATAATGGCTTTCAGTTGTTTTACCACTGGACAGCTAGCTTATGCAAAGTGTTGGATAAGGACCTTCATGACAGAGAAATGGAAAAATATGCTGCTGAAATACTTGGCAATTCTAGGATTTTGTTCCAACTGGACAAGGGAACAGAGGCAAGTCATTGAGAGGATGAATCATGCCTATGCTTGTCCTCAGAATTTCTCTTCCTGTAACTCTTTCCTCTTTAACCTCTACCCTCCATTCATTTCATGTATCTTCCTTGGTACTTGCAGTTGGTAAACTAATAAATTTTAACTGGTGATGGTGACCTAATGCAAATCTAAAATTAGTGAGAGAAACTCAAAGGGACTGGACTGAAAGTTAGAAGTTCAAGCACTGGAAATGCTTTTTAAACTGCATTTCCATATTAGATTTATATTAAAAGAAAGGGAAAAGAAATTGTGGAACCTCAAACTAATGTGAGTTTTTCTCTGTACCACTGCTTAGTTTATGTAATCAACACTGAATTTTTTTATTTCCTTCTGAGATGGAATCTAATCCTTGTACTTAATGAGAGTCTTTTTAAAATTTAATTTCTCATTTTATAGACATGATTTGCTCTCGGATCTATATGTTCAGGGACTATATGTACCTAGTCAAATCCTTCCTTTCCACTGATGATTTCCTGAAGGGTGAGTGGAATTCCTGCATGAATGGCCAGGCTGTTCCAGGCTGTGTTGACATTCATAGAGACCTGCAGGGTGACCTCTGCCAGAGGCTGTATTTAGTCCCACTTAGCTACCAGTCTCTTCTAAAACCTACATCCTGTGATAAGTAAAGTCAATATTTGAAGTCTCCTTTAAATGATTTACTAACAGCTCTTTCTAAATTCATACTGATTGGGTAAATACATCATTGAGTTGTTGATTGGGTCACTGTTGAACAGTCTGGAGCTTTTAATTTGCTTTTAGAGTTAAGTATTCAGTTTGTGTGCTAGTTTATATTTTATAACATATTAAATTAATAAAAATATTGATACAATTTCTTTAGTGCTTACTATGGAACTGACTCGTGGTGGTAGGCATTGAATGAACTAATGCATTGTTTCTACTTTATCCTTTCAAAACATCCCTATGAAGTGGAAAACCTGCCCCATATTGCATAGATAGTAAGGTGTAGGGCCTGAATACCACTGTGCCACTGAAGTCCATACTCACTGTTCTGCACAGACTTTTTTGCACCACATTCTTTGCTGTGATTCTGAACATCTTGCAGTATCCTTTGTCAGCCGCATTAGAAGCTGAGTTTGATCGGCCTACTACAGTAGGTATCTCCTGGCCAGCCACATCCTACGTACCCCAGCCTTTTTAACTCCGACACCTTCTCTAGAGGAAAAAGCAGAAGCAAGTAGCAACATTCAGTGTTTTCTCCTCAGAAGTGGAGAAATGACAGGAGCTGGGAAAGGAAGTGAAATGTTCTCCCCAGGAGAATAAAATACAGCAATGTTTGTCAAACTTGGTCAAACTGTCTGACCATTAATAGGCTATGAAATCAGTTTATTAGGGAGCAATCAACATTTTAAAAAGTGTATAGGCTTGAATAGAAAATATCAGGTTGCATCATATTTAGTAAGGGTAAGTATTGGTTTTTAAACCTTTTGCTTAATTGTATGTGCGTGTGTGTTGTGTATGTCTAATGTATAGCTATGTGTACTGGGTTGTGATGTAAACTGCAATTTTTACTGTAGGTTATGGTTAAAAACATTTGAGACATACACTGTAATACAGGATAATGATTAAGAGAGATGGACTCAGACTGCCAGCGTTCGTGTGATCCTTATTAGATGAATGGTCTAAGTACATTCCTTAACTTTTTCGAGCTTCTGTTTCCTCCTCTGTAAAATGGGATACCAGTACTTACCTCATAATGTGTGTAAAGTGTACATCACAGTGCCTGGTGCTTAGTAAGTACTCACTCAATAAATGGTGGCTATTATTTTAAATTAAGTCATTCTGGAGAAAAGTGGATGGCAAGAGTGATGCTTTGCATTATATCCATAGAATTATTTTAATTCCAGATTCATACATCTATCTATGTCCTAGACATTCCCACCTACATGTCCCAAATTGAACTCATCTTCCATGTCAAAGCTACTCCTTCTTCTTGTACCACTGCTCAACAATGGTACCACCAGCTGCCTAGCAGCCCAACAGAAATTTAAGAGTCATCTGGGTTCTTCATTGTTAACCCATATATGCAATCATTACTAAGTCCAGTTGATTTTCTATCTCCTGAATATTTCAAATTTCCTTCTATGTGTCCTACCTTCCTTATGATCCCCACTCTCTTCAGTATTGACATCATCTCTCTGGTCTGCTAAATAAACTAAAGGTATTGCACCTCCTGGACTCTAGTCTTAACCACCCACAATCCCACTGCTCTGCTCCAAGAATACACCATATATCAGTTTCCTGAGGAGGCTGTAACAAATTACCACAAACCTGTTACAACAACAGCATTTTATTCTCTCACAGTTGTGGAGGCCAAAATTTGTATCACTGAGCTAAATTCAAGGTGTCAGCAACGCTGCACTCCTTTGTAGGCTCTAGGCGAGAATCTCTTTCTTGCCTATTCCAGCTTCTGGTAGCTGCTGGCACTCCTTGGCAGTTCTACTCTGCCTTATAGGGTTGTTATAAGTCAGAATTGACATAATGGCAGTGGGTTTGGTGTCTGCACATGCTGGCTTCTCTGCCAGGAATGCCCTCTATTCCTGTCTGCTAATCACTATAGGCAGAGCCCTGGTGGTACAGTGGTTAAGAGCTCAGCCACTAACCAAAAAGTTTGGCAGCTCATATCTACCAGCCACTCTTTGGAAACCCTACGGGGCAGTTCTACTCTGTCCTATAGGGCCACTACAGACTTGATGGCAACAAGTTTAGTTTTTTGGTTTGGAATCACTATAGAGCATTACAGGATGAACAGGACATTGGCTCAAACTTAAAATTAAGTGCACCAATTCTCAAAATTCGGTGTGCATCAGGAGCACCTGGGTTGCCAGTTTAAAATTCAAGTCCTGGATCTCTACCAGTTAAGTGCTGATTTCAGCAGTATAAGGGCTGAAAACCAGCATCCCAGTGATTATGAAAAACTGTTCCAGAAGGAAAGATAAACTTTTTGCACAAACTCTAATCCACAATACACACATTCAGGAGTCGGGGTGAGCACCTTGTCCTTGGGAAATACCTCAATAGAGATTCACTCGGCAATCTCACTAAGGGTGCAGATTTGTTAGTAAAGATACATCTTTTTAAATAAGCAGCCATGACAAGAAGGGAAAATACTGCTATTTAACGTGATTATCTATTTATTGCCTTAAAATGCAAAAGCTGAGCATAAAGCAAAAGCACAAAGATGGTACCAATCTTCACACATTGTTGTAGCAGATCTCTTTTTGTCTGCATGGAAAATACCAATGAGAGTCCTGGCTCTGGGTAAGTTTATAACAGAGAAAATCAGCTGCTGCACCTACAGAGAAGACAGAAGCCTAGTTGTTTCCACTGAGTCTGAAACAAAGGGTCTTCTCTGTTATTTTCCATAGCAAGGGGGAAAAAAGGACAGAACAGAAGCTTCAATTTAAGTAGCTGGACTTACGGGGCAGTTAAACCTTGGTGAGAAACCAAGATCAGAGGCTGGCTTTCACAGAGAACAAATCTCTGAAGCATTTTTATGGTTGAAAGTTAATGTAAATCACATAACCCAAGGCCTGCAGATGAGGACCTGAGAATGGCTCCTCACTTGTGTCTCTGATGAGCTGCCCACCACCTGGCCCACCCTCCTTACCAACCTTCTCATCATTCATTCAGTCAGTCAGCACACACTGGGGGACATACACAATGCTAGGTGTAGGCAAAAGACATGAAAAAGCCTAAACCTCACATTCCAGTCGGGAGAACTGACACAGAAAGTGCGAGACGAAGCGATCTGTCACTTATTCAAGCAAAGTTACAAAACCAAGTGATAGCATCCATTTGACAAAGGTTTACTGAGCACCTACTTTGTGCAAGGTAGTGTGCTAGGCACTGGGGGCACAGCTGTGGAAAAGAGAAGCTCACGTTCCAGTAGGGAAGACAATTATTAAATGAATAATTGCCGAAGACATTCTTTCATTATAAGAAATGCTAAACGCAGATGCAGAGGGTGCTACGAGAGCACACAAGGAGCTGGGAGCCCTGGTATAGTTTTCTTTGGGGGGAGGGTGATTGGGAGAGGCTTCCCTGAGGAAGTACCATGTGAGATGAGATATGAACAATTGTTTTAGTCATCTAGCGCTGCTATAGCAGAAATACCGCAAGTGGATGGCTTTAACAAAGAGAGGTTTATTTTCTCACAGTAAAGTTGGCTAAAAGTCCAAATTCAGGGTGTTAGCTCCAGGGGAAGGCTTTCTGTCAGCTCTGGAGGAAGGTCCTTGTCCTCAATCTTCCCGTGGTCGAGGAGCTTCTCAGGTACAGGGACCTGTGTCCAAAGGATGTGCTCTGTTCCTGGTGCTTCTTTTTTGATGGTATGAGGCCCCCAACTCTGCTTGCTTCTCTTTCCTTTCATCTCTTGAGAGATAAAAGGTGGTGCAGGCCACACTCCAGGGAAACTCCCTTTTCCTTGGATCAGGGAGGTGACCTGGGTAAGGGTGGTGGTACAATCCCACCGTAATTCTTTTAACATAAAATTATAATCACAAAATGGAGGACACCCATAGAATACTGGGAATCATGGCCTAACCAAGCTGATACACACATTTGTAGGGGGACATAATTCCATCCATGACAACAATAAATAGTTACTTAGGCCAGCTGTCAGGGTAAAGTTGGGGTAGGAAGCAGAGGAACATTCTAGATGGAAAAGGAACAGCCTGTTCAAAGGCTCTGAAGCGGGGGAAGAGCATAAACAGGATTTTGTAGTGTGTGGGTGACTTTGCTAAGGACGCGGGTTTTCAGCCTCAAGGCAATGTAGAGTCACTGAAAGGCTTTAAACAGAACAAGACATAATTAACTTTTTTTTTTTTTTAAATCATTTTCATGGTTTGGTTATAGTAAAGAAGATTTTGAGAGAGAGCTAAGAGTGGTCTGATAAATCAGGAGGTTACTGCAATAGTCCAGCTAAGAGGTAATGGCAGCTTGGGCTGGGGTGGTGGTGCACAGATGGAGAGAGGTGGAAGGATATGAGATGTACTGAGGGGGTAAAATGCACAGAACCTGGTGATGGATAACATTTAGTGTTTGAGTATGAGGGAGGGCTCAGAGATCACTGCCAGGTTTTTTACGTTCATAAAAGAATGGATGGTGGTAACATTTGCGGAGATAGGACACTAAAGAATGAGGATCAGGATTTTTTTTGAAAGGAGAGGAAAATAAGGCACCAACCTCAAATTTTACTTTATATACATTTAATTTGAGTGTCTGAGACATCCATCTGCTTTTATTAAGTAGGCAGTTGGATATTTATAAGTCTGGATCTTAGAGAGAGAATTACTTTGAAAATTGTCAGCAAGCAGATGGCAACTGAAACCATATGTGGATGTGTTATCCTATTGAGAGTTTAGAGTGGGGAAAGAGGCTAAGTTTAAGTTTGGGAAACTCCAGCAGTTGAAGGCTGGGTAAAGGAGAATAAGCCAGAAGAGGAGACTGGGAAGGAGCACCTAAGAGATAGGAGAACCAGAAGATGGGTTCTCGTTAGATGGCAAAGGAGGACAGCATTTCAGGATACAGGGAATGGTCAACGCTGCTGAATTTCTCTGACAGGTCAAGTAATGTGAGGACTGAAAACTGTCCACTGGATTTAGCAAAATGGAGGTTCCTTGTAACCTCAGTGAAGGGTTGATGAAATTATACCAAGTGGTTTGAAGAGTGAACAGGAGGTGAGGAAATACAAATAACAAATAGTAGTGTATTTTAATGCAAATAATGCGCACATTATGTTTTCGCCAACTGTGCATTCCCCCCACTCCCTGCATTCTCCCCCACCCCCCACCCCTGTACCCCCCTCCAAGCTGAGTGGGTGTGTTAATTGCAAAATAATGCCATACACAACTCTTTCAAGAAGTTGGGCTACAGAATGGGGGTGGTTTAAGGTGGAGAGGCTTGAGCATGTTCAAATGCTGATGGGATATGTCCCTCAGGGAGGGAGGAATGGAAGCCCAGGTGGAGGACTGGACTTAGACAGAGGAGGGCCATCTCAGTTACTGTAACATCAAGTAAGGAGCAATGGACGAGTGCAGACGCTGGTGTGCTCAAAGGCTTGCTGGGGAAATTAGGAGGCAAGGTTATCTACTAAGAGTGAGGGTCAGAGATGTGAGGAGAATAGAGAAGGTTTCAAGGAGACGTTGTGGAGAGTGTGAGAGCAAGCTGATTAGAGCAAATAGGATTTCTCAGCATTGATAAGGGCTCGGTTGAGGTTAGTGATCATAACATAGTCAAATAATTTGCTCTGTTGTATGTTTTCCTCCAGCATGGCTTGGTTGTCTGCCACAGGCATGGAGAAAGCAAACATTGGCTTTATCCTAGGTTTTTATTTTTCTCAAAAGAGTGCAATGAAAAGCTATAGGAAAAAACCAAAACAAAACATTTAGGGTATTGTCAGGAAGAGTGGAAATGATGGACCAGGGAATGTAAGCTGGTTTGTTGTTGCTGCTGTTAGGTGTGGTCGAGTTGGTTTCGACTCCTAGCGACCCTATGTACAACAGAACTAAACACTGCCCGGTCCTGCGCCATCCTCACAATAACTATGTTTGAGTCCATTATTGCAGGCACTTTGTCAATCCATCTCATTGAGGGTCTTCCTCTTTTTCGTTGGCCTTCTACTTTACCAAGCATGATGTCCTTCTCCAGGGACTGATCCCTCCTGATAACATGTCCAAAGTATGTGAGACATAGTCTTGCCATTCTTGCTTCTATTGTACTTCTTCCAAGACAGACTTGTTCGCTCTTTTGGCAGTCCATGGTATGTTCAATATTCTCCGCCAACACCACAATTCAAAGCTGTCAATTCCTTGGTCTTCCTTATTCATTGTCCAGCTTTCACATGCATATGATGCAATTGAAAACACCATGGCTTGGGTCAGGCGCATCTTAGTCTTCAAAATGACATCTTTGCTTTATAGCACTTCAGAAAGGTCTTTTGCAGCAGATTTGCCCAATGCAATTCATCTTTTGATTTCCTGACTGCTGCTTTCATGGGTGTTGATTGTGGATCCAAGTAAAATGAAATCCTTGACAACCTCAATCTCCTCTCTGTTTATCGTGATGTTGCTCATTGGTCTAGTTGTGAGGATTTTTGTTTTCTTTATGTTGAGGTGTAATCCATACTGAAAGCTGTAGTCTTTAATCTTCATCAGTAAGTGCTTCAAGTCCTCTTCACTTTCAGCAAGCAAGGTTGTGTCATCTGCATAACATAGGTTGTTCATAAGTCTTCCTCCAATCTTGATGTCGTGTTCTTCTTCATATAGTCCAGCTTCTCAGATTTTTTTTTCAGCATGTAGATTAAGTATGGTGAAAGGATACAACCCTGATTCACACCTTTCCTAACTTTAAACCAGGCAGTATCCCCTTGTTCTGTTCAAATGACTGCCTCTTGATCTACAGGTTCCTCATGAACACAATGAAGTGTTCTGGAATTCCCATTGTGCTTCAGGATTGGATTAGGTTAATGGATAGGAGTGAGGGCCTAAATAGGAGCATGGATAGGGGCAGAAGACTGAATGGACTGGAGATCGTGGCAAGTTTAGAGAGCATGGTTGAACAAGCAGCATCCCTGGTCAGAGAGGGTTTTGTTAGAATCACTGATTTCTGACGTAGGGGAATTTCACATGATGTCAAGGTCCAGGGTGTACTCTAGGAGTAGCTGAGGTGGAATGCTGAGAAAAAATATTACAGTTGGGAAAGGCCAGGCTGTTGGAGGAGTCAGCCGCATTGATGCTGACGTCACCCAGGATGCTGGCAAGATTGCGGTGGAGAAAGTCTATAAGCTGGTGCCCAAGTCCTCAACAAATGAAAGCTGGTAAATGACAGTGATGAGAAAGAGAAATGACACAATGCTTAAAGGAGCTGAGAAACAGACTTTTGTTGTGGAAGTAGTTGTTTTTTTAATAAGAGTATGAGGGAATACAGTTCTGAAGTGGCTTTGGGGAATAAAAGGACACCTACCTATGTCCTGACCTGGAGGGTTGAGGAGTGTGAAAAGAAAAACAGCTTCCATGTGAGAGAAGTATAGAAAAAGTACTCACCTCAGGGTGAGGGTAGGTTTTAGTTTGTAGATGGAGTGGACAGAACATTCTGGAAGGGATTGAAAATGTAACAAAGAGATGTTCCAGAAAGCCAAATGGAAGGCTATGGGGTGGAGAATGGAAGACTGGGTCAAGGACAAGGATGTACAGGTATTATAGTTTGATAGAGAGACAGATGCAAATAAAGGTTAGGCTATTTGAAGACTATAAAGAGGGGAGATAACTTCTTGGGGTTATGAAGGAGGTGGACTGGAAGGTTTTGCAAAGGAGGTAGTATGTGAGCTGAGATCAAATAGAAGTTCTGCCATATGGGCAAGGAGGGGAAAAGCATTCTAGGTAGAAGGAACGGTATACAAAGAGGCAGAGGCCCAGGAGCCACGCCTCTCAAGCTCAAGACAGCTTGGTTCAGTGTAGCTAGAGGGCAGAGTCCCAGAGGGGCAGTGGTAGATGACTAGGCCAAAGGTGTGGGTAGGCCCAGATCATGGCAGGCTGTGGTGCGTAGCTGAGGAGCTCTGCAGCTTGAGGAGCTCTTTCTTGTAGGCTTTTGACCAGGACAGAGACATTGTTTCTGTTCAGACGGATCTGTCTCTCCACTCTCCTCATTTTCTCCTCCATACTTGGGTTCACATTGCCCCTGGAATGCCCAAGCTCAACCCTCTGTGTAAATCCTATTCATTCCCTGAGGCTTCAGACATCTTTTACCCCTGGTATAAAATCCTTCATGACTACTCCAGTCCACATCTTCCTTCTTTCCCCCTAAATGTTTTCATTATTACGGTCAAAATCATACTCCAACAGTAAGATAGTGGAAAAGGCCACCATTCACTATTTGTGATAGCAAGCATCCTCCTTACCTAGCTAGAGAGAGGCTGGGCATGACACAAATTAACAATTATGAAATTACACAAATTACAAAGTAACTGTCTCTCTCATTTAGAAAGAAGACAAACAAGAGCTTTTCCTAGAGCATTGGGAAAAAGGGCTCCTTCTCTTTTCTGTTTTACTGCTGAAAAATGAGTGCCTTCAGGTCCAAGAATAAACAAGGGCTGTGTTTGAAAGCCCTGGGTTAAGACTGTCTCAGTTAATGACTGGCTGTGTGGCCTTAAGCAAGTTACTCAACTTCTTAGAGCCTCAATTTCTTCATCTGTAAGATGGCCTAATAATACCTATCACACAGGGTCATCAGAAGATCATATAAAGTCATTCATATACTCATTCAGCAGATATTTACTGTGTGCCTTACTGTGTGCCAGGCATTGTACAAGGAGCTGGGGCTATGGCAGTGCACAAAAAAGGCACAGTCCTTCCTTCCTGGAGCTTAAAGACCAGAGGGGGAGAGGGACATTACAAATGATACCACAATTCATTACTGGTATAACAATCTAGAGAGCAGACACCAAGCACAATGCCTGATGCAGAATGCGCCCTTAATAAGCAATAGCCTCCTGCCTTTCTCAAGTCCACTTAGTCAAAATAATATAACAAGGGCTGTTTGCTAGTGTGAACTAATTACACTAATTGCATTTTCAGTGGCTCTCAGGCTGCTGAGAGTTACTATCTCAGGCTCACACAAATTCCGATGTGCACTGAGGAAACCAAAGCAAGGTAACTACATTTATCTCCTCTCAAGGCTTCTAATTCAAGAGGAGACCTAGCAGAAAATGACAGCAAGTCACATACTCCAAACTGAAAACCTTCAGCTTACTCGAGCAGAAAATGCAGACGCATCAAGCTACAGGGTTAGCCACTGTCCCAGACTCAGGACAATATGGAGGCAAAAATGGCAGCCCCGATGGAGCCCTGGAATGCGGTGACTGAGTGCAGAGGCCTCCCTTTTCCACAGCCCCTTCATACACTAAAATATGAAGGGCGAGGGAGGGTCCTTTCCTCTAATAATGGGTTCAATTCATTTCTAATGAAAGAAGACTGGGTTTCCCTAAGGTTTACTCATGAGTGACAACATTATTTAAAGATCTCTGGGCACAAAGCCTCTCCTAACTCCCCAGTGGCCTAGGACAAAAGAATTGGGGGAGGCCCTGGCCAGGCTCATTGTGAGGTGGCAGCTGTGTGTCCTGAATGCTGGGGAGAGATTTCCTCTCCTGCCCTCCCTCACCTCACCGGGCCTCCTCTGTGCAGTCAGCACCACTGGGGACAACAGCTGAGCTGGGAGCCCAGGCATGTGCAGAGGTACTCAGTGGAAAAGCTTCCCCTTTTATTCTTTTAGCAGCAGTGGGGTATGGAACAAATCTTAGTGGACTGGGAATTCAGAAGACCTTATTTTGGGTACTGACTGGAGAATCAGCTGCCCACTCCTTTCTCGGTAACACCGCTGTCGCTTGCGCACACTTCTGTCATAGGCCCTGGCGCTCTAAAAATATTTGTCAGATTTACTGCATGCGTTTGTTTACAAGTCTGTTTCTGTATTCAAAATCTTCCTTATGGCAGGTACAGTGCCTTATTTATCTTACCCCAGAGCCTCACTTGTAGTAGAGGTTAATAAATTTTTGGAAAGTGAGAGCGAGGGAATGAATATGAATGAATAAACAGAGGAAGGAAGGGGGACCAACAGAGAGAGAGAGAGAGAGAGAGAGAGAGAAATCAGTTTCCGGGGCTGGACAACTAGGTGCAGTAATGCCAACCTGGACATCAGAGAATCGACTATATTTTTCACAAATAATGAGCCCACATAAATAACGTGCCCACACATATAATGCATGGCACAGCATGCTTAAAGCAGCAACAAAGTACTCCGTGAGGTGGAGTTGCACAGTTGTCGTAAAAACATATAACATGCACATTATTTACGTAAAAATATGGTAGTGGGTCCTGGGAGGTGCCTTACAGGTGTCAAGGTGGGAGTGGGAAAAGGCACATCATGGGAACAGGGGCCTGTCTTGCTTCCTTACTGTAGTTTAACCCAGCTTTTATGATATTCATCTGTCTTATACGCTGGGCTCCCTTACTCCAGATTTTGTTTGAACAAAAGGTTCTGTGGCTAAAAGAACTGTTTGAAAAAATACTGGCCTGGATTTGCTTTTTCCTTAGGTCTCTTCCAGATTTGATATTTTCTGTGGTGGGCAAATACATGTATCCCTTCTGTTTTTGGTCACAGTTAGAAAATTATTCTGCATCTTATTCTTAGAAGCCTGCATAAGGAATGCCATGAATGAGGGAATGCACTTGTCAGGTATCCAGCACGTGCTACTTGGGCCGGAACTTAGATAGTTGAGCTGCTGCTACCAGACACACGTGTCCTGGTTCCCCTTACACGTGTTGTATCCACAGCACAGAGTGGGCTGTGGGGACTCTTGAAGGGAGTGGTGTTTTTTGCCTCAATCTCCAGCTCTGTTTTCTCTCATCTAATTTTAACGTAACTTACACTGCACTTCATAGCACTTCTGCTGGTGGTCCCATACGAAGCACTAGACCAGGGAGGTCACTGGGCCCATGGAGGATTGAAGTGCTGCTGCAGGTGTCTTGGTCGTGGGCTCTATCAAAGGGGAATTAGTCACTTAAGTTGTAAAAGGACTTCCTCAGCAACACAGCAATCCCACGGCATGGACCATCAGGAATGTTATGGGAAGAATCCTATGACTTCATCTATCTACTTATTTGTTGTCGTTAGCTGCCATTGATTCATCCCCCAGCTCATGGCAACCCCCATGCACAATGGGATAGGACAGTTGTGATCCACAGGATTTTCACTGGCTAATTTTCAGGAGTAGATCGTCAGGCCTTTTTTCCTAGCTTGTCTCAATCTGGAAGGTCTGCTGAAGCCTGTTAAGCACTATAGCAATGGGCAAGGCTCCAGTGACACACAGATGGGTGGCGGCTGCACTGAGGTGCACTGAGTCTCTAGCTTGGAAGACGAGAATTCTACCACCGAACCACCACTGCTCCCTACCTACTTACTGAGCACACCTCCTGTCGGGGGACAGCCCCAGCAAGGAAAGACCCTCGCTGCGTGTCCTGGCAGATAATCTAAAGAACTGACACATAGCCCTTCCCAGATTCATACGTTTATTCAGGGAAACTTACTTACACGGGCAAGCAGCTGCTCTCCAGTGGCGGCCGGCTAGAGTATTTTCCACAACCACCTAGCAAGGGACCCAAGCTTACATACCATTCCAGCTGGGACCAAGGCTCATCGTTTTCTCCCACATCCTTGGGCAGTCAGTGTTCCCAGGGACTTCGCGTCCAGGGCCAGATGTTTTCTTTCTTGTTGCTAAGGCATTCTTCAGCCTCGGCTGCTGGCCTAGTCGTGCCCCTCCTGGCCTTGTACCTTAGCCCAAGTCTATCCCGAATTCATCCCCAACATGCTTCAGGGAAGAGCAAAGCCGACTCCATTAGGGAGGGTTGCATATAGCTGAACAGCATTACCGTACACCTCCACTGAACACCTACTATGAGGGAGGTGCTGTGTGTGACCCCGGGCACATAGAGTTAAATAAGGGAAAGGCCTTTTCATTAAGGAGCTCACAACCCAGTGATGGAGACGAAGTTAAGAAAATGATGCAATACAAGATGATGCATGACCTCATATGCCATGCTAAGGAACTGCTAATTATTCTGAAGGCAATTAAGCAGGCAAGTATCTGTGTCTGTAGGGAGAGAATGGTTGTCCTTGAGGGATGGAAGGAGCAGTGGGGAAACCTTTAAAGAAGACGTTACATTTGGATTGGACCATGGATGTGGATAGTGCATCAAGCCTGGAGGCAGTACAGGCATGAAGGCATGAGGTAGTGAAGCAGCTCAGGGAAGGAATTTTGTGGCTCCAGACCATCTTGGGGGTGGGGGCTGATGCAGCACTGAGGCTGGAGGAGTAGGTCAGGCCAGGTTGAATGGGGCCCTGTGAGCTTTACTAATTATATATTACTCTGGAGGCAGTGGGGAGCCACTGGCGGTTTTAAAGCATGGCCCCAAATGTCATACTAAGGACCTGCTAATTATCCTGAGGGCAATTAAGCAAGCAAGTAATGATCCAATTTTCACTTTAAAAAGCACTGGGGCAGCTGTGTGGAGGAGTGGGGAGGGGCCGAGGCTGGAGGCTGTGAGCCAGTGATAAGGCTGTTGCCAAGGTCCATGTGAGAGGAAGATGCTCTGTACCAGGGCAGGTGGAGGAAATGGAGTGCAGGAGAAGGGGGAGATTAGAGGTACACTCCAGAAGAAGGAAAAGCAAGACACGATTCCTGATTGTGTGCTATGATCGTGTGCTCAGTGTGTGCTACCTTTCCCTCGCAATGGGGGGAAGGTAGCAGACACACAGACCTTGAAGGTTTCAAGCCTGGGAGATGGAAGCTTGTCCCCATTTCTGTTCCTCTGCCCTGCTACAGCATGTGCTGGGGTCCTCAGATTCTCAAGATGCTTTTCCTTTCCAGTGGCTCAGATTAGCAGCTCCAGCATTGAAGGAGGAGCTGAAATCAGCCCCCATGGTCTGGAATGTGGCAGCGCTGTTCTATTCAGATTCTCAGCAGGTCCTGTGCACAAAAAACTGCACCTGGCTCCAAGCCTGCCTGGTCCTGGGGGATAGAAGGAGCCTCCTGGGCACGATAAATGAAGGCTGGGAAGTAGGCCTTCTGTTCCCTGTTTTTATTTTTCCAGCTAGTCCTGCTTCACCAGCTGATTCCTTTATTACAGTTATGGGGACCATGACAACAGATGGGCAGGTGACTCAGGAATTCAATCACTTGAACAAGAATGTCACTGGGTTTTCACATTAGGCTGATGAGGTTTTTTTTTTAAGAGCCAGTCAATTGGTTCAGAAAGCTCACAATAACCCAGCTCCCAGCACATGCTCAGAGCTGGTTTCTTAGGTCTTGGGGAGGGAGAACAGTCCATTTAAACTGGAATGACTATCATGCTTTGTTGATAAAATATCACTTGGAAGAACAATGTAAGTGGAATTCATCCTCAAGAAGGCAAAAGCTGTCAGAGAGGTCAAGGAGCACTTCACAAAACCCGCTTCCTTCCAGCTGTGGTGACTCAATTACTAAATCCAAGGCAAGAGAAGTGTGGAGCCTATGGCCTTAATTAGGCAAACAGGCAAACATAGAGTCCTGTGTCAGAATCTCATTGTAACCAACGTGAAGACATGGTATTCATAGACAATTGTTGGATGTAGCTGGGTCAGTTTCCAAATCTGAGATAAGCAATTTAGCTAAGGTTTGCTACTTAAAGCAGCAACAAAATAGCATTTTACCCAATTCCTATTCAGATTTGGAGGTGCCAAGTTTTCCTTGTTCCTAATTAGCAGCAAAAACAAAAATGACAGATACATCAGGTTAGAACAGTGCAGTCTGGAATGTCTGAGGAAGCCCCCAAATTCGGGAAGACCTGGGGAATATGCTGCCCAGTCATTCCTCTGCAAAGAGACACAGTGACCGGTGAAGAGCACAGAATTTAGCAGTCAAATATTTGAACCCTGGCCCCACAGGTTAGAAGTATGTGATCTTGCGACAGTAATTTAATCTTCCATTAACCTCAGCTTCCTCACCTAAAAACCTGGCATAATAATAGAGCCCTCTGCATGGGGTTTTTATGAGGATTCAATGTGACCACGTATAAAAAGAATACAAAGAAGCTACTTGGAGATGATGATGGTAGGCTAGGCTCACTGCCAGGAAAATGACTCACTTCTGTACAGCAGCATTACAGCTTACTGTTACCTTAACAAATAAATGCCTGGAAGATCACCGGTTCCTCAACCTTCCTTCACTCACGCAGTAAAAGTCAACAAGCACCTGCGTTACGGCAGGCACTGTGCTAAAGAAAACAGACAGGCTGCCAGGAACTGACAATGTCCTTTCCAACTTGTGGGGAATTTTAACATCCGTCACAAAAGTATTTTATGACGTACTAGATACCTTTCTCAAAAGGTACCACGTGGTACAAGATTAGTAAAAACAATGAGAGCTACCATGTCCGACTTTTGTTTTATTATCAATATTTTACAAAACAACACTTTCATATATATCATGTTTGAGTATCTATCTCATAAGCTTATTATAATGATGAAATAAGTCACTAATTTTAAAATGCTTAAAAACAGTGCCCTTTCACATGGAAGGGAAAGAGGCCCTGGATAAGTAAAGCATTACTGAAAAGAAAGAACAAAGTGGGAGGCCTTACTTTACCTGATTTTAGAACCTATTATACTGCCACAGTAGTCAAAACAGCCTGGTACTGGTACAACAATAGATACATAGACCGATGGAACAGAATTGAGAATCCAGACATAAGTCCATCCACATATGAGCAGCTGATATTTGACAAAGGCCCCAAAACAGTTAAATGGGGAAAAGGCAGTCTTTTTAACAAATGGTGCTGGCATAACTGGATATCCATCTGCAAAAAAAAAAAATGAAACAAGACCTATACCTCACTCCATGCACAAAAACGAGCTCAAAATGGATCAAAGACCTAAATATAAAATCTAAAATGATAAAGATCATGGAAGAAAAAATAGGGACAACATTAGGAGCCCTAATACCTGGCATAAACAGTATACAAAACATTACTAACAAGCCAGAAGAGAAACTAGATAACTGGGAGCTCCTAAAAATCAAACACCTATGCTCATCCAAAGACTTCACCAAAAGGGTAAAAAGATTACCTACAGACTGGGAAAAAATTTTTAGCTATGACATTTGCGATCAGTGCCTGAACTCTAAAATCTACATCATACTTCAAAAACTCAACTACAAAAACACAAATAACCCAATTAAAAAATGGGCAAAAGATATGAACAGGCACTTCACTAAAGAAGACATTCAGATACATGAGGAAATGCTCACAATCATTAGCCATTAGAGAAATGCAAATCAAAACTACAATGAGATTTCATCTCACTCCAGCAAGGCTGGCATTGATCCAAAAAACACAAAACAATAAATGTTGGAGAGGCTGTGGAGAGATTGGAACACTTCTACACTGCTGGTGGGAATGTCAAACGGTACAACCACTTTGGAAATCAATTTGGCGCTTCCTTAAAAACAGCAAAACATATGCCAGCTCAACAATTTCTACAAGTACGATTCAGTGATATTGATTACACGTTGTTGTTGTTGTTAGGGCTATTGTGTCCGTTCCAACTCATGGCGACCCCATGTGTGCAAAGTAGAACTGCTCCATAAAGTTCTCAAGGCCTGGAAGCAGCTAGCCAGGCCTGTCTTCTGAGGCAGCTCTGGGCGGGTTCCAACTGCCAACCTTTCAGCTAGCAGTCAAGTACTTAACCGTTTGCACCACCCAATATTTACCCCAATTAAGATGTTTTCAAGTGCACTTAAAAAAAAATCATTTTAATTTTTCCCTTCAATGTACAGACTGTTCAACAGAAAAGATCATGAAGATACCTGGTTATATAGTTAATCATTAGTTTGCATTACTATTTAGTTAACAATGCTCTATTACTAGAAATCATTAATATTACTTTAAAAACTCAAATCAGACTAGCATTCTCTCCAATACAATGATGTTCTCTCAACCCACTAGAGCACCAAACCAAAACCAAACCCACTGCTGTCAAGGTCGATTCCAACTCATAGTGACCCTATAGGCACAAATAGTATAATTGGAAGGCTCTTTCCAGGGGCCCTATTGCTTCACCAGAGCCCTGGTGGTGCAGTGGTTAAAGCATTCGGCTGCTAACCAAAAGGTCAGCAGTTCAAATCCACCAGCTGCTCCTTGGAAACCCTATGGAGCAGTTCTACTCTGTCTTATAGGGTTGCTACAAGTCAGAATTGACTCAACAGCAAGGGTTCTTTTTTTTTATTGCTTCACCACAACAGTGTTCTAACTATATCAGTTAAGTATGTGGACACTAGTAACATGCGTTTATTAAAACGTAAGTAGAATATTCTGAAAATGTCTAACAAATAATGTTGTTGTTTTTAGGTGCCGTCGAGTATATTTTTGACTTCTAGAGACCCCATGTCCACAGCAGAACTGCCCCATAGGGTTTCCTAGGCTGTAACCTTTACAGAAGCAGATCGCCAGGTCTTTCTCTTGGGAAGCTGCTGGGTGGCTTTGAACTGCCAACCTTTAGGTTAGCAGTGCTTAACGGTTGCGCTACCAGGGCTCCTTCTAACACATAATACCAAAACCAAAAACCTGTTGCCGTTAAGTCAATTCCGACTCATAGTGACCCTATAGGACAGAGCAGAACTGCCCCATGGGGGTTCCAAGGCCGCAATCTCAGAAGCAGACTGCTGCATCTTTCACCTGCTGAGCACCTGGTACATTCGCATCGCAGACCTTTCTGTTAGCAGCCAAGTGCTTAACCGCTGTACCACCAGGGCCCCTAACATAATAAGCACTCCAAAATTATGTATAATATTTTTACTTATTTTTAATTTCTTTTGTTCCAAAGTGTGTGGAACCTCAATACACAACCAGCAAGTTGCAGAGCTGGGTCGCAAGCCTGTTCTCCATCTGTCTCCCAGTTCAACAAGGATTTTGTAACTATTTTTTTGTTCTGATCTAAAAAGTAGCATAAACTTATTATACACAGAAAAGTTAAGAAAAAAGTTAAAATCACTCCTTATTCTCATCATTCAGAGATAACACTGTGCCATTTTGGTCTATTTTCATCCAATATTTTTTCTATGATTAAAAAAAGATCATTTAAATGAAGTTGAGATCATACCACATATAAAATTTCATAATCTGCTTCTTTTCCACTTAAAATTATATAAGCATTTTCCCACATACTAAAAATTCAACCTAAAACTGCACTTCAAATAACTGAATAACACTCAACCAATCAGTATTATATCATTTATCTATTAATTTGCCTGTTTTACATAACTGTTCCCAAGCTTTCACTGTCATAAATTATGTTGTGATTAACACACATAAAACTTTGTTTGCATTTGTTTTTTTCTTTAGAGCGAGCTACTATAAGTGGAATTCTGAGATTGATGACTCATTCATTCATTCAACAAATACTTAATAAGCACTCAGGAGGTACTGGACAACAGTCTAGACTAGTAACATAGTAGTAAGCAAAAAAGTTAACATCAGGCAAGATATCCCTGTCTTTGTAAAACCTACATTCTAGAGAGATACAACAATTTTGAGGCTTTTTGGACATACTGCCAAATTGCTAGCAGTACATAAATAGCTGTCTTACTGCATCTTCACTAGTACTGAATATTGTTGTTGTTGTTAGGTGCCCAGGGAGTATTAGGATCTGAAAAATTTGTTGCCAATTTTGTAACAGTTAATGGCAATGTTGCATTCCTTAAGGACAGTTTCTTTCCCTCTCTACCTCCAGATATTCACTTATTCAAATAACACAAGTAAATGGAACAGATTTTTGAACTCTCATCCAAAATCTGTTCTCTAAATGGCAAGTTTCGAAGGTTTTTTTCCTCCCCTCCAGTAAGAAGACAGTCTGAGTCCAAAATCAGGGATGGCAACAGTGAAGTCAACTTCTGTGCTTTGCAAGGTCACCCTCAAGGGTAGGAGCAAATGATGATGACAAATCTATGTTCTGCTAGGGCCTGGGATGTCTGGAGTCAAGTTATCAGCAGGTCTCTCAAGCCAGATACCCAGCCTCCTTGGGGGATTAGCCAGGGCAGCCAGGTGGGTCCTCTGTGGAGAGGGCTGTAGTCAGGATCAAATAAGGCTCTTTCATAGTACTTGGTAAGCTGTAAAGCACCAAACAGCAGAAGGAGGACGTTGCATTTTTTCTCATGGAGGTCTTCACAGGATGTTGAGGACTTTGGCAGGGGCTTATAATGAGAGAAAGGGGGTAAGTATATGTATAGAAATATATAAGAAGGGAGAAACAGAATATTAACAAAATAATACAGAAAAGAAAAATAAGTAAAAATAGTATACATAATTTTTGGAGTGCTTATTATGTGTTAGAAATGTTCAGAATATTCTATTTTACTTATGTTTTTATGAACACATCTATAGTGCTTACTATATATCCAGCACTGTTTTAAGCATTTTCAAACTATCAACTCATTTCATCATCACAATAAGTTTATGAGATAGATACTATTATTATCTCCATCTGACAGATGAAGAAACTGAGGCATAGAGAGGTTAGGTAATTATAAAGCCAGGATTTGATTCCCATTAGTGTGTCTTTGTGGAGCCCAGGTGGCATAGTGGTTAAGAGCTTGGCTGCTAACCCAAAGGTTGACAGCTCAAATCCATCAGCTCCTTAGAAACCCTGTGGGACGGTTCTACTGTGTCCTATAGGGTGGCTATGAGTCGGAACTGACTTGACGGCACCTAACAACAACAATAGTGTGTCTTTGAGTTCCGTGCTCTTAAACACCACCCTTTAAGAAGGAAACTGAAGACCAAATTAAGTAGGTGATTGCTGTGGTTCAATAGGTCAGGTCCAAAGAGATTTATTGAGCAGCTTCTACGAACGGGGCACTGTGCTTACCCAAGGTCACAGAGCTCATGAGTAGGAGGGCTGGAAGTCTGGGGCTGGCTTGAGGTCTGCCTGACTCCAGGCCCTCGTTCTGTCTACTATATCTTGCTGGAGGGAAAATGTTTTCTCATTTGGGTTGATATGTAATTGGCAAGGTTGGCACAGTACACAGCGTTCATTGGAATCTGTGCTATAGCTAGATGAACAAAAGCTCTCAACTGTGCTGTGCCTTGGGTGGGCAGCTGTCGTAGAAGACACCTATGGACGGGCCCCTTTCCATCACTTTGAGGCCCCAGACACTCTAATATGGTCCAGGTGGTTCAGAATTTACCTTTTGGGTTCAGATACCTCCATGCAATGAACCACAGTCTTTAGGAATTCCAAGAAGTGTTCTTACAATTTCAGGCTTTGACATTACAATCACTTGAACCTTCAGTTATTGAAAATTGTTTTATATTTTTCCCCTGATAACTCACACTGTACTTCAGACTCCTTTGGTAGCTCCCTTAATGGTTGCCTTCATATTTCAAAACCTATGAAATTACATATTTGAAGGGATTATTTTTTTTTTCCTATGGAAAACACACACACCCCATAATGCTTTAATAATCATAACCAGATGGATTGAGGGGCTTTTGACAAGGGGTTTCTTTAGCTAATTTGAGAACATACTGAATTTCAATCTCTTCTGACTAGTGCAAAAATGGCAGAATGGTAAGTGCCCTATAAATTTCCCACTTGTGCAATTTTTAATACTTTCATCATAGTCAGATGAAATATTTTAAAAGCCAACTCTCCCCTTCCTCCATTTTGAAAGTATGGTTTCAGACTTCACTCAGTTAAGCCCAGAGAAATGTTTAACCAGAGGTACTAGACACCCCTAAGTAGTTCGCACTCAGCCAAAAATATCTCCCAGTACCTGCTCTTGCCCTGGCCTCCTTCTCCCTCACTCTCAAGACTTGGAAGGAATGTTAACAATCATCTGGTCAACCTCTTTAATTTTTTAGATGAGAAACTGATGTTTGGGAAAGATTCAGTGCTTTGGTCAAGGTCATGTAGGTAGGGAAATGACAGAATTCAGACTTAAGCCTCATTCTAAGTAAAATGTTTATTCTCTATTCTGCTTTCCTTTTCTGTACTTTCCCTCTAAGTTTTCTATATTCCCTGTCAGAATCAAGTCTTGGATAGTGGTAGGTTGGGCCAGACTAGATTGAACCAGGTTGTAGGGAACACAGAAATTCACCAAGGAAGAGCAGGCAATAGAGCAAAGGTTCTGGCAAGAGATAGCAGAAAAAGCCTGGCCAAGTAATCTGGCAGAAGGCAGAGCCTCAGACAAGAGATATGTATAGAGAGGGGAACTTGACATCAAGTAAGGCACAGAGGTGCAGTAAACAGATTAGGTAAACAGCAGGTAGAAGGAGCCAAGACCCATGGATTAAATTTCAGAAGCAGAACTCTACTCCATAAGAACTGAGGTACGGTACCAAGGCAAGGATGTGACCACAGGGGTCCTAGTAATTGGAAATGGAATGTAAATCTGAAGGTCGGTTCCAAGGAACAAGTCTACAAAGTCAAGGAAAAACCAGCAATGAGCTTCTGGCTTAGATTTTCTTAAATTCTCCCAGATCAGTGTGGTACAGACAGTAGCTCACCAAATTCCATGTACTCTCCTATATCTCCCAGCCTCCTTTGCATCAGGGTTGGGGCCATGTGACTATTTCTGACCAACAGACTGTGAGAGGAAGTAAAGACCATGGCAACCTCACATCTTGTTGCTGAGGAGGCAGGGAGGAACACTAGAAGTCTAGCAAGGGCAGGCCTGTTGTTGGCTCATTGTCCACGCCATCCCAACATTGTGAAGCAGGCTCTGAGGAACATATGCAGCCTTACACACAAAGTGATCTTTTGAGTGAAGACTTAGTATCTACAAGAGAAATCCCTTTGAGAAATCAGTGTACCTCCTGCCAAGGGGCTGCCCCTAGAAGAAAAAAAAAAAAAAAAAAACAGAGCAAAAAAAGATTCCACCCCTAACACCAATGCTCTCTGCAAAGCTTGCTTTGTTAAAAAACAGTTGAAGACTGAATGGAAGTGGGGAATTTTACATGAGGTAAATATATAATTATATGTACATAGAGTTACATGTATTAACTTATTTAATCTTCTGAACAACTGAATGAGGGAGGTAATATTATTACTATCATTTGAGAGATGAAGAAACCAAAGGCCAGGAAGTGGAGTAACTTGCCCACAGAACAAGAAACTGGTCAAGCTGAGACCTGAACTTAGGCAGCGTGACTCCAAAGTCTACCTTATTGATCATTAGGCTACACTGATTTAGTCAAATAGATAAAATATATAAAAATATTCTCAAATTCCACTATACAAATAGGTAAAAATATCCCTGTTGCCCTTTAAAAAAAATCAACAAGTATTTATTAAGCATCTCCTGTGTCTCTTCAATGTATTTCAATTTAGTTTGGGGCAGAAGACTTTCAGTACTGACATGGTTACATCATAATCCAGTGTGGTATAGGACGAAAGTGCTGGGGTCTGGGCGAGATTATCTTGGATAGAATCTATCTTCACTGCCAGTTGAACTTGGACAAGCCATTTTACCTCTGTTCCTCAGTTTTCCTCATCTGTAGGATGGGGTGATAATTTCTGCTCTGCCTCCCTCCAAGGGTTGTTGGGAGGATCAAATGAGAATCTGTACCAAGGAATCAGAGAGCTCTTTGGAACACCCTCACTTTTACCCCTCACACACATACACACACACACACACACACACACATGCACACACACACACGAGCATTTTGCAAACTGTAATCCACTGGATTTGTGTCACAGGCAAAGCAGGCCAAATGGTTTTATTATGGGGGACTCTCGGAAAGGACAGAGCAAGGGTTCAAATCCGGAGAACCTAACTCCAGAGCCCAGACTTTTTGCACTTCAAGGTCTCTACCTCTAGAACTTTTTCAACAATTTTCTCCTCCTGATTTGGTTTCCTGCCCTCCATCTCCATGTGCCTCCCATGACTGCCCAGAAGAGCTTGGATATTTTCTCCACTCCTCCCAGCATCTAGGAGCTTCTGAAGCAACTATCAATTCACCTATTGCTATCTATTATCTTATGGGACTGCCACAGCAATTCCATAAATTAAAAAAAAAAAAAAAAAATTACGTGGGGGTTAATTTTACAGGTCAGGAGATTGAGACTCAGGGCAGTCACTTGCCCATGGTCACACACCTGATTCCAAGTATAGCCTTTCCATCCTGGACCTTTGACATTCTGCATTGAGCTGGAGTTTGAGAAAACACTGCAGGGACACGCCTCACTAAGGTTCTCTTTGTGGACAGCAAAGGGAAGAGGGTGTATCTGGCCACTTATAACCACATACACCAAGTGCCACTCAGATGGCTCACTGGCCTTGACCCTAAAGACTCAGATCAGCTGCCTGCTTTTAGTGAAGCTATTTTCAGGGCCCTTTCAGTGCTCTCAAATTCCACTATACAGGCATCCCCCTCTGCCCCATGAGCTTGAGAGTCCCCCAAAATATTCCTGACACCCCAGTGACTAATGCTCACCAGATGCTGCTCAGACCTCATGTCGTCACATGCGGATAGTGGAAAAATCAGCCATTACCCACTGGGAAGGGACTGAGTCCACAGTGGTGATGATGACTCTCCTTGTACAGAAAAGTGGAGGAATTTCAGTAGAGTGATGTAGCGATTTTGGTTGGCTGGATGGTTTTGATTTGGAGGTCATTTATCTGGAAAATCTGACTTTTAATTAACTAATGCTTTCCCCTCCTGTCTTAATCATCCCCACTTCTTTTTCTAATCCACGTGTCACCTGGAGAAAGAAATGTAAACGTGTGAGGCTGCTGTTTTCAGCAAATTCAGTCAGTAACCAGTGCCAAACTGGCTCTACCTGAAAAGCATCTGGCACCGACAACAGGAGGAGGAGATTGCGTTACGTTTCTTGTAGTCTAACAGCCTGGTTTTCATTTTGGCACATTGTGGTGGTGATGGTGGGCTGTGTGTGTTTTGTTTGTTTTTGTGTTGTTCTGAACTGAGAACCAGGCTTATTTTCACAACTGGGTTTAGGGGTAAACATAGCATTGCTTCTTGAAACAACTTGGTGAATGAATTCTTTCACCTTAATACATTCACAGCCACTCAGAAGTCCAGCAATCCTTCCTCCTTGCAGAGATCTTTCCAAATTGAAAATGTGATCATGCTACTCCTTATTTGGGATATTCTGGCCCTAAATCACTTTCCGGGCTTATCGACAGGGGTGATATTTACATAGTATACTGGAATGAATAGCATTCCCCCCAAATTCATGTCTACATGGAACCTGTGAATGTGACTTTATTTGGAAACAGGGTCTTTGTAGGTGTAATCAAGTTAAGAGGAGGTCACAATGGATTAGAGTGGGCCCCAAATCCAATAATGACTAGTGTCCTTATAAGAAGAGAAACATTTGGACCCAAAGACACAGGAAGATGGCCATGGGAAGATGGAGGTAGAATCTGGAGTTGTGTTGCCACAGGGAACGCCAAGGATTGCAGGCCACCACCAGAAGCTAGAAGAGACAAGGAAGGATTTTTCCCTAGAGCCTTCAGGGCGCAAAGCCTCGACTTTAGATTTCTAGCCTCCAGGTATGTGGAAAGAAGCCCTGGTGGCGCAGTGGTCAAGTGCTCGGCTGCTAACCCAAAAGTCAGCTCAACCCACCAGCTGCTCCATGGGAAAAAGATGTGGCAGTCTGCTTCTGCAAAGATTTACAGCCTTAGAAACCCTGTAGGAGCAGTTCTACGCTGTCCTATAGGGTTACTATGAGTCGGCAGTGGCTGGATGGCAGTGGGCAATGGGTTAGCTCTGTGAAAGAATAAATTTCTATTGTTTTAAGCCACCTAGCTTGTGGTAATTTGTTATGGTCGCCCTAGGAAACTGATATACTTTGTATGCTAGCAGTGCTCTGCATTGGCTGGCCTTGTTCTAATTGGCCATACTGGTCATTATGTGTTTGGAATATCACCACTACTTATTACCCTCTACTTCCACACTTGCCCTTATGGCACTAAGTCAAGTCACACCTAAACACTCATCACACTTTGGATAAACCAAGTTCTTTTATCTTTTCATACCTCTGCCTTGAAAGTCCCCAGCTTTCTCTAACTCTTCTCCTTCTTCAGTGTTCAAGGTCTGTGAAACCTTCTCTAACCCCTTCCTCTCCTCTTTCTGCCCCCATGCACACGTGTTAGTCATTCCATCCTCTCTGATTACAGAACACTGTGTACACAACAATGAGTTAGGAGACATAGCTTTTTCACTGGCAAGGGAAAAAAAAAATCCAAAAAGAGACCAGTCAGTATCATCAGACCTTTATTACAGAGAAAAGGCAAACTAGGAAAGTAAGTTCTTCATGTAAGGGAATTACGGAATCTTAGAGTTGAACATACCAATGATTATGACGATGGCACAGGACGGGCCAACACTTTGTTCTGTCATACTTAAGCCTGCCACGAGCTGGAGCTGACGACATGGCAACTCACAACACAGTTGGAAGGGACTCAGGATGCTGCCTCCCACCCCCTTCTGCAGCATCCCTGATAGGTGATTTTTCAGCTCCCAATTAAGCACTTCCAGATATAGAAAAGTCAGTGTCTTTTAGAAAGTTTTTTCTTTATATGAACAAAAATTGACCTCACTATAAATTCTACTGTCTTCCGAAGGCATGCAGAGTAAGTCTACTCTCTATTTTACTTAAAGTCCCTTAAGATATTTGAGGAGGTCTCGCACCTACTTTCCGTCCTTCAGCACGTGAAGAGGGTCCTAGAAACATTTTTTTCGGGCATGCTAGGAAGAAGATCATGGCACGACTCTTCCTGTTAGCCAAGTGGCCTGGCACCAGGTTGTTGTTTTGGGGGGAAGTAAATACATTTTATTCCAGCGGTGATTAATCTAAGCATAAGCAGTATACCCTTTAAATATAAGGTTACAAATGCAAATAAAAAAAAAATAAAAAAGTAACCGAAGGCATTTCTTAGAGACAGGAAAGGTTGCAAATATTCTACAACAGATCTAGCAGATTAAAGGTCAGCTGTACCTCATTACTTGTGAGATGCTATGCCTGTTTTCTTGCAGAGGGACAAAGAGGCAGACGAGATAAGGCCTGTGTGTCACCAGGAATCCATGCATGCTTGTTTAATTTAGGAAAAAATTCCTCGAAGGTACCACTGTGGGGAGCTGGAGACCACTCTGCAGTGAAACCCAAATCCAGTAAAATGAAGTCTGCCTGTGATAGAAGCGATCTAGGCATTGTCTGAATCATCTTGAGAAACAATCCTGGAATTTTTATCTGAGGATCCACTCACAATAGTGATGCTTTCAGGAATGGTTAAAATGCAGTTTTGCCTAGAGACAGATCAATGGACTCAAATACAGTTATCACTACGCCACTTCGCTTTTGCAAAAGACCTACATTAGGACATGTTTTTGCTAATTGAAAAATTCGAAGAGGATTTTTGTTTTTATGAAAAAAGGCAAAAAACGGAAAAAGTGTTCAGCGTTTATTTTGCAGTGAGCCGTTAAAGAGGCAGCGCACATAGCAAGTAGCGAGAGTGGTGTCCCCAAGCTCCTTCCCAAGGAACTACACTCAGCATCTTAGCATCAAGCTATTAGTTTTGTTAGTGTTATTCTAGGTTTTATACATTATTTGGTAGGTCATTTTTTGAGTCTGGGAATGCTCAAAAAATTTTCCCATATAAATCAATGATAATTGCTTCTTCAATTTACACCATTTCGGCTTACAAAAGGTTTCACAGGAACTCTCTGATTTCGGATAGGGGGGGATGGGGGGTGAGTGGTGTATCCCCTAAGCTCCCTACCTAGAAGTTAAAGTGTGCAGCTGCCGGCAGAGATTGTAGGCTTGGAAGCCTGCCCCAGTGTCCAGAGATGAGTCAAGCTGAACACAAAGAGTTATCAGTCTTTCTGTTAATTGGAGCAAAATCTGTTGGGTCCGGTGGGGTGGGGCAGGGGAGGGGGACCCAACTTCTTTCTCTAAAGAAAGCAAGGCTGTGATCAACTACATTATGAATAAACATTCGTATCCACCACTCATCTGTCAGTTTGTCATACTGTGGTAGCTTGTATGTTGCTATAATGCTGGAAGCTATGCCACCAGTATTGCAAATACCAGCAGGGCTACCCATGGTGGACAGGTTTTAATGGTGCTTCCAGACTAAGACCAGGAAGAAAGGCCTGGCAATCTACTTCCAAAGGTTAGCCAATGAAAACTTTATGGGTCACACAGAATACTGTCTGATAGAGTGCTAGCAGATGAGCCCCCTAAGTTGACAGGCACCACACAATAGCTGCAACAATGGACCCAAACATACCAATGATCAGGAAGATGGTGCAGGAGGCCCAGGCAATGTTTTGTTCTGTTATACATACGATCATCACAAGTCAGAACCAACTCAATAGCAACTAACAACAAAACATTCATATAGAAGAGGTAGTAACTAGTAATATTTAAAAAATTTCAAAACTCTATAATGACTCCTGAGTGTGCTTACTTCTAAAAAAAGCCCACATCTTTTCGTTAATGGATGAGGTAATCAACATGATCATCATCATAGCTGCCAATTACCAAGCACTTAGTATATGCCAGGCTCTGTGCTAAAAACTTTACTTTCATTTTCTCATGACACCTTCATAAACCCTCTTTTAGATAGATACTGTTATTACCACCATTTTACACACAAGGAAGTAGGGACTCAAGAGAAGGTAAACCTCTTGTACAAGGTCATGCATTTAATATGTGCTGACGCCAGGATTTGAACTCAGGTCTGTGCTCTTAATCACAATAAAATAGTGCTTTCTCAACTGAGGAAATGGGACTCAGCAAGATTAATGACATCCCAGGCGCCCAACTAGCAAGGAATGCTGTTAATGTCGGGTTGATTGACAGTGTATATACAAGCATCCCCTGCTTTTTGACAGTCTGCTTTACGCCACTTTTCTTTTACAGAAGATCTATATTAGCACCTGTTTTTGCTAACTGAAAAAACTCCAAGGATCAGAGAACTGTCCCTACAACTTGAACAAATAGAAAGTGAGCAACAAAAGAATCCATCAGGCACCAGAAGAAAACAAATAATAAAAATTAGAGCTGAACTAAATGAATTAGAGAACAGAAAAACAATTGAAAGAATTAACAAAGCCAAAAACTGGTTCTTTGAAAAAATTAACAAAATCGATAAACCATTGGCCAGACTGACTAAAGAAATACAGGAAAGGAAACAAACAACCCAAATAAGAAACAAGATGGGCCACATCACAACAGACCCAACTGAAATTAAAAGAATCATATCAGATTATTGCGAAAAATTGTACTCTAACAAATTTGCAAACCTAGAAGAAATGGATGAATTCCTGGAAAAACACTACCTACCTAAACTAACACAATCAGAAGTAGAACAACTAAATAGACCCATAACAAAAAAAGAGATTGAAAAGGTAATCAAAAAACTCCCAAGAAAAAAAAGCCCTGGCCCGGATGGCTTCACTGCAGAGTTCTACCAAACTTTCAGAGAAGAGTTAACACCGCTACTACTAAAGGTGTCTCAAAGCATAGAAAATGACGGAATACTACCTAACTCATTCTATGAAGCCACCATTTCCCTGATACCAAAAACAGGTAAAGACATCACAAAAAAAGAAAATTACAGACCTATATCCTTCATGAACATAGATGCAAAAATCCTCAACAAAATTCTAGCCAATAGAATTCAACAACATATCAAAAAATTAATCCACCATGACCAAGTGGGATTTATACCAGGTATGCTTACATTTTTATGCAAGGCTTGTTTAATATTAGAAAAACTATTAATGTAATCCACCATATAAATAAAACAAAAGACAAAAACCACATGATCTTATCAATTGACGCAGAAAAGGCATTTGACAAACTCCAACACCCATTTATGATAAAAACTCTCACCAAAATAGAAATTGAAGGAAAATTCCTCAACATAATAAAGGGCATCTATACAAAGCCAACAGCCAACATCACTCTAAATGGAGAGAGCCTGAAAGCATTTCTCTTGAGAACGGGAACCAGACAAGGATGCCCTTTATTACCGCTCTTATTCAACATTGTGCTAGAAGCCCTAGCCAGAGCAATTAGGCTAGACAAAGAAAGGGCATCCGGATTGGCAAAGAGGAAGTAAAATTATCTCTATTTGCAGATGACATGATCTTATACACAGAAAACCCTAAGGAATCCTCCAGAAAACTACTGAAACTAATAGAAGAGTTTGGCAGAGTCTCAGGTTATAAGATAAACATACAAAAATCACTTGGATTCCTCTACATCAACAAAAAGAACATCGAAGAGGAAATAACCAAATCAATACCATTCACAGTAGCCCCCAAGAAGATGAAATACTTAGGAATAAATCTTACCAAAGATGTAAAAGACTTATACAAAGAAAACTACAAAGTACTACTACAAGAAACTAAAAAGGACCTACTTAAGTGGAAAAACATACCTTGCTCATGGATAGGAAGACTTAACATAGTAAAAATGTCTATTCTACCAAAAGCCATCTATACATACAATGCACTTCTGATCCAAATTCCAATGTCATTTTTAAATGTGATGGAGAAACAAATCACCAACTTCATATGGAAGGGAAAGAAACCTCGGATAAGCAAAGCATTACTGAAAAAGAAGAAGAAAGTGGGAGGCCTCACTCTACCTGATTTCAGAACCTATTATACAGCCACAGTAGTCAAAACAGCCTGGTACTGGTACAACAACAGACAGACACATAGACCAGTGGAACAGAATTGAGAACCCAGAGATAAATCCATCCACATATGAGCAGCTGATATTTGACAAAGGCCCAGTGTCAGTTAATTGGGGAGAAGATAGTCTTTTTAACAAATGGTGCTGGCATAACTGGATATCCATTTGCAAAAAAATGAAACAGGACCCATACCTCACACCAAGCACAAAAACTAACTCCAAGTGGATCAAAGACCTAAACGTAAAGACTAAAACGATAAAGATCATGGAAAAAAAAATAGGGACAACGTTAGGAGCCCTAATACAAGGCATAAACAGAATACAAAACATTACCAAAAATGACGAAGAAAAACCAGATAACTGGGAGCTCCTAAAAACCAAACACCTACGCTTATCTAAAGACTTCACCAAAAGAGTAAAAAGACCACCTACAGACTGGGAAAAAATTTTCAGTTATGACATCTCCGACCAGTGTCTGATCTCTCTAAAATCCATATGATTCTGTCAAAACTCAACCACAAAAAGACAAACAACCCAATCAAGAAGTGGGCAAAGGATATGAACATGCACTTCACTAAAGAAGATATTCAGGCAGCTAACAGATACATGAGAAAATGCTCTCAATCATTAGCCATTAGAGAAATGCAAATTAAAACTACGATGAGATTCCATCTCACTCCAACAAGGCTGGCATTAATCCAAAAAACACAAAATAATAAATGTTGGAGAGGCTGCGGAGAGATTGGAACTCTCATACACTGCTGGTGGGAATGTCAAATGGTACAACCACTTTGGAAATCTATCTGGCGTTATCTTAAACAGTTAGAAATAGAACTACCATACAACCCAGAAATCCCACTCCTCGGAATATACCCTAGAGAAATAAAAACCTTCACACAAACAGATATATGCACACCCATGTTTATTGCAGCTGTGTTTACAATAGCAAAAAGCTGGAAGCAACCAAGGTGTCTATCAACGGATGAATGGTTAAATAAATTGTGGTATATTCACACAATGGAATACTACGCATCGATAAAGAACAGTGACCAATCTGAGAAACATTTCATAACATGGAGGAACCTGGAAGGCATTATGCTGAGCGAAATTAGTCAGAGACAAAAGGACAAATATTGTATAAGACCACTATTATAAGGTCTTGAGAAATAGTATAAACTGAGAAGAACACATACTTTTGTGGTTACGAGGCGGGGAGGGAGGGAGGGTGGGCGAAGGTTTTTTACTGATTAGTTAGGTAAGAACTGCTTTAGGTGAAGGGAAAGACAATACTCAATACATGGAAGGTCAGCTCAACTGGACTGGACCAAAAGCAAAGAAGTTTCTGGGATAAACTGAATGCTTCAAAGGTCAGTGGAGCAAGGGCAGGGGTTTGGGGACCATGGTTTAAGGGGACTTCTAAGTCAATTGGCATAATAAACTCTATTATGAAAACATTCTGCATCCCACTTTGAGATGTGGCGTCTGGGGTCTTAAATGCTAACAAACGGCCATCTAAGATGCATCAATCGGTCTCAACCCACCTGGATCAAAGGAGAATGAACAACAAGGTCACACGATAACTATGAGCCCAAGAGACAGAAAGGGCCACATCAACCAGAGACCTACATCATCCTGAGACCAGAAGAACTAGTTGGTGCCCAGCCACAACTGATGACTGCCCTGACAGGGAGCACAACAGAGAACCCCTGAGGGAGCAGGAGATCAGTGGGATGCAGACCCCAAATTCTCATAAAAAGACCAGACTTAATGGTCTGACTGAGACTAGAGGAATCCCGGCGGTCATGGTCCCCAAACCTTCTGCTGGCACAGGACAGGAACCATTCCCGAAGACAACTCATCAGACATGGAAGGGACTGGACAGTGCATAAGAGAGAGGTGCTGATGAAGAGTGAGCTATTTGTATCAGGTGGACACTTGAGACTGTGTTGGCATCTCCTGTCTGGAGAGGGGATGGGAGGATAGAGAGAGTTGGAAGCTGGCAAAATTGTCACGAGAGACTGGAAGGGCAGACTCATTAGGGGGAGAGCAAGTGGGAGTACGCAGTAAGGTGTATATAAACTTACATGTGACAGTTTGACTTGATTTGTAAACGTTCACTTGAAGCTCCATAAAAGTTAATAAAAAAAAAATTCCATTAAACTCCAAGGAGGTTTTTTGCTTTTACGAAAAAGGTGAAAAACAGAAACAGTTTTAAGCATGTTTTGCAGCCAGCCGTTAAAGAGGCAGGTGCACCCTTAGCAGTGAGAGTGATATCACCAAGCTCCTTCCCCGGAACTACACTCAGCATCTCAGCATCAAGCTACCATGGCTTTGAACTATCTGTGAACATCTGTGCTTTATCTCGATTTATTTTGTGCATTCATTAGCGAGATGTGCCCTAAAGGACACGTTAGTGTTATTTTAGGTTTTATATGTTCTTTGGTATGATTTGGTAGGTTATTTTTTGGGAAAGCTCAAAAATTTTTCCCATATAAGTTAATGGCTAATTGCCTCTTTGCTTTACACCATTTTGGCTTACAAAAGGTTTCACAGGAATGATCCACGTTCAGATAGCAGAGGAGACTTGTACAATGCCTGGTCCATGGTGAGTATCTGATGAAAACCAGCTCCCTTCTTCTCTGAAATGACCATCATTCTGATTACACATGTCCTGACTGCATCTTCCAGGGCACAGAGACCCCTGGGAAACAGTCCACAGCATTTAATCTTTGCATCCTCCCACCTAAACCTGTATGCTGCCTATCCTGGGTGCTGAATACACACTTGCTAAATGAGTCAATGAGTGATTGAATGCCATTAGGCCTCTCTTCAAGGAACTTACAGTCTACTAGAAGTGATAAGACACACACACACAAACATACATGGTGTATGTACATGTGTGTGCAAAACCGAGTAAAATTGTATTAGGCAAAAGTAAGTTAAGCTATACTACGTAAAGCTGAAGACATATATACACTTTGAACCCAGCAATTCCACACGCTTCACATAACCCAGAAAAATGTGCAGATATGTACAAAGAGACATGTACAAGTATGTTGACTGCAAAATTGTAATAGCAAAGTTGGAACAACCTAAATGTTCATTGAGAGAAGCATGGATAAGTAAATTTCCATTTACCGATACAATGGAATATTATATAGTGATTGAAATGAATAGTTTAAAACTATGTATCAATATGCACAAATCTCAGAAGCATAATAATTAGTGAAGAAATAGTAACAGCTGACATTTAACATCTACAATGTATCAGGCACTACTTTATGTGTTTTTCATGTATTAACTCATTTAATACAACAACTCTTTGAGGGAAGGTGTTATTACCAAGGAGTCCCTGGGTGGTACACGGAGTTAATGTGCTCAGCTGCTAATCGAAAGGTAGAGGTTTGAGTCCACCTACAAATTCCTCAGAAGAAAGGCCTGACAATATATTTCTGTTTTTTTTTTTTAAAAAAAAAAGCCATTGAAAACCCTATGGATCACAGTTCTGCTCTGACACACAAGAGGTCACCATGTACTAGAACTGACTCAAGGGCAACTGGTTTTCTTATTATTACCAAACCCATTATAAATAAGGAAGTTGAAGAAGGATACCAACATTTGACACAATTGCTTAAAAGCTTAAACACATGCAAAAAGACTATAAATTAAGAATACTTCCACGTGTCAAGTATAAAAATAGGCATGGGAATAATAAACACCAAATCAGTTATACCGGGGATGATGGGAAAGAAGGGGAACGGGATTGGAGAAGGGAATAGAGGGATCAATTGTATTCATGTTATTTCATTTCTCAAGCCGGATGGCTGGGCTCAAAGATATTGTTTGTATTATCTTTATACTTTTTTCTAAGTCTTAAATATTCCATAATAAAAAAAAATCTCAGAGTTATCTATAATACCTGAGGACTCAAAAGAAAGAAAGATTACTCCTAATAGTTTATGGAGGAAAAGGCATTAAACTGAGCCTAAACATTTTTTTTTTTTTAACATTATGAGGTTTTGTTGTTGTTGGGTGCCATCGAGTCGATTTTGACCCACAGTGACCCCATGTGACAGAGCAGAACTGCCCCATAGGGTTTTCTAGGCTCCCAACCTTTCAATCAGCAGCCGAATGCTTAACCATTGCACCATGAGGGCTCCTTCAAACATTATGGGCAGGGCTAGCAAATGTGGCAATCAGGGCAATGCCTAATAAGTGATGCTATACACAAAGATGAAGGGTTCAGCAGGGCTCTGATGGTTAGAAAGTGACTCCACGCTCTTCTCCAAGGGCCCCAGGTGGCCCAGCCTGAGAGGTGCAGGTCCTGGACTATCTACTGGACTACACTATCTACTTGGCCTCCTCTCTGTGGCCATGGGTAGGGAACAGGGAGACACAAGTCCCTCTGACAAAGTGGCTGTGAATGCTTGGATCTGCTTTCAAACTGGAGGTAGCAGGGTGGGATGGGGTGGGGTGGTGGTGATGCTTGTCTGCTACTCAAAGGCAGGTTGGCCAGGATATAGGAACCTCCATTCATAAGGATGAGTAATGACCAACAGAGTATCTGCTTTTGGGTTTTTAGAGGAATGATGGGGACTTCTGTAACTCAAAACCCAGACAGTGACTGGCCCACAGTAGGGGATAAGTTTGTTTTGCTGGACAAAACAGGATCAACTGCTGGTCAGAAAGGACAGAGCAAAGAAGAAGGCTTCAGATGTCCAATATTCAGGCAGCTGCAGAACTGGGTCTGAATCTCTCACTGAATCCAACACCACCAAGCCCCAGATACTGCTAAACAGACTTCCATGCACTGTCCCGATCATGGGCCTCTGCCTCTTCCCCACCCTAGCAGGACTAACAATGCACCCACTGGGACTCACCAAGCCAGGCCACCTGCTAACCTGTTCTCACTGGCTGTTTAACTGCTCATGGTCTGGGTCAGAAAATCTGGGATGGCGTAACTCCGAGCTCAGGACACCTTTCCAGAGCTGCCCCTGGGGGCAAGAGGTTGTTACTCATGCATTTCCCAACCACACATTTCAAAGAAAAGTAACTGCTCAGAAAACACTTGTTCAAGTGATAGAAATGAGTATCTAGTCAGTGTTGCATTCAAAGCAAGGCACTGCTGTAACATGCAATAGGAAGACCTAGAAGTTAAGTCTGAAGATGAGGTCTTGGATGTTGGCTCTTTCTCTGGTTCTGTATGTATGATCTTGGACAATTCCCTTGGCCTCTCTAAATCTCAGTTTCCTCATCAGTAAAATGGGGGGGGGGAGGAGAGGGTAATAATGGCAGCTACCTCAAAAGGTTGCTGTAAGGAGTAAAGACAATATGCCAATGGCTACCACTTACTGGGTATTCACTATGGGCCTCCCTCTATGCTCAGCACTTCAAAAGGGGATCTCACTTCATCTTTTCAGCACTTCTAAGAAGGAACCAGGGAACAGAGAGCTTAAGTAATTTGCTGCAGTTACAAAGCTAGTGGAGCTGGAATTCAAATCCAGGTCTGCCTGGTTCCAAAGCCTATTAACAGCACTGGAGGCTGCAAAGCAATTTTTAAATGTTGTTTTCACTATTCTCCTAGAAATGATAAACTTACCTTTACTAGGTTGAAACATTCTTTCTTGCGTTGACCTAATTTGGGATTAATACTGGGGCTGGATTGTGCCCATTGCTCCATATGAGCAGACTGGGGGCCTGTTTTCCCTTCTGTCTGTGAACTCAGTGGGCCAGGTCAGACATCACAGGCTCCCCAAAATAAGAACAACCTTCTCTGGGTTGTTCCCAGGGTGGTGCTCTGACCTTGGGCCTCAGTTCCTTTTCTTCTCAGCTCTTGGCAATGGTCACCAGCCAGGTGCCTAAATTTTTATTTGTAGTCCCCCAAACCAAGTCCCCAAGCCCCAAATATTCACTTCATTTGCCAAACACTTCCTTGAGTTAAGTGCTCTGGAAATTAAGCTTTTCAATAGCTTCTCTGTATCCTAAAAACAGGTCAAGCTACTTCTGTTATGGTGGTATTACTTTTAATGTTGTGTTAAAGATGAAGGATTTGGCACTGCAAGTTCCACACTGCTTACCACGTCAAATAAATTAATGAGCTCCTTTTTAATAGAAAGTCTGAAATATTAAATCATGTCACATGTGGCAGCAAGTGAACTTTTAGGTTTGGACTATAAGAACCCACGCATTTTGGCAGAACCAAATTCGTCTTTTATATGATCAAGCATAAAAAACCCCAAAGGTATGGCCTTCAGCTAATGGTCCTTTTGGGACATGGTTTTCTGGCTTTCAGAAAGAAAAACTGCAATTTATGAACTATTCTTCAACATAAATATGTGTTAGTGATCTTCTGGCCACATTTAGACCCTACACATAGTCTTCAGGGTCAGAGTATGAGAAGCCATAGCCTCTAGATAACTGGAATCATGACATTCTAGAGCTGGAGGTTTCCTGAGAAATCACTTAGTAAAGGATTCTCAAATTCCTGATGAATAAGAACTAATTGTTCCATCACAAACCACTGAGAACCTTCCATCTGCCAGGTACCATTCTGAGCACTTGCCAAGTATTTACTTATTTTGTCCTTCCCAAAATATAATAGGTAGATACTGTTATTATTCTCATTTTATAGATGAGAATACTGAGGCACAGAGAGTTAAATAACCTGCCTCGGGTTCAGATCTAAATGCAGTGGATTTCACTCAACAACTTCTTTATACTGCCTCTTGTCCAAAGTTAAAATGGAGACCTAGAGAGGTAGGAAGGGTCCCCAGGTGGTGCAAACAGTTAAGGGCTCAACTACTAGCCAAAAGGTTGGCAGTCCGAACCCATCCAGATGCGCCTTGGATGACAGACCTGGCTATCTGCTTCCAAAAGATCACAGTCTTGAAAATCCTATGGAGCAGTTCTACTTTGCACAGATAGGGTTGCTATGAGTGGGAACCAACTCAACCAGAACTAACAAGAAAGGTAGGATGACTAATTCAAGATCACAGAGCTAGTAAGAGTCTACCTATGTCAGATTATAGAGTCAAGGTGCAACAGCCCTGCCATGGAGGGCTGTTGAGGTGTGGGGGTATGTATATAGGGCTGTAGGTTGTAGTGTGAGGTTGGTAATGGTAGAGCACCTCCTTCTTCTTCTCAACTCCACATACTCAGAACCCTGACCTGCTATGGGCTTATGGGTTGGGAACAGAATAAAGCCTAATTTATGGTTCTTGCTCTAAAACTTTTCCTGTGTTATCATCTTTTGAAGTTACAAAATTACCGCAGTGGTTTAAAAGCATACTCCTTTTAAAATGTTTTTTAAACCAAAGGAACATAAATATCCTAAATGCATGGCTGCATGGAAGAACAGAAGGATAAAAAATTTATTCATTATAGCACCACACAAGGACAGCCACTGTTAACATTTTGGTATATTTTTTCAAATCATTTTTGGACAATGCATAGTGTGGCTATAAAAAATATGCAAATTTTACACTGCTTTTTTTGGCAAAATATTGTCTATAATATTATACACCTTTTGTAAACATTATTTAAAAGGTTGCATAATGTATCATAAGGATATGCCATAATTTACTTAATTTGTTATGGATAGAATTGTGTTCTTTAAAAAGATAAGTTGTAGCCCTAATGCCTGTATTTGTGAATATGACCTTGTTTGAACATAGGTTGTTTCTTTGAAGATGTTATCAGTTAGGTTTAAGGAAGTCATACCAGAGTAGGGTGGGTCCTAACTCCTTCTGAGTGGTGTCTTATAAAAGGGGGGAACAAGAGGAGACACTATCAAAGGTGCATCTAAAAGCCAAGGAATGCCAAAAACATTCGGGGCTAACAGAAGCTGGAAAAGAAAAGGAAGGTTCTTCCTCTAGAGTGGACAGAGAGAGCACGGCTCTGTTGATGCCCTGAATTTGGACTCCTAGCCTCCATGGACAATAAATTTCTGTTATTCAAAGCTGTCCAGTTTGTGGTATTTTGTTATGGCAGCCCTAAGAAACTAAGATACCATTCCTTTTTTGTTGGGCATTTATGTTATTTTTAAATGTTTCATTATCATAAATAACACTGGAGAATTTCCTTTTTCTGGATAAAGACTTTTACATATTTAGGCTTACTTCTCTTGAAAAGATTTCCAACATGAAAGCACACGAACTTTTTTCTTTTCACCTGAAACGTCACTTCATGAGGAATTTCTCTTGATGCTGACATTAATTTTCAAGCTGTCAACTGTTAATATGGAAATAAGCAAGCCATCATGGGATTTTAAATTAAATTACCTTATTAGATAATTTCTTTTTCAAATCACCCAGAGTTATAATTCATTATTTGGTAGAACAGAAAGTAGAAACACCCTGCCCACCTATAACACAAAACCAAAAACCAAACCCACTGCCGTCGAGTCGATTCCAATTCATAGCGACCCTAAAGGACAGAGTAGGACTGCCCTGTAGAGTTTCCAAGGAGTGCCTGGCAGATTCAAACTGCCAACCTCTTGGTTAACAGCTGTAGCACCTAACCACTATGCCACCAGGGTTTCCGTTATAACACAGGCATGTCTAAAAGTGATAAGGTATCAGAAGTTGGTTAAGAACAAGGATTCTACCTCTGCAATATTCATTCCAAAACCCTAGTCTAATCATGAGAAAAACATCAGACAAATCCAGTTAGGAGACATTCTACAGAACACCTGGCCAGTATCTTAAGACTTTCAAGGTCATGCAAAACAGGGAAAGACAGAGTTGCTGTAACACACCAGAGGAGACTGGGGAGGCAACTAAATGCAACGTGGTACCCTGAATTGGAACCTGGAACAGAAAAAGGACCTTAGTGGAGAAACTGGTAAAATCCAAATAAAGTCCGGAGTTTAGTTAAAAGTAATGTACAAATGTCAGTTTTTTTAGTTTTGACAAATGGTCTGTGGAAATCTAAGATGTTAACAATGGGGAAACTGGGTGAGGGGTATAAATGAACTCTCTGCAATTTTTCTGTAAATGCAAAATTACCCCAAAATAAAAAAGTTAATTTTTTTTAAAGAAGAAGAACAAGGGTTCTGAAACGAGTCTGACTTGGTTTTGAGTCCTAGATCTGGCATTTATTATAGCTGAGTGACCTTGGGCAAATTACTTTATCTGAGATTTAGTTTTTTCATCTATGAACCCAATGATATATGACGAAAATTATCTACCACAAGGGCTTATAGGTCTTAACTATAATAGTGCAGATGAAGTGCTTAGCATTATTCTGGCACAAGGCTGAGTGCTCGGCAAACATTTAAGCATTGTAGTGCGTTGAGTCAATTCTGACTCATAGCAACCCTATGGGACAGAGTAGAAATGCCCCATAGGGTTTCCAAGGAGCTGCTGGTGGATTCAAACTGTCAACCTTTTTGGTTAGCAGCCGAGCTCTTAACCACTATGCCACCAGGGGTCTTTTAAGCCATAGTATTATTTTTAGTCTGAGGATTCTTCTTTCCAATTATTATTTCCTTCTAAGGTAAGAAATTTGTTTTCATTGTGCATCTAACTAACATTTATTAGGCACCTACTATCTCCCAAGAAATTATATCTGAATCATCCCATTCTTCTTTACTTCCTGTGCTCTTTTTTTAAAACTGTGGTATATATAGATATAGTCACATGTATTTACACACACACACACAGATAACAAAACATTTGCCATTTCAACATTTTTTTACACATACAATTCAGTGACGTAAATCACATTCATTGTGTTGTGCAACCATTACCACAATCCATTGAAAGAATTTTATAAAACAGAAATGCACAGCTACGTAAAAAGCAAAACTAAACAGTCTCATTAAAATTTTAAACTCAACATAAAAGAGACCAAAAATGGTCACTAGTGTGGGAGGAGTTTTGGGCCATTGCTCTTCTTTTCTGTGTAGTTGTTGGGTTGTTTACTAAGGATAGGTTAGTGCGAAGATGAAAGGTTTTGAAAAGAGCCTACATTCTAACACTGATTGCCCAAACCAACTTACAAATGTCCATTGTAAGACATGGGAATTCTTTCATTTGAGCTGCTTAGAAAAACAATCTTGTAGAGAATTGAAAATGGTCTGTGCTTGGCCTCTGCCCAAAGGCAAATTATTTTAGTATGAAAGTCTGAGGAAAATAATTTAACCGCAAACTCTGTGAGCAGGAAAGGAAAAACAACCAAAGGATAAAGAAAAATATACTCTGGCTCTTTCACATATAAAATTTCTTTTTTGGGTGCTAAACTGCAGCATGGATACGAAACCTAATCTACAAGTTAGGGTCTCAATGATGAAGGGAAAAATAAATGATCCAAAAGTTAAAATGATTCTAGGATATTAAACTGCAGTAGAAGACTAATAGCGGGCATGGCTAAAACCCATTCTTTAGCACCACTGGACCTGGAGTCGAGGAGCTGAGTTCAAATCCACTTACTAGAAGTAGAATCATAAATTACTAACATAAATGACATAGCTTCAGCTTCCTCACTTTAAAAACTGTGAAAATAATACCTACATCACATGATTCTTGCAGAAATAATGTGAGGATTAAATGAGATAAGAGCCAAAAGCCAGTACCAAATAAAAAAAATAGCATATATAAAAAATGCCTCGCACAGTGATGGCATATAGGAAACAAAAAATAAATGTTAAACCAAAAAACCAAACCCGTTGCCATCGAGTTGATTCTGACTCATACCAACCCTACAGGACAGCGCAGAACTGTCTCATAGAGTTTCCAAGGAGTGCCCAGTGGATTCGAACTGCCAACATTTTGGTTGGCAGCCGTAGCACTTACCCACTACGCCACCAGTGTTTCCAAATAAATATTAGTTAAATCTAAGTCTGAACATATTCAGCAATGAGGTCTTCTCATATATGACCCTGTTTCCCATATCAAGGAATTTTCGATCTTGTTGGAAAAAAAAAAAAAAAAACTATCATTTGAAAAATTGCAGAATAATAATAAAACGGTGCATAAGAAAATGTTAAATTGAGGGTTAAACTTTCTTGTGGCTGCCAAATTCTACTGCCCTTTTCAACGTAATACCTTTTGGAAGTGGAGAGAAGAAGGAAAAGTTTGGATTAAATACTATATATCAGTTAGTGTTGCAGATTCATCCACCGGGTGTGATCCGGATTAGTTAACTAGGGCTGTTTCCAACTTTAAGATTCAAAATAATGCACAGCAATAAACCCTTCATCCAGGGAATGAACTCTCCCATACTTTCCAGTGTAATCAATCTTACCCTTTTGATCGGTACTTCTGGACAAAAATTAAAAATATGATTGTTTACATGTCTGTTTCATGCTCCAGACCATGAGCACGTATCTTACATTTCCTTACATCTCAGATGCTCAGTAAACGTTTTACTAAACCTAAGTGTGTGAAACATATTCCTGCCTTCTTAAATAGATCTTAAATTGTTTCATGAACATGATTCAGCCTTATAACTATAGTCCCTATTCTGACAACTGTAACAGTGTATCATTTCATGTGAGTGAAGTCCTCTGAGGCTGTCTTCATAAAATAGTCCGAGACATGTGATCTTCTAATTTTTCCAGCTTGTTTTAAATTTCCCATCTCCTCTCTCGTTGTCAAGGAGTCACCCATCACTGCTAGCTGCTGTCATACTGCCTCCTCTTAGGGACTTTTCTTTTCTAACATATTGTGAACTGGGAAACAGGCAAGCCAATTCGCTAGGATGACATGTAGAATAAGGGCAAATAGGCTTTATGCAAGGGGCTTCAGAGATGCCTTAGGAATAAATCACGAGTTGTATTTCATGGATTCTTTCTTGCTCGGAGACTTTTCTTTCACTCATTCATTTATACATATGGTTGATGTTGTTAGGTGCCGTGGAGGTGATGCCGACTCATAGTGACCCCATGTAACAGAGTAGAACTACCCCACAGGATTTTCTTGGCTGTTAATCTTTACGGGAGCAGATTGCCAGGTCTTTCTCGTACAGAGTTGCTAGGTGAGTTCAAACCACCAACCTTTCAGTTAACAGCCAAGCGCTAGACTGTTGTGCCACCAGGGTTCCATATATATATTATATATATATATTTTATATATATATAAAAATAACCCAGTGCCGTCGATTATATATATATATTTCTCTCTATATATATAAATTTAGAATTTTTTTTTCTGTGTGCCAGCCACCGTTCTAGGTACAACATCAGTGAAAAACACAGAAACAAAGATCTTCGCCCTAAAGAATGTTCTGGTGGTTGGGAGACAGATTAATAAGTAATAGACATTGATTCTGCTGCTTACAATGGGACTCCTTTATTCTTTAAAGACAACATAAGTACCTCACCAGGTAACTCACTTTAAGGAGTCAGTTTCAGCAACTTGTGTACCTAAATATAACACACCATTTTCTATTCAAATGTTTTAAAATTCAGACATGCTGCTAAATCATCTGATCTGTCTTCCAGGGCCTCCAGTCTAACTTCTGAGGTTTTACAAAATGGGCTCTAGCTGCCCGAGGTCCACTTGTTTCCAGGCATTTTCTCATCATATAATGAGGTTTCTCATGGCTTGTGATGGTTAAATCAAGCAACAGGGTTCAAGTTCCTAACTAGGCCTCCTCAGAAGGAAGGTCTGAGTTTAGATCCAGAGGGAGAGTTCATGTCGAGGGAATCGTTCCAGGCCTCACAATGAAGTGCCCTGAACCAAAATATTTGTTTCAAATCCAGATCAGAAAATCAAAACCTACCTATTTGTGCCAACTCTAAATTTCTCCATAATTGCTTTGGGAAGATTGTTTGCCTACTTCAAATATTCATTTCCCATTCTGATACGATGTTGGTTGAGGTTAATAAGAGGATCAAAATCACCGTTTTCAGCAATTTTCAACCTAGGTCTAAGGCCAATGGAAAGAAACAATGTTTTTATTGGCACAGAATTTATGAGACTTGAGAACAATAAAGGTCAATGGCACTATATTTTTAACTTTTTTTCTTAGTCTTGGCTAAATTGTAAAGCATGATTCTCGAAGTTCTTAAACAAAAAAATGCAGAACACTGAATTATATACAATTGGCCTGAGAACTTCTCCTGGGTAATCAACAGGCCAGAATTGGTTTCGTCACTTCAGAAAGTTTTTATTTATGGAGTTTTCCTAAAGTACTCTTAAATTTAGGTCTTTTCTTTTTTTTTAATAGCAAATTCCCAAACTTTTTAATGTTATTTTTGTGGCTAGGACTGTACTGAAGTTCCAGTCAACCTAAAACATAAGTTTAAGGTCAAGTTAGTCCAACCTCTTAGCATAATTTAATAGTGAAGACTTTCAGGACAACCAACATTCAAATCATAATCACAGTCTAGACTGGAATAAAATGCAGATGGAGAGTCAGTATGAAATTTTTAAAAAATCAGAATATTAAAATGTTTGAGTGGATTTTTTTTTTTTTCCTTTAAGAGGGCTATGGGTTTTTAGAGTGTAAAGCAGCTTTTCAGATCATCTAGTCTAGAGATAACAAGTTTCAACCGAGCACCAACTTTAAGCAATTGTTAGTAGGTGCCTGGGGCATTGTGTTCAGAAAGACTGGGAAGCCATATCAGGGCTCAGTAAGAAATCTCATGATTTATTAATGACGTCTGCAGTGGTCAAGGGAGGGTCTGGAGGGTCTCAGGACACAGAACAGGACATATATCAAAGGACATAACCCGCCCACCATTCATTGATCTAGTCTAATCCACACTTGAGAGAAATCTTAGACTCCAGAGAAATTAATTGCTTGCCAATGGTCACGCTGCTTAGTTTGTGACAGGGCTAGAGTTAAAGCTCAGCAGTTTTGGTTCTCATTTTAGACCTTCCTATCAACAGAAGTCATTTAAAAATGTGTTACACACTTCCCTGCCAGAGGAAAGGAATTAAAGGACCACAGTGATTACTGCATCATGCCAAGACCAGTGATATTCGGGGGTTGTGGAGGGTGCATAATGCTGTTTGCTGTCTCACTGAGTGCTCTCAGGAGATGAGAGTGCCTACAAATGTTTGTTAAAACAAGTGGCTTTCTGGTAGATCCGATGGATTCTGATTGACTTCTGATTCAGTGGGACCTAGGCAACTGCATTTTTATCAAGAGCTCTGCAGGTCTGTGAACTACAATTTGAAAAACACTAAGATGGCATTTCTTTCTTTCTGGTCTATGGTTTTCCCACTTTACACTGTCCTTACCACTTCTTTTATTTATTACTCTCTTTCTCCTTTAGTCTCTATTTTTTAATGTTTTCTTGTCTCTTCTCTTGCTTTTTGGCAGCCTCTCTTGTTCCGGCTCTGTCTGCATCATTAACCAATGAAATACTCCCTCTCTTTAAGTGGGTGCATTGATTCATCACAGGATATCTTTGCAGTTTTGTCTTTGGAACCTCTTAGCTGTTTCCAACCACTCCCCCCAGAAAGCTTATTTTGGGTACTGTTAAAAGCATGGATTCTGAAGCTAGACTGCTTGGATTCATATCACGGATTCGAGCCTCTTTTTGGAAAGGTGACCTTGGGTAAATTCTTCGACCCTCTATGCCTTGGTTACCTCACCTATAGAATAGAAATAATATCCACCCCATAGCATTGTTATAAGTATTACTTTAAATGAATTAATAAAAGCAAAGTACTTAGAACAATGTCTGGTATATTAAGATGCTATGCAATTCTTTGCTATTATTATTATTGGTTTCATACTGTTTGAGGCTAACAGCCAGCCCATAGCCAAATAACCAAGGCATTGTAATAGGGATAATGGTCCTTTTAAGTCAGGGAGAGGTCTTCCTTTCTCTGAACAAGAAATTACTTCCAGAGCATAAACAAGCAAGACCATGGCAGCATGCTAACCCTGGCACAGATATCAGTGAATTGGTCAACTCTAAAGAACCCAGAAGATCATTATCTTTTGGGCAGAGAAGTCTGTATGAACTGTGGAATCATTCATCCAAAAATAACACATCCTTTACACAAGATTTAGGAACCCAGGAATTTAAGCCACTGCCAAAGTTTTCCATTTAGGGAGGCTCTGACTTAATCCATGGCTCAATCAAGCAATCATTTCACAGGGATCTCTGAGGGCCCTTCCGGTTCAGTGGACAGATCTGTTGTGGGACATACATTTTTCCTCTGAGGGTTATAAAGCCTTTTTCTTCATATTGTTGACACCTTTTGGAGTGTTTTCGCACCTCAAAATCACCTACACACACACATATGCCCTATCACCCTTCAGTAGCCATGACATACAATGTGACCCTTCCCCCAGCCAAATGGACCGAGAAAGGCCACCAGACTCAAGCTGGATCAATTCATTCTTTCTTTCATAATCTAGTGTTGGGACCTAAGAGGACTGAGTTTGTATCTGTTTGAAGCTGGAAGTATAGCATATAAACTTGGAGGTGTGGCGCAGCCATGTTTCCCAAAATGAGACACTGAGAAGTAGGAGAAATTGATACAATGATTACAACAAAAAAGAGAAGAGGATTTTGAGGGTTTTCTGGCCCCTGGTTCCAGGATTCTCCCAGGCCTGCCTGGAGTCCATTAATTGGGTTTGCCAGGCACCCTTACAACCTATTCTCTGTTTTCCTTAATCCACATCAAGCTTGTTTCAACTAGAAAAGACTTGACATCCACTTTCACTAGAGTGGCTGTGCCAAAGGATTCTCTGACAAATCCCTCCAGCTCAACATAGACTCAAGTAAAAACAAAACACTTACTACATAAAGACAGCTTCAAGACCACTCTCCTATTCTCCTCACTCCCAACTAGATTATTGCATGATAACCACAAGGAATACCATTATTTGTTCAAACTACAGAGAACAGTGATGACTTTACAATGTCTCAAGATCATCATCAGGTACACCATGTATCAGTGGATATAACAGTACGAGTGTGCCAGCTCATGACTGGGAAGGATATAGCTCTGCAGTCAGACCTCCGTTTGAATCCCAGCTCTGACAGTCAGCTGTTGGCTTAAACTTCCTGTAGCTCAGATTCCTCATCCATGTATTCATCCATTCAACAAATATTTACTAAGAGCCTTCTGTGTGCCAGATCTTGCGGTAGGCACAGAGAACCCAATGTCAGCAGAAACAGACCCAGTCCCTGCCCTCATGAAGCCAATCTAGTGGAGGAAACAGACAATGAGTCAAAATTCACAAATAAATGTAAAACTGAGAGGCTGTATAGTGTAGTGTTAAGAACAAAGACCAAGGAATGAGACCACCTAAGTTTGAAGTCCTGTCTTCTACTTACTAGCTGAGTATATAACCTTGAGCAAGTTATTTCACTTCTCTGTGCCTCAGTTTCATCATCTGTAAAATGGGGATAATATGAGTTTCTATCTCCATATGGTTGTTGTAAGGATTAAACCTTGTAAAGTGCTTAGAACTGTGCTGGCACACAGTAAGTGCTACATGAATAGCTGCTATTATTATCATTAACTGTAGTAAATGCTATGAAGAAATGATACATAGTGCAATAACGATATGATAGAGAGCACTGACTGTATCAGGAAGTTTAGGGAAGGCTTCCTGTGCCAGCTGTTAAATTATTATATCTTTGTTCCAAGTCTACCTTTGTCTACTCTGGTTTTGTGATGTTAGAGTTGAGACTTTGCAAACCATATTTTTCCTCTGTGAATTGGCCAGATGTTGGGTTCTGCCAAGAGGATACAATAGAGGGACACTACAAGGCCGGAGTGGAGAGAAAAGGGACACGCTCCTTCCTGTCTACTTCCTGAGTGATTTCTGTGGGCTTCCCATACCTGTGAGTGACACCCTGGAAACACTTCTTCACACGGGCAGCAGCAGTTCCTTCCTGTGACAGCCGCTCAGTACGCTGTATGATTTTCCTAGCATTTGCAGAGCCAGCCTCCTCACGCGCCACCTCAGAGACACCAGCACCAGCCAGCTGGCGCCCCCTCCTCAGAGGTCTGGGTCTCAGACCCTGAAGCCCTTTTCTGTAAATTTCTAAGTTTTAATAACTCCAACTTTTCCCTTTTTGTTCCCCTAGTCCTAGAGGTAATAGCTGCTTCCTGCAGTTGCTACCACCATGATAACCTAGAGCAGGGTTAGCAAACTTTTTCTGTAAAGGGCCAGACAGTAAATGTTTTCGACTTTGTGGACCACATGCAATCTCTGTTGCATATTCTTTTTTTATTTTTAACAATCCTTTGAAAATGTACAAAATATTCTTAACTCACCAGTCATACAAAACAGGCCAGATTTGGCCCACTGGTGGTAGTTAGCCATCCCACCTTAGACCTAAAGTTTTCTTGCCATTACCAAGTTACCAACTTTGTATAACAATTGAATAACAATTTGTTATACTACATCCTCTCTCTTCAAATAGCTGGTGTGGTTTCTGTCTCTGCTGGGATCCTGACTGGCACACTTTCCCTGGGAAGTGACAAGGAGCTCAGAACTGAAGGAAGAGTTGTTACTATCTTGGTAAAGGGTGGTTGGGGGCATTTAGGGTGGGGAATGGGAGAAGGGTGTTCCAGGAGAGGAAAATACATGTATAAATGCCCGCATTGGGAGTGGCCAGGGATCATTCGAGTAACCACTGTGGTCACTGCACGTAGAACCGTGGAGAAGCATGGGACCAGGCCATGCAAGATCGTGTAGGCCATTATAAGGGTCTGTTTTTCTAATCTAAAACCTCTGGAAAGTCACAGGAAGGTTAGAGACTCATATTTGTATTTTGAAAACATCTTCATGGGTAAGATGGGGTAGTGGTAAGGATTAAATGATCTAAAATTTATAAGACAACTGGTATATATACGTAACAGATGCTTAACAAGTTTATTTCAATATCCTACCTCTCCCTGCTTTCTGTACCATGGCCACAAGGACTGTTGCTGTATTTCTGACAAAATAGCAACCCAATTTGCTTGTCCCTTATGATTTTCAACTTTAAAAGGAAAGCTTTTCAAACTATGAAAGTCTCCCTGCCCATATGCACACAAATATTAAGTTTATTATTTCTTCATTCTTGCCTTGTCCAAGACCACAAACATAATCTTTCAGTCAGACACACAGTAAAATTACCAAGGTTCTGAGATTCATGTACCCAGCCACTTGGCAAGGACATTCATGGCAGCTTTTCTGCTGACTTGTGAAGTCTTCCCCCCTTCTCTTCAGTCTGAAGGATTTAGTGTCAACCTCAAAATCTCACTCCTCAGGACCCAGTGAATCTTCTTAGGCTCCTCCTCCAAGGCAGAGCTACTAGCAGAGCCACAAGCAGTTACTGCAGGAAAAGCCTCTATCTGGACTGAAGGAAAAGAGCAGGAGGCTGAAGTTGGGGCAAGAGGCCTAGGACTCGCAAGGAAAGTACGGCTATGGTTACACTCTGCATAAACACATTCCTAAATTCGGGCATGAAAGCAGAATGGCTTCTGGAATGAATTAGCATGAAAATATCACCCTTTCCAGGAATGACTAGGCCTCCAGCTAAAGTTGCTCTACCATCCTGTCCACGACCAGTCACCACATGCCAGGCAGGCCCTGTGCTGTGAACTGTGGGTGATTGTGAAGAATAACTGTACATGCTGCCCTCCAGTAGCATACAGTAGTAGGGAAGACTGGTTAGACATCTTGTGGGTGCTGGCATCTCAAACTCCAAGGGAGTTTATAATCCATTTGGAGAGTTAAGTACATGTTATGGATTGAAACATACCCCCACAAAAGATATACTGAAGCGCTAACCCCTGCAATGGTGGATGTGACTTTGAGGAACTAGGGTTTTTCTTTGGAGATGTTATTAGTTAATGAAGTCAGACCACAGTACTTTAAATCCTAATCCTAATCCCTTCTGAGTGGTGTCTTATAAAAGAGAAGGACAGACATGGAGACAGTGTCACACACAGAAGGAAGATAGCATGTGAGGATTCATGTACTAGCAAAGAACACTATATTAGGAAAGAGACATAGAACAGTTCCCCTTTCTCTCTCTGAGCCCTTAGAAGGAATCTACATGGCTGATACCTGAATTTGGACTTCTAGCCTCCAGAACTGTGAGAAAATTACTTTCTGTTCTTCAAAGTCACCCACTTTTTGGTATTTTGTTATGGTAGTTGTCTGTCATGAATTGAAATATGTCTCAACTTGGCTAGGCCATGGCTCCCAGTATTGTGTAATTGTCCTCATTTTATGATCTGATGTCATTGTCCTCTGTTTGGGGGTATTGTATAATTATCCTCCATTTTATGTTATAAATCCTAAACCATGTTAATGATGCAGGGTTAGTTTAGGGTGTATCTTGAGTCACACCCTTGCTAAAGGGCCTGACGCAAGTCAGAGCCTTATTCAAGTCGCACCCTTACTCAAGTCACATGCTTGCTTGAATCACACCTTTTACCTTACAAGATGTAAAAGTAGGGAGAAGTGAGCAGAGAGGAGAAGGACCATACCACCACAAAGAAAGAACAGCTGAGACTGAAGCACATCCTCTGGTCTCTGTGTTAAGAACCTCCTAGACCCAGGGGAAGATCGATGTCAAGATCCATGAAGATCTCCAAGGAATGCCAAGCCCACAGGTGTTGAAAGAAGAGAAAGACCTTCCCCCAGAGCCGACAGAGGGAGAAAGCTTTCCCCTAGAGCTGGTGCCCTAAATTTGGACTTGTAGCCTCCTGAGCTGTGAAAGAATAAATTTCTGTTTGTTAAAGTCACCCACTTGTGGTATTTCTGTTACAGCAGCACTAGATAACTAAGACAGAACTTGGTACCGAAAAAGTGGGGGTACTGCTCTAACACATACCTAAAATGTGGAAGCAGTTTTGTAATTGGGTAATAAGTAGCAGCTGCAAGAGTTTTAGGTGCCTAATAGCAAAAGCCTTGATTGCCTTATAAGAGACTGTCGGTAGAATTATGGATGTCAAAGGCAATTCTGGCGAGGGCTCAGAAGGAAGTGGGGAGAGCCTTAGAGAAAGTCTCTATCATCTTAGAGAATACATTGGGCACCAGCAATAGAATGTTGCTAGAAATGTGCACGTTAAATGTGCTTCTGGTGAGGCTTTAAAAGAAAATGGTGAACATGTGATAGGACAATGGAGGAAGGATGATGCTTTTTATGAAGTGGCAATAGAACTTGTCTGAATTATATTCAAACATTTGGCAGAAGGCAGAACTCGCAAGTAATGAACTTGAATATCTGGCTTACGAGATTTCTAACCAAGATCTTAGACAGGTTGCGTAGTGGCTTCTCCTTGCCACTTACAGTAAAATGCAAGAGGAAAGAGACGAACTTAAAAATGAACTGTGCAAAATGAAAACCGAACTTAAAGATTTGGAAAATTCTGTTGTACAAACTGAGGACACATGTCCTAGGGTGTTCACCAAGGACATGCCTACACAATCTTTTGTTAAAGAAATTAAGACTGTTACTGATGGATCTAACCAACTACCACAGCAGAAAACCCATCAGCTTAGACTGAAGGGGACAGAGAAAGAACAAACGGAAAGAAATCTGTGTGCCTCTTGGAATTCTACAGGTAGGAAATAGGCGAAAGGAGCTACATCTGTTGTCCTCCAAGAAAAGAAAAGAGCCATCCCTGGAGCAGCTCAGAGATCAGCAGAACTGTTGAAGGAACACGCGAAGCAGAGTTGCCTCGGTCTCAAAGGGTAGGACCACAGTCTCCTAGATCTCAAAGGGTGGGTGTCATGGATTGAATTATGTCCCCCCAAAATATGCATCAGCTTAGTTAGGCCATGATTCCCAGTATTGGGTGGTTGTCCTCCATTTTGTGATTGTAATTTTATGTTAAAGAGGATTAAGGTGTAATTGTAACACCCTTATCAGGTCACATCACTGATCCAATATAAAGGGAGTTTCCCTGGGATGTGGCCTGCACCACCTTTTATATCTCAAGAAATAAAAAGGAAAGGGAAGCGAGCAGAGAGTGGGGGACCCCATGCCACCAAGAAAGTAGTACCGGGAACAGAGCGCATCCTTTGGACCCAGGGTTCCTGAGTAGAGAAGCTCCTAGTCCAGGGGAAGATCAATGACAAGGACCTTCCTCCAGAGCCAACAGAGAGAGAAAGCCTTCCCCTGGAGCTGATCCCCATGGTTCTCAGTATTGTGTAACTGTCCTCCATTTTATGATCTGATGTCATTGTCCTCCATTTTGTGGTATTGTGTAATTATCCTCCATTTTATGTGTGGTAAATCCTAAACCTCTATACGTTAATGAGGCAGGATTAGGGTGGGGTGTATACTGAGTCACGCCCTTACTAGAGGGTGTAACTCACGTCACAGCCTTACTCAAGTCACATCTTTATGCAAGTCATGCATTACTCAAGTCATACCTTTTATCTCACAAGCAATAAAAGAAGAAAGAAGTGAGCAGAGAGGAGAGGGCTCACACTACCACCAAGAAAGAAGAGCCAGGAGTGGCATATGTCCTTTGCTCTCTGCGCTGAGAACCTCCTAGACCCAGGGGAAGATTGATGTCAAGACACATGGAGATCCCCAAAGAATGCCGGGCCCACAGATGTTGAAAGGAGAGAAGGACCACAGAGGTAGAAAGCCTTCCCCTATAGTTGGTGCCCTGAATTTTGGACTTGTAGCCTCCTCCTGTTTGTTAAAGCCATCCACTTGTGGTATTTCTGTTATGTTAGCACTAGATAACTAAGACAGTGGTCCTAAGAAACTAAGACAATACATAAGAAAAGGGAGTCCCTGGGTGGCACAAATGATTAAGTGCGGGACTATTAATGGACAGGTTGGCAGTTCAAACCCACCCAAAGGCACCTCACAAGTAAGGCCTGGAGATCTGCTTCCAAAAGGTCAGAGCCTTGAAAGCCCTATGGAGAGTTCTACTCGCACACATGGGATCATCATGAGTCGGAATCAACTGGATGGCAATAACAACATAAGAAAGGGAGTCCCTGGATGGTGCAAATGGTCAACATGCTTGGCTACTATACCAAAGGTTGGGAGTTTGAGTCCACCTGGAAGTGCCTCGGAAACAGGCTTGGTAGTCTACTTCCAAAACATCAATCACTGAAATCCCTATGGAGCACTGTTCTACTCTGGCACACAGGGGGTCACCATGAGTCAGAATCAACTCCAGGGCAACTGGTTTACGTAAGAAAGAGTCAACCCATTGGCTCCTACAGTAAGTATCATGGGCAGCCGGTGTGAGATCTAGCTTGGTTCCCAGCCTTGGCTGAGCTCTATTGCTTGCCCCCATTTCCAGCTTCCTCCCCAACACTTCTGGGGCCACTGGAGCCCCTTCTGTACCTTGTCCCAGGGGCAGCAGATATATTAAGCAGCTCCAGCCCCACAATCTAAGGCAGTTCCTATCCTTCCTAAGCAGTGGTTCTCAATGTTAGCTGCACATTTGAGCCACCTGGGGGAACTTTTAAAAATTCTGATGCCTAGACCATACCGCAGACCAATTTTATCAGAATCTCTGGAGGTGGGACTTGTCATTAGTATATTTTAAAATTCCCCAGGTGATTACCAAGTGCAGTCACAGTTGAGAACCAATATCTTACAGTGGGTCTGCCCTGACCTGTGACTTATCTACTCCTTGATAAGTATTCAGTCCCATCTGGTAGTTTTTAACAATGTTTCTATTCTGGTTACCTGACTAGGATCCCAGCTCCTTTTTAGGTAATGGATCAGGTAACCAAGTTAGGAAAAGTTAATATAGACTTTGGATTTAGGCAGATGAGAGTTCCAACTACTGTGTGGGCTTTCATTAAATTATGGGGCCTCTGAGCCTCAATTTCACAGTCCTACTTATGGAAACGTCTGTAACATGGAGAGAAGCCTCTAGATCTAGTATTTCCCATCAGCAAATTTGGAATGAAAAAAATCAAAAAAGGTGGCTGTGATTGTCTATTACCATGCACACAGCCAGTCCACTTTTCTTCCTTGCTGTCTTACATTAACACACCCAGTTCAACAGTCTCTGCAAATAGAGACCATGAGCCACATGCACGCCTCTTATTCTGTGAAAGTTGACTGCTGATATGGATAATTCAATGGGCCTGACTGATGGTTTGTCTTTTGGGGAAAGAAAACCCAGGCCTGGAAACTAGAGCCCCACTATCTTTCTCACAGGGGTCATGAGAACCTCTAGCGTCTCAAGTATTTCTTTGTCATAATATTTAGAGCAGCTGGACTCTTCCCAGAGGCAGGGCTTTGTCTGTGGGGCTTCAAAACACAAGAGAAAGATACAAGGTTCAAATTCATTTATTTATTTTCTTTTTTTATCATAAAAATTTGCCATTTTAAACATTTTTAAGCTTACAATTCAGTGGCATTATATTTACAATGTTGCACAACCATCACCACTATTTATTTTTGAAACAATTTTTTTAATTAACCCTCAACTTTAGAAAACAGTTTTTTTTTTTAAAAACTGAGGGGATACTTTTTTTTTAGCTTAATGAAAAAGGCAGACCAAATGTCAGAGCTTTGGATAAGCCCTTTCTCTCCCCTCACAGACAAAGGACACCAGATTTCCTATTACCTAAAACCAACCAGTTGCCACCGAGTCGACTCCAACTCATGGTGACACCATGTATGTCAGAGTAGAACTGTGCTAAATAGGGTTTCCAATGGCTGATTTTTTTGGAAGTGGATCACCAGGCCATTCTTCTGACCCACCTCTGGGTGGATTCAAGCCTCCAAACTTTTTGTTAGCAGCCAACCAAGTTAACCATTTGCACTACCCAGAAAGTCCTTCTGTCACCCCCGATAGTCCTACACTGGTTACAACTTCCTTCATCACTCACAGCCTTAGGCACGGTATAAAGATGAATCCACTTAAGTTTTCCTTTCTGATAGAAAAAAAAAAATGTCTTCCAACATTAAAGTCAGTTCTTACTGTCCTGGGTATCTGCAAAGCTCTGGCGTTCCAATGTTTGCTTCCAGGGGTCAAATGTGGCCTTCCGAGTGTAGCCCAGGATGTCTGAGATTTTTAAAAAAGCAATCATTCTTACCTAATAAGGTGGCTTACAGATATTACCCTGCTGGCTGATAAGAAATTGTGATTAAAGTTGGCTATAAATAATGATCTTATTTTGAACTGCTGAGGTGTCATTGTGCTAAATCTGCAGCATGACAATGAGACAGCATACAGACAGAGGAAACTGTGTAAGAACACCACCTACACAGGCCCTTGTTTCAAAGCCCTAGAACCAGGGGAACTTACTTGCCACCAACAATAAAGATCTAAATTCCCTGATGAATCTTTTCATTGCTTTTATGTATATACACGGTTTACCAAAAGAGCTCTTTGAAGAACACAATTCAAGGCCATGCTAAAAGCATATGGACAAAAGTTTGAGCCACCTTGACTCAACTCTGTATCAATAAACTAAATAAGCAGCAGAAATATGGATTTCTGATTAGAAGGCACTACTGAGAAACTTGCCTGAATCATTTCGCAAACCCAGCAGGGTTTTGCAGGCTGTGGTTTCCCTGCAAGAGAAAATCCAGTGGCCTGAGGTGGACACCTGAGTGGGGTTTGTCTCTAGCGACTCCCCGTATCCCTCATAATGCTATGGATTGAGCTGTCTCTGGATGACCACGGAGCAGACCATCAGGAATGTGTTTCTGGCTTTTTCTTTGTTACACAGACAGAGTTTAAACAACTCGGTACTTTTACACAAAAGCTTCCAAGTCCAAAAGCAATATTACAATTTTAAGTAAAAAACAAGCCTCCAACAGTGCTTGCCTCAAACACGTCCAAATGACAAGAGAAATCAACAGATTTGACCAAGTCAAGCCGGTAGCCTGGAGAAAACACATTTCTTGGCATCCTGGAATACCAACCTCCAGCACTTCTCCTCAGAAACTATTGTTATTCCTTTAATAATCTTATTAATAAATAAGTAATATGTTAGAGGCCTGAGTCAGGTTTTCAAAGGCCAAGGTCAAAGACTTTGCAGTGCTGTCTTGAGTTTGTAGCAGGGCTTTGAACCGGTTTGAACCAGTTCAGTTACCGCTGAGGAGAGAAACTGGAACAGACCTGAATTTTTTTTTTTTTAATAATTTTTCCCCCTTTAATTGGTGAACATGACGAATCACATTATTAGATTTTGTGATAGTAAACTAAATTTGCGTTACTAAGATAGACCCAACTTGGTCATTGTTATGGACTGAACTGTGTCCACCCAAAATACGTGTCAACTTGGCTAGGTCATGATTCCCAGTTTTGTGTGATTGTCCACCATTTTGTCATCTGGTATGATTTTCCTATGTGTTGTAAATCTTACCTCTATGATGTTAAGGAGGCAAGATTACAGGCAGTTATGTTAATGAGGCAGAAGATTAGGTTTTGTCTTAAGTCAATCTCTTTTTAAATATAAGAGAGAAGCGACCAGAGATACTCTGGGACCTCATGCCACACCAAGAAAATAGCACCAAGAGCAGAGCATGCCCTTTGGATGTGGGGTCCCTGAATGGAGAACTCCTAGACCAGGGTAAGACTGACGACACAGATCTTCCTCCAGAGCCAAGAGAATAAGAACGCCTTCCCATGGAGCTGGTACCATGAATTCAGACTTCTAGTCTCCTGACTGTAAGAGAATAAATTTCTTTTTATTAAAGCTACCCACTTTCGGTATTTGTGTTACAGCAGAGCTAGATAACTAAGACATTCATGATATATTTTTTCCCATTTCTGGATTCAGTTTACCAATATTTCGTTTAATATTATTGCATTTTTTTTTTATTATGAGAGTAACCTATAATTTTCCTTTATTGTTCTATCATTGACAAGTATTTATGGTAAAAGGTTGCAAAATTGTTCATCATTTTCTTTTAAAATTTTATTGTGCTTTAGGTGAAAGTTTACAGTGCAGATTAGTTTCTCATTCAAAAACGTATACACAAATTGTTTTGTGACATTGTTGCAATCCCTGCAATGTGTTAGCACTCTCCCACTTTCCCCTTCCACCCTGGGTTCTCTGTGTCTGTTCATCCAGTTTTTCTGTCTCTTCCTGCCTTCCTGTCTTTGCTTTTGGGCAGGTGTTGCCCACTTGGTCTTATATACTTGCTTGATCTAAGAAACATGCTCCTCGTGTGCATTATTGTTTGTTTTGTAGGCCTGTCTAATCTTTGGCTGAAAGGTGGACTACAGGAGTGGCTTCAGTTCTGAGTTAAAAGGGTGTCCTGGGTAGAAACCTGAATTTTTAAAATTTGGGTGATCTGGAACCATAACTGGAACAGAAAAAATTATGGGTCAAAGCCCTGGAATGGGAGACTCAGAAGAATTATAGTGAGCCTTTTTAGGAGGCTGACGTGTCAGACTGGATTACTGCCAGGACGGAGGAGAGCGACACACATTCGAAGTGGCATGGTTGGCTGCCATCTCTGAGTGCGCTACTGCTGTTTCTGACTCTGTGCAGAGTCCAACAGGCAAGAAATTTGGTTGCTATGCAATGTGTACATTGTCCTTGTTTTCTAAGAGGGAGATTAGGCTTTTAGCAGGGCTTCGATAACATAATTTTTCCCGTTCTGGTTCTGGTTCCGGCTCAGTTAAATTTAAAAAATTTGGGCTTGTTCCAGTGTCACTTCCTTGGCCACGACTGAGCCCAGAAGAACCCGGTTTGAAGCCCTGGTTTGTAGGGAGGCAGCAGAGGTTTGAGAGGCACACCCGAGGGAGACGGATCTGAGACCACCTGGGACCTGGAAGGAGCAGAGTGAGAGACTGGAGGTGATTAGAAGGTGCTTATGGATGCATCAGTTCCAATGGAGGTGGCAGGGTGGCAGAAAGGGCATGGATGGAGAAAACACTGGGGAACAAAGACTGTTCAAGTCACAGATGAGGCCAGGTCTGGGCCTGGGCCCTGGCAAACAGGAGGTCCGTAGGAATAGCTGGTTTGGGGAAAAGATGCTATGTACTGAATTGCAGATGCTGGTTAGAACAAAATGCTCAATAAGCAGTTAGAAAATGTGGTCCTAAGGAGCCCTGGTGCACAATTGTTAAGCATTCAGCTGCTAACCAAAAGGTTGGCGATTTGAACCCACCCGGGGGCTTTGTGGGAGAAAGACCTGGAAACCTGCTTCTAAAGATTACAGCCAAGAAAATCCCATAGGGCAGTTTTAATCTGTCACATGGGGTCGCTATGAATCAGAATCGACTCAATGGCACCCAACAACAACAGTACTCTACTGCCTCCTGAGATGATAGGGCCCACTTCTTTCAACGTTAACTTCTTGGTGTGATACAGCTTATTAAAAGAGATAGATAAATTGGAGACCTAAGTCAGAATTTTCTAAAGCTAAGGTTAGTCCACCTATAGAACTGCATTTAATTTGTAGGCAATGAATAAATGTGACAGAGAGAAACATCCTAAAAGTAGAGTAATACTCGTGATAGAGAAACTGTGGACAATGAGGTGGTTTAGTGGTTCCCAAATCCAAATGCCTATCAGAATCACCTTGGCAAACTTTAAAAAAAATCCATAGCCCCACCCCACACCTACTAAATCAGACTGTATTTTTCACCAAGCTCCTCGGGTGATTCTGAGGCATCCGAACGAACAAAAACCAAACCAGCTGCCATGGAGTGGATATGGACTCATGGTAACCACATGTGTGTCAGAGAGCTGTGCTTTATAGGGTTTTCAATGGCTAATTTCTTGGAAGTAGACAGCGAAGCCTTTCTTCTGAGGCACCTCCGGGTGGACTCAAACTGGTTAGCAGTTGATCATTTAACCATTTGCACCACCCAGGGACTCCTGATACATCTGGAACCACTAGCATAATAAGCACAATCTGAGAGAAAGTCTTAAAAATAACAGGTAATAATAATAATAGGCAGTGCACGAGCTACTCTATGTAACAGTGTTTGAGAGGAGTGATGAGTGTCAATTAATTCATTTAATCTTTATTACAGAGGATTGTAGATGAAGAAACTGAGGCTCAAAAAGGCTAAGCACCTTGTCCACAGCCACATGGTGACTGTAACTCCAGCTCGGGTATGTCCAACTCCAAGGTCATGGCTGTGTGGTATGGATGCTTCAAAAAAAAGTGTTATGTTTGAGAAATGCTGGGAGCATGAGTGTGCAGCCTGAGCAGAGGAACAGAAGCTTTCCTGGGAGAGCCGTGTCACCTGGACATCATAGTTGGCTGGGGAAGTCACCGTACTTACCTTGTCTCTTCAAGAACACGAAACTAACTGAACTGAGCTAATACATGGAGGAGCTAAGTGAAACCACTGCAGGTTACACCTGAGTAGAACTAGGTAGCACTGGTTCTGCTAAACCGTGTCCTGGAACTTGGTTGCCTGTACCTATTTCTGCCTGTTCCTGATTCCACGGTCGAGTAGATGCACTCTGTCTCTTTAACAGGGTTTCCTGAAACGAACACAGACTTGGGAATCAGTCAGTCCTTAGGGTTGCAATCCTGACTTCACTGCTTACTCGCCCGCTTCCCAGATCTGGCATCAGTCTACATATGTGCAACGTGAAGGAGCTGCCCCGTACCCTATCCTGGTGTTTCTTCCAGTGGCACATGTGTGGATTCTCTGGCCACATGCCGAAGAGCTGGCAGATTTGTGACAACCTGCTGATGCACTGTGGAAGAAGGAACTGAGGAAATCAAAGGTGCAGAATTCAGGGGCCTCGGGAGGGCACAGGAAGTATGAGCGGTGGTGAGGCAAGGTGGTTTCCTTCAGGGCAATCTAGGGTGCTGGGCAGTCACATGAATCCCCCTTGGGGATCCACCCTTCCATTGATGCCCGCACTGGAGCTGGGCTGTATTAACGGGAAATGTACAAGGAGACGTGGGCTTTCACATCCACATCCCTCACCCTCTCATTCGTGAGTCAGCTACCACAGCTAAATGGCAGCACGTACTCTCTCTCTTTCCAAGCACCCCATGAAACCAAGTGCCCAAGGAGGCAGAGTCAGGATGTTGAGGGTTCCCACAGAAAAATGCCTGTGGGTCTCTGATTGCACTTCAGTAATGACCACTGAGTCACCACCAACCGGTTGTGTGGTTTGGGTGAGGGTTTGGTTTCATATTCTTTGGTCACAGATATTCCTCTTTACAAAGTATAAGGACACTTTGCAGTCTCTGGTCAGCTTGTTGACACAGAGGGAGGTGACCAAGGACGTGAGCACAGACCAGGGAAGGGCAAACTGACATTTTTTTTTTTTTACCGCATGTCACTCACTGTTCTGAGAGCTTCATGTGTGTTATCTCATTTAATCCTCATAACAACCACATGAGGGGTACTATCATTAACCCCAAAGAGCCCTGGTAGCACAATGGTTAAGCACTCAACTGCCAACTGAAAGGTCAGTGGTTCAAACCCATCAGCTGCTCTGCTGGGAAAAAGACCTAGTGATGTGCTCCTGTAAAGATTACAGCCTAGAAAACTGTCATATAGGGTCGCTATGAGGCAGAATCTACTCAATGGCACACAACATTATTAACTCCATTTTACAGATGATAAAACTGAGTGCAACATGCTTAGCGAATTGATCCAAGATCACATGTTAGGGGCGGCGAAGCCAGGATTTGAACCTAAGTAATTCTAGCTCTGACTGAAAATGGCCAATACTAATACATTTCAGCTCACTAATGCCTAGGCTATCAATCTTTATGCATACCGTTTCATTTTTGACAACTTTAAATTTTCCTAGAGTCATACTTCGTACATTCCACATTCTGCCTATTAATGGCTGTTTGCAGCTGTTTCTTCTCATTTTGAGTTGTGCCACATCAGCCACTGAAGGTCCCGAAGGCTTGACTCTATCGACGTCATTAAGGTCGACTCTACTTTGAGGAGGCAGCTCTTCTTCAGTCGTATTTTGAGTGCCTTCCAACCTTAGGGGCTCATCTTCAGGCACTATATCAGACAATGTTCTGCTGCTATTCATAAGGTTTTCAATGGACAATTTTTTCAGAAGTAGACTGCCAGGTCCTTCTTCCTAATCTGTCTCAGTCTGAAAACTCCATTGAAACATGTCCACCATGGGTGATCCTGCTGGTATCTGAAATACCGGAGGCGTAGCTTCCACTGTCACAGCAAAACTCAAACCACCACTATGACAACTATTTTGAATCCGACAATCACATGGTCTCCTACACCGGGAACGACAAATTGAAGGGGAATGGCAGCACATTCATTGTCAAAAAGAACATTCAAGATCCATCTTGAGGTACGACACTGTCAATGGTAGGATAACATCCATACACCTACAAGGAAGACCAGTCAATAAGAATATTATTGAAATTTATGCACCGGCCACTAATGCCAAAGATGAAGAAACTGAAGATATTTACCAACTTCTGCAGTCTAAAATTGATCTAACATGCAATCCAGATGCATTGATAATTACAGGTGATTGGCATACAAAAGTTAGAAACAAAGAAGAAGGGTCTGCACTTGGAAAATATGGACTTGGTGATAGAAATGATGCTGGAGATTGCATGACAGAATTTTGGAAGACGAATGACTCCATTGCAAATACTTTTTTAAAAAACAACATAAATGGCAACTATTCATGTGGACCTCACCAGATGCAATACAAAGGAATCAAATTGACTACATCTGTGGAAACAGACGATGGAAAAGCTCAATATCATCAGTCAGAACAAGGCCAGAGGCCAACTGCGGAACAGAACATCAATTACTCATTTGCATGTTTAAGTCGAAGCTGAAGAAAATTAAAACAAGTCCACGAGAGCCAAAGTACAACCTTGAGTATATCCCACTTGAATTTGCAGACCATCTCAAGAACAGATGTGATACATTAAACACTAATGACCGAAGTTGTGGGATGGCATCAAAGACATAGGTGAAGAATGCAAAAGGTCATTAAAAAGACAGGAAAGAAAGACCAAAATGAATGCCAGAAGAGACTCTGAAACTTGCTCTTGAATGTAGAGTAGCTAAAACAAAGAAATGATAAAGTAAAAAAGCTGAACAGAATATTTCAAAGGGTGACTTGAGAAGACAAAGTATAATGAAATGTACAAAGGCCTGGAGTTAGAAAACCAAAAGGGCAGAACACGCTTGGCATTTTTCAGGCTGAAAGAACTGAAGAAAAAATTCAAGCTTCGAGTTACAATTCTGAAGGATTCTATGGGCAAAATATCGAACAATCCAGGAAGCATCAAAAGAAGATGGAGGGAATACACACAGTCACTGTACCAGGAAGAATTGGTTGACTTTCATCCATTTCAGGAGGTAGCATATGATCAAGAACTGATGGTACTGAAGGAAGAAGTCCAAGCCGCACTGAAAGCATTGATGAAAAACAAGGCTTCAGGAATTGACAGAATACCAAATGAGATGTTTCAACAAAGGGATGCAGCGCTGAAGGTGCCCACTCATCTACGTCAAGAAATTTGGAAGACAGCTACCTGGTCGACCAACTGGAAGAGATCGATATTTATGCCTATTCCCAAGAAAAGTGATCCAACTGAATATGGAAATTACCAAACAATATCAATATCACATGCAAGTAAAATTTTGCTGAATATCATTCAAAAACGGTTGCAGCAGTATATCCACAAGGAACTGTCAGAAAAATTAAGCCAGACTCATAAGAGTATGTGGAAGGAGGGATATCATTGCTGATGTCAGATGGATCTTGGTTGAAAGCAGAGAATACCAGAAAGATGTTGACCTGTGTTTTAATGACTATGTAAAGGCATTCGACCATGTGGATCATAACAAATGGATAACATTGCAAATAACTTAAATTCCAGAACACTTAACTGAGTTCATGCAGAACCTAAACGACCAAAAGGCAGTCATTCGAACAGAACAAGGGGATACTGCAAGGCTTAAAAATCAGGAAAGGTGTGCACCAGGGTTGTATCATTTCACCATACTTATTCAATCTGTATGCTAAACAAATAATCCGAGAAGCTGGGCTATGTGAAGAGGAACATCAATATTGGAGTAAGGCTCCTTAACAACCTTCAAATGCAGATAACACAACCTTGCTTGCTGAATGCAAGAGGACTTGAAGCACTTACTGATGAAGATCAAAGACTACAGCCTGCTGTATGCATTACACATAAAGAAAACAAAATCCTCACAACTGGACCAATAAGCAACATCATGGTAAACAGAGAAAAGACTGATGTTGTCAAGGATTTCATTTTACTTGGATCCCCAATCAACACCCATGGAAGAAGCAGTTAAGAGGTAAAAGGATGTATTACATTGGAAAAATCTGCTGCAAAAGACATCTTTAAAGTGTTGAAAAACAAAGATGTCACTTTGAGGACTAAGGTACGCCTGACCCAAGTCACGGTATTTTCAATTGCCTTATATATTTTTTTTTATATGCATGCAAAAGTTGGACGATGAATAAGGAAGACCAAAGAAGAATTGATGCTTTCAAATATACCAAGGACTTCCAGAAGAATGAACAAATCTGTTTTATAACAAGTATAGTCAGAGTGCTCCTTGGAAGTGAGGATACCCTAACTTCATCTCACATACTTTGGACATGTTATCAGGACGGACCAGTCCCTGAAGAAGGGCATCATGCTTGGCAAGGTAATGGGGTCAGAAAGAAGACGATACTCCAATAGATGGACTGACACAGTGGCTGCAACAACAGTGTCAACCACAGCAATGATTGTGAGCATGGTGCAGGACCAGGCAGTGTTTCCTTCTGGTGTACGTAGGGTCGACAGGAGCCGGAACCATCTCAGTGGCATCTAACAACAATTCTGGCTCTAGAGCTCCTGCTATTATATTCCATGTTCTACTGCCTACATTAAAATAACTAGAAAATGAGGGCATGGAGCAAAAATATAACAAGAGAAACATAAGACGACTAGACAGGACCTTGAAACTTGATTGCTACAGAAGAGGTGACAGTGAATGAGAAGAGAATACTTGCTCAGGGTGTCTGGAATGCAAATCCAGGTTGATCCCAAACCCAAACATATGCTCTTCCCCAGGCCAGAGGCTGACAGAAGACAGTGCCATTGGGGCCCCGAGGACAAGAGAGCATCAGCTGCAGTCATGAAAGGTATCATAAGAAGGAAGTAGCTGACGTGGACCTTAGGGTTTCTTAGGCACAAATGAAGGTGGTGGTGATCTGAGGTGGTCCTATCTAGAGATGGAATGGCTTGAGCAAAGGTAAAGAGGCAGAAAGTATAAGACATCTTCAGGGAAGAGTGAGGAGTTCTGTTTTCCTGCATCACGGAAGGTATGGAAGAAAGTAATTGGGGCAACCAGGCTGGATAGGGCTGATCACAGGAGACCGAAAATGACAGGCAACAGGTAGCTGCTGAGTCTTTCCCAGCAAGAGAGTGCTGGACAGAACAAAGGCTTTGAAAGCTGTCTTGGGGTAGGGTATGTGGGGGCCGAAGCAGGAACAGAGCAGCCAACGGGAAAGTCAGTTAGGAGGGCACTGTGACAGACAGCAACAGGCAGTGAGACTTGGAATGGGATGGTGGTGCCCGGAATCCAAAAGTGGGAGATACACTGGGAAGGAAGAATCAACAGGACTTTTGGACAGATGGTAAGAGAGAGAAGTCAACAGCACAGAGGTGCTTACCCTGGGTGTCTGGGGGAATAGGCAGAAAGGAGATGGATTTCATTCTGAGACAGTTTGGAAACTTGGAGGAGGAGTAGATCCCAGTGATGTGGCAGATGAGGTGGGCTCCACAGACTTTGGGTGGCTCCCAGGAGGGCAGACCAAGGCCACCACTGGACAAAGGGAAGCCAAGGAACAGTGAGGACAGGACTGAGGCATTGTCTACTTGACCACAACCCATTCACCTTTCTCCATGTATGACTGTGGATAATGTTTATGTTAGACAGATGAGTGATTAAGAGCACAGACTCTGGACCTACAGTGCACGGATTTGAATCCTAGATCCAGTACTCACTAGCTGTGTGATCCTGGGCAAGTAACTTAACTCTGTGCCTCCATTTCTCCATCTGTGTAAAATGGAGGTAATATTAGTACTTATCTTCAAGAATTGTTATGAGATATAAAAGAAAAAGAGTTATATGTAAAATGGTCAGAAAAGTACTTGGCACACAGAAAGTGTGATATGAGTGTTAGTTGACGTTATAATTAATGCCGTGGTTAACAAAAATCCACTTTATACCTTTTAAGCCATATTCATATTTGTTATCACACTGGATTATCATAGCAATGCTGTGAGGCTACATCCCACCAAGTAGATTTGGAGCCTGGGGCTCAGAGCAGATAAATGATAGGCTCACTTCCAGTGGGAGAGCTGAGAATGGCAGTACTGGCTCCCTTGACCTTGAAACATTCCATTAATTTTATCCCCAAATCCCACTCTAAATACACTCCTTGCTTTCCATTCCAACCAAAAGCCATCTTGGGCAAGAGGAAGAGAAAGAGAAAAGAAGGAACAGGAAGAGATGAGGGAGGAAAGAGGCACTGAGAGAAGTGTTCAGGTAACTCTCCACCTGGTCACTCAGAAGTAGGGGCTCTGATTTTTTTTTAAGTGAATAGAGCATATGAGGGCCAGAGACCAGGGTACATGCCTCCACAAGGAGTCATCTACATCCCTGACGGTACTGTCTCCTTATTCTTAACCAGCCAGCATCCAGAGCAGCCATGAGGCCCCAAACCGCATCCTGACGTGATGTCCTCTCAGCTAACTTACAGCGTGATAACTGGAACAGCCTCTTAAACCCAGACCTCCCTCTTTTCTTAGCTTGCAATCCAATCCTATGCTTACCTGTCTCTCAGGAAAGCTGTGGCCTTTGATTTGAATAAATTATCAGGCCTCGGAAAGAAAATTATCCAAACAACAAAGGATGGCTATTGGCTACCCAGGGCATTGTCTACTGTGCATCAAGGTGCAAGTTAGAGAGGGGATCCCATTGACATGCTGGGAAAAGGTTCAGGTTCTCTTTTATTATTGTTATTTTAATTCTGAAGAAAAAGGGTATACATAGCAGTTGATTTCTGTGTTGTCTTCTCTCTGGGAAAGCTTTTGGCAGGCTCCTTTGAACACTACCCTGGCTTGCTCTTTGAGGATAAACTGAAACTGTGGTTGATGATAAGAAACAATAAAAGTTAATTTAGACAGAATTATCCAGTTTTATTGACTTATTATCAAGGGACCAAAAAAAAAAAAAAGTGGCAATTCTTCAGGTGTGAGATTGTATTCTTGCTGTGTTCTAGATATCACCAGGCACTGCTAAAAAATTAGGAACTGCCCACGGGCTTGAAGTATGAGAGCTTTGTGGGTGACCTTATATATGTCCTCAAAACTGGGAGACCTGGGTGACTGGTCTGACACTCCTCTGATTTACTACCCTCCTTGACTTCCTCCTCCTCATTACCGTCATGACAAGGGACACTGCAAGGCTGAGGGATTTACAGATTACAAAGAACCCCTGTCATTTCCTCAGAACAACTCAGTGATGTGATGTGCCCCATCTTACAGATAAGGAAACAAACATACTGAGGTCCAGTGACTACCACAAGCTTGTTAATATCAGAGTGAGGACTGGAACCCTGGTCTTTTGACTTGATTATTTCCTTCGGTGTTTAACCTAGTCCCCCATGTAATGGGCAGGGGTGGGGGCTTGGGAGCTAAAGTTCACACAGCATCAGGCAAAGGTGGCAGAGTCACTTGCCAGCCCACTGGGGTCACAGAGAGGAAACCTGGGTCTTTGCAGAAGCCTGAGGTTTCTGAGTGCTTGAAGGGGGCAGGGTGGGGAATTCTGGTTGAGACTTTCTGGGTTCAATCCCCTGTAAGACCTAAGAGATGCCTCAGACATTCTCTGTGCCTCAGGTTTTTTAGTTTGTTTATTTTTTGTTTTTTAACCTGTAAAATGGGACTAATGATTTGCCTCTTAGTGTTTTTATGAGGTGTTAAAATGACGTAATGACTATGAAATACTTCAGGACACTTCCAGGCAGAGAGTTGTTGGGTGCCATTGAGTTGATTCTGACTCATATCCACTCTACAGGATAGAGCAGAACTGCCCCATAGGGTTTTCTTGGCTGTAGTCTTTACAGAAGCAGATTGCCAGGCCTGTCTCCCACAGAGCCACTGGGTGGATTTGAACCGCCAATCTTTCAGTTATCAGCTTTGTGCTTAACCGTTGCATCACCAAGGTTCTAGCTGGGAGAGAGTAAACACTCATAAGGAGTGGGATCAGGACTATTGCCTGGACTAGAGAGCACTGGCTGAGCACTGCTGACCAATGCAGACAATACTGGTTTGGAAGAAGATTTGTCCAGGTGGAAGGCCAAAATGACAACACTCCCCACACTCAGAAAGCAAGTGACACCCTGCAAAGCACCTTACGCAGCCGTCATTCCTCAATGACTCCTCCAACAATCCTGAGAGGTTGTCCAGCATGTTAATCTATGACAAAGTATCACCATGTTGCAAATGGGGAAACTGAGATTCAAAGAAGATAGAGCAGTCAAGGAGAACATGCACAGAATTTGGAATCAGAGCTGCCTTTGAGCTCTGATTTCTCTGTGGCTATATGTATGTGATCGGAAACCCTGGTGGCGTAGTGGTTAAGTGCTACGGCTACTAACCAAAAGGCCGGCAGTTCGAATCTATCAGGCACTCCTTGGAAACTCTATGGGGCAGTTCTACTCTGCCCTATAGGGTTGCTATGAGTCAGAATCAACTTGGTGGCAGTGGGTTTGGTTTTTTTTTTTTTATGTGTGTGATCTTAGACAAGTTATTTAACCTCTTAGGTCCTGGGTTTCTTCATCTCATAAGGGAAGAAACGATAATGGTGTCCTGAAAGGGTGTTGTGGGGATCACATGAGAAAGGTATGTGAAGGTGTCTGTCTTAGTTATTTAGTGCTGCTATAACAGAAATACCACAAGCGAATGGCTTTCACAAAGAGAAATTTATTTTCTCACAGTTTAGGAGGCTAGAAGTCTAAATTCAGGGTGCCAGCTCCAGGGAAATGCTTTCTCTCTGTCAGCCCTGGAGGAAGGACCTTGTCATCAATCTTCCCCTGGTCTACAAGCTTCTCAGTGCAGGGACCCTGGGCTCAAAGGACATGCTATGCTCCCAGTGCTCCTTTCTTGGTGGTATGAGGTCCCCCTGTGGCTCAGTTCTCTTCTCTCTTTTATATCTCAAAAGAGATTGACTTAAAATGTAACCTAATCTTATAGATTGAATCTTGCCTCATTAAAATAACTGCCACTAATCTCATCTCATTAACATTACAGAAGTAGAATTTACAACACATAGAAAAATCACATCAGATGGCAAAATGGTGGACAATTACACAATACCGAGAATCATGGCCTGGCCAGGCTGACACATTATTCTGGGGGGACACAATTCAATCCACAACAGTGTCTATAAAAATGTTGATTTCTGTTTTTCCTTAAGTTCCTTGCTTGCGGTTACACCAGTACCACTAGTTGCCAAGGAATCAATTACAACTCATGGCAACTCCACGTGTATCAGAGTACAACTGTGTTCCACAGGGTTTTTAAGGACTAATTTTTTGGAAGCTGATTGTCAGGGCTTTCTTACGAGGTACCTTTGGGTGGATTCAAGCCTCCAATCTTTTGGTTAGCAGTAAAGCGTGTTAACTATTTGCATGACCCCAGGACTCCACAGTTACACATCAGCTGGTAACTGATAATTGGTAACTAGTAAGCAGCAGAGTGGGGTCTGAAATCTAGGCTTTCAGATGTTGTAAGTCTACAGCAGTAGATCCAGGGAGGAAATTAGAAGTTGAAGACCTAGACAAGGCGTGTCAAATATTTACTGTTTACCTACCATCCTTCTTGGATCTATGTGAGGAGTAAAAGAAGTTTAAAACGGAGTAAAAAATTAGCAAATCACTAATGGTGTTTGTATCCAGAATCCTCAATGGCTAACAGTGATCTTATGTTGTTGTTGTTGTTGGGTGCTGTTGAGTCGGTTCAGATTCATAGTGACCCTGTGTACAAAGGAGCGAAACACTGCTCCATCCTGCACCATCCTCACAATCGTTGTTATGCTCGACCCCACTGTTGCAGCCACTGTGCCAGTCTATCTCATTGAGGGTCTTCCTCTTTTTCACTGATCCTGTACCCTGCCAAGCATGATGTCCTTCTCCAGGGACTGATCCCTTGTGATAAAATGTCCAAATTACGTGAGATATAGTCTTGCCATCCTTGCTTCCAAGGAGCATTCTGGTTGTACTTCTTCCAAGACAGATTTTTTGTTTTTTTGGCAGTCCATGGTATATTCAATAATCTTTGCCAAGACCACAATTCAGAGGCATCAATTCTTCAGTCTTCTGTATTCATCATCCAGCTTTTGCATGCATATGAGGTGACTGAAAACACCATGGCTTGGGTCAGGTGCATCGTAGTCTTCAAGGTGACATTTTTGCTTTTTAACACCTTAAAGAGGTCTTTTACAGCAGATTTGCCCAATGCAATGCATCTTTTGATTTCTTACTGAATCTTATACACAACTAATATCCATAAATGTACATTTAGTGAGCCTTCATTAACTTATTCAATCAACAAATATGAAGTATCGACTCCGCGTGGAAAGCACCAAGGCAGACTCTTGGGGCTACAGAAATAGAACAGTTTCTGCCCATGGGAATGCCTATTATAGCAGGCAAGATAATAGTAAAAGCAAAAATAAAAAAGTCATCCAAGGAGAATAACAAGGGCCATGGCAGCGGAACGAACACAGCGGATACAATGGGAAAATCCCGTATTTAGACTGGAGCAGTCAGGGGAGGATTTCCAGAGGAAGTGGCTTTGGAGCTGTCAGAGCTAGGGCAGGCATGGGAAGAACAGACAAAGACATAGAGATGAGGAAGAGCTGGTAGGCATTTGAGAACTACAATGAGTTTGGTATGGATGGGGCACAGAACACAGGTTGGGGAGCAGAGATTAAGAGGCTGGAGGCGTAGGCTAATGATCCTCTTGAGAAGGGCCTTGTATGTTGTGCTAAGAGTTTGAAATTTGTACTATGGTACTATAGGTGGGAGGAAGCCACAGAAAGTTCTTAAGAAGGGAGTGTCTATATTTTAAAAAGTCCATTTGGTAGTGGATAGGCAGAGGTTGGACTGAAAAAAGGAGAAACTGAAAATAAGCAAATAACAAGGCTACAGAGTGGCCAGGTGAAAAAAAGAGTAGACCCTGAACCACACACACACATCTATACAGCTGTATCTACGCTATTGTTGTTAGGTACCATGGATTCAATTTTCGACTCATAGTGGCCTCAGGTAACAGAGGACAACTAGGGAGCAGATTGCCAGGTTTTTCTCCTGCAGAACTGCTGAGTGGGTTCTAACTGCCAACCTTTCTGTTAGCAACCGAGTGCTTAACCATTGCACCACCGGGGCTCCTTTTCTATATCTCTAGCTCTATTATCTATATTCTATAATCTATATCTTTATATTCACTGATGATGATGGGGCAAGAGTCTGGACTCCAGACACAGAAAGTCATATGTACATGGATTTATGAGTGAACATATGAATACACATGTGTGCACATGCACACACACAGAACCAGCTGGCTCTGCCTTTACTGAAATACCTTGGCATGAATCACACCTGGCACCAGGTCCCCCACACCAGTCCCTCAGGCCCAGCTCTGGCTCCCAGCAGGTTACCTTAGATATGCCCTCTCCTCTTACTTCTCTGCTGTGGTAAACCCAAATGACTTTTCATTTCCAAACTAACTGCAAACTCAGAGTTTGAGGTGATTAAATGCTGCCAGTGAGGTTGTGGTTCTGGAAACTTCCTCCCAAATAGTGTAAATACAGGGAGTGCTGCGTGCCTGGGCACAAACAACACACCCAGGGCTGTGCATATTGAGAACAGTACAGCTGTGTTCATTTCTGCAATCAGACCTTTAAAAGAATGCAGCAATTATAGTTACCAAGGGAAGGGAAATCAGCATTTACTATTGATTTTTATAAACAAATGCAAAAAAAAAAAAAAAAAAAATCACAACCCACAACACACCCTGAAGGAAATAAGTACGTCTTAATGTGCCCATCTTAAAATAAAAGCTCTGACTGGAAAAAAAAATTAGAAGTTCTCATGGAGTGTAGGGTAAGGGTGAATGACAAAATATCTTTCAAATGTCTAGACCTCTTGCTGCTATGATGTTGACCTCCATAGAATGGCAAGGGAACCAAACAACATTTACTGTGTGCCTACTATCCATCAGATACTGTATTAAGCAAGCACTTAACACATATGGAAACTTTGGTTGCGTAGTGGTTAAGAGCTACGGCTGCTAACCAAAAGACTGACAGTGAGAATCTACCAGGCGCTCTTTGGAAACCCTATGGGGCAGTTCTACTTTGCCCTAGGGTCGCCAGAACCAACTCGACAGCAATAAGTTTGGTTTTTTTTTTTTTGGTTAACATATATTTACTATATACATAATGTATATTATATAAGTATGTGTATAGTATCTTCTAATTCTCAGAACAACCTTGTGAATTTGGCGTTCTCATCCTCATTCCATAGATAGGAAACTGCAGAAAAGAAAGATTAAGTCACCCTCTCAAGATTAACGACTGCACCGCCAGGGCTCCAGCTGGCTGCTAACCAAAAGGGTAGCTGTTCGAATCCGCCAGGTGCTCCTTGGAAACCCTACGAGGCAGTTCTATTCTGTTCTATCGGGTCGCTATGAGTCGGAATCGACTCGAAGGCAACAGGTCTGGTCTGGTACCAAGATCAAACAGCTAGTGCACGGCAGGGTCAGGTCCCTCAAATTCTTAATCCTAAGCTCCTGCCACTGCACTCTCCTGCTTATCACCTTTTCCAAACGTGAACAACTGCACCTCCAAACCTGGCCGGAAAGTCCCTGAGGAAGTCATTGTCAGAGTGTCCATTTCATATTTCTACAGAATATCCAATTGGAAAGAGCCTTGGAAATGATCCATTGCAATCTCCCCCCAGAAACAGAAGCTCAGAGATACAGGTGATCAATGCCCCAGGCCACACAGCTGAGAAGGAGGGCAGCTCAGTCCATAACTAATGTCCTCTTTCTTCCTCTGTCTCGGGAGCGAATGGCTCTCTCTATATGTGCGTGTGTGAATTTTTTTAAACAATAAAATTTCTATTCTTGCCTGAGTTCAATTGAAAGAGAGCTGGGGAAGTATTACCTTTTGATCAAGCAGATTTACTCGCTGGAAATGCAAGTGCCGAGTTCCTCTAATGTACATAATCTGCTTCTACAAGATCTTACAAGAGAATGAATAAGAAGTGATTAAATCACAGCAAAATGCTTTTATTTACAATTAGAACTCAGTGCCTCAAACACAAACCTCCCACCCAGATATTTATCCCGAAGATAAACATCCTGTCTACATATTGCCATAACTGATTCCTAACGGCAGAAAGTGTACATCTAAGCACTCGTATCCAGGATATAAGTGATGACTTCCCTACCAAGGGCTCACACACCCTTGTATGGTGATTTCTGTCCTAGAGTCCTAGGCCTGAGCTTTCTATTGGGTCTGGATTCAAATCTAATTTTCTCTTGAAGAAAAAAAAGTCATAAACTCAATTATAGTTGATCTCCATGATGTTTTGAAAAGAAACTCCCTCTAATTTCTACAAACTGAAACGTTAAAGGTAATAAAAATGAAGTTCCACATTAAAGCAGAAAATGTCAAGATGAAAGAAACTTGAATATCCTTTCAAATTAAATTATAAACATAGTTTTGCTCTAAGAGTCTTGTGGTTCAAAGCCTCTAAGATGGAGATATACCAAAAAACCAAACACACTGCTGTCGAGTCCATTCCGACTCATAGCGACTCTATAGGACAGAGTAGATCTGCCCCATAGGGTTTCCAAGGAGCACCTAGTAGATTTGAACTGCTGACCTTTTCGTTAGCAGCCAAGCTCTTAACCAATACACCAGCAGGGCACTATAAAGTCCTCCAATTATTCTTGGCACAGTGTGGTTAGGGGTAAGTGGGAGAGAACTGAGTGGAGTTGATAGGAATCAGACCTTCTCGGTATGTAATCTTAACATTGAGAGCAGAGAGAATGGATATGAGGTCAGCACTGACCTTCAGTTAAGACCAAAAGCCAAACTTCAGCACCTACAGACTTGTGCCTCTTCTACCCCTACTTTTACCATTCCCATAATGATAAAATTATAGGAAGAGGGTTCATTTAAATAACCATTTGAGAGGTCCTTGATATAGGAAGAAGAGACAATAAGAAAGAAAATATGACTGCATGACAGTCTTTTGGTACCTAGGCCAGACTCCTGAAAGTACAACTTCTGCAATAAGGGGGTTGTGAAGCTTTGTGAAGGAAACCGTGGTGGCGTAGTGGTTTAAGTGCTACGGCTGCTAACCAAAGTGTCGGCAGTTTGAATCCGCCAGGCGCTCCTTGGAAACTCTATGGGGCAGTTCTACTCTGTCCTATAGGGTTGCTATGAGTCGGAATCGACTCGATGGCACTGGGTTTGGTTCACTGGGTTAGCTTTGTGGAACCTACGGACACGTTAGCTTCTGCTCACCACAATATGGAAACGAAGAAGGCATGGGATTTCCCAAAGCTAGATGGTCTCTGGGTCTTATTTCTTTGAACCTCCATGGCCCTGAGTCCTCCAAGCAGCCACTGCTGAGGGCAACTGCCATGGTCTGTGGGGATGACCTCAGTGGCAGCAGTGTTTGGGGCAACAGCTATAGCACAGGACTACCATGTGTCAGGACATCACCTGATACCACAGGTATCTCTTACTGAGTGGGCAGACCACAGCTATCTTGCCTGGTTTCATTTTTTTAAGGAGCTGCCTTACTTCTTCAAGAGATATAAAGACCTGCCCATAAAGCAACGCTCCTTAGGTGGCCAACAGTTACTCCTTCTGATCCTGAACTATTTCATCTCGTCTACTGCAGGGCTCAAGCCTCATTCTTCTCTTTTTTCACCTCTTTTGCTACCTGCCCTGTTATACCTTCAATTACATTCTCCAACACGCTACACAACTCAACTCTTCTAGCCTCCATCACTGGCCCACCTCTTGGTTCAGGCTCTCTTCTCTCCAGCTTAATGTTTCTACGATTGACGTTCCCTTTCTGCCCAGCCCCCAGGATCTCATCTCCAGCATGCTGTCCCTTTCCCATCTCCCCCAGACTTGAACACTTGGTCCTGATGAAACGAAATGGAGGACAAGGTATTTTCCCAATCCCCAGAGGCCTACCAACATTGTGTTCAGCAACAGGGGAGGCAGTTAAACATACATAACCTGCTGTTTCATTGATATCTTCTAGGGTTGATGAAAGGTACGTGTGAGTAGATCTCAAAAAATGAATGCATAACATATAGATATTTAAATTGAGTATAATTTTTATTAACATTTATGCAACTCTCTGGACTAAATACCATGTTCTATCACAAAGTAGAAAAGAAGAAAGTAGGGTAAAAGTCTTCTTCTCATTCACTTGGTATCTTAGTTACCTGGTGCTGCTATAACAGAAATACCATGAATGGGTGGCTTTAACAAATATATTTTCTCATGGTTTAGCAGGCTAGAAGTTTGAATTCAGGGAGCTGGCTCTAGAGGAAGCCTTTCTCTCACTTTTGTAGGCTCTAGGGGAAGGGCCTTGTCTCTTTTCAGCTTCTGTTCCTCTGTGATCTTCACATAGTATGTATCTTCCCCTCCGTTTGTGCTTCCATCTCTGTGCTTAATCTGCTCTTTTTTAACTCAAAGATGATTGGTTTAAAACACATCCTACGCTGGTAATGGTCTCATTAATATAACAAAGAAACTCCTATTCCCAAGTGGGATTACATCCCCAGGTATAGGGATTTAGGATTTACAACACGTATTTTTGAGGGGACACAATTCAATCTATAACACTTGATAAGGAAAATAAGAAAGCAACAGTAAAAATAACAAAATAACTCAAGAGAAAAATGGAGTTATTATAACAACAACAACAAAAGGAAAGTACCACAGAAAAGAGCATTTAACCAAAGATTCTAATGTGGCACTTCCTCTCTGAGCGGACTGATGGGAAACCGCACTTTAGAGACAAAATCAATGAAACAGTCAATGAGTGGGAAGTAGGGACGCAAGAGTCCCTTAGATCTATAAACCATCAGCTAAATGAACACAAATGTGTTTAAAGCCTTCCTTCTTTGAAGCTACAATATTATGAAATGTTTACAGTATTTGACTCATTATAAAAATTCACTCTTTTGAAGAAGTAGTAAATTAAAGACAACCACTAATTATATATACTATACTACATAGCAAGTTACACAAGATCAAAAACTAGGAAATCCATAGGGTTAAACCAAAAATCTTTTACAATTCTGCAAAAACTCTAAGACTAGCCTCCCAAGAATTTTTCATTCTAGAAACTTGTTTTCATCATTGGACTTTCTATGATGTCTGGAGCATCCTTATTATATCATGTGACAGACGACCTTGCTCAGACCATACAAAAAAATGTATGAAAAACAAGAAAGAGCTGGCTTACAATGGGTACTCTTGTTGCTGATTCTATCAAAACTTCACGTCTTTCTAAAAATCTTTAAACAGCTTTTTGCTTATACAAGTGGCTGATACTGGGTCAAACCAGCCAAGAAAATCATTCCTGTAAGCTTCTGATTTTCTGTTTTTCTTCTCCAGGAATCATGGTTCATAAAGACAAGCTAGGACTTGGCAAAGAGACTCAAACCAAACCCAGTGCCTTCAAGTCGATTCTGACTCATAGCCACCCTACAGGGCAGAGTAGAACTGCCTCATAGAGTTTCCAAGGAGCGCCTGGTGGATTCGAACTGCCGGCCCTTTGATTAGCAGCCATAGCACTTAACCACTATGCCACCAGGGTTTCCTGGCAAAGAGAAAGGCAAGCTAGAATTCTATCTGATGGAGCAAGTGACAATGTTTTGGCCAAGGAGGGCCAAATTTGTGAAAGGTTCACACTGAATGAACTCCAAATCCTTGTTTTTGTTCCACTAAGTCTTCTTAAAAGCATAACGGAATTAAAAAAAAAAAAAAGGAAGGAAATTCTGATTTAAAAATATATATATATATACTTTCCACATTATGAACATTCTGTTTTCAATGTAAGGAATTATTATTTCTTCAGGAGACTGGGGGAAAACATGGGGGAAGAAGGAAGGTCCTTGAATTCCCATTGGTGCTAAAATAGAGTCTCACCCATGTCTTTGTGATGGGGACAATGATGCCAATTACTGCATGTGAAGCTGGACAATTGTCCCCATAATGACAAAAATATCTGCTAACCCAATCATGCGCCCAGAGGGTCAGTACCTTCTCTCCCCTTTGGGAGATAAAATTATAACCAGCATTTTGCTTTTTTGAGAACAGAACCAGAACAAGCATGGTTAGTTTAATAAAGGTCAATGACACCAATAGTCAGGATAATAAACTTAAGGGAGCAAGTCAGTAATTCCTCACATTTTCACCAGTCCCAAAGGACCCTTCTAGAAACTTCATGTTTTGAAATAAATCCTGTATTTATTAATTATTTATTTTCCAATATCTAAGATACACATAACTCTCAGTCAGAATTCCTGATGGGCATGAAATAACCAGTATTAATAGCTTTACTTTATGTAATTCCAGGCAAAGACAAAGGAATGTAATATCCTGGTTAAGCTGTGTAACTTTATGATGGATGGATGTTAGGTTTTTTTTTTTTTGAATACTGATAATAACTCTTGGAGCCCTATTACTGTTGTTATGGAGCTCAAGAAATTCTGGGAAGAACACAGACTTCTGTTTCCTTAGCACCTTTCACATCTGTGTGCACCTCATCATTGGTCCTATCAGGTCCTCCTTATCTTTCTCAAGGTACATGAATTCCTTTCAAACTAGTCTCCCTGCCTATGGTCCCCTTCCTGAAGTCAAAGTGACCTATCTAAAGCTTGAATCCCATAGCATCATTTTCTAGTGTTCCCCCACCTCACCTTCAGGACCAAGGACAAACTCTTCAACCAGGCAAAGAGCAGCCAACCCCATGTCTGACCCCTGCCTTGCTCTCCAGTCCCATCATTCCTCACTCTTCCTCCATAAGAATCTTCCATAGTCCTTAGGAACCATGAAGTTTTAATTTATTTTCTTGGAACCTCTTTCCCTACTTTGTCTGCCTGGGGCAATTCCTACTTACATTTGATGTCTTAGCAGTGACACACACACACAAAGTAGTTACCTCAGGAGAGGGGAGCAGAACAGACTTTCCTTTTGACTTTATGCAACAGATTATTTTTGTAACTTAATATAAGGATGTATTTCAAAGGTCACCCATTTAAGAAACCTCTCATCCTTCTTTCTCCCCATCAAGGCAAAGGTACTATTACACATTATAAATAATATTAAAATACTAAATTAAAATAATATCAAGTTATTCAATTGGATTAAACATTAAATCATACATTATTCAATAATTCGCTTCTGATATAAATCACCACTCCACTAGTCTTCCTCTCTGATATAAAAGTATAAATATAGATAAAATATTTATAGGAGCATAAATATAAAAATATTATACTGCATTACATTTAGGAGCTTACAAGTCTGTCTTTTTCTCTGGACCCAAAGTCCTTGAAGGTAAAATAAACCATGACTGATTTATTTCTTTATTTTAGAACCTGACACAGTGCCTGGAACACAGTAGGTGCTCAGTAAATGTTTGTGGAATAAATCAGTGATGGTCTCAGGGAACATGGAATTGAGTTCTGCTGCTGCCCTTTACTATCTGGGAGACCATGGCAACTCACTGAACCTCTCTGGGCCCCAGTCTCCTCCTGTGTAAAACAAAGATAATAATGGGATGTTTAAGATAGTCCTACAAGGACCACAAGACTGCTCACAAGGTGACTGTGGGGACCAAATGAGATGGCCAATCAAGAGTCCAAGCCCACTGCCATTGAGTCGATTCCAACTCATAGCAACCCTATAGGACAGAGTAGAACTGTCTGATAGAGTTTCCAAGGAGCGCGTGGCAGATTCAAACTGCCAACCTCTTGGTTAGCAGCCGTAGCACTTAACCACTACACCACCAGGGTTTCCAGCTAATCAAGAAGTGGTTCATAAACTCTAAAGAGAAAACACAAATATTCCATTCTCATTATTATTCTGAAGTATGCTGAGAAGGGGTGCAAAGTGATTGCAGAAGACAGTGGTGGTAACTGCATGGGTGTTTGGGGGCACTGGGAGGAAAAATACTGATCAAGCCCTTGTGAATATAAATGAAAAGGACCCAAAAGGGACAGGTCCTATGCTTCCAAACTATTTCAAATCCAACCACTTCTCTTCTCTCCCCTGCCACCTCCCACACATCCCAGCACCGTCTTCTATTGCAATTGCCTCTAACTGGTCTTCCTGCTTCCTCTCTCGCCCCCCTGTGATCTGTTCTCCACACAGCAGCCAGAGAGATCTTTTATTAATGTAAATCAGATCATGTCACTCTCTTGTTTAGAGCCATTTGATAGTGTCTTTTTTACAGACGATGAAACCCAATCCACACTCCACAGACCCCTGTGTGGTCCTATATGATCTGATCCCTGAGATCTCTCCAACCCGATTTTATACAATTCTCTCCTTTGTTCATCATACTCCTATTGGGCTGCCTATGTCAGTTCCCAGAACCTGCCATATTGAACTACTTCTCAACTCTGGACTCTACACATACTGTTCCCTTTGCCAGGAGCACTCTTGCCCTGGCTTCTCTCTTGGTTGCCTCTTCTTTCTTTAGGTCTCTTCTCAACTATCGCCTCTTTAAGAAGTCTCCCTTTTCCATCTAAAGTAGATCACCTGTTATTCCCTCTCACTATACCGTTATTGCTTTCCTACCACCATTAACCATCTTTATAATTTTATTTATTTACTATCTGTCTTAGCCACTAAATTATATACTTAATAAAGAGAGGAAACATAGCTATCATGTTTACTATGTTATTTCTAACACCTAACAGTGCTTGGCAGACAGTAAAAATCCTGTTGCCATCGAGTTGATTCAGACTGCTAGCGACCCTACAGGACAGAGTAGAACTGCCCCGTTGGGTTCCCAAGGAGTGGCTGGTGGATTTAAACTGCTGACCCTTTGATTAGCAGCTGAGCTCATAACCACTGCGCCACCAGGGCTCCTCAGTAGATATAGGTACTCAGTAAACGATGGATGGATGGAAGGATGGATGGAAGGATGGATGGAAGGAAGGATGGATGGATGGATGGATGGATGGATGGATGGATGGATGGATGGATGGATGGATGGATGGATGGATGGATGGATGGATGGATGGATGGATGGATGGATGGATGGATGGATGGATGGATGGATGGATGGATGGATGGATGGATGGATGGATGGATGGATGGATGGATGGATGGATGGATGGATGGATGGATGGATGGATGAGCAAGGAAGGGAGTAAAGAAGAGCTGAGATCTAAGGCATGAAGCAGGACCCTGTAAGATGAAAAGGTTCATTTAGGTTGGCAGTCCAGGGGTGCTGTAAAGACACTGAGGATATGCCTTATATAGAGACTGCTAAGAGAGAGGGGGCCTTGGAAACCAAAGGTGAGAGAACTGTAGGCAGAATTTACCTTCTTCATATTTTTTTTCCTGCTTGGAAATACATTTAAAGACCTATAAGAGCACTTGGCATGATAGGCATTATATACCCATTACCATCGAGTCAATTCTGACTCATAGTGACCCTAGAGGACAGAGTAGAACTGCCCCATAGGGTTTCCAAGGAACAGCTGGTGGATCTGAACTGCTGACCTTTTGGTCAGCAGCCGAGCTCTTAACCACTGCACCACCAGGGCTCCAGGCATTATATAAGTGTTTGTTATTATTATTTCTAATATTATTATTCCAGCAACTCGGAGTCCCAGGGGAGGCAGCTGACTCTGTGTCCAGATGACTGGTAGAATGTCACAGAACACTGAACAACTCAGTCAACAGAACAGCTGAGGACACTCAGAGTCCTCCAGCCTCCCATAGAGCAGGTTACTGCAGGCAGGACTGTCCTCTGCTCAGCAAGCCCTCCCTCCCAGCAACACCTGGCCAGCTGCCCCACTGCCACCCAAGCCATCATCTCCCACAGGCACAGCTATGCAGCTTCTGAGACTCCCCAGATATGAGGAGAAGCTCCTGGTAGCTGGTGGAGTATGAGACCAGGGGAAATCTTTCAGCTCTGACAGGCAAATTTCAAAGCCTGTTTCTAAAATTGGCTGTTATAGGCTCCTTTTCACACCATCCATCTCTACTCCTGTTTCACCCAGCGGCAAGTGCATTGTTGTTCACTGTCCTTGTGACCTCAAGTGATTTCACTGGTCAAAACTGTTAATTATGGGCTAGAAGAAACCAAAAATAAAACCAATGTGATAAGAAGGGAGAGTATGTGATGACCAAGCTTTCTGTCAAATGGCTTGTATTTTGTCTTCAAGATCACATTACTGCAAAGAAAAACAGAAAACCCAAAAGGGAAAGCAGGAGCTGGGAACAGTCCATCCATCAAAAATGGACACACAGGAAGTGACAGCAGGTGCCACATCAACAAGCGTTTAGGTTTGCAATATGCGACAGTGTTTAATAGCATCTTATCTGCCTTCCTATGGGAGAGATTCAAAAGCATTTCTGCCTAAGGCGACTGTTTCAGGATTGCAGGAAAAGTGCTACCTTTCAAAGGCAGCGGGTGTAAGAGAAGAAAGACCTCCCAAGAAGGGCGAGAGTGACTCTTCATTACTCACTTCCTGGGCAGGACATCCAACCCCTCTGGGCCTGTGACACCTTCTCTGAAACAGAGAAACAGATTTTACCTGCCTGGAGACAAAGGGTTGGGCAAGAAGACCTCTTAACCACCCTTTGAGGAATGCTTGCCCCCGAACAGAGGACAGATGCTCACTTAAAACATGCATATACAAGTATTTATTAATTTACCCTATGAGACTGTAGGGCCATTCTAAAATGCCCTGCTTCATCTGCTGGATTTGAACCAACATTTAAACTTTTAGACTAAACTACTATGGCAGACAACCTCTTGCTATTATAATCTCATGAGAACAGGAATGTTATAGTATGTAAAAGAGGGTAGATAGGTAGGGAGGTAGACAGTAGGTTGGTTGGTAGGTAGGTAGATGGTTGACAGATAGATCACAGAGAGACAGACCAACTGACTGATCGACTGACCGAGCTGAGTTTGGATTTATTTTTTTCAGGGTAAGTTTAAAATTTGGGTTAGAAATGTGCCAAATACATTCGGACAAAATCCTGAGACTCCTGAAACTTCAGGGTACGGTGACGATGACCACTCCCTGCACCACCAGCCTCAACTTCTTGTATTATTTCCAGAACCACCAGCTTTTCAAACAGCACTTGAGTTTTCTGCTGTTAGACACATTTTTACTTAAGGTTCTTTCAGACATCAGATCATCCAAGCTTAAGCTCCATCAAGTACAGAGAAATTATCATGGAAGACTCCAGCCAGGCTACCTCTTCCCTGGCTCACTTCTTTCTTATCATGTCTCCGCCAAAATTAGATGTAGTCTAGGCCTGTGGGCAATGAGTTTAGATTCCTCGATCTTCCTCTTCCCTTCTAGACTGAATGCTTTAAGAAGACAAGGACAAGTCTAAACCCTACTGTGTCTGTGACTTCTGCAGCCCACACTGCTCTAGGAATGGAACAGCAGCTTTACAGACATGGATTCATGGAGAATAAATTGAGCACTTACAGTGAGCTTTACATAATTTTATTAAATCATTATAGCAGCTGTGAATTAGGTATACTTTATCATCAATTCTATTCACAGACAATGAAACAGGCTCAGGGAAATGACATAATCTTCCCAAAATCTCACATCTATGAATGGCAGAGCTTGGACTGTAAACTTGGACTTTTGACTTCAAGTCCGTAGATTTTAGCAAGTCTGCTCTACTGCCTCATCACAGGCTGGGGGATCACAAGTTCTAGCTGACTACTTTCCATAAGCCCCCAAATCCTGTTGCTAGTTACAGCAGGTCCAAATTTAATGTCTTTAAAGCAGCCTCAAGGATGAGAATAAATAGTCTTACCATAAAGGTACTGTTCTTTAGATGAAGTATACCTGGTACAGCATCAGAGCAGAAAACTCTCTTAAAGAAATGTATTCCCAAATTCTGGGTGCATTTTTATTTAGCTAGAATAAAAGGTTTCTCTTGATTTGCAACAACTCTCCAAGCCCCACAGAGCAATCTAAAAATAATTTATACTGTCAGATCAAGCCTTGCACTATGTTTTCAGAAGAGACGGCAGATAAAATTGGTATATAATCGGTCTTCACCATTTCCATGTAGTTTCTGATCTGTGTAGGAGAAGGGAATGTGAAAGTAATGCATGTAACTAATTTTTGGTGGGAGGATCCTATGAGGAAGGCATCCTGCTGGCCATCTGATGCTTAAGGCAGGGTCCTGGCTCTGAAGATGATGTCAACTAATAGAGACAGACACATGCACTAATAAATGTAGACTGAGGTAAAATGGGAAACCCTGGTGGCGCAGTAGTTAAGTGCTACGGCTGCTAACCAAGAGGTTGCAGTTCCAATCTGCCAGGTGCTCCTTGGAAACTCTATGGGGCAGTTCTACTCTGTCCTATAGGGTCGCTATGAGTTGGAATCGACTTGATGGCAGTGGGTTTTTTTTTTTTTTTTGAGGTAAAATGTGAAAAGGGATGTGGCTACACAAGCAAAATGCCAGAGAGGTGTGGAGGATGAAGGAATTCTTCCACATGGCATCATCTGGGCAGAGGTGGCACTGAAGATGCCAAGCTCTGAACTGTGCTGAAGATTTTGGCAAGTGAACCCGATGTGAGTAGTGCCCCCAGGAGTTATGCAACACAGACGCAAGGAAAAGAATAAAATAAAAAGGCCTGTCAAAGTACGGGAAGTACATCATTAACTCTATTTATGGAAGCAGAGATTTTATAATACTGTTTTGCCCTCTGAAAATGGGACCCTTTATAACATAGAAAAAAAAAATGTTGCCACTGAGTTGATTCTGACTCATAGTGACCCTACAGGACAGAGGAGAACTGCCCCATAGGGTTTCCAAGGAGCGGCTGGTGGATTTGAACTGCTGACCTTTTGGTTAGCAGCCGAGCTCTTAACCACTGCACCACCAGGGCTCCCTTTATAACATAATAGGTCTATTACTCAATTTCTGCACGTTCATCCACAACAATAACGGGCAGCCCATTCTCAGAGAGGTTGTCATTCCCTCTCACGGTCTGATCTAGGAAACTTGTCCCCCTGCACCTTCATCTGTCAACTCCTACCCTTCCATTGGGTGTCAGCTCTGACAGTACTCCCATGGGAAGACTTCTCTGCACCCCTCTTCCCTGCTCCTATAGCACTTGTATGCACACTCTTGTCATTTCACCTACCCTTTTACTAACTGGTCCTGGCTCACACCCGTTTACACTGTAAGCTTCTCAAAGGCAGAGAAAGTGTTGTGTTTACCCCAGGGGCTTCACTGCCTAGAACATAACAGGAAATCAGCAAATGTCTTCTGAACAAATTTAATAAATAAAAAATTAATCTTAGGAAAATTACACATTTAGAGGGTAAGAAGAAGACATCCAATGATCTTTAAAGTGATCTCAACTCTGAGATTCTATAATTCTAAAAGAGCCAGAGGAAGTGATAATACCTAGTCAGAGAAGTAGAAGAATAATGAGGCCAGATCACAGCAGAGAAGAGCCTCGTTAGGACCCTGAAAAGGACACAGCACATCAGAATCCATGCCCTAGTTAGAGGGTACTTGCACACCACAAGTGGCAGTACAGCATAGGGAAGGAGTGTGTGGGCCCTGAAACCTGACGGCCTGCATCCAAGACCCAGATCTGCCACTATGAGCTGCATGACCTTGGGCAAATTAGCTAAACTATTAGTGCCTCCGTTTTCTCACCTGTTATATAAGAATAATAACAATGCCTCAGTTTTCTCACCTGTCATATAAGAATGATAACAATGCCTACCTCAAAAGATGGTAACAGTTATTATCTACCTTAAAAGATAAGAACAGCATCTACCTCAAAGGAGTTCATTATATGAAGTGCTTAGAACAATTCCCAGCACGCTGTATGTTCTAAAAAATGTTAGCTATTATAATAATTATTCGAATTTCCTCCATAAGGCATTCCAGCACCATAATGGCCTTTTTAGGGGACTTGCTCGGCCATCCCTCTCCTGCAGGAAAGTCACCACACAGTTCAATAACTCAAAGGGATGCTTGCTTGGGCAGACATGCCTCCCTCCTTCGGTTTTCTGAAAGAGTAACACAAAACAAAACGAAGAAGCCAAGAGAGTCGGCCTTCTCCGTCAGAGGGGAGGATGTTTCAGGACCAGTTACGCTACGGGCTTCATGCAGATCAGCTACCAAATAACAATACAGAATCTGGACGTAGTGCTTTTTTAAAAACAATATTCTCAAGTTGATAATTATTCGGCTTTATCCCCATTATCCCTCTAGCTTTCAATAAATACTTTTAAAAGCAAATGCAGCTTTGATTTTCTTTTATCCAAGTTCCTTAAAAGCTGATGATCTTTCCATCAAAAACACCTCTCCTCAAATGGCTGGTTACACTCTACTCCTTACTGTGTCCTTTTGGTAGGAGCTACGTTTTAACCAGGCTGCCAGGCAACCCTTTGGGTACAGAACGAATACATGCTTTTAACCAGTGACCTTGGCACCCCCATCATAGGATACTTGTCAGATTGCATCGCATATTCAAAGAGCATCTTTCGTGCTCAGCATTGGAGAGGCCGTCAGACACCACCGCCAAAAGATTTCTCAATGTACTTTCTACACATCCAAGTGAGGGGTTTTGAAGCTCACTGCAATCCATGCCTGTGCAAAACAAAAGTGCTGCACATTACTGATCCTCTCGCAGTGGCCATACAAATCAAAAGGCCTTTTTCCCCCTCGCACTAAAGACTAACATTTGAAAAGAAGGGAGTAGATGATAAAAGAAACCTTTGCTAGAAATGACAAAAATGCAAAACAAAATAAAGCCATAAACTCCGGAGCTTACAAGGGCCAAAGAGGACCAAGAGAAATTGGAAACAGGGAGACTAGAGAGGAGTCTGAAAAAGCATATAAAGGGACTCCATATATAGAGCCCAGATTCAGACTGGCTTCCTGTGCCAGCTGGCTAGGTCTAAACCAGACAACACATACTTCTGTATAGGATCTGCCCTCCAGTGTTGCTGCTTATAATCTAGATATTAATGTTTACAGCTGTTTTTAGAATGGACAGAAGGTTCCTGGGTTAATGTTCTGTTTTTACATGAATCTAAACATATTGCCTCTCGAAGACAACTAATTATATGCAGAGAAAGCTTGAAAGAAGACTGTTTCAGAGAGATTTCCACTGTAGAGGTATGCCACCCATATGCTACAGATGGGTCAGGTTCCAAAAGTTGGTCTGAATGTTGTTGGTTAGTTGTCTCGAGAAACTCAATTCCCAAGAGAAACTGTAACTTAAAATTGAAAAGAACCTTAAAGAAAACTGTGTAAAATGGACAAAAATCCCCCCATGATCCCACTGCCCTAACAATCATTTTCATATATTTCCTTCCAATTCTTTTTACAGAGTTACATCTTTTTATGGTCATACTCAAGGGCATAGAGTTTGTAGTCTGACTTACACATTTATAAACATAACCCAACATTTCTGAAGAGTCTTAATAATGATTACACAAATGCTTATTAAATACTTATATACTTTCTCTGAGAATAAGTCAACTATTTTAACATGTTTAGGAGAAAACGCTTTCTGAGTATTAACTTCCGATTCCAGGAGAAGTAACTCCCTCTGTCTGGGCTTCTGGAATCCCATCCCATACTCCCTTGATTTTTGGACCCCAGGGAGATGGACCTCTTCCTGGTATGGTTTTGCTTGTCTTCAGGAGGCATCCTCAGCATGAGGCAATTGGAGGGATTCAGAGCAGGGATGAGGGCTGTAGGGACTCAAAGTGGAGGGTGGGAGTTCCAAGAAGCTGGGAATGCTGACAGAAGCTGGGGCCTCCTATCCTCTGGACCACCTCCTAGACTTCCCTCCTTTGGTTTTTTCCATGGGCCTCAAGAATTATTCCCATTTACTTCTTGTTCCAAGGCCAACAGCTATGTCTTCTGAACAGGGCCTCTTTCTTCCCCAGGCTTTGTTCAATGGAGATAAAACCGGAAACAGAGAGTCGGCATCTCTGTGCTGAGCTCCTCCAGTCTTCACTCAGGACCTGTGTGGCTAACAGTGGGCCTCTGGGCACAAGAGGGCTAGTATGAGATTTAACTACACTTCAGACAGAGAGATCCTGGTCTTAAAAACACCACAGGTGGGAACACTGAGGAAGAAGAGGCACCTGGGTGAAAGAAGGGAGCTTTGGTGAAAGAGGAGGGTGGAGAGAAGGGACAGGATTTAATTCACATGTATCTGAATGATTTCCTCATTTGATAACTGTTTACTGAGGCACCAAACATGGGCCAGGAACAGTTTTAAGTACCTGAGATACATCAGTGAACAAATAAAAATCCTTGCCCTCATGGGGCTTATATTACAGTGGGAAAACACAAACAATAGACATAAAACAAGCAAATTAAATAGAACTCTCCAAAAAACAAATAAACCCATTGCTGTCGAGTGGATTCTGACTTATAGTGACCCCAGAGGACAGAGTAGAACTGCCCCACAGGGCAGTTCCAAGGAGCGCCTGGTGGATTCGAACTGCTGAGCTTTTGGTTAGCAGCCGTAGCTCTTAACCACTATGCCACTAGAGTTACCAAATAGTATGCTAGGAAGTACCAAATATTATGGGGGAAAAGAATATGTTAAGGGGAATTAAGAAGGTTGAAAGGACTGCTTACAACTTCAGATAGGGTGGTCAGAGAGGTCTCACTGAGAAGTGAGAAGCCGTGAAGAAGGTAATTCACCATGTTAGAGAAAGTATGAAAGAAAGAGAGGGATCCAAGGTTTTAGCCAGAGCCCGCAGCTCTCAAGTGTGATCCATGGACCTAGAGGAATAGATTGAAAGGCACAAGACAAGAAGGTGAGAGACCAATTAGGAGGCTCTTGCATAATGTAGACATGAGATGATGGCGTGAACAAGGCTCTGGAGATGTAAAGAAACTGATGAATTTTAAAGGTTGGGGTAAAATTGACAGACTAAAAGAATGAAAGCTTCCAGATAAACATTTTGTGACATATCTTCAATATCCATTCTCTCTGTCTTTAATGGTGTAGAATTTTTAGCTGAACACATGGATACCCAGCTAAGGATTGTATTTCTCAGGTTCTCTTGCAGCTAGGTGTGGCATATGATCAATTTCTGGTCAACTAGATATGAGTGGAAGGGATATTTGCAACTTCGAAATTGTGCCCTTCAAAGGAAAAGTCATGCCTTCCCTTTCTCCCATTTCCCCTTCCCACAGGCTTCTGTATGGAATCACTGGCAGAAGCTAGAGCAGCCATACTGCATCATGAATGACAAAATCAATCCACACACCAACGCAGGATTGCCAAACTTGAGTTGCTCATGAGACAGAAATATGCTTCCGTCTTGTTTAAGCCTTTGTATTTGGGGTTGACTTTGTTACAGGTGCCTTACCTTTAGCCTAATCAATATGAGTTCTTTAAGCTATTCCAAGCGCAAAGCCCTAATGCCAATGCTTACCAATCCCAAGAAGCTAAGACAGTATTCAGCTGGGACAAATTTAATTCCAACCTGCCTCTGCCTGCTTATTTTTAAAATACCTGTACAATATCTAAGCTTCAATGCCCTGAGTCACTGCACAAGAAGCTCAAGTCTAGAGTAAATTGCTGCTTCTGGAATTAATATTTATTTTTTTTTTTAATAATCCATTGCTTCTCTTTCAATCAAGGAGGCCCAATTCTACATCACTTCTGAAGCTGAGGTCTCAGGAAAACATATCATGTTATCTGCCTTCAGGGCAAACAACAGCATCACCAACAAACTTCTAATGTTCTATACAACCTAGCAATCATCTCCTGATTGACCAATGAGCCAGGTCTACAATGACTTCCCCACCAAAAGGAGACAAAATCTAGCTTCAAACTGGCACTGAATAGAAACATACTTCACTCAAAGGCAAATACTTGATATGTAGGAGTCTAATAAATCACCACTGAATCTGGAGAGATTCAGCTGAAACCTGTCCAGCCTCAGGCGTGCAGCCAACGCTCAAGTGCTGGCCACCAAGCCCTTACATGTTCATTCAGCAAAACTCAGAGTCCATTTGGGAAGGTGGTCACTAGTGGGGGCCTTGCAGTTTCTGAGGGCTCCACTGCATGAAATGTGCTCATCCACAGTCACAGTGATTTGACTTAGCACTCTTCTTATTCATTCCCTGAACATCGAGCTCTAGGATTGAAAAAGAAAAAAAAAAAAAAAAACCTGCAGAGAAGCAAGTGAAGGGGCAGTGGAGTTTTATGGCAAAAATCCCTGTTAGCGTGTGGATCAAAGGGGAAACTGATACACTCTTAGAAATAACATGCCCATTTAGCAAAATGGCCTGAAGTCTAATAAGATTGGAGTCAAATAAGTGCATTTGCTTCAAAATAGGCAATCAGAACATCGGGCGAATAGTGAAGTAGCGACAGTAATAAAATTGAGAGGAACGAGGCCATGACTGGATTGAGACCACGTAAAGAACAAATATTTCTTGAATAGCTAAAGTCAGACCCAGGGAATGTCATGTGATAAGACAGAGTCTCTGTCCTCAAGAAGTTTACCGTCTAGACTGGGAGACAAACCAGCAAGCTCAGTGCGAGGAAGAAAACAGTGCCGTGAGCAGGGTGTGGAGAAGCTCCCCGTCCAGGAGACGACTGATGGGAAGGAACTTCCTCCAGAGTTGACAGAGAGAGAAAGCCTTCCCCTGGAGATGACACCCTGAACTTGGATTTCTAGCCTACTGAACTGTGAGAAAATAAATTTCTTTGTTTAAGCCATCCACTTGTGGTATTTCTGTTACAGCAGCACTAAATGACTAAGACAATTAGTAAAAAAAAAAAAAAAAAGGAAATAGAAGTTAATGTATTAGAGAATTTGCATCATTCAGAAAATCTAGAATCCTGGAGGAAATTTGGAATAATCTAGATCCAATTCTGTCATCATCAGGAATATGCCTAAGTCAGCCAAAGCACGTGTGAATGAGAATCATCACAACTCTTGCAGGGGACTGAAAATCAGGGTGGGCTGCCTCTGCCCACTTCTACAACCAATGACAATCTCTGTGGAGTCATGTGACTTCCTCACCCTGTCTCTTTAGCTGAAAATGAGGATGTTGGGTGAGAACAATAACTGTGAAACACACTTTTAAACTACATTCCACAGTAAAAACTGGCATTGTACATTGTGACCTAGTATACTCATCTTAATTAAGTGCAATGTATTTGATATTCTTCTATTCTAATCCTTTTTTTTTAAAATTATTTTTACTGTACTTTAAGTGAAGGTTTACAGAACTAGTTTCTCATTAAACAGTATACATATTGTTTTATGACATTGGTTAACAACTCCACATGTCAACATTCTCCCTTTTCAACGTCGGGTTCCCTAGTACCGGCTTTCCTGTCCCCTCCTGCCTCCTCATCCTTGCTCATGGGCTGTTGTGCCCCTTTATTCTCGTTTTGTTTTATGGGCCTGTCCAATCTTTGGCTGAACGGTGAACCTCAGGATTGACTTCATTATTGAGCTGATAAGGTGTCTGGGGGCATACTCTCAGGGTTTCTCCAGCCTCTGTCAGGCCAGCAAGCCTGGTCTTTTTGAGTTTGAATTTGTTCTATATTTTTTTCCAGCTCTGTCTGGGACCCTCTATTGTGATCCCTGTCAGAGCAGTCGGTGGTGGTAGCTGGGCACCATCTAGTTTTACCGGACTCTGTCTGGCAGAGGCCGTGGTAGATATGGCCCATCAGTTCTTTGGACTAATCTTTCCCTTGTATCTTTAGATTTCTGCTTTCTTCCTTGCTCCCAAAGGGTTGAGACCCTGGAGTATCCTAGATGGTCGCTAACAGTGTTTTAAGACCCGAGATGCTACTCACCACAGTAGAATATAGAACATTTTCTTTTATAAACTATGTTATGCTAATTGAGCTAGATGTTCCCCGTGACCATGGTCCCCACAGCCCTCAGCCCAGCAATCCAGTCCCTCAGGAAGTTTGGATGTATCTATGGAGCTTCCATGACCTTACCTTGTTCAAGTTGTGCTGGCTTCCCCAGTATTGTGTACTACCTTACCCTTCACCAAAGTTACCACTTACCTATTGTCTATTTAGTGCTTTTCCATCCCCACTTCTCCCTTTCCTCATAACCATCAAAGAATGTTTCTTTTTGTGTGTAAACCTTTTCATGAGTTTTTACAGTAGTGGTCTCATAAAATATTTGTCCTTTTGTGATTGACTTATTTCACTCAGCATAATGCCCTCCAGATTCATCCACGTTATGAGATGCTTCACAGATTCATCGTTGTTCTTTATCGTTGCATAATACTCCATTGTGTGCATGTATCACAGTTTGTTTATCCATTCATCTGTTGATCGGCATCCAGGTTGTTTCCTATTTTTTGCTATTTAGAACAATGCTGCAATGAACATGGGTGTGTGTATGTCTATTCATGTGACGACTCTTACTTCTCTAGGGTATATTTCTAGGAGAGGGATTGCTAGATCATATGGTATTTCTATTTCTAATTTTCTAAGGAAGCCCCAGATCGTCTTCCAAAATTGTTGTATCATTTTGTATTCCCACCAGCAGTGCATAAGAGTTCCCATCTCCCCACAGCCTCTCCAGCATTTGTTATTTCCTGCTTTTTTGATTTGTGCCAGTAATGCTGGGGTGAAATGGTATCTCATTATGGTTTTGATTTGCATTTCTCTACTGGCTAGCGACCGAGACCATTTCCTCATGTGACTGTTGGCCACTTGAATGTCTTCTTTGGCAAAGTGTCTGCTCATTTTTTTTTTTTCTTTGCCCATTTTTTAATTGGATTATTTGTCTTTTTCTTGGAGAGGAGCTGGATTTTCTGTACATTTTAGAGATTAGACCTTTGTCAGATTTGTAATAGCCAAAAATCCTTTCCCAGTCTGTGGGTCCTCTCTTTTTATTCTTTTGGTGAAATCTTTTGATGAGCATAAGCGTTTAATTTTTTGAAGATCTCAGTTATCTAGCTTATCTTCTGGGGTTTTCTAATCCTTTTTTTTTTTTTTTTTTTAAATGCTGGTTAGACCCACTAAACAGATTTCATGTCCCCAGTTTGTGACTCACAGTCTGTAAAATTCCAGACTAGATAATCTCTAACGGCCCTTCATTCTAAGAATCATCAACATGAATCACCCAATATTTAACACACTCCCAAAACCTACTGCCGTCAAGTCAATTCTGACTCATAGTGACCCTACAGGACAGAGTAGAACTGCCCATAGGGTTTCTAAGGCTGTAATCTTTATGGAAGCAGACTGCCACATCTTTTTCCAGTGGAGCAGCTGGTAGATTCGAACCACTGACCTTTTGCTTAGCAGCCAAAAACCACTGCACCACCAGGGCTCCTCATTTAACACATTACAATTTTCAAAGTGATTTCACAGGGTTGTCTCCTATGCTCCTCCCAACAGTGATGTAACATGGGCCGAGGAGCTCATGAGAGTCATCACAGATCACGTGGCAAGGGCATGGCTGAGCCAGGCCAAAACCCAATGGTTGCAAAACAGCAGCTAATGCCCTGCTTAGTAGCTCTTCTCTCTCAGAGAATTCTACCTCCTGACCATCCTCTGGCCCAAGCTTCAACTTAAATACCTCTCCCGATCGTCAAATTGAGCGTCAAATCCAGTGAACTCATTCCAAGAATTTTATGTTAAACTTCGCGTTCATGCCCTTGCTAGATCCTTCATGAAACATACCCCAGTGGACCGTTGTGCAGAGAGGGAAGACAGATGCATGAAACTCAGTCCCCGCCCTGGAGTCGCTTACTGTCCAGTACAAAAAGATCTATCCACAAACAGATTCGCGAAGCACAGCACAGAAGACGTTTGTTTCAAAGCTGCATTTATGTTTTCTTAGTGACAACCTCAGTTGTTCCATTTAACCTCAGCACAGGCCTCCCCATCTGGCTGATGGACAGCACCAAGTTTCAAGCCTTCCCTGGAGACTCTGAGTGCTGGAGACCAACAAGACACCAAGAGGGTGCACTCCAGAGGGAAGTAAAGGACAACCACGGCAGCTCCCTGGCAGTGCAGCTACCTCTGATGCTTCCCCCAGGGTCAGTGAAGGAAAAAATGCCAACAGACACTCTCAGCTTCACCCTGTAGTCCCTCCTTCACCCCAGACCAGCATCAACTGACTTCAGGGCTATATTAAAGATATCATTTAACATCACAAAAAGCTCAGGTCCCCTAGATTTATGGACAACTTGCCATTTCTATTATTTGGGAGAAAAAAATGTATCAAGGAAAAGGGACAGGGACAAGAGTGCTTTCGGAAGACAAGTCTAGAGTTAAAGAAAAGCACTGAAGTCCTTCCTTTACTTTCTTAACTATTTACAAAGCAATGAGTTCTGGTTGGTAATATGCCAGTGCTTCTAAATCAATTATTGTCAAAAGGATTTGGAACCTGAAGTGAGAATTTGTTGTTTGGTTCTCAGCATCCATTCCTCCTTTCTCTGACAACAATCCCCAGATTTTACTGTGGGGGAACCATAATCCCTTTACATAAGCCAGCTGGTGTGGCTGGGGCCAACCCTACCTTTAACTCAAGGGGTGATCCCTGACTGGCTTAAGTTCTTTGTGATTGGTTTGAGAATGGGCAGGGAACCTAATCAGAGTCAGTGAGACTTCAGAGAAGGTGTCCTTCCCCCCACCTGTCCCCCTCCCCCACCCGCAAGGAGCTACCAGAAGAGAATGTTTCTGTATCCCTGCACAGTGTGGTATAAGAATGGGAGACAGAGGACTGAGGCAGCACTGAGGTGACAGACTTCACTGAGGATGCAAGTGACATAACCGACAGCAGAGCAGAGAGAGCCTGCAACCTTACGGATGTCCTTAGGACTACTGGATCAAGCCTTGCCAGCAACCCTTCCTCCAGATTTTTTTTTTAGTCAAAAGAGTTTTATTTGTTTAGTTTTAGTTCTTTGTAACTTGCTACCAAAGTAATTCACACTGATACAAACACCTTAAATATCCCCAAGTAGTAATGTAACAGGATTTAAGGTCTCTTAAAAAAAAAAAAAAAAAAAAATTTTTTTTTTTTTTTTTCCTGAGGGAGACAGGGCGTTAGTGTGATAGGTGGAGACAGAAAGATTTTTTCTTAACTTTTATTAATTCTGCAGGAAACAATCACAATACTTAGCATCTATAGGGTTGTTCCTTTTTTCTCAAAAATATCTTTTCCATGTAGATCACCTTACTTGAATTTCATGATCCTGAGTCAAAGAAATCACTTAAATGTTTATTTTGCAGTCATTACTTATTTACCAACCTTTACATCATTTAAAACATAATTTCAAATTCAGTAATTCATTTGATTGTCAGAATAACCAAATGCGGTGGGATTGGTGGGTCTATCATGGCATTTAGGCAGGAGAAAGTTGAGCCTTAGAGAAGTTAAATGAGATGCCCAAAACAATCTGAGGAAGTGGATGATGGGGGTGAGAAAGGGGGAGACAGGCCTCAAATCTAGGTTTCTTGCTTCCTGGGTTTAAATACCATCCTATGTCTCCCTGCTTCTCTGAAACAATGATACTAAACTCTGCTCCCCCAAAACAAATGTCTGTGCTCAGGTTAACGCACAAATACCTAGCAATGGGCTACGCTTGACCAAAGCACCCAGATCCCGAATGAGTGGCAGAGCCAGAACTAACTAGCTGGTGACCTTGGGCAGTCCCCCTCTGTCTGGTTTTCTCATCTGTAAAATGAAAGGTCTCAGCTGGGATCTCTGATACCCTTCAAGCTCTAAAAGCTCTCTAATTCTAGCTCTTCCTCTCTCCCCACTCCCAAATTAATCTTTTCCCTAAAATAATAATTATAATCTTAAAAAAATAAATAAACCATTGCCAGGAAGTCGACAGAGTAGAACTGCCCCACAGGGTTTCCAAGGAGCAGCTAGTGGATTCGAACTGCTGACCTTTTAGTTAGCAGCTGAGCTCTTAACCACTGCGGTGTTTTGTTTTGTTTCTGTTTTTTAATTATACCTTAGATGACATTTATTCTCACTGGGTGCCAGGTATTGTGCTAAGAACTCTACTTCCATTAACTCTTTAAACCTCAAAACACACCGAGACAATCATCTCTCTCTTTTACAAATGAGGAAATGTGGACTCAGAGAGGTTAAATGAACTGCCCCAAATCAGCAGAATTACCAAGTATCAGGGAGATCTGACCCCAGGTGGGACAGACCATGAAGACCTTGACCCAGTCTGAACTGTTCTCAAGAGGAGATTAGGCTCCCCGCCTTACTAGTCACCTCTCTCTAACTATGGGGGGCGGGGGAGGCAAACTGAGTCACGCCAAGCCCCTGCAAGGCCACAACCAGAAACCGCTAGAAGGGCTCCCGGGGAGGATCCTTCTCAGGCCCAGGAGGCGGGGCACCCCTCCCCGCCTGCCATAGGATCTCCACTCAGGCCATCCGTCCCTCCCCGTTACCTTGTTGAGATGCGGGTTCCTGGTAACGTCGTATCCGCGCTTCTTCAGGGGAACCGGGCGAGCCGGGCCGGCCTTGGAGTGGCAGCCTCGGGTGGGCGCGGAGTTCGCCCAGCTCGGGAGGGCTCCGCAGGCCCGGCCTGGCAGAAGGGCCAGCCGTGCACCCGTGCCTAGCGCGGCGCCCATGGTCCTAGGGCAGACCTGGCACCGGAGAGAGACCAAGGTCAGGGGCGCCTTCCAGCCAGCCAGGTCCCACGCGCGCCGCTGGAAACTGGGCTTAAGCCAGGGACGCGTCCTCAGGAAGAGAGAAGGCGGTCCCGAAGGGTTAAATGCGCCAGGCTTCGGCCCTCCTTGGCGGCCACCTACACGGCTCTCTGAGACGCGCGGCCACTTGCGGTGGCCCAGGCCTAGTCAAGCGCCAGACAAAGCGAAAGCAATCCCAGGAAGCAAATCTGGTGCGGGTGACCGCCCGCGCCACACCCCACCCTACCTTATTCCCGCGACGGAGAGGCGACCGCGCGGCGAGGGGGTCCCTGAGTGCCCAACTTCACTTGGTAGCGTGCCTAGGTCCCCACCTTCCCCGGCCCACCTGCGCTGTGCCTGAAGCTGGTATCTACACGGCCCCGCTACAGGGCAGGCGGGGCGAGACGCCACGGTCGGTTGTTCCTCTCCCGCCAATGGCTGGACCGCCCGGCGAGCGCGCGGGGCTGCTGCGTTCTGGAAAGAACGGTTCTGAGACCTTTGTTCGCAATGCCGAGTATCGGCTGAGAACGCGCGCGCATAGGGCTTTTCACAAACGTGTGCACGTGGCTCTCTAGTGACAAGGTGAAGCTCAGGATGCCTCCTGAGCCTTTCCATCTCGGCAAGGCTGAACGCACAGAGGGGATTTAAGGTTTAGGAGTCAACATGCCCTCTTCCCCTCCCACCATTTTGGGAAGATCCTAGCTCTGAGATTCCGAGTAGAAATTTCCAGGCACCCGGTGCTCTGTGTCGCGTTGCACCATTAGCCGCATGCGGCTATTTAAATATAAGTGCATAAATAAAATTAAAAATCCAGTTCCTCAGTTGCCGTGGCAACAGTTTAAGTGCTCAAAAGTCGCAGGAGGATAGTGGATACGGGATTGAACAGCCCATTTCCTTCTTTGCAGAAAGTTCTGTTGGGCGGTACTGATATAGGGTCTTCAATTACTGAGACCCCCATGGAGCCTGCCAGGGATTACTGGAGCCAAACAGGGACCTTGAAGTCCATCTAACCTTGAATTTAATTTCAAACTTTCACCACAAGGTAGTGAGGAGAGTTCCTTTTAAAATATATACTCCATGTGTGTGGAATGAAATCCAAACTCCTTCCGGTGCCTAAGGGTTACCTTATAGCTTGGATCCTGCTAACTTCAAGCTCATCCCGCGCTCCATCTCCCCCTTTCTGAGCTCTAGCCACACTTGCTCCTACCTGTGCCTCCACCCCACCCAGCTTCCCTCCCACCTCAGGGTCTTTGTACTTGCTATCACCTCAGGGAAACCCAGGTGGCTTAGTGGTTAAGTGCTATGGCTGCTAACCAAGGGGTGGCAGTTCGAATCCACCAGGTGCTCCTTGGAAACGCTGTGGGGGTTGATTTTACTCTGTCCTATAGGGTTACTATGAGTCAGAATCAACTTGTTGGCAATTTTTTTTTTTTTTTGGCGGGGGTCGGGGTGGGGGTATTGCCTCTGCTTGGAATGCTAATACCCCAGCCCTCCAAACCCCTGCCTCATTACTGTCTCTCAAATCTCTACTTAGTTGTCAACACAAAGGGATTTTCTACAGTCCATTCAGTGTTAGCCTCCACTCATGACTATATAGTGCAGGCTTTTCTCGCCTTTATAGAACTTAACACAGTCAGTAATTAGCTTTTCTGATTGTTTTTGTCTATCTCCACCCTAGAACGTAAGCTTCTTGAGAAGAGGCCCTTAGCCTGTAAACTGTGTATCCTCAATGCCTAGCTCAGTGCCTGGCATGTAGTTGCTCAATAAATAGTAGTTAGATGAGTGAAGGGAAGTGGGAACCCCTTTCATAAGGATCCTGAATCCTCCGACAGTTGGCACAATTCTCTCCCGACTCCCTTCCAAGCCTCACCTTGCAGGAGCCTTCAGACTGTCTGTTCTAGCCACTCTATGTATAAAGCAAGCATCATGCTACATAATGTTCTTGGGGTTGCCCCTGCCTGGGTTCAGGATTCACTCATCTCCCTCTAGAATAATGGCCTCCTCCTTCAGTCTCAGTAAACTTCAGTCTTCAGTAAACCCTGGTGGCGCGGTGGTTAAGTGCAACAGCTGCTAACCAAAAGGTTGGTAGTTTGAATCCTACTCCTTGGAAACTCTGTGGGGCAGTTCTACTCTGTCCTATAGGGTTGCTATGAGTTGGAATCGACTCAACAGCACTGGGTTTGTTGGGTCCTTCAGTCTCTTCCCTCTCCAGTCCTATCTCTAATTTACTACCTGAAAATGATCTATATAAAACAGTGCTTTCTAAAACAGACTAGGGATCAGAATTACCTGATGGAGTTGGGAGTAGAGGTGGGGTGCAATATTCAGATTTCCAGGCCCCATCCATGGAGATCCTAATTCAGTAGCCTTTAGATGCCTGAAGGCAGGTTTAACTCTTTTTTTTTAATTTACTTTGTTGAAGTTGAGAATAGACACAGCAAAACATACACCAATTCAACAGTTTCTACATGTACAATTCAGTGACATTGATTACATTCTTCAAGTTGTGCTAAGACAGAGGCTTCCAGGATACAGAAAATTCCACTGCCTCAGCAGCTTGCTTGGCACACCCGTAGGTAGCTTTATGTTAAAATCCTCGCTCCCCTCTCCTAAATTGCTGCCCTAAACTAGAGGAAATTGGTAGATACCAGTTTAGGTGCCATGTTGACATTCAGGATAACCTTTTAGACCTTATATGTAGTAACTTCCCTGCCTCTGGGTGGAGTTCAATTGCCATTTTCTGAATGTGATGCATGAAATTATATGTAAACCCCATTGCTCTGGTGTAGAATGATAAGAATGTTGCTGATGTAACATATAAAAAATATATATATGAACCGCTTAAAAGTAAGCTTCCCCCTTCACCCTGGCTGAGGAGTCTTGGCCGCAGCAGCCTTGACTAACTCCTCTCATCGCGCAATGAAATAAAGGCGCCTTTCCACTTTCCCGCCTGTGTCTGTCGTTTATCGGCTGAGATGAATGGCACTAAACAAAACCTGAGATTTCCACCCAGCAACAGTGCAACCATTCTCACCCTCCTTTTCTGAGTTATTCCTCCTCCATTAACATAAACCCACTACCCCCTAAGTTTTCTACCTAATCTTTCAAGTTACTGTTGTCAGTTTGATCCCGTATAGATAGATCCCGAAAGAGCACAATGCTCGAGGCAGACATTCTTTACTAGCTGAGCTAAACTATTGCTTGGTTTTAAGAAGACTTCAGGTGATATTTTTGGTTTAAGGATTAAAGATTTTTTAGGGTTCATGGATTGAATTGTGACCCCCCAAAATATGTGTCAACTTGGCTAGGCTGTGATTCCCAGTATTGTGTGATTGTCCATTTTGTCATCTGATATGATTTTCCTATGTGCTGTAAATCCTACCTCTATGATGTCAATGAGGCAAGATTACAGACAGTTATGTTAATGTGGCAGGACTCAATTTACAAGATTAGGTTGTTCTTAAGTCAATCTCTTCTGAGATATAAAAGGAGAGACATGGGGACCTCCTATCACCAAGAATGAACCCGGAAGGGAGAGCATCCTTTGGACTTGGGGTCCCTGTGCTGAGAAGCTCCTAGGTCAGGGGAAGATTGATGAAAAGGACCTTCTCCCAGAGCCCTGGCACCCTGAATTTGGACATCTAGCCTCCTAGACTCTGAGAGAATAAATTTCTCTTTGTTAAAGCAATCCACTTGTAGTATTTCTGTTATAGCAACACTAGATAACTAAGACATAGGGCAACAGTTTCAAGGGTTCATCCCATCTCCAGGACTCCAGAAAGTCTGGAGTCCATTAGAATTTGAAATTTTGTTCTTCATTTTCCTCTTTTGATCAGGATTCTTGTATAGAACCTTTGGTCAAAATGTTCAGAAATGGTAGCCAGGCACCATCCAGTTCCTCTGGCCTCATGGCAAGGAGGCAGTTGTTCATGGAGGCAATTAGCCACACATTCCGTATCCTCCTCCTATTCTGAAGACAAGTTTACTCTTGACTGTACATTTATGTAAGCCTATACATGATATTTTCCCCCTTAAATTAGTTTAAATCAGGTTTTTGATTGCTTCAACCAAAAGAATATTAATATACTTTCCTTTTAACACTCTTTTGTATATTTTCACATCTCCCCAAACATCTTGAAGCAGAGATTGGATGTGTGGTATATGTGTGTGTGTTTCCATCTTTGGTACCTGACACAGTAAATTCTCAGAAATGGCTGAACAAGCCTGCCTTTGCTCGATACAATGACCTTTCCCTGACCTGGAGAACTTTTTTTTTTTTTGTAGTTTAGATGAAGATTTATAGAACAAACTAGTTTCTTATTAAACAGTTGGTAAACATATTGTTTTATGACATTGGTTAACAACCCATGACATGTCAACGCTCTCACCTGGGAAACTTTTAATAGGTAACCTCAGTCATTTGAAACTCAGCCAGAAACCAGGATATAAACAACAAAGGTCTTCAAACAAGCAAATACAATTGTTAAATAATTTATTTTCTAAAGTTCATACAGTTTCCATGGAAGATGCTCCCACATATGCTCACCTGTGACCTATACCCTCTTTACCCAGGCATAACTGTAACAACATTGTTTTTATTGTGTGTGTGTGTGTGTCTTTGTTCTTTGGCCACAGAAGGGAGAGGTGCTAGAGGCAGGTCCACTAGATGCAGCAGAAATCCCAAGAGGAGGTGAATTCTCTATTCCACGAAGTTGCCAAGGGACCCAGGTTCGTTCTCTACCGTTGCTCTGTTCTTCCCTGCAGTATCACCCTCCTCTGCATGGGTGCATTGCTAATAATATATCATCATCCCAGCCACTAGAAAGGGGGAAAGAAGAAATGAAGAGGAAGCAATTTTAGGGAAGTGATGTGGAAGTTGAACACATTACTTCTAGTCACGGTCTGCTAGTGAAAACAGTCACATCAAGCTACAGTCCAAGAAAGACTAGAAAATATTGCCTCTAGCTGGATGGCATCTATGGGCTCTACTAAAGTTCAGTAGAGGAGAGAGGTCTATTGCTAAAAGGAAGAAGGGAAGAATGGTTCCTGGGGGCTGGTAACTAGAAGCTTGTTGTTGTTGGGTGCTGTCAAGTCGATTCTGGCTCATAGTGACCGCATGTAACAGAGTAGAACTGCCCCATGGGGATTTCTTGGCTGTAATCTTTACAGAAGAGATCACCATGTCCTTTTCCCACTGAGCCACTGGGTGGGTTTGAACTGCCAACCTTTAAGTTAGCAGCTAATCACTTAACCATTGTGCCACCAGGGCTCCTTGGTAATAAACATTTTATGTTAAAGTGTTTGGATTACAGTAGGTGCTCAGAAACTGTTAGTTATTATTATTGGCATATGTGCTTTTCATTTTTGGTTTCATGGTAACTTCTTTACTTTTAGAGTATTACAGAGGTGAGGTTCAGAACCATGAAAACTTTTCAGAACTTCTTCCAACTCCATGGAACTCTGACTTCCTTAGTTAGCCAGGCTTATGGTCCAGCACTAGGTAAAACTAAGAGGTCTCCATAATTTGTCTTGGCCCCTCTCCTCTCACATCCCACTTACTGTCTTCTGCCATCGTTGTACTGCTGCTTCCTGGGTAGGCAGGTGTCCCATTGCCGTTCCCTCCTGACCAGAGTGCCCATATCCCTAGCGTGCTTAGTACCTTTGCGTTTCCATTCTGATTGCAGAGATTTGCATAGCTACCTATTGCCCTAGCAGATTGTGAGTTCCTTAAGGACCAGAACCACCATTTACAATTTCTTGCTTCTGCAGTTCATGGGACAGTGCCCACACCAGGAATGCACTCAGTCGGTTGAATTAAATAAATGTGAATCAAATGATAACTTTCCAAGGTGTGGACCTGATTGAAACCAAATTTGGTACATTGTTAAGGGATATTAAATTTCCTTCAAGCTAGTTCTGTAGTTTAGTCTGCTATCTGGGAACAATATCATCTGTCTTCCGTAAACAGATTTTAATGACCCTATGTGTATGGGTTAGAATACAGAAGTGCATTAAAAATTCATTATTGTTCAGCTAATTCCGTTTCTTCACACGTTGATTAATAATATTCTACATGACATTGTATGTTTATGATTAAAATAACTCTTTAATTCATATTGCTGCTAGTAGTATTTTTAGCTACTTTAGCTGTATTATTTTCTTACACCAAAGGAGAATAGTGAGAAACATTTCCTCTCTTTGACCGTATGAAGTAAGCCCTGTCACTTACCTCTCCTGGTATGTGTCCTGCACTCTGGGTCTTTGCTCAGGCTGTTTCCTCTGCTTCCAGCATCTGCCAGTTGAAGCCCTGACTTCCTGCTCAGCTCAGCTCAGCTCAGCTCAGCTCAGCTCAGCTCAGCTCAGCTCAGCTCAGCTCAGCTCAGCTCAGCTCAGCTCAGCTCAGCTCACCTCACCTCACCTCACCTCACCTCACCTCACCTCACCTCACCTCACCTCACCTCACATACCATATCCTCCAGTAAGCCCTGCCCCCAGGCTCCCCAGCTGCAGCCCTCCCTCCCTCTTTCATGCTTCCCAAACTCTGTTACTCGTATCTCTCCCATTGCACTTTTATAGGCTACTTCTCTGTGAAATGATTTATTTATGTGCCTGTTTCTTCTGCCCTCAAAGGGGCTCATGGAGGTAAAAGTTACAACTTTGGATTCAGACCATTCTCAGTTCACCTCTGACTAACTTTGGCCTTTTATTGACCTCTTTAAGCCTCAGCATTCTCATGGATAAAAATGGGATCCTAATATCCCTTCCCATGTTGGCTTTTTGGTGGATTTATTTATTTATTTTTAAAGCATTATAACACACTTACCACATGCCAGGCACTATTCTAAGTACTGTATAAATACTTATTTCACCTTAAAATATTCCTGTGAAACACTGAGCTGGTTATTAAGCTCTTGTCTCTCAGACCTATCTTCCTATACTCTGATTTATAGCTGGAGCTTGTCTCTGCAAATCAGTTCTTTGGCAGCCAACTTCCTGTTACTTTCTGCCAGTAGGGGGCACTAGCTAGAGACTGGAAAGGTGGGAGGTAAGAAGGAATTTACTTCTTTCTGTTTGCTTGCTACTCATTCCTTGCAGTATCCCCACAGCAACAGCCCTTCACCTAGCATCAGTTGTTGATTCTAGACTCCAACTTAGTTCTGCACTCAAGAATCAGCCCTGCCAGGCCCCATAGACTTAGTAGTGGGTTTCTTCCTCCAGTGGTCCAGGTTCTGATGATCCCAGCCTCTTCCCTTTGTTCCTATAATCTGAAGGATCCCTATGGTTACTATCTGTGATTGCCTCTTGCCTCAATGTTGCCTCCCTTCTTATTCAGCCTTCTCCAAAACAAAACAGAAAACCACTGCCTTCGAGTCTATTGCGACTCATAGCAACACTATAGGACAGAGTAGAACCGCCCCAAAGAGTTTCCAAGGAGTGGCCAGTGGATGCCACCAGGGCTCCATTCAGCCCTCTAAACCAAAAAACCAAACTCGTTGCCATGAAGTCGATCCTGGCTCATAACAACCTTATAGGACAGAATAGAACTGCCCCATAGAGTTTCCAAGGAGCACCTGGTGGATTCATACTGCTGACCTGTTGGTTAGCAGCCATAGCTTTCAACCACTACACCACAACAGTTTCCATTCCATACCCTAGTACCTGTGAAACCATTTCTTTACATTAAATTCCCTTCGTTGAAATATATCTACTGTGGTTTTGTTTTCTTAATTGGACCCTGCCTGAAATTGATTGGTATAATTATTATCCCCATTTTACAGATGAGTAAACAAAATACAGAGATGTTAAATAACTCAGCTGAGGTCATATAGCTGGTAAGGAGGCAAGCTGGGATTTAAACACAGACTCCAGAGGCCATGCTGGTCACCAGGACACTATGGGTTAACATATGTAAAATGTTTAGCCAGTGCATCTTCGATCATCATCCTATCAGCTCATTGTTACTCTTCACTCTTGCATTCTGGACGACACCCAGAACAGGATTGTGTGCAACAGATGCCTACTGGAAAGTGCAGAAAAATCTACTGAATTTGCCTGACCCCAATAGGGGTTGACATTAGGAAAGGACATGGAGGAGCTGGGGGACCGTGGAGCCTTTGCATCCTATTCTTCTGACCCCTTTCTTTTGGGGCTGTTGCCAGGGTAACTGATTCTCCCTTTCTTCGTATGGCTCTCCCAGCTTCTCTGTCACCCTTGTTTTGTCTTATTATACCTTGGCTTCTTGACTTCAGTTTTTCTATTTATTAAGTGGAAATAAGCAGTTCTCTGACATTCTGAAAATGCCCGGGGAGAAATAAGGCAGTAGCTTTGTTGGGTAGCTGAAGGAAAAAATATTATATTCTTCATTTTTCTATTCCGTTGTGTTCTATCTCCCTTTTTTTCTGTTGCATGTCCTAATTTTTTAAACATAATTTTAACAAGAAAAAATTGTTTCTTAAGCAACCACATTTCTAATAGAGGTGGCCCACCCCACTCAGTTATCACAAAAACACTTCGGAATCTTTGTTTATGAACTCATTCAGCCTTTATTCAAGTAGTTGTCGCACCAAACATAGTTGCTTCCAGGTATCCGCTGCCTCTGAGTCAATTCTGACTTGTCGCGACCCAATAGGACAGAGTGGAACTGTCCCATAGGGTTTCCAAGGCTGTAATCTTTACAGAAGCAAACTGCCATATCTTTCTCCCTCAGAGCAGCTGTGGGTTCAAATCGCTGACCTTTTGATTAACAGCTGAGTGCTTAATCACTGTACCACCAGGGCTCCTTTGCTTCCAGGTAGAAGGATATAATTTATCTCGTTTCTCATTGGACTCTCTGCCTGATTCTTAGTAAGTCCTGTGGCTAATTTTCAAAAGGCCAGCAGCGTCTAGAAGTTTCTGCCCTGGCCTACAGGCCATCCCTTATTTTCATGGCTAGTTTAAGCACAGTTTACAATCCATTTCATATATGCCCCACTTTCACCTTACAATAGAACTGCCAAGAAGGAAATGTTGCCCTTCCTCAGAGTGACCAGGGAGAGAACTAATAACCAGTAATTCTTGTATATTTTCTAGGCCTCTGGTTTTCCCAGAGGTTGTTTAAAAAAAATCTATTTTCTGACCCTCTTGAAACACTCTGTTCAAGCACTCAGTCCTCTGACAGCCACCACGCCATTCCCTCCATTATGATCCCAGCCCCTCGGCCTCCTCACTCCTCACACAAAAGTTAGACAAAAAGGCAACTGTTAGAGAAAGGCAAGACGTGGAAACAGAAATCCATGGCAGCAGCTGCTGAGCTAAGCAGCTGATAAGGGGGAACAAATTTGTGCCCTCAGTGTTTATTTGGAGGTCAGGGCGGTGGCCCAGCAGGGTAAGGAGAGGGCTCTTTGTCCAAGATGTGATTCGTCCATCTGGCCCATTCAGCATCCCCCTGGACCAGCTGACCCTTGCCCCAGCTGCTTCACCAGCTTCTTCATCAGCTCTGAGCTTGTTAAACTGTTAATGAGCATATCCTCCTGCTTCTTAATTGACTTTGCAACAGTCCTGACCCACTTCAATAATGGGAGGAAATTGTTTTCCCTGTTGGCTGCCTTATTTCTCTGCGAGACAAAAACTGTCAGCTTTCTGGGAGGAATTCTGAAGTTCTTGCTAGAGCTTGGGTTGTTTTTGTTTTTAGTGTTTGTTTGTTTTAAAAGACTTTATTTTTTAGAGCAGTTTTAGGTTTACAGAACAATAGTACAGAAAGTTCCCACATATCCCCTGGGCCCCTGCACACTGTTCCTCCTATTATTAACACCTGGTATTACTGTGGTATGAGTGTTGTATCAATACTTTGTTATTAACTGAAGTACATAGTTTACATTGTTGTGCTGCTGTTGTTGTTATGTGCTGTCCAGTCAGTTCCGACTCATAGTGACCCTACAGGACAGAGTAGAACTGCCCTATATTGTTTCCAAGGAGCAGCTGGTGGATTTGAACTAGTCGACCTTTGGTTAGCAGCAGACCTCTTAACCACTGTGCCACCAGGGATTCATAGTTTACATTCGGGTTCACGATTTTGTGGCACAGTCCTATAAAAACCCCAGTCCTATAGGTTTTGACAAATTGTAGTGTCATATAGCCACCATCACAATATCATACAGAACAGTTTTGAGTGTTTTTTTAAAATTGTTGTGAATATATATATAACGCAACATTTGCCAATTTAACATTTTTCACATGTAAAATTTACGGACATCAATTACATCAATCATGTTGTGCAACCGTCACCAATACCTGTTGCCAAATTTCCCATCACCATAAACAGGAACTCAATGCTTCCTAAACGATGACTCCTGCTTCCCCTTTCCTCCTGTCCCTGGTAACCACTAATACACCACTAATAAAACTAAGTACTTCATATGCGCGAGATCATTCAACATTTGTCCTCTTGTGATTGACTTGCTTATTGAGTGCTTTTTTACAAAGCATGTTTTCTGTATGTGCGATTGGTAAAGACAGGTTATTCCTGGCAAACGTGGGTTCTCTTCAGCTGTTTATCACTTCAATTGGTTTTTGTTTTTTCTTCTCACAAGATTTAGGCCCTCAACCCCTCCCCCTGGCTCATATTCAGCCTCAAATTCCTCAGCCCGGATTCACTGAGCCTTCCCCGCCAAGGACATGTAGTTTGTTTTCTTTGTGGATTCACAAACTTAGCACTTCAGCTTGTGTAGTTTATTATTATAACGGGATGTTATCTGTGTCATCAGGCGGCCCACAGAGCAAGCATTCATTGGGATGCATTCACTCTGCCATGAAACTGAACGTAGACTCTGACTGAAAGGTCAGTGTTTCTCCATCCAGCTCCTGACACTGATGGCTGCAAGCTGCCCGTTATTGGGAACATGGGAACTTCTAAGAGCAGGTGATTTATTTCTTCTACTTAGCTAGAACTTTGGACTTGGTATCAAAAGTAAAACACTGGCTTACAAAAGGTAAAAGTGAAAACTAATCAAGCAGCATCCAAGTGATACGACCTTGAGATACTTAGTTTTTTGCTTTTCAGTCATTACAATTTGCTCCACACCTTTAAAAAGAAAAAAAAAAAAAAAAGAGGCTTGGCCCTTCTGTTTAAAAGCAGGTTTTGAGACTTCAGCTCCATTAGCCTGTTATTTAACACCTTAATTTGCACAACAAAATCAGGCATATAAACCCAGGTTGCCATTTCAAGTTGTCTTCACAGATTTTTGCCAATATAAATTTCAAGTTCTTTGTATAGTGGCTAAGAACTTTCTCCTTGGAGTCAGATAAATCTGGGTTTGGATTCCAGCTCTGCCACTTACTAGCTATGCAGCCCTAGGGAATTTACTTGACCTTTCTGGAACTCAGTTTTCTCATCTATAAAATGAAGAACTTAACTTGTAAGGAATAAATAACTTGGCACATAAGCAAGTCTTTAATTAATACAGCTTTTTTTTTATCATTTTAATACTTCTTCTGTATTTCCACAGAACAATTCCTTGCACATAATAGTTGCCAAATAAATATTGATTAAATTGCACTTAGCTCAATTTTCAAAAGTCCAGTGTGAAAATGGAGTTGGTGGTATCTGATCTCCTCCGACCCCACAAGGGGGAAGGAAAACCAAAATCCACAGCCCAAGGCTGATTCCTGTGAGGTGGGGGTCAAACATGCCTCCTCTCTCCACCATCTTTACTAACTCTGACACCGACTATCCCTCCCACAGCACTCTCTACTTCTCTGCTGGGTTCAATAATTCATTGCAATGGCTACACAGAACTCACAGACCATACTCACAGTTCTGGGGTTTATTAGGGAAGTAACAGATTAAAATTCAGGCTCAGGAACACTCAAGGATATAGTTCTTGAAGGCCAAGGGGCAAGGGGAAAGTAGCTGGGACTGAGGCATTTGAGGGTACAACTCCCATGAGGTTGGCCTGTTCAGGGGACAGGACTATAGTAGTAAAATGCTGTGAGTTTTACCCCCAGGGCCAGGAACTGAACACAAGGTCACAAAAGGTCAGACAGTGAGCTCTTCACTCAAGTCAGGCCCTTATAAGGGCCTCCAAGAAAACCTGCTCTTGTTTCCCACAACATAGCCAACTTTGGGTAATTGCCACACAGGGCATCAGCAGTCATGAGAGGACTACAAAGCATAATTTAAATGAAAAAGCTTTTTGTCCCTTCTACTAGTTTCCTAAGAGGTCCCTGTTTGGTGCTAATGGTTTGCACTAGGCTACTAACTGAAAAGTTTGCAGTTCAAACTCATCCAGCTGCACCACAGATGAAAGACCTGGCAATCTGCTTCCATAAAAATTACAGTCAAGAAAATTCTGTGGAGTACCGTTCTACTCTAACACATGAGGTCTCTATAAGTTGGAACTGACTTGATGGAATGGGTTTGGTTTTGGGTTTATTAGTTTCCTAGGGCTGCTGTAACAAATTACCACAAACTTGGTGGCTTGAAACAACAGAAATGTATGCTCTGAGTTTCCAAGGAGTGCCTCATGTATTTGAACTGCTGACCATTTGATAGCAGCCGTAGCACTTAACCACTATGCCACCAGGGTTTCCCTCTCAGTCGTGGAGGCCAGAATTTCGAAGCCAAGATATCAGCAGGGCCATGCTCTGTCTGAAGGCTCTAGGGGAGAATCTTTTCTTTGCCTCTTCTAGCTCTGGTGGCTCCTGGCATTCCTTGGCTTGTGGTCTCATCACTCCAATCTCCTCCTCCAAGTTCACATTGCCTCTTCCTCTTCTCTGTGTGTCTTTCCTCATATAAGGATATGTCTTTGGATTTAGGGCCCACCCAGATAATCCAAGGAGATCTTATCTCAAGATGCTTAATTTAATTACATGTGCAGACTCATTCATAGGTTCCAGAGATTAGGACATGGACATATCTTTTGGGGAGCCACAGTTCAATCCATTACAGCCCTGTCTGTAATCTCCCTTCCCTCCTCCCACACTGTGGGGACCACAGTTCGCAGGGTGAGATGAAAGAGAAAGGGAACAACAGGCTATCTGCTTCTACTCTCAGAGATCCCCACGTCATGTGAAACAGGATCAAGCTTGGGAGAAGAAACTTTGAAGCGAATGTGAGAATGAAATTTTAAATTGTACCTCACTAAACTTTTATTACCTCAAGGTAACTTTGAAGTTTTGCGATCTGCCTGAGATTTTATCAAGGGGAATGAAGGGGAGATCTGACCAAGGCATAACTGAAGGCAGTGAAGGGGAGGGAGAAAAGAGGCGTGTCCTGTTATATTCCATCGAGTTCAGCACAGTTGATAAACTGATTACACTAATATTAGGCTGTTTATGCTTTTCTAATAGCTCTATCTTTTTAGAAGAAAAGCACAATTTAAATGTGATAAATGCTAATACATGTTATCAGTGAACATCATAATAGAAAGGGAGTAACTGTCTGGCAGAAATATCAGTGGAAATCCAAACTATAAAATTGTATTAAATGCCAATCACTGAAGCAGAGAGAGTGAGAACAAGCAGTTCTTTTAAGAGCAGATGTTCTCACCCACCTGCCTGACCACCAACTCCAGACACGGACTGGTAGGATTACAGTGGGACTATTACCTCCTTCAAGCCATCAAAATTCTAGTAATGCAGCCTCATATCACTGCAGATTTTAAAAGCTCTGTCACACTGCTGGCTGTATTGAGTTGTTGTTAATGTAAACCCCAAGGTCCAATGAACTGCTGAAAAGGCAGCTGTCTACTAGAACAATTGATCTCTTGGAGATTGCAGACATTTTTTAACCTAAATATCTGACTCTTCTTTTATGCCTTTTAACCATAATTTTGTTCATTTCAGCTTGTTGCAATCTTTATAACATCAGCTTTGTCATCCAATGCATAAGCTCTTGCTCATTTTTTGCATCATGCATACATTTGGTAAACTGGCTTTTTGGCACTACATTAGGAGTAACACTGGGGCAGGGCAGGCTCAAGGGCAGAGCTCTGTGGTGTGCCAGAGGAGACCATTTGTCTACTATTCAATCAGCTATAACTTCAATACTCGGAATCCCTCATTTAGTAATTTTTGCAGCATTATACTGCTGGGAAATACCAACATAATAAACTAATAGCAGAGTCAGTAAGAAAAAAATGATACAGTAAGGCTGGACTCAGTCACATTCCTCCCAGGGTCCTTTTCCTTCTATGTCTATACTTACAGGTCTTCAAAGTGAAGATTCATGTTCAGTTTAATGACTTTCAATCATTGCAAGGCAAAAAAAGGAGGCGATTAATTCTCTTTCAGTAAAATGTGAAACTTTTAAAAGATTTATTTAACCCTGAATTAAATGGAAAAATCACTTTTCCAAACACTCTCATTCTCTGATTTGGGGCATAATGAACCTTTTCTTCCTCAATGATGGTTAGATGTATGGTGGGAAGGTGGTTAGTGGGCAGAGAGAGTTTAGTCAGGAGGAGAACTGAGAAGAGAAGTGGGTAACACAGTGTAAAATGGAGGTATCAGACCTCCTTGTCTAATTTCACGAGGGGGGAAGATAATCAACATCAGCATCAGCCCAAAGCTGATTCCCGTGAGGCTGAGATCAAACAACTCCACCCTCCAACCTTTTATCAGTTCTGACACCAGTCATGTCTCCCACGACCCTCTTTACTTCTCTACTGGTTTCAATAATTCATTGCAATGGCCATACAGAACTCGTAGACCATACTCATGATTATGGAAGTAACAGGTTACAGTTTAGATCAGGATCAACTTGGAAAAACAGGAACAACTCAGAATACAGTTATCGGATCAGGACAGCTTCCAACCTCTCAGCTCCTTCTCTGCTGTGCTCTCACGCAGGCAGGCCTTGGTGGCAGTCTTGGCCCTCACTCTCTCATTCTGTGGGTCAGCAAGCCCATTTAAACTCATTGACAAGTGCTCAGAGGCATCCAACTCTGCCAGTAACCCTCCTGCCTGAAGACACTCAGCTCTCTTGCTCCATGTGCCAAGAAGCCCATTGTAGCTGCCTCACTCTGTGGGCCGGGAAGCCCAACGTGCCATCTCATGCCAGGCTCCTGGTTCCAGCTGTCTAGTGCTGCTGCCACCTACAGTGTTACAGTTCTCCAGGATTACAGTTCTCCCTGTCAACTGGGTCTAGGAGATCCTCAGCATAGGGATGTGTCCAAAGGACGCGATCTGCTCCTGGCTATTCTTCTTAATGGTAGTGAGGTCCCCCCTCCAACCTCTGGGATTGACTGTCTTTAAATCTAGCAGGATGGCAAAACCAATCATTCCTTTACAAAGCTTCCATGCACCTTATTTGTGTAGTCCTACCCCTGCAAGTTTTCCAAGCAGCTTATTTGCATTAGCAGACTATCCAATCCCCGCATACCTTATTTGCATAGCTCCACCTCCAATCATTTTGTGGAAGTTACAGGACCGTGGCTAGAAGGGCCATACAAAAGCAATTCACTGCACCACATACATGAAGTTCAGAGATAATGCAACTCTGGAGCACAAGCATCTAGCTTGCAGCCCATGGATCAAATACCACTCCTCCAATGGAGAATTCTAGCCCAAATAAAGATTGCTACCTAATTAAATGACACACCTGAACTAGAAAGACAGAGTACTTTTACCACCTGTATGACTCTCCCTTTGTGTAGTGGTGTCATCTCAGCAGGCTTAAGATCAATTTATTAATCATTATGAAAAAAGTGAATTCTATTGTCTAATTTTGAGGTGTTGGGGCTTAATTCCATTAATACTACATCATGATACCAGGGCATTAAGAAGGATTATTGAGTAAGGGAATCATTGATGTTGATCAAGCTTCCCTGTGTGTGTGGCTCATGCCCTAATCACATTCAGCAATCTACACCAGGCATGGATCCTCTTGACTCACTATTGTTAATTAGTAAAGCATCATGCACGGATATGAAAAACCCTGAATGCCTCTGCACTGGGCATCCTGACAATGCCTGGGGTCCTGGACCACGTAGCCTTTTCCAGGCAGCCATGGTTCCCTAAGGAGCCCAAAGCACGTTTGCTTGTTTCCTTATCTGATTCATAGGGCCAGTACATGGTGAGTCCCAACATGAAAAATCACCCAAATGCCAAATTTTTTAATGCAGAAAAGATGCACATATAATTCCTTTTAACTCTGAAACCTTTGGTTGCCACAGTGAAAGGTAGTGAATGTTTTTTCTTATGAGAAATCATGGACAACAGTGATCTTCTTTAAGAGGCTGAAACAGTTCCTTGGCTTTTAGTACATTATAAAAGCTTAGGAGGAAAGACTAAAACCAAATCTTAATACTGGATATACCTAACCCAAAAGCATCTATCATATGGGATTGCGACTTTTGAAAAATTTGTTGCAACAAGTATAATCATCAATGCTTTGCTGACAGGGTGTTTAAAAGCTAACAATTAAAAAAGCATATATAGGAGGCAGGGCCAAGATGGTGGAGTAGTCAGACACTTCCGGTGAACCCTTTTACAATGAAGAGCTGAGAAAACAAGTGAAACAATTATATTTATGACAAGCTAGGAGCCCTGAACATCAAAGGCAAAGTTAGAAAATGGACTGGGTGGCAGGGTGAGGGAGAGACAATTCAGAAGCAGAGAGAAGTTGCCGGGCTTGAATCACCGGGAACCCTTAGGCACCTTTCCCGGGAGCGACTGTGGCGGGCTTGTGGTAGCATTTGGCTGCAGTTTCCTCAACCAGAGTTGAGTGGCACTCTCAACAAAAGCTAAATACTTGCATATATTTTACTGTGACCCCCACCCCCAAGCCGGCTTCAGTAGCTGTTGGTTTCCCTGGGCCTGAGGTAGCTCCTGCTGAGCACTCTGAGCCATTCTCCTTTCTTTAGAGAAGGAATAAATTCACAATTAGGGGAAAAGATAATCTGCCAGCTCCACTAACCTGGGGAGCTCAGGACAGGAGCAGCTCCTGTCCAGGCATAAACAGTCTGTGGACTTTGAATACCTTTCCCCCCTGCATGGACCTGTGTGGACCTATTTTAGGAGAATAGGCCCCTGCTGAAAGACTGCAATTGTTTCAGTTGTGTGGTGGAGAGGTGGGTGTTTGATGTTTGACACCACTTTCCCTATTAAACAGGGTCCTCACCTAGTGACATCAGAGGCCTAAAGGGTCCACGGATAAGTGGTACCTCCCAGTCCTTACAACCAAAAGCATTGGGTTCCTTTGGTTCATCTGCAGAACCCACCCACCTGTGCACTGTAGGGAACAGGGATACGCTTTCCTCACAGTCACTTGGGGGGACGGCTGTCAGCCCCCTGCCTTGTTGAGAGCATGACCCCCTGCTGCAACCAGATACTGGTACCTACACCAATCACCCCTGCCCCTCTAAGACTGTAGGACAGAGCCTGTACCACACACTTGATGACCGACTACCTGGACACCTGAACTGAATCCATACAAGAAAAGTGAATGGACTCCTAGGCTCATATACCTGATAACAACTCTAGCCATCTGGTGACAGGACGTTAGAGCTTCAAAGGTGAAAATAATCAAGCTAGCTCACTCAAGCAACCTATCTGGGCATATCAAAACAAAACAAAGCAAGAAGCGAGGATACAGTAAGCAAACATAAAATAAACTAATACAATAACTTATAGATGGCTTGGAGACAACAGTCAATATCAAATCACGTAACGAGGCAGACCATGATCGCTTCAACAAGCTCTCAAAAAGGAATGTTACCCGGCCACTTTAGGATACTTAGGCCTCTGGATCAACATGCAAAGAAGGGAGTAGGAGAGCAATGGGATGCGGACCTTAAATTCTCATAAAAAGACCAGACTTAATGGTCTGATTGAGACTAGAGGGACCCCCGAGGTCATGGTCCCCAGACCTTCTGTTAGCCCAAGACAGGAGCCATTCCCAAAGCCAACTCTTCAGACAGGGATTGGACAGGACTATGGGATAGAAAATGATACTGTTGAAGAATGAGCTTCTTGGATCAAGTAGACACATGAGAATATGTGGGCAGCTCCCATCTTCTAAAAAAAAAAAAAAAATTTTTTTTTTTTTTCCCATCTGGAGCGGAGATGAGAGGGCAGAGGGGGTCAGAAGCTGGCTGAATGGACATGAAAATAGAGAGTGGAGGGAAGGAGTGTGCTGTCTCATTAGAGGGAGAGCAACTAGGAGTATATAGCAAGGTGTATATAAATTCTTGTATGAGAGACTGACTCAATTTGCAAACTTTTACTTAAAGCACAATAAAAAATTTTAAAAAAGCATATATAATGTATGTACATATACATAACCAAACCAAAAAACCAAACTTGTTATCGAGTTGGTTCTGAGTCATAACGAATGTGTAGGACAGAGTAGAATTGCCCCATAGAGTGTCCAAGCAGGCTGGTGGATTCAAACTGCTATTTTTGTTAGTAGCCAATCTCTTAACCACTGTGCTGCTAGGGCTGTATGTGTGTGTATATATATATATGTTATATGCCATTTATTTATATGTTTATTTATACATGCATAAATATGTATATAAATAAATGGCATATAACAACTTATATATTATTTTTTATTCCTCATTGGTTTTGTTGTAGGTATATCTTTTATTATTAGCAGCCCAAAGTAGTAGATGCCTTAGAAATAGGCAGAAGATACAAAATACTTGTTTTGGCATTAACAATTTCATAGGTATCTTTCAAGATATCTGCAATTTAGATTCATCAAGAACAGATATACTGAAAAATGTATTTCATGGAGTTTCTTCTCTGCCATGGATTGAATTGCGTTCACCAAAAATATGTGTCAACTTGGCTAGGCCATGATTCTTGGTATTGTGTGGTTGTCCTCCATTTTGTGACGTGTTGTAAATCCTAGCTTCTATATGTTAATAAGGCAGGATCAGTGTGGGGTGTATCTTGAGCCACAGCCTTACAAGAGGGTGTGATTCAAGTCACACCTTTACTCAAGTCATACCCTTGCTTGAGTCACACCTTTTATAAGAGATAGAAGAAAGAGAAGTAATTAGAGAGGTAAGAGAGACTTCACTACCATCAAGAAATAAGAGTTGGGAGCGAGTGTGTCCTTTGGACCTGGGATCCCTGCACTGAGACCCTCCTGGACCCAGGGGAAGATTAATGCCAAGACACATGGAGGTGTCCAAGGAACACTGGGCCCACAGACATTGAAAGGAGACAAGGACCTTCCCCTAGATCTAACAGAAAGAGAGAGCCTCCCCCTGGAGCTGGTGCCCTGAATTCAGACTTATAACCTCCTAAACTGTGAGAGAATAAATTTCTGTTTGTTAAAGCCTTTCACCTGTGGTATTTCTGTTATAGCAGCACTAGATAGCTAAGACATTCTCTGAAGTGCGAATACCAGGAATGCATCAATGCTGGCCTCTCCCATTTTGTAACTGATGGTTGCTGCTCTAGATTTCTCCATAAATGCTCTTACCTCACTTGTCCTTGCTTCTGTTCAAGAAGTTACCTCCTCCTGGAGCACCCTTTACTCCCAAATGTCTAAATCGCAAACATTATCCAAGGCCTAGTTCGTATACCATCTTACCCTCCAAGCTTTTCTTGGTACATCTTTTCTCTCAGAACTCCCATATCACTCAAAGTCTTGGTCTGTACTTTAAATGAGTGATTTCCCAGGTTTTGATCCCCAAAGACCACTTCTTTCTTTAATGAATTGCATGTTTTGTCTCCCACGTAAACAGTATTTATTAAGAAAAATTTCACCTATTCCATCAGTGTTATCACTGCTTTTTGTTTGGAAATTTATAGTGCAATTATCAATAATGTCATCTTTATTTAGCATTATGAATTACATAATTACATGAGTCACTGTCATGGCCGTGGTACTAATTATAATAATGAGGAAGAAGTTAAGTCAGCAGTAAGTGTCCTAACTCCAGCTGTTGTGCCATACTTGTGTCCAAGGTCATGCGTCTTCTGAACTTGCTCGGTTGCAGTACTGAAACCACCAAATGTGTGTCTGCGATAACATGTTACCTACCAATTGTAGGTACCAATTGTATCCAAGAAATTCCAACTATGTCATCAACCAGCAATCAAAGTTCCTGATGAGTATGAGCTAAGCAGTGTTAACACTGAGTTGATATTATTTCAGCCTAAAGATGCTTGACCTTTCATTTTAGCTGGCGTTGACAAGCACCTACTCAGTTTTTGCAAAACTTGATTTAATGCTGAAAATATCTTTGGAACCTTCAGCTTTACTTTCTAAAACCTCTAAGGCTCTGATGAAATCAAGGCAGAAAGATGGAACCTGTGTTCTAAGCCCCCGATCCTCTTACTAAACCTCAGCTGTATTCAGCACAACTGTAACGTCGAAGGTCCAAGCTCCAGAAAATGTTGTGTATAGATGACTGTCAAAAATCAGTGACATGAAATAGTAGCTGTTAAAGGGGAAATTTTAGTGCTAAGTTTAGTGTCTTGCCTTTCCAAACATCTACTTGGCTGAGTTTGGAAAGAACATTTCTTACCTGTAGTCTCATAGAAGCAACCGTCAAAGAGGGAACTATAAGAGTTATAATTTATTGCAGTCCTGCTGTGTGCCCTTCTCATTGTATCGTGTCAGGGTACGTGATACCTCCCTGGCTCATCACTGGCGATGTTAACCTTGATCACTTAGTTGAGGTGGTGTCTTCCAGGTTTCTCCACTGTAAAGTTATGATTTTTTCTTTTCGATAATCTGTTTCTTTGGAAAAGAGTCACTAAGTCTAGCCTATTTTCAAGGTCAGGGGAATGGAACTCCAGGTCCTGGAGAGGGGAGTATCTTTGTACACTATTTGGAATTCTGCAATCTCTTCTCCCCAGTGATTTATTCATCTCAAGTAGTGTGAGTTGGGTCACTGACATGATAGGAACCTTCTCAGTGGGAGGTCAATGGCAAATGGAATGTATGAGTGAGAGTAACAGCCCCAGCTCCTTTGGAATTGGAGTGGCAATAAGCCATTTCCCTGGCCGCCACCTCCCCATTAGGCTTTGGAAAGTGATATTTAAGAGGTGTCTTTTTGTGGAAGACAACCACAATGGATGTTTCCTGGAAGGAATATGTTTTCTACATTGACACTCCATGATGAATATGAAAATATTGCAGAGATAACTCAGAAATATCTGTGAACAGGTTTTGATGATTTTAGAGGATTCTGTCATTGATTTTCCACAGGAAACCCTTGTATTTTAGTAGATGGCACCAAGGGAAACCTAGGCTGTCTACCAAAAACCAAAAACCCACTGCTGTCAAGTAGATTCCAGCTCATAGTGACCCTATAGGACAGAGTAGAACTGCTCCATAGAATTTCCAAGGAGTGGATAGTGGATTTGAACTGCCAACCTGTTGGTTAGCGGCTGTAGCTCTTAACCACTACACCACCAGGATTTCCAGGCTGTTTGCAGTGTTAGCCAAATACAGTCCACAGCATTTTCACTTCAAACTGTGTTTAGCTTTCATTGAAGATCGGAGCAATAAACATGACAGTAAAGACTGCCACTGGGCAGGAACTTGCAATTAAGTGGCAAGTTGGAAGCCTGGGGATGAACTGTTTTAATAAAACTTTCATCTGCTTGACCCATTGTACATTAAATCATATAAGTTAGTAATAACAGCTAGGCTTATTTGTACTTGCATAAATTCTTGTTTAAAAGCTCAGATGTGGAATTTGGCAAGCCTGCAAATCTATATTGGGGTTCAAGACCTAATGTTTTTATTGCATATGCATAGCAATCTCAGTTTCTCAGGATCACAGGATGAAAAACACAGTCGTATAAAATTGAAACCCAGTAAGCTTCATATCAGAACTTCTACCCATTTTATCTCCTGATGCTGCTTTTTCATACAAAGCAGCAGCTTCTGATAAATGGAATTACCATTGTTAATTTACATACAGCCATTCATTCATTATTGATTGAATGCCTTCTTTGTGCTAGATACTAACATTGTGCTAGATTTTATATACACTGTCTTGTATAATCCTCTTAATAATCCTTTGAGTTAGGTGGCATTATCTCTATTTTACAGATGAAGAAATTGAGGCTCAGAGAGGTAACAAATTTGTTAGAGTTCTCTATCTCTCAGAAATTGAGTCCACACCCCAAAGACCTGAACTTTTGAAGCTAATTTTGGACAGAACCTTACCTCATCACTATTGATAGGGACCAGTGATGAAAATATGACCTAAGCTGAGCCAATCAGGTTCTTTCTCTTAGAAAGTTGTAATTGGAACACAGAGATTGTCAGTCTGTGCTTTTGACTGGAACACATAGACTTGAGGTCCTTGGGAAGGCAGAGTCCAGTAATGTGGTTGGAGAAGCATAGGAGGCAGAGAAAAAGAGGATGAAGCTGCTGTAAAGAGAAACAGAGATGGGAAATAAAGAGTCATGAGAGCCTCCAGCTCCTGGTTTCCATCCCTTTTTGCGTTCTAGCTGTATTTGTACACCTGAATTCTAGAAGATATTCTAGTATCCTTATAATACACACCCCTTTTTAGTGTAAAGTAACTCAAATTGGTCTCTGTTACTTTCAATTAAAGAGTCTTAATATAGCCAGTACATGACAGAGCCAGAATTTGAACCCAAGTATAATTCCAGGCCATATTTGTAGCAACTAAACACTATATTGCCTCTTTAGGGAAAGAATCGCTCTCTAGATAAAGAATCCATGGATAATATATTAATTCTGGGTGAAGATATGAGGATTATGCTGATGACTATTTATCATTCATGTATTTCAATGGTAACCAAAAGAGAAAAAACACCCGCTAGAACTTTAAGTGAGGAAAAAGCACATTTTTATTTTGTTAAGCCGTTAATATTTGGGAGTTTATGGGTTTCAGCAGCTAGCATTACCTTAACAGGAATTATCTCTGTGATATATAACTAATTAGCACACTTTCCAAGGCAGAAAAAACTTCATTAATAGATAGGCCTTGTAAACAAGAAAAGTTCTTTAGTCCTAATAGGTCATGTTCAGAAATTTTCCTTTTATGTCTTGACTACATGCCAGGTCTGCCATGGAAATTGGAAGACTGGTTGATTAGCACCCTGGATTTGGAATTATGAAAGATGTCAGTGTTTCCAGGCCTTAATTGATGAATCATATTTCCAGCTAACAGCATGGCAAGAAAAAATTGTCCTCAAGTCCTACCAGCCACTTTCAACAAGAGAACTTTCTTCATGCCTGGAATGGCTGGGCTCCTACTAATTGTTTTTGAAAGGGTGAGTTTTCTTTAAGGACTTCAATTTATAAATCAGACCATACGTAGTTAAGCATGACCAGTGCCAACAGATCTTCAGATAAGAAGAGTGGAGCAATCCTGTGGCTAATTTATTTAATTACATGGACCAGCAGTCCAGACAGTAGGCCACAGAAAGGATTATTGTTGTCGCTATTATGACAGTTATTATTTTACATTTTATATATTGAGGACCAATGAGTTCAAATAGAGCTGTCGGCCTGGCAAGAAACACTCCTTTCTTCTCTTTGTCTACCATCACCTTAATCCAGAGTCAAAATATAGCCTGCACAACACCAACTACCTGGAGAATGCACAGTTCCCTGCTTTACTCCATCATGGATATCCTAGGTCTGGGTAGGAAACCCCAGACAAACAAATTGGGAAGAAATAACAGGTTTCATACAGTGGCACACAACAGCTCGAGTGCCATGGGATGGACTGAGACCGAAGGGGACCAAGAATGAGGGTCCGGTAGACCTGCTGAGGGGAGGAGCAGAGATCTGGGGTGAAAACCTGTGAGCATAGCTCAGGAGCCATTATTCTAATGCAACTGGTTAGATGTAAATATTCTAAGCTGGGACCAAAGAATAGAAACCCAAGACATCAATCCAAAGGGCCACAGGATGGAGGGAAGATAGGTGATAATATTGATAACATTAAGGGAGGCCAAAAAACATTAGCCATTGGGGAAATGCAAATTAAAACCACAATGAGATAGCAACACATGTCTTTGAGAACACCTATAGAAAAAACAGTGGTAATACCAAAGGGCCAGATCCAGGAGCTATCATTATTGCTTACATAAAGTTTTTATTTGTACATCGGCTCCAAATTGTAGGTTATGAAGGAGTTCATATCAGGGACTATTAGAGCTGAAAGTTGTCTTCAAGCCCAAGGTCACAGAGACCCAGGAAAATAACAGTCTTCCAACTCTCAGCCCAGTGCTACTTCCATGACCCAAGGCTTTCTCTGCAGGTGCTCCATAAGGACTTGTTAACCAGCTCATTGTGAACCCATGTGTAATGGGTGGCAATTGTTTCCAGCGAGATGAACTCCTTGCCCCAAAAGGGAAACTTCTAATGCAGCCTCTTCAAGGCCACTTGCTGACTTCTCAAGTTTAAGTTGTGTTTACTACTGGTGGACCACCACTTGTCTGTCAGTTTGTTGTACTGTGGTATCTTGTGTGTTGCTGTGATGCTGGGAGCTATGCCACCAGTATTTCAAGTATCAACAGGCCACCCATGGTGGACAGATTTCAGCAGAATTTACAGACTAAGACAGACTAGAAAAAAGGAGCTGGTGATCTACTTCTGAAAAAAACTGGCCAGTGAAAACCTTATGAATAGCAATGAAATGTTGTCTGACAGATATCGTGCTGGAAGATGAGCCCCCAGGTTGGAAGACACTCAAAATAAGACTGGGGAAGAGCTACCTCCTCAGTGTAGAGTCTACCTTAAAGACGTGGATGGAATCAAGCTTTCAGGACCTTCAATGGCTGATGTGGCACAACTCAAAATGAGAAGAAACATTAGTAGTCAGAATGTAGAATGTACAAATTACGAATCTATAAAAATTGGAAGTCTTCAAAAATGAAATGGAATGCATAAAGATCAATATTCCAGGCATTAGTCAGCTGAAATGACCATTTAGAATGGGACAATCATATGGTCTACTATACCAGGAATGACAAATTGAAGAGGAACGGCGTCACATTCATTGTTAAGAACATTTCAAGATCTCTCCTGAAGTACAACACTGTCAGTGATAGGATAATATTTACATGCCTATAAGGAAGACAAGTTAATATGACTATTATTCAAATTTACGCACCAACCACCAGTGACAAAGATGAAGAAATTGAAGATTTTTACTGACTTCTGCAATCTGAAATTGAGCAAACATGCAATCAAGATGCATTGATAATTACTGGTGATTGGAATATGAAAGTTGGAAAGACCTCACAGGATAGAATACACAGAAGGCAAATTGACTACATCTGTAGAAAGAGACGATGGAGAAACTCAATATTATCAGTCAGAACAAGGCCAGAGACCAACTGAGGGACAATCAATTACTCATTTGCAAGTTCTAGTTGAAGTTGAAGAAAATTAAAACAAGCCCACGATAGCCAAAGCACTACCTTGAGTATATCCCACCAGAATTTAGAGACACCTCAAGAAGAGATTTGATGCACTGAACACTAATGACTAAAGACCAGATGAGTTGTGGGATGACATCAAGGACATCATAAGTGAAGAAGACACAAGGTCATCAAAAAGACAGAAAAGAAAGAAAAGACCAAAATGGATGTAAGAAGAGACTTTGAAACTTGCTGTTGAATGTAGAGTATAAAGTGAATGAACAGAAGAAATTATGAAGTAAAAGATTTGAACAGAAGATTTCAAAGGGTGGCTGTAGAAGAGAAAGTAAAATGTTATAATGAAATGTGCAAAGGCCTGGAGTTAGAAAACCAAAAGGGAAGCACACACACAGCATTTTGTAAGCTGAAAGAACTGAAGAAAAAATTCAAGCCCTGAGTTATAATATTGAAGGATTCTATGGGCAAAATATTGAACAGTGCAGGAAGCATCAAAAGAAGATGGAAGGAATACAGAGTCACTGTGTTGATGTTAAGCCATTTCATAAGGCAGCATATGATCAAGAAACGATGATATGGAAAGAAGAAGTCCAAGCTGCACTGAAGGCATTGGTGAAAAACAAGGTTCCAGGAATTGATGGAATACCAATAGAGATGTTTCAACAAACGATGCAATGCTGGAACCACTTACTCGTCTATGCCAAGAAATTTGGAAGAAAGCTATCTGACCAACCGACCAGAAGAGATCCGTATTTGTACCCATTACGAAGAAAGGTGATCTGACCGAATGTGGAAATTATCAAACAATATCATTAATATCACACGAAAGTAAAATTTAGCTAAAGACAATTCAAAAATGGTTGTAGTAGTATATTCACAGGGAACTGCCAGAAATTCAAGCCAGATGCAGAAGAGGACATGGAATGAAGGATATCATTGCTGATATCAGATGGATCTTGGCTAAAAACAGAGAATACCAGAAAGATGTTACCTGTATTTCAAATGCAAAGGCATTTGACTGTGTGGATCATAACAAATTATGAATAACATTATGAAGAGTGGGAATTCCAGCACGCTTAATTGTGCTTATGAGGAACCTGTACATAGATCAATAGGCGGTTTTTTCAACAGAACAAGGGGATACTGCATGATTTAAAGCCAGGAAAGTTGTGCATCATGGTTGTACACTTTCGCCATACTTATTTAATCTGTCCGCTGAGCAAATATCCAAGAAGCTGGGCTGTATGAAAAGAACACGGCATCAAGATTAGAGAAAGACTCATTAACTACCAGCAATATGCAGATGACACAACCTTGCTTGCTGAATGCAAGAGGAGTTGAAGCACTTACTGATGAAGATCAAAGACCACAGCCTTCAGTATGGATTATACCTCAATGTAAAAAAAAAAAAAAATATCCTCACAACTGAACCAATAATCAACATCATAATAAGCACAGAAAAGATTGAAGTTGTCAATGATTTCATTTTACTTGGGTCCACAATCAATGCCCATGGAAGCAGCAGTCAGGAAATCAAAGGACACATTGCATTGGGCAAATCTGCTGCAAAAGACTGCTTTAAAATGTTACAAAGAGAAGATGTCACTTTGTGGTTTAAGGTGTGCCTGACCCAAGCCATGGATGGCATTTTCAATTGCCTCAAATGCACGTGAAAGCTAGACAGTGAATATACCATTGACTGCTAGAAGAACGAACAAACCTATCTTGCAAGAAGTATAGCCAGAACGTTCCTTAGAAGGGAGTATGGTCCAACATTGTCTTACGTACTTTGGATACGTTATCAACATGGTCCAGTCCCTGGAGAAGGACATCATGCCTGGTAAAGTAGAGGGTCAGGGAAAAAGAGAAAGTTCCTCAATGAGATGGATTGACACAGTGACTGCATCAATGGGCTCAAGTATAGCAATGATCGTGAGGACAGCACAGGACTGAGATGTTTCATTCTGTTGTACATAGGGTTGCTATGGGTCAGAACCTACTTGACAGCACCAAACAACAATAATAACAACTGATGGAACTTTTCAGAGTGATACTTAATGGCCTGTGCTGTATTCCTTGCTTTTGAAACCTAGGCAGGTTTCAGCAATAATCATTCCTAGGATTACTGGCTTCTGGGACCCTGATGTAGCACGCTGTGAAATCCATGTGTGTGCACGTCCACAGCTTCAGCTTCAGTGGCATGTAAGGCTGCCCTGCTGTGGGAACAAAGACAAAAGACCCCTTAAGCTTATATCTACCAACGTGCTTCGTTCCACAGGTCCCATCATGATGTTTACCCTGGAGGTTTGTTTTCCAGGTTTTAGTGGTGAAAGAAAAGAGAGGCTAAGTACTTAGAGGATTTAGAATATGCCAGACTTTCTCTGCGGCGGAGATGCTTTTATGCAAATCAGTTTTCCATTTGCCTGGGGCTCTTCCTTCCTGGATCAAGCTCTCAAACAGGGCACTTACCGTGAAAGATCTGTTCAACTAAAAAGAAAAATCTAAACATTGAAAGGGTGGCACATGCATGTGTGTATGTATGCATGTGTGTGTAGGTGTGTCTGTGTGTTATTCAGTGAATGAAAGAAAATATGTTCCCTTGCTGAGAATAACCTAAAGCAACTATGCATTGACACTAATGTGCGTAAATATTTCACCAAGTTAATCGAGTGTGAACGGTTTAATTGGGCAAGTTAATTCAGACAGATAGAATCCCAATTGAAGTTATGTTTATATCTCAAATGGGTATGATCTTTTCTTACACTGGTGTGAGGGACAAAAGAAACTATTTAAGTTGCAAATTCAAGTCTTCTCCCCAACCTCTGCACCATAGAAAGGACCTTTACTTGCTGGATCAACTTTGGGGGAAGGCAGAGTTGGGATGACCAAAGAGTTGAGATTCCTACACATAGGGAACCTATAGGACAGAGTAGAACTGCCCCATAGGGTTTCCAAGGAGTAGCTGGTGGATTTGAACTGCCAACCCTTTGGTTAGCAGCCAAAATACTCAGCCATTGCGCCAGAAAAGTAAAAGAAAGAAGTCAGAAAGATTAAATTCATCTACACAACATAAAATTAAAATAGAGGTGATATTAGAGCCTAAGTGTCCTGAGTCAGGGAAAAGTTTGGAGAGCATGGAGTGGGGCAGGAGAAATACTTTGGAGCAGGTACTGCGGTGCTGCAATGGTTAAGTGCTCCACTACTAACTGAAAGGCCAGTGGTTAGAACCCACCAGTAGCTCCTTGGGAGAAAAGACCTGGCAATTTGCTCCATAAGGAGCCCTGGTGGCACGATGGTCAAGAGTTTGGCTGCCAACCCAAAGGTCGGTGACTCAAACTCACCAGCCGCTCCACAGGAGAAAGATGTGGCAGTCTGCTTTTGTAAAGATTTGAAGCCTTGGAAACCCTATAGGGCAGTTCTACTCTGTCCTAAAGGAATCGACTCAGTGGCAATGGATTTAGTTTTGGTTAACACTATGGGCAGTTCTGCTCTGCCCATAAGGTTACTGTGAGTCCAAATCAACTCCAAGGCAAACGACAACTACGCACGAGGTGGAAAAAGTACGTGAGATGAGAAAAGAAAATTTCCAGTGATTTCTGTTTTTCACTATTTCCCATTTAGTGCTTTTTAAGAGATTTCAACAAAAATTTAAGTTTGTCGTTTATTATTTTGGATGTACAACTAAATTTCTTTGAAATTTGAAACCATGCAAAGGTGGTATCACAATGTAGTAGAAACTCATGCTCAATTTAACTAAATGTTAAATAGTAGCCGTTTTTCACTATTAGCTATTAGGTATATATCCAGATCCTTTCATGTATACAAACATCATTTAGTCTGGGGGGCCATCTAATAAATGCTTCCTGATATTCAAGGGGACCTTACAAATGACAGTCCATATGTTGGAGCAAGTCTGTCTTCTATCCTAGGAGGAAAAAAAAGAATATATATATATATATATATCACCTCTACGCTAAATTTCGACAAACAAAAGACAGCATTGTTATATAATCTCGAGGGTGTATATATAGGATCATGCTAATGACAAAGAAAGAAAAGCATGTGAATCACAAAATTAGACTGTGTAACTTATTTCATACTCTCTTGAAGACAAAGAGTATAACACTACACCTATATAAAATGACTTTGGTAAGTCCAGCTACAAAGAGTTTCACGTATGTGGTCAGTTATGCCTCTAGAAAGTTCTATAGCAGTGAGTGATCTTAATATTTGGTTGGGTCAGGAATCTCTTTGAAACTCAGATGAAAGCTATGGATTCAACCTAGAAAAAATGCACATGCACAGTAAATTCGTACCACTTGCAATTTTATGGGCTCATGGATTCTTCTGGAGCCTGGGTTAAAAACTCCTACCTCTTTCTAGTACATCAAAAGCTTGAAATAGAGATTCTCTTGTCCCGTCATGAGAATTAAAATGGAAAACAAATGAGATTCTTCTTTCCTTATAACAATACTATTATATACAAGACTGAGAGAAGAGAAAGCTCTTGGGCAGAAATATTGCTCACCCAATTCTTAGAAATGTTGCTGAAATAAGGATTTCTTTTTAGTGGTTAAGAGTTGGGCTGCTAACCAAAAGGCCGGCAGTTTGAATCCACCAGGCACTCCTTGGAAACTCTTTTGGCCAGTTCTACTGTGTCCTATAGGGTCACTATGAGTTGGAATCAGCTCTACGGGAATGGGTTTGGTTTTTTCGGTTTTTCAGTACATATCATATTGAGTTAAAGAAAGACTCCTCCTTAGAACTCCCGAGAAGTTGAAGAGGAAAAACCATGCAGTCCTTGCCTACCCTACATGTGAAGACGAAGCAAGCAAAAATCCTGAAGAAAACATTTGTACATCATTGGGGTTGTAATTAATTATTTCACTGAAGCTTTCAAATGCAGATTTCTTTGTTCCATAGCCTGAGGAGCACTTAAGCAAATTCTAGGGTTGTGGATCAAACTACAAATCAGCAGCTGGATTAGATTTTGTCAACTGAATTTAAACACAGGTTTTTTTAATGGAAAAACTTTTAAGGTTTCATCAAGTCGAAATTTATAGTTCTCCTTTTAGAATGTACTCCTTTGGTTCAAGCATGGAGTCATGACTGTAATTTGAAGTGTGTCTATTGACTGCCATCAGAAATGTTTTTTTATAGGATTTGAATGGGATAATGTATATAAAGGTCTTAACACAGGATCTTGTATGCAGAAGGAGCTTAATAAATAGCCATGTGAGTAGGCAAAAAGGTACTTTTTGCTGCTGCTTTGCAAATATTTCTACCACCGTAGATGAGTCTTGGTGGCCTGTCTGCCCAATACAGCTCTGACCCACAGCTGCAGCTAAAGGATATCACTAAACACCAATGCTTCGTTTAGTCATACTTCTCGGTGTCTAGTATAGCAGGGCGCGCACAAAATGGTACCAGGGCCCTGTAGTTTTTCATTCCGGGGTGAGAGAACAAATTTACATACCTGCCCCTTGACAGCACCTGCTGTGTGTTTTTACATGACTAATTTCACAATCAGTCCCTTCCAGGCAGGAGGCAGACCTGCAGGGAGTCTGGGTGTTCTGTCATGGTATTCACTTGATGTTGTTCCGTATTCTTTTTCTGTCATAGGGGGCACAGAGGAAGAAATATAGGCTCGTATATAGGCATCTAAGGTTCCTTATGCTTGAACATGTCAGCTTTGAAGGCCCATGGCTTTAGGCACTTACCCCTGGCCATAAGTACCGACCCTCGTGTCTACTCTGGTCCGGCAGGTAGGTAGTAATCATCATCATATCATCTGAAAGGCTCAGGATGGATGCGTCCCCAGCCCAGTTTTCTAGCCTCATCTTTCATTGATCCATTCCCCACATCTTACAATTCAGCTAAATTAAGCATCGTCTGTATGTATTCTCAAATTTTAGCTTCAGCCTCAACTTCTCTCCTGAACTCCAGACTTCTATATTCAACTGCCTACTTAATAACTTCACCTGGATGTAAAATAATTGATCTCAAACTCATTATGTCTAAAACTGAGCTGCTGACTTTTCTTTAGTTTTCTATAAGTTTCAGCTTATTTCTGGAAAAATGAAACATCTGTTACGGTTTATTCATCTTCTGTACAGGCGGGCATGTTCAGTCTTAGCAGTGCAGGGTGGGCCTTGCTCAGTGTAAGAGGCTTTACCAGTTGGGGCACTGTGAACTGGTCTCCACTGCATCACTCCTTCACTGCCTGACCAATCTAGCAGTGTGAACTGGTCTCCACTGCATCACTCCTTCACTGCCTGGCCAAATCTAACTCATTCATTATGTCCCAGTCTTGATGTCAGTACGTTTCTTCATTCCTCACTTATTTCATTGCCTACTCTGCTCTAAGGGCTGTGTGAGAAGCTGAGGTTGTAAACAAGATAAGTAAGATCCTGGCCCTCATAAAATATATACACTAGTGTAGTGAAATTTTACAATGAAAAAGTAAAGTAATAAAATCATTCCAGACCATGAAAAGTGATAAGAAGTAAGGGTTAGTATGATAGGTTCAGGTGTTTCTGGAGATAGAACTACCATTCTCTTCTCTGAGTAAAGTTCGTCTTCTATCTAGGGTCAACACTCAATTTTAATAAACTCTCTATAGCCCCTGTACGGCAGTTTGAATCCTCCAGGCGCTCCTTGGAAACTCTATGGGGCAGTTCTACTCTGTCCTATAGGGTCGCTATGAGTTGGAATCGACTCAGCGGCACTGGGTTTGGTTTTGGGTTTTACTCCCTGTACAATTGGATATGTCTTATTTTTATTTAGGTGAGAGGTCTTGGCAGTAAGGGAGCACCTATGTAGAAGAAAGAGGGTCAGGAATAAGAGGAGAAGATGGCATGTGTGGCTAATTGCCTCCATGAACAACTGCCTCCTTTGCCATGAGACCAGAAGAGCTGGATGGTGCCTGGCTACCATTACTGAACATTTTGATCAAAGATTTTATAGAAGCATCCTGATCAAAACGGGAAAAATGTAGAACAGAATTTCAAATTCTCCTGGGCTCCAGACTTTCTGGAGCCATGGAGGCTGGATGAACCCTGAAACTATTGCCCTGAATAATCTTTAAACCTTAAACCAAAAATACCACCTGAAATCTTCTTAAAACCAAACATTGGTCTAGCTTAACTAGTAAAAACTGTCTGCCTTGAGCATTATGCTCTTTGAAGAACTATCTATACAGGATCAAACTGACGACAGGAACTCGAAAGATTAAATACGAAACATAGGGGCAGTGAGTTTATGCTAATGGGGGCGGAACAACTCAGAAGAGGAGGGTGAGAATGAATGCATAATTCAAAGAATGTAATCAATGTCACTGAATTGTACATGTAGAAACAGTCGAATTGGTGTTTGGTTGTGTGTATTCTTAACAACAACACAACAAAATAAGAGCACCTATGTAAATTGCAGTCACTATTTGCCCTTTGCACTTCTGAGGGGAACCCTCGGAGCAATGGTGGTTTGGTGGTAGAATTCTCACCTTCCACACGGGAGACTCAGGTTTGATTTCCAGATAACGCACTTCATGCACAGCCACCGCTTGTCTGTAAGTGGAGGGAGGATTGCGTGTTGCCATGATACCGAACAGGTTGCAGTGCAGCTTCTAGACTACGACCAGGAAGAAAGGCCTGGTGACCTACTCCAGCCAATCAAAACCCTGGGGATCACAAGGATCTGATCCTGTCGTGCGTGGAGTCACCGTGAGTTGGGGGCCAACTCAACAGCGTCTAAGAACAACAACGAGGGGAACCATAGATTTATTCCCGGTGCTTCTACTGCCAAAATTCTTGGCAGCTTCCTCTGCTTCCATTTTAATAGCCTACTTAATAGTCCTTCTTAAATTCTACTCAAGCTCTTGCCCATCTCTGTCCTCTAGCATGTTGTCTGATTATTTGAGTTTATTGCATCCATTTTTCAAATGCTGAATTGTTGGTTCAGGCTGCTTGCTCTCCTTTTGCTTCCTCTTGGAATAATATCCCTTCTAGCCAAACTACCTGACCTAGTCTTTTTCCTCTTTGTGTCTTTCTTCACTATAAGTGGATTTGGCTTGTCCTAGTGCCCCTAAGCTAGCACCAATTTCAGCTAGTACTCAAACTGTTTTGGCCAGTGTTGGTTTTTCCGGCACACGTATTGGTGCCATTGTGTATTAATTGCTCATGTGGAAATTGGATATATATTTCCTATCCAAAAATGTTGAGTTTCCCAAGGTAAAGTTATATGAGCATAAATCACTCTTAACATATCTTAGGCTGAGTGTGCCAAAAAGCTTCCCATAACCACCTTTGGTGAATGTCAGGGATTTCATTTGTGGATATATGATTCTACCATATTACTCCTGGCCTCACATCACTCTCAATTGCCAAACATTTTGTACCCCATCTAATAATAAGGTGGTCAGGAAAGGTCTCTCTGACTCTCATCTCATCGTACACCTCCTTACCCTGTACTTCTCTTTAACAACACTTTGCCCTTGAAATCACTTAATTTATTATTGTATATACATAATTTTGCTGAGGGTCTGTCATTGCTATTAGATTCTAATCCTGTGAGGATAGGGACTGTGTTTTCGTGTTCATAACTGCACCCACAGGGTCAAGCACAGTGTCCAAGGTGAAGTACATGCTCAACAAACATAGAGTGATTCACTGACTAAATGTTCATTAAGAGGACAGCAAAGATCTGGTGGCACTGGCCATCTCAAGAGTACACTGTCATTCTGTACATCGTGTCTATAAACTCTGCAATGATCTTTCATTAATTAAAAGCCAGAAGCCAATTGCCCTTGAGTTGATTCTGATTTGACCCCATGTGTGTCAGAGTAGAACTGTGCTGCATAGGGTTTTCGTGGCTGTGACTTTTCAGAAGCAGATCACTGGACCTTTCTTCCGAGATACTCTGGGTGGGTTCGAATTGCCAACCTTTTGGTTTCTAGCCCAGCATAAGCTCTTCCTAAAATCCAATTGCTTGGAAGGCCAGATATAGGCTTTCAACAAGAAAAGTTTGCAAGGTCTCCATGCCTAGACATCACAATCATGTCACTGTCAATTTTTTGGCTACTTTGCTAATACTCTCTTTTCAAAAAAGAGCATTGTCTCTGTCCTCTCCTCATGTGTTTACATGAGTGCCCATAATCTACTGTAATTACTTTCAAGCCTTTTGGGATATATATATACATATGTATTTTTTTTTTTTTTCATTACTCCAAAGCAGCAGAAGACACAGAGCAAATTTATACTCATCGCCCTTGGGCAAAAGTGTGTAGAGAAAACACTTGATCTTCGATGCTGTCCCCCTGCCTCACCTTGTCAGCCTTGTCTTTTCTGGGCTCTCTCTCCACTTGAGTCATCTCCTCCTCTGTCAGCCCCAGGTGATCAGCCCCCTCGTACATAGCCTTGCCTTCCTCCTCCCTTCACACCCCTTACTTTAATACCTCATCCAATGCTCTCTCTACCCCAGAGAACAACAACCCCGTCAAACTGTTCATGGCCTCTAAGCACTAAGGTGTTGCCCATGCCCCCATTAGGTGATAAGTTTGCATTTCAATGAAGTGAAGTTTAGAGCTTAGACCAACCAAAGATATTTGGGGAGGAACATTTTGTCGCTGACATTAAGAATTTTCCGTGTTTGACAATAAAAAAAAAGTAGATTTTCTTTTGTTCAGTTTTGTTATAGTTTTGAAATTCTCTACTGACCTCACACCTTCTCCTTCCTGGCACCTAGGGCATATCACTCCCACTACCACCCTGGGTGTTCACTGTGCTGCTCCAGACTCTACCATTTATTGTGGGATCTTGAACAATTGTATATTTTTGAAAGTTAATTTTTTCATTATTGACTGCTTTCTATGTGCTAAGACCATGCTAGGTTCTTTGCATATACAGTCTCATTTAATTCTTACAAGCTTGTTAGGTGAGGACTTTCATTATTTCTAGTTGGTAGAAACAGAAGCTTTGACTCAGAAGTTAGATAACTTGCCATAGTTTTTCTCAATGAGTAAATATGCTCACTTGGAATGTGAATTTAGGACCATCTGACTTATACCCCAGGCATTTAACCTAATCTCTTCAAGCATCTCTTTTATCACCTGCAAAATGGGACTAATATGTATTTCACTCACACTTCTCCTGAACTGGTTCCTGCCTATCTCTCCAGAGTGAAATGCTTCGCTCCTTCTACAATCTGTTCCTCCCTGTTTCCTGAAGACTCATTACTTTTTAAGACAGACCTATGGACAGCTTGAAGTGTGAGAAAGTTCTTTGTATATTGATCTTTACCTTGTCGCTATGAGTTGGAATGGACTGGATGGCAACGGGTTTGGTTTTTGGGGTTTGTCTCTTTGTAACCTATAGATTTAGCCCTTTTGTACTATGGACCTTTCATCTGAAGGACATTTTCCAGACTTGTCAATAAATGTATTTGACCAATCCATGGATAAGGTCATTTTCTATTTTAGTAAACAGAAAACTGGGAAGATTGAGGGTCCTGTCTCTTAACAACCAACTGGCTACCCTCAGTACCTTAATACCAACTAGTCAACAATCACTGAAGAAGCCGCCTGTGTATTAACAGACTGGTTAGCTTGGTGGATGTGATGATCACATAGTAGTGTGTGTGGGTAAACATGAAGGAAGACTTCCTCCTCCCAACTCATAGAAGCCCCTGTTGGAGCTAAGGCACTACTTCAACAGTTGGTTGGTATCATGGAGTTCCCTTTGGCGAAATGTCCTGGAGTTTTCATTAGCCCAGGTAGTGAGTAAGCTACCTTGAATATTGCCTGTGGACCTTAGTGGTGAGAGAAGTGCCTTGATTTGGTATTTGTCTTTTTGTTTTTAACCCAGCTGGGCAGAATGTCAGCTTTCAAGATGTTTTCATCATGGATGATATATCGTGATATGGCAAAGCAAAGCCCTCCCCAAATGACTCTCGTGGTTCAAAGTGTAGGCGAGGCCAAAATTAATTCAGCATGTGTTTGAAAGAGGCAGATCTGGGCCTCCCAGGCTCCTCCCTGCACCTCTCCAGGGAACTAGATGTTCAGACTGATAAACGTGTGTGCATGCAGCCAGAAGATTTCTCCAGCCCCATTCCCCTTCTCTCATTGTCATGTTTGCTTTGCTGTGTTTGCCATTAGAGCTCTGTGTATTGAACAAACTTTCCAGCCTGTGTCTGCCTGTGGATGTATTTGCTCTGTTCTGTTTTATATTGAAGGAATATTTACATTTTGGTCCTCAGAACTTCTCCTGGGGGCCTGGAAGTGCAGTGAACACTGGGCCTGTGGGCTGCAGAAGCCAGTGTTTTCTGGGGTTGGGAAATGCAGCATTTTACATGGTCCAGAGCCAGAATCAGAGCATCCCAGAGCTCCTGGATTCATGATATTGACTTCTCTTGGAGGGCAGCAATGAACCCTGAGAAACTGACATTAAATACTTTTTTTCAAAATAACCCTAAATTGATCACATCCAATGCAAAGCAAATTGCCTATTGATGTTCCTATAACTTCTGCCATGACCCAAACTAGAATCCTGGCTCTGGCACTTCATTACTGTGATCCCTGGGGAAGTTCCTTAAACTTGCTGTGCTTCAGTTTCTCCATCTGTAGAATGGGCCTAATCATACCTACTTCTTTAGGTTGTTGTGATGATCAAATAAACCAATAAAGGTAAAGCACCTAACAGAGTGCCTGGCACATAATTAATACTTAACAAAGTAGTAATTATTGTAATATTGTTAGTACCCAGTCACCACCCAGTGCCTTCGATTTAAAACTTCTTAGAAGCACAGCTATTTTGCTTTTTCTGGTACTTTTCTGCCATAGTGATGGTCAGTTAAGTTAGCCAATTCACTGTACTCCGAAAAAATATTGTTCTTGCAATTTGGACTATGCAACAGCACTATTAGACAAAAATCTCCATATAGCATATTGCTGGCAATCTTCTTTATATTGCCATATACAGTAAAAGCAAAGTCATAAACGATATGAAGGTTAATATTTTTCACATTTTATTTTCTTACTCTTTGTTTTAAAGGAAACCCTCATCGTGTAGTGGTTACAGAGCTACAGATGTTAACCAAAAGGACGGCAGTTCGAATCCGCCAGCACTCCTTGGAAACCCTGTGGGGCAGTTCTACTCTGTCCTATAGGGTTACTGATTCAGAATCCACTTGATGGCAATGGGTTTGGGTTTTTCTAGTTTTATTTTAAAGGATTTGTGTTATACCCAGAAGCCTGCATTGTATTTAGAGTTCAGCAGTATTGATCTCTCAAGCTGATAATTGGGAGCGGAATATTAAACCAAAAAACCAAACCCATTGCCACTGAGTCAATTCTGGCTCATAGCCACACTGTAGGACAGAGTAGAACTGCCCCATAGGGTTTCCAAGGCTGTAAATCTTTGTGGAAGCATACAACCACATCTATGTCCCGCAGAGCAGCTGGTGGATTTGAACTGCCAACCTTTTGGTTAGGAGATGAGCACTTAACCACTATGCCACTAGGGCTCTTAGCCTTAGCTTCTTCATCTGCATTATGGAGATAATACAAGTTTCTACCCATAGGGCTGTGGTGAAGATTTTATAAGGTAAAACAAATACAGTGCTTACCAAGTGTCTGGTATTTAAGTATGCATTTAGTGAATGTTCGCTTTAATCATTATTAATGAAATTTTTGCTTTGATCAATCAATACAAGCCTCTTTTTTCCTTTTCCTTAGACTAGCCTTTTACCTTATAATTTTGCATGCATTTGACTAGTGACACATGAGAAAAATTCCTGCACCTTTCTGGGTCTTATTTATATATTTATTTGTTTGTTGTTAATAAGTTTGGAACCATTGTGGTGGTGAGCTTCATTGGCATGCCATATCTGCAAAGTGGGAAGGATGAAGCAGAAGCAAACTGAGGAATGGAGGGAGTGACGTAGGGAGACCGAGGGCTCACTAGTTTTCATGGTTCCAGTTCCTTTCAGAGGCTGGGACACATGTCCTATTCTGACCTTGGGATCAGTGCTAGCTGTCTAAGCTAGCTTAAGTGGCTTTCTGGTATTTACAACCAAACAGACCTAATACAAAAACCAAACCAAACCCATTGCTGTCAAGTTGGTTCCTACTCACAGTGACCCTATAGGACAGAGTAGGACTGCTTTATAGGGTTTCTAAAGCTGTAATCTTTATGGAGGCAGACTGCCACATCTTTCTTCCGTGGAGCAACTGTTGGGTTTGAACCACTACATTTTGGCTAGCAGCCAAGTGCTTAACCAGTGTGCCACCAGGACACCTCTAACTGGCTAACAATTATTGTCCATTTTAGGTTATTTATTTCCAAGTATTCACAGCAAAGTTGTAAATTGCTCATGGAACATCAGTGTTTCATGAAGTATAGTTTAAAAACACCAACATGGGATTTTAGAACTAGAAAGAATCTCAGGGACTGTCCCATCCAGTAATTTCCAAAGTGTGGTATGTCTACCAGAGGTGGTGTCTGAGATCATTTTATATAGCATATGGGTGAACAGTGTAAAATCTTTAATAGTTATTTAAGTGTGTATTAGAAAAAAATAACTACCATATCAAACTTCTTATTTCATGGACATTATTAATAAGGACAAGGCTAAATGTAATTAAGTAGGTGAAAAAAAATGTGGTTTCCAGTAATCATGGAGAAGCTAGTATTAGGCTAACCCCTCTATGATTATAATCTTTGGATAAGATATTAAAAACAAAAAAATACTGTTTGAAGACAGCAGACAGTGAAAAAGAAAAAGAAAAAAAGCAGGCATAAGCTGGAGAGGATTTTACTCTTGAAAGAAGGGAACCCCACTGGGTGAGATCCATATTCATATGGTATTCCACATGAGGACACCACCTGCTTTGTAGAACACTCAGATGATAAAGCTCTGGCAGAAAGCCATCGTCTTATTGGCTTTAAAATTCAGATAACAGAGTTTGGAGATTTCAAAGCAACAAATTAAAATGGAAAATCCTGGTAAGAAGGAAGCCACAAAAAGTGATCCCCAATTTTGCATATAAACTCCTTTCAGATACTTGTCTGACTCCTGAAGCTCCCATTCAAGGCAAAACTCTAAGTTGCCCAGACAGAAAACAATAGCTACAAGGCAGAAGAAACCAAGCAGAGATTTCAGCAACTGCCCATCATAGGGAAGATAGAATTTAGAGTTTGAGTTCCACAAAGTTAGAAAGGCTTGGTAAGACTGTTTTCAGATAGTGAAAGCCAAGAGAATTGGTCACTAGCCAGCTTGAACTACAAGAAATACTAAAAAAGAAATTCTTCAATCTGAAGGAAAGGAGATGACGACAGGTGGAAATTTTAATCTATGGGAAGAAATGAAGGTCAAAGAAATGATAAATATGTGGTTTAATAAAAAGACTGTTATTTCTTTATTTAAATTCCTTAAAAGTCAATTCACTGTTTAAATAGAAAATATCTTTATCATACTCCTGACTGTAATATATGGAGAGCTGGTTTGTTTTTCTAACTTAACTGACTTTGTTTAAGGAGCTTTACTCAGAGAGGATTTACCCATGGAGGTAGTCATGGGCTATGCACTGTGTGAACCCTCTATACCCGGACCAGAAACAGGAACAATGGCATTAGCTGACAAGGGACTCCTGCCAGTCCACAGTCCCAAAAAATGCCAAAGTGTTTAGTGACTTTCATGGGGTGGGGTGGGAAGAAGAAGAAAGCGTGTAATTTAAGGGGTCTGCAGTATTTTACTGGAGCCCTGGTGGCTCAGTGGTTAAGCACTTATCTGCTAACTGAGCGGTCAGCAGTTTGAACCCACCAGCCGCTCCCTGGGAGAAAGATGTGGCAATCTACCTCCGTAAAGATAATAGCCTTGGAAACCCCGTGGGGCAGTTTTACTCTGTTCTATATGGTTTGCTACGAGTTGTAATTGACAGCAGTGGATTTTGGTTCAGCACTTTACCTCACACCTTGGAAGATGGCGTGGGCAGGGTAGCATTCTCAGCTGAGCTGTCATGACCTAGAAGTGGATTGTGGTCTATGGAGCTCATCACAAGTAATTTATTAGAAATAATAGGTAATGTTTGCAAGCTATTTTCTTTAAAACCCTATTATAGTAGATTTAAATTTCTGTGTATAATAACATCACTGTTTTTTATTGATTTGCTTTCTTGAGTCAAAAGAGAGGGGCCACGTCATAGTTCGAATGCAAGGATTTGTGTGTAACTGGGTGCACCTATGGGCATGTGTCATACATTGAATACCATTCATCATGGGTTGTGAATAAATAGTTGTGTGACATTAAATAAGTCACACAACTATTAAAATTTTTTGTTAGTGAAAAGAACACTTCATTGTGCAGATGGAGATTTTCAAACATGGAGGCACTCATCTCAGGACAGGAATGGAGGGATCAACGTGCACTGCCAGGAAGCAAAAGGTCAGTACGTAAACAATTTGTTCCTGGGAAGAACATATATAACCAAATTGGCTAATACCACTCCATTCACCTAAAAAACCTAGGGAGTAAAATTTACTCCCCTCTAGCCAAATGGTCAAACTTTACATTTCAAAGGACTACAAAGCTGAAGCTGAATCAACCATTAACCCTTCTGCCTTTCCTTTATTCCCCATGCATTAAAAACTTCTAGTTGAATGGAGACAGTGGAGAGCTTTGTATTTTTACTTAGTGCTGCGCAGCTCAATCTGTATTATTTCTTGTTAAAACCCTTTTTTCTTTCACTCCTAACAGAGTACAAGATTGTCTTCTTTGACAGTAGGATAACAACAGGTGAAAGCTAACAGTATGTGAATAAACCCAGCACAATACCTGGTCAGGCACTGAGATGTTAGTTTTTTTTTCTTCTGGAAGTGTCATGAAAAGAGGTGAAGAGTATGGTCAAAATTCACAGCAGAACCTCTAAAAGGAAGAAATAATATTGTAAATACTTAAAACTTTCTATAATCCAAATGATTCCAAGTCCTACCAACCTGAGGGAACAAACAAGTTCACATTAATACCCAAATTTTACACACTCACAGCCCTGCCTGCAAGATCTCAACTCTTCCTCAAAGATGCCCCCAGTTATTTCGGGGAGTCTCTATGTCTTACCAGTACTCAGGAACAAGTCCAAACCTGCCCTATTGCCTCAGCCTTCTTGCCCTATTGCCTCAGTCTGCTGCCCCAAGGCGTGTCACAGCTTCCACCACAGCTAATGCCTTCTCTGACAACCCTGCTTCTCTGCCTGGCTCTCCCTTCCCAAACCACAAAACCCTCCTGCGTTAATGCCTCAATGTGCTAGAGTCATGCATTGTGGGTTGTGAAGAAATGAAAGGAAAGAGAGTCACTCACACCAGACCATTAGCACGTCTTGCCCATCCTACAGATGACACTGAAAATCAGTAGGACGTAAAAACAACTTCTGCCAAGCCCAGATGGAAGAACAGACGCTGAGATAACACCCTTCCCCCTGCCATTACCACACATTTATCCATCCATTCTCATGTCCACCTCAAACCACATCTTGCTCCCCAACCATCCACACTTATCCCCTTTCTCTGTGCTTCCTTAGCACTTGTAAATCCTTTGAAACCCAAAATGCTCTTAATATTAAACATATGTGTCAATTATCTTACGATGTGCTTTATGTATATTATCTCTTTTAATTTCACAGCAACACTTTGAGGTAAGCATTATGCTTAATCCCACTGGACGGATGGAAATGGGCACATGCAGTAAGCATTTTACTCAAGGTAGCAAAGGTGATTAATCACAGAGCTAAGATTGGAGCTTGGATTTCAAGACAATCTGTCTAAGTTTAGTCTTTAATCTCTATATAACCGTGCCTGTCTAAGTGGGAAAAAAAGCCATTACTTTGTAGAATAACTGCTTTTTTAGTCTTTGTTCTCCCCTAAACTATGAGCTCACTTAATTTAATCTAATCGTATTCATCTCAATAAGATATATATTAAAGATCTCTTAGGATCAGATGCTCTGCTGACCTGATACTCTTTTTAAGGCAGAACTTCTTCTTTTAGTCATCTGTATAGCCCCAGCTCCCATCAGTGCTTGGCACATGTAGAGTGTCTTTAACTGATGCATGACAAAATGACTAAGCATGGGCAACACCAACCAAGATTCCTAGACAAAAAAGGAAATCCAATGGAAGTGAAGATACTAAGTATATTAGTAAATCACTCCTATTTTTCCTTTCCAGACATTCCTTTCCTGCTAATCATTTTACGACCCTTCCTTTTTAACAAAGATTAATCCTATTTTCTTTGGTGGGAGAGTGAAGCATGATTCCAAATTCAACAGTATTGGATTCCAAGTTGGCCACCTAAACACCAGCAAGCACCAACAGCACAGTCTGTCCTCAAGGCAAATCACTGCCTTTAATCCAGATCTCAAGTTGATTGACTCATGAATACACATAGGAACATGCCTGACACCCCTGAGGCAAAGCAGCTTACTCTGCACAGAAAGGCTGACCTTGGGCACTGGGCTGGTGGCTCTGAAGCCTTATACAGGTTTGCAGTTCTCTGTAGGGATCTTCATAGCCTGGGAAAGAATAACAATCCTTGTCCTCCTAGAGAAGAGATTTGTTACCCAAGATTCCTGCAAGGCTGATCAACACACACTTGTTGATCAATTGCATTAATATGGGGTTCTAAAAACTTTGGATTCCTAATAGCGTTGAATATAACTGATATTACAGGATATGCATGAAGATATCTGGGTGGGTAACATCCTGTGAAGCATGCTAAAAAACAAATTCCAGTGACCTCATGGAGAACCCAAATGTTTCCCTCCTTCGCGCAGATAAAGCTATAGGCACAGATTTACCAAAAGCCAATGAAATCCAAGTGTAAGGTCCACTCACTTGCAAGGACAGCTTCCAAAGCCTAGGTTCTACTTTTTAATTTGTAATTTTTTATTCACTTTTTAAGAAATGATCTGCCAAAACGTATAGTCATCAGGCCCCACAAAACTTAAATCTGCTCTAGTTTTAGGCACGATTTTTCTGCATAGAAAAGCTGTACTGATATTAAAGTTTTGTGGCTCAATCTCTGTATGATCCAGGAGCTAGTAGTATAATTTGAAGCTTATCTCCTGCCTTTGCCACCTTCATTCTAGCCTCCTTTGATGCTTGTGACACTGACTTCAGGCACTATCAACCAGTGCCTCCAAAGATCAAGATCCATTCCAGGAAGAAAGGCTCTTTCTCACACTGAAGCATCACCTGAGGGATGGATTTCCTGCAATATAAAAAAATCAATATACTCTAGTAAAAGGCTCTCCTGGGCTTTCTTTGTCACTACCTAGTATCCCAAAATCACTCCAGACAGAGAAAAAAAACATGGAAGTGATGAAATATTTGGCAATGGTTATTGGTAACAGTTGCAAAACATGATTGATATATTTGGTGTCACTGAATTGTATACATGAAAAATATTGAATGTGTATATGTATATATATATATATGTGTGTGTGTGTGTGTGTGTATAGAAACCCTGGTGGCACAGTGGTTAAGAGCCCAGCTGCTAACCAAAAGATCAGCAGTTCGAATTCACCACGCGCTCCTTGGAAACTCTATGGGGCTGTTCTAATCTGTCCTATAGGGTCGCTTATGAGTCGGAATCGACTGTAATGGGTTTGGTTTTTTGGTATGTGTGTGCATGTGTATATATATATATACATACATTTACAATAATAAAAGAAAAGAACCACGGAGGTAGAGAAGAATTCTGTACATGTCACTCTGCCTAGAATTCCCTTCCATTTATATCAAGCTTCTACCTTTCATCCTTTAAGAACTAGCTCTTGTGCCTTGGAGGGAAGGAATTACCTTTGTTCATCTTTGTATCACTAGTACCTACCATATTTATAGGCACTCAGTAAATTTTAGCTGGATAAATGAATGAAAAAGTTAATCAATCAATGAAATGTGAGAGCTGAAACATTAGGAAAGGAGAACAAATTACATGTAAATAGAAAAGGAGAAATGAAAAGCTAGGCCATGTAAACAAGATTTTGAGTTGTGTAAACAAAGTCTAAAGCTACTGTTAAGCAGATATGATTACTCCGTTTAGCTTATAAGAAATCACACAGATTTCCCTTGGATCTTGGTTAGAAAAGGTACTTGGAGCCATTAAGTGAGGCAGCCACACTGTCCTTTATCTCACCTTGCAGCTTTTTATCAGCACAGAGGGCTTCAGTGTAGAGAGGAAACTTTGCAAACATGGAAAAGTCAATATTGACCTACAGATAAGCTTATATGTTTCCTTGGACTTAGAAATTCACCCAATCACTTCTAACTAAAATGTAACGCCATGAGAATTAGTGCAAATAACTTGCTTAAATAGAACTGTAACTCAGTTAACGTAAGAAGCAACTGAATAGACCTGGCTTTCATTTCCCTTTTTATCTTCTTATCCTACTCTGTCACAGAGAGAGCAGTAGGATTACGATCTCCATTTTATATGCCACAAGAAATTTTCATAAAATTGTACAAATATGATCACATCTTATTTATTTTTACTAATTTTAATTAATACTTTGAACATCCACCTGCCTTATTAGTCAGAAATCCTATTTTCCCCAATTGATCTTATTCATAGAGACGTATGCACTACAAAAGGGGTGTGTCATTATGACTTCCATAACTGAGAGGAATAGACCTAACTGCTAGAAGAAAAGAAAAGGAATAAAGAAAACCTGAATAATCTAATCAAGAGCAGAAAAAGAAAACTGAAAAAAAATTTTTAATAGAAAACAAAGTATAAGAAATAAATCCCATCACACTCAACAGCATAGTCATTAGGGAAATACAAATCAAAACCACAATGTGATACCATCTCACATCCATTAGGATGGCTGTTATTAAAAAACAAGGCGGAACCAACGTGGTGCCCTAGACAGATGAACCATGCCATCCCTCTCTATAGCAAAGACCCCAAAAACTAAGTAAAACAGATAAAAATGTCAATCCTGGAACCCTAAGTATAAAATGAAAGGATAAAGAACTAGATCAAACACTGAATGGAAGACGAAACTGACAGAAAACAGAGAATGAGGAGAAATTCAGAGTGGAGGTTTCCTGCCAACTAACACGGGACAGTGTCGCCATCTTGAAGCACAGCCAGCAATGAACCTGGACAGGGAGTACGGGAAGGCAACTTCATGGAACCCCCAGTGGGAGACAGAGCAACCAGTAACCAGAGAAACATGCTTTCCCACCCCTCACCCTTCTGGTGAGTAGCAGCAAGAACTCCTCCAGCCCTGCAGCCCCACCGTTGGGGCTCACAATACAAGCTCCCACCTGCTCCACTGCCTTCTGCCACGTGGCTTTTTTATCTTTCTTTCTCCCTCCCACCTAGCCCCCTACACCACATCCCATCTTTACTGCCAGCCCCTACTGCACCACCATGGCTAGAGAGTCACCAGCCTGCTACTGCCCTGGGTCTACCCCAACTCTACCCACCGGCTCCTGCTGTGCCATATTTTTATCTTTTGTTCCCTTTCTCTGTTTTCTTTCTCTCTCCCAACTAGCCCCATACACCACCTCCCCCCCTTCCTGTGGGCCCTGCCGCCATGCCACAGCTAGAGAGCCACAAGCCCACTACCGCCTGAGCTCGCCCTGCCTCTGCCCACAGGATCCTGCTACCCTGCCAAGTGTTTTTTTCTTTCTCTTCTTTCTTTTTTTCTCCCTCCCACTGAGCCCCATACGTCACCTCCTCTCCCTTCCTACTAGCTCTTGGGCCCACCCTGCCCCCCCTACTTGCTGGCCTCTACCATGCTGTCAGTATTTAAAAATTTTTTTTCTGTTTCTTCCTTTTCTTTCTCCCTCCTACCTAGCCCCATACACCACACTCCCTTTCTGTCAGCGCCTGCCAAGCCACCATGATGAGAGAGGCACCAGCCTGCCACCACCCAGGGTCTGCCCCACCCCCACCCACAGCTCCCGCAACACCATTTTTTCTTTTTTTCCTTTCTTCCTTTTCATTCTCCCTCCTAGCTAGCCTTGAATGACACCCCCCCTTCCCACTGGCCCCCACCACACCACTGCGGCTAGAGTGTGTCCAGTGCTCAGGCCCCCACAGCACCAGGCCTGCACTGCTGCTCCCCTCCTGCCACGTGACAGGCTGCTGAACGGTGGGAAGCGAGCTCATACCACTCCCTGTCCGACACCCCTGCCCATCTGGCAAGGGGTTATGAACACTCTCACACCACTGGGCCAACATCAGGAGGCAGACAGATGCCGCCCAGTACACCCTTAGCCACATTTCCAAAACATACAGCAAAGCAGGTTCACCCTGTCTGCTGCTGCCTTGCCCACCTGGTCAAGGTGGTGAGAGGTATCATGCCCACAGAAGAGCAAGCAGCAAACTATACCCAGCCACATATATCAAAACAAAACAAAAAAGCAGGACAAAACAAACATACAATCAAAAAGAAAATAACACCTTAATGTCTCAGAGATAGCAGACAATATTAAAACATATAAAAAAGTAGGACAAGATGGCTTCAGCAAATGACCAAAATGAAGAGTCAGATTACCTTCCAGTAGAAGAAAAGGCAGTGGAAATACTTGATGTGGAATTCAAAAGATTAATATTTAGAAATTTCCAAGATTAGGAAGGATATCAAAGAAAACACAGACAAAATCAGTGAAAACATAGCCAAGGAAAATAAAGACAAAGGAATAGAAGAATTCAGGAAAATAATACATGAACAAAATATTGAAATATATAAACAATTAGAAATCATACAAAAACAACTAGAAATACAAAAGATAAACAACAAAATTTTAGAAATGGACAACTCAATAGAAGGTTTTAGGAGCAAATTTGAAACAATGGAAGACAGAATCAGCAAGATTGAACACAAATCCATGTACGCCACTTTGTTTGAGGGAATATCAGAAAAAATGAAGAAAAACTAAGAATTATGTGGGACACAATCAAGGGCAAAAATTTACATGTGATTGGAGTTCTAGAACAGGAGGATAAAATGGATAACACAGAAGATTGTTGAAGATTTGCAGCAGAAAATTTCCCAAATGTCATGGAAGATGAAAAGCTGACCATCCAAGGAGTTCAACAAACCTCATATAGGGTAGACCCAAAAAGAAAGTCACCAAGACATGTCATCCTCACACTTGCCAAGAACAAAGACAAAGAAAGAATCCTGAGAGTGGCTCAAGGAAAACAAAAAGTCACTTACAAAGGGAAAACATTAAGACTAAGGTCTCATTATTAGGCAGAGGCTATGCAAACGAAAAGGCAATGGGAGAACATACGTGAAACCTTGAAAGAAAAAAAAAATGCCAACTTAGAATAATAAACCCTGCAAAACTCTCTCAAATGCAATGGTGAAATTAGGACATTTCCAGAAAAACAGAAATTAAGGAAAGTCATAAAAACCAAACCAAAGTTACAAAAAATATTAAAGGGAATCCTTCAGTTAGAGAACCAGCAACATCAGACAACAACCTGACTCTAGGACACAGGACAGCATCAGCCAGATACCAACGTAGGTAAAGAACTCTCAATAATAAAACAAAGCTAAAAGACTTAAAACAGGGCAACACGACGATCTGTAAATGACAATAATGTCAAAACAATATAAGGTGGAGTAAACAGTGTAGGTATGTTGTTGTTAGGAGCAATCGAATTGGTTCTGACTCATAGTGATCCTATGAACAACAGAATGAAGTATCGTGTAAGAAAAAATAGGGGCAATGCTAGGAGCCCTGATACATGGCATAAATACAATATAAACCATGATCATAATGATGGCAGTTCCTCAAAAAGTTAAACCTATAATTACCATATGACCCAGGAATTCTACTTCCTGTTCTCAAAAAGTAAATCTTAAGGGTGCTGCAATTTCTTTTGTTGCTGCTTTTGGTTATTCCCATGAGAAGGACAGTTGGAAGGGCTGGATAAGTGATTCTGGTCCTGACTTGACCAAGAATCCATATGACTTTGGATCTCAAATTTCCCACTCTGTAAAATTGGGGGCGGCGGGGGAGAAGGGGAACTGATCTCTTGTAGTTTTAACTTTTCTGACTCTCTTAGTTTTGTAAATTAAGAAATTGAGGCAAAGTTCCTTAGATTGCTCATTCATTCATTTATTCATATATTCCTTCAACAAACTTCTTTGGAATCCATACTATATATCAGACACTGAGCTAGAAACATGGAAAGACCCAGTCCCAGGCCCTACCCTCAAGACTTAATAAGCTAGGAGTGGAAGCAGATGCACACATTATTAATTTTAGTGATGTTGGGAACAACTTTTATTTACATAGATCTATATAATCCATAAAATGCTTCCATATCCATGATCTGTTTGCTCCTCACAACAACCACCTGAGGCATTGTTCTTATCCAGATGATAAATGGTTGAGCGCTGGGCTGCTAACCAAAAGGTCTGCTGCTTGAACCCACCAGCCGCTCTGCAGGAGAAAAGACCTTGCAATCTGCTTCCATAAAGATCACAGGCAAGAAAACTCTACAGGGCATTTCTACTATGTCCTATAGGGTCACTATGAGTCAGAATTGACTTGATGGCAGTAAAAACAACAAGGCCGAGTCACTTGCCAAACTTCACAAGGATATAAATGAGGGTGCTTGAGATTTGCAACCAGACTTTGTGGCTCTAATCCTTTGCTCTGAAATATAGTGGTTAATATTATGGACTGTGGCAGTGCACACTCTAGAGACCAAAATTCAAGTTACAGTTTCACTATTTAGCAGCTGTTATGATCTTGGGCAAGTCACCTAAACTCTCTGACACTATTTTCTCATTTGTAAAATTAAAATAATATTTGCCTCTATTAGTCTAGGTCCTCCAGGTAGCAGACACTTTGATATGATTAATGTGCAAGGACTTAGTTGTTGTTAGGTGCTGTCAAGTCAGTTTCGACTCATAGCAACCCTGTGTGTAACAGAACAAAACACTGCCTAGTCCTGAGCCACCCTCACAATTGCCGCTATGCCTGAGCCCATTGTTGCAATCACTGTGTCAATCCATCCTGGTGAGGATCTTCCTCCTCTTCGCTGACCCTCTACTCTACCAAGCATGAAGTACTTCTCCAGGGACTGGTCCCTCCTGATAACACGGCCAAAGTATGTGAGATGACAGTCTCTCCATCCTCACTTCTAATGAGCATTCTGGCTGTACTTCTTCCAAGACAGGTTTGTTTGTACTTTTGGCAGTCCATGGTATACTCAATATTCTCTGCCAACACCATAATTCAAAGGCATCAGTTCTTCTTCGGTCTTCCTTATTCATTGTCCAGCTTTCACATGCATTTGAGGTGACTGAAAACATGATGTCTTGGGTCTGGCGTACCTTAGTCCTTCAAGTGGCATCTTTGTTTTTTAACACTTTAAAGTGATCTTCTGCAGATTTGCCCAATGCAATACATCCTTTTATTTCTTGATGTCTGCTTCCATGGGCGTTGATTGTGGATACAAGTAAAATGAAATCCTTGACAATTTCATTATTTTCTCCATTTATCATGCTGTTCCTTATTGGTCCAGTTGTGAGGATTTTTGTTTTCTTCAAGTTGATGTATAATCCATACTGAAGGCTATGGTCTTTGATCTTTATCAGTAAATTCTTCAAGTCCTCTTCAGCTAGCAATGTTGTCTCATCTGCATAATGCAGGTTGTTAATGAGTCTTCTTCCAATCCTGAAGCCCCATTCTTCTTCATATAGTCTAGCTAAAAAAAAAAAAATTTTTTTTTCTCGGATTATTTGCTCAGCATACAGATTGAATAAGCATGGTGAAAGGATACAAAACTGACATACACCCTTCCTGACTTTAAACCATGCAATATTCCCTTGTTCTGCTCAAATGACTGTCTCTCGGTCTAAGTGCAGGTTCCTCATGAGCACAATTAAGTATTCTGGAATTCTCATTCTTCACAATGTTATCCATAATTTATTATGATACACACGGTTGAATGCCTTTGTATAGTCAATAAAACACAGGTAAACATCTTTCAGGTATTCTTTGCTTTCAGCCATGATTCATCTGACATCTGCAATGATATCCCTTGTTCTATGCCATCTTCTGAATCTGGCTTGAATTTCTGGCAGCTGCCTGTCAATGTACTGCTGCAGCTGCTTTTGAATGATCTTCAGCAAAAGTTCACTTGTGTGTGACATTAATGATATTGTTTGATAATTTCCACATTCTGTTGGATCATCTTTCTTTGGAATGGGTACAAATATGGATCTCTTCCAGTTAGCCAGGTAGCTGTCTTCCAAATTTCTTGGCATAGACAAGTGAGCACTTCTAGCACTGCATCTGTTTGTTGAAACATCTCAATTGGTATTTCATCAATTCTCAAAGCCTTGGTTTTGCCAATGCTTTCAGTGCAGCTTTGACCTCTTCCTTTAGTAGCACTGGTTCTTGATTATATGCTACCTCCTGAAATGGTTGAATGTCGACCAATTATTTTTGGTATAGTGACTCTTTGTATTCCTTCCATCTTCTTTTGATGCTTCCTGCATCGTTTAGTATTTTCCCCATAGAATCTTTCAACATTACAAATTGTGGCTTGAATTTTTTCTTCAGTTCTTTCAGCTTGAGAAATGTCAAGCGTGTCCTTCCCTTTTGGTTTTCTAACTCTAGGTCTTTGCTCATTTCATTGTAATATGTATTTTGACTTCTCGAGCTGACCTTTGAAACCTGTTCAGCTCTTTTACTTCATCATTTCTTCCTTATGCTTTAGGCTACTCTGCATTCAAGAACAACTTTCAGGTCTCTTTTGACATCCATTTTGGTCTTTTCTTTTTTTTCTTGTCTTTTTAATGATCTCTTCCTTTCTTCATGTATGATTGTCCTTGAAGGACTTTAGTAGGAGAAAACCAGTGAGAGAAAATGGGGAAAGAGCCAAGAAAGGCTAGGAGAGCTGTCAAACAGCTATGCAAGTCCGACTCTGAGTACAGAAGAGAAGGGGAGAAGGTTGAGTTAAAGCATAGTAGACTTACATAAAGTCTAAAGAAAGTTTAGCAAGGCCGCAAGGGAGTCTTTGAGCCAAAATCAGCCATCAGAGGAGTCCCTTGTCTCCCAGAAGTGGGCCTTTCTCCATTCTGTGTGAAGCAAGACTTTAGCTCAAAGGAGGCATTCAATTTCAAAGCAAAGCAGCTGGGACTCTTGACCAATTATACTTTCTGTAGTTGGAAGTCTGTGAGGTGCATTGCCACAGACACCACACTACCTATCTCCAAAACTCAGTATTAGGATAAAATAAAATATGTAGTATGCTTAGCCTGTCATATAATAAGTGTTTAAAATATGGTAGTTGTGTTAGGAAAGGCTAGCTGCTATAATAAATATACTCCCAAAATGGCAGGAGCTTAGCAGCATACAAGTTTACTTCTTGCTCACTTAAGTCCAATGCATTTGTTTCTTGTCTGAAAGTAAAGGGCAACTCTTCTCCATGTAGTCATTCAGGGACCCAGTCTTGTCAACAAATGGCTTTCAAGGGCTCTTTATCCAATGATAAAAGGGCAGGGAAATGGAGGAGTACTGTGTGGGACTATTGTACAGACCAGGTGTGGAAGTGGCACACATCACTTCCACTCATGTTCCATTGCCTAGAAATCATCTACATGGCCACACCTAATACAAGAGGTCTGGGAAACACAGGCCCTGGCTGAGAAGCCACACCTCTACACTGTGGGAGGAGAACGAATTCGTGGTGGAGCCTTAGTTAGCTTTGCTCCAAACATTTGTCAACCAGGTTGCACCACCATATTTAAAGTAGAACACATGCAATGCCTAAAGAACATATTCAATCTCAAAGTTATTGAGAGTCTCACATTTGGCCTCACAGTGTCCAGACTGTTATTCTATCCTTCAAGGCTGGATCTCCTCATCCCTGGCACTTGGTATGGCGGTGACACTGGGTTTCCTTCTATTTCATTTGGGATATGTAAACTCAGAGCAAGAAAAATATGTGCTTTATGTCATTTGTACATAAGGTATCCCCCCCCCTTGGCATCCCTATCTTGGAAATGAATGATTTTTTTTTCTTCCTCAATACTCTTCATGCTTCACAAGCTGTAATGAAAAGAAATGACATGCTCTGAATCCATCTGATGTAGGAGCATGCATATTGAACGTCTTGTCATTAATTATACTTTTTTATTTGTGGTAATCCAAGTGACAACAGCATTTCCCTTTTATGCTGAAAAGAAAAGCTTTGGGGGAAGAAAAACAATGCAAAGAATTTCAGCTCAGTTTGGTTACATTTGGATAACTACATGCTGATGCCAGTAACAAAAGCTTGACCCAAATCCCCAAGCAGACAGGAGTTCAGAAATTTATTTTATTTTCAAGGTGAGGTGTTATCAAACGTATTTGATTCTTACCCCCTCAAAAGTAATAAATCTGACTCTCCAAAGTCAACAAAAAGATATTATTGTTGCAAAGCCCTTTGCAGGCTTTGCAAACAGCCTTCAGATCCCTCACTACAGCATGGCAGGCCACATAGCTTCATTCATTTGCTTAGTATCTGTTTAGTGAGTACCAACTACGTGCAAGGCATTGTTCTAGGCATTGGGTTATTATTCCCCTGTTACTTATGAGGAAACTGAGGCTCAGTTATATTAAGAGATTTTCCCAAGTTCACACAGCCTAACAGTGGGATTAGAATCTGCTTAAAACCACAAAAATAAAACAAACCAAACCCACTACCTTTGAGTCAATCCTGACTCATAGCGATCCTATAGGACAGAGTAGAACTGCCTCACAGGGTTTCTAAGGGTATAATCTTTACAGAAGCAGACTGCTACATCTTTCTCCTGTGGAGGGGCTGGTCAGTTCCAACCACCAACCTTTCAGTTAGCAGCCATAATGCTTAACCACTGCACCACCAGGACTCCTAGAACCATTTAGTAAGTATTTGTCATGTGCAAGTAGTTTTATATACTATATCTATCTTCTCAACAGCATTCCAAAAGTGGATAATATTTCTCTCATTTTCCAAATGCAGAAACTAAGATTCATAGAAGTAGGAGTCTTGTCCAAAGTCACAAGGCCTGTAGCTGGAACCTGTAGCTAAGTCCGTCTGCGAGTGGAAAATCAGTTGCCTTTGAGTTGATCCTGACTCATGGCGACCCCAGGCATGTCGGAATAGAACTGGGCTTCATAGAGTTTCCAATGACTGCTTTTGAAGAGTAGATCACCCGATCTTTTTTCCTAGGTGCCTCCGGGTAGACTTGAATGACCAACCTTTCCTTAGTAGCCCAGTGCGTTAATCATCTGCACCTCATCTGTGAGTGGAAACTTCCTTTGTTTGAACTACCCTCCCTTGTGGCTGACTGACTGTGACCATGAGACCCTGCCTCTTTGGTCACAGCTGATTGGGTATGGATTGACACCTAACACAAGGGCCACTTTCCTGACTAAGGCCAATGCTGTATGTACTACATCACCCAGAGGCACACTTCAGGGCACAGCTCTTACTGTGGGTATCAGTTGCTGCCACGGTCCTTGCTCGTTCAAGCTGGGTCACTAATCTCTGCCTGGTTCTGTTAGGTTCCAAAATCACTTGATGGCTATCCTGGCTCCTGTCCTGATAACCAGAAGAGGCCACTCCTTCTTGCTTCCCTCGTTCTTCCTGCCTAGGGAATTTCTAGAAATAAGTCTTTGGTTCAATTCTCCCTGGCCAGAATCAGCTACATAATTTTCAGGGCCCAGTGAAAAGTGAAAATGTAGGGTCTCTTGTTAAAAAATTATTAAGCATTTTAAGGTGGCAACAGCAGAGCATTAAACCAAGCTCAAAGCCCTTCTGAGTTCAAGGCCCTGTGTGACTGCAGAGTTCAACATCCATGAAGTCATCCCCGTCCCTGGCACAGTTTCAGCTGTAATTTTTGGAATGACCCAGCCTTTACCAGAGTTTCTCCCTCTGTCTAGCCCTGTACCTCTCCTGCTTTTCCCTGGAGCAGACCTGCCTTCCCCATGGCTGTTAGAACTTGGTCTCTGTCTGTTGGCCTATTCCTTCCTTTGCAGCTCAGTCCCTAATTTCCCAAAACCAAACCCGTTGCCTTCGAGTTGACTCCTATTCCTAGTGACCCTAATGGCCCCATGGGGTTTCCAAGGCTGTAATCTTTACGGAAGCAGAGTGCCACGTCTCTCCCTCAGAGCAGCTGTAGATTTGGCGCTTCCGAGCACTTAACCACTGCGCCACCTTCCTAATTTCCCAAGGCCTTGATAACCTGCCTCCCTCCAAATCAGTTCTCAAACCCTGACAGTCTCATCAACACAGACCGCCCATTTAGCTTTGCAATGTGTACAGATAGGGGACTGATAGACAGGGAAGAATGCTGGACAGGCTTGGCAAAGTGCTTGTTTATAACAGTTCTGGCATCTGGAGCAATTTTTCCCTTTTATTAAACATATCTCTGCATTCTGTAGCTGACTTTCAACTTGGCCTGAGCTTTTTGAGGGAAATTTTGGGATTTTTGCCCAACAACAACAACAACACAGAGCTTCATATTTATGTTACAAAAGCCAGAAGTGTCATCACAGACAACTTCCTTTGTTGGAGCAATTTTCACACACACAAAAGATCACAGCATTATTCAGTACAGTAAGCCACACCCTCTACCCCTTTGCTGTTATTGACAACAGCAGGGCAGAGTATGTAGGTCATATCCAAATGGAAAACATTGGCTCTGATACATCCTGTTGTGAAACAATCAAGCATTGGGTTGCAGCACTAACAGCAAGAGAAAAATTCAGAAACATCAGGAGAGGAAAGGAAGAAAAGATTCCAAATGGAGAAATACGAAAAAACAGAAATGTTCAAGAGGCCCCATGCCAGGATGTGCTGAGTATGCCCAAGACTCTGGTTCTCTAAAATCAATATTCATCAATAATGGCAATTATTTATGGAGTATTTACATGCACCAGGCTTTATAAACTATATCTATCTAATCTTCTCAAAAACCTAATGAGATACGTAATACTTCCCTCATTTTCAGATGAGAAAAATAAGGCTCAGAGGAGTAGGACATTGCCCAAGTCACAAGGCCTTTAAGTGGCAAAGCTGGAATCTATATCTAGGTTTCCTGTAGTTGAGAATCCTCCATCGTCTGTACTGCTCCCACTCCCTGACAGACTGACTGGCCACCACTGATTGGCTAAGACCTGGACACCTGACACAAGGGCAGCCATTCCATGGGGTAGCTGGCATCCTATGACTTGTGTGGCTCGAAAATATAATCTGGGTCTATCTGATTTCTCTCTTATAACTTTAGAATCAGGAAAAATCACATCCAGTTAGCTATGGAAGCTGAACTGAAGGTGCATGAGGTAGACTTGATACAGTGGCAGCCATCCTGGGCCGTGTGCGAACAAAAGTGAGGAGAACTACAAGCAGCAGAGAGAGGAAGATGGAGTACATGCAGAGAGAGAAGCAGAGCTGTCAAAGGAAAGTGACCGCAAAAATTAGAGAGACAGAGATAGACAAAGAGAGGCAGAGCAAGAAAGAGAGCAGAGACAGAGACACAAAGCCAAAGAGAATAGAGCCAAGAATGAGTTACCCTGGGTCCTGACAGAGTCTTATTTGGGTCCTGAGGAGTCCTGGCTGCACTATCCTTGAGATCCTTCCAAGCCTCTGGATACTCACAACAATCTTTCCACTTGAGCTGGGGGGAATGGGCCTCTGACACACCCCAAAGAACTCTGACTCCAGCAATCTGATGTCAAAGTCATTGTTACTCCATCTGACTACACGCACATACATTCTTCATTGACAATAATGGCAACACCCACCCTGTACCCCATGTGACTCTGAAGCTGAAGTTTCCATACTCCGAGTTCCTTGTTTCTGTCGTTTTGATTAACTTTTGACTTTCACCATCCTTGAATAAAGACTGTGTCTCTGCCTTAAGGTGACTCCCCCAGTCCCATTTCTCCCTCCCGTGGCCTGTCTCCAGACCTCCTACCACCACGGTTATGATAATCACCTTCTCAGGTCACTGGGCTGGAACTAGAGGGACAAGAAGCCAGTGGTCAGACCTCAACATTGACTCCACTCTCATTCTCCTCTGCCAATACCCAGAAGTAGTTTCTGTGGAGTGTCTAGGGATTCATATGGAAATACAACAAGTAAAAGCAGAAGCAGTGTTGTCAAGAGATTAAGGCATGAGCAGACCCCAGCTTCTTGTCTAGATTCTCTTCCTAACTAGCTGTGTTACCTTGGACAAGTAGATCAACCTTGCTGAATCTTGGATTACTCATTTATATAATTAAGGGAACAGTGGTGGTTCGGCGGTAGAACTCTCACCTTCTGTGCTGGAGACTCAGGTTCAGTTCTCTAGTGAATGCACCTCCAGGACAGTCACCTCTTGTCTAACAGTGGTGGCTTACAAGTTGCTATGATGCTGGACAGGTTCAGCAGAGCTTCAAGGCTAAGATAGACTAGGAAGAAAGGCCTGGTGATCTACTGCTGAAAATCAGCCAATGAAAACTCTATGGATCACAATGGTCTGATCTGCAACTGATCGTGGATTGGCGCAGGACCAGGCAGCAGTAGTTCCTCATGCATAGGATTGACTGTGGTTGGGGGTGGTGGCACTGACTTGATAGCAGCTAAAAACACCACCGCCTATATAATGAGGGTAGTGGTGGACGACATGAGCTAAGGCCCCTTCCAGCTGGACATTCTAAGATCCAAATGTGAGTGCCACTCCATTTCATTGGCATTTAGAGAACAAATCCTGTGTCCTTTCTGAAATTTATGCTTTATCACTTTACCTGTCTTGGCTGCAAGTATCAAAAAGCACCTAATAGCAGTGTCGACTGGATTGCAGAAAAAGAACTAAATTAGTAGAGAAGATATGAAAATGTGCAAACTGAAGTTTCAAGAAAAATGGAGGCATTCTCATATCTAAGAGACTTGCCTCACCAGCAGCCCCAGGAACTTGTGGGCAACTGTGTGAACAACAGAGGTGCAAGGGCATGTGTATTGCTGAACTGGCAAATTTTTAACCCATGTATCACAGCAGGCCTGGCTTGCAGGCTTTATTTAGGTAAAACTCCCATTGAGCTTTAGCTCCCAGGGCCCAGTCTGACTCAGAGCTTCAGAATCTTGGCCTGTGGCACGATGAGTCATGGTGATGAAATTTCAAGAGAAAAGGACATTTTTAAAATTAGCTTTGAGAGAGCAACTGGCTGTGCCTTTGCTCTGTAAGCTCCTTGTCCAGGTTATTTGAGTTGATCTCATTTTCCAGGGGGCCCTGAATGGTTCATGGTAATGCTGCCTTTTGTTCAGCCTGCCCTCAGCCCCTCAGAGTCCCATAACTCCAGGGCCTCTCTGTGCTTGCTCCAGTCAAGGAAGCAAGCTGAGGACTGGGGCACCCACCCTGAGGCCTGGTCTGACCTTCCTTCTTCTGCCTGTGATCTTGTGGTTCTAAGAGGAGGTGGAGTTCTCTGAGAAGCCCAAGACCAGCGCTGAGACGGGCTGGGCTGGGTAGACCACCCCAGTGCTAGGAGTTCCGTCCCTGAAAAAGGATGGACTGTGAGGGCCTCCTCTTACCCAATCTTATAATTCCTCTGACTCTCTGCACAGACCCACTTTCTGCCTTTTGACCAAGCCCCCTCCCAGGACAGGAAATCAAAGCTGACACTGACTTTGCAGTTGGAATATTTCCATCAGGAATGAGATGCAGATGAACAATTTCTCCACTGTGTCCTGTACAACAGAGGGTTCTGTTGAAATTGGGCAGGCGTGGCTCAGTTTCTGTTTTTTACTTACCCTGATGGAGAACTTGTTCTCTTTGATGTCTCCATTCTTCCTCAGGGATGCACTGTCTCCTGGGTATAATTGGGATTCCCCCAACAAATCTAAATGGGGCAAAGAGCTACTCACATCTTTAGGGAACATGATTGGAGCTACAAGTGGCAACTATGGACACAGCTCAGCTAGCGAGATTCAAGAAGCTCCAAAAGGTCCAAATACATCACTCTTTTGCCAAGCCCTTCTTATCAACATACATACAATCATTTATTCATTTGTTTAACAAAAAATTGGCTGCGTACCAACCATATGGGTATAGAGAATATTAACATGAATAAGACATAGTTGCCGCCCTCAAAGAATTTGTATTTTAATACTGGTCACCAACCAGTGATAATACAAGATGATGCGTTATCATAGATGCTTATTCAAAGTTTTATGAGATAAAGAGAGAAGAAATGCAAAGTTAGGGATGGATCAGGCTCCAAGAAAAAGATGTTTATTAGTAATTAAGAAAACAAACAAACAAGCACTTTTTTGGTTTGTGTAAGCAGTATGTTGAACAAGCATAACTCATGGCAGAATCAAAATGCAACTTTATTGTTGACCCTTTATATCCTAGTTCTCCCTCACCCCCACTCTCTCACTGCCATTTCAGACCCATCATTGTCAAAGCCATGGGCGGGAGGAGAGATAAGGAAATAGGACAGCTTCGACTTGAGTCTGGCCTTTGGCCAAAGAAAGCATCCCTGGGTGGGCCAGAGGAGGATTCTCTTCTCATGAGGCTATGTCATGGATTCCTCCAGTGTCCACTCCGGGATCTCTGTCCTGCAGTTCCTTTGACCCTGGTAGATGTGTCTCTATTCCTGGTGGCACTTGAGGCATTGGGAAGCAGCACATCTCCAGCCTTTCTGCCAAAATCCCCTCACTCTTCCAGGAGACATCTTCAGAGAAGATCTACGATGACCCAACTTCGCGACGATTCTCTTTTTGGTATCTCCTATATCTAGTGCACATCTTATCCTGAAAAACTCTAGGAGTGCAATCCAAATTACTCAACAGTACTCTCTTGGCTCTTCTGCAAAGATAGCAAGTCATCCATTTCTCATTTTCTACCTCTTGGGGCAGGAGTCAGACTCCAGTTATAGTCTGATTTCCCTGGTATGACTCAGGCACTAGTTCTGTCTCCCTACTGGGAGGAAAATCTTTCAATATTCTCCTATAGCACCTCCACCCCTTTCCCTAAGAGAGAGAGCAGGGACAGCTATGCTTGAAGGAATCTCTTCTCTCTCCACTCCACTGTGACCCTTATCTCTGTCCTTGAGCTGAGTGAAGGCCTATGAACACTTTCCTTTGAAAATCTGTATTTTGGGAGCGTGCCGTCGTACTTGAATCTTGATATCTATCTTATTGGGGTTTCAGTTGGATTAGTGGCAAGAAGAATCCTATTCTAATAGCCTGTTATGTGTCATTGTCACAACAGCTTGTTCTGGGAAGGATGTTCAACTGAGTTGTGTCCTGTTTGGAAGCAGAGGAACAGGACCTCTCAAAGGCCCTATTATGCCCAAGATGTAGACTATGCGTCTCATCAGCTAACTTTCTAAGCTCCTTGCTCACATCCTAAGTACATTTTTCCATTTCAGACTTTACATGGAAGATTGTGGGGTGGGGTTGTGTCCTGGATTGCACACTGCTTGCGCTTTAGCATTTATGAAGCCCGGGGTGTGGAGACTGCCAGGGGCAGGGGAGGTGACATAGAACAGTGGGTAAGAGCACAAGCTTGGTCATTACACACACTTGAGTTTGAAATCTGGCATCACATTTGATGGGGTCCTAGGCAAGACACTTGCTTCATTTTTTCCATCATTCAAACAGAAAGAATAGTTCACTTGAAAGACCGCATGGAGGAATAAACAAGATATTATTTATAAATGGCCCACATATAGAGACTGCTTTGTAGCAATTTTTCAATGTAGCTGAAAACAGGCAGATTTAAAGAGAATCCATCTTTCCTCACACAGAGCATATCTGCATTTACAGATTATTGTCCCACTCTGACAGCCCCTGTCCATAAAGGGCCACCCACAGTAGTGGAGGGTCCCCACTCAGCATTCACACAGCGTCAGGAGAAATAGAGGCCATCCCCATTGGAGAGACCACTTAAGCCTCCTTGTTCTTGACACCTTCCCCCCCCCACCCCCATGGGCACCTCTGGTGGGTTAAAAGATGCTCTCATGACCCAAAGGAGAGAAGCATAGCCCAACGCTCACCAGCACATCACTAACCTCATGCTACCTCGATATAAATCTGTTCCCAGGGTTCCAACAGTAGGACTCTGAGCCCTGCGTAGGAGGTGAAAACTGAGTTAGGTCGGTGAGTCAGTGACATGAGACCACACAGTGAGTCAGGCAGAGAAGGCCTGGAGACAGATTTGTAATCTGAATTCTTTAGCTTGCATCTTTCCAGAAAGCCATCCTTGAACGAGAGAAGTCTCCAGGGCAAAAGGGTGGGAAGGCATGTCAGAGAATGATGATGGACCTTGGGTTTTTGCAAAGCTTGGGGCTTTCTGTCATAGATTTTAATGGTGTTTTGTAATCCCTGACCCTGCTTAACTGATAACAAATTCATCAATCACCTCAGATCTGCTGGTTGCCCCTAGTGACTCATCACTGCTCACCGTTCTCTAGCAACCCCTTGTGCTTCAGCGATTATGAAACCCTGGGTGCAGGGACTGTCAGGGGCAGGTGAAGTGATGTACAGCACAGGCTTGGTTATTACACAAACCTGGGTTTGAAACCCAGCATCACATTTGATGGGCTCCTGGGCAAGTCAGTTACTTCATTTTTTTCTATCATTCAAACAGAGAGAATAGGGTTCTTTGAAGGGTTGCACTGAGGAGTAAATGTGATATTGTTTATGAATTGCCTACAAATATAGTAAGAGTGCTAAAATAAATGTTGCATTATTCATTAAGGATTTGTGTTCCCATTAATAATTTCTCTTGGTCACAATTTCACTAATTGTTTACAAAGTTAAAGAATTCTTTATTTGGGTGCAGAAAAAAAATTAAATATGCCAATATAAAGAAAAAAATCAAACTCGAGCAAGGATCTAAACCTCCTCCAGCACACAAACTCCTTGAGACCAGGACAAGATTTAGTCCCTTTTGTGGCTTCAGGGCCTGGCACCGGGCACTAGGTAAGTGGTTATACATAAATAAAAGGCTGAATGGTGCATATTTCCATACTAAACATTTTTGGAGTTTGTGTCATGCATATTTGGGCATATTCCTTCATCAAAGCAAGAAACTAATGCATACATAGTTCTACACCAGACATTATGTGATACACAAAGTAAGACTTAGGCGTCCACACACAAAATACTAGAGAATCATAATATAACAATGGAAAAATGAGTTGCAGTCCAGTCGAGTTGATTCTAACTCATGGTGACCCCATGTGTGTCAGAGTAGGACTCTGTTCCATAAGATTTTCAATGGCTAATTTTTTTGGAAGTAGATTGCCAAGTCTTTCTTCCAAGGTGCCTCTGGGCGGACTTGAAGTGCCAACCTTTTGGTTAGCAGTTGAACACATTAACCATTTGCACCAAAAAACAGGCACACAGTAAAGTGCTGAGGGAATTCAAGGCCATCAAGTGACCAGAAGTCTTAGGATAATCCTGAAAAATGCTTTTGAGACAAGATTGGGGCCTAGGGCTTGAGAAAATTGGTGGTTCTACCAAAAGCCAAGATGAGGTGGGACATCAGGAAGAAGGAACAGCACTGTCAAAAAGCCTAGAGGCAGAAGCATGCTGGACGTATATAGAGGCCAGCAAGGAAACTGGCTGGGCCAGCCTGAGCTGGGAGTTTGTGAGAGGTATTTTTTGTTGTTGTTAGGTACTGTTGAGTCCATTCTGACTCATAGTGACCTTGTATATAACAGAAGGAAACATTGCTTGGTCCTGTGCTGTCCTCACAATAGTAGTATGTTTGAGCCCACAGTTGCAGCCACTGACTGTGTCTATCCATCTTATTGAGTATCTTCCTTTTTTTCACTGACCCTCTACTTTACCAAGCATGATGTCCTTCTCCAGGAAGAGATGATGTTAATAATAAAAATTTAAAAAGCCTTGTTGTTGTTGTTGTTAGGTGCTGTCGAGTCAGTTCTGACTCATAGTGACTCTACGTACAACAGAAACAGTGCCCAGTCCTGCGCCATCCTCATGATCATCGTTATGCTTGAGCTCGTTGTTGCAGTCACTGTGTCAATTCATCTTGATGAGAGTCTTCCTCTTTTTGGCTGACCCTCTACTTTACCAAGCATAGTGTCCTTCTCCAGGGACTAATCTCTCCTGATAATATGTCCAAGGTTTGTGAGATGAAGTGTCCCTATCCTGAGAAGGAGCAATCTGGCAGTTTGAGAAAATATATAATAACTAAAACTACCCTGAATTCAGTAATGTTTTGAGGTGCGTTTGTAGTTTATTAATCTCAATAGGGGTATATATGTTTGAAAAATAGCATTATATGTGTGTTTTGGGACCATGCTATTTATTCAGAATCTAGACAATGTTTGGAATCCTCTGGGTTAATATATTATAAACCCATTGCCTCCCAGGCCTGTGACTGAAAACCACTGATCTAGGTTATCTGTAAATTCCCTTCTGAAAACTAATGATCTATGACTCTAGCCAGAAGCCATATGGCTGCTTAGCTAAACACTGGTTCTTTTTGCCTATGTGTGAAACCCCATAGAGTATCCTGGCTGAGCAAGACTATGCTTCTGACCAAAAAAAGGCATAGAGGGGTCCTCCATTTCCCCATATATCCATTTTTATCCACTGATTTGCAAGAGGGCTGGGGAGTCTAATTGAAGAGGCAAAAAAAAAAAAAAAAACCTTGAATCCTGTTTATGTGGAGTTTAAGTATATACAGACTATCAGATAAAAGCCAATTTTGCCAAGAGGAACTATCGATTCTCCAGAAATAGAATCATCCATTAGAGAAAGAAGAGTTCAATGACTCGACAGGGTAGGGGAGCTGTGTTTCCAGAAACAATGTGTTTGTTGATATTAGACCATGTCCTGCCCCAGTCACATGCCTAGATGGAAAGGGAATATATGTGTGAACTTAAAAGAGGTCTCTTACTAAACCCACCAACACCATGCGGCTGAAGCCGTGGACCACTGGTTGAGGGTCACATATAAGTAGCTTTCTCCATGAGGATGGTGGTAGCATCCAGCCTTGGACAGCTGCTGCAGTGGTTGGCAAGAAACCATCAGCACAGATTCTTGGAAACAGGTAAGCATCCTGGGGCTTTTCAGAAAGGCTTAGGAGAAGTTTCTATAAAGTAAGTGAGGGGCTTGGTTTCCTGGAGATTTGTGTACTACATGTAAATTGCCTTTGTGATGCTGCCATTTGGAAGCCTAGGGTGTTTGGATCATAGAAATATAATGTCAGAAACAATGTTCATCAAATAAGTAGTCATTGGCTGTTGCTTTGTTCTTTAGGTTTCTTTTGATTTAATGGTTGTTTGCTACGTGATAACTGGTCTTAAAAACAAAAGTCTAGTCCCCACCCCAGCCACTGAGGCACCCACAAGGGCCATCTCTCTCTACATCACTCAATCTCAGGGTGATGGGAGGTGAATCCAAGAGAACCTCCTTCCACAGTGCCTCTGCCCTCTGCAGATGGCTTCTGGTTTCCTGGGTAATGGCTGGTGTTTAGGTTCAGAGTTGCTGTAGAGTCCCTGGGGATTGACTGCATGAATTCCACTGGACTTCCTCTTGCTCCACCAACTGGGGCCCACCCAGGCTTTTGCTGAGGGCAGCTGCAAAATATGTGGTGTGGCTGCATAGAATATTCTTAAGCTTCTGCCCCAGAGGTAACAGGGACACAGTGCAGAGTTGTTGAAATAATGTACATTTTGGAGCATGAAAGATGTGGCCTTGAATCCCAACTCTGTCACTGACCAGCTGTATAAAGCCTTGCACAAATCACTTAACTTTGCTGAGCCTGAGTTTCATAATCTGTAAACTGGACTTGATAACCACATGGGCTCGTAAGAACTATCAATAGTGTAGGTTAGACAGATAGGGTTAACTGTGCTGGCAGAACAAAAAAGAGCTGTTAAAAGATTATCATCTAGAAATTGGGTAAACAGGAAACATACCCTGTAAATATGAGATAAGGTTGAAACAACCCATGAATTACTATCAGCTTGTTAGTGGTTTTCTAGTCCCTCCCCCCTTTATAGGCTTGGCACGCGCAGCAGAACAAAGTGTGACCACTTCTGTTTAACCTTCTTTAGCCCTCCGAAGATGGTGATGTAGTGCTGAAGATCAGTGTGCTTGAGCTATATCCCATAATAAGCGATGCCAAGGGCTGCTGAGAGGACTCCACCTTGAATATCAGCAAGTTCCATCTTGGATTCCAGATGTGCTAGCAATCTAATTAGCATGCACTGCCATTCTGAGAAGTACTTGCCCCTTGAAGGAAGCCCACTAAATATTCATTACTCTGTTGTCTCCATGGAACCCATATACGCCCTAGCCTTGCTTCCCTTTTCAAGTCAGTCTTTTGGAGAGGCGTAGTCCCCCACTGACTCGTTTGGCTTGACTCAAGCAAAATAAAGCTTGCTGAAGATAAAGTTTGTCTTTCAAGTGTACTTTACTCGGGAAAAGACAAAGACATTTCGTGTCAGATTGGTGATTGGTAACATAGGTGTGGTGCCCAGCACACATTCGTTGCTTGAGCAATGTAACTGGTACCCAAGTAAAACAGCAACAAAAAGTTGCCATTGAGTTGTTTCCAATTCATGGAGACCTCATGTGTATCAGAGTAGAACTGTGCTCCATAGGGATTTCAATGGCTGATTTTTCACCAGGCCTTTCTTCCAAGGCACCTCTGGGTGGACTCGAATGTCCAAACTTTGTTAGAAGCCAAGTTCATTAACCATTTGTACCACCCAGGTGTGATACCATAGAGGGAAGCTTATTTCAGAACCTGTATTATGAGGCTGTGTTTGCACTCTCTTCATTCACAGTAAATGTGCCCAGCACCATCCTTGGTACCTAGTTATAAAGATGAGTGAAACCATCTGTGCCCTCTCCCAAGAACTCAGTCTAGTGACTGTCCAGTCTCTTCCCAGTGGCACAGACCTTACTGAACTCTTTCTGCCTTCTGGATGCCTGTGACTCTGGTTGTGCTGGGAATGAAAGTAAGACGGCCACAGAACATAAACAACAGACTGGTGCAATGCTGGAAAACTGTCAGCAGGATGTGAAAAACAAGATCTTGTGGCAAATATTCTTGGAATATTCTTCCCCTGTTCTTAGGGTGTGGAGGAAGAGCTCTCACCCCCAGACTATGAGGGTGGAGAAATCTGTTCTTCATTACAGGGACGCTGTGTACAAAAGGACCAGCACTTCCAGGCAGCATAGTGCCTACAACTCGGGCAGTGGGTGGCTGAGGTCAGCTGTTCCCAATGCTCAGAACTGGGCTGCAGGTACTGAAGGGAGCTGCTAATTGTCAACAGAAACAATTAGGTCTTTCTACTTTTGTATTCCAGTCAAAGGCATGTTTCTCATTATATTCTTCATAACCAGCCAGAGAGCAACCTTCCCCAACATGGCTACTACTTATTGAGGAAAGATTCTTCCAGAGGAGCCCTGGTGGCATAGTGGATAAGAGCAAGGCTGCTAACCAAAACATCAGCAGTTCGAATCCACCAGCCACTCCTTGGAAACCTTATTGGACACTTCTACTCTGTCCCACGGGGTTGCTATGAGTTAGAATCAACTCGATGGCAACAGGTGCTCTTCTAGACAGTAAGCTACATGAGCATTTTTCTCATTGCAGCAGTAAGGGTATAACCAGGTAAAGAGAAACCTCTCTAAGTATTTAAAACAGAGGGAATTTTATACCAGAAAACGTCTCACAAAAGATGAAAGAGCGGAGAAGCCAAAGAAGAGGTGATGAGGCAACCCAGAGATTAACTGGAGCAGGAAGCTGAAGGGTTCTTAGGGTGACAGGAGAAAGGCAGGAGGTGGTGTTCCCTGAGCCAAGCTGCTGGACTCACCTGACAAAACTAGAACCACAGTGGACGTGCCTACAGGGAGGTATGGCCATAGGAAAACAGCCATTGCTGGAGATCTCACCAGAAGAAGAGGAGTACCCCAGTTTCTTCCTTCTTCCTACCCTCCAACCTCCCACCAGTGCCTCCCATTGACCACACCCAGAGGGAGGCTAGTTGATATGCAAGCTGGGAAATGGAACCTACAGCCCATGACATTCAGAGCAAAGCGTGGAATATCTCCGAGGGTAAACACCCAGGGACAGGAGCATTCACATGATCTTATTTAGTCCACACACAAGCAATCCCAGTCTCAGGTAGGAAGCTTAGAAGAGTTCAAACAAACAAACAAGCAACAACAACAAAAATGGCCATGAGCCCTTTAAACTAAGATATTTTGACATCCTACCTAATCTAAGGAAACCCTGGTGGCATAGTGGTCGTTAATCTATGCCCTTCCTGAGATTTAAACTCTCATATCTTTGTTTCTCTCCTGACTGGAGAATTGGGTAAGCTCTAATGAAAGTTAACCAAATCTGTCTTCAAAGTAAAGCAAAGGCTTTTAATGCAATTTTGAAAAGCCACAATTAATGGGAAGCACATTAGTTACAAAGAACCAACAACTAAATGAAGGCAGCCTGGTGGAGCTTGACAGCTTGGCTGCCTTGGAAAAGGAGTGTGGGGCCTCCAGGGAATGCAGCATGGCTTGGTGGTGTGCGAGGAACACCTTCAAGGTCAGGTCTGCATCTAGTTATGGCTGGCTGAGGTCTTGCCGAGTTATGTGAGCCCTTCTGCCAGGGCCCCTGCCTGACAGTATTGCTCTAGAGTTCTCAGATCTGTGTCAGAGATCCTTGAAGGAGCCTTCAGGGAAGGCTATACCATGCCACCAAGAGCCCTCTTTTCCAGGAAGCTTTCTCTGACCTCCAGGTTAGATTATTTGATGGCCTTCTTCGCTATCCCCTCAGCATTCTGTGCCCACCTCCATCATGGAGCTGGATACTCTGTGTATTCATGCTTTGTAATTGCTCATTTTCTCATTTATCTGCCCCAGTGGATTGCGAACACCTCCAGGGTAAGAACTGAAGCCTTGTATGTTCCTTGGACTTAGCACAGCACTGAACGTGTAGTAGGGCTGCAATAGAAAATTGAGGAATGAATGAAGGGACATATAGGAACCCAGGATATTCTTAACAGCATGGTGTAGTGGAAAGAATGTATAGTCAGATATCTTATTAACATGATGACACAACGTGTATTAAACATGGTATATAATGGTTAAGAACAAGTGCTTAGAGTCAGATTGCCTGGTTTTAAAATTCTGGCTCTTTTTTAAAATTCTCATCTTGAAAACAGGTATGATAGTAGGACTTGTGTCATAGAGTGCCCGGCACATGATCAGCACTCAGTAAAGGTTAAATATCATCATTCTTATGGACAAAGCATTGTCCCAAGTGTTTTACATACATTAGCTCATTTGATCTTCACAACAGCCTTGTGAAATATTGTTATTATCCCCATTTTACAGATGGGGAAATTAAGTCTCAGTGAGGTTATATAACTTGCCAAGGATTAGCGAAGAGAGCTGTTGGCAGAGTTGGTGGCTCTTAATCATTAGGCTAAACTGCCTCCTCTTTATCCTTTGAAGGTAGATTTGATTTTTGCAAATGGCCAGAGTTATTTTTGTTCAATCATAATAACAGAAATAAAAATAATTCCTTACCATTATGTAGGACTTTACAGTCTACAAAGTGTTTTCTCACCTGAGCCCCTCAATTGAAGAATGTAATGTGTACTTGTATTGTTTGAGAGTATTCAATTTTGCTACAAAACAAATTAGATGAAATTCATCAGATATGTTTTAAAAAACCTGCAACATGTATGTATTTAGCATAGAAAAAAATAGAAGGACCAAGAAATACCTAATACTTATGAGTCACTAAGTATTCCTGAAAGAGCCCTGGTGGTACAATGATTAAGCACTCAGCTACTAACAGAAAGGTTCAAACTCACCAGGCACTCCGTGGGAGAAAAGACCTGGTGATCTGCTTCCACAAAAGTGCAGCCTACTGGAAACAGAACAACCAGAATGGAAATAATGAGAAAGTTGACACACTGGGAAAATGTAACCAATGTCACTGAACATATTGTGCAGAAATTGTTAAATAGGAACCTGATTTGCTGTGTAAACTTTCACCAAAAACACAATAAAATATTTTAATTTAAAAAAAAAAAGATTATAGCCTAGGAAACACTTCAGGCAGTTCTACTCTGTCCTATAGGGTTGCTATGAGTTGGAATAGACTCAACGGCACACAACGACAAATATTCATGAGGCACCTGTGTACTAATACAAATGACATATAAATATGCATGAGATATATGAGGCACTAAATATTCTAGATGCACACAATACACATGAGTAATCAGTATTCATGGGGCCTTAATTGATGACCCATTCTGTCTCCATGTGTCTTCTGCCCAAGAAACACAAACGAAACGCACGGCAGCACAGCAGACTAATTTGCAAGCCATAGCTATTGTGCCAGGTGTACTTGTCTTTGCGTTTTTCTCTAATACAGCAAGCATGTGTTCTCGGCCAGGGCACTTTCCATCTGTGGGCCCCTTTGCTCCAACCTCAACTCTTGTCCTGCAACCAAACCATCAGCAGGGAAGCCTGGTGTGGAAGAGAGAGCGGGAGCGGGAGCGGGAGCACGTAGGAACACTGCCCACTCCAAGATTCAAGTACTGCGATCCAGCTACCCGCTCTCACCCTATCTTAGTGTATTAGCATGCCTCATATCTTTTGCCCCTTGCTTCTCACTATATGTTTTAAACTGATTTTACTATTCATGTGATTTGAGCATTTAAATTTTGTTTGCGAGCTATTCTGTTTCACGACCTCTGGGCTAATTTGCCTGGTAGTGTCTTGGGAGGCTACCAAATTATCAAGTTAATTTTCCATCTGACAAATGGTGGGATGTAAGTAAGGATCATGACCCCCTCTTTATAGATAAGGAAATTAAGAAATCTATAGGGTATGTCACTGGTCCAAGGTCATACACCTACTAAATGGATTAATTGGGAGTCATACACAGGTTTTTCCAAGTCTAATTCTTTTTATTCTAAACAATATCCTCATGCTAAAATCATCATGGGGCACTATAAAATAATGAGTTGTATTTTTCTTGTGTGGCTCTAAAGAAAAGAGCCCTGGTGGCACAGTGGTTAAAGCACTCTGGTGCTAACTGAGAGGTTCGTAGTTTGAACCGTCTAGCACTCCATGGAGGAAAGATATAACAGTCCGCTTCTGTAAAAATCTACAGCCTTGAAAACCCTATGCCGTAGTTCTACTCTGCCCTATGAGTCGGCATCGGCTCGAAGGCAGTGGGTTTGGTTTTGGTTTTTGGCTCTAAAGACAGTTTGAAAAGATGAACTCCAAGGCTGTTCTGAGCAAAGTTTTACCATCTAGGTAGAACAACACACCACTCTTGCAAAGGACTTGTTTTGATGGGGCCACACTCATTGAGCATGGCCATGCTGGGAGTACCCTTAAAAGGACCCTCATTTTCAGGGTACATTCACCCCTCCTCTGTTCCTCATTGATTCATTAAGCACAGGCTCCTCATGGGCAAGGCTTCCAGCCAACAGACACGTGGAGGGTCTGTCACTGTTAGGAATTAAGTCCAGAAAAAGGAGCGGCTTGAGCCTGAAAGGGTTCAGTTGTCTTCACACCCTTCCCAAAGCTGGATTCCTTTCCAGACAACACCAGCCGTGGAAATTTGGCCTGTGTGTTTGGTTTGGCTCCTTTAACTGTTGACTTTTGAATCAGCTCTAGGTTAGCTTGGGTCTGAAACTTGCTTTCCCCAAATTAATAGTTAACCTGAATAAGCACTTTTTCATCTTCCTTCTCTTCCCGTCCTTGCTATCTTGAAAGCATGTGCAAATAAATGGTGCTGGCCAGAAGGGTTTCAGGCTGTCCACCAAGGCAGTGTTAGAGAAGGAAGGCTCTCTAGTGAGGACAAGACCACCATTTTTATTTCACTTGTGTCAAATTACAAGCTCTTGTGGGAAGCATCGGTTTTCTCAGATGAGAAAAATGAATGGAACCCTGCAAATAATTTTCAGAAATCATTAGACCTCCAAAAAGTATAATTTTTCTGCAAGTTCACACTGGTTTGCTCATTCCATCCTACCCATCTTATTGCCTTCAATTTTTCACCAAATCACTAGGTTAAAAAAACACCACAATAATTACAACACATGGTGGTGCAGTGGCTAAAGCGATAGACTGCTACCTGAAATGTCTGTGGTTTGAAACCATCAGCTGCTCCACGGGAGAAAGATCTAGCAGTCTTCTTCTGTAGAGATTTACAGCCTTGGAAACCCTCAGAGGTATTTATGAGTTGGAATTGACTCAAGGGCAGTGGGTATAGTTATTAACATGGAAGATGGCCACAATATAAAACTGTATTTTTAAAATTGTGTTTGTGTGCCTGTGTGTTTGTGCACATACAGACAACATGAAACATGCACATACAGACATCATGAAAAACTTCTAGAAAGAGAAAAAAATGGTTAAACATACTTATGGAGGAATTATAAGTGATTTTTATTTGATTTTTTAAAATAACTTTCTGAATTGCCTAAATTGTTATAATCATCTTTTGTTGCATTTTCTGTGGTTTTTAAAAAGTTACTCCATTCCCGTTTTTAATAGAAATAACAATATTTGATGTGGTCTTTACTGTTACTAAGGAGCTAAATAATCTCAGCTGAGCTTCATAACATTCCTGGGAAGTCAGGAGCTCAGAGAGGCTGTTCCGAGCAAGGTTACATGGCTACTAAATGGCAAAAACCAGATATTGTTGACGTCAAAGCCTGTGTACTTCCCACTCTTCCATAGCTTCTCCCTGTAAGTACTTTCATTTTTCTGGGCTGAGTTTCAATCAACCCCTGAAACATAATGCTTCACTGGGTGCAATGATGAAAATCCTGCCCTGCAGAAACTCAAAATCCAGAGTAGGGCTTCTCAACCCCAGCTGCTAATTATATTCACCTAGGGAGGCTTCAAAAAAATCCCTATGCCCAGGCCACACCTCTGACTACTTTTTAAAGCTCCCCCAGATGATTCCAATGTGCATGCAAGGTTGAGAACAACTGATCTACCCGGGAGATGGCATGTCTGTAAATGAACAGGTCCCATGAGAAGCAATATATACTCAATGTGACAACTCACTGCCTTGTTTCCAGTAATTGCTTCCTGACATTTTATAGGTCCTGGGCATATGGATCTGTTTGCAAGAATGTTGTGAGGATTTAAAACCATAAACAGCTTTTAGCTTCCGTCCTTGAAATCAGCTGGAAACAACTTTTTTTCCCTCTTACTGCGTGTGTAGTTAAGTAGTACAGAACAGCAAAAAGAACTCTAGACGTGGTACTCTGAAGACTTGGGGCCTGGCACTGGCTCAGGCTATAAGAAAATGTAGTTTGATGGACGTCACTTCCCTTCTCTGGCTCTCAGTTTCTTCCTCTGTAAAATAAAAGAGTCCAACTACATGCTGGGGGCAGTGGTGGTTCAATGGTAGAATTCTGAACTTCTAGAGACTTGGGTTACATTTCCAGCCAATGCACCTCATACTCGGCCACCACCCATCTGTCGATGGAGGCTTGCATGTTGCTATGATACTGAACAGGTTTCAGAGGAGCTTCCAAACAAAGATGAACGAGGAAGAAAGGCCTGGTGATCTGCTTCTGAAAAACCAATGAAAACCATATGGATCACAATAGTCCAATCTGCAACTGGTCATGGAGATGGTGCAGGATAGGGCAGTGTATCATTCCATTGTGCACAGGGTCATCATGAGTCAGGGGCAAACTCAAGGGCAGGTAAAAACAATAACAAGAACTCTAAGGAGCCCTCAGTGGTGCAATGGTTAAGTGCTTGGCTGCTAACCAAAAGGTTGGTTGTTCAAACCCACCAGTGGCTCTGTGGGAGAAAAGACCTGGCCATCTGCTCTCGTAAAGATTACAGCCTAGGAAACCCTTTGGGACAGGTCTACTCTGTCCCGAAGGGTTCCTATGAGTTGTAATCACCTCGATGGCACACAACACACACACACACATGCTGCACCTATGTAAATAATCAGCCAAATGTAATGAGACCAGCCTTGTTTTATGTTAAGAATAATCCTTATTTGAAATTGTTTTTGATCAAAAGAGGGGTGACTATAGAGAAAAATTTCATGTTTCAATTGAAAACTGTAGTACAATCTTCTGGATTATTAGATTATAATCTTATTCATTGCTTTGAGCTAGTTTACACCTCTTTGTAAATTGCAGGGAGCTGATGGTATGCAAACTCTCTTTTACCTGGTAGAGATTGATTGACTTCTTACTACCTGGTAGAAAAAGAAGTTTGGGTACCTACCAGCAAATTGGTTTGGATCCTTTTACCCTGCCAAAATTGTTAATTCTTACCAAATTTTTAATTCTTCCAGTTTCCTTCAATATCTGGCTACAACCTTCCAAACTAACTTTACCAATTTTCCTCCCACCCACCTGATGGCATCACTGAGAACTTTAACCTGAATGTCCACATTCCTTTTGGAACTTGAGGTTACCTTGCAGTTGGCCCTTTTGCCCAAGATCTGAAGAAACCTTAGGGCTGAAGCTCGAAGACTTCATGTAAACCTCAAAGTTCTCACCACCACAGCAGACTAGGCCTGGGCTAGAATTTTCCCTGGACAAGCTGCTGTCTGGACCACTAAGAAAGTCTGATGAAATGCTCGAGTCATACATACCTAATATGAGAAGTAACCAAGACTATGGATGACATCACCAAGAGCATTGACATCCTAGCTCAAGAGCTTCAAGAACCTCAATGAGCAGTGCTGCATAACTAGATGATTTTTCTCCCTGCCCACTTAGAATCCACTAGATTGGTTATCCTCAGGATTTAACTTCTCGTTTTTTACTTTAATACAATTTTTCTATTAGTTTTTTTTTTATTTCTTTTTAAATTTTAGGCATCCCTCTTTTATGATGCCTAATCTCTAGGACCTAAAACAACTGACCTTTGCCACCACTTCTGGACAAGTGGTTCAACTGGTTTTGCAGGAACAACACCAAAAAAATTCCTCAAGAGCCTATTTCTTAGACCCTGCTTCACTCCATTCCAGAGGTTTATGATCACCTCTGAGTTGTTCAGTGACAAGTGATAGTCATTCATCTTGAACAAAAGGGTAGATTGACAATGTTGAACTTTACCTGCGCCCCGAGCTCCTAGAAAACAAAGATGGTTAAGAAATTCCCTCACCCTTTTGTTCTTCTAAATCCCCCTACTCTTTTGTGTACCAAGAAACAGCTAAACTCAAAAGACAGCCAACCCTGCTCTCCCATATTCCGAGATAAGACCTGTCTCTATCTTTTCTTATGGCTTCCAAAAGACTGTGGATGATGCCATTGTTTATCTGTCTCTATTAAAATCCCAGGTCCCTTCCTCTTCTTGTAGATGTTCTTCATTAATGAACACGTTCCATATTGGAAGAGCCCAAATAAAACCATCTCCTTTTTGACAGGTGCAGTTTATCTCTCACATTCTCCAATAAAAAAAAATAGATAAAGCTATGGAAGGCTTATTTCTTGCTTTTGGAACAGTCGTGTGAAGATGTGGTGTCTGGTACAGCAATAGCCATCTTCAGTCATGAGGAACAAGCCTGAGAATGACAGTCAACACGAGAATGGCACAGGGAGATGTGGAAGCACCTGGGTTCTTGATGTTGTTATGCTGCTGATCATCAACTCTCTACTCTCCCTTACCTCCAGACTTCTTGTTATAGGAGATCATATATAACCTTATGCTTTACGATACTTTCAGTTGGGATGTTCTCCTTTGAAGCCCAAAACACTCTAATAGGATGTTGATAGGTTTCCAGAGTGTGATGGTTAACATTGTGTGTATAAGAACTTGGCTGGGCCATTATTCTCAGTGGCTTGGTAGTAATGTTAATGTTGTAGTTTGGCAGTTATGTAACAATGTTGTTTGGCAGTTATATAATGATGTGGTTATCTTCCTTTTTGTGATATAATGTAATCACCTCCATGATGTGATCTGATGCGATCAGTCAATCAGTTGTAAGGGGAGTTTCCCTGGGGATGTGGCCTGCATCCAATATATACGGACATTCTGGCAAAGCTTCCTGGCTTTCTTTTCTTAAATTTTTGTTGTTGTTCTGCTTTAGGTGAAAGTTTACAGTTCAATTTCTCATACAAAAATTTATACACATATTGTTATGTGACATTAGTTGCAATTCCTACAATGTGACAGCACACTCCCTCTTTTCACCCGGGTTTCTTGTGTCCATTCAACCAGTTCCAGTCCCTTCCTGCCTTCTCATCCTGCCTCCGACAAGAGCTGCCCGTTTGTTATTGTGTATCTGATTGAACTTAGAAGCACACTCCTCATAAGTATTATTTTTTGTTTTATAGTCCAGTCTAATCTTTGCCTGAAGAGTGGGCTTCAGGAATGGTTTTTGTTCTAGGTTAACAGGGTATCCAGGGGCCATAGTTTCAGGGGTTCCTCCAGTCTCTGTCAGACCATTAAGTCTGGTCTTTTTACATGAATTTGAGTTCTGCTCTGCACTTTTCTCCCGCTCTGTCTGGAACTCTCTGTTGTGTTCCCTGTTAGGGCATCATTGGTGGTAGAAAGGCACCATCTAGTTCTTCTGGTCTCAGGCTGATGGAGTCTCTGGTTTATGTGGCCCTTTCTCTCTTTTGAGCTCATATTTTTCTTGTATCTTTGGTGTTTCTCATTCTCCTTTGCTCCACGTGGGTTGGGACCAATTGATGTATCTTAGATGGCCGCTCAAAAGAGTTTAAGACCCCAGATGCCACACACCAAAGTGGGATGCAGAACATTTTCTTAATAAACTTTATTATGCCATTTGACCTAGATGTCCCCCAAAACTATGGTCCCCAGACTCCAGCCCCAGCTACTCTATCCCTCAAAGTGTTTGATTATATTCAAGAAACTTCTTAGCTTTTGCTTTGGTCCAGTTGTGCTGACTTCTCCTGTATTGTGTGTTGTCCTTCCCTTCACCTACAATGATTCTTGTTTACTATCTAGTTAGTGAATTCCCCTCTTCCTCCCTCCCAGCCTCGTAACCATCAAAGAATGCTTTCTTCTGTGTTTAAACCTAACAGTGGTCTCATACAATATTTGTCCTTTTGCAACTGACTGATTTCACTCAGCATAATGCCCTCCAGATTCATCCATGTTGTGAGATGTTTCACAGACTCATCACTATACTTTATCATTTTGTTTATTCATTTGTCTGTAGATGGGCACCTAGGTTGTTTCCACCTTTTTGCTATTGTAAACAGTGCCGCAATGAACATGGTTGTGCATATATCTATTTGTGTGATGGCTCTTATTTATCTAGGATATATTCCAAGGAGTGGGATTGCTGGATCATATGATACTTCTATTTCTAGCTTTTTAAGGAAGTGCCAAACCATTTTCCAAGGTGGTTATACCATTTTACATTCCCACCAGCATTGTGTAAGTGTTTTAGTTTGTCCACAACCTCTCCAACATTTATTATTTTGTGTTTTTTGGATTAGTGTCAGCCTTATCGGGGTGAGATTGTATCTCATTGTAGTTTCAATTTGCATTTCTCTAAAGGCTAAATTATCACGAGCATTTCCTCGTGTCTCTATTAACAACCTGAATGTCTTCTTTGGTGACGTGTTTATTCATATCCTTTGCCCTTTTTTTTTCTTTATTAACTTTTATTGAGCTTCAAGTGAATGTTTACAAATCAAGTCAGACTGCCACATATAAGTTTACATACACCTTACTCCATACTCGCACTTGCTCTCCCTCTAATGAGTCAGCCCTTCCAGTCTCTCCTTTCGTGACAATTTTGCCAGCTTCCAACTCACTCTGTCCTCCCATCCCCCCTCCAGACAGGAGATGCCAACACAGTCTCAAGTGTCCACCTGATATAATTAGCTCACTCTTCATCAGCATCTCTCTCCTACCCACTGCCCAGTCCCTTTCACGTCTGATGAGTTGTCTTCGGGAATGGTTCCTGTCCTGTGCCAACAGAAGGTTTGGGGACCGTGACTGCCGGAATTCCTCTAGTCTCAGTCAGACCATTAAGTACGGTCTTTTTATGAGAATTTGGCGTCTGCATCCCTCTGATCTCCTGCTCCCTCAGGGGTTCTCTGTTGTGCTCCCTGTCAGGGCAGTCATCGATTGTGGCTGGGCACCAACTAGTTCTTCTGGTCTCAGGATGATGTAGGTCTCTGGTTCATGTGGCCCTTTCTGTCTCTTGGGCTCTTAGTTATCGTGTGACCTTGGTGTTCTTCATTTTCCTTTGCTCCAGGTGGGTTGAGACCAATTGATGCATCTTAGATGGCTGCTTGTTAGCATTTAAGACCCCAGACGCCACATTTCAAAGTGGGATGCAGAATGTTTTCATAATAGAATTATTTGCCAATTGACTTAGAAGTCCCCTTAAACCATAGTCCCCAAACCCCTGCCCTTGCTCCGCTGACCTTTGAAGCCTTCAGTTTATCCCGGAAACTTCTTTGCTTTTGGTCCAGTGCAGTTGAGCCGACCTTCCATGTATTGAGTATTGTCCATCCCTTCACCTAAAGCAGTTCTTATCTACTAATTAATCAGTAAAAAACCTCTCTCCCACCCTCCCTCCCTCCCCCGCTCGTAACCACAAAAGTACGTGTTCTTCTCAGTTTATACTATTTCTCAAGATCTTATAATAGTGGTCTTACACAATATTTGTCCTTTTGCCTTTGACTAATTTCGCTCAGCATAATGCCTTCCACGTTCCTCCATGTTATGAAATGTTTCACAGATTGGTCACTGTTCTTTATCGATGCGTAGTATTCCATTGTGTGAATATACCACAATTTATTTAACCATTCATCCGTTGATGGACACCTTGGTTGCTTCCAGCTTTTTGCTATTGTAAACAGAGCTGCAATAAACATGGGTGTGCATATATCTGTTTGTGTGAAGGCTCTTATTTCTCCAGGGTATATTCCGAGGAGTGGGATTTCTGGGTTGTATGGTAGTTCTAACTGTTTAAGATGATGCCAGATAGATTTCCAAAGTGGTTGTACCATTTGACATTCCCACCAGCAGTGTATAAGAGTTCCAATCTCTCCGCAGCCTCTCCAACATTTATTATTTTGTGTTTTTTGGATTAATGCCAGCCTTGTTGGAGTGAGATGGAATCTTCATCGTAGTTTTAGTTTGCATTTCTCTAACGGCTAATGATCGAGAGTATTTTCTCATGTATCTGTTAGCTGCCTGAATATCTTCTTTAGTGAAGTGTGTGTTCATATCCTTTGCCCACTTCTTGATTGGGTTGTTTGTCTTTTTGTGGTTGAGTTTTGATAGAATCATGTAGATTTTAGAGATCAGGCGCTGGTCGGAGATGTCATAGCTGAAAATTCTTTCCCAGTCTGTAGGTGGTCTTTTTACTCTTTTGGTGAAGTCTTTAGATGAGCATAGGTGTTTGATTTTTAGGAGCTCCCAGTTATCTGGTTTCTCTTTGTCATTTTTGGTAATGTTTTGTATTCTGTTTATGCCTTGTATTAGGGCTCCTAAGGTTGTCCCTATTTTTCTTCCATGATCTTTATCGTTTTAGTCTTTACGTTTAGGTCTTTGATCCACTTGGAGTTAGTTTTTGTGCATGGTGTGAGGTATGGGTCCTGTTTCATTTTTTTGCAAATGGATATCCAGTTATGCCAGCACCGTTTGTTAAAAAGACTATCTTTTCCCCAATTAACTGACACTGGGCCTTTGTCAAATATCAGCTGCTCATATGTGGATGGATTTATCTCTGGGTTCTCAATTCTGTTCCACTGGTCTATGTGTCTGTTGTTGTACCAGTACCAGGCTGTTTTGACTACTGTGGCTGTATAATAGCTTCTGAAATCAGGTAGAGTGAGGCCTCCCACTTTCTTCTTCTTTTTCAGTAATGCTTTGCTTATCCGAGGCTTCTTTCCCTTCCATATGAAGTTGGTGATTTGTTTCTCTATAACCTTAAAAGATGACATTGGAATTTGGATCGGAAGTGCATTGTATGTTTAGATGGCTTTTGGTAGAATAGACATTTTTACTATGTTAAGTCTTCCTATCCATGAGCAAGGTATGTTTTTCCACTTTAAGTATGTCCTTTTTAATTTCTTGTAGTAGAACTTTGTAGTTTTCTTTGTATAGGTCTTTTACATCCTTGGTAAGATTTATTCCTAAGTATTTTATCTTCTTGGTGGCTACTGTGAATGGTATTGATTTGGTTATTTCCTCTTCGGTGTTCTTTTTGTTGACGTAGAGGAATCCAAGTGATTTTTGTATGTTTATCTTATAACCTGAGACTCTGCCAAACTCTTCTATTAGTTTCAGTAGTTTTCTGGAGGATTCCTTGGGGTTTTCTGTGTATAAGACCATGTCATCTGCAAATAGAGATAATTTCACTTCCTCTTTGCCAATCCAGATGCCCTTTATTTCTTTGTCTAGCCTAATTGCTCTGGCCAGGACTTCTAGCACAATGTTGAATAAGAGCGGTGATAAAGGGCATCCTTGTCTGGTTCCCGTTCTCAAGGGAAATGCTTTCCGGCTCTCTCCATTTAGAGTGATGTTGGCTGTTGGCTTTGCATAGATGCCCTTTATTATGTTGAGGAATTTTCCTTCAATTCCTATTTTGGTGAGAGTTTTTATCAGAAATGGATGTTGGACTTTGTCAAATGCCTTTTCTGCATCAATTGATAAGATCGTGTGGTTTTTGTCTTTTGTTTTATTTATATGGTGGATTACATTAACGGTTTTTCTAATATTAAACCAGCCTTGCATACCTGGTATAAATCCCACTTGATCGTGGTGAATTATTTTTTTGATATGTTGTTGAATTCTGTTGGCTAGAATTTTGTTGAGGATTTTTGCATCTATGTTCATGAGGGATATAGGTCTGTAATTTTCTTTTTTTGTGATGTCTTTACCTGGTTTTGGTATCAGGGAGATAGTGGCTTCATAGAATGAGTTGGGTAGTATTCCGTCATTTTCTATGCTTTGAAATACTTTTAGTAGTAGTAGTGTTAACTCTTCTCTGAAAGTTTGGTAGAACTCTGCAGTAAAGCCATCCGGGCCAGGGCTTTTTTTTTATTGGGAGTTTTTTGATTACCGTTTCAATCTCTTTTTTTGTTATGGGTCTATTTAGTTGTTCTACTTCTGATTGTGTTAGTTTAGGTAGGTAGTGTTTTTCCAGGAATTCATCCATTTCTTCTAGGTTTTCAAATTTGTTAGAGTACAATTTTTTGTAATAGTCTGATATGATTCTTTTAATTTCAGTTGGGTCTGTTGTGATGTGGCCCTTCTCGTTTCTTATTTGGGTTATTTGTTTCCTTTCCTGTATTTCTTTAGTCAGTCTAGCCAATGGTTTATCGATTTTGTTAATTTTTTCAAAGAACCAGCTTTTGGCTTTGTTAATTCTTTCAATTGTTTTTCTGTTCTCTAAATCATTTAGTTCAGCTCTAATTTTTATTATTTGTTTTCTTCTGGTGCCTGATGGATTCTTTTGTTGCTCACTTTCTATTTGTTCAAGTTGTCGGGACAGTTCTCTGATTTTGGCTCTTTCTTCTTTTTGTATGTGTGCATTTATCAATATAAATTGGCCTCTGAGCACTGCTTTTGCTGTGTCCCAGAGGTTTTGATAGGAAGTATTTTCATTCTCGTTGCATTCTATGAATTTCCTTATTCCCTCCTTAATGTCTTCTATAAACCAGTCTTTTTTCAGGAGGGTATTGTTCGGTTTCCAAGTATTTGATTTCTTTTCCCTGGTTTTTCTGTTATTGATCTCCAGTTTTATTGCCTTGTGGTCTGAGAAGATGCTTTGTAATATTTCAATGTTTTGGATTCTGCAAAGGTTTGTTTTATGACCTAATATGTGGTTTATTCTAGAGAATGTTCCATGTGCGCTAGAAAAAAAAGTATACTTTGCAGCAGTTGGGTGGAGAGTTCTGTATAAGTCAATGAGGTCAAGTTGGTTGATTGTCGTAATTAGGTCTTCCGTGTCTCTATTGAGCTTCTTACTGGATGTCCTGTCCTTCTCCGAAAGTGGTGTGTTGAAGTCTCCTACTATAATTGTGGAGGTGTCTATCTCACTTTTCAGTTCTGTTAAAATTTGATTCATGTATCTTGCAGCCCTGTCATTGGGTGCATAAATATTTAATATGGTTATATCTTCCTGATCAATTGTCCCTTTTATCATTATGCAGTGTCCTTCTTTATCCTTTGTGGTGGATTTAAGTTTAAAGTCTATTTTGTCAGAAATTAATATTGCTACTCCTCTTCTTTTTTGCTTATTGTCTGCTTGATATATTTTTTTCCATCCTTTGAGTTTTAGTTTGTTTGTGTCTCTAAGTCTAAGGTGTGTCTCTTGTAGGCAGCATATAGACGGATCGTGTTTCTTTATCCAGTCTGAGACTCTCTGTCTCTTTATTGGTGCGTTTAGTCCATTTACATTCAGCGTAATTATAGATAAGTGTTTAGTGTTGTCATTTTATGCCTTTTTATGTGTGTTGTTTACAATTTCATTTTTCCACTTACTTTTTTGTGCTGAGATGTTTTTCTTTGTAAATTGTGAGATCCTCATTTTCATTGTATCTGACTTTATGTTTGTTGAGTCGTTACGTTTTTCTTGGCTTTTATTTTGAGTTACGGAGTTCTTATACCTCTTTGTGGTTACCTTAATATTTACCCCTATTTTTCTAAGTAAAAACCTAACTTGTATTGTCCTATATCGCCTTGTATCCCTCTCCATATGGCAGTTCTATGCCACCTGTATTTATCCCTCTTTTTGATTATTGTGATCTTTTACATATTGACTTCAATCATTCCCTGTTTTGAGCATTTTTTTTTTTAATTAATCTTAATTTGTTTTTGTGATTTCCCTATTTGAGTTGATATCAGGATGTTCTGTTCTGTGACCTTGTGTTGTGCTGGTATCTGATATTATTGGTTTTCTGACCAAACAATTTCCTTTAGTATTTCTTGTAGCTTTGGTTTGGTTTTTGCAAATTCTCTCAGCTTGTGTTTATCTGTAAATATCTTAATTTCACCTTCATATTTCAGAGAGAGTTTTGCTGGATATGTGACTCTTGGCTGGCAGTTTTTCTCCTTCAGTGCCTTGTGTATGTCATCCCATTCCCTTCTTGCCTGCATGGTTTCTGCTGAGTAGTCTGAACTTATTGATTCTCCCTTGAAGGAGACCTTTCTTTTATCCCTTGCTGCTTTTAAAATTTTCTCTTTATCTTTGGTTTTGGCAAGTTTGATGATAATATGTCTTGGTGTTTTTCTTTTTGGATCAATCTTAAATGGGCTTCGATGAGCATCTTGGATAGATATCCTTTCGTCTTTCATGATGTCAGGGAAGTTTTCTGTCAGCAGATCTTCAACTATTTTCTCTGTGTTTTCTGTCCTCCCTCCCTGTTCTGGGACTCCAATCACACGCAAGTTATCCTTCTTGATAGAGTCCCACATGATTCTTAGGGTTTCTTCATTTTTTTTAATTCTTTTATCTGATTTTTTTTCAGCTATGTTGGCGTTAATTCCCTGGTCCTCCAGATTTCCCACTTTGCATTCTAATTAAAAAAAAAATTTTTTTTTATTCTAATTGCTCGAGTCTGCTCCTCTGACTTCCTATTGCGTTGTCTAATTCTGTAATTTTATTGTTAATCTTTTGGATTTCTACATGCTGCCTCTCTATGGATTCTTGCAACTTGTTAATTTTTCCACTATGTTCTTGAATAATCTTTTTGAGTTCTTCAATTGTTTTATCAGTGTGTTCCTTGGCTTTTTCTGCAGTTTGCCTTATTTCATTTCTGAGGTCATCCTGATGTCTTGAAGCGTTCTGTAAATTAGTTTTTTATATTCTGTATCTGATAATTCCAGGATTGTATCTTCATTTGGGAAAGATTTTGATTCTTTTGTTTGGGGGGTTGGAGAAGCTGTCATGGTCTGCTTCTTTATGTGGTTTGATATCGACTGCTGTCTCCGAGCCATCACTAAGATATAATAGTGATTTATTCTATATTTGCTCACTGAGTCTTATCTTGTTTTGTTTTCTTTTAATATACGTGGATGGGCTACTAGATTGTGCTGTCTTGTTTGTTGTAGCCCTTGACTTACTTATGACCTATTACCAGCTGGTTTGGGCTGTTGCCAGATATATATGCCTGAGTCTATTCACTATTCTTGAGTAGAATCTGATTTTGGGTCATCAAGTGTGTGCTGCATTCTAACACCTATCCACCTTGAGAAGTAGTGGTGATAGTTGTGTGCACCAGATTCTACTTGTGGGGCTCACACTCCAGCAGGGGCAGGATGCTGACAGGCTTCCCCCACGTGTCAGTGAGGTAGGTGTGTCTCTATTCCTATAGCACCTTGGTGGGAGGGCTCTGCAGCTGTACCTTAGGCCCCCAATGCAAGTACCTCTACTGATTGGTAGATGTCACCCTCCTTAGACCCCTAAGGCAAGAGGCTATGTGGTCTGGGGGGAGCTTCAGCCCTCAGTTCCCTGTTGTGGGTCAGTTAGGGCTCTGTTGAATAAGCAGAGATATCAGACCTGGGAAACTTGTTTTTCCAGTAAATCCGCTAAAAAAAATGCAGTCAGATCCCTATCAGAACTGCCTTTGCATTATAATAGCCACCTTGTTCCCTGTAAGGATGAAAGCCCGAGATTTGGATCATATATGCTTGGCTGGAGCTGGTTCTGTGTTTTTAGTCCAATTAGGGAAGGATTTTTGGTCCCTGGGTTTTTTTGTGGTTGCTTCTCTCAGGCCAGAAGAATGGGTTAGGAAAAGACCAAAAAAAAAAAAAAAAAAAGGAAAAAGCAAAGCCTCAGAGCCAGAGCTGTTCTCCCTCTGGCTCAGGAAATTCCAATGTTAATGAAGCCGCCTGGGAAGGGGAGGGGAGGGTTCAGAAAAACTGGAGAGAGTACACCCTTGAATAAAGCCAAAGTTGCTTATCTTGCTTGGGATGACTATTTTATCTGAGATTCCCGAGGGGCGTGTTGCCTATGTGTGCTGGCTGTGTGGAGATTGTCCCCGAGGGTCTGGCCCGCTGAAGCTGCGGTCAGATCCTCAGCTGCCAATCCAAAGCCCAGGGTCAAGGTTCCTCTGCTGGGACGCTGCACTCCTGGCTCCAAAATCAGTCGCTGCCTCCCGGGGACTTCTCGTCCTGCCAGCCGCGTAGCCGCGCCACCTCCGCGGACAGGCTGGGCCCCCTCCTGGGGTTAGTTCAGGGGAGTAGGGCTGTGCCCTGTGTTTGCACCGTCACAAGATGTGTTCAGCTCCCCTGCGCCCAGTCCAAACCCGGCGCCAAGGTTCCCCGGCTGGGACGCTGTACTCCCGGCTCCAAAACTAGTCACTGCCTCCCAGGGACTTCTCCTCCCACCAGCCACGTCCACATGCCGCCCGCGCGGACCTGCTGGGCCCCTTCCCAGGGTCAGTTCACGGGGGTAGGGCTGCGCCCCGTGTTTGCGCCATCACAAGATGTTGTGTTCAGCTTCCCTGCGCCCAGTCCTAAGCCCAGCACCAAGGTTACCTGACTGGGACGCTGGCTCCAGGCTCTGAAGACAGTCGCTGCTTCCCCATGGTTGTTTGTTCTCTGCCTCTGTCACTCAGGTCAACTCTTTAAATCTGTGTTTGTTGTCCAGGGTTCGTAGATTGTCATGTATGTGATCGATTTACTTGTTTTTCCGACTCTTTGTTGCAAGAGGGATCTGAGGGAGGGTCTACCTAGTCAGCCATCTTGGCCCTGCTTTGCCCATTTTTTAATTGGGTTATTTGTCTTTTTGTTGTTGAGGTGTAGCAGTATCTTGTAGATTTTAGAGATTAAACCCTTATCAGACATGTTTTATTTATTTTTTTTAGACATGTAGCTCGATGGCTTTTGCTTGCTCTGGATCCTGCATCAGGCTTATTATCATCTGACCTACGGTTCTTGGGACTTGAGCCAGCAGCCTGCTGCCTTACCTGCTGATATTGGGTTTGTCAGTCCCTGAAGCTATATGAGTCAGGAGAAGCCTCCAGCCTGATGTCTGACCCACAGACTTGGGACTTGACAGCCTCTACAATCACATAAGCCATTTCCTTGAGATGAATCTCTCTCTCTCTTTCCATACATACATACAGTATTTAAGAGCTATGGCTGCTGACCAAAAGGTTGCAGTTCGAATCCACCAGTTGCTCTTTGGAAACACTATGGGGCAGTTCTACTCTACTCTATAGGGTCACTATCAGTCAGAATCGACTCCACAGCAATGGTTTATATATATATATATATATATATATATATATATATATATATCCCACACAACTCAAAATATTTACTCTGTAGTGACCAAGGCAGGAGGGTGTAAGTGATGTAGCAATTAGTGGTGGGAGAGAACAGAATTGTCTGGGCTGGAGGCCCCAGTGACTCCATGCGTCAGGGAGAGAAGGCTTGTTCCGGAACCACATGCCCACTGCTGCTGTTATTGTCACTGTGTGCCTGAATTGGTAGAATTCATGGTGGCCACAGGTAGTGTGGGCCATGACCCTGGTGATAGCAAGATGTGGTTCCCTATGCCATTCGGGATTCACAGAAGCCAAAGGCACAGGAGACCCTCCCTTCCCCTCCTGCCCCACTTAATCTTCCTGCAACTATCCCCATACAGTGCACCTTTTGAAGGAAAGACAAATCAGATGACCAGGGTTTGAAAAAAAAAAATAGATAATAAAAGGCAGCTGAGTGTCATAACACAGAAAATGTCTAGAGAAACATTGACAAGGGAGACAGAAATCAAAAGAAGGCCAGAATAGATACTTGAACATATTCTACTTTCTGCACGGAGAGGAGGAAGGAGGGAAGAGCAATTTCCCTTACTCAACCTTACCCATGTTGTTAATGTTGTTAGGTGCCTTCAAGTTGGTTCTGACTCACAGTGACCCTAATGCAGAACAGAAAGAAACACTGCCCGGTCCTGCACCATCCTCACAATTGTTACTATACTTGTGCCCATTGCTGCAGCCACTGTGTCAATCCGTCTCGTTGAGGATCTTTCTCTTTTTCACTGACCCTCTACTTTACCAAGCATTATGTCCTTCTCCAGGGACTGGTCCCTCCTGAGACATGTCCAAAGTATGTGAGACATAGTCTCACCATGCTCGCTTCTAAGGATCATTCTGGCTGTACTTCTTCCAAGACAGATTTGTTCATTCTTTTGGCAGTCATGGTATATTCAATATTCTTCGACAACACCACAATTCAAAGGTGTGAATTCTTCTTTGGTCTTCCTTATTCATTGTCCAGCTTTCGCATACATATGAGGCGATTGAAAACACAATGGCTTGGGTCAGGCACACCTTAGTCCTCAAGGTGACATCTTTGCTTTTCAGCACTTTAAAGAGGTCTTTTGCAGCAGATTTGCCCAAGGCAATGTGTCTTCTGATTTCTTGGCTGCTGCTTCCATGGGTGTTAATTGTGGATTCAAGTAAAATGAAATCCTTGACAACCTCAATCTTTTCTCTGTTTATCATTTCCTGACTTTAAACCACACAGTATCCCCTTGTTTTATTCGAACAACTGCCTCTTGATCCATGTACAGATTCCTCACGAGCACAATTAAATGTTCTGGAATTCCCATTCTCCAAAATGTTGTCCATAATTTGTTATGATCCACACAGTCAAATGCCTTTGCATAGTCAATAAAACACAGGTAAACATCTTTCTGGTATTCTCTGCTTTCAGCCAGAATCCATTTGACATCAGCAGTGATATCTGTGGTTCCACATCCTCTTCAAAGTCTGTCCTGAATTTCTGGTAGTTCCCTGTCGATATACTGCTGCAGCCACTTTTGAATGATCTTCAGCAAAATTTTGCTTGCATGTGATATTAAAGATATTGTTCAATAATTTCCATGTTCATTTGGATCACCTTTCTTGGGAATAGGCATAAATATGGATCTCTTCCAGTTGGTTGGCCAGGTAGCTGTCTTGCAAATTTCTTGGCAAGGACAAGTGAGCATTTCCAGCACTGCATCTGTTTATTGAAACATCTAAATTGGTATTCTGTCAATTCCCGGAGCCTTGTTTTTTTGTCAATGCCTTTAGCGCAGCTTGGGCTTCTTCCTTCAGTACCATCAGTTCCTGATACTGTTACCTCCTGAAACGGCTGAACATTGACCAACTGTTTTTGGTATACTCTGTGTATTCCTTCCATCTTCTTTTGATGATTCCTGCTTTGCTTAATATTTTCCCTGTAGAATCCTTCAGTATCACAACTCGAGGCTTGAATTTTTTTTCAGTTCTTTCAGCTTGAAAAATGCTGAGCATGTTCTTCCCTTTTGGTTTTATGTCTCCAGGTCTTTGCATATGTCATCATGATACTTTACTTTGTCTTCTCAAGCTACCCTTTGAAATCTTCTGTCCAGCTATTTTATTTCATCATTTTTTCCTTTTGCGTTAGCTAAAGGAAAGAACAAGTTTCAGAGTCTTTTCTGACTCCATTTAGGTCTTTTCTTTCTTTCCTGTCTTTTTAAAGACCTCTTGCTTTCTTAATGTATGATGTTCTTGATGTCATTCCACAACTCTTTTAGTCTTCAGTCATTAGTGTTCAACGCTTCAAAACTGTTCTTGAGGTGGTCTCTGAATTCAGGTGGGATATACTCAAGGTCATACTTTGGCTCTCATCAACTTGTTCTAACTTTCTTCAGTCTTAACTTGAACTTGCATATGAGTAATTGATGGTCTGATTTGCAGTCAGCCCTCGGCCTTGTTCTGGCTGATGATATTGAGCTTTTCCATCGCTTCTTTCCACACATGTAGTCGATTTGATTCCTGTGCATTCCATTTGGTGAGGTCCATGTGTATAGCTGCCATTTATGTTGGTGAAAAAGGTATCTGCAGTGAAGGAGTTGTTGGTCTTGCAAAATTCAATCATGCAATCTCTGGCATCATTTCTATCACCAATGCCGTATTCTCCAGCTACCGAAAGTTCTTCGTTTCCAGCTTTTGCATTCCAATCACCAGTAATTATCGGTGCATCCTGATTGCACATTCAATCAATTTCAGACTGAAGGAACTGGTAAAAATCTTCCATTTCTTCATCTTTGGCCTTGGTGGTTGGTGTATAAATTTGAATAATAGTCATATTAACTGGTCTTCCTTGTAGGCCTATGGATATTATCGTATCACTGACAGCATTGTACTTCAGGATAGGTCTTTTTCTTTTTTAATTTTTATTGTGCTTTAAGTGAAACTTTACAAATCAAGTCAGACTCTCACACATAAATTTATAGACACCTTGCTATATACTCCTAATTGCTCTCCCCCTGAGACAGCACACTCCTTCCCTTCTCTATTTCTTTTTGTGTCCATTCGGCCAGCCTCTGACCCTCTCTACCCTCTCATCTCCCCTTCAGACAGGAGATGCCAACATAGTCTCATGTGTCTACTTGATCCAATCCAAGAAGCTCATTCCTCACCAGTATCATTGTCTATCCCATAGTCTATTCCAATCCCTCTCTGAAGAGTTAGCTTTAGGAATGGTTCCTGTCTGGGTCTGGGGACCACGACCTCTGTGGTCATTCTAGTCTCAGTCAGACCATTAAAGTCTGGTCTTTTTACAAGAATTTGGAGTCTGCATCCCACTGCTCTTCTGCTGCCTCAGGGGTTCTTTGTTGTGTTTCCTGTCAGGGCAGTCGTTGGTTGCAGCCAGGCACTATCTAGTTCTTCTGGTCTCAGGCTGATGTAGTCTCAGGTTTATGTGACCATTTCTGTTTCTTGGGCTAGAAATTACCTTGTGTCCTTGGTGTTCTTCATTCTCCTTTGGTCCAGGTGGGTTAAGATCAACTGATGTGTGTTAGATGGCCACTTGCTAGGGTTTAAGACCCCAGACTCTGCCCTCCAAAGTGGGATGCAGAATATTTTCTTAATAGATTTTATTATGCCAATTGACTTAGAAGTCCCCTGAAATCATGGTCCCCAAACCCCCGCCCCTGCTATGCTGGCCTTTGGAGCATTCCATTTATTGATGAAACTTCTTTGCTTTTGGTTTAGTCCAGTTGTGCTGACTTTGCCTGTATCGTGTGTTGTCTTTCCCTTCACCTAAAGTAGCTCTTATCTACTATCTAATTAGTGAATACCCCTCTCCCTCCCCCCCCATAACCATCAAAGAATATTTTTTCTCTGTTTAAACTGTTCCTTGAGTTCTTATAATAGTGGTCGTATACAATATTCGTCCTTTTGCAACTGACTAATTTCACTCAGCATAATGCCTTCCAGATTCCTCCATGTTATGAAATGTTTCACAGATTTATCATTGTTCTTTTTTTTTTTTTACTGATGTATAGTATTCCATTGTGTGAATATACCATAATTTATTTCTCCATTCATCTTTTGACAGGCACCTTGGTTGCTTCCATCTTTCTGCTATTGTAAACAGTGCTGCAATGGACATGGGTATGCATATACCTGTTCGCGTAAAGGCTTTTCTTTCTCTAGGATATATTCCAAGGAGTTGGATTGTTGGATTGTATGGTACTTCTATTTCTAGCTTTTTAAGGAAGCACCAAATCGATTTCCAAAGTGGTTGTACCATTTTACATTCCCACCAGCAGTGTATAAGTGTTCAGTCTCTCCACAACCTCTCCAACATTTATTATTGTGTATTTTTTGGATGAATGCCAGACTTGTTGGAGTGAGATGGAATCTTGTTGTAGTTTTGATTTGCATTTCTCTAATGGCTAATGATCGTGAGCATTTCCTCACGTATCTGTTAAAAACCAAAACCAAACCCAGTGCCGTCAAGTTGATTCTGACTCATAGCGACCCCGTAAGACAGGGTAGAACTGCCCCATAGAGTTTCCAAGGAGTGTCTAGCCGGTTCAAACTGCTGACCCTTTGGTTAGCAGCCATAGCACCTAACCACTACGCGACCAGGGTTTCCATGTATCTGTTAGCTACCTGAATGTCTTCTTTAGTGAAGTGTCTGTTCATATCTTTTGCCCATTTTTTAATTGGGTTATTCGTCTTTTTGTAGTTGAGTTTTTGCAGTATCATGTAGATTTTAGAGATCAGGCGCTAATTGGAAATGTCATAGCTAAAAACTTTTTCCCAGTCTGTAGGTAATCTTTTTACTCTTTTGGTGGAATCTTTGGATGAGCATAGGTGTTTGATTTTTAGAAACTCCAAGTTCTCTAGTTTTTCTTCTGCATTGTTAGTAATGTTTTGTATACCTTTTATGCCATGCATCTGGGCCCCTAACATTGTCCCTATTTTCTTTTCCATGATCTTTAACATTTTATATTTAGGTCTTTGATCCATTTTGAGTTAATTTTTGTGCATGGAGTGAGGTATGGGCTTGTTTCATTTCTTTGCAGATGGATATCCAGTTATGCCAGCACCATTTGTTAAAAAGACTGTCTTTTCCACATTTAACTGATTTGGGGTCTTTGTCAAATATCAACTGCTCATTTGTGGATGGATTTATGTCTGGATTCTCAATTCTGTTCTATCGGTCTATGTATCTGTTGTTGTACTAGTACCAGGCTGTTTTGACTACTGTGGCAGTATAAACAAAAAACAAAAAAATTGGTTCTAAAATCAGGTGGAGTGAGGGTTCCCACTTTGTTCTTCTTTTTCAGTAATGCTTTACTTATTTGGGGCCTCTTTCTCTTCCATATGAAGTTGGTGATGTGTTTCTCCATCTCATTAAAGAATGTCTTTGGAATTTGGATTGGAATTGCATTAAATTTATAGACCGCTTTTGGTAGAATAGACATTCTTACAATGTTAAGTCTTCTTATCCATGGGCAAGGTATGTTTTTCCACTTATGTAAGTCTCTTTGGTTTCTTGCAGAAGTGTTTTGTAGTTTTCTTTGTATGAGTCTTTTACATCTCTAGTAAGATTTATTCCTGAGTATTTTATCTTCTTGGGGACTACTATAAATGGTATTAATTTGGTGATTTCCTCTTTGATGTTCTTTTTGTTGGCTTAGAGAAATCCAACTGATTTTTGTATGTTTATCTTATATCCCGATACTCTGCTGAACTCTTCTATTAGTTTCAGTAGTTTTCCTGAGGATTCCTTAGGGTTTTCTGTGTATAAGATCCTGTCATCTGCAAATAGAGATACTTTTACTTCTTCCTTGCCAATACGGATGCCCTTTATTTCTTTATCTAGCCTAATTGCTCTGGCTAGGACCTCCAGTACAGTGTTGAATAAGAGTAGTGATAAAGGGCATCCTTGTATGGTTCTCAATCTCAAGGGGAATGCTTTCAGACTCTCTCCGTTTAGGATGATGTTGGCTATTGCCTTTGTATAAATGCCCTTTATTATGCTGAGGAATTTTCCTTCTATTCCTGTTTTGCTGAGAGTTTTTATCATGAATGGGTGTTGAACTTTGTCAAATGCCTTTTCTGTATCAATTGATAAAATCATGTGATTCTTGTCTTTTATTTATATGATGGGATGTATTAATTGTTTTTCTAATGTTAAACCATCCTTGCATATCTGGTATGAATCCCACTTGGTCATGGTGAATTATTTTTTTGATATGTTGTTGAATTCTCTTGGCTAGAATTTTGTTGAGAATTTTTGCATCTAAGTTAATGAGGGATATAGGTCTGTAATTTTCTTTTTTTGTGCTATCTTTACCTGGTTTTGGTATCAGGGATATACCGGCTTCATAGAATGAATTTGGAAATACTCCAATCCTTTTCTATGCTCTGAAATACCTTTAGTAGTAGCGCTGTTAACTCTTCTCTGAAAGTCCGGTAGAGCTCTGCAGTGAAATCATCTGGGCCAGGGCTTTTTTTTGTTGAGAGCTTTTTTGATTACCTTTTCAATTTCTTCTTTTGTCATGGGGTCTATTTACTTGTTCTACCTCTGTTTGTGTTAGTTTAGGTAGGTAGTGTGTTTCTAGGAATTCATCCATTTCTTCCACGTTTTCAAATTTGTTAGAGTACAATTTTTCATAGTAATCTGATATGATTCTTTTAATTTCAGTTGGGGCTGTTGTAATATCGCCCATCTCATTTCTTATTCCGGTTATTTGCTTCCTCTCCTGTTTTTCTTTTGTCAGTGTGGCCAATGGTTTATCAATTTTGTTGATTTTTTCAAAAAACCAGCTTTTGGTCTTTTTAATTCTTTCAATTGTTTTTCTGTTTTCTATTTCATATTCTGCTCTAATTTTTATTGTTTGTTTTCTTCTGGTGCCTGAGGGTTTCTTTTGTTGCTCTCTTTCTATTTGTTCAAGTTGTAAGGATAATTCCTTGATTTTGGCCCTTTCTTCTTTTTGGATGTGTGCATTTATTGATATAAATTGACTTCTGAGCACTGCCTTCGCTCTGTCCCAAAGGTTTTGATAGGAAGTGTTTTCATTTTCATTGGATTCTATGAATTTCTTCATTCCATCCTTAATGTTGTCTATAATCCAGTCTTTTTTGAGCAGGGTATTGTTCAGTTTCCAAGTGTTTGATTTCTTTTCCCTTCTTTTTCTGTTATTGATTTCCACTTTTATGGCCTTATGGTCAGAGAAGATGCTTCGTAATATTTCAGTGTTTTGGATTCTGCTAAGGCTTGCTTTATGACCTAACGTGGTCTATTCTAGAGAGAACGTTCCACGTGCACTAGAAAAGAAAGTATGCTTGGCTGCTGTTGGGTGGAGTGGTCTGTATATGTCCATGAGGTCAAGTTCGTTGATTGTGGCATTTAGATCTTTTGTGTCTTCATTGAGTTTCTTTCTGGATGTCCTGTCCTTCACCGAAAGTGGTGTGTTGAAGTCTCCTACTATTATTGTGGAGCTATCTCACTTTTCAGTGCTGATAGAGTTTGTTTTGTGTATCTTGCAGTCCTGTGATTTGGTGCATTAATATTTAATATGGTTATATCCTCCTGGTATACTGTCCCTTTAATCATTATATAGTGTCCTTCCTTATCCTTTATGATGGATTTTAAAGTCTATTTTGTCAGAAATTAATATTACTACTCCTGCTCTTTTTTGATTGTTCTTTGCTTGATATATTTTTTTCCATCCTTTGGGTTTTAGTTTGCTTGTGTCTCTAAGTCTAAGGTGTGTCTCTTGTAGGCAGCATATAGATGGATTGTGTTTTTTAATCCATTCTGCCACTCTCTGTCTTTTTATTGGTGCATTTAGTCCATTTACATTCAGTGCAATTATGGAAAGGTATGAATTTAGTGCTATCATTTTGATGTCTTTTTTTGTGTGTTGTTGACAGTTTCTTTTTCCCACTTAATTTTTTGTGCTGAGTAGATTATCTTTATATATTGCCTTTTCCTCATATCCGTTGTTGTTGATTTTGTTTTCCTGAGTCTCTATTTTTTTCTTGTATTTTATTTTGATGTGTAGGATTGTTTGTCTCTTTTTCTAAGTTTAAACATAACTTTTATTTCTTTGTATCGCCTTGTCTTCCTCTCCACATGAAACATCTATGATTACATTTCTTAGTCCCTCTTTATTGTTTTAATGTTGTCTTTTTTTTTTTACATAATAACATCACTGTTTCCCTATTTCAAGTGTTTTTTTATCTTGATTTATTTTTGTGATTTCCCTGTCTGGGTTGACATTTGATTGCTCTGCCCAGTGTTCTAGTCTTGGGTTGATACGTGATATAATTCATTTTCTAACCAAAGAACTCTCATTAGTATTTCTTGTAGTTTTGGTTTGGTTTTGACAAATTCCCTAAACTTCCGTTTGTCTGGAAGTGTCCTAATTTCACCTTTATATTTGAGAGACAGTTTTGCTGGATATGTAATTCTTGGCTGACAATTTTTTTCCTTCAATTTTTTATATAAGTCATCCCATTGTCTTCTTGCCTGCATGGCTTCTGCCGAGTAGTCTGAGCTTATTCTTACTGACTCTCCTTTGTAGGTAACTGTTCGTTTATTCCTCGCTGCTCTTAAAATTCTCTCTTCATCCTTGGTTTTTGGGAAGTTTGGTTATATTATGTCTTGGTGACTTTCTTTCAAAATCTACCTTATGTGGAGTTCGATGAGCATCTTCAACAGATATCTTCTCATCTTTCACGGTGTCAGGGAAGTTTTCTGCCAACAAATCTTCAACAATTCTCTCTGTATTTTCTATTATCCCTCCCTGTTCTGATAGTCCAATCATGCATAGGTTATTTCTCTTGATTTAGTCCCACGTATTTTTTTAATTCTTAGGGTTTCTTCATTTTTTTTAATTCTTTTATCTTTCTTCAAAAATATTGGTGCCACATTCTTTATCTTCAAGTTCACAACTTCTGCCTTCCACTTGCTCAATTCTGCTCCTCTTTCTACTGAGTTGTCTAATTGTGTAAATTTTACAGTTAACCTTCTGAATTTCTGATTGCTGTCTATGGATTTTTCCAGCTTATTAAATTTTTCATTATGTTCCTGAATAACCTTTTTTAAAATTTTTTCAACTGCTTTATCTGTGTGTTCCTTGGCTTGTTCTGTGTATTGCCTGGTTTTCTTCCTGATGTCTTGAAGGGTTCTGTATATTAATCTTTTGTATTCTGCCTCTGATAATGCCAGGAAGGCACTTTCATCTAGAAGATACCTTGATTCTTTGTTTTGAGAGCTTATTGAGGCGATCATGGTCTGCTTCTTTATGTGACTGGACATTGACTGTTGTCTCTGAGCCATCTATAAGTTATTGTATTAGTTCTTTTTATATTTGCTTACTGTATCATAGCTTCTTGCTTTGTTTTGTTTTGATATGCCCAAATGGGTTGCTCGAGTGAGCTAGCTTGATTATTTTTGCCCTTGGAGCTCTAACATCTTGTCACCAGATGGCCAGAGCTGTTATGAAGTATATGAGCCTAGGAGTGCATTCACTTTTCTTGTATGAATTTAGCTTAGGTGTCCAGGTAGCTGATCATCAAGTGTGTTGTACAGGCTCTGTCCTACAGTCTTAGAGGGGCAGGGGTGATTGGTGTAGGTACCAGTATCTTTTTGCAGCAGGGGGTCACACTCTGAGCAAGGCAGGGGGCTGAGAATCATCCCCCAAGTGTCTCTGAGAAAAGCGTGTCCCTGTTCCCTAAAACATACAGGTGGGTGGGTTCTGCAGATGGACTATGGGCACCCAATGTTTTTGGTTGTAAGGACTTGGAGGTACCAGTTATCCTCGGACTCCTATCACGTGTGGCTGGGTGACCTGCGGGGATCCACCAGTCCGTAGGCCCCCGATGTGGGTAGGCAAAGACCCTGTTTAATAGGCAAAGTAGTGTCAAATATCAAACACCCACCTCTCCACCGCTTAGCTGAAACAGTTGTAGTCTGCCAACAAGGGCCTATTCTCCTGTAATAGGCCCACACAGGTCCATGCAGAGGGGAAAGGTACTCAAAATTCATGGGCCATTTATGCCTGGGCAGGAGCTGCTCCTGTCCTGAGCTCCCCTGGTTAGTGGAGCTGGCAAATTATATTTTCCCCCAATTACAAATTTATTCCTTCTCCAGGGCCTGGAGGATAGCTCTAGGTGCTCAACAGGGCCTATCTCAGGCCCAGGGAAATCAACAGCCACTGAAGCTGGCTTGGGAGTGGGGGGTGCAGTAAAATATACACAAGTACTTAGCTTTTGCTGAGAGCGCCTTTATTCTCTGATTCTGGAGGTTTGAGCAGGCTGTGTGGCTGGCTGCTTTTCCCTGAGGAAACTGCAGCCGAATGCTAGTACCAGCCCACCACCACCACTCCTGGAATGGTGTCTCAGGGCTCCCCGTGATTCAGGTCCAGTAACTCCTCTCTGCTTCTGAACCGTCTCTTCCTCCATCTGCCCCTTAGTTCATTTTCTAAGGTTGCCTTTGATGTTCAGGGCTCCTAGCTTGTCATAAATATACTCGTTTCACTTGTTTTTTTGGGTCTTTGTTGTAAGAGGGCTAGCCGGAAGTATCTGTCTGTTCTGCCATCTTGGCCCCATCTCCCAGGATAACTCTTTAAAATTTCTTTTTGATGATGAATGCATCACCATTCCTCTTCAAGTTTTCAATCTCAGCATAGTAGACCATGTCATTGTCCCATTCAGAATGACCAATACCAGTCCATTTCAGCTCACTAATGCCTCTGATATCGATCTTTATTTGTTCTATTTCATTTTTGACAACTTCTAATTTTCCTCAATTCATACTTCTTATATTCCACATATTAATGAATGCTTAAGACAAAGGTACCTCATCAGACCCCTTTCTCATCAAGATGCAATATCCCCTTCCAAAAGCTTTGAGGTCACTTAAACACAGAATCAGAAAGGAACAGTACCCCTTCGTCCCCATAATAAATGTAGTTACACCTGCCTGCATATGCATCCCCTTCATTAGATCTCAGAGGAAGAGGCATACCTCCTACTGTCCAAAGCCATCCCCTCCCACCCCAAGGGCTTCATTCTATCCATTATCTCCTCTTTTTTTTAAAATGTTAACTTCTCCCTCACCTTCCTGATACCCTATAAACATGTTAGAATCTTTCCCACCTTTAAACTCATCCTTTCCTGAAGCTCTCATCTGCTCTAGTTACCATCTCTCTTCTCTTTTCAGCTATGTCAAGCTTCTTGACAGTGGTTTATACTTGCTTTTTTTTTATGTCCTCTCCTATCTTCCACTCCTTTGGTTCCTATTCTCCTGTCAAACTTTGGCAAACGTCACAGATAGCCGCCTACTACCAGGTCTGTTGATAACATTTTGAAATTATCTTACTGGGCATCTTTATGTCACTTGACACTACCAATCACATCTTTTTAAATATCTCTTGAGTTAGCATCTTTGGGTGGTGTAATTGGTTAAGTGCTCGACTGCTTACCGAAAGGGTGGTGGTTTGAACCAACTCAGTGGCACCTCAGAAGACAGGCCTGGGGATCTGCTTCCAAAAGATCATGCCTTGAAAACCCTATGGAGCAGTTCTACTCTGCACCCATGGGGTCGCCATGAGTTGGAATCGACTCCACTGCAACGAACAACAACAGCCTTGAGTTAGGAGACTGCTCTTTTCTTTTTCTCTTTTTACTTCTCTGATATTGCTCCCTCAAGAGATCCTTCAGGGGCTCCTTTTTCTCTTCCCTCATCATCCCCATCTTCCACCCTCCCATTTACTGTACATTGTAATGACGCTCAGTTGTGTGACTGTTTATATGTATCACACTGCTTCATGCCTTTGCTTATGCTGTTCCCCTTCCTCGAATGCCCTTCTCCTTACTTTACCTGGTATGATGGTTAAAGTTGTGTTTCAACTTGGCTGGGCCATGATCCTCAGTGGTTTAGCAGTTGTGATGTGGTTTGGCAGCTTTTTAAAGATGTAATCACCTCCATAATGAGATCTGGTGTAATGCAGTCACCTCAATGATGAGATCTGTTGTGAGCAGCCAAACAATTGAAAGGGAGTTTCCTTGGGGGTGTGGCCTGCATCCGGTATAAATGGACTTTCTGGCAATGCTCTCTGGCTTTTGCTCACTCTATATCCTGCAGCTGGCTCCCGTTCATCTGACCTCTGGTTCCTGGGACTTGAACTACCAGCTTATCTGCCATCTTACTTGCCAATCTTGGGATTCATCAGCTTCTACAGCCTGTGAGCTAGGGGCCTGCTATCTGACCTTCCAATCTTGGATTTGCCAGCACTTGCCACCTTGAGTCAGGCAATTCCTCCAGCCTGACCCACAGACTTAGGACTTTCTAGCCTCTATGACTACATGAGCCATTTCCTTTATATAAATTTCTCTCTATATGTATTTACATACTGCACTGGTTTTGCTTCTCTAGAGAACCCAGCCTAAGACATCTGGCTAACTCTTACTCATCCTTTAAAGGTCAGCTTGGAATTTGCCTCTGTTCTGAAAACTTCCCTGACTCTGCCCCTCTTTCCCTTCCTCTCCTAGGCATCATCCCTCCTATGCTCAACAGCCCCATCTGCTTACCTCCTTTGTCACAGTGTACTATGATTTTTCTTTTTTTGGTCACTCAAACACTGGGGATGGAGAGTAACCTGGGTAAGGGTGTATGTGTGTGTGTTTTACTCATCTCTGTGAGGCCTGAGAGCTGTGCAGCAACCAGAGGTTGGTACCCACAGCACAGGGCGGAGCAGTGCAGAGTTGGCTCCTAATAACGCACATGGAGCGGGCTAAATTAGGAAGCCCAGCTGGAATCACTGAGGTCCAATGGGGAGCCCCTCTGACCCCAAATCCAAAGCCTAGGTGCAGCCAAGCACTCTCTGTTTGCTTTGCTTCTGTTCCCAAGCTGGTCAGTGTAAATGGAAAAAGCCGTGCAACAGGGATGATAAGCACAGCTGTAAATGCCTGTTATCTAATCTCAGCTGGGCTCTCAGGGTCGTTCAACAATCCTTACTGGTCCCGGTTGACTCCCCATCACATTTTCCCCCAAAGCACATTTTCCAACTGTTTTCACTCTTCTCAAGCCCCCAACCCACTCCAGCCCTCTTACCCACATCTCCTTCTTTGCTTAGAAGATTTTGTCACTTGATTTCCTTCCCTTCCTGCTAAAAGCCTCCTTGTTTCTTCCCAGCTTTTTCTCTCGCCCCCACGCCATCTCAGATGAGGTCCACCCCCTAGGCTTCCAGGGTGATCCCCGGTCCCAGTCCTTGAGAGTCTACTCCCTGTCTCTTCCCCTTGTTCCCACATCTACTCCTTTAGCTCCCCCAGCTCCACGCCCTCAGTTTATCTACAGGCTCCGGAGTCCACCATGTAAATAAGCACATAAATTAATAAACAAAGTTTTAAACATGCTTTCTACTCAAGACAGCATCACACCTTTCTCTTTAAAGATGGCTGCTGCTGCTTCTTCACCTCTTGGGTTTTATAGTTTTAAATTATATAAATAGTCTATGTTCCTGGTATAAAAGTTAGAAACTACACATAAGCAAAAGGAAAAAACAAAAACAAAAAAAAACACTATCACAACCCCCTGGAAATAACCCTGTTAACAGCTTGGAGTATATCTTTTTCCATGCATTTATATATATAAAGATATAAAAACTTAAAAATAAACATTAAATTATTATACATAGTGTTCTGTACCTTGCTTTTCTTAATTCACAGTGTACTTTTTTAACATCTTAACATCCATGTTCATCAATATAGAGCTATGCTATCTTTTTTTAAAAACAATTTTGCAGTTATGGTGGATTCTTAGTATTTTTTGCCAACTCCATCTTCCTTCCTTTCGGAAGATGCCTTTCCTCCACAGTATGTGATTCTGGTGTTCTGGTGAAGGAGGGCACAAGCGATCCAGGCTGGGGCTCAGCGGACATCACCTGAGCACGTGGTTCCAGATCTGCCCATAGCCAGACAACTTCTGGACTTTTTAATTGCGTTAGCCAAAAGATTATTATCCACCTTTGCTTCAGCCAGTTTGATTCATGTTTCTGTCACGTGAAATCAAGAGTCCCTACTAATGTAATATTATTCCATAATATGGATGCATTAAAACATAATTAGCCAGTTTCACTAATATTGGGCCTTTAGACTGTTTTTCCAGTTTACACTATTTTAATACCACCATAGTAAATACCCTTGTACATAGATCCTTGTGCATATGACTAATTATTTCTTTAGAATATATTCAAAGAAACCCGCCAGTGTAACCCACTGTAATCTGGCTGCAACCCCACAGCTCTGCTTAAATTGCTGTCCCCTGTGTTACCAAATATGCCCTAATGGCCCATTGCAATAGTCTTTTCTCTATCCTCATCTTATTTAGCTGTTTCCCACTCCTTGGACTTCTGAAAATTCTGAAAAATACCCATTGGACTTCAATGATTTTTTTCTCCTGACTTCTCTTCCTATTTCCAAGACTCAACTTGGGTGTCAATTCCGCAACATTGGCAGGACTACTGGAGTACAGTGTTGAGAAAGATTTTTGAAGTTACAATCAAGCTTAGAGGGAGAATGTGTGGTCAATTAGCAAAATTTACCAATGCACTGGTATATGTAGGTGTAGGGGGCAGGGGTGGTGAAGATTGTAACAAGAAGGTCAAGTATTTGCCATTTCTTTAGCCAGAGATTCTTAACCTGGAGGAAATAGACCAGGCAATTCCTGAGGGCTCCAAAGTGACCCAGGCATTTCATAAATCCCCTGGAGTTGTATGCAAATATTTGTATGATTGTGCATTTTTCTGGAAAAAAAAAACATAGCTTTTTATCAAATTCTTAAAGGGATCTGGGAGCCCCACAAATTAAGAGCCACCTCTGTAAACAGTTTCCTAATCCATGTTTCTCTCAAGTGGCCTTGTGGAGCTCACAATTTATAGAAAGCAAAAGTCAAGGAAACCAGTAATTACTGTCCAACCTGACACATGGAATGAAGTTAGGAAGATATGAGACTTCCTTGAGAGATTCTTCAAGGAGAAAGATGGTCACTTAACACTGCCTTGTGGGCCAGACCAGAGGGAATTAGCTGAGTGAGGAGGGGGCACAGCAAGTTAAGAGAAGTAACAGCTACTCTCCACGATACCTGTTTCATTCTTTAATCCTGTTCTTCCTGTTTAACGCCATCTCCTGTTTGCTGTGCCTCAGCTTCCCTAAAACTATTCCTAGCTCTCCAGTACCCAGGCAGCCAGCACAGTGGCCTCCCTCCAGCTATGCTCAACCACAGAAGTTTGTGACATCTGGAAGTTTGCACATCTGGAGCAGTGCTCAGGCAGCTACCATATTTCACTTTCAACATGATTTTCTCACTACCCTTTCCATGCACTGTACCTGTAAAGCAGTTGCCGTCAAATTGATTCCAACTCATGGCTATTCCCATATATGTCACAGTAGAATTGTGACCTATAAAGTTTTCAATGGTTGATTTTTGGAAGTAGATCACCAGGCCTTTTTTCTGAGGCATCTCTGTGTGGACTTGAACTTCCAACCAGACAAGTGTGTTAACCATTTGCGCCGCCCAGGGACTCCTCCTGGGTGTTGCAGGCTTCTTAAATCGTGGTAGCCCTGTCCAGATCTCCTTATCTGAGTGACTATCTATGTTTTGAATTCTTCGCTTTTTCCCTCCCAAGTTTAATGGAAATGTTTCCTGTCAGCATTTCTTCTGTCCTCTTTGGTGACTCCAGCTGATTTATCTTCAGTAAATTTCATTAAAAAGGATGAGTAATCCATGTTCCAAGATCACTAATGGAGATACTAAATGAAACAAGATTGAACCTCAGGCTCCCTCACATCCCCTTGAGACCTCCCAGAATCCAGCCTAGCAACAATTTTGTATTTCTGTTTACTCCATGGTCATACTTTCACACCACGCCTGACAGGCCACATTGGATTCTTTCCAAAAATATAATTTCTTAAAAATTTACTCTGCTTTTTCTTGTTCACGAATGTCTCTAACTCACATTTTCTCAATACCATTCAATTGTCCACAGAGTGCCTATATTTTAGCTAATTCCTCCCTACACGGTTACCTGCAGCATTGTTGCATACACACTAAAAAGGTCCATGCATCTCATCTTGACATTCAAGGCCCTACAGTTGGACACCTTTTTCTTCCTAACGTATGTGCCCTACAAAAATATGACCTGAGTTCAAATTCTGGCTCTTCTACTTCCTAACTGCATGACGTTGGGCAAGCTAATTAACATCTTGGTGTCTTGGTTTCTTTGTCATAGAGTGGCTGACAGGATTAAATTGCGCAGCATTACTGAGGGAATTAAATGAGAAAACACATTTAAAGCACTTAGCAAAGTGTTTGGCCCACAGTAAGTGCTTGTGGTAGGCACATGTATGATAGAATGAAATGTCGTCTGGTCCTGTGCCATCTTCATGATTGTTGGTATGTTGGGGTCCATAGTTGTAGCTATTGTGCCATTTTATCTCATTAGGGGTTTCCCTCATTTTCACTGACCCTTTAATTTACCAGATATGATGTCCTTTTCTAGCAATTGGTCTTTCCTGGTGATGTGCCCAAAATAAGCTGAAGTCTCGCCTTCCTCGCTTCTAAGGAACATTCTGGCCATGTATCTTCTAAGACTGATTTGTTTGTTCTTTTGGCAGTCTATAGTATATTCAATTCTAAGACCTTAAAATATGGAGAGAATCCTAGATTGTGTGGGTGGGCCCATTCTACTCACATGAGCTCTTAAAAGTAGATAACTTTTTCCAGGTGGAGGCAAAAGAGATGCAGCTAAAGGAGGAATCAGCGAGATTTGAAGCCTGAGGACTTTGCTGGTTTGAGGATGGAGCAGGCCGTGTTGGGGACTGCAGAGAGGCCTCTTCCTAGAGGCTGATAGCCAGGAAGGAAACCAGGACCTCAGCCCTATAAGAAACCAAATTTGGCCAACAACCTGAATGAGCATGTAAGACAATTCTTCTCCAGAGCTTCCCATAAGGAATGCAGCCCTGCCAATACCTTGCTTTTAGCCCAGTGAGACCCATGCTGGACTTCTATCTTACAGAAACTGTGTGATAATGAATTTGTGTTGTTTTAGCTGTTATGTTTTTGGTAATTTGTAATGGCAGCAATAGAAAGCTAATAAAGTGCTCAATAATATTGGCTATAATTTGGCACCTCCTTTTTTTTTTTAGAAAGCTAGAAATAGAAATACCATAGGATCTAGCAATCCGTCTCCTAGGAGTATGTCCTAGAGAAATAAGAGTTGTCACACGAATAGACATATGCACACCCATGTTCATTGCAGCATTGTTCACAATAGCAAAAAGATGGAAACAGCCTAGATGCCCGTCAACAGATGAATGGGTAAACAAACTATGGTACATACACACAATGGAGCATTATGCAACGATAAAGAACAACGATGAATCTGCAAAGCATCTCACAACATGGATGAATCTGGAGGGCATTATGCTGAACGAAATAAATCAATCACAAAAGGACAAATATTGTATGAGGCCACTACTGTAAAAACTCATGAAAAGGTTTACATACAAAAAGAAACAAAATTTGATGGTTACGTGGGAGGGCAGGGGTGGGGATGAAAAAACCCTAAATAGAAAATAGATAAATGGTTAACTTTGGTGAAGGGTAAGACAGTACACAGTACTGGGGAAGCCAGCACCACTTGTACAAGGCAAGGTCACGGAAGCTCCATAAACACATCCAAACTCCCTGAGGGAACAAATTGCTGGGCTGGGGGCTGTGGGAACCATGGTCCCGAGGAACATCCAGCTCATTTGGCATAACATTGTTTATAAAGAAAATGTTCTACATTCTACTTTGGGGAGTAGTGTCTGGGGTCTTAAAAGCCTGTGAGCGGCCATCTAGGATACTCCACTGGTCTCACTCCTTCAGGAGCAAGGAAGAAAGAAGAAAATGAAAGATAAAAGGGAAAGATTAGTTCAGAGGACTAATGGACCACATCTACCACGGCCTCCAGCAGACTCAGCCCAATACAGCTAGATGGTGTCCGACTACCACCACTGCTCTAACAGGGATCACAATAGAGGGTCCCAGACAGAGCTGGAGAAAAATGTAGAACAAATTTCTAACTCACAAAAAAAGACCAGACTTATTGGCCTGACAGAGACTGCAGAAGCCCTGAGAATATGGCCCCAGACACCCTTTTTGCTCAGCAACGAAGTCACTCCTGAGGTTCACCCTTCAGCCAAGGATTTGACAGGCCCAGTAAAAAAAAAACAAAAAAAAAGAAAAGAGACTAAAGGGGCACACCAGCCCAGGGGCAAGGACTTGAAGGCAAGAGGGGACAGGAAAGCTGGTAATAGGGAACCCACAATTGAGAAGGTAGAGTGTTGATATGTTATGGGGTTGTTAACCAATGTCATAAAATAATATGTGTACTAACCATTCAATAAGAAACTAATTTGTTCTGTAAACCTTCATCTAAAGTACTAGAGAGAGAGAGAGAGAGGCTATGATTTGCCAACCACATCAGCCTACCTAAGATTCCCAGCACCCCTGCATTCTCCTTCCTTCAGGTCTGGAAATGTCCTTTTCCTCAGCCACATTCAAGATCTTGTTCAAATCCACCTCCTCCAAGTTGCCTTTCATGATCGTTCCATGAGAATCAATCACCCTTGAGCTTCTAGAGAATGTCATATGTTACATACTCCTTTCAGTATATGATTCCTTCCTACTTGTCATCTTCCCAACCGCATGGTGAGTCCTGGGGGAAAGATCCTGTGTCATACTCATCTACATTTTGCCCTGTGTATTTATCACAGACTCCATTCTGAGGTAGGTGGGAAGGGAAAGAAAAACTAGCACTCACTGAGAATTTTCTCTGTACCGTTCCCTGAGCACATAAATTATTTTATTTAATTCTTAAAGAACCCTATGGAGTAGACAGATATATCCAATTTTTATAGATGTTTCACTGAGACAAACTCACCCAAAGTCCAACAGCCTATGAGGAAAAGCTGTGATTTTATTTCCACTGAATTCAGGCCTGCCTGATTCTAAATTTGTTGTTCTTTCTACTTTGTGATAGTGTTTCTCATAAATACCACCACAGGGAAACCCTGGTGGTATAGTGAGTAAGAGCTATGGCTGCTAACCAAAAAAAGGTCAGCAGTTTGAATCCATCAGGCACTGCTGGAAACCCTATGGGGCAGTTCTACTCTGTCCTATAGGGTCACTATGAGTCGAAATCGACTTGGTGGCAATGGATTTGGTTTTTGGTTTTGGCACCACCACGGTAGACATTCATATAGCCCTTTACAGCATACTTCATACAGTAACACTTTGAGGAAGGTTTTATTATCCTAATTTTAAAGATGAGAAAATTGAAGCCCATGGCATTTAAGTGATCTGCCCAAGATCACACAGTCCCTGAGAGACGTAATTAGAATTTGATCTCAGCATGTCTGACTGCAAAAACACCGCTGTGTCCCTTTCACCATACCACAACTAGTTCCAGTCAATGTTTACGCATTAAATGTGGTATAGTCTCAGGTTTGCTTCTTGCTCTCTGCTAAAATTACCGCAAGGCAGTATTTCTAGCACCTCTGAGTCACATTTCAGTCGTTTCTCTGACTTGGTGATACATGCCACGCCTTCAATGCTGGGTCAGCTGCAAATTACATTTGTGTCATGCTGACTTCTACCAGATTATACGCCCAGATAGAGAATCAAACAGATTCTGATGCCAGATTGTGAAGTCTCCAGGGCCCCACTTTCTTTCCCAACACAGACAAGCCAGCTCGAATTCCCTTTGTTTTGGATCCTCTGGTGAACTTTCAATCAATGTGAGTTTTTACTAGTAAAATTTTATTTACCTTTTTATTTCAAAAATAATATATCAATTTTTTTAAAAGAAGTTTAAAATCACTTTTTCTCCCACCACCCAGAAAATCAAAAGAAGTTACTTTTAAATTAAAACGATCTTGGAAGTTGTTAAAACCCAAAAACCAAACCCATTGCTATGGAGTCGATTCTAACTCATAGCGACCCTATAGGACAGAGTAGAGTTGCCCCACAGGGTTTCCAAGGCTGTAATCTTTACTGAAGCAGATTGCCACATCTTTCTCCCATGGAGCAACTGGTGAGTTTGAACCACTGAACTTTTGGTTAGCAACCAAGCGCTCAGCCACTGGCCCACCAGGGCTCCTTTGAAGTAGCTTAGGGATTTTATATCTAATATTCTAAAAATTTTTTTTTAAATGGATACATTAAATGCATAATAATTTCTTCATCTGTTTATTTAGGAACCTAGTATTTTAAGTTTCTTTGATTTGATACACTTTCTTAAAAAAAAGAAAAAAGAAAACGCTTATTGTGTTTTGCTTATTATGTTAAATATTTTTTTCTTTAAGTCTCTAGGTTTACTTTTTTAACTTCATAGTTGTTTGATGATTTTTACTCCTGGATGAAGCAGGATCTATATTCCTCTTTGAATGTAATAAATCAGTTTCCTTTGAAACTACCTTAGTTTTTCTTTACATTGCAAACATTGATGCAAATACCCACTTCTAATACTCCTGAGAAGACATCCAGCCCTGCTGATTTTGTGACATTCTTGTTTGCAAAGTGCTCCCAAGCCTGCTTTCCATCAAAGTTACAACAGTGTTTTCATTACTTCCAAATCCCATACTACTTGGCTCTGGATTCCTTGTGAGCAGGAGCAAATAATAATCAGTGCAATGGCATTTTCAGTTGTTTAGATTATTTCTTCCTCCGTAGAGGAGCCCTGGTGGTACAGTGGTTTAGCTCTCAGCTGCTAACTGAAAGGTTGGCTGTTTGAATCCACCAGCGGGGGGAGAAAGATGTGGCAGTCTTCTTCTATAAAGATTTACAGGCTTGGAAACCTTATGGGACAGTTCAACCCTGTCCTATAGGGTTGCTATGTATCAGAATTGACTGGATGGCAACCAGTTTTTCACCTATAGAGTTTGACTTAATGTAGCATTTTCTGTTTTCATCATTACATATAACAAATATTTTCTCAAAGCCCTCAATTCCATCCTGTTGATTCATCATTTTTCAGCTAACTCTGGCCCTATTTTAGGATGCTTCAGCTTAGATTACTAGCTTTTCTCACGTTTCTCCTTTTCATTGCTTTTTCTGTGCTAACTTTACAGATACAGTGCTGCTTTACTTACCTATAAAGTAAAACATTTAATAAAGTCTTATTTGTAGAGAGTGTACCTAACTGTTCAGTCACAATAATATTTATTGATCATTAGCCTTGATGAGGTCTCACTTATTAAATTATTCCATGAATATTTACTCTATACCTAACAATAATATTTCCTAAGTATTACTATGTGCCCAGCATTGTTCTAAGCATTACATACACTAACTGAATCCTCATAAAAAATTGTGATAACTTAATTGTCTTCATTTTACAGTTGAGGACATCAAAGAATAGAAATATTAAGTAACTTAACTAAGGTCACACAGCTACTAAGCGGCACAGCCAATATTTGTACCCAGGCAGGCTGGCTCTTATATTAGGTTGGTTCATGTGACATGTTAGTGACTGTCTAGGAACACACATGAATTTTTAAATTAGTATTTATTCTTTTAAGAATTAGAGTGATGGAAATAGCAAAAAGATGGAAACAACCTAGATGCCCATCAACAGATGAATGGATAAACAAACTGTGGTACATGCACACAATGGAGCAATGATAAAGAACAACAATGAATCTGTGAAGCATCTCATAACATGGATGAATCTGGAGGGTATTATGCTGAGTGAAATAAGTCAATCACAAAAGGACAAATATTTTACGAGACAACTACTGTAAAAACTCACGAAAAGGTTTACACACAAAAAGAAACAATCTTTGATGGTTAGGAGGGAGGGGAGGGGTGGGGATGGAAAAACAGTAGATGGACGATAGATAAGGTGAAGGGTAAGACAGTATACAATACTGGGGAAGCCAGCAGGGCCACAGACACATCCAAACTCCCTGAGGGACCGAATTACTGGGCTGAGGGCTGTGGGGACTGTGGTCTCAGGGAACATCTACCTCAACTGGCATAACATAGTTTGTAAAGAAAATGTTCTACATTCTACCGTGGTGAGTAGCATCTGGGTTCTTAAAAACCGGTAAGTGGCCATCTAGGATACTTCACCGGTCTCACCCCTTTGGGAGCAATGAAGAATGAAGAAAACTAAAGATACAAGGGAAAGATTAGTCCAAAGGACTAATAGACCACATCTACCATGGCCTCTACCAGACTGAGTCTAGTACAACTAAATGGTGCCTGGTTACCACCACTGACTACTCTGATAGGGATCACAATAGAGGGTCTTGGACAGAGCTGGAAAAAAATGTAGAAGAAAATTTTAACTCAAAAGAAAAACCAGAGTTGCTGGCCTGACAGAGACTGGAGAAAGACTGAGAGTATGGCCCCTAGACACCCTTTCAGCTCAATAATGAAGTCATTCCTGAGGTTCACTTTTCAGCCAAAGATTGGACAGGCCCATAAAACAAAATGAGATTAAAGGGGCACGCCAGCCAAGGGGCAAGGACTAGAAGGCAGGAGAGGACAGGAAAGCTAGTAATAGTTGAGAAGAGATAGTGTTGACATGATGTGGCATTGTTAACCAATGTCATAAGACAATATGTGTACTCACTGTTAATGAGAAACTAGTTTGTTCAGTAAACCTTCACCTAAAATACAATTAAAAAAAAAAAAGAATTAGAGTGATCAGAAAATTTGGAAGTGGATAACGGTGATGGTTAAATGACATGACGAACATAAGTTAATGTCACTGAACTGTACATGTGAAGAATGTTGAAATGTCCAATGTTTTGTAACACATATATTTACCGCAGTTTAAAAAATTAATTAGAATACATTAGTTTATTCAAAAAGTATTTATTCAGCATTGGCTCTCTGTCTCCACTATGATAAATTCATGGAGAACAGAATTAGCACATCCAGTATCTACCTTTGAAAGGAGCCCTGGTGGCACAGTGGTTAAAGCACTTGGCTGCTAACCAGAAGGTTGGAGGTTCAAACCCACCAGCTGCCCCATGGGAGAAAGAAGTGACAGCCTGCCTCCGTAAAGATTTTCAGCTTTGGAAACCCTATGGGGGAATTCTGCTCTGTCCTATAGGGTCATAATGAGTCTTAACTGACTTGATGGCAGTGGGTTTGGATTTCTGTTTTTTATCTACCCTTGAGGGGGTTTAAATTTAGCTGAGGAGACTCAAGATACAGATATGACATAACTAAATCACAATAGAATCAACATTTTAGTAAAAGATTATGTAGAGCAAGTTATCTGTGATACTGGAAAACACAAAATAGGAAAATGAGTGTAGGATCCATTTTGCCAAAGCAGTACAATGGACTTGAACCATAGCATTAGTAAGTTAAAGGATATGAAAGCAAAATCTTGATACTATGAATTATTTCAAAAACATTAACCAAGCACCTACTATGCACAGAGCACCTACTATGTGCCAGGCACAGTTGTTGATATTGGTAAAGAATTGTTAAACCATGGAATGCATTATTGAGAGAAGCTACAAAATTTCTCTATCTTGGAGAGCTAAAAAAAAAAAGGACAATCTGTATTTGGTTATGCCCAGAGGTAAGGAGATGAGCTGAAAGAGGGACAAGTCATAGCAGTCTTTCCATTGTTGCCGCCTTTGAAGTATACAGGCGGAAGAGTCATCAGGCCATTCCAGGAGCTCACAGAAGTTCAAGGCTGGTGCGTGCATGTTTCATCATCCAACCCAAGCCCTTACCCTTCAGTTTCCTCCTCAACCCTTTTCTAGTGCCCTCAGGAACGAGACCTGTGATCAACAAACTCTTTTCCTTCCTCATTGCTCCAACTGCTCCCTCCACCACCTGGCCTTGTTAAAATCCTGCTTTCCTCTGAGGCCAATATTTCCCCTGTAGCCTCCCAAGGCTGTGTTCTTACGCAACTGTGTATTAGAACTAGGAGGTGGAGTGAGTACCCTATTTGCTCCTATTGCTGCTTTAAATGATTTCTCCCCTTTCTTCTCTCAAAAACTGCAGCTCTTTTGAAACTCCTGCCTTCCAATAACACAACTGCCTTGAAGTCCTCAAATATCTGCCCAACTCCCCTGTTCCCCAGTCACTAGTCACTGTTCTCCACCTTTCGTTGAAGGCTTTGGTACAGGCTGTAGGTCTCATTCTCCCTACTCCTGTCATCTTCTCAGGTGTCTTCAACTTACATGTGAATGGGCTATTGAAATCCCTGGCCTCTCCATTCCTTGACTTTCTCACCTCCCTCAACCATAAACACCCTTGCCTACATTCACACCCTACTCCTTGATACTGGTGAGGACTCCACCCTGATTTCAAACACCCCACTCCCTGACAACCACCTTATCAAAACTTCCAGTCTTCTGTCCCTACCACATTTGTTATTACCCTTCACCCCGTCCTCATATCTTCCCCTACCTGGTTTAAACAATCATACCCTTGCAATCACCCTCAACTTCTTTGCTCAACTCTCTCTCCCCATCATACTCAGAAAAACCTTAGCAGTCATTGAACCAAGTGCCTAAATATCCCTGTGGGGGGCGGGGCGGTGGAACACAAAACTAAGCTAATTGGTTTCATTTTAAATTCCTGACCACAAACCTCAAATGAACACTGCCTGGAAAACCTACTATGTATCTCCAACAAACTCATGTCCCACTCCCCAAACCATCTAGTTTACACCTTCTTTCTTCTTAAACTTCTCATAGCCCTCCTCGCTGCCTTTCGCTCTCAAATGAAGACTTTGACTTATACTTCACTGAGAAAATGCTATTGAGAGGAACCCCCTCAAATCACTCCCAATAAAACTCATATCCATCTTCTATGCCTCCTCTCTTATTGAAATGACAGTGCTGTCACTTTTTAAAATCAGTGCTCAACCCCTTTACTAATGCTTTCCATCTCAGTCCCTCTGATCTTCTTAAGGACTACACACCCTCTGTTATTCCCTATACTCCCTACATCAGCAGTTTTTGAAAGTGTGGTCTACAAACCTCTGGCAGTTCCTGAGACTCTGAAACCTGTTGGCCCCCAAATGTTCCCCTGCTCACTAAATGGTACCAAGCCAAAACCCAGGAGCCATCCATGAGTCCTCCCTTTCCCTTGCTTTCACTTTGAATCTATCACCAAATCCTGTTAATTCTCCTTTCTTCATCATCTTGCATCTGCACTCTTCTTTCCATCTCTGTGGTCTAAGCCTCTCTCACCCCTCCTCTGAACTGGTATAATGATCACCCAATGAGTTCCCCTGCTTCTGCTCATGTCCCCTACAATCCATTCTCCACACAACAGCCAGAATGATCTCTTCAAACCCCAAGTCAGAACATGCCATTCCCCTAAGTGAATCAGCTGATAGCTGTCTATTGCTTGTAGAAAAAAATGTGAGGTGCTGTAGACTCTGGTCCCACCTAACTCTCCAGTCTCCCAGCACTCCATTCACAGAGGCCAGCCGCTCCTCCTTTCATTCTTTGGAACACTCCAAGCCCATTTCTATCTCCTGGGTTTTGCACTGGTTTTCTCTGCCTAGAATGCTTATCTACCAGCTCCACAGAGGATTGGCACATTCTCATTCTTTAGGTCTCAACTCAAATATCTTACTCAGAGAGACCTTCTTTGACCATCGTATCTTCAGTAGCTTCCTCAGATTACTTTTTATCTCATCACCTGATTATTTCTTCATAGTATTTATTACAGCCTACCATTATATTATTTGTTTCTTTATGTATTAGCTGCCTCCCCAATGTGACTGTGAGTTCCATGGGGGCAGAGATCTTATTTCTCTTGGTCGTCACTGGATCTCTAGCCCCTAGAACAATGCTTAGCAGAAAGCACATCATCAATATCTGTTAAATGAATAAACTGGATAAATGAATGAGTTTTTAAATATTTGTTATGTACTAGTCCTTTGGCTATGCCCTTCAAATACAGTATCTCATTTAATCATCATAACAATCTCATGAGGTATTACTACTATTATCTTTAGTTTGCAGATGAGGAAATTGGAGTTCAGCAGCTCAGAGTCACATGGCTGGCTCTGTCTGAGGTAAAATTCAAACCCAGAATTCTCCAACTCCAAAGATGATATTCTTGTCAAATCATGATGCTACCTGGGCTCTAGGTCCCAAGCTCTGCCCATGTCCTGAACTTCTACATGCCAAGCTTCATACATTGGCAGGGGTAGCTTATTTGGTTTTCTCTCTCACCCTCCTCAGAGATTAGAGCCAATGGTGCCAAGCCTGGCTTCACTCTTAACTACCTTTGTGACTCTGAGCCAAAAACGTAATATCTCTGAATGTGCCTCAGTTCACCCATCAATGAAATGTGAACAGTAACAGAACTTAATCCTAGGGATTTCCTTCAGGTGGTAAGAAAGGGAAGGAAACAGATCTTGGGCAAGCTCACTAAATATTTTGGAGCAAAAACAATGCATGCCTCCGATGTCTTTTTGTTACAAATATTTCCCAAGTAACAGCAACAGCTGCACAGACAAGGGTGAGAGGAAGCTTCCTTAACCCCAGCATGGTGATGCAGCCTGTGGGAAAAGCCCTTACATGGCTGTGAACAGTTTTATCCTTTTTCCTTGTGTTGAATCATCATACTTTTGTTCTATGTGAATTATTTTTCTATTTGGCTCATTTTCTCCACAGACTATGAAGAAGCACCCCAAGGGAATCATTGCAGTGGGTGGCCTGAGCCCACTGTGATGGGTGTCACCCTGTCTGGAAGTTCTCAGAAATGTTAAGTTACCTACTTGGGATCAATAGACATCTGAAGTAGACTTAATAAGAAGAACAGTAACAACAACAATAATAGTAACACACAGTAACATGGTACCCAGTGGTACTATTTTAAGTACTGCATGCACATTAATTCATTTAATCCTCACAATTACCCTACCTAGAAGTAGGTGATATTCCTAAGTAGGTACTATAATGATCATCCCCAGAGCTAGAAAGTGGCAGAGCTGGGATTCGAGCCCAGGGACTCTGGCTTCTCCTGACACCTGTTGTTCCTCCCTGCCTGCCCTGGAGGCCAAGCTGGTAGATAAGGCCATTTTGCAGGTCAGAGGAAGGAAGCACAGGTTTGGGGCTGGGAGAGTGAGGTGAGCTAGGGAGCACCATCTCAGGAATGGAAGCAGAAGCCAGAAGTATATGTGAGCTTCAGTCGCCTCTAAGAAGGTTGGGGATATGCCTCTTCCCAGGGTCTAAGATCACCCTCTGCTTTCCCTCTCTGGTACCACTAACCAGCCTGTGTTGCAATTTTTAACTCAGTTATCTCCTCCAGGAGACAGTGAGTTCCTCCTGGGCAGGAATCAGCTCAGTGGTCCCTCAGTAGACAGTGGCCAGCAGCAGGAGGGCAGGGACCCAGTCCATGACCCAAACTAATGGTATCCTGGGTCCTAAAACAATGCAGTTATAGAATAAAAAAAAAAAAAATTTTTTTTTTTATAGAATAGGTGTTCATAAATGAGGGATGAAATAGGCCAGGAAACACCACACTAAACACATAATGCTTTTTGAATGTTTATAATTTCTTTACCTTTTGTTTGTTTTCTCTTAGTGTGATGGTCTTCAAACGTGAATCACCTGAAGAGTTTGTTAAGAATGAAGATTCACAGGCCTCAACCTCTGAGATTCTAATTCAGTTGGTTGGGAAGGTTTTTAAAAACTTTTTACTGTAAAAATAATGAATATAATGTCCAACCAGAAAAGTGCACATATCATAAGTGTACAGCCTGCTGGATTTTCACAAACCAAATACATCTAAGCAGCCAGCACCTAGATCAAGAAACAGAATATTATTAGCACAATTTTTGGTGTTTTTAACAAATAATGCCGATAATTCTGAGACAGATTCCCTGATTGCCTTTAAGACTGCAGGAGTGGTTAGTGGTAATGCTCTTAAAATGGGAACAGCACACGTGTGGGTCTTTTAGGAAAACAAGGATGAGAGAACTGGGAAGAGTATAGGACTCATAGGACTCCCAGCAAGCCAGTGTATGGCATTGACCCTGAGGGTGGGGAGCAAAGAAGGCCAACTGAGTCACCAACAGACCTTCTGGACACAAAAGAAGCAGAGCTCATAACTACCAAAAGTGAAGAGGGTCCCAAAGAATCAGTGGGCGAAAAGGCCATGGATGCCAGGTACAGGCCTTCAGGCTATTAAACCACTAAAGCAAACAAACTTTCAGAGCAAAGAGGGGCTTCATGGGCTGTAAACATTGAGTCACCTGTTTCCGAAAGACTGAGCATTCCTCCTACCTACAGGTTCCATCTGAACCAGACTGGAACAATGCCTTCCGGGTCTCTCTCTCTGTCTCCATGTGAGTGTGTCTATCTGTCTGTCTGTCTTTCTCTACATACATACCCACATACCCACACACACTCTGTCCCAGAATTGCCATGGAATGTTCTTTCCCATGTTCCAATCAAGGTCATTTACTATGGGTCAGATTTGCTTTGATTCTTGGAATACCTCTTTTTTTTTTTCTTCTTTTTTTCCTTTCTTCAGACCTTTTTGATTCCTGCTAGTTCAGACTTAATGACAACACAAGGAATTGTGAACCTGACCTTCCACAATAATCAACACATTAGGTGGGAAAGAAGAGGTTATCAGGATTATCTCTTGACCACCCACCTGAGGGTCAGGTTCACAACTTTTAGTGCTGCCATTAAGTCTGAACAACCAGGGATGAAAAAGTTTTGAAGAAAGGCAAATAGGAGGAAAAAGACGGAGGTACTTCAAGAATCATAGCAAGTCTGACCCATAGTTAGGGTTCTCAGTACTCTCCAATCAGCCTGATTATTCCAAGTGGCATGTCTTTATTTCCTCTCCCGCATTAAAAGCCTAGCTCTTTAACACATCGATATAGAGAGGGGGAGTCATTTTGGCATTAGACCTTAAACATTTTCTCTAGTTTTCTATTGTTAAATTACTAACAATCCCTCCAACTTTTTTTTTTTTTTTTAACACATTTTATATTCAATCAAACCCACTGCTGTCGAGTCAATTTCGATTCATATTCAAGAGGGTTGGAAATTTTTTGTTTACTGGGTTTGGCTCCTGAATTCTTGCCCCAGAATTTGTTTTCTGTGGGAAAAGAGTTTGAAGCATTTCAAAATAAGTTTGGGAAGGAGTTGGCTGGTTCCTGTGAAGATGTAACATGAGTAAACTGCTTTCTGCATGATTCCTTGTCTCCCAGCTAATCAGTAACCAAGGTGACTGTCTCCATCCTGTGGCCCTGTGGTGAGCTCATGCATAGCCAACTCCCAGAAAAGTCACACAGAGGGGAATTTCCACATTCTACTACTTATTCGCTCACCATTCATTCATTCATTTATTCAAAAAATAATTTCTGAATGTGAACTATGTGTCTCACACTGTGTTAGGTGCGGATCACCAAATGCGAGCAACTTTCTCTGGTCTCTCCTTTTTATCTCTTGGTTGTTGTTGCCGTTAGGTGATGTCAAGTGGGCTCTTAGTCATAGATATCCCATGTATAACAGAACAAAATGCTGCCCAGTCCTGTGTCATCCTCACAATAGTAGGTATGTTTGAGCCCATTGTTGCAGCCCCTGTGTCAATCCCATCTCGTTGAGGGTCTTCTTCTTTTTTGCTGACCCCCTACTTTGCCAAGCATGATGTCCTATGTGGGGCACTCAAATCAAAGAAGGAAATAGAGATCTCTGAAATCATCTTCTTTCCCCTCCACCTGTCTCCAGTCTTCCCTGTCCCCAGTTAGAAGAGTTACATAATTGAGGGAAAAGTGATTCTCTCCCAACCTGTATCTTCCAACAGTGTTGTTCGTTGTTAACATCTGTGCTTGTTTCAAGATGATTCTCAGGAGCCTAATCAGGGCAAGAGGCTCCCAGGGCTTTGCAAATCCAGCCTGACACATTACAGCAAGCAGACAGCCTCACAGGGCCTGTTGATTGCAGTGGGACTCATAACAGCATTCAACATTTTTTTCCTTAATGCAGTTCAGGTGTGTGTACCTGGCTATAAAGCAAGTCCAGCATGTGAAAATGGATGTACCCCCATTAATCAGAGATGACAGGTTCACTTTACAGAATGATTGACTCACTTTACGGAATGATTCTTTACTAAAGGATTTTCCATAGGGTTCTTTGAAAGGGGTACGTGCTCCTAGTGTACCTAAGCACTTTGTAAGATTTTAATTTAAGTATACTTTTCAGACAGGTACTACGCAAAAAGACTTCTCAGATCAGGCAGATGGCCCTACATTATTTTTGGAGCCGTTATTCCATTTCAGATGGAATCCAAATGACTTGTTAACATCTGGTTGGCATTCAATGCCTTTGCATAGATTGATCTGAAGCAAAGCTTATACTTGCTACAAGACTTAGGGCAATAGTTAGTCCTTTGTCCAACCCTCTCAGACAGCCCCCAATCCTTTCCCAGACTTGAAATCTTTCTGGTATTTATGTAAAAAAAAAATAAGAAGAAGATTGTAGTTGATTAAGTGCAACGAGAAGGAGTCATCACTGTTCTGAATCAGGGTTTTTGGTTAGCAAGAATTCATCCACTGAAATGAGAGCTGATTTGGGTCACAGGGCCGTGTTTTTAGTGGCCCTGTTTCCCATTATGTTAAGCTATCTCATGGGCAAATTCTTAAAATGATAATAGAAAAAAGACCTAATACAAGTTTAAGCTAATCAGCAATGATCTTTCATAGCCAGAGGGACTGCTTTAGGAATGTGTAGGTGACCAATGGGAATCAGGCCCAGGATGTTTGCTAAAACAGCTGGGGAAGTCAAGCTCTCTCTTCTGCTGGGTTTAAACCCATCCTCACAAAATATTAGCCAGTAGTTTCTGGGGGTTGCTTCAAAGTGAAATCAACACAGAAGAAAAGCTGAGGGGTAGAGAAACCCAAATCTTGATGACATCATTCGAGCCCCTGGATCTAGCAGTTCATGAAGCTGAACTATTTTCATGACTTTTGAGTGAAGTGAATAAGGAAATTCATTTCTCAATTGATGCAATTTTAGGCTGACATTTTGTCGCTTACAAATGAAAGACACCTGATTCCCCTCTTCTCCATCTGGTCTTCACATCAATTATTACATCCTATGATTTTTTTTTTTTTTTATGATTTCTCTATCTAAAGTATCTCTTTTATCCATCAGTTCCTCTCCATCCCAATACCCCTAGTCTAGTTCATGATCTCTTGCTTAGATGTGCAAATTCTTAGTTTGTCTCCCAGGCTTCACTTTCCTCCTATCTTCCCAAAGGCTGCCATATTAATCCTCATAAAGAAGGTACTCACTCCACTGCCTAAAAACCTTCACTAGCTCCCCATCGCCTACCGAATAAAGTTCAAATTATTTAGTCTGACATTCCAGCCCCTCTACAATCTAATTACAATCTCTACCTTTTCAACTTTTATTTTTTGCTATGTATCTCATACAATTTAAACTCAAGAATTATGCATTCTGGTTGGGCACTCAAGACCTCAGAGCAAGTTTGATGTAGAGCCAAGGTGAACTTGCTATTCCCATGTCCAAATCTTCCAACTCCCAGCTCAAATGACACCTTGTCCATAGAGCCTTCCCTAATCCCACAACTGGAGATAATGTCTCCATTCTCTGAATTCTTACAGCCCTTTATCTCTTCACTCCTTAGGACTTTACCTACCACTTTTTCTTATCTTTCTACATTTTATGATAGCTATTTATGGATATATTTTATCTAGTCTCCCCTCTAGAATTCCACCCTACTAGATAGCCACTGTCCTTCAAACAGGATTTGTTTCTGATTCACATCTGTATGTACACCATTGCCCCCACCCCCATGCTAATATTCCATATGTTTATTGAATTAGTACGAATGAATGCACGAGGAAGGCTATTTAATAGATTTGTAGGAAATTGCTTTTTAATGAATATAAAATGTTTTAAATAACCTATTAATTATCTAAATATAAACAAATATTCTTGACATTCTTGAGGATGCTTAAAAATTGGTTTTCTTATCAAAGCCACAAGGGAAATATCAGTACAAAGGACTAAGGGACCACATGAACCATATCGTTCAGGAGCCTGAACCCAGAAGAACTGGGTAGTGCCCGGCTACCACCACCAATCCTATCCAGGATCACAATAGAGTGTCCTGGATAGAGCAGGAGAAAAACATAGAACAAAATTCAAATTCACAAAAAAAGACCATACTTAACTCGTCTGACAGAGACTGGAGGAACCCGCAACACTATGGCCCCCTGACACTCTGCTAACCCAGAACTAACGCCACTCCTGAAGTCCACCTTTCAGCCAAGGATTACACAGGCCTATAAAACAAACAATAACACACCTGAGGAACGTGCTTATTAGTTCAACCAAGTATATGAGACCAAATGGTCAACACCTGCCCACAAGCAAAGATGAGAAGGAAGGGACAGGAAATTTAGACAAACGAACATGTAAAGGGAAACGGGGAGAACGATGACATATTGCTGGGATTGCAACCAATGTCACAAAACAATTTGTGTATACACTTGTTAATAAGAAACTAATTTGTGTTGTAAACTTTCATCTACAACACAAAAAAATTAAAAAACAGAAATTATTAATAAAATATATTAAGGAAATAAAAGAAAACTTACATTTTCTGAAAAAAATTGGTTTTCTTAAGTACTAAATTTCACACTTTCCTCCAATTTTGCTCTATTAACTTACCAACACAAAAGTAAAATTTAGGTAAATCTTTGGCAAAGCGCTTAAAAATTCTTAATTACCATGTTTGATGATCATCATGCATGATTGTAATTGAAAAAGTATCTCATGATCAACAGTTCTCTTTGAACTATGTTAACTGAAGCAATAACATGCACTTAAGTAGTGTGTTACTGTTTGCAAAATGCTTCTACAGACATTACTTCATTCGTGTTTCACAACAACCCTGTGTCAGCAGGCCGGGAATCGTCATCCCTTTTTTACCAATAGTGAAAGTGAGGCTATGAAACACTGAGCAACTGGCAAGTTACCATAACTAAGCAGATGACAGAGCTAGGACTAAAACTCATAATTTCTGACCCCTAGTCTGGAGCTCCTCCAATTATTCCATGCTACTTAGTCAGGCTAGGGGAACTTCATTCCCTTGCCAACTATTGATTTAGCAAAGGATTCGTGAGATCTGATTTTAGTATTTTTCAGTGGCCCTGTTTCCCATTATGTTAGATTGTCTTCATGGACAAGTTGTGGACATTTCAATTTAAGGAGAGGTCTGGAGAGTGGTGGAGTTTCCTTATCCCTGAGAGGGTAGACTCCAGAAGAGAAGCTCCCTCTTTATTTCCCCTGATAGTAAATGTAGACAGTATTTGCTTGTTACTTCTCCTGCCATCTTGCCACAAGCCTGAGGGTGAGGCCAATACTGAAGAGGGTAGAGCCAAGAGAAGCAGAGATGGAGACTTGAGTGCCCCTCACCTAGGGTGCCCCTATCCTCAAACTTCTTGATATGTGAGATAATCAATGTCTTTATTGTTTAAGCCAGTTTGAGTCCAGATTTGCTGTTACTTGCATCTGAAAAAATCCCAAGAGAAACAACATGGGAAACTTTATGATATGTGGATTTGGGGTTGGAGAACTCTGGGTTTAAATCTTCTCTCTAATACTTCAAACTAGGAACATTACTTAAGTGTTCGGAGTTTCAGTTTCTTAATCACTAAAAATTGCTCTTAATCAGTAAAAACGGAAATACATGTTTCTACTTATCAGATTTCTTTTTTTTTTTTTTTTGGTCAAATGCAATAAGTAGTGGGGAGTGTCTAGCACATGGTAGATAATAAAGGATCCCTATGGGGCAAAAAAAAAAAAAAACTACTCTGTCCTATGGGGTCGCAAGAGTTGGAATCCACTCGACGGCATTGGGTTGGGTATTGTTACTATGGCCTGCAACCATACCAATGTAATGGACAATTTAAAAGGATACTGTTTAGACTATAACTTCACACAAAACAATTTTATTGGCTTACTCATCCCTTCTCCTCTGGTCAGGTAGGTATTAGGATAAATACAAAGGCTGATTCCTATCAAGCTTATATAAAGAATATCCAACCTCTGAGTGAACTTCACTTCCCTAAAGCTTTGAGATCATTGGGCAGGGGATGAAAGAACCGGTAATAAGATCACTGATAGGAGCTGGGGCTGGGGGGCTGCTACCAAGCCTGGAATTTGCCTTGAAGTCAGCAATCAACCCCTCAAAGAACTGTCTAACAAATCAAAGACTTGTCATTTATTTGTTTTTAACTTTCCCCCAGAAAAGTTTTTAAGGATTTAATAGTTCAATTTTATTGCACTGTAAATAATAAGAAGAAGATACTGCCATCACTTGCATCTTTCATCCTGTCCTGGCAGAGAAGATAAAGAAACTTGGATAACCTCACTTTACCAAAATGCTGTTTATACAACTGTGAGTTCATAGTAGTTTAGGACTGGACTGGGCCTTCCGGGGTCTTCCTGGATTGAAGCCAAATGCCTTTTTCATTTCAACATTAAAACAAAAAATATCATGTCATCTTGGAGTGGTGCCACATTGCTAGGAAAAGCCCATTTATTGGCAGCATAATTTCCAAAGAACCCTGTTACCTGTTTCCCCTGTTTGATGGAGTGGACCTGCTGCTTAGCTGGAGAGTATGCCTTGCTCTGGCCACACACAGTTGCCCAAACTGGGTCTCAGCCAGCCCTGAGTAAAGAGACAAAATGCCTATTTGCTCCAGAAAAGGCCAGCAGACCCAAGATCAGGCCCCCTAGGAAAATGTGACTCTTGTGGGCACTGTGACTTCAGAGCTGTGGATTAACAGCTTTGGCTTATGTCTTGATTTCCCAGGGACAGGGATGATAATGTGAACTACTTTACAGATTCTGCAGGATTATATGGGGTAAGTGTTCTTCTCACTCATTTTAGTCTGCCGGAAACCCGGATAAAAAAGTCACTCCTCCTTGAAGGAAGTCCCTACCTGCAGCTGCTGGTGTCAGTACTGGAACCTCCTCCCAGCATGACCTTCAGTGCCTCAGTCAGTGTGGCAGGCTCCCCAGAGCTGTCACTCTCCCAACTTATCCTTCATCTAAGAGCTTAAGAGGCAGAGCTGCAGCCAAAGGCAACTGTGCGGGCACCAGGTCTCACATCGTCTTGCTTTCGTGCGGGTAAGTCCCAGATCGCTCCCCCAGCTCCTGTGAAAGGCAAAGGGCCTGCCTCATATCAGGCGGGGAGCTAGCCCTCCACCCCATGGCATGGAGTTCCACAGGGCTTTGATGCAAAAAGCACAGGGGTGATTATTTGTGTTTTCCCTAATCTGTGTACTGAGTGCAGCAGGAGCTAGGTGATCCTGTGTTTGAAATAAAGCATGTTGCTTGTCTGAAAGAGCAGGAAGCAAATTGCTTCTCCAGATACAAATCCTGCTTTTTACCCTTGAGCTGGCCTTCTTTATCTCGCTTTCAAAATGTGGCAGATCACTGCCATTCCCAGTGATCTCTGTGGGTTGCTCTTCACATGCTGGCTTGGTTTTCAGTAACTCTCACCACCACAGAGGCAAAGGAAAACCTAGAAGCCTTAGGTTGTGTCTAAAGTACCAGAGCAATCTGTTGAAAACTAAAACTAAGTCTCAAGTAGGTTATTTAGCTCATTGTTATCTGTTTTCAAGGTCAAATTGATTGAAAATTTCAAAACAAAGAGCCCTGGTGGTGCAATGGTTAAGTGCTTGGCTCCTACTGAAAGGTCAGCCACCCTGTGGGAGAAAAGACCTGGTGATCTGTTCCCATAAAAATTACAGCCTAGGAAACCCTAGGGGTCAGTTCTATTCTGTCCTACAGGGTCACTATGAGTCGGAATCGACTCAATGGCAAATAACAACAGCCATAGAGTCCCTGGGCAGCACAAATGGTTAAGTGCTGAACTATTAACCAAAAGGTTGGTGGTTCAAACCCACCCAGAGGCGCCTGGGAAGTAAGGCCTGGCAATCTGCTCCCCAAAAGTCATAACCTTGAAAACCCTATGGTGTGCAGTTCTATTCTGCATATATGGGGTCGCCATGAATTGGAATCAACTTCAAGGCAACTAACAACAACAACAACAACAAGTCATAGAGTAATTATAATAAAGATAATAAAAAGAGTAGTTAACATAATTTGTGGATCAGCCACTATACAACACGTTGATGTTTTGAGTTGTTTTGTTGTTGTTGTTAGCTAACGTCAAGTCAGCCCCTAACTCATGGCAAGCCCATGTACAATAGGATTGGATCATTTAAATAGATCACCAGGCCTTTCTTCCTAGTCCATCTTAGTCTAGAAGCTCTTCTGAAATGTGTTCAGCATCTTAGCCACACACAAGCCATCGCTGACAGATGCGTGGTGGCTGTACGTGAGGTGCGTTGGCCGGGAATCAAACCCAGGTCTGCCACACGGAAGGTGAGAATTCTACCACTGAACCACCGCCGCCCCCAATATTTGGTGTACCTTTTCCAATTGAATTCTCACTACAACTCTGTGAGGATACTGTTAATTACCCTTATTTTGCATATGAAGAAACAAGAGCCTTTCCCTACGGTGCTGGTTATTCTCTGTCTACCCTTCTCCCATCAATTCCCCACCCTTCCCTGCTCTGCTCTGTGCCCAGGGGGCTGATCCCTACAGACAGGCACAACCTGACTCCCTTGTGAGCTGACTTTGGTAGACCTCCGGAGATAAGAGGATGGGAGGAGACAGAGGTCAGAGTGTTTCTTTTGCACTCCCTCCCTGCTTGGGTGCCAGATCTCTCACAGTAGCTACATCCCGCCATGGACTACGCAGCTCCTGCCAGGAGGCTCCCCTCCTGGTGCCCACACCCACTGGGCTCTGGTTCAGCATTTCCTCCCTTGATCTCCTCTCGTAGGAGCAGTGATGGCTTCCCACTGGTGTTAGGCCCTGGCTGCCTCTCCATCCATGTCTATTCCCTTAACTCTGTCCTCACCTGCACAAGTAGCCCCTTCATTAAAAGCTCTTCATTTGAGCCATCTGGGGCAAACTGGGTTCCTGCCAAGACCCTGACTGATATACCCAGCCAAAAAAGTGACAAACCAGAGGTTCTGTATTCTTAGTAGGGGAGAGGATATGTTCACTGATAATAAAAGAAGTAAAGTTGTAAGGGCCATGTGAAAGTTGTGGACAGTGTTATGGGAAACCAAAGGTCAGTAAAATCACATTGTAGAGGATGTGACACTGTTAGACTTTAAAAAATGGGTAGAATTTAGACAACTAGATATGAAGGAGTCTCAAATATGAACAAAGATATTGAGGCAGAAATGTACAAACCACATATGGGGAATAGCAAGTGGTTCAGCCCCAGAATGGAGTTAGCTTATGGATGGTGTTTCTCCAACTGTGTCCTGTAGTATTCCACCATTCTACGAAAGGTTACAAATGTCCTCAAAAAAGATCCCACAGTCAAGTAATATTGGGTAACTTCAAGGCAAATGAACTTCACCAGGTTTCTTTACTCAGGATTTCTTGGAGCATTTTAAATGCTGAGATGCATCTTCCACTCTCTTTTTTTCACGGACAATCTATTAACCTCTTCCGGAAGTGTGGAAGGAAGTAGAGTTTGGGAAACACAGACTGTCCAACAGGATTCTATTATTCCGCGGAATTCCTGGTAGAGTAATTCGGAACACAGCGCAGTGGCCAGAACCCAGAGCATACTCCAAAGGACTCCGCAGAGAGTCAGTCCAAATGTGATGAGAATGGACAAATGACACCTAAAATGATGTCATGTGAATCATAGTCTGAGTAGTGAAATGCAACTAGCAGGCCAAGTGGGAACTGAGTATGTAAACTTGACCTGAGCCATAAGGAAAAAATGGTGAACAGACGTCAAAGACCAAAGTTCAGATTTATATTCTGGAAAATCTTGGAGCACCAATGATGAAACTTCATGTACAAGGTGCTCTGTTCCTAGTGGCTAGTGAGTCAAATAATCTCAAATCTGATATTTTAACCCAAATTAAAAAAAAGAAAAGACTAGCAAACAACCTTTAAGACAATACAACAAAAACAAATGTAGTATTTATATTACACTTCAAATTTTCTAAAAGTTCCCATTTTTGTTAAGTATAAAAAAAACCCAAAACCCAAACCTGTTGCCTTCAAGTCGATTCTGACTCACAGTGACCCTATAGGATAGAGTAGAACTGCCCCCCCATAGGGTTTCCAAGGAATAGCTGGTAGATTTGAACTGCAGACCTTTTCGTTAGCAGTTGAGCTCTTAACCACTGCACCACCGGGGCTCCTTGTTAAGTATAGGTCACTCATTTTTAGTGCTTGGAGTTATAAGCAGGCAGCATACTCTGATTACATATATGTGAAGGCGTAATATATAAAAGCTTACCATATAGCATAGTTATAGAGCTAAATTGCCACATGGGTACATATGGTACCCTAAAAAAAAAAACCTGCACAGTAAGGAAACGTCTCACTTTAGTCCTACTTAAAAGAATATAACAATCTAAAATTATCAGGAAGAAAAACAGGCTTTGTGCACTAGCAATTTCCTGTATATTGCGGGCACTATTCTAAAGTGAAAAATTAGAAACATTCTGAAATAACTGTGTGTTTCTCATTTTCTCTGGTCAAATTCAAAAAGTCCCCAGAGGCCAGCACCGGGCTTCTCTGATGTACTCTAACTCTGGTATTGTATCCCATGGTCAAGAATAAAAGAGAACAATTTTTTTTTTCTTCCTTTAACTCAAGGAGAAGCAGCAGAACTGTTTGCCTTTAACAGGACTTTAACAACCCCTTGATATTCTCTTTATATTTATGATAAACATTCTCTTCTAAATCTCTATAACTTTAGAATGAATTTTTGGAATTTTTTTGTTTTAATTTATGTTTACACTTACTCATCTATATTGAATTCTTTTTTAAAAATCTCTTATTGGGAGTAAGCTTAAGCTTATATGCGGTTAAATACGGGGTCTGGATATTCAAATTCAGTGTCTTTCATGTGGTTTCTCCTTTCCCTCTGGTAAATTCTATTCATCCTTTAAACTCAAATATCTGCTGTTTTCTGAAGCCTCCCAAGCCCTTCCATGCTAGACTTGTAAGTTCATTCTCTGTGTTCTCAAAAAATTATATTGAAATTATATCCGGCATTATAATTATATATTTACATTTTTAACCACAAGTAATCCAGAGTTTCTTATGAGCAAAGTTTGTCTTATTTTCTTTTATAGTCTGAGATCTAGCACGGAGCCTGGCTTTGCACTGATTATCTCACCAAGTCCTGACAATGGCTCTAAATTAGCCCCATTGTACAGGTAAGAAAAGTGAGGCACAAAATGTGACATAACTTGGCCAAGGTCACCCAGCAATTAAGTGGGTTCTAAATTGAATTCAAGTCAGCTTGACTCCAGAATCCCACATTTTCCGCCACTCCAAGATCTGTAGGTATAGGCTGAGCTCCCATGAGGATTACAATCACATAGACTCAAAGACTGTAAGGGCAGGTCATCTAGGCTCTCTTTACAGGAAAGAAACCACACCACTAAGTGAGGTGATTCACCCAAGGTCACAGGACATTTATGGCAAAGCCAGGTTTAGCATGTCCTCCCACCACCTGTGTTGTCTAGCAGCCTGAATGTCTTTTCCCTTACTATACGGAGCTGAAAACTTCCCCACTTACTGAGTAATTACTAGAAGCAAATAGCACGTTGTGATTAGAACAAAGAAGCTGTATGGAAAGGATTTTTGATATGCATATCTATCTCCTTAGAAATAATCCTCATTGATAACTTTCATACTGACTCAAATTGTTGAAGCTGTACAGATCAGCCCCACGGAAAATAAATACTAAAATGGAGATCAGCAGTTTAGAGTTGGGTCTCTGACGTTTTAGCCACCTTTAAGCTTCCAACTATCTTTCAGCCTCATCTGTCTCCTGCTGGGAGGTCTTTTAACAGGTCACTACTAAACTACTGCACAACTGGAATGAAAGCAAGATAGAATCCAAAGGATTTTTAGAGCTGAGTCAACATCAATAACTAATGCAATCTGCTTACTGTAAGCACGAGAAAAGGCAAGTCTGGGAAGCAGTATATTACAGCCAAGCCCAGCTGAGGAATGGGACAGACAAGGCAGAAGTCCCAGCTGTGGAACTTAGTAATATTGCACTGTAACCCTATTTGACCACTTTGAACTTCAGTCTCCTCATCTGTAAACTGGGGATATTTTCCCCCATTTGTATCGAAGATTACATGCAATAAAATATATCCCACAGAACCTGGCACATGACCCTATAGGACAGAGTAGAACCGCCCCGTAGGGTTTCCGAGGCTGCAATCTCTACGGAAGCAGACTGCCAAATCTTCCTCCTGCAGAGTGGCTGGTGGGTTCAAACCTTTTGGTTAGCAGCTGAGCACTTAACCACTGCGCCACCAGGGTTCTCTTGGCATCTAGTAGGCATTCAATAAACACAGTTTTTACAGTCTAGTCCTAGTATTGCGCCTTAATTCTCATATTGGTTTTCTCATCTCTACAGTGGAGATTGTTCTCCTTGCCAATGTTATAAAATAATTTTGAGAACCCAGTGAGATAATCTATGCTAAAGCTTTGCCCAAATCTTCGTCATCCTTTTGAGCTTCAGCTCAAATCCTACCTCCTCAGGGAAGTTTCAGCACCTGCTGGAGTGGCAATTAATGATTCCGTCGTCTTCCGTGCTTTCTAGCTCATGTCTGTGCCCTGATTCAGCCTGTGTCTCACTTTCTGCAGTATTTGATTTTGTTTTGCTTATGGCCATGACATAAACTTCCTGAGGTAAAGGGTTTTTGCTTTCTCACTCCCACAGCCCTCTGCGCAATAACCTTATATACGGTGGGCATTCGGCAAACATGTGGGGCCTTGCCCCATATGCATTTTTAACAAAGAAATTGCTATGTACATGAGAAGTATTTGAGAATTATGATAATGGAGTTTAGCTGAGAAGGAAGTGGTGAGAGATTTTTTTTTGGCGGGGGTGGAGGTCAGGTAGGACAAGGGCAAAAAGAAGCAAGCATCTATGCTCAGCAGGAGGACACCTGCTATTTATTTGCACAGGGCATTTCTCTCGAGGTCAAAGTACGCTACAGATTTGTCATTGTTGTTGTTTTTATGGCAATCGCAATGACAACCTAAGGGCCAGGTAGTATCTTCTCATTTTACAACTCAAGCTAATGGTGCTTATTCCAGCCCTGAGCCCCTGTGGGTTATCTATATTAGAACTCCTGCTTGTTAGCTATTTGGGTAGGGGGCACTAGCTCTCAACTTGTGGTGGCAGAGGTGTGCTCTTGGGCCCTTCTCTACCTCAGTTTCTCTCTCTCTCTGAACGGTGGTGAGAATATCCTGGTCTTTCTGATTCTACCTCCTGAAGTTAGTTACAATGCAATTTTTAAAACATTTCGACTGCCAAGACAAATAAGCAATCAATATCAAAGTGTTGAGGTGGTACAGGAAGACAGTGCTACAAAGCAAAGCTAAGGCACGTTCTTTTTACACAACAGATATGACAACAGCCAAAATGTATTAAGAACTTACTGTGTGCCAGGCACTGTTTGAAGCACTTAATGTGTATTGACTCATTCAATTCTTAAAACAACCCAAAGAGGTAGTCCCCATTTTACAGAGGAGGAAACTGAGGCACAGAAAGGTTATGTGGCTGCCCAAAGCAACACAGCTAGTAAGTGGCAGAGCCTGGAATGGTACCCACATAACTCGATGCCACAGTCACACTCTTACTCATGCTGCTGTACTATCTTCCAGGGGCCATTTCTTTAAATCCATGCCTTGTGCAATGCTTTGCAGAGACAGGTGCTCAATAAGTGTTTGTTGAACCAGAGTAAAACTAATACGACTCAGAGCATGGTTGAGAAGTTTGGCCCTTCTTTCCATCTTTCCACCTTTCCCCCTACTCCTCTGTTAAGTAAGGTACTTGATTTTGGTGCATCTTTAGCTGAGAGCTACAGACCTTTGGCAATCCATATATATATACATATATATTTCCTTTTTTTATGACAAAAAGTGAATATAAGCATATTCTGGATCATCTGGATGACCATCTCATACCAAGTCCTACTGTGTGATTTCGACGCCTGTGCGTGCTATTCCTTGGCACCAGGAGGTATCACTTTACTTGTTATGCTACTTAGAAAGGAACAGCACAAAATTAATCCCCAAATGATGTGTGAGAGTTAAGTGAAAGCTAAACATTATAATGGCACAGGGTGTGAGCAAAGGAGGTGTGGTGGATGGAACAGAAGAAAAAGGTGAGAGAACTGAGTCAACAGAGGGTACCTAGCACACTGGGAGGGTGGTAGAACAACAGAATTTAAAGGCACTCACACCTCACAGTCAAGTATCTCAGTCATAATACTGGTTGTGGAGTTTAAATAAATGTTTTTAGTTGCTGTCGAGCCCATTCCAACTCATGGTGACCCCAAGTGTGCAGAGTAGTACTGCTCCATAGGGTTTTCAAGGTTGTGACCTTTTGGAAGCAGGTCGCTAGGCCTGTCTTCTGAGGTGCCTCTGAGTATGTTTGAACAATCAACTTCTCAGCTAGCACTCATACACTCAACAGTTCACACCGCCCAGGGACTCCAAATAAATATCAGTGATTTAAATTTTATTATTTTGGTAGGGGAATTTTAAACTTAATTTATAAAATTTGTTTTGGTTTTATGCAAGAGTTGTTCAAGAGCTGTGTCCTAAGTTTATGTTTGGCTTTATGTTATATATATTAATACAATCTTTTAACAGAAAATAATTTAAGGCAACATTGAGAAGGTCTAAGAAAATCTTACCTTTAAAATGGTGGAGAATATAGTTTTCCCTTACACTTGAGAAACACCACACAGTAACACACAGGACGGAAGGCTAAATGGCTTGATAGAAAGAGTGTGGCCTCTCTGGGAAACCTTGCCCTACCACTCAACAGCTGTGTGACCCTGTGCAAGTCAGTAACTCTCTCTAAATCTCTGGTTCCTTATCTGTAAGGTGGTGGTTACCTCTACACCTTGCTCGCCACAAGAACCTCCTATATATAAAGCTGGTTCACAGAAGGCCCTCATAGGGGCTGCTGTTGTTAGCTGCCCTCGAGTCACCCCCCCTCCCGCCCCATGTCTACCCCACGCATAGCAGAACAAAATGCTGCCCAGACCTGTGCCATCTTCCTGATCCACTGTGGATCAGACCATTTTTTGCAACTGGCTAATTTTTTGGAAGTAGATACCTAAGGTCCTTCTTCCTAGTCATAGTCTAGAAGGTCCACTGAAACCTGTTCAGCTTCATAGCAACACACAAGCCCCCTGCTGACAGAAGGGTGGCTGACTGTACATGAGGTGCAGAGACAGATGACCCAATAAGCAAAGTGTGCGCGGGTTTACTTGCGCTTACTTACTAATCTGTAGTGCACGAATTCAAACAGGTGGTGAAACCCATGTGAAATTGTGCACTACAGATTAGCAAGTAAACACAAGCCTGCGTGTACCTTGCTTACTGGTTAATCCGCCCCTGGGTGCACTGACAGAGAATCTGTATTAAATACGAAGGTGTCAGGATAGGATGTTGTTGTTTTTAGGTACCGTGGAGTTGGTTCCGACTTACAGTGACCTATGAACAACAAAACACTGCCCAGTCCTGCACCATCCTCACAATGGTTGCTGTTTGAGCCCATTGTTGCAGCCATTGCATCAATCCATCTTGTTAAGAAGGGTCTTCCTCTTTTTCCGATAATCTTTTACCTTACCACGCGTGATGTCCTTCTTCAGGCACTGGTCCCTTCTGATCACACACCCAAAGTATGTTAGATGAAGTCTCGACATCCTCGCCTCCAAGAAGTGCTCTGGCTGTACTTCCTCCAAGAGAGATTTGTTTGTTCTCCTGGCAGAACGCGTGGTATCTTCAGTAGTCTTCGCCAACACCATAATTCAAAGGCATCCATTCTTTGGTTTTCCTTATTCATTGTCCAGCTTTTGCATGTATATGAGGCAATTGAGAATATCATGGCTTGGGTCGGGGCACCTTAGTCCTTAAAGTGACACCTTTGCTTTTCAACACTTTAAAGAGGTCTTTTGAAGCAGATTTGTCCCATATAATAGCTCGTTTGGCTTCTTGGCTTCGTAAGTATTGACTGTAGATCCATTTGGTTCTTAAATAAGGAGGTCACCGGTCTGGCTAGGGGAAGACTGTGAGCCCCTGGAAGTGACTCAGGGAAGCAGGCCCACTGGGTAAGGAGGTGGCTCCACCAGCTGGTGCTCAGATATAGAACTGAAGCCAGCCCACCATTCAGAATCTGTCAAGCTTCTGCAGTGCTGGGGTCCGGCCCCATACGGAATGCTCTAGGGGATACAAAGTATTGGTGATCCTGCCACCGGACTGCGGTGCCTTGGTGGCACCTGAGAGTCTTGATGAAGCGGTAAGGGGCCGGGCACTCACCTAAAAACGCTCAGAACGTCTATGTGGGATGGGGGCGCATGGGTTCTGCTCCAACTTCTCAAATTTGCCCAAGGGCTCCAACTGCACCAGGTGTGGCCCGCAATCCCTGGTGCACAAAGAATGGAGCCCCTCGTCTTTGCGGCCAGGCAGCAAAGGCCCTTAGCTCCAGAGGCTGCGGCGCCCAAGCCCAGGGGGAGGATAGTGTTGAAGGATGAAGACACGCGGATCCTGGGCAGGGCGGGTCCTCCAAGAAAGCGGGCTCTGGCGAGCGCTGGCTGGCGCGGGGAAGTCCAGACAGGCGAGTGCTGCCGGGGCCCACCTGCACCGAGCCACAACCACACCGTCCCTCGTTGCCGCCCGCCCTAGCTGGAGCCGGAGGCGGGTAGCGGAGGGAGGGGAGCGCGGGCTGTGAGCGGCGGGGCGGGCGGCGGCCGCGCGGCTTCCCCGAGGCCGGAGGCGGGGCGGGCGGACCTCGGGAGGCGCGGGGGGCGGATCTGCCCCTGCCGGCGGTGCTCGCCCGCCTGCCCACCCGCTCACTAGCACTCAGTTGCGCGGCTGGGCAGGCATGGGACCCGCGCGCGCCTTCCCGGCGCCCACACCTGTCTGAGCGGCGCAGCGAGCCGCGGCCGGGCAGGCTGCTTGGCTCGGGTGAGTGCGGGCGCGGACTGGGGGAGCCCACTTGGACGCCGGGGAGCGAGGCGCCGGGAGGATTGGGACAAAGGCCGATTGCGCGCGGGGTGCTGGGTGAGCGCAGAGGCTCGGGGCACCGGAGAGCTTGCCTGGGCCGCCCTGGGGTCTTGGGGGCTGGGACCGGGATTCTTAAGTTGCTCCGGAAAGACGCGAGGGCTCCAGGGCATTTGGTTTCTCTAAGTTGTCACCCACGAAGCGGTTGGGGAAAGCAAGTTTTGAAACTGTTTTCTTGGATGCTGAGTGATCCGTGAGAGTAGAGAGAGCCGATATTGAGCAACACCCTTTGGGCTGGGGAGATGGCAACCCCCTACATCCATACACACACACCCATCACTACTTATTTCTCTTGAGTTTTGCATATATGTGATTCTACCAAGTTCTGAACATTAATTTTTAACTTCCTGAGCACGTTAATGTGAACACCTAAGCAAGCAAGAAAAGTGCAGGCTGGGAAATAGGCTCTTTTCTCTGGAGCCTTAATTGATAGCCGTGTGCTTCTCGAGGGCTGCTAAATGTAGAAACTAGTGTCTGTGAGCTATCAACAGTTGTTGGAAACAAATATTTCTTCTTCAGCCTTAGGCATTCATCACCGGTTGTTAACTTTTAAATAAAAGCTCTTGAAGTAAGGGAAGGGAGACTTATTTCGATGATGTAACACTACCCCTCCGTCTCCCCCCCACCCCCGCCAGATTACAAATTAGGTTTACTTTCCAGCATCTCACAAGAAAGCAGCTGATAAAAATCCTGATTGTTATTGCCCTTTGGACGACACCCATGAGATTTCGGAAACAGCCGTGTCTGGTGAAAAGCTCCTATTGTACATCACCAGTGTTGGGGTGGGACTTGCTGCTTCTCTGGGCTCCTGAAACTCAGTGGAGCTTGAGGGGTCCCTTTGCACCCCTTAGGGGGAGGTAGGCCAATGTCAGAGTAATGAGAGTGGCCCGGTGAGTTACCACATTGGAAGGAGTTGGATTTAAAGTTGAAGTCAGCTGTGGCCAAAGGTCATGCCAAATTAATATCATGATGTATATTTATGGTGTTTCAGTGCAAATACTTGTGCAGGGGAACACTTAAAACAGGATTTAACACTGGTCTCCCAAGCAGTCTGTTAGAAAGGAGAAGACTGGAGGTGGAGCAGAGAGAAGGAACTTAGAAAATGCCACAGAGGCCACTACCTTTACTTGTGAAAATTGTGATGATAAGCACACCATCTGCATTTGGATGAATTGCTGCAGTTGTTATTTTTTCCAGTTAAATAAAGTCAAGAGATAACTTGCCTTCCTTTCCTGTGCCTGAACTTGGAGAAAAGCATTTTTCCAAGGTAACTAATATGGATCTCATTTTTGTAACACTGACAGCTTATCCAGGTAGATGGTGAATGTGGGTGCATTTTTCTGTCTGTAGCATAAGTGCCAAAGTGCCCATTAGTGTGTCTGAGAACATTGCTGGCCCAGGTCTGCACTGTTCAATAGTCTCAGGTTTCCTTGCACATCTTTTCTGGTTGATCCCTTAGGACTTAATCCACTAGGCATTATTCATGCATAACTCCCACTGACTCCTGGGAATTTGTTTCTCATGGTCTTGCCATTGAGGGTTTTATACACTCTATTCTTGTTCTGCTGCCAGGTTTGTCCCGAGCTCACTGGGGTCATTCATTTTGCATAAAATCTGATAGAGACAAGGTTAAACTTCCTTTGACCACAAGACTGTGTGTAAGGTTGCTAGACTTGTAAGTGCACTGCATTTTCCTGTACAAGACTAATTCTTAAACCATTATGTGATTAGGTCTGTTTTGTTTTAACAGGCTCTGTGACTCGGGAAAATGAGAGCAAGCCTTGCTGCAGAGTATTCCCGGAGCTTTGTTCATTTTAGATATTTGCTTTACGAATTAACGTGATTTCACTGCTCAATATCCCTGGCCACACATTCCATGGAAAACCCTTTTTCATCCTTCCAAATGGTGCCTAAAACTTTTTATCTTCACAAACTTTCACACTGTTTCTTTCTGTTTTACTGTCTCTACTGGTCACAGGAATTCATAAATTGTACAATAGACAATGTGTGTCCTAAGGATTAAGTTTCTCTTCCCATCATTTGTTTCCTGTAGGAGTTAATTCATTCTCCCATACGCTTGCCTGTAGAGAGGAAACCTGTGATGTTGCCATTTTGAAGACTAACGTGCAGAACAAGAAGGCAGCAGTCTCAATGCCCAGTCTCCAAACAGATTATTGTTGTTTTCACATCTGATAGTATGCACAGTGCCTCCATCATAAGGTTATTAGTGGGTTTATAAAGCGGCAGCGTTCTCATGAAGCATAAATATTTTTAGGCATTGGGACAGTGGCTTACATTGAGTGATGGAGCAAGGAATATGTAACCTCTTATGAGTCAGATATGCAGAGTTGGAAAAGGAACACAGTTCCTGTATTACTAAGCATGGTGAAACAATATTTGCTTACCTGGATTTTCCATTCTGCTTTGCCATTTAGATCAAGTGATTCATGACAATACTTAGTTGGAAACTTTAAAAGGTAATTATGTACATGAGGAATCTTTATCCAGCAAAGCTTTCTTCCTAGAAGTGAGATGTTGTAGACCTAAATTTTCTTCATCCAGATTAGATATAATGAGGATAAGATTTGGAAATGTTCATTTCTTTTTTAAGGTCAGTTTTCCAGAGAGCTCTGTAAGGATAAAGTGGTTTATTTGTAAAGGCGAGACAGAGTTTAAAGTTATATAACCCATTGGTTGCCATTCCAGTAGTGGGATTAGGAATGTTTCCATTGTATCTATTTATATCATTTATGCTTAAATAAACTTAAATAGGCATAGCACAGGCCTACCTAGAGCTTATAAAAATGGAAACAATAGAGACAAGTGAGTTAAGAAATTTATGCAAAACTACAAACCTAATTTTACAGTGTCACAATTATCTTTGGGGTGTTATTAATGGGCAGGGGGTTGGGGCAAGGTGTAAATCCTCAGAGAAGGACAGGAGGGTTGCTTTCCTTCCCACTTTTCATTGGGAACTGTCCTGAGAATGTGCACACTCACCCTTCCAAGGAACCAATCCCTTCACTCTTCAAAACTGCCCTCTGCTGGATGCCTTGTTTCCTTCACAGACTGATGGAGGAAATCTTGTCTAGCAGATAAGTAAGAGATTAACATGATAAATTTTCCTTTTCCTTTTCCGCTGTGTCTCCACCCTCCATAATTCTATGAGTAAACGCTCCTGAGCAGTAAATGACAGTGCAGACAATGTTTATAAACGAAATAGTCCCTGATCTGGACTTTTGTAACCCTGCAAAATTAGAAAATCACCAACCTGAAAAGGCCAGTTAAGGAGATCATCTGGTTCAGGTCTCTATTCAGAACTATTTCTAAACCCACCCCAAATAAACATTTCGTAAAGGAGTGGACAATTTATGAGGCTGGTAACTTTAGTACAGATGGCATTTTAAACCCATTTGGGGGCCCGAGAACACACAGCTTTATCTCCCAATTTCTGATCAGGTATAACCAGAAATTTGGAATAATTGACCTACATTAATTTCTAAAGGGAGCCCTGGTGGCCCAGTGGTTAAGTGCTGAGCTGCTGACCAGAAGGTGGGCAATTAGAACCCATCAGCCACTCCTTGGGAGAACGACGTGGCAGTCTGCTTTCGTAAAGATTACAGCTTTGGAAATTCTGGGGCAGTTCTACTCTGCTATGGGGTTGCTGTGAATCAGATTCAACTTGACAGCACACAACAACAGCAACACTTTCTAATAGTCTGTATTGGTTTCTAAATATGAATCATAGTTTCTTAAAATGCAGTTTTATGACTTTCAGAGTTACATAGATACTTCAATCAAGATACAAAATGTCATGGATTCCAGACTGTCTGGAATGATTAAGGCTAGATAAACCCGTGAAACTATGACCCTTGAGGTAATCTTTAAACCTTAGACCAAAAATATCCCCTGAAGTCTTCTTTAATCCAAGCAATAAACAAACAAAACAAAACAAAGAAACTGCCAATGAGTCAAGTCCAACTCATGGTGACCTTATAGGACAGAGTAGAGCTGCCCCGTAAAGTTTCTGAGACTGTAAATATTTATGGGAGCAGACCACAACATCTTTCTCCCGCCAAGCGACTTAGTGGGTTCCAACCACAGCATTTCAGTTAGCAGTCCAGTGCTTAACCACTGTGCCACCAGGGCTCCTCAACCAAACAATACCTACCTGCTGCCGTCGAGTCAATTCCAACTCATGGTGATCCTATAGGATAGAGTAGGACTGCTCCATAGGGTTTCTGAGGGGCAGCCAGTGGATTCAAACTGTTGACTCTGGTTAGCAGCTGAGCTCTTAACCACTGTGCCACCAGGGCTCCTCAGTAGTTTAGCTTAATTAGTAAAGAATGTCTGCCTTGAGCATTGTGCTTCCCCTCCCACCTTCTGACCATTTTATTGAAAGAGCAAAAGACAATTTTGCAAGGACTCTGAGGAGAAAACATCATGATTGAACACAGGGAACAGTGTCATTGTAACATCATTTGTTCAAAGAGAATCATCCAAAAATGGGTTTCAGGTGCACCGGGCCAGCAGCATTATACTTATTTAAAGAACTATCCGTATATCAGCAATGTACAACAGCAACTTGAGAGGCTAGATAGGAAGCTTAGGGGTTAGTGAATTTATGTTAACGGTGGAATAACAGATCAGAAAAGGAGGGTGGGAATGCTTGCACAACTTGAAGAACGCAACCAATGTCACTGAATTTGACATGTAGAAATTGTTAGTGTATGTTTTGCTCTGTATATTTTCAACAACAAAAAAAAAGATGCAAAGTGTCAGAACAAAATGCAACACAAATTAATAATTCCATTGCTGTCAAGTTGATTCTGACTTATGGCGACCCTATGTGTTACAGAGTAAAATCGTTACATGAGGTCTTCTTGACATTAATTTTTATGGAATCAGATCACCAGACCATTCTTCCGTGGCGCCACTGAATGGGTTCAAACTGCTAACCTTTAGGTTGTCAAATACAAACCATTTGTACGACCTAAAGGACCTATAAATTAATAAATAGAGCTTAAGTAATAATACAGTGAACTTGAATGCAATGGGTCAAACTAATAGAAATTAGTGCTTTTGAGGTATCTGAAAAGTTTATTTCTAAGGGGTTAAATCTTCACCCTGCCTTATTAGTGCAGCTGGCAGTCCTTTCTCATAGATGGCTGACTTCTCTTTAACCCTTGGCTAAAGGACCAGAATTTAAGTTGTAAGGACTCTGATTTTGTAATATTGTTATTTATTTATTTATTTATTTATTTATTTATTTATTTTTAATGTATGGTACACTGTTTCACATTCTCTGACAGCATTCTGTGATTGCCAAGTGATCCCAGAGGCCCTTGGTACTTAGTTATCTGTCATTTTGCTGAACAACAAACTTGAAATCCTCTATGCAGAGAGGCTAGAGTGAAGCTGTGACTAGTGAGAGACCCCAGCTGACTATTCACATCCCAAGAAAGACTTGTTCCCATTTTTCCATACCCAGTAATTCTTACAAACTCGTTTTTAAAAACATTGTCTATTTTTGACAGACTGGAAAATAAAATATATGCCATGGTGGCACTTATCAAATGGGGCATGCTTCAAGGCCTTTGGAAATTTTCTGATTTTTTTTTGTATTTTTGTTTTTAAACAGGAATTTACCATAGGCAAAGCACCTGAAAAAGCAAAATTAGAGTTAACTTTGCCTGAGAAGGAGTTTAATTAAGACAAAGTTCCTAGATCTCATAAACCCGTTGCCGTTGAATCAATTCCGACTCATGGCGATCCTAGATAGATTTTTTAAAAAGTGTATTTGAACTAATTTTGGACTTCTTCCTGCCATTCACTTCCCTGGAGCCCTTGGCAATGGACTATTTCAATTTTTGGATAAGTGGATAAAGCCAAAGACAGGTGCCACTGGAACAATTTTGGTATAGTTAAAAAAAAAAAAAAAAAAAAAAGATAATTCAAAATCTATACTCTGAGGATCCAAGTTACATACAAATTTCAGATTTGAAATTTGAAGGTCCATGCCCTAGGTGATAATATGAGCATATCTTAGCTGTCATGTTCTTCATGTGCATTGAAAATATTGTCTAAAGCTCATGAAAATACATAGCATGATGCTATCTAATTTCCTAGTCTCTCTCTCCCCCAAGAATCATATTTTAAAAGAGGAACACTTGGCAGCTTGACCTCTGGACTTCATGTTTCTTTTCTAAAGATAAAAAAAAAAAAGATAAGCTGAGCTAAAACTTGGCTTAACATACCTGCTGTACAACATTAGCAGGCATTAACATTCTTTGCCTTAGTCAAAGGAAGGTGGGGATGGTGTGTAGGAACACAAGATACAGCCATGTGGGAGACACATGATTCCTCTGAACACATGTCATACTTGGTAAGGATTCTGGTAAGAATGGGGCATTTAGTCACCTAGACAACTCCTTACTTAGAGATAATGGTGCCCAAGCCCTAGAAAAGCCCAAGAACTAGATCTTCAGCTGAGGAGATAGGAATAATCAGGCACAGAGCCAGCCCTAGCAGATCTTCTAAATGGTTGTCATCACCACATCTATTCTACCCCCAAGTTCTCCGCTGGGGAAGAGGGCACTGCTAGCATTAACATCCTCTCCCTAGTCCACTTGGGGAGTTTAAGTGGTTCGGTGGTAGAATTCCCACTTTCCATGCGTGTGACCTGGGTTCGATTCCCAGCCAATGCACCTCATGTGCAGCTACCACCTGTCTGTCAGTGGAGGCTTGCATGTTACTATGGTGCTGAACCAGGTTCAGGGGAGCTTCCAGACTAAGATGGACTAGGAAGAAAGGCCTGGTGATCTACTTTCAAAACTTAGCCATTGAAAAATTGTGGATCTCAACGGTTCGATCCACAACTGATCATGGAGGACTGGACAGTATTTTGTTCTGTTGTGCATGAGGTTGCCATGAGTCAGGGTCTGACTCGATGGCAGCTAACCACAACAACCCTAGTTTACTTAGAACCCTTAGTCTCCATAGTACCCCCAACATACACATGTACCCCGCAGTTCCATGGACTCAGAGAAATAACTAAATGAATTTCCTCTCCACAAAAGGGCCCCAGGACCCTCCTATGGTTGAGAGAAGCAGAATTTCAAGGAAACAGGAAGTTCCAAGGAATTGGCTCTTTCAGGACCACATTCCCTTCTTTTCCCATCTCTGTTTTCCATGACAGAAGTAGAGTCAAAGAGAAAAAGCCAGGCAAAAAGATTCTAGAGATGTGTGTGGCGATCAGGGATTTGGATTGGCATGCTCAGCTGGACTAGATGAGATCAATGGGATTTTCCAGATCTATGAAAAAAAGAACACCAACACGTACCCCAAAAGTTTCCAGTGGGTCTGTACCCTCAAAGAAGAAGAGGGTGAGAATAATGAGACAATTTCCTCTTGGCTCCTGCTGTGTCCCATGATGTATTGAGAACTAATCCCTCCTTGTCCTTTTGGGATGCTTGATGGTGAGTGCTCCATGTTCGATGAATTACCCTACCTGCAGAGTCAGCTTCTCTTGAACCAGGAGATTCAGAGCCAGTCAGAGCTGACTGATGCTTAAGCATTTAGGAAAGTACTTCCAATCTTTTTCTTCTCCTCCTCCTCTTCATCCTCATTCTTTTTTGTCATTTTTCTTGTGGGACGATTGATCCAGGTCCTTAAACATGTCTTTCAGGATAAAATCCAAACTCCTTAGTTTAATGCACATGGCCCTTCATACTCTGGCTCTTCCTTGCTGCCCCACCACTCCCCCATTTGCACCCTTGCTGAGTTAAGTATAATTCCTAAAATGATTCACACTGTTGCACATTGCTGTGTCCTTGCATAGACTGTTCACTCTCTCTAAAATGTCCCCTACACTCTGCCTTCTTATGTTACCTACTTTGCGTTCACCTTCAACACCCATCTCAAGCATCCCCTTCCCTGGAGCACTTCCCCTCTTCTTCCTCCCCTCCAACTGGATTTCATGCCCTTTGTCTGGGATACTACGCCATCTCCTGTACATCTCTGTCATGAGCACTCAGCATGCATCGTTCTTTGGGTGTTTTTGAATATTGCTATTCATTCACTCACTCACTCATCCATAAAAAAATTTTTTTCAAGCATTCATTTAATACATTTTTATTGAGTGCCAACATGGACCCAACTTCCAGGCATTTATACTAACTGGGAACACAGATACAAACACCTGAATAAGCAACCAACAGTAACAGTCACAATGGGATAGCTGATGCAATATTAGATCTTTGCAAAGATCTTGATAGCGGACAACAGAACCTAAGGGAAGAAGGAATATTTTGTTTGTTAGAGGCTACTTTGTAACTAAATTTATAATAGTAAAGATTGCTCTCAATTCAAAGCAAAAACAAAATAAAAAGTCTCATACTCTCTTTTGATTGTGACCACCGTTTAGAAGCTATAGGCACCCTAGTATGTGTGACATGGTGGAGCTGCCCTCCTTGATGCCTTGGTCACTCAGTAAGCTATGTAATTTACCTTCTGATTGAGCAAGTTGCTCTGAAAATGTTCCAAGTACTTGCTACAAGGAGGATAAGAGGGAAGGTAAAAAAGACAGGGGAACCAAGGATGTGGGGAGGATGAAGATTTAGAATCAAGCACAAAGAAGGCTCAAAATTCTGTGGAAATTTGAGCTGGTCAAGCACTTCATCTGGGATGTAATGACTGGCTACACACTGCCCTGCAGTGGCCGGAAATAGGGGCATCTTAAACATGTAAGGCAGTGAACACCCAATCTCATCTTGGGCACCCAGCCACAGGAACATTCCCCAGGGCAAGCCCTTGAGTTGTAAGTGAGACCTTTATCTGAGGATTCCCTCCACACCCTGATTCCAGAGGAGTGTTCACAGTCTTAGAAACAACGCCAAGCATGTTGCCGGGCTTCCTCTGTAGTGAGTGAGTGTTCAGCCATTTGCCCTCCTGACCTGCTCGTCTTTGTTTTTACAGAGTGGTGCTCAGCATGGCGGGGATTCCAGGGCTCCTTTTCCTTCTCTTCCTTCTCTGTGCAGTGGTGCAGGTGCGCCCCTACGGTGTTCACTGGAAACCGACTTGGCCTGCTTACCGCCTCCCTGTCATCTTGCCTCAGTCCACCCACAACTTATCCAAGCCCGACTTCGTGGCCGAGGCCAAATTGGAAGTGTCCTCCACATGTGGGCCCCAGTGTCATAAGGGAACTCCACTACCCACCTACCAAGAGGTCAAGCAATACCTGTCTTATGAAACGCTCTATGCCAATGGCAGCCGCACAGAGACCCAGGTGGGCATTTACATCCTCAGCAATGGCGGAGGTGGGGCCCAGCGCCAAAACTCAGAGTCTTCAGGAAGGTCTCGAAGGAAGCGGCAGATTTACGGCTATGACAGCAGGTTCAGCATTTTTGGAAAGGACTTCCTGCTCAATTACCCTTTCTCAACATCGGTGAAGTTATCAACAGGCTGCACCGGCACCCTGGTGGCGGAAAAGCACGTTCTCACAGCTGCCCACTGCATTCACGACGGGAAAACATACGTGAAAGGAACCCAGAAACTTAGAGTGGGCTTCCTGAAGCCCAAGTTTAAAGACGGCGGTCGAGGGGCCAACAGCTCGAACTCGGCCATCCCGGAAAAGATGAAATTTCAGTGGATCCGGGTGAAACGCACCCATGTGCCCAAGGGTTGGATCAAGGGCAATGCCAACGACATTGGCATGGATTATGACTATGCCCTCCTGGAACTCAAAAAACCCCACAAGAGAAAGTTCATGAAGATTGGGGTGAGCCCTCCCACTAAGCAGTTGCCAGGGGGAAGAATCCACTTCTCTGGTTATGACAATGACCGACCAGGCAATTTGGTGTACCGCTTCTGTGACATCAAAGATGAGACCTACGACCTGCTCTACCAGCAGTGTGATGCCCAGCCGGGGGCCAGCGGGTCAGGGGTCTACGTGAGGATGTGGAAGAGGCAGCAGCAGAAGTGGGAACGAAAAATTATTGGCATATTTTCAGGGCACCAGTGGGTTGACGTGAATGGTTCTCCTCAGGATTTCAATGTGGCCGTTAGAATCACCCCTCTCAAATATGCCCAGATTTGCTATTGGATTAAAGGGAACTACCTGGATTGTAGAGAGGGGTGACATAGTGTTCCTTCCTGGCAGCACTTCGTGGTCTTCATGTACTTATTTTAGGAAAGGCCAAATTTTGCCATTGGAGTGTGTGTATGTGTTTATAATGTGTCATATAGTATCTTTTACCTAGTTTTTTAAAATTGCGAGATGGCTGGCTTTATTATTTGAAAATTGGTTTGTGTATCATATATCATTTAAGCCGTTTGAAGGCATACTTTTGCATAGAAATAAAACTTATACCGATGTTTAGGGTCATGGGGGGAATTTGGGGATTAAGTTAATCTTTCACTTTTTAAGAACTTTGATTTTTATTTCATCTGTCAAAGGTTTATATTAAACGTGTGGTGTACAGGAGGTGTAACTTTTATGTGTATGGGTGTGTGTGTTCTCTCTTGAGATTCATCTTTTTTTTTTTTTTTTCACCCCAATGCCTGAGCACTAATGCCTCCTGCTAGCAGATGCCACAGGATACAACTCTTAGGAAATTTTACAACACTTCCTGGGGAGATAAGCAGTGTTATAATATTTTAGATTTGGTGCACTTAGACAGTAGTTCTTGAACAATGAAATGATTTGTCAGCTATGTTTGTACACATTAAACTGTAGCTTATAGTAAACCAGGACACCAAGCTGCTTTTAGTTCTGAAATAATTTCTTTTCCGAAGACTGTCGCTTTTCTTTTTTTGGAAGCTTCTGCACATGGCCTTGTCGGTTTTGCAGTCACACCAGTGTAGGCAAGGATTGTTTATCCCAATCCTTCCATTTAATGGGATTTCACTCACATTTCTAGAACTAGCTGCTTCACGGGAGACAATAATCAGGGCCTAATTAGTACAGGCTGTGTTGCTCCCCAGCCAACTGTTGTGGTCACACTAAAAACAATCATAGCATTTTATCGCTGGAGTATAGCACATCTCCTGTTTTATCATTTGGATGGAGTAATTTAAAATGAATTAAATTCCAGAGAACAATGGATGCATTGCTCAGCAGATGTCATAACAGAATAACCACTTGTTTGTAGCCTGGCACAGTCAGACGACCTAATCAAAAATTATTCTGCATAGTTTTCCATGTGCTTTTGGGGAGCAGTGAATGTGTTCAATTTGGAAATGTTTCTTCTCACTTTACTTATTTTATAGTCAAAATACTTGGAGGGTACTTTAAGAAAAACCAGTATGGCTTTTTTTTTTAAACTAGCTTTAAAGGGGCCTTTCTTGCTGGAATGCTCTAGGCTAGAAACACATATAACCAGGTACAATAGTAAAAATGAAAATTGAGAGAAGGCAAAATGGATCAGTCATGCAACACCAATAAATGCCTTTACTAATGTTATATCAGATAACGTGTACAACCACAGTGCTGTCTTCAGACCACTTAAGAAATGTTATGCATAACAAGGAGATGCATGGCCACCGGGAATCATCCCCGTACAATTTGCTTTGGAATCTAGTAGGAATCTAGCCTGAGGAAGAGGAGAGTTCTCCGTGTCTATGACTGGTATTTGGGTTTTTTGTGTGACTTTTGCTTTTCTTTGTGCAAACAGGGATTTACTGAACGCCTAAGGCCGGAACCAGTTTTTTTAAATAGATGCTTCTTTTATGAAGTTCCTTGATTTCTTGCAAAGTTGAAGTTTCCCGTAACAAGGAGAGCCAATAGCACAAAGTGAAAAATATCAGCGTTCAGTTCACAAGTCAATGTAGTTTATTAAAGGATAGTACCTGCATGCTGTGTGTAGCATAGCTCATAGAACCGTAAAAGAAAGCTGTAAAGTATTGAGCATGTCCATCTTTTTTAGTGCTAATAAAAGAAAGCATGGTATTAAACTATTGTGGTAGCTGAAATAAAAAAAGAAAAGAAAAAAAGGACTCAAGATAAAATTAATACAATCAGTGCTTAATATGTATTAATTATATACATTGGAAAGATATATGCCTAGAAGGCTAATAGAACGCTTCCCAAAGTGTGTTCCTTAAACACTGGTCCCTACAGATTTTCTACCAAAAGTAAAAAGGCACCACCAAGTCAGAGAGCAATACCTCTACATACTCCCTCTCTTTATCAGAGATTCATATGCCCATAGGCACAATAAAAGCTCTAAAAAGCTCTGTGGTAAAGAAACACACTGACATTTAAAATTTTACCTTTCAATAAGCATCTTTGATCGCAGAACCCCTTTTTCTCATATAATGCTGATGGGCAATCTAGTAATGAATGCATTTTGAGAATCCCTGTAACAGGTGATGATGGAGAAAGTAGGATGAGCCCAAGTAGTGCAGAAGCAGGTGCCTTTCGGGTCTCACCAGAGCCTGTCATCAGGATTGGGAAATGCTTGCAACATAAAATGGGGGAAGGGTAAGTAAACTTGAAAGTCATTTGTTTCTGAGAATCCAAAGGTTGTGGCAGAAGGTGGGACACATTTTATACATAAACTTTATTCATAATTTTGAATTTTAGAAAGGAGCTAGTCCAGAAAACTGGGAAAACAGGGATAAAGAGGTAAAGAAAGATAGCCTGTTAGTGGCAGAGTTACACTCATATTCTTCCTTTACTTCTTTGGGGGACCAGAAAGTAAGCTGGAACTCTGAGATCATGCTCTTAATTCACTGTCTTTGTGTAGCTCAGTCAACCTGCTCAGTGGACGGGGAAGCCCCCAGTGATCCCTGGGTCACATATTTAAGGTAGTGACCTGACCCTAACAACCTTTTGAAGAGGTCTTTAATTCAGAACTTGTTGGAAATAACTAAGTCCACACTGGAATGATGACTCTCTGGACCTCTGTCTGCTAAACTGCAGGGTAAATGACACCATCCAGGAGTTCTTACATAAGCCGTGTTATGTTTGAGATGTCTAATAGAGATACAGGTGGAGATGTCAAATAAGCAGTAGGATCTCCAATTGTGAAGCTCAGTAGAAAGAGCTCGAACTGTCATGGAGATGGTATTTAAAGCCGTGGAGTGAGATAATATCACCCGGGAGAGAAGGAGGCTAAAGAAGAGGGCTGAGTACAGAGTCCTGGTCTGCCATCACTTAAAGATGTGGTTTTGGTAGAGGAGGAGAAGGAACAAGAAGAGGCAGCAAGGAGGCTGAGAAGCAGTACCTTCTCAGATGTCAGAAGAAATGATGTCAGAGGAAAATCAGGAAAATGTGGCTTCACAGAAGCCTAGAGAAAAAAAAGGTTTGAAGGAGAGAACAGGGAACGTGGGGATGGGGTGTGAAATAGGGTCAGGTGCATTTTAGGTGGTGTTCAGAAATGTCCCTGTGGCTACTGTGGGCAAAGAGGAGTGGAGGGCAGGAAACCAGGGAGGAGTCTATTTAATCCTCCAAAGCCCCGGCTCTTTCCATGACAGAGAAGAACCTCTGTGCTTTTCTGCAGGAAATGCAGAAAACGGAACACAGACCTTGATCACCAGGTATACTCAGTGCATGCCCGTGAATGAACAGCTGATTAACTGAACCCTCCTGTGGAGCCATGGTGCAGCCCCTGCTTCTGGGAGTGCAAGGACTTGGGTCCAGACCCTCCTGGGAGAGCACAGGCTTCAACTGGTTGTGAAAACCGGGGGCTCAGGGAGGCCCACTGCTATTCCCTCCTGCCTAGCCTGATGTTTTCTGAGGGGAAGAAAGTGCAGGATGACTCCTCAGTGTGGTATGTGTGTTCGTGTATCAAGTGCGTAAAAATACCGAGTGCTCCTTTAGTCTTGATTTATCACAGCCCCTGTCTCCAAACTATTAAAAGGACTAAGGCGCACTCTTCCATAAAGAGCAAGGACAGTTTTGAGAAGCATCGAGTTCCAATCCAATGAAGCAAGACTGAAGTGTTTGCACTGCAGAATGAAGAGCCTCCAGAAATCAAATAAATAGAGCAAATGGCTGGAATTAGGGCAGCAGCCGTGAGAACAGCAGCACAGCCTTGCCATCAAGTGAGCTGTCTCGGGAAGGCCCTCCTTGGCCACCTTTTCTAAAAGTTCAACCCTCCCCAGCCCCAGCCCTTGCCAATGCCACTATCAGCTCCTATTCCCCTTCTCAGCTTTACTTTTTCTGCTTAGCACTTATCACTATCTCATATACTCTATATTATGTGTATTTATCTTGTCTATTGTCCTCCCCCACTGCAGTGTAACTTGATGAGGGCAGGGATTTTTGTCGGTTGTCCTCACTGCTCTATCCCCAGCACCTAGAACAGTGCTCATAGGTTCTCAGTGAATCCTTTTCAAATGAATGACTGAATGAATGATCCTAGTAGGTTTGTATCACCTATAACACCATGACTTGATATTAAAAAAAAGTTACATGGGCTTAAATATTCCTTGGGTCCAAATATATTCTGGAATGAAATTCTTGTAATGTCTTGTACATTCATCTATCTCAGCACATATTACATTGCTGTTGTTATTTATGCATCTGTCTCTCCAAATAGACTAGGAGCCTTATAAGAGCAGGGACTGAATTCTACTTTTCTACTTCCTCCATAGTCTGGCATATAGCATGTGAGATACATAGTGAGAAAATGAACGGATGTAGGGGATGACTTAGCCTGTGGCCCAAGGATTCCTTCCTCTCCCACAACTTATATGTAATCAGGCAACAAGTCCCTTAGATGCGTGTGGTATCCATCTCCTTCTCTCCAGTTCCTCTGCTGCTACCCTTATCCTCTCTTCTGTAAACTATTGCAACAGACTCTTAACTGGATTCTGAGCTCCCAGCCCTCTCTACAGCTGCTGGAAAGATCTTCAAAAGCCAAGACCTGATCATGTCACTACCTTATGTTTCCTATTGACTGGACTCTAAACTAAAGCATCGAATTTAGTTTAGTTTAGTTTTCTTAGCCTCAGCTGCACAACTCATCAAGTATATTGTCAGGTTTTATCCCCATTGTCCCCCAGTCATGCAGTTTGGACTCCATCCAAGTTGTGCTGAAGATTTCTCCCCTCTGCCAAAGTTGCCCTTCTCCCACATCTTTGTGACATTCATTCAATCATCCATTCAGCAACCATCCCTCAAGCCCTTCTCTGTTCCAGTCACTGGCCTAGAACTGAGGCCTCAAAGACAAATGAGATGCATCCCTGTGCTCATGGCGTTCATGTATTCTCCTCTCGACGTCACTGGAATGGTGGCTCTTGCTTTACCTCCCAGAGTAATAAGGCTCAGTAATTACCCTCTCCACAAGAATATCTTGGCGCCAATGAAATTGAATTGCCACTTTGTAAATTGAACCAATTGAATGTTCCTCTCACATTTTTATATATCTTTGAGTTAGATTGACCTACTTGGTTAGCGTATTTCTTTTGTTGGATTTATTAATACTTGTGTATCCAGTTCCCCAATAGAAAAAAGCCATATTTGATATTTGGTAAACCAATTTAACTCAAGCATGATTAATATCCTCTATGGAGAAGCCATTGTGAGGACAGAAGGACATTGAACTTTAATAGTGACCCATCTTTCCACCCCAGAATATTTGCCAGACAGCTAGACAAGGGTTTGAAGATTCCATAGAAATGCCACCATTTTGTTTTTCTATTCTAACAGAAAAGGTGTGTTTGTTGACTGACCATAACATAATCCCAGGAAGAATTCATTCATTAACTTATTATGCTTTTATTGAGCAGCTTCTTTATGGTTCATTAGGTTCTTCAAACTGATTTACGTCCCATGTTCTCTTTATTCCATTCACCAGAGGCCTCAAAAATAGTAAGATGTTATGGAGATTCATCTTTAAAAAAGGAATTTGACTTGAAAATCCAATTATTTATAAGACCTACCTGTGTGAAAGGATAAAGCATATAATGATCACACCTGGGTCCATAAATCCAGACATTAACATTTGTGATGTTTTCTTTTCAGTCCATAGTTTTTCAAATAGCCCGTTTTTGCTTGAAAATAAAGGGGTGAGAAAGAGCCTTTGTGAGCTTCTGTTTCCCTAGATATTTTCTATCTAATGTGTCTTGGATCATGTTTTTCTTGACTCTGGAGCTCTGTAACCCCTTTATATAACATTTCTTTTTGATGCTGTTATAAAAACCTTTTGAAATGTTATCAGTCTGTTTGGAGAGTTCGGTTAGTGATTTGGCTATTTTAAAGCTCTTTACATGGTTACAACTGAGAAGATGAAAAACAAGCAAGAAATTCTGTGCATGCAGCTATGGCTTTTCTAAGTGGCTGGCTGACGTTCTGAGACAAAGCTCTACACTTTCATTGAAATCTTCTATATTTCCAGCTCACTGATTGCAGCTGTATTCTAGAGGTGAGACAAAGAGACTTGTTTGGTGCACCTTAACACCAATTAGAGTTTCTTTTGTGAAGGGTCTCGCTGTTCAATGCTCCTATTTGGAGCAGTGGTTAAGAGCTCCACTGCTAACTGAAAGATCAGCAGTTCATATCCACCAGCTGCTCCTTGGAAACCCTATGGGGCAATTCCACTCTGTCTTAAAGAGTTGCTATGAGTCCGAATTGACTTGAGGGCAACAGGTTTGGTTTTATTTTTTATTTATTTTGCTTTATTTGCAACAGGCCAGTTGATTTTTTTTATAGCCAGGAAAAGCCCATTCAAGTCTCCTGCAGTTTCTTAATGAATTTATCCTTATAACCAAAAGCCAAACCCACTGCAGTTGAGTCGATTCCGACTCATAGCGACCCTATAGGACGGAGTAGAACTGCCCCATAGAGTTTCCAAGGAGCACCTGGCAGATTCAAACCGCCGACCTTTTGGTTAGCAGCCATAGCACTTAACCACTTTGCCACCAGGGTTTCCATTTATCCTTATAGTAAATTTATATTGCAAAAGAGGCCAGTATCAGAGCATTCATTCATTCAATTAAGTATTTATTGAGTACTGCTATATGCCAGACACTGTTCTGAGTGCTTTACATGTATTAATTCATTTACTTCTCACTACAGACCTGTGAAGTAGGTATTGATTTTATCTTCACTTCAGAGATGGGGAAATTGAGGCACATAGAAGAAGTTAAGTAACTTTCCAAAAAATGAACTGTTGGAATTGGGATTCATATCCCTGCTGTCTGGCTCCAGAGGACTCTGCTCTTTTTCTACGACTAGATGTGCATACAAGGTGCCACGGGACTACTGAGATGGAGCAACTAATCATGCCTCCTGGTGGAGGAAGAGGGGTATCAGGGAAGGCAGCAGAGAACAGATGTTTGATCCTTGAATATGCATTGGTTAGCGACTGGTTAGCACACACTGAGTTATCTGGAAAGAAAATGCATCATAAAAAAGCTGTTTGCCCATATATGCCAAGCTGCATTACATACCTAAGAACTTTGTATCATCAGAGCAAGTAGCATAAATCCTGTGTGCATTTATTCATTTATATATGCCAATGAAACGCTGTCAGATTTCCCTTCCGCTCTTGTCACATCTTATGTATCAATAATGAAAATCCATTTACAATAGCCAACATTCAGAAGCTTCTCAAGTTCTTTGGAGAAAGGATCAACGATTATTTAATATGTATTTACCATTGCCTCGCTGGTTTCAATCATCATAATTCTGGTGGCGCAGTAGGTAAAGCTATTGGCTACCAACCGAAAGGTCAGTGGTTCAAACTCACCAGCTGCTCTGCAGGAGAAAGATGTGGCGGTCTGCTTTTGTAAAGATTTACAGTCTCGGGAACCCTACAGGCAGTTCTACTCTGTCCTATAGGGTTGCTCTGAGTCGGGATCGACTCTAAGGCAATGGGTTTGAGTTTACCTCTCTGAGTAAAAAAAAATCAAATAAATTGACAGTCTGAAATATCATCTTGGCCTGCTTATTCAGACTAAATGCTCTCAGATTTCTTCATGCCTTGAAAAATACACTTTTTAAAAAATCTCTCCCCAAGTGAATGTTCCTTTACCAATTGGGCTGACTTTTGCTCATGCCTGGATTGCCCCCTAGTGGCTTATTTATGATTCTTTCTCAGTTGTTACTAAGACCTCCTTGCGGCCTTGGGTATTTGCTTTTAGATTTTTCCCTTCCATACCTTCTCCCAGTTGCACAGAGAGCCCTCGAAAGACAACATCTTTTTGTGAACAAGTGAACTACGTGAAAAGCGATGTTCAGTTTAGTGCCGTTCAATACACACCCTTTGTGGTGGTGGTGAAATCCTTCATTCAACTTTGTGCTCTTGCTTTTCCTCTTTGTACTGTCTTTACTTGTCTACCCCTTATTTTCTCCCCTTTTTCAAATTCCTATTGGAGTGGTGTCAGCTAATTTGGAGACATGATGACGACTTACAGGCAATGCCATGCTTTGAAAACGCCAATTAGGATGCTGAATGCTGCTAGGCTGGAGTTGGAGTCCCATATTCTCACCCACATGCACCAGTTGGCACGCTAGAGACCTCAGTCAGTCCCAGACTTCTTGGCTCCTTCTTGGTAGCTGAGGCTGTGACTTGCTGACCCAGGCACTTGAGCATCATCCAGACAGCACAAGAAAAATTTGAGGTTCTGCAGAAAGCCAGGGAGAGGCCCAGTGTCATAGGTTTGACCCTCTATAGAATGCTGGGTCTTGGTCCCCTGCACTGATTGCAGAACAAGGAAGCTCAGGACAACACACATTATTCATCTGAACAACTTCTTTAACAAGCAAAAAGCCAGTACTGGCTCAATCCAATAAGTAAGAGTACCAATAAATTTTTATGAAGTAAAACGGTTTTATTTAAGGATTTTCAAGGAAAAAGAAAACACACGTTTTTCCTGAATTTTAAAAGGATTAATATCACAGAGCAAATGAAGATGAGTGCAGAAGAGAAGATATAAATGAATCCTCCTTTACATGCAAAATAATGCCTATAAAATGGGACTAGTAATTTCTTCCTGGCAGGGCTGTTGTGAGAATTAGAGAAGGTAAACATAAAGTGACCAGTGAATTGTCTAGCACATTGTAGGTGTGCATTCATTTGGCAAATATTTACTGTGCAGCTATGATGTAAAAGATACCCACCCAGGTAAGACAGACAAGATGTACGCCCTTGTGAAGATTGCATGGCAATTTCCCCTTTAACCAAGGAATGAACTTAGGGGAGAGATGCCTACCATCTTTTAGAGGTTTGTGGGGAGCCTGATAAGAGAGGGGCTGCCATGTTTTATGTGGTGATAAAAGCAGAGCTAGAAGCAATGGATGGACATGCAGGAGCAGATGTTTTTCATTCAGTGAAAGGAAAACCCTAGTTATGATCAGTGCTGACCAGGAGTGGAATGGGGCTGCCTCTGGAAGCAGAGAACGATGAGCTGGGGGTTGTTCTGTCAGTGGCAGTATTCCCCCCGAGGGACTTTCAGAGCTAGTACCAGGGATTGCTGCAGTGTCCTTCTACCTTTTGATTCCAAGATGGTGGGACTGGGATGGAAAGCCAACATCACTGGCCAGAACCAGGGCTGAGACTGAAAAGGTGAGTTCAAACCAAAAAACCAAAACCACAGTTGTCGAGTCAATTCTGACACATAGAGACCCTATAGGGCAGAGTAGAACTGCCCCAGAGGGTTTCCAAGTCTGTAAATAATTATGGAAGCAGACTGCCACATCTTTCTCCCACTAAGCAGCTGATGGATTTGAACTGCTGACCTTTTGATTAGCAGCCAAGCGCTTAACCACTGTACCATCAGAGCTTCTTGAATAAGGTGAGTAAAAAAAAGGTGAGTAGGGAAGATTAAATACAGGGCCCATGCTGGTCATAGATGAACTGGAGTCACAGACTCCTATCATCTTCTGCCTCTAGAAATCAAGCACCTCAGCTCTGGATGTGGCAAGCCTGGGGGTGAGAGGAAGAACTCATTAGGAGATGGGGGCAGGTTACTGTCCCCAAAAGAGTCATAAGGCCATATCTGGCAACCAGACACAAAGGTATAGGCAAAAGGGAATAACAATAATACCTACAATTTATTCAGCACCTTTTTCTCTTTCTTATTTTTAATCTGCAAAAACACTTTGAGAAATAGGTAGAGTTAATCTCGTTTTGGAGTCCCTGAGTGGAGCAATCAGTTATGTGCTCAGTCGCTAACCGGAAGGTTGGTAGGTTGGAGTCTACCCAGACATGCTTGATGATCTAAACCCATTGTGGTGGAGTCAATTCCAATTACAGTGACCCTATAGGAAAGAATAGAACTGCCCCATAGAGTTTCCAAGGAGTGGCTGGTGGATTCAAACTGCTGACCTTTGATTAGCAGCCTGAACTCTTAACCACTGGGATGATCTAATTCTGAAAAATCAGTCACTGGAAACCCTGTGGAGCACAGTTCTACTCACACACATGGGATTGCCATGAGTCAGAATTGACTTGACAGCGACTGGAATCCCATTTTACAGATGAGGGAACCGGGGCCTGAGAAGTTAACTGATTTACTTAAAGCTACATAGATTAAAGCTACTAGTTAGTAGTGAAGCTAGAAACTGAGCTCGGGATCTATTTTTTCTCTATCCCCTGAGGCATCCCTGGTGAGTAAAATGAGCACTGGACTGAGACAGAAACTTGGGCTCCATGTTGCCCTGGATCTAATTCTCCTCATCTGTGAAATGACAGGAGTGGACACAACAATTTCTCATTCAATTCAATAGCCACCTCTTGAATACCTACTAGGTTGCAGAACCTGGCTAGAAGCAGAGATACCAAGCTAGAGAAGACTGCGGCCTGCCCCCGTGGAGTTCACAGAAGAGTAAAGGAAGTAGGTTCACAAACAGGTAATTGCAAGCCAGTGTGCTTAGTGATGCTTAAATCTCTTTATGCTTCCATACTCTGTGATTCATTTTAATGGAGCAAAGCAAGCTCACCATGGCTGCATAAAGGATTCAGAGCAGGGGGCTTTGGGGACGGGAAGAAGAAGCTAGAGAAAGACAGTGCCCATGAGAAATGAGATTTGAGAAAAGCAGGACAGAGTCTTTGAGCTCTGAAATTGTGATGGAACCCACTCCCTCTCTGGAATTCCCAAGACCACAAAACCCAATAAACAATGGCAGAGAACTATGTTTGGTTTCCCGACCCTCTTTTAGAGGATCCTAGATTATTTATTACTTCGTTATGACTTAAATTTCACTTTTTCTACCATGTCTCTCCTCCTCATGCCTACGTTGAATCCCAGCACACAGTGGGTGTGCAATAAACAGAAATTGATTGATTGGATATGACTCCTTGACCCTGTCTGTGACACAAGGTATTGCTAACCCAATAAGCCCATCTTTCTGAGGCTTTTCCAGAGTGGAAGTGGGAAGCCATTACTTCCTTTTGTGGGTATGAGCAAATGGGAGAGAGATACCTACATCAACCAAACAACTCCGCAAATAGATTGGCATAACCAATGCGTTTCCAAAACAGAAAGATATACAAGCCTCTCTCCAGTCTCCATGGAATGTGGCCCAAATTTTTCCAGGGAATAATAGCTCTGTGGTATCATTGAATCCAGAACCTAAATATTTGCTTTAGGAAAATTTAGAAAGGCTATTAAATTATAAATGATATCCTGATTTTGTACTCCCAAGTATAGGCCACTCATTGCATTTGTTGAAATGGAGGAGGGGGAGCCTTCACTTTCCTTGTGTCTATTCATTGTTTTTCTTAATGTCGTGTGTGAATTTTATAGAATGTTTTACAATTTGAACACCTTTTCTGCTCCCCTTCCATAATGGCTTTGATTACCACTTTCATCATCATATTCCCTTATGATTAGGTATTGCTCTTCGCAGTTATGAAACATACATTTATGATCTCATGAATCCTCAAATAGTCCCATGAGGTCAATAAAACAGTTGTTATCATCAACATTTTCAGGTGAGAAAACTAAAGGCTGAAGAGGTTAAATCCCCTGCTCCAAGTTGGGAAGTTCAGAGGTTAAGCTGGGAATTGAACCCAACCCTCCTAATGCTAAACTCTGTACTTTAGCCACTACACATTTCACATTGTTCACACAGATTAGTCAATAAGCGCAAGTAAACCGTGCTTACCTGGTTTACTGGGTAACCTACCCCTGTAAAAGACAGACAGTGAGCTAAACAGAGGAGAGAGGAGTGGGCTGAAGACGTCGGTTTTGGAGCCTGCAGGGTATGGATGGAGATGGAATGCACTGGAATGGGTAAGATCTTTCAGGAAGAATGTATAGAATGTAAATGGAAGAGGGTTGGGCAGAATGTTGAAAAATCACCAACATAAAAGAGACAGATGGAAGAACAGATGCCAGCAAAGGGGCCTGAGCTAAAGCAGCCACAGAAGTAGGAAGGAAACCAGGAAAATGTAAACTCACCACAGTCAGGGAACAATTGTGTTCAGTTTCTCCTCAAAATCTGTGACAGGGAGACAGTCTCCTAGGTGCTGTTATTGCCCCCATAGCCAGGCATCTGTGAGCTAATCACTTGTCTGCAAGGGCCAGCTTGCTTGGTTAACTTGGTGGTCAGAGGCCAGGAAGTTACACTTGTTTTCAGGTAAGTCTGGATCAAGCCAGTTGATGGGCATCACCTCAGTGGAGCTACAGCAGCTGGTGCAGTTGTACCTGAGGAAGCAGGTAGGCATTGCTGGAAAGGGTTCCCCTGACCAAGATGACCACAAAGGCTAGATAGAGTGAAGTCTTCCAGTGCCCAGCAATGGGGCACTTCTGAGCTCTCCACTGGAAGACAATGGAACAGAAGACAACACAGTCAACTGTCCCAGCACCATTTCACTTTTTAGCCATAAAAATGAAATTCAAGAGAACACTCTCTGCTCCATGCCTTTGTTAATGGACTATATAACATGCTAGACCTTTAGATGTCCCAGCTCACTTAATACTAAGGTGTTATGAGTTGCTTTTTAAAATTAATAGACTTTTTTTCTAGCAATTTTAGGTTTACAGAAAAATTTATCAGAAAGTAGAGTGCTCCCATATACTCTCTCTCCAACACACACACAAAGTCTCCCTGTTATTAACATCTTGCATGTGCTAGGCTGCTAACTAACTGAAAGGTTGGAGGTTCAAGTCCACCCAGAGGTACCTGGAAAGAAAGGCCTGGTGATCTACTGCAGAAAGCAGCCATTGAAAACCCTGTTGAACACAGTGGCACTCTGTCACACATGGGGTCGCTGTGAGTTGGAACAGTCTCCATGGCAACTGGTGGTAGTGGTGGCCTGGTGTGCACTGGTTACACTTGATGAACCAATACTGGTGCGTTATCGTTAACTAAGGTCCGTCATTTACCTTAGACTCGCTCTTTGTGTTGTACAGACCTATGGGTTTTTACAAATGTATGATGTCGTGTGTGCACCATTGCAGTATCGTACAGAATAGTTTCGCTGGCCTAAAAATCCCCTGTGCTCCACCTAGTGATCCTGCCCTCCTCCCCCGATACGAGTTATTAAATTGCAATTTATAGTTGAGGAAAATAAGGTTTAGAAAAAGTAAGTAGCTTGTCGATGGTCCTCCTACCTGAGTAGGACTGGGTATTCTCAGGGTTAGAAAGATGAATAAAGCCAAGCCCCTATCCTTCAGGAGTTTATAGTCCTGAAGGAAACACTGACTTGAACACAGTCAATTAAAAAACAGACATAATAGTACATACGCCATAATAGAGGTACAAAACGCAGGAGAGGGAAGGAAGAAGGAAGGAAGCTAACTTAGCATTGGCATAGCTGTTGCCCTCAGTGGCAGCACATATCTTTGCCAAGTGGAAAGACGTGAGTTGCTAAGATATGAATTTGTTCCCAAATAGGTACGGCAAATACATAATTTACTTTTCTTAGCTCTAGTACATCATGCCCTGGCCCTTCAGATAACACACAGACACTGGCATTTTTCCGGTACCTAAATAGTGCCCCCACTGCAATATCAGGGAGAGTTTTGCACAAGGTTATTTTAGCTGAGTCCTCTCTTCATGACTGAGAGCAGGGAAGCAGGGCTGTAGTGGAAAGAGAAATGGGATTGATGATCTGCCCTGTGGAACCTCCAGGTTAAAGGAGACTAAGGTGGTGACGCTATGAGTGGGAATAGACTCGACAGCCACGGGTTTGGTTTTAAAGAGGTGACAGCTAAATGCCATGGATAATCCTAGAATGAATTCTTACCTGGGGTGAGTGGGGTGGTGGGGAATCACCATAAAGGACATAGTTGGGACAAAGAGCAAAATTTTAATATGGACTGTAGATTATATTATTACCTCAATGTTAATTTTCATGTTTTAATGACTGAGCTGTACTTATGTCAGAGAATATCTTTTTGTTCCTAGGAAAAACACTATGAAGTATTTAGGGGCAAAGGAACCTAGTTGTTCCTCTAGTGATAATAATAGTAACAATAATTTTTAAGGTAAATTGGACACATTTTAAAATTTTTCTTTATTTCGTTGTTGGGAATATACACAGCAAAACATACACCAATTCAATGGTTTCTACGTGCATACCTTCTTGCTGGAGCTGGGGACAGAGTAAATGTGTCTCTTTGTGACCAGAACCCTGTAGACCCTGCCTACCGCAGAGCCCACCGTATCCACAATAGCAAAGACTCAGCAAGTCCTTATTTCTCTCACCGGATGAATTGCTGATGAGAACAGTGGGTGTGAATATTCCAGAATTTGAGGAGTGGTGGCCAGAATCCATTGAGGGCAGTGAAAGTAGGCCACTTGTTCCTGACAAGGCAGGATTTGTCAACAGCACGGGCTTTCTGGGGAGGAGAGAAGGACAGGTTATCTTAGGCAGCACCTTCTATATGGAGACATCAGTCTCAGAGCTGTCTGTACTTAAGGTAGAAAAATCCCTGCTAGCTCACCCTGCTTAAAGGAGTAGGATATAGGGCAACTAACATTTAACAAGCCCCCACTATGGCCAGGCATTCTGCTAAGCACTGTACATGCATAATGTCATTTAATCTTTCCAACCCCCATTTTATAGATGAGGAGAAGAGGCTCACCCAAGTAACTCACCCAAGATCACATAACCAGTACGTGATAGGTAGTGTTCTCACCCAGATGTCTGACTCCTGTATCCACCCCATAAAAACCAAACCAAACCCGTTGCCATCGAGTTGATTCCGACTCATAGTGACCCTACAGGACAGAGTAGAACTGCCCCGTAGAATTTCCAAGGAGCCCCTGATGGATTTGAAATGCCAACCTTTTGGTTATCAGATATAGCTCTTAACCACTATGCCAGCAGGGTTTCCTAACCACCCCATACTTCTAACTATTTTATGTGCAGTGAAAAACAAGAAGTAGTGAGATGTATATTTGAAAACTAGTCTTCACGTACCATGGCAAGGTCCCAGAGAGTCCTTGGAAGAAAAATAGATCTGGGATTTCCCTTGAAATTTTGAAGACAGTCTAGACCCGAAGCTAGAAAATTGAGTCCACAGCATATGTGTCCCATAGGGAAAAAACAAACCCCAAACACTGGCTGAGACTCCTCTGTGGTCACTACTTGGAGCAAGTCCAAGCCAACAGGGTAGACAAGAGCTTGGGTGAGTCCTTTTGCTGTGAAAGACAAAATGGTGCATTGCCAAAGGCGTGAGTTCTCAGACTCCTACCCGCCCATCCTCAGAGAGCTTGTCAGGTCTGCACCCCTGGAGGCCTCTAGCCACAGGGTCAGGATGTCCATCATGAGAAAGCACTCTGCAGCCTTGCTGTAGGGCCAGCCTGTGGCACCTAACTCACTCATCCAAAAATAAAACTAAACCGGTTGTGCTGTCGAGTCAATTCCGACTCATAGCACCCCTATAGGACAGAGTAGGACTTCCCCAGGGAGTTTCCAAAGAGCGCCCGGTAGACTCAAACTGCCAACCTTTTGGTTAGCAGCTGTAGCACTTAACCACTACACCACTAGGGTTTCCACTCACTCATCCACCTGTTCATTAATATATCCACCTAACATTTATGAAGTGCCCACTCTGCCAGGCAATGAGATAGAAGCTGACATGGAGTATAAACCAAAAACCCCAAACCCATTGCCATCAAGCTGATTTAGACTCATAGCGATCCTATAGAACAGAGTAGAACTGCCCTGCAGGGTTTTCAAGGAGAGGCTGATGGGTTCCAAATGCCGGCCTTTTGATTAGCAGCTAAGCTCTTAACTGCTTTGCCACCAGGGCTCCGACATGGAGTGTCCCCAAACCCCAGTGCCGTCCAGACATAGAGTGTAGTGATATCTAAATCGGGGCCTTGTGTGTGTGTGTGGCGGGGAGGGGGGGTTGATTATAGAAGGACTAAGAGGCAGATTTAATCTATGATGCTGTGATAATAATATAAAAAAAAAAAAATCGAACCCATTGCCATCGAGTCAATTCTGACCCATAGCCACCCTATAGGACAGACTAGAACTGCCTATAGTTTCCAAGGAGCGGCTGGTAGATTCAAACCGCCAACCTTTTGGTTAGCAGTCATAACTGCAATTTATTAAGAGCACACTATTATTTTGTTAACCCACACATACCTACACACATATATAAAACTATCTCATTTAAATCTCTCTACAACATTTTAAGTTAGATAGTATTATTGATTATTTTTATAGATTACTATCAATTAACTTATAAATGAGGATCTTAAGGCTTGATGAGTGAGTCTGAGGCCATGTAACCACTAACCTAAGATTTCAGTGCAGCTCTGTTTTACTCCAAAGCCCAGGGTCTAATACTGTGCATCTGGCGACTGAGAGATAATGTAGAGAGTAGTTAAGAGCATGAATTCTGGACCCAAATTACCTGGGTTTGAATCCCAGCTCCGCCATTTCCTGGTTGTATGATTTGGGGCAAATTACTTAACCTCTCTTTACCTCAGTTTCCTTATCTGTAAAATGAGGACAATAGTAATATTTGCCCCATAAGCTTGTTATAAAGTTGAAATTAGTTAATAAAAGGAAGATGCTTAAAAACGCTACATATGTGTTTGCTATATATCAAGAACCAATAACCTGAACGGAGGCCTTGAGAACTAAGCAGGGCAGGGAACTAGAGGATAAAGAGGGACAACATAAGGAAATAGGGACATGGGCTACAAATGCTGGGCAGTCCAAGGTCAGGTCAGGAAGGGAAGAAGATTAAGGATGCAGAATCTGGGTTAAGGCTGGTTTTAAGGCCCTGGATTATATTTAAGTTACCAGAGAATATGCGCAGTATTGGTTTCATTTTATCCAGCATTCTGCATGTGTTCACAGAAGAGCTCATTTGGAGGAAGAAACTCCAATTGGCCATTCTGTTCTATATGCAACGTTTCTTCCGGGGTGTGTTCCCCATGAGGACCAACAGGTTACTTACCTGTATGCCAGAACAAAAACTAACACTCTTTAAAGGAAGAACAAAATCAAGCATGAAACAATAATGTAATAACAATGTAATATTATAATGTCCAGTTTTAATAAAAATTTAATAGAAGTGCAAAGCAGTAGGAGAACATGACCACAACCAGAAATCAATTAAATTATTACCTAAAAGGTTTGGGGTGGGGCTGAAGAGGATAAGAGAGACGTGACAGTTCTCTGAGTATGCCTTTTCATATAGTTTTGACTTTCGGACGCATGTCAGTGTTTTACATGTTGAAAAATAAAATCATATCCATAAGAATAGGGAAAAATTCTAAAACAGAATGGAAACAGAAACAAATGAACTCAACTGTGTTTCACATGATTGGCATAAACCACAATGAAGGAAAAAGAAAACTTCTGACACAGTACTTCCACAATGTAGCCTTGGTCTAGGGGGAGAAAGAATTGCAAACGAATCTTGAACCCCTTTAGTAAGTTTATTTTTTTCATAGTGGTGTAGCAAATCTAAAACTATCCTGTGTGTATTGTAAGATTGAGCAACTGTATAAATGTTTGGTATTACTGGGAGTCAGGATTCTCTCTGAGGAAGAGGGAGTACACAAATATGAGACATGGAGGTAACAAAGGACCCTGTGTGGTTGGGTTGGAATTGGAGGTATCAAGAGGAACACAAGATTTAAAATTCTTTCTCTCTCTCTCTACATTCATACATACATCTATATGTATACACACACGTATATATACACACACACTCGCTCCTCACTTATCAACAAGGTTAGGTTCCAAAGACCAGGTCATTATGCAAAAATCAGCATTATACAAAACTGGAGGATGCCCACATCATATCATAAAAAATGGAGGATGACTGTTGTTGTTGTTAGGTGCCATCAAGTCAGTTCTGACTCACAGTGATGCTATGTACGACAGAACGGAACACTGCCCGGTCCTGTGCCATCCTCACAATTGTTATGTTTGAGCACATTGTTGCAGCCACTGTGTCAGTCCATCTCATTGTCAGTCTTCCTCTTTTTTGCTGATCCTCCACTTTACCAACCATGATGTCCTTTTCCAGGGACTAATCCCTCCTGACAACATGTCCAAACTATGTGAGACCTAAGTCTTGCTATCCTTGCTTCTAAGGAGCATTCTGGTTGTACTTCTTTCAAGACAAATTTGTTCATTCTTTTAGCAGTCCATGGTATATTCAATATTCTTCACCAACACCACAATTCAAAGTCCTCAGTTCATCTTTAGTCTTCCTTATTCATTGTTCAGCTTTTGCATGCATATGAAGCGATTGAAAACACCATGGCTTGGGTCAGGTGGACCTAAGTCTTCAAGATAACATCTTTGCTTTTCGACATTTTAAAGAGGTGACTACATCATTACATACCTGCCAAATTACATCATTACATAACTGCCAAACCGCTGAGAATTATGGCCCAGCCAAGTTGACACACAACCTTAACCATCACGGCCAGCGTTACTCTCACCTCACACTTTGGCATTCATTACTGCTAGACAGAATTGTTAATAATCAGATAGTAGATTTTTTACTATTGTTGTAAATGCAAAATGTCAAATAACGAGATAGTAGGTGAGGAGTATATATACGTAATCTCGTTTTACTTGGATCCACAATCAACACGCACAGAAGCAGCAGGCAAGAAATCAAAAGCTGCAATGCATTGGACAAATCTGCTGCAAAAGACCTCTTTAAGTGTTAAAAAGCAAAGATGTCACCTTGAAGACTAGGGTACGCTTGCCCCAAGCCATAGTGTTTTCAATTGCCTCCTATGAATGTGAAAGTTGGACGATGAATAAAGAAGACTGAAGAAGAATTGAGGCTTTTAAATTGTGGTGTTGGAGAAGAATATTGCATATACCATGGACTGCCAAAAGAACAAACAAATCTGTCTTGGAAGAAGTGCTTCTTGGAAACAAGGATGGTGAAACTACGTCTCACATACTTTGGACATGTTGGCAGGAGGGATCAGTCCCTGGAGAAGGACATCAAGCTTAGTAAAGTAGAGAGTCAGCAAAAAAGAGGAAGACCCTTAATGAGAGGGACTGACACAGTGGCTGCAACAATGGGCTTAAGCATAACAATGATTGTGAGAATGGTGTAGGACTGGGCAGTGTTTCGTTCTGTTGTAAGTAGGGTTGCTATGAGTCAGAAGCGACTCTGTGGCACCTCACAACAACGTGTATACATATATATATAAATCCACTGCCATCGAGTTGATTCCTACTCATAGCGACCCTATAGGACAGAGTAGAGCTGCCCCATACAGTCTCCAAGGAGCGCCTGGTGGATTTGAACTGCCGACCTCTTGGTTAGCAGCCGTAGCACTTAACCATTATACATATACACACACACATTACATATATGTAAAACACATTGCTGTCATGTTGGCTGTGACTCATGGTGACCCCAAATGTTACAGAGAAGAACTGCTTTACAGGGTTTCCTTGGCTGTAATCTTTACAGAAGCAGATCACCAGGCCTTTATCCTGTGGTGCAGCTAGGTGGGTTTGAGCTGGCAAACTTTAGATTAGTAGGCAAGTGCAAACCATTTGCACCAACTAGAGACTATATATATATGCTGAAAGGGCCTAGAAGCAATTCTAACATAACAATGAACACACCTAGTGCCTGTATCTTGGGCTTTTATCCAATAAAAGGAACTGGGACTCCTTGGAGAAATAGAGCTGGGATAGGGAAGGTTCAAGAGAAGCCTAGAACATCTTGTTGGGCCAGAAAGTAAGGATATGCTCAAAATAATAATGATAATGATGACTATAATAATAATGGGAACAGGTAAAAAAGACACAGAAGCCAGCTTGAAGGAGCTCCTACTGGCCAAAGCTGGAACCGTTTATGGATCACAATAAATATGGATAATAAAGGATTATAACTCATTGAATAAAATGGGACACTATGAGTCCTATGCTGATAGTAAATAGATAATAAACCAATTAATTAATAAACAGGGGAGAAACTGGAGCTCTTTCTTATAAGCTGACCGCCAATTGATAAACATGGAAAGAATTTTAGAGTTGGAAAAAAAATCACCATTTTGCAAACATCATAGTAAAGCATAGCTCAGAAAAGAGTCGTCAATGGATGCTAAATCTAGGTGGAAAAATTTCATGGAGGGCAGAATATTTGCGTGATGACAAAGTATCTCCCCACAAATTGCTTATTAGTTGTAAGGGGAAAAATAATAACTATACAGTGGAGAGAAACTGAACATCTTTGACCAGGTCATCAAAATTAATATCACCAGTGAGAAGCAGACATAGTTTGTGCTTCTAGATTTGATACCCCTGGAAGGATAACTAAAGATAATTCCAGCAGGAATAGGTAATCTGTATCTAGTCTTAAGAAATATTTGATGGACTCTAAATTGAAAAAATTTCTATAACTAGAAAATTTCAATATCGGGACTGACAAAGAGTGAGGAATTTTCTGACTAGGGGACACTAAACAGACATGGCAATTATACGCAATTCTGGATCCTGGACTGGGGGGGGAAGAGGTTATTAATGATATTTTGGGGACAGTTGACAAAATTGGACATAAACTGTTGCTTGGAGTATAGAAATGGAATATCAACTCTCTAAAATATTATATAGGTGTTAAATTTCCTGAATATGGTGACCATACTGTGATTATATAAGAGAACATCTTTGTTCTTAGAAACGACACACGAAGGTATTGAGGGGGGCTTAATGTAGCAACTACTTTCAAATGGTTCAGAAAAAATAATGGCGTACGCATGAATTTAAAAATGGGTGAATCTGGTTAAAGGGTTTGTGGGAGTTCTCTGTATTACTCTTGCAACTTTTCTGTAAGTTTGAAATTATTTCAAGGTTAAAAAAAATGAAGTCAGTCTCCTTGTCTCAAGAGGGAACAAATCTGTGATGCAGTTTCTACTCCGGAGTCCACCCTCTGTAGATCAGGCCACAGCTAAGTTATGCAGCCACATCCTTGCTTGGTGTTCTGCTTCCTGTTCTCCTTCATTCCCTTCTTTACAGAATTTTCCTGCAATAATTCATGTGCACCTGAACCCCTGTCTCAGACTCTACTTGTAGGGATATAACACCTATCTGACCAACCCCATCCCTCCTTCATTCTTAATTCTCTTTGGTTCTTGTAGTAGGCTGAATAATGCCTTCCCAAGATATTCAGATCCTCATCCCTGGAACCTGTGAATGTTATCTTATATGGGACTTTGCAGATGTTACTATGTTATGGGTCTTGAAATGGGGAGATTATCCTGGATTCTCCAGGTGGACCCGATGTAATCACCAACCAACCAAACCAATTATCCTTGAGTCAATTTTGACTCATGGCAACTCCATGTGTTTCAGAGTAGAACTCTGCTCCATAGCGTTTTCATGACTGTGACCTCTCGAAAACAAATTGGCAGACCTTTCTTCCAAGGCACCTATGGGTGAGTTCAAACCTCTAAAGTTTACAGCTAGCAGCTGAGCACTTAAATGTTTGTGCCCCCCGGGGCTGCCTATGTAATCACAGGGGTTCTTGTTAGAGGGAGGCAGGAGATCAGAAGGAAAAGGCAATATGATGACAGAAGCAGAGATTGGAATGATACTCTTTGAAGATGGAGGAGGAGAATATAAGGAATTCAAGAGACGGTCATTAGAAGCTGAAAAAGACGAGGGAATAGAGTCTCCCCTTAGAGCTCCCAGAAGGAATCAGCCCTGCTGAGACATTGATTTTAGCCCAGTGAAACTGATTTCAGACTTCTTACCTCCAGAAGACTTCTGACCAGCAGGTGCCCCTAAGTGCCCAATGGTAGACTTCCCCTGCCAGTCAGCCTGGAATCAGGTTGGGAAAGCCAGAGAGTTAAATGGACCTTATAATTCAGCCCTTATAATTCATTGTCTCAGAAAAGGGAACCTCAGGGAGCTTTGAATATTTGAGATTACAGGGACATTTCTCATTATGGCAGAATTGTCACTTCCAGAATTTCAAGTCCTACAGCATCTCAAATACCCTACAATGCTAAATCCATTTGCTTTTTTCCACTTACCAGATTTTTCCTAGATCTGTTTTCTCTTCCTCAAAGTCCCATCATAGACTTTAAATGCTTCAGCAACCCCTCAAAGTATTTTTAAAGTATTGCCTTCCTAATGATTAACATAAAAAGAAAAAAGATAAAGCCACAAGCTGTGGGTAGAATTTAAATCCAAAATCATTCTATATTGTTGAACAAGCCTATATTGTAATTTTGTACTTCTGAATTATAGCATAATGCCTGACACAAAGGAATTGCTTCATTTCCAAATAACTGAATGGCCATTAAACTTGAGATCACTTCGTAACTTATATACATGACTCATGTTTAAAATGTATAAGCATAGCAGTAATAGCTGCCCTTCATGGGGGATTTACTTTGTGTCTTAGCTCTGCAATATATTTTGTATAAGTCATCTAATTTTTCACACAACAACTCCCTCCATGAGGTATGTTTTCCTATCCTCATTCTACAGATGAGGTCACCAAGACTGAGAGACATTAAGAAACTAGCTTTGCTTGCATGCGACCATCCAGGGGACGATGATTGGTTTCTATTCGCCTGGAACAACAGAGGAGGAAGGAGAGTCAGGAATAGGAGGAGGATATGAACCAAACCAAAAAACCAAACCCATTGCTGTTGAGTCGATTCCGACTCATAGTGACCCTGTAGGACAGAGTAGAACTGTCCCATAGGGTTTCCAAGGAGCACCAGGGGGATTTGAATCGCTGATCTTTTGGTTAGCAGCTGTAGCTCTTAACCAGTACGCTACCAGGGTTTTCGAGATGTGTAGCTAATTGCCTCTATGAGCAACTACCTCCTTCATCATGAGACCAGAAGAAGTAGATGATGCCTGGCTACCACTACTGAACATTTTGATCAAAAATTCTGTAGAATAATCCTGATCAAATGGGGAAACAACACAGAACAGAATTTCAAATTCTCACGGACTCCAGATTTCCCAGAGCCATGAAGTTTAGATGAACTCCTAAAACTACTGCCCTGAGATCATGTTTAAACCTTAAACCAGAAATATCCCCTGAAGTCTTCTTAAAACAAAAACAAACAAACAAAAAAGTAGTTTAGCTTGACTAGTAAAAAATGTCTGCCTTGAACATTATGCTCTTTTAAGAACTATCTGTATGGGATCAAAGTGACAACAGCAACTTGAAAGATTAGACAGGAACCTTAGAGAACAGTGAATTTATGTCAGTGGGGAAGGAACAACTCAAAAAAGAGGGTGAGAATGGTTGCACAACTCGAAGAATGTAATGTCACTAAGTGGTACATGTAGAAACTGTTGGATTGATGTGTGTTTTGCTGTGTATATTCTCAGCTACATGACTAAACGAAATTAAAAAAAAAAAAAAAACTGTCTTTGAGTCTGTGGCCGTAGCCATTACACATGCTGCACAGTCTGTGATCGTAATCATTTTCACTTGACTTTTTCTCCTAAGACTGGTGTTCCTGACACAGGCCCAGGCAGCAGAGTGAAAAAGGAGACGGTGGTGGCAAAGCTAGTGCTGGCAGTCAGGCAGCTACATCAGGCTCAGTCTGTGACAGGAGAGGCAGAGTCACAGGAGGGAGCCAAGTCTATCACTGGGGCTCCTGAAAGCTGAGTAATGGAGGGGCTGAAGCCATAACCCAGAGGAGGTGCCACATGGTGAGACCTGAGAAGCATGGCAGGTGGTGCCACCAATTCTGGCCAATGACATCAGTCTCTCTGGGGCTGCCTTTAACAATCACCAACTCTCATAGTGGCTCCTACTCAGCAGTGCCCTTAAAGGCACCTCTTGTCATCTGGTAATATTTTACAGGGTGTATTAGTTTCCTATTGATGCTGTAACAACATTACCATGAACTTAGTGGTTTAAAATAAAACAAATTTATTCCCTTACGGTTCTGGAGATTAGAAGTCCACAAATGAGTCTTACAGACTAAAATCAAGGTGTCAACAGAGCTGCATACCTTCTGGAGGCTCTAAAAGAGAATCCATTCCCTTGTTTTTTCCAGCTTCCAGAAGCTGGCTTTATTCCTTGGCTCACGGCCCCCTCCATCTTCAAAGCCAACAGCGTGGCATCTTCCAATCTCTCTTTGACTCTGCTTCCATTGTTACATTGCTTTCTCTCACTGTGACCCTCCTGTTTCCCTCCTGTAAGGGCCCTTGTGATAGACAGAGCCCACCCAGATAATCCAGAATAATCTCTCCAACCCCAAATCCTTAATATAATCACATATGCAAATTTCCTTTTTGCCATCTAAGATAACATATGCATAGGTTCTGGGGATTAGGACGTGAACATCTTTGGGGACCATTATTCTGTCTACCATACAGGAGAAATAGTAGGAGCTCAGTGGGTGACATCCTAGAACTGACCTTCCTGCTGTATGGAGGCATCGTGATACAGTGGAAGGCCACAGGATTTGAATTCTCAGCTCCACCATTTATTGTGGTCAGAGCAAGTTATTTTACTTCTGCCAGCTTCAGTGCCCTCTTGTGGGAATGACTATAGTACTCATCTCCTAGGGCTATTGTGTAGCTTGGAGAGGATACATGCAAAGTACCTGGCACATAGTTAATAAACGAGGGGCTATTATCATTGACCTTCTGATGTTGCTTAAGCAAGTTCTGTGAGAGTAGTGATAGAAATGCTAATGCCAAATGCTTTGGGGGCAGAATAGCTCTCTGCCTGGGCCTCGGTGGGAGTGCCAACTACAATATTTCTTTCCAGAGAACAGGTGTGTGGAGTAGCAGGAGGGAGGAGGTGAACTGCTCTGTAAAATGCAGGGTGTAGTCAGACTCTCTGTGGTCATCAGTACCAGGGCAATGCTCATCCACTTGGCAGTTTCTAATCAGGTGTCCGCTTTCTGGCTTTGGTTCCAGGAGGGCTCTATGGATGGTGCTGCCAGCTCAGATGCCTCCTCCTACCTGCCTAATGCTGCCAAGGTGTCCTCAGGGTCAATGTGAACAACAAAGCCAAGCCAAGAGGATGGTTGATGTCAAATTCATTTTCCATTCCATGGAAAAAATTGGAAAAGCCAATACCTCACAGTTCTTTGAATTGAAGTCACAAATGCTTCCCACAGAAGACCGAGTACTTTTCACATGGTATTGAATAGTCTTGCTTGGGAAACTATTCATCAATCATCACTTCTTTCCATTTTATGGATAAAGAAGTCAGGGAGTCATGCTCCATGTTGCTAATATAGGAGGGAAGCCTTCTTTCCTTGCCCTTTGCACAGCCTTTAAGACCTAAACTGAGCTGAGCTTTTTCAGAGGTTGTGAACCAGCCTGATGTGTTATTCTGCATTTCTCTTGCATTTAAAAACAGACCCTCAAAGGAGTAGAATTCAACCTCAAAGTGGTAAATTATCCTATAGCTCCAGGCTAATCGTGCAGTAAATCCTATAGAGTAACCCCAACGTTACTGCCCCTCCTCCTAGAGAGAAGCACATGGCCAGAGAACGTTGAGTGAAGAGACCATAGCGCTCTGAGTTCAAGGCCGGGAGCTGTGGTTAGTGGGGAAAATGGTGGAGTGTGGTGACAGGGTCAGTGCATGCAAGGATGAGAAGAGATTAGGAGAAACTGGTCTGTGTAGGGAAGTGAAGTGCTTTGGAGTCAGGGCACCTGCGTTGAGTCCCTTCTCAACTCTGTGACTTTGGTCAAGTTTTTTAATTGCTCCAAAGCTCATATGGAATGAAAAACAGACATTATGTCAACTACTGCAAATGACTATTGTGTGAAGAAAAGTAAAAGGTAATATATCATATTTGGGATAACATTGCCTGGAACACGGTAGGCATTCATAGTAGGCCATATATTATTACTGTGAAGGAAATTAAAGTACCATCATGGGACCAGAGATTTCTGCTATATCCAGAGAGCAGCAGCCACCCACCATCCATGGAAGCCAAAGAATCCATCCCCTGCTTAATACCTCCTTGGTATGTACATTCCTTCATCAAACATTAATTGAGCACGGAAAGGAGAAAGTGAGAGCTGTAAATAGGACATATGTGGACCCTGCCTTCAAGTTGCTCAGAGCCTAATTGAAGCCTCCACCGAGACTTCCCCCTGCCCTGATGCTGTTCCCCACCCACCTCACAGCCCGCCAAGCCACAGCTTCTAACTGCGGTTTGGCCTGACCACACTGTGGCCATAACCACAGTTTGAATCTGGTGCCAGAATCTCGCGCATGTAAGAACCAAGATTTTGGTGCATGTGCAGGACATAAAGAGCTGTGTCCTCAGTCTGTCCTTAGACCTGAACAACACTGACATGATTCAACATCCAGACCTCTGAATGTGGACATGGAAGGGCTAAGGGCTGAGAGTTCTGGGCACCAAACCCAACCCCCAGACGCCATTGGAAATAAAAAGCTCCCCAACCACCTCAGACAGCAGACGCATGGCCTTCTGGTCTATAGACCCCACCTTGCTCCTTGTCTGCGCAGACAACAAATTTCCACTTTCCACATCCCTTGTAACTGATGGTGTGGCGTCTGTCTTATTTCAATCGGCTCATAGGACGGGACAAGAACCCTTGTTTGGTTACAGATTTTTGGTGACTCTGGTGGGACTTGCAGACTCCGAAACCTGGGTGGAGAGCATCCGAACCGCTACAACCCCTTAAGGCATGCCCTGACCCTGTTTGGCCAGTAAGGAGTTTTGGGTGGCCACCATGATCCCCGCCCCTGGATGAGGTCCACCAGGTCCCCACCTCAGCTCTGAAACAGAAACTGGGAACTGGATGGGAAAGGCCTCTGAATTAAGGTAAGTGCACACAGGACCAGGTTGTTCCACTGGTCATCTGAGGGGGGTTAAAATCCCCCCTGAGGGGGGTTACAGTCCCCTGGGGAGCTAGGCAAAGAGTAGGGTGCCAACAGTGCAGTCCTAAGACCCCACCCCAAGGGTTGTAAAATGAGGGAAGTGGGGGTCATGGCCCCTGGGATTCGTCCCTCACCCCATCTGAAACCAAGGGTATCAGGTCACTGTGCCATCAGTGATAATCTTTGTCCATCTGTGATCACCCAGGGTTAATCGGTAGTTGATTATTTAAATCCCTCAGAGGTTGCCCTGCCATTGCGACAATCTTTCTTTTGGAATACTCTTTTCTTCTTTCCCTTTCTTTGTCTCTATCTCTGCTCTCCGACAGGAGAAAATGGATGATTTAATTTATGGTCATTGATTTTGGTTAAGTCTTGGTTTTGGTTTTTGGTTTAGGGGACATCCTTTTTGCATTGGTATTTTTTGTCTGTCTGTCTGGTGGGCGCTTTTCTAGGTTGAGGGGGGCATCCTTCTGTCTGAATGCATTTAAAACTGGTGTTCTTTGTCTGTGTGTCTTTGTGTGCGTGTGTAGGTGTAGGAAAAGTGTTAATCCTAAAAACGTTCCAAAGCATTCACCCTTAAAGTGTAGTTCAGAGAATTGAGATAAATTCAGTTGTAATTGTGGGAAAAAGAGACGGTCCACAGTGCCGCCACCAGGGTTAGTGATGAGCAGCCCTTACAACTCCAGCAGTGTGCAGAGCTCCCTCCTGGACCTGTGCCAGGCTTGGGGAAAGGGTGGTGAATTAACCAGGGAAGGCAGTTCAAATGTCCTGGGAATTTTCCCTTGCCATTGCCACATACAAGGTTGGGGGACACCCCATAGAAGGAAAAATGTGACCCTGGGTGCTGCAAACCCAGAACAGAGTCAACTGGGAGGGCTAGCCCCAGGCCAGTATCCCCTCCGCCAAACCACTCCAGTGGTGAATAGGGGCCAGGTTCCGTTTAGTACAGTGGACCTGATTAACTGGAAGAATAACACCTCAGAATGTTGAGAGAAACCAAAGAAATTGTATGAACTGTTTACTGCCATCTTTAACTCTTTCAATTCCGCTTGGGCAGGCTGTCAGTCTCTCTTAAGCACCTTCCCCCCCAACCCAAGAGAGGAAGATGGTCCTAGACAAGGCCAGAGAGGAAGTCCAGAGGCGACATGATGCTCAATGGACCAGAGATTCAGTCGATGACATCTTCCCCCTACAAGACCCCACTGGGACCAAAATTGCACAGTGGAATACGGTAGGCTCACCTGATATCAGAACTGTCTTTTAGTGAGCCTAAGATGTGCAGTGCCTAAGCTCTTAGATTAGAACAAAGTACATGAAATTAACCAGTGTAAAGATGAGGACTCTGCAACCTTCCTCAAAAGAGTTATAGAGCTTTTAGACAATATAGTGATTAAGATCCAAAGGACCCAACAAATGTTCACATGGTCAATAATATTTTTATAAGACAGTGTGCCCCATATATTGTGAGTCAACTTCACAAAATAGAGGGAGGAGTAACTATGAATATCCAACACCTAGTTGAGTTGGCATTCAAGATCTATAACAACAGGGAAGAAGACAAAGGCAGAAAGTGCCAGGTTGCCCTACCAGCAATAGCACAGAAATGGTATAGCCCCCTAGGAGGAAAAGACCTGCGAACCCTAGTGAGACCCGGCCCTGACCCCCGCTGGGAGAGAACCAATGCGCATATTGTGAACAAGACGCCCACTGACAAAGACAGTGTCCCAAGAAAGAGTGAGTACTGAGTAACTCAATACCAGACCTCTCTAGTCAGTAATCACAGCACATCAGTCCAATCTGTTGCCACTGTAGATTCAGCCACCTCTCTTCCCACTCTGTCCCTGGGAAACTCTGTCCACCATGACTGGGTCCGGATGGCGGGCCTGGTCCATGACAGCTGTCCAGACCCACAAAATCAGCCTTTAAGAGACGCCAGTTTAGAGATCTTCAGAGTTGAGCATAGCTTTGTCAAGGGTGGCCAAAGGAGAGTGGGCTATGCAGTTGTCAGCCACACCAAGGTCCTCAGGCAAACGCTCTCCCAAACGGAACCTCAGCTCAAAAAGCTCAGCTGGTTGCGGTGATCCAGGCCTTGTGGCTGGCCAAGTCCAAGTGAGTGACCATTTATACAGATTTGGAGTACGTGTTGTCAGTTTTACATGTATATGAGACTTTGTGGAAGCAAAGAGAGCTTTTAAATTGGATCAGTAAAGAAATCAAACATAGCCAACAGATTTTACAACTCCTTGAAATGGTTTCACTCCCTGCCACTCTGGCTGCGGAACACTGCAAAAGACATCAACAGAAAGATACAGTGGTGGCCCAAGGCCACCAAAGGGGCAACTTATAGGTCAAGCGAGCAGTGAGAATGGTGACCCCGATAGGAGTGACTGATTCTAGCTTGCCATAAGCTACAGAAGACCTTTATAGTTGCAAAAATAGGGGCCAGACAGGGAAGGAACAACTGATGAGGCTTGGAGGAGTAAAAGCGTAGAGAGCAAGAAGAATGAAGAGAAAACAAAAATGTGAGAAAGAAGTAGAAAGGGAGAGAAGAAAGGGAGGGATGGCTCCAGACTGGACTGTCCTGGGTTTCCAAAAAAAACCTAAATGTAAATATATTGATTTTTTCTGCTACTGGATCAGGTTTTAGAGTCTTGTGAGCAGCTGGCTCTGTACCACTTGTCACCCTGTATGGTCCGTCTCAATATTAAAGACCACTAACCTATTCAAAACCACTACTTAAGATAAAAAAAAAAAAAAAAAGACAAGGAGATCTTCTTGGCAGCGTAAGAGGAGACTAAGCACCAGGAATATGTTCTGGAAAAAAATTGCAAGAAAAAAGTAAACTAGACTATTAAAGCCCCCCGGGCCAAACCTTGCTAGAAGACCTAATTAGCCTGAGCTCTGTTCAGGACTAGGGTTGCACCTCAAACCAAACTTAAAGGAAACGTTTTTGGGCTCATGTGTGGGCGTCCCCTCCTCTGTAACTTGTGGGAGGGCTTTATTACTCTGGGTCCTAAGGATACCTTGGAGGCTAGAGACACGCACAAAGCTAGTTCGCTATTAAACAATATTTGTATTCTGTGGCAGGGGTGCTTGACTCTCTTTACAGTCCACAAGGTGACAGGCTCTTCCACAGCCTGAAGTCATTCTCTCGGTGTCAAGACCTGGAGCACTGTAGACCCGGCAGGAGAACAAACTGCAATCAAGATCGCCAAAAAGGGAGAGTGGATCACAACTCTCGCATCGAGCTGGCTCCTACTCAAGGCCTGAAGAACGGTAAGAATTGACAAGATAGTAATAGTTGAAAAAGTTAGGCTTCAAAAGATTTAAAGTGATAGACAATTGTGCCAGTTGATTGTTATCCCCTGACAATTACGTAGGTTGTTATCCATGATTCTGTTCAAGTTTACCACCTATATGCAGCCTTATATCCTGCTTGTTTATTTCCTGTGTCTCTCTAGAAGAAAAACACAGCCCCCAGAATGGCAAGATAATTATCTCATAAACACCTCCAACACTCTCCACTTAAAAGATCACTGGGTCTGCATCACCACCCCCCCCCCGCCCCGCCCCACAGAACTAAAGACAATGTAGAGGCAGTCCCGGTCCAAGTGCCCCCACCTACTAAAAACACCACTAGATTCCCCATGTGATGGGTCTCCCCCTGGGCCCATCTTTCATTAATTACAATAGGGACTTTGTCCAACAGACTGTCCAGGGTCTCACTGACTCCACTGCGAAAACCCCAGACAATTAAAATGAGAACCTGTCTCCAGACTAATCTGACAAACCAAGTCTGTTACAGGGGATACCTACTGAGAGAAGTTATCCAAAACTTTCCCAAGAACTTTTTATTTGCTCCTTGACTGTTGCTTGCCCAACAACATAGGGCCTACACCCCCGGGCACACCTATTTACCTCCGAAACACATTTACAATGCCACAAGAAAAAATACCAAGCTCTGAGTGCCAAGTGTGCCAACCTGGGCTTTGTGGTCCCCTGGCCCCAAACTTGTGGAGCAGCACTTGGTTCGAATGAGCTGGTGCCACCTTCGGTGGCTGTGCCGTCGCTGAATCGTTGTGTGCCTCCGGTGGATGTGTCTGAGTGTGTGGGTCCGGCTCGTGCCTGGGTGACTGCAGCCCAGCTTGTCGTTGTCCTGACTGTGGATAGACAGCTTCTTACATCGGCCCTGTCACAACCACCGGTTAATGTTCCCTAGGATTTTTGTTTCTCTCAGGCACCAGTGTCTGCATGTACTGGGCCTCCAGGTGAGCCTCAGGTTGTAGACTAAAGAGGGCACTGGATTTAATCCTAACTGGGGCAGGTGCAGTAATAGGGCTCCTGGCCCCTTGTTGAGGACTCAAGTCCCTCCATAATAAATGACTACACGAGTTCAACCAAGGCCCAACTTCACAAGATATCTGGGATATAGTAAATGCAACAATTCCGAATTTAACATGGTGTCTTTCCCTTCTAAGATCCTTGGCCGTGTTCATCCTGCTGCTTGTATTCAGGCCTTGTTTGTTTAACCTTTTAGTAAGGTTTGTGTCTTCCAGCCTTCAGAAGTTACACCTGAAAATGATGCTGCAACAGGGATATCACCCCATTTCCCCTGAGCAGGTTCCAGCTAGAGCCCAGTTCTACGCCAGCGCCCCTAGCCAGCAAGAAGAAGCTACAGAAGATGAGACCTTCGGCCCTAAACCCCTTCTAAGATTAAAACGAGCCTGTTAGAGGGGGGATTGAAGCCTCCGCCGAGACTTCCCCCTGCTCCGCTGTGGTTTCCCTCCCTCTTGAAGCCCACCAAGCCATAGCTTCTAACTGCGGTTTGGCCTGACCACGCTGCGGCCATAACCACAGTTTGAATCTGGTGCCAGAATCCTGTGCATGCGCGAACCAAGATTTTGGCACATGTGCTGGACCTAAAGAGCTGTGCCCTCAGTCTGTCCTTAGACCTGAACATCACCGACATGATTCAACATCTGGACTTCCAAATGTGGACATGGGAGGGCTAAGGGCTGAGAGTTCCGGGCACCAAACCCAACCCCCAGACGCCACTGGAAATAAAAAGCTCCTAACTGCCTCAGACAGTGAGCACGTGGACTTATGGTCTCTAGACCCCCCCCCCCCCCATTGCTCCTTGTCTGCGCAGAAAATGAATTTCCACTTGTTTCCCTTGCAACTGGTGGTGTGGCGTCCATCTTTTTTCCATCGGTGAATAGGACAGGACAAGAACCCTAGTTCGGTTACTTAATAAGGGAGATGCCAACAAACAACCCCTGTAATCCGCCACGCTAAGTGCTAGGCTAGAGGAGTGGTCGTTGTACCATGGCGAGGGCACCAAGAAGAAAGGGCTTGACTGTTTTTGGTAGGTGGGAGGAGGAGGAGAGGCTCAGAGAAGTCACTTGCCCAAAGTCATACAGCCGGGCTAATTGCTGCACACCCCTCTGAAAACTGGAGATTAAGGTGCCTTATCATGCTTTGTGCCATCATAGTGTTCACACTGCCCTGCATTGCAATTGTTTTAGAGGCTGGGATCCAGAAGCATCCGGATCACCAAACACTCATCACCTCCCAGACTGGAGACTATGAAATAAGCCATGTCTCCACCACCAGATTCTGAGCAATTTGAAAGGAACGACCACATCTCTTTTATCTTTGCAGTCCCCCTGAGCCTAACACAGGGCTTGGAACATGGTAAGTCTTAAGCAAATATTGAATACTGAATGGTGCTCATAGACGTTAACTCACTGGCTCAAGGTCACTCAGCTAATAATCAGGAGAGCTGGTTCAGATGCAAGTCCTCTGACTCTGTCCCCGGGTTTTCCCCTCGGACACTGAGTGAAGGAAAAAAATCAACAACCAAAAAGTGATTGACCCTGCCTGGACCTGGAGTCTCACTTCTCCATTCAACAAAAGCTTGTCAAAGGAGAGGAATAAACTCCCCCGTTGTTTGTAAAACCCAACTCCTGTATTTTCTTTTTCTCTCTCTCTCTTTTTTTTTTTTCTCTGTCTACCTTTATCTGTCCGTGTTTCTCTCATTCTTACTCCCACTACCCCCTGGTGAGGCCCTGAAACAGATTTAGAAGCCTTGGGGAATTATAAAGGGCAAAAATTTATTTTTTATTTTTAAAAAGCAATAAGAGCGCAAGATTCAAATTAATTTTTTCCAACAAATTGTGTCCACAGTGGAGTGAGCATGCTGTAATTCCATCTGACCAGCAGAGGGCAGGTTCGGACGGAGTTAGCGTCCTAGTCCCGCCGAACAGTGACTTCATTGGAGGGCCGGGTCGTGGTTAGGCAGAGATGTCGGATTTTAACAAATCGGATCAAAAAAACACCAAAGCTGTAAGTTTTTTCCAGATTATCCTACTCGTGTCGACATCACCTATTCTGGCCCTAAGAGAGTTATCAATAATTTCGTTACGTTATACTTTAATATGTGAATAATGGGAAAAGGTGTTTAAGTGAACCATGCTCTTTTTTCAATATACAGATTCGAAGCCTGAAGTCTAAGTAGTGCCCTGGTTACCTAGCTGAAACCAGGGAAGAAAGTCATGGCTGTATCTTTCAACTTTAGAAATCTGAACTGGCATGGACCTTTAAAATCATCATATTTCAGAGGACTAGAAAAGTTGTCATTCCTCTGGCATCACGCATCTAGGAAGTGTCAAAAGTGGGACTAAAGTCATCATCAGAATTATTTTTTTTATAAGTCCTCGTGGTGCAGTGGTTAAAGTGCTCCACCGCTAACTGAAAGGTCGTTGGTTTGAACCCACCAGCCGCTCCTCAGGAGAAAGATGTGGCAGTCTGCTTCCATAAAGATTCCAGCCTTGGAAACCCTATGGGGCAGTTCTACTTTATCCTATAGGGTCACTATGAATCGACTGGAGGGCAGGCAATGGGTTTGGATTCTGGTTTTTGGATCCTCATGTTTAAGCAGAAGGCAAGAATTTTGAGTCAAAAACTCAGGTGTACAGAAGGGCAATAGAGTATTTTTCCTGTAACTATTGTCCTCATCTGCCTGTTGGTAGAAATATGATCTAATGACTTTAAGGTAAACGCAGTCACATTTAGTGATTTCTCGATCATTTCAGATGTAAATAGTCAAATTCAGGATTTCTACTGCCCCTTTCCCCAGGGTTGGCTCTAAATTTTGGGGGAAACTGTGGTAATACTACAGTTTTTGCAGCAGGGAGATCTAGACCTTGATGGTCATCTTCTATTCCTAGCTAGCATCTGCTGAGGGGGGTAGTTGTCCTGTTATAACCCTCAGTTCCTCAGATGTCATTGCCCTTCCAAATGGGCATCAGCTGAGCTGACAATGGCCTGCTAGCCTGCTCTGATTTTGTGGTCCAGCTGTTATGTGGTGCATTCCCTCGCCATGACTGTGCAACATGGGGATTTCTTTAATGCTCCTGCATACCATTAGACCTTGGAAACTCTGGGCCTCTGTCTTAAGTCTCTCCCTAATCCCATGGCCCATGTGGCAATCTCTACTCTGCCTACTCCACTCTCATGTCCTTGTGGTATAGGCTATAGCTACAAAGCTGCCACCTCCCAGAATTCCAAATAGGAAGCAGGATCCATGTTCCTATACTCATGTATCCCATAAATTAAAGGGGAGGATTATATCATCCTTTTTCCATGAACATGGCCTATTCATTCATGTTCTTGGGATTGTTTTTCCCCTAACTGCAATCATGTACTTTGCACAGGAAATTCTGTATTCTTACAGACTGTACCACTGGCCACAGATGATTGATCTACGGGTGGGAACCTAATCCAAGCAAGGCTAAACAGAGCCTTTCCCTCAATTTCTCAACCTAAAAGTGAGGAAATGAGTAAAACTCTCTCTGATGGTGAAAGTTGCAAAATGTGAAAGTTGGGAGATTTTGACAGCCATGTTTCCCATCAGATGGAGGAAGCTAGTCTCGAGTGAGAAAGAATGAACTGACGTGCAGAGAGGGTTGCCAGATCACAAATAGGGTGCCCTGTTAAATGTGAATGTCAGATAAACAATAAGTTATTTTTAAGTATATCCCAAATATTCCGTGAGAATTATTTTGTTGTTGTTGAGAACATACACAACAAAATATGCACCAATTCAAAGTTTCTGTATGTATGGTTTAGTGACACTGATTACATTCTTTGAATGGTGTAACCTTTCTTACCCTCCTTTTCTGAGTGGCTCCTCCCCGACTGACATTAATTCACTGCCCCTAGTTCCTATATAATCCTTCAAGCCGCTAGTGTCAATTAGATCCCATGTAGATAGTTCTTAAAAGAGCATAATGCTCAAGGCAGACATTTTTTACGAGTTAAGCTAAACCATTGTTTGCTTTTAAGAAGACTTCAGGGAATGTTTTTGGTTTAAAGTTTAAAGATTTTCTCGGGGCAATAGTTTAGGGGGGCATCCTATATTTTTATTTGCGAAATCTGGCAACCCTAAGCTTGTGGGAAGCTTGAACTCAGTGTAGATGCTGCAGATTTCGGAGTGTAGCAAGTGGGGCCATCAGCCAATCATGTTTCCTCAGCCGGAGATCGGCAAGGCATGTCCTCATGGCTGCCACAGTCCCCAAGTACAGCTTCCAGTAAATTTCTCTTTCCTAAGCTAATTTAAATTGTACTTTTATCACTTGCAGCCCAAAGAGTTCTAGTTGTTACAGTTATCTATCTTTGTATAAAAAACCATCCCAAACTAAGTGGGGTAAGACAAAAACTATTTTGTTATGCTTGCAGATTCTGTGAGTCATGAATTCGGGCAAAACACGGTGGCGATGGCTTGTCTCTGCTCCACAAGGTCTGAGGCCTCATCTGGAATGTAAATAGGTGGGGAAGATATGAATGGTTAGGGGATGGAGTTATCTGAAGGCTTCTTTACTCATCTGTCTGGAGCCTGGGCTGGGATGACTTGGAGACTGGGCTAAACTGGGACTGTCAACAGAAAAACCTACATGTGTCTTTTCCACATGGCTTGGAATTCCTCAAAACATGGCTGCCTCAGGTTAGTTGGATTTTTTTACTTAACAGTTTGGGGCTTCAAGCATAATCGTTCTAGTAAACATTGTTCTTTCTAGTAACAGCTAAGTCTTTTATGACTTAGCTTCAGAAGCCTCAGAGCCTTACTTCTGCTGTGTTCTACTGGTCAAAGTAGCCACAGGTGTGCCCAGATTCAAGGAGAGGGGACGTAGATCTCACTTTTCCACGTGAAAGAATTTATAGCCCTGTTTTTAAAGTGCCACACTAATTAATTGGCCAAGCTCAGAACATCACTTTTAAAAACCCCTCATGCCTCCTAATATGTCCTGCTCTCTCACAAATTAAAAAACTCAAATGCTTACTGAGCCCACTGGATAAAGTCCTTTTGCAGATACCTATTCAGACTTGGGGAGCTCTAACATGACCACTAACTTTTTCTGCACTATTTATCGACCAAATCTTTGATTAAAAATTTAAACAACTGCATAACATAGCAGGAACATCAGAACAAGCTTTATTTCTTTCTAGACAGTGATCCTCAACAGCATCAATTATTCTCTGTCATTTGGCATAAAGCTGTGAGTATGTGTTGCAACAGCTGTGAGGATGTGTGGCAGGGAAATAAGAACAGCACCTTTATCTTCAGAGATCATGGGAAGATCAACTAACATTCTAGTGATTAAGTGTCCAAAGTTTTTTGACAGCCTGAACATCGGTAATAAAAAAAAATACTTTGTTGAGAAGAAGTTCTTTGCTGTATCATGTGTGCAAGATACTGAGATTAACAGTAAAGTAAAACACTGTGGGCCCCTTAATAAGGCAGACATGGACTTAAATTCCTTTTTTTTTTTTTTTCACTTATATCTAGCTAGACTTGGGCAAGCTACCCATGTCTCTACGCCTTAGTTTTCCCACTGTGCAATGCAGATAATAACATTACCTTAGAGAGTTAGTGTGAGGATTAGAATAACAGATATAAAATGAAGCACCCAGAACATCACATATGGCTGTTGGGTTATAAAAAGAAATTTTGGACTAAACCAAGATCAAATGCTTGCCATGTGACAGACACTGCATTGGAAACTTCAGGGATACAGCGTTGATCAAGGCATAGTCCTTGTCACCAGAGATACCACAAATGATTAACGGGGCATGGTATCTGCTATCATGAAGTCAGACAGTGTGAGGCTGAGTTTCAGGTAGGGTGCCTCCTAGCTTCTTCTGACTAGCCAATATGTGCCTCAGTTTCCACATCTGTTTTAATGGGAATAATAATAGCCACTCTGCCTTCTTCATAGAATATTACCTAAGATGGTAGGTATTAAAGTTCTTTGAAATGTTAAAATTTAAAGATGTGGTCTCACCTTGCTGGACAAATTGTGGTCCATGGACCATAAGAATTAGCATCACCTGGGAGCTTGTTAGAAACACAGATTCTCAGGTCCCACCCCAGACTTGTTGAATTAGAATGTACAGTTTAACAAGATCTTCAGGGGATTAATGTTTGAAAGGCACTGGTCTATGACAGTACTGCATTCTGGTGAAACGAAAACAAAGTGTTTTAAGATCCGTTACAAAGCAAACTATGGGCCCATGCAAAACGATCTAATAAAACTTAAAAGCTTAAATTCTAAGGGTACCAATTAAAAAGAAAACAAAGCCCCAACATAAGCTGGACTAATTGTAGAAGGAATCCTAAAGGTTTTGAGATGTTGGGCACATGCTTCAGTCTTACCACACACGGTCCACCCAGTAAAGGCTCTATTGTAAGAATGAATTGAATTACCTCTCTTCCTTGCCTGGATGGCTGAAGTGTAGCCCAAAAGATCATTTTAGCCATTTCAATGAGCAGGGCACCTTATGGTGCACTGGCTCACTGTGGCAATTTCAATTGAGCCAAAATGGCCTCCAGCAATTCTCAGCAATGCACAGTGTAGGTCTCTAGCTCTTGGAGTTTCTCATCCACCTCCCTATTATGACCCTACCCATTGTAGAATATTATCTGTGTTCAAGCCAGTCTCTTCCACTGAACTGTGAGCAACTTGAAGGCAAGAACAGTGTCTCTCTGTCTTGACACACTGCCACTGTGAAACTGGTGGGAAGCTGTAGTCAGGGGATAAAGGAAAAGTCCCCATTCTAATCAGCTTCACTGTGGACACCTCTCCCTTTTCCCTACACAGTCCCTATTATCCTGTTCCCTTTCTGTGGTGCTTCTCAGAAAGTTCTCACTCTTTAATGTACAAAGGCTCTAGATTCATTTTAAACATAGGATTTTTATGGACCTGTTTCCATCAAGGCTTCTTTATCCTGAAATGCCTCTGAAGAACTCTGTCTTCACGGATTGTTTCAGTCAGTGGTCAGTCAAAAAAAATTAATCACTCTAGATATTTTCACAAGAGAGGGTTTAAATACATAATTTTAGATTACAAAGTTGCTGGAAAATTGGAGGAGCATAAAGAGGGATGGTAATGTTATCCAGCATCAGGAGCTGCAGAAAACCACTACCACCCCTCAGGACCCAATACTCACCTGCACCCATAATGATTTGCCCTGGTAGCATGCAAATGGTTAATGGGCTTGGCTGCTAACTGAAAGGTTGGTAGTTCAAGTCCACCCAGAGGTACCACAGGAGACAGTCCTGGTGATCTACTTCCAAAAAATCAGTCAGTGAAAACCCTACAGAGCACAGTTCTACTCTGACACACGTGAGATAGCCGGAGTTACAGTGGATGCGACAGCAACTGCTTTGTTTTCGTTCACTTCTTTATTTTATGTCTTTATTTATTTATGGTAGTATGTAGACCTTCCAGGAGCATCTGTGGCAGGAGTCTGATCATACCTGCCACTGCCACTGTCATTGTAGTGTTACTGCTTCATCCGCGCTGCCACTGTGCTGGAGCCACTGTCGTTGCTGCCAGAAGCGAAATGTTTTTTTTCTTTTTCCCACCTTTTAATTCATCAACGCATACTTCCTTTGGCAACACTTAACCCCAACCCAACTAACAAACAAGAATAAAAAATATAATTTGAGGTTTTTAGCCAGCACCAGAAGTACAGACGAAAGAACAGAAAGGTGAGTGTGAGGTTAAATGCCGACAGTTATACCGGAAAAGGCCTTTATCTTTTGCCTGGCACAAGATTGTCTCCTAATCCAACAGCGCTTTCTTACATACAATCGTTCTTACATACTGAGACAAAAATCCTCACAACTGAACCAATAAGCAACATCATGATAAATGGAGAAAAGATTGAAGTTGTCAAAGATTTCATTTTACTTGGATCCACAATCAACACCCGTGGAAACAGCAGTCAGGAAATCAAAAGACTCATTGAATTGGGCAAATCTCCTGCAAAAGACGTCTTTAAAGTGTTGAAAAGCAAAGATGTCACCTTGAAGACTAAGGTGCGCCTGACCCAAGTCATGTTATTTTCAATCGCATCATATGCATGCAAAAGCTGGACAATGAATAAGGAAGACTGAAGAAGAATTGATGCCTTTGAATTGTGGTCTTAGTGAAGAATATTGAATATACAATGGATTGCCAAAAGGACGAACAAATCTGTCTTAGAAATAAAACCAGAATGCTCCTTAGACGCGAGGATGGCGAGACTACATCTTATGTACTTTGGACATGTTGTCAGGAAGGATTGGTCCCTGGAGAAGGACATCATGTTTGGTAAAGTAGAGGGTCAGCAAAAAAGAGGAGGACCCTCAATGAGATGGATTAACACAGTGGCTGCAACAGTGGGCTCAGGCATAACAATGATTGTGAGCATGGTGCAGGACCAGGCAGTGTTCCTTTTTGTTGTACATAGGGTCGCTATGAGTCACAACCGACTCGACGACACCCAACAACACATACTGAGACAAAATGTTCTAGTAATTCACTGTTCTCTTTCACTATTAGTACTTTTTTATTCAGAATTCAAACTGAAAACATGACCTTCACATAAGAGTCATTTTTGTTCCCATCTCTTTGCTTCTCATTCCAACTTACTACAACCCTTTCTTTTTATTAAGATATAATTGACATATGATTCACTCTTTCAAAAGCATGCAATTCAATGGTTTTTAGTATATTCACAAAATTGTGCAACCGTCACCGCTAATTCCAGAATATATTCATCATCCTAAAAAAAAAAAAAAAGAAACCCTATGCAGTAGCAATCACTCTCCGTTCATCTTCTCCCTAACCCCTGGTCATCACTCATCTACTTTCTGTCTCTTTGGATTTCCTATTCTGGATATTTCATATAAATGGAATCGTATAGTATGTGGCCTTTTGTGTTTAGCTTATTTCACGTAGCATAATGTTTTCAGGTTCATCCATATTATAGCCTGTGACAGTACTTCATTCCTTTTTTTGGCTGAATAATATTTCATTCCATAGATATAACCACATCTTGTTAATCCATTCATCAACTGATTAACATTTTGGTTGTTTCTACTTTTTTATTATTATGAATAATGCTGCTATGAACATTTGAAATTTTTATGAACATATGAATAAACATGAATAATGCTGCTATGAACATTTGAAATTTCATATGAACATATGAAATTTTTATGAAGACATTCATTTTCAATTATTGTGGGCATATACCTAGGAAGGGAATTTCTGGGTCATATGATAACTCTATGTTAAACTTTTTGAGGAACTATCAAACTGTTTTCCATTTTGCATTCTTACCAGCAATGTGGATGTGCAATTTAATGTTTTTTTCACTCTGTTCAAGAAGTTTTGGCCATCATTTCTTCAATTTTTTTTTCTGCCTCTTTCTCTCTCTCTTCTCCTAGGACTCTCATTACGTATATGTCAGTACCCTTGATGTTGTCCCACAGGTCTTTGAGGCTTTGATCATTTTTCTTCATTCATTTTTCCTTCTATTTCTCAGAGTGGTTAATCTCAATTGTCCTATCTTCAAGTTTGCTAATTCTTCCTTCTGCCTATTCAAATCTGCCATTGAGCTCCTCTAGTGAATTCATGTCATTTATCGTACTTTTCAACTCCAGAATTTCGGTTTGGTTCTTTGTAATCATTTCCATCACTTTGTTGATATTCTCTATTTGGTGAGACATTACTCTCACACTTTCCTTTCATTATTTACATATCATTTCCTTTAGCTCGTTGAACATATTTAAAATAGCTGATTTAAAGTCTTTGTCTAGTAAGTCCAACGCCTAGCCTTCCTCAGGGACAATTTCTCTTGGTGGTTTTTATTCCTATGTATAGGCCATACTTTTTGTTTCTTTGCAGGTTTCATAATTTTTTGTTGAAAACTGGATATTTTAAATAATGTAATGTGACAACTCTGGAAGTCAGATCCTCCTCTACTGCTCCCCAGAGTTTGTTGTATTACTACTTATTGTTGTTGCTGCTGCTGCTTCAGCAGCTATTTAGTGATTTCCTGAACTAATTCTGTAATGTCTTTATTCTTTGTTGTGTCTGGCCACTTAAGTCTCTGTTAGGTTACTTTGGTGGTCAGTTAATGGTTTTCAGAGATTTCCTTAAGTGCCTGGAAATAATAAGCCTCCCAGCCTTTGTCCAGTGGCTCTGTGTGCATGTAGGCCAAGCCTTCCACACTCAAGCAGGCAATTTACACCTCAACCTTAGCCTCCACTTCCTCCTTGCTCAGAGCCTCAGAATCAGCCAAAGGTGAGATGAGGGCCTTCTTAGGTCTTTCCTGGGAATACACACAGTCCTGAAATGGGAAAACAACAAGACGAGGATAAGAAAACAGGAAAAAACCAGAAACCTGAAAGTCCTGAGAGTAAAGCCAGGCCTGTCCAGGAGGGGGAGCTCTGGTGGTGCAGTGGTTAAGAGTTCAGCTGCTAACCAAAAGGTCAGCAGTTCAAATCCACCAGCTGCTTCTCGGAAGCCCTATAGGGCAGTTCTACTCTGTCCCATAGGGTCTCTGCAAGTTGGAATCAACTTGACAGCAATGGGTTTGGTCCCAGAAGGAAGATTTCATAGCACCAGAGACAAACACGAAGAAATAGATGAGAAATTTAGGAAATATCCCCTGCAAGCTCTTGGAACATACCTTATGGAAGCACCTTAAAAAGCCAAGTAGCCCTGAGACCCACTATTAAAAAAAAATTTTTTTGTATATCTATAATTCAATTCTACCCATACTATTTACCATGTACCTACATGACCCCAGTCTTCATGGAACTCACAATCCAGTGTATTGGGAGCAGAGGCCAGGGATGGAAGGCATACAGACATAGGTACTGAACTACTAAATATTACACAATGCAGTTGAGCATCAAGTTAGGAGAAAGATTAAGCTGCCGTAGAATGTGTAGTTAATTCTGCCAAGGAAGGCTTTAGAAAGAAGGTGGTGTTTGAACAGGGCTAGAAAGGTAACAGGGCTTTGTGCGGTCAAGGGAAATTTGAAAGACTAGACTATTGTCTAAGGGGAAGAAAAGGCACGTGCTATTATTTGCTTTTCTCGGGACTGTGGTGAGTACCCCACAGTGAACAGTCATTGCATTGTATCTTGTTATAGACTGTGGGGCACTTGGAGTTTTCCACATTTCAACAACTTGGGGAAAGTCCTCTGGGAGAACCACCGTAAATCCAAGCACTTCACCCTCTGAAAGGTTTGTCATGGCGCAAAAGAAATGGTCCTTTGAATTCACATGTCATAAAACTCCAGCAGGGGCAACATGTGCACAGGAAGGCAGCCTGTGTTCAGTGGAGTTACATGTAGGAAACAGATGTTCCACTATATTCTGAGAGATTTTTGATCATTGCTGAGAGGTTGGTTGATCATTCCTGAGCCATGTCCCCACAACACTTAAAGGAGCGCCCCATCTGTAAGCCCTAGTAGCAGGCTGTCTAGACCACAAGAATGCTATCCTAGGCTCTAACACTGGGGCACTTGAAACTGAGAAGTTTGCTTCATCCTGACAACACAGTTACCAACCAGATGGTTTGAAGCCAGAGGATTCAACCAAATTGCTTTAGAAGGAAGAGTTTCCCAGTTCCCAGTACTGCCTAACAGATGGCAGGTTTGCACTTGGGAAAGGTTTGCTGCCAGGATGAAGTAATGTCTTTTTGCAGTTACTGTCTTATTATTTTTAATGAATGCTGATGTGATGCAGCAACGCACCCTAGAAAGGCCTGGTAACCCATGATGGGAATGTTCCTGGTCCTACTCCTTGGGGGGGGGGGGGGATTAAAGAATTAAAAAGAAGTGGAAATGATACTTTCAGCCCATCTCTGCTATTAACTAGCAGTAGTCAAGTGGCCTTTGACAAGTCCTTTAGTTACTCAAGCAAACTGATATGGAAAGTGGGTACCACTGGACCCTCATGCCTTTCCTATACAGGAACTGTGGATGTCAGCAGGCAGACAGAGCAAGCTCTTTCACTGCCATCCAGATCCGGGTCCTCTGAGACCCAGGGGTAAGGGTAGTTCAGGCCCTTTCTGCCTAGAACTCTGGGGAAACAGGCTGAATAGGCAGAGAGCTTTACCCATTACTCTGAGGCTTGTCCTTCAGGCATGTCAAACCCTGGCTATGTCCCTCTCTTCGTGTCTCTCTCTGAGATGCAGTGTTTCTGCTCATTAAAATCATTTGGGGTGAATGTAAAAAAAAAAAAAAAAAAACAATGTAAAACAATGTTATGGGCCCTGCCCCAGAGATTCAAATTTAATCGGTCTGGGGTGGGGCCTGGGAAATCCTCTGCTTGTTAAAAGCTTCCCAGATGCTTCTAATATACAGCTGGTGTTGAGCACCACTGTGCTAGATTCTCCTGTCTATGCATGAAGTGTGGCTCTTTTATCCAGCTCTATACCACAGCAAGTTTACATCAGTTGCTGGTAACGGCACCAATAAAAATATTATGAATAATAATTGCTTAAGTTGTACTGTTTAGCAATTTACAATTTACTGTCTGCAAGATAACCTTAGACTCAGTGAGGTAAAATGGCCCACCAGAGTTGAGCAAGACCTATGTAGCAGGGCTTGGTGTAAAAATCCTGGTTTTCTAATTGTTTGAGCTGAGCTGCTTCCACTGTTTTACCCTGACTCCTAAGTTACCAAGCCTGTTTTCAGTTATCAGACTGTTTGAGGCCTGTTAAGACGTTTACAGCTGGCCCTCCACCAGACTAAAGTGGAACACTGAGGTAATTATCTGAGTAATTCAGGCAATTGAAGTTTATTTTTTCTGAATTATCTGGGTAATTACCTCAAGCCTAATAAGATGGAAAGAAGCCAGAACCACTTCTGACTGTTTTATTGCCCCCTCAACAATGCATTCTTATTTAAAAAGTCCTGATTTGAAGAAATGAGTTGTTGAAGCTTACAGTCTTCCTTATTTGCCACAGGATGCCCCATTAATCACCTGGGGAAAGATAACAGTTTTAATTGTTCAGGCCCATGAGGCTGTTAAATGCCCCTCCAGGCTGAGGAACACAGATGTCCTGGATTCCTGACATGTCCTCTGTGCCTCAGGGAGTCCTCACCTCAGCTAATGAGGTGACAAAGATGAAGTCTTCTGGGTGCTGAGTTTTTGTTTCTGCTTTTCCTTTTCTGTTTTCTCCCATTTCCTTCTTAAACTAAGTAACCAAACATTCTGCCCTACTTCCTATTTTCCTGGGCCAGGCTTGGTCACATCTATAAAATGGAGCACCTTTGTCCACTTGGCAAGGCTTCGCCTTTCACACCAAGGCTTGTGGCCCCAAACTGGAGATCTACAAGCAACTAAAGGGCCAGGCACTCCCTGCTTCTGCTGCTGTCACTATTTGCCTCGTTAAAATGACCAGATGTCCCAGAGGAAGAGGAGTCCTTCCTCTTTCCTAGGGAGAATTCCTCCTCCTGGGCACTTGATCATCTCTCTGGATCCTTGTTTCTTTGGTCACTCCCTCTTCTTTCATCTCTCTTCAATCTTAGCTCTTCACAGGCTCTTTACATTCTGCCTAGAGGTAGGACTGAGTCTTCTCCATCCCTGTAAGTAGAAAGAAGGAGCGAATAGGATTGGGTGAGGAGCAGACATGGCAAGAAGTTGATAGAGTGACAATATTAGGAGATGAGAAGAAGAAAACAGAAGCCAGAAAATGGAGCCAAGTTAGAGACACTCAAGTCAATGCACTAATATGGAAGCCAAGGGAGATGAGATTTCCAAAGAAGTATGATGTAGTGGAAAAACATGTGTTTGGAATTGAATTTTGGTACTATCACTTTCTGGCTGTGTGATAATCTCTAAAACAGCAACATTATTAAAACCTATTTCCCAAGGTGGTACGAGACAGAAATGACTTATTGCATGTAAAATTACTTAGAGAAATTTTGACTAATTATTACTATTACTAATGCAAAAAAGGGAAAGGTTGGCCAAAATGTTAAATGCTTCTCTGGCATCAAATTGAGAAAAGTTAGTGGAAGTCTTCTTGTCCTGTCCTTTAAGCTTTTTAGACATCATCCCATGGTAGGAAACGGATTTTACATAGTATTCAAGAATACATATTTATTCATATATACTTGTATGTATCTGAATCCAGAGCTTCACAAAACACCCTTACTATGGACTTTGATATTTTCTGTTAATGCTGGTTGTGATCCATTGAAGTGATTTCATGACCCACTGATGGGTTGTGACAGACAGTTGTAAAAACACTGTTCTATTTTGTTTTTCAACGAGAATGAACGACGCCTGAGGAAAGATGTTTACATTTTTGATTACGAGTCAGTGCTGACCTTCCAGGGAATAATTGTAGTAGGATGGTAGGTGCTATCTAGTTAGGATAGAGGTTTGAGCCTTCTAACAAAAGCCCAAACTAACGGTGGCTTGAACAAGATAAAAGTTTATTTCTCTTATTAAAGAGTAACTTTTTAAAAGGTAAAATATCAGCTGTTACACAGATATTAAATGAACATATGTCAAACATTTTATTTAACTTATCAACTAATGAAGGAATTAGTAGGATGTTACAATTGACTCAAAGGAGAATTCCAAGTACCACACTTAATACAGGTCAATCAGGAATGCTGAAATGAATTTACAAGTAATGTAAAACTGGCTTTTTCCACAGGTGCGGGTGGGTTGAAGATGGAAATCAGTTGTCCTCAGCAGGATAAACTTCATTTGTATGTGGGAAAGAAGTAACCACTGGCACTACTATCAGTATCTGTAATTCAGAGTTATAAAATAGTTCAAAGATAAGGTAGAGATAACCTGGATGGGTAAGTTACTCAGGATATCCACTTATCTTTTTGTTGGCCATTTCAAAATACATAACAACTTTTCCTGATACTTTTTTGTATAATAATATGAGAGTATTTCAGAACAATTATGGCAGCTCCCAGTGTCAGAAACTCAGTTCCTTCTGTCTTATTACTTCACGATACCTAAGATGACATTTTCACCCTCATGGACCAAGATGGCTCACCAATACCACAACCACATTATTATCAACAGGAAGGGGGAAAAGGGAAAAAAAAGAAATAACTCTTCCCTTTAAGAGTATAACCCAGAAGTTGCATATAGCACTTCTGCTTATGTCCCAGAATGTAGCAGATATTCATACATAGCCACAAAGAAGGCTGGGAAATGTAGTCTTTATTCCATGTGACCAGGTGCCCAGCTAAAAATTGAGGGCTGTCTTCCTACAGAATACAGAGAGAACAGATATTGGAGGACAGTTAGCAGTTGTAACCAAAGGACCTAAGCCATGGGGTTTAAGGATTGATAAATAGTAAAGAAATGAAGGAGAACATCTTGATCACTCATTGAAAAGTCTGACAGTGAAGGGAAGGAGAGAGAGAGAGAGACTAGAAATAGGAAGGGAAATCCTTCCATCATATTTTGTGATGGAGGACTACCCTTTACTAAACATCTTCTTAATTTCAAAGCTCACAGTACAAATGCCATCTCCTCCAGGCATTCTTGCCTGATCACCATTGCTAAAATCTTCTCTCCATTCCCTAGACTCCCATATCCCTTGATATATGTACTTCTTCCCTTTCATTGACTGCTTATGCACATGCCCTATCCCTGCTTTAGGCTCTAAGTACCTCTTTTTTTTTTTTTAATTCTCATAGCTTCTATTATGCTGCCTTTCCCAGTGCTGAGGTCTTACTCATTTATCACCTTCCTCCATTCAGTACAAAGCAAAAGAAAGAAACTATTATTTCCTTTTCCCTTTTCAACAACATAATTCTTTGCCACAGAGTCTATACTTACAGTGACCCTACCGGACAGAGTAGAACTGCCCCCTAGAACCGGTTTCCAAGGCTTTCATCTTTACAGAAGCAGACTGTCACATCTTTCACCTGCAGAGGAGCTGGTGGGTTCGAACTACCAACCTTTTGGTAAGCAGCCAAGAGCTTAACTACTGTAGCACCAGGGCTCCTATATTATTAACAGTACTCTTTAGATTTAAAGTGAGACTTCAGATTTTGAGTTGAGAATCATGGCTTTAAGTGAGATTCCATTTTGACATGCAGTAATACATAAGGATTCAATCTAAGAGTTAAATGGCTGTTCTATCCAGGACAGTCTAGCGTATTAGAAAGTGAGAGGAATTTGAATACTGCAGACAAGGATATAAACCCTGGTCCTGTTACTTACCAGCTTGTGACCTTTTAACTGCTCTGAGTTTCCACTTTCTTATCCATTAAATGAGAATAATAATATCTACTTTGTACAGTTATTGTGACATATAGGGCTATTGTGTATACAGTCTCTTTCATAAGCTCAATAGCAATCATTACTGTTATAACACAAAAGTGAGAGTATCAGAATTTTTAACTGCATTCATCTTTTTTAACCAGGTATTTGGTATTTATGTAGACACAGCTACCATTAGCAGAAGGGGAGTCATATTTAATATGATTATGGCCTATATACAAAAATGTATTAAAAATGTCTTTCATTGATCCAACAATCAGTTCAGGCAAATCACAGGTAGTCCCCAACTTACGACAGGGTTCCAGTCTGATGACTTTATTGAAAGTCAGTTCTGACCTAAGTAGAATACCCCCTTTTTTTTTTTTAGTTTTCGTTATTATTGCCTTTTATTACCAGTATCTTTATAAAACTAATCTTTATTTGTCTTTGGGGATTGGAAACATTAATATATAAACTTACGGTTATATTTTAATAGATACATAAAAAATACACAAATCATTAAAAAAAAAAGGTGGTCATAAGTGTGGCTTGTCATAACATGAATATGTCAAAAGTCGAGGACTACCTGTATTGGGAAGTTCCAACTTTTTTTTTAGTGCACTTTAGATGAAGGTTTTTTTTTTTTTTTTTTTTTAGATGAAGGTTTACAGAACAAACTACCTTCTCATTAAATAATTAGTACACATTTTTTTTTGTGACATTGGTTACCAACCCCATAACATGTCAACGCTCTCCCCTTCTCAACCTTGGGTTCCCTGTTACCAGCTTTCCCATCCCCTCCTGCCTTCTTGTCCTTGCCCCGGGCCAGTGTGCCCATTTAGTCTCGTTTTGTTTTATGGGCCTGTCTAATCTTTGGTGAATTTCAGGAGTGACTTCATTACTGGGCTAAAATGGTGTCCAGGGGCCATACTCTTAGGATTTCTCCAGTCTGTATCAGGCCAGTAAGTCTGGTCTATTTTTGTGAGTTAGAATTTTGTTCTACATTTTTCTTCAGCTCTGTCCAGGACCCTCTACTGCTATCCCTGTCAGAGCAGTCAGTGGTGGTAGCTGGGCACCATCTAGTTGTGCTGAACTCAGTCTGTTGGAGGCTGTGGTAGTTGTAGTCCATTAGTCCTTTGGACTAATCTTTCCCTTGTGTCTTTGGCTTTCTTCATTCTCCCTTGCCCCTGATGGAGTGAGACCAGTGGAGTATCTTAGATGGCGGCTAACACAATAATTTTTTTAAATGACTAATAGTTCATCTTTCAGTAAAGTGGGTAAGGTGGGGATCAACTTATGGTAGTAGCTGTACAGCTTTTAAAATCTGCCTTTATTTCTTTTACTTTGGAAGAAAGTAGACGCCTTAAAATTTTAAGTAATTCTCAGACACCCCAATCAAAACTATAATTAAGTTTGTATGGAAAACCTTTCTCTTCTTTTCCAGTTACTGTGGTACTAGGAACCATGAGCAGCAAAGTCTCTTGAGTCACCCTCTACAAGGCAGTGGGAGAAGTCCTACATGGAAAGTGCCAGAAGTTTTTGGAAACAGTGGAGCTGCAGATTAGCTTGAAGAACTATGACCCTCAGAAGGACAAACACTTCTCAGGCACCATCAGGCTTAAGTCCACCCCCCGCCCCAAGTTCTCTGTATGTGTCCTTGGGGACCAGCAGTACTGTGATGAAACCAAGGCTGTGCATATCCCTCACATGGACATCGAGGTGCTGAAGAAACTCAACAAGAATAAGAAGTTGGTCAAAAACCTGGCCAAGAGGTATGATGCCTTTTTGGCCTCTGAGTCACTAATCAAGCAGAGCCCACGAATCTTGGGTCCAGGTCTGAATACGGCTGGCAAATTCCCTTCCTTGCTTACCCACCATGAGAACATGGTGGCCAAAGTAGACGAAATGAAGTCCACCATCAAGTTCCAGTTGAAGAAGGTGCTGTGTCTGGCAGTGGCTGTTGGCCATGTGAAGATGACAGGTGATGAACTTGTCTACAACATCCACTTGGCTGTCAACTTCCTGGTTTCACTGCTAAAGAATTAGCAGAATGTCCAGGCTTTGTACATCAAGAGTACCATGGGCAAGCCCCAGCATCTATACTAAGCACAGCTCAATAATCCCTAGTGTTACTGTCCAAAAAAAAAAGAAAGAAAGAAAACCTTTTTCTTGTCCAAATGTAACTGTAAGGCAGATATTTTAGTATGTATATAAGTGATGGTATTTTAATAGTTTTGTTGAGGGTCATGGTATTGTATCAAATACTGCCCATTCCTTCCAGTTGGGGAGTAGGGGAAAAGTGGAGTGGAATGACTTGCTCAGCCTTCCCATTCTTTAATAGGGCTCTGACCCTTGTCAAAGAAAACACATACACACACAGACATAAACAAGGACTCCCATTTACCTTATTCTCAAATTAAAATTATAGTATCCGGTCATTCATCTTTGTCACAACCCACCAAACAGTTTTGCAAGACCATGTTTCATAAACAAGCTTTCCTTTCAGCATCAGCCAGGAAGGTTAAGGTTTAGATCCTGTGTGATAGAAACCCTTTTTGTAATTCTCCCCCAAACATCTGTTCAGTCGCTCATCATTAACATCTGTCACCCATTTCTAGGCTCAGCCCAGACAAATCTATGTTTTTATAACAAACTCCATTCCAAATTGTTACCAAGTGATTCCTACTCAGACTAATCTTACACAAGGATTGAGAAGAAGTCTTATTAGATCAAATTCGTCTTCCACTAACGCAGCATCTACCCTGCAGCCTTGGCCAAAACACAATGGCTCAGAGGAAGGGAAGTTCCTTATAACATGCTAACACTTTCTTGCTTCGAATTGTTACACTGAAGACTTTTAGACCTCTTTAACTCTTTAGGGTTAGCAAAACACTCTCCTACACTACTATCCACATATGTGTACCTTTAACTTCAGCCCATCATTTACTCTATTCAAGCCCTAGCAGGGCTGCTTTACAAACTGAAAGAAGAACATGTGAACAGTTCTTATTTACATAGAATAGACTAGAAATCCTGGCTCATTTGGACAGATAGCACAGTGGTTAAAAGAATGCAGAGACCTGAATGGAGATCTCAGAAATGTCACCTCTAAGTCAGGTAACCTTGGACATGATAGTTAATGGCCCTGACCCTCAGTTTCCTCATCTACTTAACAAACCTCATAGGATTATAGGAATTAAAAGTGATATAGCAGATAGTGTTTGATACAGTGCCAGGCATATAATAAACAACCCAGTAAATGGTAACTCTTGCTTTCTTTCTTCTCCTTCCTCCTCCTCCCCATTCCTTTCTTCTTTTTCCTCTTCTTCCCCTTATTCTTCCTTCTCAAGCAAAAAGAAGGAAAAAAAGACCAGGATGTCTTTAGCTTGCTTTTCCTGTGCTCTTAGCATCCCTTTTTCCTCATTTGTATTCAACCAGCATTGACTGAGTGCCTCTTATGGGCCCAAGGAGTGCTGGTAGTGCAGTGGTTAAGCCCTTAGATACTAATCAAACGTTCAGCAGTTTAAACCAACCAGCTGCTCCACGGGAGAAAGATGTGGCAGTCACTTCTACCCTGTCCTAAGCCAAAAAAAAAAAACCACACTTATTGCCTTCGAGTCCATTCTGTCTCATAGCAACCCTGTAAGACAGAGTAGAACTGCCCCATAGGATTTCCAAGGTTGTCATCTTTATGGAAGCAGGCTGCCAAATCTTTCTCCTGTGCAGTGGCTGGTGGATTGAACTGCTGACTTTTTGATTAGTAGTAAGCGCTTAAACATTGCACCACCAGGGCTGCTTCTACTTTGTCCTACAGGGTTACTATGAGTCGAAATCAACTTGATGGCAATGTTTTTTGTTCTTTATTTTTTTAAGTGGGCTCAAAAATATGCCAAATAACAACGCAATTGAAGTAAATTTCTTGTCCTCAAAAAATCTCTTTCATTAGTAGAAGAGATAGACATAGACCCTGAGTCAAATCAAACTTAGTGGTATAAAGTTATAAGGAAAGCTCCCCACAGATTTTTGAAGATGTTTTAACACCAAATCTGTTTTTCTTATTATATGACTTTAACTGGGGTTTCATTTTACACAGTAAGTTAGGAATGTAAACCCCAGGGCAGACCTTTCATTTCAGTGAGAACCTAATGGTTATAATTTAGGCCAATGTTTATAATGTCAATAGTGCAGTGAGAAGAAGAAGCATTTTCACCTCCATTTCCATGGACGTTAAAAAAGATAATAATGAAGAAGGCCCGCAGACTAAACCAGATGGGGCTACTAAATTATTCTAACTTATTTATTTCCTTTATAGAAAACCAAAACCAAACCTGCTGCTGTCGCGTTGATTCCAACTCATGGCGACCGCACGTGTTGCAGTTTAGAACCACTCCATAGGCTTTCTTGGCTGTCATCTTTACATTAACAGATCATGAACCCTTTCTTTCATGGTGCCACTGGGTGGGTTTGAATCGCCAACCTTTAGGTTAGTAGCCTAGAGCAATCCATTTGCACAACTCAGGGACATTTTCTTCCATGAAGTACAATATTAAAACTATTTGAGAAAGCATTCCATGGCTCATTAGAACCAAATATTAATTTGCTATTACGATATATACATACATGTACCCAAAAACCAAACCCAGTGCCATCGAGTCGATTCCGACTCATAGCGACCCTATAGGACAGAGTAGGACTGCCCATAGAGTTTCCAAGGAGCGCCTGGTGGATTCGAACTGCTGGCCCTTTGGTTAGCAGCCGTAGCACTTAACCACTACGCCACCAGGGTTTCCACATATATGTATGTATGTATAATAAAATTGAAGAACAAAGTCCCAAGGGCTGCATTCTCCATTGAATGGAGCCAGTAGGGAAAGAGTCCCTTTTGCATCTTGGCCTTCCCTATGGGTTCTTTTCACCACTATCTGGGAAAAGGGCAACTGGAACTTCAGAGCCACAAGGTTCCTGCTGTCATTCCTTCATGGGCCCCTGTCCTGGGGAGTTTATTTCTTGTATTTCTTAAAAGTGTCACACTGAAACCCATTGCCATTTCAGTGTGATTGATTAATGACTTTTGTGTGGCCTTTCTAGCCATGGTTTTGTAACTCCTACCCAGGTGATTGGGCGGAACTGCGTGATAGTGTAATCCAAGGGGATTAGTCAGTTTAGCCTTAAAAGCGAGTCAATTCCAGAGCAGAGGAGAGGAGCCATCGCCACCAAGGAAGGAGAGACCTGGCAGCAAGAGATGGCGCGGTGGGCTTCCTGGCCCACAGAGAGAGAAAGCTGAGCACCTTTGTGCAGAGACTGAGGGCCAGGGAGAGGTGTGCCTGCAAGCACGGCTGGGAAGAGGTTATCCTGATGGAAAAACTGCATCCTGAGTGTTCTTGAGCCTGAATTGTAGCTGTTACTTCCCTAATAAGCCCCACAATTGTGAGTATGGTCTGTGAGTTCTGTGTGGCCATTGCAATGAATTTTCAAGCCCAGTAGCGAGTGCTGTGGGAGGGACAGCTGGTGTCAGAAAAATTGTAAAGATAGAAGAGAGGGGAGGCTTGTCTGGCCTCCACCTCACAGAAGTCAGTCTTGTACTGTTGATCTCCGTTCTCCTTTCCTCTTGTGGGGTTGGAGGAGGTTAGACACTGCCCTCAAGCCATTTTTACAGCCGTTGAGTCAATTCTGACTCATAGCTGAGCCCATCAGAGAGAATTTGAGTTCCTCAGACAAGGGAGGTTGGGGCAAGCAGAGGCTTTCCAGGCAGAAGGAACTATACAGGGGCGTGCGGGGACAGGCCTGTGTAGGTAAAGGGCAAAGTAGGTGTGGGGAGAGGTAAGGGAGCTCTGAGACTGAAAAGAATAGGCAAGAGCAGGTGAGAACCAGGGCCCATTCTAGAGATTCCTCAAAGATGCTCACTGAATGCCTCGGGGTCCACATGTCTGCATAGAAGTTTCACAGTTTACAAATTGCGTTGTCATGTTTTATCATCCAGTGGTATGGTATGGTATCCTATGGTATGGTATCCTTTGTGGTTGTTGGTTGCCATTGAGTCAATTCTGACTCATGGCAACTCCATGTGTTACAGAGTAGAACTGAGTTCCATAGGGTTTTCTTGGCTGTAATCTTAATGGAAGCTGATCGCCAAGTCTTTTCTTCTGAGGTAATTTTAGGTTAGCAGTTGAGTACAAAAAGTTTGTGCGACCTAGGGATCTGGATCCTCCTTTAACAGATTTAAAAATTGAAGCTGTATGTCTTTGGGTAGATCCCTTAACTTCTCCAAATCTCTGTTTTTTCACCTCTAAAAGCAGAAATGTGTCCCTGGGTGGTGCAAACGGTTAACATGCTTGGCTGCTAACTGAAAGATGGGCAATTCGTATCCACCCGGAGGTGCCTTGAGAGAAAGATTTGACAATCTGCTCCTGAAAAATCAACCGTTGAAAACGTTGTGGAGGACAGCTCTACTCTGACACACACACATGGGGTCTCCATGAGTCAAAAACAACTCAACAGCAACTTTTTTTTTTTTTTAAGTGGAGATAACAGTACCCGCCTCACTGAGTTCCAGGAATATATATGTACATTGTTCAGCAGGAATAGTCACTCATCTATGCTAATTTCTTTCTGGCCTAGGGTTACTCAGCTAGGAGGTGATAAGAAATCAATCCCAGATATTCTGACACTGGATCCATGAATGTTCCAGGCACAGGTGGTAGCCCAAACACTCCTGTGTTTCCCAGCTCATTTACTGCCATGTTTACAGTGTGAGGTTGGGAGGTAATTGTCCCTTACCTTTCAAACCCCACATACTTTAACAAACCCAGGCCTTGCCAGCACACATTTCTGTGCTGATCCCTTCCCCAGCCCCCATGCCCCACCTACCCGGAGCTGGGAGGGAAGAATCAAACTGACTCTAACAAGGCAAGAAAAAATATTACCCCAAGGGAGACCTCAGCCATGAAGTAAATGGGGAGGGGAAACTAAATGACAAATGACACTAAAAAGGCCGGATTTTTTCAAGATGTTTTCACTTGTTTAAAAAAAAAAATCACAAAGGCAAATCAGATAACCAAAGAATGCATGGTCTGTGAGGGGAAAAAGTAGGAAATTGAGTTAGAAAAGGGAAGGGGCTGACTAAACACCACTTTGAAAATAGAGATATTTCTAAATCAGCGGGCCCTAAGGACGTGTTTCCTGAGATACTTATAGACAAATGTGTTCCTTTCTCTGAGAATCAACTTAAGACTGGAATCTTGTTCTTTAAGTTGCTGAGATCTTGTAAAACTCAATTTATTATTCCTCCTCAAAGCCTTCCTTTCCTGCAATTGCAGACACTTTGGGCTGTATCTCATGGTCTGTTAAGCAGCATTCCACCTCCCAGGCAGAACATTTGGTAGGGGAGGCAGGAGAAAGAGTTATCCAATGGGATATGTGCCCAGGATATGCCCAGCCGCCATGCCTACCTTGCCACAGAGTTTGAAAAAGCAAGTTGCCCAGGGTGCAATGCAGGTAAGCAAGATACAAAATGAGCTGTATTATCCCGCTGTGTTTTGCTTAAAGGCAAATCTGATCTATTCTACACAGAGAATTCAAAAATGTTTTTTAATGTAAGCGGCTCATACTACTTACCTGCCTTCCAACCTTCTGTGACTTCCCATTGCAGCCAGAATGAAATCCACACATTTTCCCAGGCACAATGAAGCCCAACATGGTCTGGTCCTGGGCTACCTCAACCACACTCATTTTGGGCCACTGTTCCCTGCCATGATTATGCCTCAGCCACATTTACCTTCTGACAGTTTATAGGAGATACTTCCTTTTCTCTAGCAAAATGTGCACATATGCTATGCCTTCTTGCCTGGAATCTCTTCTGCCAACTATTCCTGGCTAACACCCCTTCCTGCAAGTCTCAGAATTATTGTTTCTTTCTTAAAGAGGTATTCTCTGTCTCCCAACCCAGGTTAGGAACACTCCTGTTATACACTCATAACACCCTAGTTTTTTCCTGGTTAGCACTTATTATAATTTGTGGGGCTATTTATTTAATGTCTGTCACCCCATATCCAATAGATAGTAAGCTTCATAGAGACAGAGACCATGTCTATTTTATATGTATTTGTCAAAAGGAACTAAGTCAATAATAAAATTAATCTCTTAAAAAAAAAAATCTCTTAGATGAGGTTTATTCAGGCAAAAGATTAGTGAATCAGGTAGTAGCACCAAACCACATGTGGAAAGGTACTCCACTGAGTATCAGCAGTGATTAGTTTATATTGTCAAAACAAGGAAGTGAAAAGCTTATTTCTGGTTGGCTTATACAATTTACTATTGAGACATTTTCAGCATGTCATTGGTCAATGAGGGTGGAAGCCATATCAGAATTGGTCATTGGTGAAGGAGAGTGCCAATTTACAGGAAAGGTAGGCTTAATTTCGGGAAAGACAAGTCTTAGGGGCATTGTCAACTTGACTGCCATGTCATTTTGTCAACTACAATTCTCCATTTTCATTTCATTTAACATATTGTATACCAAGAATGTGGCATAGCTCCCAGCTCAGCACAGTGCATGGTAAATGTTTGGAGAATGAGTGAATGGCTGGCTTCAGAGAACCACCAGATTTTTCCCTTCTGAAGCCTGGCTTGAATAAGTGGCTTCTGACCAAAATCACCTCACAACAGAACACCAAATTATTAAACATGCCTGAAACCAAATTTAATTAGAGGCAAAATGGTAAGCTGTCAGACTATCCTCTCTTTCTAGGCAAGGAAACACTATAAAGGGGAGCTGCTGATCTGAAAATTTATAAAGAACTTTGAGAAAAATAAGGTCCATTTATCAAAACCAGGAAACTTCTAATCAGAAGTCTCCTGAGAGAGCTGGTCACCTAAATAACTAGTTGAACAGTCACTGTATAACTAGTAAATGACAAAACGTCAGAATTTAAAGTTGGTATTTGAATGAGAAGCAACTGTACTTCCAAAGAAACCTGGACCCTGCAGATCCTTGCTTATGTTATATGGTGTTTTCCAGTGCTATCCTGAGAAGAAGCCCAGCAGTTCCTACAACTAAATGCAACTTCCAGTCATTCCTTTGGTTTTCCACTGATTGTAGACTATTATTATAAATGCAGAACATGTCAAGCCACGGCCATTTATAAAAACCAGGGCACTTTCTGGGCAAAGTAGATAAAGAAACTCATGCTTTCATGTCTGTCTGCCTTTACTGGACCAGAACCAGGCAGAGACTGGATCTTGCTCATCTTTGCTTCCTTGGAGCTCAGAATGGTGCTGGGCACAGAGTAGTTCATCAATTAATGTTTGCTGAATGACTACATGAATAACCAAAGGATGACAGCGCGTCCAAGCAACTTCTCGAGTTTTCTTTTTCTGAAATAAAGTTGACATTGTACGTTTAATTTGACCCACCTGTGTTTAGATCCTGTAGTGACATTGTCTGTAACTTCCAGAACTTCCTGTTTTTACTCCCAAATTCTGCTGTTTTTGGTATTGTTAGGTCCCATTGAGTCAGTTCTGACTCATAGCAACCCTATGTATAACAGAGTGAAACACTTCTCGGGTCTATGCCATCTTGACAATCATTGCTATGTTCGAGCCCATTGTCGCAGCCACTGCGTCAACTCATCTTGTTGAGGAACTTCCTCTTTTTCACTGACCATCTACTTTACCAAGCATGATGTCCTTCTCCAAGGACTGTTCCCTCCTGATAACATATAGAAACTATGTGAGATGAAGTCTCACCATCCTTGATTCTACGGAGCATTCTGGCTGTGTTTCTTCCAAGACAGATTGTTCTTCTGGCAGTCCATGGTATATTCAACATGCATCGCCAACGCTGTAATTCAAAGGCGTCAATTCTTGCTTGGTTTTCCTTATTCACTGTCCAGCTTTCACATGCAGATAAGGCGACTGAAAATACCATGCTTTGGGTAAAGCCCACGTAGTCCTCAAAGTGACATCTTTGCTTTTTAACACTTTGAAGAGGTCTTTTGCTGCAGAATTGCCCAATGCAATACACTGTTTGATTTTTGGAAGCAGCAGCCAAGAAGTAGAAAGTATTTAGGCCCAGAACATGGGGCACAAATATGGATCTCTTCCAGTCGGTTGGCCAGGTAGCTGTCTTCCAAATTTCTTGGCGTAAACGAGTGAGCACTTCCAGTGTTGCATCCATTTGTTGAAATAACTCAATTGGTATTCTCTCAGTTTCTGGAGCCATGTTTTTTGCCAATGCCTTCAGTGCAGCTTGGACTTCTTCCTTCAGTACCACCGGTGCTTAATCATATGCTACCACCTGAAATGGTTGAAGGTCAACCAATTCTTTTTGGTACAGTAACTCTATTCTTTCCGTCTTCTTTTGATGCTTTCTGTGTTGTTTAACTTTTTGCCTATCAAATCCTTCAATATTGCCACTCGAGGCTTGAATTTTTTCTTCTGTTTGTTCAGTTTCAGGAATGCAGAGTGTGTTTTTCCCTTTTGGTTTTCTAATTCCAGATCTTTGCACATTTCATTGTAATACTTGGTCTTCTCTAGCTGCTCTTTGAAATCTTCTGTTCAGCTCTTTTACACTTCATCAGTTCTTTCTTTCCCTTTAGCTACTCTACATTCAAGACCAAGTTTCAGAGTCTCTTCTGACATTCATTTTGGTCTTTTTTTTTTTTTTTCCCTGTCTTATTTAATGACCTTTTGCTTTCTACATGTATGATGTCATCCCACAACTCATCTGGTCTTTGGTCATCAGTGTTCAATGTGTCAAATCTATTCTTGAGACAGTCTCTAAGTTCAAGTGGGTTATACTCAAGGTCATATTTTGGCTCTTGTGGACTTGTTTTAATTTTCTTCATCTTGACTTGAACTCACATATGAACAATTGATGAGCTATTCTGCAGTTAGCCCCTTGCCTTGTTCTGACTGAAGATATTGAACTTCTCCATTGTCTCTTTCCACAGATGTAGTCGACTTGACTTCTGTGTATTTCATCTGGCGAGGTCCATGTGTACAGTCGCCATTTATGTTGTTGGCAAAAGCTGTTTGCCATGAAAAAGTCGTTGGTCTTGCAAAATTCTATCTTGTGATCTCTGGCATCATTTCTATCACCACAACTATATTTTCCAACTACTGATCCTTCTTCGTTTCCAACTTTCACATTCTAATCATCAGTAATTATCAATGTGTCTTGATTGCATATTTCATCAATTTTAGACTTTAGAAGTTGATTTAAAAAATCCTCAATTTCTTCACCTTTGGCACTAGTGGTTGGTGTATAAAATTTGAATAAAAGTCTTAGTAACTCGTCTTCGTTGTAGGCATATGGATATTATCCTATCACTGACAGCATTGTATTTCAGGATGGATCTCGAAATGTTCTTTTTGATGATGAATGCAACACTGTTCCTCTTCAATTTGTCATTCCTGGCACAGTAGACCATATTATTGTCCCATTCAAAATGGCCAATACCAGTCAATTTCAGCTCACTAATCCTAGGAGATCTATCCTCAAGCATTCCATTTCACTTTTGACAACTTCCAATTTTCCTCGATTCATACTTCCTACATTCCACATTCCTATTATTAATGGATGTTTGAAGTTATTTCTTCTCATTTTGAGTCATGCCAAATCAGCAAATGAAGGCCCTGAAAGCTTTACTACTCTGTTTAGACTCAGCCTATTTCCTATCCTTGACAATATCTCCCAGTTAGAGTCTTCCTTCCCTTTCGACAGGCATTTGTACTCAGTTTTGTACTTCTTAAGAACTGTGTCTCAGACTATCTCATTCCTGTCTTTGACTGGCTTTGATAAGAGTCCTTGTCTTAGTTTCCTAGTACTGCTGTAACAGAAATACTATAAGTCCATGGCTTTAAAGAACAGAAATTTATTTCTCACAGTTTTGGGGGCTAAAAATCCAAATCCCGGTCTTGGCCATGTCAACTTCCTTCCTTGTCTGTAGCTCTGGGTTCCTTAGCGATCCTCACATGGCATCTGCTTTTCCCCGTGTGTGTGCACATCTGTGGCTAATCTGCTCTTTTTATAACTCAGGAGTGGTTAGGTTTAGGACACGCCTTCCATACTGGTATGGCCTCATTAACATAACAAAGAATACCCTTTTTCCAAACATCCACAGTTATAAAGGTTAGAATTCCAACTCATATTTTGGGGGGATACATTCAGTCCTTAATAGTCCTCATCCAAGCTTCAGCCACTTTAGGTTCAACTGTCTTCCCTCAGCCGTAAGCCCTTGAAAGAGATTTTAGAGAGTGAATGTCCTAGAGATTGGATAATTCCATTAGCTGCCACATGATGACAGGTAATAAGCAAGGTATCATAGACCCAACTATCAAACTACTTCCAGATGAAAAACTGAGGAGAAATGATTAATGCACATGAAACCGCTACACATGACTTTTCCAGAAAGACAGTAAAGAAAACTTTCTAGGAAGAGTAGATAAAGAAACTCATGCTTTCATGTCTGTCTCCCTCTACTGGACCAGAACCAGGCAGAGACTGGGGTCTTGCTCATCTTTGCTTCCTTGGAGCCTAGAATGGGCAGCCTGCTTCTGTAAAGATTTGCAGCCCTGGAAACCTTATGGGGCAGTTCTACTCTGTCCTGTGTGGTTGCTCTGAGTCGGAATCTACTTGACCACAGTGGGCTAGATTGTGGGCTAAGGGCAGAGATGGGACCTTAACTTTTTATCTATGAATCTTTATTTTTGTGTCTCCAGTACACAGCACATAAATACTACCCAGTACCTGAAGTAACAAACTCTGGGAAAAGGGAATAATAATATCTCAGTGCTATCTCACGGGGTAATGAGGCTTATGGGAGAAAGCATGTGAAAGCACAGGACAATGAAAATGAACCATACAAACGTGTGATACTCTTACTAGGAGCATTATCAGTTGCAATACCTGTGGGGCAAGGAAGTTAAAGAGGGAGAGAGGCTTGTAGCCTCTCCAGGAGGGTGGAGAGTCATATACAGGTATAATATTTCTCGTCACATGCAGATACAAAACTCTCAGTTCTCTCAGACTCATAACTTCTCAGAATAAATGGACCCGGTGTGTTGTGTGTTAAAGGCTTAGGTCAGATCATATGCTACTAGTTGACACATTTTTAGCCATAGCGAAGTCTCGAAGCTACCCTGAAATACCTAAACAGCCTAGCAATATCTGAGTATTTATTTTCTTTTCTTTAAAGTTCTCTTTAACGAATTGCCTAACATTTGTTTCCAAAAAGTGTCTATATTTACACCTATTATATTTACTCCTATCAAGTTTATCGTCATGCCTAACAGAAGGCAGGAATAGATGTCTGAGTTATCAAAGTGTGGAAACTGGGAACTTTAGAGAATAAATAAGCAGAAGGAGAATAAGGTCCCTCTGGGCTAGGGATCCTGCTCACTTCCAGTGCACAATTGGCCCTTATCTAAGGACATATCCCTTTTATACCATCACATTGTGCCCAACAGCACAATGGAGTGAACAAAAGGGAAGTCCCTGGGTGATATAAACTGCACTCACTCAGCTGCTAACTGAAAGGATGGCAGTTTAAGTCTACTCAGAAGCACCTCAGACAAAAGGCCTGGAAATCTACTTCTGAAAAATCAGTCATTGAAAACCCTGTAGAGCACGCAGTTCTACCTGACACACCTGGAGTTGCCATGAGTCCGAATTGGCTCAATGGGCAACCAGTACTGGATGCAGGTGTGTATTATTTATTTTTATTCTTGCTTGTTTTACTTCCCAATCTGTTATTTTCTAGAACGTCAAGAAAACATTTTCCAGAAAAGAAGGCCTTGTGATCTACCTCCCCCAAAATGAGCCATTGAAAACTGTATAGAGCACAATGCTACTCTAACACTCACGCAACTGGTTTTTGTGAACAAAAGGAGTGTGCGAGGAAAATGATAATTAGTGAAAGATGGTGTCTTCTTATCTCCCAGTGCCCTAGGCCAGTTCCTGCAAATGACACTAATTCTTTACTTTGTTCATTCACTTATTTAACAATTATTCTGAGAACCTACTCTTTGCTAAACTCTATTTTGGGAATCCATATTGCAGAGAGAACAAGGCATCACTCGGATTTCATAGAAGTGCCATCTTGGAGCAGGCAAAATATATATTGTAAATCCTAACCTCTATATGAGGGCATCAGGATTGGTGGAGAATACTCATTGACAACCTGTGTTATGCGGGTGATACAACCTTGCTTGCTGAAAGTGAAGATGACTTGAAACACTTACTGATGTTTCAAAATTCAGTGGTTTATATCCTCGCTAATCAGAGTGCGGGCCACTTGAGCAGCAGCCAGCCTCACCTGGGAGTTTGTAAGAAATATAAAATCTTGGGCCCCACTCCAGATCTACTGAATCAGAATCTGCATTTTGACACAATTCCCAGGCGATACTTACGTACATTATAGCTTATATTATCTTTTCAAGGAAAAAAGAAGTTTTTTTTAGTAAGTTTCCCTGTTTTGGTCTTCAAACAACCCTATGAGTTGTCAGGGCAGTTGTTATCCCCATTCTATAGATGAGGAGACAAGATTGGAGTTAAGTGACTTCTCCAGGGATATGGACAGTTTAGTGTCTGGATCAGGTCTCCACCCCAAGTCTCCTGAATCTGCTAGCTGCTGACAGCTAATTCCAGGACAGCAACGGCCTGACTGGCCTTATGTTTATATGCCAGGCCTTCTTGCGTATGGCCTGAGATGAACTGCCAGTGTTACCTCTCTTCAGCTCAACAGCACATGGTACTCACCAGTCCCCATTACAGAAGAAGAACACAGGCCAAGGAGACATTCCTTTAAAGCCTCTCTGTCCAATAATTCCCTGATGACACTCCCCTGAGCCCTGATCCAGGAGGTGAGGCTTAGTGTTTGTGAACCACATTGGGACTGTGGGGATGAGAGTAAGCAGGGGAGAAGGCTGCCATGCATCAGTTTAAAGCCACCTTGGCACATATCTAGTCCAATCCCATTCATTTTCAGAGGGAGAAACAGACCCAGGAAGGGCAAAGTGTTTTGGCTCAAGCAACAAAGCTAGTTAGAGCGGGAGGAGAGGTTACCATGCAGGGCAGCCCAGATATTGGATTACAGGGCGGTTTGACTGCGAGCATGTGCAAAGGCACAGGCAGTGGAGGGACCCTGTCCCTCCTTGCCAGGTGGGGAGGGAGCCAGGGGTGCCCACACCATTCCCTGCAAAACAGACCTGCAGTTTCCTCCCACAATGTTGTGACATTTTGTCAGTCCTGTACCCTACTTCTGATCAAAGGGTTATCCTAGCTCTCCATGCTGAAAAACGTTGCCCTCCTGTTCCACGTGCTGTGCATTCTCAAGTGTTTATACTCTCTTCAACGACTGAGAAAGCTGAATAAAAGTAATTTAAAAGGTGATTAAGGAAACAAAATTAACATTTTGGTGAATTTTGCTCATAAATGCGCTTCTCAAAATAGGATTTGGAGACAGGCTTCTTCAGGAGAAGCAAATTGCACATTCAATTAAAACTTTCAGCAACAAAAAAAGTTGAATTGTTTTGAATTAGTCTCCAAGAGAACGTCTGTACAACTTGTGGGAAGTGGAGGATCATTAAAAGACATGGTTACATAGAGATTAATGGGGAAATGGAACAGAAATTAATACTGCTCGAATTCAGATTGCTCCTATAAGATCTGCAGGCATTGCATGACAGGGCAAGATCTTGCAGAACAATATTTCATCAGGAGGTAATAGCAGTATCTCATCAAACTAAAGGGAGATGATAGATGACAGAAGATCAATTTTCATTACAGCTTTTCTCTGGTCATAATTATACCTTGTGCCTTCTTCAAATGGCTGAGAACTAAATGCATACTCAATCTAAATAACACTGAAACACTGAGTCAATTCAATCTTTTAAAAAATTGATCAAAATCTGTTTTCCTCATATACAGACCCAGCCAGGAAATGTAGATCGTATCTATGCAGGCTATATTTCAGCATTTTACAAGTAAAAAGTCTAACAATAAACCAGTTGCTATGGCATCAATCCTAACTCATAGTGACCCCCATGTGTGTCAGAGTAAAACTGTTCTGGTTTTCAATGGTTGATATTTCAGAAGTAGATCACCAGGCTTTTCTTCCAAGGTGTCCCTGCATGGGCTTGAGCCTCCAACCTTTCAGTTAGCAGGCTGACGCTTTAACCATTTGCCCCCAGGTTTGATTCCTGGTCAGTGCACCTCAGCCACCTGCCGGGGGTGAATTGTGTGTTACTATGATGCTAAACAAGTTTCAGCAGAGCTTCCAGGCTAAGACAGACTAGGAAGAAAGGCCTGGTGATCTGCTACCGAAAATCAGCCAATGAAAACTCTGTGGATCACAACCGTCTGATCCACAACCAATCATGGGGATGGCGCAGAACCAGGCAATGTTTTGTATTGTTGTGCATGGGGTTGTCATGAGTCAGGGGCTGACTTCTGGCTTGATGGCAGTTAACAACAACAATGGAACCCTGGTGGCACAATGGTTAAGAGCTAGGCTGCCACCCAAAATGTTGGCAACAATAGCAGAAGAGTGAATGGAACCTGTGCACCAAGGTTCACTTCAGCACTTTTCACAATAGCCAAAAGGTAGAAACAACCAAAGTCTCCATCAACAGATGAATGAATAGCAAAATGTGATCTGTACATACAATGGAATATTACTTAGCCATAAAGAGAGATTAAGTCCTGATACATACCACAACACGATTGTACCTTGAAAACATTACACTGAACAAAATAAGTTAGTCACAAAAGGACAAATACTATATGATCTCACTTACATGAAATAAGCAAATATACAGAAACCAAAGATCATTAGTGGTTATCGAGGGAAGGAGGGAGAGTGAAACGGGGAACGGGAATTTGCTTCGGGAATACTGGATTTATGTTAATAGTGATGGAACAATTTGAAAAAGGATGGAGATAATGGCTACACAAGACAAAGAATGTAATCAGTGTCATTGCATTGTAAATATAGAAATTGTGGTATTGGCAAATGTTTTGGTGCATATATTTTCACTACAATTAAAAAAAAAAAGAGTGAATGGAAGGTAAGAAAGTACAGGTGGGTCTACATTTACAGATGCCTTCAAAGGATTTTACTTGTTTTTCTTTGTTCTTTTTCCACACACAGAGTTCATAATCATATACCACATAATGCCTGAAAAGTGAAGTTATCTTCAGCCACTTTGCTTCCTATTTTTAGTTGAATATCCTCAGAAAAGTGCCACCTGGTTATGCTTTCACAAGCATTTAGATAAGTGGTAACTTTGGTGAAGGGTAAGACATACACAGTTCTGGGGTAGCCAGCACAACTTGTCCAAGGTAAGGTCATGGAAGTTCCAAAGACACATCCAAACTCCCTGAGGGACTGAATTACTGGGCTGAGGGCTGTGGGGACCACGGGCTTGGGCAACATCTAGCTCAACTGGCATAACATAGTTTATAAAGAAAATGTTCTACATTCTGCTTTGGTAAGTGGCATCTGGGGTCTTAAAAGCTTATAAGCGGCCATCTAAGATACTCCACTGGTCTCACCCTGTCTGGAACAAAGGAGAATGAAGAAGATCAAAGACACGAGGGAAAGATTAGTCCAAATGACTAATGAACCACAACTACCACAGCCTCCACCAGACTGAGTCCAGCACAACTAGATGGTGCCCGGCTACCACCACTGACTGCTCTGACAGGGATCACGATAGGGAGTCCTGGAAAGAGCTGGAGAAAAATGTAAAACAAAATTCTAACTCACACACAAACACAAAAACCAGACTTACTGGTCTGATGGAGACTGGAAGAAAGCCCCTGGACTCCCTTTCAGCTTAATGCTGAAGTCACTTCTGAGGTTTACCCTTCAGCCAAAGATTACACAGCCCCATAAAACAAAATGAGACTGAATGGGCACACCATCCCAGGGGCAAGGATGAGAAGGCAGGAGGGGACAGGACAGCTGGCAATAGGGAACCCAAGTTTGAGAAGGGAGAATGTTGACATGTTGTGGGGTTGGCAACCAAAGTCACAAAACAATAGTGTACTAATCGTTGAATGAGAAGCTAGTTTGCTCTGTAAACCTTCATCTAAAGTACAATAACAAAAAAAAGATCAGTAAAGTTGATAAAGCTCTACTCAGGTTAATTAAGGAAAAAGAGACAGAGGGAAAAAAAATTTAGAAGCAAATGATTGGCAAAAAAATTATGATGTGACATATACTTTCGATAGTAGCCATAAATAACTTTTCTTGCATTCAACATTCACCTCAAAAGATTTTATAATTTTACCTACCACTAAAGTGTTAATTCACACTTCCAGTTAGTTGGAATCTCAGGATGCCCTTGAGTAGCTCTGTGGCTCTGGGCTTAATCTTCCTGAGCCTTAATTTCCTGGCAGAGGTAATAATAATCATAACAACAGCATCAATAAGAGCAATTAGGCATTCATTTAATGCTTACATATAATAAATCATTTAATTCCTCTAATAACTCTGTAAGGTAGATACTATTACTATCCCCACTTAAGACGAGAAAACTGAGGTACGTAGAAGTGAAGATACTTGCCTAAGGTCACAGAGCTAATAAGTGGCAGAGCCAGGATTTGAATATACAAACAAAGTACTCATTAAATGGCAACTGATGTTGTTATTACTACAATTTATTCATTTATTCAACAAATACTTATCAAGTGCATATTCTGAGCCAGGCATCATACAAGGACCTGTGTATATAGTGGAGAACACCAAAATCTGGTCCTAGTTTTAGGAGATTCTAGCCTAATCAGGGAAATGGGCAATTAGAGGATGAACAAACAAATAAATATGCAAGTGTAACTTACATACATACTATGAAGGAAACAAACACGATGTAGTAATAGAGAATAATGGAGTATCGTTTACCCTTGTGTCATTGGGTGGTAAGGGAAGGTCTCTGCAAGAAGGTAGACATTTAAACTGAGGTCTGGTAGGTAAAAAGGAGCCATCCATAGGGAGTGTTATGAGAGGAATATACCAGGCAGGAGACTCTGCACTGTGAATGTTCCAAAATATGTAAGACCTAGCAGGCCATTTTGGCAGGGGAAGCGTGAGATGAGAAAAGGTAGCCAGGTCAAGCAAGGTCTTTCATGCTGTGGTAAGGAGTTTGGATTTTATTCCAAATACAATGGAATATCTTTGAAATGCTTAAAGTAAGGAATTAGCATGGTTTAGGTTATATTTTTAAAAGATCATTCTGACTCTGATATGGAGAATATATTGGTAGCAGAAGGCAAGATTTGGAGAGAGGAGATCAATCAGGAAGCTGTTGGTGTAGCTCAAATGAGAGATGACGGTATCTTGGATTGGGGTGGTGGTTGGGTAGATGAGGAGTCCCAGAGTAGGAGGCAAGAGGCACTCAGTACCAGCCTGAAGTTGCACCGGAGGGAAGCTGGTGGACTCTTGCAACTAACTGATTGCCATAGCAGTGGCTACAGTAGGAGGTGAGGCCAAGATAAGTTGAAGTGCTGCACAAGAAATATCTATGACAGCTTCTATTTTATCTCAAAGAAAATTCTTTTGTAGAAATTCTCTATTAGACTTCCCTTAAATCTAGTGGCCACCATTTGCTGGAGGTCAGGAATGGGAGTATCCAGCAGTGGGGACTGACATTGCTATGATGGGCTTATACTAATCCTGAGTCAACCCCTGGGTTGGACATCTTGCCTTTGAGCAAAATCAGGGTTCTGTAAAGTAAGGAAGAGGCAGGGAATGGCTATTGGGTAGATAGCCAACAATGCCTGCCACAGAAGGTTTGGGAGAAAAACATCAAGAATGCCAACATAAGCCCCGATCTCTAAAATCTACATGATACTGCACAAACTCAACTACAAAAAGACAAATAACCTAATTAAAAAATGGGCAAAAGATGTGAACAGCCACTTCACTAAAGAAGACATTCAGGTAACTAGCATATACATGGGGAAATGCTCACCATCATTAGCCATTAGAGAAATGCAAATCAAAACTACAGTGAGATTCCATCTCACTCCAACAATGCTGGCATTAATCCAAAAAAACACAAAATAATAAATGTTGGAGAGGCTGTGGAGAGATTGGAACACTTATACACTGCTGGTGGGAATGTAAAATGGCACAACCATTTTGGAAATCGATTTGGCACTTCCTTAAAAAGCTAGACATAGAAGTACCATACGATCCAGCAATCCCACTCCTCGGAATACATCCTAGAGAAATAAGAGCCTGTACACCAACAGATATATGCACACCCATGTTCACTGCAGCACTGTTTACAATAGCAAAACAACGGAAGCAACCAAGGTGTCTATCAACAGATGAATGGATAAATAAATTATGTTACATTCATAGAATGGAATACTACGCATTGATAAAGAACAGTGATGAATCTGTGAAACATTTCATAACATGGAGGAATCTGGAAGGCATTATGCTGAGTGAAATTAGTCAGTTGCAAAAGGACAAATATTGTATAAGACCACTATTATAAGAACTCGAGACATAGTTTAAACTGAGAAGAAAATATTCTTTGATGGTTACGAGATGGGGGAGGGAGGGAGACAGATATTCACTAATTAGGTGTAGATAAGAACTATTTTAGGTGAAGGGAAAGACAACACACAGTACAGGAGAGGTCTGCACAACCAGACTAAACTAAAAGCAAAGAAGTTTCCTCAATAAACTGAACGCTTCGAAGTCCAGCGTAGCAGGGCCGGGGGTTTGGGGACCATGGTTTCATGGTACATCTAAGTCAATTGGCATAATAAAATCTATTAAGAAAACATTCTGCATCCCACTTTGGAGAGTGGCATCTAGCAAGCGGCCATCTAAGGTGCATCAATTGGTCTCAACCCACCTGGAGCGAAGGAGAATAAGGGCACCAAAGACCAAAGGTAATTATGAGCCTGAGAGACAGAAAGGGCCAGGTAAACCAGAGGCTACATCAGCCTGAGACCAGAAGAACTAGATGGTGCCTGGCTACAACCGATGACTGCCCTGACAGGGAACACAACAGAGAATCCCTGATGGAGCAGGAGAGCAGTAGGATGCAGACCCCAAATTCTTGTAAAAAGACCAGGCTTATTGGTCTGATTGAGACTAGAAGCACCCTGGTGGTCATGGTCCCCAGACCTTCTGTTAGCCCAAGACAGGAACCATTCCGAAAGCCAACTCTTCAGAGAGGGATTGGACTGGGCAATGGGATAGAAAATGATACTGGAGAAGAACGAGCTTCTTGGATCAAGTAGACACATGAGTCTATGTTGGCATCTCCTGTCTGAAGAGGAGATAAGAGAGTAGAGGGGGTCAGAAGCTGGCTGAATGGACATGAAAAGAGAGAGTAGAAGGAAAGAATGTGCTGTCTCATTAGGGTGGGAGCAATTAGGAGTATATAGCAAAGTGTATATAAACTTTTTTATGAGAGACTGACTTGATTTGTAAACTTTCACTTAAAGCACAATTAGAAAAAAAAAAAAGAATTCCAATATGAACACATTAAGTTTCAAAACATCTGAGAGGGATGTCAATTAAACAGTTAAATATGCAAGTCTGGAATTCAAAAGAGAAGTTTTGGACTTGTTGCATTTTTTTAAAGTTCAGTATCTTGTTTAAAATGTGCTGAGTTGCCAGGGGCATCTTACATCTCAGAAATTGTTGAGAATAAACAGGAATTTAAATGGGGCACAAATAACCACGAGGACTTCAGTGAGTGTATCAGGATTCAGCTTTACAATGTGGAGACGTGATTAACCTTCCAGCCAGCCCATCTGAGAACAAAGGAGGGAGGGAACATATGGTGCAGCAGTTGGGAACCATCAATCGCATCAGCCCAGCTGCCTGGGAACTTTAAAATGGAGACTGTTTAACTGGGAAGGCCGGAATCTTACTAAGGAACCGGGGTATCCACGGGAATGTGAAAGGAATGAGATTAGGGTTAAGATTTTTGGACAAAGAAAAGAAAACCTGTACATCACAGATAATGACTCTCTGGGAAGACAGCCCCTAGGTGGTATAAAGTTAAGCGCTTGACTACTAAACCAAAAAGTTGGTGGTTCACCTCTGAGGCACCTTGTAGCTAAATAACAGATTGGCTCACAAAATAATGAATATCACTCATAAATACTGTGATCCATTAAAAATCGCCTATGTAAGACCAAACTGTCAACAATTACTTTAAAGATGAGAATGTAGTGGGACGCAGGAACTAGATTAATGGCGATGGAATAACCAGAACGGAAATAATGAGAATATTCATGCATTGTGAAGAATGTAACCAATGTCATTGAACCATTTGTGTAGAAATTGTTGAATAGAAACCTAAACTGCTGTGTAAACCTTCACTGAAAACACAGTAAAATATTATTTAAAAAAAAAAGGTTGGCAGTTCAAAGCCACCCAGAGGTGCCTCCGAGGAAAGGCCGGGTGATCTGTTTCCAGAAGTTCACAGCATTAAGGTCCCTGTGGAGGCCAGTTCTGCCCTGCATACGTGGGTCACCATAAGTCAACTCAATGGCAACTGATCTTTGGTTTGGGGTAGAGAGAGCCGAGCACACGTAGGGTGTAATAGATACTGCTGGCTCAGGACCTGGGGAGATCTGGGTTCAAAGCCTGGGTTTGACCTTGGGACGGTTCCTAACCCTCTTTGAATCTCAGTTCCTTCATTGTTACAACAGTGACAATGCCTACTCCGAAGAGTTGTGATGAGCAAATTAGAAAAGGTAAGGGGCCAGAGGTGTCACTTAATCGAGTATCTTCTTAGAGTTGTAATCATATAATTGCCCCCAAATGGGGGACATTTAAATATTCAATAATAGATTGACCCACTAAATCACAGTGCAATTTTATAATGGAATGTTATATAAAAACCCATTGCCTTCGAGTCGATTCCAACTCATAGAGACCCTATAGGAAAGAGTGGAACTGCCCCATAGAGTTTTCAGGAATGCCTGGTGGATTTGAACTGCTGACCTTTTGGTTAGCAGCTGTAGCACTTAACTACTACGCCACCAGGGTTTCCAGGAATGTTATATAACTGTGTATAATTATGTTTTGAAGAACATAATTATTGGGGACATATAGAGTTATGTGAACAGAGCAGGATATACAACATATAGCCTTAAAAAAAGATTTTTTTTTTAAGAATGTCTATACATCAAAATGTTAATAGTAGTTGTTTGGACTGAGTGGTTATAGGTGATTTTGTTTTCCTTTTTATAAAAAGAACAAGTTTTTTTAGTTTCCTGAGTTTTCTGTGATGACAATGGATTGCTTTACAAGAATGTGAAAACTTAATTGGAAATAAAATGTGGATGTTTGAATTTCACTGTTGTTGCTACCCTTGTTAGTGTAGGGTTCTTATTTGCTGCCTCAAGTCCAACTCTGGCTTAGCCCCTGGGAAAATGGCAGCAATCCAGTGGGAGCCAAAAATATGTACCTAGAGGAATTAAAAGGAGTTTTCTTCATTTAATTTGGGTATTTGGGGCTGGCTGGGTGTGCCTCTTTCTGACAGGAAGTGTGCATCACCGGAAAGGAATTTGATTCTTTGTAGCAGAAAAATGGTTAGTGGAAAGAGAAAAACACTCATGCACATTTCTCACATACTCTACGGAGATTGCATCAGGCCAGCTATCTACTTTACCACTTGGGAGGAGGCTTCTTCCCTCAGGGGCCAGCCACTCTGTCGCAACAGAGCAGGAATGAGGTGTAGGGGCCCACTCAGTGTACTGAGAGCCAGCTTGATATGATGCCTGGGCTCTAGGCCTAGCTGTGCCTCTTGAAAGAGCCCCTACCCCTCTCTGAGTCCCAATTTCTCAACTGCAAAACCTTACGCATCTGCGGCCCCCACTAGAAAATGACTCCCTTGGAGGGCAGAGACTGCGCTTTATTCCTGTCTGTATCCACAGGGCCTAGCCCGGAGTCCAGGCTCAATTAATGTCTGCTGGCTAAAATAATAAAATGACAAGGATGTATTAAGTCATTTTGAAAATGTCCATCCAGTGGTAGCAATTAACAAGATATATTTATATGTGTATTGTTTCTGGAAAAAAAAACTTAAAGCAAATATGGAAAACATTAGAATTTGATCAATCTGGATGGTGGGTACATGAATGTTCCTACATAATGCCCGTATTAATCTCTTTGATTCCTGGTTTCATCATCTGCAAAATGATGTCTAACCCATTGAGTGAGTTTGTGCCTTGAATGAGAGGATTACATAAAGTACTTGGTACATTTGTGTGCTCACCAAAGGATACTTCTCTTTATTTTAGCAAGGTCAGTGAAAAGTAGCTCTCATTAGTTGGCCTTTCAATTCTCACGCTAAAATTGGACTATTTAATTTGAGATATCTGACCACAGTCATCCTGACTGGGGTCCCTTAGTGGCTGTGGCCCATAGTGACATAAATTTTTCAATGGGGAATACATTGTGTCCCAATAGAAGAGACCACAACATTGATCTCAGCCAATGCCTGACCCAGTGTTGGAAACCTTCTGTGGCAATGTGTGAAAGTGTAATTACTGTCCATTCATTTAAATGTATGAAAGTGTAATTAGCTGCCCATTCATTTACCAAACACCCACCATGTGGTAGGCAAAGTAACAGACATTAGAATGAGAGATAAAATAAAGTGAGAAGACAAAATTCCTGAGCGCAAACAACTCACTGTCCAGTAAGAGAGACAGATGGAGCTTTACAACATGAGGCCATATATACTGATTAACAGCGCAGAGAAGGAAATGAAACATCCACCCACACTTCCCAAAGAAATGGAGCCATTTCATTTTAGTAAGAGGCCTAAAGCTCTCAAAAAGCTCTGAAGTTTTGAAAATAGGGAAGATCCTGTGCGCTGGGGGGACAAAAGTCATCACTTGCACAAAGGATGATCTCTTTTATGTAGAAACTAAAGCTAAACATGGGTATGTACAGAAATGAACGTAAATGCAGAGACAAAGTCTCAGACAATATATACCATAGTCAAAGTGTTTACTTTGAGGGAGGAGATGGTGATAAGAGGGCTGTGAGAAAAATGTTCCCTTGTTGGGCATATATTTCTGTATCGTTTGACATTTTTAACATCAAAGGTGCAGTCATGTATTGCTTATGTTACAATTGCATTATTATATAAGCACAGAAAATGGAAGGAAAGAGCGTTCCCCTAGATAGCCACATGGTTTGCACCCTCATCTCCTTCAGGTCTTTGTTCATATGTCACCTTCTGAACGTCCCACTTTAAATTAGCACTTCACCATTGAAGCCCCCATCCACTTCCCTGTTTCACTTGTCTTCATAACACTTAGCCCCGTCTGGCGTTCTATATGTCTTACTTCTTTATAAAATGTATTCTCTGTCTCCCCAACTAGGACGTAAGCTCCGTGAGGGCAGGGATTTGTGTGGGATTGTTTCACAGCCTAAACCCTGAGGCTAGAACACACAGCAGACACTCCACAGGCAGACTGGCTGAATCTGTACACCAAGATGAGAACAGCGGTGACTTCTGATTGGAGGATTACAGAGGCTTTTTATTTCCTTCTTTCTGCTATTTGATATCTGAATTTTTACAATAAGCACATAATAATTAAAAAAAAAAAAATTTACTACCTAAGAAAACAATAAAACTCTTTTTTAATGTTAAAAAAAACAAAGGGTTACCTGAGGTGAGAAAAGGAGACGCCAAGAGAAGCCACAATGGGAAGAGAAAGGCCTGGTGGGAGTCAGGACAGACAGCATGGGGGAAACCTCACGAGACACCTGGTGGGGTGAAGCGACTCCACTGCTGCCTCATTCTTTCCAGACACTGAAATGAATGCCTGGTCTAGGGGTCACTGGCTCACAAAGCGCCTTCTGCCCATATCTTCCCATCCTCCAAACTGTGGGGCCCAGGAACTCGCCCTAGTCCTTGTACTCAGCAAATGTTTTTATCTTGTTCCTACTTAGGTTTCAGCCAATTCTTTGCTGAAGCAACTTGGCTTCTTGTTTTCCTTGGGAACCAGACTCTTTTTTAAGTTGAAGCCATAAAAAGAATGAAATACATTACCTGATTCTTTCCTGTTCAGCTATTCAAACCCTGCCACAGATGCAGGCCCTGGGTGCCACGCTCTCTAATTGTGGGTAATGGCATCTAAACTGAACACTTTGAACAAGGCAGTTGTGCTCATCTGAAAGTGAACATGCCAAGTTTTTTTTTCCCCATTCTTTTTTCCTTTCTCCATTTTCTTTTCTCTATTCTATTTCCAATTTAGAGCCATTGTCTTGATTGAATGATTGCAGAGAAAGCCTGATCCTCATCTCCCAGTGCCGTCCTAAGAGCAGTGGGGTAAGTGGTTATGCTGGCCCAAAAGTTGTTACTGTTGTTAGTTGCCATTGGGCCAGCTCAAACTCATGGTGACCTTATGGATAGCAGAATGAAACATTGCCAGATCCTGTGCCATCTTCATGATCCTTGGTATGTCTGAGTCCATGGTTGTAGCTACTTGTATTTTGAGTGCCTTCCTACCTAGGAGCTTATCTTCTAACAATACATCAGACAATGTTCTGTTGTGATCCATATGTTTTCATTGACTGATATTCAGTGCAGATTGCCAGCCTCTTTTCCTAGTCTGTCTCAGTCTGGAAGCTCTGCTGAAACCTGTCCACCATGCGTGACCCTGCTAGTATTTGAAGTACTGATGGCATAGCTTCCAGCATCAATCAAAGCAACATGCAAGCCACCACAGTAGGACAAAGTGACAGATGGGTGGTAGGTTAGAAATTTAAGTGAGAATTCAGGTCCAAAAGTTAAGTGACTTGGATTCTCATAATTGTTCTGCCATTAACTTGCTGCACGATCTAAATCAAATCATGTTACTGCCTTCTGCCTCAGTTTCTTCATCTGTAAAAAAAAAAAAAAAGAGGGGAGAGAGGGGGGTTAAATTGTTTCTAAAGTCTCTGTCCCAAATCGATTTCTGTTTAACTGAGGATCAACAGTGACACCTTGTGGTTTCCCTGAAGCCATCCACATCTTCAGCTTTTCCAGCCCCATAGCCTAAGGCTCTGCAGGGAGTCAAGGATCACCTTGGCTAGCTTCCCTCCCTAACCCACCAGGCCTATCAGTTTCTCTTGGCACTGCCTTAACCTTGTGTCACAGCTGATTCAGAAAGGTCCTTTCACCCTTTGCTTACAAGCTGCTTCCCAGCCTCCATCTGACAGATACTACTAAAATCAAGGTTAGAGTGAAAATGATAGATACCATCATGAAGGCCTGTGGTTCTGTGAAATGAGAGATTTGATATAAATGTGAGCTTTCAGATCCAGATGCATTGTGGGCTGAGAGGGCATCTCTAGAGGAGGATCTGGGCAACAGTTAACAGAGCCCAAACCGAAACCAAACCCATTGCTGTTGAGTCGATTCCAACTCATAGCGACCCTATAGAACAGAGTAGAATTGCCCCATAGGGTTTCCAAGGAGCGCCAGGTGGATTCGAACTGTCGACCTTTTTTGGTTAGCAGCTGTAGATTTTAACCAGTACACCACCAGGGTTTCAGAGGAGGACTGGAGATTTCATGGTTTCCTGGGCTCCTCTTAGTCTAGAAAATAAAATATCTGAAATCAGATTCCAAATTACTCTGTGCCTCAGTTTTCCTATTCATTAAATAAAGTTGCCATTTGCACTGCCATCAAATGCATAGTTTATTCATTCATTTATTTATTCATCATTAAATATTTAATGAGCATCTTCCCAGTGCCAGCTTCTGAGCACCTACCTGTGCTAGCTTGCTGCAAGCAATGTGAGTATGAGAAGACACAGCCCTACCCTTCAAAAGCTCTGTTCTTGGTCTAGTGGAGGACAGAGACAGGAAAACCTTCTACTACCGTGCAGTAAGACAAGCCTTAAGGTAGACAATGCTTACATAGGCCTGGGAAGAACGTTTGACAGAGGATCTGACACTTAAAAAATCTTAAAGGATTGGTAGGAGTTTATCAGAGGAGGCACTCCAGGATGAGGGACCAGAGTGAGTATCGGCACATAATCACAATCCATGTGTCCTACCTTAAAATCAAAAATGCAACTTCCTTGACCCAAACCCATTCCCTTCCATATATAACCGCATTTCTCTGTTTCCTGTTGTGGCCAAACTTTCCAAAAGAGCAGCCCTCATGCTCTGTCTTCCCTTTCTCACTTTCTATTCAAACTTCAGCGTACCCTGACTTGGTTGCCACTCCACAATAACTAACAGCCTTTTTTGTTGGTGGAATAGCCAATGCCACCGTGATGCTATCTCCAAATGGCACTTTTTTTTTTTTATATCATCCTGTTACTTTCCCTCTCAGCAGCATTTGACATAGTCAACCATTCTTTCCATCCAGAAACACTTTTCTCTCTTGACTTCCGTGATACCCACTCTACTACTTCTGCTCCTAGTTCATTGTCTGCCTGCCTCAGTCTTCCTTTGTCAGCTCCTCCTACTCTACCCAACAGCTGGAGAATAGAATCATCTAACTCACCTAATCTTCAAATAGCCCCACAGATAGTATAGGTCTTAAACTGGCCATTGAACCTGCCAGTGACCTTGTCAACCTCGGCCACGTTCATCTGGATGGACGCGTGTTCCTTGACTCGGCAGATGTGTTTGCTGAAGGAGCGCTTCTGCGGCAGGTACAGGTCCGTAAACTGGACGGCATCGTTCTGCATGTCAAGGCCACGCCTGAGGCCACCACGCTGAGTGCGAGCACAGAAACTGTGTATGGTTTCAAATATCAAGTGTCATGTCCTAAACTTATATATCCAAACCCGACTTCTGAAATCCTGACTTCTCAACCACCAGAGTCTCAGCTTAAATGCTACTTGAAGGTTGGGTGGCTTTTTCAGGTATTTTTTTTCTTTAAGTCTGCCTCCTGCTAGGCTATTAGTCCCATGTGGGTGAATCCATCTTTCCCTCCTTCAAACTTATATGCCTAATGATTAGTGGATACTCAAGAATTTGTTGAATATTTGTTGCCTGAATAACTGAAAAAAAATAGAAGTGAACAAATTATTTCAAATGACAGAATAAATCTGTGACTTTGATTAAACAAATAAATCCTTCAGTCAGTCCAGTTCACGTTCAGCCAGGCAAGCCTCACAGGGTGTCACATGGTCTATGTTTCAGGAGCTGATCTAATTTTGCATTATTTCTTGATGCAAAGTATCACCCTTTTCTTGTCTAGTCCCCTCATACCCTGTCTACCCTCCCTCAAAGGGAGAGTTCCCTGTGAAATCTCACTGATGATCTTGACAGGAAAATTTTAATTCTCCGTGATTATTCCTGGGTTCACAAACTTCTTTCTCTGTGGCCCTTACAGCAGTTTATATTCTTTCAGGAAAAACTGTGGCTGCAGCAGGCCATGTTCCAGCTTGGCGCGTATTAGCATTCTGGGTGCTTTTTACCAACACACACAATTCCCAAGTGACCAGGAGGAGAGGCCAGAAGCGCAGTGGTCCAGGCTGTGGAAAAAGGAAAGCCATTCCCAGTCCACCCCCTTGGCACCCTGGCAAAGGGGACCTGTACCAAGCACGCTTAGTTTAGAGAAACAAGGCAAACCCTCTATAAGGTAAATTTGAGAGGCAATCCTTTTCAACTTGAGGCCTCCTAGGCACAAAGCAGCTGAGAGGAACTGAGAAATGGAAGATTCTTGTCTTTTCCTTTGTAGCAAGAGACTTTGGGCAAGAGGACTGTCATGCATTGAATTGTGTCCCCCCAGAAAGTGTCAACTTGTTTAGGCCATGATTCCCAGTATTGTGTGATTGTCCTCCATTTTGTGATTGTTGTAATTTTCCTGTGTTATAAATCCTAATCTCTGCCTGTGGTTAATGAGGCAAGATTAGATTATGTGTAACACCCTTACCACGGTCACATCCCTGATCCAATATAAAGGCAGTTTCCCTGGGATGTGGCCTATACCACCTTTTATCTCTAAAGAGATAAAAGGAAAGGGAAGTGAGCAGAGAAACGAGAACCTCATACCACCAAGAAAGCAGTACCAGGAGCAGAGCATGTCCTTTGGACTTGAGGGTCCTATGCAGAGAAGCTCCTAGACCAAGGGAAGATTGATGACATAGACTTTTCTCCAGAGCCAACAGAGAAAGCCTTCCCCTGGAGCTGATGCCTTGAATTTGGACTTGTACCTACTAGACTGTGAGAGAGTAAACTTCTCTTTGTTAAAGCCATCCACTTGTGGTATTTCTGTTATAGCTGCACTAGATGACTAAGACAGGGACCATCACTCACCTGAGGCAGAAAGTTGCTATTGAAATAAATGTCCATTCATATTATTTAGGAAATTTTGTGAATGTTTATAAATAGGCAAAAATAGTAATGGCCAAGGAACATTTCTCTCTCCCACATCCCCATGGGGAAACATAGACCAAATTAAGAGCCTCTGGTTTCCGAGGCTGAGTCCCAGCTCTACCTCTGATAAATTGTATGATCCTTAGACCAACTGTTTAACCTCTCTGAGCCTCTATTTCCTCACCGTGAGGATTAAATCAGACAATGCCTGGAAAGTACAGAGCACAGTGCCTGGGATGCAGTAGGAGCGCAGCAAAAATAAATGCTTTTCTCTCCCCTTAAAACTGAGCAACAGAAAATATCCTGAAGACATATTTTCCCTGGATAATCCTCCTCCCACCTTGCCCAACCAAACATGTGGATGAGTAATCCAGCCGCCTAAATGGGAAAGGACTCCCAGCCTTGTATTATGGTTTGTGGTCACCCAACCATATTTCCCTGGTGTATTTACCTTCATATCCCTGTATTTACTTGAGTGCCTACCATATAACAGATGTGCAAATATTTGCTGACTTGAATTGAACTCGACTTGCACCCCCAACATGGTAGTCATTAGCCACACGTGGGTACTAAGTATTTGAAATGTGGCTAGTCTGAATTGACTGTGTTGTAAGTGTAAAATACACACTGGATCTTGAGGATTTAGTACAAAAAATGTAAAATATTTCATGAATAATTTTTATGCTGAATAGATGTTGAAATGATAATCTATTGAGTATATTGGGTTAAGAATATATTATTAAAGTTAACTACACCTGTTTCTTTTTACTTTTTTAATGTGGCTACTGTTGTTAGTTGCTATCAAGTCAATTCCAACTTATGGTGACCCCATGCGTGCAAAGAACTGCTCCATGGGGTTTTTAAGACAGTGACCTTTTGGAAGAAAATCGCCAGGCTTGCCTTCTGAGGGACCCCTGAATGGGTTCAAACTGCCAACCTTTTGGCTAGCAGTCAAGCACTTAACCTTTGTGCCACCCAGGGACTCCTAATGTGGCTACTAAAAATTTTTTAATTACAAGTATGGCTTATACATTGTATTTGTATTAGATAAAGCTGAACTAAACTATATACCACCAACTGGCCAAAAGATAATTGGCTTCTCTCTCTCATCTTCCTCACTTATGAAAGATATGCAAGCTCTGTAAAGCACTTTCCAGTTCCAGCATTCTATGATTTTATAAACTTTAGGCTATAGTTTTTAAGTATGCATACTTAATAAATTTCTACCGTGTCATTTAATCTGGATAGTAAATTCAAGAGGGAGGAGTGACTCTTTTCGTTTTATAAATGAAAAAGTAAAGACCCACAGAAGTTAAAAGGCTTGGCTAAGGTCACCTGGCTAGTAGATGGCAGAGCTAATCTGGAATCTTGGCCCTCTTCTCTGGTTCTTTGAAAGAGTTATCAGCAGAAAATAGGATTCAAGAGTAGTGTGAATGTCCACACAAAAACTTGTATACCAATGCTATGGCAGCATTATTCATAATAGCCCAAAAGTGGAAACAACCCAAAAGTCCATCAACAGATGAATGGATAAACAAAATGTCATCTATCCATGTAACAGAATATTATTTGACCTCAAAAAGTAATGAAGTATAATGGTGATGGCTGAACAACATGATAAATGTAATTAATGTCATTGAATTGCACATGTAAAAAATGTTAAAATAGCAAATGTTTCATTATATGCACAATTAAAAAAAAAAGAACGAAGTGCTGATACACGCTACATCATGATGAACCTTAAAAACATTATGCTAAGTGAAAGAAGTCAGACACAAAAGTCCACATATGATATGATTCCATTCATATGAAAGTCTGGAGTAGGGAAATCTGTAGAGACAAAGTAGATTACTGGTTGTTCAGAACTGGAGGTGGTGGGCATAGGGAGAAGGGGAGTGATAGTTAAAGTATATAGCGTTTCTTTTTGCAATGATGAAAGTGTTCTAAAATTGACTGTGGTGATGATTGCACACATCTGTGAATATTCTAAAAATCATTACATTTGTACACCTTTATATGAGTGTATTGTATGGTATGTAAATTATATCTCAATAAAGCTTTTTTTTTTTTCCCCCAAAGAGTAGGTGTGGCTACTTCAGCTCAGTTGTCCCCTGAGGTGTATTTCCTTGTTTAAAAGAATAGTATGTCAGAATGATTGTAAAATCATTATATCACTGTAAAAACATATGCAAGAGGCTTCTTCTTGAAGGCTGGTGAAAAACCCCGGGAGCCTGTCAGATTTGGTAGATCATTGATCCCCAGCAGTAAATTGTTGGGAGGCGTCAGAGGAGAGAAGGTCAAAGAGCCGGAGGAGCATGGGCTGCTGGTGGTTAATTGTTTACCAGCTTCAGAAGATCTGGCTGGGAGGGCAGCAGGGGGAGTGAAACATTGACCAGTTCTGATTTAGATGCAGAAATGTGTTAGGGAGGCATGGAGAGGTCAGGGGGAGCCTTTGGCACCTGAGAGAGCTCCCATGGGCAAAATTCCTCTCCCAGAGACTGAAGAGGAAAAGGGAGTGTGCTCATAAGGGGAGGAAAGGGCCTCTGGCCTCAAAGTGGACTTACTTTGCCAGCTTCTAGAGCCATTTCCAGGGCCTGCTGGAGAAAAAAAAAAGGTGAGGTCATGTTTGACTTTTTCAACCCACCAAACTAGCACTGGGTTGGGGTGGGAGGAGAGGGTTAGGAAAAACAAAGATGAATAGATGAGATATTATCCTTACTTCAGAGCCAAACTGGAAAACACAGTGCCTGAGCTTGAAGGCTCTTGGAGCTTGGTTTGAGTCTTGGCTTCATCTACCTGTGTAATCCTGAGCAATTTAGTTACCCTTTTGAGTCTCATTTTACTCAGCTGGAAAACAAAAGTAACAAAACCTACCTCCAAGTGTTGTTATAGTGACCACATGATAATGAGAAAGCTCCCGACTCCTAGTTCAATCAATGTTGAGTTGAACAGTAAGAGAGACAATACCGTTGTTTAAAATCTTCCAAGGACCCCCGAAGTTTCTAGGAAGCCTCTAGTTCAAGCTCCTTTCCCTCTGTGATCTGGCCCCAGCTTATCGTCACAGCTTTCCCCCTGTCCCCTGTGTCCCTACCCTCATCCCACTGTTGGCAACTTCTGATCTGTGACACTTTTAGAACCAGCATCCCGGATGCTAAGGCTCAGTGTTTCATTCCCTAGCATTCTCTGAAGCCTTTAAGTTATCCACGGTAGTTGAGCCTTCAAAGGTCCTCCTTCAGCACAATGCGAGTCGTTTCTTGGGTGATCCCTTAGCCTGGTGAGGTTGTGCTTGATCCCCGTAGACATCACTTGGCTAGGAGCATGTTGCCCTTCTCTCAATTTTTCTTACAACACGAAACAAAAGTTTGCTGACGGGTAAACCCAAGGACACAAATAGGTTGAAAGTGAAAGGATGAAAAAAAAAATAATTCTATGCAAATAATAACCATAAGAGAACAGGGGGTGGCAATCCTAATATCAGACAAAGTAGACTTTAAGACAAAATCTGTTAGAAAAGATAAAGATGGACATTATATAGTGATAAAAGGGTCAATTAATCAAGAAGATTTAATGATCATAAATATATATGCACCCAACATAGGGGCATCTAAATATATAAAGCAAACACTGATAGAATTGAAGGGAGAAATAGAGAGCAGTACAATAATAGTTAGAGACTTCAATATACCACTTTCAATATTGGAAAGAACTCCTAAAATAAGACCAGCAAGGAAACAGAGGACCTGAATAACACTATTAAACAATTAGACTTAATAGGCATGTATAGAACACTACACAATATGCATTCTACTCCAGTGCGCAAGGACCATTCTCTAGGATAGACCACATTTTAGGTCAAAAGGCAATGATAAATTTTAAAAGATTGAAATCATACAAAGAATTTTCTCTGACCACAAAGGAGTGAAGTTAGAAATCAATACCAGAAAAAAAACCTGGAAAACATACAAACATATGGAAATTACACAACACACTACTAAATTACCAATGGATCAAGGAAGAAATCAAAAGAGAAATCACAAATTTCTTAGAGTCAAATGAAAATGCAAGCACAACATATCAAAACTTATAAGATGCAGGGAAGGCAATATTCAGAGGGAAACTTACAGCAATAAATCCTTTTGTGAAAAAGGAGAGAGTTCTCAAATTAACAGCCTAACTTGACAACTCCAGGAACTAGAAAGAGAAGAGCAAACTAAGCCTAAATTACCAGAAGAAAGGAAATAACAAAGATCAGAACAGAAATAAATAAAATCAAAAACAGAAAAACAACAGACAGAATCAATAAAATTAGAAGTTGGTTTTGAAAAGATCAATAAAATTGACAAATCTTCAGCTAGACTGACACAGAAAAAAAGAGAAAAAATGTAAATAACCAAAATGAAAAGTAAAAGAGAGAACATTACAACCAACCTGATAGAAATAAAGAAAATAAAGGCAGAATACTATGAACAACTGTACAGCAACAAACTGTATAACCTAGACAAAAATGGACAAATTCTTGAAATTGGGAATAAGACAAGGGTGCCTGCTCTCACCATTTTCATTCAATATTGTATTAGAAGTCCTAGCCAGAGCAATAAGACAAGAAAAAGAAATAAAAGGCATCCAAATTAGAAAAGAAAAAGTAAAATTATCTCTATTCGTGGATGATATGATCTATATATAGAAAATCCCAAAGAGTCCACAAGAAAACCAGTAGAGTGAATAGAGGAATTTAGCAAAGTTGCAGGATGCAAAGGTCAACAAACAAAAATCAGCTGGGTTTGTATACACCAACAATGAAAAATATGAAAGGGAAATTAGGAAAACAATTCCATTCACAATAGCATCTAAGATAATAAAATACCTAGGAATAAATCTAACCAGAAATGTGAAAGACTTATATGTTGAAAGAGATTAAAGAAGACGTAAATAAATGAAAAGATGTTCCATGTTCGTGGATTGGAAGACTTAACATTGTTCATATGTTAATACTACTCAAAGCAATCTATAAATTCAGTGTTGTTAGGTGCCATCTGGTAATTTCCTACTCACAGCGACCCTATGCACAACAGAATGAAACACTGCCCATTCCTGTGCCATCCTCATAATCTTTGTTATGCTTGAGCCCATGGTTGCAGCACACTGTGTCAATCCAACTCCTTGAGGGTCTTCCTCTTTTACACTGACCCTCTACTTTACCAAGCATGATGTCCTTCTCCAGGGACTTTTCCCTCCTGATAACAGGTCCAAAGTATGCAAGACGAAGTCTCACCATCCTCACTTCCAAGAAGCATTCCAGCTGTACTTCCTCCAAGACAAATTTGTTTGTTCTTCCGGCATCCATTGCATATTCAGTATTCTTCGCCAACACCGTAATTCAAAGGCATCAATTCTTCTTCGGTCCTCCTTATTGATCGTCCAGCTTTTGCATCCACATGAGGCAACTCAACACACCATGGCTTGGGTCAGGAACACCTTAGTCCTCAAAGTGACATCTTTGCTTTTTTTTTTTTTTAACACTTTAAAGAGATCTTTTGCAGCAGATTTGCCCAATGAAATACATTGTTTGATTTTTTGACTGCTGCTTCTATGGGTGTTGATTGTGGATCCAAGTAAAATGCAATCCTTGAAAACTTCAATCTTTTCTCTGTGTTATCATGATGTTGCTTATTGGTTCAGTTGTGAGGAGTTTTGTTTTCTTTATGTTGAGGTGTAATCCATACTGAAGGCTGTAGTCTTTGATCTGCGTCAGTAAGTGTTTCAAGTCCTTTCCACTTTCAGCAAGCAAGGTTGTAATATATGCATGTCGCGAGTGGTTTATGAATCTTCCTCCAATCCTGATGCAGCATTCTTCTTCAAACTATTTGCTCAGCATACAGATTGGATAAGTCTGGTGAAAGGATGCAACCCTGACACACACCTTTTATAACTTTAAGCCGCACCATATCCCCCTGTACTTTTAGAACAACTGCCTCTAGATTCAATGTAATCCTGACCAAAAACCTCAACAACCTTTGTGATCTTTAAGATTGAATGTCAACTTGTCTGGGCCATGATTCTCAGTGATTTGGCAGTTATGATGTAGTTTGGCAGTCATATAATGATGTGATCACCTCCATGATGAGATTTGATATAACGTGATCACCTCCATCTGCTGTAAGTACTCTATCAGTTAAAGGGAAGTTTCCTTTGGGGTGTGGCCTGCATCCAATACAGATGGACTTTCTGGCAAGGCTTGTGAGCTTTTACTCTGGATTCTGCAGCTGGCCCCTGTTCGTCTGATCTCTAGTTCTTGGGAATTGAGCTAGTAGCTAGCCTACCTACCATCTTGCCTGCTGATCTTGGGGGTTCATTGATATTCACCACCTCTGAGCCAGAGCCGTCTGACTTGCTGATCTTGGTTTCACCAGCCCCTGCAGCAACATGAATCAGCAGAAGCCTTCAGCCTGATCCATGAACTTGGGACATTCCAGCCTCTACAATGGCGTGAGCTATTTCCTTGATATAAATCTCTCTCTATATATGTAGATACACTTTACTGGTTTTGCTTCTCTGGAGAACCCAGCCTAAGACAATCTTTTTTACAGAAATAGAAAAACCAGTCCTCAACTTTATATGGAATGACAAGTGGCCCCGAATAGCTAAAGCAATGTTGAAAAAGGAGAACAAAGTAGGACTCACACTTCCTGCTGGCACAGTGGTTAAGCATTCAGCTGTTAACCAAAGGTTCGCAGTTCTAATCTACCAGCTGCTCCTTGAAAATCCTATAGGGCAGTTCTACTCTGTCCTATAGGGTCACTATGAGTTGGAATCGACTTGAAGGCAACAGATTTGATTTTTGGTTATACAGCTGCAGTAATCAAAACAACGTGGTACTAGTATAAAAATAGACACATACACCAATGGAATAGAACTGAGAGCCCAGAAATACACTCACACATCTATGATCAACTGATTTTTGACAAGGTGCTAAGTCCATTCAATAAGGAAAGGAGAGTCTCTTCAATAAATGGTGCTGGGAAAATTGGATTGCCACATACAGAAAAATGAAACAAGATCCATGCCTCACACCAAACACAAAAACAATTCAAAATGGATTAAGAACCTAAACGTATGAAATAAAACCATAAAATTCTTAGGAGAAAAAGCGGTGGACAATGCTGTCAGGTCTAGCTTTCAACAATGGATTATCTAATAACAAACAGCCAAACAGCACAAACAGCCAAAGACAAAGTAAATAGGTGGGGCCTCATAAAAATTAGAAACTTTTGTTCCTCAAAAGACTTTACGAAAAAGTAAAAAGACAAGCTACTGACTGGAAGAATAACTTTGGAAATCATACATCTGACAAGAATCTAATAACCAAAATGTATGTAAAACCTCAAAAACTTTACAAAAAAAGACAAACCAATCGTAAAATATGCAAAGGACTTTTCACCAAATAGACATTTCACCAAAGAGGACATTTAAATGGCCACCAAACATAGGTAAAGACACTCAACATCATTAGCCATCAGAGGGATGCAAACCAAAACCACAATGAGATACCACTTTACTCCCACTAGGATGGCTAAGGTTAAAAAAAAAAAAAAAACCCAGAAAATAACAAATGTTGGTGAGGATGTAGGGAAATTAAAACCCTTACCCACAGTTGATGGGAATGCAAAATGGTACAGCCGTTGTAGAAAACAGTGTGGTGGTTCCTCAAAAAACTGCAAATAACCCAGCAGCTGAAACCACCATAAGATCCAACAATTAAAACTACCGTAAGCCCAAGAAACAAAACCCATTGCTGTAAAATTGATTCCAACTCACAGAAATCGTATAGGACATATGACCGTATGATGCAGTGATTCCACTCCTAGGTGTGTGTGTATGTGTGTGTGTGTGTATATATATATATATAAAATATATATATATATACCCAAAAAACTTCAAAGCAAAGACTCAGAGACTGTACACCAAAGATCATTGCAGCACTCTTCACAATAGCCAAAAGGTGGAAACAGTGGCATCATTATGGTAGGTGTCACCTGATGAAGTAACTCATGGTGTCACCCCCTCCATGAACCTCTTCCCATACCAGACCATACAGAACCCTTAGCAATGTTTTTTTGTACTAATGTTACCCATAAATCATGATTCCCATATATCACTCCTTCTTACTCTTTAATTACTACTTTGTTCTCAAAAAAGTTATTGATACAGGTTCACAAATACTAGTGATCACAATATCTTAGCTAAAACACCAGAAAATTTGACAAAATCAGTGGCTAGAAAAACACCGGCAGCAATGAAAACAACAGCACGTGCTTGTAGGGCATGCAGATGAGATCACATTATTTACCCATTATTGGGTAATAACGACAGTTCTGACCAGAGCACATTTTAAAGATTCAAAAAGTAAATTAGCATAGGATTTAAGCCTTGTAGGTATATCGATACATGTAAGCTGGGCTTATGAAAAATGTTTTTGTTGTTATAAATAACTACAGGGATATTTTTATAGACAGTCGTTTTGGTGTCACCCTCTCTGACAATGTCACCTGGTGCAGTCTGCACCTTCCACACCCTCCTAGTGATGCCACTGGTGGAAACAACCTAAGTGCCCATTAACAGATGAATGGATAAACAAAACGTGATACATACACACAATGGAATACTACTCAGCCAGTAGGAAAAACAAAGCCTTGATACATGCTACAATATGGATGGATCTGGAAGACATTATGCTGGGTGAAATAAGTCAATCACAAAAGGATAAATATTGTATGACCTCACTTATACAAAAAGACAAGGAAAGGCAAATGTATAGAGAACAAAGTTTTTTAGTGGTTGACAGAGGTAGGAGGGAGGTGGAAAAGGGGGTTAATGGTGACAGAAGCATCGCATTGATTAAGGGTGGGTTGCACAGCTAATTACTGTAATTGCTGTCAATAAGTTGTACACCTGTAAAAAGTTGAATTTGCAAAAGTTGTTTGATAGTTATACTTACAACAATGCTAAAAAAAAAAAAAAGAGTAAGTGCCAAAATGGCTTATTTAAAACCAAATACCTCGTGGGATTTGGTTGCTTGGTTTGGAGGTTTAGGGTCATGGTTTCATGGGACAGCCCAGTTAATTGGCCTATTTAACACGTTTCGTGCTTCTGTTCTACCTCCTAGTTCGTTGCATAGTGCCTGGGGTCTTAAAAGCTTGCAAATGGCTATCCAAGGCACAACAATTGGTCTCTATTCACTTGGAGCAATAGAGGAAGAAGGAAAGTCAGGAATAGGAGGAGAATACGTAATATTTGGCTAATTGCTTCCAGAAACAACTGCCTCCTTTGCCATGAGACCAGAAGAACTGGATGGTGCCCGGCTACCATTACTGAACATTTTGATCAAAGATTTCATAAGAGGATCCTGATCAAAAGAGGGAAACTACAGAAACTACAGAATGGAACTTCGAATTCTCATGAACTCAAGATTTTTGGAGCCATGAAGTTTGGTTGAACCTCTGAAAATATTGCTCTGAGATAATCTTTAAACCTTAAACCAAAAATATCCCACGAATTCTTCTTAAAACCAAACAATAAAAAAAATAAACTAGCAAAAAGTGTCTGCTTTGAGCATTATGCTTTTTTAAGAACTATCTATATGGGATAAAACTGACAACAATAATTGGTAAGACTAGATAAGAACCTAGGAGGCAATGAATTTATGTTAATTGGGGAGGAACAACCCAGAAAAGGAGGATGAGAATGGTTACACAGCTAGCAGAATTTTACTAATGTCACTAAATGGCACCATAGAAACTGTTGGATTGTGTATGTTTTGCTGTATTTCCAACACTAACGAAATAAATAAAATCATATAAGGGTATTAAAAACTCCTGACCAAAAAAGCTAGAAACTAATTTTTTTTTTTTACCTACAATAGTAAAAAATGGAAACAGAACCTACATGTCCAGATACAGGAGACTGGTGATATCAATGGTAACCATTGAACAAAGGTTAAATCCAAAAGCAGCACGAGAAAGAGTTCACAGTACCATGTCACGTAGGAAGGCAGGGCACACAACTTTATGTGCATTCAATTAAGCTATCAGTCCGTCCGTCCGTCCGTCCGTCCGTCCGTCCGTCCATCCGTCCATCCATCCAGTGGTGTCATTGGGAGGTGCAAGGGGTGCAGACTGTACCAGGTAACACTGTCAGAGGGAGGTGACACCAAAATGAGTTAGTTATAAGAACAAAAACATTTTTCATCAGCCCAGCTTACATGCATCAATATACCCATAAGGTTAAACTGTGGTTGTTTTCTTTGCTGCGGGTGTTTTTCTAGTCACTGATTTGGTCACATATTCTGGTGTTTTGGCTACAATATTGTGGTAATTAGTATTTGTGAACCTAAATCAATAACTTTTTTGAGAACGAAGTAGTAATTAAAGGAAAAGAAGGAATGACATTCGGGAATAACGATTGATGAGTAATATTAGTACAAAAAAAATTACTAAGGATTCTGTATGATCTTGTATGAGAGGAGGTCCATGTGTGAGAGGGTGACACCATGAGTTACTATACTGGGTGACACCAGCCTTAGTGACACCACTGCATCCATTCATACATCCATCCATTTGTTCCATGTGTGTTTACTGAAGGTCTTCTCTGTGCCAGGCTTGGCTCTAAGTGCTGGGGGTGGAGCAGCAAACAAACCGAAGTCCTTGCTGTCAAGAAACAACTTTACAGTAGTTTTTTAAAAAAGAATCTGTGGCTGAATTTGGGGAGAAGAGGCATCATTATAAAATGAGTTCCTCCTACCCAAGACCAAGGGATCCTCCTCATTTGTTCAGATACTTTCCTTCATCCTTTATTAAATTTGATAGTCTTCATAGAAGTCTTCTCTATTCTTGATTAGGTTAATTCCTAAAATCTCTATAGCTTTTCTTGCTGTCAAAAGTACGTTATTGTAAAATGTGTTAAGAAAACGTTCTGCATCCTACTTTGGTGAGTGGCGCCTGGGGTCTTAAATGCTAGCAAGCAGGCATCTAAGATGCATCAATTAGTTTCAACCCACCTAGAGCAAAGGAGAATGAAGAACACCAAAGACACAAGGTAATTATGAGCCCAAGAGACAGAAAGGGCCACATAAACCAAAGACTACATCAGCCTGAGACCAGAAGAACTAGATTGTGCCCGGCTACAACAGATGACTGCCCTGACAGGGAACACAACAGAGAGTCTCTGACGGAGTAGGAGAGCAGTGGGATGCAGACTTCAAATTCTCGTAAAAAGACAAGACTTAATGGTCTGACTGAGACTAGAAGAACCCCAGAGGTCATGGTCCCCAGGCCTTCTGTTAGCACAAGACAGGAGCCATTCCCAAAGCCAACTCTTCAGACAGGGATTGGAGTGGACTATGGGATAGAAAATGATGCTGGTAAGGAGTGAGCTTCTTGGATCAAGTGGACACATGAGACTATCTGAGCAGCTCCTGTTTGGAGGGGAGAGGGCAGAGGGGGTCAGAAGCTGGCCAAATGGATGCGAAAATAGAGAGTGGAGGGAAGGAGTGTGCTGTCTCATTAGGAGGTGAGCAACTAGGAGTATATAGCAAGGTGTATATAAATTTTTATATGACAGACTGACTTGATTTGTAAACTTTCACTTAAATCACAGTAAAAAATTTAAAAAGACATTATTGTAATTATACTTTCTGGTGGGCTGCTGGTGTAAGAAAAGCTGTTTTTTTGTGCAGCCTGACATTGCATCTGCAAACTTTGCTGGATCCTCCTTTACTTCTAACAGTTGGGTTTCTCAGTAGATTACCAGTCATTATCTACAAATTATGCAGATGTAATCCCTATTAAAATACCTCTAATTTTTGAGACACTCAAAAAAACATAGCCTAAAATATTTATTGAGGAATAAAAGTCTATGAAAAGCAAAATTACTCTTAAAAGAGTCAAAACCCACCACTTAGTCAGGAAATACCAAATTGAAAAATAGCTTACAAGTCCACAGTAACAAAAAGGGGATGCTGGCCAACAACAGGTAAATGGACCAATGAAACAGAAAAAATAAGACATTAGACTTGCTAGGACTTGAAAAACATGCCAAAAATTCATGAAGTTATGAAATTTTGATGCTTCTACAAAAATATTTCTGAATACATTCAGTTCCTGGAGATTTAACGTTCTGGAGAGCCTGGTGTTTGGGGGCTTCTTACCCACCAGGCAATATGTAGTTGCTGTCAGTCATGTTCTCTGTGGTCTAACCATGGACAAATGAACCCTAAACCGGGCTAGGTAAAAACAAAAAGCACTTGGAAAACAAAATCTTTAGAGATTTGGAAATAACATTGCCTCAAAGCTCATAGTTTTGTTTGTTTATGGAGTCCATCCTAATGCCGAGATGTGCAGAGAAGTTGCTTCTTGGTGGTTCAGGCTTCCTTTTGTGCTGCCAGCAGAAGAACAGGACTTACTGATGGGAAGGAAGGGAAAGTGAGGAAAGAAATGGCTTCAGAGTCTTTAAGACCTATACGGGCACTTTGAAAACATGTCCATAAATTCCTTGGCACTTCTCCCTTCAAGATGTGTGTCTTTGCCACTCTTCTTGAATATGAGCCTACCTTCCTGACTCACTTGAGATCAACAGTATGCAGTGATGGTGTGTGACCATGTATCTGGGCCATACATAATGATGCAGCACCCACCCTGTCCATGGGGCCACTCACTTTTGGAGCCCTGATCCCTCCTAAGACATCTGCCTACCAGGCTGTGAGGAAGTGCAGGCCACATGAAGAGCCCACACATAGGTGTCTGGTCAGTAGCCCCAGCTGATGTCTCAGCTGACAGCGGCATCAACCACAACATTTGAGAAAATGCCTCCAGATGACATCAGTCTTAGGCCACAAGCCACCGCAATCTCCAAGCATCCCCAGCTGAGGACCCAACCACCGTAGAGCAAACAGGCCATTCCATCATGTCCTTTCCAAGTCCCTGATTCACAGAATAATAAAAAAGATGGCTTTAAAAAAAAAAAAAAAAAATTTGCCTGGCTGGGTGCCCAGTTTCTGTTATGTAGGCCGAGATTAAGTTTCTCTTGGACTAGTTTGCAGAGCCCCTGGATGCTGGACTGAAAAATGATTTACATTTTGTCTTGGCAGGAAATTACCCAGTGGGAATTGCCTTGAAAAATAACTGCTTAACTGGAGCTTGTGTGCATGCATGCACACTTATGTACACATTGCCCTGGCCTGGTCAGGTTGATAAGCTTCTCGTTGGCTGATAATCTCAGCAGTAGAAAATCAAGAGCCAGGAAGAAGGGTTTACAAATATGCTGGCCATAATGGTAACAGGGTGCATTGCTGAAGTTTTAAAATTGATTCTGCACTCTCTGGCATTCCAGAAGGGGGAACATACTCAGGCCTGTTGTCATGATAAGAAAGGAGGAAGCATATCAACTCCTCAGGAAAGGTACTCTGTTAACGCTAAATTATAGAGGCAATGTCTTCTCCTGGCCCTCCTTGGGGATATTGAGAATATTACAGTAATAACTACCATTTACTGTGCACTCACTATGTGCCAGGAGGACGTTTAATGCTTACAAACAACCACTCGAATTAGGTGTTTCTTCTATGGTTGAGAAGAGTTAGACGGGAGATGACTTTTGTAAACTTCCCAGCTGGTAGGTGTTGGAACCTGAATTACTACGTGATAGACAAATGTCTGCAGCAATGTTTTCACAGCAAATGTAGTAGTGAATATACCACTTTTTATTGCTGTTTGACCTTCAAGTGGAAATTCTAAGACATTGGGGTTTGTTTGGTTCAGAAATGAGCTAACTGCCAGAGGCTCTGAGCTTTGTCCCGTTCCCTCCCCCATCAACTGGAGCCGAATAGAATCAACTCTGACTCATGGCAACCCTACGTTTGTCAGGGTAAAACCGTGCTCCACAGCATGCAGCTCTGTTTATAATAGCGAACAATTTAAATGGCCATTAGTATAGGCCTGGGTCAGCCATAGAGTAAAACACTAGGCAACACTTAGAAAGAATGAAGAAATGCTCTAAGTTCTGAAATGGAAAATCAAGACATATTGGTGAGTGAAAAAAAGCCAAGTGCAGAACAGTGTGTAGAGTGTGATATACAAATACATGTATGTATATATCTATGTCTTGCATATGCATAAAAAAATCTCTGGAAAGACCACAAAAAAACTAATACCATGTGTTCCTTTTTTTTTTTTTTAATGTGGGAAACCAGGGATATAGAGATAAGGGTAGGAATATAACTTTTCACTGAATATCTTTTGATAAGTTATGAACTACATGAATGTGTAACCTATTCAAAAATTGAAATAATTAAATGTAATTTAAAAATAATAAAAGCGTAATGATTGCTAAGAAGAAGTCCAGGGTCCTACAAGAACAGGTAACAGGGAGACCTGACTTAGTCTACAGAGCCTTGGGGACATCCCTGAAGAAGTGACATTTAAGTTAGACTTTAAGGATAAATAGGAAAAGGGTCCAAATGGGTAAAGAAGAGATGTTCAGGAAGAGTCTCCAAGAGCCCTACGGGGGGAAAAAGCTGGGCACATTCAAGGAATGGAAAAAAATCTAGTATGGCTGGAATGCAGAAACCAAGGGGTGGGGAGATAGAGGAAGTAGTAGCTGAAGACAAAATGAGGGGCCAAATCATGCAGGCTATGTTGAAAACTATACCACCTATCTTGAAGATGGAGCAGGACCAGGAAACGTTTCTTCTGTTATACATAGGGTAACCATGAGTCGGAGCCAACTCAAGGCAACTAAGAACAACATGTTTAAAATACTGGACTTTATCCTAAGGGCAAGGGGAAGACATTGGAGGGATTTAAGCAGGAGAGTAATGGGAACAAGGTTATGTTTTGAATAGATTGCTCTGAAGCCCAGGAGGAGAAATGGTTGGAGGGAGTAAGGATGGATGTTGACAACATATGTATCTGACAAACCACTTTTGAGAACCATTTGGTGGTTTCTCATAAAGTTAAAACTTATAACTACCCTGCAATTAACTTCTTAGATATTTATCCCAGTTAAATGAAAACATATGTTCACAAAAACATTTGTATGAGAATGTTAATAGCATTCCTATTCATAGTAGCAAAAATTATGTTAAAAAATTGTTATCAAAAGATGAATTGATAAGCAAAATGTGGTATGTTCTTGCAATGGAATATTACTCAGTAATAAAAAAGAAATCTTGATACACACAACATGGACAATTCTCAAAACTATTATGTTGTGTGAAAGAAAACAACCACAGAAATGTACATAGTGTATGAATCCATTGATATAAAATGAAATCCATTTACAGAAAAAATAGCCTATAGTGACAGGAATCAGAAAGTAGTTGCCTGAGGGGAGAAGGGAATTGACTACAAAGAAGATTGAGGGAATGTTCTGGGGTGATGGGAAATGTTTTATATCTTGTTTTAGGCTGTGGTCGCTGAGTCAGAATCACCTTGACGAAAGCAAGTTTGGTTCTTTTGATTTTACGTGGTATATAACCTGTTGCCTTTGAGTTGATTCTGATTCATGGTGACCCCATGGGTTAGAGCGTAGAACTGCTCCTTAGGGTTTTCTCGACTTTAATCTTTATAGAAGCAATTCTCCAGGCCTTCCTGGAGCTGCTTGGTTAGTTTGAACTGCCAACAGTTAGGTTAACAGCCAACATTATTTATACAGTGAAACCTGTGAGAGCCGGAACTCAATGGACCTGTCTTGCTTTTTTGAGTCTCAAAAGATTTCTGCCTTTAACAGTGTGCAGTGTAAATTGCCACTTTTCTAGCCCTTGCTATTAGGGGAAAATATTTGCTTTTTCCTTCTCTGACAGGTTTCTGCTTTACACAGGTTCTGGCTTTCACAGATTTACTATACAATTATCAAAATTGATCAGAGTGAACAACTGAGACCTGTGCATTTTATTGCATGTTAAGTATATCTCAATCAAAAAAAAGTGGACATTGAGAAAGGTATGAGATGTTTGCAATGATCCTGAAGAAAAGTGATGGTAGCCTGGTAGCCTATCATGGTGTCTTAGGCTGGGTCCTCTAGAGAACCCAAACCAGCGCAGCACATAAATATACGTAGAGTGAGATTTATATCAAGGAAGCCACTCACGTGATTGTAGAGGATGGAAAGTCCCAAGTCTGTGGGTTAGGCTGGAGTCTCCTCCTGACTCAAGCAGCTGCAGGGGCTGGCAAATTCAAGGTCAGAAGGTCAGGCAGCAGGTCTCCGGCTCACAGGCTGTAGAGGCTGATAAATTCCAAGATCAGCAGGTAAGAAGGCAGGTAAGCTGCTACCTCGAGCCCCAAGAACCAGAGGTCAGATGAACAGGAGCCGGCTGCAAGATCCAGAGCAGGCAAAAGCCCACAAGCCTGGCCAGAAAGTCCACCTATATTGGATGCAGGCCACTCCCCCCTCCAAGGAAACTCCCTTTCAACTGATTGGCTCCTCGCAGCAGATCCCATCATGGAAGTGATCACATTGTATTATATCTCATCATGAAGATGATTACATCATTATACACCTGCCAGACTACATTGTAACTGCCAGACCACTGACAATCAGGACCCAGCCAAGTTGAAACACAGCCTTAACGATCACACATGGGGATCAAATAAAATAATGTATCTAAGAGGGCAAATTAAAAGGTTCCGTGCAAACAGTAAAGTTCTGTGCAAAATGTAAAGCTCCCTGCCAAAGTGAAGACTTACTCTGATTTAACCTCTATCACATTTCAGAGGTGAATGCGAGCCATCTGAATTGCCCCTCAGGCAGTCCTGTTTGTTTACAGCGAAGGGCTTGGGGGTGATTAATGATCTGGTTGGTTTGTCACAGTTTGGCAGGAAATGGATCCAATGACTGCTGAGATTCATCAGGATACTTGACCTTGGGGCCAAAGAAAAAAAGGTGGGGGGGGATAAAAAATCAGGAGCTGCTTTTGCCGTGGGGAGTTTTCTACTGAAAATTGGGTTTCCCCAAACAAAAAATGCATTCAGCTGCTGGACTTGAGTCTTGATATTTTTTTTAATAATTAGAGTTTGAGGGATACGAAACAAGGAAGCGGACTGTCAGTTCCTGTGACAGGGCCCATAACTATCAGTGACAAGGCCACCCAGTATTCAAGGAGTTTGCTGGGAGCTGAGAGTGTGGGAAATACGTGTGGGCTGCTTGCAAGCATCTGCCTCAGAGTGCACACCAGTTTGGAGGAACAGCTGTGTGGAAATCAGTCAAAAGCCAACTGAATAGCTGGTCATTCACCACTGAGCTGAATTCAGCTGGTTTATTTTCATGTGGTTTTCTTTCCCCTGTACCCCCAATGTTAATAAATCCCTAATTGCCTTAATTCGATGTTGATTTCTTTTCCTCAAAAACCCACTTTGAATGAGTAGACACAGCTGGATCGCTCTTATCCCCACCAAGGGACGTTAAATGTCCTGTCACTGTACTTGGCCCCTTTGTCCATGAAAAAGAGACACTCTTTCATGAGGCAGGGCATTAGAGTACATGACCTTCCTGAAGATGCTCTTCTGAATTGCAGTGGACATTTGTCATATTTTTTGTTATCTGCTATCTCGCATCCAGTCTCTCCTTTTTTCTAAGGGTCTGCTGATCCCACCTTTGGTGAAAACCCTGTTGTGGCTTATTCTTGGTGTGAGGCAGGAAAACACTGTCCACATTGGAAGTGGACAGGGTCACATACACTCACACACACAATCTTGGCTCCAGCACAATCTGAGGACAAGCAACTGACTTGAGCTCAGTACACCAGATGGTCTTTGAATCTCAGTTGAGCAATACGAGGACATGGAGGTGGTGGATGGTTATCCACACAGACAGCCAAGGGTAGTTTTTTTTAAAAAAAAAAAAAAAAAAAGCAGCAGAGGTGGCATGCTGACCAAACTATTCCTGCTATAGCAGCATTGCTGTGATTCCTTTGGCCTGGCTCCCTAGCTCTCCCTCAATTTCTTCCCATTTCTAATTATCTCTATCTCCCATTGTCCTTTCAATAAATTCTCTTCTATTTAAATCTTTTAGAGTCTGTTTTCATTGCTGACACCCAAGACTGATACACATTCATCAGATAGTGATTTTATTTCCTATTGGAGCCCTTCACAGTGCTGCTCTCAACCAGTATCTCAGATACTCAGATGCAAGGCTTTACTTTGGTGGGGATGGAAAGACAACTGAATGAGGAGTATGAATAGGATAAGAAAAGGAGAAAAGGGGAAGGGAGAGGGAAAACACCATATGTTTAAGGTGGTGCAAACGGTTAACATACTAAGCTACTAACCCAGAGGCTCCTTGGAAAAAAGGCCTGGCAATCTACTTCCAAAAAAATCAACCAGTTCTACTTGGACACACACAAGGTTGCCATGGGTTGGCATCAACTCAACAGCAACTGGTTTTAGTTTTGGGTTTTATGTGTGAGGCCTGAGGATACAGCAATGATCAACACTGGCATCAGATCTACTGATAACAGGAGCTGTGCTGAGCACTTGCCCAATTTCCCTGCGTTAACAACACAGTGAGGGAGGTATTTTGATATCAGAATTGGAGAGTGTGGTTTTAGTGAGGCTGAGAAACTTGCCCACAGTCAACCAGTATGTGAGTGGGAGAAATGGAATCTGGACCAGATCTGTCTCATTCGTGCTAGATCTGCCCTTTCCACTACAATAAATTTGTTGGGGAATGGTGGGTTAAACTTTCTTTTTGTATTACGATTTCAGAGTTGTATCTGTGAGTTGGAATGAGTCCACCTGAGTATAATGTAAACAAGTCATTGGACTATGTGTTTATTTATTTTAAAAACACAAGGTAGAAAACTTTACTGAGCCCATGAAAAGGAGAGCTGGAGGCATGTCGAAGCCTGTTTTGATTAAAGTGGAATAGATCTAGCTGGAGTGTAAATTCAAGACTGTATTTGCTTATGTCACACTGTATTTTCCAAATTGCTTTCATATGTCTCATCTCATTTATTTCCCCCACTTATGGATGAGGACACTGAGGCCCAGGACTTGAAATGACATGTCTATGTTCATATCAGAGCCAAACTCAAATGCGAACCTTTTCACCACACCCCACTGCTTGCTTTATAGCACAAGAAGACTTATTCCTCCTACTGACTCTAACAAGGTGGCTTGGACTGCTTTGTTCTGAAGATTCGATTGAACCTCCTAGGATTATTCAGGTAAATATTAGCTCCACACTCCTTCCAAAGATGTTCAGTCTCTCTCTAGGTTTATTGTTTTTTCTAAAACTTTTTTCTGCATTCTGACTCTCCTCCTTCTACATCCTTCCTCCTCCCTTTCTCTTTTTTACTTCTCTCCTCTCCTCCCTTCCTTTCCTCCTTTAACTCACAAAAACATTTGCTTTTCTTACATAAGGATGGTATCATTTCACGGGGTGGCTATAATGAGAACTATCTTTTAAGTCCCTGGAATCAGAATATTTTCTTATGGATTCTTTATTGTTTGGATTGTTTTGCCAGGCTAATGAAAAAAGACTGGGAGGCCCCCTTATCTCAGCCCAACCAGAGGATGCCTTCAAGTTTTTGTTTTGTTTTCCAAGCTGGTTCCTTACAAATGCACCCAGAAGGTCACTCTCAGGTCCCCAAGATAGTAGGAGTAATCAATCACATCTAGTACATCAGCATCACAGAAGATAATCTCTTCAATGGGAGGATTCGGGAAGGCGAAAGGGGAGTCTCAGCTGTCCTAGGATCATACGCTCAGCAAAGGTGATCTGATGGATTGCTTTCTTCTGAAGGTCGCTGGGATGGTCACAATTATATTCTAGCTCCAGTGGCTGTTCTTCCTCTCTGTTTTCTGGCTCCAAATAAATAAATACCCACATACATAAGAGATTCAAACATTTCCCAGATAATTGGTTGCAACTCAGTAAGCAACAAAAGTTATATTTAATAGCCCCAAGGACTGGGTCCACACAGGGCCCCAAGCAGTAACTAATCCATTCAAAACAGACAGGAATCCCTGAGTAGGGCAAAACTCGGCTGCTAACAGAAAGGTTGAAAATTCAAGTATACCCAGAAGCATCTTAGAAGAAAGGCCTGACCATCTGCTTCTGAAAAGTCAGCCATTGAAGACCTTATGGAGTATAGTTCTACTCTGACACCCAAAAAATCACCTTCAGGAGGGGTCAACTTGATGGTTTTCAAAAGAAAGAGAACTCTAGTCTTGACTTTGCCAATGACGAGATTTGTGAGCTTGAGACATCACCTAACTTCCACAGCTATAAAATAGCCTTCCACAGCTATAAGATAATTGAACTGGCTTAGTCTTTCAACAAATATTTATTAAGTGTGTACTTTGTGACAGGTCTTGTGCTAGGAACTGGAAAGTTTTTAAAATGGACTGACACAGTCCCTGGTCTCAGGGGGTCTCAAGGTTTAATGGGAGAAAAGATGTGTAATAAGGGAAAATAATAGAATATATATTTTAAGTGCATTACGTGCAAAGTGGTAAGGAAGGACAAAGGTGGAAACCACTCTGCCTAGGAGTTCCTGTTTAGTATTCTTCTCAGCTCTAAGAGTCTGTGTGTACGGCTTTTTCTTTGATTTGTTTTGGCCTGCTTTGCACACTAACATATTTGCTTTTTTCTTGAATAGCTATTTTCAAATCATCGTTGTTGTTATCAACCATTAAACCAAAAACCAGTTGGTGTTGAGTCAATTTTGACTCGTGGTAACCCCACGTGTGTCACAGTAGAACCGTGCTCCAAAGGGTTTTCAATGGCTGAGTTTTTGGAAGCAAATCACCAGGCCATGAAGACAACTCTGCCAGTCACAATTCATTCCGCAGATGGCATTTCCCGCTAAAGAGGAAAAGTAGCATCTCACTTTGCAGATCCAGACCACACTGGCAGAATTTTTCAGTGATCATGCTTCATGTGCAGGTTTACTGGTAGAACTTGTGGGTTCTGTGTGGTAGCTTTTCCAGAGTAGCCCTGGTACCTAATCTAGGAATATTAATAACACCTCAGAGAACATCATTTTCTTTTTTATTTTTAATACAGGGAAAGTTATATAATCTTGGGCTGACAAGAGCTCTGATCACACCTTCACCCTTCCATTTAGAACCTGAGGAAGGGGACATTAAAAACCTAAACCAAACCCATTACTATCGAGTCGATTCTGACTCATAGTGACCCTATAGGACAGAGTAGAACTGTCCCCTATGGTTTCCAAGGAGCACCTTGTGGATTCGAACTGCTGACTTTTTTGGTTAGCAGCCATAGCTCTTACCCACTACACCACCAGGGTTTCCAGATGACATTAGCACGGCCCAGATAGAACACATTAAAAAACCTTTTAGGACCAGTTTCTTTATAAATGGCAGAAAAGGGCCTATAGGTGTGCCCTAAGGCAAGACAATAGGCAGAAAAGCAACCAGGGCTTTGCTTCTGCTGGGTTATAAACCTCTCTCCTCAGGCATCCAAGGAAGGTGTCAAGTCCTATTGACTCGGTAGAGATTAGGTTAAAATCATCATTTTGGTCAATGACTATTAATCAGTGGTATTTAACCTTTTGAAAGCATGTTGTTGTCGTTAGTTGCTGTCAAGTTGGCTCCAACTCATGGCAACCTTACGTGTGACAGAACAAAACGTTGCCTAGCCATGATCATGATCATTGGTATGTTTGTAGCTGTTACTTCTCATTTTGAGTTTTGCCACATCATAGATCCCTCCTATGAAAGCTATGGACTATCCCCCCTCCTCAAAGACACATGTGTATATAAAATTGTTTGCACACAATTGACAACAGCAACTAGAAAAAGAAGATAGAAAACTTAGATGGCAGTGAGTTTATGTTAATGGGGGAGGAACAGGTCAGAAAAAGAGGGTGAGAACGGTTGCATAACCTGAAGCATGTAATCAATGTTGCTGAGTCATACACGTAGAGACTGTTGAATTGATGTATGTTCTGCTGTGTATATTCTCAACGACAACAACAAAATAAAATAAATTATTTTTAAAAATGAAAAAACAAAAATATTTTGAATTACAATTATAGACTCCTTCCATTGCCCCACATTTAAAAAAAAAACCTGTTTTAAATCATCCCCGATTATAGAATCCTAGAATGTTGGAACCAAAAAGAAACTTAGGGATCACTTTTGTCCAAACACCTTATCCCCCAGAGGCTGGAGATGGGTGTCATTCGGGCTAATAAATTGTTCTGTGCGTTTTCAAAGACCTAACCCCCTGGTTCTCAACTCCTTTCTTGAACTAGGTGCCCCTGCTCCTAATTTGCTTCCATCGAAACACTGTAGCCAAGTGGAACAGTCTGTTACCGTAAATGTCTAATGTCTGTGAACATCATTGGAGCACCTGGACAAACCACAATGTTAGGCACAAGAACAGTTCTTGCCCTTGAGAAGCTCATAGAGGTTCTAGGGGAGACCCACCCAGTGCCGTCAATTCGATTCCGATTTGGAAACCCTGGTGGCGTAGTGGTTAAGTGCTACGGCTGCTAACCAAAGGGTCTAGGGAAGAGACATATAAAAACAATATAAGGTAATACGGTATGTGCAATTACAGATGTTTGAACCAGGTGCAGAAATGACCATCGGCAATGCTTGACTGGATCATGCAAGACCCCTGAAGACGCAGCGCTTACACAGGGTCTTGAAGGGTGGCACAAACGACACGGAGGAGAAGAATCTTGTGGTTTGAGAGATCAGCAAGTGTGTAGTCAGAGAAGAGTAAAACGGCGTGAGGTTTATGAGAAACCGGAAGTGCTTGGGAATGGCGAGAACATAGGGTATAGGTGGGAGGTGAGATGGAGAGAGAGAGGAAGGAGCCAGAACTTGGGAAGCCTTGGATATCACGCTAACAAGTTTGGACACAAGGAAGGCTGTCAGCCTGAATGATGGATTAAGGAGTCTTTTCCTGGGGACGGTGCGACAAGGCAAGATATCCATCTATCCCGGATGGCCTTCTTCCGCGAGAGGCTGAGGGCAGCCTCTCTGAGATTCCTATCACCTGTCTCCGTAAAAATCAGCCGGCTGCCAAACACTAGAGAACTTAAGAAAGCTTCTGTGAAGCATTCAGAAATGACAAGAGGTCAGCCTAAAACACAAACATCTCTAAACTGTCAGTGAGATTTAATTCACCAGAGAAGGACCACGCCTCCCCACTAAAAGATGGCTATCAGGAGGAGGCCTTTCCACAACAAATACAGAGAAATTGTTCTTCTTAAAATAAAAAATAAAAAGAGAAAAACCTAATTCCAGCTTGATATATTGATGTGCTCCCTCTGCAAAGCTTCACATTTTTCATTTTTCCTTAAAATTGAACCAGCTTAGCCCTAGCAGGTAGGCTGGCTCTAAAAAAAAAAAAAAAAAGGAAATATTAATCAAGAGAAGAGCACTTCACCAGAAATATGTGAGAGTAGTCATTTCCATGTTATTTTTTTTTACTTCTTAGGATTCCTAGGCATTAAGGGCACTAAGAAGCATTTGTAAGGGGTGTATTTTCCCCAAAACAAATGCATAAATCAAAATTTCTAATTACATGGACACTGTACCCAAAAACAAAAATAAAACCACTGCCCTTGAGTTGATTCCCACTCACAGTGACCCTCTAGGATAGAGTAGAACGGCCCCATTGGTTTCCAAGGCTATAAACCCTTACAGTAGCAGACCGCCACATCTTTCTCCTATAGAGCAGCCTGTTAGCAGCTGAGCGCTTAAACGCTGCGCCACCAGGGCTCCTCTCAGGAACACTATTAAGTAGCTACTCTGCCCTGAAGATGTTTTGACCGTATTCACCACTAGGTGTCACAAGAATCTTATTTTAAAAGAAAAGCTTCGTGAGTCTGCATCAACTGGATGGCAACTAACAACAAAGAACGTAATTCTTTAGTGTTCAGATTTCTGGATAAATATTTTTAAAAACAGTGAAAATGGCAAATGTTCAGAACCTTCCTCTTAAAAAGAGCTGATGGTTTTAATTCCTTAGACTACCTGTAAATATGTGCTTTGCAGAATTTCAACAAATAGAAAAGCTTTTGTTGAAAGACCCGTGGTAAATGTATATCTTACAGGAAATTCCATTTCATTTACACTATTTATTTAATAGAAATAATCTCTGAGATTATTTGCATTTATTTCTGAAGGAGGATGTTTTTCCTTCCTCAGAATAAGTTCAGGAAATGGGTGAACTGTTCAGGAAGTTAGCTAAATGCTGATGTAAATCTAAAAGGAAGGTCTGTTGTTAAAAAAAAAAAAAAAAAAAGAAGACCAAAAAAAGCTAGGAAGTGGTTCGCTCTTTCACTTATGGAAAATGTTATGCAGACTTTCTGATTTAAAAGGAAGAGGGCTAGGAAAAATACCTGTGACCATGCTATCCTTTCTGTGGGTCTGGTTAGGCAACCCAGACTTTTACTGATAGCAGGAGCAGGCAAAGAAACCTGTCAAGAAATAAAAATCTAAATGGGAAACGTGACTGGGATTAAGTTTGTATTAAATGAAGCTCTTACTACGGAATTCATGGAGCCCTGGTGGTGCAGCTCTTAAGAGCTCGGCTGCTAACCAAAAGATCTGCAGTTCAAATCCACCAGCTGATCCTTGGAAACCCTATGGCACAGTTCTACCCTGTCCTATAGGGTCACTATAGGGTTGCTATGAGTCGGAATCGATGGCAATGGTCCTGGTTTTTTGGTATGAAATTTGTATCAGCTATTCTAGGAAGGATGTCTTAATTGGAAACTGAGTCCAAAAGAGCTGTTGCCCACCCCACCCTCCACCCCCTTATTTTTGTTCAGTTGCCGTGGGTCCATTCCAACTCATGCAGCAGGAAGCAGATCACCAGGCCTTTCTTTCACAGCACCTCTAGGTGGGTTCGAACCACCAATCTTCCATTTAGTAGTCAAGTACTTAGCTGTTGGGGCCACCCAGGGACTCCCATTGGGGCCCCGAAGTACTACATAAACAACAAAACATTACCCTCCCCTTACAAGGATCCTGTCCCTGCCAGCCACTGACAAATGATATGGTGCTGACCTGAGGACTAAAAGGGAGAGAGCCTCAATCCAGGGAAACCCAAGCTCTTCGGGGGCACTTGGTCAGTGCAGCAATCTGCCTGTAGCCCATCGGTGACAAGGTCATTATTTATCTGTAGCTTGCAGTGTAGGGGGTGTGCTGTATCAGGTGTACAGGGCAAACAGAAAGCTCCTTCCTCTGAAACACTGGCATTTTAGAAAGCAAAGATTCAGCTCATTGAACAGTGCCATGGAGGGACATACAGTTCATTGTGTTTTTTTCTGGAAATCGCGTCCTCCTTTCCAATTCTCTGCTGCAGTCTTCATTCAGGCCTTCATGGTTTCTCATCCATACCGAGCTTCCTGCCTCCAGCTTCTTTACAGTCCACAGTCGGAATGAGCATTATAAAGCACCAACATGGACATGGCCCCTCTTTGCTTTAAAACCTTTGCCCACTCCCCGTTTCTGAGCACAGGGAGAATACAACCTCCGAGGCCTTCCATAACTCGGCCTCAGCCCACCTTCCCTCCCACTTGATGAGTCTCAGACTCTAGTTACACTGAATGGCTTGCTGCCCCACACCTCCTCACAGGCAACTAACTCTCTGCCAAGTTTATTAATGAATTTCTGTCTTACACTCTGAGTAATGAGGGTTGACCATGTACCTCTTGTAATACCTGTATAGCAATCTCTTTGGATTTACAGAATACGACATGAGAAAAGCAAGAGAACAGGGCTTAGAGGACAAAAGGCAGACACTATGCAAACTTCCTACTCGGTGCAAATATTATAAGTCAATATGTGTGCCTAGAAAAGATGTTCAGATGGAGGCAGTTGGCTGAACTGGCAATTAGATGCCTCTGGTGACACTCCATAGATAAGCTTTCATTTTTTTTTTTTTTCCTGATTTTTGTGGCAACCCTCCCTTCTGTTGGTGATGGTGGTGTTAGTTGCCATCAAATCAATTCTACCTCATGTGTGTCAGAGTAGAATTTTGCTTCACAGGGTTTTCAAAACTGTAACCTGTCAGAAGCAGATCGCCAGGCTTGTTTTCGAAGTACCTCTGGGAGGCTTCAAACCACCAAATTTCAGCTGCTGCAAAAGACTTCTTTAAAGTATTAAAAATTCAGGACGTCACTTTGAGGCCTAAGGTATGCCTGGTCCAAGCCATGATGCTTTCGATTGTCTCATATGCATATGAAAGCTGGATAATGAGTAAGGAAGCCGGAAGAAGAATTGATTGATGCCTTTGAATTATGATGTTGGCAAAGAATATTGAATATACCATGGATTGCCAAAAGAACAAACAAACCTGTCTTGGAAGAAGTACAGCCAGAATGCTCCTTAGAATTGAGGATGGCAAGACTTTGTCTCACATATCTTGGGCGTGTTATTAGGAGGGACCAGTCCCTGGAGAAGCACATCATGCTTGGTAAAGTAGAGGGGCTTTGAAAAAGAAGAAGGCCTTCAATGAGATTAAGTGACACAGTGGCGGTAACAATGGGCTGAAGCATAACAAACAATTGTGAGGATGGCGCAGGACTGGGCAGTGTTTTGTTTTTTTGTACTTAGGGTTAGGGTCGCTATGAGTCGGAACTGACATGGCAGTACCTAACAACAACATCAGTAGGGTGCTTAACTGTTCGTGCCACCCAGGGACTTAGTTTTTATTTTTTACGTATTGATATCAGAAGGTGGTTTTGACAAGGAGACTGGGTCTTAAAAAGTCATGTTCTCTGGAATCCAGCCCTTCTCCCTTTTTCCTCTTCCCCATCCCCTCCCTACACATTCACCTAGTGAGGAAGATAGGTGGTTTTGAGGATCAAAGGGTGAGATGACAGCAGTCTAGAAAACGTTTTCCTGCTCCATCTGGTACTCAGAAGCTGTTCTGTTCAAACTAAGCCAAGGAGGCTTTTATGGATTAAATTGTGTTCCCCCCAAAACACATATTGAAATTCTAATCCCTATACCTGTGAATGTAACCCTGCTTAGAAATAGTTTTCTTTGGTATGTTAATGAGGCCATATCAGTACAGGGCGTGTCCTAAACCTAATCCCTTCTGAGTTATAAAAAGAGCAGATTAGACACAGATGTGTGTGTGTACAAACAGGGAGACGCCATGTGAGGATCGTCTATAAGCCAAGGCACCAAGCAACACCCAGGGCTACCAACAGGGAAGGAATTGACTTGGCCAAGACCCTGATTTAGACTTTTAGCCTTCAGAACTGAGAAAATTAATTTCTGTTCTTTAAAGCCACACACTTATGGTATTTGTGTTACAGCAGTCCTAGCTGAGACAGAGGCCCAAGGAGTTAGTTTAGGAAGAAATCACGTGATTGGACCTAGTACCATTCTTCCTTTTTGGGGGGTTAGGGGGTGTAGGAGAGGACAGGTGGTTTGCTGCCGTGAACTTCTGAAGGGAAAGGTTGTGTCTTATTTATTTCTGTGTCCCCTGCAGTGTCCCAGGACGGTGTCTGGCACATGATGGGTCCTCACTCAGCTATTCAACAAATATTTACTAAGCAGTAGAGGATTTGTTTTTCCAGGTTTAGGGTTTTAAGCTTGTTAATAACAGCTGAATTCTTTCTCTGATTTGTCATCTGCACTTTTGGACTCTAAGTCGGACTTTGTCTTTCATGATTTTTCAAAATCACTCCCTCCTTCCCTTCTCCCAACCGAGTCCAGCATTCTACATACAGTAGGGTCTCAGCAAACATTTGTTGGGGAGGAGGAGAAGAAGGAAAAGGGAAAGAGAGACAAGGTAAGCCACATAGTGGGTAGGCAATCAATTCCTAACTTATTTTTGAGGCTGGAGAATTTTTTTCTGAGGCTATTACCCTGGCATCTTTCCAGAAAGTCCTGCAAATGTGATAGCTTTTGCTGTCACCTTTGGTTTCCTTCCTATACTGGCCACAGTTGTCACCAAAGCCTCTAAGTTTCCCCACCTAACAAGTCAAAACCCTTTCTCCCTCTCTTCCTTCCTTCTTTCTTTCCTTCCCTCCTTCTTTGCACAAATATTCCTGAAGCTTGTACTCTGTGCCTGGCACTGTGCCAGACTCTGAGGACACCCAGTTGGGCACCTCAGGGAGCTCAATCTAGTGGGAAGATGGGCCCATGCACAGACAATTATAAACAGTGCAGTGAAGGCTCTCAAAGTTGAAAGCGTAGGGGCTTAAATTTACCTATGGTGAGGAGAAAAGGGAGCAAGGAGGCGGCAAGCAGGAGGGTCAAAGAAGATTTCCCAGAAGAGATGATACAAGACCTCAATTGTGAAGGAAGAACGGACATAAATTAGTTGAAGAAAGGGCAAAAGGGCATTTCAGGCAAAGAACCATGGATGCAAAGGCAAGGGGGTGAGAGGAAAGCAATGAGACTGAAAGGTTTTTCTATGTGACTTATCAGTTCCATCTTGTTGCTTTATACTCTACCAATTCACTTCATATCAAGTGAAATGATGCAATCCTCAGGCATTTTATGAAATTTAGATAGCCAGTCAGAAACATCAGCTAGCCAATCATTTAATCTCTTAAAGAGGAAGGCTCTGATAATGTGGGCAACCCATGATATTAAGCATATGCTTGGGTGAACACAGGATCAGGTGCTTTTAAGAAACCAGGTGGGAGGCTGACGAAAATCAGGTAACTGATGTGAAATGTAATAAATCTGACTTTCTATTCTCTCTCCCTGGAAACTTGAGATGTTGGAAACGTTGGCTGCTATGGCAGATGAATCAATCCATGGGCTCCCTTACCCTAAGGATGAAAGAGACCAAAGGAAGAAGACAGAGTGATTTTAAGTTAGGTGGGGCCAAAGTCCATTTGAAAGCCCTTGGGACTAAACTTCTGCAGATTCAATACATTTTCAAAACCTTCAGTAAGATGCTCTCGTCCTACCAACTTGGCTGCATTATGAAAAAAAAAAAACCGAGGGCAGAGTCGTCCCCTGAGCATGGTTTATTTCTGTTCACAGAACTTCGAAGACGTGAGGCCAAGGCTGACCTCTTTAGTCAAGAATCAGCTCAACTTTAAAATTATGATTGCATGTGAAAGCTAAAATGGGAAAGATAAAAAATCAGTTCTCAGGACAGAAATGCTAAAAACCCTTGGGCTACATTCCAGTCAGGGTCCTGGCCCTGCACACAAATCTCCCATTGGGGGTGGGTGGGCAGGAGACCAGCCAAGACCAGTTCAAGCCAGTTGAGTGTCAGGGAATCATGGGGTTTATTCTAGAGGTGTCCAGCTTACAGATAAAGAAATTTACCTTAGTGATTATGCTACATAATCCTTGAAAACCACTCAGGGCCAGGTCTTATTTTTAGTTGCCTGCCAAAGCATTTACCCATTCCCAATTAACTATTGGTAGTAATTAAAGAAATCAGAACTATAGAGCATAAAACAAAAACAAAAGCATAAGAAGGCATAAGAAGATCTAGTTGTCCAACCTGCGACTTCCCCTAGACAAGTCCCTTGCCCTAAGCCTCGCTTCTCTTTATAAAGGAAGGCAATGCCTGCCCTGCTTACTTCAGAGATGCTATGAGAATAAAATGAAATCATGCAAATGAAAGTATTTTCTATACTGATAGTCTTTCTCCAAGTGCAAGGGATTATTATGATTTCAATTCAGATTGTGTTGACTTCCTAACAACTTGGTGCCCTGGCGGTGAAGCGGTTTGAATAGCTCAGACTGCTAACCAAGGTTGGTGGTCGAATCCACCAGCCACTCCTCGGAAACCCAAGGGGGCAGTTCTACTCTGTTTTACAGGGTCACTGTGAGTTGGAATCGACTCCATGGCACACAACATAACTATTTAATGAGGAAGTAGTGGATTGAGAAATGGCATACTTTACAGGGAAGAGAATTTAAATCATATACTTCCCTTCATCCATTGTTGGAGATAAAAATACACTAGCAATCTGTAGATAAGAAAAATAGTATTGCAGAGTCTTATTCACTGGGCTTTTTACTTACACCAAAACAGGGTGGGATTCAAGTGAAGCTAACAGGTACAGAGCAATTTATATGCAAACCACGAGGGCTGATGTTCTCATCTGGGGCATCAGCAGACTTCTCTGTCAGGCGTCCCCTTCCTTCTGTGTCTGTGTGGTCCATAGTATCATGTGCTCCCATGACACCATTCTGATAATGGCTTTGAATTTGCTTTATCCAATAATTTTCCTGGATATGGGGGACAGAGGCCACCCAAACTTGTAAACTTAGAGAAGCCATTTTCCTGACTGACCGACGTTATGTACTTCCATGTCATAACATAAAACCAGAACCATTGTGTAGCTGGGGAAAAAAAATCTCAAGTTAAAAAAAGGAAAAATCTCCTTTTTAACATCTCCTTTTTTAAGAGACTCAAAGCACTACAGTGATGGGAAAGCTTTTTCAGGCCACCAGACTGAGTCAAGGGCATTTGGAAGGTTTATAAAAATGGACACATGTATTGGAAATGCCAGAAGTAAGAGTCATTGGGATGACAGCTTGAGAACTCTAGTTATGTCCAAGGCATAATGTGACCCACTTGAGTGTTACTGATGACCACAGTGGTGATAAATTCCATTGACCTTGGACTCTGGGGGTTTGCTGACCTAGGAGAAATCCCAGAGGGGAAAAATAGCTCCAGCAAAAAAGAAACAAAGAGGCTCTCAGAAAGCAGTTCTCAATCTGCCTTGCAAACCAAATCTTCTATTTCTCACTGCTGGGTATGTATGCATCCCAGGGACAAACATACACCTTCAGGAATACTGCCAAATCACACACCAGTTAATAAACAAAATTTTATTTTCCTTTGATACAAAAATTAAATAGCAAAGTTTATTTTTTTGTACAGTGATAAATTAGAAATTTACAGTACAGACATCAATGCAGACATACTTTTGTAAATCCTTAAAAGCAGGGTCCATTTCCTTTGAAGTTCAGCTACTCATTCAGGGCATGTGTAGCAGGAGTTTGCCTGGTACCTCTATGTCAAACTTCTGAAAGTCCCCAGGTTGGTGTCAAGGTGGCTGGAGCTGTAGTGCAGCATGAGGATACAAGGCCACAGAACAACTAGTGTAGCTGCTGCACAGAGCAGGTTGAATGATATTTTTATCTTTTCACAGATGGTACCTGATATTTACTCCATCTTCCTTACAAAGAGCTCAAGAGACCTTGATCCTTAGGCCTTCTAAAGCCTCACAACATCCCTGTGAGGTAGGAAAAAATCCAGAATGCTTACACACCCCACTAGGAGACACCTAGAAAGCAGATGACCTCTCCCAAGAGCCCACAGCCAAGTCAGGGCCAGAGCCCATGAACAGGATTTGGAAACTTCCACAACCTGGGAGACAGAGAGCCTAGCCTTCAAGGGCAGGGCTGCTCTTGCCTCTACTCTCAAAGGCTTCTGGGATGACAGTGGTCATATAGTGAATACTCTAGGAGATCAAGGAGATACAAAAGCTTTGAGAACATGGCTCATGTATGACCCCAGGTAGCCCTCTACAAATTGCCTGGGTGAATACCAGGAATTTGTTGATTCAAAGATGAAGAAGGGAAATAAGGCAAATCAGAAAGTGGCGAGGGGCTTACCAAGGTGAAGCAACTTGTCAGGGAACCCTTGTTGTACTTCCCTCCTGGTATTGACAACGTGCCATTACTGCATGGCAAGAGGCAGCACCAGACAGCTTGAACCAGGCTGCAGTGAAACAAACTCCATTATTTAAGGCTCTAGTGTCTGATCCCTGATAGAAGCAAAATGTTCTCCTAGAAGTTTCCAAGATCTTTAACCTAGCTCAAGGAAAAATGATAACCCAGGTCCTTTGTCAGTCATAATACAGACCCAGACCGGGGACTCTGACCTCAGGTAAAATACAAGGACAAAAAGAATTGTCAGAGTCCCGTAATTCGGCATGCTTTTCCGGACCAGCAGCTCTCTCCAATGCCCTCCACCATGGAACCAAATTCAGGATATAGAAACGATCCTAAGGGGCTCCTTCCAAAGTATGTCCTTTGTGGCTTTTGTTCCTAACTGCTGCTGCGGCCACCTCACCATAAGTCAAAGATTGCATCTTCCTAGTGAAATCCCTTTAAATTGAGTCTGCCCCTCTGGGCTGAGGATGTCAAGTTCATCCTTGTGTCCTTAGGTCCCAGGTGGGTGGCCAAAACAATAAGCACTTAATCCAGTGGCCAGGAGGTTGAGGTGGCCAGAGAGGAACCTGCAGGTGCTGAGTAGCATCATAATTCAGAACCTAGAGACAGAAGTGTCCCACATTTTGGGGTTAGGGGTTCTGGGGAGAGAGTGACCCAGGAAAGGAAAGTCAGAGAACATTTCAGGAAAATAAAATGTGGCACCTCTTCTCCGGTTTCAGGCCCCTGAGCAAGCTGCCGACACAAGCAGTCTCAGAGATCAGGAAATGGGTCTCCATAAAGGAAAAAGGATATGAATCAACCTAGCAGCTCAACCAGCTGGTTCTGGCCAGTTCCACCCTAACCCACGTTCCTCATCCCTGAGGTTTGGCCTTTACGGGCAGGAGAAAGGAGTCTGCCAGAGAGGAGGCTGGACAGAGGTGACCTTGGGCTCCACTTAACAAAATCTCTGGAGGCCAAAAGATTTTTAGGGAGTGATAATCACATCTACTTGTTTCAGATTTCAGAGACAGAAAAGCCACCTTAACCTTTTCCTTATCAAGATGTTATCCTCAAGTTTACCTACACAAGTCACGTGGAATACACTCAGCTGTAAATCATCTGTTCCCCAAAAAAGCCGTATTAGATGTGTGGGCTCATGTCCTCATAGCCTATTTTCATGCTCTTTCTAGGAGCTTCCACAGAGACTGTCATGAAGCAGAGTTGATGCTTTCTATCAAAACCTCTGCAATTGATTTGGAAAAAATCCTGAGATGACATGAGGGACCCAAGAAGGTTTATAGGATGAAGACAGTGAAGCAGATGGAAGTTGCAGAGGCCCCTTCTTTTTCACAAAACCAACAGCAAAATTCAGCTGACCCAGGAGCATCACCAGCCTTGGTCAGTTAGAAGAATAGAGCTGTCACCACTGAACTAAAATGCTTATCTTCTGTGACATCCCCTAAGTACTTAATACAGGGTTTTACACATAGTTGGCACTCAATATATGTGCTGGTAAATGCCTTTTTTTTTTTTTTTTTTAAAGTAAATACCAATTTAAGAGGAGATGGAGTTGTTCTGAGGTAATTGGTAACTGACTCCTTAGCCACAAAGTTCTTTTCCTGAAACCATCAACACTCTCCATTGTCTGGAAGGTGAAATGCCTATAACCCCGTGACACTGCTAAGGCTACTAATCCAGTCTGTACCAACAGGCCACTTCTGATCAAATATACTTTCCTCTGGGAAAGCAACAGATTTGTGGGACAGACAATTTTAAACCCAGAAATCGTCAGGCCACTAGCTCCAGAGCTCGCATGCCTGGGTTTACCCAAGGGTTCTTTTATTATTATTATTTATTCATTCACAAATATTGAACACCTACTTCTTGCCTGGGCCTCTGCTTGGTCACACAATCACTGAAACATTACAGGGAAAATTGCCTTACAAACCCGATACTCTAACAGCAAGGCCAGTCCCCCACTGCATGGTCCTTCCTGGGCCAAAGTCTCTGCCCAACTCCCAAGACACTAGAGCAGAGCGTGAGTAAGGGCAGGCTCTGCCCCTGGGTGCATGCTCCAGGGCCCTGGGCAGTTATGGGAACTGCCTGCAAGCAGCGCAGGGAGTTCACATTTTACATTTCACAGGCAATGTAGTCTCAGATGGAGTTAAACCAGCCTTCCTGGGACCATTTCTCATGCTCCGGGAGCCCTGGCCCAGAGTCCAGCCAAGGTACTCCAGCTTGGCAGACAGCAGCACGGGCCATCTGTGCCCATTTAGCTTCTGCCTCAAAAGCCCTAAGATGTTCCCTTCCAAACCACACAACAGACCTTACATGCATCTTCATCTCAGACAGCTCAACGACCACAAAAAAAAACAGAGAGGAAATGGCAAACCATGGGCATAAAGCTCACCTCACCCTACCCGCCCCCCCGCAAAAGAGCATGCTTATTTCCAGAATTTGACCACCTATTTGGAATTTTAAGTCCCTGGAAATGTTTTCCCACAAAGAAGAATCATAAAAGAGAGCTTTCCTACCTGCTTTAAAAAAAAAAAAAAAAAAAAAGGCATGAATAAATAAATAAATGAGTCACTGCAAAGCAGAAACGGAAGCAAAGACAGGTATGAGTTATACGGAGAGCAACCTGTGACACTGTCAACAATTTGTCCCAGAGATCTGGTGATTAGAAGGCCTCAGGCGGGTTAACAGAGACACCAGTTACAATTTTAAAAGCTCTGCAACTTTTGAGAGGCTGCTAGGGGGTAGCCCCTTGTAAGGAACGTAAAGCATAAATATGAAAGGCTTCGGATACCTCCACAAAAGGCAATTAAGACCAGTGTTGTTAGCGTTTGCAGTTCATTTCATAGGGTCTACACTTTATTCCCTAACCAATCAAGCTCCTGGCTGGCATTCTGCAGATTCATTAAGCACCATATAAATACTCCAGGCCACACTGCCTCCAAGGAAATCTTACAAGGAACCTTTGCCAATTACAAGGAAACAATTATGCGCCAAGTAGTTGGATTAGCTGTCCTCAGTTCCCTTCACAAAATTGAAAAAGTCTCCATTGTTGTAAGTAGACCAGACTCTGATAACATTCTTATGCTAAAGGAAAAAAAAAAGGCACTATCGTTTTGAGAATGCAAGTTGACCATAGTTGTAAAGTCAGTGAGTATACTATGTCATGGTCCAAGAATGTGCTTTTAATTGTAATTGACACACACAAATTACACAGTTAATCTGGGTGAATGCAAACTTGCCAAGAAATTTAACATTTTAGCTCTTCCAGACTGGCGTCTGCACAGATGCAATCACACAAAGTAAAATATATTAAGTCTCAATTGCTCAATGCAATAGGTCTCCGAGGCTGGTAAGGTAAGTAGACTTGGTAAATCTCATTTTTCTCTGAATAAAGTGATTGTCAGAAAGTGAATCACCCTGCATTTTCCCCTCATTAGGCATGCTGCAATGCAAAAATTCCTATAAAAATACCTTTTTTGAGTCATGAATGTAAAATGAAGAAAACAGCAGCAGCCTAACACAGAGACACTGAAATAAAAGAGGGAGAGAGAGAAGAAAAATCCACTGGATATCTTAGGTGTGTTTGTACAGTACTTTTGTTTGTCTAAGCCATTCTGTTTTATGACAAAGGCACTGAAGGATTCTGACACCACCTCTGGGGAGTGCGATCCACACAGTTCTAAACAGCAGACAGTGCACCACAAATGTTTATGTTAGACCAGCCAAACTACAAGCTCTTGTAACACGTCTCTGAACCCAGCGTTTCCAGTGTTTATAGATCACTTTGCTATTTTAAAGACCCAGTTAGTTTTAAATTTTAAAAGGGTTAAAAAAAAGTTACTCTTTCGCCCTGCAAGTTATCGACTCACGGCTCAAATCCCACCCTGCAAGGAAAAGCAGCATCGCCCTGGACTGCTCGCAATCTAGGCAGGACCTCCACACTCCAAGCTGCGACCTGCTAAAGTGATCAGTATTTTGATTTTTCACAGCTTTGAAAGCCTCTAACTGGCTTTTCCATGTTGGATCATTCCAAAGTCTGCAGTAAAATCATTGGTTTTAGGATGCTGAGAGGGGCGGGGGTCTAGCTTAAGTGGTGTTTGTTTGTTCAACTTTTAGCAGCATTTCCACCGAAATGCTACTATTCCCTCTATCAAAATGAGGACCATGTAGAGGCTGGTTATCCTTATACCACAGTTTCATTGCCTTTCCCAGGCTTTACCCAACCACTCCCTCTCTTCTCTCTCTTTACCTTCCCAGAGTTCACCAATCTGTTGGAACATTTCTGCCACGTGTGAAAAGTTTTGGCAGACCAAATCCACATGCCTGAAGTGATGCCCACCAGCAAAGACATAAAAATTTTTAACATTTCAACTGCCATATTGGAGTCATCTGCAGAATACCGGAAGAGTGCCCAGTTGGAAATTTCATAGAAATAACAGGCAATCACACAGGTTGCAGGAACCGTGTACAGTACTGAGAAGACTCCAATTTTGACCATCAGCCTTTCCAACTTGTCTGTCTTTGTCCCATCCTTTTGAAGATTTGACCGAATTTTGAACAAGGCCACCAAACCTGCAGCAATGAATAAAGTTCCGATCACCAAATAAGTGAAGAGGGGAGCCACCACAAAGCCAGTGAGGGCATCAAGGTTTTGGTTTCCAACATAGCACAGGCCAGTCAGTCCATCTGCATCCACCAGTCTCATGATCAAGATGACAATGGTTTTCACCGCAGGGATGGCCCAGGCTGCAATGTGGAAATAAGAACTGTGCATTTCAATGGCTTCATGACCCCATTTGAGTCCGGCTGCCAAAAACCAAGTGAGTGTCAGAATAACCCACCAGATAGAGCTAGCCATTCCAAAAAAGTACATCAGCAAGAAAATTATTGCACATCCTGTGTTCTTAAGTCCTTCTTGGATGAGAACGGGTTCTGCTGCCTCTTCAAAATCGCAGGATATCCTTTCCCGGCCTACAGTCAGCCTGACAATATAAGCAATGCTATAAATATTATAGCACATACTGAGAAATATGATGGGGCGCTCAGGGTAGGAAAACCTGGAGGAATCGATCAGGAAGGTCAGGACCGTGAAGGCGGTGGAGATGAAGCACAGGCTGGCCCACACGGCCATCCAGATGTCGGTGAACTCCTTGGCTGAGCGGCTGTATAAACCGGCATCATAGCCACACTTGAGAACACAGTTCAGGCTCCTTTTCACCCAGATGTACTGGTCAGAATTGGTTCCCACAGAGTGACATTCTTCCCCAGGCTGGATGGGGGTTTTGTGAGGTAAAGGTACCTCTTCGTCACCTGGCCCTTCCATGCACATGTGATTGTGGTCATTCTGTGGTGGGAATTTGCTGCAGTTCAGGCTCTCTGGCCAGGCGAATCCAAATTCCTTCAGGACCGGTTCACAGCGTCTCTTGACTGAAAGACACATGCCGCCGCATGGGCCAATGGGGATGTTGATCTTCTCTGTGCACATTGGCACATAAACCGAACAAAGGAAGAACTGGAAAAGTAATGAAATGAACAAAGAAAACAATGAGCTGGAAGTCTGACTAAACGCTTGCACAAAGCTTAGTTGAATGCTTCCAGGCAACGTACGTATCTGAGTATGATTGTTTACTCTGATCTCAACCATGCTTATTAATCCATCATTTACAGACTTTTCTTAGGTTGACTCTAGTAATCCTTTCAAGGAGAACAAAAATAAGTAAATAAAGAAAAAAAGCGTTTGAATAAGAATTATATAATCCATTTCCCCACAATGGAAGGAAATAAACAAAAAATTGGCTTTCAAGCTCCTCCTTTCAGCTACTTTTGGAAAGAGCTGAACAGACAAATCAAATGACAAGTCATTTTGGTGATGGAGTGGCTTATTTTCCTCTCCATTTCCTGATCTACATTAAAAAAATTAGAAAATGTGGATTGAATATTTCTCTTGCTAATATTCTGTTTTCTACCTTATCCCTTATTATTATTATTTTTTAATCAGTTCGATATTGAAACAGAAAATGTCCTAACTGGGACATTGTTTGACTCAAAAAGATGTGAGGGAGGTTGAGGTCTCTGGTCATCAGAGGTTTGTTTGGTCAGGTTTCCTCAATGAATAATAATGAAGCTCAATAGGAAAATGTCAATGTTAAGTCCCTGCAAACTGTAATACCATCAGAGGAGACTCCAGTTGCTGTCCTCAATTCCTCCAGCATTGATAAACAGTCTGCTTGGCTCCTTACAGATGTTGTCTATGAAGTCTAGAGTTACAAGTAACTGTTTTCCAGCATGTAAAGGGATCCAGTCCTGTCCTTCAAAACAGCTTGGCTGCTTCCCCGGGATACATGTAATTAAAAATATATATCCCTGCAAAAGCTGTGTCTCCAACAAAATTGCCACTGATGTCAGGATATGTGCTGTTTCCAAACTAAGAGCTACAGGATCATGTCTTAGGCTTTTATAACCTAGTTCCAAAGTTCTGAAACTTCCAAAGGGACACTTCACCAGCAACAGGTCTAATCCCAACCATCTTTTCAAAACCGCAATCCAACTTTTAAAATGATCTCTGTAAAAACATGCACCTAGTAAGTAAGCTGCATGTCTGTTTCTTATCTTTCAGAAGTTACAGCCAGAACCACAGATTTTTGAAGCTTTTAGCCTGGACAACTACACTCTATTTTTTCCCAACTTCTTTTCTAATTTCTAAAAATCACACAGAACCTCACCAACCAAAGCACAACCAATGTTAACAATTCTTAAAATTTCTGTTCAGTCTTTTAAAAAATAAATTGGTTCTTTTTGCAAGATATTATCACACTGTGTATGCAAACACTTTCTTGTTGTATGATGAACATTTTCTATATTTTTACATAAACCTTAAAATTATTAATAACTGCAAAAAAAATTCTTCCAATATATAAACTACCTTCCTGGAGCTTGACCACACCATCACCTTTTCTCCCCCCGAGCTGTGTTTTCTCTCCCTCCAAGCACTAAGCCTGCCCTCAGCCCTAAGGATAAGAAAGGACTAAGGCCATCCATTCCTTCCTGCGTGACGTCTAAAGTCATAGGGAATCAGGCGAAGAGGGGTCATTCCTCAGTGTGTTACACTTGATAAAAAAAAAAAATTGATAACCCACCCCAAAATACGGGGGAGAATACTGGTCTGAGAGGGACAGGGAAGGGAGGAGAAGTTCATGTCTCCTTATCTTTCATTCCAAGTCTTAGCTACATACAGCTGGTTGTCCTGCCCGGGACTCGCCCACCCAGCAGCGGCGGCCGGAATCCTTGGCAAAGATAACCCTCAGCTCCACTGGGGTTAGGGGCTTGGCCAGACTTGGTGGGCAGGGGAGAAAAACGGAAGGGCGGGGTGTCAAAGTGGGTTCTTTCGTAGGCCAGATGACTTACACAACGTTTTGGCTTCCAGTCCCTAAGAAGGGACAGAAAAGTGGGGGTGGGGATGGAAATCACTTTTCCAGGAGAGTTTTACCCTTCAGGCTAGGAAGGGGGTAGGGGGCTCTACTTGGCGAGGGTTCCGCGTAGTTAGTTTGGGGCGTTCCAGCCCAAGAGGTCCCGTCAGGGGTAGGGGCTGGGGGAGGGGGGGCGCCCACCTGCAGCTGGCTGGAGCAGCCGTACTGGATGAGCGGCGTGAAGGTTGTCAGCTGCAGCTCGGCGTCCGTCTGCAGCTCGTGCCCCACCAGGTTGGGCATTTTGGTCACGTTGTAGCCGAGGTTCTGGCACATGGTGATGCGAATGGGGTCGCAGCGCCGCTCCTCCTCGTCCCCAAAGCCCCGCGCCGGCCCCAAGAGCAGCAGCAGCAGCAGCAGCCGCAGACTCAGCCCGACGCCCCCGGGCTCCCCCGGGACTCTCGGCCCCGCGCCCCGCCGGGCCATGGCCAGAGCCGGGGGCGGCAGCGTAGGCGGCTGCACCAGTAGACACCCCCAGTTTGCACCGGGGCGCCGGCTGCCCGCGCTGCTCCCAGCTCTGGGAAGGGAGTGTGGTAAGGCGCCAAGGGCGACAAACGGGCAGCGGCCGGCTCCTCGGCAGCTGCGCGCGACTGTGTAGGGGAATTAGATGCCCCGGGCCGGGGCCGAGGTATAGACTGCAAGGGTCATGGCTGCAGGCGGCGAGCCCCCAACCCGGCGCCGGCCGCGTCGGCTCGGTGTCTCCGCGAAGCCCGCCAGCACCCAGCGCCGCGCCGCTCTCACCGCCCGAGCCCTCCGCGGCGCAGGAGGTTCGTTGGGCGGTGGCAGGGAGGGACAGACAGCGCGCCTCTCCAATGGCCGGGCGCCGCGGGCGGTGACGGGCGGGGCTGCGAGGCGGGGCTGCTCTGCCGCTGGAAGGGTCAGCCCCTGCCCGCCCGCCCCCCTCCTCCGTCCCTGCCTCCCTCTCTCCCTCCCTCCCTCCCCGGAGCGCCCCGCCCCGCCCCGCTTCCCGGCGCTCGCTTTCCTCCCACCCCGTGAGCCGCGCGCGCGGGGGCCAGGCGGGGATGGAGCGGGGTCGCTCCGACCCGGCCAGCCTGCCCCTCCTCTTCCAGGTGAGACGTGCTCCCGGGTCGCTCTGCCCCTTTCCCTTCCTTCTTCCAGCTGTCACCTCGGCGCGCGGCCACCTCCCCGTCAGGCTGAGAAACATTCACAAAGAACATGGGGTTGGCTTCAAATTCCGGCTGTGTGACCTTGAGCAAATTGCCCAACCTCTCGGCGTTAGTTTCCTCATCCATAAAGTGACTTGGGAGGATTAGAGGTAATGCGTAAAACGCTTAGCACCGTGCCTGGTACAGCCAGAGCTCGTAGCTATTTTCACTCCCAACTCGCTTTGGTGGGAGCCCGGCCCCTCTCCCCGCCTCCGGACGCGGTCCGACCTGCGCTCGGGAGCTGCTTGGTTCGGGCGGGCAGTGGGGGAGGCGCCCCGGACCAGCCGGCGGTCTTGCGCTCCGGTTTCCTTCACTATACGAAATGAAATTCCACAGGGGGTTCGAAAGGAAATGAGACCGGGACGCTCCGTGCTTCTCGGCCCGCCGCCCTTCCTGTCTCGGGGACACGGTTTCTAAATAAGGTTGGGAGGGCGTGAGGGTGGGAGGGAAGAGGCCTGACCTGTGCACTGAGAGCGAGAAAGGCGCACAACCGCCAGAGCTTTCCTCCCCCAGCCTTCTGGACACCTCCTCCCTGCAGGCTGCCCCCCTTTCTTCCTTATTCCGTTGCTCAGGGTCCTGGGGATATGGGAATCACGCGACCCGGGTTGGGATCCAACTTTCCCCTATCACATTCCTAGTACCCCGGGGCTTTGTGCTGGTCCACCCACTCTCTACTTTCCAGTCGGGCCAGTGGAATTCTCAGCAGGTGGATTCCTAAACCCTTTACTTGTTACTTCACTGTGGTCAAGCTGCTGTGCCTCTCTGAGCCTCAAATTGACCCTTTATGAAATAGAGAAGTTCATATCTACCTCACAGTTATTCTGAGATCCATGAAGTAATGCCTGTAAATCACTTAGCACATAGCACATGCTGAAAACTTGGTGGTGGCGGTGGTCGTTTTCTGTACAACTGTGGAACAACCTCCTGCTTTCCAGCCTGGCACCCAAATGTCTTCCATGACAGCCCAGGCCTGAAGATCTGGGTACCAGGCTTCTTGCTCTCTTCCTGAGATCCTTTTGTCCATCACTTGCCACCATTTTCCTGGGGCTGAGTGAAAGGAATCAAGTCTTTATGTACTTTTATATCCTCCCATTTCAGCCAAGTCTCTGGCACATGGCAGGGGCTCCATACAAGTTGGAATGATGCCTAAACCACTCACATGGTGCTCATACCTTGTCTTGTATTTTTAGTTTTCTTTTCTTATATTAGCAACTAGATTTTCTTACATTGAGGACAGAATGGAGTCAGTGTTTTTGGTGTTTGGCTTTGTGTCTAGAACTGTGTCAGGCACATACAAGCTGTCTTGTCATCAAAACCTCCCAGTGAAGGTAAAGGAGGCTTTATTAGCCCCTTTAAAAAGATGAGAAAACTGAGTCTGGAACCAAAGCGATAGTTAGAAAATGACAGAGCCGCCCAAGGAGGCCCTTCGAAGATGATGTAAAAAGGTAAAAGGGAAGGTTATTTCCCCAGAAAAATTCCCAGCTGGAAATCTCCATACTCAAGCAGTAGGGTTGAGTATATTCTATGTGGTGGTGTGGAGTAATGCATGAGACGACTGAGCTACAAAGATGAGTAAAACTGACCCCTATGCCCAGGACCTCACAGAAGAAAACAAAGAATAAACAAAAAAACTATAACTCAGCGTATAAGAGAATAAGTGCAGATAGAGGGTTGTGCATAAACTGAAGTTAGAGATAGCTGTGTTTGGATGGTTACTTGGAGGGCGATGAACTCCAGGATTCTGAGCTACTCAACAAAGTGGAGTTAGTGTCTAATTGGCACTTCTAGGGCATTTGTGGGGTGGGGAGGAGGACTTGCTTTGTGCTGAAGATATGTATGCATGGTTTATTAGACCATGAACTACATGAGGTCAAGGAGGAGAACCTGTCTCCCACACAGGGCCTGGCACACAGTAAATGTTGTCTGATTTGTTATCAAACCAGTAACAGCCCATATAGAGCCTTTACTCTGTGTCAGACACTGTGTTACATGCTCTACGTACATTATCTAGTTTACTTCTCACAACAGATTGAGAAAGCTAATGTTCTGAGAGGTCAAGCAGTTTGCCTGAGATTAGACAGGAAATGTTGGAGAAGGGCTCAGATGCATGTCTGCTTGGTCCTGAAGTCTCTGTACACAGTACTGTTCTCCCAGAGGAAACTGCCTTACACCCAGCCTAATCCATAGTTAAAGATGACCTTTGTGATCTGGACTTGTCATTCCTAGGCCTGGCATCCCAGCCTTACCTTGCTTGAAGCAACTGTCTCCTTTGAGAACACTCGAGGAAGCCCCTTCCCCATTAGAAGCTTTTCCTGTCAACGGCTTTTCTTTTCCAGCGAGGAGCTAGTCGCAGGTATTTTCCAAAAAAGAAAGGCAGCGGAATCACATTTCAGTCTGAAAGTGGAAGGAAAACAAAGACCAAGACATAGAGCTAAGTCTGAATGGACTGGAGCCCCTTAGCCTCCCTCTCACAGAGTGGTTTACACAGTGGAAAGTCTGCTCCAGGTGACAGGCATGGCATGTTTGTCTTTGTTACAGAAAACACTTCCCTGAGGGAGTTCCAAGTAGAGGCATATCCACCTCTCAACCTTCAGAGCATTTCCCAAGAGGAGGAGAAGATAAGGACACCTGAATAGTTAAACCTAAAGGGCAGGCCATGGTCCTTGAGTGGCTCTGGTCTCAGTGCCTGGGCAGCCCCCTTGTTCCACGTTAGAGTAGTAAAGATCCAGCCACTGTAGGGCTGCCACAGACATGACTTCAGCAAACTGTTCCAGCAGTCGGAGAGCTCTCCGTTTGCATCTAATGAGAGGCTGGGTTCTAATTAATTCGTGTCATGTGTTGATTTTTCAACCTGACATTTTCTGCTCTAATAGACTCTTGTAATGGTTCCTAAATTAGAAGCTGCATTGGAAGACTAAAGTTTAGGTTAAAGTCCGCCACCTAGGGGGGTGGGGACTGTAAACATCCTTTCCTTCCTTCATTTGCAGTTTCTTTGCTAACCCAATTAAGTGTTGAAGTAGTCACCCCAGAGCCTGCTTTTTATTTCTTGTGAAACAATCCAACTAATCCATATTCAGTAGCTTCCAAGAAAAGTCTTTTTCCAACCACTCCTGAAGAAACCAGCTTCTTTGAATCTGGACAGAACATTTAGAACTCATAAAGAGCTATCTTGATAGAAAACGCAGGGAAGTGGTTCATTATTACCCCGTTTGGTTTTTGAGGGAAAAATTCATTGGAACTAAAATCCCATAGTGTTTAGGAATTTACTGTGGAACAACAGAAGCATAGGGAGAAGTCATGCCAGACCCCAGCAGTTTGTAAATAATCTGGGTACTATATCTTCCCCCATACCCAACAAGTTATAAAGCGAAAATGTGTTTACTGGGTGAGGCCGGACGGAACACCAATCTTGCTCCAAGCTGAGGAATCAGAAGTTTCCAGAGATTAAGTAACAGCTACTAAATGACAGAGCCAAACCTCTACTTATTACATTGTGCCACTAGCCAACAGGGAAGAATCAAGTCACCATAGAATTCTTGCATGTTAAGGAATCAAAGCTCTATTGCTTTTCCTACCCATATTTCTTAGTAAGCATAAAATGGTATATAAGCTAAAACCCAAACCCGTTGCCTTTGAGTCGATTCCAAATCATAGTGACCCTTAGGACAGAGTAGAGCTGCCCATAGGGTTTCCAAGGAGCGGCTGCTGGATTCAAACTTCCCACCATTTGGTGAGCAGCCAAGCTCTTAACTACTGCACCACCAGGGCTTCAATACATAAGACATGCTTATTGTGGTGATGGCAGTGTACAAATGGGCAACCAAGAACCTCTGCAGGAAGCAAAAAATAATACAAGCATACCGTGGCCTCATCTCATTTCAGTTTTTATCAGTCACGGTATTAACAAATGTTTTGTGATGTGTTACTGTGAACGTGGCACTGATCTGGGCGTTGGAGGATATGCAGACATATGAAAGGTGGTCCTTGTCTTCAAGGAGCTTACAGTCTCATTGGGGTTAACACCTCATAATGACCATGAGTGAAATAAGCTTGTTTACAGCTAAATGCCTTTTCTTGGACTTCCTCAGCCCCCACACTTCCCTTATCATAGTACAGAACACCCTGTATTATGTTTATTTTCTTTTTGTCTCCTTTACCACCCCCTGAGGTCAGAGGCTATATCTTGTTCCATTGTACTCCTGAACTACATAGAATACTACCACTTGACCCATAGAAGGATTTTGTGGCTTAGGAATAATAAGTGCTCTAATTCTTCATTAAGGGTTGGGTATAAATGATCACCAAAATACAACCTAACTAGTTCGAGATCTATGGTCAAGTACAGACTACAAGCCACTCCTACAAGTCAGCCATGGTTCATAGCTTTCAGCTATCTTCTGATTTGGATGTTTCTTCCTTTCTGTTTTACCATGCCCTTTCTTAAATCTTTTAAAGTAGAAAAATGTGTTGTCAAAAAACCGTTGTTTGATTCTGGGGCATGTGTATTTCTTCACTTTATGAATCAGCACAAGACATTTCCTTATCACTGTTGACTGGCTAGTCCACCACTCATCTCATTATTGTTAGCTGAAGCCATTAGGATTCACATATAACAATCAGATGGTAAAAGGAGGAGTCAAGCCAGGGGATTGCAAGCCAGAGAATCATCTGTAATTGGTAACTTTGGAAAAGTGGAGTATGAGCTTGGCTATGAGAGGTGGATAAGTTTCCAAGAGACCCGTGGATGCATGGAGAGGAAGGCACCTGTAATAATATTCTCACAGGCAGCACACTCATCAGTTGATACAGATGAAAAATTAATAGGAATAAAAATGATTCTAAATGATAATCAAAGGGTGACTAGCCACCTGTTGTGTATAAACATGAACTAGACTAGACAAAGTCCCAGGTGCCAAATTTTTAAAACATGACCTTAAATTATTTGGCACTCTTCCCATTGAGAGGCAGAGTCTATGGTCCTCCTCTATCAATCTGGGAGGACTTTTGACTGCTTCAACCAATGTAAGTCTGCTGTAAGTGACACTAGGAGACTTCCAAAGCTACATCATAAAAGGCCTTGCAGCTTCTACCTAGTTTGCTGGAAAACTTGCTCTTGTAAGTAGTCCAGCTACCCTGAGGCCCCCATGCAGGAGAGGCCACAAGTAGGCTGTCCAGTTGATGATCCCATTCTTCAGTCAACCCAGGCCAAGCACCAGAAATGTAAGTTCAGAAGCCATCTTGGAAGTAGATTCTCTGGCCCCAGCTGTTCTAGCTCCGAGCTTTTGAGTAATCCCAGCCCACACATTATGGAGCATAGAAGAACCATCCTTCCTGTGCCCTTTCCAAATTCCTGACTCACAAAATCCATGGTGGTTGCTATTTCATGCCAATATGTTTAGGTTGGTTTGTAATTCAGCAATATATAACCAGAATAGAATTAATTTAAGCAACAAGATAGCAAAGGGAAGTATGGCTAACCTAGAAGAAGAATAAATACCGCCTAAAAATGGATTTTTTAAAAAAAATGGATAAAGGGACTTTGCTGCCTCTTTTGGAAAGAATAGCAGGTTTTCAGTTGCACGAGCCACACTTGTACATGTTAGGTGGAAACAGGGTTTTGCTGTTTATTTGGAAGTTAAACAAGAAAACCACTTACTGTCAAGCCAGTTTTGACTCATGGCGACCTCATATATTTCAGAGTAGAACTGTGCTTCAAAGAGTTTTCAATGGCTGTGATCTTTTGAAAGTAGATCTCCAGGCTTTTCTTCTGAGGTGCCCCTGGGTAGATTCAAACCACCAACCTTTTGGTTATAGCTGAGCACTTAACCATTTGCACCACCAGGAATTCCATATTTGGAAGTTAAGTATGATTTAAAAAAATATGTGTGAGTGCCAGATTGACAAGGAGTGGACTCTGGCAGCCTTGTACCATGTCAATTTAGATAAACTGGAACTGTGTTCTCTAGAATCCCCTTCCCTGTGTGGTTCCAGATTAGGGGTGGCCACAGAGAAATTGGCACGAGATTAGGGGAGTGAAAGTGAAACAGCATTTTTTATGCTCCAAAATCAGTGTTGGGTGCCAGGCGCTACTGCAGCTCATTCACATTGTCACTGATCTGCTCACTCACCTGCGCCAGCAGCTTCTCTTCTTCTTGGTGGCTCTCTTCCTTCAGCTTCTTCAAGTTCCTGGCCAGATGCATGAATAGGTCTGTGGCTAAGGCCTCTAGCTTTTGCTGTCACCTGCATCATGAAGGTTAGAGGTGGTTAGAGACAGACATAGGGCCCAGTTTGCCCCTGTGGGTTCCAATTTGCCCTTAAATTCTCAAATTTCATGCCCAGCTTTCCTTCTTGATTTCAGGCCTGGCTGATCTAGTGATTTCAGGCCCAACGCCAGAAGCTCTGTAAGGTCTAATCTCTATAATACATTCTCCGGCCTACCTCACTCATAGTGACTCTGCTTCTCTGATCAAACCCTGACTGATAAATCTCGTCTAAAAAAAGAAAAAGACAGATTCATGGAATGTTAGTGCTTGAAGGTGCCTTAGAGTTCACCTGGTCTATTTCACATTTTATGCATTGGGAAACTGAGGCATTGAACGCGATTTGCCCAAGTGGCACATAAATAATGAGTGAGTGAACCAGTTCATTAACCTGCTCTATGACCTAAGTGGCGCCCTGGTGGTGCAGTGATTAAGAGCTTGGCGACTAGCCAAAAGTTCAGCAGTTTGAATCCATCAGCCACTCTCTGGAAATCCTATGGGGCAGTTATGCTCTGTCCTATAGGGTCGCTATGAGTCAGAGTTGACTCGACAGCAATAAGTTTTTTTTTAAATAACCTAAGTAATTTCCAGATTCCTCTTTGATCTATAGAATTATAACTAGGACTGCCAGAAGAAATATTATTTATTTACCAGCTACAATGGAGTTGATTCTAATTCATGGTGACCCGATGTGAGTCAGAGTAGAACTGTGCTCCATATGGTTTTTGATGGCTGATTTTTTTGGAAGAACATAACCAGGACTGCCTTCCAAGGAGCCTCTGGTGGACTCAAACCTCCAGCCTCTTGGTTCGCAGCCGAGCACATTAACCATTGTTACCACCAAGGACTCCATATTACTTATAACAATTAAGCTGCTTCTGTGAGGCACTGTGCTAAATGTTTTACATAGATGATCTCATTTAATCCATACAACTTCCAGAATACACCCGAAATCTGAATTACTTCTCTCCATCTCCACCGCAGCACACTGTCCAGCCCACATCAGTTCTCTTGGACAACAGTCCCCTAACTGGTCTCTCTGCTTCCACTATTGCTCGCCAACAATCTATTCTCTAGACAACAAAACAGAGGGATCTTCTTAAAACCAGCTTCCACAGACCATGTTCTTCTCCTACTTAAAACCTGTCAGTGGTTTCCCATTGCTGTTGGCAGGGGCAGATTAACCAGTAAGCATGGCATGCCTGGGCTTAATTGTGTAGATGTGGTGAGACCCGTATGAAATTGTACACTACAGGTTAGTAAGTAAGCACAGTTAAGCCCGTGTGTACCTTGCTTATTGGGCAATCCGTCCCTGGCCACTGGAATAAAATGTATCAGGCCCGCCAAGGTCCTGTAAGATCTGGCCCCGTCTCTCCTCCGGCCGCCCATTCAGTCACACTCTACCTTGCTCACCACACTCCAGCCACACTGAACTTCCGCCTATTCCTAAAACACAGCCAGCTAGTTCCTAAGGGAGGGTCTTTGCTGTTCCCGCTGCCTAGAATGCTGCTGCCTTTGACCTTCCCATGGCTGCTCGTTCCTGACAAGTTCTGTTTCCTCTGAGAGACCTTCCCTGAACGTTCATGGCTCGTCTTTTCCTTCAGACACTACTTCCACCACCACCACCAGCAGCAGTTGCTGTGGGGTCAGGGCCAACTCACGGGAACCCCACGTGTGTCAAAGTAGAACTGTGCTCCACAGGGTTTTCAATGGCAGATTTTTTTTTTTTTTTGGAAGAGATCTCTAGGCCTTTCTTCCTGGGCTCCTCTGGATGAACTTGGACCTTCAGCCTTTCAGTTAGCAGCTGAGCACATTAACTGTTGCACCCTGGTTGTATTGCCTTCACAACACTTACGGCTATCTATCACCATCTTGATTACTTACCTGCTTACTTGTTAATTTCCTCTCTCTCCTAACTAGAATGTATACTCCATGAGGGCAGGGTCTTGACTGTTGACTTAATCTCTAATATATCCCTGGTGTCTAGTAACCAGAAAAAAAAACCAAACCCGTTGCCGTCAAGTCACTTCCAACTCGTGTTAACCCTATAGCCACCGAAGTAGGTGCTCAGCAAATACTTGTTAGATGAACAAACCTATACAGTACCTGCTGTTATTCTTCCCATTTTACAGATGAGTAAACAGACTGCCTGAGAGATTAACTTACCTGAAGTCCCACAGTAAATGCTAGAGTTGAAATACCAACACAGGTTCATCTGACTACATACCTTATACTTTTAACCATTACTCACACTACCGTACATTGCTTCTTTCCCTCCACAGATGTCCTCTGGGCACAAAGTTTATCATAGAAGTATAGGATATTAGAACTGCAAGAAACCTTTAATAATCAGCTAGTTTTTGCCTAGGCATTTGTCTTAGCCATATAGTGCTGCTATAACAGAAATACAAGTGGATGGGTTTAACAAAGGAAAATTTATTTTCTCACAGTAAAGTAGGCTAAAAGTCCAAATTCAAGGCATCAGCTCCAGGGGAAGGTTTTCTGTCTCTGTTGGCTCTGGAAGAAGGTCCTTGTCCTCAATCTTCCATGGTCAAGGAGCTTCTCAGGCTCAGGGACCCCAGGTCCAAAGGACACGCTCTGCCCCCGGTCCTGCTTTCTTAGTGGTATGAGGTCCCCAACTCACTGCTTGCAGCCCTTTTATCTCTTGAGAGACAAAAGGTGGTGCAGGCCACACCCCAGGGAAACTCCCTTTACATTGGATCAGGGAGGTGACCTGAGTAAGGGTGACGTTACAGTCCCACCCTAATCTTAACATAAAATTGCAGTCACAAAATGGAGAACAACTGCACAATACTGAGAATCATGGCCTAACCATGTTGATACACACATTTTCTGGGGACATAATTCAATCCATGACAGCATTATAGTAAAGTTAATCAGTTAACTATTTATTGAGTCTATATAGTATACATTACTAACTAAGGTAATCGAAATTCCTCCCTAAAACAGGGCAAACATGAAGGATCATTTGTGTCACATCTTGGGAATTTCCAGATGCCTGCATTTTTATCCGATTTTCCTTCAGTAGCCCTCAATTTTTCAGTTTCAAGAATTTGACTGAATTGTAGGCCTTCCTGCCTCAGGTTTTTTTTTTTGTTGTTGTTGTTGTTCTATATCTCTTTTATCTTCAAGAATCCATACCTGGGGCTTCATTTCTGTTCTAAAACAAGAGGAAGGGATGATTTTTAAGAAACCAATTTTCAGACACACACAAAGAAACAGTAGCAGCTGATAGCATCTGTTGCATTACCAGAGACTTGGAAGGAACCATCTGCTGCAAAACCCCACTTAACAGATAAGGAAGCTGAGAACCAATAAGTGGAAATGACTTATCCACGACTGGATATGCCTTACTCTTGTCCAGGACACTTTCTATCACATCACACTGTCTTTCTTTCACCTCCTGTTTGCAGAATCCAGGATGGTTGCAGAAAACATGTTATGGGTAAATAAACAGTGGCAGACCCATTAATCAGACCTGGGGCTTTAGACTACATATACAGGGAGTTAGGTCATAGATTTCTCTCTTTAGCCAGACCCTACCCCTGTTCTCAATAACGATGCCACCCATCACCACTGGCTCACTAAGAATAAATAGATGTTCCCCGCCTACCTGGCCTTCAGAGTAGCCAGTCACTCCTCTACCTCATCCGTCCCATTTCTCCCTCTTCAAAACATTTGTGTTTCAGAAAAGCAGTGTTGAATGACTTTCTCATTTCTGCCTCTGTGACTCTGTTTAAGCCTCCCTTGAGGAGCTGAGCCGAGGCATCCCTGCTAATGAGGTCCAAATAGCAGCATCTCCACTAGGCAGGAGTAGTGGACGCTATGTTTCTTAGAGAATGTCAGAACTGGGAAGTAGCTTAGAGACCAAGGATACTGCCTCAATTACCCCATTTTATAGATAAATGTGGAAACAGAGAAAGGATATTGACTACCCTGGCTGATACTGTTAGCTACATGCAGAGCGACACTAGAATCCAGGCCTTCTGACTTTACAGTTCAGTACTTATTACATCATGCTGAGGCCTGCACACGAGAACACAAGGGACACAATGAGCCCCCGGGAAAGGGTGTTGACTGACTAACAATCCCTTCTAGCAAGGAAATCAGGAAATTCTGTTTCCTCCTTGGAATAAAGCCCCACCATAGTAACTCTCTCCAAGGAAAACAAAAGCAAAAACTAGAATTCTTTATCATACTGGGGATTCTGTGGGAATTAGAGATAAATATATGAAGGTCCTTACCGTTAAACTTGGAAAATACTTTCCTTCACCTGTTTGCGGGGCATTTAGTTAAAACATGCTTGTTTTACAGAACTTAGGTCTAAGAATTCTCCATTCCCTGTTCTAGAGGTCAGTTAGCTGTACCTTTTAGTAAGAGTGAAACTATAGTGAATCTCCAGGGGCATAATTCACCTTGTATTCTAGGCGAATAGTGCCCCCTTTAGAGTTGTACAAGGTGTGGCTCTTTATGCTATGCCAGGGCAGCAATTAAAATCTCAGTTAATACGATACTCTAAAAAGAAAAGGCTTTTGCTGTGTTCATTTCTCAGTGACAGAAAAGAAGATTTGGAGAGATTATAGCCAGTGCCTTATCTCCCTTACTAAGAGTCACCAGATACGGTGCAAGGTCACAGTAAAGGGCTGAGTCAGATCTGTCTGCAGCTAGATAAGCAAATTAGAACCAGAAAAATCTGGCTGGGAGTCTTTACTTGACAGTTTACTAGCTGGGCGATATTGGTCAACTCCACCTTTCATTGTGCATATGTTTAAAATGGGGATAGTAACAATTATAGCAGACAATTTTGATTTTTTTTTTAGTCGATAGCCTCCCCTGTCTCCACTAGCCCACTGGAAACCTTTCATATTCTAACAAGGTATCAGATTGTCCAGTGCTGCAGAGGAAATTGACTCTTTCCTACTCCTGTTGTCAGGTGGCGTTGACTCACAGCGACTCTATGTACAACAGAACAATACAGTGCTCGGTCCTGTGCTATGTTTGAGCCCTTCAGTGAGATGGCCTTCCTCTTTTTCACTGACCCTCTGCTTTACCAAACGTGATATCCTTCTCTAGGGACTGGTCCCTTCTGATAATGAGATGAAGTCTCACCATCCTCGCTTCTAAAGAGCATACTGGCTGTACTTCATCCAAGACAGATTTGTTTGTTCTTCTAGTAGTCCATGATATATTTATATTCTCCGCCAACACCGTAATTCCAAGGCATCAATTCTTCTTCAGTCTTCCTTATTCATTGTTCAGCTTTCACATGCATATGAGGCAATTGAAAATATCACGGTTCGAGTCGGGTGTACCTTATTCCTCAAAGTGACATCTTTGCTTTTTAATGCTTTAAAGAGGTTCTTTGTAGCAGATTTGCCCAATGTAATACGTCTTTTGATTTCTTGACTGCTGCTTCCATGGGTGTTGATTGTGAATCCAAGTAAAATGAAATCCTTGACATCTTCTGTCTTTCCTCTGTTTATCGTGATGTTGCTTATTGGCCCAGTTGTGAGGATTTTTGTTTCCTTTATGTTGAAGTGTAATCCATACTGAAGGCTGTGGTCTTTGATCTTCATCAGTAAGTGCTTCAAATCCTCTTCACTTTCAGCAAGCAAGGTTGTGTCATCTGCATATGGTAGGTCGTTAATGAGTCTTCCTCTAGTCTTCAACCCCCACGTTCTTCTTCGCATAGTCCAGCTTCTCAAGTTACTTGCTCAGCATACAGACTATATATGGTGAAAGGATACCTGATGCACACCTTTCCTGACGTTAAACAGTGCAATATTCCCTTGTTCTGTTCAAAGGACTGCCTTTTAGTCTATGTACAGGTTCCTCATGAACACAATAAAGTGTTCTAGAATTTCCATCCGTTGCAATATTCCTAGTCCTAGTTTTAAAAAAACAGGCACTGCCGTCGAGTCAATTCTGACTGATAGCAAACCTATAAGGCAGAGTACAGCTGCCCCCATGGGGTTTCCAAGGCTGTAAATCTTTATAGAAGCAGACTGCCACATCTTTCTCCCTCAGAAAGGCTGGTGGGTTCAGACCACCCACCTTTTGGTTAGCAGCTGAGCTCTTAATCACTGTGCCACCAGGGACTCCTTTGTCCTAGTAGTGTCTTTTCCCACGGGAAGTGATTGGTTTAGAAATGGGCACATAACATCATTCTAGGCAATGAGATGGAAGTGGAAATGGGGGATGGGTGGGTATGAAGGGCTCATCTTTTAGGACATTTTTTTCTAATTTTTAAAAAGAATGTAGCAAAACATGTTGGCCTCTTCCTTTTATTCCAGCTTTTGAATGTAATGTAAGGATGTGATGAATGAAACTTGTTGCTCTCTTGCTACCAAAAGAGTGTAGGCCAAATGCTGAAGATGAGAGAGTAGAAAGATGGGTTCTTGCAGATGTTATTGAGCTGTTGAAGTAACCACCCCAGTACACCCTGTCTCTGCATGTGTAGTTATGTGAGATACTACATTTTCCTTCTTGTTTAGCCACTTTTAGTTGGATTTTCTATTTCTTGCACTCGACAGCACCATAACTGATCCAGCAATCAAAACAATAAGGCCGTTGTGAAAATTAAATGGTAGTAAATATTAGTTCTCTTTCTAGCATCTAAATATAGCTCAAGGCTCACTCCTTAATATGATAATTCTTTAATTGGCAGTTTGTTTGTCACAAAGTATTTCCATAGGCATTCTACTAGGCTGTTAATTTCTTCAAGCTAGAGACCATGCTTCATTTATCTCTAGCTCTAGCTCCTAGCATAGATGTTAAATGTACCTTGAACTTTGCCTTTTAGTAGATGTATTTTCATTGTCACTGATGTCACTTGGAATTAGCTAGGAGCTGAGCAAGATGAACTGGACACGAACTCTAACCACATACCTCACAGGATAGTTGTTGGCTATAAGACAATTAATTTGGTTTTTTGATTGGCAAACTTTATGTTGACAATGATGAGATTATATATCAACTGTTACTATCTAAGGCCTATGCTATATTGAGGGAGCCCTGGTGGCACATTGGTAAAGCACTCGGCTGCTAGCCAAAAGGTCGGTGGTTCAAACCCATTAGCCACTCCATGGGAGAAAGATGTGGCCATCTGCTTCAGTAAAGATTTATAGCCTTGGAAACCCTATGGGGCAGTTCTTCTCTGTCCTGCAGGGTCACTGTGAGTTGGAATTGACTCAGCCACTGTGGGTTTGGTTTAGTTTTGGATGCTATATTGAAGGCACCATAAACTTAATAACCAGGTCTCCTAAAATTGAGTTCATTATGTGAACATTCCTTGACTGTCAAGAATGCTACCAATGACAGTACTTGGCTGTTTATAAGGTCTTGAATTACCTGGGGCTCTGGAAAGAACTCATCTTATCCGACTCATAGGGTCGCTTTGAGTTGGAATCAACTCACTCGCAATGGTTTTTATTTATTTATTTTCTAGAAAGAACAGAAAATGCTATGTGATTCTAAAAGATAAACAAGTGTTTTAAGGATAGATAGCCATCACCTAGCTGCCTCTGCCTACTAGAGAGTATGTTCTTCTGTATACCATAGACCATAAGCAAGAAAAGAATATGGAAGGAGGATCCTAAGAAAGATAGGCTTGAGTGTATGTTAGTGGCTGAGGGGTGAGATTATCAAGAGAAAGCAAGCCTATGGCTGTTTGTTTCTTTGGCTTCTTCCAAGAAGAGGAATCTTTCTAAGGAAAATTCAACTCTTTATCATAATCTCCCTGTAGAGTTTGTGAATGAAGGAAATCCTTGATCAAGGAAGTCTTTCTTCTGGTCAGCAAGCCTGTGAGGAAGTGATTAATATTATCTCAGACAGTTATCCTCTAATTTAACCTCTAGAGGTCAGTTGTATGGCTCAGGCAATTGCATTGTCCATCAAGTACTCCAGGTGTAGGTAATTTTACAGACCTCACCTTGAATATTTCTGATATGGGGATGTCTGAGTTGGACACCTACTTTTTTTTTTTTTTTAATTTTTATTGTACTCTAAGTGAAAGTTTACAAGTCAGTCTCTCATACAAAAATGTATATAAAAAAAAATGTATATACACCTTGCTATATACCCCTAATTGCTCTCCCCCTAATGAGACAGCACACTTCTTCACTCCACTCTCTCTTTTCATGTACATCCTGACAGCTTCTGACCACCTCTGCTCTTTCATCTCCCCTATGGATAGGAGATGCCAACATAGTCTCAACTGTCCACTTGATCCAAGAAGCTCATTCTTCACCGGCATCTTTTTCTATCCCATAAATAGTCTGGTCTAATCCCTGTGTGAAGAGTTGGCTTTGGGAATGGTTCCTGTCTTGGGCTAACAGAAGGTCTGGGGACCATGACCACCAGGGTCCTTCTAGTCTTGGTCAGACCATTAAGTCTGGTCTTTTTATGAGAATTTGGGGTCTGCATCCCACTGCTCTCCTGCTCCCTCAGGGGTTCTTCTGTTGTGTTCCCTGTCAGGGCAGTCATCGGTTGTAGCCAGGTACCATCTAGTTCTTCTGGTCTCGGGCTGATGTAGTCTTTGGTTTATGTGGCCCTTTCTGTCTCTTGGGCTCACAATTACCCTGTGTCTTTGGTATTTTTCATTCTCCTTCACTCCAGGTGGGTTGAGACCAATTGATGCATCGTAGATGGCCGCTTGCTAGCACTTAAGACCCCAGATGCCACTCTCCAAAGTGGGATGCAGAATGTTTTCTTAATAGATTTTATTATGCCAGTTGACTTAGATGCCCTCTGAAACCATGGTCCCCAAACCCCTACCCCTGCTATCCTGGCCTTCGAAGCATTCAGTTTATTCAGGGAACTTCTTTGCTTTTGGTTTAGTCCACTTGTGCTGACCTCTCCTGTATTGTGTGTTGTTTTTCCCTTCACCTAAAGTAGTTCTTATCTACTATCTAATTAGTGAATACCCCTCTCCCTGCCTTCCTCCCTGCCTCCCCACTCTCGTAACCATTAAAGAATTTTTTTATTCTCTGTTTAAACTATTTCTTGAGTTCTTGTAATAGTGGTCTTACACAATATTTGTCCTTTTGCAACTGACTAATTTCACTCAGCATAATGCCTTCCAGATTCCTTCATGTTATGAAATGTTTCACAGATTCATCACTGTTCTTTATCGATGCATAGTATTCCATTGTGTGACTATACCATAATTTATTTATCCATTCGTCCGTTGATGGGCACCTTGGTTGCTTCCATCTTTTTGCTATGGTAAACAGTGCTGCAGTGAACATGGGCATGCATATATCTATTTGCGTAAAGGCTCTTATTTCTCTAGGATATATTCCAAGGAGTAGGATTGCTGGATCGTATGGTAGTTCTATTTCTAGCTTTTTAAGGAAGTGCCAAATCAATTTCCAAAGTGGTTGTGCCATTTTACATTCCCACCAGCAGTGTATAAGTGTTCCAGTCTCTCTACAACCTCTCCAACATTTATTATTTTGTGTTTTTTGGATTAATGCCAGCCTTGTTTGAGTGAGATGGAATCTCATTGTAGTTTTGATTTGCGTTTCTCTAATGGCTAATGAACATGAGCATTTCCTCATGTATCTGTTAGCTACCTGAATGTTGTCTTTAGTGAAGTGTCTGGTCATATCTTTTGGGCATCTACTTTTAGAAGGCCCTGCCAGCTAATGAATATGACCTGAAATATCTTTGTCAGGGGTTGTCTGTGAGGATACAGAATGTAAGAGGGAGAGTTTGGGTCTGGAGAGCATGATGCTTAAATATTCTCTCAGGGGTCCTCATGCTTCCCTTAATTCACGAGAGGGACCCTCACCCTGAGCACAGGGCATACCCAGTCTCGGAACATCTTCTAGACCATTCTCTGTGAGATTTAGTAAATCTGTCTCCTCTAGGTGGACACAGTCCTGTGGAGTTCACTGCTCGGTGAGAAGATGGCTAGATTTTAATTCTCAGTAGGGCACTCTTGGAAACCCTGGTGGCGTAGTGGCTAAGTGCTACAGCTGCTAACCAAAGGGTCGGCAGTTTGAATGTGCCAGGCGCTCCTCGGAAACTCCATGGGGCAGTTCTACTCTGTCCTGTAGGGTCACTATGAGTTGCAATCAACCCGATGGCACTGGGTTTGGTTTTTGATTAGGGCACTCTTGTGCACCATACAGTCTCCACCGACCATACCTTATATAGTATGAGGCCCTTCTACTGGTTTTCACCAAGGAAATGAGCATGATGATCTGAGGATTAAAAAAATAACTAAAAATAGCTCTTTGGGGCCCTCAATAGAGCCCTAAATAACGCTTTTTCTTCTCACTGGGGTTAAAGCAAGCTGAACAAAGAAGTAGTCCAAAATATTGCCTTTAGTAGTGATAGAGACCAGATTCGTCAGATAACTACAGTCTAGTGCAGAAAAATAACTATCTTTATTCACTATTATACGTAAAAAAAAAAAAAACATAGAAGGCCAATAAAAACAAGAGAAACTCTCAATGAAACGTATTGACACAATAGCCGCAACAATGGACTGAAATATACCAACGATCGTGCAGACAGTGCGGAACCGGACAGCGTTTCATTCTGTTATAAGTAAAGTCGAGGAGCCCTGGTTGCGCAAGAGTTAAGCCCCTGGCTGCTAACCAAAAGGTTGGTAGTTTGAACCTGCCTAGTGGTTCTATAGGAGAAGGACCTGGCAATCTGCTCCTGTAAAGACTGAGGCCTAGAAAACCCTATGGGACAGTTCTACTCTGTCACATGGGGTCGCTATGAGTTGAACATTGACTTGACAGCACCCAACAGTGTACATAAAGTCACCATGAGTTGGAGCTGACTCAGTAGCAACTAACAACAACATTATATATCAGGTACAGAGTTTACACTATTTTTGATCTCTCCACAATTTGGAGAGGTAAATATCATGATCTCTGTTTTACAGATAAGGACACTGAGTTAGTAAGGTAGAGAACTAGAATTCAGACCCAGGTCTGACTAGGCCCAAAGCTCCCTGCTTCTTAAACCTTGCCACTGCTGCTTCTAGGAAACCAGCAGGAACTTCTACAACCAGAGCCCAATTAAATTGACCAGTAATTCTTGTGAGATTTCCAAAGTCGTCCTATAGTAGAATTTTTTATTTCTTTGCCCAAGGTTCTCCTTTAGCATGTGCCAAAAAGGCCTGGCTCCTCCAGCAGATACAGAAAGATATAAAACCTCAAGTCCTCTAACTCCAGGTTGTTTTTCATTGCCCCTGGGAGCACTAGGTCTGATGCCAGCACGGATGTACTATTTTGAACCTCCAAATGCATTTCTCAGAAAACTCAGGCAGAGTGCCATTTTTAGGATATATTTTATATCATCACTGGGCCTCTTGATCCCACAGTGCAATATCCCCACTGTTGTCATTTAGTCTGAGCTTTGCTGTCTATAGAAGAGAGTTTCTCTGTTCAGAGTTTGCCCTCCCTCCAAGTGTTGGGAAAACCACATTGACAGATCCAAAGGGATTTTCTGCTTTCATGGTTTTCATCATTGCAAAGATATGTTTTTCTATGGGATAGTTCTTGTTGTAGGTTCCTTAGAAGCAGAGTGTGAGATGAGGATTTGTGTTCAAATGATTTATTGAACACTGCTTTCAAGGCAAAGGGAAGTGAGGGAAGCAGGATTGGACAGGGAAACAGGGCTAAGCAAGATCATAGACTCAGCTGGAGTCTAGCTACAGCCTGATCCCATGTGGAGCTCTGGAGTACAGATTGCTGCACAGAGTTAGTCCCACCTTGAGTAAGGGGCTGACCTTTTCCAACCCCACGATGGTCAGTCGCTGGCCACTGGCTGAAGAGATTGGGTGAATGTGTGCATGTGCACATAGCTCCCTGGTCAAGGTGGTTCCCATTTGGTCAAGATGGCTCCCTCTTGGCCAAGGACAATTCTCTAGAAAAAAGGGGAGCAGCTGTGAGTTCTATTAGCTAGCTCTCACAACAGCTAGGGGAAACCACCTGGGTGCATAGGCTGGTAAAGAGGATCTGGGAAGGGCGCCAACAGCAGTTCTGTATCACAAAACACAAAAATCATTTGAACCTAAGTATTGGTTCCTTAATTGCCACATTCTCTGGGATTATGCCTTGTTACGTATTCCTTTATATGCATTTAATTGGTGAATGGGGCTCTGGTGGCACAGTGGTTAAGCATTTGGCTGCTAACCAAAAGGTCGGCAGTTCGAATCCAACAGCCACCCCTTGGGAACCCTATAAAAAGGGCAGTTCTATTCTGTCCTATAAGGGTCGCTATGAGTAGGTATCAACTCAACAACAACAGGTTTGATTTTGGGTTTTTTTAAATCGGTGAGTAAATCAAGGCAAAAAGCGCGTAGCAAAATAGTTCTTTGGTTCCAAGTAGCTGTGACTAAAGATGACGTTCAGGCAACATTCACCTGTTTCAGCATTTCGCCAGTCTACTGAAATACATGATTTTGAATCTTGTAGCTTAAATCCCATTTTATGTTGATTGTCATGACCAGCAGTACTGCGTGTGGGTCAATCTTACAGTATGACCAATAGGTGGCACCAGAAACACCCATACTTACTCTAACTAATTTGAGAAGTATGTATATGTGTGCTAAAATTTCAACCCCCCTCTACTTAATGTTTTTCATGTTAAAAAGGCACTTATAACATTCAGTCCAAACCAAAACGTGATAACTTACAGAGTTTCCCATTTTCCATGTGACCTCTTTCTTGTAGAGTTATCTGAGTGTAAAAAACAAATAGGGTGATAGGGTCGATGAATTCAGTAAGAAAACATCTATTCATTAGCAAAAGGAAGGAAAAAAGACTGGAGTCCAGCATCCTCTTCATTGCAAGGTCTCTTGAGTGTATAAATGCCGAAGATTATTAGGAAATATTTGAATAACAGGATAAAAAAGTCAAGGATACTGCCTCCAAAACATGAACTTTATTCCCTACTGAAAACAGACTTGGATGGCAACCAAGTTGTTCAAGGATCGCCCTAGCCAATATCTGACCACAGGGCTCCACTCTGAGAAAGGTCTCTGAGTCCAGCGTTCATCATTTTCAAGTCTGTTTCCTTTGAAGTCTGTACTTCATTGTTGGTGAAGGGAAGTAAAGGGGGAGGTGGGCATTACATCTTCCAATTTTTTGTTTTTTTTTTTCCAACAACCCAGGATTGTGGTCCTTTCCTACATCAGCCTATTCCAAGGAGCAGCCTGACTTAGAGGAAAAAAACACTGAACCGAGAGGTTATAACACACTTAACATTTACTAAGACCTTTCAGAATCATTATTTGATTCTACAACTGTGTGAAAGATGGGAATAGTGAGTTCCGGAAAGGTCAATTAGCCAGAACCCCAGCCTAGTTCATCTGACCCCAAAGCCAAGACTATCTAGATGTGCCACAATTCTCCATGCAAGTTTGAACAAATCATTTCACCTCGCTGCACTATAGTTTCATGGCCCCAACCCACCCTTCAGCTAGAAATCTCCAGATTCTGAATAGTACGTGTAGAGCGCAGTGTCTTGTGTACTGACTGGGACTAGAGGTGTGGTTTGGCACCACTGTCAGTAGGAAGGGAGGGTAAAGCTCACTTTGATAGTGTTCCAAAGTGGAAGGTGACACGGCTATTATACAATGCGCTAAACAGTCTGGTTCTTGTATTTGGGGGGGGAAAGTAAATAGCAGGTCCTGATTAGCCTTTCCTATACCTGTCATCAGTTTCTTATACTGTAAATATTGTGCCTCTGGGAACCTTCCTTTACAAATGAAATGATCCCAGGGTTTGGAATTCCTCTTTTCATGGTGTGCTCTTCTGCCGTGCGTGCCGCAAATTATTTTCACTGCCCTTCTCTGAACCTTTGCTATTTTTACTCTGCCTTTTTGACTGCGGGACAGATTAAAGGAAGGTGTTTGGTGGTGGTGGTGTTTAATTTTTACTTAAAAGATAGAGGCAGCAGGACTCTTTAAGATTTTCATCTGGATTTCTTGTTCGTAACGTGAGTGGGAAAAGTCATGAAAGAAGAAGAAAGGAAGTTAACTTCAATTGAGTACCTATAGTGTGTCAGGCTGTCTGCTAGGTACATTTGATATCTCATTTCCCTGCATCCTCTCAGATGAAAGGCAGTGCATTATAGTGGTTAGAAGGCCAGGCTCTTCAGTTAGACAGACCTGGCTTCTCACCAAGGCCCTGGCACCACCTCACTGTGACTCTAGGCAATCTACATAACCCCTCTAAGCTTTGGTTTCCTCAGTGAGATTAAAAAGTGAGATAGCATACATTAATTACTATTAGCTCAGCGTAAGCATTTTATTCAATATCAGTCACTGTCACTACTACTGTCCTAAAGGGCAAATCTTATCTACTTCACATTGTTGTTTTTGTTAGGTGCTGCAGAGTCGGTTCCGACTCGTAGTGACCCCATGTACAACAGGACGAAACACCACCTGGTCCTGCACCATCCTCACAATCATTGCTATGTTTGAGCCAATTATTGCAGCAAATGTGTTAATACATCTCATTGAAGGTCTTCCTCTCTTTCGTTGATCCTCTACTTTACTAAGCATGATGACCTTCTCCAGGAACTAGTCTCTCCTGATAAAATATCCAAAGTATGTGAAAAGAAGTCTTGCCATCCTCGTTTCTAGGGAGCATTCTGGCTGTTCTTCTTCCAAGACAGATTCGTTCTTCTGGCAGCTCATGATATATTCAATATTCTTCGTCAGTACCATAATTGAAAGGCATCAATTCTTCTTCAGTCTTCCTTGTTCACATTAGATCAAAAAAGCTAAGGCTGGAAGAAATTAAGTAAAAGATATTCAGAGCCACATTGACCTGACAGTGTTATGGATATTTGTTGTTCCTTTTCCCCAGTGCTCCTCTTTAACCAGGGAAATCATCCTCATTTGTCTGCTAGAACAGACCTGATAGTGGTCAGAAGAGTGAACTCTGGAGCTAATTCAAATCTTAGCCCTACCATTTTTGGCTGTGTAACTTTTGACTTATTAAATTTTCTGTGCTTTTGTTTCTTCATTTATCAAATGGGGATGATAAAAATACCACTTGGGTTCTTACGAAGATTAAATAAATTAATTCAAAAGAAGTGCCTGACACATAGTAAGTACTGAATAAACATAAAGTGCTATTATTCTTACCCCAACTATCTCCACACTACAGGGGCCATCACATCACTCAAATTTGACCAATCAGAGTGTCCTATCTTCCTGTTTACCATGATAGATTTAGGGCAGGGTTGGCAACATTTTTCTGTAAAGAGCCAGATAGCAAACATTTTAGGCTTTGTGTGTCATATAGTCTGTGTCATTATCACACAACTCTGCCATCATAGCTCAAAAACAGTCATAGAATAGACAACATGTAAGTCAGTGGGTGTGACTGTGTTCCAATAAGGCTTTATTTATGGACACTGAAGTTTGAATTTCATGTAATTTTAATGTATCTCAAAATATCCTTTTTTCGATGTTTTTCAACCATTTAAAATTGACAAAACCACTCTTAGTTCTCATGCTGTACAAAAACGGAAGGTGGGCTATACACGAACATTTAGAGTAACTTTATTTGTAATTGTCATAAGTTGGAAGCAACCAAGATGTTCTTCAGTAGGTAAATTGATGAACAAGTAGTGGTACATCCATACAATGGAGTATTACTCAGCAATAAAAAGAAATGAGCTAGGATGCCATAAAAAAGACATGGAGGAACTTTAAATGCATATTACTAAGCCAAAGAAGCCAGTCTGAAAAGGCTACATACTGTATGATCCCAACTATATGACATTCTGGAAAAGGCAAAACTATAGAGACAATAAAAATATTGTGGGTGCCACATGTCCAGGGGACGGAGGTGGGGATGAGTAGGTGGAGCACAGGGCATTTTTATGGCAATGAAACTATTCTGCATGATACTGTAATGATGGTGCATAAAGCTATGCATTTATCAAAACCCATAGAACTGTAAAACGCAAAGAGTGAACTTTAATGTAAACTGTGGACTTTAGTTAATAATAATGTATCAGTATTGGTTTGTCAGTTGTAACAAATGTACCACACCAAGAGAAGTATATGGGAACACTACTTTTTGCACAATTTTCATGTAAACCTGGAACTACTCTTAAAAATAAATCTATTTAAAAAAATTGTTTAACTTCATTTGAGCCTTTAGGTTTAGCTATGCCTATTAGTTCCGTGAGTACTTTTTTTCCCCTAATCTAGTTTGAGTCGGGTTTTGAGAGTGTTCTGATAGAGTCTTATAGACTTGGTTTCCTCACACTTTGCAATACTCTCTTGCAAAATGATTAGGGAAAGGGGAGAGGAAAGCTAGCACGTCTTGTGTACCTACCACGTGCCGGGCAGTTTGGTAAGTGCTTTCACATGTGATCTCTCATTTACTTCTTAACAACCCTCTGAGATTGGTATTATTATCCTCATGTTACCAAGACCTCAGATACATTGGATTGCCAGTCAGTTGCTTGTTGTGATAAAATGTTTGATGGCAGAATGGAGCAGTTGAAAGAGAAGAGGGAAGTTGGACTGTTTAGGTCCCTTTTCTTGTCCACCTTACTCCCCAGGAAAAGAGTCATGGAAGACTAAATTTTGTCTGGGCATGCTTAATCCCTTTTCTGGGAAAGAGGGCATGTACTGATCAGGAATCCCTACTGTTCCCTTTGGCCATTTTGGGCAAGAGGGGAGTGGCGGTCCTGGAGTTCTTGCCCAGCTGCCCGGCCAAGAGTGACCAAGCAGCTGAGGCACCCTGATGAACAGCCTGGGTTAATCCAGGCAGCAGTTTGCAACTCCCTTGGAAGGCAGACCCAGGATTTCCTTTAGAAGTATCACTTCACAGCAGCTGGCTGATTTGACTTTGCCAACTGTTTGACCCCTGGCTGCACAGGAAACTTGGGCAGGTAGAACTTGGCCAGCCTGAGGAGCAGACACAACTCTGAGCTCCTTAGGCTAGAACAGCAAGGCTTGCACAAACAGCTTGCATCATACAGGATGAGAAAAGAGCCAGGAAAAATAATCCTTCACATTAATTAACCCTCACCTTGATACTTCAGCCTTTTAAATTTTGGATTACAGACAAAGAACTACTGTGTTACTAGCTACTACTTACTGGACAGCTACTGAATGTCAGTCCATTTCTTATAAAATAGCTACTATTTATCAAACAGTTGCTACATGCCAGATACTTTATCTGCATTATCTCTAGTCATCCCAGCAACTCTGCAAGCTGACATTAGGTATTACCTACTATTGATGAGGAAACGGAGATGCCTAGAGGATAAGAAATGACAAACACTAGGAGGAACACTAGGACAATGAATAAGGAAGACTGAAGAATTGATGCCTTTGAATTATAGTGTTGGCAAAGAATATTGAATATACCATGGACTGCCAGAAGTATGAACAAGTCTGCCTTGGAAGAAGTGCAGTCCGAATGCTCCTTGGAAGCGAGGATAGCAAGACTTTGTCTCACATACTTTGGGCATATTAACAGGAGGACCAGTCCCTGGAAAAGAACATCATGCTTGGTAAGGTAGAGGGTCAGCAAAAAAAAAGACTCTTGACAAGATGGATTGACACAGTGGCTGTAACAGTGGGCTCAAACATAGCAACAGTTGTGAGGATGGTACAAGACTGGGCAGTGTTTCATTTTGTTGTACATAGGGTCCCTATGAATCAGAACCAACTCCATGGCACCTAACCACAACAGGAGGAGAGAGGAATTTGTACCTGCTCTATTTCTAACACCTCTCCATGGGAGTAGGAGAATAAAAGAGATAGACAATAATTTTCTAGTCTTCAGTAGTTGGTCAGGGCAGGTCAAGTACCAGAAGTAAAAAATGTAGCTTGAGCCTGGAGTTCCTCTTCAAGATGTGGAACTCTTTGAAGGCAGGGAGTTTTGTTATTTTTTATTTACCTAGTATACACTGGACACCTAACTCATACCTGGCTCAGAGCAGGGGCTCAGTAAATGTTTGTTGAATGAATAAATGAGTCCAAGTATCTGCTTTCAGTAAAGTAGGAAATGGCTGAGGTCCTCTCTTTGTTTAAATTGCTTTATGAAACTCTTAGAAATTGCATGGACTCTTCTGGGCATCTACAGTACCATTTAGTACAATGAATAAGTTTATCCAATTCCACAGGTTATTTTATAGGCAGAGATTTACCTAAAGGCATCCTAGTGGCCTAAGAGTTAACACATCTTTTAAAAACACCTCTCTTAATGGACTTCTGGGGAGTAACTTGAAGCAGGAAAATAACCTGATTCCACAAATTATCTTTAGCCCACTAAACCCACTTCCGTCGAGTTGATTCGGACTCATAGTGACCCAAAAGGACAGAGTAGAACTGCCCCATAGAGTTTCCAAGGAGCGCCTGGCAGGTTTGAACTGCTGACCTCTATGCTTAGCAGCTGTAGCACTTAACCACTGCACCACCGGGGTTTCCAAATTATCTCTAGGCATTTTTTTTTTTCTGAAAGCTAGCTAGGCAGTGATCAAGTGCTGGGTGCTGAGAAAGTTAAATAGAGACCTCTAGAAAGCATATAAAATGGAAATGGAGGGCAAAGGAGGGAAAAATTCGGGGGAAAGGTCAAAAACTTGAGCTTTGCCTATTCCCTGCCCAGCAGGCAGGCCTTGAACCCAGTTCCCTTTTGCTTGCTCTTTGGTGCAAGGCTGAGTTAGCAAGCTATAAATTGCACTAGTCTAAGTGTGAGGAATGTGGAGATGAATGTTGGGAAGTCTTCGTTCCAGAGGAAAGGGCACAATGGTGGGCCAGCTGGAGGCGGAAGATAGAACATATCCCGAGTGTGAGCCAACCAGAGATTTGAAATTAGAATCTGGGCTCAGCCTACATCTGGGTTTTAAGAACTCTGATTGTAAGGGGATAGGGCTGTCAAGTTGTTGGAAGAAAGTCTGTAGAGACCTGAAGTGACACAGCGATGATTTGCCAAGAAAAATTATTAGCATATTTATCTAATCATCTGAGTCAGTGTATCTCCCTGGCAAGGAGAAGCATTTGTGCAGGGACCTAGTGACTATACGGCGAGGATGGCCCTGTAAAGATGGGAGGAAAAGGCCAGGGGGTGCCCACAGAAGCCCATCTGGCCTTGCCATCAAAGGCAGTTTGATGGAGACAGCGAGTCTCACCAACTTGCCAACTTTCCCATGGATTGAGTGGATGACTCTCTCCCATAGAACTCGTGGCCTGGGATCCAGGCCTGGAGCTTGCTTTGGAACTCGCTGTGGAGGATCATTTTTATTGGGAAGTGTGGTTTGGAATGTAAAATTGTTGAAGACTCTATCTTTGAAAATCAATGTTTTCTGGCACTCACTGACATTCTCTGGGTTCTTGGATTTAACAACTGCCTCTTTTCTCACCACGATTATATTAGGTATAAACAATGGCAACGTGGGAACTAAGAATTCTAGGATGATGGCCCTGTGCAGGTTTGCTTTGAGAGGAAGCATTTAAAACGAGATTGACTTAACACGACTTCACTTGGTTGCAGGGTGCATCGATAACAGAAAAGGTATTGCATTAACAGCCAGAAAGGTGGGGTGGGGGGAGCCTCTGGATGAATTCTGCCATTGTTGAGTGAAGTTGGGCAAGCTATTTAACCTCTTTGTGTCTCATTTTTCTTACCTTTAAAATGGCAAGAATACTGTTTTCTTTACTTCTCTCAGAGGTTCTTGTTGTTGTGTTAGGTGCCATCCAGTCGGTTCTGACTCATAGCAACCCCATGCACAACAGAACGAAACACTGCCCGGTCCTGCGCCATCCTTACAAACATTGCTATGCTTGAGCTCATTGTTGTAGCCACTGTGTCAGTCCACCTCGTTGAGGGTCTTCCTCTTTTCCACTGACCCTGTGCTTTGCCAAGCATGATGTCCTTCTCCAGGGACTGATCCTTCCTGACAACATGTCCGAAGTATGTAAGACGCAGTCTCGCCATCCTTGCTTCTAAGGAGCATTCTGGTTGTACTTCCTCTAAGACAGATTTGTTCGTTCTTTTGGCAGCGCATGGTATATTCAATATTCTTTGCCAACACCACAATTCAAAGGCGTCAATTCTTCTTCAGTCTTCCTTATTCGTTGTCCAGCTTTCACATGCATGTGATATGTGATGCGATTGAAAATACCATGGCTTGGGTCAGGTGCACCTTAATCTTCAAGGTGACATCTTTACTTTTCAATACTTTAAAGAGCTCCTTTGCAGCAGATTTGCCCAATGCAGTGTGTCATTTGATTTCTTGACTGCTGCTTCCATGGGTGTTGATTGGGGATCCAAGTAAAATGCAATTCTTGACAACTTCAACCTTTTCTCTGTTTATCATAGTGTTGCTCATTGGTCCAGTTGTGAGGATTTTTGTTTTCTTTACATTGAAGTGCAATCCATACTGAAGGCTGTGGTCTTTGATCTTCAGTAGTAAGTGCTTCAAGTCCTCTTCACTTTCAGCAAGCAAGGTTGTGTCATCTGCATAGCGCAGGTTGCTAATGGGTATTCCACCAATCCTGATGCCCCCTTGTTCTTCATATAGTCCAGCTTCTCAGATTATTTGCTCAGCATACAGATTGAATAGGTATGAATACAACCCTGGCGCACACCTTTCCTGACTTTAAACCAATCAGTATCCCCTTGTTCTTTCCGAACAACTGCCTCTTGATCTATGTAAAGGTTCCTTATGAGCACAATTAAGTGTTCTGGAATTCCCATTCTTCGCAATGTTATCCGTAATTTGTTATGATCCACACAGTTGAATGCCTTTGCGTAGTCAATAAAACACAGGTAAACATCCTTCTGATATTCTCTGTCTTCAGCCAGGATCCATCTGACATCATCAATGAGATCCCTGGTTCCACATCCTCTTCGGAAACCGGCCTGAATTTCTGGCAGTTCCCTGTTGATATATTGCTGCAGCTGCTTTTGAATGATCTTCAGCAAAATTTTGCTTGTGTATGACGTTTATGATACTGTTCTATAATTTCCGCATTCAGTTGGATCGCCATTCTTGGGGATAGGCATAAATATGGATCTCTTCCAGTCAGTTGGCCAGGAAGCTGGCTTCCATATTTCTTGGCATAGATGAGTGAGCACCTCCAGCGTTGCATCTGTTTGTTGAAACATCTCAGTTGATATTTTGTTAATTCCTGGACCCTTGTTTTTCGCTAGTGCCATCAGTGCAGGTTGGACCTCTTCCTTCAGTATCATTGTTTCCTGATCATATGCTACCTCTTGAAATGGTTGAATGTTGACTAATTCTTTTCGGTATAATGACACTGTGTATTCCTTCCATCTTCTTTTGATGCTTCCTGTGTCATTTAATATTTTCCCCCTGGAGTCCTTCACTATTGCAGCTTGAGGCTTGAATTTTTCTTCAGTTCTCTCAGCTTGAGAAATGCCAGATGTGTTCTTCCCTTTTGGTTTTCCATCTCCAGTTGTTTGCACATGTCTTTATAATACTTTACTTTGTCTTCTTGAGCTGCCCTTTGAAATCTTCTGTTCATTTCTTTCACTTCATCATTTCTTCCTTTTGCTTTAGCTGCTTGACGTTCATGAGCAAGTTTCAGAGTCTCCTCTGACATCCATCTTGGTCTTTTCTTTGTTTCCTGTCTTTTCAATGACCTCACACTTTCTTCATGTATAATGTCTTTGATGTCATTCCACAACTTGTCTGGTCTTTGGTCACTAGTGTTCAATGAGTCAAATCTATTCTTGAGATGGTCTCTAAGTTCAGGTGTGATACACTCAAAGTCGTATTTTGCCTCTTATGGACTTGCTCTGATTTTCTTCAGTTTCAGCTTGAACTTGCATGTGAGCAGTTGAAGGTCTGTTCAACCGTCGGCCCCTGGCCTTGATCTGACTGATGATATTAAGCTTTTCCATTGTCTCTTTCCATGGATGTAGTTGATTTGATTCCTGTGTGTTCCATCTGGAGAGGTCCGTGTGTATAGTTGCTGTTTTTGTTAGTGAAAAAAGGTATTTGCAGTGAAGAAATCATTGGTCTTGCAAAATTCTATCATTCGCTCTCCAGTATTGTTTCTATCACCAAGGCCATATTTTCTAGCTACCGATCCTTCTTCTTTGTTTCCAACTTTTGCATTCCAATCAGCAGTAATTATCAATGCATCCTGATTGCATGTTCGATCAATTTCAGGCTGCAGCAGCTGATACAAATCTTCGGTTTCTTCATCTTCGGCCCTAGGGGTTGGTGCGTGAATTTGAATAATAGTCGTATTAACTGATCTTCCTTGTAGGTTTATGGATATTATCCTATCACTGACAGCATTGTACTTCAGGATAGATCTTGAAATATTGTTTTTGACAATGAATGCAACACCATTCCGCTGCAAATTGTCATTCCCGGCATAGTAGACTATAAGCTTGTCTGATTCAAAATGGCCAATACCAGTCCATTTCAGCTCACTAATGCCTAGAATATCGATGTTTATGCATTCCATTTCATTTTTGATGATTTCAAATTTTCCTAGATTCATACTTCATACATTCCAGGTTCCAATTATTAATGGATGTTTACAGCTGTTTCTTCTCAGTTTAAGTCGTGCCACATCAGCAGATGAAGGTCCCGAAAGCTTTATTCTACCCATGTCATTAAGTTTGACTCTACTTTGAGGAGGCAGCTCTTCCCCAGTCATCTTTTGAGTGCCTTCCAACCTGGGGGGCTCATCTTCCAGCACTATATCAGACAACGTTCCACTGCTATTCATAAGGTTTTCACTGGCTAATGCTTTTCAGAAGTAGGCTGCTGGGCCCTTCTTCCCAGTCTGTCTTAGTCTGGAAGCTCAGCTGAAACCTGTCCTCCGTGAGTGACTCTGCTGGTATCTGAATACCGGTGGCATAGCTTCCAGCATCACAGCAACACACAAGCCCCCACAGTACGACCAATTGAGAGACACGTGGGGGCAGAGGTTCTTATCAAAGTAAAATAAGGTGGTATATGACCAAGTGTTTTTTTTTTTCTTAGGTATGAATCTTGATTCAACTGTATTATATGAAAAAGGCTTTGGAAGCTGGGTTTAATTCTATTACTTTTCACCTGTGTGATCTTGGACATGTTTCTTTTCAGTACTTCAGTTTCCTGATTTACGAATACATCTCTCAAAAAGTTGTTGTGAAGACTGAATAATGTTTGTAAAGCACTCAGCTTATAGATGGGCTTTATAAATTGTGCTGGTTATGGTTACGACTCTTACTAAGCAAGAAATACAGTCTGAGTGCTTAGATTAGTACTTAACCTGATACATGGTAAGTATTGCCACTGCAGCTGCTTTTTATTACTTGTGTGAATATTTTCTACCAGATAAGAAAAACCGTCTACAGACAGAATTCCTCTTACCTTTCTAGAGAACAGTGGAGCAGCACAGGAGTAAACCCAGTCTATGCAAAGCAGCATGGGCTTTTTGGGACCTAGATCTTTTCCCACATCTCCGGAAATCCTGTTTCAGAAGAGTTTTCATTTTATTCAGATGGTAACAATGAAGGGAATAAAACCACTAACAGTATTTAAGGCATAGGCAAAACCCAAACTGGGGTAAGCCTTGGACATGATTGCTCAGCAATAACTCAGTAGCAACCACAGCCCCACCAGAATAATGTCCTGCCAGAAGCCTCAAAGCCAGGGTGGTGTCCTTCCACCAACCCACCACAAGAGATTGTACCAAAACAGTGGGGTAGAAGGCGCTCACATTTACAAAACTACAGGAGAAGTGAATGGAAGTCCAGCATACTCATAGGCAGAATGTATAATAATCTTATAACATCCAGAACTGCTGGGAGAGAACTAGCTACACTGGGAAACTTTATGCAGTAAAAACTTATGGTAGGCAAACAAGATTGGGATAGGATTGCTAGAGAGCTAATAAAATACCTAGATATTTGTTTTTCTAGCCCAAGGCTGAGTACTTACATTTAGATTTTTTCCTATTACATCTCTTTGGAGGCAGTTTTATTTTTGTGCATAATGAATTCCTAAGAACTTACATGAATGTGTAATATATAAAAGTCAAGCAGTAGCCTTACATGCCATGTGAGGAATTTTATCTCCAAGAGCTTACAAAAAAAAAGTTACGAAGTCCTTAATATATCTTATAATATTTTAGTCTTGGATTAAAAATAGAAACCTGACCAAAAAAACAAAAGAAACCTGAATGTTGTACAGTGTATATATAATTATTGAAAATGTTCAAAACACAAACATTAAATGCAGGCAATAAAATTACTTATCCACCAGATGCTCCTTGGAAACCGTATGGGGCAGTTCTACTCTGTCCTGTAGGGTCGCTATGAGTCGGAAGCGACTCGATGGCTATGGGTTTAAAGTAATTTCTTACCTCAAATTCTGCTATTAGCTTAGTTGAAATGACATTTTATAGACATAAGAAATTGATTTAGTGTTAGAAAGGACTTTCTGGACTTCCTGGTGGTGATTTTTCACAGGCTTACACAGAGGATTTTACAGGGGAGTGAGTCCACTGATCCATAGATTATGATGGTAATTAAGGTGGTTTATTAGCCTTCAGCCAAATTTTTCCTGGATCAAGATGGTAGAATGATCATACAAGTCAATCTTGCGTCTTCCATCCTCCAAATTCTTTAAAACAACAAAATGATAATAAAAAGGAATTAGCGTTGCCAGATTTAACAAAAAATAAAAAATACAGAATAGCCAGTTAAATATAAATTCCTGATAAACAAGTAATTTTTTAGTATCAGTGTGTTCCAAATGCAGTATTTTAAATGTATTATATTTTATGTGGAGCCCTAGTAGCACAGTGGTTAAGAGCTACGGCTGCTAATCAAAAGGTTGGCAGTTTGAATCCACCAGCCCATACTTGGAAATCCTGTGGGGCCATTCTTCTCTGTCCTAGAGAGTCTCTATGAGTCGGAATCAACTTCTTGGCAACAGGTCTTTTTTTTGTGGGGGAGGGTGGGTATAGTTTTTCTGACAGCTGTAAAAAGAATAAATCCATAGCAGTGTACCAGCAGTGGATCACAAGTGTGAAGGATTCTTGAATTGGATCAGATTGGATTTGTCTTGCAATTCTACTTCTAGGTGTTTACTAAATAGAAATGAAAAAAATATGTCCACAGAAATACCTATACAGGAATGCTCATGTTAGCTTTATTTATATCATCAAAAAACTAGAAACAACCAAATATTCCTCGACAATATTATGGATAAATAATTTGCATTTCTAACAGGTTCCTGATGTTGCAGCTTTGGGCACTATGCTCAGAGACCCACCGTTCTTGAGAGACCTGTAAGAAAAAGATTTTGGATCAGAAGGAAAGATAAAAGCAGATTCAAAGAAACTCTAGCTCAGAGTCAGAGTGACAACAGGTAAAGGACAGGAAGAAGCCCTGAAACAAGCACTGAGGTAATTACTGACAGCATCACTTCCAGAGCAGCAGGAACAGTTGTGTCCTGTCCCCTCATCCCGCACCATCACTGAACCGCCAACAGCAGCAGCAGCCATTCCCATTGCCATCCAGTCGATTCTGAATCATGGCGACCCCATGTGTGTCAGAGTAGAACTCTACTCCATAGAATTTCCAATGGTTAGTTTTTTGGAAGTAGATTTCCAGGCTTTCTTCCAAGGCACCTTTGGGTGGATTCAGAGCTCCAACCTTTTGGTTAGCAGCTGAGCACATTAACTGTTTGCACCACCCAGGGACTGCAGCAGCCTTAGATTCTAGAATAAAATCCCAAGAGAATTTCCCTCCAAATAATGTGAACTTCCTATTTGAGGAAGGCTAGTGAATGGTTGGCGCAAATGGTTCGAACTCATCTATTAACTGAAAGGTTGGTGGTTCTAATCCATCCGAGGTGCCTGAGAAGAAAGGCCTGGCAGTCTGCTTCCAGAAGGTCACAGCCTTAAAAACCCCATGCAGTACAGTTCTACTCTGTGTTGCCATGAGTTGGAATTGACTCAATGACAAATAGTTTGGGTTTTTTGGAATAATGTATGGGGGTAGAGGGCTGAGCAAGATAAATCAAAACCTCCAAAATGGACTCAGAGGGAATAAAAAATATATTATCTTCGTTTAGAGAAAAGTTGGCTGAAGTGCCCCAATGCCAAAGTAAAGCCTTTTGTATTCCGGCAATAGGAAGAGAGGGGACAGGGGTGAGAGGGCAAGTCGTCTCCAGCCTGTTTATTTGCCCCATGCCCATGCTCCCTAAAGTGAAGTCTCTTTATCAAGGCCCTACCTAGTTATATGAAGACCATAACTACCCTTTCTTAAAGGCGAGAGGCCCGTTGAGGAAACACACTCTAAAATCATAAAAATACAATCAGACAACTAAGGATCACCAGCCATCTGAGGGTCAAGAGACATCAAGATGAGGAAGAAGCAAGAAGAACAAACTGATCGGGGAAACAGATAACTCAGGGCGCAGAGGAGAACTTGAAAGCAAGACTAATTTGTGTACTAGGAGATATGTGGGAGGGGATGGCATGCGTAAAGCAAAAATAGGAACAGTCATAGCTTAAGACTATCAAGAAATTTAATAGATGCAAAAATGGCTGAGGACTGTGTCTTTTACTGCTTCTCCCTTGTTTTCTTTGTAAATATTGACAGCAGGATGCAATAAAATATGCACAGAAACTGCGGAACAGAAAAAGATTTGACCCTGCCAAAGCAGAGCTGTGGGCTGGCAGGTGGTGCAGCCGTGGGATACCTCAAATTGCTCACTAAACTGCAAGTGTATGAAATTCCAGATTTGGTGTGGGAAAGGCATTTTAGTGTGGTATGTGTAGTGTGAAAATCGGGTTGTATAAATGTTGAATATGTGAAAGTTACGAACCATCTGTGTCCACATTCCACTTGGCTTTCCCCAGAGTTTAGTAATATAAATCTTTCAGCTTAAACTTGGGGATCACCATAATAACAACTAATATCTGTACTCCACTTAGAGTTTATAAAACAGTTTTACTAATTATTATATTTAATCCTTATTCTGGGAGGAAGCTAAAATATCCCTATTTTACCCTTGAGGGAATATAGGCAGGCAGCAGTTTGTGTCTACACCTTCCCGGTAAACCTTAAGACGAGTCAGAAGGGAAACTGTGCAAACTGTTTCCCAAAGGATGTTCTGCAGATTATAGATCCCATAAGACAGTGGTTCTCAAACTTTTGTGTATATCAGAATCACCTGGAGGGCTTGTAAAAACACAGATTGCTGGCCCTAACCCCAGAGTTTCTAATTCGGTAAGTTTGAGATGGAGCCTGAGAATTTGCATTTCTAACAAATTCCCAGGTGATGCTGCTACTGCTGATCCAGGGACCACATTCAAGAACCACTACTATACAGTGCTTTCTGAAGACAGGGCTCCGTGGTCAAACCGAGACGTATTTACTATGTAAAAGAACCCTGAACAGCTTCATCTCCGTACAAGAAAGAACAGGAAATAGGAGAATAGTTATACTGGAATAATAGCATTAAGAATAATTTTTACTGTAAAAGTCTTTTTAAATGCTATGACTTTCTTGCCTTTTAAACTAAAATGGAGGGAGAGGACATAGTGTACTTAAAATTAGCTAAATAAAAGATAACCTATAAAGCTTATAGATTATCAATTATTCTTAATGACTGAGGAAAATGTTTATGATGTACAATATTATTGTAACTATAGATATTAAAATAGATCTTTTTCCATGAGAAAGAGAGAGGTAGAGAGGAACTAGAAGGAACTGTCCCAGAATTTATACAGTGGTTATGTTTAGAGTTTGAGTTTTTCATAATTTTTAGTTTTGTTTTTGTACTTTCTACCATAAGTACATATTATTTATACAATCAGGAAAATAAATCTATAATTTTTTAAAAAAGATGCTAAGAGACTGCAGGAATCCTGGCTTATATTCAAATTTTACCCAACAGTTTTTTGTTTTAAAGCCCACCTAAGAAATGCTACCCCTTTTGTTCAAGCAATCTTTCTGATAGAATTATGCATTTCTTGTAACGTAGTTCATATAAAAGGCAACTTGGAGCTATTTACTAGTGCAAAAAATGGATTATACCATTAAATCAACCAGGATCGAATTACTACATTTTGTTGTATATAGGCTATAATTTAAAAAAATAAATAAATAATTAAGGCAAGTCTAAACTAGACTAATCTTTTCGCTCTTTTTTTTTCTTCCTTGTTTCCCATAATAATCTGGTTTCATCTGCTTGCTGAATTCTTTTATGTATTTTGCCCAACTGTGTTTGAAAACTGCCCCACGGTAATATAGCTTGAAAACAGGCCACTCTCTGCTAACTATCCCTAAAAATGAATGACTTGTTTATTTCAGGAAACAGTTGGTAAACCTGTGCATGTTGTGATAGGTCGATTGCAACAACCACATGCCAGAAGAGTGGGCTCCTGTGGTACAAGTTCATAGTGCAGAAGTTTTGGTGTAGGCAAAATATTCCCATTAGAGAAAGAATGAATGAATAGCTGAAACATTACCTGCATTAAAAAAAACAGACAAAAAAAATTTCCCAGATAAACTCAATACAGTTCGTTGCAAGAGGTGGCTTACGTCAGACTGAGGCCTTTTAAAATGAAACCAAAAGGTTCTTATTTTTATACTATGTTCAGGAAAATACGTCATCAAAGCGGATGCATAGGAACTCTCTACTATTGCACAGTTTTTCTGGAAACCTAAACTTGCTTCAAAAAATAGCCTATTAAAAAAAAAATCTCTTGAATAGGTATTTCTCCAAAGAAGATAAACAAATGGCCAATAAGCACATGAAAAGATGTTCGTCATCATTAGTCACTAGGGAAATGCAAATCAAAACCACAATGAGATACCACTTCACCCACACCAGGATGGCTATTATCAGAAAAACATAAAATAACAAGTTTTGGCAAGGATGTGGAGAAATTGGAGCCCTCATCCCATTGCTGGTGGGAATGTAAAATGGTTCAACCACTGTGGAAAACAGTTTGGTGGTTCCTAAAAAAATTAAACATAGAATTACCACATGACTCAGCAATTCCATTTCTAGGTATGTACCCAAAAGAAATGAAAACAGGAACTCACACAGATACTTGTACACCAGCGTTCACTGCAGCATTATTTACAGCAGCCAAAAGGTAGAAACAAATCCAGTGTCAGTCAACAGATGAATGGATAAATAAATTGCGGTATATCCATACAATGTAATATTATTCAGCTGTAAAGAGAAATGAAGTCCTGATGCATGCTATGACATGAATGAACCTTGAAGACACGCTAAGTGAAGTAAGTCAAACACAAAAAGACAAATATTGTATGATTCCATTTACATAAAATGTCTAGGAAAATGAATAGAGACAAAAGTTTAGTAGTGGTTACCAAGGGCTAGGGAGTGGAGAGAGGGGAACAGGAAGTTGTTGCTTAAGGAGTCCTGAGTTTCTTTTTAGGGTGATGAAGAATACGTGGAATTGGATAGTGGTGATAGTTGTACAACATGGTGAATGCAAAAGATGACTGAACTGTACACTCAGAAAAGGTTAAAATGGTGAATGTTTTGTTGTACATATTTTACCACAATAAAGTTTTTTAAAATTTCAGTTAATAATGCATATGTAGCATGCCTGTTAAATGCCCAGTCCTATCCAAACCAAAAACACCATCCAGTCGGTTCCGATTCCTAGCCACCCTATGAACAACAGAAAAACAAACACTGCCTGGTCCTTTGCCATCCTCACAATCATTGTTATGCTTGAACCTGTTGTTGTCCAGAAAAAAAAAAAAAAAAAGTTGCAGCCACTGTGTAAATCCATCTTGTTGAAGGTCTTCTTCTTTTTCGTTGACCCCTACTTTGCCAAGCATGATTTCCTTCTCCAGGGACTGTTCCTTCCTGATAACACATCCAAAGTACGTGAGATGAAGTCTTGCTTCTAAGGAGTGCTCTGGTTATACTTCTTTCAAGACAGATTTCTTCCTTCTTCTGACAGCCCATGATATAGTCAATATTCTTCACCAACACAATAATTTGTATGCATCAATTCTTCTTCAATCTTCCTTATTCATTGTCCAGCTTTTACATGCATATGAGGGACTTAAAAATACCATGACTTGGGTTAGGCGCACCTTAGTCCTCGAGGTGACATCTTTTTTTTTTTTTTTTTAATAATTTTTATTGTGTTTTAAATGAAAGTTTACAAATCAAGTCAGTCTGTCACATATAAGCTTATATACACCTTACTCCATACTCCCACTTACTCTCCCCCTAATGAGTCAGCCCGCTCCCTCCTTCCAGCCTCTCATTTCATGACAATTTTGCCAGTTTCTAACCCTCTCTACCCTCCTATCTCCCCTCCAGACAGGAGATGCCAACACAGTCTCAAGTGTCCACCTGTTACAAGTAGCTCACTCTTTGTCAGCATCTCTCTCCAACCCATTGTCCAGTCCCTTCCATGTCTGATGAGTTGTCTTCGGGAATGGTTCCTGTCCTGGGCCAACAGAAGGTTTGGGGACCATGACCACCGGGATTCCTCTAGTCTCAGTCAGACCATTAAGTATGGTCTTTCTATGAGAATTTGGGGTCTGCATCCCACTGATCTCCTGCTCCCTCAGGGATTCTCTATTGTGCTCCCTGTCAGGGCAGTCATGGGTTGTGGCCGGGCACCATCTAGTTCTTCTGGTCTCAGGATGATGTAAGTCTTTGGTTCATGTGGCCCTTTCTGTCTCTTGGGCTCATAGTTATCGTGTGACCTTGGTGTTCTTCATTCTCCTTTGCTCCAGGTGGATTGAGTCCAATTGATGCATCTTAGATGGCCGCTTGTTGGCATTTAAGACCCCAGACACATTTCAAAGTGGGATGCAGAATGTTTTCATAATAGAATTATTTTTCCAATTGACTTAGAAGTCCCCTTAAGCCATAGTCCCCAAAGCCCCGCCCTTGCTCCGCTGACCTTTGAAGCATTCAGTTTATCCCGGAAACTTCTTTGCTTTTGGTCCAGTCCAGTTGAGCTGACCTTCCATGTATTGAGTATCGAGGTGACATCTTTTTAATGACCTTTTGCTTTCTTCACTTATGGTGTTCTTGATGTCATCCCACAACTTGTCTGGTCTTCGTTCATTAGTGTTCACTGTGTCACATCTATTGTTGAGATGGTCTCTAAATTCAAGTGAGATATACTCAAGGTCATACTTTGGCCCTCGTGGACTCATTTTGATTTTCTGCAGCTTCAGCTTGAACTTACATATGAATTGATGATCTGTTCTGCAGTTGGACCCTGACCTTGCTCTGACTGATCATATTGAGCTTCTCCATCGTCTCTTTCCACAGATGTAGTCAGTTTGATTGCTGTGTAATTGTTCATCTGGCGAGGCTCACGTGTTTAGTCAATGTTAATGTTCCAAAAAGTTATATCCAATGATTAAGTCACTGGTCTTGCAAAATTCTATCATGCAATCTCCCATGTCATTTCTATCACCAAGGCCATGTTTTCCAACTACTGATCTTCTTTTGGAAACCCTGGAGGTGTAGTGGTTAAGAGCTACGGCTGCTGACCAAAAGGTTGGCAGTTCAAATCCACTAAGCACTTCTTGGAAACCCAATGAGACAGTTTTACTCTGTCCTTTACGATCACTGTGAGTCAGAATCGGCTTGACGGCAATGGGTTTGTCTTTTTTTTTTTTAATCTTGTTTTGTTTCCAACTTTCAAATTAGAATCACCAGTAATTATCAATGCATCTTGTTTACATGTTTGATCAGTTTAAGACTGCAGAAGTTGGTAAACATCTTCAGATTTCTTTGTCTTTGTCATTAGAGCTTGGTGTGTAAATTTGGATAATGGTCATATTAATTGGTTTTCCTTGTAGGTGTATGGATATTATCCTATCACTAACAGCATTATACTTCAGGATAGATCTTGAAATGTTCTTTTTGTTGATGAATGTGACCCCGTTCCTCTTCAATTTTGTCATTCCTGGCATAGTAGACCATATGACTATCCAATTCAAAATGGCCAATAGCCATCCGTTTCAGCTCACTAATGCCTAGGATGGTGATCTTTATATGTTCCATTTCACTTTTGACGACTTCCAATTTTTCTAGATTCATACTTTGCACATTCCATGTTCCAATTATTAATGGATGTTTGTAGCTCATTTTGAGGTCCTGAAAGCTTTACCCCATGCATGCCATTAAGGTCAATTCTTCTTTAAGGAGGCAGCTCTCCCCCAGTCATATTTTGAGCGCCTTCCAACCTGAGAGGCTCATCTTGTGGCACTATATCAGACAGTGTTCTGCTGCTATTCACAAAGTTTTCACTGGCTAATCTTTTTTGGAAGTAGACCACCCGGTCCTTCTTCCTAGTCTCTCTTAGTCTGGAAGCTCTGCTTAAACTTGTCCACCATGGATGACCCTGCTAGTATTTGAAATACCAATGACATAGCTTCCAGCATCACAGCAACACATAAGCTGCCACAGTACGACAAACTGACAGACAAGTGGTAGAATTTAACAGTATAGCAATTCCTAAAAGGATTTAATAATTTACCAAATTAAAAATCAATTCTTGCCCTGAGAAGTCTGCAGTAAGAAGTAGTTTCTTTTTTATTGTTTCTCCTACTGCTGCCAGCCTTGAGGATATTTACTATTCTATTGCAATATAGTGAGGACTACCAGGAGAATTTTCTCCTAAGGAAGTATGCCGTCTAGGATGCTCGTGGCTGCAAGTAAGAAAGCCCACTCAAACTGAAATAAGTAAAGAACAAATCTCTTATCTCACAAGACAAGAAGCACAGAGGGAGGGTGGGCTCCAGATGTATCAGGATTTGAGGCTCCTATCAAGAAATCTGGAGTACCTGGGTGGCACAAATAGTTAAGCACTTGGCTATTAATCAAAAGGTTGGCAGTTCAAATCTACCTAGAGATGTCTCAGAAAAAAAGGCCTGATGATTACTTCCACAAGATCACAGCCATTGAAAACTCTGTGGAATGCAGGTCTTCTCTGAAGCACATGGGGTCTCCATGAGTCAGAATCAACTGTAGCAACTGGGTTTTTTATGTTTTGGTTTTTTTCAAGGAATTTTTTTTTTTTTTTTTTTTTAATCTGCAGCTGTCTGTCTCCATCCTCAGGCTGGTAGCAGAATGACAACTGTAGTTGCCGAGGTGCACCCAGACGTGGGCATAGTCTACAGCAGGAATGAGTGAACCATGACCCACAGGTCAAATCCAGACCACCATCTGATTTTGCAAAAAAAGTTTTCTTTATGTATTGTCTGTGACTGCTTTCATGCTTTAAGACCAAATTTGAGTAGTCGTGACAGAGAACTGGACAAATTCTCACAAAGCTAGGCCAGAACAGGAGGCAGTAGGACCACTGCTGGTCATTGTTCTTATCGTCCCTTTATTTCTCTGATCCATCTGTCACTCAGTCATTCACCCATGCTTTCACAAACATTTATTGGATACTGTGCATATAGTTCAGCATAAAGTAGTCATGTAGGGACAAACACACAGTGGTATTAGTGGTTCAATGATAGAATTCTCACCTTCCATGTGGGAGACCTGGGTTCGATTTCCAGCCAACGCGTCTCATGTGCGGGCACCACCCATCTGTTGGTAGGGGCTTCCATGTTACTATATGCTAAACAGATTTTGGCGGAGCTTCCAGACCAAGCCAGACTAGGAAGAAAGGCCTGGCAATCTATTTCCAAAAATCAGTAGATGAAAACTCTTAAGGATCACGATGGTCCAATCTGCAGTCAATCATGGGGATGGCACAGGACCAGGCGGTGTTTCATTCTGTTGTGCATGGGGTTACCTCAAGTGTGGGGCTGACTTGATGGTAGCTGACAACAACAGCACACACACACACACACCAGGCATTATTTTAAGAGAGAGAGAGAGATCCCAGAAACCTGCTTTTCAGAAACATGTTTCTGAACTGCTTGACTCTGAGCATTTCTCAATCCTTTTTCCATGCTGTTCCCAATCTTTTTTTTTTTTATTGTACACTAGGTGAAGGCTTACAGAACATACTAGCTTCTCATTAAACAGTTAGTATACATATCATTTTGTGACAGTGGTCAACAACCCCACGACATATCAACACTCTCCCTTCTCAACCTTGGCTTCCCTATTACCAGCTTTCCTGTTCCCTCTTGCCTTCTAGTCCTTGTCCCTGGGCTGGTGTGCCCCTTTAGTCTCGTTTTGTTATATGGGCCTGACCAATCTTTAGCTGGAGGGTAAACCTCAGGAGTGACCTTATTACTGAGCTGAAAGGGTTTCCTGGGGTCATACTCTCAGGGTTTCTCTAGTCTCTGTCAGGCCAGCAAGTCTGGCCTTTCTTTTTGAGTCAGAATTTTGTTCTACATTTTTCTCCAGCTCTGTCTGGGATCCTCTATTGTGATCCTTGTCAGACTGCTCCCAATCTTTGACTAATCATTTTCTGACCCCTCCTCCTCCCTCAAACTTAAAATGCCTTCTTCATGGGTCTTTCCACACTGATCTAATTCTTAAGCTGAATTTGTAAGAGTACAAGATGAAGAGAGAAAAGGAAAATGGGATAGCATCTACTGAAGGTTTTCTATGAGCTATGCATTTGTGCAAGACACCCTACATGCTTTCTGTCTTCAAATATGAAGTCAGTTGCAGGCAGGCATGAGGAACATTGGCAAACAACCCAGGGAGGGAATGCAGAAAGAGATGTTCATTAATATTTACTAGAGAGAGATTGTATCTCAATTTGTTTGACAATCACCTGGGATCTTTTCAGACTCCAGCTCTTGCTGAACTAGACGTTCATTCTAGTCTTTCCCTTTTTTAGTCTTTCTGAAGCCATGGAAACTTAAAACCAGAGTGAAACTAAGGAACTTATTATTAAAAGGAGGCTTGTGCAAAATGTTAACCTTACAGATCACAAAAAAGATCAATTTTCTGTGAAATAAAATGTGAAGGGAACCATCATTTATCAAGCATCAATTATGTGCTATGTGATTTGTATATTAATCTAATCCAACATTCACAATAAGCCTGTGATGTGTTGAAATTACTTAGGAATAAATGTGGCTGCAAAACACAGAAAACCTGACCATAGTAACTTAGAAAAAATATTGGTTTATTTTCTTAAATAAGAAGTAGTTCTGGCATTTATGAAGCTTCTCAGTGATACCATCAAGGAACTAGCCTCAACTTTTCTGAGTCACTGTCCTTAGCATGTTCACATTTAGTCAGGTGTTTAACATCTCGTGATTATGTGTTTTCACATTACAACATGGCCGCATCAGCTCCAGATATCACATCCACATTCAAGGTACATTGAGGTGAAGGGTGGGGCCAGCCACATTTGTCTTCATTTTATCAGGAAAACAAAAACGTTCCCAGAAATCCCCTTACTAGCCTTCTACTTAGGTTTTATTACCTGGAACTGGGTCACATGGACACCCTTCATTGGAAAGGAATCTGAGAAAGTAAGGAATAGAATTGTCAGAGTTGCTTTAGACTGAGGTGGGCAAAGTAAGTCCAAATTTGGACCACTGCCTTTTTTGTAAATAAAGTTTTATTGGAACACAGGCATGCCTATTCATTTACGTATTATCTATAGCTGTAAGAATCAACTCAAAGGTAGTGCGTTTAGTTTTTGGTTTTATACGTGTTTTCACATTACAGTGGCAGTAAATTGAAAATATCATCTGGTCCTTTACAGAAAAGGTTTGCTAAATCCTGCCTCAGACCACTCATGAGCCATCATGTAGGCTAGGCATTTTCCTCCCCCAAACAAAGCCAGGAGAGCTACTGATAGCAAGAAGAGGGGGAGTACTGCTATTGGGTGGGCCACCAACATTTTCTGCCACTTATTGCTTTTGTTATCTCTGTTTCAGTTGAGTCTGAGCCTTAGATTGAGACCCAAGGACACAAGCTGAGTGAGTGCAGTCCTGAGTTCAAGTTCAGGACTCTCTAACTTTATGTCCTTTTGACCATTTCATATTTTTGTGAATTGTCTTATCTGTGAAGAAGTTGTGAGGTACCACATCTGTTATTCAACTCAGCTCTTAAATGAGTTGTCCAAAAGGATAGAGAACTAATGAATCTATCTAAATAGGTTCACAAGATAAGCATTTACTCTGAAATTGATTTCAATGCCCATTTTCCATCTTATTCTCTATCCCCTACATATATACACAGGTCTTGGACCCTGAGCTCCTTTAGGATAGGTCTTTTTCATCTTTTTCTCCCTAGCACTTCACATAGAGCCTAGCACATAATACCAAAAACCAAACCCAGTGCCGTCGAGTCAATTCCAACTCATAGAGACACTATAGCGCATAATAAGGACTCAATAAAAGCTTGTTGCATGGAATACTACTCATCAATAAAGAACAGTGATGAATCTGTGAAACATTTCATAACATGAAGGAACCTGGAAGGCATTATGCTGAGTGAAATTAGTTGCAAGAGGACAAATATTGTATAAGACCACTATTATAAGATCTCGAGAAATAGTTTAAACTGAGAAAAACACATTCTTTTGTGGTTACCAGAGGCGGGAGGGAGGGGGGTGGGAGAGGGGTGTTCACTAATTACCCAAAACCCAGTGCTGTCGAGTCGATTCTGACTTACAGCAATCCTAGGACAGAGCAGAACTGCCCCATAGAGTTTCCAAGGAGAGCCTGGTGAATTCGAACTGCCGACCCCCAATTCACTAATTAGATGGTAGATAAGAGCTACTTTAGGTGAAGGGACGGACAACACTCAATACCAGGGAGGTCAGCACAACTGGACTAAACGAAAGCAGAGAAGTTTCCTGAATAAACTGAATGCTTCGAAGGTCAGCGAAGCAGGAGCAGAGGTTTGGGGACCATGGTTTCAGGGGACATCTAAGTTAATTGGCAAAATAAAACCTATTAAGAAAACATTCTGCGTCCCACTTTGAAGTGTGGGGTCTGGGGTCTTAAATGCTACCAAGTGGCCATCTAAGATGCATGAATTGGTCTCAACCCACCTGGATCAAAGGAGAATGAAGAACACCAAGGGCACAAGGTAATTACAAGCCCAAGAGACAGAAAGAGCTACATGAACTAGAGACTACATCATCCTGAAACCAGAAGAACTAGATGGTGCCTGGCCACAACTGATGACTGCCCTGACAGGGAACACAACAGAGAACCCCTGAGGGAGCAGGAGAACAGTGGGATGCAGACCCCAAATTCTCATAAAAAGACCAGACTTAATGGTCTGACTGAGACTAGAAGGACCCTGGTGATCATGGCTCCCAAACCTTCTCTAGGCCCAGGACAGGAACCATTGCTGAAGCCAACTTGTCAGACATGGATTGGACTGGACAATGGGTAGGAGAGAGATGCTGATGAGGAGTGAACTACTTGTATCAGGTGGACACTTGAGACTGTGTTGGCATCTCCTGCCTGGAGGGGAGATGGGAGGGTAGAGGGGGTTAGAAGCTGCCAAAATGGTCACAAAAAAAGAGACTGGAAGGAGGGAGCAGGCTGTCCCATTAGGGGGAGAGTAAGTGGGAGTATGCAGTAAGGTGTATATGAGATTATAAGTGAGAGACTGACTTGATTTGTAAACTTTCACTTAAAGTACAATAAAAATTATTTAAAAAAAAAAAAAAACATTGCACCCCACCCCACCATTGTCTTATATTTGTTTATCATATAAACAGCAAAAAAGAAAAAAGTGGAAAGAAATCATGCATGTTTATGTACTCATTCAACAAAATAAGTTAACAAAGTTTCCTGCCCTCATGGAGTCTAGATTTTTGTGGAGGAGGTAGGCAATAGGTGTAACAGACAAATAAGTAAATAAAATAATTCTTGAGATGTGTCATGTTTGCAAGTGTTATCTTCCCAATGAGACTGTGAATTACATCAGTAGACATTTATTCTGCACTCAACACATGGTGAATGCCTTGGAATCGAAATGATTGGAGTGGCAGTGTTCAAGGGCAACACAAGTGATCGGTCACCTTTGGCCCACTGGTCAGTCTCGTCTGTGTAATGGTAGCAGCATCTGCATGAATCTCAGGCCTCAACCTTGGGCTGCCTCTGCCCTTTAATTTCGTCTCTAACCTTGAAACCACAGCATGAGGGGTATGAGAGCCAAGAAGAGCCTGCTCTGGTACAAAAGAAAAGGGCAAAGGGATGAGATGAAGAAAAGGGAGGCTTTAGCAAATCTATGTTTTCTCGTTTTTCCGCTCACCTTTCTCTACAACTCAGTCTAAGAGGAGTTGGAAGGAAACACTTCCCTCTTCCCTTCCTCCATTCCAAATTTCTTTAAAAAAATCCGTTGCCGTGGAGTCTACTCTGACTCCTAGAGACCCCGTGTGTGTCAAAATAGAACTGTGCTCCAGAAGGTTTTCAAAGGCTAGTTTTTTGGAAGTAGATCTCCAGGCCTTTCATCTGAGGTGCTTCTGGGTGGACTCGAATCTCCATCCTTTCAGTTAGTAGCAGAACCCTTTAACCATTTGCACCACCCAAGGACTCCCCAAATTTCTTCAGCTTCCTTAAATGCCCTCTCTCTTGCCTGCAGGTCTTAGGCATTTCCTCAGCTTGGAAGATCCCTTTTCTCTCCTACACCCACTCACCATCACCTGGCTAACTCCTCTTAAGTCTCACTTTAGAGTCAATTTCCTCCGAAAAGCCTTCCTCAGTAGCTGAAGATGCCCTTATGTCACAGCCATAACATCCTGTACACAGGAGCTTGTTGTCTGCCTGTCTTTTGTATGAGTCTTTTTAAGCAAAACATCTCAAGAACCACGTTTGGCTTAACCTATGTGCTCAATAGATAACTGACAACTGAGTGAATGAGAATAGGAGTGAGAATTTTGAGGGCCCCTAACCCTTCCAATGGGTCAGGCTGAAGAATTCCTGGCCACATTTGGTTCCCTATTCCCTAAGGGTTTTTATTTGTTCTGAAGACTTTGTTTGAAAACTGTTAACCAGAAATAGTGTCTTTGTTTAGAGATCTTATCTGGGTCCTTCACCTCTGGGTGTCGTTTTTCTCTATCTCTCCAGCCAGGCATTTCTCTGGTGCCAGAGCCTCCACCTCACTGCTTTAAGTGCCGGAGCCTGTCATCCTGGACAGAGTGCAAAAGCTACGGTGTAATCTCGCTTTCTTTCAGGGCCACTAACCAGAAGAAACAAAAAGAGACTGATTGGGCTCTGTTGATGCAGACCAGCCAGTGGTTCTATGGTTTCCTTTGGTGTTTAAAATTCCTTATCTGGCTTTGCTAGCAAATCAGCAGCCCCACAGGTCAACTGAGGCTTATCTCCAGAGCTGGCGCTTCAAAGAGATATAAGGACACCACTCCCCCGTCAGATGCTGTATGTCAGTGAGAGAGGGGGAGTCATTTGGAATCAGTCGATTTGACACACTTAAAACAACCCATTAACTTTTTTTTTTCAAGTAAAGTTTATTTTATCTTTTCCTATTATGAAAGTAATAAGTGCTTATTATAGAAAATTTGGCAAATAAAAAGTGGAAAGAAAAAATTCCTTACGAATTTAGTATATTTGATGTATTTCTCTTATTTTGTTATATATTGCTTTAATAGTAGTGATCATATATATTTTGTAACAAATAAAAATTTGTATCTGGGTGTTTTTTCCCCACTTAAAAATATAGCAGAAATGTTTTTCCAGAGTTTTATAATTAGTAAACATAATTTTAATGGCTGCCCGATTGTATAATTTAACCATTTTCTCGTTGTTAGGTATTTAGATGGTTTCCAGTATTTTTCCTCTCAATTGTTAGGTTATTGAGCATAAAGTTTTTTCTGACTTATTTCTTTAGGCTGGATTCCAAGGAGAGATCAAATGATATGAATATTAAGGTTCTTAGTATATATTGCAAGAGTACACGATCAAAAACCTTTACCAATTTATGTTTTTGCCAGTTATGTTTGAGAGTGCCAGTTCATTACATCCTATCCAAGACTGGATAGTCTCATTCCATTTTATATATTTTTCTTATTTAAGGGGAAAAAATTTCATCATAAGTTTAACTTGCATTTCTCTTATTATTAATGAAGTTAAACATTTTTTCTCAAATACTACATTTTAGATTGTAATCTATTTACTTTCTTTTTCTACCTCCTTGAGATTCAGTTTCCTTACCTTAAAATAAAGATGGTAATAATAGTATCTGCCACAACACGAATGTCCATCAACTGATGAAGGGATAAACAAAATATGGTTTATCTACACAATGGAAGGAGCCCTGCTGGAACAGTGGTTAAGAGCTCAGCTGCTAACTAAAAGGTCTGCAGTTCGAATCCACCAGTCATTCCTTGGAAACCCTAGGGGGCAGCTCTACTGTGTCTTATAGGGTCGCTATGAGCCACAATTGACTCAGCAGCAATGTTTTTTTTTTTGTTGATGTTTTTGTTTTTTTATACAATGGAATATTATTCAGCCTTAAAAAGAAGTGGAGTACTGATACATGCTACAGCATGGGTGAATCTTGAAAACATGCTAGATGAAAGAAGCCAGTCACACATACACCCAGATACACACACACAAAAATTTTATGATTCCATTTATATGAAACGTACAGACTAGGCAACTCTATAGAGACAAAGTAGTTAGTAGTTGCTTAGGGCTTGGGAGGATGGGAGATTAGTGGGGTGATCGCTAAAAGGTACAGGATTTCCTTTTGAGGTGATAAAAATTATTTTAGTTACCTAGTGCTGCCATAACAAATACCACAAGTGGGTTGCCTTAAAATACAAAAATTTATTTCTCACAGTTCTGAATGCTAAAAGTCCAAATCAGGGTCTTGGCCATGTCGGCTCCTTCTGTGAGCCTCTCTCTTAGTTTCCGGTGTCTGCTGATGTTCCTTGGCATTCCTTGATGTCTGTGTTCCCTGTGTGTTATCTCAGTGTCTATTCTGCTCTTTTTATATCTCAGAAGTGCTTAGGTTTAGGAGCCACCCTACTCTGATATGCCCTCATTGACATAACAAAAGAAAACCACAATATCCAAACAGGGTCATATTTGTAAGTACAGGGGTTAGAACTTCAACATATACTTTTGGGGGGCACAATTCAATCCATAAAAAAAAAGTTCTAAAGTTGATTGTGGTAATGGCTACACAACTCTGTGAATATACTAAAAATGTTTGAATTGTACACTTTAAATGGGCGAATTATATAGTATTTGAATTATATCTCAATAAAGCTGTTATAAAAATAATAATACCTGCTTGGAGGGGGCCAAGATGGCTGACTAGGTAGACGCTACCTTGGATCCCTCTTGCAACAAAGACCCGGAAAAACAAGTGAATCGATCACATACATGACAATCTACGAACCCTGAACAACAAACAGATTTAAAGAGTTGACCTGAGCGACAGAGACGGAGAACGAACAACTACGGGGAAGCAGCGGCTGTTTTTGGAGGCTGGAGCAAGCGTCCCAGTCAGGTAACCTTGGCGCCGGGCTTAGGACTGGGCGCAGGGGAGCTGAGCACCATATCCTGTGACGGCACAAACACGGGGCGCAGCCCTACCTCCCTGAACTGACCCTGGGAGGGGGCCTAGCTGATCCGCGCAGGCGGCGCGGCAACGCAGCTGGCGGGAGAAGTCCCCGGGAGGCGGTGACTGATTTTGGAGCCGGGAGTGCAGCGTCCCAGCCGGGGAAGCTTGACGCTGGGCTTTGGGCTGGCAGTGGAGGAAATGACCGTGGCTTCTGCGGGCCAGATCCTCAGGGGCAATCTCTACATAGCCAGCACATATGGGCGACACGCCCCTCGGGAATCTCAGATAAAATAGTCATCCCAAGCAAGATAAGCAACTTTGGCTATATTCCGGGGTGCTACTCTCTCCTGTTTTTCTGAACCCTCCCCTCCCCTTCCCAGGCGGCTTCATTAACATTGGAATTTTCTGAGCCAGAGGGAGAACTGCTCCGGCTCCCCGGCTTTTCTCCCCCCCCCCTTTTTTTTTTGGTCTTTTCCTAACCCATTCTTCCGGCCTGAGAGAAGCAACTACAAAAAACCCAGGGACCAAAAATCCTTCCCTAATTGAACTAAAAACACAGAACCAGCTCCAGCCAAGCATATGTGATCCATATCTCGGGCTGTCATCCCTACAGGGAACAAGGTGGCTATTATAATGCAAAGGCATTTCTGATAGGGATCTGACTGCATTTTTTTTAGCGGATTTACTGGAAAAACACATTTCCCAGGTCTGATATCTCTGCTTATTCAACAGAGCCCTAACTGACCCACAACAGGGAACCAAGGGCTGAAGCTCCCCCCAGACCACCTAGCCTCTTGCCTTAGGGGTCTAAGGAGGGTGACACCTACCAATCAGTAGAGGTACTTGCATTGGGGGCCTAAGGTACAGCTGCAGAGCCCTCCCACCAAGGTGCTTTAGGAATAGAGACACACCTACCTCACTGGCACTTGGGGGAAGCCTATCAGCATCCTGCCCCCCCCCTGGAGTGTGAACCCCAGCTGCTAATAGAATCTGGTGCACACAACTATCACCACTACTTCTCGAGGTGGATAGGTGTTAGGGTGCAGCACACACTTGATGACCCAAAATCAGATTCTACTCAAGAATAGTGAATAGACTCAGGCATATATATATCTGGCAACAGCCCAAACCAGCTGGTAATAGGTCATAAGTAAGTCAAGGGCTACAACAATCAAGACAGCACAATCTAGTAGCCCATCCACATATATGGAAAGAAAACAAAACAAGATAAGACTCAGTGAGCAAATATAGAATAAATCACTATAATATCTTAGTGATGGCTCGGAGACAGCAGTTGATATCAAACCACATAAAGAAGCAGACCATGATAGCTTCTACAACCCCCCAAACAAAAGAATCAAAATCTTTCCCAAATGAAGATACAATCCTGGAATTATCAGATCCAGAATATAAAAAACTAATTTACAGAACGCTTCAAGACATCAGGATGACCTCAGAAATTAAATAAGGCAAACTGCAGAAAAAGCCAAGGAACACACCGATAAAACAGTTGAAGAACTCAAAAATATTATTCAAGAACATAGTGGAAAAATTAATAAGTTGCAAGAATCCATAGAGAGACAGCATTCAGAAATCCAAAAGATTAAGAATAAAATTACAGAATTAGACAACGCAATAGGAAGTCAGAGAAGCAGACTCGAGCAATTAGAATGCAGAGTGGGAAATCTGGAGGACCAGGGAATGAACACCAACATAGCTGAAAAAAAATCACATAAAAGAATTAAAAAAAATGAAGAAACCCTAAGAATTATGTGGGACTCTATCAAGAAGGATAACCTGTGTGTGATTGGAGTCCCAGAACAGGGAGGGAGGACAGAAAACACAGAATAGTTGAAGATCTGCTGACAGAAAACTTCCCTGACATCATGAAAGATGAAAGGATATCTATCCAAGATGCTCATCGAACCCCATTTAAGAGTGATCCAAAAAGAAAAACACCAAGACATATTATCATCAAACTTGCCAAAACCAAAGATAAAGAGAAAATTTTAAAAGCAGCCAGGGAGAAAAGAAAGGTCTCCTTCAAGGGAGAATCAATAAGAATGAGTTCAGACTACTCAGCAGAAACTATGCAGGCAAGAAGGCAATGGGATGACATATACAGAGCACTGAAGGAGAAAAACTGCCAGCCAAGGATCATATATCCAGCAAAACTCTCTCTGAAATATGAAGGCGAAATTGAGATATTTACAGATAAACACAAGCTGAGAGAATTTGCAAAAACCAAACCAAAGCTACAAGAAATACTAAAGGAAATTGGTCAGAAAACCAATAATATCAGATACCAGCACAGTACAAGATCACAGAACAGAACATCCTGATATCAACTCAAATAGGGAAATCACAAAAACAAATTAAGATTAATTTAAAAAGAAAAAAAAAATGCTCAAAACAGGGAATCATTGAAGTCAATATGTAAAAGATCACAATAATCACAAAGAGGGACTAAATACAGGTGGCATAGAACTGCCATATGGAGAGGGATTCAAGGCGATATAGGACAATACAAGTTAGGTTTTTACTTAGAAAAATAGGGGTAAATATTAAGGTAACCACAAAGGGGTACAACAACTCCATAACTCAAAATAAAAACCAAGAAAAACGTAACGACTCAGCAAACATAAAGTCAAATACTATGAAAATGAGGCTCTCACAATTTACAAAGAAAAACGTCTCAGCACAAAGAAGTAAGTGGAAAAATGAAATTGTCAACAACACACATAAAAAGGCATAAAATGACAACACTAAACACTTACTTATCTATAATTACGCTGAATGTAAATGGACTAAATGCACCAATAAAGAGACAGAGAGTCTCAGACTGGATAAAGAAACACGATCCGTCTATATGCTGCCTATAAGAGACACACCTTAGACTTAGAGACACAAACAAACTAAAACTCAAAGGATGGAAAAAAATATATCAAGCAAACAATAAGCAAAAAAGAAGAGGAGTAGCAATATTAATTTCTGACAAAATAGACTTTAAACTTAAATCCACCACAAAGGATAAAGAAGAACACTACATAATGATAAAAGGGACAATTGATCAGGAAGATATAACCATATTAAATATTTATGCACCCAATGACAGGGCTGCAAGATACATAAATCAAATTTTAACAGAACTGAAAAGTGAGATAGACACCTCCACAATTACAGTAGGAGACTTCAACACACCACTTTCGGAGAAGGACAGGACATCCAGTAAGAAGCTCAATAGAGACACGGAAGACCTAATTACAACAATCAACCAACTTGACCTCATTGACTTATGCAGAACTCTCCACCCAACTGCTGCAAAGTATACTTTTTTTTCTAGCGCACAGGAAACATTCTCTAGAATAGACCACATATTAGGTCATAAAACAAACCTTTGCAAAATCCAAAACATCGAAATATTCAAAGCATCTTCTCAGACCACAAGGCCATAAAAGTGGAAATCAGAACAGAAAAATTAGGGAAAAGAAATTACGTACTTGGAAACTGAACAATACCCTCCTGAAAAAAGACTGGGTTATAGAAGACATTAAGGAGGGAATAAGGAAATTCATAGAATGCAACAAGAATGAAAATACTTCCTATCAAAACCTCTGGGACACAGCAAAAGCAGTGCTCAGAGGCCAATTTATATCGATAAATGCACACATACAAAAAGAAGAAAGAGCCAAAATCGGAGAACTGTCCCTACAACTTGATCAAATAGAAACTGAGCAACAAAAGAATCCATCAGGCACCAGAAGAAAACAAATAATAAAAATTAGAGCTGAACTAAATGAATTAGAGAACAAAAACAATTGAAAGAATTAACAAAGCCAAAAGCTGGTTCTTTGAAAAAATTAACAAAATTGATAAGCCATTGGCTAGACTGACTAAAGAAATACAGGAAAGGAAACAAATAACCCGAATAAGAAACGAGAAGGGCCACATCCCAACAGACCCAACTGAAATTAAAAGAATCATATCAGATTATTACAAAAAATTGTACTCTAACAAATTTGAAAACCTAGAAGAAATGGATGAATTCCTGGAAAAACACTACCTACCTAAACTAACACAATCAGAAGTAGAACAACTAAATAGACCCATAACAAAAAAAGAGATTGAAACGGTAATCAAAAAACTCCCAACAAAAAAAAAGCCCTGGCCCGGATGGCTATACTGCAGAGTTCTACCAAACTTTTGGAGAAGAGTTAACACCACTACTACTAAAGGTATTTCAAAGCATAGAAAATGACGGAATACTACCTAACTCATTCTATGAAGCCACCATCTCCCTGATACCAAAACCAGGTAAAGACATCAAAAAAAAAAAAAAAAATTACAGACCTATATCCCTCATGAACATAGATGCAAAAATCCTCAACAAAATTCTAGCCAATAGAATTCAACAACTTATCAAAAAAATAATTCACCACGACCAAGTGGGATTTATAGCAGGTATGCAAGGCTGGTTTAATATTAGAAAAACCATTAATGTAATCCACCATATTAATAAAACAAAAGACAAAAACCACATGATCTTATCAATTGATGCAGAAAAGGCATTTGACAAAGTCCAACACCCATTTATGATAAAAACTCTCACCAAAATAGGAATTGAAGGAAAATTCCTCAACATAATAAAGGGCATCTATACAAAGCCAATAGCCAACATCACTCTAAATGGAGACAGCCTGAAAGCATTTCCCTTGAGAACGGGAACCAGACAAGGATGCCCTTTATCACCGCTCTTATTCAACATTGTGCTAGAAGCCCTAGCCAGAGCAATTAGGCTAGACAAAGAAATAAAGGGCATCCAGATTGGCAAGGAGGAAGTAAAATTATCTCTATTCGCAGATGACATGATCTTCTACAAAGAAAACCCTAAGGAATCTTCCAGAAAACTACTGAAACTAATAGAAGAGTTTGGCAGAGTCTCAGGTTATAAGAGAAACATACAAAAATCACTTGGATTCCTCTACATCAACAAAAAGAACATCGAAGAGGAAATAACCAAATCAATACCATTCACAGTAGCCACCAAGAAGATAAAATACTTAGGAATAAATCTTACCAAAGATGTAAAAGACCTATACAAAGAAAACTACAAAGAACTACTGCAAGAAATTAAAAAGGACATACTTAAGTGAAAAAACATACCTTGCTCATGGATAGGAAGACTTAACATAGTAAAAATGTCTATTCTACCAAAAGCCATCTATACATTTAACGCACTTCCGATCCAAATTCCAATGTCATATTTTAAGGGGATAGAGAAACAAATCACCAACTTCATATGGAAGGGAAAGAAGCCTCGGATAAGCAAAGCATTACTGAAAAAGAAGAAGAAAGTGGGAGGCCTCACTCTACCTGATTTCAGAAGCTATTATACAGCCACAGTAGTCAAAACAGCCTGGTACTGGTACAACAACAGACACACAGACCAGTGGAACAGAATTGAGAACCCAGATATAAATCCATCCACATATGAGCAGCTGATATTTGACAAAGGCCCAGTGTCAGTTAATTGGGGAAAAGATAGTCTTTTTAACAAATGGTGCTGGCATACCTGGATATCCATTTGCAAAAAAATGAAACAGGACCCATACCTTACACCATGCACAAAAACTAACTCCAAGTGGATCAAAGACCTAAACATAAAGACTAAAACAATAAAGATCATGGAAGAAAAAATAGGGACAACCTTAGGAGCCCTAATACAAGGCATAAACAGAATACAAAACATTACCAAAAACGACGAAGAGAAACCAGATAACTGGGAGCTCCTAAAAATCAAACACCTATGCTCATCCAAAGACTTCACCAAAAGAGTAAAAAGACCACCTACCGACTGGGAAAGAATTTTCAGCTATGACATCTCCGACCAGTGCCTGATCTCTAAAATCTATATGATTCTGTCAAAACTCAACCACAAAAAGACAAACAACCCAATCAAGAAGTGGGCAAAGGATATGAACACGCACTTCACTAAACAAGATATTCAGGCAGCTAACAGATACATGAGAAAATGCTCTCGATCATTAGTCATTAGAGAAATGCAAATTAAAACCACGATGAGATTCCATCTCACTCCAACAAGGCTGGCATTAATCCAAAAAACACAAAATAATAAATGTTGGAGAGGCTGCAGAGAGATTGGAACTCTTATACACTGCTGGTCGGAATGTAAAATGGTACAACCACTTTGGAAATCTATCTGGCGTTATCTTAAACAGTTAGAAATAGAACTACCATACAACCCACAAATCCCACTCCTCGGAATATACCCTAGAGAAATAAGAGCCTTCAGACAAACAGATATATGCACACCCATGTTTATTGCAGCTCTGTTTACAATAGCAAAAAGCTGGAAGCAACCAAGGTGTCCATCAACGGATGAATGGTTAAATAAATTGTGGTATATTCACACAATGGAATACTACACATCGATAAAGAACAGTGACAAATCTGTGAAACATTTCATAACATGGAGGAACCTGGAAGGCATTATGCTGAGTGAAATTAGTCAGACGCAAAAGGACAAATATTGTATAAGACCACTATTATAAGATCTTGAGAAATAGTATAAACTGAGAACACATACTTTTATGGTTACAAGCGGGGAGGGAGGGAGGGTGGGAGAGGGTTTTTTACTGATTAGTTAGTAGATAAGAACTGCTTTAGGTGAAGGGAAGGGCAATACTCAATACATGGAAGGTCAGCTCAACTGGACTGGACCAAAAGCAAAGAAGTTTCCGGGATAAACTGAATGCTTCAAAGGTCAGCGGAGCAAGGGCGGGGGTTTGGGGACCATTGTTTAAGGGGACTTCTAAGTCAATTGGCAAAATAATTCTATTATGAAAACATTCTGCATCCCACTTTGAAACGTGGCATCTGGGGTCTTAAATGCTAACAAGTGGCCATCTAAGATGCATCAATTGGTCTCAACCCACCTGGATCAAAGGAGAATGAAGAACACCAAGGTCACACGATAACTAAGAGCCCAAGAGACAGAAAGGGCAACATGAACCAGAGACTTACATCATCCTGAGACCAGAAGAACTAGTTGGTGCCCGGCCACAATCGATGACTGCCCTGACAGGGAGCACAACAGAGAACCCCTGAGGGAGCAGGAGATCAGTGGGATGCAGACCCCAAATTCTCACAAAAAGACCATACTTAATGGTCTGACTGAGACTAGAGGAATCCCGGCGGTCATGGTCCCCAAACCTTCTGTTGGCCCAGGACAGGAACCATTCCCGAAGACAACTCATCAGACATGAAAGGGACTGGACAGTGGGTAGGAGAGAAATGCTGATGAAGAGTGAGCTAATTATATCAGGTGGACACCTGAGACTGTGTTGGCATCTCCTGTCTGGAGGAGGGATGGGAGGATAGAGAGAGTTGGAAGCTGGCAAAATTGTCACGAAAGGAGAGACTGGAAGGGCTGACTCATTAGGGGGAGAGCAAGTGAGAGTACGGAGTAAGATGTATATAAACTTATATGTGACAGTCTGATTTGATTTGTAAACGTTCACTTGAAGCTCAATAAAGGTTAATTAAAAAAAAAAATAATAATACCTGTAATACCTGTTACTACTTTATAGATGGAGGTGAGAAGACTTCAAAGACTTTTAAAAACACACATGTGTATAAAAGCAGACATGGGAATAATTACATTACAGCATCATAAGGTTTTATACAGAGTACTTTGCGAGAGAGAGGAGAGAGTAACTGGTAGATTAGGACAGAAGCAGGCCAATGGCAAGTCAACTGAATTATGTAGGAGTGTGACAGTTGGGCAGATCAGGGGGAAGGAGTGGGGAGACAGTCTTCCAGTTGAGAAGCAGTGTGTACAAAAGCCTGGGAGACATGGTGTAGTGGATTGAATTGTGTCCCCCCAAAATATGTGTCAATTTGGTTGGGCCATGTGTGGTTGTCCTCCATTTTGTGTTTTTCCTATGTGTTATAAATCATAATCTCTGCCTGTGGTTAAAAAGGATTAGGGTGGGATGTAACACCCTTACCAGGTCACATCCCTGATCCAATGTAAAGGGAGTTGCCCTGGGGTGTGGCCTGCACCACCTTTTATCTCTCAAGAGATAAAAAGGAAAGGAAGTAAGCAGAGAGTTGGGGACCTCATCAGACCAAGAAAGAAGCATCAGGAGCAGAGCGCATCCTTTGGTCTCAGGGTTTCTGCCCAGAAAACCTTCTAGTCCAGGGTAAGATTGATGAGAAGGACCTTCCTCCAGAGCCGACAGAGATAAAGCCTTCGCCTGACGCCCTGAATTTGGACTTCTGGCCTACTAGACTGTCAGAAAATAAATTTATCTTTGTTAAAGCCACCCCTTGTGGTATTTCTGTTATAGCAGCACTAGATGACTAAGATACATGGTATTTCTGGTGAAAGTTTGGTAAGGCTGAAGGATAGAATTAATAGGAAGAAATGGCAGGAGTTGACTGGAAAGTTGACAGGGCTCAAGTCATGAAGAACCTCATATGTCATGCCAAGTATCTTGCTATGTCTACGGGCGGGATTATGAGGCACCGTCTTCCTTTATACCTCATGACTCACCCACATACTCCCTCCCTCAGCAAAAGCTAGTTAAGTAAATACCATGTGCCTGACACATTGCCTTGGGACAGTCCCAGTAAATAAGACACATTTCCTGCCCCAAACAGGAGTATAAAATTAGTAGTATGCAAAAGGGGAGAATGTCTTAGTTATCTAGTGCTGCTATAACAGAAATACCACAAATGGATGGCTTTAACAAGAAGTTATTTTCTGACAATTTAAGAGGCTAGAAGCCCGAACTTGGGGTGCCAGTTGTAGGGGAAGGCTTTCTTTCTGTCAGCTCTGGAGGAAGGTCCTTGTCTCTTCTGAGCTTCTGCTCCTGGGTAATATTCATATGGCTTGTTATCTCTCTTCCTTCCCACCTTCAACCCCCCACTTCCTAGCTTGCTTGTTGAATCTCTTTTGTATCTCAAAAGAGATTGACTCAAAATACATCCTACAGGAGTACTGCCTCATTAACATAACAAAGACAACCCATTCCCAAATGTGATTATAACCGCAGGCATCACTGTCATCCATTGCCAGCAAGTCCATCTGGACTCATAGTGACCCTATAGGACAGAGTAGAACTGCCTTATAGGATTTCAAAGGAGTGGCTGGTGGGTTTGAACTGCCAACCTTTTGGTTAGCAACCTGTGCTCTTAACCACTGTGCCACCAGGGTCCGATAGATTGTAGAGTATCTAAATATTTCCATAGGTTTTGTCCTGGTAAAACCACAGGCATAGAGTTTAGGATTTACAACACGTATTTTTGGGGGACACAATTCAATCCATAACAGGGAGTTATTACATCTTTCTAAAGAGAGATTAGAGACAGAGAAGACTTTAAAATGGAGAAGGTAGTGTCTGAACTTGGTTTTGAAAGATGTTCATCTGGTAGTAATGTTAAGATGGGCTTCCTAGGCAAAAAGAACAGCAGGTGCAAAGGCACTCAGTCATGAGGCAATGTGGTGTGTTTGGAGAAACACGGACAGCTTGATAAAGCAAGAATCGTTTCCAAAGATGAGAATGGATGTAGGAAAAAAAAAAAAAAGATGTAGAACCAGGAGCAATATTACAAAAGTCTTTGTCTGCCATGGTAGGAAGCTCAGACTTTAAACGGGGTGGTGGATACCAATGAAGGAGTATGCACAATTAAGATATATTTTCCAGTTTGCATACTAGAAAACTAAGTGAGAGTTCAGTGCAGATGGGCAAGTGAAGAAACTTTAATGAAGGGGATTTACAAAGATATGATCAGACGTAAGGACTCCTAGAAGGTTTGCTAGAACTCTCAGAGACTAGCAACAGTGGAAAGCTATTATCACTACAAGGCCTGTATTACCAGACTTCAGTGAGAGCTAGAGCCATGGAAGAGAGCTACTTCTAACATTGGACAGTGACGAAAGTCAGTGGCAGAACTAGAACACTAAAGCCACAAGAGAAGAAGGAATACCCTCTTTTCCCACCTTCTCCTCTTCAGCTAGTGTCTCTCATTGGCCAAAACCAACTTGAAGCTAGTCAGCAAGAGATCTCAGGAATCAGCCCCCAGGGCACAGACCAGAAAAGGGAAGGGTGGAAAATGGATCTGGGAAATCAAATGAAACATAAGTAGCATCAATTTCTTAGGTAGAAGACGGATTAGAGCTAACACTAGAACCAAGTAGGTGAGTTAGGAGACTATAGCAATAAACCTCCAAGGGATTATGAGACTTTAAACTAAGGCAGTAGCAGAGCAGAGATTAGAAAGAAATGCAGGAGGTGGTCTATACTGATCTTTGCCACTAATCAGATGTTTGGGTTAAGAGAAAGAAGTCAAGAATGATTTCCAGGTTTCTGTATTATGAAAATGGGTAAATGAATTGAACACCAGTCAAGTTAGGGAGAAGGAGACCTGGTGGCACAGTGGTTTAGTGTTTGGCTGCTAACCAAAAGATTGATGGTTCAAACCCCCCAGGAGCTCCACAAGAGAAAAGAGCCAGTGTTCTGTTTCCATAAAGATTACAACCTAGGAAATCATTGCTGCTTTGTCCTATAGGGTTGCTATGAGTCAGAACAAAGATAGAGGAGAATAACATTTGCTGGAAGGACAGTTATTTCTGTGCTAAATTGGAATTGAGGGCACACCACAACAACAATGGTAGGACATCAAGGAGGATTTAAGAAGACACTCGAGTCCTGTCTTGCGTCAACAGAGAGAAGCTGACTCAATTGATAATTTGAGAGTCATTAGTATCTAAGTGATTGTTAAACTCATGGCAGTGAAAAGGATCTCCCAGGGAGAATGTGTAGAGTGAAGAGAAGCGGACTACTATTAATCAGAATTTCGTAGTTGCCAGCAATAGGAACCTACTCTTGCTGATTATGCAGAAAAAATTCATTACTAGGAGGAAGGGTAACTCACAGAATTCTTGAGTTGGAGGGACAGACTCATTGCTAAACTCCAGGAACAATGCCCAAATCAAGCTGTAGACCTGGCCTGACTAGGAGATGGCTTTTATGTTTGCCACTGTACCACCAGTGCCACACCTGTGCCCAGAACCTAAGACTGCAACTACTGGGAAACTGCTCTGCTGCTACTTCAATGAAAACCCAGCTGCCTCTGTGGCAGCAAATTGGAAGCTTTCCACTGAGTCTGTTTCCTCTTGCTTATTTCCCGTTGAATCTCATATGGGTTCCTCCAATTGATATCACCTAGATTGCATGCCTGCATTTTTGCTGCAAAGAAGGCTGAGAATTTGAGTTCTTACTGCTATACTGGAAAATTTACCGCTTAAATATGGGAATTTTCCTAACGTAAAAAGACTGCTTAAAAGACAACAGCAGCCATGAGTATAATCAGATGCCCACCACAGCCCACTACAAGGACAAAGCAGACTCCCCCTACAAGTCAAGTTGACTCCGACTCATAGTGACCCTGCAGGACAGAGTAAAACTGCCCCATAGGGTTTCCAAGGCCATAAATTTTTACGGAAGCAGACTGTGACATCTTTCTCCCACAGAGCGGCTGGTAGATTCGAACTGCTGACCTTTCAGTTAGCAGCCAAGTGCTTAACCACTGTGCAACCAGGGCTCCTCATAGATTCCCAGGAAACCGAAAATCTAATGGGTGGGCAGAGGAAGAGAATCCAAAGAAGAATGCTGAGAGGGAATGGTGGTATAGATGGAAAGAAAATACAGAAAGAAAAATAATAGAAGAAATGCATTAAAGAATTTCATGGAGGCAGTGGTGATCAAGAATATTAATACTACACGAAGGTCAAGTCGAAGGATGAGAATTATCCATTCGCTTTAGTTTTAGGAGGCTATTAATATCCTTGGTGAAAAAAGTTTAATTAGTACAATGAAACCAATAAACCAATCAAAACCAGTGCCATTGAGTCTATTCTGACTCATAGTGACTCTATAGGTCAGAGTAGAACTGCCCCATAGAGTTTCCAAGGAGCACCAGGTGGATTTGAACAGCCGACCTTTTGGTTGGCAGCCATAACACTTAACCAGTGTGCCACCACAATGAAGAGCAAGCCTAATTCCAGTGGGCTGAAAAGGAAATGGGAGATGTGTTGTAATGACATACATTCTCTCAAGACTTAGGGATCTAGTCCCAACATGTAGACATTGTAAGAAACATCATAATATGTAAAGCCTTATAAAGTAGGGACTATTATTACCCCCATTTTACAGACAAGGAAACAGACTTTGAGACTCAAGGTCACATAAGTGGCAGTCTCCCATCCAGACTTGTCTGACATCAAAATCAGAAAGAACTCCTAGCCACTAGGTCACACTGCCTACTTCTTATCATAGCTATGCATTTTAGAGAAATCCCAGAACGACAGATTGTCAGAATGGGAAGGGATTTGAATTCTGTTCCTCTTCTTGGTTCCACTTCAGTGATTCCTTCTTGGTTCCACTTCAGTGGTTCTTTCTTGGATCCTCAAACCCAGAATAAATATTTCTTTACCCCGTGCTCACATTATACTGTGTTTATTCCTCTATTATGTTTGTTTTTGCATCCATACTCCCCTCCCCGCCTCCTTGTAACAGAATTCTTATTTCTCTGAGGAACCTCCCATTTTTTTCAATCTTAGTCCACCACTTGCATTGGCAAGTGCTGACTCCACCCCTTGGAGCAAGTCACTCAACGTTGACCAGTTAGACCATGGCCTCCCACTGACCACTGTGATAAGTTTAGGGATGAGCTTGCAACCAAATTCAGGCCACTGAGAGTCACCTCCAAGACTTAGATGATACTGTTGTGGAAGAGAAATCTTATTTTCCATTAGACTTGAACCTGGGAGGATATAGACCTGGAGCTGTGGGAAGCCAACTTCCCATCATATGAAAACCTACACTTAAGATAGCAGATCCAGAAGGTAAAGCAAGTTGGGGTTCTAATAATAATAGTTCAGCCCTTGGATCCAAAAAAAATTTTTTTCTTCTTTTTGGATCAAGCCTCATTTCAAGCCAGCACATACATGTTTTTCATTACATAAGCTAATAATTCTTTTTTTTTTTATTTTAGTATAAGCCATTTTGGATTGGATTTTCTCTCATTTGATATCAAGTAAGACATAATGCATAGCTTATTGCTGTCTGCCTGATATTTTCTTCCCTAATAGAATACTAGCCCGCAGAGTGCCCTATTCTGCCATATTTCTCTTTGTGTTCCGTCCCCACCAATGCCTAGGATAGCGCCTTGAACATAAAAAGTGCTCAGTTAATGCTTGATGGATTCATTAGACTTGAATGTGGACTGATTCCATATTTCCTATAAGTTGTTTTAGAAAAACCTCCTGTCTGTACTCTCACTGACTCACTTTTGTCTCTTAATCACAAAAGGAATTTGTAGAAGGAGTTCCAAATATTTGATCTTCCTGTTTGTTTGACTCTAAGATAAACGGGAATTTAGTATAAATATGTACATGGAAAGTTCATTGCATGCTCCAACAAAACAGGTTGGAAAAGGCATAATGGACTGCCTTATCAGTGGCTCAGTAAAATGAAATGTTTGCTTTCTGTCCTTTGTTTAAAAAAAAAAGACTGGTTTTTCTCTGGATCTTAATTCCTTTCACACAAAGTGACTGACATCCTCTCAAATAAAAAAAAAAAAAAGTAGAGAAATAGGACATTTTTCTGCTTATTACTGTGAAGACTTGGCAGCAATTCTGTACCCAAACGACCACAAGCTATTGCTGTTGTGTACTATCTAGGAATACTGATCTTTTGGGCTGGGCCCATGAAGCCAGAAAGAAAAAGAAGAAATACTTAGGAGCAATGTTAAATGACGTGTCATAGCTATGGACAGCTGGAAAATCCTGATTGCTTGTATTAATAACTGCTGAGATGACTGCTTCCCACTGAAATAGGTAGGGAGAGTCTTATATATCTTTACGACAAAAAATATGGAAGAAAATCTAGTGAATTGACCATGTGAATGTTCTAGTTCATCATCAGTATAATCATAGCTGGTCCTTACTGAGTGCTTATTATGTGCCAGACACTGTTCCAAATGTTTTACACAAGTTAGTAATAGTAGGGACTATTATTATCCCCCATTTTACAGTTCTGAAACTGATGCACAACATGTTTACTTAACTTGACCAAGGTCACACAAGTTATAAAGGAAGAGCCAGGATTCATACCACATATTCCAGAGCTTCTGTTCCTAACCCCCATGCTTTACTGCTTCTCAGAATATTTGCACAGATAAGTTGATAAGCTTATCACTATAGGAATGTGGCCTACTGGGAAAGTCATCTTGCAACATCCATTAAAATAACACATATCTTTGACCTAACAATCTGGGAACATACTATACAGAAGTACTACTAGATCTGTACTTAAGACTGACATACCAGAATGTTTATTGTAACATTGTTGGTTGGAACTGGAAGAACCTCAATGTCCATCAGTTAATAAAGGTTGAATGAATTGTGAAACAGTCATATTAGGCAACTATATTTTGAATGGATTGGATCTAGATCTGTTGACCTAGAGGTGTATTCATGACATATAATTAAATGAGAAAAGCAAATAGCAGAGAACCCTATAGAGTATGATCCGTTTTTATAAAACAGTGAACAAAGTATATGTATATATCTATGAATATATCTGTATACATTCATATGTAGATGAGAATTGAGTAGAATTAGGATACATCAGTCTATCGGTATTAGGGGTTGGGGAAGAAGTGGGCACAAGGAGAGATAAGAAAATAAAAACTGAAATAACATGGAACAATAGGCATGGTATCATGTCAAATGAAAATGTCAAATATAAAATTCCATGGTATTACAGAAAATATGTAAGAATTGAATATGCACTTCAGGAAAGAAACTAGAAGGTAACAAGGACAATTATTAAAAACCAAACATTAATTTGATTAAATGATGATAGTGTGAAAATTTTTTTTTTTGATTTTGGTTGTTTTTAATATACAGTGTTTATACAGTGTCCCTGAGGGATTCAGGTCCATTCTTGAGTGGGCCTGGGAGACTTTTTCACAGTGGGGCTGTGGATTCCCTCTAGAATCATCTGGAAAACCTGAATTCTCAATTTTATTACTCAAATGGACTTCCTGAGGTTCCTTGGTGTCATGGAGCACCATTGTGTGCCCTCTACGTGCCAGATGCTCTAAGGATACAGCTAGATGATAATAATGCGTATGCCTTCATTGGCAGAAAGTCCTTACTTTTCTCCCCTGAGCTATTCAAGAATTCAAAACATTTCCTCAGTCCAAACAGTTGTGACCTACTTCTAAAAGCTAAGTTGAAAGAAAACCAATGAGTTAATTCAAAAGTGTCTAAGTTTTCGTTTCTGCCATCTTGGGTCCCTGATGCTTCTTCACAGCCTACTGGGCTTGTCTACTGCTGAGATGATACTATTGCTGGCCCAGACTCTATGCCGGCTGCACAGTGTACCAATATTTGCCTTTAAAGTTCAGTTGTACAGCTCACTCAGTACGTACTCAGTGTGCTCGGCTGTTGCTTATGATGTCATCTAGCCTCAGCCTGAAGCTGTGCTGGGCCCAGCACTCCACAGACAGCCCTCATTTATGGCAAGTGCCTCTCTGGGGCCTTTGGTCTTCTTTGCTACCTGCAGATATCAGTAAGCACCAACCCAATCCATTAGTGGTCCAAAAACATTGAGCGTCAAAGATAGAGTCAAAGCCTCATTTGCTTTTCTCTTCCCAGAGCTGCCTCCCTGTACGACTCCTGGGGTAGGGGTTAGGGGACCATCCACATTGTATTCTGTAGAAATGGCACCCCTCACAGCACATCTCCAAGGAGTAGATACATCCATCACAGCAGATTACAACATGAATTGTGCCCTCTGGAGTTGTGTAACTCAACATTAACTCCTCCTACGCCAGTTCTCTATCCAAGGGGAATAGGAAAGAATAGATATTTGAAAACTTAAAACATTCTATTTTTTCCTTCTCCCAAGGCAATAAGTTCCTTGTAATTAAATATCTAAGAGGGGTCACTCAAGTGGCTTTTGCAAAACAAAGAAGATCTGCTCCAAGGTGATTTTTTTAAAATAAAATATATGTTCCCTCCTCCAAGCACGCCATTACACAAATGATAATAGCTGTCATTTATTCAGCAGACATGGTACTAATACTTTACATGCATTATCTCATTTCTCTTGCAGAAGAATTCTGAGTCTAATGGAGTAAAAATGCACACAAATTATACTACAAGGTAGAATGTGAAAAATTACATGAGTGAGGTAAGTGCAAAGCTCTGAGGGAGTTCAGAGGAGGGACTATTTCCAACTGGAGAGGCTCATTCAATCAACGTTTAATACATAATTTTCGTGTGCTGTTTACATCCTGGTCTCAAGAATTTCAGAGACCTTAGGGGAGAAAAAAGGCAAGGAATAAGATCATCTTGACAGTGTGATGTCAACTGATGATTTCATTCAGGAGATCAGGGCAGGCATCTTGGAAGAGGCAGAACAGGAGCCACAAGCCTTGAAGGTTTGGGGGACTCTGAACAGATGGGGATCCCTGATACCTTAGGGTTGCATCTGGATCTCATTACAGCAGCCCCACCCTCTAGGGGAGAGAAAGAAGCCAAGGGTTGTTAACTCCTCCATTTACCTCTCCTTTGAGGCCCTAATTTTCAAGATTTTAATGGTAACCAGTCCTTCCCCTCTGTGCAACTGACTTTCCTTCCACAAAAGATTGCACTGCACTTTTCCCTACTTAACTCCATTCAGCCTGTGACCTCTTCACCAGTTTACCAATTCTAATTCACATCGTCCACCTTTCTCCCACAGAGAAGAGACAGCCAACTTTTGGACTTCCAGACCTCCTGGAAAAAGGCCAAACTTCCATAAACTCCAGAATATTATTGTGTGAATTAAAATGGTCACATGATATCAATCATGCAGTTAATCCAACATTTATTTTGGAAAATATTGCATTTGGAAAATGGGAAGTATTCCAGAGCATTCTCTTACCTTGAAATATCAGGAGACACAAGGGTATTTTGAGATCATTTCTTGCTCAAAAGTTAGCAAATAATCTGTACAATTAGACACATAAAATTGCCTTAAATAACATTAGTTAAATGCTCTGGGGCTAAAAAAATGCCTATAGAGTATTTGTGGAGAAATTGGGGCAAGAGGTAGCAATTTTAACTCAGTGAACCAAACTTTCAAAATGCCTTTGAGCTAATTTCCAGTTGGCTCTTATTGCACATTTCTCTTCCAATCACTGATGATTAGACTTTGCTGAGTTTCACTTTTTCCAGCATCTTGCATGCTTCACACTCCGTATCCCTGGCTATAAGAGGCAAACCAGCCTAGAGCCCTAGAGACAGCTATATCTAAACCCTAGAGGCTCAGGCACCCGGGGGGCCCAAGAGGCCTATACATCTCTTCCTTGCTTTTCTCTTTTTCCATTCCTTCTCCTAAGCTTGTTTTGCAATGTATAAAGCCACAAGAAGAGAATGTAAACGGGTCAGATGCCCTAGGGGGTTCTTATGGATGTACCTCTTTCTTTAATGGGGTCAATGCCCAGTGTCTATGATGTGTCTACAGTAGCTACAATACAAGTGAGATTGGTTGGCCTTGAGAACAGGCCTGGAATGATGAATGAAGGAAGTACAGCCCTTATTTTGTGTTCTTTCAGGCTTTAAAATTTGATGAGGTTTGAAACTTAACATTGCCCATCATCCCCTCTATGAGAAAGAGAGTTCAATACATGTACCTGTGTAAACGACTGGAGAAAAAGTAGAAAGACATACACTAACAGACACCAATGGTTACCTATAGGAAAGGAAATATCTGCCTTTACCTCCGTCTAATTACCCTTCCTTTCCCAGAGGTAACCATTATTGTCTATTTGATGTTATTGTTGTTAGTTGCTGTTGAGTCAGTTCAACTAATGATGACCTGATGTGTACAAAGTGGGACTACTCCATAGGGTTTTCAAGGCTGTGTCCTTTCGAAAGCAGATCTCCAGGCCTTACTTTTAAGGCACCTCTGGGTGGGTTTGAATCACAAACCTTTCAGTAGTAGTCCAGTTCTTAACTTTTTGTGCCACCCAGGGTTCCTGTCTGTTGGTGTATGACCTACTTTTTCTCTTTTGCATACAAACACACAGACCTTTTTTTACACTGAGAATGTGTTTATGTAGTGTGTGAATAATTAAACATAAAGAAGAAATTTAAAATGAAATGAAAATGTATTTTATAAAAGAAAAATAGAATTCTACATACTAATATGGAAAAATAAGAAATGGTGAGTTAAAAATGTCAAGTTGTAAAATGGTAAGTATAATTGGTTTAATTTTTTGGGGAAAAAAAGTAAATATACTCACACACAATTTGGTATTATATGCATACCCTGAATCATATGCATAAAAAAATTGTCAGGACAATGCAATAATATGTGTGGTTATCTCCAAGAGATGGAATTAAAGGGGATTTTAACTTTGTATATTATATAGCCCTATAATTTTTTGGATTTTAAATATTTAATATGTATTGATTTTTTTAACTAGTAAGAAGATTGAAAGATAGAAGGGAAAACAAGCAAAATGATGGACATGGTATTATGCCCTTATTTATTTAAGGTTACCCTCAAAAAACTCACTGGCCTATTTTACTGAGCCCACATGTAATATCACATTGACTGCCCTGAATAGTAGCAGCTAACATACCCCAACCCAGCTGATAATGATCATGGGAGATTCTCACGTTTAAAGATCCCAGCTTGCACACCTGTGCTTTCTGTGAACAAGCAGTTCTCTCTGCCTCAGATTCCTTTTTCCCTCTCCTTCTAATAAATTTCTATTCATCTTTTAGAACACAGCTCAACCATTAGCTTTCCTAACTCCCTAGATAAAATTAATATTTCCCACAGCATTTGCACGTAATTCTTTTCCCACACGCCACTCCATGTATTCTGTTTCCATTTTTTCAACATCTATCTCCTTTTCTGAACGGTCAGTTCCTCAGGGCAGGGGTAGTATATTATTTTTCTATGTATCTGTCTCAGAGCTTAACGTAATGAACTGAGTAAATGTTCAATTAAAGTGGTTTATTTCCTCAGCCTGCCCTAGTTTAAAAGTTTTAAATCCACTGGACCCCAAATTACGCTCTTATCAGAGTCACTTAGGAGAGCAGTTAAAAAATATAGGTGATTAAAGAATGTCTGCCTTGAGCACTGTGCTCTTTTAAAAAAAATATCTATATGGGATAGGGTTGGCAATAGCAACTCGAAAGGTTAGAGGAAACTTAGGGAACAGTGAGATTGTATTAATGGGGGGAACAATTTAGAAGAGGGGGTGAGAATGGTTGCACAACTTGAAGAATGTAATCAATGTCACTGAATTGTATGTATATAAATTGTTGAATTGTTGTATGTCCTGCTGTGTATATTCTCAACAACAAGATAAATTAAAAAAGATACAGATGATGATGCCCCTCTCTAGATTTTCTCAGTCCAGATCTCCTAAATGGTATTTCCTCTTTATCTTCCCTTTTCCCATTGCTTTCCTTCCTGAACAATTCAATCCAAAATCTGTTATCTGGGCTCAACTAAAGTAGGTACCAACATGGTGGTGGTAGGGATGGAGCCCCAGTATGGGGTGGCAAAGCCTGAGCTGGATAAGGAGGGTCTTTGGGTGGGAGAGTGATGGGGCAGGGATGTCAGAGCTTGGCCAGAGGGAAGCTGTTCACTCAGGGTATGATGCAATGGCGGCCTGGCACTGAGGGTCAGAAAGGTGTCCCCATGAGGGTAAGTTGTGGTCCAATGGGGCGCTGGAATCCAAGCAAGACGAAGGGGGTCTATGTGGAGAAAAATGCTGCATAGTGACATTCTTTACCTTGCTTGGATGGGGTGTTAGGTGTGGGGGGAGCAGGACAAGCCAAGATTAATTAAACATGGAGGGGATTGATCAAATAAGTAAATCTATTGAGGATTATAGACTTCTCACTGTCAGAGAGTCACAAATATACAAAGGGAAGAAACTAGATTGAATACTATGGTGTTGGATTGGAATTGGAGGATCTCATAGTTATCAATATAAAGATAGATATAGAAATAAATATAATTGTGTGTATATACGTGTATATAGAAACACATATAGATATACATATATATGTATATAAAACCAAAAAACAAAAAACAAATGTGTTGCCATCAAGTCAATTCCAATTCATAGCGACCCTACAGGACAGAGTAGAACTGCTCTGTAGGGTGTCCAAGGAGCCGCTGGTGGATTCGAACTGCTGACCTTTTTGATAGCAGCTGAGCTCTTAACCACTGTGCCACCAGGGCTTCATATATGCATATGGATATATATATATAGTTATAATTATATTCCCTAGCTCTGTCCACTCAAAGGGCTTGGGAGCAACAACACCTCAGTAGCAATGTGCATACCTGATGTCCAGATCTTGGTTTCTAAATACCATTCTCCACTAAAAAGAACCAGACCTTGAAGAATTGACTGGATCCAGTGCTGTGACAGTGAAAGAACAAAAGACATTGGAACTCTTTGTTCCAAAAAGCAGAGATTGCTCAAAGAATGATGGCAACATGTCTGAAGAACTGGGACAATTTGAGCATCAAAATAACTAATGATAGTCATGACTGTAACTCATTGGTTAAGATAGGAATCCATGGGTCTATATGGATATTAATTAATTAATTAATTAAAACTTTGATGAGGAATGGGATAGTTATATCATCTCAAAATTTCTCCCCATAAAATACTTCATGAGAGAGAAAAAGAGAGACACCATATTATGGACTGGATTTGTTAACCTCCAAAAAAATACCTTTTTTTTCTCAACTCTGGTACCTGTGAGCATGACCTTGTTTGGAAACCTGGTCTTTGAAGATGTTATCAGTTTTCAGGAGACCATACCTGAGTAGGGTGGGTCCTAATCTAATCTGAGTAGTGTCCTTATAAAAGAGGAGAAGAGACCCAGAGAGACAGAGAAGACCACCATGCGAAGATGATGTTATGCTGCAGCTGCAAGCCAAGAAAGACCTGAGGCTACCAGAAGCTGGAAAGACAAGAAAGGATCCTCTGCTAGATCCCTGCTGATACCCTGAATTTGGGCTACTAGATTCCAGAACTGTGAGAATAAAATTTTGTTCTTTAAGTCACCCAATTTATGGTACTTTGTTTCAGTAATCCTAGGAAGCTAATACATACAGCTTAATTTAACTGATCAAAGTACCCATAACCACGAATGGGACAAATCAAAATTGTGAGCCACCTGATAGAATGGAATGAGAAGAACACAGCATCACTTCTGTGATATATCAGAGATGCATACCCTGAATCTAATCATGAAGAAACTTCAGACAGCCAAATTAAGGGTTATTCTACAAAATAAATGGCCTGTAATTTTCAACTGTCAAGATCATGAAAATCAAGGAAAGACTCAGGAGCTGTTTCAGAATGAAACAGAGTAAAGAAACACGCCATAAATACAACTTATGACCCTATACACTTTTCTTTTACTATAAAGGATATTGAAGGAAAAATTGGTAAACATCAGTGGGGTCTGAGAAGTAGAGGATAGTGAAGTATTAATGTTAGTTTTCCTGTTTTTTGTTGTTGTTAAAGAATGCCCTTGTTTGTAGGAAATACTAGGGCATCACGTTGACAGCTGTAAAAATGGTGTGGGGGCAGTGTCTGATCTTTAACTTCACAAGTGGGAAGGAGAATCAAGATCAACAGCCCAAGGATTTATTCCTATGAAGTGGAGATAAGATGTGTCTCCTCTCTCCACCATCTTTACCAATTCTGACACCAACGGTCCCTCCCCTGGAACTCTACTTCTCTGCTGGGTTTGATAATTCATTGCAATGGCCACACAGACCTCACAGATAAATACAGTTATGGGGTTTATTAGGGAAGTAGCAGGTTACAAGTCAGGTTCAGGAATGTTCAGAAGGATGCAGTTCTTCTATCAGGACAGCCTCTTCCCAGCCGTGCTTACAGGTATGCCTCTCTCTGGCCCTCAGCCTCTGTCCTGCTCAGGCAAGTGTTACAAAGCTCCTTTAGCTCTGCCAGTAAGTACCCAGAGGCACCTCACTCTGCCAGTAAGCCTTGGCCCAAAGGCACTCAGCTTTCTAGCTCTGTGGGCGACGAAGCCCACTGCGTCCTTCTCTTGCCAGTATCTCCTGCCACCGTTTCTCTGGCTCTCCTCCTTTGGTGGTAGTGGGATCCTCTCCCTGCTCTGGAATTGGCTCTCTTTTAAGGCAAAACTGACCAATCCTCTTGGTGAGCCACAATTACCTTATTTGCACTGTCCCACCCAGTCACTTGGGTGGAAGCCACAAGACCATGGCGAGAAAGGCCACACAAAAAACGATCCATCACACCATAGCAGCTTACACGTAAATGGTTCAGAAAAAAAAAAGTAACATACTCCTTGCAGCTTTTCTGTAAGTTTGAGATTATTTCAAAATAAAAAGTAAAAATTTAAAATTCCAGCTAGGTCTGAGGCATCTGTTAGATTAAAAAACTTCCTAGGTGATTCCAATGTTCAGGGCTGGAAACTACTGAGTTAAACAATGTGAGTGGATCCTGATTAATTAACTTGGGTTTTCCCTCCTCACATAAACTTCTTCATTATGTGAGGCTGCTAGATTTCTAGGCCCAACCATAAACCCACGGAATTAGAATCTCCAAAAATGAAACCTGGATATTTCTGTTTATAACAAGTACCTCTTAGGATCAGAGAAGTCTGGGAAACACTAAAATTCATCATAAAGGTCATCGAACCTTTTGTCTTAAAGGATGCAAAGTGTGACAGTTTAGTATCAAAACAGTGAATTATATTTGTGTACTAAGGAAGACTAGGTGGCCAGAGTGGTGTCGGAGTCGTTCTCTTATGACAGCACTTCCTGCAGGTGGTCTGCAGTTTTGTGCTCCTACTGAAAGCCCAGGAAAGTCTCTATCCCAGGCACTCAGGTTGAGACCAGCAGGGCTTAGGCAGAGAAGGCTTGGTAAAGCTAGTTACACTTGAGACACCATCTCAGGTTGTTTCAAGTACTGTGCACTCCACATGAGTTGACTGCATACCCTCCTTGTTAGCACAGGCCTATATTCTTTGCATGGCTCTGAAAGCCCAGATTAGTCTGAAACCTAAGTAATGCTGAATTTTCATTCATGTTCTTGGCAGCTCTATGGGACATAAACTGAGGTGCAGAACTGATCATTTTTTGATGCTATCAGCAAAATTTCAGTTGCTTCTATTTATTGAGGAATAAACAACTGCTGTTTTTCTTGGTTGAGCTTCTTAAACTCTCAAAGTCTCAATATTTTACCCATAAAATGGTTTGTTGTAAGGATTCGAGGTAATGTGGTAATAATATATGTAGGCACCTGTCTTAGTTACCTAGAGCTGACGTAACAAAAAAAAAACATCAGAAGTGGGTGGCTTTACTGGTGTTAACAGCTCTCTGAAAATTTGGTAGAATTCTTCAGTGAAGCCATCTGGGCCAGGGCTTTTTTGGTTGTTGTTGTTGGGAGTTTTTTTTTTATTACTTCTTCAATCTCTTCTTTTGTTATGGGTTTATTTAGTTTTTCTACCTCAGTTTGTGTTAGTTTAGGTAGATAGTGTGTTTCTAGAAATTAGTCCATTTCCGCTAGGTTTTCAAATTTGTTGTAGTACAGTTTTTCATAGTATTGTTATCATCCTTTATATTTCAGCTGTGTCTGTTGTGATATCACCCATCCCATTTCTTATTTGAGTTATTTGCTTCCTCTCCTGTTTTTCTTTTGTCAATTTGGCCAAAGGCTTGTTGATTTTGTTGATCTTTTCAGTGAACCAACTTTTTCTTGTTGACTCTTTCAGTTGTTTTTCTATGCTCTATTTCATGTATTTCTGCTCTAATCTTTATTATTTCCTTTCTTCTGGTGCCTGAGGGCTTCTTTTGCTGCTCTCTTTCTGTTTGTTCCAGTTATAGGGTTAATGTTTAGATTTTGGCCCTTCTTTTTGAATGTGTGCATCTATTGCTATAAATTGACCTCTAAGCACTGCTTTTGCTGTGTCCCAGAGGTTTTGGTAATATGTATTTTCATTCTCATCTGATTCTATGAATTTCTTTATTCCATCCTTGATTTCTTCTATAACCCAGTATTTTTTAAGGAAGGTGTTGTTCAGTTTCCATGTATTTGATTTTTTTTCCTTGCTGTTTCTGTTATTGATTCCTAATTTTATGGCACTCTGATCCAAAAAGATACTTTGTATTATTTCAGTGTTTTGGATTCTGTCAAGGCTTGCTTTATGGCCTAAAATGTGGTCTAATCTGGAGAATGTTCCATGTGTGTTGGAAAAGAATATATACTTTGCTGCTGTTGGATGGAGTGTCCTGTACATGTCTATGAAGTCAGGTTGATCAATTGTGGCATTTAGGTCTTCCACATCTTTTATGAGTTTCATTCTAGAAGTTCTTACTTCACTGAAAGTGGTGTGTTGCAGTCTCCTGCTCTTATTGTGGAACTGTCTGTTTCTCTTTTCAATGCTGTTAGTGTTTGTTTTATGTATTTTGGAGCCCTGTCATTGGGTACATATTTATTTATTATGGTTAGGTCCTCCTGGTGTATTGACCCTTTAATCATTATATAGTGTCCTTCTTTATCCTTTATGGTGGGCTTTTCTTTAAAGTCTGTTTTGTTGGAGATTAATATTGCCACTCTTGCTCTTTTTTGGTTGTTGTTTGCTTTATATATCTTTTTCCATCCTTTCAGTTTTAGTTTGTTTTTGTCTTTGTGTCTAGGGCATGTCTCTTGTAGACAGCATATAGACGGATGGTGTTTTTTTAAATCCATTCTGCCACTCTGTCTCTTTACTCTTACATTTAGGCTATTTACATTCAGTGCAATTACTGATAAGTATGAGTTTATGCTGTCATTTTTTTTTAATGGTATTGACATTTCCTTTTTTCCGCTTAATTTTCTGTGCTGAGTTCATTTTCTTTATGTATTTTCTTTTCATCTTGCTCAATATCGTTGATTTTGTGTTTGCTGAATCTTTATGTTTTTCTTCTTTATTTTGATGGGTAGGTTTGTTAGCTTCCTTTGTGATTACCTTGAAATTTACCTTTATTTTTCTAAGTTTAAACCAATCTTTTATTTCTTGATATCACCTTAACTCCTGTTCCATATGGAAGTTCTATACTACACTGTTTATTCCCTCTTTTTTGTTTTAACATTGTCATAGTTTACATATTGATGTCTCTGGCTCCCTATTTTTAGTCTTTTAGCTTTTATTTGTTTTTGTAAATTCCCTATCTGGGTTGATAACTGGTGATCTGTCTTGTGTCCTAGTCTTGGATTTTTGTGATTGCTGGTTCTCTAACTGGAGGAATCCCTTTAATATTTTTTGTAACTTTGATTTGGTTTTTACAAGTTCCCTTAACTTCCATTTACCTGGAAATGCCCTAATTTCGCCATTGTATTTGAGAGACAGTTTTGCTGGATATATAATTCTTGGCTGGCAATTTTTTTCCGTCAGGGCTTTATATATGCAATCCCATTGCCTTCTTGCCTGCATGGTTTCTACCAAGTAGTCAGAGCTTAGTCTTCTTGGTTCTCCTTTGTAGGTGACTTCTCATTTCTCCCTAGCCACTCTCAAGAGTCTGTCTTTGTCTTTGGTTTTGACAAGTTTGATTAAAATATGTCTTGGTGACTTTCTTTTGGGTTCTATTCATTAAGTTTTTGGATAGACATCTTGTCTTTCATGATATCAGGGAAGTTTTCTGCCTGCAAATCTTCAACAATTATCTCTGTGTTTTCTATTATTCTCCTTGTTCTTGTACTCTGATCACTTGTAGGTTTTTCCTCTGGATAGTGTCCCATATAATCCTTGGGCTTTCTTCATTTTTTAAAATTCTTTTTTCTGATATTTCCTCAGTTAAATTGGTGTCAAGGGATTTATCTTCAGTCTCACTAATTCTGACTTCCATTGTCTTAATTCTGCTTCTATGACCGTCTATTGAGTTGTCTACTTCTGAAATTTTATTGTTAACCTTTTGGATTGCTAGTTGCTGTCTCCCTATAGTTTCTAACAGCCTGTTAAATTTGTCATTTTGTTCTTGTATTGTTTTCCTCAATTCCTATATTGCTTTGTCTCTGTGTTCCTTGGCTTGGTCTGAGTTTTACCTGATCTTCTTCCTGATCTTTTGGAGAGCTCTGTGTATCAGTCTTTCGAACTCTTTCTCAGGTAGTTCCATTGCCTTCATCCTACTCTGGAAGTTTTCCTGGCTCTTTATTTTGGTCATCTGCTGCAGACATCTTGACCTGCTTTTTTATGTGATTTGATATTGACTGTTGTCTCTGAGCCATCAATAAGTTATTATATGTATTTATTTATTGTTTGTTTGTTTACTATGTCTTGAATTTTTGTATAGTTTTGATATGCTCAAGTAGGCTGGGAATGTGAACTACTTTGGTTGTTGGCTTCTTTGGAGCTCTCATGCCCTGTCTCCAGGTGGTCAGAGCAGCTACTAGGTGTGTAAGCCCAGGATTCTGTTCACTTCTCTAGTGTGGGTGTGGCACAGGTGTCCAGGTTGTTGGTCACTGAATGCATGGTGCAGACTCTCACCTATACTTCTAGGTGTGGCAGGCCTGTGTAGGGGTGTTCGAAGCAAGCACAAGTATCTGGCTGCAGTGGGGAGCTATGTGTGGGGCAAGGCAGGGTGCTGATGGCTGCCCTTGGGTGCCTGGGTGGAGGGTGTATCCCTGTCCCCTTGAGTGCATAGTGGGGGGGTTATTGAAGCTGGTCCTTGGGCACCCGGTGCTGTTGGCTGGAGGGACTAGGAAGCACCACTAATTCTAAGAACCCTGTTGTGGGTGGCTAGATGGAGCGGGTGGTACTGCCAGCCCTCAGGCCCCTGGTGTGGGTGGGTGAGTCCCCTACTAAGAGGCAGGGTGGTGTCAAATGTCATGAATCTGCAGCTCCCCCTTGGCTGCCGCAGTTGAAAATGGGTTTCAGGTGTATGCCCTGCTGTTTTAAGCTAATGAGGGTGTGCTGTGTTGAATCAGCCCACACAAGCCTGGGGAGGGTGAAGGGAGCTGCAAGTCGGTGGACCCCTTATGCCAGTGCTGGGCAAAGGGGCAGGGCCTCCCAACCAGCCCTGAGTTCCTGGTTTAGGGGGAGTGGCATTTTTTAATGGCTTGGGACTGGTGTGGGGGCGGAAGGCTCTGAGTTCCTGGCTTAGGGGGTGTGGCATTGTTGAATACTGTGGGACTGGTGTTGGAGTGGATCAGGGTGAGTGGTGGGTGAGGGGAAGGACATGCTTCTGCATCATGAAACTCTGAGGGGAGGGGTTATTTTGCCCCCATGGTAAGTCAGAAGCTTGCACTTAACTTCCACAGGTCTGGCGTTGCTCCTATTTGGTTCTGGAGGTGTGTGCAGATTCGCTGCTGCTTGGCTGCACCCAGTATGGTGGGACTCCTCTTTGGATGTTGTGCTTGCCTCAGCCCATGTGCACTGCATAGACTCAGCAGGGCTCTGGCGATCTGTACCTCTTCATAGCTTTTGAATTGTCTCTCCTTCCACCTGCTGCTCAGTCTGATTCTTCAGCTTTGACTTTGGTGATTAGGATTCCTAGGTTGTCATATATAACCAGTTTACTTGTTTTTTATGTGTGTTTTTGTTGTAAGAGGAACAACAGGAAGCATCTGACTATTCTGCCATCTTGGCCCCACCTCAGAAGTGAATGGCTTTGAAGAACAGAAATTTATATTCTCACAGTTCAGGAGGCTAGAAGTCTGAATTGAGGGCATGGCTCTAGAGAGAGGTCTTTTGTCTATTTCAGCTTCTAGTAGCCAGCAATCCTTGGTGTTCTTGTGTTTGTAGATGCATCTGCCCTATGTCTGTCTTCATGTGGCATCTTCCCCCTGTGTGTATCTCTGTGTCTATTCTATTCTTTTTGTAACTCAGAAGTGATTAGGTTTAGGACCCATACTATTTGGGTTTGACCTAATTAGTGTAACAAAAATCCCTATTTGCAAGCTGGATTACTTCCACATGTACAGGGGCCAGGACTTCAATACATATTTTTTTGTGTGGAGAGGGGGACACAATTCAATCCATAACAACACCTAAAACAGTGTCTAATTCATAAAATTATTTTGATATTTTTTATTACTATCATTATTAATTCATTCTTTCTCTAATTGGCAGATCTTATCTTTTTCTGTTTTTGCTTGTTCTGTTTCCAAAACCCATTTCAAATGTATTATCTTCTTATATTATCAACTTTTCTCAACTTCCAGTCATCAGTAACTATGTGGTAAATTCATAAAGTCTAAAAAATATTTTTTAACTGAGTTGTAATTTTTGTATTTTAAAAAGAAAAGCATGACACCATGCCTGCCTTCTGTGACTGGCACTGTGACAGGACTTGGATTTTGTCTTTATGTGGGATACAAAGATGACTGTGTTGAAATACAGGCTCCAAGGAGCTTATAGTCCAGTGAGGATGATGGGTAGTAGATATTGGTAAGTATGTGCTAGAGATGACTAAAACTGCTTTTCATTTTCATTGGTATGTGTTGGGACTCTCACACACCTGAGGGGTTTTACTATGTGTGGTAACTCCAACTGGAAGGAAAATAGCCTCCTCATTTCTAAGAGGAGTTGGTGAGGAACTCCTGCCTGCCTCACTGGCTGATCACCCCCCACTAAGATGGTCAGTGGGTGAAAGACAGGGGAAGGAGACATGTAAGTAAAGAAGGGTTTAGGTACTGTGGACAAAGTCTGTCAGGGAATGAAGAAAGGGAAACAGGTAGTAGGGGAATGTTTGTTGGCAGGAGTATGCAAGGTAGTTTAGAGTCCAGGTTCTGGAATCCTAATGCCTGGATTTATATCCTGGCTCCCCCACCTACTAACTCTATGACTATGGGAAAACCTCTTGATTATGACTGCCCCATTTTTCTCATCTCTAAAGTGGGAATAAGGTTGTTGTGTTGATTAAATTAGATATGCACATAGAACAGAGCCTGGAACAAGGCAAATGCTTAGTAAATGCTGGCTCTCATTATTTTAGTGGAAAATGCCTAGGAGGATGCTCTTTGCCTTGAGCGTAGATAGCCTTATAAGACAAGAGCACACTGGGAAGACATCTGTGACACAGCCACCCAAGGGACACGGACACCACACTGCTTTTTCACATCTGTTTTCCTCTGCCTCCAAGAGAGCAGAAGTGTTATTTGCCTTGCTTCTTGCTCTATATCCGGCGGCTACAATAGTGTCTGGCACATTGTCAATACTCAATAGATAATCACTGAATTAATGAGGAATGAGTGTGTGCCTGGAGCGTACTATAATCCTTTATTTGCTGGAAAAGTTCTTACCATTCCTCCAAGATTTAGTTTAAATTGTGAATTAAATTTCCTCTCACTTATCCCTCAAGTACCGCAAGAAATGTTAGGCACTTCTGTCTTTGTCTTTATATACCCATATATCTTCCATCGTATTTTTATTTTAATTTCCATGCCTGGTGGTGTAATGGTTAAGAGTTCGGTTGCTAACCAAAAGGATTGCAGTTAGAATCTACCAGGTGCTCCTTGGAAACCCTACCGGGCAGTTCTACTCTGTTCTATACGATCACTATGAGTCAGAATCCACTCAACAGCAACAGGTTTGTTTGTTTTCTTCCCCATTTAAAAAAAAAAAAAAAATTACCATTCAAGTCGATTCTGACTCATAGTGACCCTATAGGACTGAGTAGAACTGCCCTGCAGGGTTTTCAAGGAGCAGCTGGTGGATTTGAACTACCAACCTTTTGCTAGCAGCCAAACACTTAACCACTGTGCCACCAGGTCCCTGTTAGGCAGGAGAATTCACAGAAGCACAGACTGTACTTTAGAAATATGTATTTTAGAAGAATGTCTTGCAAGGGGCTAAACTTGTAATTTTTGCCCCTGCTTTGGGAGGCCTTGAGAGGTTGAATAATTGAGGCATAAAAGCTATATCCTTTCAAGGGGTGATAGACACGATTTCTGCAATTTGAAGTTCTAGGATCTGTGATAAGCTTTCTAAGTCATATTGCCCAGGAAGGACCTTTAGTGTTCAAAGGTCAACAGAGAACAGATGGCAGGAGAGTGTTGGCCCTGGAGACTACCAAGATTGTTACTTTCACTGAAGGCATGAAAGGGTCTATTTGAGAGAAGAATGAAAATAGCACTTTGTATGTTTATGGTTGAAAAGGAAAGTGGACTGACCTCTGATGGGACCCCTGGGACTGAAATGGCAGTGATTTTTCAGTCTGTGAAGGGTTGACACCTGACCTGGTCTGAACGGAGTGTCACGGGCTTGATGATGAGTCTTAAAGAATAATGTTTGTATGTGATGGGAGGGACTGAGCACTGAACGCTGCAGACTGGGAAATCCAGCAAAGGACACTCTCTGTCAATCACAGAATCGAGAGAATGGAATCCCTCGTGAAGTCAACCATTCAAAGTATCATGCTGGCCTGTGCCATGACCTGGACCAGCAGTAGCTTCTGACAGCAGAGCTGCAGCGGGACCAGGCAGAAGATGAGGACAAGCATTTAACAGCAACACCACGAGACATCAAGGAATAGCAGTGGACACATCCATACCAGGGATTATTTTAGCTTAAAGTGGAAGTTAAATGGACTTCCTAATTGGACAGCATATGTCCTCCAGGTTGTCAGAAGATCCAGAGGAAGGGGAAGGGGCCCTAAGAAAGTGACACCAGATTCCCACTACTCTGGCATGAGAGGATTCAAGCCATTTTTCATTTGGTTAGGAGAATTGAATATGTGATCATAATTCTACCTTGAGTTCTGAGGAGCAGTTTACACCAGCTACATACACATCAGTGGATCTGCTTTGGATTTTAATGTCCTGCTTGGCACATGATTGCAGTCAGTACATGATTACTAACTAAGCAATAAACAGAGTATGACTATAAAGTAAACAACATGATTTCCATAAGTTTGTTTGGGAACACATTTTTTTTTGTTTGTTTTTAATAATTTTTATTGTGCTTTAAGCTAAAGTTTACAAATCAAGTCAGTCTCTCACATAAAAACTTACATACACCTTGCTACATACTCCCAATTACTCTCCCCCCAATGAGACAGCCTGGTCCCTCCTTCCACTCTCTCTTTTCGTGTCCATTTTCCCAGCTTCTAAGCCCCTCTACCCTCCCATCTCCCCTCCAGGCAGGAGGTGCCAACATAGACTCAAGTGTCCACCTGATCCAAGTAGTTCACTCCTCACCAGCATCCCTCTCCAACCCATTGTCCAGTCCAAACCATGTCCGACGAGTTGCTTTCAGGAATGGTTCCTATCCTGGGCCAGCAGAAGGTCTGGGGGCTATGGCCACTGGGGTCCTTCTAGTCTCAGTCAGACCATTAAGTCTGGCCTTTTTATGAGAATTTCGGGTCTGCATCCCACTGTTCCCCTGCTCCCTCAGGGGTCCTCCGCTGTGTTCCCTGTCAGGACAGTCATCGATTGTGGCCGGGCACCATCTAGTTCTTCTGGTCTCAGGATGATGTAGTCTCTGGTTCATGTAGCCCTTTCTGTCTCTTGGGCTCTTTATTACCTTGTGTCCTTGGTGTTCTTCATTCTCCTTTGATCCAGGTGGGTTGAGACTCATTGATGCGTTTTAGATGGCTGCTTGCTAGCGTCTAAGACCCCAGATGTCACTCTTCAAAGTGGGATGCAGAATGTTTTCTTAATAGTATTATGCCAGTTGACTTAGATGTCCCCTGAAACCATGGTCCCCAAACCTCTGCCCCTGCTTCACTAACCTTTGAAGCATTCAGTTTATTCAGGAAACTTCTTTGCTTTTGGTTTAGTCCAGTTGTGCTGACCTCACCTGTATTGAATGCTGTCCTTCTCTTCACCTAAAGTAGTTCTTATCTACTATCTAATTAGTAAATATCCGTCTTCTACCTTCCCTCCCTCCCCCCTCTCGTAAAAGAGTGTTTTCTTCTCAGTTTAAACTATTTCTCAAGATCTTATAATGGTGGTCTTATACAATATTTGTCCTTTTGCAACTGACTAATTTCACTCAGCATAATGCCTTCCAGGTTCCTCCATGTTATAAAATGTTTCACAGATTCCTCACTGTTCTTTATCGATGCGTAGTATTCCATTGTGTGAATATACCATAATTTATTTATCCATTGATCTGTTGATGGGCACCTTGGTTGCTTCCATCTCTTTGCTATTGTAAACAGTGCTGCAATAAACATGGGTGTGCATGTATCTGTTCGTGTAAAGACTCTTATTTCTCTAGGATATATTCCAAGGAGTGGGATTTCTGGGTTGTATGGTAGTTCTATTTCTACCTTTTTAAGGAAGCACCAAATCGATTTCCAAAGTGGTTGTACCATTTTACATTCCCACCAGCAGTGTATAAGTGTTCCAATCTCTCCACAGCCTCTCCAACATTTATTGTTTTGTGTTTTTTGGATGAATGCCAGCCTTGTTGGAGTGAGATGGAATCTCATTGTAGTTTTGATTTGCATTTCTGTAGTGGCTAATGATCGAGAGCATTTCCTCATGTATCTGTTAGCTGCCTGAATGTCTTCTTTAGTGAAGTGTCTGTTCATATCCTTTTTTTTTTTTTAATTGAGTTGTTTCTCTTTTGGTGGTTGAGTTTTAGCAGAATCATGTAGATTTTAGAGATCAGGCGCTGGTCGGAGATGTCGTAGCTGAAAATTTTTTCCCACTCTGTAGGTGGTCTTTTTACTCTTTTGGTGAAGTCTTTAGATTGGCATAGGTGTTTGATTTTTATTAGCTCCCAGTTATCTGGTTTCTCGTCACCATTTTTAGTAACGTTTTGTATTCTGTTTATGCCATGTATTAGGGCTCCTAACGTTGTCCCTATTTTTTCTTCCATGATCTTTATCGTTTTAGACTTTATGTTTAGGTCTTTGATCCATTTGGAGTTAGTTTTTGTGCATGGTGTGAGGTATGGGTCCTGTTTCATTTTTTTGCAGATGGATATCCAGTTATGCCCACACCATTTCTGAGAAAGACTATCTTTTCCCCAATTAACTGACGCTGGGCCTTTGTCAAATATCAGCTGCTGGATTTATATCTGGATTCTCAATTCTGTTCCATTGGTCTATGTGTCTGTTGTTGTACCAGTACCAGGATGTTTTACCTACTGTGGCAGTGTACCTGTCGCCATCGAGTCAATTCTGACTCATACCCACCCCACTGCCCCACTGCCGTCGAGTTGATTGTGACCCATATCGACCCTAGCAACCCTATATAATAGGTTCTAAAATCAGGAAGAATGAGGCCTCCCACTTTGTTCTGTTAATGCTTTAATTATCCAGGGCTTCTTTCCCTTCCATATGAAGCTGATTTGTTTCACCATCTTATTAAAAAATGTCGTTGGAATTTGGATCAGAATTGCATTGTATATACAGATGGCTTTTGGTAGAAGAGACATTTTCACAACAGTAAGTCTTCCTATCCATGAGCAAGGTATATTTTTCCACTTATGTAGGTCCCTTTTGGTTTCTTGCAGTAGTTACCTTGTAGTTTTCTTTGTATAGGTCTTTTATGTCTCTGGTTAGATTTATTCCTAAGTATTTTATCTTCTTTGGGGCTACCGTGAATGGTATTGATTTGTGATTTCCTCTTCAATGTTCTTTTTGTTGATGTAGAGGAATCCAACTGATTTTTCTGTTTATCTTGTAACCTGATGCTCTGCTGAACTCTTCTATTAGTTTCAGTAGTTTTTTTGAGGATTCTTTAGGGTTTTCTGTGTATAAGATCATGTCATCTGCAAATAGAGATACTTTTACTTCTTCCTTACCAATCTGGATGCGCTTTATTTCTTTATCCAGCCTAACTGCTCTGGCTATGACCTCCAGCACAATATTGAATAAGAGTGGTGATAAGGGGCATCCTTGTCTGGTTCCCATTCTCAGGAGGACTGTTTTTAGAATCTTTCCATTAAGGATGATGTTGGCTGTTGGCTTTGTGTAAATGCCCTTTATTACGTTGAGGAATTTTCCTTCTATTCCTATCTTGCTGAGAGTTTTTATCATGAATGGGTGTTGGACTTTGTCAAATGCCTTTTCTGCATCAATTGATAAAATCATGTGGTTCTTGTCTTTTGTTTTATTTATATGGTGGATTACATTACTTGCTTTTCTAATATTGAACCATCCTTGCATACCTGGTACAAATCCTGCTTGGTGGTGATGGATTATTTTTTTGATATGTTGTTGAATTCTATTGGCTAGAATTTTGTGGAGGATTTTTGCGTCTAATTTCATGAGGGATATAGGTCTGTAATTTTATTTTTTTGTGTTGTCTTTTTTTTTTTTTTTAGCTGGTTTTGGTATCAGGGATATGCTGGCTTCACAGAATGAGTTAGGGAGTATTCTGTCCTTTTCTATGTTTTAAAATACCCTTAGTAGTAGTGGTGTTAACTCTTCTCTGAAAGTTTGGTAGAACTCTGCAGTGAAGCTGTCTGGACCAGGGCTTTTTGGGGCGGGGGAGTTTTTTGATTACCTTTTCAATCTCTTTTTTTGTTATGGGTCTATTTAGTTGTTCTAGTTCTGTTTGTGTTAGTTTAGGTAGGTAGTGTGTGTCTAGGAATTCATCCATTTCTTCTAGGTTTTCAAATTCATTAGAGTACAGTTTTTCATAGTAACCTGATATGATTCTTTTAATTTCAATTGGGTCTGTTGTGATATGGCCCATCTCATTTCTGATTTGGGTTATTTGTTTCCTTTCCTGTATTTCTTTAGTCAGTCTGGCCAATGGTTTATCAATTTTGTTAATTTTTTCAAAGAACCAGCTTTTGGCCTTGTTAACTCTTTCTATTGTTTTTCTGTTCTCTAATTCATTTAATTCTGCTCTAATTTCTATTATTTGTTTTCTTCTGGTGCCTGAGGGTTTCTTTTCTTGCTCTCTATTTGTTCAAGTTGTAGGGGCAGTTCTTTGATTTTGGCTCTTTCTTCTTTTTGTTTGTGTGCATTTATTGATATAAATTGGCCTCTGAGCACTGTTTTAGCTGTGTCCCAAAGGTTCTGATAGGAAGTGTTTTCAGTCTCATTGGATTCTATGAATTTCTTTATTCCCTTCTTAGTGTCTTCTATAACACAGTCTTTTTTGAGCAGGGTTGTTCGGTTTCTAAATATTTAATTTCTTTTCCCTGCCATTTCTGTTATTGATTTCCACTTTTATGGCCTTATGATCTGAGAAGATGCTTTGTAATATTTCAGTGTTTTGGGTTCTGCTAAGGCTTGCTGTATGACCTAATATGTGGTCTATTCTAGAGAATGTTCCATGTGCACCCGAAAAGAAAGTATACTTTGCAGCTGTTGGGTGGAGTGTTCTGTATAAGTCTATGAGATCAAGTTGGTTGATTGTGGAAATTAGATCTTTCGTGTCTTTATTGAGCTTCTTACTGGATGTCCTGTCCTTCACCGAAAGTGGTGTGTTGAAGTCTCCTACTATAATTGTGGACGTACCTATCTCACTTTTCAATTCTGTTAGAGTTTGCTTTATGTATCTTGCAGCCTGTCATTGAGTGTATAAACACTTAATATGGTTATATCTTCCTGGTAAATTGTCCCTTTAATCATTATGTAGTGTCCTTCTTTATCCTTTGTGGTGGATTTAACTTTAAAGCCTATTTTGTCAGAAATTAACATTTCCACTCCTGCTCTTTTTTGATTGTTGTTTGCTTGATATATTTTTTTCCATCCTTTGAGTTTTAGTTTATTTGTGTCTCTAAGTCTAAGGCATGTCTGTTGTAGGCAGCATATAGACGGACCGTGTTTTTTCATCCAGTCTGAGACTCTCTGTCTCTTTATTGGTGCATTTAGGCCATTTACATTCAGGATAATTATAGATAAATAGGAGTTTAGTGCTGTCATTTTGATGCCTTTTTTTGTGTGTTCTTGACAATTTCATTTTTCCACTTACTTTTTTGTGCTGAGAAGTTTTTCTTTGTAGATTGATTGCTCCTCATTTTCATATTAGTTGAATTTATGTTTGCTGAGTCATTATGTTTATCTTGGCTTTTATTTTGAAGTATGGAATTGTTAGACCTCTTTGTGGTTACCTTAATATTTACCCCTAATTTTCTCAGTAAAAACCTAACTCGTATTGTCCTATATCGCCTTGTTTTCCTCCCCATACGGAAGATCTATGCCTCCTGTATTTAGTCCCTCTTTTTGATTATTGTAATCTTTTACATAATGACATCAATGATTCCCTGTTTTGAGCATTTTTTTTAAGTTAATCTTATTTTGTTTTTTGTGATTTCCCTATCTGAGTTGTTATCAGGATGTTCTGTTTTGTGACCTTGTGTTGTGTTGGTATCTGATATTATTGATTTTCTGACCAAAGAATTTCCTTTAGTAATTCTTGTAGCTTTGGTTTGGTTTTTGCAAATTCTCTAAACTTGTGTGTATCTGTAAATGTCTTAATTTCACTTTCATATTTGAGAGAGAGTTTTCCTGGATATATGATTCTTGACTGGCAGTTTTTCTCCTTCAGAGCTCTATATGTGTCATCCCACTGCCTTCTTGCCTGCATGGTTCTGCCAAGTAGTCTGAACTTATTCTTATTGATTCTCCTTTGTAGGTGACTTTTTGTTTACCCCTGGCTGCTTTTAAAATTTTCTCTTTATCTTTGGTTTTGATAAGTTTGACGATAATATGCCTTGGTGATTTTCTTTTGGGATCTATCTTGTATGGGGTTCAATGAGTATCTTGGATAGATATCCTTCCATCTTTCACGATGCCAGGGAAGTTTTCTGCCAACAGATCTTCAACTATTCTCTCTGTATTTTCTGTTATCCCTCCCTGTTCTGGAACTCCGATCACATGCATGTTATTCTTCTTGATAGAGTCCGATGTGATTCTTAGAGTTTCTTCATTTTTAAAAATTCTTTTATCTGATTTTTCTTCAACTATATTGGTGTCAACTGCCTTATCCTCTAACTCCCCCACTCTGCATTCCAATTCCTCGATTCTTCTCCTCTGGCATTCTGTTGAGTTGTCTAATTCTGTAATTTTATTGTTAATCTTTTGGATTTCTGAATGCTGTTGAGAACGCGTCTTAGGGATGCTTTAACATATATTCCATAAACTTTATGGTAAGCAGGTTACTAAGGTATGAAGACTATATTTTACAGTGTGTTCCAGATACATATACGCAGTGTGTCCAGACCTCACTAAACTATGATTAAAAATGAGGTCAAGTTTAATTGTAATGTTCAAATTACTGTGGCTCAAACTTTCATTTCATTTGATGACAGGAAGTTGCATTTTTTATGAGGCTTCTCTCCCCCAAGAAGGTCTTTGCATCTCCCACTTCCTCACATATTCCTCAAATCCATACTGGCCTGGCACCTGTTATGAATTGAATTGTCCCCCCAAAAATAATATGTGTTGTAATCCTAACCCCATACCTGTGGATATAATCCTGTTTGAGAATAGGGTTTTATTAATTAGTGTGTGTCACACCCTAAACCTAATGCCTTCTGAATTATAAAGAGCAGCATAGACACAGAAATGTGAGCACAAATGCAGAAAGATGGATGCCATGTGAAGATCACCAAGGAACCAAGGATTGCTGGCTACTAGAAGCTGAAATAGACAAAAAAGGATCTTCCCCTAGAGCCACACTCTGAATTCGGATTTATAGTCTCCCGAACTATGAAATTTTTCTTAGGTCTTTGAATCCACCCACTTGTGATATTTCTGTTATAGCAGCACTAGGAAATTGAGGCATCCTTCCTCTGGTTCCAGATTTCCAATCACAGCTCCACTACTGCCGCCTCTCACTGGGTGACTGGCCACCTACTGCCACTCCAGAATTGGTGCCACCATAGCTATGCTGGCCTCATAGGGAGGGGAAAGGCTTTTCTTCCCTTTCCTAGATGCTCCCAAAGATGGACACAGACCCTTTCTTTAATGTCTTACAGCATGGCAGAGACCAGGGTGTAATATTTAGCCAAATTTTACATAATGCCTAGGGATAAGAGAAAGAAATTCTAAAATTGAGAAACTTAAAAATGGCTAATTCTGAGTGTTCTCAGAGTTCACAAGCCAAATCGCAAGCTGCCTTGGGGCTTTGGAGGGTGCTTTCCTGCTTGGTTCCCAGGCTTGGGCCATCTGGCAGGGCCTGCTTGTCTCCTCCCTTCGGGAATGACTTCAAGTGAGTTCACCCTACTGAAAGTCCTGGCCTCAACCTCCAGAAGCCTTAAGAGAAGAAGAAATTTATTCCTCTAGTCCCTCTAGCGTCAGGCCTGCCTCTTCTACCCTCATTTCCTGTCCATTCCCTCTGGGTATGCCGGCCCTCCTCCACTCATGAGGTGAGGTCTCTCCTTACGGTGCATGTGAGATCATCTTGTAAAAGCAAAATATTCAATGTGAGTTCATTCGCAAAAGTCCGAGTTTGAGTATTACCACGTGTGAGATAATAGGCCAGTCATTTTGTGCTACGCTTAGCCCAGTCCCATTTCCTTTTACATTTCATCCAGCAGGGGGTTAAAATCAGAACTGTAACTTCCCTGCAGTCCCTAGAGTCTCCATTCCCAATCTCTTGTGTGAAGTTGTTTAAACAGGAAGCACACACATCTCCACTAAAATAAAACAGCACCATACAGGCTATGGCAGTCTACCAAAACCAAAAAACCAAACCCACTGCCGTTGAGTCTATCCCAACTCCTAGCGACCCTATATGACAGAGTAGAACTGCCTCATAGAATTTCCAAGGCTGTAAATCTTTCCGGAAGCAGATTGCCACATCTTTCTCCTGCTGAGTGGTGGGTTGGTTCATACAGCTGACCTTTCGGTCAGTAACTGAGCACTTTAACCAGGGCACCACTAAGGCCCCCACCCAGGTAGTCTATAGCCATACTTTAAAAGAAATATTTCTCCAAAAGCATTATCATCTGCAGAGATGTAGTGCTGCCCATAATAAAGATAACTTTATTTCATTATGCAGAAAAGTTTAGTTCTTTGGAGCCACAGCTGTCAAATTCCCATTCCTGAAGAGGGTCTAGCTCAATATTTTCTTATTCAACTGTCTTAGGATTTTCTAGGAACCAGTAGATTATACCTATATCTATATAGGTATACACACACACACACATATATAGCCAAAAACATAAAAATAAAAAAATAAGCCTATTGCTGTCCAGTCAATTCCAACTCATTGTGACACTACAGGACAGAGTAGAACTGCCCCATACAGCTTCCAGGAGTGGCTAGTAGATTCGAGCTGCTGACCTTTTGGTTAGCAGCCATAGCTCTCAACCACTGTGCTGCCAGAGCTCCACATATACATATACCAAAACCAAACCCATTGCCATCAAGTTGATACCAACTCATAGAGATCTACAGGTCAGAGTAGAACTCTCCCATAGGGTTTCCAAAGAGTGGCTGGTGGATTTGAACTGCCAACTTTTTGGTTAGCAACCAAAGTCTTAACCTCTGCACCACCAGACCTCTATAAATAAATATATATATAACGTGTGTATATATGTGTGTGTGTATATATATATATATATACACACACACATACATACACAGAGAGAAAGAAGGATGAATTCTAGGGAATGTGCTCACAAAATTGTGGCGACTGACAAGTCAATATCTGTAGGTCAGGTAACAGGCTGGAAACTGGCAGTCTTGTTTCCAAAATCGGTTGGCAAGACTGTGGGATGGAAGCTGTGGCAGGATGTCTATTTACAGTCTTCAGGCAGAATCCTTTTTCTTCAGGAAATCTCAGTTTTGTCTCTTAAGGCCTTCAACGGATTAGGTGAGGCCACCCACATTATGGAGAGTAATCTGCTTTATTTAAGGTCAACTGGTTTAAATGCTAATCGTACCATCATAGAGATAGCTAGACCAGTGTTTGACCAGGGTCGCTGGGTGGTGCTTGGCTGCTAACCTAAAGATTCGAGGTTGGAGTCCACCCTGAGGCACTTTGGAAGAAAAGCCTGATGATTAACTTCTGAAAAATCAGTCATTAAAAACCTCATGGAGCACAGTTCCACTCTGACACACACGGGGTCACCATGAGTCAGAATCGACTCTTTCGCAACTAGAAAAGTGAATCAAAAGTGTTAGACCGAACAACTGAGCACCATAGCCTAGCTAAGTTGCACATAAAATTAATCATCACACTAACCTACTCCTTTTACATGATTTTCCTCAAACCAAGGATCAATCTACCCCAAGATCTTACAAAAAATGCTTGAAGGTCTGAAATTACGAGGTTCAATCCTCAAAAGTCTCATCCCAAATGGTTGCACAGCTTGAAGAATGTAATTAATGTCATTGAATGATACATATAGAAATTGTTAAATTGGCGTATGTTTCGTTGTGTAGATTTTCATCACAATTAAAAAAAAAAAAAAACTCAGTCCATTTTTAGTCAGGACTCTAGTTACATATACTGTGTCTACCCCTGGAATCTCTGCTTTTCTGAGGATATCACTCAGGAAGAAGAGTCCAGCCCTAAGATGAAGACAGAGGGGAAATTGTTTCCTCCTAGGGGACACAGCCTTTCCCCTGCCACATAAATATGGAACTAATTTTGTTTTCTTTTTCTTGAAACTTACATACCTGGCTTGTCAACAGTAATTCAAAAAGAGTTTTGTAAAGGTTAAAGAATTAAAGTTAGCTTAATTGTGTAATTGAGGTTCTATAGGGACTCAATTTCTGTACTCATGGGTCATACAATATTAAGTGAATTTGGAGGTGTGGATTTTAGTAGGTTCAGGTTGTAGAGACTGTCAACTCAGATAAATTGAAGCAAAAGGTGGACTTTCTCAATACATTTCTGAATAAACTTTAAGATTTTATAATTAATAACAGCTGTCAAGTGCTTATATGTCCATTTCTATTTATATTGGTTACTAGCCAAAATGATAGGAATAGATTTTTACTAATCATAAAAATCACCAATGGGAAATGCCATTTTTAATTAAAAAACTCAAGGAGACATACAGTATACAGAAAGCAGTCATAGAGGAGATTCATTAGTTATACTTGTCTTGCCTTTAGTTCCATTCATTCATCAAGTATTTCTTGCCTGAAGACACTATGCTAGGCCCTGAAGTGAATATCAAGATGAAAGAGCAAACGTGCTTTTGAACTCCTTCCCACTTGTTTGGGGAGTAGAGGTGACTGGGGTGTGTAAGACAATGTTAAGTAAAACATTGAACTTAAAAAATATATTAAAATAAAATTTTATATTAAATTAAAATAAAACAAGATATTTAATAAAACATTAAAATAACTAAAATATTACAATTATACATAATAAAACATTAAAATTACAATAAAATGTTAACTAAATATTAAAATGTTATCTATTGTTACCAGCTGATAACAGAATATGAACCATGAGTGGTGGAAGCTCAGAGAAGACCAACTAACTCTACCCAGAAGGCTTCACAGAGAAGGTGCATTTGAGCTGGATCTTAAAATGTGAATAGAAGATCTCCAAAAGAAGGGGAGAAGAATTAAATATTTGTTTGATGCCTGTCGCTCTTACTAGATTGACTGTTCCATGAGGGTTAGGGACTAGGTCTTGTTCAACATTGTATTCCTGGCACCCATTGTACTCTTCTGCACTTGGCCCACATCAAGTGGTCTAAAATATTTGTTGACCAACTGGCTAAAGAGTATTTCAGGCACAGAGAACCACATGGACAATAACAAAAGAAATAAGATAACATAATGATCTTCCTAGACTATGGTTTACAATATCAGCACCATTAGTTTCTGGAAAGGAAAGCAAGACAGCTGAAAAGAGCAAGCACTGAAGAAGCCAGAAGACCTGCGTTCTAGCTCCAGCCCTGTTATTAACTAAATACCTATAAACTGAAAAAAAAAAAAAAAAAACCACACCTGCTGCTGTCAAGTCTATTCTGGCTCATAGCGACCCTACAGGACAGAATAGAACTGCCCCATAGAGTTTCCAAGGAGTGCCTGGTAGAGTTGAACTGCTGACCTTTTGGATAGCAGCTGTAGCTCTTAACCACTATACCACCAGGGTATACAACTTTGAATAAATGATTAGCATGTACCATCCTTAGTTTTTTCCCTTGTAAAATAGCCTTGGAAGGGTATATTGTTGAAACTTAATAGAAGGAGAAAAGAAGTAGCCCTATATCTTTTCCTAAATGCAAAATTAATAAGTCCATCCTAGCTTTAAGCTGGCCAACTGAGTATACATTGATCATTTCCACCTCCCTCACCAAAACTACAAGACTGATAAAAAATAGATTAATTAAAGTTTCAAGAATAGGAAAGATCATAAGCTGTGACCAAATGAGAAACCAAAGCAGTGGTTTCTCCTGCCAGCCTAAAGCTGCTGTTCTCAATCATGTGCTGCCCCGATGGGGGAGGTAGTTTGTAGTTCTTTCTAACCTAACCAAGCAGATGAAAAGATAGAAAAATCGAAACTATGACAGAAAAGTTAAGAGGCATAGAGGTTCCAGAAATGTTAGCATCAATCTAATGCAAGCATTTTTAAATGTTGATATGCCATGGATCTCTTTGGCAGTTTGGTGAAGACTATGGTCCCCTTCTCAGAATGCTTTTAAATGCCTAAAATAAAATATATAGGATTACTAAAGAAATCAATTACTGTGTATTTAAATGCAGCTATCAAAAGAGTAAAATGTTGTGATATATTAACATACCAGTGAATTAAATAACAAGATTCAGCAAATAGTCTACTATCATTTTTCAGATATCTGCCATAATTGTAAAATAATATGAAAATGCCTGTGAATTCTACTGGTAATAAAGTCACAGATACTGCCAATACTACTGTGGTTTAACACCTACATTTAACCCAAAAAACACCTACATTTAAATGGTTGAAAATACTATATTTCAGTTAGAGTTTAGTGAAAATAAGAATGTAATTTTTTTCCTATTAAAGTTCATGGACTCCCCTGAATTCTATCCACAGACCCTAGGTTAAAAAACTCTAGTCTAATAGATTTTCCAAGAACAGATGAAACACAATATTTTAATTTTATTGAATTGGAAAAAAAAAAAAGAAGACATGATAATTCAGATTAAAAGAGTTCACTAAATGCTAGCAGAAAAATATAAAACATGATAAAGAAAAGTGACTAGAAACATATAGTAAAACATCAGAACATCAGAGATAAAGAGAAAACCCAAAAAGCTGCCAGGGTAAAACCACAGATAACCTACAAAGGAAGAATAATTAGTAACGTTGACCATCAAATTAGCAAAGTTCTATGCAAGAAAAAATGAAATATTTTAAAAATGCTGATGGGAAGTTTACTTTGAATCTAGAATTTTATACACAGCCAAAACTGTCCTAAATTTGAAATAAAAAAACCAAAAACTGGAGGCGGAGCCAAGATGGCCAAATAGATGCTTCTGGTGAGCCCTTTTTACAACAAAGAACTGAAAAAACAAGTGAAATGAGTATACTTATGACAAGCTAGGAGCCCTAAGCATCAAAGGCAAGCTTAGAAAACAGAGGAGCAGGGCGAGGAACAGATGGTTCAGAAGCAGAGAGGAGTTACTGGACCTGAATTGCAGGGAGCCCTCAGTCACCATTCCCAGGGCCGCAGTGGCGGGCTGGCACTAGCGTTTGGCCGCAGTTTCCTCAGAGAGAAGCAGCCAGCCACATAGCCTACTCACACCTCTGCAACCAGAGAAGAACGGCACTCTTGGCAAAAGCTAAGTACTTATGTATATTTTAACCCCCCCGCCCCTTGCAAACCGGCTTCAGCGGCTGAATTCTCTGGGCCTGAAATAGGCACCGTAGACTGCCTGGAGCCATCCTTCTGGCCTTGGAGAAGGAAAAAAAATCTGCATTTGGGGAAAAGATAATTTGCCAGCTCCACTAGCCGGGAGAGCTCAGGACAGAAGTGGCTCCTGTCTAGGCATAAACAGCCTGTGGACTTTGAGCACCTTTCCTCTCTGCATGGACCTGTGTGGGCCTATTTCAGGAGAATAAGCCCTTGTTGGCAGACTGCAACCTTTTCAGCTGTGTGGTGGAGAGGTGGGTGTTTGATGTTTGACATTGCTATTAAGCAGGATCCTCATCTACCCAAATCAGGGGCCTAAGGACTTGTAGCTCCATTCAGGTCACCCAGCCACCCACGACAGGGGTCCAGGGATAACTGGTACCTCCCAGTCCTTACAACCAAAAAGATTGGGTGCCCGTGGTCCGTCTGCAGAGCCCACCCACTTGCACACTGTAGGGAACAGGGACGTGCTTTCCTCAGAGACACTTGGGGGTTGGCTCTCAACCCCCTGCCTTGTTCAGAGCATGACCCCCTGCTGCAACCAGATGCTGGTACCTACACCAAACACCCCTGCCCCTCCAAGACTGTAGGACAGAGTCTGTACCTCATACTTGATGATCAGCTACCTGGACACCTAAGCTGAATTCATACAAGAAAAATGAATGGACTCCTAGACTGATATACCTGATAACAGCTCTAGCCATCTGGGCACAGGAAGTCGGAGCTCCAAAGACAAAAATAATCAAGCTAGCTCACTCAAGCAACCCATTTGGGCATATCAAAACAAAACAAAGCAAGAAGCTACGACACAGTAAGCAAGCATAAACTAATATAATAACTTATAGATGGCTCAGAGACAACAGTCAATATCAAGTCACAAAAAGGAACAGACCATGATCCCCTCAACGAACTCTCAGAACAAACAATCCAGGGATCCTCTAGATGAAAGTGCATTCCTGGAATTACCAGAGGCAGAATACAAAAGCTTAATATACAGAACTCTTCAAGACATCAGGAAGGAAATGAGGTAATATGCAGAACAAGCCAAGGAACACACAGATAAAGCAATTGAAGAAATTAGAAAGATTATTCAGGAACATAATGAAAAATTTAATAAGCTGGAAAAATCCATAGACGGACAGCAATCAGAAATTCAGAAGACTAACAATAAAATTACAGAATTAGACAACTCAATAGAAAGTCAGAGGAGCAGAATTGAGCAAGTAGAAGCTAGAATTTCTGAATTTGAAGATAAATCACTTGGCAATAATGTATCTGAAGAAAAATCAGAGAAAAGAATTAAAAAAAATGAAGAAACCTTAAGAATCAAGTGGGCCTCTATCAAGAGAAATAACCTACGAGTGAATGGAGTACCAGAACAGGGAGGGACAACAGAAAATACAGAGAGAATTGTTGAAGATTTGTTGGCAGAAAACTGCCCTGATATCATGAAAAATGAGAAGATATCTATCCAAGATGCTCATCAAACTCCACATAAGGTAGATCTTAAAAGAAAGTCACCAAGACATATTATAATCAAGCTTGCCAAAACGAAAGATAAAGAGAGAAGTTTAAGAGCAGCAAGGGATAAAGGAAAAGTCACCTACAAAGGAGAGCCAATAAGAATAAACTCGGACTACTCAGCAGAAACCATGCAGGCAAGAGGCAATGGGATGACATATTTAAAAAATTGAAGGAAAAAAAAATTGCCAGCCAAGAATCATATATCCACCAAAACTGTCTCTTAAATATGAAGGTGAAAGTAGGACATTTACAGATAAACAGAACTTTAGGGAATTTGTAAAAACCAAACCCAAGCTTCAAGAAATACTAAAGGGAGTTCTTTGGTTAGAAAATCAATAATATCAGGCATCAACCCAAGACTAGAACACCGGGCAGAGCAATCAGAAGTCAACCCAGACAGGGAAATCAAAAAACAAAGCAAGATTAAAAAAAAAAAAAATGCTCAAAACAGGGTAACAGCAATGTTATTACATAAAAGAAGACAACATTAAAACAATAAACAGGGACTGAGAAATGTAATCATACACCTTCCATTTGGAGAGGAAGATACAGTGATACAAAGAAATAAAAGTTAGGTTTAAATTTAGAAAAATAGGGGTAAATAATAAGGGAACCACCCAAACCTACCATAAAGGAGACAAACTATCCTACTCATCAAAATGAAATACAAGAAAAAAATAGAGACTCAGCAGAATCAAAATCAACAACGAATATGAGCAAAGGACAGTATATAAAGATAATCTACCCAGCACATAAAATTAAGTGGGAAAAAGAAACTGTCAACAACACACAAAAAAAGACATCAAAATGATAGCACTAAATTCATACCTATCCATAATTACCCTGAGTGTAAATGGACTAAATGCACCAATAAAGAGACAGAGAGTGGCAGAATAGATTAAAAAACACGATCTGTCTATATGCTGCCTACAAGAGACACACCTTAGACTTAGAGATGTTAACAAACTAAAACTCAAAGGATGGAAAAAAATATATCCAGCAAATAACAATCAAAAGAGAGCAGGAGTGGCAATGTTAATTTCTGACAAAATAGACTTTAAAGTTAAATCCATCAGAAAGGATAAGGAATGACACTATATAATGATTAAAGGGACAATTTACCAGGAAGATATAACCATATTAAATACTTATGCACCCAATGACAGGGCTGCAAGATACATAAAGCAAACCCTAACAAAATTGAAAAGTGAGATAGACAGCTCCACAATAATAGTAGGAGACTTCAACACACCACTTTCAGTGAAAGACAGGACATCCAGAAAGAAGCTCAGTAAAGACACAGAAGATCTAAATGCCACGATAAACCAACTTGACCTCATAGGCATAAACAGAACACTCCACCCAAAAGCAACCAAGTATACTTTCTTTTCGAATGAACATGGAACATCCTCTAGAATAGACCACATATTAGGTCATAAAGCAAGCCTTAGCAGAATCCAAAACATTTAAATATTACAAAGGATCTTCTCTGACCATAAGGCCATAAAAGTGGAAATCAATAACAGAAAAAGAAGGGAAAAGAAATCAAACACTTGGAAACTGAACAATACCCGCTCAAAAAAGACTGGATTATAGAAGACATTAAGGAGAGAATAAAGAAATTCATAGAATCCAGTGGGAATGAAAACACTTATCAGAACCTTTGGGACACAGCAAAAGCAGTGCTCAGAGGTCAACATATATCAATAAAAGCGCACATCCAAAAAGAAGAAAGGGCCAAAATCAAAGAATTATCCCTACAACTTGAAAAAATAGAAAGAGAGCAAGAAAAGAAACGCTCAGGCACCAGAAGAAAACAAATAATAAAAATTAGAGCAGAACTAAATGAAATAGAAAACAGAAAAACAGTTGAAAGAATTAATAAGACCAAAAGCTGGTTCTTTGAAAAAATGAACAAAATCGGTAAACTATTGGCCAAGCTGACAAAAGAAAAACAGGAGAGGAAGCCAATAACCTGAAGAAGAAATGAGATGGGCATATTACAACAGACCCAACTGAAATTAAAAGAATCATATCAGATTACTATGAAAAATTGTACTCTAACAAATTTGAAAACCTAGAAGAAATGGATGATTTCCTAGACACACGCTACCTACCTAAACTAATACAGAGATAGAACAACTAAATAGACCCATAAAAAAAGGAGAGATTGAAAAGGTAATCAAAAAACTCCCAACAAAAAGAAGCCCTGGCCCGGACGACTTTCCTGCAGAGTTCTACCAACCTTTCAGAGAAGAGTTAACACCACTACTACTGAGGGTATTTCATAGCATAGAAAAGGATGGGATACTACCAAAATGCATTCTAGGAAGACACCATATCCCTGATACCAAAACTAGGTAAAGAAACCACAAGAAAAGAAAATTAGAGACCTGTATCCCTCATGAACTTAGGTGCAAAAACTCTCAACAAAATTCTAGCCAATAGAATTCAACAATATATCAAAAAAATAATTCACCATGACCAAGTGGGATTCATACCAGATATGCAGGGATGGTTCAAGATTAGAAAAACAGTTAATGTAATCCACCACATAAATAAAACAAAAGACAAGAATCACATGATTTTATCAATTGATGCAGAAAAGGCATTTGACAAAATTCAACACCCATTCATGATGAAAACTCTCAGCAAAATAGGAATAGAGGGAAAATTCCTAAACATAATAAAGGGCATTTATGCAAAGCCAACAGCCAACATTGTCCTAAATGGAGAGATCCTGAAAACATTCACCCTGAGAATGGGAACCAGAAAAGGATGCACTTTATCACTGCTCTTGTTCAACATTTTGCTGGAGGTCCTAGCCAGGGCAATTAAGCTAGATGAAAGAAATAAAGGGCATCCAGGTTGGCAAGGAAGAAATAAAATTATCTCTATTTGCAGACGACATGATCTTATACACAGAAAAGCCTAAGGAATCCTCAAGAAAACTAGTGAAACTAATAGAAGAGTTCAGCAGAGTATCGGGATACAAGATGAACATACAAAAATCAGTTGGATTCCTCTGCGCCAACAAAAAGAAAATCGAAGAAGAAATTACCAAATCAATACCATTTACAGTAGCCCCCAAGAAGATAAAATGCTTAGGAATAAATCCTACCAGAGAGGTAAAAGACTTATACAAAGAAAACTACAATACACTTCTGCAGGAAACCAAAAGAGACCTACATAAGTGGAAAAACATACCTTGCTCATGGATAGGAAGACAACATTATAAAAATGTCTATTCTACCAAAAGACATCTGTACATTTAATGCAATTCTGATCCAAATCCCAACAACATTCTTTAATAAGATGGAGAAACAAATCACTGACTTCAAATGGAAGGGAAAGAGGCCCCGGAAAAATAAGGCGTTACTGAAAAAGAAGAACACAGTGGGAGGCCTCATTCTACTTCATTTTAGAACCTATTATACCACCACAGTAGTCAAAACAGCCTGGTACTGGTGCAACAACATATACATAGACCAATGGAACAAATTGAGAATCCAGACATAAATCCATCCACATATGAGCAGCTGATACTTGACAAAGGCCCCAAAACAGTTAAATGGGGAAAAGACAGTCTTTTTAACAAATGGTGTTGGTATAAGTGGATATCCACCTGCAAAAAAATGAAACAAGACCATTACCTTGCTCCATGCACAAAAATGAGCTCAAAATGTATCAAAGACCTAAATATAAAATCTAAAACGATAAAGATCATGCAAGAAAAAATAGGGAAAAGGTTAGGAGCCCTAATACATGGCATAAACAATATACAAAACATTACTAACAATGCAGAAGAAAAACTAGATAACTGGGAGCTCCTAAAAATCAAACACCTATGCTCATCCAAAGACTTCACCAAAAGAGTAAAAAGATTACCTACAGACTGGGAAAAAGTTTTTAGCTATGAGATTTCTGATCAGCGCCTGATCTCTGAAATCTACATGATACTGCAAAAACTCAACTGCAAAAAGACAAATAACCCAATTTAAAAATGGGCAAAAGATATGAACAGACACTTCACTAAAGAAGACATTCAGGCAGCTAACAGATACATGAGAAAATGCTCATGATCATTAGCTATTAGAGAAATGCAAATCAAAACTACAATGAGATTCCATCTCACTCCAACAAGGCTGGCATTAATCCAAAAAGCACAAAACAACAAATGTTGAAGAGGCTGTGGAGAGACTGGAACCCTTATACACTGCTGGTGGGAATGTCAAATGGTACAACCACTTTGGAAATCGATTTGGAGCATCCTTAAAAAGCTAGAAATAGAACTACCATATGATCCAGCAATCCCACTCCTTGAAATATATCCTAGAGAAATAAGAGCCTTAACACAAACGGATATATGCACATCCATGCTCATTGCAGCACTGTTTACAATAGCAAAAAGATGGAAGCAACCAAGGTGCCCATCAACGGATGAATGGATAAATAAATTATGGTATATTCACACAATGGAATACTACAAACCGATAAAGAACAGTGACGAATCTGTGAAACATTTCATGACATGGAGGAATCTGGAAGACATTAATTATGCTGAGTGAAATTAGTCAGTTGCAAAAGGACAAATATTGTGTAAGACCACTATTATAAGAACTCAAGAAATAGTTGAAACAGAGAAGAAAATATTCTTTGATGGTTACAAGAGGGGGGATGGAGGGAGGGTGGGAGAGGAGTATTCACTAATTAGATAAGAACTGCTTTAGGTGACGAGAAAGACTACACACAATACAGAGGAGGTCAACACAACTGGACTAAACGAAAGCAAAGAAGTTTCCAGAATAAACTGAATACTTTGAAGGCCAGTGTAGCAGGGGTAGGGGTTTGGTGACCATGGTTTCAGGGGACATCTAAGTCAATTGGCATAATAAAATCTATTAAGAAAACATTCTGCATCCCACCTTGGAGAGAGGTGTCTGGAGTCTTAAATGCTAGCAAGCGGCCATCTAAGATGCATCAGTTGGTCTCAACCCACCTGGATCAAAGGAGAATGAAGAACACCAAGGACACAAGGTAATTACGAGCCGAAGAGGCAGAAAGGACCACATAAGCCAGAGACTACATCAGCGTGAGACCAGAAGAGCTGGATGGTGCCTGGCTACAACTGTTGACTGCCCTGACAGGGAATGCAACAGAAAACCCCTGAGGGAGCAGGAGAGCAATGGGATACAAACCCCAAATTCTCATAAAAAGACCAAACTTAGTGGTCTGACTGAGGCTAGAAGGACCCTGGTGGTCATGGCCCCCAGTCCTTCTGCTGGCCCAGGACAGGAACCATTCCCAAAGCCAACTCTTCAGACATGGGTTGGACTGGACAATGGGTTGGAGAGGGATGCTGGTGAGGAGTGAGCTTCTTGGATCAGGTGGACACTTAAGACTATGTTGGCATCTCCTCCCTGGAGGGGAGATGGGAGGGATACAGGGGGTTAGAAGCTGGCGAAATGGACATGAAAAGAGAGAGTGGAGGGAGGGAGCGGGCTGCCTCATTAGGGGGAGAGCAACTGGGAGTATGTAGCAAGGTGTATATAAGTTTTTGTGTGAGAGACTGACTTGATTTGTAAACTTTCACTTAAAGTACACTAAAAATAAAACAAAACAAAAACCCATTGCTATCGAGTCAATTCTGACCCATAGTGACCCTATAGGACACAGTAGGACAGCCCTATAGGGTTTCCAAGGAGCAGCTGGTGGATTTGAACTGCTAACATTTGGATAGCAGCTGAGCTCTTAACCACTGTGCCAAGTAGAGTGAGGTTAAAAAATGATACATCTAAAAAAAAAAAAAAGATACATCTAGACATATAAAAATTCAGAACAATTAGCTCTCATGACCTAAAAACAAATTCTGGCGAGAAAAAAATTAATCTAGAAGGAAATATTGGAATGCTAATTTAATGTACACTTGTTGGGAAAACTATATACACCTACTCCTCACTTATCGTCTATCTCATTAGCCAACATTTCACAGTTAGAACAGTAAAACAATCTATTTAAAGCATCTTAAAGCCAGGTAAGGACCCTCGTGTTTTGAGTGAGCAAGTACCTCCCTTCTGAGCCCCAAGTCCTAGATCACTCTCATACCTCTTCGCTCAAATCCCTTTTTGTGTTGTGTTCTCCTACATGTGTACCAAATACTTTTTATTCTTTAAACAAGGAGCTCACTCTATATAAAATAGTTTGTGCTTTTTTTTTTAATTTAAGGAATATCATCAACATCCTTCCACATCAGCACATCCAGATCCACCTTATTTTTTTTTACTGTTTGTATTCCACAGTATAAGCTGGACTATATGAAGAAGAATGGGGCATTAGGATTGGAGGAAGGCTCATTAATAACCTGCGTTATGCAGATGACACAACCTTGCTTGCTGAAAGTGAAGAGGATTTGAAGCACTTACTGATGAAGATCAAAGACCACAGCCTTCCGTATGGATTACACCTCAGCAGAAAGAAAATAAAAGTCCCACAACAGGTCAAATAAACAACATCATGATAAATGGATAAAAGATTGACGTTGTCAAGGATTTCATTTTACTTAGATCCACAGTCGATGCCCATGGAAGCAGCAATCAAGGCATCAAATGATGTATTGCATTGGGCAAATCTGCTGCAGAAGACTCCTTTAAAGTGTTGAAAAGCAAAGATGCCACTTTGAGGACTAAGGTGTGCCTGACCCAAGCCATGATATTTTCAGTTGCCTCATATGCGTGCAAAAGCTGGACAATAAATAAGGAGGACCAAAGAATTGATGCCTTTGTTAGCAAAGAATATTGAATATACTGTGGACTGCCGGAAGAACAAATAAATATGTAGTGGAAGAAGTACAGCCAGAATGCTCCTTGGAAGTGAGGATGGCGAGACTTTGTCTCATGTAGTTTGGACATGTTATCAGAAGAGACCAGTCCCTGGAGAATGACATCATGCTTGGTAAAGTAGAGGATCTGCAAAAGAGAGGTGGACCCTCAATGAGATGTATCGACACAGTGGCTGCAATGATGGGCTCAAGCATAGCAATAATTGTGAGGATGGCGCAGGACAGGGCTGTGCTTTGTTCTGTTGTACATAGGGTCGCTATGAGTTGGAACCAACTAACAACAACAACAAATTCCATAATATGAATGTATCATAATGTGTTTATTTAACCGTTCTCCTAACATGGGTATTTAGATTATTTCTAATAATTTTGGTCTTATAAACAATGTTTGGGAAAAAATTTTTTTCACCAATGTCTCTATAGGATACAGATCTAGAATTAGAATTGTTGGGTCCAAAGATATGAACATTTAAAATGTTGGTTAAAAAAAAAATGTTGGTAGATCCTGACAAAATGACTTCTAAAAAGATTGTGCTAATTTAAGGTCAGACTTGAAGCATATATTATACAGTATTTTAAGAAAGAAAATCTTCAAACATGAGAATAGATACAAAACGAAGAGAATTTTGTTGAGTTTAAAAAAAGAGAAAATATGCATTATCTTGAGGACATGTGACAGATGGCTTTGCCCTTCAGAGCATGTGGAAAATAATTTTCCAATAGAGATCACAAACTAATCTGAAAAGAAAATGTGTTAAGGATGTTGTTATTGTTGTTAGGTGCTGTTGTGTCAGTTCCACTCATAGCGACCCTACGTACCGCAGAAAGAAACACTGCCAGGTCCTGCGCCATCCTCACAATTGTTATTACTATTAGTCCCATTGTTGTAGCCACCGTGTCAGTCCATGTCGTTAAGAGATTTCCTTTTTTGCTCTGATCCTCTGCTTTACCAAGCATGATGTCCTTCTCCAAAGACTGATCCCTCCTGATAACATGTCCAAAGTATGTGAGATGAAGTCTTACCATCCTTGCTTCAAAGGAGCACTCTGGCTCTACTTCTTCCAAGATAGATTTTTTCATTCTTTGGGAGTCCGTGATATATTCAATATTCTTGGCCAACACCATAATTCAAAGGCATCAGTTTTTATTTAGTCTTCCTTATTCATTGTCCAGCTTTCACATGTATATGAGGCGATCGAAAACATCATGGCTTGGATCAGGTGCACCTTAGTCCTTAAAGTGACATCCTTGCTTTTTAACACTTTAAAGAGATCTTTTGCAGCAGATTTGCTCACCGCAATGCATCGTTTGATTTCTTAACTGCTGCTTCCGTGGGTGTTGATTGTGAATCCAAGTAAAAGGAAATCCTTGACTTCAATCTTTTCTCTGTTTATTATATTGCTTATTGGTCCAATTGGTAAGGATAAAAAAAATAGAACACTGCAATTATCCAGTTAGGTTTTATTCTGTTAAAAGCAGATCATCAAATAAATTATTGCAGATAATTTCATCTTTCATAATGTAATCCTAATGAGGAAAACTGCTCTGGATTTGATTCTAACTATCATGAATACTGATTTGCACTGTGAGAGTTACAAGATCCTTGATTAAAAGTATCTGTATTATCTTAGGATTTGTAATATGCAAAAATGTGACCGCTCGGTATGTTTAGTCATATACTTAAGACTTTGCGGAAAGAGATATTGAAAATTTTAGAGAGAGAACAAATATAAATGGCCCATTACTTGAGTCTCCAAATGAGAATATAACAGTAGAGTGTGACCATAGAGTTTTAACTGTAAAGGTATTTTTTTTGTTTGTTTCGCTAATTCGGCAACTGAGTATATTTATGTACTAGATACTGGGTTAGGCACCAATGACACTGTATCTATTTTGAAGGAAGTTGTAGTTCTGTGGAACTTAATGCATTTGACATATACTAATTCTCTAAATTACTTTAAAGCAAAAATGTATCTCCATTTTGCAAGTAGGTAATAACGGTTGTAGAGAGGGAAACAGTAGTATTTATTTTAAAAGATTATATCTACAACCTACTGTGAGCACCATCTGATACACAAAAAAAATACAAGAGATGATCCGGGTTATACTTTCGAAGCACATGTAGTTAAGTTCCAGAATTTCAAAAAAAAAAAAATTGTTTAAAAAAAGCAGCACGACCATCACAGACAAAATCAAATGCTGGCACTGTGAGTCATGCATAGACTTGCAAAGGACTTGTGCAATGTTAGAAAAAGGGGCACACAGTCAAGGAAGGAGGCGTATGAGTAGCATCCAGGGGTGGATGACCCAATAAGCAAGGTAAACACGGGTTTACTTACTAATCCGAAGTGAACAATTTCATGATAAATTCTGTGAAATAGGATGTTATGTAATTTGGACATTGTATGAACACCATATTATAAACAGGCAGTCCCATACAATCCATAGGTAAATCCCGAAAAAGCCTGAGCGCTGTATCCACTGGATATAGGAGGCCGGCCTTGCTGGGTGTGCAGTTGGGCTGGGCAGGGCAGGGCTGCGCCTGCAGCCAGATGGGAGTTTGTGCAGGTCGGGTGTGGGGTGGGGGTGGGGGTGGCTTTGGGATTGGGCTGCTGCCGGTTGCTGGGTCTGGGAGCGTGGCTGCTGGGTGGCTCTTACTGTGGCTGCGTCCTGATTATGTGCAGCCGCCACTGGGAGCCAGGAGCCCGCCAGCGTGAGCGCCTTGGCCCAGCTGGTGCTGCCAGGACCAGCGGCAGCAGCAGAGGAGCCAGGGGCAGATGCTGCATTGCACTCCGTAAAAGAATGCTGGGCAGGTGAATGAGCCAGGAGAAGGGAAGAAGAAGGCAGAGAAGGAGGTGCTGTGGGGATTGGGATGTGCTGTGGAGCCCCTCTGCTCCTTCACTCTGGGGATTTGGGGTCTTTAAAACCATTGTCATTATTAGGTGCCATCCAGTGGGTTCCAACTCATAGTGACCCTATGTACGACAGAATGCTACACTGCCTGGTCTTGCACTATCTCCACAATCATTGCTGTGCTTGCAGCCACTGTGTCAATCCATCTCATTAAGGGTTTTCCTCTCTTTTGCTGATCCTCTACTTTTCTAAGCACGATATCATTCTCCAGGGACTGATCCTTCCTGGTAATATATCCAAAGTATGTGAGACAAAGTCTCCCATCCTTGCTTCCAAGGAGCACTCTGGCTGTACTTCTTCCAAGACAGATTTGTTTTTTCTTCTGGCAGTCCTTGGTATATTCAGTGATCTTCGCCAACACCACAGTTCAAAGGCATCAATTATTTGGGCCTTCCTTATTCATTGTCCAGCTTTCACATTAATGTGAGGTGATTGAAAATACTATGGCTTGGGTCAGGCACACCTTAGTCCTCAAAGTGACATTTTTGCTTTTTAAAGAGATCTTTTGCAGCAGATTTGCCCGGTACAATACATTGTTTGATTTCTTGACTGCAGCTTCCATGGGCATTGATTGTGGATCCAAGTAAAATGAAATCCTCGACAACTTCAATCTTTTTTCAGTTTATCATGATGTTGCTTGTTGGTCCAGTTGTGAGGGTTTTTGTTTTCTTTATGTTGAGGTGTAATCCATACTGGATGCTGTGGTCTTTGATTTTCATCAGTAAGTGCTTCAATTGCTCTTCACTTTCAGCAAGCAAGGTTGTGTCTTCTGCACCATGCAGGTTGTTAATGAGTCTTCCTCCAATCTTGATGGCCCATTCTTCTTCATGTAGTTGGCGTTCTTGGATTATTTGCTCAGTAAACAGCTTGAATAAGTATGGTAAAAGGATACAACCTTGACGTACATCTTTTCTGATTTTAAACCACACAGTATCCCCTTGTTCTCTTAGAACAACTACCTCTTGGTCTATGTACAGGTTCCACATGAGAAAAATTAAGTGTTCTGGAATTCCCATTCTTTGAAATGTTATCCATAATTTGTTATGATCCACACAGTCAAATGCTTTTGTATAATCAATAAAACACAGGTAAAACCATTAGGGGGAAATAATAAGCAAAAAGAAAGCTGCTTTACCTTAAAACAAAACAAAACAAAAAACACTTATGGGACCATGGACATATATGCGGTTGGACGTTGCCCAAACTGACATTAAGTGACGCATACCTGTATGTACCTGTCCCACAATCTAGCAGTTCCACTCCTAGGTGTATGCCCAGAAAAATGAAAGCAAATATCTACAAAAATATAAGTAAAAGAATGTTCATAGCAGCTTTATTCATAATTGCCCCAAACTTGTAAAAATCCATTATCCATTAACAGTAGAATGGAAAAATCATGCTGTATTCATGTGATAGGACATTACACAGCAAGAAAAATAAATGAACTGCTGCCATACACAACGACATGCACAAAATCTTGAGTGAAAGAAGCTAGACATAAAAGTGTATTTATTGTAAACTTCTGTTTATGTAGATTTCAGAAACAGGCAAAAGGAAACTATGATGATAATAGTCAAAATAGTGGTTAATTTCTATTTGTGCATATATTAAGTGGGAAGGGGTGCAAGAGATCATTCTGGGGTGCTAGAAACATTGTTTTTCTTCATCTGGATAGGAGTTTCAGGAGTGTGTGCAAATGGGAAAACTTATCAAGTTGTACACTTACATTGTATGCATATCACTGTATACAAAAACAAAAACTGAGCATAAAAAAGGCACCGCCCCACCCAAAAAAACTAGAAAAGCAAGTTCCTGAAAATGGAGGAACCTGTATCCCCGAGAAACCACGTAGAGGAAATCACCCTGAAGGGTTGGCTAACCTACTTTGGACTTTGCGTGAACACTAAACAAACCTTTATTATTTTAAGCCTCTGAGATTTAGAGGTTTCTTTGATATCTCAACATAGCCTAACCTTTCTTGTCTAATACAGTATTCATTACCCTGGAATTTAGTATAATTCAAACTCTGGCCTACAAACTGGAAGGGTCAGAAACCTGGTTGTGTTAGTACCACAAAGGAGGATCTGTCTCTCACAGGTCAAGTGACCCAAAACAAATTTATATATGTAAATCAGAATGCCTATATATAATCATATTGACATATAATATAATACTGATATATAAATCAGAATGCCAATTTATGAAATGACAGGGAGAAGAAAACTCTCACACAAATCAGAAAATCTGTGTTACCAGGATTAAGCCCATTCTGTAACTAAAAAAAAAATTTTTTTTTTTTTTCTAACTCAAGACAGACTTTTATGGAAAGCCAAACCATAATAAACACTGGCTTGGTGCATCTGTCCTCAGAAAAAGGACACTAGATGAATTAAATCTTTAATGACATACTTTCAAGACATGTGTGAATCGATTTTAATAGTAGAGACAGTTTTGTCAATGAGTTCACAATACCTGAGGTATCTGGGCTGCAGTTTCTACCCACTTAGGCATATGCCTGAATTTCTTCAGTGGCTCTTCCCTTTTTTTATTATTGTAGTATAGATGAAGGTTTATAGAACAAAGTAGCTTCTCATTAAACAATTAGTACACATATTGTTTTGTAACACTAGTTACCAACCCCACGACACGTCAATACTCCCCCTTCTCAACCTTGGGTTCCCTATTACCAGCTTTCTTGTCCCCTCCTGCCTTGTAGTCTTTGTCCCTGGACTGGTGTACCCCTTTAGTTTCATTTTGTTTTATGGGTCTGTCCAATCTCTGGCTGAAGGGTGAACTTCATTACTAAAGGAGTGACTTCATTACTAAGCTAAAAGGGTGGCCGGGGGCCAAAGTCTCGGGGTTTCTTCAGTCTCTGTCAGGCCAGTAAGTCTGGTCTTTTTTTGTGAGTTAGAATTTTGTTCTACATTTTTCTCCAGCTCTGCCTGGGACCCTCTATTGTGATGCGTGTCACAGCAGTCAGTGGTGGTAGCTGGGAACCATCATGTTGTCCTGGATTCAGTCTGGTGGAAGCCATGGTAGTTGTAGTCCATTAGTCCTTTGGACTAATCTTTTCCTTGTGTGTTTAGTTTTCTTTATTCTCCCTTGCTCCTGAAGGGGTGAGACCAGTGGAGTATTTTAGATGACTCAGAGGCTTTTAAGACCCCAGGTTCTACTCACCGAAGTGGAACGTAGAATATTTTCTTTATAAACTATGCTATGCCAGCTGAGCTAGATGTTCACCGAGACTGTGGTCGCCATAGCCCTTAGCCCAGTAATTTGGTCCCTCAGGGAGTTTGGATGTGTCTATGGAGTTTCCATGACCTCTCCTTGGACAAGTTGTGCTGGCTTCACCAGTATTGTGAACTGTCTTACCCTTCACCAAAGTTACCACTTACCTATTGTCTATTTAGTGTTTTTACTTCCTCACCCCTCCCCTCCCTCATAACTATCAAAGATTGTTTCTTTTTCTGTGTAAATCTTTTCATGAGTTTTTATTATTTATCTCATACAATATTTTTCCTTTTGTGATGACTTATTTTACCCAGGATAATGCCCTCCAGATTCATCCATGTTGTGAGATGCTTTGCAGATTCATCATTGTTCTTGATCATTGCACAGTACTCCATTGTGTGTTTGTACCATAGTTTGTTTATCCATTCATCTGTTGATGGGCATCTAGGTTGTTTCCATTTTTTTGTTATTGTGAACAACGCTGCAATGAACATGGGTATGCAGGTTCTTTTTTGTTTCCAATCCTATCAACACACATTTCTTCTTTAGATATGTCATTGCATGCAGCCTAATTTTTTAGTCAGATATTGCTGCTCTCTGATGTGGTCCTTTCATACACTTACTCCTTTCTGTTTTATGTGGATTATGTACTTTTGTCTCAAAGGATAATCATAAATATTTTACTTTCAAATTTTGTGGTGGGAGTGGTAGGGGTTCAAAGTGAGTAGCAACGGTGTGCTTAACCATAGCTCCCAAGTATTGCTAACATCATCAAATTAGTATAGACATGGGGACTACTTAGGAACATTTGAAAGTGGTTTGTGTAATCCTTGAAGGCTTGAAGGACAGTGAGGAAATTTTTATTTGAGACTGGAGAAAAAGTCTTTCATATTATGTGGCTGAGGAAAGTTTACCACGCTGTTGCCCGTTCAAATGGGGAAAACAGAAAATATATCTAATGAATTGATGCATTTGGCTAACGGAATTTCCCGGCAGAATGTTCACAGTGCCAACTGATTTTTTTTAAAACTATGTGCGATAAGGTACAGGTATCAAAATAAATAAATAAACCAAACCCATTGCTGTTGATTCTGACTCCTGGTAACCCCATGTGTCTCAGAGTAGAACTGTGCTTCAGAGGGTTTTCAATGACTGCAATCTTAGGAAGTAGATTGTCAGGCCTTTCTTTTGAGATGCTGCTGGGTGGGTTTGGGCCACTAACCTTTTGGTTAATAGTTGAGAGCAACCTGTTTGTGACATTCAGAAACTGATGAGGAACAATTCAATTTTTAATTAAAATTTGGAGGAAAAATTAAAAACCTAGGACTTTTGGACTAAAAAATAAACCTGTTTTTCATTCCCAGTCTCCCCAGATGGTAAAAGGTTCTCAATGTAAGAAATTCTTCTAAAGCAAAGGTAAAATCCAGTGTATAGCTGTAAGACTCTTTGTTAAGAATGTGGAAAGATATAAGGCTGTTCTCCCTAGACTGCCTCAGCTACACAAAAGGGCACTGCTTAGTGGCTTAGGGTTTGGATCGGGTGACCTACTGTCCTTTCCCCACACAAAGTATATGAACATGGCTGCGATTTTGTTAGCCTTCCCAGGCACCATACATCTCAGAAAGTCCTACAACTGGGAGCAGTTCAATTTCAACCAGCAGGCGGCCTTAATTATTAACCTGGCCCTCTAAAAAGTATAGTAAGGGCATTTTCCAACAGCTCCCTGACTCTCAGTCCAAAATGGAAAGTGTCTGTCTCAAAGAGATTTGTAGTTGTGTCTTCTTCCTTGTGGAGTGGATTATAATTTCAAACATTAACCAAAAAACCCAAACCCATTGCTGTCGAGTCAATTCCAACTAATAGCGACCCTATAGAACAGAGTAGAACTGCCCCATAGAGTTTCTGAGGAGTACCTGGTGGATTCAAACTGCCAACCTTTTGGTTAGCAGCCATAGCACTTAACCAGTATGCCACCAGTGTTTCCAATTCGATACATAAGCTCCCAAAAATTTTAAGAAAAATATATTGGTGGAAGCACTACTTGCTTAGATAGAAAGATCTTATGTATCTCTCAATACAACACTTTTCAATGTTTCTATGGTAAAAATTTATATTTACATTCTAAAAACTATAGTATTTTAAACAAATTGAGGTGTGGAAAAATTTAAAGTTATGTTGCAATGAAAACTGGAATCATATATTGCTATTTTGAAAATCTTGCTTAGTATCAACAAAGGGAATGTGCATCTTGAATGTTGCTGGGATTCAGAGGTATCACAGTGTCATACTTAGTGTGAGCCATACTCTGCCACTGTGCACTTTCCAGATACACGTTTCTACCATGATTGTATGTAGAGCTGGACAAGTTAGTTTTGTTAACGCCTCAGCATGAGATCTTAAGAACTCCTCCATTCTTTATCATCAGCATTGAGGTGGGAAACCGCTGGTTGGTGGTTGGGCAGAGCTAAGTTGCCATTTTCCCTCCATCAAGGCTCCAGAGCGACTGCGCCCACCCAACTACTAAGGCATCATGACAGGAGCTGTGCACCAACCCTGATGGACCATGCCCCAAACACGCCCTGAAGAAGAGCCCACCCCTGTTCTGTTTCCTCTCCATATATAAATCCCTGTGCCTGTGAATCAGAGAGCCATCTTGGCAGCGGAGCTCCTGGTGAGCTCCTTTGCTTGGTCAACCAAATAAAGTTTTTTTTTTTCTTTCACGTTAGCCCAATTCCTGCCTCGGTGTTGCACAGATCAAGATCTGGGGGTCCTGTCACAACATCTTCAAAGCCAGACTCTTACAACAGCAACAATCTTCAGCTTGGTATCAATCAAAGCCTTTGAACCAGGCCGCAAATTGCTGGATTAGTTTCCTTCATTCACTGTTCATCTCTGTGGAGAGACACTTTGCTTCACTTTGTTGATGAACTCCTCAGTTTTTTTTTTTTAATGAAGAAGTAACATTAAAGGCCCAAGGAACTATCCAGTCATGCCACTGGTTATAGCCAGCCTAAAAGAATAAACGGCCCATGCAGATGTAATGTTGAACATAACCTTTAAACTCAATTGTAGCGTGATGAGAAGTTTTTCTTTAAAAAAAAAATTCTGATTTATCTTATAATATCATATAAGCAAATTTACACATGTAACTACTGAATTGTGAGCAAAGCTCCACTTTGCAATTTTTCTTTTTTTTTTAAATCTAAAAGCATGTATCACCTCCCCTGAGGATTTATCAAATGCCTTTCAGTTCATGCCAGTTGGTGGGGGGATTCCAGGTAACATCTGCACCAAGCTCACTAGACAAGTTTGAGTTTGAACACACCACTGTTGTCTCTACTATTTGGTTGATGTGACAGGACTGCTCAGTGGCCCAGGGTTTGGACAGGATAACCTACTTCCTTTTTTATATGAACATGGCTGAGATTTTGCAAGCCTTCCCAAGCACCGCTCATCTCAGAAAGTCCTGCAACTGGGAGCAGTTCCATTTCAACCAGCAGGCAGCCTTAGTTATTGCCTGGCACTCTAGGGAAGGGAAGCTGGCAGTTATGGGGAGTGCGTTTGCCCCAGACTGTCCTCTGGCAACCCTCTTCCTCCAGTAGCTCCCAACAAAGACATTTAATCCCTTTCTTCCACTACCCTGAGACCTACTTGGCCGGGCTTTGAGAGGACAGAGACTGGAGTATAATCTGACCTAAAACACCTACCATTGAACAACCACGAGAGCGCTTGCGCTCCACTGTGGGGCACCGCGTGGGGTGGGTAGGCAGACACCGCCAGGGCAGCGCTCCTAGTCCGTGAGGCGCGCTCTCGGGGCTAAGGTTCTTAAATCCCCCACTTCCTTAGCCCTGTCACGTCCTGAGGCGTGGGCGCGCGCTGAGCCCGCGGGAGCCCGCCCCCGGCAGAGGCCGCTTGAGGGAGCGCGCACGCTCCGCCTCTTCCCGCCTCCCGGGTGCGCGTCCCGCCCCCTTGAGCTGGGATACGTCGAGCGCTCAACATCCGAGGACTTTGGCCCCGAGTAACCCTTCTCGCGTGACCTTTACCCTTTATCCCGCACCTCCCTTGGCCGGCCGGGAGAGTGCGCGGCGGTTGGGTGCCAGCTCCCCTGCGCCCCACATCCCTCCCTACACCCCGTTCTCCTCCCTCCTAGCCGCTCCGCGACTCCTAGTCATGGCGGTTTTCAGCAAGTCCATCCCTCATAACTGCTACGAGATCGGCCACACTTGGCAGCCTTCCTGCGGGGTCTCCTTCCTGCAGATCACCGGGGGCGCCCTGGAGGAGTCCCTGAAGATCTATGCCCCTCTGTACTTGGTGAGACCCCTTCAGCCTCTCCCCCAGGTTGTTTTGTTTGGAGGGTGGGCTGGGCGGTGCTGTTGGGGTTCCCGAGGGGCCCTGGGGGACGGTTTTATGTCGGTTTCTCACTTTGAAGGGTCGGAGTGTTTTGGGGGGAAGGGATCCCAAATCCTACATGGAGAAAGGGGGAGGGGAATTAGAGGTTTGACGTGTCCTCCAATTTCCTGTTGCTGGAAAGAGGATGGGCTCCCAACTTTAGAATTAAGTTCAGGACACTTAAAAATGTGAATTCAGGGACCTGCTTTATTTTTCCTCTCCCCTGTCTTGTGATGGAGAGGCGTTTGTAGGTCAGCGAGGCGATGAGAATGGCTTGCAACCTTTCCTCGTCTAATTCTTCCTCTTTTTTTTTTAAGGGCCAATTTGACAGTAAGACCCTGTGGTCTCAGATCTGGTCGCAGTTTTGGATGACAGTGTTGTGGCTTGAGGGCTTTGCAAATGTTTTGCACGTTCACGAAATCGACTCCAGTTAGAGATTTTGCTGGTGATTTAAAGGGTAGTTCCAGTCTTTGAATCAATGAAAGTGTTTAGGAGGTCAGACTGCAGGTTCTTTTATGTGTAGGATAATTTAAGTTGGGTGTTTTTAACAGAATATTTGAAACTATATGCAACACTGAAACTATTAAAGAAGCTTTTTCTTAAATGTTCTCACGTTTTCTTACAGTTACCTTGTCCTTTGTATTAAACCCTTATTGTTTGGCTACTGAAATTCATTTATCTTTTTTTTGCCTTATGTAATCTGTGTCCAAAGAACGCGGAGATCATATTCTTGTATATTTCTTAAAAGTTTCATTCAGTGTTCAATGGATGGTAATTGATTCTTTTCATTGAAGTGATAAGTTGGATTTACACCCTAATATGCCTGAAAGTGTGTCATGGCCATATCTAGTACTACATGAAAAGTCTGATAATTTATTACATAGAGAATAGTCTGAGTATTTATTATATAGATAACACAGTAGAACATGGTGACCTGAGATTACAGGCGACAGTTTCATTTTTATCATGTAGACCAGTGCTGTGATGTGTGTTAGGAATCACCTGGGAATCGTTAAAATGAGGGTTCTGATTCAGTAGGGCTGGGTAGAGCCTGAGATTTTGCATTTCTAACAAGCTCCCAGGTAATGTTAATGCTTCTAGTAAAGGCTGATCATAAATTTGATATTGGAGGTGGAAATGGCTGGCCTAATTTTCTATGGCAAAGACCTATGTTTATCTGCTTTTCGACATGAATTTGGCCAGTCTATGGCCCAGTTTTATTACTTTTTTTTAATAGAACATACAAACATTATGTTGTTGTTGATGTAGTCAGCTATACAAAAGGAATGTTCCCACCCTCAGGGGGTTATGATCTGGATGGGGAGAGAGTTTATGCTATGTAATTTCTCCCTTTGAAAATCCATAGCACTTACGCTGTGCTTCTTTTCATTCATTCATTGAACAAGTGCCTGATATTTGCCATATATACAGTTTAGTGGGGGACCTGTACAGGTAATTAGACATTTTAATGGGTATGTTAAGTGGTAGGGGATGTTCAGGAGAGCACAGGAACAAAGGTTCTCCTATTCCAGCAAGGCTTGGTGGGGGTGGGGGTGGGCTCAGGAAAAGCTTAGAGTTTGTATTTTACTATTGTATCTCCAACTAGATTAATGCTTCTTTTTTAATTTTATTTTGACAATTTTTAAGTTTACAATTCAGTGACAATAATTATATTCGCAACATTGTGCAACCATCACCACTATGTAGTTCCACAGCTTTTTCCTGTTCCCAAACAGAAGCTCTGTACTCATTGAGGAATCACACCCCTTTCTCCCTTCCTGCCATCTTCCCGTAACCTCTATCCTACTTCTGTCTCTGTGAATTTGCCTAGTCTAGATATTTCATATAAGTCGATTCATATAATATTTGTCCTCTTGTGTTTGGCTTATTTCACATAATAGAATGTTTTCAGGGTTCATCCATATCATAGCATGTAGCAGAACTTCATTTCTTTGTGTGGCTAAGTGATATTCCATTGCATGTATATACCACATTTTGTTTATCAGCTTACCCATTAATGGACATTTGGGTTGTTTTCAACTTTTGGCTACTGTAGATAATGCTGCTATGACCATTTGTGTACAAGTATCTATTTGAGCCCCTGCTTTCAGTTCTTTTGGGAATATACCTAGGAGTGGAATTGCTGGGCCACATGGAGCAGTTCTACTCTGCACACGTCGTGGGGTTGCCACTAGTCAAAATCCGCTCAGTGGCAACTAACAACAGCAACAACATGGTAATTCTGTATTTAACTTTTTGAGAAATCACTAAACAGTTTTCTACAGTGGATATAACAGTTTACATTCCCACCAGCAATGCCTGAGGGGTCTAGGTTCTCCACATCCTGGTCAACACTTGTTATTTTCTGTTGTTTTGATAATAGCCATTCCTGTGCCAGTGAAGTGGTATCTCATTGTGGTTTTGATTTACATCTCCGTAACAGTTTTGGGTTTTTAACAGTTCTAGGGGAAACCCTGGTGGCATAGTGGTTAAGTGCTACAGCTGCAAACCAACGGGTCGGCAGTTCAAATTCCACCAGGCGCTCCTTGCAAACTCTATGCGGCAGTTCTGCTCTGTCCTTTTGGGCCGCTATGAGTCGGAATCGACTCGATAGCACTGGGTTTGGTTTGGTTTTTAACAGTCCTACGAGGAAACCCTTGTGGGATAGTGGTTAAGAGTTTGGCTGCTAACCAAAAGGTCGGCAGTTCAAATCCACCAGATGCTCCTTGGAAACCCTATGGGGCAATTCTCTTCTGTCCTATAGGGTTGCTATGGGTCAGAATTGACTCGATGGCAGTGGGTTTGGGTTTTTTTTTTTTTAACGATTGTGGGGAAGGCACAGAACTGGGTGGCATTTATTTTTGCTGTGCATCAGGTTGCCATGAGTTGGTGGCCAGCTTGATGACAGCTAGCAATGACTAATGATGTTGAATATATTTTTTTACATGCTTATTGACCATCTGTATATCCTTTTTGGAGAAACGTCTGTTTAAGTCCTTCGTCTGTTTTTTAGTTGAATATTTTGCCTTTATATATTGACTTGTACGAGTTCTTTATAACCAAATCCGTTGCCATCAAGTCAATTCCGACTCATAGCAACCGTATAGTTCTTTATATATTCTGGATATTAAACCGTTATCAGATATATTTTTTCAAATATTTTTACCCATTCTGTAGGTTGTCTTTTCACTTTTTTAAATAATCCTTTGATGCACAAAACTTAATTTTGATGAAGTCCAACTTATCTAGGGCAGGTTCCTTGGAAGAAGTACCATTTGATTTGGACCTTAAATATAGGAATGGATAGACATTGATTCCTGTAGTAGATATTTATGGGACACCTATTCTTAATAGAAGGAGCCCTGGTGGTTCAGTGGTTAAAGCGCTCACCTGCTAGCCAAAAGGTTGGGATTTGAACCCACCAGTCACTCCATGGGAGAAAGATGTGGCAGTCTGCCTCTGTAAAGATTTACAGCCTTGGAAACCCTATGGGACGGTTCTACTCTGTCCTGTATAAAGTTACTGTGAGTCAGGATCAACTGGATGGCAATGGGTTTGGTTTTGGATTCTTAATAAAGAGGAGGGAGAGTAGTGTGAACCAAGGTAGAAATCTAAATTTTGTAAGAGAAGCAGTATGTGTATCAGTTGGCTAAAACAGGGAATTATGAATGATAGCTCCTATTCATTGAGCACTTATGTGCTTAGTCCTTAACATATTCTGTTTTATTTAATCCTTACACAACTTTGTCTATCGTTCTCATTTCATACATAAGAAAATTGAAGGTTGGAGAGATTAAGAGATTTACAAGACTCAGATCGAGTAAGGGAAAGAGACAGGATTCAGTTCTAGGTCTTTTTGACTCAGAGTCAGACTGAACACCAGGTTAAAGGAGCCATTGTTTTTTTTTTTTGAGCAAAAGGGTTATAACTACAAAATAGTGCTTTCAGATGATGACTCTAATAGGACTGGGTTGACTGGATTGGAGAGACTGTTTAGGAGTTGATGTGGTAGATTCACCCAGTGGTAGAAAAGAGTCAGAGCTCCTAGGGAATCCCTGCTCTCCAACTTAATACCAGTGTGATCTTGGGAGATTTACGTCACCTCTTTGAACCATAGTCTTTTTAGATTATATGGTAATATTAGATTATACAGGGTTAGTTCCATCACCTCTAGGCTCTGAATAAACATTTAAGCAAGAGTTGGAATTCCTAGGAATAAAAAACAATTTATGGACAGTCTTCAGTTGCCAAAGGCTTGAAAACCTCTGACTGAAGAAATCAATTCAGTGATATGGATTGAGTTTTTTTAAGGCAGTGGTTTAGCAGGTTTCCTAGAGAAAATGAGAGAAACCAAACACGAGACTTTTCAGAGTTTGTGGTAATGGGCAGTTGTTTTTGTTTTTTTATTAAAAACAAACAAACCAAAAGCCAAAAACAAAACAAAAAAACAAACCACTGCGATCATTAAAGATGCAAAAGTGCTGGAAATATCTGCCTGGATTGTGTGACCTTTAGAGATCATGGAATTGTTTATTTGTGCACTAATCCCCCTTTGCTTTTTGCCTGAGGCCTAGTTTAGGGGGTGGAATTGAGGGGCTCACTTTATTTAATGGTTGTGCATGATATGTTTTTATCCCTTTGGAGATAAAACAAGTCATTTGATCATTTTTTTTTCCTTTTAAATGAGTAATTAAATGATGGATTTTCCTGTTATTAACATAAAACATTTTGAGTTTACTGAGTTTGTTTTTTATGGCTTTTTGTTGTTATTTGCTCTCTGCTGAGTACAAAGTTCAACTTTCAGCACATTGTTTGGAGTTGAAGGTTGAGGGTTTACTGTTTCACTAAATACTTCCTCAACTCATTTTTTTTCTGTAGCAACTCACTCTCTGCATGTAACTGGCCAAATCTGGTTTACTGTTTTTTGCTTCTTTAGTTATCATAGGTCAGGAATAAAAATAATAAATATTGGAATTTTGCATCTAAATGATTATGATCCATTATTGTTCACATTCCTGGGTCAACGTATCCTCACGAAAATAGATATATGGCTGAGTAAGAAAAATTTAAAAAGCTTTCAGATCATCAGTAAGTATCTTTCAATGGCAGCGTTTTTTTCCTTTCCATGTATACTGGAAAATTCTCTTAAAATCAGAAGGAATGGTCCTCTATCTGGGGAAATTCATCCTCTTCAATAAAACGTGTTTTGATGGAGAGAGACCCACCTGTGGGAGTGAGGGACCAAATCCATACTGGTAATCCATGTGGTGACACGTTTCCTATCAGATTGCCTTCAGCGTCAACTCTAGTTGATTTCAGTATAATACAGATTAGTTATAATCAGACTTTTTTTTTTATTAACTTTTATTGAGCTTCAAGTGAACGTTTACAAATCAAGTCAAACTGTCCCATATAAGTTTATATACACCTTACTCCGTACTCCCATTGCTCTCCCCCTAATGAGTCAGCCCTTCCAGTCTCTCCTTTCGTGACATTTTTGCCAGCTTCTAACTCTCTCTATCCTCCCATCCCCCCTCCAGACAGGAGATGCCAACACAGTCTCAAGTGTCCACCTGATACAAGTAGCTCACTCTTCATCAGCATCTCTCTCCTACTCACTGTCCAGTCCCTTTCATGTCTGATGAGTTGTCTTCGGGAATGGTTCCTGTCCTGGGCCAACAGAAGGTTTGGGGACTGTGACCGCCGGGATTCCTCTAGTCTCAGACCATTAAGTATGGTGTTTTTGTGAGAATTTGGGGTCTGCATCCCACTGATCTCCTGCTCCCTCAGGGGTTCTCAGTTGTGCTCCCTGTCAGGGCAGTCATCGGTTGTGGCCGGGCACCAACTAGTTCTTCTGGTCTCAGGATGATGTAGGTCTCTGGTTCATGTGGCCCTTTCTGTCTTATAATCAGACTTTTTATTTATTATTTAGGAAATTATATTTGTCATAAACCTTTTTTGGCCATTCGATGATAAATATTGATGGAACTGTGTACACTAATAAACTGTGAGATAGGATAATTAGATTTAGTGATATCTGAATGGTTAAATGCTCAGCTGCTAACCGAAAGGTTGGCAGTTCGAACCGACCATATTCTGGAGGGAGAAAGATGTGGCAGTCTGCTTCCGTAAAGATCAAAAACAAAACACCAAACCTGTTGCTGTTGAGTTGAGTTGATTCCAACTCATAATGACCCTATAGGACAGAATAGAACTGCCCCATAGGGTTTCCAAGGAGTGGCTGGTGGATTCAAACTGCTGGCCTTTTGGGTAGCAGCCAAGCTCTTAACCACTGCACCACCAGGGCTATGTGCTATGGTGGGGAATAACAAAATGAATAAGACATACTTCTCACATTGAGAATTTATAGTCCAGGAGTGGAGATTAGCTATGTATGGATCCTGTTATACAAATTCATTGAGATAAATACCTTAAGGGAGGTATAAATATAGTGCTTTCATGACATGCATCAGGATTTCATTTCTCTTTATGGCTGAGTAATAGTCTGTTGTATTTTTACAGTACATTGTGTTCATCCATGGTAGACATTTAGGTTGTTCCCAACTTTTGGCTGTTGTGAGAAGTAGTACAGTGAACCTTGGTGTACAGGTTTCTGTTTGTGTCCCCATTTTCACTTCTTTTCAGTATATACCTAAGATTGGCATTGCTGGGTAATGTGATAGTTCCATGTTCAACCTTTTGAGGAACTGCCAAACTGTTTTCCACAGCGGCTGTACCATTTTGCATTCCCACCAGCAGTGGATAAGGATCCAGTTTCCCCATATCCTCTCTAACACCTCTTTTTCTGTTTTTTAATTATTGCCATTCTCATGAGGGTGATGTGATATTTCATGTGGTTTTGATTTGTATGTCCCTAATTATTTCCCTGAAGGAGCCCTGGTGATGCAGTGGTTAAAGAGCTTGGCTGCTAACCAGAAGGTCAGTGGTTTGAACTCACCAGACGCTCCTTGGGAGAAAGATGTGGCAGCCTGCTTCCATAATGATTACAGCCTCAGAAACCCTGTGGGGCAGTTCTAGTCTGCCCTGTAGGGTCACTGTGAGTTGGAATTGACACAACAGTGGTGGGGTTTTTAAATTATTTCCCTGTAGGCCGGAGCAAATGATTTGTGCTTAACTGCTAACCTAAAGGTCGGCAGTTCAAACCCACTCAGCAGCATTGTGGAAGAAAGGTCTGGCAGTCTTCCTCTGTAAAGATTACGGCCAAGAAAACCCTGTGGAGCAGTTCTACTATGTGAAACGTGGGGTTCCCATGAGTTGGCCCGTTTTTTGATTGGGTTGTTTGTCTTTTAGTTGTTGAGTTGTAGAAGTTTTTAATATATTTTGGATAGTAGACCCTTATCAGATATATGTTTCCTGAAAATTTTCTCCCAATCTGTAAATGGTCTCTTGAGCAAAGTTCTTAACATTTGTGAACTTCAGTGTCCTCATTTCTAAGAGGGTGATAACGTGTTTATCTCATGTTCTTCAAAATGTAAGTCAGCTCCTGTTATTCCTCTGCTTGGGGCTCTGGTAGCTTTCCATCTCAATAAAATATGAACCTCTGCCATCACTTGCAGAACCCTGTGTGATCTAGCTTCTTTGATTACATCTCACACCATTTTTTCTCTCACTCATTTATGTCCAGCTAGATTTAATTTAAACAAAAAACAAACAAAAAAACCTTGATGGTGTAGTAGTTAAGTGCTATGGCTGCTAACCTAAAGGCCAGCAGTTCAAATCCACCAGGAGCTCCTTGGAAGCTCAGTGGGGCAGTTCTGTTCTGTCCTGTAGGGTCCCCAAGAGTTGGAATAGACTCAACAGCAACAGGGTTGGTTTTTTTTTTTTTTTTTTTAATTACCCAATTTATTTTATATCTTTGAATCTAAGTTTTATGTTATTTGGGACAGAGGGCTCTTGATTTCTGGGAAATACTGTAAATTGGACAACAATCATTGTTTTGCTTGCTTTTAATTAATTGTAATGTTTCTTCTCTTACAGTTCCTTTTAATTTACATTGGAATGTAAATGACTGCTGTAAATAATGTAGTTGGATTGTTTTATGTTTTGCTTTTATCTCACCACATATTTTTTTCTGTTGTTGTTGGGTTATTGCTAATGATATAATTGTGGAAATTAGTATTAGGTTAGGTAATTGTCTTAGATCCCTATGTCTAACCTAATGTTTCTTAATGTTATTAAAATGTCTATGACATTTTCACAATTTTACATGTTGCTTCTCAAATGCTTTATAGGTGTTTTGTATATCTCCGTTTTCTTTTTGAGAAGATAGCCCCCATCCCCCATTCAAATAGTTTTTAGCCATCTTGAATATATGAAGTTTTAGAGATGTGGTTGAAGTAGTTGGATTTTTATAATATTTACTTTAGTAATTTAGCTTTATATATTTATTTAGAAATCATATTACATATATTACTGTTTTCTACTCTTAACATTTTATAAAATTTTGTTTTCTTCATTCTAAGTTAAAAGATAGCATTTTTTGTCTCTATGTTGATGCTGATGATGTACTGACGGTATTACCACAGGGGCAAGTCCTAGCCATTTGCATAACTTTAGGAGCTTTGGTTTTTATTTGTCTAGTAGGTGCAAGTTAGTGATCTCCTGCAAAGGAATTATTTTAAAGTGATTCTTATTGGAACTTATTTCTTAGGACTTCCAATGTGTTGCAATTTTGAGGTTAGACTCCCAGGAATCTATATTACATTTCTTGATATTGCTTTTTTTTTTAGAACTGTTATCTTCAGATACCTTATCTAACTATCCAAAACTGATTGAAATTATTATTTTGTGATTCAAATAAAGTATTAAGAGAATTTCTGAGGAATGAATTTAAGTTAATTCCTTCTTTTTATGAGTAATGACTTTGAATAAAAAATTTCTGCTTCATATTTGGTCATAAACAATAAATATGTAAGTAATTGTTTTATTGATGATGACCAGACACCCTGAAATGAAAGCTTGGAGCATGAACTTATGTTCCTTAAATCTATTTGTGTAATCTTTGGAAGTGATCAACAGTGTGACAAAATCTTTGTAATAAACTACTACTGTGCTAGTTGATAATTAGGGAATGGAAGTTAATTGAAGTGACTGCTTAACAAATAGCTAAATTAAATTTGTAAACTCTTTCCAAAATATATTGGTAAAATTTCTCGTGTTACTTTGTATAGTATAAAAAAACCAAACCAAACCCTTTGCCGTCGAATTGTTTCTGATTTACAACGACTCTGTAGGACAGAGTAGAACTGCCCCATGGGGTTTTCAAGGAGCAGTTGGTGAATTTGAACTGCTGACCTTTTGGTTAACAGTCAGGCTCTTAACCACTGTGCCACCAGCGTTCCTTGTATAGTGTAGTGAATGTGAAATATTTTTACATCCCCCAGGACTGTACTGAGGATATAGTAATACGTAATACTGGTTGATGCTTTAATGATTAAGGACCTTACAATAGTCTAGCTACATTATTCTTTAATGATCATAATGTAGTGCTGTAGAAGAGATTTGTCTGAATATCTATTGACCCCATGTCAAACTTTTAAGTTGCTTTTTTGATTGATCACTAATCTTAGTGTCCTTTCTCCTAATTGATCTTCTCTAAAAGGGAGTGTGATTTGTGTACGTTTTTCTTTCATTTTTAATATGAGATTGATCTGTTTGATTTTGGGATACTAGGAGCATAGTTAAGTGTTTGTTGAGTGAGCCTCCCTCAACAAAGTATAAACAGTAGCAAGAGTGCTAGGTTAAGTATCACCAGATTTGGGCAGGATGCTGAATTTAAAATGGTTTTCAACTTGTTACTATCTATTTTGTATACGTGGTCTTTTGACTAATCACAGTTGTCAGATTGTTTTGGTTTCTTGAGTTCAACTACTAAACAATTGGGGTTTGGATTGCAGTTGGTCCAGTTTGGGAGTTTCCTTGAAAAATTCTGTATTAACAGAGATGGATAAAGTCTTGTTCTGATCATTCTTGATTTTTAAACCTTGAAGAAATAGACATGGGACCATTTTTTCCAGACCTTCATATCAGAAACTCCCAAGTACAGGAGACATTGACTTAATTAGGACCAGCATGAATTTTGGAGTGTGTTTGTGCATAGTTCCATTTAGAGCACATGGAGTGTTATTGTAACTGTATTTACCCAGAATCTTCATTTCCACTTTCACCCTCTCAGCCCTCATTTCACTCATCAAATATTACAGATTGCTTATAGTGTGTCAGAAATACGGGGGTAGGGGGAGCGGGGGCTAAAGCGGGAGGAACAATATGGCCATGGAAGTTACAGTTAAAGGGGAAGATAAGCTTAAAAGAAATATTTATACAAAAAATTATCTCAATGGTGGTAATTGCTTTTAAGGAGAACTACAGGGTATTACCAAGTGTATTATAAGAGAAATCAATCTAGTGTGGAGGGTTTGGAAAGACTTTCCCAAGGAAATGACATTGTGATTATATAAATATATATCAAGTGAATATGTATTAGGCTTAACATTTATGGCACAGAAATTTTCTTTTAGTGTGAGGAAATTGAGAGAACTAAGCAATTCATAGAGAGATTATTTGACACTTTCTTAAATCTAAGACCCTGGCTAAGAATTTGATTTCTTTCCCTTTGAATTTGTCATTTACCTAAACTTGAAGCCAAATCAGTAAAAAACATTGTTTCAGTCCATACAAATACCTTGATTAACAAATTTTTCTGAGATCAAAACTCCCTTCTAATAAAATCTATATTTTAAATTATAGTAGTCAGGAATTTTCAGGTACAAATGTTATAAAAACTTTTTTGAACAACTTCAATTTGTCTTTATGTATTTAAAGGTAAATCAGTATTGCTTTTACACCAAACTGTGAAGTCTTACAAGTTAAGCATCTAAATTCTTAACTTTCCTTTTTTGTGTTCTTTTATCTTTTTTCCCATGGTAGTACTGTGAAACTCTTTTCTGGTTCAGGACAATGTTACCTCTGTCAAAAAATAGTAAGGGATTTTGTATCTACCAACTAGTTAATGGTCTAATTATTAGATTTCACAATGAGTGAGTTTTAGCAAATGTGTGAGTTGAAGTTTTTTTTTTTTTTTTTTGAAGTATGTTTTAAGCCTTTGGGAACAGTTTTGTTTTCTGTTGATGGAATTTTATGTATCAGCAAATAGTGAGGCAGTTTTTTTTGCTAGTCTGGGTAGTCCTCTGCCTTAGTTATCAAGTGTTGCTTAACAGAAATACCACAGGTGGTGGATGGCTTTAACAAACAGAAATTTTATTCCCTCACAGTCTAGGAGGCTAGAAGTCCAAATTCAGGTTATCAGTTCCAGGGGAAGCCTTTCTCTGTCTGTCAGCTCTGGGGGAAGGTCCTTATCATTAATCTTCCTTTGGTCTAGGAGTTTCTCAGCGCAGAGACTCCGGGTCCAAAACGCACGCTCTGCTCCCAGCTCTTCCTTCTTGGTGGTATGAGGCCCCTCTCTTCCCTGCTTGCTTTGCTCTAATTGAGATTGACTCAAGATGCAATGTAATCCTATAGATTGAGTCCTGCCTCGTTAACATAACTGCCTCTAATCCTGTCTTATTAACATTATAGAGGTTTAGGATTTACAACACATGGGATAATCATATCAGATGGCAAAATGATGGACAGCCACACAGTACTGGGAATCATGGCCTAACCAAGTTGACACACATTTTGGGGGGGCACAATGCAGTCCATAACATTCTCTCATATCTCTGATTTCGTCTCTTATTTAAGTTGCCCTTTCTTCTCTGGTTTGAAGAACTCTTAATTTGCTTTAGTCCTGTTTTAAAAATGTTAATTCATTGCACCCAGTATTCTTATTGGAGAGGCTGGAATGTATGTTCATACCTTGTATTTTTTGTCTGAACAAAGTTCTATAAGAAGTGTATTGTTAGAATTTTTTTTCACTAACGTATTTCATATTAGAGCATAAGTATGCGTAAGTATAGAGAAGATGGCAGAATATGAAAGAGTTTTGATTTAAGGTTGTAGAATTGTATGGTGAGTTACATCAGTAGAAGTTGAAGTGATAGGTATGTGTTTTCAAGACTGCTCCTACAATACCAAAAATATTGATAGTACTCACTTTGGAACATGGATATAATAGTACTTAGGGCTCAATCTGAGTCTTGTTCTTGATCATATTTTATCTCAGTTTTATATCTTAAGTACATTTTTAGGTTTATCTTTATAAAACCCATCTCCACTTCCGTACAAATTTGAAAAGCGGCCGCTTTATTGAGAGTAAGGATGTTATAGGTCAGGTATGTAAGATTTAATGGTCATCACTAAAGCTTGATTTTCATTGTAGGCGAGCTTTTTTACAGTAAGTACGTAGCTAAGGAAAATGGTTGAAGATGTTTGTATCTTTCCATGTATATTATTAACAGTTGCCCTACTTTTTTTTTTTTTAGTTTGTTTTTGATAAGCTGGTTGTCTGTACCTGATGAGGCAGCATGGTGTAGTGCATTGGGTTCAAGTTACAAGATCTGGGTTTGTGTTTTGCTCTGTAATTTAAAGTTTAACTGTTAGTTTCCTCATTTATAAATAGATAATAGTCCTGCTGTAACTACTTCATGGCTTCTTGTGGGAATCGTATGAGATAGTGCTTATGAAAAAACTGTATAAGAATATATGTAAGTATTGGTCTATGGTACTTGGTTTCTTGTCATTGTTTTAGATACTTAAATTTGGCTTTTATAGTTTATAATTTTAACCTTAAATAAAAATATTGGAAACAATTCAAATGCAATGTAAGTTTATTCATGGCACCAAAGTAATTCTATCGTCTTGATTATGCTAAATATTTTTTAAGAATGTCTTTTTTTTTTAACAAGAGTTTTGAAATTCATTAGAGAAACAATCCAAAATTTCTTCTGACATAGATGAATGTCTTGTTTTAGTTCTGCTCATTGAAGTTCTGTTTTTGTTTTACACCTGTGGTGCTACAAGAATATGGTTTAGTTTTGATTCTCATGAAGACCACTTAACCTCTCTGAATAATGCTGTACAGCTCTTACCTGACCATTTTACAATCAGATTGTAGTGAACACATCTAATATGTACTGATCCCTTGATAAGAGAAGAGTAGGGGAGGACTTGAGGCTGAGTTCTTTGTAGTTATTTTAATTGCCATTTCTTTTTCAAACATCTTGATTACCAGAGGTAAATCTCTTTTAAACATTCAAGAAAACAAAGCTGCACACCACACACACAAAAGAAGGAGGAGTGGAACAGGGAGTTAATGTGGAGAATGAAGGAAACATTTTAAAAGTTCCTACTATGTGCTCATTATTTGGCTAAATACTTTATATTTGTCATCTCATTTATTTAAAAAAGTACTGAGATATTGGAGGACGAAGGAAAAGTGAGTAAAGTTAACTACACAGCTGGTTGGTTGCACTTTCTTTTATTGGAATTTGTTGTTGTTACCATAAATAATAAACCAAACCCATTGCCATCGAATAGCAACCCTATAGGACAGAGTAGAACTACCCCGTGGGGTTTCCAAGGAGCAGCTGGTGGATTTGAACTGCTGACCTTTTGGTTAGCGGCCGAACTCTTAACCACTGTGCCGCCATGGCTCCCACCCCTCCCCTCTCTCGTAACCATCAAAGATTTTTTTTTTTCTGTGTGTAAACCTTTTCTTGGGTTTTTATAATAGTGGTCTCATACAATATTTGACCTTTTGTGATTGACTTATTTCACTCAGCATAATGCCCTCCAGAGGCATCCATGTTGTGAGGTTTTTCGTGGGTTCATCATTGTTCTTTATCATTGCATAGTATTACATTGTGTGTATGTACCATAATTTGTTTATTCATTAATCTGTTGATGGGCACCTAGGCTGTTCCCATTTTTTGCTATCGTGAGCAATGCTGCAGTGAACATGGTTGTGCATATGTCTATTTGTGTGATGGCTGTTATATCTCTAGGATATATTCCTGTGAGTGGGATTGCTGGATCATATGGCATTTCTGTTTTCTTGCTTTTCAGAGAGGTGCCATATTGTTTATCATATTGGTTGTACCATTTTACGTTCCCACCAGCAGTGCATAAGAGTTCCGGTCTCCCTGCAGCCTCTCCAAAATTTGTTATTTTCTTTTTGATTAGTGCGAGTAATGTTGGGGTAAGATGATATCTCATCGTAGTTTTGATTTACATTCCTCTAATGGCTAATGAGCGGCAATGGGTTTTAATGGCTAATGAGGAGCCCTGGTAGCACAGTGGTTAAGAGGTGCGGTTGCTAGCCAGAAGATCTGCAGTTCAGATGCACCAGCCGCTCCTTGGAAACTGTATAGGACAGTCCTACTCTGTTTTGTAGGATCGCTATGAGTTGAAACTGACTCGACGACACCTAACAGCAACAGTGTTGTACCTGTTTTTTCCTTCATGATCTTTATCGTTTTAGGTTTTATATTTAGGTCTTTGATCTGTTTTGAGTTAGTTTTTGTGTATGGTGTGAGGTATAGGTCCTGTTTCATTTTTTTACATATGGACGTACAGTTTGGCCAGCACCATTTGTTCAGAAGACCATCTTTTCTCTCCATTTAATGGACTTTGGTCCTCTGTCCAAGATCACCTGACTGTAGGTGGATGAATTTACGTCTGGGCTCTTGACGCTGTTCCATTGGCTTATGTGTCTGTTGTTGTACCGGTACCAGGCTGTTTTAATTACTGTGGCTGTATAGCAGGTTCTGAGACTAGGTAATGAGAGGCCTCCTACTTTGTTCTTTTTCTTCACTAATGCTTTGCTTATCTGGGGCCTCTTTCCTTTCCACATAAAGTTGGTGATTAGCTTTTCCAACTTGTTAAAGAATGCAGTTGGTATTTGGATCGGGATTGCATTATACCTATAGATCGCTTTGGGTAGAATTGACACTTTCACAATGTCGAGTCTTCCTATCCATGAGCATGGTGTGTTTTTCCACTTACGTTGATGTCTTGCAGTAGTGTTTTTCAGCTTTGTTTGCATAGGTCTTTTACGTCCCTGGTTAGTTTTATTCCTAAGTATCTTATCTTTTTAGGGGCTGTTATAAATGGTATTGTTTCCCTGATTTCCTTTTCAAAGTTCTCTTTGTTCGTGTTTAGGAATCCAACTGGTTTTTATGTGTTGATCTTTTATCCTGCTACTCTGATGAATCTTTCTATTAGTTCCAGTAGTTTTCTAATGGACTCTTTGGGGTTCTCTATGTATAGAATCATGTCTGCGAATAGGGGTAGTTATCCTGCTTTCTTTTCAATTTTGATGCCCTTTGTTTCTTTTTCTTGCGTTATTGTTCTAGCTAAGACTTCCAGCACAATGTTAAATGAGTGGTGATAAAGGGCATCCTTGTCTTGTTCCCATTCTCAGAGGGAACGCTTTCAGCCTCTTTCCGTTGAGAATGATATTGGCTGGTTTTGTATAGAAGCCCTTTATCATGTTGTAGAATTTCCCTTCTATTCCTATTTTATTGAGAGCTTTTTTTTTTATTTTCTTTTTTTATCAGGAATGGGTATTGGACTTTATTGAATGCCTTTTCTGCGTCGATTGAGATGATCATGTGATTCTTTTGTTTTATTTATGTTGTGGATTGCGTTGATTGATTTTCTAATGCTGAATCATCCTGGCATACCTGGTATAAACCCTACTTGGTTGTGGTGTATTATTGTTTTTTTTTAAGATGATGCTGAATTCTATCGGGTGGAATTTTTGCGTCTATATTCATGGGAGATATTGGTCTGTAATTTTCTTTTCTCGTGATGTCATTGCCTGGCTTTGGCATTAGGGTTAGTTCCTAGCATTTTTATCTTCAATTAATATTTAGTCATAGGAACAAGGTCTTCCATTTACTAAATCCTATTTCCGTAGAGATGAAAACAGCAGAGATGAAACAGGAAGAAATAAAACCTTTATTCAAGCTTATATGTTATTTCTTTTTCTTTATAGAATGGTAACCTTTTCCTGCACTACTTTTCTGTTTCTTTTCCCGAACATACTCAGGTATCATTTCCCAAATAAATGAACATAAATATAATAAAGAAAACTGTAGGAAAAAAAATAGACTGTTAAAAGTCTAGTTTGTCATAAATCGAATATGTCGTTAGTTGGGCACTACTTACTTATACAGATTCCTGACTATTCAATTGGGTTATTTTTTTTTTCTTATCTTAGTTGTAGTTTTCCTATATTTGTGTGTTTTTTTCTTTTAGGGTGGATAACCCTAACTCCTTTAGGGGCTAATAAGCTGGAAGTAGTAATTTATTTCATTTCTTCTCATTTAGAATATATTAGGTGATGGTTAAGAGCGTGGACTCTGGAGCTACTTGACTGAGTTCAGATGCGGCCCTGCTACTTATTAGCTGTGTGACCTTGGGCAACTTAATCTCTCTGGGCCCATGTTTGTTCATCTCTGAAATGGGGATAATAATCGTGCCCTTCTCATAGATTGTCATGAAGATAAGTGAATTAACATATGTATGGTGTTTACAACAGGGCTTGGTATATAGTAAGTGCTATGTAAAAAAAAAAAAATGTTTGTTAAATAGAATTTCTGGTAATAAAATATTAAAAAAAATTATAAATTTGCTATTGTTTTCTTTTAAGCAGTTGTCCTCAGTTAGGTGTGATTTTGCATTCTCGGAGGCATTTGACAATGTCTGAAGATAATTTTTGGTTGTCTCATCTTGGGGAATGCTCCTGGCATTTAGTTAGTAGTGGCCAGGGATGCCGTGTAAGCACTGTGCAGTGCACAGCTCCCCATAACAATGAATTTTGTGGTCCAAAATGTCAGTAGTGCTCAGGTTGAGGGACCCACCAAACTGTTGATCTCTCCTAATCAATTTATAATCGATTCTGTTTCCCTCTATTCTGATACCAGCTGCCCATGCAGAACTTCATCTTCTGACTCTAACCACCTGGAGCTAGGTAAGACCTCACAGGTTAAAGGGCACAGTCTTCCAGACTGCCAGGTCTGCCCAAGACCTCAGACATCAGCTGTAAGCTTGGGAATCTCCACAGCACCCTTATTTCTGACCAGCTGGCTATAAATTTGGGGTTTTCTTCTACTCCCTCAGAATAGCAGCTGTAAGCTTGTGAGTCCCCAGGCCCCTTCACCTCTAACCTGCTGGCTCTCACTACTCCCTTGGGTTTGATAATTTGCTAGAACCCCTCACAGAACTCAGGAAAACACTATACTTATAATTAAAGTTTTATTATAGCAAAGAGGATACAAATGATGAGACACATAGGGCAAGGTGTAGAGAGTTCCCAACTTGGTGCTTTCATGTCCCCCAAAAAGATGTGGTACCCTCCCACATGTATCAATGTCTTTCATCAACCAGGAAGCCCATGGAGCTTCTGTGATTGAATCATTTCTGCCCCCAACTGTACCCCATTCACCCAGGTTGGGCAGATATCACTTGGTGGTCCCTCTGACCTGGACAGTCCCTACTCAAGAGGTACTTCCTTAGCATAAATCCCTCAGTCTGGAAGACTTATTACTCAAAACCCATTGCCATCAAGTTGATCCCGCGTGTCTGTAGACACCTTAATCACTGGGGAAGTCCGAAGGTTTTAGAGTTTATCACTCAGGAACCAAGGACAAAAACCACATTCTCTACCTAAAGTTAATTTGAACCCCATAGTACTACATTTTGTTTATCCATTTGTCTTAGGCTGGATTCTGTAGAGAAGCAAAACCAATACAGTGTATAAATATATATATAGAGAGATTTATATCAAGGAAATGGCTCACTTGGTTGTCGAAGCTGGGAAGTCCTAAGTCCATGGGTCAGGCTGGAGGTTTCATGTAGCTGCAGGGGTTGGTGAATCCAAGATTGGAAGTTCAGACAGCAGGCCTTTGGCTCACAGGCTATGGAGGACAAGAAATCCCAAGATTGGCAGGTAGACATCAGGTAAGCTGGTAGCTCAAGCCCCAAGGACCGGAGGTCAGATGAACAGGAGCAAGCTGCAGGATACAGCGCAAGCAAAAGCCAGGGAGCCTTGTCAGAAAGTTCACCTGTATTGGATGCAGGCCAAACCCCCAAGGAATATATAATACCAGATTTTCAACTGATCGGTGGCTCACAACAGATCTCATCAGGGAGGCGGTCACGTTAACTCAGATCTCATTATGGAGGTGATTACATCATTTCCAAGCTGCCAGACTACATCATAACTGCCAAACCACTGAGGATCATGGCTCAGCCAACTTGACACACAACCTTAACCATCATACCATTCATCTGCTGACAGATATTTAGGTTGTTTCCACCTTTTACTATTGTCAGTAGTCCTGCAGTGAACATTGGTATATATTTTATCTCTTCGAGTCCCTGCTTTCATATCTCTTGAGTATATACTTAGAAATTGAATTGCTGGGTCATATGGCAATTCTATGTTTAACTTTTTGAAGAAACACCAAACTGTTATCCATAGTAGGTGCACCATTTTACATTCCCACAAGGGTTCCAATTTCTCTACATCCTTGCCAACACTTATTTTTCATTTTTTTTCTGGTAATAGTCATCTTAGTGGGTATGAGGTGGTATCTCAGTGTAGTGTTAATTTGCATTACCCAAATGACTGTGAGGTTGGTGCATCTTTTCATCTGTTTTTTGACCAGTTGTGTATCTTCAGAGAAATGTCCAAGTTCTTTGTCCCTTTTTTAATTGGGCTGTTTGTTTCTTGTTGTTCAGCTGTGGAAATTATATATTCAGGATATTAAACCCTAATTCAGCTATATGTTTCCCCAGTATTTTCTCTCCCACGCTGTAGGTTGTCTTTTCATTTTCTTTCCTTTTTTGGTCAGCAGGATTTTATGCAGCATTGTCATTTTTTAAAAATTATTTATTTTGTTATTGTTTAGAATATACACCCTTTTCACTTTCTTGGTTAACTCCTTTGATGTGCAAAGTTTTTTCACTTTGATGAAGTCCAGTTTATTTTTTCTTTTGATTGTGCTTCGGGTGCCATATCTAAGAATCCATTATCAAAAACAAGGTCTTGAAGATTTACCCCTGTGGTTTTTTTTCTAAAAGTTTTATGGTTTTAACTCTTATTTTGGGCCATTGATCCATTTTGAGTTAATTTTTAAATATGGTGTGAAGTGCTCATTCTTTTGCATGTGGAGATCCAGTTGTTTCAAATAGGGACAGTTTTATTTCTTTCTTTCCAGTCTTCTAGCACTATGTTGGATAAAAGTGACGAGACTTTATTTACTTTTTTTTAATCTTTGAGGGAAAGTATTCAGTCTTTCACCATTAAGTATGATGTTAACTATAGGTTTTTTGTAGATGCTCTTCATCAAGTTGAGGAAGTTCCCTTCTATTCCTATTTTTCTGAGAGATTTTGTCATGAATGGGTGTTAAGTTTTGTCAGATGCTTTTCCTGCATTGATTGGTGTGATTATGTGGTTTTATTTCTTTAGCCTGTTAATATGAGACATTGGTAGTTCAGTTTTAGAGTTCTTGCCTTCCATGTGGGAAACCCAAGTTCGACTCCCAGCCAGTGCATCTCCTGCATAGCCGTCACTCATCTGTCAGTGGAGGCTTGTGTATTGCTGTGATGCTGAACAGATGTAGTAGAATTTCCATACTAAGATGTACCAGGAAGAAAAGCCTGGCAAGCTACTTCTCAAGATCAGCCAATGAAAACCCTATAGATCACAATAGTCCGATCTGCAACCGATCATGGGGATGGTGCAGGATTAGGCAGCGCTCTATCTGTTGTGCATGGGTTCACCATGAGTTGAGGCTGACTCAGTGGCAGCTAACAGTAAGCCCGTTATATGGTGGATTACATTACTTGATTTTGTAATGTTGAATAAGTCTTGCATTTCTGGAATGTTACCCCACTTGATCATGTTGTACATATAGCCATTTTTAAATATTGCTGAATTTTATTTGGTATTTTTTTCTTTTTTAATTACACTTTAAGTGAAAGTTTACAGTTCAAGTTAGTTTCTCATACACAAATTTATACATACGTTGTGTGACCCTAGTTACTTTCCCTATAATGTGACAGAACATTCCTCCTTTCCATCCTGGATTTCCTGTGTCCATTCAACTAGCTCCTGTCTCTTTCTGCCTTCTCGTCTTGCCTCTGGACAGGAGCTGCCCATTTAGTCTCATGTATCTACTTGAGGTAAGAAAGCACACTCCTCACAAGTATCAATTTATATTTTATAGTCTGATGTTTGTCTGAAGAGTTGGCTTTGGGAATGGTTTTAGTTTTGGGCTAACAGAGAGTCTGGGGGCTATGTCTTCTGGGGTTCCTCCAGTCTCAGTCAGACCATTAAGTCTGGTCTTTTTACTAGAATTTAAATTCTGTACCCCACTTTTCTCCTGAGCTGTCAGGGGCTCTCTGTTGTGATTTTTGCTAATACTTTGTTAAGGATTTTTTATGTCTGTATTTATTCATGAGGGAAACCTTGGTGTTGTAGTGGTTAAGAGCTATGGCTGCTAACCAAAAGGTCAGCAGTTCAGATCCACCAGGCACTCCTTGGAAACTCTATGGGAGCAGTCCTACTCTGTCCTATAGGGTCGCTATGAGTCGGAATCGACTCAACAGCAGTGGGTTTGGTTTTTGGGTTTATATTCATGAGGGATGTTGGTCTGTAGTTTTCTTTTTTTGTACGGTCTTTCTCTGGTTTTGGTAGCAGAGTAATACTAGCTTAATAAAATGAATTGGGATGTTCCCTGCTCTTTGTTTTTCTGTAGGAGATTTTATTTAGTTAGTAATAATTCTCTCTTTAATGTTTAGTAGAAGTCTCTTCTACTATAGTAGAACCATCTTGGCCTGGAGGTTTCTTTTGTTGAGATTTTCAGAATTATGAATTCAATGTAAATATGTATGTGATTTGATTATAGTAGAAGCATCTCGTGAGCAGAGATTTTTTTTCTTTGTGCTCTTTAATGCATATGAAAATGGTAGACATATATGTTGCAAGTGTGTTTTGGATGAAACACTGCCTAGGTTAGTGCAAATTTGTCTTTATGGGAAAAATAACTCAGAGTGGTGATGTAGGAAGTTCAGAGGGTGAACTACTGTGAACAACTCTTTGTAAATTTGATTGAAGCAGGGCATTTAAGTGAAATGTGGTCAGAATGGAGATCTGTATAGTGAAAGTAGAGGGAAACAGGCTAAAAAAGTGAATGTCTGAGGATGCCAAGTCACAGAGAATGGAATGGAATTGAGAGCCCAAGTTGAGTGGCTGGCCTTATAAACCAGGGACTACTTTTTCTTTTGAGCGGGAGAAAAGGATATGTGTAGACCTTCACCTTAAGATGAAAAGGAGAGAAGATGAGAGGGGTCTTTTCGTAATTTTAGAGAGAACCCTTTTGGTAGAAAGATAGGCATATAAAACAACTTTCAAGGGAAATGGATAAGATATGACATAGACCATGCATTCAAGATACTTGACTGTAAATTGAAAGAGTAACCTGTTTTTTTGTTCACGTTTAGGAAGGAGTGTCTGGTTTTATTGTTTTTCAGTTATGGGTTATTCTTGCTATTTTTTCAAGTGTGTTTCCCCTCACCCGCCAAATATAAGGAACAGCGAGGGATGTTTTTCTATAACTACTTGAATATATAACAGTGTACCAGGTTAGGTCTAAAATAGACATTTCATTTCAAAACCTGAAGATACTATGGGACCATAAGAACCAATGAGGTGGCTAGGATCAGGGAGAAATTGAAGGTGACACCAATGTTCTGTTCCTAAATAAATGGGTGAATGTGATGGCATTAGGAGTTACTAGGTGACACAGAAGGTTAAGTGCTTGGGTACTAACTGAAAGGTTGGTTGCTTGAATCCAGCCAAAGGAGCCTCGGAAGAAAGATCTGGTGATCTTCTGAAAGATCACTGCCCCTGAAAATCTTATGGAGTGCTGTTCTAATCTGAAACACATGGAGTCACCGTGACTAGGAACTGACTTGTGGGTTACTGGCTTGGGTTTTTTTTTTTTAGTAATGTTTTTACTTGAGGGAGGGAACTCAGAGGTAAAGCAGATTTGGGAAATACAGGTTCTACTTTGGACATGGTGATTCCTTTGGTGCCTGTAGGACATAAATGTGGTCATGTCCGATAGACATTTGGAGTGTGGTTGTAGAATTTGAGGAAGAGATTAGGAATATAATAGGAATTCCTACATTGAGATGATAGTTCATGCTATGGGAGAGAATGCGTGTGGAATGAGTAGATATCTGAGGAAGAAATACTAAAAAAAGGAGTAAGATTTAGAGATATAACGGGAAAATAAAAACAGTGCAGTGACACTGAAGCCGTAGAAACTTCTCCATCCATCCAAATTCTACCTATATGCCAAGATTCATCTTAGGAGGTTCAGGGATATCTTCCTGACATCATCACCTACCCATCTTCCTTTAATCATTCCCTTGTATATATTTATATATTTTCATACCAGTTGAAGCCTAAGAAAATTAGAATAAGCCCACAGGAGCCAAAGTACAACCTTGAGTATATCCCACCTGAATTCACAGACTGTCTCAAGAATAGATTTGACGCACTGAACACTAATGACTGAAGACCAGACGATTTGTGGGATGACATCAAGAATATCATACATGAAGAAAGCAAAAAGTCATTTTGATATGCCCAAATAGGCTGCTTGAGTGAGCTAACTAGATTATTTGCTCCTTTGGATCTCTGATGTCCTTTCACCAGATGGCTAGAACTGTTACCAGGTATGTGAGCCTAGGAGCCCATTTGCTTTTCTTATATGGATTCAGCTCAGGTGCCCAGGTAATTGGTCATCAAGTGTGCGGTATGGATCTGTCCCACAGTCTTAGAGGGGCAGGGGTGATTGGTGTAGGGACAGGTATCTGGTTGCAGCAGGGGGGGTCACACTTTGAACAAGACAGGGGGCTGACAACCATCCCGAGTGTCTGTGAGGAAAGCGTGTCCCTCTTCCCTAGAGTGCACAAGTGGGTAGGTTCTGCAGCTGGACCATGGGCACCCAGTGCTCTTGGTTGTAAGGACTGGGAGGCATCACTTATCCTTGGACCTCTGTCGCAGGTGGCTAGGTGACATGGGTGGAGCCACCAGTCCTCAGGCCCCTGATATGGATAGGTGAGGACGCTGTTTAACAGGCAAAGTGGTTTGAAACATCAAAAACCCACCCCCCACCACATAGCTGAAACAGTTGAAGTCAGATCCCAAGCATACACACCGTTGCAGTGTGCCAACAAGGGCCTGTTCTCCTGAAATGCGCCCACACAGGTCCATGCAGGGGTGAAAGATATTCAAAGTCCAGACCGTTTGTGCAGCAGGACATATCTCAGGCCCAGGAAAATCGACAGCCACTGAAGCTGGCTTGAGGGCCGGGGGCATGGTAAAATAAAAGCAAGCCCTTAGCTTTTGCCGAGATCGCTGTTCTTCTCTGGTTCCGGAGGTTGAGTAGACGGTGTAGCCCGCTGTCTCTCCTTGAGGAAACTGCTTCCTGAACACTACCGCTAGCCCCACCGCATTTGCTCCGGGGGATACTGCCCGAGGGGCTGGTTCCCAGTGAGTCAGGTCCAGCAACTTCTCATTGCTTCTGAACTGTCTCTCCCTCCCCCTGCTGCTCAGTCCGATTTCCTAACTTTGCATTTGATGTTCAGGGCTCCTAGCTTGTCATATAATCATTTCACTTGTTTTTTCGGGTCTTTGTTGTAAGAAGGATCACCGAAAGCATTGCTGATGTCTTGGCTCCGCCTCCTCAGGCAGGCTTTTAAGAAATAGAATACACTCTTTTGAAATGCCTTTTTCTGTAACTTGAAATTAAGCTTCTGTTAAAAATTGTTCTGTACTTCCTCTTACTTCCGTTTTTTCCTTTTTTGTAAAAAGTCATTAAAAAGACAGGAAGGAAAGAAAAGACCAAAATGCATGTCAGGAAAGACTCTGAAACTTGCCCTTGAATGTAGAATAGCTAAAGCGAAAGGAAGAAATGATGAAGTGAAAGAACTGAACAGAAGATTTCAAAGGCCTTCTTGGGAAGACAGAGTAAAGTATTATAATGAAATGTCCAAAGATCTGGAGTTAGAAAACCGAGAGGAAAGAACACACTTGGCATTTCTCAAGCTGAAAGAACTGAAGAAAAAATTCAAGCCTCAAGTTGCAATATTGAAGGATTCTATGGGCAAAAAATTGAACGATACAGGAAGCATCAAAAGAACATGGAAGGGATACACAGAGGCAGTGTACCAAAAAGAATTGGTCTACATTCAGCCATTTCAGGAGGTGGCGTATGATCAAGAACCAATGGCATTGAAGGAAGAAGTCCATGCTGCATTGAAGGTATTGGCAAAAAAACAAGGTTCTAGGAATTGACGAAATGCCAGTTGAGATGTTTCATCAAATGGATGCAAAAGTGGAAGCGCTAACTCATCTATGCTAAGTAATTTGGAAGACAGCTACCTGGTCAAATGACTAGAAGTGATCCATTTTTGTGCCCATTCCAAAGAGAGATGATCCAATGAAATGTGGAAATTATCAAACAATATCATTTATATCACATGCAAGTAAAATTTTGCTGAAGATAATTCAAAAATGGTTGCAGCAATACATCAACAAGGAACTGCTAGAAATTCAAGCTAGATTCAGAAGATGACATGGAATGAGGGAGGGATAGCATTGCTGATGTCAGATGGATCTTGGCTGAAAGCAGAGAATACCAGAAAGATGTATACCTGTGTTTCATTGACTGTGCAAAAGTATTTGACTGTATGGATCATTACGAATTATGGATAACATGGAGAAGAATGGGTATTCCAGAACACTGTCCTCATGAGGAACCCGTACATAGATCAAGAGGCAGTCATTCAAACAGAACAAGAGGATACTGCATGGTTTAAAATCAGGAAAGGTGTGTGTCAGGGTTGTATCCTTTCACCATACTAATTCAATCTGTATACTAAGCAAATAATCCCAGAAATGGACTACATGGAGAAGAACGTGGGATCAGGATGGGAGGAAGACCCATTAACAATGTGTGATATGCAGATGACACAGCCTTCCTTGCTGAAAGTGAAGAGGACTTGAAAAGCACTTGGTGATGAAGATCAAAGACTACAACCTTCAGTATGGATTACACCTCATCACAACCTTCAGTATGGATTACACCTCATCATAAAGAAAACAAAAATTGTCACAACTGGACCAGTAAGCAACATCATGATAAATGGAGAAAGGATTGAAGTTGTCAAGGATTTCATTTTACTTGGATCTACAATCAACTCCCATGGAAACAGCAGCCAAGAAATCAAATGACTTATTGCGATGGGCAAATCTGCTGCAAAAGATCTTTTTAAAGTGTTGAAAAGCAAAGATGTCACCTTCAGGACCAAGGTACACCTGACCCAAATCATGATAATTTTCAATCATTTCATACGCATGCGAGAGCCGGACAACGAACAAGGAAGACTAAATAATTGATGCTTTTGAATTATGGTATTGATGAAGAATATTGAATATACCATGTAGTGCCAGAAGAACAAACAAATCTCTCTTGGAAAAAGTACAGCTAGAATGCTTCTTAGAAGTGATGAAGGTGAAACTTTGTCTCATGTACTCTGGACGTGTTATTAGGAGGGACCAATCTCTGGAGAAGAACATTATGCTTGGTAAGGTAGTGGATCAGCTAAAAAGCGGAAGACCCTCAACGAGGTGGATTGACACAGTGGCTGCAACAATGGGCTCCAACATGGCAAGGATTGTAAGGATGGGCAGGATTCGACAGCACCTAAAAACAGCAACAAATAGCAGTTTCTTCTTCCTGTCATCTAGCATTTACCACCCACTGGAGTCAAGTTGATTCTGACTCATAGCAACCATATAGGACAGAGTAGAACTGCTCCATAGGGTTACCAAGGTTGTAAATCTTTATGGAAGCAGACTGCCACATCTTTCTCCCATGGAGCAGCTAATGGATTCCAACTACAGACCTTTTGGTTACCAGGTGAGTGCTTAACCACTGTCCAACCAGAGCTTTTTTGCATTTACCACACTGCCATATTTTAGTTTGTTGTGTATGTGTTTATTTCTCTATAAAGATTTTATGTTCCTTGAAGGCAAGAATCAGGTCTTCTTCATCATTGCATTTTTCTTGTGTTTGGCATAGTGCTTAATAACAATTTGTTTAATTGAATTGAAGTAGGTGATGGTCATTTTCAGAGACTTCAAGGGGGTAGAGTAACATTAAGAACTAAGAGGAGGTGGTTATTACATTTGTTGATCACCAACTTTAGGAAGAGTGTTATCTCTAGGATGGTGGGGCATGAATGGAGAGTGTTCTACAGCTTTCCTTCTGTTGTCAGTCTTGCCATTCTCATCTCTTCCCCCAAACCAAAAATGAAACCCATTGCCATTGAGTCAACTCTGTTTAATAGCGACTGTATAGACAGAGTAGAACTGCCCCATAGGATTTCCATGGAACGGATGGTGGATTCCAACGTTTGATCTTTTGGTTTGCAGCCATAGTTCTTAACCACTGCACCACCAGGCCTCCATCCGTTCCCAATTCTCTAATGATGTTGCTCTAACTTTTGGTGTGCTATGTCATTATGGTGGAAAAGTATTGTTTCTCTGTAATTTGTAAGAGTCTTACTATTCTTCAAAATCCGTTTCATATCCCCTTCTCCGTGAAACTTCCGCCCAACCCTGTATTAAACTTGCCCTTTCCTAAACTTCTCTGGCACTTAGTATTACCTTTCTAACACTTAATCACTCTTCATATTTCTATCTATATCTTGAACTATTATGGTTTATATTCTTTTATATTTCCTACATTAATAGTGTGCTCAATAAATACTTAGATTTCATGTCTTGATTTTTATATATAATTACTAAATTATAGCAGGGATGTTTTTTGTTTTAATCTAGAAACCTTTCTTTTAAATTCAAAGTTCACCAAAAACTCCAAATAGTTTCAGAAATTTGTATTTCAGATCTTTTTTTATGGGCTGTAGGAGATCAAAAATCATTAATTTTAATTTTTACTGTTTGTATTCCTGGCATGGTTTTTGTTACACTGTAGGCATGTTTGAATAACTGAATAAATTTCTCTGGTTTCTGTCACTGAGGTTCTGTAAAATCTAGGTGGATAGTAAAATTTGTAATATAGTTTTTTTTACAGCATCCAATTTTTATTTAAATTGCAATTTATTTTTTCCATTTAAAATATATTTCTTTTTTTTTTTTGGTTTAAAACTGCTTTTAAAGGATTACGAATATTTTATCTCAATATTTGGAGGTAACTCATCATATGATCCATGTAGTGATTTCTTGTTGTATGTTTTACCCATTAAACCTTCAGTGAATTCAAATATCTTCATTTCTGCTCTGGAAAATGCATTTTTACAGAGGAGCCAGTAAAATATCAGAGTTTTTATTTTAGTATTTAAATATATGCTTTTATTCAATAGCTTCCATGTAGGAGCTAATTTAAGTGGGAAAAGTTGGTTGGATTAAACAAAATAGCCTTTCTCTTTCCAGATTGCAGCAATTCTCCGGAAACGAAAATTAGACTATTATTTACACAAACTACTTCCTGAGATCCTACAATCTGCTTCATTTTTGACTACTAATGGGGCCCTGTATATGGCTTTCTTTTGCATTTTCAGGTTGGTACTCATAGTTACCATTAGGGGTTGATACAGATTCCTTTGTTGAAACTGAAACAGAGATGTTTACGTAAATATAGTTCAGGTCACTGCTCTGTGTTTTTTTTTTTTTTTTAATCTCTGTGAAATGACGTTTATATCAAAGAAAGTATTTAAAACCGGGAGCTGTGAGTCTCTTGACCCAAAAATGCAGTGCAGCATAAACTTCAGGTTATTGGTATGATCAGATAGCAGGACTATTTTAATATATCATACATTTTCTTAGACCTGCTACAATTAGCAAATTGTTCATCAGTATTTCTTAACTTTTCAATTCCATAGATTAGAAAATTAAAACAACTGACCATGATATAGGTTAGCTTCATATACAGTTAACATACTTCAAAAGTACTGTAAAATGTAAGACACAGTAGAACTGCCCCATAGGATCTCCAAGGAGCAGCTGGTAGATTCAAACTGCCAACTTTTTGGTTAGCAGCTGAGCTCTTAACCACTACGCCACCAGGACTTCATATAAAGCTGTAAACTCCTGGTATACCCTACTGTTGAAACTTTTGGCCCTGATTCAGTCGTATATACATTACCTCTGCCACATGCTTCATGCAGTTAATAATACAGATGCAGTTAGAATCTACTCTTTAGAGTGCTGTGACATGACTAACATGTTTATTAGATATTTCCTTTTTTTTATCTTTTTCCACACTGATTGTTGAAAACCCAAAGTAATGTCATTTTATTTGCCAAGTTAAAATGTTAACTTTACATTATTAAAATTTTTTTTAGCAGCCGTTCAGTTATTTACAGTAGTAATCTAAGGGAAACAAGTTAAATAAATATTCAGACTCAGAGCAAAGTGGTAATAGTAATTGTTAATAAGTTTGTGATCTTCACTTTTATCCTCATATTAGTGCTAATCAATTAGCGTTGCCCAAAGTAGTTTTGCAGGTATATTTTCACTGCAGTTAAACACATAATTTCCACATCTCTTATATTTTTTTTTCTTCAAATCATTAATATTTATAAAATTTTAGATATGCAGAAAATAATAAGATTTTTTAGGCTATTGAGAAAATCATACCTCTAAATTGAGTTGAAAATTTGTGCAACAAACTTTATCATGTGGTCTTTGGAAAGTTTTTAAAACTTTTTGAAACTCTAAAAGTTATGACTGTGAAGTTTTAAAAAATTGGAATAATGATTCCTTGCTGTTACAGCATGTCATTATGTTCTGTAGGCCTATTTGATTAAGTTGTGAAAACATGAAATACTTAAAATTTAGGTAATGTCCTGTTCCTCGTGTAACTGATTAATCAAGTCCATTTTCCCCTTAGTTTTTACATTTAATAACTTAAGTTCTTTGTAGATTTTATGTTGGTCTTCTCAGGCAGAAGGTTTCTGATGTTTATTTCAGAAATATCTAAGTTATGTTTCCTCAATAGCTTTTCTAATCCTTTTTAAGCTGAGTGCAATTGACCAACTTTGTTCAGATAATTTCTTAATAATATTTACATGCTGCTTCTCCCTTTCTTAGGAACATACTGTCTTTGAAAGGAAAAAAAAAATCTTCCTAATATATCCATTTTTTTTTTCTCTTTAAAAAAATCAGGCAGCTAATGGCCATTTATAATGTGTAAGGCACGATGGAAACTCCTACCTTTAGGAACATATTCTAGTAAATGAAAACAGGTATATCCATATAACTAAAAAATATAAAACACTTCAAGTGCTGTAAGAAAAAGTTACCAAGTGTTGTAGAAACAAAGGAGAAAGAAACATATGTTGAATGTCTATCATGTGTTAAAAATTAGTAATAATAGTAATAACAATTGTAATAACAGCCTGCATGTTCTGAGTGCTTACTATGTGCCATGCATGGTGCTGGGAAATAACTCATATAGTCCTCATAACAGGCATATGAGACACTGTATTGTTCCGCTATTGATAGATAAGGAAATCAAGAACACAGGACTTGCACAGTGAGGAGTGGTGGATCTAGGGAATGTCTGAATGAATGTGACTGACTATATTACTAGAAGTAAGATAACAGTTTGCTGTTGTAGTAGCCTGAATGAGAGATGGTAAGGGACTTAACTGAGGCAGGGACTGAATTTGAGAGATAAATTACACATGGAATAATTTAAGGGAATGATTTGACATATGGGTTAAGGGAGAAGGAGAAATTGAGAATGATTCTAAGTGTCGAACATAGGTGGATAGGTAGTTGTTAATGCCATTAACTTAGGAAAATAGAGGAGCAAGAACAAATTTGTGGGGAAGCGGGGGGAATAATGAGTTCAGTTTTGGGCATGTTGAATATGAGGTGTTGTGGGACTTTTAGGTAGAAACTGAACTGAGAAGGGGAACTTCTGTTTGTAATAACTGAAATGACCAACTATAATTTTCATATGAGCACTCCAAATTTGAATTTCAGGAGGATACTTGGAAAATTCTACTCATGGAGCCCTGGCTTTGGTGCCGCTTTGCCAGCATCTTATGTGGCCATTCTAATTGAAAGAAAAAGCAGGTAAAATTTTGCATGTCTACGTATTTAATAGAACTAGTTTACTGTCCACTGCGCCAACTAGAAATTATTTTTGCTTATTGTTTATTATAGGCCAGAGGTGAGAAATATTTGTAGATATATTTTTTAGTCTTGCAAATATTTGAATGAAAATTTAATTTTATACTAATATTATTTTTATTTACTAAGCCTGTAGAGGAGCCCTGGTGGCACAGTGATTAAAGAACTTGGCTACTAACTCTAAAGGTCAGCAGTTTGAATCCACCAACCGCTTATTGGAAACCGTATGGGACAATTCTGTCCTGTAGGGTTGCTATCCAAACTCAAAACCCGCTGCCATCGAGTCAATTCCAACTCATAGGAAATATAAATATTGACATTATAGAGCAATAATACCCATTAGTGTCTGTTTACTAAAAATTTAGAGAGTTTTCTGATATGCCTAACTAAAACATAAAAAAACAAAAAAACCAAACCCATTGCCATTGAGTTGATTCTGACTAATCTTCTCCATAATCATAATACCGTTGTTAACACCAAAGAAAATCAGCAGTAATTTTCTATTATCATCTAAGTCTGTACTTTGCTTCAGGCTAATTGAGTCAATTCTGTTAAATTCATTTTTACTTTTAAAGCATTTTCTCATTTAAAAAATTATTTTGATTGTACTCTAACTGAAAATATTCCATTTGAATTATTAATATGTCTATAAAATACTGTAAGCTGTTCAGATAAACAGTTGAAGTTCAGGCTTTTGCATAAGAGAAAATTTGCCATCCCATGAATATTTATTTTTATTGCTTAGAACTGCTTTGATTCCATCTTTAACCCAGAGAATCAAGATGGACTAATATATTAAAATCTTTCAGTTTCTGAAGATGTTTTTTGTAGTCATTTAACCCCTACTAAGAGTATGGAGGAAACCCTGGTGGCATAGTGGTTAAGAGCTACGGCTGCTAACCAAAAGGTCGGCAGTTTAGATCCACCAGGTGCTTCTTGGAAACCCTGTGGGGCAGTTCCACTCTGTCCTGTAGGGTTGCTGTGAGTCGGAATTGACTTGACAGCAATGGGTTATTTTTTAAGAGTATGGGTGGATCTTATCAGCTAACCAAATATATACTTAATTCACCTGAAGCCAGTCTTAGTGTACTATTATAAATGTAGTATTATCTAAATTTTCGTGATTCCTTAATTATATCATGATACTTTTGGATTATTAGAATGACTAAACTTAAAGAACTGGTGGATATTATAACCTCAGCATAATCAAACCAGTAGGTTATCCTACCTGAGGAGAACTGTATAGTAATAGTAGAAGGAGCTGTGCTGTCTGGCTTAGGATCCTGGTCTGCCACTTACTGTGTTACCTTTATGGCTTATTCTTTACCTGAAAAATGGAGAATAGTGGTAATACCTACTCCTAGGCTTGTTCAGAGAATTAAATAAGCTAATATATATAAAAATGCATAGAACAGTTCCTAGTAAAAAAAATACATGGTGTTAAATAAGTGTTAAGTATTGCTATTGTTGTGTTTTGTCTGTAAGTAATGAAAGAGTTATTCTGGTTATTGTAACTTTTTCTGATCAATTTCAAAACGTGAATATTGGTTTTGAAAATATACTAATATTTTCAAAATATATATTATAATGGAATCGATTCGAGGGCAGCGGGCATATGAAACATTAAAGATGCTTTAAATCAGGTGTGCTACTATTTACTTGTTTTTAATACTTGGACAATAAGATACTGTTTTCGAAGCTATCTTCCTCATTTTCAGTAGAAAATGTTGAAATGAATACCTGATAACTACCATCTGCAGTCAACAGTTAACAGTTTTGCCATTTTTACTTTACCTGTATATGTATGTATATATGGTTGTATGTGTGAGTACACCATATGGAAATAAGTTGTAGACATCATGACACTTTACCACAAATACTTCCGCATGCGTCTCCTAAAATAAGGATAAAAATAATTAATTAAGGATAAATAAATCTACAACACCATTATCACAATAATTCCCTAATGCCATCCAGTCCATGCTGTCCTAACATAGCTTTTATAGCTGCTTTCTTGAAGCAGGATCTAGTCAAAGTTTATGTATGTTATATTTCCTTAATATTTTTCAGGGCTTCGAACCGGTTCTAAACGGTTCAGTCATGGCTGAGGGAAACAAGGAAGGGCTTAGAACTGATTAGAAGTGGCTCAGTCACCGCCAAAGGAAAGCAGGGTAGTGTATGCCTTGTGTAGCAAGCAAATCTCTTGCCTCTGCTTTTGACCCAAGTAGGAAACTCCACGTCTGACCCGAGAAGGAAATGGGCGGCAGTGCCTCACTCAAAGATGGCAGCCGACTGTGGGTGCTTTGCATGTGCATTGCTCCACACAGTCCTGCCAACAATCCAATCTCTTGTATCAGGAAACTTTGAGGAGCCTGATGTGGGAGATTGAATTATTGGCAGGCCTGTGGAGAGAGATACACGGCGCGGTTGGCCGCCATCTTTGAGAGAGTCACCGCTGCCTGTATGCTGCTCAGTTCAAAAGCCAACCGGTTAGAGATTTGGTTGCTATGCAATGAACACTGCCTTGGTTTCCTTCAGCCAGCCATGACTAAACCGCTTCTAACCAGTTCAGAGTCCTGCCTTGTTTCTGTTGGCCGTGACTGAACCATTTAGAATTAGTTCGAAGCCCTGCTTTTAAAATAGGATGGTCTTCCAACTTTTTTTCTCCATAACATTGATTTATTGAAGAGACTAGGCCAGTTGTCTTATATGCAACAACACATTTCTTGTTTTGTCTGAATTGCTTTCTCATGGAGTTGTTTAATTCATTCATCTTTTTTATTTCTTGTAAACTTGAAGTTAGGTCTAAAGGCTTGATCAGATTCATATTAAACATTTTTAATAAGAATATACTTCATAGATGATGCCGAGGCCATCAGGAGGTCTATAGTAGTTCCAAGTTTGAATACTTGATTAAGGAGGTGATCACTAGTTCTAATAAATCTATTATTTATGATGAATTAGATTAATGGAGTTCCAGTAGCCCATAATCCTTGCATTAGTATCTTATTGGATTTGGTTGCTGATATTTTATTTAGGGTTTTTGCATAAGTATTTATAAGATTGATGAGTTTTTTTTTTGTGTGTGTGTATGTATGTGTTTTTTATAAAATAGGTTCGCAGTTTTCCTTGTTTTTACTTGCTCTGGTAGTTTAAGTAGCAGTGAATAAATTTGCTGGCCTTTGAATATTTGGTCCATTCCTCTAAGAAACTTCCTGGGCCTGGTGACGTTTCTGGGTGGAACACTTTTTTTTTTTTCTTGTGCTTTAGATGAAAACTTACAGAACAAATTAGTTTCTCATTAAACAATACACGTATTGTTTTAGGACATTGGTTGCCACTCCCACAACATGTCAACACTCTCCTCTTCTCGACTGTTGGTTCCCCATTACCAACTTTCTTGTCCCTTCCTGCCTTCTGGTCCTTGCCCCTGGGCTAGTGTGCCCATTTAGCCTCGTTTTGTTTTATGGACCTGTCTAATCTGTGCCTGAAGGGTGAAACTCAGGAGTCCCTTTAGTACTGAGTTAAAAGGGTGTCTGGGGTGTATATTCTCAGGGTTTCTCCAGTCTCTGTCAGACCAGTAAGTCTGGTCTTTTTTTTTTTTTTTGTGAGTTAGAATCGTATTCTACGTTTTTCTCCAGCTCTATCTGGGACCCTCTGTGGTGATCCCTGTCAGAGCAGTTGGTGGTGGTAGCTGGGCACCATCAAGTTGTACTGGACTCAGTCTGGTGGAGGCCATGGTAGATGTGGTCCATTAGTCCTTTGCACTAATCTTACCTTTGTGTCTTTAGTTTTCTTCATTCTCCCTTCCTCCAGATGGGGTGAGACCAGTGGAATATTTTAGGTGGCTGCTCACAAACTTTTAAGACCTCAGACACTACTCACCAAAGTAGGATGTAGAACATTTTCTTTATAAACTATGCTATGACAGTTGAGCTAGATGTTCCTCGAGACCATGGTCCCTCAGGAAGTTTGGATGTGACTGTGGAGCTTCCATGACCTTGCTTTGGTCAAGTTGTTTGCGCTGACTTCCCCAGTATTGTGTACTCTCCTACCCTTCACCAAAGTTACCACTTATCTATTGTCTATTTAGTGTTTTTCCCTCCCCACACTTCCCCTCCCTCGTAACCATCCGAGATTGTTTCTTTTTGTGTATAGACCTTTTCATGTGTTTTTATAATAGTGGTCTCATATAATATTTGACCTTTTGTGATTGACTTATTTCTTGGGTGGTAATTCTTAGAAGAAGTTATCCATTACCTTTATGGAACCTTGTCTGTTTCAACTTTCTCTATAGGTCCCTTTTAGAGGCTACTTACATAGAATCTGCTTGTCTTTTTTCTTTTCTGGTGGACATTCAGTTGCTCCAGCACCACGAAGTGGATAATCCGTTCTTTCTCCACTGCTTTATATGCTGATTTTTCGTATATGTGTGTATCTGTTACTTAGCTTTTAATTATTTTTTCTTGATGTATTAGCCTAGGTCTCAATTTTACATTCTTAGTTTTAAAAAAAAGTCAGAGTTTTTTTGAAGACCAACATTAGTTCAACTACAATAACACCAAAGTAAAATTGTGTTATTGGTACGAAAAGCAATAGCTACTTCTGGATCCTGGATGTGAGGTCATAACATGGATTATGGTTGCTGGCTTATTTCCTGTTTTATGTTCACTTTTGATAGGTAAACTTAGTATTTTTTTTAAAGCATTCTGCTTTTATTTCCTATAAGTAAGCCTTTACACTAGTATTTTATTCTTAGATGCTAGTTGTTTACAGAAAATATGTGTTATAAATTATGAACTGTTAGAAATAATTACTGAAGTATTTTTATTTTAAAGACATCAAAATGTTAAGCTTTGTTCAGCTTCGTTACAAGTGATATCACATGGTTTTTGAGGAAAATTGATCCTTCTCTTGATTTTTATATAGTTGAGCTCTGTAATAATATGTGTTGATTTAGTTCTGTTGTTTATTAGGTAATACAGTTCACAATACTGTGAAATAGATCTTTTTCTTTGTCTTGAGGGTTGTGTGTTGTGTATGCATACCAACTACAAATCTTAGTTGGAGTCTAATTAAAAACGGTTGTTTTGTTTTGTTTTTTTTTAGTATTGTTCAGAAGCTAGTGACTTTTTTTTTTAAAGATAGGCTTTTTTTTAAGCTAACCTTTGAAACAGAAAAGCAGATCTTTTTGTGTTATCTCTTTACGCTTTATGTGTCTTATTTTAAGCAAGTCTGATCTATGTTTACCTGGAATTGTGCAAAAGTTGGCGGTCTGATTTGCACTGAAAGAGTTCTTTATTTACTACAAATTTATATTTCATTAAAAATCAAGGTCCCCTAATAGATTATAAGTAATTTGCCAAGATTGAAATTTTATATATTTTAAAATTATTACATCTAGAGCCAAAAATGAAAAATTGGTATTGTAGTTTTATTTTAAGGAAAGGGAATTTATAATTAAGCCTTTAATTCACACACACAAAAATCAGTGATATGCTGGTGGAGATAGCCAGTAAGTAGGCAGCTGAAAATAGGAGTTTAGATTTAGGGGAAGGCTGGTAACTAGAAATATAAAATTGGAAGTTTTCTTCATGGAAGTGATCATTGTAGCTATGCGATTGGATTAGAGTGAGAAAGCCCAGAGTAAGAGGTCTCAGGTTTGGTGCTGGAAAACAGCAACATTTAAGGAGTCAGTTATCAACTTTAAAGGAGCCAGTTGTACAGTTCAGTCTTTCTTCTTTAAATATCTATAATAAGAAAAAGTAGAGGAAACATTGTGAAAGATTAGCAGTTTTCTTCAAATTAGCAAATAGTCCTAGTTTTTAAATGAAGCTTTATTTAATAGTAAAATATTTACTCTGGCCTTATAAATTTTGTACTCAGTTGCATATCAATTTTTCAAAAAGCACTTAAGGTAGAAAATATAACATGGATGTATATATATATATATATATATATATATATATATATATATATAATAGATGTGTAGGTAGATATAGATAACATAGGTGCAGGTCTTTCTATATCCGTAAATCTTAATCTATATTGGTTTAACTTTCTTTGCTCCCTTCTTTTTCAATCCCTCTCTCCAATCCATCCATCCTTCCATTCATCCATCCCTTTTGAGAATTAAGCATGCTCTGCCAGCTAGCTCCTGACACTTACTAAGTGGGCATTTTACTTAAGTCTTAATCGCATCATTGAGGGGGTTCTGAGAAAGCTTTGAAGTTGTTTCCAGGGTTGCTTAAAAAATTTGTGCCACAAAGAACTGTGATCATAGTAACTCAGCAGGAAGCATTGGTTACATCTAGTTTATCCCCAGGAGGGCTGTTTAAAACTAGTCTTCTCTTTCTTTTACTAGGAAGTGCTTTGTTTGTGATTCAGAAAAAAGTTGTTCTGATGGATTTTTGTTTCATATAATTGCTATGGAATTTGCTTTGATATTTTGTATTAGTTTAGATAAGTTAAGAAATGTATATTAAACATAAATGTGGATTAAAATGTCAAAAATCACGTATTTATTCTAAGCATATTCATGAGTTGTTAAATTGCACTGTAATATTTATGAAATTCTTAAGCAGATATGACCAAAATGAATGAACAATACACTATGTGAACATAAATGTGGTCTATAAACTTGGTTTCTTCAAGTTTTAATGCTATGGTCACAGGAAGAAGATTAAATTACTTTGCAGTCTTCTGAAAAGTGTACTATGTATTATGTACTATATATAATAGAATGTGATCATAGAGTCTGTGTTTTAAGGAAGTATTTTTGTACTTGTCTAAAACATTCTAATAGGTGAAAATTTCCTATACCTTGAAACACTTTTTCAGATGAATAAATAGCATCTCTCAGTAAACCATTAAAATGCTTAGGAATTCTCAGTTTGTTTTTTATATAAAACTTCTGCTTATTTGTAGAATGTGTAATTATTTTTTATATGTATTTTTATATTTATATGTAGAATAGATATTTAGAATTTTTCATAATCACACCTTTCCTACTGTGTAGTGACCTCAGCTGTGGAATGTGTCACATTCAGCATCATCCAAAAGCCAGGCTAAGATGTAAAGGTTGAGAAGGTTAGTTAAAGAATATATTCACTAAAATTTCCAGGAAAAAACAAAAAACAAAACCATTATCATTCAACTAATTAGATACAAAATGTTGGAAGATAATAGTACTTGGAATTTCAGCAGAATGTGAGGATACTTTTTTTTTTTAATTTTTATTGTGCTTTAAGTGAAAGTTTACAAATCAAGTTAGTCCCTTACACAAAAACCCATATACACCTTGCTACACATTCTCAATTACTCTCCCCCCCATGAGAGAGCCCGCTCCCTCCTCCCACTCCTTTTTTTCATGACCATTTTGCCAGCTTCTAAGCCCCTCTACCCTCCCATCTCCCCTCCAGGCAGGAGATGCCAACATAGTCTCAAGTGTCCACCTGAACCAAGTAGCTCACACCTCACCAGTATCCCTCTCCAACCCATTGTCCAATCCAATCCATGTCTGAGGAGTTGGCTTCTTTCGGGAATGGTTCCTGTCGTGGGCCAAGAGAAGGTCAGGGGGCCATGATCACTGGGGTCCTTCTAGTTTCAGTCAGACCATTAAGTCTGGTCTTTTTATGAGAATTTGGGGTCTGCATTCCACTGTTCTCCTGCTCCCTCAGAGGTTCTCTGTTGTGTTCCCTGTCAGGGCAGTCATCAGTTGTGGCCGGGCACCATCTAGTTCTGGTCTCAGGATGACGTAGTCTCTAGTTCATGTGGCCCTTTCCGTCTCTTGGGCTCATTATTATCTTGTGTCCTTTGTGTTCTTCATTCTCCTTTGATCCAGGTGGGTTGAGACCAATTGATACATCTTAGATGGCTGCTTGCTAGCATTTAAGGCCCCAGATGCCACTCTTCAAAGTGCAATGCAGGATGTTTTCTTAACAGATTTTATTATGCCAATTGACTTAAATGTCCCCTGAAACCATGGTCCCCAAACCCCTGCCCCTGCTTCACTGAGCTTCAAAGCATTCAGTTTATTCAGAAAACTGCTTTGCTTTGGTTTAGTCCAGTTGTGCTGACCTTCACTGTGTTGAGTGTTATCCTTCCCTTCACCTAAAGTAGTCCTTGTCTACTATCTATTTAGTAAATACCCGTCTCCCACCCTCCCTCCCTCCTCCCTCTCATAACCACAAAAGAGTGTGTTCTCAGTTTAAACTACTTCTCAAAATCTTATAATAGTGGTCTTATACAATATTTGTCCTTTTGCAGCTGACTAATTTCACTCAGCATAATGTCTTCCAGGTTTCTCCATGTTATGAAATGTTTCACAGACTCGTCACTGTTCTTTATCGATGTGTAGTATTCCGTTGTGTGAATGTACCGTAATTTATTTATCTATTCATCTGTCGATAGGCACCTTGGTTGCTTCCATCTTTTTGCTATTGTAAACAGTGCTGCAGTAAACATGAGTGTGCATATATCTGTTCGTGTAAAGGCTCTTATTTCTCTAGGATATATTCTGAGGATTGCTGGGTCGTATGGTAGTTCTATTTCTAGCTTTTTAAGGAAGCGCCAAATCGATTTCCAAAGTGGTTGTACCATTTCACATTCCCACCAGCAGTGTATAAGGGTTCCAATCTCTCCACAGCCTCTCCAACATTTATTATTTAGTGTTTTCTAGATTAATGCCAGCCTTGTTGGAGTGAGATGGAATCTCACTGTAGTTTTGATTTGCATTTCTCTAATGGCTAATGATCAAGAGCATTTCCTCGTGTATGTGTTAGCCACCTGAATGTCTTCTTTGGTGAAGTGCCTGTTCATATCCTTTGCCCATTTTTTAATTGGGTTGTATGTCTTTGTGGTTGAGTTTTAGCAGAGTCATGTAGATTTTAGAAATCAGGCTCTGGTCGGAGATGTCGTAGCTGAAAATTTTTTCCCAGTCTGTAGGTGGTCTTTTTACTCTTTTGGTGAAGTCTTTAGATTAGCATAGGTGTTTGATTTTTATTAACTCCCAGTTATCTGGTTTCTCTTTGGCATTTTTAGTAATGTTTTGTATTCTGTTTATGCCATGTATTAGGGCTTCTAATGTCCCTATTTTTGTGAAGATACTTTTTAATTTACTAGAATGTTACAGAAAACTTAATTTTGTAATGTTTTACCACGGGAAGAATGATACTCTGATTAAGCAGTTCATAGAACAGTGGTTCTTAATGTTTTTTGAAGTAGTGCTCCTTCCTGTATTCACTTCCTTGCATTTTGCATTCAAGCTTAAGAAATTCACCTCCTTAACCCCCTCCTCATGCCCATCCTCTCCCCCAGAAAAATATATCCCTAGCTTAAAGAAATACCTGACTCACTCTGAATTGCTTATTTGCTGAGCTTCACCAACCTTCTAATCTAGTGATTCTCAGCAGAATGGAGTATTTGTGTATCAGAATCTCCTGTGATGTCTAAACAGTCATATATTGTCCTTCTTGCCCCAGTACTTCCCCTTTAGGCCTGTGCAACCCACTGTTGTAGTTGGCACCTCCCATTTCCTCTTCACTGTGGTAGCAGTGTTTTAATATGTAACTTGGTTTCCAGAGAGGATTTACTCACTGGAAAGGGAATGTTGACCTGTTTGTCTTCAGTCTTAGGCTAGATATCTAAAAAGTAAAAAACCCACTGCCTTTCAGTCGATTTCTACTCATAGTGACCTCATAGGGTTTCCAAGACTGTAAATCTCTACGGAAGCAGACTGTCACATCTTTCTCCTGAGGAGCTGCTGGTGGTTTCACTCCACTGACCTTTTGGTTAGCAGTCCAGCACTTTAACCACTGCACCACCAGGTCTCCTCAGGGTACATATTTCAGTCAGCATAATATCCTGCAGGTTCATCTACATTGTGAGATGTTTTGCAGATTTGTTGTTATTCTTTAACATTTTGTAGTATTCTTTTAACATTTCGTAGTCCATTCTGTGTATGCGCCAAAGTTTATTTATCCATTCGTCTGTTGATGGGCACTTAGGTTGTTATCATCTTTTTGCTCTTGTAAATAATGCCTCAGTGAACATGGGTGTGCATATGTCTATTCATGTCATGAATCTTATTTCTATAGGATATATATCTAGGAATGGGATTGCTGGATCATATGGTATTTCTATTTCTAGCTTTTTGAAGAAACACCACATAATTTTCCATAGTGTTTGTACCATTTTACATTGCCACCAGCAGTGTATGAGAGTTCCAGTCTCTCCACAACCTCTCCAGCATTTGTTGTTTTCTGTTTTTTTTTTGATCAGTACCATTATTATTGGTGTGAGATGTTGTAGTTTTGATTTGCATCTCTCTAATGGCTAACGACTGCCAGCATCTCTTCATGTATTTGTTGGCTGCCTGGATCTATTCTTTGGTGAAGTGTCTGTTCATGCCCTTTGCCCATTTTTTAATTGGGTTGTTGTCGAGTTGTTGGAGTTTTCTATAAATTTTAGAGATTACTCTTGTGAAATATGTTGTAGCCAGAAATCATTTCCCAGTCTGTGGTTTCTCTTTTTACCTTTTTTGGAAAAGTCTTTTGATGAGCATAAGTATTTGATTTTCAGGAGGTCCTTATCATCTAGTTCATCTTCTACTGCTTGTACTTTTTTAGTTATGTTTGATAGTCTATTTATACCATAAATTAGGGCTCCTAATTTTGCCCCTATTTTTCCTTCTATTTATGGCTTTAGGTTTTACATTTAGATCTTTGATCTATCTTGAGTTAGTTTTTGTATATGGTGTGAGGTATGGATCCTGTTTCCTTTTTTGCTAATGGATATCCAGTTTTGCCAGCACCATTTGTTAAAGAGACTTACCTTTCCCCATTTAATGGATTTTGACCCTTTGTTGAAGATAACTAGATGGTTTTATTTCTAGGTTCTCAATTCTGTTTCATTGGTCCATGAGTCTATTGTACCAGTACCAGGCTGTTTTGACTACTTTGGCTGTATAGTAGGTTTGAATTGCAGAATTTAAAGATATCTTAGTAGCGTAAAGATGTTTGGTTAAAGAAGCAGTACAGTGCTTTGGAAAGAACATGAAACTGAAGTCAGATGAACCATCATGTCTTTTTGTTACTTTTATATTTCTAAGAAAACCCCTTAACTTTTTAATTTTTATTTATTTATTTTTTTAATAGAGTGAGGATAAAGTATCTGCCTTACACTTCCTAGGACTATTAACAGGATAAAATTTGATTTACTAGTGTTGCTTACACCTTGTACATTGTTAAATTTTATGCAAATGTAAGGTAATATGGTCACTGCTTGCTAAAAAATTGGAATCATTACTTGGTGTTGGCCCTCTCTCCTAGTGGCTATTTGTAGTGATTATATGTCTGTAAGGTGCTCCATTTTATAAAACCGGGGTCCTTTTAATACCTTGGTGGTTAGGGCTTTTATATGTCTAGAAATTCAACAGCCATTTATTTAGCACCTTATGGATGCCAGGTACTGTTCAGGGTTATGGGGATGTAAAGCTAAACAAACAAGATAATCTCTGCCTTGTAGTTAAACATAAACAGTTATATTATCAGACAGATGGAGACCAGTGCTAGGTCTGTTTTACTGCTGAAGATTAGACATAGAATTAGGGTAGTGAAACCAACTCTTTTAAAAAATATCATACATTATATTTCATACTGAAATGTATCGTCAGGTACTACCACCGAAGGTACAGAAATATTTTTATTTTGGAATTTGTAATTAGGACTATTCTTCCTATAATCTAGAGCCCTGGTGACGAAGTGGTTAAAAGCTTGGCTGCTAACCAGAAGACTGGCAGTTCAAATCTACCAGGTGCTCCTTGGAAACCCTATGGGGCAGTTCTACTCTGTCCTATAGGGTCACTGTGAGTTGGAATTGACTTGATGGCAATGGATTTTGTCTGGTTGCGGTTATTCATACATAACCAGCTTTTGGTAAAATGATTTTTGTTTGAAAAGCATTTAACTTTTCTTTCTTCTGTGTATGTGTGTTTCTTGAATGTTAATGTTATCCTAACTTTTCTTTATATAACGTATCTAAAATAGGAATATTTGAACATCTTTGACATAGAATTTGATGAGATTGGTAATGATTAGTGAGAACAATTTCAATCCATAGTAGAAATTACAGAAAAGAGGAGATAGAAGGGACCTTATGGATCATCTTACCATCGATTTTTAAGTTATTTTTTGAAAGAGCCCAGGATTCTTTTGTTCTGTTGAGGTGCTTCAGGACTTGCTGAGGGAGATCGCCTGAGAGGGGAGGGGAATATTGCCTCCTGGGTAGGCCTGGACCCTCTTTCTCCTTTCATTCAGAGTAGGACCAATATTATGGTTTATATGTTGTTGATAAATGTAAGATTAAAAAAAAATCTTTTTGTTTAAAAAAACGTAAGTTACATAAGTAGTCCTGTCCTCTTGTTTTAATGACAAAATGATGGAGTACCAGAGAATTAAAGTTAATTGGAATATCAATTTCCTAACTTCACTTCAGTGCTGCTCAGTTAACTCATAATGCCTCCATGTAGCTTTGGGAATATTAAGAATATTATTAAGCCATTTTAAATTATGAACACTCAAGACTATAAACGATTCACTCCGACATCAGGATCTCATTGATGATATTAGTATTAAGACCTGGAATGATTTTTAAGTGAAAGTGACTAGATATTGGTACTGGTTTTATGTATAAATTATTTTTTCTTTGAGAACTAAATTTTCGTAATTGAAACCAAAATAAGTTTTTATAACTTTCAAAGTTTATTTGAATTCTTAAAACACATCAAAGGCTTCTTTCCTAGAGAATAGGATATGTTTCATTCTTGTCTCATATTTAGTATAAGCAAAATAAAGTGATTAAGGGCAGAAAATAGTCCTTATCTTTGAGTTTTTACCTGGATTCCCATTAAATAACTTTGGCAAATGTGCAGTTTTTCTGTACAATAGGTATTTATAGCCCTTTGTCTTTTGGAGTTGGAAAATTCACTTAGTACCTGACTTTTCACGCAATGAAATTAAAACCAAGGTGATTTAGTGTGATTTATAATAAAATCTAATGAAATGAGCAATTCCATTTTGTGTGAAAAAAATAGAAAACCTAAAATTTCTTTCTTCTTGTTTTTAAATGAATTTGTATTTAGTTAGACTTGTTCTGGCCTTGGCTTTTTGACAAGATGAATTAGTTAGGATTCCTTATTACTAAATTTAGAACTGTTTAGCGTAAACATAGCCTAGTAACAAATTATACTTTTCTTCAAACTGTACATCATACAACTAGTGATGATGCAATAACAATTTAAAAATGCTTTAAATCCCTCTTTTCAGAATTTTAATTAATGACCACTGAACAAATGACTCATAGCTTCTACTTAGAACTGTTATGGCACTGAACACTTGGTTCACATCATCTACCCTTTTTTCTTAGATGCCAGTAAGTTCTCAAATCCTGGTAAATTTTTTGATGGATTTCTAAAATATGATAAATTGAGTATTAAGTCAAATTGATGCTTAATCTTATACTCTTTCTCTTTTTAAAAATTATTTGCAGGAGAGGGCTCCTCACAATTTATATGGCCAACTTGGTAAGTAGCTTTTTTTTTTTTTTGAGGTCCTTCATTGTGCATTTTGCCTTTTTATCTTTTTAAAACTCAAGCTCTCTTTAAAAACAATAAAAAAATAAGAAAGGAAAGCCATTTAAATTTGAGAATATTTTCTGTCTCTGTTGTAATTAAAGGATAAATTTTAATGTTTAAATGAGCCTTGATACCATTTGCTCTGTAGAGCTATTTCACTTATTTCAGGAGGAAAGTCATTTACTGTTCTGTGCCCTTCATGATACTTTTGTTTTATTTAAGCTTAGACCTTCATGTTTGCCAAGATACTACACACACACATATATATCTTGAGTTTCATTTCATATTCTGCCGTTATTGCTGTTTATTATGGAAAAAGTTATAAGCTTTTATCGGGTATGTCCTTCTTGGACATTAAAGCAGCATTGGTTTTAGCTGTAAACACTGAGAAGATTTACATAATTAGCTAGGCTTCCAAATTTCAAAGATTACAGAAATGAAGTTAATATTTTCTAATATTTCTGTACTATTTCTGATATTCTTTATGGTGAATATATAATCAGGGTTATATAATTTACATTGCCAAGTTCATATTCTAAAAACATTGATTTTAAAGTATAAGTTGTTTAATAAGCAACATTAAAAAATTCCACTATGAAAAGATAAATATTATTTATTAACAAAGGGTAGGTTCTTGAATTCTGTAACAAGGGAGTGTAGTTCAGAGATAGATTTAACAACTCACTTAAGCTATAAAATATTTAATTTTTGCTTGGTACTTCCCATATGCCAATTATTGCTGGTAAGCAGGAAAGAGATAGCTCTTGCACTCATGGAGCTTACTCTCTAGTGGAGAAGGCATGGAGAGGTGACACCAGTAATAATAATGTGTGAAAAAGACTAAAAAAATCAATTTATGGGATACTGTGGGAGCCCTGGAAACCCTGGTGGCGTAATGATTAAGAGCTATGGCTGCTAACTAAAAGGTCGGCAGTTCTTATTCACCAGGTGCTCCTTGGAAACCCTATGGTACAGTTCTACTCTGTCCTGTCAGGTCACTATCAGTTGGAATTAACCTGACGGCAATGGATTTTTTGGTTAGCGGGAACCATAATATAGCACTAAACTATTCTGGAGGGGAGTTTGGGTCAGAGAAAAGTGGTTTTAACCTTTTTTGAGTCATGGACAGAAAACTGCTTATACGTAAAAAGACACTCAAATTTCCATATAATTTCAAGGGTTTCATGTACCACTGATTAAGAAAGCCTAGGGTATACCATCAGGTAAGTTATTTTAAAATACTTCAGAAAAGTAGCTGTTCCAAGCTCTTTTGATTGCAATTTGGATGGAAATTTCAGGACACCAAAAGAGCAGAGACTAGTTAAAGGATTTCTTTTTGTCTTTATTCTGTCTTTAGAGAATTCTTACTAGAATGTAAACTCTACAAAGTCATGGACTTTTTGTAATTTATTTGCAGTTGTACCATGAACATCTAAATAGAGCCTGGCATATAGTAGGGATTGAATAACTATTAATTAATAATAATTTTGTTGAGTATAGAATTGTAGGTAGACAGTGATTTTACCCTAGCATTTGGAAGGCATTCTATTGTACATGGGGTCACTATGAGTTGGAACCAACTCTGTGGGTCCTAACAGCAACAAAAATCCTTTATCTTTGTTCTCTATAAATACTTTTTGGATCTGTTGTCAGAGTGGTTTTACTTTTATTCTTTAAGTAATCTCTTTTTTCCTCATTATTAAAAAATTTTTTTTTGAAGAATTTGTCTTTAGTATGTTGATGTGATGATCAAGGTTGTGTGTCAGCTTGGCTGGGCCATCATTCCCAGTGGTTTGGCAGATAGGTAATGATGTAGTCATCCTTTGTGATGTGATCATCTAATCAATTGTAAGGGGAGTATCCTTAGGGGGTGCAGCCTGCATCCAGTATATATGGACATTCTGGCAAAGCTCACTTCCTTGCTCTGGATTCTGCATCCAGCTCATCATCATCTGACTTCAGATTCTTGGAACTTGAGCCAGTGGCCTGCTGTATTACCTGCTGATTTTGGGATTTGTCAGCCTCCGTAGCCTGTGAAACAGTGGTCTGCCATCTTACCTGCTGATCTTGGGTTTTGTCAATCTCCACAGCCTGTGAACCAGCAGCCAGTTGTCTTACTACTGATCTTAGATTTGTCAGCCTCTGCAGCCCTTTGCCAGTGGTCTGCCATCTGACCTGCTGATTTTGGGTTCGTCAGCCCCTGTAGCTGCATGAGTCAGGAAAATCCTCCAGCCTGAAGCCTGACCCATGGATTTGGGACTTGCCAGCCTCTATGGCCATGTGAGCCATTTCCTTAAGATAAATCTCTGTCTCTATGCATATGTACATGTCACTGGTTTTGCTTCTGTAGAGAACTCACCCCAAGATAGTTAATTCACTAGGATATACACTTATTTTTATTTAGTTTGCTCAGGGCTTAGTTTGCTTCTTTAGTGGTTAGTTCTGGAATTAAACTTTTATATATTCTCTCCTTAAATCTCACCTCTCCCCAGTCTCTATATTGTCTTATTCTGGAATTACTTCTAGATTTTTTTTTTTTTTTTTAAATATTGTGCTTTAAGTGAAAGTTTACAAATGAAGTCAGTCTCTCATACAAAAATTTATATACACCTTGCTATATACTCCTAGTTGCTATCCCTCTAAGAATACAGCACACTCCTTCCCTCCACTCTCTATTTTCATGTCCATTTGGCCAGCTTCTGACCCCCTCTGCCCTGTCATCTCCTTTCCATACAGGAGCTGCCCACATGGTCTCATGTGTCTACTTGATCCAAGAAGCCCATTCTTCACCAGTATCATTTTCTATCCCATAGTCCAGTCCAATCCCTATCTGAAGAGTTGCCTTTGGGAATGGTTCCTTTCTTGGGCTAGCAGAAGGTCTGGGGACCATGACCTCTGGGTCCTTCTAGTCTCAGTCAGACCATTAAGTCTTGTCTTTTTGTGAGAATTTGGGGTCTGCATCCCACTGCTCTCCTGCTCCCTCAGGGGGTCTCTGTTGTGTTTCCTGTCAGGGCAGTCATTGGTTGTAGCTGGGCACCATTTAGTTCTTCTGGTCTCAGGCTGATGTAGTCTCTGGTTTATGTGGCCCTTACTGTCTCTTGGGCTTATAATTACCTTGTGTCTTTGATGTTGTTCATTCTCCTTTGCTCCAGGAGAGTTGAGACCAATTGATGCTTCTTAGGTGGCCACTTGCTAGCGTTTAAGACCCCAGATGCCCCTCTCCAAGGTGGGATGCAGAATGTTTTCTTAATAGATTTTATCATGCCAGTTGACCTAGATGTCCACTGAAACCATGGTCCCCAAACCCCTGCCCCTGCTACGCTGGCCTTCAAAGTGTTCAGTTTATTCAGGAAACTTCTTTGCTTTTGGTTTAGTCTAGTTGTGCTGACCTCTTCTGTATTGTGTGTTGTCTTTCCCTTTCAGTTCTTATCTACTGTCTAATTAGTGAAAACTATAGTAGATAAACCCTGGTGGCATAATGGCTGACTGCTACGGTTGCTAACCAAACGGTCAGCAGTTCAAATCCGCCAGGTGCTCCTTGGAAACTTTATGGGGCAGTTCTACTCTGTCCTATAGGGCTGCTATGGGCACTGGGTATAGTAGATAAGAACAATGGATGGGTGTTTTAAACCTTCTTATTTTCTTCTCCAAGTCTCTTCATTGCTCTTTAACATTTTTCTTCTTTATTTTTCACTCTGTGCTAAATTCTGGTTAATTTCTTCAGACCTCTCTCCACGTTAACTCATCTCTATATCTGTTTAATGTGCTGTTTAACCTATCCAATGTTAATGATGACTTTTTTTTTTTAATTTTCAAAAAGGTGATAAAATAACAGGCATATCACAAAACCCAGAAAAATGGTATAATATTTTTATTAAATAATCACCTGAAATACATCTATAATACCTTCCCCCTAATTTTTTGGTTACAAACTCGTTGATCATCTTTTCATGCAGGAATTTTCTAATATAATTTTGTGTAGAGAGAATAGAAGGTAATTCAGTCTTTTCTCTTACATGATTAATTGAAATATTTAAAAAAGAATTAATAATATTTGGAATAGCTAAAACATGTGACTTTATACCCAGACCTACCTCCTTTGAATATTGTTACAGATAGTGCTTCACAAACAGGAATTCTGACTAATTCTGTTTAGTGTAATTCCCACTGGAAAAGAAAAGGTTACGTTGCGTATATAATTGTATACACTTTATTGTCTTGATAGGAGAGAACTTCCATTTTAACCACTAGACCTTGATAAGAATTAGATCCTGTGTTTACTACTTTATGTGTTTGATGATTGGAGAAACTTTTTACAGTTTATCTTCCGGCTCCGTGTATTTCAAATCTTGTTTCTTTTTCAGTACCCACATACTTTTAGGGCTGGGCATCATAGGACATGTCCCTATTTCAGTATGACTTCATCTTTGTGTTATGACATGGTGAGTTGGCACAATAGAGAGTAGAGAGTATTGCTGGAAAACATTCCTTTACTGGACCACTGGCAATCACTTATCTATACCTGGAAGCAACTGGAAATTGACTTGATAAATATGTGTTGCTAAACTCAAGCTAAACATACTCCAGTTCCGCCTCTGCTAATCTGAACTCCCAAATGCCTCTGCTTACCCTGACACTATCCCTGCAAGGGCAAGTGTGAGAGAGAGGAAGTCAGAGTGTAAATTGACCCTGATCATAGCCATCTGTGGCTAAAATACCTTACTTTGGCAAATTGTGTGCAGACATGTGACTATGTGAACAGGTTACTTAGAGCTCTTCTGAAGTCTTGGAAGGAATCTGTAGAAATGAGGGGTCCTTATACTGCTCTGCCTTCTCTTTTACCACTCTGCCCTTCTTCATTCTCCATTTCAGCCACACTGCTCCTCCCAGGCATTTTGCAGGCATGATATGCATGCTTCCTCTTCAGGCCCTTGAGCACTTACCCCACATATATGCATGCATTGCTCTTTCATTTCATTGAGGTTGTGCTGAAATGTTAATGTTGTGAGGATTTCCGTACATACCCCACATGAGAAACAATCACACCACACCATTCACAACCCTATTCCCCCTCAAGCCATGTTTTTTTTTTTTTAATAATATTGTGTTTTTGGTGAAAGTTTACGTAGCAAATTAGGTTCTCATTTAACAATTACTGCACAGGTTGTTCAGTGACATTTGTTACGTTTTTTTCACAATCTGTTAATATTCTTATTCATTTTGTTCTGAATGTTTTGTTCCCAGTAATATGGTTTTCTTGTCCCCTTACCCATTCGTCTTTGTTGTAGAGTAACTATTGACCATTTGGTTTTATGAAGATAATTTTTTAAAGGCATGCAATACTCACTGGTGATATTCTTTATTATACGAGCCAATCTTTTATTTAGCTAAAAGGTGACCTCAGTGGGTAGTTTCGGTTCAAGGTTTATGGAGTACCTCAGGGTGATAGTCTCAGGGATATTATAAGGATTTTTATAAATATTGCTAAATTATCCTCTAGCAAACCCGTTGGTTTTGTTCTAGTTTATACTCCCATCAAGAGTGCATCAGAATTCACACTCTCAAAATTATTGATATTAGTAAGTTTTTATAAAAGACTTCCTAACATACCTTAAGTGCTTTATTTAGTCCTTTATTGCTTTCCTAAATAGAATACCAGTACCTGTTTTAATTATGATCCTTATATATGAAGGTCGGAAGGTCCCTAGGTGGCGCAAGTATTTTTTTTTTTTTAATAGCACTTAGCGCACAGTGGAACCCCTCCCTGGTGTGGTGGTTAAGAGCTGTGGCTGCTAACCAAAAGGTCGGTCGTTTGAATCCACTAGGTGCTCCTTGGAAACCCTATGGGGCAGTTCTACTCTGTCCTACAGGGTCGCTGTAGGGTCACTGTGAGTTGCAATCCACTCATTGGCAGCGGGGTTTTTTTTTTTTTTTGGTAGTGCAGAATAGATAAGAATTTAAGTATTTTCAGAGAGATTGAATTTAATCCAAGGAAATAACTGTTCTGTGACTTGATTATCTTGCTTACTAGACTAAGTTGAAATTGTTGGCATAATAACATCAACAACAAAATTAAAAAAAATTTTATTAAAAAAAATTATTATTTATTGTGTTTCTGATTTGGACAGGATAGCAAATCATACAGAAGAAAATAAAAAGAGTATAATTTTACCATTTAGGAATTGCTAACATTTTAGTATTTGCTTAATTTTTTAAAATTTTCCTTCTTCTCCGGGGTATGTATATAAATACACAAACATAATGCACACGTACTTTATAAAGACATGTTTTGAAAAATTGGAGGCATATTGTTTTGTGACATACTTTTTTGGCTACTATGGCAGATAGTTTTCATTGCTTATGATATTAAGTAATCATTTTTTTGAGAGATTTACTCCTACCATTTCACTTACTGGTTATGTCTTCATTATAATGAGTTGGCTTTATATACACACACATGTACATAACCCTACTTAAAATTTTGGAAGACAGTGAAATAACTGATTAGCAATATCATTTCATTAATTTTGGCTGTGGTAGTTACCCATTTCTTCATTATTTTAACCAGAAAGTTTCAAAGGCATTGCCATGCCTTAGAATGAATACATGTTAGAAGAATATGTAGAACTGGATCCATGATATGTTTATTGTTTTTGTCTTTATTTTCATCAGTGAACATTTATTGAGTGCACAGCACTTTGCTGGGTATGGGGGTACCAGTGTAAGCCATTATTCTGTCTTTGAACTTATTTAGTTAGTTCCCCTATTTAGTTAAGGGGAAAGGGTCTATTTAGACCTGGATTGAAAACGAATAGATAATTAACAGTTCAAGATATTGTATTCATATCAAATATGTGGAGTTAGTACCGTCTTTAGAACTTTAGAAGAGGAATTAGTTTGGGCTGGGGCAATTAGAGAAGGTGTTATGAATTACATAGGACTTGGACCATGAAGAAAGGAGAGGACTCGGAGTCAGATACATCTTAGAGATACGCCATTGATAGCCACAAGACAAAATTCTTGCCTTTCCAAGAATTGCTAATTTTGGACCAAGGTTTAAGGGATAGGGGTAGGGAAGAATGAGAAACATGTATTGAGCATCTACTATGTGTTAGACACTGTAAGTGAAATTGAGGTGACCAAAATAAAGAGTATAGTTTTTGCTTTCAGGGACCTCATAATTTACAGGGGGAGAGTAATTTGTGAGCCAGTAGTGGTAAACTCCATCTCTCTTTTTTAGTTATTCTCTCAAAACACAAGTGTTTATACTATGTAATTGTGGATATAAATTTTGCTGGTTGTGTTTGCGTTGAGTGTTGTAGGGAATAGGTGAAGAACTGTATACTCTGAATAAGAGACATCTGTACTAATGCCTTTATTATCATAAACAAATCTTTCCTTGGACTCCTGTATAGTTCTTATTACACATGATATCTGCCAATAAGTCCTGGTAGGTCTCAGTTATTAGACTAGTAGTTTATGTCATTAATGATTAACTAGCGTTTAAAAATATACAAACTTAAAGCAATGTAATTGATACTTGTTTGAGAATGTTGGTGTTTTCTTGTTACATGTTAGCTTGCTTCAGAAGGAAAAGTGTACAGATTTAAAAATAGTATATAGTTTTTTAGATTCTTAGAATTGATAGAGAATTAGTTGTTAAAGATTAAAATGTACATAGAAAAGATATGAAATAAAGAATTAAATATTTTCTTTTGCTTCTCCCAAAGATATGGCTATAAAATGTTGGACGAGGTTTCCCCCAAGAATGTTAGCTGCCAGAATTCAACTTTGCACAATATGATTTAAAAGAGAAACATATAAGCAAAGTTTGCATACATGTGATTTCTCTTTGTTATGTTGGTTGTGACAGTGACCTCAGGTTTCTAGTCTTTCAAAGTTCATCACATGTTGCTAACCATTTTTTAAAATGTGATGTTAAGTGTAGCTCATTTACGTTTAGTTTAATTATAAGAAAAATAATTTGAGACATTTAAATCTGTATAAGTCCCTTTGAAAACTTGTCTCTGCAATATCATTTACCCCACCAAACATTTAACAGTGTATGCATTTTAAAATTGTAAACATACATCTAGCAGGCTTGTCTGTAGCATTTATTTTTTAAATGTTAAATATGCAGTGTCTTTGATTAAAACATCTGTATTTGATTTTTAAATGTAAGGTTTGAAAATGTTGGTTCATATGTTTTCTTGTAAGGTCACTTCAACTTAATTAGATTCAGCAGGTATTTATTATATATCTGGGCACATGAAAATACAAAAGGAATACAATATGGATTGTAAACTAGTTTGAGAAATTTGACAGATGAACCCGAAAGAAACAAAATGAAAGTATTAAATTCAATAAACAATTATAAACACCCTCTTAAATTTCTTCCCTAAGCCTTCCCTATGCAAAACATGGCGTCAACCATCCATCCGTTTGCTCAGGTCAGAAATTTAGGAGTTTTAATTCTTTTCTTCTTCTTATGCTTTTCATTCATATCCATCAGAAAATCTTTTTATTCTTCTTAAAAAATGTGTTCTGGATTTTACAGTGCCTCACCACCTCCATGGTTATAATCATAGTCTAATTCCTGTCATCTCTGACATGAGCTGTCTTAATAACCTGTCTACATCTTACCACTTTTTTCCTCCTGTAGTCAGCCTTGCACATAGCAGTCAGAACTGTTGGAAATGCAAATTAGAACATAATACTCCTCTACTTGAAACTCAGGAAAACTCTCACTTCCCACTGCAACACAAATAAAATTCAAATGCCTTACCCTGGTTTACAAGACTCTTTATGGAGCCCTTCCCTCTTTTGCATTTCCTTCTACTTTTTCTTCTTCATCACACTGGCTTTGTGTCTGTTAAATATTCCAAGTTTATTATTCCCTTGCAGCCTTAGCACTTGCTTTTCTTTTTGCTTTGAAATATTTTTCCTTAAATTTTTTTTTGGCTAGCACCTTCTCTTCATTTAGTTCTCAGTCCAGTGCCACCTCCTGCGAGAGGCCTTTCTTACTATCCCAGGTAAAGCAGCTTCCCCCTACCCCTTTATTCACTACCTCGTAATCTTACTTTATCTTTTTCATAGCACTTATTTAGCACTGATATTTTCTCATTTGTTGCCTTTCTACCCTCATTGTATATAAGCTGCTTAAGGGCAAGGACTCTGGCTTGTTCATCGACATATCACCATTTTCTACAAATGGTGCTTAGCATATATTATATGCTCAATAAATAATTATTGAATGACTATAGGCTGGGGGCAGATACTCCTGAAAATGGCAATGATGAAAGAGAATGATCCTTCTCTTCTAATTTGGTGACTATAATGTCTATTCTCTTCTTTTTTTTCCCCTCCGTTAGTGTCAAGACCCAAGTCCTATAAGTCAGCCCACTGACTTCCACACCTCTCCCATCTATGAAGGTAAATAAAGGAGCAAGTGAAGCTGACCTCAGCTGAGTTCCTGAACTAGTAGATTTTTTCACTGAAATTTTTCTTTGAACTACCACAATTAGGGATGAGATTCCTTTCTCTCTTTTTACTTTGATTCTTTTAATCATATTCAGAAATGTAAGTTTCTGGTACCTATGAATTGGAAGCAACTCGAAGGCACCTAACAATAACAACAATATAACATTAGGCAATGTTGAGCTCTTATCTCTGCTTTGCAGAAGATGTGATTCTTTGTCATCTAAGAAGAATTTGTTGTTGTTCTTAGGTGCTATTGATTTGGTTCCAACTCACAGCAACGCTGTGTACAACAGAAGGAGATAGTGCCTGATCCTGCATCATACTCACAATCATTGCTATGTTTGAGCCCATTGTTACAGCCACTTTGTCGATCCATCTCACTGGCGGTCTTCCTCTTTTTTACTGACCCTCTACTTTACCAAGCTTGATGCCCTTCTCCAGAGACTGGTCCCTTCTGATAGCATGTCCAACGTACATGAGACGAAGACTTGCCATCCTCGTTTCTAAGGAGCATTCTGGCTATACTTCTTCCAGGAGAGATTAGTTCTTCTTCTGGCACTCCATGGCATATTCAGTATTCTTCACCAACACCATAATTCAAAGGCATCAACTCTTCTTAGGTTTTCTTTATTCATTGTCCAGCTTTCTCATGAATATAAGGTGATTGAAAATATCATGGCTTGGGTCAGGCGCACCTTAGGCCTTAAAGTGACATCTTTGCTTTTTACCACTTAAAGGAAGTCTTTTGCAGCAGATTTGCCCAATGCAATATGTTGTTTGATTTCCTGACTGCCGTTTCCGTAGGTGTTGATTGTGGATTCAAGTAAAATGAAATCCTCGACAGCTTCAATCTTTTCTCTGTCATTGATGTTGCTTATTGGTCCATTTGAGAGGAGTTTTGTTCTTTACGTTGAGGTGTAATCCACACTGAAGGCTGTAGTCTTGGATATTTATCAGTAAGTGTCTTAAGTCCTGTTGGCGTTCAGTAAGCAAGGTTGTGGCACTTGTAGATCGCAGGTTGTTAATGGATCTTCCTCCAATCCTCATGCTGCATTTTTCTTCATATAGTCTTCTCAGATTATTTGCTCAGCGTATGGGTTGAATAGGTATGGTAAAATGATACAACCCTGATGCACACCTTTCCTGACTAAACCACCTCCATTAATAGTTGTGTGTATGTGTGTGGTGCGGGGGGGGTCCTCATTTCTGCTGGGTGGGAGCAGGAGTTCTGGTTCCCTAGGTGGTCTCTACTGACACCCCTGTGTGGGGGCTTATAGCCAGCAGGTGGGGATGAAGGCCTTAGCTCTCTACTTGGACTCCTCTGACACCACACCATTGGAGGTATTGGGGTACCTTATTGCAGCCTTAGGAGGGTGGAAGTCTAGGTTCCCTACTTGGCTTTTGCTGGTAAGGCTAGGGGTGGGGCCACAGTTTTTTTCTTGTGATGTTTGGCTGGAGTAGAGTGGTTATTGTCTAAAAGCTTTCTGTCTTGATTGGCTACCTCTCTCTTGGTCCTTTCCCAAGACAGAACAGGCTTTTGTCTGTGTTTCTTGGTGTTTCTGGGTTGCTGGCTTCTTTAGCTCTAAGACTGGGCTATATGAGGCAAAAAGAAAACCTAGGGAACATGCCATCCTGTCATTCCTTGGATCCTGAGGTTCCTGGATAGTTTTGCACCTTCTTTCCACATTTTGAGTCTTTTTATGTTAGTTTTATATGTAATGTCCACACTTTTTAGTTGTAATTAGTGAAAGGAATAGGGAAAAGTATATCTGCTCTCCCTGGAAGTCATTATCTACATATAATTTTTGTAAGTACATGAGGAGCTCACTGTCAGAAGTAATCAAGCACACAAGGAAACAAGCCATTAAGAGCAAGAATTGGTAGAAACAATAGAGAACAGAAACAGACCTGTAGAGACTTAATGTATTGGAATTATCTGATTCCTGCCCCCAACCTCAACAGCAAAAGCCAGGTAGGGAGCCTAGACTTCCACCTTCATGAGGCTATAATAAGGCACCCCAATACCTCCAATGGGACGATGTCAGAGGAGGCCAAGCAGAGAGCTGAGACTTTCATCCCCATCTGAAAATTTTATAGAATGAGTATATTTTACTAAATGATTTCTGATTCAGGCCGAATTGGAATAACAGGGAACAGATTTACCCTCCTTCTTGAAACAACCAAAAAACAGACAAAATAAATGAAATAACAGTTTTCATGACATTGCACATTAAGGAATGAAGAGCAGTGATCCTTGAGAGATGGGAGAACAAATGAGGTGAACCCTGTAATTATCTGGGCTTACTGCCTGGAGGTGAGTGCCTTCCAGCTGAAGTATACTGGCAGAGTGGGGTGCTTCCAGGCACTTATCAGTAGATCTGAAGAGCTCTGAAACACTTTTCTGAGCAGGGCAGATGCCGGGCATGCCCGAGGGGCCAAGAGACCAAGGAACCAGGAAGCAAAAGCTGAAGAGACAAGGAACACAGGGAGCAGAGCTGCCTCAGTCCCAAAGGATGGGGCACAACCTCTGGGGTCTCAAAGGTTGGAGCCATGGCCTCTGGGGTTTCAAAGAGCGGGGCTACAGCCTTGTAAGTTTCAAGAGTCAGATCTTCACCAACTCAGTTCTGGAGTGTGGGGCTCCTTTTCTCAAGTGCCAGTGGGATGGGGCCAGATCCGCTGTCCAAGCTGAGGAGGCAGGGCTGCTATGCCCAAGGGGCAGAAGAACGGGCCTGCCAGGGGCCGAGGGGTTGGAGTTGCCACTCTGACGGACTAGGAGAATGGGACTGCCCAAATGTGAGGGAGGAAGGTTGCTGTCCCAGTGGGCCTGGAAGGTGGAGCTGAAGCCCAGGGCTGAGGGTGGCCAAAAGGTATAATGTTATAGATTGAATTGTGTCCCCCCAAAATATGTGTCAGCTTGGCTATGCCATGATTCCCGGTATTGTGTGGTTGTCATCCACCATTTTGTGATCTGATGTGATTATCTTGTGTGTTGTAAATCTTAACCTCTATGATGTTAATCAGGCGGAATTAGAGGCAGTTAATGGTAATGAGACAGGACTCAATCTACAGGATTCGGTTGTATCTTGAGTCAGTCTCTTTTGAGATATAAAAGAGAGAAGTGAGCAGAGAAGAGAAGGATCTCAGTACCACCAAGCAAGAGGAGCCAGGAGTGGGGCACATCCTTTGGACCCTGGATCTCTGCACTGAGAAGCTCCTAGACCCGGAGAAGATTGATGACAAGGATCTTCCCCTACATCCAACAGAGAGACAAAGTCTTCCTCTGGAGCTGGCACCCTGAATTCAGACTTCAGGCCTCCTAAACTGTGAGAGAATAAATTTCTTTTTGTCAAAACCGTCCGCTTGTGATATTTCTGTTCTAGCAGCACTAGATAACTAAGACACTAGATTAGTGATTTCCAGTGAGGGGCACTTTGGTACCTCAAAGAACATTTGTCAATGTGTGGAGATATTTTTGATTCTCATGACTAGGTGAGTGTTACTGGCATCTATCGGATAAAGGCCAAAGATGCTGCTAAACATCCTACAATACAATGAACAGTCTCCCATATCATTTAGTCTAAAATGTTAATGGTGCTGAGGTTAAGAACCCTGAACTATGTATAGAGGAAACCTTATTCAAAGTGATAATGGCTATTTACATAAAATCTATGTTGTTGTTGTTAGGTGCCATTGAGTCGATTCTGACTCATAGTGACCCCGTGTACAACAGAATGAAACACTGACTGGTCCTGAACCATCCTTACAATCGTTGTTAATGCTTGAGCTCGTTGTCGCAGCCACTGTGTCAATCCACCTCGTTGAGAGTCTTCCTCTTTTCCGCTGACCCTGTACTCTGCCAAGCATGATGTCCTTTTCCAGGGACTGATCCCTCCTGACAACACATCCAAAGTATTTAAGACACAGTCTCACCATCTTTGCCTCTAAGGAGCATTCTGGTTGTACTTCTTCTAAGACAGATTTGTTTGTTCTTTTGGCAGCCCACGGTATATTCAATATTCTTCCCCAGTACCACAGTTCAAAGGTGTCAATTCTTCTTCAGTCTTCCTTATTCATTGTCCAGCTTTCACATGCATATGATGCGATTGAAAATACCATGGCTTGGGTCAGGCGCACCTTTGTCTTCAAGGTAACATCTTTGCTCTTCAACACTTTGAAGAGGTCCTTTGCAGCAGATTACCCAATGCGATGCATTTTTTGATTTCTTGACTGCTGCTTCCATGGCTGTCAATTGTGGATCCAAGTAAAATGAAATCCTTGACAACTTCATTCTTTTCTCTGTTTATCATGATGTTGCTGATTGGTCCAGTTGTGAGGATTTTTGTTTTCTTTATGTTGAGGTGCAAATCATACTGAATGCTGTGGTCTTTGATCTTCATTAGTAAGTGCTTCAAGTCTTCTTCACTTTCAGCAAGCAAGGTTGTGTCATCTGCATAATGCAGGTTGTTAATGAGTCTTCCTCCAGTCCTGATGCCCCATTCTTCTTAATATAGTCCAGCTGCTTGTATTATTTGCTCAGCATACAGACTGAATAGGTATGGTGAAAGAATACAATCCTGATGCACACCTTTCCTGACTTTAAACCTATCACCAAGGCCATATTTTCCAACTACTGATCCTTCTTCATTTCCAACTTTTACATTCCAATCACCAGTAATTATCAATGCATCTTGGATTGCATGTTTGATCAATTTCAGGCTGCAGCGACTTAATAAAAATCTTCTGTTTCTTCATCTTTGGCCCTAGTGGTTGGTGTGTAAATTTGAATAATAGTCGTATTAACTGGTCTTCCTTGTAGGCATATGGATGTTATCCTATCACTGACAGCGTTGTACTTCAGGATAGATCTTGAAATGTTCTTTTTGATGATGAATGCAACACCATTCCTCTTCAAGTTGTCATTCCTAGCAGAGTAGACTATATGATTTTCCGATTCAAGTGGCCAATACCAGTCCATTTCAGCTCACTAATGCCTAGGATATCGATGTTTATGTGTTCCATTTCATTTTTGATGATTTCCAGTTTTCCTGGATTCATAGTTTGTACATTCCAGGTTCTGATTATTAATGGATGTTTGCAGCTGTTTCTTCTCATTTTGAGTTGCGCCACATCAGCAAATGAAGGCCCTGAAAGCTTTACTCCATCCACATCGTTAAGGTTGACTCTACTTTGAGGAGGCAGCTGTTCCCCAGTCATCTTTTGAGTGCCTTCCAACCTGGGGTCTCATCTTCCAGCACTTTATCAGACAGTGATCTGCTGCTATTCATAAGGTTTTCACTGGCTAATGCTTTTCAGAAGTAGACTGCTGGGTCCTTCTCCCTAGTGTGTCTTAGTCTGGAAGCTCAGCTGAAACCTGTCCTCCATAGGTGACCCTGCTGGTATCTGAATACTGGTGGCATAGCTTCCAGCATCACAGCAACACGCAAGCCCCCAACAGTACGACAAACTGACAGACACGTGGGGGTAAAATCTATAGGTAGCATCATATTTAATGATGAAAGGCAGAATGCTTCCCCACTAAGATGGCACCTTTTATTTAACATTATAGTGGATATTTTGGCCAGAGGAATGAGGCAAGAAAAATAAATAAAAGGCGTCTTTATTCACAGATAATGTGATTGTCCATTTAGAAAATCCTGTGGTATTTACAAATAATCTACAAAACTAATAAGTGAGTTTAGCAAGGTTGCTGTGTAGAAGAGTAAATTAGAAAAAAAAATTGTACCTGTATACACTAACAACCAATATTTGGAAATTGAAATTATATATATAATAGCATCAACATTAGAAAATATTAAATACTTAGTGTCTTAGGCTGGGTTCTCTAGAGAAGCAAAACCAGTAAAACGTATAAATATATATATACATTTTTATATATATATATATATATATATATATATATATATATATATATATATAAAGAGATTTACATATATATATAGAAAGAGATTTATAGCGAGGAAGTGGTTCACGTGGTTTTAGTGGCTGGAACGTCCCAAGTCTGTGGGTCAGTCTGAGGCTTCTCCTGATTCATGTAGCCACAGAGGCTGGCAAACCCGAGATCGGCAGGTCAGACAGCAGGAGTTTTGCTGACAGGATGTGAAGACTGACGAATTCCAAGATTAGCAGGCAAGATGGCAAGTAAGCTGCTAGCTCAAGTTCCAAGAACCGGTGGTCAGACTAACAGGTGCAAACTACAGAATTCAGAGCAAGCAAAACCTAGTGAGCCTTGTCAGAAAGTCTGCCTATATTGCATGCTGGCCACACCCCCAAGGAAAATCCCTTTCAACTGATTGGCTACTCACAACAGATCCCATTGTGGAGGTGATCACATTATATCAGATCTCATCATGGAAGTAATCACATCATCATTTGGCTGCCAAACTGCATCATAACTGCTGAATCACTGAGAATCATGGCCCAGCCAAGTTGATACACAACCTTAATGATGACACTTAGCGATAAATCTAACAGAAAATGTGCAAAATCTGTATGCAGAGAAGTATAAAACATTGTTGAGAGAAATTAAAGATGATATAAATAAATGAGTTCATGACTCACAGGATTTATTATTTTAAGATGACGGTTAGTCTCAAATTTATCTGTAGATTCAGCCATTCCAATTGCTAAATCAGGAGTCTTTTTTTTTTAAAATAATTTACAAGTAATTGTAAAACTTATATGAAAAATTCAGAGGATCTAGAACACCCAAAATAATTAAAAAAAAAACTGGAGGGCTTACATTACCTGATTTTATGGAAAAAAAAACAACAAAAAAAACCATTGCCATCAAGTCGATTTCGTCTCATAGTCACCCTATAGGACAGAGTAGAACTGCCCCCTATGGTTTCCAAGGAGCACCTGGTGAATTTGAACTGACGACCTTTTGGTTAGCAGCTATAGCTCTTAACCACAGCGCCACTAGGGTTTCCTGATTTTATAAAGCTACAATAATTAAGATGGTATAATGACATAAAGGTTTACAAAAAGGTCAGTGGAACAGAATAGAGAATCCAGAAATAAACCCACACGTACACGCTCAATTGATTTTCAACAGCAGTGGAAATGCATTGCGTTGGTAAATACTGTTTTTAAGATATACTGCTGGAACAATTGAGGTGTCATCTGCAAAAAAAGTTGATTTTGATCTTGTACCTTATAAAAATTAGATCAGAATGGATTATAGACCTACATTGTAAAAGTACAATTAGGAATCTTCTAGAAGAAAACATAGAAAAAAAAGTTTGTGAATTTGGGTTAAATAATGATTTTTTAAAAATATGACACCAAAAGCATGCTTGGTAAAAGAAAAAAAAAAGTGGATAAATTGGAATTCATCGCACTTCAGAAAACCACAAATTGGGAAGAAATATATGCAAATCACGTATTTGATAAAGACATATATATATGATATTCTGGATATATATATATATCCAGAATATATAAAAGCTGTAAATATATAGTTCAATATTGAGAAAACAAACATCATGGTAAAGAAAATTGCAAAATATTTGAGCAGAGCCTTCATGTTTCCATGTGGTTGGTATATAAGCACATGAAAAGATGCTCAACATCATTAGTCATTATGTAAGTGTGAATTAAAACTACTAGGAGATACTCATATATTAGGAGTGGCTAATATTAAAAGTCTGATGGTACTACGTGTTAATGAAGATATAAAGGGTCTGGAACTCATATCACTGCTGGTAGGAATAAAAACTTGTTCAACCACTTTGGAAAACAATTTGACAATTTATTGAAAAGTTAAGCATATTTCCTATGTGCCAACCACTCTTAAGCATTTACAGAAATAAATTCTTATTTCTATACAGAGACTTGTATATGAATGTTTATAACACTTTTATTTGCCCCAAACTGGAAACAGCCAAAAGTCTTTTAACAGGTGAATAGATAAACACATTGTGCTGTATCCAAACAATGGAATAAAAACAAAACAGACAAACAAACAAACAAACAAAAACCCCAAACCACTGCCATCGAGTTGATTCTGACTCATAGCGACCCTATAGGTTTTCAAGGCTGTAACTCTCTACAGAAGCAAACTGTCACATCTTTCTCCTGTGGAGCCCTTTGGTGGTTTCCAACTGCCGACCTTTTGGTTAGCAGTTGAATGCTTTAACCACTACCGCACCAGGACTCCTGGACAATAAAAAGGAAAGAACTTTTGACATTCAGCAAACATAGGTGAACCTCAAAATGATTTTGATGTGTGGAAGAAGTGAGATAAAAAAGATCATGTAGTGTATGATTTCATTTACATGAAATTCTAGAAAATGCAGACTATCTTAGAGTAACAGAAAGTGATCTGTGGTTGCCTGGTACTTTGGTGGGGTTTGGAGGGGATGGAGTTTGGGCATGAGAGAGGGATGACAAGGGGGTACAAGGAAACTTTGGAGGTAAAGGATGTGTTTATTATCTTGATTGTGGTGATGGTTTTATGGTGTGCACGTATATCGGAACTTACAAAATGTGCTTTTAAAATTTGTGCTGTTTATTATATGCCAGTTTTACTGCAGTAAAGCTTTTATAAAATTCATATTTGCAGCATCATGGAGTTTTTCATGCTCCAGCAATAAGTTAAAATACAATCAGCTTTTGCTAACACAATTTTGGAATGATTTAAAAATGCCAACTCATTTCTTTTGCCATTGTTACTGTACTGTATGTCAGTATATTGATGAATTTTAAATTCTCTTAGTGTTAATGAGATAGGGAAGCAAACTATGAATAAATTTTATTGGCATGCAAACAAATTATCTTTCCCTTTCTGGGATAAATAATAGAAGGGCATCTTTTAGGTCCTTCTTCCTCTGTTGGATGGTCTTTTTTGGATATTCAGTCTGCTTTTTGAGTAGAAAATGACCATCCAAGCTCCCTGTTTCATATATTAAATATGTAACCTCATAGAAAGACTGACTGACTAACTCCGAATTTGCAGCTGAGAAATTCAGATGTTCATCCCTGGAACAGCCATTTATGTATGACTTGGGGAGCAGTCACATAGCTAGCTGTGGGAGTGCAGAAGTTCCCTGTCCTCGTCAGCTAGTGCTGCCATAACAGAAATACCACAAGTGGATGGCTTTAGCAAAGGGAAATTTATTTTCTCACAGTCTAGTAGGTTACAAGTCCAAATTCAGGGTGTCATCTCCGGGAGATTGCTTTCTCTCTCTGTTGGCTCTGGAGGAAGGTCTTTGCCCTCAATCTTCCCCTGGTTGAGGGGCTTCTCAGGCAGAGGGACCCCAGGTCCAAAGGATGTGCTCTGCTCCTGGTGCTGCTTTCTTGGTGGTATGAGGTTGCCAACTCTCTGCTTGCTTCCCTTTCATTTCTTGAGAGATAAGAAGTGGTGCAGGTCATACCCCAGAGAAATTCCCTTTACCTTGGATCGGGGAGGTGACCTGAGTAAGGGTGGTGTTAAAATCCCACCCTAATCCTCTTAACATAAAATTACAATCACAAAATGGAGGACAACCACACAATACTGGGAATCATGGCCTAACCAAGTTTATATACACATTTTTCGGGGGACATAATTCAATCCATGACATTCCTTGTATAGAGAGAAGTCCTCTATGGTATGATTTTGGACTATATATGGTGTGCAGAAGGATACAGTAGTTTTCTAACTCAGATTACAAAATTGACAGTGCAGTGGTTTTAAGAGCATGGGCTTCAGATTCAGATGGATTTAAATTTAGATCCTGGCTTACCATTTACTAGCTTTGTACAAACCTCAGTTTCTTTATTTGTAAAATGGGTAATACTTCATTTTCTTGGCAGTTATTATGAAGATTAAATTAATATGGTCCAAGAGAAATAAGAGGCTATTAACCTCAGTATTTCTGTACTGTCGTAATGAATCATTCCAGTCAGTAAGAAAAGAGTAAAGGAACATTCGACTGCATACAGAGCTCTACTACTGACAGCTTTTTAAGGGACATGTATGTAAGATGATATAATGGGTGACTAGTTAAAAGATGAGCAAAAAAAGTAACATACATTTTAAAATTACAGACATTGTACCAAAGTAAATATTTAGGTTATTAACATTGCACAATGATATTCATGATGTATGGTTGATTTCCTAAAATGCTGCCTGAAAGCTAATATGAAAGTAGGTTCTAGGACTTGGACCTGCCTTAGATGCCTTATTTCCTTGAACCTACATGTTCACTTTTCTGGTTCTGCATTCTTTCACTAAATGTGGACTAAATAAGTCATTGGTTATGAAGTTTTGAAATATAATTGTCCTTAACATGGTTATAGAGTATGTGTTGACCAGCACTGGGAAGTGGAGTTACTAGCAAGAAAACAGAAAAAAGGTTTATTTTATTTTTCCTCCTTTCTCTACTTTCCTTAATTAATCCAAAAAGTATTTGCTGAGGACTTTTTTCCTTTTTGTCATGAATTTAAAGGGAAATAATATGTGCAGTAAAGTTTTTTTCATCTTTGAGGTAGCTAATATTTGATTTTCCTATATTTCTACTTTCCTGTTTTTTTTCTCTGAATTAAGCTCTTCAGAGTCTGGGACTTTGTCTTTTACTTCTATCTTTGTAATTTTCTGCAGTAATAACCAGAATGCTTTATATTCAGTTAATAATACCTGCATAGTCTGATAACAGTTCGTGTTTACAGATTGCTTTATTAAATGCTTTTCTCATATGTTTTCACATTTAATGTATCTAAACCACCCTGTTAAATAGAAAAGATATCTTTCATTATTCCATTTATAGATGAGGAAAACTAAGTATGGAAAGATACAGGACTTGTCTGAGCTCATATTGATGGTATATAGTAAGGTAACACTGAAAACTCAGGCTTTAATGCTGGGTTTAGTGTTTTTTCTACTCTACTGCAGTCTGAATATTATTGATTGATGACCTTTTAGGGTACATTTTATATGGATGATATCAAGAAACAATCCCTAAATGTGGCAAGAGTTGCAGCACAGAACATGACTGTTTCATTTATGGCCTTTTAATTAATGTTAAACCTGCAGGTCTGGCACAGAATGGCAGTGTTTAAAAAAATTAGCACCAGTACGATAGCTGCAGGCAGTAGGCATGGGACTTTAACTCAGTGCACCTCTGTGGTAAATCATTTTATGTCACTTTGGTCTGGACGATAAGCATTACTTGCACTGACAGGAATTGTACCGTTTCGTGGTAATTTGGCAGACTTTCATAAACATCCTGTGAGTTTAACAATTAATTGTACTGCATATTGGAAACAGTTATTTACTGTTTGAAAAATTATATCTTGATGTATCCTATAATGTATAGATTCCAGAATTTTTTGCACTTTGGCATAAGTTTATACTATAATTGGTTCAGTCAAGTGAGCAGTGCGATAAAGAAATTTAAGCAATATAAATGGGTTTGATGTTTAGGGAAAAAATAGCTCAGATCGAATTACATCTCTAAGACGTGCTCTTTACACCTCTAATAATGATTAGCAAAGTAGAGGAGAGAAAAGCCCTGGCCCAGCTTATAAATGTCATTTGAAGAAAGACAGTTGACTTTGTTATTTCTGTTTTTGCTGAAAAAACTACAGGAGGCAGGCAGGGATTATTTTGCCTGAAACTTAATCTTTTATTTGTGAGGAACTATTTACTTAAGGAAAAATAGAAAAAAACGAAAAGGAAAAAAAAGGCGTTTACTCTAAAATGAATTGCTTAGTATAAGTAATACTAATTTGGAAACATGGGCCAGAATTATCTTTTACCTCTGCAGTTATTTTGTTAGATGACTAATGAGAATAATAGTTTAATGAAGTATTTTAAAAATTTAACTCTGTTCCATAAAACCAAACACTTGTAACAAAAAAAGTATTAGTTAATATGAAGTTGACTTTCTGTTCCTGAAAGTGCAGCAGCAGCAACCTGGCACAAACAGGCGGGGTGGTAGAGTGGAAAGCAAACTGGTGTGCAGCCTGGAGACTACAGTTCTGATAATCGGTTGTCACACCAATCAGCGTCCTTGCCGTTTGACTCTTCAGCCCCAGGTGTAGTAGTCTGGGAATTTTGAGATCTTTTCAGTGCTTACCGTTTTGTGTTTTTTCACTGAGAAAGATTTTCTGGGCACTACTGTTCACTTACTGGTTGCATGGTCTTGGTCAAATTATTTGGGAATGTACTCCAGCAAAATGAAAAGGAACCCGAGAAAGAGAAAAATAACAGATCCTAGAAATAGTGCAACCAACCCAAGAATGCAATGAAAAGAAATTTCAAGAAAATAGCTGTGCAACAGATCTTGAAAGGAGTTGGTCCAAGTTTGAATAGGAAGCCAGAATTTCTAAGAATGTTGGTTCTATTTGAAAATGTGCAATTAAAGAAGCAGAAAAGTTCAGTAATATGATAAAAGCATGTTTCTTCTAACAACAAGGGAAAAAACAGAAACTCCGTGAAAAACAAAAAGCTATACAAAAAAATCACAGCCCAAATGTGAAACAAAATGTGACATAATTTTGAACGATTGTTAGGGTATTGACCTTGGATTTGGAACATTTTCTACTGAGCAGCACAGCTTTACTTCTTAGGATCACATGGACTTCTAATTACATGAGTCTCATTGCCACAGTTACTGATTCTGAACTTTATACATTTGATACTTTAACATTTATTGCCTTTCAGTTTTAGCACCAATCAATAGACAAGTACAAGAGACTTAATTATAGTTAGAGAACACACTGTAAATAGAAACCGTGATAATATGAAAATAACTATACATCTGATAAAAGTTGGGAAGTGGAAGAGGGGAAGAGGAGAGATGAAACAAAGTTTAGGTATATTAATATCCCTTTACATACAGAGGAGCCAGTAAATAATGTCTGAAGTTGATAGATATAGAAATAGGTGATGAAGTATGTTATTTAAAGGTACAAAAAACAACTAGAAGAATGGAAAATAATATAAATAAACCAAATTGGAAGGGATAGGGGTCAGTGTAGTTGGAAAATAGCATAAGGGCACTAAATTTCTTTTTCAAGTTTATAAATCAAGAAATGAATGCTTAAGCATATTATATAAACTCATGATGATAACTCGGATGAATAGTTAAAATAAGCTTTGGGTTGCCAGTTGAACCAGGGGCTAGAAATATTTACAAGCAGTCCCCAGGATACCAGTGTCCCACTTACAGACAACTCCTGCCTGCACTTTAATGATGTGTAAATTTGCCCTCACTTTGAAACGATTGAACCAACTGCTACTCCAACAAATTCTTCGTCACAGTCACCGTTACTTGCTGCAGGTACAGGTTTTAAATCATTGGAAGGGCTTTGAGCCTTTTGCTGTCAAGTTGATTCCAATTCATAGGAGAGAGTAGAACTGCCCCAGAGAGTTTCCAGGAAGTGGCTGGTGGAGTCAAACTGCTGACCTTTTGGTTGGTAGCTGTAGCTCTTAACCACTGCGCCACCAGGGCTCCCTCTTGCACTAAAGTAAGGCTAAATAAGAACCATATGTTCCTAAACCTCCCCCCGCCCCAAAATGTTCCTACTTACCTACAAATTTGACTTAAAATTTAAAGACACAGTAACAGATCCTGGCCGTAACCCAGGGGACTATCTGCAGTTTTATACCTTTTCTCTATCTCTGTCACTCTGTTTTATTATTTTTTAACCAATTTATGATGTGGGAGTTCACTTATTCAGGTCACTGCCACAAGTTGATTCCAGCTTATGGCGACCCCATGTGTAGAGTAGCCAAAATTTTGCAACACAAGATATTCGCTGATTCATACTCGAACATCTCTCTCAGCTTAACACTGTCAGTGTCTTTGTCAGTCTGTAGATGATGTCTTGTGTTGCAGATATATGACAATTCAATACAAACCATTACAAAATGAAATTGTAGGTCTTGTAAAAGTTACAGCATTTCATGAAGTCCCTGAATGTTGATATCATTGAACAAATTGCATCTTTAACAAATGTGAACCTGGCAGTCAACGACGGAAGAAACTTTTTAGAAATTTATTTTCCAGTTAAATCCTTTCTTCACTATTTACTCTGAAATTTTAGTTCTTGTTTTAAGTTGACTGAAATCCACTTTGTGGATGTTTTGATTTTAATTATTCTTAGATAATGTGGACCTTCTATATACCTTTTTTTTTTTTTAAATAATTCTAATTAAATTAAGTACTTAAGAGTATGGCTTGGGAGCCTGAAGGAAAGAAAGTAAAATCATCATTCTATCAGTCAGTGTCTTAATTATCTAATGCTGCTATAGCAGAAATATCACATGTGGGTGACTTTAACAAATAGAAATTTATTTTCTCACAGTTAAGGAGGCTAAACGTTCCAATTCAGGGCACTGGCTCTAGGGGAAAGCTTTCTCTCTCTTTAGGCTTTGAAGGCAGGTCCTTGTCTCTTTTCAGCTTCTGCTTGTGGCATGGAATCTATCTTTCCTCATCTCTGCTTGTTTGTGCTTCCTTGCTGGTTTAATCTGCTCTTTTGTATCTCAAAAGAGACTGATTTAAGACACAGCGTAGACTAACACTGCCTCATTAACATAACAAAGAAAACCCATTCCGAAATGGGATTATAACCACAGGAATATAAAAAAAACCCCACACCCTTGTCATCTAGTCCATTCCTACTCATAGACACTAGAGGACAGAGTAGAACTGCTCCACAGGGTTTCCAAGGAGCGCCTGATGGATTAGAACTGCTGACCTTTTAGTTAGCAGCTCTAGCTCTTAACCACTATGCCACCAGGGTTTCCAGCCCCAGGAATAGGGGGACACGGTTCAACAGGAGTCAGTAAACTAGATTTAGTCCACAGGACTGAGATTGCTTTTTGAATAGTTTCCTCCAAGTGTCATTGAGTTGTAGTTTATACTGAAAAGACAAAATGAAGTCCATTTTATTGGTGGTAATGCAGGGCTTTATTTACACAACTCACTGAGTTGTATATGTTCAAAGAATGGACTACAGTATAACACTTAAGCTACTTTTGTATGTGTTACAAACCCATTGTAAAAAGACAGGCAAAAGAAATAAAATATTGAGAACAGTGGGACATAGCTGTATAGGGCTTGAAAGTAGTTGCACAGATTAGTCAATCAACTATGGCATGCTATTTTTACAGCAAAAGCTTTGACAAACTACCTAGTCCTGCATATAGCTAGGAAAATGGAAGTCCAGAACAGATGACTGATCATATTCTAGTATATTCATGTATGATCACCATTAGTTGTCATCTTTGAACCCAAATGACAGCCACATATATGAAGAATTTTTGAAGAAAGTTAAGTGTCAAACTATGTAAAAGAAGCTGTGGTGATTAGTTTATCAAAGACAGGGACCGATGAAGCACTTTGTAAGTTTAAAAAATGTTAGACGTGTATTTAATGTCAAAGAATATTTCTATACTGTCTATTATTTTGTTTGAGTTTGTAATAATAATCAAGGCCTGTAACATATTGTTAATGTCTTCTTAATAATTAAACCTAAATTCTAGATCACTTTAGTTTATAAAATAAACTAAGTATTTTAGTCTGTACATTGGAAATGGTTTTATTTTTTAAAGATCTCTATGTATTTCAAGTAGAATTTTTTGTATAAATAATTGTATTTGGCTTGAGAGCTATTTTTTGTCCCTACACTACCTCACGCTAGTCCCTTTTTATTTAACCAAGCACTTTTGTAGTTAACTTTTATACTTATGCACCTGAATGATATTTGCATCGAATTTACTACCTTTGAGGTCTATAAATTGTACAGCTTAATGGTTTAATTGGCATTTTGACTTTTCTATTAATTTGTTACATCTAAAAAAAAAAATTTGTTACATCTACCTGATATTAAATAGATAATTAAATTTAGAAATATTCACTCTTATTCGTGATCCAGCTTTATTGGGAGTATTGTTTATGAGAGAAGTTTACTTCAAAAAAATTTTTTTTTCAAATCAAAAGCAACTTGGTTTTAATGTCACAAATTAAAGAAGAGCCTGTAATAGTTAAATTCATTATTGTGGTGGTCATGTTTGAATCTCAGTCTAAGAAGATCTTAGGAAAATTTGTAGCATAGTCATAGAAATTCAATAAGCAATAATTTATTTAGTAGAATTTGGTTTATTTAACATACCAGCAAAATGTATAATTGAAAAATATTGTTTACCTTTAAAATATCTAAGAATAAGGATTAACGATAATTATATTTACTTTAGCCAATCTAAAGAAAGAAACAGATTTATAAAATTACTTTAAGTCTTAACCTTGAAGAAAGTCAGTTAAGACTGAATTTTCACCTCCTTTTTTTTTTTTTCTCTGGAGGTATATGTATACAAGAGTAGCTCCTTATCAATGTGCTACAAGTACAACTGTTGCCGTCACTGGGAAGTTAAAATTCAACGTTTCTAGATCTGGAATTGACAAAAATTCATCTGGATAATTGTTAGACTTTATAAACATAGTTTTACTATTGTGCTTAAAATAAGAAAACTTGTGATATCGAAAGCCTGTGCTTTTCAAACATATGGCATCAATTTGCATTTTAATCAGAATATGGAAGTCATTACTCTGACATCTGAAACTGAGGTAGCAATAAAAAATATCACTAACAGGACAGCAGACACAATTTATTTTGTGTTTATTACTGGGTGGCCCTCTTGAAACTTTCCTGAACTTAATTGATTCCAGGTATTAGAAAATTACAATTAAAGTATGACATTTATTTTGAATGCATTTAAATGGAACTGTCTTAATAAGATAAAAAAAAATTTTTTTTGTCTTAATAAGAATGATATAAATTATTAATATATATTAGGATTTACAGCATATGTGTATATACACACATACATATGCGTATTCATTCATATGTATACATATAATATGTATTAAAGCGCTCACCTGCTAACAGAGAGGTTGGTGGTTCGAACCTACCAGCCGCTCTGTGGGAGGAAAATGTGGCAGTCTGCTGCCTTAAAGATTTACAGCCTTGGAAACCCTGTGGGGCAGTTCTCTTCTGTCCCACGGGGTTGCTATAAAAGTTGAAATTGACTCAACAGGAGTGGGTTTTATACTTATATATGTATATGCAAAGAAAGTGCTCAATGGCTTAATTGTAGTTAATATCTCTGGGGTAGGGAATGTTAGTGGAAAAAGAAAATTTTCCTGTTTTATTCTAAATGAATTTTTTGAGTCTTTATTACCTGTGTAATAAAATAATTTATAGTATGAGATGAAATTTTATTAATTTCAAATTTTATTTGAACTAATTAAGATATTCAATCATAGTCTTTAATTGTTGACACAGTTTAAAGTATTGGTCAATAAATTATTAAAGCAATTTAACTTCTAAGAGAGAAAATACCTAAATGTACAGTGTATCCCACAATCTAGAACTTTATTTGCTGCCTTGAATTACATTTCTAAGATAATTTTAATTATCTCACTCAGCAAATGTATTTTGACTCCTTGCATGTTCCATGCAATGGGTTGTTATGTTGTTAGGTGCCATCAAGTCGATTACGACTCACAGCGACCCTATGCACAACAGAACAAAACGCAGGCTGGTCCTGTGCCATCTTCACGATTGTTGCAGCCACTGTGTCAATCCATCTTGTTGAGGGTCTTCCTTTTTTGCTGACCCTCTGCTTTACCAAGCATGATATCCTTCTTCAGAGACTGATCCTTCCTGACAACATGTCCAGAGCATGTAAGATGCAGTCTTGCCATCCTTGCTTCTAAGGAGCATTCTGGTTATACTTCTTCCAAGACAGATTTGTTCGTTCTTTTGGCATTCCATGGTATATTCAGTATTCGTTGCCAACACCACAATTCAAAGATGTCAATTCTTCTTTGGTCTTCCTTATTCATTGTCCAGCTTTCACATGCATATGAGGTGATTGAAAACACCATGGGTTGGATCAGGTGCACCTTAATCCTCAAGGTAACATCTATGCTTTTCAACACTTTAAAGAGGTCTTTTGCAGATTTGCCCAATGCAATGAGTCATTTGATTTCTTGACTGTTGCTTCTGTGGGCATTGATTGTAGATCCAAGTAAAATGAAATTTTTGACATGAATCTTTTCTCAGTTTATCATGATGTTGCTCATTGGTCCAGTTGTGAGGATTTTTGTTTTCTTTATTTTGTGGTGTAATCCATACTGAAGGCTTTGGTCTTTGATCCGGTAAGTGGTTCAAGTCGTGTTCGCTATCAGCAAGCACGGTTGTGTCGTCTGGGAGTTAGGCTGCTATAGGGCAAGGAATGCATGGGGCTGCCAGTGTCTTTAAGAGGCAGGGAAAGATCCTGCCTTAGAGCTTTCATAGAGAACATGTCTCAGCTGACACCCTGAACTTCTAGCCACCAGAGCAATAAATTTCTGTTTTAAGCCATCAAGTTGCTGCTATTTTGTTTTGGCAGCTCAAGGAAACTAAGTGAATATTAATTTTACTTCCTTGCTTTCGTATCACTATGTCTTTCACTTAAGTATTTTTTGAGTGTTTGCTCAGTAAATAGAACAGTCGGTATCCCTGTCTTTGTAACCCTTACATTATTTGAGGGGGGTGGGGTAAACAAAACACAACAAAACAAACTCCTTGCTGTGGAGTCAGTTCCCACTCATAACGACACTATAGGACACAGTAGAACTGCCTCTTAGGGTTTTCAAGCCTGTGATCTTTATGGAAGCAGACTGGCGCATCTTTCTCCTGCAGAGCAGCATGACATTAGTCAGCCATACTCTTGGGTGCATCCTTGGGAGTGTAAGTCAGCCATTTTAGGGATCATGATGGAAAAAAGTTTGACAACAACTGCTCCAGATGAAGTGTAACCATTTTACTTACTTTTTTCAGATCATTTTGTTATATTTACCATCAACAGATTTTTAAATTAGAAGATTTATATGAAGGTGATTTGATTTTAAAGTGCTGTGCAAATACTGAGTATATAAAACTTTATTGATCATTTTGAAAAATATATTTCACATTTTTTGTCAGGAGGCTATTACAATTTAATTTTTGTGGCTGTTTCTTTAGGAGTCTAGACTATGTGTGCCTGTGTACATAAATGCATATTTTTACATGTATAGTAACATTAAAAACATCTAAATTTTTTAATGTTTTAGTGGAATGTTTTAAAATATTTTATTTAGCAGTTGCTAAAAAAAAAAAAGTTTTTTTTTTATGATTAAAAAAAATCGCAGCTAAACAATTACATTAACTTCCTAGCCATAAATTTGGCATACTGTATTCTGCTTTTTTTTTTTAACAGAAGAAAATTTAATCTTTGCTAAAAATGTATAGATTTAGAAGTGTTAATTTTTTTTTTTTATAGTGTAGCACACACACACACACATTTACAGGTGAAAGGGACTCATTGATTATACCATTATAAATCTGATGCTAAACAGTTTGAAACAAAGGATGTGCTTTCTGTTATTAGTCTTAAAAATTGCTAATAAAGTCCCCACAAAGTATTAAAAAAAAAACCCAAACCCATTGCCGCTGTGTCAGTTCCGACTCATAGTGACCCTATAGGTGATGCATATTTTAAAGTACTAAAAAGGAAACATTACATTTAAAGAAGGCTGGTTTTAGTTACTAAGTAGGCATATATGTACTGTATGTATTTACAAAATTTATATTTTGATTTCCTATTATGATGGAACTAAAAGTTAACAGTGGAAGCAAACTAGTAGAGGAAATGGCGAGAAATTGTGGGATTAGGCGAAATGATTAAGAATTGGAATTGATTAGCATCCTTTTCAAGAACACACGTACAAGTGCAGATAAAAAAGGCCAAGTTTATTTACAATAATTTATTACAGCCCCAGCCTAGTAGAAAGCAACACTGATGGAGCAGTTTTGGAGGTTTTCCAACTCCTGTTTACTTTGTAAAAACCAGAACAAGGTAATCTGGTTCTATTCGACTTAAATAAGACAAAGAATTCAATATTAAGGCATAGTTTATAGGTCGTTAAGTATTTTAGTTTGGTGTCTGAGGATAATGTTTAGCACTGTGTTCAATTAGTGTGAACTAACCAGTAGAAGTGCCAAATTCGGAAATGTCTTGCTTCAATTAATACAAAATACTAAAGGCTCCCTTCATTCCAGCTTCCTTGCTCCATGGGTGCCAGTCACACCGTCTCCATAAGTAGGCTTTTCTAGAGACTAATCAAGATTCATGGCCTCCAGGTTTTGTAGCACTGGCATTTCAATATCTGGAACGTCACTTTTTCTTTTCGTGAGCTTCTTTTTCATCCCTAATTGGTTCTCCCATTTTTTTAGGTTATGTATGGAACTGAACTTGTATGATACCCTAATGTAGTTAGAAATGAGTGTAATTCGATAGAGTATTACTGGAAAGTTAATAAGTAAACAAACCCAAATAAAACTTTATGCCATTTTAGTGTATTGGCTTTCAGTAGACTAAATGAAATTTTCATAAGAGGTCAATTAAAGACAGCAGCAACTTTGTTTCTTCCTACTAGTTAGGGCCAGATGTTGGTAAAATGGCAAAGCAGGCACATTTTTTCTTTGGTACTCTCCAAACTTCTTTTTCAGCATCTCTGTACCTATTTCTATTTTTCTTCAGGTGCCTCTCCTTGTCAGCTAATCCCCCCATAAGTTTCTCGTGTCCAGAGATATTTGCAATTTAATTCAAATATTTGTTAATGAATGAAAAATTCCTGAAAGCCTAACAGAATACAGTAGTGTAAATGTGATTTCAGGCAATGTAAGAGGAAATGAAGACAGTCTATTTTGGAGATAGGGAGGGATTTTCTCTTACATCCTAATAGGCAATTGAGTGCTCTGACTGTATGATTATAAAAATTGCATGGGTGGTGTCTGACCTCCTCCAACTTCACAAGGGGAAGGAGAATCATGATCTACAGCCTGAAGCTGATTCCTATGAGGTGGAGGGCAGACATACCTCCTTTCTCTAACCTTTTTAACAATTCTTACACCACTCGTCCCTCCCACTGTACTCTCTGCTGCTCTATTGGGTTTGATAATTTGTTGCAATGGCCACACAGAACTGACAGACCATACTGACAGTTATGGGGTTAATTAGGGAAGTAACAGGTTACAGTTTGGGTTCAGGAACACTCAGGATACAGTTCTTTGATCAGGACAGCCTCTTCTCAGCTGTGTCACAGGCGGGCCTCTCTGGCCCTTGGCCCTTGGCCGCTCAGGCCTCTTGGGCTGGCCTGGCCTCTGCCCTGCTTGGGCAAGCTCTTTTAGCTCTGCCAGTAAGTTCCTGGAGGAACCTCACTCTGCCAGTGAGCGTTGGCCCCAAAGGCTCGGAGCCCAAAGGCCAATTCAACATGTTTACATGTACAAATGCAGCGACATTGGTTATATTCATCATGTTGTGCAACCATCACCACTATCCGTTTGCAAATTATTTCACCACCATTAACAGAAACTCAGTGCCCCCTGTGATAAGACTCACCTGTTCCCAGGTTACCCCGGTAACCACTAATAAACTTTGGACTCTATACGTTAGCCTATTCCATATAAGTGGGATTAGACACTGTTTGTCCTTCTGTGACTGACTTGTTTCACTCAGCATGTTTTCAGCATTCACCCATGTTGTAGCATATATCAGAACTTCATTTCTCTTTAAGGCAGAGTAATATTCCATTGTATATAAGTACCACCTTTTGCTTGTTCATTCATTTGTTGATGGACATTCAGTTTATTTCTATGCTTTGGCTACTGAGAACAGTGCCGCAGTGAACATGGGTATACTGCAGTTCCTTTAGATACTTTTAGGATACTTGGTGAACTTTCTTTTGTTAACTCTGAGCAGAGTATTCCTAAGAAATGATAAGACCTGTTAGCTGTTGCTGGTAGGAGTGTTGTTAGCTGCTGCCCAGTTAGCACCTGACTCATGGCGACACCACGCAGGATGGAACGGGAAATGTTGTAATCCATAGGGTTTTCATCATCTTATTTTTCGAAGTACATCTCCAGGCCTTTCTTTCTAGTCTGTCCTAGTCTGGAAGCTCTGCTGAATCTGTTCAGCATTATAGCAATATGCAAGTCTCCCCTGACAGACAGGTGGTGACGCTACATGAGGTGCATCGGTAAGGAATTGAACCTGGGTCTTCCACTAGGAAGGGGAGAATTCTACTGCTGAACCATCAATGCCTCAATCTATTTATTTAGGTTTTCTTTAATTTCTTTCATTAATGTTTTATAGTTTTCAGGGTACAAGTCTTTCTCTTCCTTAGTTAAATTTAACCCTAGGTGTTTTATTCTTTTAGATGTTATTATAAATGGAATTGGTCTTTTAATTTCTTTTTTAGAGTGTTCATTGCTGATGTGTAGAAACGACTGAATTTTGTATCTTGACCTTATGTCTTGCCACTTCGCTGAGTTTATTTATTAACTCTAGTAGCTTTATTGTAGATTATTTGGGGGTTTCCTATATATAGAGTCATGCTGTCTCTGAAAAGGCATGATCTTACATATAACTTTACTTTTTGCTTCCTGATTTGGATACCTTTTAATTCTTTTTCTTGCCTAATTGGTCTGGCTAGGGCTTCTCATACAATGTTCAAAAACATCGTTGAGAGTAGGTATCCTTGTCTTGCTCCTGATATTAAGCTGAAAATTTTAAGTCTTTCTCCATTGAGTATGATGTAAGCTGTGGATTTTTCATAAATGTTCTTTGTCATATTGAGGAATTTCCCTTCTATTCCTAGCTTGTTAAGTGTTTTTATCACAAAATGGTGTTGGCTTTTTTCAAGTGCCTTTTCTGCATCATTGAGATGATCATGTAGGTCTTTTTTTTTGTTGTTGTTCTCAATGCGGTGTATTATATTGACTGCTTTTCTTTTTGTGAGTTTTTTTTTTTTTTGTTTGTTTCAGAGATTCATTTCTTATTGTAATTTAGATGCAGGTTTACAGAGCACATTAGTTTCTCATTAAATAATTAAAACACATATTGTTTTGCCACAGTTGGTTGACATTGGTTGCCACCCACACAACATGACAGCACTCTCTCCTTCTTGACCTTGGGTTCCCTATTGCCAGCTTTCCTGTTCCCTTCTGGGCTGGTGTGTGCATTTAGTCTTGTTTTGTTTTATGGGCCCATCTATCTTTGGCTGAAAGGTGAACCTCAGGAGTAACTTCAGTACTGATTTAAAATGGAGCCCAGGGGCCATGCTCTTGGGGTTCCTCCAGTCTCTGTCAGACCAGTAATCCTGGTCCCTTTTTGTGAGTTAGAAATGTGTTCTACATTTTTCTCCAGCTCTGTGCGGGACCCCCTATTGTGATCCCTGTCAGAGCAGTTGATGGTGGTAGCCAGGCATCATCTACTTGTGCTGAACTCAGCCTGGTGGAGGCTGTGGTAATTGTGGTCCATTAGTCCTTTGGACTAATTTTTCCCTTGTGTCTTTGGTTTTCTTCATTTCTCCAGATGGGGTGAGACCAGTGGAGTATATTAGATGGCTGCCCACCAGCTTTTAAGACCCCAGATGCTACTCACCCAAGTAGGATGCAGAACATTTTCTTTAGAAACTATGTTAAGCCAGTTGAGCTAGATGTCCCCCAGACCATGGTCCCCAGCCCTCAGCCCAGTAATTTGGTCCCTCAAGGAGTTTGGATGTGTCTGTGAAGCTTCCATGATCTTGTCTTGGTCAGGGTGCCCTGGCTTCCCCAATGTTGTGTACTACCTTAACCTTCACCAAAGTTATCGCTTATCTGTTGTCTAGTTAGTATTTTTCCCTCCCCACTCCTCCCCTTCCTAGTAACCATCAAAGGTTGTTTCCTTCTGTGTGTAAACGTTTTCAGGTCTCATACACACAGCATAATGCCCTCCAGATTCATACTTTGGTTTGTTTTCTAATGTTGAACCACGCTTGCATTCGTAGGATGAATCCCACTTGATCATGGTGTATCATCCTTTTAATATGCTTTTGGATTCAGCGTGTTTAGTTGTTTGTTTGTTGTTCTCTTTTGTCTGTTTCTTTTTTTTTTTTTTCACTTTCAGTCCAAGAAAGTAGAATTGTATGGGGGAAAAAAAAAAAAACTCCCATGCTTTTGTTACGTTTTATTATGTTCAAAGAGGAAAAGCAGAATATAACATAATACAGTATTCTATCATGTCACATTTGATGGAACATAGCAAAGAATATAGTTACAAAAATATACTTTAGAGCTAGATGACTGCTATAAATTTGGAAACGAACCATCTGCTTATTGTTTAAATTCCTGGATAACTTACCAACCCACATCTCTAAACAGAAGTAACATTCTTCATAACCTTAAAACCACTGCTTAAGGTCTATTGTCTCCATATATAATACATATTTCCTGTGTACTGAATGAAAACAGATTATGGCATTTAAGAAGTCTAAAAAGACCAAGATGATTTCATTAACATGAAAGACATTTGAGTTACGCTTTTAGTGTTTGTAATTGTTAATACAGTTTGGGATATAATAACAGTTTTGGATGTATTTTTCACACTGTGGTAAAGCACATACCCCCAAACTGTCAACTAATAAGCACTTACTTGGCATAGTCCAAACAATTACTTATTCACCAGCTCTTAATTTTTCCATTCTTTCACTGTTGGTTGAGTGTTTCTCATGTGCTAGGTGCTAGAAGCATAATGATGAGTGAACTACAACCTACAGTCTGGTGATAATTTTAGACAAGTAATTACTATATAGTATAATGAGGGCAGCGGTGGTTCAGTGGTAAAAGTCTTACCTTCCACATAGGAGACCTGGGTTTGATTCCCTGTCAGTGTACCTTAGTACAGCCACCACTTGTCTACTGTTGGAGGCGTGCATGTTGCTATGATATTGAACAGGTTTCAGCAGGGCTTCCAGACTAAGACAGACTAGGAAAAAAAGGCTGGTGATCTACTTCTGCAAAATCAGGCACTAAACCCTGTGGATCACAATGATTTGATCTCATTGTACATGAGGTCTCAATGAGTAGAGGGTGACTTCAGCGTACCTAGCAACAATACAGTATGATAAGTTATTAAGAGAAAAGAAGGATTGAGTGACAGCTTTTAAAATTTCAGGTTTGGGCAAATGGTGGATGGAAACATAGGAGCAGGGGCTCTCACCTGCAAGTGAAGGTGAGGTTGGTGATGCATGTTTGCTAGCTGTTCAATTTTTATACATAATAATTATTTTTCCTAATTAGGTGTATACTAGAGCAATAGTTCTTAATTGGTGGTATTTGTAGAATTTTTTTGGAATGCAGAGTTTTCCTAACAATTTCCCTTCTTGGATCCTGAAGTCTACCTTTGAGTGTGACATGCTGACTCTGTCTTATCTGGACTGGATTATCCATTTCTTGCATTTAGGTATCAATTGGATTTAGTATTTCTACTAATTTCCTGCAGCTTTGGTCACCCTGCAGAAGAAAGTTGTGGCAGTCTTCCACAGAGATTTACAGCCTTAGAAACCCTATGGGGTCGCTATGAGCTGGAATTGACTTGGCGACAGTGGGTTTGGGTTTGGTTTGGTCACCCTTTGCCCCAGGTTCTAGCTCCCATGACTGTGCTAGTAATATGGCTGAAGTTTACATAAACTTAAGGTGAAATCTATATCTGAAATGTATAAATTTGTGTCTAAATCATATGAATGCCATTCCTAAGGAAATTTTGCCATTCTGTTTCCGTTACGGTGGTTCCCAGGTTTTTCCTGGCGATTGCTAGAAAGTAAGTTACTAATTAGTTGAGAACTGCTTTCTCGGTGAGGGTTATTGTTGTTGTTGTTAGGTGCTGTCAAGTCGGTTCTGACTCGTAACGACCCTACGTACAACAGAACGAAACACTACCTGGTCTTTCGCTATCCTCACAATTGTTATGCTTGAGCCCATTGTTGCAACTACTGTGTCAGTACATCTCGTTGAGAGTCTTCCTTTTTTTCGCTGACCTCTGCTTTACCAAGCATGATGTCCTTCTCAAGGGACTGGTCCCTCCTGATAAAGTATGTGAAATGAAGTCTTGCCATCCTCGCTTGAAGGAGCACTCTGGCTGTATTTCTTCCAAGACAGACGTGTTTGTTATTCCGGTGGTCCACAATATATTCAATATTCTTCACCAACACCATAATTCAAAGGCATCAGTTCTTCTTTGGTGTTCCTTATTCATTATTCAGCTTTCACATGCATACAAGGTGACTGAAAATATCATGGCTTAGGTTAGGCACACCTTAGTCCTCAAAGTGACATCTTTGCTTTTCAACGCTTTAAAGAGGTCTTTTGCAGCGGATTTACCCAATGCGATAGGTTGTTTGATTTCCTGACTCCTGCTTCCATGGGTGTTGATTGTGGGTCTAAGTAAAAGGAAATCCTTGACTATTTCAGCCTTTTCTCCATTTATCACAATGTTGCTTATTGGTCCAGTTGTGAGGAGCTTTGTTGTCTTTATGTAAAGGCGTAATCCATACTGAAGGCTGTGGTCTTTGATCGTCTTCAGCGAATGCTTCAAGTTCTCTTGGCTTTTAGGAAACAGGTTTGTGTCATCTGCATATCACAGGTTGTTAATGAGTCTTCCATCAATCTTGATGCAGTGTTCTTCTTCATATAGCCCAGCTTCTTGGATTATTTGCTCAGCATGCAGATTGAATTAGTATGGTGAAAGGATACAACCCTGATGCACTTTCTTGATTTTAAACCATGCATTATCCCTCTGTTCTGTATGAATGACTGCCTCTTATTGTATGTACAGGTTCTGCACAAGCGCAATGAAGTGTTCTGGAATTCCCTTGGTGAGGCCACGGTATATATTCTTATGTAAAAAACAAACAAATCAGTTTTATTTACATATATAAAACATCACCTGTTTTAAGCGTACAGTTTGGTGAATTTTGGCAAATGCTTATAGTCATTTGACTACAACCATAGTAAATATTTAGAGTATTTTTATCCTTGAAAAGGTCCCTCTTCCTGCTTGGTTGTCAGTTCCCTCCCCACATGTACTGGGTCTCAAGCAATCACTAAACAGCTTTCTGTCACTTAGAATTTCACCTTTTTGGAAATCATAAGTGGAATCATCTAGCTTTTAGTCCTTTGAGTTTGGCTCTTTTTTGCTCAGCAGTATGTTTTTGAGATCCATTCACATAGTTACATGCATCAGTACTTTGTTCCTTTTTATTGCCGAGTAGGATTCCATATTCTGGATATAACACAGTTTGCTTATTCACCAGTAGTTGGATATTTGGACTACTTTCTGTTTGGCCGTTATGAGTGATGCTGCTATGAACATTTGCATACAACAGTTTTTATGTATGTTTTCATTTCTCTTGGATAGATACCTGGGAAAAGAATTCCCGGGTCTTATGGTAAGTGTGTGTTTAACTGTAAGAAACTGCCAAACTGTTTTCCAAAGTGGCTGTACCATTTTGTCTTTTCGCCAGCAATGCATGAAAGTTCTAGTAGCTGAACATTCCCACTTCACTTGGTATTATCATTCTTTTTACTTTTAGCCGTTCTAGTGCATTCATAGTGGTTTCTCATTGTGGTTTGAATTTGTGTTTCCCTTAAGACTAATGATTTTGAGTATCTTTTTTGGACATTTTGGCCATTCATACACACACACACACACACACACACGCATGCGCATGAATATATATGTGTATGTATAGGTTATTTTTTGTGACGTGACTGTTGAAATCTTTTTTTAAAAGTTGTTTGTCTTATTTTGCGTTTGAAGAGTTCTTTATGTATTCTGAATGGAAGTGCTTTGTCAGATGTATATTTGCAAATATTTTTCTGAATCTGTGGCTTGCTTTTTCAGTTTTTGAGTCCTTTGAAGAGCAGAAAGTTCTTTAAGGAGATACATTTTGTCAATGTATAGTTATCTGATGCTGTGTAACAAATTACTCAGAAACTCAGTGGCTGCAAGCAACAACACCATTTATTTTGTTGATGAATTTGCAGTCTGGGAAGGGCTCGCTCAGAGTAGCCCATTACTGTTCCACTTGACATCAGCCAGGGCAGCTTGAAAGCTGAGGGCTGGAATCATCTGAAGGCTCACACACACATGACCAGCACCTGGGCTTGTAATACTTGTATAGCTGCATGTTGAAATAGCTGGGGCATCTCCCTCTATTTATGTGTAGTCTCTCTAGTATGGGGGCTTCAAGGTCAATGGACTTCTTACAGGGTTCCAAAGGCACGTGTCCAAGGAGAGAGAGAAAACACTGGGCAGCAGCCATTTTGCTTTTTATGGCTTAGTCTCAGGCAACATCACTTGTGCCTTATTCTGATGATTGAAGCAGTAACAAAGGTACACTCAGGTTCACATTACAGTTACAGTCATGAAGAGGAATTGTTAGTTGCCGTTAAGTCAGCTCTGAGTCATGGCAACCCCATGTACAACAGAATGAAATGTTGCCCAGTCCTCCCATTTTCACGATCACTGGTATGCTTAAGTTCATTGTTGTGGTCACTGTATATTTTGAGTGCCTTCCAATCTAGGGTGCACATCTTTTAGGACTAAATTGGACAGTATTCTTTTGTGATCTATAGGGTTTTCATTGGCTAATTTTGGGAAATAGATCACCAGGCCTTTCTTCCTAGTTTGTCTGGAAGCTCTGCTGAAACCTGTCCAGCATGGGTGACCTTGCTGGTGTTTGAAATACTAGTGCCATAGCTTCCAGCATCATAGCAACATGCAAGCCACCACAGTACAACAAACTGACAGATGGGTGGTGGAAATAGCAATTAGTCAACTGGAAAAGAGTTGGGCTACAGGCAGCTACCTGGATAGAAAACTGAGAGTGACAATGGTTTGGGACATAGCACATGTGTAGAATTCAGTATGGAGGTCTTAGTTGCTATGGCAATGAATTTGTGTATTTTGAAGTCATGCTAGAAATGTGTCATGTAAAGCTTAGTTTTCCTAGCATTCCTTTTTCATATAGGCATACCTGGAGAAGGACATCATGGTCGGTAAGGTCAGCAAAAAAGAGGAGGACCCTCGACAAGATGGATTGGCAGAGCGGCTACAACAATGAGCTCAAGCATAACAATGATTGTGAGGACGGCGCAGGACAGGGCAGTGTTTCGTTCTGTTGTACATAGGGTCACTAGGAGTCAGAACTGTCTTGATGGGACCTAACAACAACAGTACAACCTCAGAGATATTGAGGGTTTGGTTCCAGACCACCATAATAAAGCGAATATCACAATAAAGCAAGTCACAGGAATTTCTTGGTTTCCTAGTACATTTAAAAGTCATGTTTACACTGTACTGTAGTCTGTTAAGTTTGTAATAGCATTATGTCTAAAAAAACATATGTACCTTAATTAAAAATACTTTATTGCTAACAAATGCTAACCATCATCTGAGCCTTCAGTTAGTTGCAATTTTTTTGTTGGTGGAAGGTCTTTTCTTGATGGTGATGGCTGCTGACTGATTAAGGTTGGGATGACTGCGGCAGTTTTTTAAAATAACACCACAGTGAAGTTTGACGCATAAATTGACGCCTCCTTTCATGGAAGATTTTTCTGTAGCATGCTGTGATGGCTGTTTGATAGTATTTTACTCACAATAGAACTTCTTTCACAATTGGAGTCAGTACTCTCCAACTCTGCCACTGCTTTATCAACTAAGTTTATGTAATATTTGAAATTCTTTGTTGTCATTTCAACAATGTTCACAGTATCTTCACCAGGAGTAGATTCCATCTCAAGAAACCACTTTCCTTGCTCCTGCATAAGAAGCAACTCATCTGTTAAAGTTTTATCATGAGATTGCAACAATTCAGTCACATCTTCAGGCTCCACTTTTAGTTCTCTTGCTGTTTCCACCACATCTGTAGTCTGTTAGTCCTTCGGCCTAATATTTCTCTTGTGTCTTTGGTTTTCTTCATTCTTCTTGCTCCAGATGGGATGAGACCAGTGGGGTATCTTATATGGCCACTCACAAGCTTTTAAGACCTCAGATGCTACTTACTAAAGTAGGATGTAGAATATTTTCTTTATAAACTATATTATGCCAATTTAGCTAGATGTTCCCCGAGGCCACGATCCCTAGGCCTCAGCCTGTACTTCTGTCTCTCGATGAGTTTGGATGTGTCTATGGAGCTTCCATGACCTTGCCTTGGTCAGGTTGTGCTTGGTCAGGTTAACATCACACGTCTCGCTAATGTTACAGCTAGAATTTGAACTAGATAGTCTGTTTCTAAAACCTGTGTTCTTCAGCTTACTGCTCTATTGTTAAATATTGTGAACGGTGCTGGGAATACATAAATAAAAGATGTAATTTATACCCTCTAGAATCTCACTGTTTGGTTGGAGAACCAGAACAAATGAAGAAATGATCACAAAGTGGGAATAAGTGCTGTTATTCTTTGATATAGATTTATGTTTTTCATATTTACATCTGTGATGAAGGCTCATTTGCTTTTGGCCTTTCGTTAATGTATTTCATATGTTATTTTTTTTCTGAAGTCAATTTTTATTTTTTTTGTTGTGCTTTAGGTGAAAGTTCATAGCTCAAGTTAATTTCTCATACAAAAATTTATACACATATTGTTATGTGACCCTTCTTGCAATCCCTGTAATGTGACAGCACACTCCCCCTTTCCACTCCATGTTTCCCATGTCCATTCAACCAGCTTCTATACCTTTCTGCCTTCTCATCCTGCCTCCTGACAGGAGCTGCCCATTTAATCTCGTGTATCTACTGGAACTAAGAAGCACACTTTTCATGAGTCTTATTTTATGTTTTATAGTCCAGTCTAATCTTTGTCTAAAGAGTTGCTTTAGGAATGGTTTTAGTTCTGGGTTAACAGAGAGTCTGGTGGCCATGTCTTCTGGGGTTCCTCTAGTCTCAGTCAGACCATTAAGTCTGGTCTTCTTATGTGAATTTTCTACACCACACTTTTCTCCTACTCCATCAGGGACTCTCTGTTATGTTTCCTGTTAGGAAGGTCATTGGTGGTAGCCGGGCACCATCAAGTTCTTCTGGTCTCAGGCTGATGGAGTCTCTGGTTTATGTGGCCCTTTTGTCTCTTGGGCTGACATTTTCCTTGTGTCTTTGGTGTTCTTCATTGTCCTTTGCTCCAGATAGGTTGGGACCAATAGATGCATCTTACATGGGCGCTCGCATGCTTTTAAGACCCCAGATGCCACTCACCAAAGTGGGATGTCGAACATTTTCTTAATAAACTTTGTTATGACAGTCAACTTAGATGTCCGCTGAAACTATGGTCCCCAGACCTCCGCCCCTGCTACTCTGTCCCTCGAAGTGTTTGGGAAACTTAGCTTTTGGTTTAGTCCAGTTGTGCTTGCTTACCCTGTATTGTGTGTTGTCCTTCCCCTCACCTGAGATAATTCTTGTCTACTGTCTAGTTAGTGAATTCCCCTTTCCCACCCTCCCCACTCTCATAACCATCAAAGAATGTTTTCTTCTGTGTTTAAACCTCTTCTTGAGTTTTTATAATAGCGGTCTCATATAGTATTTATCCTTTTGCAACTGACTAATTTCACTTAGCATAACGTTGTGAGATGTTTTGCAGATTCATCACCTTTCTTTATTGTTCCGTAGTATTCCATTGTGTGAATATACAATAATTTGTTTATCCATTTGTCTGTTGATGGGTACCTAAGTTGTTTCCATCTTTTTGCTATTGTGAACAGTGCTGCAGTGAACATGGGTATGCATATATCTATGTGACAGCTCTTAGATCTCTAAGATATATTCCAAGGAGTAGGATTGCTGGATTGTATGGTACTTCTCTTTCTAGCTTTATAAAGAAGCACCAAATCGATTTCCAAAGTGGGAATGCTAGCCTTGTTGGGGTGAGATGGTTATCTCATTAATTTGCATTTCTCTAATGGCTAATGATCGTGAGCATTTCCTCATGTATCTGTTAGCCACCTGAATGTCTTCTTTGGTGAAGTGCCTGTTCAGATCCTTTGCCCATTTTTTAATTGGGTTGTCTTTTTGGTGTTGCAGTTTTGTAGTATCTTGTAGATCTTAGAGATTAGGACCTGATCGGATATGTCGTAGCTCAAAATTTTTTCCCAGTCTGTAGGTAATCTTTTTCCTCTTTTGGTGAAGTCTTTGGATGAACAAAGGTGTTTGAATTTTAGGAGCTCTCAGTTGCTAGTTTCTCTTGTGGTGTTTGTGCATTATTAGTTATGTTTTGTATTCTTTTTATGCCATGCATTAAGGCCCCTAGCATTGTCCCTATTTTTTCTTCCATGACCTTTATCATTTTAGATTTTATATTTAAGGCTTTGATGCATTTTGAGTTCATTTTTGTGCATGGTGTGAGGTATGGGCCTTGTTTCATTTTTTGCAGATGGGTAGCCAGTTATGTCAGCACCATTTGGTAAAAAAAAAAAAGAGACTGTCTTTTCCCCATTTAACTGACTTTGGGCCTTTGTCAAATGTCAACTGGTCATAGGTGAATGAATTTATGTCTGGATTCTCAATTCTGTTCCATTGGTCTATGTATCTGTTGTTGTACCAGCACCAGGCTTGTTGACTACCATGGCGATATAATAGGTTCTAAAATCAGGTAGTGTGAGGCCTTCTGCTTTGCTCTTCTTCAGTAATGCTTTACTTATCTGGGGCCTGTTCCCTTGCCATATGAAGTTGGCGATTTGTTTCTCCATCCCATTGAAAAATGTCGTAGGAATTTGGATCAGGATTGCATTGTATCTATAGATTGCTTTGGATAGAATTGACATTTTCACAACATTGAGTCTTCCTATCCATGAACAAGGTATGTTTCTCCGCTTATGTAGGTCTCTTTTGGTTTCTTGCAGTAGCGTTTTGTAGTTTTCTTTTTATAGGTCTTTTACATTTCTGGTTAGATTTTTATTCCTAAATATTTTATCTTTTGGGGGGCTGTTGTAAATGGTATTGATTTAGTGATTTCCTCTTCGATGTTTTCTTTGTTGGTGTAGAGGAATCCAACTGATATTTGTTACGTTTATTCTGATACTCTGCTGAAATCTATTAGTTCCAGTAGTTTTCTTGAGGATTCTTTAGGGTTTTCTGTGTACAAGGTCATATCGTTTCGAAATAGGGATACTTGTACTTCTTCCTTACCAATTTGCGTGCCTTTATTTCTTTTTCTTGCCTGATTCCTCTGGCTAGGACCTCCAGCACAATGTTGAATAAGAGTGGTGATAAAGGGCATCCTTGTCTGGTTCCCATTCTCAAGGGCAGTGCTTTCAGACTCTCTCCACTTAGGATGATGTTGGCTGTTGGCTTTGTATAAATGCCCTTTATTCCCTTCATTATGTTGAGAAATTTTCTTCCCTTCCTATTTTGCTGACAGTTTTTTTTATCATGAATGGGTGTTGGACTTTGTCAAACGCTTTTTCTGCATTAATTGGTAAGATTGTATGGTTCTTGTCTTTATTTATGTGATGGATTACATTGATTGTTTTTCTAATGTTGAACTGTCCCTGCATATCTGGTATGAATCCCACTTGCTCATGGTAAATTATTTTTTTGATGTGTTGTTGAATTCTATTGGCTAGAGTTTTGTTGAGCATTCTTGTGTCTGTGTTCATGAGGGATATTAATCTATGATTTCCTCTTTTTTTGTGATGTCTTTACCTGGCTTTGGTATCAGGGTTTTGCTGGCTTCAGAGAATGAGTTTGAGAATATTCCATCCTTTTCTATGCTCTGAAATACCTTTAATAGTAGTGGTGTTAACTCTTCTGTGAAAGTTTGGTAGAATTCTCCAGTGAAGTCATCAGGGCTAGGGCTTTTTTTTTTTGTTGAGAGTTTTTAAATTACCTCTTCAATCTCTTTTGTTATAGGTTTATTTAGTTCTTGTACCTCTGTTTTAGTTTAGGTAGGTAGTATATTTCTAGAAGTTTGTCCATTTTCTATAGTTTTTCAAATTTGTTGGAGCACAGTTTTTCATTGTATTCTGTTATGATTCTTTTAATTTCAGTTGGGTCTGTTGTGATATTGCCTATCTTATTTCTCTTATTCGGATTATTTGCTTCCTCTCTCATTTTTCTTTTGTCATTTTGGCCAGTGGTTTATGAATTTTGTTGATTTTTTTCAAAGAAACAGCTTTTGGTCTTGTTAATTCTGTCAATTGGTTTTCTCTTTTCTCTTTCATTGATTTCTGCTCTCATTTTTATTATTTCCTTTTTTTCTGATGCCTGAGGGCTTCTTTTGCTGATCTCTATTTATTCAGGTTGTGGGGATAATTCTTTGGTTTTGGCCCCTTCTTCTTTTTGGATATGTGCCTTTATTGCTATAAATTGACATCTGAGCACTGCTTTTGCCGTGTCCTCAAGGTTCTGGTAGGATGTGTTTTCATTCTTATTTGATTCTGTGAATTCCTTTATTCTGTCCTTGATTTCTTCTATAACCCAGTAGTTTCTGAGCAAGGTGTTGTTCAGTTTCCATGTATTTAATTTTTTTTCCTTGCTTTTTCTGTTATTGATTTCTACTTTTATGTCTTTATGGTCAGAAAAGATGCTTTGTAATATTTTGATGTTTTGGATTCTGTTAAGGCTTGCTTTATGGCCTAATATGTGGTACATTCTGGAGAATGTTTCATGTGCTTTGGAAAAGAAAATATACTTGGGTGGAGTGTTCAGTATATGTCTCTGAGATCCAGTTGGTTGATTGTGGCATGTAGATCTTCCGTGTCTTTATTGAGCTTCTTTTTGGATGGTCTGTCCTTCACCGAAAGTGGTGTTTTGAAGTCTCCTACGGTTATTGTGGAGCTATTTCTCTTTTCAATGCTGTTAGAGTTTGTTTTATGTATTTTGGAGCTCTGTTGTTGGGTGCATAAGTATTTATTATGGCTATGCCCTCCTGGTGTATTGACCCTTTAATCATTATATGGTGTCTCTCTGTTGTGGTGGAATTTGCTTTAAATTCTATTTTGTGAGAGATTAATATTGCTATTCCTGCTCTATTTTGATCATTGAACTAGATATATATTTTTTCCATCCTTTGAGTTATAGTTTGTGTCTTTGAGTCTAAGGTGTGTTTCTTGTAGGTAGCATGTAGATGGATCTTTTTTTTTTTTTTTATAATTTTTATTCTGCTTTAAGTGAAAGTTTACAAATCAAGTCAGTCTCTCACACAAAAACCCATATACACCTTGCTACACACTCCCAATTACTCTGCCCCTAATGAGACAGCCCGCTCTCTCCCTCCACTCTCTCTTTTCATGTCCTTTTCGCCAGCTTCTAACCCCCTCTACCCTCTCATCTCCCCTCCAGGCAGGAGATGCCAACATAGTCTCAAGTGTCCACCTGATCCAAGAAGCTCACTCCTCACCAGCATCCCTCTCCAACCCATTGTGCAGTCCAATCCATGTCTGAAGAGTTGGCTTCAGGAATGGTTCCTGTCCTGGGGCAACAGAAGGTCTGGGGGCCATGACCACCGGGGTCCTTCTAGTCTCAGTCAGACCATTAAGTCTGGTCTTATGAGAATTTGGAGTCTGCATCCCACTGCTCTCCTGCTCCCTCAGGGGTTCTTTGTTGTGTTCCCTGTCAGGGCAGTCATTGGTTGTAGGCGGTTCTAGTTCTTCTGGTCTCAGGGTAATGTAATCTCTGGTTTATGTGGCCCTTTCTGTCTCTTGGGCTCATAATCACCTTGTGTCTTTGGTGTTCTTCATTCTCCTTTGCTCTAGGTGGGTTGAGCCCAGTTGATGCATCTTAGGTGGCCGCTTGCTAGTGTTTAAGGCCCCAGAAGCCACCTCCAACGTGGGATGCTGAATGTTTTCTTTTTCTTTTTCCTTTTTATTGTGCTTTAAGTGAAAGTTTACAAATCAAGTCAGTCTCTCACCCAAAAACTTATATACACCTTGTTACATACTCCCTATTGCTCTTCCCCTAATGAGACAACCCACTCCCTCCCTCCACTCTCTCTTTTTGTGTCCATTTCACCACCTTCTAACCCTCTGTACCCTCTCATCTTCGCTCCAGGGAGAATATGCCAACATAATCTCAAGTGTCCACCTGATCCAAGAAGCTCACTCCTCACCAGCATCCCTCTCCAACCCATTGTACAGTCCAATCTATGTCTGAAGAGTTGGCTTTGGGAATGGTTCCTGTCTTGGGCCAACAGAAGGTCTGGGGGCCGTGACCACTGGGGTCCTTCTAGTCTCAGTCAGACTATTAAGTCTGGTCTTTTTATGAGAATTTGGGGTCTACATCCCACTGCTCTCCTGCTCCCTCAGAGGTCCTCTGTTGTGTTCCCTGTCAGGGCAGTCATCGGTTGTAGCCAGGCACCATCTAGCTCTTCTGGTCTCAGGCTGATGTAGTCTCTGGTTTACGTGGCCCTTCCTGTCTCTTGGGCTCATAGTTACCTTGCGTCCCTGGTGTTCTGCATTCTCCGTTGATCAAGGTGGGTTGAGACTAATTGATGCATCTGAGATGGCTGCTTGCTAGCGTTTGACCCCAGACGCCTCTCTCCAAGGTGGGATGCAGAATGTTTTCTTAATAGATTTTATTATGCCAATTGACTTAGATGTCCCCTGACACCATGGTCCCCAAACCTCCGCCCCTGCTACGCTGGCCTTCAAAGCGTTCAGCTAATTCAGGAAACATCTTTGCTTTTGGGTAAGTCTAGTTGTGCCGACTTCTCTTGTTTTGTGTGTTGTCTTTCCTTTCGGCTAAAATAGTTCTTATCTACTATCTAATTATTGAAAACCTCTCACCCTCTCTCCCTCCCCGCCCTCGTAACCATCAAAAAATGTTTTCTTTGTTGTTTAAATTATTTTTCTAGTTCTTATAGTGGTAGTCTCATACAATATTTGTCCTTTTGCAACTGACTAATTTCACTCAGCCTAATGCCTTCCGGATTCCTCCATGTTATGAAATGTTTCACAGACTCATCTTGTTCTTTATTGATGTGTAATATTCCATTATATGAGTATAACATTATTTATCCATTCATCTGTTGTTGGGCACCTTGGTTGCTTCCGCCTTTCTGCTATTGTAAACAGTGCTGCAATGAACATGGGTGTGCATATATCTGTTGGTGTAAAGGCTCTTATTTCTCTAGGATATATTCCATGGAGTGGGATTGCTGGATCATATGGTAGTTCTATTTCTTGTTTTTAAAGGAAGCACCAAAACAATTTCCAAAGTGTTTGTACCATTTTACATATCCACCAGCAGTGTATAAGTGTTCCATTCTCTCCACAGCCTCTCCAACAGTTATTATTTTGTGTTTTTTGGATTGCCTTTTTGGAGTGAGATGGAATCTTATTGTAGTTTTGATTTGCATTTCTCTAATGGCTAATGATCCTGAGCATTTTCTCATGTGTCTCCTAGCTACCTGAATGTCTTCTTTAGTGAAGTACCAGTTCATATCCTTTGCTCATTTTTAAATTGGGTTATTTGTCTTTTTGTAGTTGAGTTTTTGCAGTATCATGTATGTTTTAGAGATCAAATGGTGATTGGAAATGTCATAGCTAAAGACTTTTTCCCAGTCTGTAGGTAATCTTTTTACTCTTTTGGTGAAGTCTTTGGTTGAGCATATGTGTTTGATCTTTGGGAGCTTCCAATTCTCTAGGTTTTCTTCTGCATTGTTCGTAATGTTTTTGTATACTGTTTATGGCATGTATTAGGGCTCCTAGCATTGTCCCTATTTTTTCTTCCATGATCTTTATCGTTTTAGATTTTATATTTGGGTCTTTGATCTATTTTGAGTTCGTTTTTGTTCATGGTGTGAGGTATTGGCCTTGTTTCATTCTGTTGCAGATGGATATCCTGTTATGCAAGCACCATTTGTTGAAGAGACTGTCTTTTCCCCATTTAACTGACTTTGGGCCTTTGTCAAATATCAGTTGCTCATTTGTGGATGGATTTATGTCTGGATTGTCAATTCTGTACCATTGGTCTATGTATCTGTTGTTGTACCAGTACTAGGCTGTTTTGACTTCTGTGGTGATACAACAGGTTCTAAAATCAGGTAGGGTGAGGCCTCCCAATTTGTTCTTTTTCAGTAATGCTTTCCTTATCCGGAACCTTTTTCCATTCCATATGAAGTTGGTGATTTGTTGCCCCATCTCATTAGAAAATATCATAGGAATTTGGATTGGTATTGCATTGTGTATATAGATTGCTTTTGGTAGAATGGACATTAAGTTAAGTTTTCCTATCCATGAGCAAAGTATGTTTTTCCACTTATGTAGGTCCCTTTTGGTTTCTTGCAGTAGCGTCTTGTAGTTTTCTTTGTATAGATCTTTCATATCTCTTAAGATTAGTCCTAAGTATTTTATCTTCTTGAGGGCTATTGTAAATGCCTCTTTGGTGTTCTTTTTGTTGGCGTAGAGGAATCCAACTGATTTTTTTATGTTTATCCTGTATCCTGATGTTTTGCTGAACTCTTGTGTTAGTTTCAGTAGATTCCTTGTGAATTTTTAAGGGTTTTTTGTGTAGAAGATCATTTCATCTGGAAATAGAGATACTTTTAGTTCTTTCTTACCAATCTGGATGTGCTTTTTTTGTTTATCTAGCCTAATTGCTCTTGGCGGGACCTCCAGTGCAATGTTGAACATGAGTGGTGATAAAGCGCATCCTTGTCTGGCTCCAGATCTCAAGAATGCTTTCAGACTCTCTCCATTTAGGATAATGATGGCTGTTGGATTTGTATAAATTCCTGTTATTATGTTGAAGAATTTTCCTTCTATTCCTATTTTGCTGAGACTTTTTATCATGAATGGGTGTTGAACTTTGTCAAATGACTTTTCTGCATCAATTGAGAAGATTATGTGGTTCTTGCCTTTTGTTTTATTTATATGATGGACTACATTAATTGTTTTTCTAATGTTGAACCATCACTGCATACCTGGTATGAATCCCACTTGGTCATGGTGAATTATTGACTCTCCTTTGTAGGTGACTTTTCATTTATCCGTAGAGACTCTTAAAATTCTCTCTTTATGCTTGGTTTTGGCAAGCTTGATTATAATATGTCTTGGTGACATTCTTTTAAGACCTACCTTATGTGGAGTTCGGTGAGCGTCTTGGGTAGGTATCTTCTCATATTTCACGATATCAGGGAAGTTTTCTGCCAACAAATCTTCAACAATTCTCTCTGTATTTTCTGTTATCTTTCTGTGTTCTGGTACTCCAATCACTCATAGGTTTTTTCTCTTGATAGAGTCCCATAATGATTCGTAGGGTTTCTTCAATTTTTAAAATTCTTTTATCTGATTTTTCTTCAACTATATTCGTGACAAGTGCTTTTTATTGAGTCTCACCAATTCTGCCTTCAACTCGCTCAATTCTGCTCCTCTGACTTTCTATTTAGTTGTCCAGTTCTGTAATTTTGTTGTCAATCTCTGAATTTCTGATTGCTGTCTCCCTATGGATTCTTGCAGCTTATTAAATTTTTCATTATGTTCTTGAATGTCCTTTTTAATTTCTTCAACTGCTTTTTCTGTGTGTTCCTTTGCTCATTCTGCGTATTGCCTGATCACCTTCCTGATTTCATTCCTGATGTCTTGAAGAGTTCTGTATATTAATATTTTGTATTCCACATCCAGCAATTCCAGGAATTGTTTTGAGAGCTTCTTGAAGTGTTCACGGTTTTCTCTATGTGATTTGATATTGACTGTTGTCTCTAAGCCATCTATAAGTTATTGTATTAGTTTATTTTATGTTTGCTTACTGTATCATAGCTTCTTGCTTTGTTTTCTTTTGATATGCCCAAATGGGCTGCTTGAGTGATCTAGGTTGATTATTTTCGTCTTTGAAGCTCTAACGTCTTGTTACCAGGTGTATGAGCCTAGGAGTCTGTTCCCTTTTCTTGTATGGATTCAGCTTAGGTGTCCAGGTAGTTGGTCATGAAGTGTGTGGTACCAGCTCTGTCCTACAGTGTTAGAGGGGCAGGGGTGTTTGGCGTAGGTAGAGGTATCAGGTTGCAGCAGGGGGTCATGCTCTGAAAAAGGCAGGGGGCTGACAGCTGTCCCCCAAGTGTCTGTGAGGAAAGCGCGTCCATGTTCCCTAGAGCGCACAGGTGGGTGGGTTCTGCAGAGGGACCATGGGCATTTAATGCTTTTGACTGTATGGACTGGGAGGTGCCAGTTATCCTAGGACCCCTGTCACGACTGGTTGGGTGATCAGAGTGGAGCCACCAGTCCTTAGACCCCTGATGTGGGTAGGTGAGGACCCTGATTAATAGACAAAGCAGTGTCAAACATCAAAAACCCATCTTTCCACCGCACAGCTGAAACAGTTGTAGTCTGCCAACAAGAGCCTATTCTCCTTAAATATTCCCACACAGGTCCATGCAGGGGGGAATGGTATTTGAAGTCTATAGACTTTTTATGCCTGGACAGGACCTACTTCTGTCCTGAGCTCCCCAGGTTCGTGGAGCTGACAAATTATTTTTCCCCCAATTGTGTAGTTATTCTTTCTCCAAGGCTGGGAGCCTGGCTCAGGTCACTCAGTAGGATCTGTCTCAGTCCCGGGGAAATCAACAAATCAACAGCCACTGATGCCGGCCTGGTTGTCGGGGGGGGGGGGTGCAGTAAAACTTATGCAAGTTCTTTGCTGTTACCAAGAGTGCCGTTCTCTGTTTCTGAAGGTGTAAATAGGTTTTTGCTGCTGGCTTTCTCTCCCTGAGGAAAGTGCGGCTGAATGCTGCTAACTGCCCATGGCAGTTGTTCCTGGGAATGGTGCCTGGGGCATCCTGGCGATTCAGGTCTGGCAACTCCTCTCTGCCTGTGAACCACCTCGCCTTCCCCCTGCTGCTCAGTCCGTTTTCTAACCTTGGCTTTGATGTTCAGGGTTCTTGTTGTTGTTGTTAGGTGCTGTCGAGTTGGTTCCGACTCATAGCGACCCTATGCACAACAGAATGAAACACTGCCCAGTCCTGCGCCATCCTTACAATCCTTGTTATGCTCGAGCTCATTGTTTCAGCCGCTGTGTCAGTCCACCTCGTTGAGGGTCTTCCTCTTTTCCGCTGACCCTGTACTCTGCCAAGCATGATGTCCTTCTCCAGGGACTGATCCCTCCTGACAACACGTCCAAAGTATGCAAGACGCAGTCTCGCCATCCTTACTTCTAAGGAGCATTCTGTTTGTACTTCTTCTAAGACAGATTTGTTCGTTCTTTTGGCAGTCCATGGTATATTCAATACTCTTCACCAACACCACAATTCAAAAGCGTCAACTCTTCTTCGGTCTTCCTTATTCATTGTCCAGCTTTCACATGCATATGATGCAATTGAAAATACCATGGCTTGGGTCAGGTGCGCCTTAGTCTTCAGGGTGACATCTTTGCTCTTCAACACTTGGAAGAGGTCCTTTGCAGCAGATTTTCCCAATGCAATGCATCTGTTGATTTCTTGACTGCTGCTTCCATGGCTGTTGATTGTGGATCCAAGTAAAATGAAATCCTTGACAGCTTCAGTCTTTTCTTCATTTATCATGATGTTGCTCATTGGTCCAGTTGTGAGGATTTTTGTTTTCTTTATGTTGAGGTGTAATCCATACTGAAGGCTGTGGTCTTTGATCTTCATTAGTAAGTGCTTCAAGTCCTCTTCACTTTCAGCAAGCAAGGTTGTGTCATCTGCATAGCGCAGGTTGTTAATGAGTCTTCCTCCAACCTTGATGCCCCGTTCTTCTTCATATAGTCCAGCTTCTCGTATTATTTGTTCAGGATACAGATTAAATAGGTGTGGTGAAAGAATACAACCCTGACACACACCTTTCCTGACTTTAAACCAGTCAGTATCCCTTGTTCTGTCTGAACAACTGCCTCTTGATCTATGTAAAGGTTCCTCATGAGCACAGTTAAGTGTTCTGGAATACCCATTCTTTGCAGTGTTATCCATAGTTTGTTATGATCCACACAGTCAAATGCCTTTGCATAATCAATAAAACGCAGGTAAACATCCTTCTGGTATTTTCTGCTTTCAGCCAGGATCCATCTGACATCAGCAATGATATCCCTGGTTCCACATCCTCTTTTGAATTTCTGGCAGTTCCCTGTCGATATACTGCTGCAGCCATTTTTGAATGACCTTCAGCAGAATTTTGCTTGCATGTGATGTTAATGATATCGCTCTATAATTTCCACATTCGGTTGGATCACCTTTCTTGGGAATAGGAATAAATATGGATCTCTTCCAGTCAGTTGGCCAGGAAGCTGTCTTCCATATTTCTTGGCATAGACGAGTGAGCACCTCCAGCGCTGCATCTGTTTGTTGAAACATCTCCATTGATATTCCATCAATTCCTGGAGCCTTGTTTTTCACCAATGTCTTCAGATCAGCTTGGACTTCTTCCTTCAGTACCATCAGTTTCTGATCATATGCCACCTCTTGAAATGGTTAAATATCTACTAATTGTTTTTGGTATAATGACTCTGTGTATCCCTTCCATCTGCTTTTGATGCTTCCTGCGTAATTTAATATTTTCCCCCTGGAATCCTTCACTATTGCAACTCGAGGCTTGAATTTTTCTTCAGTTTTTTCAGCTTGAGAAACACTGAGCATGTTCTTCCCTTTTGGTTTTCCATCTCCAGCTCTTTGCACGTCATTATAATACTTTATTTTGTCTTCTCGAGAGGCCCTTTGAAATCTTCTGTTTAGTTCTTTTACTTCATGTATTCTTCCTTTTCCTTTAGCTACTCGACGCTCAAGAGCAAGTTTCAGGGACTCCTCTGACATCCACCTTGGTCTTTTCTTTCTTTCCTGTCTTTTCAATGACCTCTTGCTTTCTTCATGGATGATGGCCATGATGTCATTCCACAACTCGTCTGGTCTTCGGTTACTAGTGTTCAGTGCATCAAATCTATTCTTGAGATGGTCTCTAAATTCAGGTGGGATTTACTCAAGGTCATATTTTGGCTCTCTCAGACTTGCTCTGATTTTGTTCAGTTTCAGGTTGAACTTGCATATGAGCAATTGATGGTCTGCTCCACAGTCGGCCCCTGGCCTTATTCTGACTGATGATATTGAGCTTTTCCATCATCTCTTCCCACAGATGTAGTCAATTTGATTTCTGTGTGTTCCATATGGCAAGGTGCATGTGTATAGTCGCCGTTTATGTTGGTGAAAGAAGGTATTTGCAATGAAGAAGCCGTTAGTCTTGCAAAATTCTGTCATCCGATCTCCAGCATTGTTTCTATCACCAAGGCCATATTTTCCAACTACTGATCCTTCTTCTTTGTTTCCACCTTTCGCATTCCAATCGCCAGTAATTATAATGTATCTTGATTGCATGCTTGATCAATTTCAGACTGCAGCAGCTGATAAAAATCTATTTCTTCATCTTTGAACCTTGTGGTTGGTGCGTCAATTTGAATAATAGTCACATTAACTGCTCTTCCTTGTAGGCGTAGGGATATTATCCTATCACTGACAGCGTTGTACTTCAGGATAGATCTTGAAACTTTCTTTTTGACGATGAGTGCAACACCATTCTTCTTCGAGTTGTCATTCCCAGCATAGTAGACTATATGATTGTCCGATTCAAAATGGCCAATAGCAGTCCGTTTCAGCTCACTAATAGATGTTTATGTGTTACATTTCATTTTTGATGATTTCCAATTTTCCTAGATGCATACTTCCTACATTCCAGGTTCCAATTATTAGTGGATGTTTGCAGCTGTTTCTTCTCATTTTGAGTCGTGCCACATCAGCAAATGAAGGTCCCGAAAGCTTTGCTCCATCCACGTCATTAAGGCCGACTCTACTCTGAGGAGGCAGCTCTTCCCCAGTCACCTTTTGAGTGCCTTCCAACCTGAAGGCTCATCTTTTGGCACTATATCAGGCAGTGTTCCAGTGCTATTCAAAAGGTTTTCACTGGCTAATGCTTTTCAGAAGTAGACTACCGGGCCCTTCTTCCTAGTCTGTCTTAGTCTGGAAGCTCAGCTGAAACCTGTCCTCCATGGGTGACCCTGCTGGTATCTGGAAACCGGTGGCATAGCTTCCAGCATCACAGCATCATACAAGCCCCCACAGTACGACAAACTGACAGACACATGGGGATCAGGGTTCTTAGCTTGTCATAAATATAGGTGTTTCACTTGTTTTTTCGGGTTTTTGTTGCAGGAGGTATCACTGCAAGCATGTGGCTACTCCGCCACCCTTTCCCTGCCCCCAGGAAGGTTTTTTTTTATTATTATCCTGTATTGTAGGTTAGACGCTTGCGCTTAGCTTTCGCAGATTCAGCGCTGCTTTGCCCTGGTTCTGCAAGCCTGTTCAGACTCTCTGCCCCTTCGTTTCTCTGCGTGTGGAAAACTAGTCCTGCATGCTACTGCTCGCCCCAGTCTGCATGTGCCAGCTGGTTCAGCCTCCAGGGTGCTGGCCAGGTCAGGTCTGGGAAATCCTCACTGCTTCTGAGCTGTCTTTCCCTCCCCCTGCTGCCCAGTTTGACTTTTCAACTTTGTCTCTGATGTTCAGGGTTCCTAGATTGTCATATATAATCGATTCACTTGGTTTTTTTAGTTTTTGTTGTAAGAGGGAACCATACGAAGCATCTGAGTACTCTTCCATCTTGGCCCTCCCCTCTATTTCATATTTTTATATTTAAAAAGGCAAAATTAGCATTTGTCAAATGTCTTTTCCCCTCAGGAAGTACTGTTCTAGAACTAGACCTTGGATTTATTTTTAACGTTTATCTAGCTGTTTGTAGAGCATTTTCACATATGTGAACTTCTTCATTGACCAGCGCCACAGCACAGGTTGGTATTAGGCATTATTCTTTTTCAGAGGAGGTCAGAGTTTAGAGAGTTTAAATATCGTGCCTAAGGTTGCTGAGGTACGAAATAGTGGAAATAAGAGTAGAAATCTAATTGCATTTTTCACAGGAAATAAATATCTGCCAAATATAACAACTTTTGTATTTGTGTTCATAAATAGCAGATTAAATTAACCCACTCAAGTCTTTCCATAATATGATGCCTTAAAGGTATTATAACCATAATGCCTTTAAAGATAAAAATATGTAAATGGATATGTATCTATCTATGCTAATATTACTTACTATGTGTTGGTTTAATGAATTAAAAATATTGGACTGTGAGTGCAGGAGTCTTGTTTTTGAATTTTGATTATTTTCTCTTTGGTAGCTACTCAGAATTTTACTGCTTGTATATTAACATTTTATTGTGTTCTAAAATTCTGTTTTAAATCGATTTTATGTAGTAAGGTAATAGAAATTCCCAATTTTATTTTCTTAGTTATTATTATTATTATTTTTTGTAAACACTTCTAGCATAGTGGTTAAGAGCTATGGGTGCTAACCACAATGTCTGCAGTTCAAATCTACCAGGCGCTCCTTTGAAACCCTATGGGGAAGTTCTCCTCTGTCCTATAGGGTCCCTATATGTTGGAATCAACTTGATGGCAGTGGGTTTTAGTTATTATTATTATTCCCAAACAGTATATGTGTATGGTACCCACTAACCCACTGCCGTCGAGTTGATTCCGACTCATAGCAACCCTATAGGACAGAGTAGAACTGCTCCCATAGAGTTTCCAAGGAGCGCCTGGCAGGTTTGAACTGCCGACCGTCTCTTGGTTAACAGTCGTAGCATTTAACCACTACGCCACCAGGGTTTCCATGTGTATGGTAGAACATTAAAAAGTAAAGATAAATAATATCTACCTAAAGACTACTGCTGTTTTCACTTCAATGTATGTCCTTCCACATGTTTTTTGATTTGCACATATACACACAAAGATGCATTCAAAGATCCAATTCACAACTTCACATTTTCTACATATGGATTTTGTGCGTCTTTAGTCTCTTTTATCTAACACAGTTTTTCTGTAGTCTCCTCGATAATCTATTTCTAAACAAGGTTTAAACAAGGTCCTATTAATATTTTTTTTTCCTGCCACTGTCTTAAGTTATCTAGTGCTGCTTTAACAGAAATTCCAAGAGTGGATGCCTTCAAGAAAGAGGAATTTATTCTCACAGTCTCGTAGGCTTGAAGTCCAAATTCAGGGCATCAGCTTCAGGGGAACACTTTGTCTGTCAGCTCTGGAGGAAGGTCCTTATCATCAATTTTCCCTTGTACTAGGAGCCTCTCTATGCAGGAACCCCACGTCTAAAGGATGCTCCCTGCTCCTGGCACTTCTTTATTAGTGGTGTGAGATTCCCAACTCTCTGCTTGCTTCCCTTTCCTTTGATCTCTTGTAAGATAAAAGGTGGTGCAGGCCACACCCCAGGGAAACTCCATTTACACTGGATCAGGGATGTGACCTGAGCAAGGGTGTTACATCTCATCCTAATCCTTTTTAACCACAGGCAGAGATTATGATTTATAACACATAGGAAAATCGCAAAATGAAGGACAACCGCACAATACTGGGAATTATGGTCTAACCAAGTTGACACATATTTTGGGGGCACACAATTCAATCCATGACAGCCACTGACACAGATGATGAATAAATGTTTTTAGTATTAATCATCCTCGTTATAATCAGAACTGAGAGTTAAAATGGCAAATGTTTTGTAATATATTTTTTACCAAAATAAAATTCAAAGCAAAACAAGCAAACAGAAAGGTCAAGGAGAGAGAAATTCCAATCAAGAATTTGCTGTTGATAAATTTACAAATGCTGAGAATTAGCCTTGCACCACATTGTCTTTAACACTTGTTAGTGGTTGTTTGGGTGCAGATAATTTAAAGCCAGTCCCTTTTGTAGAGGTCAAAATAAAGCTGCACACTCCAGTGCTTTCCCATAGAAATAAAGCTTAGGCTTGATTGACAGAGTGCCCTATTCAAAGGGGACATCCTTAAAAATGTTTGTGGGAAGAGCTGATAAAATAAATCGATTTATATGGAAAAAAAGGACTGAGTTTGGTATTCATCTTCTCTTGGAAAAGGTACAGGATTAGATCTTCAAACTCTGGAGTTTTGGGGACATAAAAAAGAAAGGAATTGATTCTGCTTTTGAGAAATGGTTGCATATTTCATCCCAAATATTTGCTGACTCTGCCTTTCCTCTTTTGCCTTTTAAATATATACAGTAACTAATCTGACTTATATAAATTCTGTTAAAAATCACATTACTCTATTAAGTAAGGTTTAAAAAGAAAAAGGAATATGGACTATGTAATCTAACATATGTATTATTAAGAGTAGAAAAAATCCAAGTACATCATTGATAAGAAATTCTTTTAATAAAATTTCCTGTAAATAGATAGTTTAGTAGCTTTTTAGGATTAGTTTTAAATGCTTTAATAAAAATCTGTCAGAGTATATTCATTCATTTATAATTTGTTTTTTTTTGTGTGACTATGTTGACAACCCCTTCTCCCTCTCCATTAACAGCTGCTTTTTACTCTCTCAGTGAATTATGGATTGTAATTATATTCACATTTTGCTGCATTTCAAAATTTAGCAATATTTTCCCTAAACGCTTTTTATTTTCTAGGTTAGCATTTAGATACCAACTACTCCCTGTACACCACTCCTTTTGGGGGCGGGAGAAGTGTGAATGTAAGGCTTGCTACCCCTCATTAAAAAAACATTGAAAAACATTTTTGTTTCCATTCACAAATTACATGTTGTATTTTATCAATAAGATTGGATTAAAAGGAGTTACCCTTTCATCCATATATTTTATTGTTTTCTGTGCCTTGACGGTCCCTAAACCATGAATCCCTCTAGCTTTCTAATCTTAGAGTCATGTGGATTTGCAACAAAAAAGATTAATGATTTCAAAGTTTAGCTGGGCTTTTAATACTCCTTGGCAATCCTCAACTACATCACCTCATGTTTTCCTCCTGAATGCATTGCATACTCTCACCCCTCTCAAAGTTAGTATTGTTTTCATTCTCAGAAGACTATCTATCACCTAATTCAGAGAGGGAGAGAGATTTCTCCTTCTCTGCCACCAGCTAACCTGTGTTTGTACCTCGTCTCATTTAACGGGCACTAACAGATTGCTAAAGGAACCTGGGTGGCACAAGCAGTTTGTGATTGGCTGCTAACCAAAGGGTTGGCAGTGCAAGCCTACTCAGTGGGTCTGTGGAAGAAAGTCCTGGCGATTCCCTTCTGTAAAGATTACAGTCAGGAAAACCCTATGGATATCCATCTGCAAAAACATGGAACAAGACCCACACCTCACTCCATGCACTAAAACTAACGCCAAATGGATCAAAGACCTAAATATAAAATCTAAAATGATAAAGATCATGGAAGAAAAAATAGGGACAACGTTAGGAGCCCTAATACATGGCATAAACAGTATAGAAAACATTGTAAAGAACGTAAAAGAAAAACCGGATAACTGGGAGCTCCTAAAAATCAAACACCTATGCTCATCCAAAGACTTCACCAAAAGAGAAAAAAGACTGCCTACAGACTGGGAAAAAGTTTTTATCTATGACATTTCTGATCAGAGCCTGACCTCTAAAATCTACATGATACTGCAAAAACTCAACTGCAAAAGGACAAATAACCCAATTAAAAAATGGGCCAAAGTTATGAATAGACACTTCACTGAAGAAGACATTCAGGTAGCTAACAGATATATGAGGAAGTGTTCACGATCATTAGCCATTAGAGAAATGCAGACCAAAACTGTAATGAGATTTCATCTCACTCCAACAAGGCTGGCATTCATCCAAAAAACAAAAAACAATAAATGTTGGAGAGGCTGTGGAGAGATTGGAACACTTCTACACTGCTGGTGGGAATGTCAAATGGTACAACCACTTTGGAAATTGATTTGGTGCTTCCTTAAAAAGTTAGAAATAGAACTACCATATGATCCAGCAGTCCCACTCCTTGGAATATATCCTAGAGAAATAAGAGCCTTTACACGGACAGATATATGCACATCCATGTTTATTGCAGTACTGTTTACAATAGCAAAAAGATGGAAGCAACCAAGGTGCCCATCAACGGATGAATGGATAAATAAAGGATGTTATATTCACATAATGGAATACTACACATTGATAAAGAACAGTGATGAGTCTGTGAAACATTTCATAACATGGAGGAACCTGGAAGGCATTATGCTGAGTGAAATTAGTCAGTTGCAAAAGGATAAATATTTTATAAGACCACTATTATAGGAACTTGAGAAATAGTTTAAACTGAGAAGAAAATATTCTTTTGTGGTTACAAGAGGGGGAGAGAGGGAGGGTGGGAAAGGGGCATTCACTAATTAGATAGTAGATAAGAACTACTTTAGGTGAAGGGAAAGACAGCACACAATACAGGGGAGGTCAGCACAACTGGACTAAACCAAAAGCAAAGAAGTTTCCTGAACAAACTGAACGTTTCGAAGGTCAGCGTAGCGGGGGCAGGGGTCTGGGGACCATGGTTTCAGGGGACATCTAAGTCAATTGGCATAATAAAATCTGTTAAGAAAACATTCTGCATCCCACTTTGAAGAGTGGCGTCTGGGGTCTTAAACGGTAGCAAGCAGCCATCTAAGATGCATCAATTGGTCTTAACCCACCTGGATCAAAGGAGAATGAAGAACACCAAGGACACAAGGTGATTATGAGCCCAAGAGACAGAAAGGGCCACATGAACCAGCGACTACATCATCCTGAGACCAGAAGAACTAGATGGTGCCTGGCTACAACCAATGACTGCCCTGACAGGGATCACAACAGAGAACCCCTGAGGGAGCATGAGAGCAGTGGGATGCAGACTCCAAATTCTCATAAGACCGGACTTAATGGTCTGACTGAGACTGGAAGGACCCCGGTGGTCATGGCCCCCAGACCTTCTGTTGCCCCAGGACAGGAACCATTCCTGAAGCCAGCTCTTCAGACACGGATTGGACTGTACAGTGGGTTGGAGAGGGATGCTGGTGAGGAGTGAGCTTCTTGGATCAGGTGGACACTTGAGACTATGTTGGCATCTCCTGCCTGGAGGAGAGATGAGAGGGTGGAGGGGGTTAGAAGCTGGTGAAAAGAACACGAAAAGAGAGAGTGGAAGGAGAGAGCGGGCTTTCTCATTAGGGGGAGAGTAATTGGGAGAGTGTGTAGCAAGGTGTATATGGGTTTTTGTGTGAGAGACTGACTTGATTTGTAAACTCACTTAAAGCACAATAAAAATTATTAAAAAAAAGAAAACCCTATGGAGCATTTCTGCTCTAACACATGGTATATCACCATGAGTCTGGGGTTACCTTGACCGCAGAAAACTGGGCTCTTGTTCTATAGGAATCTTCCTTAGTCAGTGCCCATTTTCTTTCCCGTATCTTTAGCTTGTCTTTCTAGCAGCTACTTAGCCTCATTCCTTACCAATATTGCCAAATTTTTTGAAATGGAAGTTTACTTTCACAGTTTGACCTTATATTCTCTCATTCTTAACTATCTTGTAATATGCATCACTCTATTAAGATGGTAAACTTTGAACCTCTCTGCAAAAGCGGATACTGTTGATTACTTCTTGAAAAGTTTCAATCAAGATTTACATGTGCTTACTTTAAACAATCACATAGTAGGCTGATAGAAATACAGTGGTTCTCTGCTCCATCTCTTCCACCACTTGATTTCCACAACCCAGAGGTAACCCCTTGCAAATTTTTTCCTTTTTTCTTCTGTTAGTTACTTCCTTGTTTCTATGTTAAGGTACTTACACTGCTATTCTTTGTTTAATTTTTCACATTACTGATTTTCTACTGCGGAAGACAAAGAATAAGGAAGACCAAAGAAGAATTCACTCCTTTGAATTATGGTATTGGCGAAGAATATTGAATATACTGTGGACTGACAGAAGAACAAACAAATCTGTCTTGGAAGAAGTACAGCCAGAATGCTACTTAGAAGCAAGGATGGTGAGACTGTGTCTCACGTATTTTGAACATGTTAGACATCATGCTTGGTAAAGGAGAAGGACATCATGCTTGGTAAAGTAGAGGGTCAGTGAAAAAGAGGAAGACCCTCAAGGAGATGGATTGACACACTGGCTGCAACATTGGGCTCAGACATAACAGTGATTGTGAGGATGGCGCATGACAAGGCAGCGTTACGTTCTGTTGTACATGGGATCGCTATGAGTTGGAACTGACTTGACAGCACCCGACAGCAATAACAATAGCAACAACTAAGGAAGATGAGAATTTGGTTTTCTGATACTCTGAGGAGGAGGTGTGGATCTTTCCAATATTGAAATGCATAGATGTGGTTAAAATAGTATTTAATACTTACCATATTTAAACTATGTAATTATTGTTCATAGTAGAGCCATTGTCGAAACTTCTTTAGCTACCTTCCATTTTTTTCATAGTTAATAATTGGCTTACTTTTTATTGGTTTTCTTTGTATCTATCAGTGATTCAGTTCCTAATTTCGTGACAGATTATAAAACTCCTCCCAGTATTGTCAAAAACATCCAGTAATCTGTCAGTTACACTTTTCCCCCCTTTGGAGCCACCTCATTTGGATAACTTTGTCATCCTGGTCCAGTCTGGTTTGATTGCTTGCTTTGCCTCTCTGTTGGTTTCCCTGTCATCATCTTTTCCAATTTATTTCATATTTTACTGGTTGTGGCTTCTTTAGAAAGAGTGCCTCAGAGGTAGTTATTTGTAGATCTTGCATATCTGAAGATGGTTTTATTCTATCTTCACACTTCATCGAGAGTTTTCGTAATATAGGATTCTATGTGGAAATTACTTTTCTCTCAAATTTTGAAGGCATTACTGTATTTTTACACAAATAATGCATGCCTTCTGTGTTTGTTTGCCAACCATCCCCTCCCCCTGTGAGGTATTTTCATAATTGATACAATGACTTTTTTTTTTTTTTTAACACACACTGTTGTTATGAAAATACCTCACAAAAAAAAAAAAAAAAAAAACAAGGGGAGGGCAAATTTGGCAAACAACATACCTAAAAATACAGTATTCTCTTGTCTTCTAGTTACAGGTATTACTGTTGATCAGTTTGGGGCTGTTCTGATTCCTGATTCCTTGCATAATGAAATTTCATGATGTAACTTAATGTGGATCTTTTTTTGCTGAGTATTCATTTATTTATTCATTTATTGCTGGGTATTCAGCAAGTGCTTTCATTTTGTAAATTCATGTCCTTGTATTGAGAGCAATTTTCTTGTGTAATTTTCTGTCTTCTACTTTATTTCCTTGTCTTTCTGTTCTACTTCCTGGAAGAATTCCTCAAATTTATCTGAAATTTGTTTTTTTTTAACTAAAACTGGCAGTTTTGCTGTTATAATTTCCAAGAGCTCCATCAATTTTCTGGATTGTTTCTTATATCATGGTTGTAACATGTTTGTGTCTATTTTTTGAATTTTTTTAAAACTTTTTTCATTTTGTTTATTTACTCCAAGTTTCTTTTTTTGTGTTTGTCTCTGTCTTTCATGTTAGATGTGCTTTTTAAATATTTGATGATTCTTGCTTTTCTTTTTATTTAAAAGTAAGTCATTAAAAGCGTATTGGAAGCTTTGTGTGTTTTGATTCATGGGTCTTACCTAGATTTTTCAATGGTGATTTCCAAAGGTTAGTATCTTGTGGGTGTTTTCCTTTGAGTTGCTTTGGTTTCCTGTAGAGGGATCCTCTAATTACCTGCCTTGAGAATAGGAGAACAGTTGGGCTGTAAGCATGATTCCAGTGATCTTGGATCCTAACCGTGGAGAGAGACAGTAGGTAGAGGGAGTTAAGAGTGAGTGGTGTCCTAGGATTCAGTATGTACCCTTTGACTGTCTTCTAAAATCATTATGTCACCTTACCCCATCCTCATCTGTGTCTTGAGCCTCCAGTTCTTCTGCCTTTCTGGTGTATCCCTTCTAGAGATTTTGGTGCGGGGGATAGCTTCTTAGCCGAGCAGGCAAAAAGAGAGGAGTCTGACTACTTTTAATACTGTCTTTTAGCTAGTTCCCCATTTCTGTTCTTATCTGTATCCTGACCTTCTTCTGATCAGTTGTTATTGATGCTTTCAATTCCTAAGGATTTGCTGAACAAGTTAGTATGCTTCCTGATTAGCTTCCGCCTTCTGCAGGTATTTAAGTTATACCTACCTTTTGTCCATGTTCCAAAATTTTGATTTTTTTTTTTTTCCTATGAACGCCCTTACTTTTGCAGTGTTTCTATAGGGAGTGGAGATAATGTTCAAAGTAGTGTGTTTAATCTAAAAGCTTTTTTTTCTTATCCTAAAATTCTATACTTTTCTAGGATAGATTTTTTTTCTTTGAGTTTCCTATGTGTCAGTTGTTAGAGTTGGCCCTCTGTATTCATGGGTTCTATACCCACAGATTCAACCAACTGTGGATCAAATATATTTAAAAAATTCCAAAAAGAAAAACTTGACTTTGCGGCACCTCGAGCTCTATACTGAATCCACGTGAATGAAGTGATGTGTAGGCATACCCTGCTGTAGCCTCCCGCCATTGCACAGATCCTCAATCTCTCGCCAGTGTTTGTTGTTTGAGCATTATTTGCCTAAAAGCAATTAAGTGGGCAAAGCAATCCCTCAAAGGCTAAGAGGAAACTTAAAGTGCTATGTCTTGACAAGAAAACAAAACTCTTAGATGTTTTAAAAGAAAAGTCTTAGATCTTTTGAAAAGTGGCATGTTTCTTCCTGAAACAGAATGTAAGGTCAGTAAGAATGAATTGAGCATTCACACATTAAAGCAGAAAGAAGCTGAAATTCAAGGAAGTGTTAGTGCTGCCCCTGCAACAGCAAAAATGGTCTCTCTCTGAACCCCTGAGGGAGCAGGAGAGCGGTGGGATGCAGACCCCAAATTCTCATAAGACCAGACTTAATGGTCTGACTGAGACTAAAAGGACCCTGGTGGTCATGGCCCCCAGACCTTCTGTTGGCCCAGGACAGGAACCATTCCCGAAGCCAACTCTTCAGACATGGATTGGACTGGACAATGGATTGGAGAGGGATGCTGGTGAGGAGTGAGCTTCTTGGATCAGGTGGACCCTTGAGAATATGTTGGCATCTCCTGCCTGGACGGGAGATGAGAGGGTAGAGGGGGTTAGAAGCTGGCGAAATGGGCACAAAAAGAGAGAGTGGAGAAGAGAGCGGGCTGTCTCATTAGGGGGAGAGTAATTGGGAGTGTGTAGCAAGGTGTATATGGGTTTTTGTGTGAGAGACTGACTTGATTTGTGAACTTTCACTTAAAGCACAACAAAAATTATTAAAAAAAAGATCTCTCTGGTTAGTGATAAAGTGCTTGCAAAGACTGAGAAAGCATTAAGTGTAAGCATTAACAACTATTTACATAGCATTTACATTGTATTAACCCAAAAAATATGTAAAAAAAATATGTATTAGGTATTATAAATAATCTGGGGATGATTTAAAGTATACGCAGAATATGCATAGATTATATGCAAAAGCTGCAGCATTTTATATAAGGGATTTGAACATCCATGGGATTTGGTGTCTGCATGGGATCCTGGAACCAGTCCCCCAGAGATACTGAGGGAGGACTGTACTCATCAGCCTTCCTTGATGCCTCCTCTTCTTTCGTCTGTCTCTTTAAATACTGTTAAAGACAGTATTCTGTCTCTAGCTTTCTATTGCTTAGGTTTCTCTTTCTCTCTTTGTTTTCCCTCTTCTCGGTTAGTCTTACATACTTATGTACTTCTCTGGCTAGTCAGCTCTATATACTGATAACACCCAAATAGTTTTACTGTTCTGACCTGTTATCATTGTTCAGTTCCTTATTAATACCTTTTTAAGGTATCTTTACATATAAATCTTTTTTGTTCGTTTGTTTTGCTAGTCTTTCCGACCTTTTAGATACCTTTAGGTGGGCATCCAGGTTTTAAATTTAGAATTCTCTAATACTTTTTGTATATACTAATTTCTAATATTTAGTTTCAGTAAAACATTCTTTGAAGTGTATTTTTCAATAATGAAGGTTAGGAATACATTCTTCTTATGCCAGCAAGTAAAAAAAAATGTAAGCTCATATTGAAGAGGTGAGCATGTACCCTCTCTCTCAGCCATCCTGTCACACAGTCTCTTCCGTAAGCCCTCCTGGCCATCTTACTCTTCCTTGAATGTGCCAGCATCATCCTACTTTCAGGTCTTGGTACTTTGTGCCCTTTCTGACCAGAATACCCTTCCTCCAATTTTTAAATTGGTTGATATATTGAAATCTGTTAGAACGGTTTTTGGCAAATACTAGGTACTCAGTTAGTGTCAGCAGTTACTACTGTTGTTATCATTGTCATATCCATATGGACTGCTCCCTTTCTCATTTCATTTAGGTTTCTGTTTAAAAGAAGCCATTCTTAATTTAAAACACTGTACTTAAAATACCCCTTCCTCCTGGTTATTCTTCAACTACCATGTTTTATTTTTATTCATATTACTATATGACTTGGAAACCCTGGTGGGTAGTGGTTAAGTGCTACGGCTGCTAACCAAAGGGTCAGCAGTTCAAATCTGCCAGGCGCTCCTTGGAAACTCTATGAGGCAGTTCTACTCTGTCTTATAGGGTCGCTATGAGTTAATTTTTTTTACCCTGTCCCAGAATGTAAACTTCTTAAGAACAGGGGCTTTGTCTTATTCACTCTATCTCAAATTTCTTCATCGTGCCCTTTACAGTGCTTCAGAAATGTTGAATAAATGCTGGACTAGCACATCACTTAATATCCTTTTCTTTCTCTATGTTACAGTATTCCACTATGTCAATTGGGTTTCCATTACATATTCTTTGGAGACAGTTGTAAGTCATGTGTTACTAAGGTCTAAATATCTTGGCAGTTGCGAGATGGGTAGCACTGGAAACAGCAATAGTTCCTTTGGGGTGTTATTTAATATATGACCTCATGAATTACTTCATCTTCTGTCCATATTTCCGTATCAGTTAAGTGATTTGAACTGAACTGAAATGTCAACTACAAATCAGAATAAATGATCAATTCTGAATCGAATCCAAGTACTTCATTTGTGTTTAATTTTTGCTCATCATTCTGATTTAAACTTATCTTAAATAGTTTTTATTTAAGTAAACTAGTTTGAAACTGTAGACCTAGAAGCATGGCAGTGTACCAAAATAATCTTTAGAAACAATTCAGTTTTAGCTGTTGATAGCATTAAAAAGTCTGAAAATGAAATTTTTATGGTATTATTTTGAGCTTCTAGATCTTTTTCTGCCTTTTTGATGCTTCTCTAGAAGTTGCTGGAAATGTTATAACAATGGATGCTTTTCATGTTTTTGTGATGGAATATGCAGTTGAGTACAAATTATAAGTTATATATTTTTAATTTTTTATTCACAGGCCACAGAAACACTGTTTAGAATGGGTGTCGCAAGAGGCATCATCACAACGTTAAGAAATGGAGAAGTAAGATGAGAATTTTGATATATTTATTTGTTCTTAATTCTGTAGTCTTTTAAATATAAAATGTGGTGAATTCTGTGGTGCTTTACGTGTCAAGGGGTCCCTCACTGGTGCAAACTTGTTGCTTGGCTACTAACTGAATGGTTGGACGTTCAAGTCCACCCAGACATGCCTCAAAAGAAGAGCTTGCCTATCTAATTCCAAAAAATCAGCTGCTGTAGATCCTAGGGAACATAATCCTACTCTGACACGCGTGGGTTTGCCATGAGTCCAGAGTCAGCTTCATGGCAACTGGTTTGGTTATGTAACAAACTGAGAAAATGATGTGCCTGACATATAAATCTATTTTAATTCATAGTCAAATGGAACCAGATATGGGGTTGAAAATAATTTGCTGAGCCTTTTAATCTTTCGCTATCAGTTGTTTTCACTCTTAAAATGACATTTCATTTTAGTAATAACTTCAGCACATGTAAATCTTTAATGACAATAATCCTTTACTTTTTCCTTTCTTATTATATGTGATACAGATCTGATACTTATTTCTTAGGATAAAAGAATTCGAAATGTTGACATTTACCATGGGCTGAGAGAGAGAATTAAGGTGCAGATTCTAAGTTTTAACTTTCTTAAATGCTCTGTCCAATTCTTAAAAAATAATTTTTTCTTCCACTTGAAATAACTACACTTCAAAATTATTACCAGCCTGATTACCACTCTTTCTGGTTTTTCTTTATTCATTCCCTCACAAAATCATAATGAGGTTGAGGTTGAACATGTCATGTTGTCATGTTTCTTTTTCTTTTCTGCTAGCACTCCTTGAGGAAAAAATATAGTGCCCCCTATTTAGGTATTTAGGTATTTAGTCCTATGTTATTTAGTGTAATATTTATAATTCAATAATCTAAATATTTAATAGTGGGAGTGTGGGAGTGAGTGAATATCTAAGGAGTTAAGTGTAGTTGCATTACTGTATTACGGTATGTCTGTAAGTGTGATTGGTCAATATATTTATTTTCTAGTCCTTACTTCATCTTCTGTCTTTTTCTATAGGCAGTAAAGTGATTTGAACTGTACAATCATTTGGAAAGCATATGCCCTTTAGTATTTAATTTATATTGGCAAACCACTTTACTATTAATTTGTAAAATATATTTGGTTTGCAAAGAAAACTTGATTTCTTTGTAATTGTAACAAACTGAAGTATGTGGTGCTATTTTGAGAAAATGTTTTTATTTTCAAGGTCAGTCATATTTATCTGCCTAGAATGCTCAAAATGAATTTCAGATTTTAATAACTACCTGTTTATTTTCACATGGGGGGGGTCAGTGAGCTTTTAAACTACCTTTTGTTACAAGAATGTTGGGAAAATGTATCCAAGACAATTATATAAGTAATCTTTTAAGCATCTCAACACATATTCGATATATATATATATATATATATATATTTTACTTACTAGGGAGGAAGTAGTGAAAGCAGCTGGTTTGTGTTCCATTTCTCCCCCAATTACTGGGGGTTGCTCTAGGGACCAGCCTGGTTAACCAACAGGTGCTAAGGTTGAGCAAAGTTTTTAAGTACTCTCTGACCATTACTGTCTAAAATGAGGCTTGAGTGGTAGAAGGAGCGCTAGTCTGCCCTGACTTGTGTTCTCTTCCTGGCTTTGCTAGCTATGTGACCTTGGGCAATTTAATTAACTTCTCAGAACTTCAGGATCATATTTTAGGATTTGAGTTGATTTCAATGATCTTTAAGATCCCCAACAGCTTTAACATTTTTTACTTCCAGGCAGCTTTGTCTGTCTTTTCTGCTTAGGCCTTTAAAGGCATAGTTCTCAACTGTGGCTGTGCATCAGGATTGCCCGTGGAGCTCTGTAAAACTATGGATGCCTGGACTCCATCCTCAATGACCTCGTCTAGCTTGAGGCTCCAGAGTATAAATTTTTAAAAATATCCACTGATTTTAACACTTAACCGTTTTTGTAAGCCACTGTTTTAGAGAAGTGTTTCTCAATCATCTTTTATCTTTGAACTCAAGGAAATGTACAGCTTGAATAACAGAAAACAGATAAAAAAAATTGCAAAGAAATTTAAAATGTCTTTAAGGATTTTGTATATGAAGAAGAATAAGAATAGTATTGTTTGTTGCTGTTTTGGCAAGATGGATGTGGGGCTTGACCCAGTACCTACTTTTGCTTTATGTTAGTGCATGGTATTAGGTATTTTGCATGATTTGTTAGAATGGAAAACTTTTTTACGTTCTGTGAGCATGCTTTAAATAAATAATGTAGAATATTCAATTCTAATGTGATTGCTTCGGTGTGAGAGCAGGAGTTCCTTTTACGCATTTCTGTTTCTTCAGCTTTAGCACTTGCCTGGCATGGAGCAGTGGAGTGGGTGGGTGGCACGTAATAAGAATCTCATTATAATATGTCTGATAAACAACTAATGGATTTATTTAGAAAGTATTTACGTGACAAATATCGCTTTGATTTAATTAGTTTAAGCTTAAGATAAATATATGCATAAATATAAGTATCTTTATAGATTTATATATGTAAATACTAGTGCTGTAGGGTCGCTATGAGTTGGAATCAACTCGACGGCAGTGGGTTTGAGTTTTTTTTGGTGTATATTATTTCAAAATCATGTTTATAATATGATATATTTCAACATAATTTTTTAATGAATTAAAAATGAAGAGAATATAAAATTACATATTTGATATTTACTCTTATTTACAAGTGACTGGATTATTCAATTATTAAGATAAATTTCCAGTGAGTGTTGCTGAAATTAAAAATTAATATTCACTTTTAATTTTAATATACTTAAAGAACCTGTTTTCTCTCTCATTGTTGTTGAATGCCAGTTCTTTATACAAGGAAACCTAGAAGTAAACCCTTCATTTAGCTCCTGTATTTTTATTTTATTTTAAATTTTATTTATTTTGTTGTTGAAAAAATACACAGCAAAACATACAGCAGGTCAACAGTTTCTGCATGTACAGTTTAGTAACATTAATGACATTCTTCAAGTTGTGCATACATTTGTATTTTTTAAATTTAAAAATTTTAAAATTTCATCTTTTAAAAAAATTACTTGTTTTTGTTTTGTTTTTACTGTTTCTCTTCTAATACTGCTTCAGAAAAAATGTAAGTCTTAATAAGCAAAGTGTTAATATTTCAAATACTGAAGTCTCTGAGGCCTGGTACCCAGTAGAATGCCATTAACTAGTGGCTTATAAAGTCCACTGAAATGAGCAAATATTTATTCAGAGCATCTTAAGGGCGATATGACATGTGGTACTGGAATCAGATTTTGCGTCCCTTCCCTTTCTCTTGGCTGCTAACTGAAAAAGGCTCTGTGGGAGAAAGGCCTAGCAATCTGCTTCTGTAAAGATTGTAACCTAGAAAGCTCTATGGGTCAGTTTAACTCTGTCACATGGGGTCGCTATGAGTCAAAATCGATTTGATGGCACCTAACAACGACAACAAGAGGCACTATATTAAAAAAAAAATTGTAGGTGTTAGAAATTTAAGTGCACACAAAGCTAATATGGTTTCTGCTTTCAGGAAGCATATAGACTAGTGGCTGAGTCCGTAGCCTGCCACTTAGGACCTTGCCATTCAATGTCCTCTTCAGCTAATAGGTGTAGGGTCGCCATAAGTCGGAATCAACTCGAAGGCACTGGGATTTTTTGGGTAATAGGATAATGCATTGCCTTGTGAGAAATAAGATAATCTGTATAACTAGCACAGTGTCTGGTACAAAGTAAGCCTGTACTAAATGATAACTTTTTTATTTAATTGAATATGATGAAGTATTTTCTATATTAGAGTGAATATCAGGAGATCCTTGGATTGTGGTTACTTATAAGTGAGAGTTAGTAATGAAAGTAGACAGAATTTAGATATTTTTGATTGATAGCTATATTAATAGCAGTGCTTTTGGTACTTTTGAATGATCACTTCCCTCCTGTACAACTCATGATATTTAGGTCAGTATATATTTCCAGTGCCCTCTGTTGTCTAGTGCCAATATATTAGTAATATACAGAATATATGTTCAGTTACAAACTTGCTGATTATGTTTTTCTTACTATACACAGAATAAACAGCAGGAAGTACAATGCTAGAAAAACTGACAGGTACAAACGTAACAATTCTATTAGCAGACTAGGGTAAAGTCATTACTTGGTTCTTCTGATAAATGCAAGTCTTAGTTGGGCAAAAGTCCCACTGAGAATGATGAGACACTGACCTCCCAGAAATGCAGACTAAAATTTAATTTTATCCTGTCAAAGAAAAGTAGATTCTCTCTTCTGCGATAAAGACCTCTGCTTTATTATATTCTAATGGGAAAAAAACATTAAGATATCTTACACATGTCTATTGCCATTGAAATACACTCGTTGTTAACTTTGTTAACATTCTCTCAAATTCCCATGTCATCTACAGAAAAAAGAAAAAGAATTCTGATGACTTTAGAATTTTCCAAAATAACTTTTTCAAGTTGTTCTTTCCCCCCAACCTCTCGGTGATTTCCAAATGTATGCTTATTGATAAGCTATACAAATAATCTGTTAAGAGTTAGCTTAGACAAGTTATTCTAATGTTTCTCCTTTCAAGCAGCAGCTAGAATATAGCTTTGAAAAACAACAACAACAACAACAAAAGATTCTGGGAAAATGGATAGCATCTAGAGAAAGAGAGAAGAAATAAGTATAAAAAAAGTTCTATGGAGAAAGGAGAACAGTTGAAGCCCAGGGAGCATTTATAACAAAGAAGGTATATACAGGGAAGTCCCAAGCCTGTCTCCAATGTGGTGAGAAGGAGTGATTTTTGATTGTAGTACAGAAAGTTTGAGATACCTGGAGCTGCTGCTCATCACTTCAGAATGATGACACATTAAAAGAGGCTTCCAAGGAGGATGCGAGATTGCTATCTTGTTTGTTTAAAAAAGTTGTACTACTTAATAGCCATCAATGTGGGTGGTGTAAATGTCGAACTGCCACAAGCAAGAGATTGGTCTAAGTAACGTCTTTATTTTTTCAGCACTCCAATCCATGAATCAAAATGCATGTTATATTTTGGCAGGTGCTTAGAAAATTTAGAATCCATGCCAGAACTGCATCATAAAACATTGTGCTTCAGAACTTGTAGTTTTTTCTTGTTGGAATGCTTTACCTTTGTCAGTAAATGTGCTTTAAATAGCTTATCAAGTTATGTGCTGTGGCATTATTTCATACTCCTGGTGAAAAAAACAGTTTATTTGAAAAATTTTGGTGCAGACAAAGAGGGCCAAAGGCTAATGTGAGATTTTAAAAATATCAGATCACAGTGTTTAAGCTTGGTGGCCTTGTCTATATGAACTCTGTATGTGCCTTTCTATGTTGAGATAATTATCTTTTAAAATAGTCTTTATTTTCTTCATAATAACTCTGTTTTTGATTTAAACACAAAAATAAATGTGCCATAATTATGACCTCAAACAAAACAAACAGTATCTAGACAATATCTGGCTAACTGTGGAACACTTAGGTTTTATTTTTAAAAAATTGGAAGGGTTCTTAAGATAACATCATTTTGTTTTGATCCTAATAGGAAGAGCTTTAGGCCAGGAAAGCAATTATTTCCACATGGGTAAGGCCATTCACAACTACCTCCCCTTACACTAACCACCCACTAAACTTAAACTTTGCCACCTTGGTTGTATAGCTAAATGTTGTTGAATGCATTAGAACATATGGACTCTTGTTTTAAAAATAGTCTTTGGGTATATAGAAAATATTTCTTTGCATAAAGCACAATAAAAGAATTTTTGTATATAATATAAGGGTGAGTTCAGCAGCAAGTTATTTAAACTTTTTGAGTTACCAAAATTTAATTTTATACACATGCATACATCCAGTGTAATTCTTACCATTTTGTTTGTACATCCTTTTTTCTTTCTTTATTGACTCTTGGCTGTGTTCTCAATAGGTGAGTTTACTATATAGTGGCAAGTGTTTGAGATAGTTCAGTAGAGATGTGGCAGGTCAGGAAAGAGGATTTGTAGTTAATGATGAAGAAATGCCATTAATTTCTAATAAGAGAGTGCATAAATTCTGACACACCCTAGAACTGAAGAGAATTGAAGTCCATGGGCCGTATTGTTTAGGTAGTATGAAGAGTAATGTGATTTCAGAAGGGTCTTAGTGGTTTGGTGACCTTTGCTATAGCTGTTTTAGTGTAATGGTTGGAACTGAAGTCAGATTATAGTGGGGTGAGGAGTGAATGAATGGGAGGTGATGAAAAATAGTTTGTACCTGTGGATGCCCTTTTTTCAGGAGGGTGGCTTTAAGAGGAGAAATAAAGGACAACAGCAAGAGTGGAAAAGCACTGGGGTTGAAAAAAATGAGTCCCAGTGTATACTAACCTCCTTCCTCCCTTTCTTCTCTTATTGTTTGAAGAGTAGATTCTGCCACTGCTGAATGCAAAGTCAGCTTTAATGTAATGTACATGGCAACCGTGCTTTTGCTGTAATTTACAGTAATATATTCTAAGGCCATCAAATTAAAAGAATGTTTAAAAGCAGAATCAGAATTGATCTAAAAGTCTCCAGAACCAATGAGTGTATATGTGACTTGGCTAACCCCAAATTGCTCCAAGTTAAAGCACTTTACTGTTTGCCCCCTTTTGTTTATAAAACCTTTTTCACACAAATACAAATGTGGACATAATCTGCCGTACTGTGTGAGATTCCTAACCTGATTTAGCACTTCTTCCTTACATCTAGTGGAGTTGCTCTCATAACAGTTGAAACCCATCCTCTCTTATTTCTTCAGTGACTGTGACATTTAATAAGTATTTGTTGTTCATGATGAGAGTACAGAATAATGAAGACATACCTGAGTATTATAATTTTTTAAATGCCTTATAATCCTGGAAACTTTATCAGATTTGTTTTCTCATTTTTAAAAACAGCTTTATTGAAGTGTAATTAACATGCTCTATTGCACCCAGAGAAGGTATGTAGTTCAGTGACTCTCAGTACATTTATAGAGTTGTGCAACCATCACCAGAATCCAGTTTTAGAATATTTCTGTGGCCCTAAGCAATACCCATTGTCATCAGTTTCCACTTGTACTCCCAGCCAACCACTATTCTTTTTGTCTCTATAGGTATACTTTTTCCGAAAATGTCATATACATGGACTTGTAGAGTATGTGCTCTTTTATATCTGACTACCTTCACTTACTGTGTTTTTGAGTTGAGGTTCATCAATGTTGTAATATGTATCAATAGAGTTTTTTTTTTCCTTTTCGTGACAGAATAGTATTCCATTGTGTGGATAACATTTGGTTTATCCATTTACCAATTAATGGACCTTTGAATTGTTTCCAGTTTTCAGCTACTATGAATGAGATTGCTATGAACATTTGCTCACAAGTGTTTGTACTGATGTATGTTTTAATTTCTTGTGAGTTGGTAGCTAAGAGTGGAATTGCCAAGTTATCTAAGTAACTTTTTAAGGAAAATAAGCTATACTGTTTTGCATTCCCACTTGCATTGTATAAAGAGTTCAGTTTGTTCATGTCCTTGCCAATATTTGGTATTATCAATCTTTTTGATTATAGCCATTGTTGAAATATCTAGTAGTATTCAAATAGGAGTGCATAAATTTTACCACACAGTTCTCATTGTGGTTGTAGTTTGCATTTCCCTAATGACTAATGATGTTGGGCCTTTTTTTGTGTCCTACTAGACATTTGTATATCTTCTTTAGTGAATGTCTATTAAAATCTTTAGCCCATTTAAAATTGGGTTCCTCGTCTCATTACTGAGTTACAAGAGATGTTTATTAGTTTTTCATTTTGTTTTTTTAAATTCTTGATACAGCCTGTCTGTCCATTTTCTAAATAGTACCTTTTTTTTTTAATTGTGGTAAAATACAACATAAAACTTGCCATTTTAACCATTTTCAAGTATACATTCCAGTGTTATTAAATACAGTGTTTTGTAATCGTCATCACTATTTGTTTCCAAAAGTTTGTCATCACGTAAGGGTGTTTTTGAAGACAGAAAGCTTTAAAATTTGGTGAAGTTCATTTCATCTGTTTTTTTTTTTTTTTCCTCTCTTTTATGGATCATACTTTTGGTATAATAGCCAAGTCATTTTTCCCTAACCCAACCCACTGCCCTCAGGTCAGTTCTAACTCATAGCGACCCCATAGGGTTTTCGAGGCTGTAAATCTCTATGGAAGCAGATTGTCACATCTTTTTTCCTGTGGAGCTACTGGTGGTTTCGAACTGCTGACCTTTCGGTTAGCATTTCATCACTTTAACCACTGTGCCACCAGGGCTCCTTTCCCTAACCCAAGGTTACAGAAATTTTCTCCTATAAGTTTTATAATTTTGGTTTTGCGTTTAGGTCTGTGATCCATTTTGACTTGACCTTTACATATGGCATGAGGGAAAGGTCTAAGTTTAGAATATGGATATCCAACTATCTAGCAGCATTTGTTGAAAAAAACTATCCTTTGCCCATTGAATTGCCTTGAAACCTTTGTCAAAGATCATTTGACCATAAATGTCAGGGTTTATTTCTGGGCTTCAGGGGTACTGGTTCTGCTAAGATGTAAGCACAGTCTACCTATCCCTCCTGCTGATTACAACTGAAAACCTGGATAGAATACATAAAACAACTATATGAGAGTTCTGAAGAGTAAATAATAGCAAGAGTGTTAGGGAGGGAGATCAAAACTAGAAGTTAGACCAATATCAGAGAGATTCCTGTTTGTCCCCCCTCCCTTTATCTTCTTGTTTGGACCGTAGGGAATGCCCTATTCTGGAGCAGAACAACAGACACAGACAGAAAAAGCTCCAAGAAAAACCCTCTCTTCCTCCATTAATGGTCAGAGGACTGGAAAGGAGGGCCTCTGCATAAAGGAGACCGTGAAGAGAATCACTGTTTTCTTTCTTTCTTTTTATATTTTGGTTTTGGGTTTTACTCCTTCTAATGTGACCCTGGACAGGCCCCAGTCATGAGATATTCTCCTGCAGTGGCAGTGACAGCTACACAGGCATCTAAAACTCTGAAAGGTAATCTTTTTCACTGACCAGAGAAACTGGGAAAAGGGCCTCTTTGGTCCAAAGAGTGTAGGGAGAATCTCTGTTATTTTTTTGTTCTTTCTTTCATGTCCTTTCACCTTCAACAGTGTGGGAAGGCAAAAGCCCTGACTTTGCAATCAGAGAACCAAGAGGAGACAGAGAGTGTGGGTGAAATCATACAGAAAAAGGAGGTAGAGAAAAAGATAACCCAAATCTCTGTGTGAAATCCCAGGTTCACCCTGAGTTGAGTATGTGTGGAGCTATTTGAGGAAAAAAAAAAAAAAAAAAATTTGAGGAGGTACACTAAAGGCTTTGAGAACTGAACTACAGCATAGACCACTGCCCTTGTCCCAGATTGTGCATACGGGGCCAGAGTAAATAGCACTGAAAACTAAATTGATACTAAAACCAGAGCACATAGAAGGTAGGTTGGGACTTAAGTCTTGAACCTAACAGTTTTTTTGTCTACAACAACAGCAGCAACAAATCAGTTCTCTAAAGGACAAAACATCTTTGACAGGACTGAAAGTCTTATAATACAGTATTCAAAGTCTCTGGATTTGAATTGGCAAATTTTTTAAATATATATTTTCACTACAATTAAATAACAACAACCACAAAAAAACTAAAAACGACAGAGTCCTTAGAACAGCTGTTGTAACCTTGTAAACACTTTTGAAATGAGCGGAAAGATTGAAGTTCTCAGCAAAGTAATAATAAATAAAAAAAAAAAATAGAAACTATAAAAAAGAGCCAAATGGAAAATTTAGAGCAGAAAATTAGAATAACTAAAATATTAATATTAAATATTAAAATAGTTAAAAATTCACTGGATGAGTTCAATAGCAGAATGGAGATGAGAGAGGAAAGAATCAGTGAAGTTGAAGATAAATCAATAGAAATTTTACAGTCTGAACAATAAAGAGAACAAAGATTGAAAACAATGAACAGAGCCTCAGTAACCTGTGGGACAGCAACAATGGTCTAACATTTGTATCGTAAGAGCACCAGGTGCTAGAACAAAGAGATTGATGCAAAAAAATTATTTGAAGAGGTAATGGCTGAACATTTCCCAAATTTCGTGTAAGACATATATTACAGATTCATGAAGCTCAGTGAACCCCAACAAGGTAAATTCTCTTTGATTTCATTTATATTACATTCCGCCTAAGCCAAACTATAGGGCTATAGAACAGGTTTGCGGATGCCAGAGAATGGAGGTGGAGGGAGGGCTGATGACAAAAGGACAGCACAAAGAAATGTGTGTGTGTGTTTGGGGTGGGGGGATGGGTAATGGAACTGTTCTGTATTTTGATAGTGGTGGCGGGTACAAGACTCAGTGCTTTTGCCCAAAGCTGTAGAACTGTATACCATAAAGACTAAATTTTAATGCACATAAATTAAAAAATTAAAATGTAATGGATGAACCTTTTTTTAAAAAGTGTATTGGAAGATACTACCATTTAGGAAACTCTGTGTCCCATCATTTCTCTTGGACTGTTAGAGATTAAGGATTATCATTAAGTGGGCAAGTTCTACAGATTTTTTTAAGGGAATTGAATCGTTATGTTCTGTATTTCTAAACGATGTTTAAGTACTCAGTTTCCTTTTTGCTTGAGACAGCCATTTTTTAAAAAGAGAGCTGTTAGTGTAAAGCGCGTTTGAAATGGGAGTAATAAGCCTTAATATCCTTAAAAAAGCCTAAGAAAGAAATTGAAAAGCGTTTGCCAAAATAAAAATTCAGGACAGTAATTTGAATATATTTAGCAGTATTAAAATTAAGTCTTTGTTTTTTGTCTTTCCAAGTAAACTTGTTTAGTAAGTTGACATGAATGTTTTACATTTCATGTGAATAATAAGTGTATACAGTGTATGTGGTATGGCCACGTTATTTCATTTTTTCATTCTGTATTCAAATTCAGAGGAGAGAAAAATAAACCAAAGTGCTGTCTTGTGTGTTTAAGTTATGGTTTCTTGTTCATCACTTAAACTTGTGATATTGAGTAGAGAGTTGTCCTTGATGAAACTGAAAACAAGGTGGATTAGTCGGAGGACTACAGACTCAAGTAAGAATTCCCAGTAAGTGACCTTTTAGCTCCTGACCATATAACTTTGACAGCTATCTTAAAGTGCTGTTTATCTTGTGTTTAAAAATACTGGTTCTGCTGTCTGAAGAGCTGTGTTTAGCTTTGGTTTGCATGGGTTTTGTCAAAGCTATTTTGGCAGTTATAGTTAGTATTTTTTTTTTTTAAACCATTGCATTGTATTTTCACCTAAATAGAAGAAAATCCTAGAAAAGAAAGTCCTGTTTTATGCTAGGTGTACAGTCTTTTGTATAGGTTTCTGAAACATGTTTTTTTAGTAAGGCACAAATAAAAATATTGCTAAGGCATACGTAAATCAAATGCATGGTATGACCACTTCCTTCCAAAGAATTATGTATATAGTAAAGCCATATGAAGATGTTTCCCTTTTCTTGTGTGACGTGGGGTGGAATTTTATGACCACCATCTGTATCACCTGGAAACCGTGGTGGCAGTTCGAATCCGCCAGGCACTCCTTGGAAACTCTACAGGGCAGGTCTACTCTGTCCTATAGGGTTGCTGTGAGTCGGAATTGACTTGACGGCTCTGGGTTTGGTTTGGTTATCTGTATCACCACCACTGCCAAAGAAAAAAAAGGGATCAAAATGTTAGCTTACCTCCCAGAAAGCTAAAAAGCAAATGGTAATACCTCTATCAAGTCATAAGATATGAGAGAGTCAAAAGCAAATGAATATGTGTTGAAAACAAACTGTGTGCCTTTCCTGCTTCCACTGTTCAACCAAATCCTACTCATTCCTGGAGTGAGATCCATCTCAATTGTTACCTCCTTTCTGAAGCAGGCTTTGGTTTTCCTAGCTACAAGTCATTTTTCCTTTCTCTGAAGTCTCATAGCATATTATATGTACCTCTCTTAAAATCTTCAGTACTTCCTGCATTTATATTTGTTAGTTACTTGTCTTGTTTCCTGCAAATTACAAGCTTTTTGAGGATAGTTTTGGTGTTCACCTTTGCATCTAGCATACCCACCCACCCAGTGCCGTCAGCATTTGGTAAATAGAACTCGTTAACATTCAACCAGTCATTAGAAGACAAAGTAGGACAGTAAATTAAGGGAAGACCAAATCAGAGTGCTCTCTCGTATGTATACAGTTACGATTTATTGTTCACTGCCCGGACTTGTGCTGTTCGGTGGAGGGGTATTGAATATATAAGCTGTAATATTTGCACATACTTGTTACGATATAATGATCACCATCTTAGCATCCTAATCAGAGTGCTATGCGTTTAGGTGGTGAGAAATACGCGTCTGTGGGCAGGAACTGGAATCTCCTTAAATCTCCAAAACTGCTGTCTGTGGCAGGTATAATGTCTCTTTGCTTTTCTTTTTTTGCAGTGTTTGTTTATCAAAAGAATTCATTTTAATGTTAGCGTGATGGGGTTGTCTAAAGATAGTTTGTATCATTTACTACTTATTATTTTACTTAATAAAAATCATATTTGCTTTAGGAAGTATTTTTTCTTTTTTTAAATTGTGTTCTAGACACACAGATGTAATGATGGATAAGACATGACCTCAGCTTTCACAGAGCTCACTTAAAAAAAAAATTGTTTAATTGTGGTAAAAACATACAATGAAACATCTGCAGTTTCATCATTTTTTACATGTACAGTGCAGTGACAGACACTATGTTTGTCATGTTGTGCAGCCATCACCACTATCAGTTTACAAATTATTCCATAACCGTTAACAGAAACTCAGTGCCCCCGAAGCAATGACTCTCTCTTCCCCCCTCCCTTCCATCACTGGTAACCACTAATAAACTTTGGCCTCTATACATTTGCCAATTGTAGATTTTTCATTATTGCATGTAAGTGAGATTGTACTGTATTTGTCCCTTTGTGACTGACACTTCCCTCAATATTGTGTTTTCGAGGTTCATCTATGTTATAGCATATGTCAGGACTTCATGTCTATGGCTAAGGAGTATTCCATTGTATGTATATACCACATTTTGCTTTACCTTTTCTTTCCTGATTTGGATACTTTTTATTTCTTTTTTCTTGCCTAAATTGCTTAGGACTTCTAGTATGGTGTTGAATAGCAGTGGTGAGAACGGGTATCCTTGTCTTGTTCCTGATCTAAAGGGAAAAGCTCTCATTTTTTATCTATTGATTGTGATGTTAGCTGTGAGTTTTTCATAAATGCCCTTTATCAGACTGAGGAATTTCCCTTCTAATCCTAGCTTGTTGAGTGTTTTTATCATGAAAGGGTGTTGGATTTTGTCAAATGCTCACAGAGCTCGCTTTTAAAAGTAGAGTATTATTTCATTTGTATTTCTTTTTATTTTTCTCTTGAATATGTTAATGTTAAATATTTTAAAGGTTTTTTGTTTATTTAGTAACTTAGCTTCATATAGAATTTAAGTAAACTTAGTATTTGGTTTTACCATGGTATTTGATGGAAATTTTCTCTATCACAGCTCTTTGGAGTTCACATTATCTATTAGGGTTTAAATACTTTTTGTTCTAAAAGAACATTGTTCCATAGAGTTGAGGTTAACGAAGGACAGTGAGGGAAAGATATTGCTCGAAGCTAAAAGTGCTGTCAGAATTGAAGTTGTCTGAATGACGAATTTCATTTCGACTGATGTACGTTAGTGATGGTTAACATTTTTTGTTTGTTTTCTTTAAATTCTATAGGAAAGTTAAAGGCCAGTAAAATTTAGCTCTTAATGTTTTTAATTCCTAAAACATTTTTTTAAAGGGATATTACATTACTGGTAAAAGTATACTCTTCTTAGATTGATACCTTAGGATAATAATGTATGCATTGACACTGAAATTTTCGAGTGGAAAATGTTTTCTGTATGCTTATTAATGCTGTTTAAAAATCCCAATATAGATAAATTAATCTTTTTTTGTCCTGAGAACATTTCATTTTCTAAATAGAAAAAATTCTATATTTTTCAAATATTTTAGGATCTTTTAAATTAAAAAATCACTTGGTGTCACATTATTTCATTTGTTCTTTCAGAAAATTATTTAAAGGAAACTGAAACCTTTTCGTTGTATATTTATTTGTGAATTATCTCTGATCTAAACGTTAATCTGGAAAATTAAAGAACAGATACATGACTCCACAGACATGTTAATACATGAACAGTTTGATTACAGATAGCCTTTCTATTTGGTATTACCTCTACAATTGGGTTAATTATTTAATTAACAAAGTTTCCAGTCTTCAATAGTAATAGAATATGACTTTAAACATTTATCTTTGAAAAATGCGTAGTAAAGGGATCATCTGTGGTTTTGCCTGAGAACATGCTTTTTGGTAAGAATTTCATAGAAAGAAGGATCTGATGATGTCTTTAAAGACAACAGCAATACAGAATAATTTTTAGAAAATTACTATTTAATATGTCTAGTAAATGAAGGAGTTTCTATTGCTAGATATGTTTTAGAAACTAAAGGCATGACTAATTGTGTTAAGTACATTTCCTAGTGTAGATTAGATATCCCGCTCTCTTTTCCCTTCACTATCCTTGTGTTAAATAAGAGGTCTCAGAATGAAGTTATCATCTGTATTCTGTATGTATTACTTTCCGTATTGAATGCCCATTTCTTCCAGGCCAATGCCTGACATGTGATATGTGCTCATTAAATGGTTGATGTTGTAAAATGCTCTTGTATGTAAACATTGACTTACAAAATTTGAAAGTACTCAAGATAGAAGTATTAACACACATTGGTTTATCACTTTATGAAAACTCAGTGTGCAAGCATTCTCTTTGTTAAAAAATTTAGGGAGCCACTTATTACCTTAGAAAATGATTCTTTGGTTTAAAAAAATTTTTTACTATGGAAAATTTCAAACTTAAACTGAAGAGAATAATGATCTCCTGTGCAGCCACCATTTAGCTTTAATAATTACCCACTTATTGCCAGTCTTTTTTTTATCTGTATCACACCCACTTTCTTATTACCTACCCTCAAGAATTTGAAGCAAATTTCAAACATCATATCCTTTACTCTGTATGTACTTCAGTGTTATATCACAAAAAGATAAGGACTCTACTTTAAAAAATATAAATGCAATACCATTTACTTTACTCAAAGATCATTTTTTAATATTACTATATATTTAATCTATACCTACATTTCCCCAGTCATCTTCCCCCCCCATACCTAGTTTGTTCAAATCAGCATCTAAACAATGTTCCTATATCCCAGCTGGTTTATTTTAATTTACTGATTTCTCCTCCATCCATCTCTTGATAGTTGCATAGAAATTTATTTATTGAAGAAACCAATCTATAAAGTTTCTCATAGTCAGGATTTTGCTTATCCCTGTGGTGTTCTTCCTCTATTATTTGTATTTCCTGCACATCTGTAGATCTAGGGCCTTGATTAGATTCAGATATGATTTTTTTTTTTATTCCTAGGAACACTTCATAAATGTGTTTTTGTACTTCCATCAAGACTTTCATAATAATCTCGTTGACTTCGTGTGTGTGTGATGTGATCAGTCATTGATTACTATTACCTACCTTTACCTATGTTCAGTAGACTTGCAAAATTGAGATATTCTGATCCTATCATTCATTCTTCATTTATTAACTAGAATACTTGATAAAAGTAAAAGTTTCCCTTGACTAAAGGAAAACTTCCCCATATCAACTATTTGGTTGCCTTTCATGTAGGAAAATCAGGACACAGGCTTGATTTTCCTCCATTTCTTTACCAGTGTTTCAGAATGAAGAGCTGTTTTTTAAAAATCCTCCAAACGTGAGTAATGAGGCTTTTTAAAAATTGCTGCTATGAAGTCGTCGATTTTAAGATCTTTTATGTGTTTCAATCCATTGTAGTTAGTCTTTTTCATGGTCAGATCGCCTGTTCTCTGGCCAGTGAAATCATCTCCAAGTTTGCTCCTGAATCTTTTTTGATAAAACCCTAATAGTAATATTCGATAGCTTCCTTACTGTCTGGGGTAACAAGATGCTCTGGATTCACCTGGTACATTTCCTGGCCCTGGCTGGAATCAGCCGTTTCTCCAAGGTACTGTGGTTCATTTACAAAAGAATTTTAATTTAGGAAGTATTTAATTCTTTAAAAGGGGGACCTCTCCTCCTTTGCATTAAAATTTTGATTTGACTTAGACAATTTCAATTAGACAAATTTATGGGAGTAGATGGTACGTAAGATCTGTCCAGTATGAAGATAGCAGTCTGTGATTTAATTTTTTCCCCCCAGGAATCTGTTACCTAATTAAAGTTCATCTTTAAAGATGATTAAATTGTCCTGGCAGATTTGAATGATTAGCCTTATATATTACTTATTTAGCTCATAAATATTTATACAGTGATCTCCATCTTATAAGTAGGAAAATATAAACAATTTTAAATTTATGGCTTTGTTTTGTTTGTGAAATATTGTGAAACTCAGTAATTTGAGTCATCCAATTTAAGGTCCAATATTTTTCATGCAGTGATTTGCCACTTTTTGATTTAAAATTGGCGTAGTAGGGCAGAAAGTTATTTTATAAAAAGAGGAGACAAATCAGGATTAAAAAAATGTTTACATATGATGTACTAGAAAATGTGGCTAGGATTATGGATACGTTGTTCTCATGATTTATAATTAAGAAGGTCTTAGCCAAAACAATGGTTTGATCAAATGCTTATTGATTAGTTAAGAATATTTTATCCTATTGGATTCTCAAAACTTTTTCTGACTTTGAGATTTTAAATGCTTTTGAATTGTCAATGCATGGTTTGTCTCTCTTAGGGAAATATGTCAATCCTAGTAAGAGTTCATTAATAAAACATTTACAATTTATTTTCCAAAGAGATTTAGCTAGAATTTATATGCCAGAGGTTACAGAGAGGTACTTCACAGAAAGTCTCTGAGGCAAAGAGCAATAAGTTAGAGGGGCCAGGCAGGGAAAGCATGTGTAGTAAGTTGACTAAGTGAAATACCCGAGACCAGATTCTGATTAATGTGCCCATGTGAGATGGAAACAGGGAATGGAGAAATAGTTACTGTCTGTTATAAAGTATTGTGGTTGGGTTGGAACACTAACTGCCAAACCTAAGAGATCCTGTTGAACTTGATATAACCCTCTCTTGGGCTCTGGGGATCTTGCAGATCTTGACCTTAACTGCCATAGAGCCTCAAACTACACTCTCTTTGAGCCCTGTGAGTCTGCTGTAATAATTGCAGTAAGATGACCTGAAAAGTGCCGTGTATGTGTGTGTCTGCATGCACTTGTATGTGCATGTAGTTGACATTTGGTTTGCTTTATGCTTATAGTACTTTGGCTATTGAGAATATTTTGATGGTATTCTACAGCTTTAGATTTCAAAGATTAGAGCATTATTCAACCATACTGTAAAACTGTGAAGAAGTGTCTAGCCACCATGCTGTTTCAACAGCTTCTTATTGTTTGGGGTAAAATAAACAAAGTCAGATTCCTTTATGATGCATTCATGGAGTACAGAATGTTACTTCTGTCTCACTAGAGGCTGTTTATTTGCCAGTCTTTCAAAGTTAAACTTTCCTAGACTATATTATAATTTGAGACTCAGTGTTGTCTTTATTTGACTTTGTTTAGAATGAGTGCTTTGTGTTTATGCTACAGAATATTTTGCTAAATGAGGTTATTTATTCAGAATTCTCAGCTACAAATTCAGAGCTGAACAATGGGAGAGGGCATTCTCACAGACCCCTCTTTGTTGTGATGGTGAAATTTAGCGGATTATTATATGGTGTTCGGATGCCTGTTTCTGTAGAATGTTGTAGAGAGGGAGCCAGTGTAGTTGGCACAATCATCTTCTGTTCATCCGACACCCCCAATTTCTTACAGAGGCTTTTATGGGAGGAAAAAGTTAAGGAATTTTTCCAGCTTAATTGAATTTAGCCGATTTGAATTAAAATCTGAGAAAATAGGTTATAGCCTAGCATTCTGTATTTTGTTTTTAATCACACTATTCTTCTTCTTATCCTCTGTTTTTATCATTTCCATTAAAATACTAATTGATGAACATTCAAAGTATGTTGTTAGATACCATCAAGTAGGTTCTGACTCGTCGTGACCCTGTGTACAACAGAACAAAACACTGCCCGGTTCTGTGTCATCCTCATAATCTTTGCAATGTTTGAGCCCATTGTTGCAGCCACTGTGTCAGTCCATCTCGTTGAGGGCCTTCCTCTTTTCCGCTTACCCTCAACTTTACCAAACATGATGTAGAAATGTATAAAGTAAAAAATGAGTGCCTCCTCCTTTCACTTTTTTTCATTCTCACCCTCTGGATTAATCACTGTTGACAGTTTGATGTTACATCCTCTTGACAGTTTTGCATTACTCTACAAGTATATGCATACAGACTTATGAACACAGGAAAAAAAACTATAAGCATTTATTTTAATAATTAAACTGGATCATACAAAATAACCAAGATGTCTTTCAACAGGTGAATGGATAAACACACTGTGGTATTTCCATACAAGGAATATTACTCAGTGATAAAATGAAATGCCCTGTCAAGCCATGGGAGTAAATGGAAGAGCCTTAAATGCATTCAGAAAAAAAGTAAACCCTAATGTAAACTATGGGCTTTAGTTGATAATAATATCTCAATAACAGATCATCAGTTTAACAAAGCTACCACAGGAATGCAAGATGTTAATAGGATAAATGATCTGTAGGGGGATCTCTGAATTTTCTGCTAATTTTTCTGTAAATTTAAAACTGCTCTAAAGAATAGTCTATTAAAAATGGATCATTCACATGCTGCATTTTACCTTTTTCACATAAAAATAGATCATGAACATCCTTCCAGTTGTTACATATGCCAGTCCAACTCAGTCTTTGTAACCCTTGCACAATTTTTCTGTGGGTCGCCATGAGTCCAGATCGACTCCGTGGCAACTGACAGCAACGACAGAGGCAGTGTAATTTACTTACTCATCCTCTTCGTGTTGACCATTTGGGTTGTTTTCAACATTGTACTTCTGTGTTAGTGCTCAGATGAATATCTTTAAGCATATACTCTTAGGCACTTTTGTATATTCTCATGTAGGGTAAATTTCTGGAGGAATAATTGCTGGGTCAAAGGCTGTGTAAATTTAATATATCAGTAACAAAAAAAACCCCAAATCCCTTGCTGTCGAGTCAATTCTGACTCATAGCGACGCTATAGGACAGAGTAGAACTGCCCCTTAGGGTTTCCAGGGAGCGGCTGGTGGATTCAAACTGCTGACTTTTTGGCTAGCAGACAAGCTCTTAACCACTGTCCAAATTGCCTTCTGAAAAGTTAGGACTAGTTTACATCCTGGTATATACTGTGAGAATGTTCTTTTCCTCCCACATTTGCCAACAACAGCACGTTAGTCTTTGGCCTTTTTTAATAGGTTGGAAAAAATATTACTGTTTTCACCTTCTTCTTGAGTTCAAACTGCTTTTTAGGTTTTCTGAGTTATTCTTCTGATTTTTTTACTTTGATTGAGAGCCTACAGAAAATATAGGGTATAGTCAGAGATTCCACTGAAAAACTGAGAAAGGGAAACAACAGTAAAGTTTCTTGGTGTTTTAGAAGACTTCTCTGTGTTATTTCAGTATTCACTTTTATTGTTCAATAAGCGTCTGTTTAATTTGTGTGTACTGAAGTATTGCTGTGGAATATGATAAAAGATTTTTGTGGTAAGACCTAGTCTTGTTTTTCACTTACTGGCAGGAAAGGTTAATATAGTAGTGTTCAAATCACAACATTCATGCCTGTTCTTTAAAATCTCTGTAAAATATCTGTTTTGAATCAGCCAAACACTTCGAAAAGAACATACTGTTGTGTTAATTTTAAGCCTTTTAATGATTTTTACTTCCATTACATTTAATGAAAAGAGAATGATGGCTTCACACAAAAGGCAACGTTTTTTCTGCTCAAGTTAAAAAAAAAAAAAAGATTGGTAAATGTAGACCTTTGTTGAGTGAAGTGCTGGGAGAGCTGCTATTTCTTGCACAGATCCTCAACAGCAACACAATCCTGCTGCGTGACAACCGGCAGCTGTGGTGGAAGTTTGAATGTGCCGAAGCTCTGGGATAGTATAGTCCTGCTAACTATATATTGTTAGGCAGATTTTTAAAGAAGAATCTCTGTAACCCTTTGGTGGACAAAGACTTAAAATTCTCTTCTATTACACTACTCAGCAATAAGGAAAAATGAGTTTCTGAAACATCTTCGAACATGGATAAACCTGAAGGGCATTATATTGAGTGAAATAAGTCAGTCACAAAAAAACGAATAATTGCGTGTTCTTACTTTTATGAATAATATGAACAGGCGAATATACAAAAACTAGTGTTCATTAGTGGTTACCAGGAACTGGGGGTGTGGGGAGAGAAGAATTCATTCTCTAGATAGTAGACGCTTGTTATTTTTAGTGATGGGAAAGGTAACATCAAATGAGGGTGAAGTGTGCACAGCTTGATGAACGTAAATGATGTCATTAAAATGTACGCAAGAGAAAAGAACCTTTTGGTGATTTTTTTTATGGCATATATGATTTTGAAATAACAGCAACAACAACCAAAAAATATATGTGTGGTTATATGTGTTCAAAGTATGTATGTAGATATATATGCGTATAGGTGTGTATATGTGAGAATATATGTGTATATATAGATGTATGCATATGTATTTGCATGTATGTGACTATATGCACATATATTCATACATATATGAAAAAGCACATAGGGGCACAGTTACGGATACTTCTTAGACATAACCAAACACCTTGTGGCATTAGTTTCCTGGGTTCGAAGGATTAGGACCCTAGTCTCGTGGGACATCTTGGTCAATTGGCATAATCTAGTTCATAAAGATTGTGTTCAACATCCTAGTTTGGTGAGTAGTGTCAGGGGTCCTAAAAGCTTGCTAGTGGTCATCTAAGATATAGCTATTGATCTTTACTCATCTGGAGTGAAAGAGAAAGAAGGAAACCAAAGATTCAAAGAAGAAACTAGTCTACAGGACTGTCTCCATGAACCATGGCCTCATCTCCCTTGAGACCAGAAGAACTAGATGGTACCTGGCTACCACTACCAACCATTCTTTTGGACTGGTTGAGACTGGTCCAGCATTCATTAAATAACATATACATGTATCACTTTAGCAAGAAGATTTAATTCATCTATTTACGCTGTTATCCAAGAGCTAAAATTAGGACTCAGTATCAAGAAAATTGCCAAGGAACCCATTAATCTTCTAAAACCAATACCACATCACATGTGACTTGTTATACATTGTAGATACTACAATGCTGAAAGAGGAACACATTTGTTCACAGCTACCTGTCATCAACTCCAATGAGAGTTCGAAGTACACTGGGTTAAAATGGAGGTTATTAAAATTTAATTATCATTTAGCAGACATCCTTTTATTTTCACTGTAGTTAACCTAGCTTGGCACAGATACTGAGGAAATAAAAACAGTGGAGTCACAAGAATCCTCTTTGTAGGTTTGATTATTTTAGGATATGCCAGTCTTTCTTACCTAAAATTGTTGTAATATGACTGTATCAGGCTTTCATGTCTGGCAGTTAGAATGTTTTCTTTTTCTCCTGTGCACAGTTGGAACCATTATTTCATGGAATTTGGTGATGGGGGGGAAACCTGAAGTTGAGGCTAGATTTTACAGGAAGAACTTTTCTGAGTTTTCAGGAAGTAGACCCCAAATATTATTGTGCACAATTTAGCCATTTGTTCAATATTTCCTGACTTTCTGATAAGACAAAACCCAGATTGGGTGAAATTTTCATGAAAACCTGAACTTTCAGACTTCAGTATATAAATCTACAAGTGGGATAGTTTAGTGTATATTTTTATGAAATGTTTAGTGTATATTTTAAAAAATATTAACAATTAAAAAACATTATTATTCAAAAGGAATTAAAATTGCTTTAAGCATAGATGTTTTAAATACATTTAAATATTGGTGTTTATTAACTAAAAATTTAGAGAGTTGAGGGAAAGCTGGTAAAACATGTTTCTCCAAGTTAAAAAAAAATGAGCAGAAATTATTTATAGTGCCAAAAGAAAGGAAGTAAAGTATTTTTTAGGTTTAGGCTATTTTTAACTTCAGACAAACAGAATCAAATATTTCTGTACTTTCTAGGAGCTTCCTGATATAAACAGAAGGTGCAATAGTTGCGTGAGTACTTATTTTTTTGATTTAATGAAAGAAATTCCAATTGCATGTATCAGAGTTGCAACATAAAGGGTAAAACATTTCAGACTGTCATATAGAATAGTTTAAGTAGTATAAAAGGAAAAAAATACATTGAATTCTTTGTGTTGTTTCATAAAACAGAAAACACTTCATTCATAAGCACTTGAATATCTAATCTAGAAAGAAATTGGTAACCTGTAAATATTGTCGTTGTTATGTGCCATTGAGTTGGTTCCGACTCATAGCAACCCTAAAGGACAGAGTAGAACTGCCTCATAGGGTTTCCAAGGAGTGGTTGGTAGATTTGAACTGCTGACCTTTTGGTTAGCAGGCAAGCCCTTAACCATTGAGCCACCAGGGCTCCAACCTGTATTATGACAGTAGGCATAGAGCTATTTCTGAGTTACCAAGTGCTATGTGCTAAATTTCTGCTGTTCATGAGATACCGATTTCTTTATGGTGGCACGTGCTAGTTCTATTAAAATAGTAATTTTTCATTATTTTCATGATTTTTGTGTGATCAGTGAGGCTTTATTTGTGGCTTGGCAAAATAATGTCACTTGGGGCTGTAGGTTGGCATGAGCTTAAATTTTAATTTGATATTTAATAATTTGAAGTATTCCCTGCAAATCCACATTTAATAATTGGAAGTATTTCTTGCAAAACCGTTTATCAGAGGGGATAGACCCTCAATGAGATGGATCGACACAGTGGCTGGACTCAAGCATAGCAACGATTGTGAGGATGGGGCAGGACTGGGCAGTGTTCGGTTCTGTTGTACATAGGGTCACTATGAGTTGGAACTTACTTGACAGCACCTAACAACAACAACAATAGCAACACACACACGCGCACACGCACACACACACACACACAGTGCTAATTAGAATGAAAAGGTTTTATTTGTAAGTTATCAGAGAAGGAAATTGACATTCTATTTATTTTTATTGATTTGGAACACAGTTAACAATGCACAAATTAATTCCCTCTCAGAATCCATTTTTAATTCACTTCATTATACATTTCTATTACGGTACCTCTTTTAGATCTAAGGAAACCCTGGTGGCATAGTGGCCAAATGCTACTAACCAAAGTGTCTGCAGTTAGAATCTGCCAGGTGCTCCTTGGAGACCCTAAGGGGTGGTTCTGTCCTATAGGGTCGCTATGAGTTGGAATCGACTCCACTGCATTGGGTTTGGTTTTCATTTTTAGACCTAACATGGGGAGTGGGGGTGGTGGAAACTTTGGAAACCCTTAGATTTGAAGAGGAAGAGATCCCAGTGAAGCAACTCTATCCTGGGAGGCATATTTTATTTCTTCTAATTTTACAGATAGAGAAACTGGGCCTGAGAGTACTGAGATAATTTGCTGAGGGCCATATAATAGTAAATAATAAAATGAGAATTTGGATCCAGCTGTATTTTAATTCTAAACCTCATAGTTTTCCCAGTATTTTGGAGCAAATTGGAATATTAAGAAAACAAGAGGTTTGCGGGCGTTAGTAAATCCATTTTACTGAAGGTTGTGTAGGAGAGTACTAAAGGTGGTAAGGTTTAAAGATTTAGGCCAGAATTTGGAAAGGTCTTAAATACTTTAAAAAAACAAAACAAAACAAAAAACTAACCAACTCTAATTGAGATGTGATTCATAAGGAGTGACACAAAGAAGTGAACTGATGCTGATCAAACATTGGGACATGTTACTGTATTACTGTAGGATATATAAATTTAATTCTTTACTAGTCATCTTTTGGTAAGTCTATAAATATATTTCTAGAGATTCTGCTTTTTATTGCCATGGTAGAGCAAATAACATATTAGCTTTTTCAGTCTAAGACCTTGGGCAAGTACAGGTGTTCAATATAAAGGAAATTAACATGGACATTTCCAAGTGTTTTTTTTTTAGTCTTAGAGTTCTTGCTACTACTCATTTTTTTAAAATACGATTCCCTATAGGATCAATCATAACAGTACCTAAAATCATGGATGGCTAATATTCAGGAAATAGGAAAGCTCTTTAATTAAAGACAAGTCATTGGGAACAAAAATAGAAGTAAATTCTAGCCATTCACTAAGATTTACATTTAATGGGGGGTCATTAATGTAAGTCATTATGATTATTTTAAAACAGAATCACCTTTGAATATACTTTATTTTCTCAACTTTTGTCTTTCTTTAGCCAGCATCCCGTTTTGCTTGACCAAAGGTTCACAATCTGGGAAGAACATTCAAATTAAGACTTTGATTTCCATTTTGTGGAGATGGTAAAGATGTGTTTTTTTTCTTAGCAATTTCACCCAATAAGTATACCCAATTTGTCTTTACTTGTCTTTATAAAGGGGAATTTATACTACTTGAATATCCTATTGCCGTCAGGGATAATAAAAGACTTAAATGGTTACATTTATTATCCATGTTTTAGAAGAAAGGTTTTGATAAAGTAAACCTGTTGGTTAGTTTGTAATAAAGTAGGAGTGGTTTACTTAATGTTCAGGAAGAGGAAAAATAAAATCTTAGGATGGTCCTGTGATAAAATGTCTAGTTTTCCCTTATATGGATATTTTTGCATGATGCCAGTGTAACTATAGAATTAAGATAGCCATAAAAAGCACTAAATGTTCAACCATGTTAAGAAAATTTTCATAGATGCTAAACGTTTTTAAATCGATGTATTCTATACCACTTTAAATCAGCATGTCTCTTGGTTTAAATTAGATTCTGCTAATTCAAACTAAAATTGTCAAAAAATTTTTCAAGAAAAAAGCAATTGATATTTATAATCGATTGATTGTTATAAATTGTTTTGGCATTTCCAAAGCTTTTTTTTTAATTAGGTAGATTTTGAATAGTAGCATTGTGGATCTTTTAAACAAAATCTTTTATGGTAGTGTTTTTTCTTAATCTACAATCCCACAATACAAAAGTCAGTTTTTGAGGTTAATAACAGTGTTAGAAGTCCTTAAAACTATGTTATTTTATTGAGCCCAAGAACATTAGTTAGCAGTTGTTAAAATCTGTCTAGCCTGTGTAGTTTTCTTCTCCTAGCAGATTAAGTTTCCACTAAAAGCCTATACCAATAGAATGGAAGGTTTATGGTAATTTTTACAGATACCGAACTTAACAATACTCGGTAAGGACATTGCCACTAAATGGGGATCATGTATAATCATGCTGTATTTGAAAACAAAAGTGGTGACGTAGGCATGAAAATGTTATTATTTGCTTTATAAACTTAAAGTTCTAGATTTTTTATTGATTTGTTTTTTAAATGTAAAAATGTTTTTAAGCGATTGCTTTTTGATCATAGAAACAAGCTTTTCTCTGCAATTAGTCATGTCTTACCAATGTGCAGTTAGTTCCTGGGTGGCACAAATGGCTAACACGCTCAGGTTCTAACCAAAAGGTTGGCAGTTCTAGTACAGCCTAAGGCACCTCAGAAGAAAGGCTTGGAAATCTACTTCCGAAAAACAGCCTTTGAAAGCCCTATGGAGCACAGTTATACTCTGACACACTTGGGGTCTCCATGAGTCAGAATCTACTCCATGGCAGCTTTTATTTTTAATGTACACACGTATATTTTTTCATTTTAACGGCCTTCCTTTATAATGTAATGCTTTTCTCTCGGCATTTTTTTTTTTTTTTTTTTGCATAGGAACAAGAGTTTATACAAGCCATGATGAATTTTTTTTTTCTGTATTTGGAAAAAAATTGTGAAATACTATAGAAACTCCCTTTTGGGAAAATTCATTTATAACTCAGTACTTGAATGATTTCAAATGTATGTATCACTTTACTTATATTCATCCATTTCTTTGGTATATTAATATAATTGTGGTATGAAAGACCTTTTGTCATGGTTTGTAGGCATATTAAAAGTAATATATCTAAACTGTCTCAGCATGTTTCTCCAGTGATTTTTTTTCTCTGTTTTAGTGAAGTCAAATTATTAATTTATATTTAGAGGGAGAAGAATTTAACCTCGATGAATCCTAGGCTTGTAATCATTATCCTTATTCTTTCAGCTCTGTTTTTATTGAAATGATATGACATCATCATTGGAAATTTGGACTGTTGCTTAATAATGAACTTTTAATTGTTTTTTCAAAAAGCTATTCATAAAGAAGAGGACATGCTCAGACTACGTTTTGTAGTCTAAAGAATGCAACACCGAGGATAGAGAACTTTCTTAGAGAGTCTAGACACTGGGAAATGTGTGTACAATGCTATTACAAGTGGTTTAATGTTCTGAATAGGGTAGGTTAGAGGGGGTGTCAAGAGAATGGAAACCTCCTTGTATTGACCTCTCTGAGACAGTACATTCATGTTAGAAAGTAATCAAGTGCAGCTGCAAGATTAATTGTGTGGGGAAGCTATAAACACAGAAAGCTGTGACCTCTACTCAGAGCCGTTTTATGTACACGCATGCACTTTGGTACTGCTGACTATGAACTTGAATGAACAATAATTTACTCAACTAAACACACAGTAATAGTACCGAAAAATTACTGAGCTTGTAGGGCATGAGATAGGACAGATTTCTAGTTGAGACATTTGAGGAAAACGGGAATAGGCCTGAGTGAATGAGAAGAGGAAAAAAAGAACTTGGTTTTGTAAAGCCATGGTAGAAATTTGCCATTATTAAGCCTTGAATCTTTTTCTCAGATTTTTTCTTTACTGATAATGGAATTGGACTTTAATCCTCAGGATAACTTGCTTCTTTCTCTAAGTCTTATTAGTAATTATTAAAAAGCCCTCATTAAAATTTGTAAACATTAGTAATTCTTGATCAGTAATTATTGTTTTAAAGAAATGATATTTTCTACTTATGGGATAATAAAATAGTTAATTTCTATTTTTAGCAGAAAATAGGTTATGCATCTAAATATTTGTAATGGATATGAGCATTCACAGGGCTTCTGTGTTTAAATACATCAAAAATCTTATTATTTGGAAAGTAACCTAATTCGATATTTGAATTATCTTGTTAGGCTTTTGGAATCTTAGGATTCAAGATTATTAAAGTTATATAATGATTTATTTTTCAGTGTATGTATACATTATTTTTTGATTCCTTTCTTTCAGTTTTCAGGAAGGGAAGGAAGCTAACATGTAGTAGCACTGTTATTATATATCATTTCAATTTCAGAAAAAAAAATTCTGCTATTTGCACTTGTGAAAACTGAGGTACAGAGAAGTTAAATAACTTTCCCAAGATCACATTTCTAGGAATTACAAATTCAAGATTTGAATCCTGGAGGCTTTTGCTTCTGCTACATCATGTTGTCTTGAAGAAGGAAGATTTAAAATATCCAAAATTTTTTATGTCTTAAATTTTAATGTGACAAAATTTTTATTAAAAGTATGCTTTTTATACCCTTCATGCTCCATTAATATTTTGTATTGAAAATAAACTGCTTCTGTAAGAAAATGTAATAAGTCTGTTTAGTATCTGCTGCCATACTACTGAGGTTTTAACTAGGATCTTCAGTAGATGCAGTTTAAATTTCACAAACTTCAAGTTTTCATTCAGCACAAAGTGTTCCTGAGCTTCTACTCTTCTGTAATCTTGTGATTATGTGTCTTTCCTGATGCACTCCGTGAATATAACACGGTAATTGTTAAGGTCATTGTTAAGATAGCTGCTGCTTGGAAGAGTTAGTTTTATCATATGATGACAGCTAATGTCAGCTGTACATTATGAAAGCTCCATTTTCAGAAATGTGAGAAGCAATTTAGGTTCATGTTTAACATGCCTCTTTTTTCCTCCCATAGCCTCAGAAAACTGATACTTGCAAAAATTATATACATAATGAGTAGATTGAAAAATCTCTCTTAGTTTGCGAGAATACATCAATACTGAATCTGTATTAAGCATCCAGGAACTTTATTTTAATGTCCATTAAAGAACCATTTCACATGCATAGTTCTAGAATGAAATCTGTTATATGATTATATTTCCTCAGACATAGTAGCTTTAAATGCACAAACACAGACATGTACATATGTATGTGCACACTTTTGCTTTTTATCTTAAAGAAAATTCTGTAAAACTTTCTGTCATCACTACTTTAGTAGTTTACATTTTTATTAACCTCTATAAGTGCAAGTGGCAAGCTGTATGTGTGTGTTTATAAAATATACTTTCATATTTTACATTATGCAGGTATATGTGTATAACATATTACATGTAAATGTAATGATTAACCTTTGTTGTCAGGCACTGTACTATTTATATGGATTTTTCATCTAACTTAATATTTATAACATTATAATATTTAGAATATAATATTTATAACAACCTATGGAGTAGATTCTATTGTTATTTTCATTTTACAAGAAACTGTAAAAATGGTGTGGAGATGGTGTCTGGGTCCTCCAATCCCACAAGGGGAAAGGAGAACCAAGGTCAACAGCCCAAGGCTTATTCAAATGAGGTGGAGGTCAGACATACCTCCTTTCTCTGCCATTTTTACCAATTCTGACATGAACCATCCCTTCCACAGCATTCACTACTAGGTTTGATAATTCATTGAAATGTCCACACACAACTCACAGACCATACTCACAATTATAGGTTTTATTAGGGAAGTAATAGTTACAGTTCAGGCTCAGGAGTACTCAGGATACAGTTCTTCCATCAGGACAACCTCTCTCCAGCTGTGTTCACAGGTATGCCTCTCCCTGGCCCTTGGCCTCTTCCTAGAGGCACTCAGTTTTCAGTCTCCAAGGGCCAGGAAACCCATCACGCTGACTCCTGCTATCAGGTGTCTCCTGCTTCCACTTCTCACTGTTTTCAGGGATACAGCTTTCTGTCTGTCTCTCTCACTTCAAGGAGCTTCTCAGCACAGGGATCCCAGGTCCAAAGGATGCGCTCTCTGCTCCTTACTGTTCTTTCTTGGTGGTGGTAGGATCCTCCTCTATGTTATAGAATTGGCTGTCCTTGAAGGCAGAAGCGGCCAATCCCCTTGGTAGGCCACAATGCTCTATTATGTAGTCCTGCTGAATCACCTGGGTGGGAGTTATAAGACCTTGGCTAGAAAGACCACACAAAAGTAATCAACTGCACCACACTGTGACTTGAAAGTAATTAAATTTCACATGGTCACACTCTTGGTAAATGGGATCATTGTCAGGAAGTGTAAAGGGTCTGAGATTTCACCCTATTTGCAAGCTAACGAGTTAGCCTGCCAGTTTCATGAATGGTGGCAGAAGACATCAGGCTCTGGTCAGAGACAAAAGACTTTATTACTCATAGAAGTAGGAGTAGACAGAGTATTATCATTTTCTTGAGATGACTCCTGAGTCCCATTCTCAGAGTGAGGTGAAGAGGGCCAGGTGACACCTGCTAACATAGTAGATTGCATTATGGGAAAGGAAACCCGAGTTTGGGGAACTCAGATGTTTTATAATGGGCAGTAAGTGTGGGCAGGATAAGAACCTGTATCTTCCAAGGTTGTTCACTATAGTAAACATCCTTGAAAGATAGTCTGGAACAAAAGGCAACAAGTTTCTCACTTGTAAGACATCAGAAACGTGAGAGACCTATGGAGGATTATCTCCTAATAATCATGTGTAGGTAGAACGACTCCAGATTTAATCTCAACTATTTTTTATGTTATACTATCTCTTCAAGTGAAATATTTTTGCTTGTATCCTTTCTCTTCTACCCAGCCTTTTCTAGGTTCTTGTAATCACTCAAAATAATTTTAGAATTATCCCTTTCTCTCCAGCTTCTCTGCTGTTACCCAGTTCGAGACCTTTGTACTCTTTTGGTCACTACAGGTTATATTGAGGATTAAAGTAAAATTCCATTATAAGTAAGAGGGCTCAAGAAAAAGTTTCAAAGGTTAATACATTTTGTATTTGGCGAAAATGCCTCTTTCTGAAAGTCTGTTATGAATCCATAGTGGAATTAGTTAATCTTTGCTCAGTGAATGAATGAATGGGTTTAATACTTGTACAGATGATCTGTCAAATTCAAGACCTTTTTCCTGGTATTCGAGGCCACCCATAATTTAATCCTTTTTTTGGTCTGTTCAACTTTTTTCTACTGCTTCTTTACAAAGTACCTTTTGTTCCATTCAAACAGTTATATGCTGTATAATACTTGTTCCTATTACTAGTCTTTGTTCATATTATTTCTTCTGTCTAAAATGCCCTTTTGAGGCCCTTTTTTCTAAATTCAGTCTATTCTGTTCTACATTCTCTATGAAACCCCCTCAGACACCTGACTGTCCATTCTATGAACTTCTATTGTGTTTGTAATCAGTACTTTATTGTTTAATGCTAATGATTCTGTAATTGAAATCATTTTTGCTAGTTTTCCCTGTGGAGCTCCCCATAACCTTGTAACGTCAGAGACTATGTCATCTATATACTTTGCTGAAAGAAGTAGTGGCCATTAGCTTCAGGGAAGAAATGAGAAGTTACATAGATGGAAAAAAATAGAAAAAAAAAATAGAGGTATGAAAATAGTTGTATGTAAGACATGGAAGCGTGATTGAAATATAGGGTTGTTTTAAGGAGTAATATGAGGTGACATTGGACAGGTGTAAGATTATTTGATGGAGTGGTGGCTGTGGATTTTTAATTGCCAGTAAGATAGTACTATAGGTATTTGAGTAGGAATGGTGTGATGAAAGTGGTATGTTAAGAAGACATGTCTGTTATTAGTTTACTATGGATCAGGAGAACTGAATATTAAGAAATGGGATAGAAGATGCTTGTAGTAATCTAGACATCAATGGATAGCATAGACAGACATAATTTAACACCACAGTTTATGTGAAACTTGGATATTTTCTGAAAGTTTGACACAGCAAGCTATGTTATAGCCAATTTTTCAAAAATATGTCAATTAACATTTGTGATGTACCTAAATGTATTAAAGAATGTTCTAGGCCTTAGAGACACAGATGGTTAAGATGCAATCTTGCATGCTCAGGGGTCATTTCTGCATTGTAAAATTGAACTATATTTTATACACAGAGGGATGTGATCTCTAAGTGTTTTATTATTTGCAACTGTGCAGTGTCTCCCAAGTAACTTTCCTGTCTTTAAAATGCAATATAGTTAGGAAATTGTGAGTCAGTTATTTTTCTTGTTTCTCACATGCCTCTTTGTGGTTTTTCAGTGGGAGGGGAGTGGTGCAGAGCATGGCGAGAAGTGGAAGAAGAATGGGCGAGTGGTGGACATGGACAAGTTATGCTTTACTATTTCTTTTCAAATCTAAAATTAAAATTAGCTGAACTTAATAATTTAAGTTAGATTTTGTCCTTGCTCCTTGCCTTGGAGGAAGTACAGCCAGAAAACTCCCTAGAAGTGAGGATGGCAGGACTTTATCTTGCTTACTCTGGATATGTTATCCAGAGGGATCAATCCCTGGAGAAGGATAACATATTTGGTGAAGTACAGGGTCAGCGAAAAGAGGAAGACCTTTAACGAGATGAATTGACAGAGTGGCTACAACAGTAGGGTCAAACATACCCAGTATTGTGAGGGTGGTGCAGGAACGGGCAATATTTCGCTCTTTTATACATGAGGTCACTGTGAGTTGGACAGCACCTAACTCATTGGCACCTAACAACAACCTTGTCCTGAGCCCTTACCACATGCTCTGCCCCTCACTGTTGCCCGCCATGCTGCTGGGCTTAAGGATAGGGAAATGGGAGAAACAGTGCATGCCTTGGTGACGCTTTGTCCTCCCAAGGTAGGTTTGAACATGGAGATTCACGTTCTTACTAATTGGAATAAATCTTCTTTGTTTTCCTTATATCTAGGTCTATCTAGTTAGTTATGTTTGCACTATTGGTTGTGGACCACTGCTCTAGTCATTTAAAATATGATTCATTTTATAATGCTTTTATTGGAACAATGTTTTGTATTAAATTTCATAAAGTGAGAAAATGATGTGCATATGGTTTGAAAAACCATACTCTGTTTCAGATTGTTGGCAAAATTTCAGAAACTACATCTGAGATTAATATGTGGTAATTTGTGAAATGCTGGGATTTAGTATTCAGTTTTTTAATGCTGGTAGTACACGTCTTTATATAGGTTGACAAAAATTGAGGATTGGGAAAATCTGTTATAATTAATCTCAAATTAGTCCAGGACTATAGAAAGGCAAACGATGGTACATGTAACTCATTTAGAAATTTTTAAATGTTGTGTTTAGTTTCCTCCTATATCAAATTGTTTCCATAATTGTTCCAAGACGATTTGTTCAAGAAAACAGTGTAAAAACAAACCTGAAAATGAATCGAAAGTTCTGTAAAGTGTCTGTTATATGGCCTGTGGCAGTATTGGTAAGAGGCTAATCAGAAACATCTGTTAAGAATATTAACATTTGATGTTAGTTTAAGAATATTTGAGGGGCCCTGGTGGTGCAGTTGTTAAAAGCAGTTGGCTGCTAACCAAAAGGCCGGTGGTTCAAACCCACCAGCCACTCTGTGGGAGAAAGATGTGGCAGTCAGCGTCCATAAAGATTTACAGCCTTGGATACCCTATGGGGCAGTGCTACTCTGTTATATAGGGTCGCCATGAGCTGGAATTGGCTCGACGGTACTGGGTTTGGTTTGGTTTTGGTTAAGAATATTTATTATATACACTTAGAGGAGTTAGCTGGAATAAGACGTTTAGTCTACACAAGTTTAATATTCAAAGATATTTTGTCAGAATACTAGTAGTTTTAAAACTATTATAATAGGAACCATTATTTTAGTCATCTTATTTTTGGTTTTACTACGTAAATCTTGTATATACATTTTTAATTGCAGTAGATTATTTAAAATATTGCAGTTATCTCCTTGCCTGGATTCTTTATTTTAATATGTATTTTATTTTAGTATGGTTTCTAGAAGCTGCGTTGATAAGAATACCAAAACACACACATACAAACCTGTTGCTGCTGAGTTGATTCCGACTCATAGTGACCCTACAGGACAGAGTAGAGCTACCTCATAGAGTTTCCAAGGCTGTAATTGTTATAGAGGCAGACTGCCACATCTTTCTCCCACAGAGTGAGTGGCTGATGGGTTTGAACCCCTGACCTTTTGGCTAGCAGCTGAGCACTTAACCACTACACCACCAGGGCTCCTCTTGATAAGGATAGCCTACCTAAAAATAAGGTTAATCAAAATCATCTCTCTCCCTGGCCTAAAATCAGTAAGACATGCAGTTTATCTAGGCTGCGTGTGATAAGGCAGGATAGCTACTCAAATAGTAGCTCAAGCAAACAAACTAAAAAACTCAAACCCATTGCCATGGAGGTGAGTACAACTCATGGCAACACCTTGTATTACAGAGTAGAACTGCACCACAGGGTTTTCTTGGGTGTAATCTTTATGGAAGCAGTTTGCCAGGACTTTCTTCCATGGAGCTGCTGGGTGGGTTCGAACCACCAGCCTTTAGGTTAGCAGCTGATTGCACACTACTTGCGCCGCCCAGGGACCTTAAGTAGTAGCTAGCCACCACTATTTGCAGTCATTTTTCTGATTAAACGCATCGATGGTTAGTACAGAACAGAATCCTGGGGAAATGGGATAAAGGATGAGGGAAGAGAAGAAACTTTTTTAGATCCTATGACACTGTTTAGCAGCTCAGATGGAAACCCTGGTGGCATAGGGTTAAGTGCTATGGCTGCTGACCAAAAGTTCAGCGGTTCATATCCACCAGGTGATCCTTGGAAACTCTATGAGGCAGTTCTACTCTGTCCTATAGGGTCAGTATGAGTTGGAATCAGCTCGAGGGCAATAGGTTTGGTTTGGTTTTGGTTTGGCAGCTCAGATATGTTTCAGTTTGGAGCCTTGGGCTATTTGTTTTAGGACATTGTGTTATTGGGAACTGCTCTGAAAGCAGGACCCAGGATAAACTTTGCTTATGAAGTTTTTTTTACCTAGGATTGTTAAAACTAATTCTGCTTTAGTATTGCCTTTGGAAGTTCTGCTGTGACTCTCTTACCTTATGGCTCTTATTCTCTTATTCGATGTGGTCTTGGCTGTACCTGAAATAGTTTCAGTAGATTTTTTAGGTGATTCTTAGATGTCTTTTTGAGATTTGAGGACCACATGTTTCCAGTTTAATGATTTGTCTTAAGGCAATATTGTTTACTTAATTGAAAGCATAATTTTTTCCAAACTAAAGTAGCAATAATCATCACCGTTTACTAAACCTCATCTGTGTGCCAAGTAATGCACTAAATGCTTTACATATATTGTTTTATTATGTCCTCAAAACAGCTCTACAAGGTATGCGTTCTTAGCCCCATTCATTTTGTAAATATAAAATTGAGGCTCAGAGAAGTTACCTAATTTGCCCAAAGTTGTACACAGTTAGAACTTGAACTTCAAAGCCTTAGTTCTTTCCAGAATAACATGCTGCCTCTTAGAATATGAAATTTTTAATGAAGTTGGATTTTATTTCATATAAATATATTCTTTATTGCCATCGCATGACTATATATATTTATTGTGCTTTAGGTGAAAGTTTACAGCTCAAGTTAATTTCTCACATGAAAACTTATACACATATTGTTTTGTGACATTCGGTTGCAATCCCTACAGTGTGACAGCACACTTGCCCTTTCCACTCTGGGTTCCCTGTGTCCATTCAACCAGTTCCTGTCCCTTTCTGCCTTCTCATCCTGCCTCTGGACAAGAGCTGCTCATTTGGTCTCATATCCGATTGAACTGAGAAGCACACTCTTCACGTGTAGTATTTTTTGTTTTATAGTCCTGTCTAGTCTTTATCTCAAGAATGGCCTTTGGGAATGGTTTCAGTCCTGGGTTAACAGAGCATCCAGGGGCCATAGTTTCAGGGGTTCCTCCAGCCTATGTCAGACCATTAAGTCTGGTCTTTTTACGTGAATTTGAGTTCTGCTCCACGCTTTTCTCTCGCTTCATCCAGGACTCTCTGTTGAGTTCCCTGTCAGGGCAGTCACTGGTAGTAGCCGGGCACCATCTAGTTCTTCTGCTCTCAGGTTGGTGGAGTCTCTGGTTTATGTGGACATTTAATCCCTTGGGCTAATAATTTCCTTGTGCCTTTGGTATTCTTCATTCTCTTTTGCTCCAAATGGGATGGAACCAATTGATGCATCTTAGATGGCCATTTGCAAACTTTTAAGACCCCAGATGCTGCTCACCAAAGTGAGATGCAGAATATTTCGACTATATGTTTTTCATATATTCCTAGTTTATGGAATAGTTTAAAAGCAGAGCTGTTGTGAAGTTCTGTATCCTTGGCCTTATATTCCTGGCATCCTATTGTCATGGACTTAGTGGGATTCACAGGGTAAAAAGGACATTGAAGAAAATCAGGAAAAGAACATAGAAGGTAAAGAACCCTGTAGAATTGAGGATGCTGCAGGAATCATTGCAGAATTTGGTAGTTTCGGCCTGATCTGTCACTTAAGTTGTTCCGCATTGTCTTAGAAACATTTTAAAGGTCACTTAGGTCATTGGAGGAAGTAGAGTAGGGGGAGAGGGAACAGCTAAACCAAAACCAAGCTATCAGAGACAGCTCGAGCCAAGATGTAGTTTATAAATATATAATATAAAATTTAACTGCCCAAAGGACTCTACATTCTCAGGTTCTTAAAAAATGAATATTCTTTCTGAATATATGCTCAATAAGAAACCAGATTATAATCAGAATATTTATTGGTGAACATGGAATCAGTGCAAGATGCATTAGTTAAGGTTTGAATATATAGTGATGTTAAGCTGAGAAAATCCACCACTATTAAATCAGTAGAAATATACCTGTCAACAGACAGGACATATATTCTTGAGCCATGGTATTCTGTCTTCTGTACTGGCATTGCCAACCTTTGATCTGCAACTCCTTGTTTGCCCACAATTGCCCCTTTCTGGAATGACTAACACCTATAATTGGCAAAGTTCTGTTTTAGACTTATCAATATATTCAGTTGTATTTCAGTCAGATTTTATTCTGGCCTGGGAATCATTGTGACTCTTTACAGTAACTACATATTTTTTCCTTAATCCATTGTGTCACTCTCATAATTGAGGGATGGGGTATTTACAGTTACCCCCACTTACTGGCAAGGAAAGGAATGCTAATTTGGGTAGAAAACTGAAAGAGGACTACAAATTTTATTAAAAAGACAAAGGATTTTATGCAGATCAGTTGTACTAACTGGTAACATTCCCTACTAGCTATTCAGTGTTTGCTGTATATCAAGACTTCTACTTTATAAAGGGATAGACAGATGTATAATACCTGGTTTTAACCTTCTTAATCATACGAGTATTTATCACTATACCTATTTTACATATGAGAAAATACACTCAGAAAAGTTAGCAAACATGTCCAAGATCTTTAGGCTCTGAAATGAAGAGCCCATTCTTAAAAAATAGACTATCGTGCTGCAGTGTGTCCTCAACAGAATTTTTGTTTTAGACCTATCTCTGATAGCTTGATTAACGTGATGAGGCATTTGTAAAATGGTTTCTGCATACTAAGAAATCAGACCTCTCTCTGCCTGCTAAGAGCCAAACTGGTGCTTCTCCATCAGTGTGCCATAGAAGTTCTGTACCAGCTTTTAGTAAGTACAGGTTGTCCACAGCTTACAACAGGGTTCCATTCTGATGACTCTGTTGTAAGTCCTTTCTGACGTAAGTCGGATACCTCATTAAAAAAAACCAAAAAACATTATTATTGCCTTTTATTATCAGTATCTTTATAAATTCTATCTTTATTTGTCTTTGAGGGTTGTAAACACATATAAACTTAGAGATATATTTAAACATTGTCTCTAGGAAACCCCAGTAGCGTAGTGGTTAAGAGCTATGGCTGCTAACCACAAGGTTGGCAGTTTGAATCCACCAGGCACTCCTTGGAAACTCTATGGGGCAGTTCTACTCCACCTTATAGGGTCCCTATGTGTAGGAATAGACTCGATGGGAATGAGTTTGGTTTGGTTTATATAATACGTATTACCAACGGTCAGATGAAGAAAACAAAAACCAGGTGATCATTAAGTGCAGTTCGTCATAACTTGGAATAAGTCCTAAGTTGGGGACTACCTGCATATAAAGTTTATTGTTGCTGCAACTATACATTTCTATAATGGCAGTGCATGGCAGAACATTGAGGTGAATAAGTTATGCAAAGTGATGTGACCTGGGTACCTAGAGAGTAATGGGAAGCCAGCACCAAAGAAAATTTTCTGAACCATTTGAGGACTTTGCCTCCAGAGTGAATGATAGCACAGTTAGAGCAGTGTCCAATTATGCTCGGACACCCTGTGCAGAAGAGTGCTTTCAAGCTTCCAAACTATAGTAAAAGCTTTGAAAGCTGGACCCTGTGTAAGGTGGAAACCTGTCAGAGAAAGGAAACTCATACTTTCCACTAAAACTAGTAATAGAAAAGTGGTAAGACTACACCCTGTCAAAGGCGGAAAACTTGTGTGATCTGGAGAAACAAGGCAGTCCTGTCAAGTTCTGACTCTCACAGGTTTCACTGTAGTAGGTACTGTATATATTTTATTCTCTGTTGCATCCCCAGCATGGTAGTTGGTGTTCAGTAAATTTTGTAGAATAAATGAGTGGAATAAGTATTCCCTTAATGTTGAACAGGAGGTCAATTGTGGACATCTAAAACCTAGAACGCACGTTTTAGTGACCTAATAAAGATGCATATTATGACTGCTAACATACCTACTATATTCAAAACATTGAAATAGATCTTACAACTGTTTCGCAGCAGAATGTAGGCATAAGTGAACTACAGCTTCAGTCTTTCCTTCCCGTAACATTTATAGTGATGTAATGTAGGAAAAAAAAAGTTTTAAATTATTTCAGATGACACCATTTGAATAAGAATGAATGGTGGATCCTTTATGGGCACTGTGAGACATGGCTATGTGATCGTGCTGTTGTTAGGTGCCATCTAGTTGGTTCCAGTTCATAGTGACCCTATGTGCAACAGAATGAGACACTGCCTGGTCCTGCACCATACTCATTATTGTTGTTACGCTTGAGCCCATTGTTGCAGCCAGTATGTCAATCCATCTCATTGAGGGTCTTCCTCTTTTTTGCCTATCCTCTGCTTTGCCAAGCATGATGTCCTTCTCCAGGGACTGATCCCTCCTGATAACATGTTCAAAGTATGCTTCTAAGGAGCATTGTGGTTGTACGTCTTCCAAGACAGATTTGTTCGTTCTTTTGGCAGTCCATGGTATATTCAATATTCTTCCCCCGCACCAGAATTCAAAGGCGTCAAATCTTCTTTGGTCTTCCTTCCTCATCGTCCAGCTTTAGTGTGCGTATAAGGCAATTGAAAACACCACGGCTTGGGTCAGGCGCACTTTCGTCCTCAAGGTGACATCTTTGCTTTTCAACATTTTAAAGAGGTCTTCCACAGCAGATTTGTGCAATTCAGTGTGTGTTTATGATTTCTTGACTGCTGCTTCTGTGGCTGTTGATCCAAGTAAAATAAAATCCTCGACAACTTCAATCTTTTCTCCGTTTATCACATTGTTGCTTGTTGTTCCAGTTGTGAGGATTTTTGTTAACTGTATGTTGAGGTGTAATCCAGCACTTCATCAGTAAGTGGTTCTAGTTCTCGTCACTTTGAGCAAGCAAGGTTATCTACATAGTACAGGTTGTTAACGAGTCTTCCTTCGATCCTGATGCCCTATTCTTTTTCATATAGTCCAGCTTCTTGATTTATTTGCTCAGTGTACAGACTGAATAAGCATGGTGAAAGGATACAGCCCTGACACACAGCTTTCATGACTTTAAGCCATGCAGCATCCCCTTGTTCTGTTCAAATGACTGCCTACTGATCCATGTACAGGCTGCTCATGAACACAATTAAGCGTTCTGGAATTCCCCTTCTTCTCAATGTTACCTGTAATTTGTTATGATTTTACAGAGTCAAATGCCTCTGCATAGTCAATAAAACTTAGGTCAACTTTCTGGTATTCTCTGCTTTCAGCCAGGATCCATCTGACATCAACGATGATATCCCTGGTTCCATGTCCTCTTCTAAATCTGGCTTAAATTTCTGGCAATTCCCTGTTGATAAGCTGCTGCAGCAGTTTTTGAATGATCTTCAGCAAAATTTTACTTGCCTGTGATATTGTTCAATAATTTCCACATTCAGTTGGTTCACTTTTCTTGGGAATAGGCATAAGTATGGATCTCTTCCAGTCAGTTGGCCAGGTAACTGTCTTCCAAATTTCTTGGCACAGATGAATGAGTACCTCTAGCTCTGCATCCATTTGTTGAAACATCTCAGTTGGTATTCCATTAGTTCCTGGAGCCTTGTTTTTCAACAATGGCTTCAGTGCAGCTTGGACTTCTTCCTTCAGTTCCTGATCATATGCTGCTGAAATGGTATAGTGACTCTATGTATTTCTTCCATCTTCTTTTGATGTTTCCAGCATTTAAAAAAATATTTTCCCCCTAGAATCCTTCAGTATTGCAACTTGAGGTTTGAATTATTTCTTCAGCTCTTTCAACTTGAGAAATGCCAAGCGTGTTCTTCCCTTTTGGCTTTCTATCTCCAAGTCTTTGCACATGTCACTATAATACTTTGTCTTCTTAAGCACCCTTTGAAATCTTCTGTTCAGCTCTTTTACTTCATCATTTCTTCCTTTTGCTTAAGTGACTTGATGTTCAAGGGCAAGTTTCAGAGTCTGTTCTGACATCCATTTTGGTCTTTACTTTCTTTCCTGTCTTTTTAATGACCTCTTGCTTTCTTCACGTATGATGTCCTTGGTATCTTTCCACAACTGGTCTGGTGTTCAGTGCATCAAATCTGTGCTTGAGATAGTCTCTAAATCAGGTGGGATATACTCAAGGGCATACTTTGGTTTCCATGGAGTTATTCTAGTTTTCTTTAGTTTCAACTTGAACTTTCATATGAGCAATTGATGGTCTGGTCTGTGGTTGGCCCCTGGCCTTGTTCTGACTGATGATATCAAGCTTTACTGACATCTCTTTCCACAAACATAATCAATTTGATTCCTGTATATTCCATATGACAGAGTCCGTGTGTATAGTCGCCGTTTATGTTGTAAATAAAGGTATTTGCAATGAAGAAGTCGTTGGTCTCTCAGCACTCTATCATGGGATCTCGGGTACTGTAACTATCACCAAGGCTGTATTTTCCAACTACCAATCCTTCGTTTCCAACTTTCGCATTCCGATCAGTAGTAATTGTCAGTGCATCCTGATTGCATGTTAGATCAATTTCAGACTGCAGAAGTTGGTAAAAATCTCCAATTTCTTCATCTTTGGCCTTAGTGATTGGTATGTAAATTTAAATAGTACTCATATTAACTGGTCTTTAGAAGTAGACCATTGGGTCCTTATTCCTAGTCTGTCTTAGACTGGAAGCTGAGCTGAAACCTATCTGCCATGGGTGACCATGCTAGTATTTGAATACCAGTGGCATAGCTTCCAGCATCACAGCAACACCCAAGCCCCCACAGTGCAACAAACTGACAGACGGGTTCAGGATGTTATCATAGTAATTGTAATTATTGGTGATTTCAGTGTTGTTCTGAGTCTTAATTTCTTAATTTTGGAATATTCTGAGAACAGAGAAAGAATGAGAACCCTTGTCCTAAACTGTGCTGAGTCCTCAGCGTAATGCAGTCCTATTAGGGACGTCTGTGGTTGTCAGGCAATCTTCTCAAAGTACCTTGACAGTGAAAACCAGCTTTTTATTTAAGCGTCCATATACTCAGTCCTTCTTTATTATTGCAGCAATGCAGCATAGTTTTCTTGGTAGAACACATGGACAAGAGAAGTGAGTGGCAGGATTAGTGGTTTGTTGTTGTTGTTGAGTGCCACTGAGTCCATTATGACTCATAGTGACCCTATATGACAGAGTAGAACTGCCCCATAGGATGTCCTATGCTGTAATCTTTATGGGAGGAGATCACCAGGTCTTTTCTCCTGAGGAGCAGCTGGTGGGTTTGAACCTCTGACCTTTTGGTTAGCAGTGGAGCACTTAGCCATTGCACCATCAGGGCTCCAGGATTAGTGGTAAGTATGCTAAAATTCTATTCCCAGAAGACCTTTATTGGTAAGTTTATAGGCTATTCTGTATATCAATCAAGTCAATGAGAGTTTTCTTTTAAGGAAAACTCCCTACCTATGTTGATTGGAAACCCTGGTGGCGTAGTGGTTAAGAGTTTGGCTGCTAACCAAAAGGTGGGCAGTTTGAATCTACCACCTGCCTTTGGAAACCCCTGTGGGACAGTTGTACTCTGTCTTATAAGGTCGCTATGAGTCAGAATTGACTCTAGGGCAAAGGGTTTGGTTTTGGTTTTATCTAGATCATGCTCTGTAACTTTTTTTTATGTGTGTGAACGTTTTCTTTTGTTATAGAGTTTTGAGACAATATATATGTGTGTGTATATATATATGCCAGTTATTAGAGTATTAACTTAATTAGATGGTCTCATTTTAAATATTTAAAACTTTTTCTCCTATATCACATTACTGTGGAATGTTATGAGGAGGAAAGACTGCAGCTATGAACCACTTATGTAACATTTCTGCTGCTGTAACAACTGATTAATTATAAGATCTTTTTTCAGCCAAAGAGTTGAACAACGTATAGCATAAAGATGTGTTAATGGCCAAAATACACATTTTTAATTGGTCATTAAAAAATACGTTCTGTTTTATGTGTCCATAATTGACCTTATATTCAACACTGATGGAATGTGTGAAGAAATATAGGTGTTAAAGGATTTTTTCACCTATTATAATTCTATTGTATTGTTTATCTAAGACTAATAAAATTCATAGCTATTCACTAATGCAAAAATCCAAGTTTTCCATAAGTTTTGGATTCATTAAAATACTTTAAATTACCTTAGATTAAATTATTTCTAAAAGGTATCACATATTTCTCTTTCTTAATTATTACCTCTGTACAACTCAAATCTTTTATTAATATCAATTATTATTAATAGGGAGTCCTTGGGTGGTGCAAGCAGTGAAGCCCTTGACTACTAACCAAAAGGTTAGTGGATCCAACCCACCCCGTAGGCGCCTTGCAAAACGGGCCTGATGATCTGCTTCTGAAAGGTCACAGCTTTGAAAACCCCATTGGAGCAGTTCTGCTCACATGGGATCACTATGAGTTGGAATCGACTTGACAGCAACTAACAAGAACAACATTATTAATAGGAAATATCATATAATAACATAAATCGTATATTTAGGATCTATCTAATTGGGTAGGGCACTTTGTCCCACACTAAATGATAGCCAGATGACTATTAATTTTGGGTTTTGCTTACTTATTGTTATCTATTGTGTAATGAACTATCTTAAAACTTAGTAACGTTAAAACAGCAATAGTTTTATTTGCTAGAGATTCTGTGGGTCAGCAATTTGGTCTGAACTTAGCTGGGCAGTTTTTCTTGTGGTCTCTCTCAGGATCACTCATGCCTGGTCTTAGATGGTATCACTCACATGTTGAGCTGGTTGTTGGCTGGGCTTCTCTCTTTCCCTGGTCTCTCATCCTCAGGTTGTCCAGCTCAGAGTTCTTTACATAGTGGTCTTAAAGTTCCAAGAGGTAGGTATGGAGGCCTAGGCTTGGAAATTACACAGTGTTGTTTTTGCCACATTTTATTGGTCAAATCAAGTCATTAGACTAGCTGGAAGGGAGAGAAACTATCTCTTGATGGGAGGAATGGAGCGGCATAGTCAGATTGCAAGGGGTGTATATACAGGGATGGGAGAAATTGTTGTGGCCAACTTTGCAAACAATATATCACTCTTTGAACTTTTTTGTTTCACATTGCGGAGATAATTTCGTTATTGTTTTTATGCCTCTAGCATTCCCCTTCTTCCCTTTTCCTCGCATTATGAGTTTCTGAAAACTACTTATGTTGTTAGAATCATCTGTAAACTAAGAACGGACTTATTTTGAGAGAAGCCCTGAGATTCTTTACTGGAATTTCAGTGCATAGTGGTTGTGAGCTCTTTGCCATCTCTGAACCTTTCTTTGCTAGGGGGCAGGGATAAGGGGAAGAGTACAGTGGCTTACTCTTAAAAAAACAAACATTGCCATTGAGTCGATTGTGACTCATAGCGACCCTCAACCCTATTGGACAGAGTAGAACTGCCCCATAGAATTTCCAAGGAGTGGCTGGTGAATTCGAACTGCCGACCTTTGGATTAGCAGCCGAGCTCTTAACCACTGAGCTACCAGGGCTCCATGGCTTACTCTACCTTGTTTTTTTGGCTGTGTACGAAGATGGTGGGAAACCCTGCTGGTGTAGCTAAGGCTGCTAACCAAAAGGTCAGCTGTTCGAATCCACCAGGCGCTCCTTGGAAACTCTGTGGGGCAGCTTTACTCTGTTCTGTAGGGTCACTATGAGTCGGAATCGACTCGACGGCAATGTTTTTTTTTTTTTTTTTTCCAAGATAGTGTTTTCTTCACATATTCTCAGAGTTTTACAGAATCTTTTAGGATCTACTAAAAGTAGTGTGGTATAGGAGTGCAATATGGTACGGGAGAAGAAGCAGGGCTCCAGGGCACATTATCCCACCCCAGGCAGCACTTGTCTGCATTCATTTGTTTTATGTATAGTTTTCGCAAGTTTCATTTTGTTTGAACAGAGTTTCATTGCTTAAAAAACAGAACTTTTAAACCACTATTCTAGATAATTTAATTTGTAGACTTGCTGAGTTTTGGATATGTGGGGTTAATTATACAGTAAAAACACAAGTGATTTAAGGCCTTATAAAAATATTGTTGCCTTAAGTCATTTTTCAGATGGGAAATTTAAATGCTTTGATTTTTTTCAGATACTTTAAAAATATTCTAGAACATAGCAGTCCCAACTTGAAAGCATCAATTACACTAAAAATAAAGTTAGGTAAAACTAAGGGCTTACTTGCATCTAAGTAAGTAGTAAATATAGTAATACAGTAAAATAAGAAGAATTTCAGAGCATTGAGGGAGCCATATCGTTTAGTGCGCCAAGGAGGGAATAGATCTTTTTTTTTTTTAATTGATCTTTATTATAAATTGGCTGCCTATTTAAATGAAAAGGAAATAATTTGAAAAGAAAAAAAAAGGCATTCAGTGAATTATAGCATTCAGTGAATTATATACATTTTTGAGCATATAAAAATTTGAAAAAAATTCGCTTATGTGATCTAGGGCCAGAGTTGCTGGGGCTAGGACATAGTTTAATTTCTCTATGCCCCAGTGGGATGGCTTGGGTGACTTCTTGATGATTGGGTGTATAGGACGGTGACTGAGGCTGCTTGTGAGTCCCTTGTAGCTCTGACCTAGAAAGGGATCAAGGCATAGGGGTTATCATTTTGTTATTTGAAGGGTTGGCTTTGGGTTAGAAGGGTTATGTTTCTATGAAAAAGGACTTCTAATTTATGAATTCTAAATTATCAAGATAATTTAGAGAAAGGAAGATTTCAGTGCAGTAATGAGGAAGAATTATCAAATAAAACTGTCAAAAAATGGTTGTGGTTGCCTGGTAAAACTGAGAATTTCTTATTCTAGGAGACGTTCAAGCAAAAGCTAGACAGCGATCTTTCATGGTCATTGCAGGAGGAATTCATGTAGCAGAGAAAGGGTTAGATTATAGATTAGATAGTTCTCAGGGCTTTTTCAGTGCTTAAGATTGTATAAAATTTTCCAGATAAACTAGGCTTTCTTTAGGGTAGTGAGTCCCAACCAGAGGCAATTTTGCACCTTCTTCAAGAGACATTTGGCAATGTTTGGAGCCATTTTTGGTTTTCATCACTGGCAGGGAGCAGTGAGCAGGAGTGCTACGGGCATCTAGTGAGCAGAGGCCAGAGATGCTGCTAAATATCCTTCAGTGCACAAGATAACTCCCCTCTCCTCAACAAGAATGTCACTAGTACTGAGACTGAGAAACTCTACTCTAGGGATTTGACTGAGTGAGTTGGACACTTAGGTGTCTATTTGATATTTAAGACTAGCCCTGAGCCTGAAGTGATTAGCCTAGGTATTACTGGCCTTAAGTAAAAGATATGGAGTAGAAAACATTTTCAGCAACTTCTTGTCCATCACACCATCAACTCCATTGCTCTCATGCTCTGCATGGTTTTCCTTTGTACCAGCCTCTGGGCCTGTCTTCCCTAATGAATCTTGATTTCCTCAGACTTAGTTTTCTTGGACCCAGTTTCTTCAACATCGCATACTCTGTTGCCTAGATAATCTGAAAAATGAATTTACCAACTGGTACTCCTTTACTATTCTTCCCTTAATTGGTGATAATGCCTGAATCTCTTCTTCTCCCCCAGTGATTTGTGTTGATCCTACTGGACCCTTCCAAGATTGCCAGCTGTCTGCTCACAGGGCTATAAAATTTGCTGTGAAATTTGCAAGTTGTCATTCTTGTAAAACATACATGCATTCTTTATTAAAGCAAGATTAATTGGTTTTTGTCTAATATCTGTTTAAAATTGTGTTGTTAGGTGCCGTCAAATTGGTTCTGACTCATAGAGACCCTGTGTACAACAGAACTAAACACTGAGAGGACCTGCGCCATCCTCATGATCATCGTTGTACTTGAGCCCATTGTTGTAGCCACTGTGTCAATCCACCTCATTGAGGGTCTTCCTCTTTTTTGCTAACCCTCTACTTTACCAAGCATGATGTCCTTCTCCAGAGACTGGTCCCTCCTGATGGCATGTCCAAAGTATGTGAGACAAAGTCTTCTTATCCTTGTTTCTAAGGAGCATTCTGATTGTACTTCTTCCAGGACAGATTTGTTTGTTCTTTTGGCAGTCCATGGTATTTTCGGTATTCTTCGCCAACACCATAACTCAAAGGTGTCAGTTCTTCTCCGGTCTTCCTTTTTAATTGTCCAGTGTTTGCAGACGTATGAGGTGATTGAAAACACTGTAGCTTGAGTCAGGCACACCTTAGTCTTTAAAGTGACATCTTTGCTTTTTAACACTTTAAAGAGGTCTTTTGCAGCAGATTTGCCCAGTGCAGTGCGTCATTTGATTTCATGACTGCTACTTCCATGGGCACTGACTGTGGATCCAAGTAAACTGAAACCCTTGATAACTTGTCTTTTCTCCATTTATCATGATGTTGCTTATTGGTACTGTTGTGAGGATTTTTGTTTTCTTTATGTTGAGATATAACCCATACTAAAATTACTTAAATAAAATTAAAAAAAAAAAAACAAAACATTAAGAATACTTGCATGCATATATATGTAACTAGTTGGTAGCTGTAGTCCCTGGATGGTGCAAATGGTTAACATACTTGGCTGCTAACTGAAAAGTTGGAAGTTTGAGTCCACCCAGAGGCAGAAGAAAGAAATGTTAATCTACTTCTGAAAAATCAACCACTGAAAACCCTGTGGGACACGGTTCTTCTCTGACACTTATGAGGTCACCATGCTTAGGAATCGACTCAATGGCAAGTGGTAGTTAGTAGCTAGCACCCCAAAAGAAAAAAAGACCCATGGCAGGCGAGTCGGTTCCGACTCATAGTGGTTCTATAGGACAGAGTAGAACTGCCCCGTAGGGTTTCCAAAGAGTGCCTGGTGAATTTGAACTGCCAACCTTTTGGTTAGTGAAGATTAAAATGTCAATGGAGGCAGTTTGAGTACTGGATATTACTAAGAATGGTCTCCAGCCACTTGGGTAGGTTTTGAATGTCTGAGAGAATCTGATGAAAGGCAAGAATATGCAGAAAAATAAACATATTTATACACATATACTTCTACACAATTCTACACACAATTTTATGAGGCTTAGGGAAGCTCTGAAGTCCATCCATGGATATCTTAGAAATATTTGGATCCTCTTAAGAATCTATGACTTAGGTGCTTTTTAACGGTGGATTTGAGATTGTAGAAGATGAGTCTGATTGGGTTTCATGATTACCTGGTTGAGTGTATTTATTATAGTGTTAGCTTTTATCAACTAGTTTACAGTGTGTTTTAAAATAAATATTTATATAATATAGGAAAGTCACCATGCATTTTTTAATAAATCTTACAAGGAGATAATAAGTTAACTACATTACATCGTTTACATAAATCATCGAGATTGATCTTTAAATTAAGCCTATTTGATCTGATGTAGTTCATACATGGAATACATGTTGATCTTTTTAAAATACTTTAGAGAAATTGGTGACATGAAAATAGGATAGACAGCTGTTTATCTCTTCTTTTAAACTATTTTGTATAATGTAAGAAAAAATATCTAATATTTAAGTAGCCATCAGTTTCATTTACATACATACATATGTATATATACTGGTATGAAATAATCAGGTAATAGTTTTGTGTTGAAACTTAGTTGATATAAATAAGTTACTCTGATTTTGTTTTTGTAGTGTGATGGCATAACAGTCCAAAATGAAATTCAAGTGTCACCATATTGTTTTAAGTAATGGGAAATGTTTCTTCTAGTCTTTTGTACTGTGTGAAGAATGTAAAAAAAAAAAAACAAAATATACTCCCTGCTAAATACTGAGTGTATGTAATTGGAGAATTTAGTTTTTGCTAAGGCAGGCCACAGTGCATTTAAGGTGTAGACTCTAATGAACTTTTTGAAGCAGAGTAATCACTGGTATTTTAATGTTTGTTTTTTTATTAAAAACAGGTCATTTTTTCCTTGTTAATTTTTATAAAAATGAAATCATGCTTCCACAAATGCCATTTTATGCTTTGGCTCCTAACTTGATTAAGATGAAGGAATGTATGCTTAGGATAGCTCAGACACTGAGACAATGTATACCAGGAACCACCTGCTTTCCTTAGGGGCATTTTCAATTAAAATATTAACCAAACTATTTCTTGCTATAAACAGAATTTCCATGTGAAAATTTTGGCCAGCATATACACATGCCTCATTTTTGCCATGCGCTATATTTAATATACTAAAATGGTTACATTTAGAAATGGTCTTTAGAACTTTGCAACTTCCACCCCCAATTAGCCTGGTTTATTATTACTAATTAAATTTTGAAGACCAAGAAGGCCAAGTCATATCTGTTTCAAAGTGCTTAAACTTTTGGGTGTTGTGAGGACTTATTTTGGAGTGTATTACTCTATTTCACTCCTAATTATCTTTCTAGAATGAGAATATTGAGTTGTTCTACTCTGCTGAAATACTGCTCGTTCATCTCATTCTAACTTCTTGGGTGGAGACTACATTGGTATTTAGACATGGCATTTTAGAAATATCCTAGGGAAGATTTTCTATATGCCATGATTTGTAGAAATTTATTTCAAGAAGACTTTAGTTTTCTAAACTGCAGACAAAAAAAAAAAAATCTGAAAATTATTGAGAGAAATAACTTAAGCATATAATTTAATAAAATGAACATTTCTTTTGTTTCTAACCATGAAATCTATGTCCAATAACCTGGATTCTAAAGGTGCTGATTTAGAATATAACCCAAAGTAAGTATGCATTCATGTTATTGGTATTATTTTTTAATAAAAATTAATATGGATGCATTCATAAAGTAATATAGGAGAAGTAAGCTAAACCCCTGCAGCTATGCTAATTTTTGTTACAAAAGACTGTGGAAACATTAAGAATGCTATTTTGAGAAAGTATAAGGATCTTTGTGCAGCTCTTCCATGTGTTTAAATGACATGTTCTGGAGAAAAAAATTAAAAAGGAAAGACAAAAGTTCTTTTCCCTTTTGAGACAATTGCTATTGGAGTAGATGATTATCAGGTTATGGACATAATTGAGAGCCTGAAGTACCATGTGAAGATCACATTCTTCATCCTGAAACCTCCTAGTCTTGAAAAGCAAGTAAGATAGAAAAAAAGAGTCTCCAAGTACAGACTATACTCAGATTTGCAGGTATGTTATTTGGTTTGTTTAGAAAGTTCAAAAAACCAAACTCATTGCCATTGAGTCAATTCTGACTCGTAGCGACCCTACAAGACAGAGTAAAACTGCCCCGCAGGGTTTCCAAGGAGCACCTGGTGGATTCAAACTGCCGACCTTTTGGTTAGCAGCCATAGCACTTAACCACTACGCCACCAGGGTTTTCTTAGAAGATTCAGGGAATACTTTTCTTTGGTAAGAGGATTCCACAGAGTGTTGTGCCTATAAACCTTTTTACTTACTATTAATATTCTTTTATTTTTACTAAATATTGACATCAGCAATATAAGAGCAATGGGTTTTTTAGGGGTGAAAAGTTTATACAAACATTCCCAGGTATTAGTGCCTAAAATTATAGTTTTGACTTTTAGACAGAGACAGATTGCCTGCTTGCATTTTAGGTCATATGGACCAGATTTATCCTTGAAAGTGTCTATACATATATTTCATACAAGGTCTTGACCACATGCAACTGGAATAGAAAGCAGAAGAGGAATTTCTGTGATAGAGGTAACCTTTCTTCTTCTCTGGTCTTTTTCTTCTCCTTAATCATTTTTGAATCCATATTTAAGAGCTGATACTGGATAAACTTGATCTTACAGTTGTGCTAGATTTTTATTCCTTTGTTTATTAGTCATTTTTACTGTTCAAACAAGACATCATAAGCGTTTAAGTTTTTTCTCATTGCCCTAGACCCATTAGATGATGAACAAAGTTGACTTCAGATTTTTTAAAATCCAAAGTGAATTTTATTCTTATATCACTCTTCTATCCATAAACTGTTAAAATACTTTTGATGGTATTTTAATAAACTATGTATTTCAATATCATTATGTCTCTTAATGGCAAACTAAATACTGAGCCTATCTTGCTAATGGGGGAAGTGAAAAAAGCACGGAAAAGTAAGGGGTCTTAAGATTATCGCAGAGGCCAGAACGGACTTGATCTATCATGATTCCTTAGTGTAATAAGCATGTGAATTTTGAAAGGAAAAGTCTTTTGTGTAGCTTTAAGCTTGGAAGTTTCTATCATTGAAAAGCCTCATTTCCACAGTGAATTGAACTGAGAAGCTCTTCCACAGTTCATCCAATTCAGAATGCAAGCACATGCTCCTCTTGTTTTATTTACTTATCTATCTGTCTGTCTGTCTAGCTATTATGTAGGTGTAATGCCCATTTTCATTATGCTTTAAGACTTCCGTGATGTTAATTAACAAAAACATTAGTTCAGGGCTTTTCCTGCCTGAAGAAATGCTAGTGAGTGGGAACTGAGTATGCAGAGAGGAATCTGCAGCTGGATGGAAATGGTGAGAATCAAGCCACATATAAGCAATACCATGCCTAATCAAGGAAGGATTTTCTCTGAATGAATCTGGAATGAGCAGATGCCCAAGGCACTGGCAGATGGCTTGAGTGTGGGCACAGGGCACACCATTTGGAAGAACTAAGTGACATTCCATTATACTAATATGTGAGCAGAGAACCCATATGCTCTGTTTAAAAAAAAGAGCTGTAAGGAGATTATATATCCTTCTACTGTATTTATTTTTGATGGGTGTTTTGTGTGGATTATGTATTGGCATTGAATTGACTCTCTGGACAGCTAAAAAATGTGGAACTCAGCTCAGGGGCAGCTGTTGGCATTTTATCCACAGTACAGAGTGGCTTGGTGAAGCAGCAAGTGAGTGCCATCTTCTTGGACACCTTAGTTAGGAGTAAAACAATAATCCTCATGCTAATGGCCTTTCTTACCTTTATCAAGTGATAAAAATCTTCTGAATTGCCAGACTGGTAATCTGGAAGATCTCATTTATTTATTTTTATAATGCTTCTGAGGGAAAAACATATCATCCTAAGCCTGGTTTTCATTCTTACTTGAGGTTAATGGGAATACCACCCTTTGGGTGAAAATAACTAAGGCTCACTACAAATTGTCTATTTATAAAATGAGGCATCGTTTCTGTGATCCATCTACTTTGCGCTGCTGAAAACACAATATTTTTTCAGCTTTAAGTTTGTTCTGAGTTCGTGTAGTACCTTCCTCCTCCTCTGTTGAATGACATGTGAGGTTTTTTCTTTATTTCGAATTGAAAAAGTTAACAGGTTTGACAGAATTAGGATAAAAAATGGCCCCTTAGAGAGTTAAGTAAATAAACCGGAAAACTGGTTCAGGCTTTTTACCCTCTCATCTCATTTCATGTATGGACAAGTGAAATTTTCTTTTTTTTTTTTTTTAATGTAATATTTGTATTAGTTATTTTTTAAAATTAAAAAGTATATTTCTTAAGTGTACTTTTCTAGAATGAATATGTTATAGAAATTTTGAGGATTATGGAATTTTCTTAACCTTTGCTTTTTGTAAATCTGATTCATTATGTAAATAGTTAACTCCTTGACACAGAGACTATATTATAACCTATTTTATCTACTGTACATCTAACATAAGTAGATTTTTCATAATTAAATTGAATGAAATTTGTAAAAGTTGTAAGTCTTTAATGGAAGTTTTTAAAGAAGTCTTAGAAAAATCCATGGCAGTCCATGGCTTTTGAAATTAAAGTTAGTTTAGAAACCTGGCTCCATTAGTTAACTATCTTTATCTCTCTAAACCCAATTTCTCAAGTGGGGATGGTAATTCCTACATTGCATGGTTATTTTGAGGATTATATAAGATGACATATGACAAGCAACAATATAACATGTAATATATAATGAGCATTCAATACTAGCAGTCAATGTTATTGTTACTATTATTTTAATTGTTATTATACTGGACTCTGAAAGAAAGGTCCTCCTGTCCCTCCTTTTTGAAATGATAGATAATGATTACAAAAACTATTGGAAGCATTATAAGGATTATTCCTACTTTGGAAGCAGAATAGCCAATAAATCAATAGTCCTAGGGTTGAATCTGTTCAGCCACTTAAAAATTCTGCAATTTTAGGTGAGTAACTTATCTCCTGAGTTTAATTGTCTCATCTGTACAACAAGGCTGATAAAAACCTACCTTAAATAGCTATTCTGAAAACTAAAGATAGTATTTAAAAAAATATTTTATACAGTGCCTGGCACACTGTTGGCTCTTAACAAATATTTTATTGTTGTTATTTTATTCCTGTTTATCTACATTTTCTGATGCCTTTATTTCCTTGTTGACTTGGATTAAATTTTTTTTTAAGGTTTTACATGGTTCATTTTGTTCCTTCACCCTTTCTTTTCACATTTATTTCCTTTCTTTCCTGTTTATTTTGAATTGCATTTTTGCTGAATTGTAATAATTAATTAACTGACCATAAAAATAGAAGTGTGAGTATGGAAAGAAAAGAAGCAGGTGAATGTCCTGGGAATATTTAAATATAAGTCATTGGCTTACAATAAACTGTAGTTCCTCCACATGATAATAATCAACATGAGTGTTCAGTGGTGATGGCTAATTGGTCTCTGTAGTCCCAGCTCGGAGAGTATATACTTCAGTCTGTGCTTTGTTCAGTGAATGAATGAATTCATGCCTTGATTTTACTTGGTCATTAAATTTTCTTCAAAATTTTAAATAAAGACTGGATTTTTCCATATATAAACCTTTATCCATAATCCTTTAATCAGCCAGTTGTTTTAAGCTGTTTATATTAAAATAAATCTGCCAGCACAATTGGAATTTTGTTGTAATAAGGAATGTAACTTCCAGGTTGTACTAGTTACTTACTGAGTGTTGAAATTTTCAAGAGTTATATACTTTAAATGGTTCAATTTTTAGGGAAGACAAGACACAGCTTAACTACTTACCATAAAAGGACAGGATATCATATAGGCTGTACTTTCCGGCCACTATCTAACATTGCTTTTTCTACAACTGGAAAATTTTAAGATTAATATGTTGCCAAACTGCTGACCTTGGGGTATAAATCAAGAAAGGTGAGCCGTGCAAGGAAGAGACTAGGTCCAATCTTCTGGCATATTTAGTGTAATTTCTCACATTCAATTCAGTGAGAACAAATAATTTTATTTGCCTGCTGTATACATAAATTCTGGAATTTGTCTCATTATATACTAATGATAGTTTGCTTTGTAATAATTTTGATGTACATTGGAAAAAAATTAACTCATGGAATCATAGAATTTGGTTTGGAGTTCTGAAGAATGCTTGAGATTAATCTCACTTCTTTTTACAGAAGAAAAACCTAAGGCTTCAAGAATGGAAGTTATTTGCGCTAATTTGTAGTCTTAATCTGAAGAACCAAAATTTCTTTCTTAGGCCTAGCTTGGCCCTAAACTTGTAGCCCTAAATTATTCATAAAGTTTTTGTATTTTTTCTGTATTTGTTTTGTCACGATATGTAAACTTAAAAAATCATCACATAAAACTGCTAACCCAAAACAAAGGAACTGATAAAAAAAAAAAAAAAGGTAGGCTGCATATTATGATGGTCAGTTTGAATTATAGAAAGATTTTTAAAATTAGAAAGCAATACGTAGCTATTTAACGTGAAAATAGCCTCTGCTTGAAATTACATATTGTCTTAAACAAATCAATATTATGATAATGATAACCAAAAAACCAAACCAAACCCATTGCTGTCAAGTCGATTCCCACCCATGATAGGTTGTGCATATTTTGACGTTGAGTACACTACACATAGCAAGACCAAAGACCGAAGAATTTTTGCCTTTGAGTTATGGTGTTGGTGAAGAATATTGACTATACCATGGACTCCAAAAGAACAAACAGATCTGTCTTGGAAGAAGTGCAGCCAGAATGCCCCTTAGAAGCAAGGATGACGAGACTTTGTCTCATATACTTTGGACACCTTATCAGGAAGGACCAGTCCCTGCAGAAGGACATCATGCTTGGTAAAGTAGAGGGTCAATGAAAAAGAGAAAGATCCTCAAGGAGATGGATTGACATAGTGGCTGCAAAAATAGGCTTACGCATAACAATGATCATGAGGATGGTGTGAGACCTGGCAGTGTTGCGTTCTGTTGTACACAGGGCCGCTATGAGTTGGAACCAGCTCCACAGCACCTGACAATAATAGCAACAACAACAACACATAGCGAATTGGGATACCACTTATTTGTCCACTGAGAGTTGTCTCCCCAAGAAGCCATGCTAGAATCTATTTTCGGAGCAGTTGAAGGTGCTTAGTAGATTCTCGAGTTCAGCCTTTTTTAAAGTTTATGAATGGGAGTAGTGTTTAGTTTCTTGAAAGATGGTTGCTGTAAATAATTACTATTAAAAGCCTTATGTAATATATCAAGAATCTATCTGTGTATAGAATTACTTGAAGTAAAGACTTTCCCCTCTGTGACTTTGTGTTTTAAGTCCTGGTAGAGACAAACAGAAAGGTATACAGACAACTAAAAAAAGCATTGCCTAAATACTTTAAATAATAATATAGGCAGATGCTTGGTGAGATGTTTTGGTGTGGCGCGAAATGTGAATACTGTCCTAGCATATTGTATTGTAATGATTTGTTAACATGCCTGCGGTTTCATCAGATTGAGCTCCTAAGGGCAACAGGCATCAAAGTATTATGTAGTTTTTTGTGTGTGGCCAGTATATCGGGTACTGAATAAATGAATGAATGAGAATGAGAGATTGTGGTTCCTTGACTATTCAGTTTCACTTCAAGACTGTGCAAGCCTCTGATAATCTGTAGTTTACCTCTATATCTGTCTTGTTGTGACTTGCCGAGTCACAAAGTGTTAGAAATACATGGACACCAGATCACATTTTGTTGAATGGGTGAGTGGATAAAAAAGAGTGGATACATGGCTAAAATATGAAGTACGGCTGGGGCCAGGGGAAATTTATTGCTTCTGTTGCAGAAAAGAGAAATGAGGTTTGAGTATCTATTTGAGTAATAGAAGGAAGAGAGCTTAATGAAAAAGAGAGAAAAGTGGGCTTGATGAGTAGGGAAGGCTAGGCAGCAAAGGGCATCATTGTTTTGGGACACATTGGGAAGAATTAGTCAAAGACACTGTGTTCAGAGACGAGAAGAATTTCACTGAGTTTGTTAAAAGCAGAAGAGTTCTCTGGTAGGAAGTAGTTGAATGCACCATTTTTAAAGATAACTCCAGTGTGTTTTAACCATTTGAGTTTTCAGTGGTAAAAACGGTTTTATCAGGGCATATTCACATTGAGTCATATTCATTTTATTATGTTTCTGATTAGTTTAAGGATTCAAAAGTATTCATATATTCTGGTTTTGTTTCTTCGTTAGTTCCTTGAGAGGCATAGTTTTCATATAATTCTACATGATACAGTGATGACAGCAACAGTATAGTTTTCTTTATTACTATTATTTTTAATATTAGTTTTTCCTGAAAGTTTTGTAAGCTCTATAGCAGGAAGCAATGCATTGTAAATCTGTCGCGTCCAGCAAAGTCATTCCAGAGGGAACAGTATTTTTCAGCTGAATGAACTTTACTTTCACGTAATTGTTATACTTTCTGTACTCTTTGGCTTATAATATTACGGGATTTATTTTATATTTTATTTAACCACCCATGGTTTTGGTGCAAATGGATAATAATGAAATTAATTCCATGTTTCCGTAAAAGTTTATTCATTTTCAAGAAACAAAAATGGTTTCTAAAAGACCAACAACCCAATCAAAAATAGGCAAAGGGTGTGAAAAGGCAGTTAAACCAACAGACCAAAAAAAAAAAAGTATGTAAACCTGAGAGGCCCAGCTTCATTCATAAAGATGAATGCAACTACAATATGGATTTTTTTTTTCCACCCTGTATATCGGCAAGGATAAAACTGATGATACATAGTTTTTGTGGTTATAGGGAAATAATAACAAGTGTCAAGAAATGCTACTTTTACATACTATTGGTGGGATGTATATTGGTACAGCCTTATTGAAGGACAGTGTGGCAGTAATTTATCAAAATTAAAAATTCACTTGTTCCTTTATACAGTAAGTCTAGCTCTAAGAATTTGCCTCCAAGATACGAATGCACATGTCAAGTATACGTTAGTATTGAAAAACGTTTAGTGCATCATTATAATGGCAAAAATACTGAAACACTAAATATTTACTTACAGGAGACTATATAAATGAACCTCAGCATTTCCGTGTGTGTGTGTGTGTGTGTATGTGTGTGTAGGTATATAATTAAAAGGGGACGTGTAAAACAATGTCTTTATTGGGTATGTATCTATGTAAAAATATACACACACACAAAATTCTACACAGACAGAAGGCAGAAGAAAAACTTTCTTTTCATTGCATTTCTATTCATCTGTTTGAATTTTTGTTTTGTCGTGTTACATGTGTTACTTTTTTGTAGCAGTTTTTAACAGCTTTTTTGAGATACAGCCTATATACTGTAAGATTAAGTAGTTTAAAGTATACAATTTACATTCCTTAAAGTTCACTAGTTTCAAGTGTTTTTTCAAAGTTGTACAACCATTACCACAGTCTGATTTTAGAACCTTTCCATTGCCCTAGAGAGAAACCTTCTACCATATCACCATTAGCTGTGATAATCAATCATTATTCTACTTTCTGTTAATAGATTTGTGTATTCTGGACATTTCATATAAATGGTATTGTACAACGTGTTCTTCTGTGACTGGCTTCTTTAACTTAGTATAAGGTTTTTGAGGTCCATCCATGTTACATATAGCATGGCATTTATTACTTTTTTTTTTTTGCTTCAAGTATTTATTTAAAGAAACAGCATTACTGGTATAACTGATCATCCTTTTTTTAACTTTTATTTTGTTGTTTTTTATTTAATTTTGTTGTTTTTTGTTGAATATATACACAGCAAAACACCAGCAATATACCAGCTGTTGCTATATGTATAGTTCAGTGGCATTGATTACATCTTCGAGTTGTGCAGCCATTTTTACCCTCCTTCTCTGAGTTGCTCATCTCCCATTAACTTAAACTCACTTCATGCTAAGGTTTCTATCTAATCTTTCAAGTTGCTGTTGTCACTTTGATCCTATTTAGATAGTTCTTAAAAGAGCGTAATGCTCAAGGCAGACATTCTTTACTAGTTAAGTTAAACTATTGTTTGGTTTTAAGAAGACGTCAAGCGATATTTTGGTTTAAGGTTTAAAGATGATCTCAGGGCAGTAGTTCCAGGGGTTCTTCCAGCTCCCATGGCTCCAGAAAGTCTGGAGTCCATGAGAATTTGTACTTCGTTATGCATTTCCCCCATCCCCCTTTTGATCAGGATTCTTCTATAGAATCTTGGGTCAGAATGTTCAGTAATGGTAGCTAGACCCCATCCAGTTCTTCTAGTCTCATGGCAAAGGAGGCGGTTGTCTTGTGGAGTCAATCAACCACACGTTCCATATCCCCCTCCTATCCCTGATTCTCATTCCTCCGTTGCTCCAGGCAGATAGAGGCCAATTGCTATGCCTTGCATGGCTGCTACAAGCTTTTAAGACCCCAGGCACTACGCAGTGAACTAGGAGGTAGAAAAGAAACACTAAACATGTTATTAAGCCAATTAACTGGGATGTCCCATGAAACCATGACCCTAAACCTCCAAACCAAGGAACCAGTTCCCATGAGGTTTTTGGTTTTATATAAACAGCCTTAGAGGCTACTTTTTTTTTTTTTTGTAAATATATCTCTCACACAACTTTTGTCAGTTCAGCTTTTTATAAGTGTACAGCTTATTGACAGCAATTACAATAATTAGCTGTGCAGCCACAACCAATGCAATTTTTCCATCACCATTAACCCCCATGTTATGGTTAAGGTTGTGTGTCACCTTGTCTGGGCCATGATTCTCAGTGGTTTGGCAATTACGTAATGATGTAATTTTGCTGTTACGTAATGATGTGGTCATCCTCCATTTTGTGATCTGACGTAGCCATCTCCCACCTTGTGACCTGATGTGAGCAGCCAATCAGTTAAAAAGGGAGTATCCTTAGGGTTGTGGCTCCTATCCAATATATATGGATGTTCTGGCAAAGCTTACTTTTTTTGGATTCCACATCTAGCTTGTCATCATCTCTCTGGTTCTTGCAACTTGAGGCAGTAGCCTGCTGCTGTCTTACCTGCCGATATTGGGTCATCAGCACCTGCAGCTTCATGAGTCAGGAGAAGCCCCCAGCCTGACACTTGACCTATGGACTTGGGACTTTCCAGCCTCTATAACCGCTTGAGCCATTTCCTTGAGATAAATCTCTCTTTCTATATATATATGTACTTCACTGGTTTTGCTTCTGTAGAGAACCCAGCCTAAGACATTTGGTATCGGAAGTGGTTCTAGAGAAACAAATCATAAGGATGAGTTTTCTGAATTGATTCTCATATCTGCCTAATCTTAAAGGCACTGATGACTCTGCCTCCAGTAGTAAAGAGTCCAGTGCTAGTCCAATGGCTTGTATAGTGAATGGCAATATTACTATGCAAAATATCATAGCCAATAGATCAAGTATTGCTGAGAAGCGAGACTCTGAGTTATTGCATGTTTGATGCTTTTGGAAAATTTTGTCAGAATGAGAAGTATAGGGAAGCTGATTGGTTGGGCCTACCTTCGCTAGACAAAGTGGTTAAAGAAAGGTGAGTTCAGGGCTTCAGTCATGGATCAAGTGCTGCATAAAAGACCTCAAAGCTGCCACTTGTACACTGAAAGAAAGCCTTATTTCTTGTAGTAAGAGAGCCAATATTGCGAAAAACCAAACTTAGAGTCTTATCCTAAGTGTGGCTGAATTACAACCTTAATTGAATTCCCAACCTTGAATGACTTCTGAAGTTAAAGTGAGGACATTAGGAGAAATGGGATTCTGAAACTTGGGATGGGGACATACGAGCAGATAATTAGGAAGCTGGGAACACTGAACCTGAAATTCTGCTGAATCAGTTCTGCCAGCAGAACCGGCCCTCTAACTCCCATTTGAAGAGATTGCTTCATTGTTATCTGCTGAGCCACCCTACCCAGTAAAACCATTATCCCTCCTAGCCCATCTAATTAGATGAACCCAGCTGTGCCTGAATGGTCTTTTTCTGAGATGTTGCCCGGGATGGCTTCTGGGGTGTTGCTTGGAGCATTGCCTCAGGTAAATGCCTTAAAAGACGTTGCTAAATGTTCCCAATAACTGCCACCACCACCCATTTTTGCTTCCAGACCTATAACTAAACTCAAGTCCCAATGAGCTCCAAAAGGTGAAGTACAGAGTGTGACCCAGGCTACATTCCAAAAGAACTGCATGACTTTTCTAATATGTGTAAACAGAAACCTGGGGAATATGTGTGGGAATGGCTATTAAGTGTATGAGACAATGGTGCAAGGATCATAAAGTTGGATCAGTCTGAGTTTATTGATATGGGCCCACTAAGAACAGATTCTTCATTCAGTGTTTCAGCTGGAGAGGTTGGGAAAGGACCTAATAGTTCATTTGGTTAGTTGGCTGAAGCATGGATGACACAGTGGCCTACACTAAATTAAGATGAAATACCACACATTCCTTGGTATAGTGTAGAAGAAGGTATCCAAAGGCTTAGGGAAATCGGCTTGTTAGAGTGGATTTTTTAGGTTAGACTTACAGACCCACACATGGAGTACCCAGAGGACATACCTTTTCCCATCACAGTGATGAACAAATTTGTGAAGGGATCCACAGCATCCTTGAAGACTGCTGTGATTGCTACTTTACTTAAGTCAGATTTGACAGTGAGACCTGCCCTAACTGAATTATGACACCTAACTACAATAGGGCAGGTTCAAGTGATGGCTTTCAGTTGACAAAGATAAGGTGGGCGTGATTACTGTAATAGATAGCAGAGTCAAAACAGTGATCAGAATAGTCTGACTTGTATGGATTTATGGTGTTGCTACTTAGTCATGGTGTCCCTAGGAGTGAAATAGATGGATAATCTACTAAATATTGATGTGTACAGGCAGAAGACCCACAGGTCAAGTGAATGGCATTCTAACTTGAATTACCAGAATAGAGTCATGTTCCTTAATCAAATCCCAGACTTGAGCCAGTTTACAGATCCAGAACCCCTTGAGTGAAGGGGAGGCCGGATACCCTTGAGGAAGGACCCCACCATACTGCCAAAAATTTATATTGCTGATATTTCTCCCAGCCATCCCCAAAGGGATCTAAGGCTTTTTATGAGAGTGTTCACTGGGGAAAAGGAAATAATCAGACATTTAGGAGATTACTGGACATTGGCTCTGAACTTAGACTAATTCCAGGAGACCCAAAACGTCACTATGGCCCGTCAGTCAGAGTTGGGGCATATGCAGGTTAGGTTATTAATGAGATCTTAGCTCAGGTCCATCTCACAGTGGGTCCAGTGGGTCCCCAAACATATCCTGTAGTGATATCCCCAGTTCCAGAATGCATAACTGGAATAGATGTATTCAGCAACTGGCAGAACCCCCATATTGAATCCATGACATGAGGAGTAAGGGCTGTTATGGTAGGAAAGGCCAAATGAAAGCCATTAGAAGTGCCCCTACCTAGGAAAGTAGTAAACCAAAAGCAATACCACATTCTCACAGGGATTGCAGAGATTACTGCCATCATCAAGGACTTGAAGAATGCTGGGGTGGTAATTCCTACCACATCCTCATTCAACTGGACTATTGGCCTCTGCAAAAAAACAGATCTTTATACATCTCCTGGTACCTGGTATGCAACTATTGATCTGAACAATGTCTTTTTCTTGATTCTGGTTTCGAAGGATCACCAGAAGCAGTTTGCCTTCAGCTGGCAAGGCCAGCAATACATCTTCACTGTCCTACCTCAGCCGTGTATCATTTCTCCAGCTCTGTATCATAATTTAGTCTGCAGGGACCTTGATTACCTTTCCCTTCCACAAGATGTAACACTGGTCCATTAGATTGATAACGTTATGCTAATTGGATCTAATAAGGAAGAAGTACAACCAGAATGCTCCTTAGAAGCAAGGATGGCGAGACTGCGTCTCACATACTTTGGACATGTTTTCAAGAGGGATCAGTCCTTGGAGAAGGACATCATGCTTGGTAAAGTACAGGGTCAGCGGAAAAGAGGAATACCCTCCACGAGATGGATTGACACAGTGGCTGCAACAATGGGCTCAAGCACAACAACGACTGTAAGGATGGTGCAGGACTGGGCAGTATTTTATTTTGTGGTACATAGAGTTGCTATGAGTGGGAACTGACTTGATGCCACCTAACAGCAACAAGGAAGAGGTATCAATGACTCTAGACTTACTGGTAAGACATTCCTTTTCTAGTGGATGGGAAATTAAACCAACAAAAATTCAGGTGCCTTTTACCTCAGTGAAATTTCTAGGGATCCAGCAGTTTGGGGCATGTTGAGATATTCCTTCTAAAGTGAAGGATAAGTTATTGCACCTGGCCCTGTCATGGATTGAATCGTGGCCCCCCCCTCCTCAAATGTCTGCCAACTTGGCTAGGTCATGATTACCAGTATTGTATGATTTTCTACCGTTTTGTCATCTGATGTGATTTCCCTATGTATTGTAAATCCTGTCACTATGATGTAATGAGGTGGATTAGTGGCAGTTACATTGATGAGATCTACAAGATTGGATAGTGTTTTAGGCCAATCTCCTTTGAGATATGAAAGAGAGAAGTGAGCAGAGAGACACGGGGACCTCATACCACCAAGAAAGCAGTGCCAGGAGTAGAGAGTGTCCTTTGGACCTGAGGTTCCTGCTCTGAAATGCTGATGACAAGGACCTTCCTCCAGAGCTGACACAGAGAGAAAACCTTCTCCTGGAGCCAGTGCCCTGAATTCAGACTTCTAGCCTACTGGACTGTGAGAGAATAAACTTCTCTTTGTTAAAGCCATCCACTTGCAGTATTTCTGTTACAGCAGCACTAGATGACTAAGACAGGTCACTACAACTAAAAAGGTGGCACAAATCTGATAGGCCTTTTTGGATTTTGGAGGCAACATATCACTCCTTTGACTGTGCTACTCTGGCGTATTTATCAAGTAACTCGAAGAGGTGCTAGTTTTGAGTAAGAACCCAACCAAGAGAAGGCTCTGCAAGAAGTTCAGGCTGCCATGCAAGCTGCTCTGCCACTTTGGCCACATGCCGCAGCTGATCCAATGGTGCTTGAAGTGTGTGTGGCAGGTAGAGATGCAGTTTGGAGCCTCTGGCAGGCCTCTGATGGTGAATCATAGTGCAGATTCTTAGGATTTTGGAGCAGTACCTTGCCGTCCTCTGCAGATAACTACTACTCTTTTGGGAAACAACTTTTTGGCTTGTTACTGGACCTTACTAGAGACTGAATGCCTAGTCGTGGGCCACCAAGTCACCATGCAGCCTGAGCTGCCCATCATGAAGTGGGTGTTTTCTGACCCACAGAGTCATACAGTTGAAATGCACAGCAGCATTCCAACATTAAATGAATGTGGTATGTATGAGATCAGGCCCGCCAAAGGGTGACTTTGGCAGAGGAGGGCTTTAACAATCAAGTGGATAGTTATTGTTATGGCCAGGTCACTTCTGTCATTGCCCAATGTGCTCATGAACAAAATGGCCATGGTGGCAGGGATGGAGGTTTTGCATGGCTTCAGCAACATGGACTTCTACTCATCAAAGCTACTTAGCTACAGTCACCGCTGAATGCCTAACCTGCCAGCAGCAGAGGCCAACACTGAGTCTTCCATGTGGCACTGTTCCTTGAGGAGATCTGGCAACAATCTGGTGGCAGGTTGATTACATTAGACCACTTTCATCATGGAAATGGCAGCTTTTGTTTCTGGGGATAGACACTTATTCTGGATATGGGTTTGCCTTTCTTGCATGTAGTGCTTCTGCCAAAACTACCATCCGTGGACTTACAGAGTGCCTTATCCATGGTCATAGTGTCCCACACAGCATTGCCTTGTATCAAGGGACTCACTTCACAGCAAATGAATGGCAGTGGACACAATGGGCAATACTCATGGAATTCATCAGTCTTACCATGTTCCCCATCAACCTGAAGCAACTGGCTTGATAGAACAATGGAATGGCCTTCTAAAGACACAATCACTGCACCAGCTAGGTGGCAATACCTATACACACACACACACACACACACTTCACTGATTTTGCTTTTCTAGAGAACCCAGCCTAAATAACCCCCTTCCCTCCTCCCTCCTGCCCCTGGGAACCACTAATAAACTTTGGTCTTTATACCTTTGCTGTTTCTTATCTTTTTATGTAAATGCAGTTATATGATATTTGTGCTTTCATGATTGACTTATTTCACTCAGTATATTCTTTTCAAACTCCATCCATATTCTATCAAGACTTTTTTTTCTTCTACTGCCTGAGTAGTATCCCACTGTATGTATTTGAGTTTAACATTTTTATAAAAAATATCAAAATGAAAATCTATTTTCAAAATTACCCTGTTTTAAGTGTGTTGTGAAATGATAGGGAATTATAGGGAAATTATTTCTTGTTAACAGTTAATATTTACTGAGCATCTGTGATATATTATTCACTCTGTTAGGCTTTTTGTATGTTACCTCATTTAATCGTTATACTGTGTGTAATGTTTTTACAAATGAGTAAATTAATTGATATAATCGTTAATTTTATGTGTTGCTTTACACTTAGAAGTGCATACTGTTAAAGTATATGTGTATAGATGCATATTTTATAGCCAACATTAAAATATGGAAGGTGCTATACTGTTGCTACAATGTACAGTGAAAATATTATTATGAGCCAGAAATGTCCAATAGAACTAACCAGAGATGGAAATGTTCTGTCTTTAGTCTGTCCATTGTTGTATCCCCTGTCATTAAGTGTCTGTTGAACCCTTGAATGTGGCTAGTGGGGATGTGGTATTTAATTTTATTTTAATTTGAATATTAATAATCATAGTCTGCTGGGTTTTTTTTTTTGAAAAGTACTTTGTTGAAATCACAGTGATTAATAAATTACTACAATTAATTAAAAAAAATTAAAAACCTTATATAGCTAACAATGAAAACTTAGCATCATTAATTTACACAATACTAAACATATTTTACATTAAGTTTCCGTCTTTTCCAGTAAAACCCAAAGTGCTTCAGATGGCTCTTTTTGACATAGTCTTGCTGATTTATCATTCATCTCCTCAGTGTCTCTGCTAACTTGTCCTTACTTCTTTGACCACTTTGTATAAAACACCATTCCCACACTCCTGGATTTCTCTTTCCTTACCTTGCCTTATTTGTCTCCAAAATCCCTGCCACTGTCTGACATACTACGTAGTTTATGTGTTCTTTTAATATTTTCTCCTTACTAGAAGATAAAAAAAAAAAGAAGATAAGCTCCATGACAGCAAGGACTTTGTCCATTTTGTATATTGCTCTAAGTGCTAAAACAATGTCTGGCACATAGTAGATAGCCAGTAGATATATGCTGAAAAAACTGATCAATTCTGCTTGAATATCCCTTAGATGCCTCTTCCCCCCATCTTGTACAGAATTTTCATCTCTTTTATCTCTACTGTATAAAAAAGCAGGCTCCAAGTACTGGAATGAGCTGAGAGATTTTAAAACGTTTGTTTGTTTAAACCAAACCAAAATCAAATTCCCATCAAATTGATTGCTATTCTTGGTAACCCCACGAGTTACAGAGTAAAACTGCTCTATAGGGTTTTTCAAGACCGTAGTTTTTACAGAAGCAGACTGCCAAGCCTTTCTTTCGTGGCACCGTTGAGTTGGTTTGAAATGACGACATTTAGGTTAATAGTTGAGTAGAAACTGTTTGCGTCACCACATACTTCTTTCCAGACTTAGGTCTCTGGGTAACTGTTTTATATCTAGATCACTTCTATGAGTAACAAAACCTAATAAAAACAGTCAGCCGAATGCCTGGTACTTTTATGTGCAGCATCTCATTTAAGCTTCTCAGCAGTTCAAAGTGAGATATTATCGCTCTCAGTTTATAGAGATGGAATTTAAACTTTAGGGTAATCATATGAAGCATCAAAGGTCACACAGAATTAGGATTCAAATCTACATCTGCCTGACTTTAAAGCTCGAATTCTTAAACATTATGCTCTTTTCCAGTTTCAAAGTGCCATTTCTAAAGATAATTCTCAGTTCGATATGAACACAGATAATTTCTCTGGATTAGGATAGAATATACCGCAATTTTTTTTTTAATTTTTATTGTGCTCTAAGTGAAAGTTTACGATCAAGTCAGTCTCTCGTACAAAACCTTATGTACACCTTGCTATATACTCCTAGTTGCTCTCCCCCAATGAGACACCGCACTCCTTCTCTCCACCCTGTGTTTCCATGTCCATTCAACTAGCCTCTGTCCCCCTTGGACTTCACATCTCCCCTCCAGACAGGAGCTACTCAGATAGTCTCGTGTCTGCTTGATCCAAGAAGCCCGCTCCTCACCAGTATCCTTTTCTGTCTTGTAGTCCAGTCCAATCCCCTGTCTGAAGAGTTGGCTTTGGGAATGGTTCCAGTGTTGGGCTGACAGAGAGTCCAGGGACCATGACCTCCAGAGTTCTTCCAGTCTCAGTGAGACCATTAAGTCTGGGCTTTTTACGGGAATTTGAGGCCTGCATCCCACTGCTCTCCTGCTCCTTCAGGGATTCTTTGTTGTACTCCCTGTCATGGCAGTCATCGGTTGTAGCTGGCCACCATCTAGTTCTGGCCTAAGGGTGATGTAGTCTTTGATTTATATGGCCCATTCTGACTCTTGGGCTCATAATTACCTTGTGTCTTTGGTGTTCTTCATTCTCCTTTGCTCTAGGTGGCTTGAGACCGATTGTTGCATCTTAGATGGCCACTTGTTAGCATTTAAGACCCCAGACTCTGCTCTCCAAAATGGGGTGCAGAATGTTTTCTTAATAGTTTTTATTATGCCAGTTCACCTAGATGTCCCCTGAAACCATGGTCCCCAAACTCCTGCCCCTGCTACTCTGGCCTTCAAAATATTCGGTTTATTCAGGAAATTTCTTTGCTTTTGGTATAGTCCAGTTGTGCTGACCTCTCCTGTATTGTGTGTTGTTCTTCCATTTACCTAAATTAGTTCTTGTCTACTATCTAATTAGTGAGTCCCTCCCTTCTCATAACCACCAAAGAATATTTTCTTCTCTGTTTGAACTATTTCTTGAGTTCTTATAATAGTGGTCTCATACAATATTTGCCCTTTTGCAACTGACTAATTTCACTCAGCATAATGCCTTCCAGGTTCCCCCATGTTATGAAATGCTTCACAGATGCATCGTTGTTCTTTATTGATGCATAGTATTATATTGTGTGAATATACCCTAATTTATTTATCCATTCATCTGTAGATGGGCACTTGGTTGCTTCCATCTTTTTGCTATTGTAAACAGTGCTGCAATGAACATGGGTGTGCATATACCTGTTTGTGTGACAGCTCTTACTTCTCTAGGATGTATTCTGAGGAGTGGGATCGCTGGATCGTATGGTAGTTCTATTTCTAGTTTTTAAACGAAGCGCCAAATCGATTTTCAAAGTGGTTGTACCATTTTACATTGCCACCAGCAGCGTAAAAGTTTTCCAGTCTCTCCACAACCTCTCCAATATTTATTATTCTGTGTTTTTTGGATTAATGCCAGCCTTGTTGGAGTGAGATGGAATCTCATTGTAGTTTTGAATTGCATTTCTGTAATGGCTAACGAACCTGAGCATTTCCTCATGTATCTGTTAGCTACCTGAATGTCTTCTTTAGTGACATGTCTATTCATATCCTTTGCCCATTTTTTAATTGGGTTATTTGTCTTTTTGTTGTTGAGTTTTTGCAGTAACACGTGGATTTTAGAGATCAGCCACTGATTGGAGATGTCATAGCTAAAAACTTTTTCCCAGTCTGTAGGTAATCTTTTTACTCTTTTGGTGAAGTCTTTGGATGGGCATAAGCGTTTGACTTTTAGGAGCTCCCAGTTATCTAATTTCTCTTTTGCTGCTTTTGCAGTTCTAGTAATGTTTTGTATACTGTTTATGCCATGTATTAGGGCTCCTAGCATTGTTCCTATTTTTTCTTCCATGAACTTTATCGTTTTAGATTTCATATTTAGATCTTTGATCCATTTTGAGTTCGTTTTGTGCATGGTGTGAGGTCTGGGTCTTGTTTCAGTTTTTTGCAGATGGATATCCGGTTATGCCAGCACCATTTGTTAAACAGACTGTCTTTTCCTCATTTAACAGATTTGGGGCCTTTGTCAAATAAAAAAACCCAATATCAGTTGCATATATGTGGATGGATTTATGTCTGGATTCTCAGCTCTGTTCCACTGTCTATGTATCTGTTGTTGTGCCAGTGCCAGGCTGTTTTGACTACTGTGGAGATATAATATATTCTAAAGTCAGGTAGTGTGAGGCTTCCTACTTTGTTCTTCTTTTTCAGTAATGCTTTACTTATCTGGAGCCTCTTTCCCTTCCATATGAAGTTGGTGATTTGTTTCACCATCTCTTTAAAAAATGTCACTGGTATTTGGATTGGGATTGCATTGTACCTATAGATCGCTTTGGGCGGAATAGACATTTTTACAATGTTAAGTCTTCCTGTCCATAAGCAAGGTATGTTTTTCCACTTACGAAAGTCTCTTTTGGTTTCTTGCAATAGTGTCTTGTAGTTTTCTTTGTATAGGTCTTTTACATCTCTGGTTAGATATATTCCTAAATACTTTATCTTCTTAGGGGCTATTGTAAATGGTATTGATTTGGTGATTTCCTCTCCGTCGCTCTCTTTGTTGGTGTCGAGGAATCCAATTGATTTATGTATGTTTATCATGTATCCTGAAACTCTGGTGAACTCTTCTATTAGTTTCAGTAGTTTTTTTGAGGATTCTTTAGGTTTTTCTGTGTATAAGATCACGTTATCTGCAGAGATACTCTTTAACTTCTTCATTGCCAATTTGGATGCCCTTTATTTTTTTATCTAGCCTAGCTCTGGTGAGGACCTCCAGCACAAGGTTCAATAAGAGTGGTGATAAAGGGCATTCTTGTCTGTTTCCTATTCTCAGTGGGAATTATTTCTATCTCTCTCTGTTTAGGATGATGTTGGCTGTTGGCTTTGTATAAATGCCCTTTATAATGTTTAGGAATTTTCCTTCTTATTCCTATTTTGCTGAGAGATTTTATCATGAATGGGTGTTGAACTTTGTTAAAGGCCTTTTCTGCATTAATTGATAAGATCATGTGCTTCTTTTGTTTTATTTATGTGGTGGATTACACTGATTGTTTTTCTAGTGTTGAACCATCCCTGCATACCTGGTATGAACCCTACTTGGCCGTGGTGAATTATTTTTTTGATACATTGTTGAATTCTATTCGCTAGAATTTTGTTCCTCAACAAAATTTTTTCATCTAAGTTCATGAGGGATATTGGCCTGTAATTTTCTTTCTTTTTTTTTGTGGTGTCTTTACCTTGGAAACTGTGGGGCAGTTCTACTATGTCCTGTAGGGTCGCTATGAGTCGGAATCGACTCGACGACACTGGGTTTGTTACCTGGTTTGGTATCAGGGATATGCTGACGTCATAGAATGAGTTTGGGATTATTCCGTCCTTTTCTATGTCCTGAAATACCTTTTGTAGTAGTGGTGTTAACTCTTCTCTGAAAGTTTGGTAGAATTCTCCACTGAAGCTGTAAGGGCCAGGGCTTTTCTTTGCTGGGAGTTTTTTAAATTACTTTTTCAATCTGTTCTTTTGTTATAGGTTTATTTAGTTGTTCTGTCTCAGTTTGTGTTAGTTTAGGTAGGTAGTGTGTTTCCAGAAGTTTGTCCATTTCCTTTAGGTTTTCAAATTTGTCAGTGTACAACTTTTCATAGTACTTTCTTAGGATTCTTTTAATTTTGGTTGGATCTGTTGTGATATGGCCCATCTCATTTCTTATTTGGGTATTTGTTTCATCTCCTGTTTTTCTTTTGTCAGTCTGGCCAGTGGTTTATTGATTTTGTTAATCTTTTCAAAGAACCAGCTTTTGGTGGTGTTAACTCTTTCAGTTGTTTTCCTTCTTTCTATTTCATTTAATCCTGCTCTAATTTTTATTATTTGCTTTCTTCTGGTGCCTGGAGATTTCTTTTGTTGCTCTCTTTCTCTTTGTTCCAGTTGTAGGGATAATTCTTTGATTTTGGACCGTTCTTTTTGTATGTATGCACTTATTGATATAAATTGACCTCCGATCACTGCTTTCACTGTGTCCCAAAGGTTCTGATAGGAAGTGTTTTCATTCCCATTGGATTCTTCTTTATTCTATCCTTGATGTCCTTTAGGGTCGCTATGAGTCGGAATCGACTCGACGGCATTGGGTTTGGGTTTTTTTGTTTTTGATGTCTTCTATAACCCAGTTGTTTTTGAGCAAGGTATTGTTCATTTTGCAAGTGTTTGATTTCTTTTCCCTGCCTTTTCTCTTTTTGACTTCTACTTTCATGGCGTTATTGTCAGAGAAGATCCTTTGTACTATTTCGATGTTTTGGATTCTGTTCAGGCTTGCTTTATGTGGTCTCTTCTAGAGAGTGTTCCATGTGCACTGGAAAAGAAAGTATACTTGGATGCTGTTGGGTAGAGTGTTCTGTATATGTCTATGAGGTCACGTTGGTTAGTTTTGGCATTTAGCTCTTCCATGTCTTTATTGAACTTCTTTCTGGATGTTCTGTCCTTCGCTGAAAGTAGTGTGTTGAAGCCTCCTACCATAATTGTGGAGCTGTCTATCTCACTTTTCAATGCTGTTATGGTTTGTTTTATGTATCTTGAAGCCATGTCATTGTGTGCATAAATATTTAATATAGTAATATCCTCCTGGTATATTGCCCCTTTAATCATTATATAGTATTCTTCCTTATCCTTTATGGTAGATTTAAGTTTGAAGTCTGTTTGTCAGAAATTAATATAGCCACTCCTGCTCTTTTTTGATTGTTGTTTGTTAGATATATTTTTTTCCATCCTTTGAATTTTAGTTTGTTTCTGTCTTTAAGTCTAAGGTGCATCTCTTGTAGGTAGAATATTGCCAGATCATCTTTTTTTTTATCCATTCTGTAACTCTTTGTCTCTTTATTGGTGCATTTAGTCTATTTACATTCAGCATGATTGTAGGTTTTAATGCTGTCATTTTGATGCCTTTTTGTGTGTGTGTTGTTGACAGTTTGATTTTTCCACTTTTTTGTGCTGAGAAGTTTTTCTTTGTGAATTGTGTGTTCCTCTTTTTCATTGTGGTTGAATTTGTTTTTGCTGAATCTTTATGTTTATCTTGTTTTTTTTTTTTTTTTAAATTTTGAAGTGTAGGATTCTTAGTCTTCTTTGTGGTTACCTTGATATTTACCCCTATTTTTCTAAGTTTAAACCTAACTTGTATCTCCCTGTGTTGCCTCGATTCCCTCTCCATATGGAAGATGTATGCCTACTTTATTTAATCCCTCTTTATTGATTATTGTCATCTTTTACATAATTACATCACTGATTCCCTGTTTTGAGCATTGTTTTTTTTTTTCTCTTAATCTCGATTCGTTTTTATGATTTCCCTGTCTTGGTTGATATCTCTTTGCTATGTTCTGTGTTCTAATGTTGGGTCGATATCTGATATTATTGATTTTCTATCCAGAGAATTCCCTTTAGTATTTCTTTTAGTTTTAGTTTGTTTTTTTTGCAAATTCCCTAAGCTTCTTTTTATATGTAAATGTCTTAATTTCGCCTTCATATTTGAGAGACAGTTTTGCTGGATATATGATTCTTAGCTGGCAATTATTCTCCTTCAGTGCTTTGTATATGTCATTCCATTGCCTTCTTGCCTGCGTGTTTTCTGCCGAGTAGTCCGAACTCATTCTTATTGATTTTCCTTTGTAGGTGACTTTTCAGTTATCCCTGGCTTCTCTTAAAATTTTCTCTTTATCTTTGGTTTTGGCAAGTTTGATGGTAGTATGTCTTGGTGTCTTTCTTTTGGAATCTACCTTGTATGGTGTTCGGTGAGCATCTTGGATGGATATCCTTTCATCTTTCATGATATCAGGGAAGTTTTCTGCCAACAAATCTTCAACAGTTTTCTCTGTATTTTCCCTTAACCCTTCCTTGTTCTGGTATTCAGTCACTCTCACGTTATTCTTCTTGATAGAGTCCCACATGATTCTTAGGGTTTCTTCATTTTTTTTAATTCTTTTATCTGATTTTTCTTCAAATATATTGGTGCCCAGTGTTTTATCTTCAGTCTTACAAATTCTGCATTCCATTTCTTCAATTCTGCTCCTCTGACTTTCTATTGAGTTGTCTAATTCTGTAATTTTATTGTTAATCATCTGAATTTCTGAATACCATCTGTGGATTCTTGCAGTTTGTTAAATTTTTCATTATGTTCTTGAATAATTTTTTAATTTCTTCAGCTGCTTTATCTGTGTGTTCCTTGGCTTTTTCTGTGTGTTGCCTGATCTCGTTCCTGATGTCTTGAAGAGTTTTGTATATTAATCTTTTGTATTCTACATCTGGTAATCCCAGGAATACATCTTCATTCAGGAATGTCCTTGATTCTCTGTTTTGGGAGTTTGTTGAAGAAATCATGGTCTTCTTCTTTATGTGATTTGATATCAACTGTTGACTCCGAGCCATCTATAGGTTATTGTATTAATTTATTTTATGTTTGCTCCGTGTGTCCTAATTTCTTGCTTTGTTTTGTTTCAATATAGCCAAATAGGCTACTAGAGTGAATTAACTTCGTTTTTGGAGCCTCTGAAGCACTAATGCCCTGTTACCAGATGGTAGAGCTGTTACCAGGTATATGAGCCTAGGAGTCCATTCACTATTCTTGTATAGATTCAGCTCAGGTGTCCTGATAGTCACCTAGTGTGTGGTGTAGGCTTTTACCTACTGTCTTAGAGGAGCCGTGGTGATGGGTGTATGCACTGGTTTCTGGTAGTGGTAGGGGGTCACACTCTGAGGAGGGCAGAGGGCTGACAGCCTTTACCCAAGTGTCAGTGAGGAAGGAGTATCTCTGTTCTTTAGAGCACTCTGGTGGGTAGGCTCTGCAGCGGTACCTTAGGCACCCAATGCTTATATCTGTAAGGACCAGTAGACACCACTGTCCTTTCACGGGTGGCAGTGTGTCATAGATGGAGCCTCCTGTCCTCAGGCCCCTGGTGTGGGTAGGTGAAGTCTGTGTTTAATAGGCAGTGCGGTATCAGACCTCCAAAACCTGTCTCTCCACAGCTGAAACAGTCAGACCTCAAGCAGATTTGGCCTTGCAATGTAATAGCCACCTGGATCCATGTAGGTGTGAGAGACAAACTCTGTGGATCACTTTTGACTGGACTGGAGCCGCTTCTGCTCTGAGCTTCCAGATTAGGGGAGACTGCAGAGTATTTTCCCCCCCCGTTTGTTAATTTGTTCCTTCTCCCAGGTCAGGAAAATGATTCATGGAGCGCAGCAGGTTCTGTCTCAGGCCCAGGGAAATCAACTGTTAATGAAGCCGGCTGGGGTACAGCGGGGAGAGATCAGATAGATAGGAGAGAGTTCTTTCAAGAGAAGGGGTTATTAGATCCGCACACGGTAAATTAGAAAAAAAATCACTTATCTTGTGTCGAGAGCGCTGTTTTATCTCAGGTTCCAGAGGCGTGTGTAGCACACGCTGGCTGGGTCCCCACCGAGACTGCCCCAGGGGGTTAGGGCTGTGTCCCACACTTGCCTTCTTTCACGGAAGCAGCTGTGTCCTAAACTCCACAGCCAGTCCTGTGACTGGCATGCTAGGGGGTCGGTGTGCTGGCTCTTCAGTTGCCTTCTTTTGCTAAAACATCTGCGTCCTAAATGCCACAGCCAGCTCCGTTGTAGACATGCCCCAGGATCAGGGGTGCGCCACTCTTCTTGCCTTCTTTTGCTGAAGTTGCTGTATCTAAAGGAACTGCCATCAGCCCCCCCACAGTCAGACCAAAGAACGGCACCACCGAGTCGGGGCAGAGGGGCTGCGCGGGCTTGGCAGCTTGTTGCTGCTTCTGCTCCATCTCTTCCTTCCTCTGTCGCTCAGACCGATTCCTTAATTTTGCCTTCGATGTTCAGGGTTTCTAGCTTGTCATATATATAATCGATTCACTTGTTTTTTCGGGTTTTTTTGGTAAGAGGGATTGGCAGAAACTACTGGCTAGTTTGCCATCTTGGCCCCGCCTCTCAGCACAATTTTGAGGGAAAGAAACTTTGGACATTTTCTCTAGAGAAGGTGGAGAGTGTGGGAAGATTTGCGGGGCACTTCTGAAGAGATTTGTGAGTGGGGTTTGCAAGGGGGACATTGACTAGTGTTGGGAAAGCATGAGACGTTGAACATTTGGGAAGGATGACATTGCCGAGAGAGGACAGAGTGATAAGGAAGTTAAAATTGAGTTTATGATCTGGACCATTGCTGGCAAATTATAGCCAGGAAACAAACTCACTTGGACTTTAATTTATAATTGATTAATCAATAATGGCAATAAGTGGTAACTTTGGTGAAGGGTAAGACAGTATATAGTAGGGGCAGCCACTACAACTTGTACAAGGCAAGGTCATGGAAGCTCCATAGACACATTCAGACTCCCTGAGGGACCAAATTACTGGGCTGAGGGTGTGGGGACCATGGTTTCAGGGAACATCTAGCTCAATTGGCATAACATAGTTTATAAAGAAAGTGTTCTACATTCAGCTTTGGTGAATAGCATCTGGGGTCTTAAAAGCCTATAAGAGGCCATCTAAGACACTCCACTGGTGTCACTCCTTCAGGAGCAAGGGAGAATCAATAAAACTAAAGACACAAGGAAACATTAGTCCAAAGAACTAATGGACCACAATTACCACAGCCTCCACCAGACTGAGTCCAGTACAACTGGATGGTGCCCGGCTATCACCACTGACTGCTCTGATAGGGATCACAACAGAGGGTCCTGGATGGAGCTGGAGAAAAATGTAGAATAAAATTCTAACTCACAAAAAAGACCAAACTTACTGGCCTGATAGAGACTGGAGAATCCCCAAGAGTGTGGCCCCTGGTTACCCTTTCAGCTTAGTAATGAAGCCACTCCTGAGGTTCACCCTTTAGCCAAAGATTAGACAGGCCCATAAAACAAAATGAGACTAAATGGGCGCGCCAGCCCAGCAGCAAGGACTAGAAGGCAGGAGGGGACAGGAAAGCTGGTAATAGGGAACCCAGGGTCGAGAAGGGAGAGTGATGACATGTCGTGGGGTTGATAATCAGTGTCACAAAACAATACGCGTACTGTTTAATGAGAAGCTAGTTTGTTCTGTACACCTTTGTCTGAAGTACAATAATTTAAAAAAAATCAACAACGGCAAATTATTCTGTATCCTTTGGTTTAAATAATGTTTCAAAAAACAGTTCCATGACCTTTATGCATCATGCGTAGGGTATTTTTTAAAGTCAATGGAAAAGAGAGAGAGAGGAAGTGAGGGAGGAAGTGGGGGAGGCAGGGAGAACACTGTTTTTTAGAGAAGGAAAAATTATATATATATATGTATATTTTTTTATATATAAAACAGTAGTAGTAATTGATACTCATCCTTTTTTCGGTTGGTATGTTTATATGTTTCTAAGTCACTCAGTTAGTATTTATAATGCATTATCTTAGGCTAAGATGACGAACCTGCAAGCTTGATCCTTAATAGCAAAATACTTTCTTCAAATTGACTAGAAATTATTTGTGTTGAAAGTAGCAGAACATTGTTTTCCATCATTATTTTCATTGTTCCTTGTTGTCAGCCTTTTGCATTGTTGAAGATTGTTCATTTGTCATTTGCGAAGGTTGGGATGCCATTGCCGGTCTTTTTGCTAATTAACATGTTATTATCATGTTAACAAATTTTACAACCTCTGTTTTTGTCATTTAAAACACCTTATAGGGTCGCTAGGAGTCAGAATCAACTGGACGGCATTGGGTTTGGTTTTTTTTGTTTACAGAGATTCATTGTCGGCATAGCTAAACCTTCGATCAGGCCTGAGATTCTGGATTCCTCTCATATATTAGTATGTTGTAACTAGCAGGATGTGTTTGAGGGAAGCTTCTGTAATACAGATTTTCTGTGTGTCCTTATGCCTGCTTTCAGAGAAATTTTTTTATAGCTAATTTTTTTTGTTTGTTTTTAATCTGCTTTAAGGGATGATTGTATTTTTATTAACTTTTCTTATTGATTAGAATTGGTTTACAAGTGGACTGTATTTTACATTTTTAAAAAATCTCCTTATCGTGTTATAATAATCAGCTTTATGATTTCTTTGCTGACTTTATATAAGAGCCATTGTCCGGTTCTTAACTTATTTGCTTCCTTAGGCATTTTTACAAGCAGGTTAAGAAAGTGAGTGTTCTATTTTGAAGCCCACGTTATCCTTGTACCCACTCTATATAACTTGTGTGTGTATATGATGATGTACGTATAGTTGTGTGTGTGTATATGTATATAAATATAAATTATAATACATGTACCTATTGTAATATGTATATCATAACTTTATGCGTGTAATTATTATAGGCTTGTTATTTTCCTGATGTGGTTTATTTGAAACATAGAGAACTTGATTTGTGACTGATTAGTTTCATACTTTCTTTTATTGCTTCAGACAGAAGATTTAATAGTGGATATTTTGGTTTTGTAAGTCATACGAATGATGTCAGTGTTCTTTTGCAAGTAACGTATTTTCTCCTTGTTGTAGGTCCTTTTGTTCTGCATCACAGCTGCCATGTACATGTTCTTTTTCAGGTATGTTCTGTTATGCCTATGTATTTTAATAACAAAAGTAGTGTTCCTTTGTGATTTTTCATCAGCCAGGAAACTAAAATATTTCCCAAATAATTCTGCCCCATAAATGGCATGAATCATTTTTTCTAGACTGGTCAGAGATAGATCATTGCTCCGTAATAAGTAGAGAAAAGAGAAAGAGATGGAAGGAAGACTTGTTTCCTTCAGTATATAATCACAGTGTGGCGATAGGATTTTTGATTAGGGGGACATTCCACTTCATAAATTTCAGTTTCAGTGATACCAATAATTCCCTTTTTTCTCATTCTTATTGCACTCATTTTGATAGGATCTTTCTCAGTTTTTCTGGATGTATGCAGAATTCAACCACAGCAGAAAGTACTAAGGCCTTTAAAATTTGCACTTGACAGAGGACTTTGTGGATTTTTAATAAGATGTATTTGATGGGTATATTTATTTATTTATTTTTTTACCAAAATAAGAAAATTCAACCATACCAGAATTTTTAAACCACTAATTTCTCGACAGAACATCCTAACAAATATTTAATAAAACATAATTATATTAATTTATTTTGACTATCAAAATGTTACATAGAAATATAAAATGTTATTCTAAAGGAAGAGCCAGACTGTTAAAAGGGGGGGGGGGAGTATAAACACTCTAGGTATGGGGGACTTGATATGCTGAGAATTGGTAGTGAGATGTGTAATATTTTCTTTCAGTCATTAGTAAATGAAAAATCACTGCAGCTGTCTGGTAGTCTTTGGAAAATTATTTGGTCTATCATTCTTAATGAATATATCTTTATGTACACCATAATATTCCTGTAGTCCTTTTCCTTTATTTAAATTATTTAGGGTTGGGTGGAGAAGCTAGGAGCAATGACTATTTCTTTTCATCTATTTCCAGAATTTTCATACTTGTATTCAGACTCATTATTAGGACAAAATTCCAAAAAAGTTCACATGGTTTATCTTTATATTCTGTCCAGTCTGAAGATAAAGCATTCTGAGTAGGGAAAATTTAATCCTAAAAAAATCAAAAAGTTAGAAACATTTTTCATTGACATGCGCAGCAGGGAAATACAATACCGAGGTAATTTTCTTTTTTGTTAAAATTCCCTACAGAACAGGTAGTTAAATGAAACATTCCTTCCCAAAGCGGCACTTAAAGACAATATATCTAGTTAACATTTAGCATTTCTTAGTCGTTAGAAGGTTTTGAGGTTTAAAATGTAATCGTGTATACTGATAATGCCCAATTTGTAGCAGGGTTCGGGAAATTATGTTTTGAAACTGCTGCCATCAACATAGTATTTTTGGTGTAGAAAGAAAATCAGCTCTATAAATATGTATTCTGGTGCAGAGCTGCAGAGCCTTTTCCTGTTTCAGTCACGGAGTCTGGGTTAAAAACAACAGCTTTAAAATACTTTCCAGAAGGCTCAATACAAGGTTTAAGTGCCAAGATAAACAGTTTCAATTTTCTGAGGAAAGAGGTTGTTTTTCTCCCAAAAGAAGCACTATCACTAAATTCCTCGTGTTCTTGGCAGAAGTTAGTTTGAATAACTTAACAAAAGAGGTTTGGTAAATGGTAAAATAAAACCATTTGTGAAGCGCTGCAATCAAACTAAACAATGTAATGTGTCTGAACGCCAGCATGTGTTAAAATGAGCAATCTTGTGCATAGCACTTGGCAAGTCCAATCACATTAGAATATATTTTATTCCTACAATTCAACTTTGTTATAAATATAACTATTTGAAGGCACGTTCATTCCATTCATTTGTATTTATTTTTAGAAATCAAATTGCATAAAATTGGATAATTAAGTATCTAGTGATGTAGAGCCTGTGGCTCGATTTATCGTAACCTCCTTAGAGAGGGGGTTAAGGCAAAAATTTTATGTTTGATATGAGTCAACTTGTGTTTTTATCTTAACCTGTAAATTGGAAAAAAAAATGAGACCCAATTTCAATAGAGAAAAAAAATGTGCCATAGACTTTTTTTTTTCCTTAGAAGTAACTTAAATAATTCCATGAGAATTTTCTTTCAAAAACTTGCTACATCTTTGTTTTTATGACAATAAAAATGGTATTTTCAGGTGGTTTTCTAAATGTAAATATTTTGTTATTTTTTACTGATGTCGAGGTTCGAGAAGTGAATGACTCATGTTACTAAATCTCTTGTGTATGGAAATTTACTACCCTTGCTGAAGTCACAGCAAATCAAATATTTGTAGGTAAAAGAAATAATAAATCATAGTATTGCCAACAACAGTGACAGATCTTTGAAATAATTTTAATACTTTTTTTCTTGACAATGTTAGTACTACTTTATTAGCCTTGGCCATTATTATTAGTGGGAGTTTTTGGCAAAAGAATACGTAATAAACATTTGGATGAATGATACTGAGTTTAAAAAATTTAATGATTACAACTAAAACTTTTAGCTTTACGGAAATCTCATTGACTTACTGAAAAACCTAAATGTGCTTTGGGCGGTTCTATGGTGTAATAGAAATTGCACAGTCTTTGATGCCACACAGCAGAAATCTCTCTTTAGACTTTGACTGTATCACTTACTGATTCAGTGACCTCGAGCTTTTCTCATCCTAAATTTTTCATCCATAAAATGATTCCAGTGGCTATGAGAACTTACTCGCTACAAGAAAATAATACTTTTTAATGGTATTTATGTTTCTAAGCCAGTCCTTAAAAGTTATTTAACCTATAAATGAATTTATAAAAAAATGAATCTATAAGATGTACTTATTTATAGTGCCAAAATACTGTAGAAACAAATAGTATTTATGTTAAGATTTCTGTAGAAAAATACACTGATGTCTAGTGTATTTCAGCAAATGCAGGGGTATTGGGCATTATCCAGTTCTAATCTACTCCACAGCCTCCCACATTTGGATCAAGAGTTGGGAGCATAGGGAGTGGGAGTTGAGGGAGTAGAATGACAGAATTGGAGCTCTTAGAGCATGCTTTAAGTAGTACAAACCAGCTAACCAAGAGATTGGGATTATGGTTTAAAGTGGGCCTTGCCTCTCCCTCTGCTTCCTTTTTTCATTCTTCTTCTCCGTCGCTTCCCCACTCTGATGCCATTCCGATTAAGGATATATTGGGGCAGAACAGTCAATGGGACTGGGGGAAAACGAGTCTTGGAGGTATAGGGTGGATGGGTGGCGTGGGCCGGGGTGTGCACACAGGGCGAAGAGGGAAGAAATGTGCTGGCCCTGAATTTTCAAAGCAGCAAGATTTTGTCTTTTTCTATCCACTGCCAGCGTTACTCTCAACTAATTGCTGGTTAGGACATTGAAAATTGAGCACAAAGATCTAGAAAGGTTGAAATGGGCAGAGAACGGATCGAAGCAGGATAACTTTTTCTTTCATATTCCTTCTTTCATGCAATTGACTCTGTCTCACTTCCTGCCTGTAGGGAAGAGAACAATGATGAAGTGGAAGGAAAAGAGGAAGCAGTTGGTAGAAGAAACGGGGTAATAGGAGGTCCTGGTTATGTTTGGCTAGAATGACCATTTGTATTAAAGGATATGCATTCATTTTGTGTTTGTCTTCAGTATAGTTATAAAGCAATATTTTCCAAGAATTTGCTTGCATATCATCTGCTTGGTGAATTGTGAAACTGGTTGAGAACTTTCAAACTTTCTAATGAAATGCATTAATACTTCAGATCTCTATTAACAAAAATTGATTTCTAGACCTTGCTACCCCAACGTGTAGGCTACCTATTATCTCAATGCAAGCTTCCTTTGTCTTAAAGGAAAGCCTTTTAATGGGGATCTTTTAAAATGAAGTCTGAAATGATAAACTTCTGTGAACTAAGTTTATTATTCACTTTTAGCTCAAATACTACTTTATGATGAAATATTAGAGAACCCATTGTATTAGCCAAAATCAGGGATTCCAGCTGTACATTCTTACATACTTACATACCCCAATCATAATTATAACTTGTTCCATCCCTTTTAAAAATATGAGATAAAAATAATTTGGATTACACAGTACAAATTATAAACATAGAAGCTGGAAACTGTTTAGCCATGAAAAGATGATGAAGTGCTTGCAGATACTGTTAGGAATCACGTCTGGCATTATTGAGCTGAGTTATGATATGGAACAATATGATGCCTAAAGAGTTTTTTAAATTTCAGTGTTTATGATTACTATAAAAAGATTCATTGTGCTTGGTAAAGATTACTCTATAATGAGACATGATGCCTTGTGAATTAGAAAAGCATACAGCAGTGTTTTATAGAGCATATTAGGAGGCAAATGGCCTTAAAATAAGGTTATATTAATGTAATTTTTTGTAAAAAAATGGAAACCTTGCCTCGTTTTATGTACGTTCTCTTCCCAACTCCTCAAATGAGATGGTATCATAACTGCATTAGGAAAGTCTAGGAACTTTCTGTGATTAGTAATATGCCCTTATGAAGCAGGAAACAGGCAATGCAGCACAGATAGTCAAACGCAAAACCTCCTGTTTAATCTACACCAACCCCACACGCATACTCACTCGTGCAAACATGCATGTGTGCATGCACAGATGTGAATTTTATAAGCTGTATAATGAGTTCTGATACCAGTCTGCACTTCTTCACTAGCACACCGGCGCTAGCTCTTAATGACTAAAATAATGATTCCAGTACAAGATGGACTATTCTTTCAAGTTTTGAGGATCTTCTGTGTGCTAGAATGTCTGCTTCTTGCTTAAGGAGCATTATTGCTGATCACAAAGTTTTTAGACTGGATTTGGCTAATAATAGCTGTTCAAATTTGAAGCGGTTAAGTTATACTGCTTGCTTTACCAGTTATCAGGAATGTTAAATTCACTACTGCTTTTTTAAGCCTGAGTGCTCTTTTTTTCTCTTATTTTTTACTTGCTTGAGTTCTCTCAGTGGTATCAAGGGACACTGTAGTGTAGCAGAGTTGGTTAAGGGCGTGAACTCAGAAATCAGTCTGTTGGTCCAGATCCTCACTCCATCTTACTTGTGGTGTTGGGTAAGTTACTTAGCTTCTCTGTGCCTCAGGTTTCTCACCTTAAAATGGGGATAGTAATAGCCTCGTGGGATTATTGTGACTCTGAAATGTCTGGCATGTAGTAAACACTCAGTAAATGCTAGCTGTTTTTGTTATTCAGATCTGAGCTGGAAAGATCACACATTGTTTATATGGAATACCCACAATAGGCAAATCCATAGAGATAGAAAGTAGATTGGTGGTTGTGTAGGGCTGGGGGGGGAGGGGGGGTGGGGCGGGGAGGGTGACCCCTAACGGGTGCAGGTTTTTTTTTTAAGATAAGATGAAAATGTTCTAAAATTGATTGTGGTAATGAGTTCAAAAATCCATGAATGTACTAAAAACCAATGAATTTACACATTTTAAGTAGTTGCAAAGGCCACATGATACAGACCATACTCACGATTATGTGGCTTGTTAGGGAAGCAACAGGCTACAACTCAGGATCACGATCAACTTGGAAGTAACAACATATAACTCAGGAGACAGGATACAGGTCTTCAGTCAGGTCAGCTTCCAACCAAGACAGCTTTTAGCTTCTTCTCTTGGCTGTGTCCGCAGGCAGGCTTTATCTTGGCTGCGCCCTCTGCTGGGCCTTCGCTCAGGTGTGCCCCACAGGCACACGACCTTTCTCTTGGCTGTGCCAGCTGATAGACCCTCTCTGGGTACCTGCTTACTTGGGCAAGTGTTACAGCTTTTTATATTTGCTGACAAGTGCCCGGAGGTACCCCACTCGCAAGCCTCCTGCCCAAAGGCCTCAACTCTTTCTCCCTCCTTGGGTCAGCAAGCCCACTGCAGGCCCCTCCTGGCGATCTCTTGTTCCCACCTGCTCCTACTGCTGCTGCCATTTCTCTGCTGCTGGGCTCTGCAGTGGTTGCCGCCGTTTCTCCCAGTCTCCATTGTTACAGCTCTTTCTCCTGTGTCTAGGAAGTTCTCAGCTCAGGGACCCTGGGTCCAAAGGATGCACTCCACTCCAGACTCTTCTTGATGGTAGTGAGGCCCTCCTCAACCTCCATGGGATTGGCCCTTATAAGCCTATCAGGAAGCCAAAACTGACAATACCCTAGGTAGGTCACAGCCACTTAATTTGCATAGTTCCCAAAAGGTCACTTAATCCTATTGGGTAGCTTTATGCACCCTGTATTTTGCATAGTAGACTAACCAATCACTGCAAAGTGCATAAAGTAGACCAATCACAGGGCAGGCTGCAGCCCAGCCAATTATTTTTGGCAGAATTCATAAACCCAAGGTCAGAAAGGCTATACAGTCATGCGTCACTTAACATCCATGATACATTCTGTGAAATGAGATGTTATGTGATTTGAACATTGTGCAAACACCATATTATTTTCTTATGACAACTTGAAGATAGTAGGAGTGTCTGTTACGAAGGGACAGGGAGGGCCTGGAGTTCTGCTCACTGCTGTCTGGTCCGCGGTTGGTGGCTCCATCCTGGGTGAGTAAGGGCTCAGTAAGGGTTCACGCTGAGCTGGTGGAGCCTGGGAACTGGGCCTTTAGGTAGGCCCTAGGGCATTCAGGAAGGCATTAGGCCCGTTGGAGGCCCAGATAGCCCTGCAGGCCCAGTTCACTGAGGATGAGGTCTAGGGGCACAGAGCAAGCCCAGGGTAGGCTCCCCAAGCACAAGCTGGTCTGAGGTGCAGAGGTGCAGCTTCCTCCTAGCTATGTCTGGTTACGTCTGCTATGTCCTGTTCGGGATTTCTGAATATATGCAGTTGGACGTTGCCTGAATGGACATTATGTGGCATATGACTGTATATAAGGGAGACCCATTACACTGCAATTATTTTTATAGATTATATATTGATAATGATTATATTCTGAAGAGCAGTTATTTTACTCTGTTTTCTGGTTTTGTTTTTTTTTGGGGGGCGGGTGGGGGAGGTGTTTCAAAAACACTGTCCTTGCCATGTTAAATTATTGAAAGGAATAGAAGGGTATAGAAGGAAATTATATTAATATTTATTATTCATGTATCATACCGTGTTTTTTTCCTTTCTATAATCTAGACATTTTTCAGAAGTAGCACAGATAACAAAACTTGAAAATACCTGGATTTATTTCCATCCATTTTCTTGAAAACTTCAAATAAAATATCTCTGGAGCCTTATTATTCACGGTATGTAGCTTCAGTGACAGGGCTTACCAGAAGAGGAAGTATACCACCTACAGCCAAGCTGAACTGAAATTCTCAGGAAGACAGTATTTTTTCCACCATTGTCATTTTTCAGCACAGATCCTCTTTCAAATGTGTGATTGAGTCACAGAACCAAGAAGGTGTTTACCTGCAAAGTGAGCTGGTCAAAATGGGAGAAGCTTTTAAGTTCTAAAATTTCAGCCATCTCTGTCCATCCCTAGACAAAGGAAAAAGTGAGTCTTGTCTGTTTTTTATGTTCCCTTGTCAATCACAAAGCCTCTTTGTATTGGTAGGGCCTTGATGCTGACTGAGTTCTGGCTGTTTGTCATGTTCCTCTCATCCTAAAACATGAAATAAAAGAAGAGCACACCCTTGCCTTCTCAGGCCTTAGAGAAGAAGTTGCTTGTGGCAGTCCAGGACCTCTGAATTCCAGCTGAGCTGGAATGTTTCCTGAAGTGATTTGAAGTGGAGTATATAATTCTTACGGTTTTGAGCTCCTTAGGCACTGTTTCAGAACAAGACTGATACCACAGGTCAGATGATGGGAAGCAATTGAGCTTGTTAGATTTGATTTTTTTAATTTATCACAAAAGCATTAAGCTCTAACATTAGAAGCATAATTACTATCTTAACTTCTGTTTCTTGCTTGAATGTTAAAAATGCTTTTTGAATTGGATGATTCTAGTTTCTAATATTTTAGATAAACTTACCTTGTAGGATGTCATTTTAAGATATTTTCAGAAATTCTTTTGAAAAATAAGACTCTTCACCTCACCTTTTAAACCGTTGTGATGGATTGAATTGTGTCCCTCCAAAATGTGGGTCAACTTGGTTAGGCCATGTGTGGTTGTCCTCCATTTTGTGATCTTCTTATGTGTTTTAAATCATAACCTCTGCCCGTGGTTAAAGGGGATTAGAGTGGGATGTAACACCTTTGCTAAGGTCACATCCCTGATCAAGTGTAAAGGGAGCTTCCCTGGGGCATGGCCTGTACCACCTTTTATCTTACAAGAGATAGAAGGAAAAGGAAGCAAGCAGAGAGTTGGGGACATCGTACCACCAAGAAAGTAGTGCCAGGAGCAGAGTCCGTCCTTTGGGCCTGAAGTTGCTGCGCTGAGATGGCCCCAGACCAAGGGAATACTGATGAATCATGAAGACCTTCCTCCAGAGCTGACAGACAAAAAAGCCTTCCCCTGGAGCCGGTGCCCTGAATTCAGACCTCTAGCCTAGTGGACTGTGAAGAATAAACCCCTCTTTGTTAAAACCATCCACTTGTGGTATTTCTGTTTTAGCAGCACTAGATGACTAAGACAATTTTCAGCAACTTCTACTGGTGTGAAACACATCAGGAGATTTATTAGTAAGAGTGCTATAGCTGCTAACCAAAAGGTCGGCAGTTCAAATCCACCAGGCGCTCCTTGGAAACTCTATGAGTCAGTTCTACTCTGACCTATAGGGTCGCTATGAGTCAGAATTGACTCGATGGCAACGGGTTTACCTTGTTGAAATTACTTGAGTCCTAAGAATTTTATAATCATGAAGGTTTTTGACCACTTTACTAAATTTGTTGGCCATTTCTTTTGGATTTTAGTTTACATCCCTTATAATTTTTTATTACATTTTAATGATCAGCTTGGACTAGGCATAAGTGTAAATTGGACTAATGTGGCTTTCACTTTCTTAAAAGAAGCAGACCTAATAAAATATTGTGATAGTTTTTTTTTTTAACTGTTCTTCAAAAAAGCAGAAATAAAATAGTATTGATATGGTTGAAAAGAAAGGTTTTGTTTCTTATCAATTTTGAGGCAGTTCTCTTTATTGATTCCTAAGTACCCATCTGTTACCTATGTTCAAGAGGTATAAAATGTACTGTTACAAATTTAAAGAGAGTCTTCTCAAACTTTAATGTGCAAGCAGATGACCTGGGGATATTATTAACAGGCAGATTATTACTCAGGAGCCCTGGGGTGGCATCTACAATTCCAGCAGTCTCCCTCCCGGCGATGCCCGTACTGCTCTTGCTAGGGTAGCATCCCAGTAGCAAAGCTATAAATTACCTCAAGAAATAAATTAGGTAATTTTCCTTAAAATCTGTAATTAAAAAAAAAATTCAGAGAATTTAATTCCACTGCCTTGCTTGGTAATCTGTTTGACTAGTTTACAATATATGGAGTCAAGGCATTTTCCCCAAATATCTTAAATCTCTGCAGTAAAAGGGAAAAGGTCTTACTCTAAAGTCCTTTACTCTAAAGCAGAAAACAGCTATTCATATGATTTCTTTAGAAGCTCAAAGATTGTTAGGTCTCCAGTAGCTCCCTCTTGCTTTTTTCTCAACATCGACTGTTTTTTAGCATTTCCGTGTATATTTTGCTGTAATTTATCACCCCAGTTTTAACTGCAGATCATCTGTGCCTAATAGGAATCATGAATCTGTTACTCAGTAGACGAATTGATGAAATAGACTTCTCTGATCTAAAATTTATTGTCTATCAATCTCTGAAACAAAAGAACTAGTAGGATCAAGTCTTTTCTTTTTTAAATTTCTTAATGTAGCAGTAATACATAATACATTATTTTTAAAAATTCAAATAATGAAAAAATACATAGAGTAAAAAGTGGAAGTTCTCATCCTTTTCTCTACCCTCCCGCCTATTGCTTGTCAGTTGAACCCATGTTAAAATTTGGCATATATTCTGCCAGAACTCATTCTGTACATATTATGTATCTATACCTAAGTATATATTTTTAAATAGGATTATGTGTATTATTCTGCAGTATTTTTCTATTTAAAAAATGTCTTAGGCTTCTGTCCACATGTCAGTCCTTACAGATCTACATTGTTCTTAGGGGCTGTTTAAAAAAAAACAAAAACTATAAATCTGTAAATAATTCTTTAAACCCTATTAACATTTATACCACTTGCAATTTTTCACCATTACAAACAATACAACTTCTCAAACAGCCACTTAAAAATATCTTCATGTACATGCTTCAGTATTTCTGTAGGCTGGATAGACGTAGAAATGAATTCTCCTGGTCAGATTTACTAGACATATTTAATTTTAATAAATACTGTGAGATATCCTAAAAAAAAAAAAAAAAAGCAGTGTCAGTCTATTTTCCCTCTGAGAATGCTTGTTGATTCCCACCACCTAGCTCATATTGGTAATTTTTACCTTTGTCGATCAAATGGGCTAAAAGGTAATAACTTATGTTTACTTTGTATTTCCCTCATGCTAGTGGAACATCTTTTCGTAGGTTTATTAGCAATTTTGATTTTATGCCCTCTATTTTATTTTATTTTATTCATTTTTTATTTCTGGGTATTCATTTTTTAATTTATTGTGTTGATTTGTAGTAGCTCTTATATGCTATTAATATTTTTTCCTGTTATATTGTGTTATTTGGTTGTGTAAACAACAAAAATTTTAGTGGTGTATAGCAACAAGCAGGTTGACTGGGCCAGCTCTGTTCACGCTGCAGCGCTGTGGGTCAGCTGGGGTGGCTCTGCTCCCCATGTGTTTATTCTGAGGCTTAGGCTGAGGGGGCAACAGCTATGTAGGGAAAGCTATCCTCGTGGCAGCGCATGAGATTTGTTTTCACTGATATTATGTCCAAAATGTTGATACCTGTATACCTTAAGTACTTTAGTTAGCATACATAAAAGTTCGCTTGTTTACCAAGGGATTTTCCCTGAGTCTGAGTTTCCTAGCTGGAGTTCTGAGTTGTTTTTGTTGTATAAACCATACTTCTAAGATGCTGTCTTTCCAAAGCAGTCAACTCAGTGTTTCCATGGAAGCAACCTTTTTTCCCTTTTTGGTTTATGTAACATGTAAGGCAGTTACATAATTACATTCACAAGTATAACTGACACAAATACATTTGGGACAGACACAGCTGACATTTGCCAAGCATGGAGCTCCACTGATGTGAACAGAAGGGTGTGTGGTCATATTTGGGAGTGGTGTTGTTATCTTTGAGCCATCAATGTGAACATTAGAATGTTTTGCAGAGAGAAAATAGTGAAGTTAAAATAAATTTGTCTTATTAAATGTAGTATCTTAAATGGAAATTGGATAGGAGAACTTTTACTGTAAAGAGCACATTTAATACTAACTTCTGACTCTTATCTTTAACTCTACTTTACTCGTCAGGCTGTATCATTACTGTCCTCCTTTCTTGTAGGATTTTTTCTATGTCTTAAAGCTCTCAAGATTTGGCTCCTATTTATCCCACTCCTTTGTAACTTATCCTAGTAGTGCCAAACCTCAAAGTCATACTGTTCCTGTAGGAGCTAGGTGATATATTTGATATATATCTTGATGTTTATGTATTTTACCCTAAAAATAAGCAAAGTTTAAGAACCCATGGATTGTATGCTGATTTATTCGCTATGAGTCGGCTCAACGGCACTGGGTTTGGTTTTTTTTGGTTTAAAGTTCATTTTGTATGTTATAAAATGCCCTAAAAATACTGTCCTTTAAACTGAATGATATCAATAATTAATGTTTCAGGGGAATCACAGATTTTTAAAGTAGGAAGAAGATTAGGGATTATATAATAATACAGCATTGCCACTTTGGCAAGGAAACTCCATCTCCCAAGAATTTTTGTGATTTCACTAAGATCACAGCAGCAGCTAGTGGTAGAATTAGGAGCAGAATTTTATTTAAAAACAATTATTTAAAAATTATTTAAAAACAGTTGAATATTATTTGAAAGATACATGAGAGGCATGGTAAAAGATTCAGTGTAATTTTTGTACTCTTAAATACTGCAACGTTATGGAAAGCCTTTTTGAGGGGCTTTTTGAGTTTCTGCGTGGCGTAGTGCTTAGGAGCTACAGCTGCAAACTGAAAGGTTGGCAGTTCAAATCCACCAGGTGCTTCTTGGAAGCTCTATGCAGCAGTTCTACTCTGTCCTGTAGTCACCATGAGTCGAAATCAACTCTACAGCAACAGGTTTAGTTTTTTTTTTTTTTTTGGCCTCACTCTAAATTTGCCTCTCTCTCCCTCTCTTACTCTTCCTGTCCCCATCTCCTGGTTTCTTTTCTTATCATTTTGGGGTTTTTTGTTTTTCTGCTTTTTGCCTTCATATATAATGTCAAGTAAATAACTAGTAAGGTGTTACAGCACCTCACATTAAGTATCCATATCATTTTAAGTGTGACAAATGTGTGTGTGACTGACATTTTAGAATGGAGTTAAATTTGTTACTGTTTCCTTACATGTTATTAATATTTTCTTTTTAAGAGGAAGAAACTATACTTCCTCTTTAAATTTATAATAATTTTTAATCTTTTATCATGAATTAAACTCTTCTTTATGAAATGTAAACAGATATGTATTGAAGTTGATTTGAACAACAGTCTGAACATTTTAAAAATTTCAGCCGTTTTAATCTCTACAATGTAGCTTCAACCTTAAGCCCACTGGATATAATTAATTATCATTTAATTCAGTCTTCCAAATCTGAAATAGGGTAATTTGAGCAAGGAATCAGAAAAACCTTACCTTATACTTTATTGTGTATTCACTGCCTTTGAGGGCATTATTTTGTTTCTCTTATTAAAGTTCGTTTGGTTAAAAAATAATTGACTAGATTTCCAAAGTGATTTATAAGCAGAGATTAGTTGTTTTGTTAAAGCTATGAATTTTTTTAAGTTTTACAAGATGGACCTAAAATTTGGTTGTAGAATATGGGTTTTACATTCTTATATTTCAGATCAAATTGGCCATGGTAATGTTGTTGTTAGGTGCCGCCGGGTCGGTTCTGACTCATAGCAACCCAGTGCACAACAGAATGAAACACTGCCCGGTCCTGCGCCATCCTTACAATCATTGTTATGCTTGAGCTCGTTGTTGCAGCCACTGGGTCAGTCCACCTCGTTGAGGGTCTTGCTCTTTTCCGTTGACCCTGTACTCTGCCAAGCATGATGTCCTTCTTCAGGGACTGATCCCTTCTGACAACATGTCCAAATTATGTAAGACACAGTCTCTCCATTCTTACTTCTAAGGAGCATTCTGGTTGTACTTCTTCTAAGACAGATTTGTTCGTTCTTTTGGCAGTCCATGCTATATTCAATATTCTTTGCCAAGACCACAATTCAAAAGTGCCAATTCTTCTTCGGTCTTCCTTATTCATTGTCCAGCTTTCACATGCATATGATGCCATTGAAAATACCATGGCTTGGGTCAGGTGCACGTTAGCCTTCAAGGTGATGTCTTTGCTCTTCAACACTTTAAAGAGATCATTTGCAGCAGATTTACCCAATGCAGTGTGTTGTTTGATTTCTTGACTGCTGTTTCCATGGCTGTTGATTGTGGATCCAAGTAAAATGAAAGCCTTGACAACTTCAGTCTTTTCTCCGTTTATCATGATGTTGCTTATCGGTCCAGTTTTGAGGATTTTTGTTTTCTTTATGTTGAGGTGCAGTCCATACTGAAGGCTGTGGTCTTTGATCTTCATTAGTAAGCGTTTCAAGTCCTTTTCACTTTCAGCAAGCAAGGTTGTGTCATCTGCATAACGCAGGTTGTTAATGAGCCTTCCTCCAATCCTGATGCCCCATTCTTCTTCATATAGTCGAGCTTCTCAGATTATTTGCTCAGTATACAGGTTGAATAGGTATGGTGAAAGAATACAACCCTGACGCACACCTTTCTTGACTTTAAACCAATCAGTATCCCCTTGTTCTGTCCCAACAACTACCTCCTGATCTATGTAAAGGTTCCTCATGAGCACAATTAAGTGTTCTGGAATCCCCATTCTTCTCAATGTTATCCGTAATTTGTTATGATCCACACAGTCGAATGCCTTTGCATAGTCAGTAAAACACAGGTAAACATCCTTCTGGTATTCTCTGGTTTCAGCTAGGATCCATCTGACATGAGCAATGATATCCCTGGTTCCACGTCCTCTTCTGAAACCAGCCTGAATTTCTGGCAGTTCCCTGTTGATAAACTGCTACAGTCGTTTTTGAATGATGTTCAGCAAAAATTTTGCTTGTGTGTGATATTGTCCTATAATTTCCACATTTGGTTGGATCACCTTTCTTGGGAATAGGAATAAATATGGATCTCTTCCAGTCAGTTGGCCAGGAAGCTGTCTTCCATATTTCTTGGCATAGACGAGTGAGCACCTCCAGTGATGCATCTGTTTGTTGAAACATCTCAATTGATATTCCATCAATTCCTGGAGCCTTGTGTTTCGCCAGTGCCTTCAGAACAGCTTGGACTTCTTCCTTCAGTACCATCGGTTCCTGATCATATGCCACCTCTTGAAATGGTTGAACATTGACTAATTCTTTTTGGTATAATGACTCTGTGTATTCCTTACATCTTCTTTTGATGCTTTCTGCGTCATTTAATATTTTCCCCATAGAATCCTTCACTATTGCAACTCAAAGCTTGAATTTTTTCTTTAGTTCTTTCAGCTTGAGAAACACTGAGCATGTTCTTCCCTTTTGGTTTTCCATCTCCAGCTTTTTGCACGTCATTATAATACTTTACTTTGTCTTCTCAAGCCGCCCTTTGAAATCTCCTGTTCAGTTGTTCTACTGCATCAGTTCTTCCTTTTGCTTGAGGTGCTCAACGTTCAAGAGCAAGTTTCAGAGTCTCCTCTGACATCCATCTTAATCTTTTCCTTCTTTCCTGTCTTTTCAGTGACCACTTGCTTTCTTCATGGATGATGTCCTTGATGTCATTCCACAACTTGCCTGGTCTTTGGTCACTAGTGTTCAATGTGTCAAATCTGTTCTTGAGATGGTCTCTAAATTCATATTTTGGCTCTTGTGGACTTGCTCTGATTTGTTTCAGTTTCAGCTTGAACTTGCATATGAGCTACTGATGGTCTGTTCCACATTCGGCCATTGGCCTTGTTCTGACTGATGATGTTGAGTTTTTGCATTGTCTTTTTCCTACAGGTGTAGCCAATTTGATTTCTGTGTGTTCCGTCTGGCAAGGTCCATGTGTATAGTCATCATTTATATTGGCGTAAGAAAGTATTTGCAATGAAGAGGTCTTTGGTCTTGCAAAATTCTATCATTTGATCTCCCGCATTGTTGCTGTCACCAAGGCCACACTTTCCAAATATTGATCCTTCTTCTTTGTTTCCAACTTTTGCATTCCAATCACCAGTAATTATCAATGCATCTTGATTTCATGTTCAATCAATTTCAGACTGTGGCAGCTGATAAAAATCTTCTATTTCTAGTGGTTGGTGTGTAAACTTGAATAATAGTCGTATTAACCAGTCTTCCTTGTAGGCGTATGGATATTATCCTATCACGGACAGCGTTGTACCTCAGGATAGATCTTGAAATATTCTTTTTGACGATGAATGCAACACCATTCCTCTTCAAGTTGTCATTCCTAGCATAGTAGATTATATGATCGTCCGATTCAAAATGGCCAATACCAGTCCATTTCAGGTCACTAATGCCTTGGATATTGATGTTTATGCATTCCATTTCATTTTTGATGATTTCCAATTTTCCTGGATTCATACTTCATACATTCCAGGCTCCAATTATTAATGGATATTTGCAGCTGTTTCTTCTCATTTTGAGTTGTGCCACTTCAGCAAATGAAGGTCCCAAAAGCTTTGTTCTATCCACGTCGTTAAGGTTGACTCTACTTTGAGGAGGCAGCTCTTCCCCAGTCATCTTTTGAGTGCCTTCCAGCCTGGGTGGCTCATCTTCCATATCAGACAGTGTTCCACTGCTATTCATAAGGTTTTCACTGGCTAATGCTTTTCAGAAGTAGACTGCCGGGTCCTTCTTCCTAGTCTGTCTTAGTCTGGAAGCTCAGCTGAATCCTGTCCTCAATGGGTGACCCTGCTGGTATCTCCATACTGGTGGCATAGCTTCCAGCATCACAGCAACATGGAAGCCCCCCACAGTACAACAAACTGACAGACACTTGGGGGGCCACAGTAATAATAAGCTACAATTGAAGTTTGAAACTTTGCCATAAAGCAGAAATTGGAACGTTATTAACAGCTGTTGTCATAAAAGAGATTGACTAGGAAGTCATTGTGTCGCTAAACATTATCTTTTTGTGAATCCCCTTTTTTTGCCTACTGGATTTCACTTCTACTCTGCTTAGTCTCACTGCAACAGTTATATACTGTTTCTTCTTGTTCCATAAGTGAATTAAATTGATACTATTAGTCTGATTACATCTGGATTGTATAAGGTTCTGTTTTGTTTATTTTTTTCAAACCATAATTGCTTTGGATTGAACAGTTTTTACTGATTAATAACGTTTAGATCTGCCTACAAATCCAAATCTGTTCCCTAATCTTCGGCTGTTGAACTTTTTGTTTAAATTTAGCATGGCTCTTCTTTTTACCACCATTTTTTCAATTCGTTCTTCTCCTATGAGTTATGAAAGGCCGGGAGTCATACCCCCTTACCTACAAAAAAAGGTGGGACTAATTAAACAGGCCACATTTTTGATACAACATAGATTCTTTCAGTGTCCAACTTTATTTTTATTGCAAAGTACTTTAAAAAGTGCTAATACACCCAAAATAGAACCTATCTGTATTCTTATATGAGGAGCCCTTGTGGTGCAGTGGAAACCTTGGTGGTGTAATGGTTAAGTGTTATGGCTACTAACCAAAAGGTTGGCAGTTCAGATCTACCAGGCACTCCTTGGAAACTACTGGGCAGTTCTACCCTGCCCTATAGAGTAGCTTTGAGTCGGAATTGACCTGATGGCAGTGCGTTTTGCATTGTGGTGCAGTGGTTAAAGTACTTGACTGCTAGGTGAAAGGTTAGTGGTTCGAATCCACCAGCTGCTCCTTAGGAGAAAGAAGTGACAGTTTTCTTCTGTAAAGATTTACTGTCTTGAAAACCCTGTGCGACAGCTTTACTCTGTCCTATAGGGTTGTATGAGTCAGAATTGATTTAATGGCAGTGAGTTTGGTTTTTGCTATATTCTCATACATTTGTAACACTTTTCTATAGGAAATAGTGTGGAAAGTCAGATTTCTGGGTATGCAACTTTAGTGGAAGAAGTTTTTCAATTCTGTGGCACTGTGGTTAAGTTCCTAGCTGCTAACCAAAAGATTAGTGGTTCGAACCCACTCAGTGGCTCCACGAGAGAAAAGACCCGGCAGTCTGCTCCTGTAAAGATTACAGCCAATACAAAGCACAGCAATTGGTTTCTACTCACCGGGAGCAACAGAGGAAGAAGGAGAGCCAGGAATAGGAGGAGGAAATAGAATGTGCAGCTAATTGCCTGCATGAACAACCACCTCCTTTGTCATGAGACCAAAAGATGGTACACGGCTACCATTACCAGACATTTTGACCAAAGATTCTATAGAAGATTTCTGACCAAAAGGGGGGAAATTGCAGATAGAATTTCAAATACTCATGGCCTCCAGACTTTCTGGAGCCATGGAGGCTGAATGAACCCCTGAAACTGTTGCTCTGAGATCATCTTTAAACCTTAAACCAAAAATATCCTGAGCAGTCTTCTTAAAACCAAACGTAATTTAGCTTAACTAGTAAAAAATGTCTGCCTTGAGCGTTATGCTGTTTTAAGAACTATCTATATTGGATCAAAGTGACAACAATAACTTGAAAGATTAGATAGGAACCTTAGGGGGCAGTGTGTTTAAATTAATGAGGGAGGAGAAGCTCAGAGAAAGAGGGTGAGAACGGTTGTGCAACTTGAAGAATGTAATCAGTGTCACTGAATTATATGTATAGAAATTGTTGAATTTATGTATGTTTTGCTGCATATATTCTTAGCAACAACAGCAAAAAGGTTACAGCCAAAAAGACCCTATGGAGCAATTCTCCTCTGCTATATAGGATTGGTGTGAGCTGAAATCAACTCGATGGCACAGAACAATAATAGCAGTTTATATTTATTGAGGGCTTACTGTGTGCCAGGAACTGTGCTAAGTATTTTATAAACAGTATTTGGTTAGTTATTACCTCACCCTAGGAGAGTGGGTACTAATATTTTCTCCATTTCGTAGGTGAGGAAACTGAGGCCTTGAGACGTTAAATTACTTGCAATGGATTGTATAACTAGAAAGAAACAGAGCTTGGATTTGAATCTGGGTCTCTCTAACCTCAGAGCCTGTTCTCTTCATTAGTACTGGGTACTGGTATAGTCTGTCTGACTACACCATTAGTCCTTTAATCTTTTTTACATTGTCTGATACATAGAAATGTTAGTGCAGCATAGTGGGGAAAATGGCTGAGGTTTGCTCACAGCTGGAGGCAGCTGACTGGTGGTTCTGGGCACTCTAGAGGCACCCCCCACCTCAACAAGTCAAGCCACTGTAAGGAGGGGATCAACACCTAGCTCTATGTTGTTCTTCCATTTGTGGTAGATACACCCATTGGGATGCTCTGTTCTGTGCTCCAGTGCCTGTCTAGAGAAGTGGAGATCAGGGGTAAATGCTCTTTTCTTAATGCCACACTGCCTCCAGCTCCCCGTAGCATTGCAGGCGAGGTAACGGGCTTGGGTGGTGCGTTCTCAGTTCTGCTATGTTCTTTTTTTCTTTTTCCTGGTCTGCTATAGTAATAACAAGATATAATGGGAGGTTAAGTTTTGTTCATTCAGGAAATATTTATTGTTTACTGTGTGCAATGCTGTGTGCTTTGGTAGTTAAAAGAACTCACACTCTGCTAGAAGAAATAATATTTGTACATACATTAATATGCCATGTGAAATGATATGTCATAACACAGTGGTATGAACAGGATATAAAGAACAGGAAGGGTATTGTGTTTACTTTAGCTAGGGAGCGCAGCAAATGCTTCACTCACAGGTAGCATCTTAATCCAAGGTTTGAAAAATGGGTAGAATTTTAACACAGGGAGTCAGGAGGTGGGTGATGAGGGGCATAATGCAGGTAGAATCAATAATATCAGGAAGGATTTAGAGGTTTTAAAAAACTTAGAACTATGTTTGCATGTTAAAAGAGAAAGAAACTGAGAAGAGGAGGGAAAGAAAGAGAACCCTTTTTTGCTCTATTAGTCTTTCCGGCCACTACCTTTTTTCTTCTTCTTCACAGCCAAATTTCTTAAATTAGTTGTCTGTATTTGCTGTTTGGCTTTCTCATGTGCTACTGTAGTCAGATTTCCACTGATAACTCCTCTGAAATTGACCTCCCTGAGATCACCAAAAGCGCCCTGTAACTAAATCTATTGGCTAAATCTTAGCTTACAAATCTCTCAACTATTTACGGCTTTGTTGGCCACTTCCCATCTCCTAAAACACGCCTCCATTAGTTTCCCTGAAATGATGCGTTCTTGATACTTTTTTCTATTTCTATAATCACTCCTCCGTCTTTTTTATATTCCTTCTGGCCCATTCCTTCAGTATTTGGTATATTCAATATTGTATTCTAGGACCTCAGCTTTTCTCACTCTCTGTGGATAATCTTCTACATTGTATGGCTTCAATTACCATTTATAAACTGACGCCCCCATTGCCCCAATCTATATATGTAGCTTGAATCACTCTCCTCAATTTCGGATCCATATATTAAATTGTTAGCTTAGTTATTTCACTGCCCCTTAAACTAAAATTTTTACAAAACTGAACTTATGATCTCTGTCTCAACCCTCCTCTTGACCCCTTTTCCTGCAAACTATTTCTCTTCAAGTGTTCATTTTAGTGAATGGAAATGCCAGTCACTCAGTTGGCCCAAGTGAAAAATTGGGTATTGTTCTAAATTTCTTCCTTTTAGCCACCAAGAATTATCTATTCTACCTCTTTAAATATATCTTGAATCCATGAGACTCTCTCCATTCTCACTATTGGTGCTCTGCTTCATAACCAAGGCCTCCATTAGCTCCTGCCCAGGTTGCCAAAACAAGTCTGCACATATTTACTCTTTCCTGTCCAGTTCATTTACCAGCTATAACCAGAGAGCAATTCTCTTCTTGTGCTTAGCAGTTTAAAGCCATTCAATGGATTTCTTGCCATCAGGGTAAAGTATAAACTCTTTTAGGTAGTTTGCAAGGCTTATAAGGGTCTGACCTCATCTGGGAGGCTAGAAATGAAGGATCTGAAGTCTGTTGCCTGGATGTGAATACCACTTACTGCATGATCTTGGACAAGTTTCTTATCTTAACTTTGCCTTAGTTCTTTGCTGTGGTAAAACCGGGTTGAGAATGGGGCCTAGGATAGGAGCCTTGGTGACTAAATGGTTAAGTGCTTGACTGCTAACTGAAAGGTTGTCGGTTTGAACCCACCCAGCAGCTCTGCAGGAGGACCTGGTGATCTGCTCCCTTAAAGATTAGTCAGTCGCAAAAGGACAAGTATTGTATGAGATCACTATTATAAGAACTCAAGAAAAGGTTTAAACACAGAAGAAAACATTCTCTGATGGTTACGAGGGTGGGGAGGGAAGGAGAAGGAAATTCACTAACTAGATAGCAGTCAAGAATAATCTTAGGCGAAGGGAAGGACAACACACAATACAGGGGAAGTCAGCACAACTGGACTAAAGCAAAAGCTAAGGAGCTTCCAGAATACAACCAAACACTTCGAGGAACAGTGTAACAGGGGCTGGGGTCTAGGGACCATGGTTTCAGGGGACATCAAGGTCAATTGGCATAACAAAATTTATTAAGAAAATGTTCTGCATCCCACTTTGGTGAGTAGCGTCTGGGGTCTTAAAAGTTGTAAGTGGCCATCTAAGATGCATCAATTGGTCCCAGCCTATCCAGAGCAAATGATAATGAAGAACACCAAAGACACAAGGAAAATGTTAGCCCAAGAGACAAAAGGGCTGCATAAACCAGAGACCCCACCAGCCTGAGACCAGAAGAACTAGATGGTTCTTGGCTACCACCAATGACCACCCTGACACAACAGAGAGTCCTTGACGATGCGGGAGAAAAGTGTGGAGCAGAACTCAAATTCTGGTAGAAAGACCAGACTTAATGATCTGGCTGAGACTGTAAAAGTCCCTGAAGCCATGACCCCTGGACGCTCTGTTAACCCAGAACTAAAATCATTTCCGAAGCCCATTGTTCAGACAAAGATTAAACTGGACTATAAAACAATAGTATTCGTGACGAGTGTACTGCTTAGTTCAAGCAGATACAGGAGACCAAATGGGTAGCTCCTGTCCAGAGGCAGGATGAGAAAGCAGGAAGGGACAGGAACTGGGTGAATCGACACAGGAAACCCAGGGTAAAAGGGGGAGTGTTCTGTCACATTATGGGGATTGCAACTAATGTCACATAACAATATGTGTATAAATTTTTGTATGAGAAATTGACTTGAGCTGTGAGATTTCACCTAAAGCACAATTAAAAAAAAAAAAAGATTACAGCTAAGAAAACCCATGGGGCAGTTCCACTCTGTCACATGGGGCCGCTGTGAGTCAGAATGAACTCAGTGGCACCCACTGAGTTGTTATAATAGTGCCGGGTACATAGTAAGTAGTCAATAAATGTTAATTATTATTATTGTAATTGTTACCTTACCCAAATACATAATTTTAAAAGCCTCAATCCTATGACATTGTAGGGTATGGTCAGTCACTGGTTGAAGTATAAGAATTTTTAAAGCTTCAGTATACATGAGGGGCATGTCCTTGTAGACACACATTAGCAAGAATTGAATAGTATGTAAGCTGGATACCAAATGACAGAATAGACACTGAACACCATGGGAGTTCAAAAGAGGAAGAGGATATTTTGTTAAGATTTGGTCTTTAAAACGACGCTTATTTCCTTTACATCTCCAAAACAGCCTTAAAAGATTTTTATTTGTACTCCTATTTTATAGATGAGCAAATGGAGGCTTAAAAGATTAGGCAGCTCTGCCAAGTGTGTAGGGTCGCTGTGAGTCGGAATCAACTCGAAGGCAACAGGTTTATTACCAAGTACAGGGCTAGAATTCAAATCCAGGTAAATGATAAAGAGTCCTCCAATTACTTATGATTCAAAATGTTTTTCTTTATCTAGCACAAGTCTTTTGAGGCAATACGTGTGTACACTTGCTGACATACCTAGTGGTGAATTATTTAGAAAAAAAACTTCCACGTTATTTTTAAACTATGTAAAATATGGTGTATTTACCCAAAATTTCTCATGTGTAAAACATATTTAGCAAGTAAATTGTAGCATCAGCCTTGTAACGTGAAAGATCTTGGGGAGAAGAGGATAGTCATTGTGCTTAATTTCAAAAAAAAAATGGATATTTTGCAGTTACAGTAGCCAGGCTTTTAAAGTAAGGCATTCTAAATTATGTTTCAAGGGACTTGTGTTAAATATGTCTGTCTCTTTTGTGTCCCTTTGTAATTTTTCAAATGTTAAGGGAACGATACGGTATTGACAACTCAGAAGCTATATTCAGGCTTGATATAATCTGACTCTATGTGCTTATAAAAAAAATAGTATAATTTTGTTGAAAGTAGAGCATTGGAATAGAACTTAGGTTTGACTAGATTTGGTTATTTTATTTTTTGCCTTTTTTTGATTAAATATTTCATAGTGTTTCAGGTGAAAGCTTGCCCAGCAAATTAGGTTTATTTAGCAATTTGTATACAAATTGTTGCATGACATTGGTTACAATTTTCACAACGTACCAGCATTCTTGTTGTTTCCATTCATTTTTCTTTTTGGTGCGTTAGATGAAGGTTTACAGAGCAAATTAGTTTCTCATTAAACAATTAATACACATGTCGTTTTGTGACATTGGTTGCCAACTCCATGTGTCAACACTGTCCCCTTCTCACCCTTGGGGTCCCCTCCTGCCTTCTTGTCCTTGCCCCTGGGTTGGTGCACCCATTTAGTCTTGTTTTGTTTTATGAGCCTGTTTAATCTTTGGGGTGGGTTAATCTTTGGCTGAAGGGTGAACCTCAGGAGTGACTTCAGTACTGAGTTAAAAAGGGTGTCCTGGGGTCATACTCTGGGGTTTCTCTAGTTTCTGTCAGACCAGTAGGTCTGGCCTTTTTCTGTGAGTTAGAGTTTTGTTCTGTGTTTTTCTGTTTTGATCCTTGTCAGAGCAGTCGATGGTGGTAGCCGGGCTCCAACTAGTTGTGTTGGACTCAGTCTGGTAGAGGCTGTGGTAGTTGTGGTCCATTAGTCATTTGGACTAATCTTTCCCTTGTGTCTCTGGTTTTCTTCATTCTCTCTTGCTCCAGATAGAGAGGAACCAGTGGAATAACTTATATGGCCGCTCACAAGCTTTTAAGACTCCAGATGCTACTCACCCAAGTAGGATGTAAAATGTTTTCTTTATGAACTATGTTATGCCAGTTGAACTAGATGTCCCCCAAGACCATGGTACCCAGCCCTCAGCCCAGTAATTCAGTCCCTCAGGGAATTTGAATGTATCTATGAAGGTTACAGGACCTTGCCTTGCTCAGGCTGTGCTGACTTCCCCAATACTGTATACTGTCTTCACCAAAGTTACCACTTACCCATTGTCTGTATAGTGTTTTTCCCTCCTCGTCTCTCCCCTCCCTGGTAACCATCAAAGATTATTTCTTTGTGTAAACATTTTCCTGACTTTTTTTTTTAAGTTTTTATTGTGCTTTAAGTGAAAGTTTACAAATCAAGTCAGTCTCACACAAAAACCCATGTACACCTTGCTACACACTCCCAATTACTCTCCCCCTAATGAGACAGCCCGCTCTCTCCCTCCACTCTCTTTTTTCATATCCATTTCGCCAGCTTCTAATCCCCTCAACCCTCTCATCTCCTCTCCAGGCAGGAGATGCCAACATAGTCTCAAGCGTCCACCTGACCCAAGAAGTTCACTCCTCACCAGCATCCCTCTCCAACCCATTGTCCAGTCCAATCCATGTGTGAAGAGCTGGCTTCGGGAATGGTTCTTGTCCTGGGCCAACAGAAAGTCTGGGGGCCGTGACCACCGGGGTCATTCTAGTCTCAGTCAGACCATTAAGTCTGGTCTTATGAGAATTTGGGGTCTGCATTCCACTGCTCTCTTGCTCCCTCAGGGGTTCTCTGTTGTGTTCCCTGTCAGGGCAGTCATCTGTTGTAGCCGGGCACCATCTAGCTCTTCTGGTCTCAGGCTGATGTAGTCTCTGGTTCCTGTGTCCCTTTCTGTCTCGTGGGCTCATAATCGCCTTGTGTCCTTGGTGTTCTTCATTCTCCTTTGATCCAGGTGGGTTGAGACCAATTGATGCATCTTAGATGGCTGCTTGCTACCGTTTAAGACCCCAGACACCACTCTTCAAAGTGGGATGCAGAATGTTTTCTTAACAGATTTTATTATGCCAATTGACTTCGATGTCCCCAGAAACCATGGTCCCCAGACCCCTGCCCCTGCTACACTGGCCTTCGAAGCATTCTGTTTATTCAGGAAACTTCTTTGCTTTTGGTTTAGTCCAGTTGTGCTGACCTCCCCTGTATTGTGTGCTGTCTTTCCCTTCACCTAAAGCAGTCTCTATCTACTATCTAATTAATGAATGCCCCTCTTCCACCTTCCCTCCCTCCCCCTTCTCATAACCACAAAAGAATGCCTTCTTCTCAGTTTAAACTGTTTCTCAAGTTCTTATAATAGTGGTCTTATACAATATTTGTCCTTTTGCAACTGACTAATTTCACTCAGCATAATGCCTCCCAGGTTCCTCCATGTTATGAAATGTTTCGCAGATTCCTCACTGTTCTTTATCGATACGTAGTATTCCATTGTGTGACTATACCATAATTTATTTATCCATTCATCCATTGATGGGCACCTTGGTTGCTTCCATCTTTTTGCTGTTGTAAAGAGTGCTGCAATAAACGTGGGTGTGCATATATCTGTTTGTGTAAAGGCTCTTATTTCTCTAGGATACATTCCAAGGAGTGGGATTGCTGTATCATATGGTAGTCCTATTTCTAGCTTTTTAAAAAAGAAAAAAAAATTTTTTGAAGCTCCAAATCGATTTCCAAAGTGGTTGTACCATTTAACATTCCCACTAGCAGTGTATAAGTGTTCCAATCTCTCCACAGCCTCTCCAACATTTATTATTTTGTGTTTTTTGGATTAATGCCATCCTTGTTGGAATGCAACAGCACTGGAACTGGATGTTGGAATGAGATGAAATCTCATTGTAGTTTTGATCTGCATTTCTCTAATGGCTAATGATCGTGAACATTTCCTCATATGTCTATTAGCTACCCAAATGTCTTCTTTAGTGAAGTGTCTATTCGTATCTTTTGCCCATTTTTTAACTGGGTCATTTGTCTTTTTGCAGTTGAGTTTTTGCAGTATCATGTAGATTTTAGAGATCAGGCACTGATCAGAAATGTCATAGCTAAAAACTTTTTCCCAGTCTCTAGGTAGTCTTTTTACTCTTTTGGTGAAGTCTTCGGATGAGCATAGGTGTTTGTTTTCCTGACTTTTTATGATAGTAGTCTCATACAGTAGTTGTCCTTTTGTGATTGACGTACTTCACTCAACATAATGCCCTCCAGGTTCATCCATGTTGTGAGATGTTTCACAGATTCATCATTGTTCTATATCATTTATTTCCGTTCTTTTTGTTCTTTTTTCATTGATTTAGCTTTCCTTCCCCTCCTTGCCTTCTCACCTTCGCTTTTGGGTAAATGTTAACCATTTGCACACATTTAGTTGATTGTTATAGTTGATTGTTTAAGGCACACTTTACTCATGGGTGATATTGTTTATAAGCCAATCTATTATTTTGCTGAATGGTGACCTCCAGGAGTGCCTTCAGTGCCAAGGATATCTTAGGGCGATAGTCTCGGGGATTTCTCTAGTCTGTATTTGTCCAGTAGGTCTGGCCTTTTTTAAGAATTTGAGTTTTGTTCTATGGTTTTCTCCTATTCTATCCGGGACCTTCTGTTGTGTCCCTAGCCAGAACGGCTGGTAGTGGTAGCTGGACACTCTGTAGTTCTTCTGGTCTCGGGTTGTTTGAATAGATTTGGAATGTTGATACTGGATTTTTGTTTTGTTTGTGACAGAGTTTAAATGGTTTTACATCAAGTAATATATTTTCTAATACCAAACAGGCTAGATTCTCTCGAGAAGGTAGATTGGCTTTGGTTGTCACTTATGTGGTAATACTTTTTTTCTTTGATTTTATTGGAAAAGATTATTTAACAGTAATTGTTACTCTTTCCAAATTTAGTTTGGTGTCATGCTTAATTTTGCACAGTTCAATTTTTGTTCTTTCCTTTAAAAAATCTTTGTTAATCTAGATGCTTTTTTTGATAGTTTGTTCTAACAGGCCAAAACTATAGAAATCTTGCATTTATTAGAATGCATAGTCTTTTTTATTTTTATTTCTTTGATAAAGAGATTTTCAACTATTTTCTTAACAGTCAAGAAGTAGACAACATAATTCACAAGTTAGTTGACCTTTTAGGAAAATATGACTTACTGCTTGTCTTAGTTTGGGTTCTCTAGAGGAGCAAAGTCACTGATATACATGTGTGTGCATGTGCGTGTGTATGCACAGAAGGAGAGAGATTGATTTACTTACTTCAGGGGATTGGCTCACGTAATTGTGGGGCTACTCCAAAGTCCATAGGCCAGGCAGCAGGGCCTGCTATACATCCCAAGATCTGTATACCAGGTGGCTTTTGTAGGTGAGGCATTGAGAAGAGTGTAGGGTCAAAAGAGAGGGATAGAGCAAGCTCTGCCAGAGTATCCATTTATATTCTGGAGGAAGACCACATCCTCAAGGAAACTCCTGTCTTGGATTGAATTATGTACCCCCCAAAAATGTGTATATCAGTTTGTCTGGGTCATGATTCTCAGTATTGTGTGGTTGTCCTACATTTTGTGATTGTTATTTTATGTTAAAGAGGATTAGGGTAGGATTGTGACACCTTTACTAAAGTCACCTCCCTGATCCAATGTAAAGGGAGTTTCCCTGGGGTGTGGCCTGCACCACCTTTTATCTTATAAGAGTTAAAAGGCAAGGGAAGCAGGCAGAGAGTCAGAGACCTCATACCACCCAGAAAGCAGTGCCAGGAGCAGAGCGCATCCTTTTGGCCCAGGGTCCCTGTGCAGAGAAGCACCTAGTCTGGGGGAAGATTGATGAGAAGGCCGACAGAGAGTGAAAGCCTTCCCTTGGAGCTGAAGCCCTGAATTTGGACTTCTAGCCTGCTAGACTGAGAAAATAAATTTTTCTTTGTTAAAGCCATCCACTTGTGGTATTTCTGTTATAGCAGCACTAGATGGCCGAGACAACCCCCCTTTCAACTGGTTGACTGGTAATATCATGGAAGGTGATTACAATATATTGCATTATGGAACAGCAACCAGTCCAGTATCTGGCCAAACCTGTGAGAATCATAACCTAGCCAAGTTGACACATAAAATTGATCATCACACTGCTTTTCCATAAGCCATACAAAAAAGGTTTTTTTCTTTGATAATTTTTCTTGCAGATACATTAATTTGTTTTATGTAGTACATTTATATTCGAGGTGATTTCTGATACCCGCCCCCCCCCCCCGCCCCTTTTAGTAGCTTCTTCTTGGAACTGAAGTATTAGGGGTTGTTTCCCCTTTACCACTGTTTGTCTTCTATATCAATAATGTTAGCTCATCCATCCTGAAGTTTTATTTTGAATCATTGATGGGGAAATGTGACCTTTAGCTCTTTTCTTAACTGCATTGTAAACATACAGTCAGCAATTGTATATTGTGGGCAAGCATAGCTTTAGAATCAGGCTCATCTGGATTCAGATTCTGTTTTCACCACTTACTAGTTGTGCAACCTTGTGCAGTGTATTTAATCTCTTGGAGAAATTCATGTGTTAATTTACTTATTTTTTATACTTTCAAAAATGTCACGCTCAAAATTTAGGTGCAAATGTAATAGCAGTAAGTACGTAGGCTATATAACTTGCTTCGGGTATATAGCTGGTAAGAGGTGGAACAGGATTTCATATGTGGGCCTGTCTTATTCTAAATTATATATTATTTCTTCATCATGCTGTGATCACTGGGAACTGATGTGTTCAGAAAACATGTATGAAATGATTGTTTCAGATAATGTTTTGCAAATTTTCCTGAGTAGAGAATCACCTTGAATACTTAATAAAAATATGGATTTCTGGACCCCACCCCATACTGATATAATTTGCATCTCTAGGGGAGGAGCCTGTGACTCTGTATTTAAGCTTGCAACTTAAGTGGTTCTTAATATCAGGTTAATTTGGGAAACAGTGGCTTTAGAATGCAGATAGAGTAAGGAAATGTTTTCCAGGCAAGGAGAATGACAGGTGTTTGCAAATAACAAACAAGAAGTACGCGTGTCCTGTGTAGCATTGAACATATTGGGAATCATTGAACATATTGGCATTAAATACCACATGCATTAGTAGCTGTCTTCTAAAACTTTGTAGTCAGGCAGAACAGGGAATGAGTTTTAGTTTTCCACTTTGTTTAATCTCGAGCAAGTTATTAATTCTTTTGGTTCTGTTTTCTTACTGATAAAACGGGCATGATTATGCCTACTGATAATGTAAAGATATGAGATAGTACATACTAGTTGCTGTTGAAGTCAGTTTTTCAGAAGTGGATCACCAGGCCTTTCTTCCAAGGTGCCTCTGGGTGGACTCAAACCTTCAACCTTTCTGTTGTTGGCCAAGCCTGTTAACCATTTGCACCACTCAGGGACTCCCTTGTATAGTATGCTCCTGTTGTTAGTTACTGTCGAGTTAATTCCAACTGATGGTGACTCCATGTGTTACAGAGGAGAACTGTGCTCCAAAGGGTTTTTAAGGTTGTGACCTTTTGGAAGCAGATCTCCACGCCTATCTTCCCAGGTACCACTGGGTGGATTCAGACTGCCAACCTGTTGGCTAATAGTTGAGCACTCAACTGTTGGCGTCATCTAGGGACATCTTTGTATAGCATAGGTCCTAAATAATTAGTAGATTAGATTGAATTTTTTATCTAATCATTCAGCAGTATAATTATCGTGTTCGTATTTATACATATAAACTCCATATTTAATATTATAAAGATATTATTTTTTGTACATAGTGACTTATCTTATAAATAGATGTTAGACCTGAAATCTTCTAGTGAATTAAATAGTCAAAATCCTGTTTGCTTCATGCTCATCTGATAACTAAAAGTTGTTGATGAAGCAAATTCATTATATCGAATCCTATTTTTTCCACTGCCTTACATTTGAAAACCGTTTGCTTCCTTGCTTAGAGTTTCCTGAAACTGTTGCCGTGTGAGATTAAAGGCAATATTCAGCTGAAATAGCAGTGGTTAAAAAGCCCAGAATTGAAAATTTATCCTAGTCTATATAACGAGACTTTGTTTGCATTATTGGATTTGTAACCACTAAAAGCCACTGTGGCCGAGTCGATTGCAACTCGTAGCAACCTGTAGGACTGAGTGGAACTGTCCCATAGGGTTTCCAAGGCTGTAATCTTTATGGAAGCAGACGGCCACATCTTTCTTCCATGAATGGATCTGGAGCAGTGACCAAATCTATAGATTTAGTAATACCAAATTGAAATACTTGTAATGACAAACCAAACTGAAAACCACAGCCGTCGAGTCGATTCCGACTCATAGTGACCCTACAGGACAGAGTAGAACTGTCCGATAGAGTTTCCAAGGAGTGCCTGATGGTTTCAAACTGCCAGCCTCTTGGTTAGCAGCCATAGCACTTAACCACTATGCCACCAGGGTTTCCCTTGTAATGACAAATGTCAATGTAAAAAGGTTTTAAAAAAGAAAAAAGACTATAGTTCAGTCTTACAAATAGTCTGGTTTTACATTGGAGTAGCTCTATAATATTGTTTATGGATTTTGTACTGTGTATGAGCATGAGACTAAGGTGTGCCTAACCCCCCCCAAAAAAAGATTTTTTTTTTTTAACCCAAGCCATGATATTTTCAATCACCCTATATGCATTTGAAAGCTGGACAATGAATGAGGTAGACCAAAGAAGAATTGATGCCTTTGAATTATGGTGTTGGTGAAGGATATTGAATATACTATGGACTGCCAGAAGAACAAACAAATCTGTGTTGCAAGAAGTACAAACAGAATACTCCTTGGAAGTGAGGATGGTGAAACTTTGTCTCAGGTACTTTGCACATGTTATCAGGAGGGACCAATCCCAGGAGAAGGACATCATGCTTGGTGGAATAGAGGGTCATTGAAAAAGAGGGAGACCCTCAACGAGATGCATTGACGTAGTGGCTGCATTAATGGACTCAGACATATCACCGATTGTGAGGATGGTGCAGGACTGGCAGTGTTTTGTTCCGTTGTACACAGGGTGACTATGAGTAGGAACCAACTGGATGGCATCTAACAATAATATGAGTAAGACAGCCTTATAATCAGACCTGTGGGTTTGTAATTAATCAGCTAGCATGTAAAATGGTAGCACCTTATCCAGAATTTTGATCCATCTGAAATAACATTATAGTAAAATTTTAATAACTAAGCCATTGTTTTAATAGTATATTAAACAGGATTTTATGTAATAAGTGGAGTGAGGAGTTTGAATGACATAAATATTAAAGGGTACCATTCTTTAAGAGGAGCCCCAGGTGGCTCAGTGGCTAAGAGCTAGGCTGCTAACCAAAAGGTGGGCAGTTCTAATCCAGCAGCTGCTCTTTGGAAACTCTGTGGGGTGGTTCTGCCCTGTTCTATAGGGCTGCTGTGAGTTGGAGTTGACTCGAAGGCAACTGGTTTATTCCTTAAGAAATTTGTGATAGAAAACGTAGGCTCTTCCAGAACGGACAAATCCAAGGATTGATGAGAGATTCGCCTTAAAGGAATTACTAGTGTTTAAATTATAACTTTAAAGTTTATGGTATGTTCATGAAAGGTTTCCTGTATTGTGTGCTTATGTCTTATACTGGGAAAGGAGAGAAAATGTTCTACTATTTTTCATATTTTAACTAGAATAATTTAAAGATAGGATACCTTCTTTATTTCTCCTTACCTTCTTTTAAAAGAAATCTGTGTTTTTTCTTAAAATGTACAATTGTTTATTTTCCTCTAACATATTGGATTTTTGTTTATTTAGACTTATTTTAGCATATTCACTTATAGTAGCATAATGTATGACTCAAGTCCAAGCTAAATCTTATCTTCCTCAATATGAATTAATAATGTAGAACTTTTCTTTACCAATTTTATCCCAATAAAATAAAGACATTTTTATAATAAGACAACCATGGTATTTGTCACAAATTCTCGTTTATTTGTAAAATTACATTATTGCTTAAAAAGAATTTAAGATAAAAATTTCTATTATGTAGGTAATAAAATATAAGCCTCACATTAATTGTATAGGGAAGAAAAGCATTGTTAGAATTCAACAACTGCAGTTCTGAGAGTCAAATTATATAGAATTTAAGTGAACATCTGAATCCATATGTAGTGTCTGGAAACAGCCAGTTGTAATGTTCATTAGCTATCCATAGAGAAAGTGTTTCACAATTAGATCAGCTCTTTTGGAAGGAGGAAATTTAGAGCTAGAACAAATAATATTTAATGCTTATTTTAGAAGCCAATAGTGAGAAACCCGACCAGAAGCCAAGATTTTTAGTCCTACACATGTGGTCATGATGATTTTAGAATCTTTACACTCTGATGATAAGTCTTTTTTATGACTTCAGAATATTTTCTGACAGACTCATTGAATAGGTATGGAAGCAACTTCTTATCATCTGTGAAGAATACTGGACTCTTTTCATCCTGAAAAACAATTCTTTGGATAGTTCCAGGGAGCTGTTTTGCCATATTGCACATAAATGGATTGTATTACACCTTAACTTTTTCTTGTCTTCTGGAAAAAAAAAAGAGAAAAAATGAATAAACTATTTATTTCATCTTAATGCTACTCTTCATTATACTTAGACTGAATTTTGATAAGAGGCCAGAAGACTCTTGGAAAATTACTGATATGCATCATTATAAAATATTTGTTCTCTTAAAGACACATTTAACCTAATCAGGTAACATTTTGTTATAATATTTGAAGAAAATGAAAAGACACATTCAACTTTGAAATATTTTTTTGGTGGTTTGTATAGTAGGTCAAGTAGTAATAAATTATGTCTGAGATAAAAACAGGAGTGCAGGGTATCTTGTAGTTCATTTCACCCCTTGGGTCATAGCTTACTATTAAACACTATGCAGAAAATGTCAGTGGTCATTATTAGTATTGAGAGGGTGTATTTCTCATTAAATATCTTCCAGGTTTACTCAGAATGTTCCTTGGGACACTGAGAATGACATTTAAGATTTCTTTAGATGCATTTAATGAGGAGTAGTATCTTGAACTGTCTGTTGAAAATGTGGACTCATAGTTAAAAGGTTTTATTGAAAACTTTTCTGTTTTTGAACAAAGATTGCATATTTTTCATGACTCAAAGTAAGAAAAAAGGAAATATTTATTTTGAGGATGAGCCAATTTATATATTGTTGGACATAGCACAGACCACCCAGGCCTGAAGCCTACTGTTTATAGTATATACAGTCTTGATGAGCAAGAGCTATCTTTGGCCCAACGAGAAAGTTTTGGAGCTGCAAATGGTAATAACTCCACATTTCCCCCCCGCCTTTAGCTAGTCGATGGCAGTGGGCTGGGCTGGTTAGCTAGTATGATTCTGTCAAGTAGATTATTTCGTTTCCACAAGAAAACAAATTTCTTTGGACTTTGGTAATAATAACATTGCAAAACTTCATATATCAAAGGCTAGTGTTTAATATTGTTGAAAACACCAGTTTCTTACTATGTATATAGTGTGTGTGTATATATATATATAATTTATAGCTGAATGTAGGTGAATTTTCTCTAGTGCAAATTTTGTAGTTTCATTTGAAGCTTCATTCTCCTTTACCCAGTCATCACATTATAGAGTTCTTCAAGGATTGCTTCTAGGCTATCTCTTGTATCTCTCTGTATTCTCACTGTAAATAATTTACCCTGTGCTCACAGCCTTAATTACCATCTAATAGAAGGGAAGAAAGAGAAAATGGTATAAAACAGAAAGCTGTCAGACATGAATTTCATCATCTTTCCATTAGAAAGTCATGTCTGCTAACTTCTCTGTTTCTCTGTAAGGTAAGACGCAGGATCTTTCTGGAGACTAAGGATAGAGAGTCAAGGGCCTGAGCGGAATTCAGAGGGTTTGGAATATTTGTTTGACAGAGTGCTTGAGGGAATAGATCAGAGTAAAATGATAAAACTACTGGGCTGTGTTCAGGCCCCCTTTGATCATGGTGTTCGTATTTATTGTGTGGTGTTTCCCTAGCAGCACATAGTTGCTTCGTTATAAAATAGGCACGGAGAAAGTGGTTAGTTTCATTCAGGGATAGAGTTTTGCCAGATGGATGCTATGCAAGGACTGAATGGGAAAGGAGTTGAGTGTAACATAGTATTTTAAAGGGTTTTAGGATTTAAGCTAGATAAGGAGCTTAATGTATCATGATAAATGGAGAAAAGATTGAAGTTGTCGAGGATTTCATTTTACTTCTGCCCACAGTCAACAACCATGGAAGCAGCAGTCAAGAAATAAAAGGCACATTGCATTGGGCAAATCTGCTGCAGAAGATCTCTTTAAAGTGTTGAAGGGCAAAGATGTCACCTTGAAGACCTAAGGTGTGCCTGACCCAAGCTATGGTGTTTTCAGTTGCCTCGTATACATGCAAAAGCTAGACAATGAGTAAGGAAGACTGAAGAAGAATTGACGCCTTTGAATTATAGTGTTCGCAAAGAATGTTGAATATATCATGGGCTGCCAAAGGAACAAACAAATCTGTCTTGGAAGAAATACAACCAGAATGTTCCTTAGAAGCAAGGATGGTGAGACTTAGTCTCACATACTTTGAACATGTTATCAGGAGGGATCAGTCCCTGGAGAATGACATCATGCTTGGTAAAGTAGAGAGTCAGCGAAAAAGAGGAAGGCTCTCAAGGAAACGGATTGACACAGTGGTTGCAAAAATGGGCTCAAGCATAACAGTGATTGTGAGGATGGCACAGGACCGGGCAGTGTTTCGTTCTGTTATACGTAGGGTCGCTATGAGTTGGAATCGACGGCATCTAACAGCAACAACAAGGAGGGTCAGAATTGACTCAACGGCAACTAACAGCAACAGCAAGAAGAATAGTGGGGGAAAAAAGCAGTGATAGATTAGAGGAAATATAGAGCTGATGACTTGGAAATCTCTTAAGAGATCAGAGAACCTATGTGGTGGAGCAAGCAGTTCAGCAAGCAAAGTAGAAGTAAAGGAGGATATGATGAGAAGGTGAACTTTTTGAATAAATGATACAAGAGCAATTAAGCTGGTAGTAACTGTGGAAGTAGATAGCTCAAGTGAAATGGAGTTTACTCACTGGAAATGAAAAAGATCACCCATGTGGTTATTGAAATCACCCAAAATAATGGAAGCATTTGGGATTGTGAGAAAGAATGCTAGCCAAGTTCCAGAACTTTTGATTAAAAAGGGAAAATGAGAGATTAGTAGATGTAACAGTGATGAGGAGGCAAAGAGGGAGGCATGGATAAGTGACATAAGGCTCAAATGATGAGGATGTTTACTAGAGAATTGGAATTGGTATGAAAATGAAATTGGGAGCAAGGAGGAATAGGAATGTGGGATAGAAATAAACAGCCTTCGTTTGAGATGGCTATAGGTCATATGGTATATTCAGTATTGAATATTGAATATACCATGGACTTCTGAAAGAACAAACAAATCTGTCTTGGAAGAAGTACAACCAGAAAGCTCCTTAGAAGCAAGAATGGCGAGACTGCGTCTTACATACTTTGGACATGTTGTCAGGAGGGATCAGTCCCTGGAGAAAGACATCATGCTTTGCAAAGTACAGGGTCAGCAGAAAAGAGGAAGACCCTCAAAGAGGTGGGTTGACACAATGGCTGCAACAGTGGCTGCATAACAACAATTGTAAGCATGGTGCAGGACTGGACAGTGTTTCCTTCTGTTGTACATAGGGTCGCTATGAGTTGGAACTGACTCGACAGCACCTAAAAACAACATAGCTCATATATATATTTAGGAAACAGCCAGTTTTCACTGGAGGCAAAGATGCCAAGAAAACTTTCCCAGATGGAGTTGAGAACATAGGGGCAAAGTAAAACAGGTAATGTATTCTCAGTAAATGTTAACTATTTATTTAAGAATATTAAAAAGTTGATGAAACACTAAAATTATACCGGCGCCCTTTTGGTTTTCATGAATGTTAGTGTTTGCAATGGACTATACATGCTCTGGATGGATTTCAGTAATCTCTCCGTCGATGGAACTAGGTCAAGAGTACAGGGGTGGGTAAGAGAACTATGGGTGAAATCAGCGCCAATATGGTAAGTCAGATGAAGCATTTGCTGCCTAATGACTATAGCATTCTGTTTGTAACTGTGAAAGATTAGGTTCCTGTTGGCGTTAAGTTTTCCTAAATGTGTGGTGCTATTTCAAGAAAATGCTTCAAAGTTTTATATTGTCTGAGTTAATATTCCTGTATCACATGAATTACCAAGATAGTATAAAAGTTACTTTCCCTTTAAAATAAAAAAAATAAAGAGTCACTTAATCTGTTCAATGGTAAAACTAATGAAAATTGATTTCTTATTGAATGATGTCACTATCTTGGTAATGTTTTCCAAAATTTCCTAGTGGAGTAAGTTACATCTTATTAAACAGATGTATTTGACTACACCTTGTTCAAGTGTTAGGCTCTATATATTTGAGGTATTCTCCTTGGATTGAGTAATTTTATCAAGTCCATTTAGTATTAAAATATAAAATGAAAGGTACTGTTATTATTACCTCAAGGGAAAGATTAGCCCAAAGGGCTAATGGACCACAGCTACCACAGCATCTGCCAGACTAAGTCGAGCACAGCTAGATGGTGCCTGGCTACCACCACCGACAGCTCTGACAAGGATCACAATAGAGGGTTCCAGACAGAGCTGGAGAAAATTTTAGAACGAGATTCTAACTTACAATAAAAGACCAGACTTACTGACCTGACAGAGACTGGAGAAACCTTGAGAGTATGGCCCCAGACATCCTTTTAGCTCAGTGATGAAGTCACTCCTGGGTTCAACCTTTCATCTGAAGATTAGACAGGCCTATAAAACAAAATGAGACTAAAGGGACACACCAGCCCAGGGGCAAGGACTAGAAGGCAGGACCGGCCAGGAAAACTGGTAATAGGGAACCCAAGGTCAAGAAGGGAGAATATTGACATGTCATGGGTTTGGTAACCAATGTCACAAAACAATATGTATACTAATTTTTTAATGAGAAGCTAGTTTGTTCTGTAAACCTTCATCTAAAGTACAATTAAAAAAAAAAAAAAGACCAGACTTACTGGTCTGAAAAAAAAGGTGTTATTATTATAAGTATTAGTAGTAATCATGATAGCTAACACTTATGTGATGTCAAGAAGAATATGACCAGTCAAATAAGACTTCTCCTTTCCTCCGTTCTGTTTCTTATTTTTTTCAGCTCATATATAGGGTTTGAGTGAAACCATAGGATTAGGTTCAGTACTTAAAATTAAAAAAAGAAAAAAATAGAGTGGCTTAAGCAAGAGAGAAATTTATAAAAGAAGACCAGAGGTGAGCAATCTAAGGATTATATGGTATCTCCATAGTTTTTAGTGTCCTAAAACACTGTCTACTCTACCACCTTAGTGAAGAAACTTCATTCATCGGATTAGTTCCTATGCTAAGATGACTGTGAACTCTAGCCATCATATCTGTCTTACAGGCCATAAGGAAGGCAAATGGCTAAAAGGGAAAAAGGGGCCTCTCCTATTTAAATAAGCTTTTATTAAGCTGCGTTTTTTACTCATGCAACACTTCTATTCAAATCTCATTATTCTTCAGACAGGGATTGGACTGGACTATGGGATAGAAAATGATACTGGTGAGGAGTGAGCTTCTTGGATCAAGTGGACACATAAGACTATGTGGGCAGCTTCTGTTGGAGAGGAGTTAGAGGGCAGAGGGGGTCAGAAGCTGGCCGAGTGGACACGAAAATAGGGAGTGGAAGGAAGGAGTGTGCTATTTCATTAGAGGGAGAGCAACTAGAAGTATATAGCAAGATGTATATAAATTTTTGTATGAGAGACTGACTTGCTTTGTAAACTTTCACTAAAAGCACAATAAATTTTTTTTTTTAATCCAAAAGAAAAAAAATGTCTGGTGTTAAGGAAAGGTGATTTTTTTAAAAAAACTTACTTGTACTTTTGAAATTTCAACTAGCCAAATCAATGAGATTCCGTAGTCTGTCTCTAAGAAAAGTCCCGCAGTATATAACAAAGGCACGTGCCCTTAGTTCCTCCAATTCGGAAACTACAGCCTCTGTTCAAAGGAAGAGACAGAATCCTAGTCATACTTACCATGTAGCTTGTCATACCCAAAACCTTTCCATGAATCCTTGGTTTTTTCTTATGTAATGTGATTTTATTAATGATATAAACCAACCTATTATTTATCAAACACTGCTTGTCAGCTTTACTGCATACATGCATTTCTCTATTTTTAAAAATATGCTTTAGTGCTGCCCAACGATATAATCCTTGCTTGTCTCTTTTACTCACCAAATTGTAAGCAGTTTTACATACAGGTTTCGACCTACATGACTTGTCAAACTTCTTCTATTTATTATTAAAATTAAGTTTCATAATCTTCATCAATGTCATAAATTTAAGAAATTCTATGAAACAGTATTTTCTACAAACATATCAGACATCATTATTCTTAAGCTGCAGATTTCTGGTGGCTCTTTTCCACAAGTTTTTTTTTTTAAAGAGACTCCGATTTTCTTAGATTCAAATCATATGTACTTGAAGGAGCATCTGTAAAAATCCCAAGCTATTTCTCATGTGAGCTCTCAATTATAAGATAGTTTTCATGAAACTTGCTGTATCAGGTTATCTGTCAGCTTACCGTACTTATTGAGAGGTCATTTTTGTTCTTCCTTCTTGACTATTGTCATTATAAGGAAAACTCCCTTGAAAATTGTATACCACCGCCAAAGAAAAGGTGTGTAGTTACAGTCTTATTTGGATTCAGGAGCTTTTCAATTTCATTAATAACCAGCTCCCTAGAGCTACAAGTATGGTCAAATTAGTTTACTGTGAATCCTGTGAGGTTTTTATTGTGCCAAGCACTGTTTAAGTACTTGAGTATGTTAATTAATAATCATAACAACTCTGTGAGGTAGGTACCATTATTAGTCTTTCTTTTTTGTAGATGGATAAACTCTAAAGTACAGAGAAAAATTAAATAACTTGTGTCAGGTCACATAGCTGATAAGTCCAGAGCCAAGACCTGGATCCCACTGTCTGGCTCCAGAGTTTGTGTTCTTAACTGTTATGCTGCAGCACTTCATGTGATGTCAAGAAGAATATGACTAATGAAAATAAAACTTTTTCTTCCCTCCATTATACTTCTTATTTTCTCAGTTCATACATCCGTATAGGGTTTGAGTGAACCCATAGAATTGGGTTTAGTTATTAATGTCAATGAAGAGAAGAAAGTTGTGTCATACACTCTATTACCACCCTGTTAGGATGGCAATTTTTAGAAAGTCACTTAACATCTCCAGGCTGCAGTTACCTTTGTGAATATCTAGAACTGCATTGTTCAGTATGGTAGCCGCTAGCCATATATGGTTATTGAGCGCTTTAAATGTGGCTAGTCTACGTTTAGATGTGCTGTAACTATAAAAATACCACATTTTGAAGACTTAATATGAACAAAAGAATATAAATATCTCATTAATACTATATTAATTATTCGTTATGATAATATGGATATATTAAGTAAAATATGTTATGAAAATTAATTGCACCTTTTTTTATAAGGTTACTAGAAAATTTAAATTACACATGTGGGTTGCTTTATATTTCTATTGGAAAGTGCTGCTCTAGAAATATAGGCTAGAGATGATCTCCATGGACCCTTCCAGCCACAGTGTTCTGATGATTCTAGAAAACATTATTTTATTTTTTAATGTTAAGAGGTCTCTATTGAGGATTTTTGTATCCAAATTTTAAGTGTGCTATTTGTGGAATATAGAGTTCATGGAAAAGTCTTTGTTTCTCAGGATATGAACCAGTTTAACTTTGCCATGAAAGAATTTAGCCTTTAAACTTTTTGTTCTGCCTGTTCTTGTTGTTAGATGCTGTGGAGTCGGTTCTGACTCGTAGTGAGCCTGTGTATCACAGAATGAAACACTGCCTGGTCCTGCACCATCCTCACAATTGTTGCTAGCCCATTCTGGCAGCCACCCTGTCAGTCCGTCTCGTTGAAGGTCTTCCTCTTTTTCTCCGACCCTCTCTACCAAGCATGATGTCCTTCTCCAGGGACTTCCCTCCTGATGAAATGTCCAAAATATATGAGACAAAGTCTCACCATTCTCTATTCTTAGGAGCATTCTGTCTGTACTTCTTCCAAGACAGATTTGTTCATTCTTCTGGCAGTCCGTGGTATATTCAATATTCTTTGCCAACACTGTAACTCAAAGACGTCAGTTCTTCTTCAGTCTTCCTTATTCATTGTCCAACTTTCGCATACATATGAGGTGATTGAAAACAACACGGTTTGAGTCAGGCACACCTTAGTCCTCAAAGCGATGCCTGGATCCTCTGTTTTCTTCAGGTGGATGTTACAGCTACCATCGTGCTTTTCATATCTTTCTATTTATCCCATCCAAAGCTTTTAACTTCTTGCAGTCTGAGTTCAGTCTTCACTAGGGCTAGGATGGTGTAGTAGAATATAGAATTTAAAGTCAAAAGACTTAGATTCTAATTATGGATCTTTCTCTTGTTAGTTGAATAATGCTGGTCAAGACACCCACCTTCTATGCCTTAATTTTTTATCTGTAAAGTGGGTATTGTGAGGATCAAATAAAACACCATACAAATATTGTTGTTACCTGCCTGTGGTCTTAGTCAGAGGTGTATTTTTTTCAGTCTTCTTCTTAACAGTATTTACTTCAAGGATATTTGAAGTATCCTTTACTCCTTACTGTTTATTCTTATTATCATTTTAAGTTTTCTGTTTCCCTCATCCATTGATTTTGGTGGTTCTTTATCAATCTTTAGTCCTTCTAACAGACTATGGTTATAAAGAAAATAGAACAAACATTTTAGATAACATTGTTCACAAAATGGAAGTCATTGTTTTGAAATTGCACCTAGATTTTTAAAAATTGTTTTGTGAGATCATAGATTCAGAAAAAAAGTTCCAAACACCAAGGAGGGAATTGGTCAACTGATTTGAAGAATTCTACAAATTGTAGAAAACAAGACACAAGGGAAAAAGAGAAAGGAACTTAACATATATTGAATAGCCATCATGAATAGCCATCATGTTCTAGGTGTTGCTCTCGATAGATGATTTGTATGTTTTATACTCCCTACAACCTTTTAGGAGTCGCTGGGTGCTGTAAATGGTTAACACACTCAGTTGCTAACCACAAGGTTGGAAGTTCAAGTTCACGCAGAGATGCCTTGGAAAAAAAAGCCTGGCAATTCTACTTTTGAAAAATCGGCCATTGAAAACCCTATGGAGCGCAGTTCTACTGTGACACACATGGGGTTGTCATGAGTCGAAGTTGACTTGAGGGCAGCTGCTACTGATACAGCCTTTTAAGGGAGTCGTTGATACTATTATTATTTTCATTTTTATAGACGAGGAAACTGAGGACTAGGCATATTAAGCAACTTGCTCTTAGGGTATTCAGGTTCTTCCTTAGTGTTCATCTGCATTTTTTCCCCAAGACCACTGTTTAGTAAACATTGTTTACTTTGGGTATGTGAGTTCTGTGCTAATGATGTAGACGGAGTTGGTTTCAAGAGTACTGGCGGAAGTAAATGAAACTTGAGTTTTTTTTTTTAAAATCAAGGATGCCAGATATGATTTATGAAATATATTTCGCATCTTTTGTTATGCAACTCTTGAATGAACTCTTGAGAAACAAATACTGTATTTTCAACTCCATGTCCTTATATTAAAGAAGGCTAGGCAAGGCATTTTATAAAATATGATTTGTAAGTGCACTGGTTTCTACAGAACTCTTTCTTCCGTTAAAGGGTTGTCTAAGAACATCTATTATATTTCAAGAGCAAATGCTCTTTAACCTCTTTTTTATTTTTTGTTTTATTTATATGAATAAATGTTTGGGAAGCTGTTGTTTCCATTTAGGCCACTACGATTCTTCTATTAAAAAAAGCGCATGAAGTGTTACTATTACATTGTATAATTTTATTCAAAGAACTAAACACAAGAATGTTATTTTCTTCTACCCTGCTCTCTTTTGTTGTTTTTGTGTTTTCATTTGACCCTCTTCTTTAGCCTCTTGGAATTTTGCCTCTGAAACTTGAATTCCCTTCCTTTTTTCCAACAAAAATGAGATGCAGAACAAGTCATGGCTTGAAGTCAAAGTAAATTCCTATATTTAAGCGCTAGCAACCGTTACAGGTTTCTTGAGGCCACTAGCTGCCATCACTGTTAAGTCGGTTCCTACTCTCAGTGACCCTATAGGACAAAGTAGAACTGCTCATTAGATTTCCAAGGCTGAAAATCTTTGCAGAAACAGACAACCACATCTTTCTCTTGCAGAGCAGCTGGTGGATTTGAACTGCTGACTTTTCAGTTATCAGGTGAGTGCTTAAGCACTGCACCACCAGGGCTCCTTCTTGAGACCAAGGCCTGCTTATCGGATGCTTAGCTCTTGGGCAACTATATATTCTAGGAAAGGGCACTTGACTAAACTAGAAGAATGTTGAGTTTTAATATATTGTTGCCCAAAAAACCCAAATAGTAAACAAAACAAAAATAAAAAACACATCACTGTATGTACATTAAGTATTGGTCTGGCAGATACTGAAAACCTAAAATATCGCTCACACATGCAAACTTGTTAAAAAACAAAGTACATTTTCCACCAAGTTATATTCTCAGAGTGAGAAAAATTAAGCTAGTTTGGATTTCAAAGTTTTCCTCCTAATTTCTCCTACAGCTAAGCTCCGTAGGGATCCCCTAATCGTGCAGCATTGAAAAGAAGATTATTTTATGAATTTGAAAATAATATTGCTTTTGATTCAACAAAATTTTAATGTACATTTGCAAATGAAAATATAAAATTACAAGGGAAGTAAGCTATAATTAGAATTACTTAGAATATGCCCATGCATCAGTTTTACCCATCTTTATAAAGAAACATATACAGTAGTAAATGAATGTATGTTCTTGTTGGCTTCTTTTAATGTATGTTTAGACATTTCTTGATGTAGGTTTATTAAATATTCTGATTTTCTTTTTTGTTAAATATTAGATCATACATATATTAAATACTCTGGTATTTTCCTATAAAATATGGTGCATTTATATCCCACCTTTAGAATCTAATGAAACAAGGAGATATTGTAGAAAGTCAACTTATAACAAATGTAGGAAATACTGTATAAAATGTACTCTGGTTACTTGCTGTACTTATTTCTACAGAACTCAAATAATTTCCACACCAAAAGTATTATAGACTAATATATATAGAAATAGCTACTTTCAAAGTGAAATGTAATTTTGAATATTGGATTATTTCATTTATGTTAGTTCTTTTAATTATATGTTTTTTCTACTTAAAACATGTAAAGACATGTCTTCAGTGGTCCCCAGAATTGAATGTTCCTACCCATGTCATTCAATTTAGCATTGATTCAATTATAGTATTTTAATTTGAGACCTAAAATCAGATTTGAACCATGTCTAGTTTGAGGAATTAAAAAAGATTTAAGGATAATATTTTGTATTGGAATTTTGAAGTAGTGAGGAAAATTAAAGACCATTCAATTCAGTTCTTTCATTTTATATTTGGAAAAACTAAGGCTCAGAAACATGTTTCTTTTTCAACATATTGTAACTTTTTAATGATGGTGCCAGAATTTAAAATCAGATTCTCAGTTTTATTGTAATCAATTATGGAGTCTAAAAGAGGAGTAGATTGTTGACTAGAAGGAAGAACCTCAGTATATGAAGCCATATACATCTTTTGTCCTATTTGCTGATGAACCAGTCCTTTCTGCTAAAAGTCTTGATAACCTTTAGACCATCCCAGATCATTAACATTGTTGGCTCTGATAAAGTAAATGAACCCTTGTTCAAGTAGGAGAAACTTTCCCTTCTTTCTTCTCGTTTCTAGATTATCAGTGCCACATGATTGATATTTAAGAAATCACCTTCCAGAAGGCTTTACTTTTGTGTGCTGAACTGCCTATTTGCAATATTAATGGATATCTTTGAAAGTATATGTGCCTTACAGTTTTAGATGAACTTTGATGCCCTTGCTGCCTTCATTTAGGCAGGTCACATAGGTTGTTTTTGTGAGTTTGTTTTTAAAGTTTATTTTATATACAAAAAGCATGACTATTTGTATATAACCCCATCTCATATTTAAAAAAAATTTTTTTTCATATTTTATGTGTTTATGTTAAGAACTTTTAGTTTTTTCAGATAGTCATATGAATTAAAACCTTTTTATTCTAATTTTCTGCCTAATTCTGGTTTTCTGCCCCACCTTTAAGAAAACTTGAGGGGAAATATAGCATCTTTTTTCTAAGAATTTTCTAAAAAACCTCAGGGTATTCCTGTAACCAGTCATGTAGTCGCCCTTGCCCAACCTGCCCCCAAGAGAAAAAAATCCACAAAAGTGGGTTTGTAAGGCTGATAAGAGTCATCAAATTTAATTTGTTGGCATTGATGGACAGCTTGTTTCCATTTCCGATCAGTTTTTCACTTGACAATTTATCCTATATGTACTGTTGTCCTCAGTTTAAAAATAATTATATGTTAATATGATTATATCTATCTTTGATATAAATATATGTATGTGTGTGTATATTTGGGTTTTCTATATATCTTTGGAGGGAGGGTGCTAATGACAGCTCTTTTACGTAATGATGTTAATTTCGTGACGGATACTGTCTGTACTTCTTTACCCCAGACTTTAAAACCATGAGCTTGAAAGGATAGGGACCATAATCATAATCATGAGTTTGGTCTGTGAGTTTTATGTGGCCATTGCAATGAATTATTGGGCTCAGCAGAGATGCAGAGAGCACCATGGGAGGGACGTTTGGTGTCAGAATTGGTAAAGATAGCACCAAGAGGAGACATGTCTGACCTTCACTTCATAGGAATCTTCCTTGAGCTGTTGATACTGATTCTCCTTCCACCTTCTGAAGTTAGAGGAGGTCAGACACCACCCCCATACCATCTTTATACTATATAGCTCTTACTCTTAACTCTGCTGCCTCAGTGCTTAATAATTGCTTGTGGAACAAATGAGTGAATGTATAAAAGAATAACATTTGCTTTATAGTTCTATGGAGCCCTGGTGGCATAGTGGTTAAGAGCTACAGTGAGCTACAGCTGCTAACCACAGCAGTTCAAATCCACCGTCCCTTCTCGAAAACCCTGTGAGGCAGTTCTACTCTGTCCTATACGCTTTGAGTTGGAATTGACTAAATCAGCAATGGGTTTGGCTTTGGTTTTATAGTTCTATAGATATAGTGTTAATTACGCAGCAGATTTTAACTACTCCTTCGATTTTTTTTTTCTTTTTCGATACAATGTCTTGGTTTTCATCATCCTTCCCCATCTCCACAATAAATAAATAGTGTGATTTTATTAATCACATATACATAGAACAATACCTGGAACTATATTATAGTTGCCCAAAATGAGGTTATTTCCTGCAGCATAGACAGGCTAGATGAATGCCTGATTGGATAGTGACAAGCATGAAATAGATCTTTATTATGTTAAGGCACTAAAGTTTTTGGTTTATTTGTTACAGTCCAAACCACACCAAACCCATTGCCATCGAATGGATTCTGACTTACAACAACCCTATAGGACAGAGTAGAACTGCCCCATAGTGTTTCCAAGGCTGTGCTCTTTGTGGATGTAGATTGCCACATCTTTCTCCTTCAGAGAGGCTGGTGGGTTCAAACCACCTACCTTTTGGTTAGCAACCAAGCTCGTAACCACTGTGACACCAGGGCTCCTTTATTTGTTACAATAGCTAGTATTAATTACCCCAATTTTATAGTCACATTGAGTTAAATATTTTACCTTTATGCCATTGTTCAATTTTAGTTTTGAAAGGAATTATTTTTTAACTAATTTGTTAGTCTGTGAAAAAGGTGTTAAAATCTGTCTCAAAGTTGATGTGTGGTTTAATCCCTTGCTTAAAATAAAGAACAATAGAAGTTTTAAATGGTTGTAACATCTGTTGCTTCAACAGAATTCATTTGGTAGGTTAACATTTTTAAAAGTTTAAACAAATATTACTAAGAGAGGCTACAGTTTAAAAAATAAACAATTGAATAGAATTCAGTGGTAGGTCGTGAAAGCTACACTTGGTGTATCTTTTTTAAACACAGATCTGGTCATGTTGCTCCTCTGCGGAGTAGAGCCTTTGTCTTAAAAGTAAAGTTCAAACTCATTATTGGCATGTGCTAGCCTGTACCAGTATTTCTCCGGTCTTTTTCCCTATGTTTATGCCTAAAAAATAGTGCTCTATTATACTATGTAAACTAAAGTACTTTTTATGATGTAGTGTCATTATTTACTTTCATGTATATGCCACTGGATTGTGAACTCCTGGAAGACATGGACAATGACTGCCCCTAGTACTGGGCAACCTGCCTGGTACATAATCTACTCTTAGTAATTATTTGTGAAATATGTAAATGCATGAATGAGTGAATGAATGTGGACAATGCTCCAACCTACAAACTTTATGGTCTCACTACTTTTATTTGGTTATGAATCCTACTAGAGTGACTGTCTTAGTCATCTACTGCTTCTATAACAGAAATACCACAAGTAGATGTCTTTAACGAAGAGAAATTTATTCTGTCACAGTGTAGGAGACTAGAAGTCCAAATCCAGGGTGCTAGCCCTAGGGGAAGGCTTTCTCTCTCTGTCTGCTCTTGGGGAGGGTCCTTGTCATCAATTCCTACCCGCCCCCCGCCCCGCCCCCCGAGCTTCTCAACACAGGGATCCGGGGTCCAAGGGACTGCCATTCTCCTGGCCCTTGTTTCTTGGTGGTATAAGGTCCCCCTCTCCGCTCAGGTCTCTCTTTTATGTCTCAAAAGAGATTGCTTTAAAACACAACCTAATCTTGTAGATTGAATCCTGCCTATTAACATAACTGCCTCTAATCCTGCCTCATTAACATCGTAAAGTAGAATTTACAACACACAGGGAAATCACAGCAGATCCCACAATGGTGGACAACCACACAATACTGGAAATCATGGCCTAGCCAAGTTGACACACATTTTTGGGGAACACAATTCAATCCATAACGGTGATGAACAGCACTAACGGCAGAATTCTTATTCCCGCCTTTTGGACTTAAACCATCAAAACCAAAACCATTGCCTACAAGTCAGTTCTGACTCATAGCAACCCTATAAGACAGAGTAGAACTGCTCCATAGGGTTTCTGAATCTGTAATCTTTATAGAAGCAGACTGTCACATCTTTCTCCTGCAGAGTGTCTGGTGGGTTCAAACTGCTGACCGTTCAGTTAGTAGCCAAGCACTTAACAACTGTGCCACCAGGGCACCTTCCATTTGGACTTAATTGTTATATATTACATGTTGTATTTTAAGTAGGGGATTGAAAAAGTAGCTCCTCCTTAAGAAAAGATTGAAGAACTCTAGGATATACATATTTATGTCTGAGTATAAATTCATACCAAATTATAAGTGTAAAAAAAAACTATGAACATTTATATTAAGGATGAACACTGGGAATTATATAAATATTGGGGTACAACCAAAACCAAACCCCATGCTGTTGAGTCGATTCCAACTCACAGTGACCCTATAGTGACCCTATAGGACTAGAAATGCCCCATAGAGTTTCCAAGGAGCTCCTGGCAGATTTGAACTGCTGACCCTTTGGTTAGCAGCCATAGCATTTAACCACTACGCCACCAGGGTTTCCAATATTGGGGTAGCTGATTTAAAAATAAAAATTTCTTTAGAAACTGAATATCAAAAAACCCTCGAATGGCTGTTTAAAAAAAGGATCAAGAAACTTGGCACCCAATTAGAAATATAATTACTATAAAATGCAGATGTTTTTCCAGTTACTGCACAGATAAAAATTTATTGATTTCAACATGTATTTCTTGAGTGACTTATGGGCTACATACTGTTCTAGACACTCGGGATACACAATTGAACAATGTAAAATTCCTGAAAGCTTTAGTGATTAGAATAAGATAGAGCTCAGTGTGTGTGTGTGTGTGTGTGTGTAAATAAGATTACCATTCTTAAATTGAAAAATAGAAGTTATTGTGAAAAAGGATAACTGCTGGTAGGATTTTAGGAGTGTCTTTTTTTAGAGTTTCTTTTTTAGAGTTTAGATAACTGTAAAGTTTAGAGGGCACAGTCCCCAAGACCACCCTCACTTCTGCCATCAATGCCAAGTTTGGGGGTTTCCTAAAACCACCCTCAGGTTTGATAATTCTCTAGAAAGAATGACAGAATTCTGAAAGCTGTCGTGGTTACAGTTTATTATCAAGAAAGGATACAGATCTAAATTCAGCCAAGGGGAGAAGTGCACAGGGCAAAGTCCAGGAGCTTTCGAAAGAGCAACTTTTGTTGTCCTGTCCTGTGGAACCATGATGCGATACTTTTCCGTTACCAGTATGTATGGAGTCTTGCCAGTCAGGTAAGCTCATTTGTGTTTCCAGAGTTTTTATTGGGGCTGCATTATGTATGTATGATTGATTGCCCATGTGGCTGAACTGAGTTTCTAGGTCAACTGATATTGCATGACCCAAAGCCCCTACTCTATGTCACATTGTTGGTCTTTCTGGCCAGCCCTCACACTAAGACTATACCCATGTGGCCAGCTTCTGCCCTAAGTCACATTGCTAGACTATCTAGTATGACCCAAGACTCCCAGGCAAACAAAGACACTCCTGTGAGGCATAACATTCCAAGGGTCTAGAAGCTGAAGGCAAAGGCCAGACCTTCTCTTTGGGCAAGGCCAAATTCTTTATTACACAAGGAGGAAAAATGAAATTGTGTTCTGAATATCCTTAAATATTATAAATAAATCTATTTGATATTCAACAGTTATCTGCTTGGTCTGTGTGGCAGTTGATGTTACTGTTCAAAAACATTTACTGTTCTTCCCCAGGGGAGGCATTATACTTCCCTAAGGTTTTTTTTTTTTTTTTTTACCTGTTATGCCTGGTCTTATGACTTGTTTTGGCTAAAGAAATACGAGTGGAAGTGATTTATGTTCACTTTTGAGTAGAAGCTTTAAGTCAGGACATAGTTTTCTATATTCTTTTTTTTTTTCCTCTGCACTGACAATCAGCAGTTCCAGACACTTCTCCAACACCCTAACTAAATAAAGATGACATATGGCTGAGCTGTAATCAACTATTGTTTGACATGTAGCATATGCAAGAACTCAACATTGTTGAAAATCTTTAAGATTTTGTTACTGTAGCATAACCAAGCCTAGTGTTTCTCAAACTTTAGCACGCATTAGAATCACCTGAAAGATTTGTTAAACCACAGATTGTACAGATTGTTGGACCCCAACTTTGTAGTTTCTGAATTCAGTAGGTCTGGAGTGTGGCCCAAGAATTTGCATTTCTGATGTGTTCCATCCTGATGCTGATGCAGCTAGCCCAGGGACCACCCTTTAACTGCCAGTTGCATTTCCTGACTGAGGCAGCCTGCTTTTTTATGTTCTTAGAGACCTAAGTTACTCAGTAAATCTCTACCTTCTTTTATTGTAACAACAAAATGCAGAATCTTCGTAAACCACATTATTAAAGAAGTAAATTCTATAAACTCCTTCGATTTCTGGGACATAGGCACAAAAATGAAACAAAATTAAAAAACAAAAAACTCCTAAATTTGGTCAAGCAGATTGGTTAGCTATGGAAATTTCTATATTAACTACAGTCAGGTAAGAGCCACAAAAAATACACAAAGAACAGAGGGGGTTAGAAAAGGAAACAGTGAAATCTAATTGTGGGGGAAATTGCTATTCCTGATGGGATTGGTAGGAATTCTTTCGAAAAGGGAAAATGGTTGAAGAAAAAAAAAACCCATTGCCATGGAGGATTCTGACTCATAGCGACCCTATAGAACAGAGTAGAACTGCCCCATAGGGTTTCCAAGGAGCAGCTGGTGGATTCAAACTGCTGACCTTTTTTTTTTTTTTTTTTTTGTGGTTTGCAGCCATAGATCTTAATTACAACGTCACCAGCACCCCAAGGCATTGTGTATAGAAGCCCAGGATAACCAAAATCAGAGTTGTAAAAAAGTGTGAAATGTTTCCAGAAGTAACTATTACAGTTTGCTACTGGAAGACAGATGAGGGAAAAGCAATTCCATAAATTTTTATCAAAAGCCTGATTTCTTACTTGCTGTGTAATAAGAAACACAAACTTCCAATTCAGTAGTGTCCTTGGTATGTATGTCTGCTTTTGAGGTGCTTTTAGAACTTAAGTTGCTAAAGGTGGTGTGTGATTGTCCAGGAAATTCTGGTGGGAGTGATGTGAAAAAATGGCTCTTGTGAAGGGAAGTGGAAAGGGGAACCCAGCATAGAGCCTTGACTAAAGTATATTCTCAGGCAGATCATATTTAAATAAGAGTACATATGGCAGTGAGGAATTGAAAATTGATTCCTTTGAAGCCATCCATGTAGAGTCTTTGCATAATGCCAGTTTGGAAGACCACTGTTCTCTACCTTCTTACCAGTAGTTTAGCCAAGATGCCTTCTCTGTAGTATTTCTTCTCCACAGTGAGTTAACCAGTTGGGGTGTAACCTGATTTTACTGCTATGTGATGATGTCTGGGGACCAAACTCTATTTGGGGGAGGTCACCTAACTTCTCTGGGCCTTGGTTTCTTGATATGTAAAATATATTTCCCTCAGGTTACTGTAGTCCCAGTATTCCATTTTTCTAGTACCATTCTAGCAAGATTCTAATAATCTGTGGATTTTCCCGAAGTCTATAATAAAAAAATAAAATAAATAAAAGTTTTTTTATTACATACTGTAAATTGAGTTCATAATCTTTGGGAGGAACTAATCTGGAGCGTCTGAAATGAAGTTTTTTGTTTTTTTTTTTTTAGGGTCAGGATACTCTGTAAAACAAACAAAGAAACCCGTTGCCTTCAAGTTGATTATGACTGAGAATACGAACCAAAAAACTTACTGCCATCCAGTCCATTCAGGATACTCTATAAAAAAAAAAATAGTCCCTGGTTAATCACAAAACAGTAATATTCCAAAAGCTTTTAAAGTGTTATTTTTGCCCCATTGCCCAGAGATAGATATTTTACTCATTTTGGATTTGAGCTTTGGTACTAAAGAAGCATAAATTTATGAAAAAGCATAGTCGAATGTTATCATTTTAAATAGCTGCTCATTTTGTTCAACGTGAAAACCAATTGCCGTATTATTTTAATGGCATAGATACCAACATGCATTTGAAAATATGTTCATGTTGATTCAAAGATTATATTTAATTGAAAACATTTGTTTTCATTTTTTCACAACCGTCATAGGAGGGAGGAAAATGAAAATACTTGCCAGTCTTGAGGCTTTTTAAAAATAGATTGGTTCAGTCTTGTGGTTATAATTTTGTTTAATGTAAATAGATTTCTTTGTCCACAGCAATGCCATGACTTTACGACACTTGCTAAGTTTTTTTAAATTACATAAAACATCATTTTGATCTTACTTATTTGATTGTCGCTTATGGTTAATTTGTCAAGTTTAATCGCTTGTCAGTTCCTTGGGGACTGCAAAAACGGACTCAGTATGAGTCCACAGTATACTTCGTTCACAAGTGCTTTTAAATTTGGTCAGCATTGCTATGACCAGTTCATTTTGAGAGGAAAATTCATCCTAGTTAATAGAAACAGTCTGAAGGTGATTTTTAGTTACTCAGCAATTGAAGGCAGCTTGGTGCATCACCTTCCTTAGTTTAGATTTTAAGGCAAAAACAGATCCAGCTTCTCCAAGTTGAAGGAAAATTCTGAATCTTTTGGAATTGTTCCTATAAGTTTGAGTCCAAATGTTTCCAATTTACATTTAGGACACACCAGGAAAAAGCACACAATAGTCATCTGGAGGCTTACAGTCACACTTGTTACCCTAACTGCCGCCTGCTTCAGCAACTTTCTGTGGGTTCTTGAGGAGAAAGCCAGCACAAGTGTTCCATTCTGTATGAAATAAGCGTACTTTAAAAATTATATAATTTATTAGTGCATTAGGATAATTCACTATTAAAGGAATCCTATTGAAAATTATTTTGAAGATACAACAAGGGCTCATAAAGCAAACAAAAAATTTTCCCCAAATTTCTTAATTTGTTGCTATTTCAACTTCAGATTTTTGTATGTGAAATGAGGTTTCTTAAAATAGGAACACAACATTATTCTCTTTTCTTATATCAGGTGCCATATGCAGGCTAAAACTGAACTCTTAGTCTATTTTTTGTTTCAAGTAGATTTAAGAGGAAAAATCTGTTTTATGTGTACGTAACCAGTGTATTTTAATCACATACCACAAGTTCTGAATAGTAGTTTCTAATTACTTATTTAACCAGATGAAGTATACATATGTGATTAGAACACTGAAGATTTTTTAAAATAAAATAAAAATAAAAGTCTGAATTTTGTTCCATTTTAATCTTTTCTTGCTGTTCTTATGATACCTGTTAAAACCCGTTGCTGTTGATTCGATTCCGATTCATAGCAACCCTGTAGGATAGAGTAGAACTGCCCCATGGGGTTTCCAGGGAGCGCCCGGTGCATTTGAATTGCCGACCTTTTGGTTAACAGCTATAGCTCTTAATCGCTAGGCCACAAGGGTTTCCATTCTTGTGATAAAAAGATGTTAATTGAAACCTACAGTTGATTAGGTTTGTTGTGATAAATTATAATTTAGTACTAAGGTGAGCATCTACACTTCGAAATGAGTTAGAAAAATTTAATGACAAAAACTGGTTTATTCTTTTATATTGGTTTTTAAACACAAAATAAGAGGCATTTAAATAGGTATTCTGGTTATTCTAACTTTCAAATCAGTCTTTTCAGTTGTATTCACTGCAAGTGTGTTTATGGTTTTAGTACCAGTGATGTGGTAATCAGACAAATCTAAATTTTGAAGATCCAGCAATTTTTTTTTTTTTAGTATTGTGGAGCCCTGGTGGCATAGTGGTTAAGAGCTCTGCTGTTGACCAAAAGGTCAGCAGTTCAAATCCACCAGAGGCTCCTTGGAAACCCCGTGGGGCAGTTCTGTTCTGCCCTACAGGGTCGCTATGAGTAGGAAATGACTCGACGGCAATGGGTTTTGGATTATTTAGAATTAAGTTCATGTTTTATTCTTTTTATACTTCCAATATCAGTGTTAACAAACCCTTGAACTTTAAGCCTTCTCCATTTGAAATTATTTTGTTTCATGTACTATAATGGATAAAGAAGTTGAACCCTAAAGTGAAGTGCTTTGCTCAAGATTGTTAGAGAAATTATGAGTGGTACCTGTATCCTTGCTCATATCAAGGTTCTTTCTGCTGCACCATGTGCTGCCTCTGGAGAAATGTTTACATCTGTTATATTTACCAAATGAGTAAAAACAAAGTAGACAAAAAAAATTTTTTTTTTAAAGAATCAGTGGTTTGTTCTCATTGTTTTCAACTTATTAGAGAGCATGTAATAAAGTAACATATTTATATCATCAAATTTTAAGCTGGTGCCAAACAGGGTGTTCTTAAAAATAACTATGGCATGATGGATTATAGTGACAGGAATATCACCCTTCATTCAGAGTATAATATCATGATATTTACTTGGGGGAACTTGATGCAGTTTAAGATCAGCAACATTTTGAATCCCAGTAAATGTATTTTTAAGGAAAACATGCAAGAAAATGTTTGATGTTGAAATCATATTAAAGAGCTACAAAGTCTCCCAAAACCTGTTTACTAGTGACATCTGCTGGTACAATGTTGTAATAAAGATGTAAGTACAGTATCTCACAGAAGTAATTTCATGGAAATTAAATATGAGAAAAAAACTTTTGTGGGCAGAGCTGTTTCTTTTACTATAATTCACACTTCTAATTGAGAATGTTTTTGTCTTAGTGGGTCTCTCCCGCTTTGGCATTTGACCAGGAGTAGTAGTAGTCCATACATTTACACTCCTGAACCTCTATGACTAGTTATATGTCAGCAAAGTTGTTTGATGTAATATTGCAAATTCTTTTTCCTCTTTGTCTCTCCAGCCTGTGTTCTATACCACACTTTAACAAAGAACTTTATATGGATTGAATCCTATTAGTTATTTTATGTCCTTTGCATAGACTAAATTTAATAGGAAAGTTTATATATACATGAAGTAAATGCATTGTCTTTATGCAAAATTGAAAATAAAAATGAGACTTTTTATTAGACGATTTTTATTAGAAGGAGAAATAGAGTTCTGTTTTCTTCTTTAAGGAGAGATTTTCTGCAATGTAAATTTTGGAGGAATAAGATATGCTCAGTCCTTGGATGTTTTCTCTTTCTAGGCTAATTTCTTAGATGATTGTGTCAGGCCCCATGGTTTTAAAAATACTACGTATGAGTAAATTAGGCCTGTTCTTTGAACACCAGACCTGTATAGCCAGATGTTTGCTTTTTTGACATTTCCGTTTAATTCGCTAACAAGCATCTCAACCATAACATGTCCAAAACCAAACTTACGATTTTCTCCTTAAACCTGCTCCTTCCATCCTGTTGCTTTCGAGTCAATTCTGGCTCATAGTGACCCTATAGGACAGGGTAGAACTGCCCCATAGGGTTTCCAAGCAGTGGCTGGTAGATTCAAACTGCTGACCTTATGGTTGGTAAAAGGCAAGCTCTTAACCCCTGCACTAGCAGGGCTACTCCTTCTGTAGTCTTCCTTATTTGAGTAAAAGGCCATTCCGTCCTTCTATTTGTTCAAACCAAAAATATTTCAATAATTTATAAATTCTTCCCTTTGTACCCCATATTTAATCCATTGAGAAATTCTTCCAGCTCTACTTTTGAAATACATGCAGAACCTGACCACTTCTCTCCACCTCTGCCACTAAGTTCTAGTCAAGCCACTATCATCTTTTGTTTTCTAACTAGCCTTCTTGCTTCTAACCTTGTCCTTCTGTAGACTATTCTCCACCCAACAGCAAGAGTGATTCTTTTTAAGACAGATTTTGTCACTTCTCTGCTGAGAACCTTCCAAAGTCGTTACCATGCCTACAGCGCTGTTTGTGAATTGTTAGACCATTTCCTTTCCCCACCCCCATCACTGTGACCTCATTTCCTACTACTGCTTCTCTCCCCTGTTCAGTTCCAGATGCAGGAATTTACACCCACTCCTCACTTATCAACATGGTTAGTTTCCAAAGGCCAGGTCATTATGCAAAAATCAGCAGAATGTGAAAATGAAGGATGACCACATCGGATCACAAAATGGAAGATGAGTACATCATTACATAACTGCCAAACCACTGAGAACCATGGCCCAGCCAAGATGACACATAACTTTAATCATCAAAGCCGGCATTACTCTCGTCGCACACCCTGGTGTGTTCTTTACTACCACATATACGTCGTTAATGGGCAAAATAGTAGATTTTTTACTATCGTAAATGTGAAATGTTGGATAATGGAATTGACTCAACGGCAATGAGTTAGTAGTGTACTTGTTTGTTATTCTCCTAACATGCCATGCAGACTCTTCATCAGGGACTTTGTATTTGCTGTTCTTTCTAACTGAAATGTTCTTCTCCCACTTCATTGAGGTTTCTAATCAAATTTCCAAGTGTTACGTTCTCAAAGAGTCCCCTCTTGACTACACTATGTGAAATAATAAGTCCCAGCTCCATCACTTTCTCCCCTTACCCTGCGTAAGGTTTGTTTGCCATAGCAATTATCATTTCAGGACATACTTTTTTGACATCTCTCTCCCCTAACTAGAATGTCAGTTATATGAGAGCAAGGCTTCTGTGTTGCTCACTTTTACATCCTTAGGGCCTAAACCAGTACCTTGCACAAAGTTGACACTCAGTTAATATTTGTTGAATAAATTTAAATTTCAGCATTTATATTATATGTTCTCTATTTAAAACAAATTACAACAGCGTTCCATAGTTAGGTTAAATGCTCAGACAGTACTTTTGGTGTCAAAGTACAGGGCCATATTATTATTTTAAAGATACTTTTAATGGGAATAATTACTTTTTTGTTCCTTTGACATAGGCTCTGATTCTCAATTACATTAACAGACCTTATACACGTGAATGGCAAGAAGAATAGCTCCTTTTGAATCTGTGCTAAGACTATCAGTATGAAGTGCTTCCCACAGGATTCTGCTGAAAGAACCAAACTTCCATCATAATGAAATTGCAAATTCATTTGTATATGCCTCTTTTATGTTTGAAAGCTACTTTTTGATGTTTTGGTCTGCAATTAAATTTATTGTTCAAGGTCACAAATATGCAATCCTAACTAGCCCAACTTGTCACAATCCTTTATCCAGTATTGCACAAAGATATGTGGCTATCTTGTGACAATAACATACCAAAGCCAAAATTTGTTCCCAGATATACATAGTTTTTTAATTAATATACTGCTTTCTATTTTCATACCCTCCCACCACCTCACCTATCTAGATGTTACCAAATGACAGGTTTTAAATTACTGACACTTTTCTTCAAAGGGAAAAAGATAAGTTTAAAAATGTTTAATGTTATAATTTCTCCATGTACATTTTTAGTTTAAAATATGAATTCGTTTGTGTGTGTTTACTCCTATTCTGTGTGGGGTAGAGAATTATGAAGTATGTTAGCTGAATTCTGTGGTTACATTTGTCACTGTTAACATGACCACAAAACAGATTCTTATGTAATTGAAATGAGTGTGTAAATCTTTTAAACATCATTGTGCACATGAGTTAAATTCTTTTTCTGAGATGCTATATTGCCAGTAAAAATGTATATATTTTAAATTGGTAAGATAGATTTCTTCTATTTTTATGCATCTCTTTGTTATACAAAAAGCATACAGAAAGAATTGCCTAATTAGATTTGAGACTGTCCTTTTTATCTGAGAATATCCAGTGTCTAATATTAACATACATTAGAACATCATTGTATCACCAATATTTATAGATTTCTCCAACGGATTTGATACGAAATACTCAAGGACCCTTTTCAAAAGGCGATCATACCTACAAAGCAAGCCAAAGACACTGAACAACACCAGGATAACGCAAGACTAGTATAGTAATGCCCCCATTTTAAGATCTTGTTTAAATACCCTTAGCTGAGCTGAGAATCTTTTCTTAATTTCTTTGTAAATTGAGTAAAGGCACAATGCTGTTTCAAGAGGTTATTTAAGATGAAACAACGATGCTTGAGTCAGACAAACTATGCTTTTTTGGAAGGGGTAATCACTCATTTATCATGTGATCTCTGGAAAGTTGCTACATTTTTTGAGCCTTGAGCAGTTATGGAATCGGGAAACACTACGTTAGCAGCAGCTACGAAATAGAGAACCACTACACATATTCAGAGTTGTGATACAATTAAATGAGGCAACACGTGTGAAATGCCCCAAACAGTGCCCAGTAATAGTAAGCACCTCCGTAAATATTATTTGGAATCCTCTCTCTCTGCTCTTGCGTTTCCCCCACTTCCAATAATGCATGAAAAGTATTTAGAAGAGTGCCTGGATTGTGGTGTCTGTTCTGGTTGGGCTAATCAGAAGTTTGAACTCAACTTGAAGCCTTTCTGTGCCTGCCAATTCTACATTACTCTGCATTCACTGAATTAATACGTAGAGAGAAGTCAGGACCTTGAATTGACCTATATATAATACCCAGCAGGTGTATGTGGCCTTTTTCTTCACAGCAAATTGCTCCCCCAGGGACTGGGGAGGATGAAGAGTGCTCCACTCCCAGACCTCATTTGAAGTCCCAGTGGAGCCCTTAGAAGATTTACTTAATTCTCTCTTCAACCTACAGATCTAAGAGTTGAGCCCTAAGTTATGTTAATTTGACATAGAAAAGCATTATCATTTTAATTATTTTGTGCAAGATGGCTTGCTTCACTGCTTATTGCTTGTTTGACCATTTGTAATGCTCCGATCATTCATTGTCCTGAAAGAGTTTTGCCTTTAAAAAAAATCTTAAATTTTTTAATAACAATTTAATATACTACTTTATATTCCAAAATATGTTGTAAATTTTTATTGTTTTAGGTGTAAAGATGGCTTGAAAGGATTTACATTCTCAGCACTGAGGTAAGTAACATATTTAATTTACCTTTATGTTGAGAGAGAATTTGTAAGTTACCTGTTCTTTTTTTTAGAGTATTATCTATAAATAATTACAATAAATATTTATTGATTCAATTTTTAAGCTGAAAGTAATTTTACAAGTCACAAAAGTATTTCCAAGCATCAGTGAATAGTTCATTAAAAGGGTACTTTATCTAATTTTTTTTCCCTGAAAATCAGTCAATCGACAACTGTTTATTAAGGCTTGTTATGTACATTTACTGTGAGGTGTTAGAAAAGAAATATAAGAACTCTTTCTTCAAAGAGCTTGGGAAGACAAAGCCCATGAACGGTTACCAAAAAATTAAGTACTTACTTGTATGGCCCAGATTATGGACTTATTTAGGGCAGGACTCATGTGTTGTGATACAGATACTGGATTGTAAGCTTCGTTAGAACCTTTTCCTTTTACCTCATTGTCTGACTCTTACCACATAGTAGATACTGTAGAAATATTGATTAACGTTAGTGTTGTTGTATTTTATAGTTTACCAAGCATTTTCACATAGATTAGACAATTAAATTCTTACGGGTGTTTTTATACCCATGTGACATGCTGGAGCTGAGGCTTAGAATGCTTTACTACTTTAACACCACATACCTGTTGTTGTCGAGTTGATTCCAACTCATAGCCACCCTATAGGACAGCGTAGAACTGCCCCATAGAGTTCCCAAGGAGTGCCTGGTGGATTCAAACTGCCAACCTTTTGGTTAGCAGCCATAGCACTTAACCACTATGCCACCAGCGTTTCCTCACACCACATGAAAATATATATATATATATATATATCCTGACACCAAATCCAGTGTTCTTTCAGTTTATGTGAAATGTTGCCTATTTTTATTCCCAAAAGTACATATAGTAGATGCTTAGAGAAGATTAGTAGTATGGAAGTATAAAAAATAGGAGGGTAGAATTAGGGTGGGTTCAATACTAAGAGAACTTTTTATATGATTATCTCAAGGTTCTTTATCAAATGAGTTAATGCAGGAAAAGTCTTTTAACAGTGCCTGGGACATAGAAAGTGCTCAAGAAATGTTGGCTATTATTTTTGTTGTTATCCTGTATGTGGTAAGCCTTAAGCTGTTAGACTCAAAGGACAGATTTAGATAAGTATAAGGGGTTAAGACTAGAGAGCCCTGGTGATGCAGCGGTTAAGTGCTCAGCTGCTAACCAAAAGGTCAACGGTTCATACCCACCAGCTGCCCCGTGGGAGAAAGATGTGGCAGCTTGCTTCCATAAAGATTTATAGCCATGGAAACCCTATGCGGCCATTCTACCTTGTCCTACAGGGTCACTATAAGTTGGAATTGACTTGATGGCAATGGGTATAGACTAGTAAGGAGTCCCTGGGTGGTGCAAACGTTTAACTACTTGCTGAAATGTTGGCAGTTCAAAACCACTCAGAGGCACCTTGGAAGACAGGCCTGGCAATCTGCTTCTGAATGGTCACAGCTTTGAAAACCCTATGGAGCAGTCCTACTCTGTGCACATGGGATTGTCATGAGTTGGAATCGACTCATCGGCAACTAACAACATCAACAACATAGACTAGTAAAAAGGTGCTTACAGTAGTAAAAAGGGGCTCATTGCACAGAGGAAGAGCTGACTCACCCTGGCTTGGGGCAGAGAGAGCTTCTCTGAGGAAGTGACTTCTAATCTGAGATGGTCAGCCCTGGCCAAAATAACAACAGTGTTGTGTAAGGTGTGAGAGAGATTATTGTATCTGCTCAGGCATAGTTTTATCCTTGTTGCTTATAAAGACCTTAAACTCTCCATGCACATCCATAGTCAAGAAACAAATTCTTTTGGACTAACAGCTGGCAAGGATGCACAGCTGCCGTGTGGTGAGAAAGAATCCCATTGCAAACTCCCTATAATTTAGCAAGCTAGATATGTTTACCAAGTTGGTCCCAAAGGGGTTGGGTTGCAGTTGTTGATATTTTTCTGGTGATATTTTCAGCTTTTTTTCCCTCTCTCTTCAGAGTTTTAAAATTTTCATATATTTGTCCAAGTCTCACGTTCCAGTATTTGAGTGTAGTATTGTAAGAGCAGCGACTCCTATAGTGAACGTATAAGCAGTAATAATAAAAAATTCTGATAGAAGGTACCGCTGAAGTGATATCTAGAGGTGGTAACATTTTCTTTGCCTTGTCTTTGGAAAAATACTGTTCTGTTTTGATGAAAGAAGGATGGTGTCTTCTCCTAGATATATGATTTCTCCCAAGAGAAATAAGTAAATTGGAGTGATACCAAGTTTATCATTTTTCTAATGAAATAATATGAGGATACATGCAATCTTGACTGTTTTGTGATTCCTCATTCTTTAGTTCTCCCATTTCTCTGCGTTTATACAGATGATGTTCACTGCACTGTGGTTGTTTTATCATTCAAGGCAGCATGGAGTATAAATTTAGAAGAAACCCATCCAGTTGTAACTATAAGCAAAATTTAGGGAAAAATATAATTTTTAGTGATTGACTAGCAGACCCAAGTTAATAGTTCATCTGATTCTTTTGAAGAACTTTAAATAGGCAATACATTAGGAAAGTGGTGACCTAAGTTAGAGGGGGTTTCATACCAGTGCTATGCTAGAATTTACTTGGTTAATTTGATTTTAAAACTCCCACATTGTCAATCAGATGACTGCTAACATTTTAAGTATTCAGATTTTGAAAGCTTGTTTTTCTTCAGAGATTTTATATAAATCATGAAAATACTATTTTAAATGATGATACTCTCCAAAATGTATTTGTCTATAAACACAATCTTTTTTTTTTTTTTTTCCTTATTGATTTTTCTCTTAAAGGTGAAAAATGTCTCACATGGTGCTCTTTGCTTTAGATTCATTGTAGGAAAGGAAGAGATTCCCACACATTCTTATGCACCAGAGGCAGCATATGCAAAAGTGGAACAAAAGAGAGAGAAACTTGAGGAAAAACCAAGAAGAGTGAATATAATTGCTCTCGTCAGGAAACTTGTGGATTCAATGTGAGTTCTTTATCTTAGTATTTTACCAGTTTGTCACTGTTTTATATGATGTTAGTACCGTGCCAAGGTAGTTTTGGTTTCTGCTCAGGTAATGATAATAATTTTTCACTAAAAACTGTGCATGGGTTTTATAACAGGCACATAATGGCAATGGAATGTTATTATTTCTGGCAGTAGTTAAATGAATACTGTATGCCATCATGAAGCCCTGGCCACACAGTGGTTAAGCACTTGGCTGCCAACCAAACGGTGGGTAGTTCAAATCCACCAGCCATTCCTTGGAACCCTATGGGGCACTTCTACTCTGTGCTGTAGGGTCACTATGAGTCAGGATTGACTTGACAGCAATGGGTTTTTTATAGACCATCATATTCCTTTAAAATAGATTTGTATGAAATTAAAGTATATTTCTCTTTTGAACTAGACAGGGGCTAGGATGGGGAACATGAGGAACAGGTGAACTGCACTAATCGAACATGCCAAAGATAGGAAGGAGAAAGGAAGGCTCCAGAGACTGATTCAAGAAGATGAAGGAACAATAAGGAGCGAGCAAGTAAAGGATATTTTGTAAGAGTAGAAATTTTCAAGGCTTTGGAAGTGAAATAAAAAATATTTATTTGTGTATTATACAAAGAAGCCTTTATATTTCATACAAATAAGTCTTCATTTATATTGCCAGTGTAGATATTTAAGAAATGTAATGGTTTAAAGTTAGAGCACCAGCCAAAAAAAAATGATCTTGTAAGTGATATTTTGGAGTTGGAGGAATGAGTAAGGAATATAGAAAGTTAGGAGATCAATTATAGTAGGCTTTTTAATGTCCTGTGAGAAATCAGAAGACCTGTATTTGACTCTTATCTTGCCCCTACCAGCTTTGTGACTTTGGGCAAGTCATTTAACCACTCTGTACCCCAAAGTCCTCAGCTATTAACTGGGGTTAATAATCTCTATTAAGGATATTTGTGAGCATCAAATGGGACAACATACATGAAATATCCTTGCAACTCATGAATACATGAGTAAGTGCTCACGTTTTTACAGAATTTAAAGACTTTGTCTTCATCTGAGTATATACTGCACCTGGAAGGTGAGAGGGAAGAAAGGAATAGTAAGTGGTAGGAATAATTGTGGTCATGAACTTATTAAAGCAAGTTCAGAAATAGTTATGGGTTGCCTCAGTGGGGAAAAAGGAGGTAGGAGAGGGTCTCCATTAATGGAAATAATATCAAGAAGAATCAGAGGGGAATGCAGAGTATAGTGTTGGTGAATGATGCCTTGGGTATCAGAACTGATCAGGTCAGGCAGAACTAGTCAGAGTAGCCTCTGTGGGTCCACTGGTGTGAAAGCAGGTGCAGGATAATAAATACAGAAGCAAAGTAAATAATACAGGCAATAGGCTGTCTGATACTTGGGAAGCCATTTTAATAATAGACTAAAACGTAACTAGTAACCCATTGCCATCAAGTCGATTCCAACTCACAGAGATCCTATAGACAGAGTAGAACTGCCCCATAGGGTTCCCAAGGAGCGACTGGTGGATTTGAACTGCCAACCCTTTGGTTAGCAGCCAAGCTCTTAAACACTGCACCACCAGGGCTCCAAAAAATGAGAGACTAAGGAAAGATTAAATGGCTGAACAGTACAGTTGATAAAAGAATTTGACTTCACTAGAAAGGTACAGTAAGACAGTTTAGTAATTTTTGTGTTGTTTTGATAACAATGACTGAGAAATACCTTTGAAGAGGACACTTAGAAGTATGAAGAGCAGTGGTTTGCATGAGGCAGTCCTCTCTTCAGGTTTCCAACTCTTAAACCACTCAACAACTTCACAAGACTGGATACGTCATATCGTTCTAATGACATAAGGGCAATGGTGGGTATGAACTGTTGCTGTTGCCCTTCAATAGGGAAGGCCGCCTGTATACTTCATCAGTGAAGAATTGGATTTGGGAAGAGGTCTTGCTAATCAGTTTGCAGATGGAATTGGAGAAGTGCAGAGCCAGAACATTGCTCCACAAGTTATTGTTATAAAAGGAAACAGCTCATATGTTCCAACCATGAAAAAAAAAATTATACTCTGAAAAGATGTCATAAAAACTACTTATTTTGGAACATGAACCCTTCAGAGAAAAAGGGGGAGAACTAAGCTCATGTTAGATTCTCCTACTTAAATTCTTTTACACATAGGGTAAATAAAAAGTCCTGGAGTCGTTGTACCAAATAATTAAAATAAGTATGTCTTGAACAGTAGTCCTCCCAGTAAAAATGTTTATTAAATACTAGAAGGTTAAGTGGTTTGCATTCAAATCACAAATAACCCACTTTTTTAAAAAAAATAATTTTTATTGTGCTTTAAGTTTACAAATCAAGTCAGTCTGTCACATATAAGCTTATATACACCTTACTACATATTCCCATTTACTCTCCCCCTAATGAGTCAGCCCGATCCCTCCTTCCGTTCTCTCCTTTCGTGACCGTTTTGCCAGTTTCTAACCCTCTCTACCCTCCCATCTCCCCTCCAGACAGGAGATGCCAGTACAGTCTCAAGTGTCCACCTGATACAAGTAGCTCACTCTTCATCAGCATCTCTCTCCAACCCATTGTCCAGTCACTTCCATGTCTGATGAGTTGCCTTCGGGAATGGTTCCTGTCCTGGGCCAACAGAAGGTTTGGGGACCGTGACCGCTGGGATTCTTCTAGTCTCAGTCAGATCATTAAGTCTGGTCTTTTTATGAGAATTTGGGGTCTGCATCCCACTGATCTCCTGCTCCCTCAGGGGTTCTCTGTTGTGTTCCCTGTCAGGGCAGTCATCAGTTGTAGCTGGGCACCATCTAGTTCTTCTGGTCTCAGGATGATGTAAGTCTCTAGTTCATGTGGCCCTTTCTGTCTCGGGCTCATAGTTATCGTGTGACCTTGGTGTTCTTCATTTTCCTTTGATCCAGGTGGATTGAGACCAATTGATGCATCTTAGATGGCTGCTTGTTAGCATTTAAGAACCCAGACGCCACAGTTCAAAGTGGGGTGCAGAATGTTTTCATAATAGAGTTTATTAGGCCAAGTGACTTAGAAGTCCCCTTAAGCCATAGTCCCCAAACCCCCACCCTTGCTCCGCTGATCTTTGAAGCATTCAGTTTATCCTGGAAACTTCTTTGCTTTTGGTCCAGTCCAGTTGAGCTGACCTTCCCTGTATTGAGTATTGTCCTTCCCTTCACCTAAAGTAGTTCTTATCTACTAACTAATCAGTAAATAACCCTCTCCCACCCTTCCTCCCTCCCCCTTCTCGTAACCACAAAAGAATGTGTTCTTCTCAGTTTATACTCTTTCTCAAGAACTTATAATAGTGGTCTTATACAGTATTTGTCCGTTTGCCTCTGACTAATTTCTCTCAGCATAACGCCTTCCAGGTTCCTCCATGTTATGAAATGTTTCACAGATTCGTCACTGTTCTTTATTGATGCGTAGTATTCCATTGTGTGAATATACCATAATTTATTTAACCATTCATCTGTTGGTGGACACCTTGGTTGCTTCCAGCTTTTTGCTATTGTAAACAGTGCTGCAGTAAACATGGGTGTGCATATATCTGTTCGTGTAAAGGCTCCTATTTCTCTAGGGTATATTCCAAGGAGTGGAATTTCTGGGTTGTATGGTAGTTCTATTTCTAACTTTTTAAGAAAACGCCTGATGGATTTCCACCAGCAGTGTATAAGAGTTCCAATCTCTCCTCAACCCTTCCAACATTTATTATTTTGTGTTTTTTGGATTAATGCCAGCCTCGTTGGAGTGAGATGGAATCTCATCGTAATTTTAATTTGCATTTCTCTAATGGCCAATGATCGAGAGCATTTTCTCATGTATCTATTAGCTGCCCGAATATCTTCTTTAGTGAAGTGCGTGTTCATATCCTTTGCCCACTTTTTGATTGGGTTGTTTGTCTTTTTGTGGTTGAGTTTTGACAGAATCATATAGATTTTAGAGATCAGGCACTGGTCAGAGATGTCATAGCTGAAAATTTTTTCCCAATCTGTAGGTGGTCTTTTTACTCTTTTGGTGAAGTCTTTAGGTGAGCATAGGTGTTTGATTTTTAGGAGCTCCAAGTTATCTGGTTTCTCTTTGTCATTTTTAGTAATGTTTTGTATTCTGTTTATGCCTTTTATTAGGGCTCCTAACGTTGTCCCTATTTTTTCTTCCATGATCTTGATTGTTTTAGTCTTTATGTTTAGGTCTTTGATCTACTTGGAGTTAGTTTTTGTGCATGGTGTGAGGTATGGGTCCTGTTTCATTTTTTTGCAAATGGATATCCAGTTCTGCCAGCACCATTTGTTAAAAAGACTATCTTTTCCCCAATTAACTGACACTGGGCCTTTGTCAAATATCAGCTGTGCATATGTGGATGGATTTATATCTGGGTTCTCAATTCTGTTCCACTGGTCTATGTGTCTGTTGTTGTACCAGTACCAGGCTGTTTTGACTACTGTGGCTGTATGATAGGTTCTGAAATCAGGTAGAGTGAGGCCTCCCACTTTCTTCTTCTTTTTCAGTAATGCTTTACTTATCCAGGGCTTCTTTTCCTTCCATATGAAGTGGGTGATTTGTTTCTCCATCACCTTAAAAAATGTCATTGGAATTTGGATCGGAAGTGCATTGTATGTATAGATGGCTTTTGGTAAGCATAGACATTTTTACTATGTTAAGTCTTCCTATCCATGAGCAAGGTATGTTTTTCCACTTATTTAGGTCCCTTTTAGTTTCTTGCACTAGTACTTTGTAGTTTTCTTTGTATAGGTCTTTTACATCTTTGGTAAGATTTATTCCTAAGTATTTCATCTTCTTGGGGGCTACTGTGAATGGTATTGATTTGGTGATTTCCTCTTCGATGTTCTTTTTGTTGATATAGGGGAATCCAAGTGACTTTTGCATGTTTATCTTGTAACCTGAGACTCTGCCGAACTCTTCTATTAGTTTCAGTAGTTTTCTGGAGGATTCCTTAGGGTTTTCTGTGTATAAGATCATGTCATCTGCAAATAGAGATAATTTTACTTCTTCCTTGCCAATCTGGATGCCCTTTATTTCTTTGTCTAGCCTAATTGCTCTGGCTAGGACCTCTAGCACAATGTTGAATAAGAACGGTGATAAAGGGCATCCTTGTCTGGTTCCCGTTCTCAAGGGAAATGCTTTCAGGCTCTCTCCATTTAGAGTGATGTTGGCTATTGGCTTTGTATAGATGCCCTTTATTATGTTGAGGAATTTTCCTTCAATTCCTATTTTGCTGAGAGTTTTTATCGTAAATAGGTGTTGGACTTTGTCAAGTGCCTTTTCTGCATCAATTGATAAGATCATGTGGTTTTTGTCTTTTGTTGTATTTATATGGTGGATTACGTTAATGGTTTTTCTAATATTAAAGCAACCTTGCATACTTGGTATAAATCCCACTTGGTCGTGGTGGATTATTTTTTTGATATGTTGTTGAATTCTATTGGCTAGAATTTTGTTGAGGATTTTTGCATCTATGTTCATGAGGGATATAGGTCTCTAATTTTCTTTTTTTTGTGGTGTCTTTACCTGGTTTTGGTATCAGGGATATGGTGGCTTCATAGAATGGATTAGGTAGTATTCCGTCATTTTCTGTGCTTTGAAATACCTTTAGTAGTAGTGGTGTTAACTCTTCTCTGAAAGTTTGGTAGAACTCTGCAGTGAAGCCATCCGGGCCAGGGCTTTTTTTTTGTTGGGAGTTTTTTGATTACCTTTTCAATCTCTTTTTTTGTTATGGGTCTATTTAGTTGTTCTACTTCTGATTGTAATAACCCACCTTTGAATTCTCAAATAATCTATTTCTATATTTTTAAAAAGTGAACTTTGAATTCTAATACTGTATCATGTTTCTTTTCCATATGTTTTCTCTCAAATAGAATTAAGTGTAAATTCCTGTAATCTGAGAACATTCTCATTATGATTTTTGCTCAAGTACTGACTTTATGGATGATTTATGACTGTTATACTCTATAACAAGGAATTTAAAGCTTCCAAAAAATTTAGCAGAGTATATAGATAATGTATACAAATTTATAATAGTTAGTCACAAATACCAATATTTTTCTATTCCGCGTTCAAGTATTTTGACTGCTTCCCATGTTTTATACAGTGTGTTAAATGATGAGCAACAAAGAAAGACAAAAATCTCTCTCTCATCCTTGCCTCTCTATGTCTGAAGACACCTGAATATGCACATATTTAGAAATGAGTGGGTGATATTTTCTCATTTTTTGGCTAGGGAGTTTTAAACAAATCTACACACACACACACACGCACACATTTTAATTATAATTAGTTTAGGTTGTTTTTGTTTTGTTTTATTTTTCGGTTTAATTTCAGATGCAAGCATGGACCAAGGCATAGATGTTGCAAACACTATGAAGATAATTGCATCTCTTATTGCATTAAAGTAAGTGCATTAAATTATCCACTTTTTAAACAATGGGGAGTATGTAGAGAAATAACTTATTTATTAAAAAAGAATTTAAAAGTAGATGAAAAAGTTACATTAACAATTGCTATCATTGTATTTGACTTGGAGAATAAGAAATTTGTGAGAGCTAGGTAACAGTTTAGCTTTTAATATTCAGTTACCAGATCCTTAGTGAAATAATTTTTAAATTAACTTATTTAAAAATTAGTGAAAACTTTGAGATAGGAGAGAAGGTGGATACACACACACACACACACACACACACACACGTCAGAAGAATAGTCATTAAAATTTGTTCTTTGTGATGTAGTCTCAGTAGAACTCCATTCTAGAACCAGGCCCCTGGAATGTGCTGGATCAGTAGTCATACACACACACTCCACACAATCTGGTACAGTTTGGTTTGGGACTTGTAAAGCTGTTACATTTTTTAAGGCATTGAGGTAACTAGAGCTTATCCACAGTTGCCCTACGTTGAGAAAGTTAGTTATGCCCCACTCCCTAATATACTGGCATACTAGTTTGTCTCTCCCTACTTGCCCCTTCCCCCCCTCCACCCCACCACACATACACACATTGCTACCAACTCTGGGAGGGAGGTTATTTTCATTGCAGTTATTCTGGCACAGGCGCACTACCTGCTGCAAGTTCCTTAATTGTGGATGGTGCTGCAACAATTCTGATACCTTTTAAAGTTTATGTTCTTTCTTGCAAAGTCTGGTCTCTATTCATCTGATGATGAAAAGAGCAGAGTTGTTCAGTACCCCAAGAGACAGTTATGGGTTGCCTCAGTGAGGAACAAGGCTGTGGGAGGGGTCTCCAGGGACTCTCCCACGTTAATGCTTATGAACGTAAATGCCTGTGGCCAAGTGTTGATGGTGGCATTCACCCAACATAACACTTGCCCTCAGAATCCCCAAAGATATGACCAGGGGTAAAAGCAGTAGAGTATTTTTTCAGTTGTGCAGTGGTTTCTGATACACTCCTTCCAAATCTGATTTCCTCCCCCACATTTAAAATGATGGAAAAAAAAGCAACATTGCTGATATCTTCATAGTCTGCTGGCTCCTGGAGAGTAATTCTTTCCTCCAGCTGAACATGAGTCAAGTTTAAGGGGAAGCTTCAAGAGAGGAACTAAAAGAAGTAGTCTGATTATATCAGAGATATTTGAGAAATTTTTCTTTTAGACAGGTGATATTAAAAAAAAAAATTACATGGCAAAGCTAGAATTACTGAACAATGAAAAATCTTTGTTTTCAAATGTGTACTAGTAATAAGTAATTTATGTAAAAATCAGAATATTATCTCCATGATAATATTTGGAGGCCTGTGGATAAGGAATTCACATCACAAATTTAGTAAAAATTTCTGACAACGCACCTCATTTATTCCTTGGACTCCATTACACCACGTGTTAAATCATAACCCTGAGTAAATATCCATATTAATTACATTTCCCTCAACTCACTATACTCCATTCATACTAACTTTTTGTTGATTCCTAGTACCTGCCAACCTGGCCTTTGTTTTTCCTTTGTGCTTTCTGTCCAAGCTGTCTGGAATCCTTTTCTCATGATAGCTCCGCCTCGTATTAAAATTAAATGCCACATTCTCAGTGGCCTTCCCTTACCACTCAGTCTAATCTAGGTTGCCCTGTTAATTTCTATCCTAGTCCCCTGGTTGTTTCCTTCATAGCACTTACTATAATATGTAATTATTGTGTCTGTTTATTTCTTTACTTATTTCCTGTTCCCTCTACAAGAATGAAAATAAGAACTTTGTGTCCTCTTCCCCATTCTATCCCTAGCATCTAGGGTCATACCTGGCACATAATAGACAGCCAGCAAATATTTCCTGAATACATGAAAGGTGAATGGTTGGAGGGATGAACAGAAAATAGCATGAAAAGATTGTAAAATATGTAATCCTTGAATCCTTAGATTCAAGATTATCATAGGCAAGATGAAAGTGTGAACATTTGCTGTTTTAAACAAATACTAGTTTTAGTTAAGGAAATATGTGGTAATTCACAATAATTGATTGGACAGTTTAATTTCCATATTTTAACCAGTTACCAGGTAGTTTCGGGTATATTAATGAATGGTACTTCCTAATAATTCATTTTGTTTTTTCAAGTCAGCTGCTATCTGTAAATACAAACCTGACCTTTAGAACTTAGTAGGCAAGCACTGCTAAGAGTATACACATTTTCCCTTTCCAGTGGGGGAGAGATAGGAGGAGGTTGGGAGACATGTAGTACAGTATATTGGTTGAATCATATACAAAATATAATTTTTTCTGTTAATGTTTTGTTTTGTCTTAATTGGCATTTTCAGTCTCTAGGTATTAAGTGACATCCAAATTTCATTTTCATAAATGTTGAAATGAAATTGGCCAACATTAGTTATCCTCTCCAGATAGTTCCCTTTGCACTATAAACAGTTGTGGGAAATCTGGGAAATGTTGGCAGCAAATAAGGATTTGTAATGGATTTGCTTTCCCAAGTTTTGTTAGTTAACCTTAAAGCTACAATTCACTTGTAATTTTTTAGCCTGACCCAATTGAGCACAAAAATGAAAACCAGATACAATTATTTCTTTTTCTGGGAAGTTCTTTTAGCCTTATCATTTTACAAAGTTTGTACCAAAGGTCTAAACAAATAATAAAATTATTTTTCGGTTGACAACATCCCTACTCATACTAATGATTAAGAGCAGTTTTCTGTCGAAATTTCCAAAAGCATTTGGTTTTGTTAACTGCTTTTTTTTTGGAATTTCAACACTTTTGTTTCTAAAACTCATTTGTGGTTTAGGAATTAAAAATCCTGATTATTGTCAACAAAATGTCAAGAAATGGAATTTTGGTGCATAGGCAAGCTTGGCCAGTGCTTGTGAGACTTTTTAAGTCTTTGTAAATCAAAGCAAGTATACTCACTCCAAGATTTCACCCTTATTTTTAAGGTAATTGTTTTAACATTATTGTTTGAGGTTTTAAAACTTAATTTTGAAAATACCTGTGATATAAACTTGTATTACATTTTTCTGAATTTTGTTTTGATTTTGAGATAATAAGATTCATATTCTGTCATACTTCAAAATTTGGTTGTAAATCAGATTTTCCTCCCACTTTTCTCTAGGGTTTCATCAGAATGTTTAGTGTGGGGTACTTGATCCAATGCTGCCTCCGAATCCCCTCTGCATTTAGGCATCTGTTTACACAGCCATCCCGGCTATTTTCTCTCTTCTATAATAAGGAAAACTTCCAGCTTGGAGCTTTTCTTGGTTCTTTTGTTAGTATATACAAGGTAAGGTTTTCAGAAGAGGAAAGAAAAATGAGCCATTAAAGTAAGGTACTGCCTTAACTCACCCATTAATTTTTTTTTTTTTTTTAGTGTAAATATCTTGACATTACCAAATATACATAATATATTGGTAATTGAGGTTGGAGAAATTTCTTCTCTTAAAGTGTTACTTAATAACCTTGAATGTGTAGACATATTTGCATTTATGTAAATAATACTGAAGATTCTCAAAGTCTCATTTTTTTTTTTTATACATGGACACTCAATATGAATTTTCTGATACTTATAATATCCAAAGTGATATTCATATGCCTGGTGTATCTGTTTTTCTTGATCACATTTACTGCCTGGTTATTCATTTTAAAATATTCCTGACCCTTCTAGCTTATAGCAACACTTGATAGAACCAGGAAGAATTTTCTGTTGTAACTTATATAAAGAAAAAAAAAATTTTTTTTCACAGTGACTTATTTTCCTCGTCCACCCACTCACTATTCCTCCTCACTCACTATTCCCCCAGCACTCTCTCAAATACCCAGAGTTAACATCCTCCTACCCCTTTCTCCCTGTTCCTGTAAACATGCCTGCACACATGTAAGCACACATCAAAACACATACATAGGGAGGGATTGTTGTCTACACAGTATTCTGCAGCTTTAAGTAATGACCTTTAGTGGGAATCATAAAATCACTAATATGAAAAATCATATTACTGACATATTTTATTAAAAATCTAAAATATAAATCTCAATGGTTAAGTGTGTTAACTAAGGTTGACCTGCATGTTTTTTGTTTGTTTGTTTTGATTAAACTAAAAATAAAATGAATCCTGAGTAAATTGAATCTCGGAATTATTCTGGATAAAATGGTCCTGTGTCATTTTATGTAAAAGTTTAATTATAAAAGGCAGGTATGGAGAAAGTATTTTGAAATGGAAAGGAGAAGTGGAATGACAAACTATAAATAACTAATCCTTTATTATGAAATGCTACTAATAAACATTTTCAGTATGGCTTGATTAGGAAGAATTACTAATATTTTTGAATATACAAGAGTTAATAGTACAGGTTATTGGTAATTATGTTTGTGTTCACATTCTTTTTCACTTTTCATGTCATAATGTTTGTATTTATTCTTAACACAAACTCTTAAATGTTTGCATAAGGATTTTTTCCAACATTTTAGTTTCAGGTTGGTTGTTCTCTACCATTCTGCATATACCAGAGCATGGCTTTTTCCATTTCAATTACTATTTATTAGGTAATACAAACTGATGGTATTGAACTAAGGAAAACACAACTGATCAGAAAATCTCTTACAGAAAATATTTATACAGCATATTCCAAAGCCACCCATGTGCGATCTAAAAATAAAAAATTATCCATGCCGTTGTTATTGATTGCCTGTTTGAGTCAGTTCTGACTCACAGCGACCCCATGTGTGTTACAGAGTAGAACTGTTCCATATGGCTTTCTTGGCTCTAATCTTAACTCAAGCGGGTCGCCAGGCCTTTTCTTTCCTGGTACCGTGGTCCACTTTTCTACCGTTGCTGCTCAGACTTTTAGGTTAGTAGTCGAGTACAAACTGTGCCAACTAGGGACCTTATCTATGCCATTGTCATCTTAGTGAGAATGTAATTAAGAGTGGGGCAGGCAAATAAATCTCAATTCTTCTGTGCCTTCTTGGTGAGCTGACCCTTTTTTCATTTTGTGATGTTCCTGTCTATCCCTGGTAATATTTTCTGTTTTGAATTCTACTGTGCCTGATAGTAATATAGCTACTGTAGTTTTCTTTTGATTAGTATTTAATGGTATATTGTTTTCTTGCTTTTCCTTTTAACCTTTCCTCATTTTAAAAGTTGTTTGTTTTAGACCATGTATAGTAGACGGCACTGGGTTTATAGTATAGGCAGTTCTACTCTGTCCTATAGGATCGCTATGAGTCGGAATCGACTCGACGGCACTGGGTACTGGGTTTATGGTCCTTTTGTTTTTATCCAATTTGATAACTTGTGCCTTTTAATTGGCCTGTTTAGACTATTTTCATTTAATGTACTTTGTAATATGGTAGGGCTTAAATGTACCTTTTTGCTAATTGTTTTCTGTTTGTTGCATGTTTTCCTTTCTACTGGATTGAGTATTTCTCTATGACTCCATTTTATCTTTACTGTTGGCTTATTGGAGCCCTGGTGGCACAGGGGTTAAGAGTCACAGCAAGGTACAGCTACTAAGCTAAGGGTCAGCAGTTCAAATCCACCAGCTGCTCCTTGAAAATCCTGTGGGGCAGTTCTACTCTGTCCTACAGGGTAGCTATGAGTCATAATTGACTCAATGGCAATGGGTTTGGTTTTTTTCGGTGTTGGCTTATTGGAGCCCTGGTGGTGCAACAGTTAAGGGCTATGGCTGCTAACCAGGGGGTTGGTGGTTCAAATCCACTAGCTGGTCCTTGGAAACCCTATGGGGCAGTTCTGCTGTGTCCTATAGGGTCACTGTGAGTTGGAAGCGACTTGACGGCAATGGGTTTGGTTTTTTTTAATTGGCTTATTACTTATACCTCCTTTTTAAAAATTTAGTGGTTGCCTTAGGTTTATAGTAAACATTTTTAATTTATCATAGTCTGTCTTTAGATAATATTATACCAGTTCAGGTACCATAAAACCCACTGCCATCGAGTCAGTTCTGACTCATAGTGACCCTATAGGACAGAGTAGAACTGCCCCATACAACACTATATTTCTGATTTTTCCTTAATATCCTTTGTGCTATTGTTATCATATATTTACATTTACATATGTTATAAGGCACACAAAACATCATTACTATTTTGCTTTAGACTTTTTTGCTATGGGGCAGAGAAAGTTTTAGGCCTTGTGGACTGTATGGTCTCTGTCACAACTACTCAACTCTGCTGTTGTAGCATGAAAACAGCCATAGAAAATATATAATGAGCGAGCATGGTTGTGTTCCAATAAAACTGTATCATGTTGAATGTAGATTTTCATATGTCACAAAATATTAATCTTTTAATTTATTTTTCACCATTTAAAATGTAAAAACCATTCTCAGCTCTTGAGCCATACAGAAACAGGTGGCAGGCCAGATTTGGCCAGTGGGCCCTAGACTGCTGACCCCTGCTTTCAACAATTAATTTACTTTTAGAGCAATTAAAGGTAACAAAAAATGTCTTTTAACTTTAACGTCATTTTTACCATTTTCAGAGCTCTTCATTTCTTTTTACAGATCTAAATTTTTGTCTGACATTATGTTCCTCCTGCCTAAAGAACTTCCTTTAACATTTTTTTGTAGGTGGTGAATTTCCTTAGCTTTTCTGTATCTGATAAAAGTATTTATTTTACCTTCAGTATTGAAATATATTTTCTCTGGGTACAGAATTCTGGTTTGACAGTTTTTGGTTTATCCACCTTTTTCTCCTTATGAGAGTGGGAGTGACACTCTTTCTAGCATTCTGTATCTGGGCAAAAGTGGAATTTTGGGATTCATTTTGAAAAATATTACAATAAAAATATTATGTATAATTTCTTAATAGAGTCCATCCAGAAGAATAACTTTATAACAACTTATTGTTCATAATTTTCCCATTCATGTATTCAGTTTGATTTAGATGGGACCACCAATTTACCTCTAAGGTTACCTAGTGGAGCACTGTAATGAGAACATTACAATGTTTTTGTTTTCATGAATTATTTTCTAGGTGTAAAACAACTCAAGTCATTGTATTTTCTCTTTAATACAGGGTACTAGTTGCTTCCTGCGCTGGGTCAGAAACCTGGATGATGAACTGCATGCTATTATAGCTGGTAAAACAATGATAAAAAAAATGAGTAATTATTATTGTATCAATGGGAAATAGGAATGAATAGGAAGTATCTTCCAAATTCACCCAGTATCTATATATCTTCCTTTCTTGGTAATAAAATCCTTACTGTGGCACTAGTCCAAACATTTTGTGTTTGCAAAGTTAAACATATCAAGTCACTCTTGGCATCTGATATTTTGAGTAGGCAATACAATAGGTTGGCTCTGTGACCTGCTACAGGGCCAGAAATCTTAGGGAATATGTCTCAAAAGAACATGAAGACTTAAAATATTACATAAATGATTAATAGAAGTTTAATTAGATTTCTTTAAAAACTGCATTTTTACCACTGGCAAGAGAGGCATATATTTTAATAATATATATATTTTTGTATGTTAGTATTCTTGCCTCTACGTTCTTTGACTCTCCATTTGCAGAAAGAAGGTAGGGCTATAGAGAGGTGATGATACCACTGAAAATAATTTAAGCTGTTTGGAGAGTAGTTGAATAAATGATATTTGCATTTGAATTCAGAGATGATACCAATAGCCTTTAAAAATTATTTTTTTTTAAGTCATTATATTTGATTAAGCCACTACTTTTTTTTTTTTAGCTTAACTTATAAAATTTCTTGTATTGTGTGTATCAGGAGTGTTGGTTACTAACTCTGAAGGTCAATTTAAAATTTAGAAATATGTGATAATACAAACTTACCCCATTTTAACATCATCAGTTATATTACTATGCTTAAATATATTTTAAGAAGAGACAGTTCTACAAAATGATTCCTTCCTATTTAAGTGAAGTGATTAACATTGCCAGATGATTTAATAACAAAGAAATACTTTGAGATCTCATCAGTTTTTGCCTTATTTATTGTTTCAGGATTTTTGGCAGGTTTATCAATGATGTTTTATAAGAGCACAACAATTTCCATGTACTTAGCTTCTAAACTGGTGGAGGTAAGTAAAAATTTTTAAGCATGTGTCACTCCAAAAGATACAGAGCTTTTTTAGCTGCTGTCTTACTGATTTAGCAGCAAATATATATCCTAACTGCAGAAGCAAATTCTAATACTTTGGAAGTATTTAAAAAATCAGTTCTTGTATTTGTGTGTATGTGTGTGTGAATTTTTAAACATATACAAGTGTAGAAAGTGTAGTGTAATTAATTCTCATTCACTCATCGTCCAGCTTCAGTGATAATCAGCACTTGGCCTATGTTGTTTCTTCTATACCCCCCAGAGCTGAATTATTTTAAAGCAAATCCTGGACATCCCATCATCTCATTTGTAAAACTCAGGCTAAAGACTCCTTAAAACAAACAAATAAACAATACCTTCAAAGTATAACTACAATACCATTATCATAAAAAATACATTAAAAAATAGTAACTCCTTAACATGATCATATATTCAGTTAGAATTTAGATTTTCATAGATTTTCTCATAAATGTTTTTTCGTAATCTGTTTGAATCAGTATCCAAACAAAAGTCTCTTAATTTACAGCAGCTGGTAACCTCTCTCTCTTTTTTTTTTTTCCCTTGCTTTTTATTTGTTGAAGAACCATGTCATTGGTTACATGGAATTTACCGGATTCTGGATTTTGCTGATTGCATCCTCACTGGTGGTGTTTAACATGTTTCATTAATCCCTGTCTTTCCTGCAAACTGTTAATTAGATCTAGTGGCTTAAGCAAATTCAGGCTCTTCTTTTTTTTTGTGGGGTGGCAGAAATACTTCAGAGTTACTGTGTGGGTGAACTTTCTATTGCATCACATTAGGAGGCATAAAAATATCTCCTTGTCTCTCTTTTTATGATGTTAAGATTGCTCAGTGGACTCAGGTGTTGGAAGAGCCAACATGAGATTCCCCATTAGCCTTTCACCTAAACTTTTTAGCAGACATTAATGATCATTGTTGCTACTGGTCATCTCGTTGGGGGTTGCAAAATGGTAATAATCTAATATTATTGTTTCTTCTGCATTTATTAGCTGCCATTCTTCTAAAAATAAGCACTTTTCCTTATCAACTATTTTATTACTCTGAAATTTTTTTTTTTTAGAAAAGACAAAATAAATTTCCTTTATTTACCAGTGTTCGGAATGAGTTCATTGCCTCGCATCCTGCACAGTTGACTTATGAGTTTTTATTTTCAGCTATCATTATGAAGACATAGATTTTAACATATTTGATTTACTTTAGCCTATTGCAGTCATTATGCCCAAATTTCCTCACTTTTGGCCATGAAAGTCTCTTTAAATTGACCCCTGCTTCTTTTTGGAGCCCTGGTGGCACAGTGGTTAAGAGCTTGGCTGCTAACCAGAAGGTCGGCAGTTTGAATCCACCAGCCGCTCCTTGGAAACCATATGGGGCAGTTCTACTCTGTCCTATAAGGTTGCTATGAGTCAGAGCCAAATCAACAGCAACAAGTTTGGGTTTTTTATATTTTTGGTTCTTTTTGGTATAATCCTAGTAATCTCAGATAGCTTTCTTGTCTTCTGATAAGACAAGATGCTCCAGGATCATCAGGAACATTTCCTGCCCCAGACGGGGAATCAGCCTTTTCTTTAAGAAAAGCCCTAGTTTTTTTTTTTTTGGTGGGACATGGTATTTAGAGACTTCAGTCTGAGTGCTAGAGGTTTGTTGCTCCCAGAGTAGTAACCAAGTAAGTGTGTGTGTGAGAGAAAGAGAGATTGATTGCTTGAAAGACAGGCAAGAGCTAGATCATGTAAGATTTTAACAACTGGGGGTTAGGGTTTGATTTTGTTCTCAGAGCAACTGGAAGCCATTGGAGAGTTTGGAGCATAGAGATGGACTGTTTTAATTCATATTTTAAGAAGAACATTCTAGGTATTATATGGAGAATGGATTAGAAGGAGGCAAGACTGGAAGCTGGGGAGAACGGTTAATCACAGCAGTAGAAGGTGGCTTGGATCAGGATAGAAATTTAAGCTTACCATGCCCTTTTGTGGATTTAATGACTGTAGTGCAAAAGACAGTCATTTTTCTATGATTGAAGTTAATTTTATATTAAAATGCTGTATTATTATATAATGAATACTATATAAAAATCAGCTATGTAGACAGTTTTTTCTAGGAACTTTTAAGTCAAATGCATATATTTATTAACCATTATATTCCCATTACTGTGCCAGGTGCTGGTAAACATATAGAAGAAGTATGGGCTATGATCCCTGCCCTTCATTAACTTGGACTCTGATTCAGTAGATAAGTTTTATTATAAGAAATAATTAGGAACATAATTATTACATATATCAAGAGATACCTTTTCACATAGAATCTCTATGGTGCCATTCTACCCCGTCTGAATTACATTTTCTTCAACATGAATCTACCAGAATATATCTGTACCTCATAATATGCTGTTATGTTATTTTCAAAGTAATGTCTCATATATGATTGCTTATCTTGTTTCCTAAGTAGATTGTAACTCTTCGTACATATCTTACAGTCCTTACGTATCCCGATCCCTGGCACACAGTTCACATGTATTTACTTCTCACTGTACACCTTTTGAATGATTCATATGTAATGCGTTCTCCTGATTACTTCCTTTGTTGCTTTCTCTTTGGTTATGGAAGCTTATGTGGGTCACTGAGGACTTCTTATGGCAAATCAGATGGGATACTATTAATAAACATTATATTCGACAAATATTTTAGTATTCTGGACTGGGGTAGGTGTTAAAGACAATACACAGATGAAAAAGAGAAGGCGTTGCCATCTGCCAATGATATTTTTTCAGTTGCCATCCTTTTTATGTCATTTCTTCTTGAAGCTCCTTCCACCCACTGTAACATCACTCTGTCTTAGTCCTCTTTGACTTTTCTTACTAGTCTTACTTTAGCTTTTCCATGTTTTAGTAAACACATTTCCATGCATTATCCCTTGTTGTAGCCATATGAAATTGCTGGCAGTTCCCCACACATACTGGGTATTTTCATGCCTGCCTGTTACCCCTGCTTTTCTTTTATCTAGTTGTTGATCTTATGTATCATATAAGATAGCACTATTAAGAGTGTGGTCAGTAGGCCAGTTCTAGTCCATGAATTCTTTGTTACCAGTCACAACAAAATATGTTTAGGAATCAAGAGTAAGCATTTAGAAACTTTTATAACAATTGGACAGAATAATATTTTGCCCTTTGAATCTAATATTAAAAATTTGGGCTTGGATTTTGTATTATCTTTTTTAAGTTCTTTTATTTAGTAATTTATTTTTATTGTATTTCATATAAGTATGAATCCGTGACAGATTGGAAATGAAAAAAGAAAAACGTGCTCTTTCACCAGAGACGGTTGAGCAGCACTGCTCTGTAAAATGCAGTCTTTTCTGAAATTCTCCGTGGTCCTTTGTCCTAGATAGAGTAATTGCTCCCTCTTCTGGGGAGCCAGAGTGATACAGATACATATGTATACACACACATACCACTGGTACAGCCTTCGTCAGCGTGTATTGGTGATTTCTGTTATGGCCTAACTATGTTTTATTCATTTTTTAATCCCTAGCTCAAGCACAGTGCCCAGCATATAGTTGGCATTATTAAATGTTTACTGAATGAATGAATAGACCTAATAGGGAAGGGAGGACCTTGAGCACTGTACAAAAAGGCTTTGAGAAATAAATGACATAAAAGGTAGAAATAAATGACATAAAAGGTAGAAATAAAGTGCTATTGAATTTCACAGAATAGTATTATCACTTTCAGCTGGGGTTAGGAGCAAGGAAATGAAGGAAGGGGAAGGGGTGACATTTAATGCTGTCATGGTAGACGTGACATGATTTGAGCTCCCAAGAATCGTTAGGATTTGGAAAGGTAGAAAAAACAGTTGTAGGGCAGGAGCATATTGCTCAACTATATGTTTTTTTTTTATACTGTTAATGCTGCTTAAAGTTGTTTTCTTTATAAATCTTGCATTATGCTTGTTTTGTAGACAATGTATTTCAAAGGCATTGAAGCAGGGAAGGTTCCCTATTTCCCCCATGCAGATACTATCATCTATTCCATCTCTACAGCAATTTGCTTCCAGGCAGTAAGTATCTTTTTGAAATGAGCTGTAGAGTTATTTGTTTCTAATGTACATTAAACCAATGGGAGAAGAGTAAAAGCCTGAAAACATCTCTCTTCATTACATTTTATACTATCTTGGTTTTTTTTTTTTTTTTTTTAAGCAAGATAGCTTGCAAGTTTCAAATAGGGCTTTGAACTGGTTCATTCTGGGTTGAACCCCTGCTGAGAATTTGCATTTCCACCCCAGATATGCTGAATCAGAATCTACAGTTTAACAAGATCCCCAGCTGATTCTTATGTATAACAAATTGTGAGAATCACTGCCCTACTAGTGGTGCAATGGTTAAGTAATATGGCTGCTAACCAAAAGGCTGGCAGTTCAAATCCACCAGCCGCTCTTGGAAATCATATGGGGCTGTGGTACTCTGTCCTGTAGGGTCACTATGAGTCGAAACTTGCTTGACAGCAATGGGTTTGGTTTTGGGTTTTTTGGGCTCTCTTAGTGGTTTTCAGAATTGGTCCCTAACCAGCAGCATTGGAAGAAATGCAGATTCTCAGCAGAGGTTTCAAAGCCCTGGTTTCAAATCATTGAACATGTTAACTTAATGGGACAGGTCCTGTTTTATGAATATACCACTTTCTAGGTTTAAATAGAGTTTAAATAGAGTACAATTTATAAGTAAATTATTGCTCTAGAGCCTGAGGTAGAATGTCCCCATTTAATTACCCTTCTTGCAGAAAAAAGTTACTATAGGCATAAATAATTTCATTTCCTCAATTTTGCTAAGGGTATTAGCAGTGGGGGAGAGGGGAGAATCTAGTTTAATAGAATTATCCATTTTCTTTAAATTTATAATCATCATTGATATTAATAATTTGGAAGCTGTTGCAAAGTTTTTGGGACAGGTTTTATTGGTCTCTCTCACAGTAATGCTGCCAGGTTGATAACTTACTACTGCTAGCAAGGTATCTGCTATCCCGTGGGTACTCAGTAAATGCAACCTGATAATAATGACTATTAACTCAATTATTATTTTATAAGCAATATTTCTATTCGAAGGCATATTTACAAAGATTCTTGATAGTTATATTGACTTAAACAAAAACATGCATTTATCATTATTGCAATCACTGTCATTTTGAAAATACAATGAGAAATAAAAATAGAGATAAAACTACTCTCTTGTCTAAAACTGCTGATAATATTGCTATATACTAAAAGAAGTCTCCAACTGAATATTCTAATCAGGCTGTCATGGAAGTTCAGACTTTGCGGCCATCTTACTGGAAGTTCCTTTTAAGGCTCACTAAGGGCAAGTAAGTGCTTACAATGTTTTTGTTTTAGGTGACATGCATTTCCTTATTTTTAATCTTTATTGAAGAATAATTCAAATAAAAATACTATTCACCAATTTTAAGTTGACATTATGATGATTTTTCACCCATTCCCGCTTCCCATATTCCCTGGTAACCACCAATCTTCCTTTGTTTCGATGGATATACCTATTCCGGATATTTCATGTAAGTGGGTTCATACAGTATTTGCCCTTTAGTGTGTGGTTTATTTCACTCAGCATGATGTTTTCAAGGTTCATCCACGTGTGGCATGCATCAGGACTTCATTTCTCTTTATGGCAGAGTACTAGCCTGTTTTATACATATTCTACATTTTGTTTATCCATTTATCTGTTGATGGGCACTTGGGTTGTTTACACCTTTTAACTATTATGAATAATGCTGCAGTGACTATTGGTACACCTGTGTGATTTTTGAGCAACTGCTTTCAATTAAGATGTTTTCACTGCTGATAGAAAAGAAGCATTTTCCATAAAAGGATTATGAATCTTTTTGTCTTCTTGAAGGAATATTCTTTCAGTGGTAAAGTAGATGTTGAGATATAAATCAAATATGACAAACTTAATAAAAACAAAATAGGGTATTCTTTTAGTGAGCATTATTTTGACTGTTTTGTTCCCTGTAATGCTTTAGATATTTGAAGTGTTCTAGATTAATGTGTTATCTTATTAATTGCTAATTAGTTGCTGCATAGCATTTTAAGTCTAACTAATTTAAACCTAATCTTACTCTGTTGTGTCTTAGACATTTGAAAACCCATATGTTGTTTGCCTTTTAATCATTAAATATTTGCACATTTGGATGTGCTTTCTTTTAATCGTGAGATATTATTTTGGCAGTTATGAGAGATACTACATTTAATATTTTATTTAACTTAATGTTTCTCAAAAATCTTAGAACTAAAATATGCTATCTTTGTCAACTCATTAGAATGCCTTTCTCTTAGAGTTTTTGTCCCATTAGTAAATGTTAGCTCATTCATTTATTTAGCTTCCCTTGATTTCATTCATTGGCGAAATTGTAACGGACTTAAGTTTCTACTCGACACAAATAACGCTAAAAGGGTTTGAAGTAGTGATGGTAATCTCTGGGGTTTCAGGCCTGAGGATCATATCATTAATAATACATGGCACAGTGAATCTGGAGGAAGAGTGTCTGTGTGACTTTGGAATCAGTAATTGATTTTAGGTCTTTTACCATGTCAGCCTTTTTTCCCATCCCATGAAATAAATATAAGTTGGTTAGTGTGAATTATTTTATTTTTAAAATTTCAATTAAGTACTTGTTCACCTTCTGTTTTACAGATTTGCCATCATGAACAGAAAAGTCCTTGATGTATTTGGTACTAGTGCATCTAAACACTTTCAGGATTTCATCCCCAGGCTGGATCCAAGATACACAACTGTAGCACCAGAGTTGCCCATAGAATTTTCTTGAAGATGACTGTAATTTATTAATGTGACTAAATGTCTCATCCTGAAGAGTTAATTATGTTGAATACAAAGAAGGGGGCCCGAGCTCGAACTTCAGTGTTATTTCAATGACAAATGCTCTTTTTTGCTTTGTTTTTGGTTTTTTACCAATCAGAAATACTGAAGCTTTTTAGAACGGTCTTGCTTAATAATTAAGCTCCCTCTGTAGCCAGAATCTGATTCTGGATCACTGTAGTAGTTGGCATTATGATACATTATCGATTAAATTATGTCCATAAGCAAGTTAAAATTATCTGTGTAGAATTGTAATAACGAATAAGAGTATACTTAAAATTACTTCAAAAGATGTCTTTAGTTCATTCCAATATAATTCTTGGTTGAAAGTAAGAATGTTTCTTACATTTTAGGATTTTTAAGGATCACGGGTATATGGATTTGGTCTTTTTTTTTTTTAATTGGTAACTCTAGTGGTGGAGTATTATGGATTTGAAGTAACTCTTCACAAACAGTGCTGCTTTAGTATAGAGTAATTTAATTGGAGAAAGTGGCCATTTTACTTCAGGGATGCAAAAGTGAGTCACATATCATTTGAATGAATGCCGTGGGAGCCATGTTCGTTTTTCCAGGTAACATCATCTCTGTGTCCATGACTAGTTGGGCTATTTGGCAACGTAGCCAACCTATGTACTGGCAGGTTAAGAACAACTGGAAATCTGATGAAGTTGAAATGTCCAGTTTTAATCTTTTACAGAAGCATTACACTTGAATATTTAAAAAACTGATGAAGTTACTTTTAAACCTCCTGTGGATTTTTTTTTTTTTTTTAATGGATTTATTGAAGCCCTGGTGATGAAGTGGTTACGAGTTCAGGCTGCTAACCAAAAAGGTCAGCAGTTCGAATCCGACAGCCACTCCTGGGAAACTATGGAGCAGTTCTACTCTGTCCTATAGGGTCAGTATGAGTCTGAATCAACTCGACAGCACACAACAACAATAACAGCATAGACTTATTATGTTTGTTTTCATTCATAGGGACTGAATTCTTTATAGCTAAGTTTGTATGCCATTGTTGTGTTAGGAGGGATCAAAATCCTATAGAACTAAAATAGTTTTGGCAAGTTTGGCAGCTTGTTCCCTCTCAGCTGTTTCACCAATATAATGGATGTTTTAACTAAAAAAAGAAAATATATATATATGTATGTATATATATACACACATACACACAGGTTGTTAAAAAGTCGGTTTCATCACTAATCGGATCCAACTCCTCCAGCTTCCCTTTTTTAAACAAAGTTATTGTCACCATATTTACTGTGTTAGAATAAAGAAGTGACAAAATATAGTCACTGCTGATTATGAAAGTTAGTTCAGGACAGCTGTGACTGAAATATGATCACTTTTTAGAGTTTTTCAGGGAAAAAGTTGTACTTTTCTAGGCTAATAAAAGGCTTAAGTGGTTGTGATGTCTACAGTATGTAATGTATAGGGATGATGGTATATTTTTTTAATATAATTTTATTGCTGAAAAGTTTTTAGGCCGTTGTGAATTATGCAGCAGAACTTGTGTTGCAACAGGAATTATTACACAGACTTTAAAAATGCTTAATCCCTCATATTCAATTTCATCAAGTGCTGTGTACTTCTGTTGATACGTAATCCTATCCTTGGTTGTTATGGCAAATTGAAACCCAACAAAAAGACAAACTCTGATACCTTGGTAACAGAGAGAGCCACTTTAATTTGGCCAAAACTTTGCATTGTGATTAATGTATTAGACTTGGCCTATACTATCAGGCAGTATTGTTAAAAGGTTGTTTTGGCTTCAGACTTCAAAAGAGATTAATAAATTAAATTTAAAATTTTTATTCCCTGGAATCAAAATGATGATTGGTATTTACTTTTAAAAATGAAGTGTTATAGCAGTGAGAAAGCCCTGCTGCCTGTACCTCATTTTCTCTACTCAGAAATCATGTTTATATTTTTCCTGTCAGGTTAAAAAAAAAAAAAACATTTTAACTCATAACTTACTGTGTTTAATGAAATTAAAAGACTATGAGATCGAAAGACAAATTCTATTGAAATTTGCTGAGATTGTTTAGTAAAATTTTGCTGGTCAAAATGGTGCATTTCTATGATTTACTTTTTTTTAGAAATTGCAGTCATCTTTTATTTTACATAAAATGTGAAATGAAAGCCATCATATGGCAAAATAAAATAATGAATGTATGGCTTGACTGAATAGTTAACTAACTTGCACTGGTAACTAGAGAAGTCCAATTTGATTTTGTTGGCACAGACCACAGTGTTGTTCTTCAGGCAAACACAAGGAAACTGTTCTGGCTCCTAAAGACAATCAAAATGACTATCTTTCTACCTCTAACTAATCAGATATTGATTACAACCTCTTGGCATCATAAATAAAGTCAAGTAGATCTCTCCATGCCAAAACATGTTTTTGGGTCCATTTCTACTGTGAATAAATCTTGTCCATTGTAAGTCTCTACCAGAGCTGATTCCATTCAACACTAATATGCTGCCTTTGTCTTCTCTCCATCTTTCTGTGGTCTGAAGAAAGGGCTTTTCGGGCAATGGTATTATTGTCACTCCATTTCTTTTTTCTGTGTCGTTAAAATCGTAGACCTAATGCCAACCAAATAAAAACCAGGGTTGTTAGGTAACAAATTATTTCAAATCTATTAGATTCTTATTAGTTTTCCAGCTAGTTTCCCTGTCCATTTTATTATTCATTTCTGAAATAACACCTTAGGGTCAGTTACCTTTTTTCATAAAATCTGTGGTTGCTTCTGTAATTTTTCCTTGTTCTTTAAGCATAGCTGTTTAGAATAATTTCTTTTAATTTAGAATTTTATCTTTTTATTCTTTACTCTCAGATGTTATAACCCACTTTTATCCAGGACCCACATATTTTTTGTGATAGAACCAAAGGGGCAATTGTCACCCTGTGTTTTTTGTGCTGAGCCTGAGTATTCACCTCCTTGTGGAGTATGTGTAGGCTAGCCTTTGATTGAGTTGTTAATGCTGGCACAATTGTTTCTGCTTGTGTTTCTAAATCCTCTGCTAATGAATAAACCCATTGCCTTCCAGTCATTTCTAACTCATAGTAATCCTACAAGACAGCGTAAGATTCCACCAGCTGTTCCCTGGAAACCCTGTGGGGCAGTTCCACCCTGTCAATTTCCTTTAAGGGAGCTTTGTCCACTTGCCTATGTCACATCCTCTCCTGTGGTGGTGACCAAGAAGCTTCTCCACAGAGCCAGAGGGTAAGTGCCCACTGGAAGTGACCAGATTGTTCTTGCTGCCTTTCAAGCAGAGAAGCCACAAAGCCCAGAGATTCCTTGAGTTCTTCCTGTGATTTATTTTTATTTGGTTAGGTAGAAAGTAGTCTGACAGCAACCAATTCATTCTTACGTGGGTGGGTTTTGCCCCACAACAGCAAAAGTGTTCATTTCTGACTAGGGACCTTGCTGAGCTATCTAATGAACTTTATCTTTCCTACCACGTTGACCTGTTGCTATTTTATCTCCCTAGTACTCATTTTCAGGAGCCCTGGTGACGTAGTGGTTAGGAGCTCAGGCTGCTAACCAAAAGGTCAGCAGTTCAAATCCACCAGTTGCTCTCTGGAAACCCTATGGGGCAATTCTACTCAGTCCTATAGGATTACCATGAGTTGGAATCAACTCAACAGCAGTGGGTTTTGTTTTTACTCATTTTCAGATAGAGAATTTAGATAATTGAAAATGAGTGACAGAAAAAAAGTAAGGAGAAAAAACATAAATGAAAGCTTTCTGTAGGGCTGGGCTGAGAATGTGGTGAGTGATAATATCACCTTAATTGTGGAGGCACTGGAGGCTGGTCTTACTGTTGTCTCAACCTATACATTTCTCCTTACAGCCCGTTGCTCTTGTTGCTCTGTCCAGCCCTGCAGTTCCTTCCTGTAGAAGTAGCAAGGAAAAGAGTAGCAGGGATTGAGGTGACCCTGAAATTAGAATATTGACTTGGACTCTAGGGCTGTGTAGTATTTCACTCAAGTAGGATATGAAGGCCTCAGGATTGAAGCTTGTTTCTGTGTCAGGCTGTAGTCTCAGGTGACTTTGTAATAGCTCTGCGGCTCTGAAAAGGGTAACTCCAGAGAAAAGAGCCTGACATTCGTATGTGACTTCTAGAAGCAGAGAAGAGACAGAACTGGGTTGTGATGTAGCATGTGTACAAGGGCTGCAGTGGGGAAGTGAGTAGCCTTAAGCTTACAGCTGTGGTAACTAAGGGTTTGTGTTAATTTACATTGAGAGAAAAGCATGTGATTTTTAAGTGGAGGAAATAATATCTGCTCTTTTGGAAACCTCTCCCTTGCCTTGGAATCCTTATGTCTGATCCCTTGTTGCCCCTCCCTGACCACTCCTCTTCCCTCCACCTCTTGCCTTTCTCTGCTTGCTGATGTTAATTTGTAAGCTGTGCTCCTTTGGACTAGAGAGCTCTGTTGAGACCTTTGATGCCAACTTGTGAGGCAGGGGGCGTTAGATGGAAGGGATCATGAAAATGGAGTAAACAGTGATTTTTTTTTTTTTTTAATGTAACTGCATTTCTTAGGCAGAATGGTTTGGAGGATAATTGCACGGATGTGCAAAGAGACATTTCTATATATGTGGGACCTTTATTTCTAGGACAGGCTCTTCTTATCTCAGCAATCCGATAATATCACTTGACTGGAATATATTGTGGCTAGATAGAAAGGGCAAGAGCTCATTTCATATCTGCTATTGCTTTCTTCATTTTCTTCCCATCTTTCCTTCCCCCAAATGTGTCCTAATTGAATAATGTATTGGGCTTTATCCCTTGTCCCTGCATCCCTGAAAAGCCTGGTATAAGCTCAGACATGTATGCCATCTGGCCAATAGTGGACGGAGGCATTAGAGCCAGGTGCAATTCTTACTTCTTTCTCCAGCTCTCAAACCGCTGCAGCTTGCTTGACTTCCCATCAGTTTTCTCTTTAGTTTTGCTCCCCCAGAAAGTACAGCGTAACTTTTTAATCATGTCAGAATACCCAGATGGCAGGTAATAGGATGTTCCTTGGTACTGACCATGGATATACAACATGCTGTTATCTACCTTGCTTTAAATCCCTCTCTGGTTCTGGAGTTCCAGGCTTCCACAAAGTGGGCAGATAGACCTGTGGGCTGAATTTGCTCTGTATTGTTACTTCCCTTGGTGCCTTCATTTGGACCAGGCAATCTCTGTGACCTATTTCCTCTATGTCTATTAAACTTTTTTCAGTTATCAATCAACTCCTTATCTGAATTTTGTTTTCAAATATGTTTTGGTCCCCTAAGAGGACCCTAAGACCATAGGGAGGGATTGGTGTCAAAGGTCTAAAAAGGTTTAAAGGATGGGACAAGAAGAGGCTGTTAATGTGCATTTCAAGCCTTATCTCTTCCCTCCCATTTCTTTTGTTGCTTTCCTATTATATCTTTTCAGTTTATTTCTTCAGTGTGAGCTCTTGAGGGAAAAAAAGAGATACTTATTTTTCTGTTTATTTTAAAGACTGGTGGTGCCCGCCCCTTCACTCAGCCACTCATGTCAGGAACCCATGGACCAGTGGCACCCACCTCTCCTCCTAGCCACTGGTGCCGAGGGCCCGCAGGATGGTGACACCCACTTCTCTGCCTAGCTACCCATGCCAGGGACCTGTGGACTGGCAGTGTCCCCTCTTCTGTCCGCCCAACCATGCTGGAGGCTCACACTGTCTGCCCACTTCTCTGCCCAGCCATCTGCACTGGAAGCCTGTGGGCAGGTGGCGTGCCCTCTTCTACCCACCCACCCATACCAGGAGCCCATGGTCTGGTGGCACTCCCTCTTCTATCCACCCACCCATGCTGGGGGCCTGCAGATGGGCAACGCCCACTCCCAAACCCAGCCGCCTGAGCCAGGGCCTGCAGACTGGCAGTGTCTGCTTTTCTGCCTTGCTGCTGGGCACTTGGGGACTGGTGGCACCCCCTCTTCTGCCCAGCCAACTGTGTCGGGGCCCCAAGGGCCAGGAGCAGTTGCTCCTACACACAGCCACCCACACCAGGGGCCCACAGACCAGTGGCACCCACTGTTCCGCCAGCCACTGGTGTCAAGAGCCTCCAAACCAGAGGTACCCTGTCCTAAACCCAGCCATCCGTGGCGAGTTCTGCAGGCCAGTAGTGCCTCCTGCTCCCTCTAGCCATCTGCACTGGGGCACGAGGACAGGTGGCACACCCTCTACCACATTCCACTATAGCAAAAAGGGGCACACTCCCCTAGCAGGTACCATGGACCAGCAGAATCCCCTGCCTTGCCCTCTGCACTGCCTCCCTGCAACCAAAGACTTGTGCCTGCTACGACCACCCCCATGCAGCCCTGCCTGCCCAGGAGAGGTGGTGAGAGTTTCTGTACCATCCACCTGGCAACTGATGACCTGGGTACCCTTGCACTGATCACCTGGCAGCCAGCAGTGCACACACACACACAACACCCAATTCAGTGACCACTGAAAACACTCCCTACACCCATGCCCAGGTGACCAGCCAGCCAAACACATCACCTCAAGAGCAACACCAGCTATATCCAGCAGAGACCCAGACTCAACAGCTGCTGCCCCACCCACCTGGTGACAGGTGGTGAGACCTCCAGTACCTCCAGACTAGTGACCAGAGTAGTATGCACTCCCTGCCTACTCAGATACATGAAAACAAAACCAAACAAAAAATTAGGATGCATCAAGCATACAATAAATAAATATAATAACACCTTAATGACTTGGAGACAACAGGCAATATCAAACCACATAAAGAAGCAAGACAAGATGGCTCCAGCAAGTGATCAAAATAAAGAACCAGAAAACCTTCTGGAGGAAAAACTAGTAGTAGAGCTAACTGATCAAGAGTTAAAAAGACTAATATATAGAGTTCTTCAAGACATCAAGGAAAACACAGACAAAACAATAGAATAATTCAGGAAAACAATACAAGAACAAAATGACAAATAGACAATTAGAAACTATACAAAAACAGCAACTAGAAATCCAGAAGATTAACAATAAAATTTCAGAAATAGACAATAGAAGGATCAAAACCAAACCAGACCCATTGCAGTCAGTCGATTCCAACTCCTAGTAACCCTATTGGACAGAGTTGAACTGCCCCATAGGGTTTCCAAGGAGCAGCTGGTGGATTCGAACTGCGGATCTTTTGGTTAGCAGCTGAACACAACCACTGTGCCATCAAGGCTCCAATAGAAGGATATAGGAGCAGAATTGAATCAATGGAAAATGGCAAAATGGAGGACAAATCCCTTGACACCAATTTGTTTGAGGAAAAACAGAAAAAATAAAACCTAACAATTATGTTAGACACTATCAAGAGGAAAAATTTATGTATGACTGAAATTCTAGAAGAGGAGGAGACAAAAAAAAACTGTTGTAGATTTGCTGGCAGAAAACTTCCCTAATATCATGAAATATAAGAAGATATCCATCCAGTAAGCTCAATAAGCCCTGTACAGGATAGACCCCAAAAGAAAGTCACTAAGACATATCATAATCAAACTTGTCAAAACCAAAGACAAAGGAAGAATCCTGAGAGCAGCTTGGGAAAAACAAAAAGTCACCTACAAAGTAGAACCAATAAGACTGAACTCTGATTACTTGGCAGAAACCATGCAGGCAAGAAGTTAGTGGAATGACATGTAAAACCTTGAAAGAAAAAAATTGCCAACCAAGAATTATGTATCTTGCAAAATTGTCTCTCTAATACAATGGTGAAATTGAACAGATGAACAGAAATTAGAGGAATTAAAAAAAAACATCAAATTTACAAAAATATTAGAGTCCTTTGGACAGAGAACCAACAACATCAGACAACAGCCTGAGATTAGGACACAGGACAGCATCAGCCAGATACCAACCTAGAATACTCTGAAAAAACAAACAAACAAACAAACAAAAAAACTGGCTAAAAACAAGAAACCAGAGACATCAATCTGTAAATGGTGACAACATAAAAATAAAAAGGGGGAAATGTGGTGTAGTTATAGAACTTTCATACGGGGAGGAAGTCAAGGCAATATCAAGAAATAAAAGATTACTTTAAACTTAGGAAGATAAAGGTAAATTTAAGGTAACCACAAAGGAAGTTAACTTACTGAAATAAAAAAAGGACAAAAAGACTCAGTAAACACAAAATCAAAAACAATGAAAGAAATGAAAATCCACAAACTCAGCACAGAAATTTTAGCAGAACAAAGAAACCATCAACCCCCCAAAAAAAGAAAGCACAACAAAATGACAGCAGTAAACATACCTGTTGATAATCACAGTGAATGTAAATGGCTTAAATGCTCCAGTAAAGAGACAGAGAATGGCAGAATGAATTAAAAAAACATGACCCATCAATAAGCTGTCTACAAGAGACACACCTTAGACATAAATAAACTAAAACCCAAAGGGTGGAAAAAATATATCAAGCAAACAATAATCAAAAAAGAGCAAAAGTGACAATACCAATGTCAGATAAAATAGACTTTAAGGCAGAGCCCTGCAAAAAGAAATAAGGAAGGACATTATATAATGACTGAAGAGTCAGTCCACCGAGAGGACATACCCATAATAAATATCTACACACCCAATGACATGGCTCCAAAATGCATAAAACAAACTCTTTAACAGCATTGAAAAGAGAAATATAATAATAGGAGACTTCAACACACCACCTTCTGTGGAGGACAGAACAACTGGAAAGAAATTCAACAAAGATACAGAAGACGTAAATGTCACAATCAACGAACTCAACCTCACGGACATATACAGAACCCTATACATTCTTTTCCAACACACATGTATGGTTCTCCAGGATAGACCACATTTTAGGCCACAAAAGCAAGCCTCAGTAAAATCCAAAACACTGAAATAATGCAAAGCATTTTTCTCTGATCACAACACTGTCTGTAAAAGTAGAAATTGATTACAGGAAGAGCAAGAAAAAAAAAATCAAATACATGGAAATTGAATAACACCTTGCTTTAAAATAATTTGGGAATAGAAGAAATCAAAGATGAAATAAAAAAATCCCTGTAATCAAATGGGATTGAAAAGAACATACCAAAACCTTTGGAGTATAGTAAAAGAAGTGCTCAGAGATTTATAGCAATAAACACACACAACAGAAAAGAAGAAAGGGCCCAAATCAAAGCATTAATCCTACGACTCAAACACAGCAACAAGAGAAGCCCACAGTCACTGAAAGAAAGGAAATAATGAAGATTAGAGCAGAAATAGAGAACAGAAAAACAGCAGAAAGAATTAGCAAGGCCAGAACTTGGTTCTTTGAAAGGATTAATAAAATCAACAAACCACTGACCAAATTGACAAAAGCAGAAGAAGCAAATAACCCAAATAAGAAATGAGATAACTGACATTATGACAGAACCAACTGAAATAAAAAAGATCATAGCAAAATATTATGAAAAATTGTACCCCAACAAATTTGAAAATCTAGAGGAAATGGATGTTTCTGGAAACATGCCACCTACCTGAGTTAACACAAACTGGAGTAGAATGTCTGAACAGACTCATAAGAAAAGAAGAAATTGATGAGGTAATGAAAATACTCCCAACTAAAAAAAGCTCTGACCTGGATGGATTCACTGGAGAATACTGAACATTCAGAGAGGAGCTCACACTAATACTGCTCACACTGTTTCAGAGCATAGAAAAGAAAGGAATACTCTCAAATTCATTCTATGAACCCAGCATAACCAAAGCCAGGCAAAGACACCATAAAAAAAAAAAAAAAATTGCAGACCAATATCCCTCATGAATAAAAATAGACACAAAAATTCTCAACAAATTCTACCCAATAAAATTCAACAGCAAATCAAAAAAAATAATACATCATGACCAAGTGGGATTCATACCAGGTATGCAAGGATGATTCAACATTAGAAAATCAATGTAATCAACCACAAAAAGAAAAGATCACATGACCATCTCAGTCAATGCAGAAAAGGCATTTATTATAATAAAGTCCAACATCCATTTTTGATAAAAATTGTCAGCAAAATAGGAATAGAAGGGAAATTCATCAGCATAATAAAGGACATTATACAAAACCAATAGCCAACATTATTCTCAACAGAGAGAGACTGAAAGAATTTCCCTTGAGAACGTGAACCAGACAAGGATGCCCTTTATCACCACTCTTATTCAACATTGTGCTGGAAGTCCTAGCTAGAGCCATAAGGCAAGAAAGGAAAATAAAGGCAACCACATTGGTAATGAAAAAGTGAAACTATCCCTATTCACAGATGATATGATCCTATGTGTAGAAAATCCCAAAGATTCCACGAGACAGCAACTGGAACTAAAAGAAGTATTCAACAAAGTAGCAGGATACATAAGCATACAAAAATCATTTGGAGTCCTCTACACCAACAAAGAGAACTTCGAAAAGGAAATCAGGAAAATAATACTATTTGCAATACAAACCAAAACCAAACCCACCGCCATTGAGTCGATTCCGACTCATAGCGACCCTATAGGGCAGAGTAGAACTGCCCCATAGAGTTTCCAAGGAGTGCCTGGCAGATTTGAACTGCTGACCTTTTGGTTAGCAGCCGTAGCACTTAACCATTAGGCCACCAGGGTTTCCACCTCAAAAATAAAATACTTAGGAATAAGTCTAACCAGGGACATGAGACCTATATAAAGAAAACTGCAAAACACTACTGCAAGAAATTAAAAGAGAACTACATAAATGGAAAAACATTCCATACTCATGGATAGGAAGACTTAACATTGTGAAAATGTGAACACTACCACAGTGATCTATAGATATAATGTAATCCTGATCCAAATTCCAACAGCATTCTTCAAAGAGATGGAAAAATTAGTCACCAATTTTATGTGGAAAGGAAAGAAGCCCTGAATAAGTAAAGCATCTTTGAAGAAGAATAATGAAGTAGGAGGCCTCCCACTACCTGGTCTCAGAACCTACTACACACCATGGTAGTCAAAACAGCGAGGTATACTGGTACAACGACAGACCCGTAGAACAATGGAACGGAACTGAAAATCCAGATGTAAATTTATCCGCCTTTGGATAGCTGATCCTCGGCAAAAGTGCCAAAATCCATTAAGTGAGGGAAAATACAGTCTCTTTAACAAATGGTGCTGGCATAACTGGATGTCTTATCTGTAGAAAAATGAAACAGGACCCATAACTCACACCATACACAAAAACTAATTCAAATGGATCAAAGACCTAAATATAAAACCTAAAGGATTGGATTTTTAAAAATATAAAGATGATGGAAGAAAAAAAATAGGTACAACACTAGAGGCCTGGATATATAGCATAAATAGAATACCAAACATAATGAAAAATGCTCAAACAGAAGATGAGCTAGATAAACGGGATTGCCTAAAAGTTAAACACTTATCCTCATCAAAAGACATCTCCAAAAGAGTAAAAAGAGAACCTATAGACTGGAACAAAAATTTTTACTATGACTTATCCGAGAAGGGTCTGATCTCTAAAATGTATAGAAACTTCAACATGTCAATAACAGAAAGACAATTCAATTAAAAAATGGGCAAAAGACATGAACAGACACATTACCAAAGAAGACATTCAGGTGGTTAACAAACACATGAAGAAATGCTTGAAATTATTAGCCATTAGAGAGATGCAAATCAAAACTGCCATGAGATACCATCTCACCCTGAAAATAATGCCATTAATTAAAAAAATAAAAAAAAAAAAGAAATGTTGGCGAGTTTATGGGGAGATTGGAACTCTTATACACTGCTGGTTGAAATGTAAAATTGTACAACCACTATGGAAAACAATATGAAGGTTCCTTAAAAAACTAGAAATAGAAATACCATAGGATCCAGGAATTCCACACTAGGTATATACCCTAAAGAAATAAAAACTGTGACATGAGTAGACGTATGCACACCCATGTTCATTGCAGCATTATTCACAATAGCAAAAAGGTGGAAACAACCTAAGTGTCCATCATTGGATGAATGGATAAACTGTGGTACATATGCACAGTGGAATACTATACAATGATAAAGAATAATGACAAGTCCATGAAATAGCTCGCAACATGGATGAATTTGGAGGACATTATGCAGAGTGAAATAAGTCAATCACAAAAGGACAAATATTGTATGAGACCACTATTAAAAAAAAAAGGGTTAACACACAGAAAAAAAATTCTCTAAGGCATCCAGGGATGGGAGGGTAAAGGAGGGATAATTACTAGCTAGATAGAAGACATTGAATTGTGTTCCCCCAAATTTTGTGTCAACTTAGGCCATGTGTGGTTGTCCTCCGTTTTGCGATTTTCCTATGTGTTATAAATTATAATCTCTGCCTGTCATTAAAAAGGATTAGAGTGGCATGTAACACCCTTGCTCAGGCCACATCCCTGATCCAGTGTAAAGGGATTTTCCTTGGGGTGTGGTCTGTACCATCTTTAATCTCGCAAGAGATAAAAGGAGGGAAGCCAGCAGAGACTTGGGGACCTCATATTACCAAGAAAGCAGCACCAGGAGCAGAGCACATCCTTTGGACCCGGGGTCCCTAAGCCTGAGAAGCTCCTTGACCATGGGAAGATTGAGGACAAGGACCTTCATCCAGAGCCAACAGAGATAGAGAAAGTCTTCCCCTGGAGCTGACACCCTGAATTTGGACTTTTAGCCTACTTTGCTGTGACAAAATAAACTCTTTGTTAAAGCCATCCACTTGTGGTATTTCTGTTATAGCAGTACTAGATAACTAAGACACATGTGTTAATATTGGTGAATGGAAAGACAATACTCTATATGGAGAAGTCAGCACATGACCGAGGCAAACGAAGACACAGAGGAATGCAAAAATAAAGGTCAACTACAGTAATTAACATAGACAATCCTGCAACAGTAGTATTAACAAACAGTAATTTCCAAATGAATACATACATAGGTAAGTATGCAAAAGAGGTGTGGGAGGGTGTAAGGGAGCATACCCACCTGCAGGTATAGGTTTGTGGATATTTCTACATACAGAATTGTAGGTGCTACATGTATATTAACATAGACAATAGAGCACATAAGGGATATAGTCATGGAAACTTCTTAGAAATAACATCTCAAGGGATGAAGTTCCTAGGCTCTTAGGGGACGGACCATAGACTTGGGGGACATCTACATCAACTGGCACAACATAGTTCATAAAGATAATGTTCTGCATCCTACTTTGGTGGGTAGCTAGCATCTGGGATCTTGTGAGAGGCCATCTAAGGTACAACTTTTGGTCTCTTCCCATCCAGAGCAAAGGAGAGTGAAGAAAACCAAAGACTCAAGGCAGCAATTAGTCCAAAGTACTAATGGACCACATAAACCACAGCCTATGCAATCCTGAAGCCAGAAGAACTAGATGGTCACTCTCTACCACTAACAACCGCTCTGACTAGGATCACAACAGAGGGTCCTAGACAGAGTGGGAGAAAATGTAGAACAGATAAGATTCACAGAAGACCAGGCTTACTGATCTGACAGAGACTGGAAGAACCCCTGAGACTATGGCCCTAAGACATCCTTCTGACCTGGAACTGAAGCCATTCCTGGAGACCACCTTTCAGCCAAACAAGTCAAGCCCGTAAAATAAACAATAAGACCCGAGAGGAACGTATTCCTTAGAACAATCAATTATAGGAGATCAAAAGGACAACATCTGCCCAAAAGCAAAAGTGAGACGGGGTACAAAATCCAGACAAAAGGAAATGGGGAACCCAGGGCAGAAATGAGGAGAGTGCTGACACATTGTGGGGAATGCAACCAATGCCATGGGATATTTTATGTACCAACTCTCAAATGGGAAACTAATTTGCTCTAAACTTTCACCTAAACAACAATAAAAATTAAAAAAAAAAAAAAGATGTGAGCCAGACGGATTCAGTGTAAATGGGATTATTTAAGGACATGCCCCAGTGACATGCATGGCAAGTGTACACTACCAAATTTGCCATAGTGGAGACACAGGGTTTACGAAGTGAGGGAGGGAACTTTTCCGAATAGAATTACTATAGTAGGGGCCATACCTGCAAGCGTTATTATAAATATAAACCGGACTGAAGGCAAAGGGTCAAACTGGGTGTTGACTAACAAAGTGCTTTGCTCAGTCAGAGTACTTTGTGACATGAAAGATTGAATGGCCTTGTGATGCTCAAGAAAAAAGAGAACCATTATTTCCTCATTAAGTTGAAAATGTATTAAGATAATTTTTACATAGAATTTTTAATTTTCTCTTTAAAATTTAATTTGTAATATAGGTAAAATCTGCAAAACAACAGGAGGAAATTCAGTTACATGTAAAAATGAGTCTAGTTTTTGCCCAGGAATAACGCTAAGGCTGCTAAGACCCAAGAGCGCAGGGTAAATAAATCAGCAAACCTAAAAGTATATCATCTGGGCATCCTTTTTTGTTGGTGGTGTTTTTCACACTAGAACTCTTCCTCTACCTTGGACTAAAGTTAAAAAACGGGGTTGCAGCCATTGCTAACTGGTCACCTAATGGCTGTTTAATCCTCTCCCTTGCAGATAGAACACTAATTTTGTTTGAGGCAGCAGTATGCCCAATCCCAGGGGATGGATCACAGTTGTTCTGGGATTTGTATCTTCTTGTCCAGAGATTCACTTTTCCAGGCAGCCTTTCTTCTGATAGTGGTCATGTGACCTCGTTTTGGAGCTCTGGGAAACTCTTGAGATTTTCCTCTTCAATGAGAAGAAAGCTCTTTTCATTTCCTTACTTTTTTGTTGTTGTTGTTGTTCATGACCTAGTATTAAGTAATAGAGTCTGGACCTATGGCAATAATCTTGCAAACTTGAAATGAAAACCACCATATTGGAGATATCAGAGCAGGCAAATAGAACCTTCCTTCCAGATGACACTCCCCTTTTTTTTTTAATTGTACTTTAGATGAAGGTTTACAGAACAAACTCATTTCTCATTAAACAGTTAGTACACGTATTGTTTTATGATATTGGTTAACAATCCCATGACATGTCAACGCTCTCCCTTCTCGACCTCCAGTTCCCTATTACTGGCTTTGCTGTCCCCTCCTGCCTTCTAGTCCTTGCCCCTGGACTGTTGTGCCCTGTTAGTCTCATTTTGTTTTATGGGCCTCTCTAATCTTTGACTGAGGGGTGAACCTTGGGAGTGAATTCATTACTGAGCTGAAAGGGTGTCTGAGGGTCATACTCTCTGGGTTTCTCCAGTATCGTCAGGCCAGTAACTTTGGTCTTTTTTTTTGTGAATTAGAATTTTGTTGTACATTTTTCTCCAGCTCTGCCCAGGACCCTCTACTGTGATCCCTGTCAGAGCAGTCAGTGGCGGTAGCTGGGCACCATCTAGCTATACTAGACTCAGCCTGGTGGAGGCCGTGGTAGATGTGGTCCATTAGTCCTTTGGTCTAATCTTTCCCTTTTGCTGTAGTTTTCTTCATTCTTCCTTGCTCCCAAAGTGGTGAGACCAGTAGAGTACCTTAGATGGCCACTCACAGGCTTTTAAGACCCCAGACACTACTCACCAAAGTAGGATGTAGAACATTTTCTTTATATACTATGTTATGCCAGTTGATCTAGATGTTCCCCGAGACCCTGGTCCCCACAGCACTCAGCCCAGTAATTCGGTCCCTCAGGGAATTTGGATGTGTCTATGGAGCTTCCATGACTTTGCCTTGTACAAGTTGTGCTGGCTTCCCCAATATTGTGTACTGTCTTAGCCTTCACCAAAGTTGCTACTTATCTATTGTCTATTTAGTGTTTTTCCATCCCCAGCCCTCCCCTCCCTCATAACCATCAAAGAATATTTCTTTTGTGTGCAAACCTTTTCATGAGTTTTTATAGTAGTGATCTCATACAATGTTTGTGCTTTCGTGATTGACTTATTTCACTCAGCATAATGCCCTCCAGAGGCATCCATGTTATGAGATGCTTTGCAGATTCATCATTGTTCTTTATCATTGTGTAATACTCCATTGTGTGTATGTACCATAGTTTGTTTATCCATTCATCTGTTAATGGGTATCTAGGTTGTTTCCTTCTTTTTGTTATTGTGAACAATGCTGCAGTGAACATGGGTGTATGTATGTCTATTTGTGTGATGACTCATTTCTCTAGGATATATTCCTAGGAGTGGGATTGCTGGATCATATGGTATTTATATTTCTAGCTTTCTACGGAACTGCCATATCATCTTCCAAAATGGTTGTATCATTTTGCATTTCCACAAGCAGTGCATAAGAGTGCAATCTTCCTGCAGTCTCTCTGGCATTTGTTATTTCCTGGTTTTTTTTTTTTTTGATTCATGCCAGCAATGCTGGCATGAGACGGTATCTCATTGTGGTTTCGATTTTCATCTCTCTAATGGCTTGGCTAGTGATCGCAAGCATTTCCTTATGTATCTGTTGTCCACTTGAGTGTCTTCTTTGGTGAAGTGTCTGTTCATTTCTTTTGCCCATTTTTTTTTAATTTTTATTGTGCTTTAAGTGAAAGCTTACAAATCAAGTAAGTCTCTCATACAAAAATTTATACACACTTTGCTATATACTCCAAGTTGTTCTCCCTCTAATGAAACAGCACACTCCTTCCCTCCACTCTCTATTTTCATGTCCATTTGGCTACCTTCTGACCCCCTCTGCCCTCTCATCTCCTCTCCAGACAGGAGTTGCCCACATAGTCTCATGTGTCTCTTTGATCCAAGAACCTCACTCTTTACCAGTATCGTTTTCTATCCCATAGTCCAGTCCAATCCCTGTCTGAAGAGTGGCTTTGGGAATGGTTCCTGTCTTGGGCTAACAAAGTCTGGGGACCATGACCTCCAGGGTCCTTCTAGTCTCAGTCAGACCATTAAGTCTGGTCTTTTTATGAGAATTTGAGGTCTGCATCCCACTGCTCTCCTGCTCCCTCGGGGGTTCTCTGTTGTGTTCCCTGTCAGGGCAGTCATCAGCTATAGCCAGGCACCATCTAGTTCTTCTGTTCTCAGGCTGATGTAGTCTCTGGTTTATGTGGCTCTTTCTGTCTCTTGGGCTCATAATTACCTTGTGTCTTTGGTGTTCTTCATTCTCCTTTGCTCCAGGTGGGTTGAGACCAATTGGTGCCTCTAAGATGGCTGCTTGCTAGCATTTAAGACCCCAGAGGCCGCTCTTCAAAGTGGGGTACAGAATGTTTTCTTAATAGATTTTATCATGCCAATTGACTTATATGTCCCCTGAAACCATAGTCCCCAAACCCCTGCCCTTGCTACACTGGCCTTTGAAGCGTTCAGTTTATTCAGGAAACTTCTTCCTTTTGGATAAGACCAGTTGTGCTGACCTCTCCTGTATTGTGTGTTGTCTTTCCGTTCACCTAAAATAGTTCTTATCTACTATCTGATTAGTGAAAATCCCTCTCCCTCCCTCTCTCCCCACTCTTATAACCGTCAAAGAATATTTTATGCTTAAACTATTTTTCAAGTTCTTATAATAGTGGTCTCATACAATATTTGTCCTTTGAACTAATTTCACTCAGCATAATGCCTCCCAGATTCCTCCATGTTATGAAATATTTCAAGGATTCATCATTGTTCCGTATCGATGCGTCGCATTCCATTGTGTGAATATACCATAATTTATCCATTCATCTGTTGATGGGCACCTTGGTTGCTTTATCTTTTTGCTATCGTAAACAGTGCTACAGTGAACACAGGTGTACATATATCTGTTCATGTGAGGGGTCTTATTTCTCTAGGATATATTTCAAGGAGTGGGATTGCAGTATGGTAGTTCTATTTCTAGTTTTTTAAGGAAGTGCCAAATCAATTTCCAAAGTGGTTGTACCATTTTACATTCCCACCAGCAGTGTATAAGTGTTCCAGTCTCTCCACAACCTCTCCAACATTTATTATTGTGTTTTTTTTTTTTTTTTTTATTAATACCAGCCTCGTTGGAGTGAGATGGAATCTTATTGTAGTTTTGATTTGCATTTCTCTAATGGCTAATGATTGTGAGCATTTCTTCATGTATCTGTTAGCTATCTGAATGCCTTCTTTAGTGAAGCATCTGTTCATATCTTTCACCCATTTTTTAATTGGGTTATTTGTCTTTTTGTAGTTGAGTTTTTGCAGTATCAGGTAGATTTTAGAGATCAGGTGCTGACTGGAAATGTCATAGCTAAAAATTGTTTCCCAGTCTGTAGGTAGTCTTTTTACTCTTTTGGTGAAGTCTTTGGATGAGCATAGGTCTTTGATTTTTAGGAGCTCCCAGTTGTCTAGTTTTCTTCTGCATTGTTAGTAATGTTTTGTATACTGTTTATGCCTAGCATTGTATCTATGTTTTCTTCCATGATCTTTATCGTTTTAGATTTTATATATAGGTCTTTGATCCATTTTGAGTTGGTTTTTGTGATGGTGTGAGGTATGGGTCTTGTTTCATTTTTTTTGCAGGTGGGTATCCAGTTATGCCAGCATCATTTGTGAAAGAGACTGTCTTTTCCCCCATTTAACTGATTTTGGGCCTTCGTCAAATACCAGCTGCTCCTATGTGGATGGCTTTATGTCTGGATTCTCAATTCTGTTCCATTGGTTTATGTATCTGTTGTTGTAGCAGTACCAGACTGTTTTGACTACTGTGGCAGTATAAAAAAAAAAACAATATAATAGGTTCTAAAATCAAGTAGAATGAGGCCTCCCACTTTGTTCTTTTCCAGTAATGCTTTACTTTTTTTTTCACTTATCCGGGGCCTCTTTCCCTTCCATATGAAGTTGGTGATTTGTTTCTCCATCTCATTAAAAAATGTCACTGGTATGTGGATCGGAATTGCATTGTATCTATAGATCGCTTTGGGCAGAATAGACATTTTTACAATGTTAATTTTCCTATCCATGAACAAGGTATATTTTTCCACTTATGTAGGTCTCTTTTGGTTTCTTGCAGTAGTGTCTATTTTGTCAGAAAATATTGCTACTCCTTCTCTTTTTTGATTATTGTTTGCTTGACATAATTTTTGTCATTCTTTGAGTTTTAATTTGTTTGTGTCTCTAAGGTGTGTCTCTTGTAGGCAGCATATACACAGCTTGTGTTTCTTTAATCCGCTGTCTCTTTACTGGTGCATTTAGTCCATTTAAATTCGGTGTAATTATGGATAGGTATGAATTTAGTGCTGTCATTTTGATGTCTTTTTCCCAGTTAATTTTTTATGCTGAGTAGTTTATCTTCATATATTGTCTTTTCCTCTTATTCGTCATTCTTGATTTTGTTTCTTTTGAGTCTCTATTTTTTTGTTGTTGTATTTTATTTTGATGAGTAGGATTTTTAGTCTCCTTTGTGGTTACCTTAATATTTACCCCAATTTTTCTAAGTTTAAACCTAACTTGTATCTCTTTATATAGCCTTCTCTTCCTCCATATGAAAAATCTGTGACTACATTTCTTAGTCCCTCTTTATTGTTTTAATGTTGTCTTCTTTTATATAATGGCATCACAGTTTCCCTGTTTTGAGCATTTTTTAATCTTAATTTATTTTTGTGATTTCTCCATCTGAGTTGAAAACTGATTGTTCTGTCCAGTGTTCTAGTCTTGGGATGATATCTGATATTATTGATTTTCTAATCAGAGAACTCCCTTTAGTATTTCTTGTAGTTTTGGTTTGGTTTTTATGAATTCCCTAAACTTCCGTTTATCTGGAAATGTGCTAATTTTGACTTCATATTTGAGAGACAGTTTTGCTGGATATATGATTCTTAGCTGGCAATTTTTTTCCTTCAATGCTTTATATAAGTCATCCCATTGCCTTCTTGCCTGCATGGTTTCTGCTGAGTAGTCCGAGCTTATTCTTTTTTTTTTTTTTTTTTTTTTTTTTTTATAATAACTTTTATTAAGCTTCAAGTGAACGTTTACAAATCCAATCAGTCTGTCACATATAAGTTTACATACATCTCACTCCCTACTCCCACTTACTCTCCCCGTCTTGAGTCAGCCCTTTCAGTCTCTCCTTTTCTTGACAATTTTGCCGGCTTCCCTCTCTCTCTATCCTCCCATCCCCCCTCCAGACAAGAGTTGCCAACACAATCTCAAGTGTACACCTGATATAATTAGCTCACTCTTCATCAGCGTCTCTCTCCCACCCGCTGACCAGTCCCTTTCATGTCTGATGAGTTGTCTTCAGGGATGGTTCCTGTCCTGTGTCAACAGAAGGTCTGGAGAGCATGACCGCCGGGATTCCTCCAGTCTCAGTCAGACCATTAAGTTTGGTCTTCTTATGAGAATTTGGGGTCTGCATCCCACTGCTCTCCTGCTCCCTCAGGGGTCCTCTGCTGAGCTCCCTGTCAGGGCAGTCATCGATTGTGGCCGGGCACCAACTAGTTCTTCTGGTCTCAGGATGATGTAGGTCTCTGGTTCATGTGGCCCTTTCTGTCTCTTGGGCTCTTAGTTGTCATGTGGGCTTGGTGTTCTTCATTTTCCTTTGCTCCAGGTGGGTTGAGACCAATTGCTGCATCTTAGATGGCTGCTTGTTAGCATTTAAGACCCCAGACGCCACATTTCAAAGTGGGATGCAGAATGATTTCATAATAGAATTATTTTGCCAATTGACTTAGAAGTCCCCGCAAACCATGTTCCCCAGACCCCCGCGCTTGCTCCGCTGAGCTTTGAAGCATTCATTTTATCCCGGAAACTTCTTTGCTTTTGGTCCAGTCCAATTGAGCTGACCTTCCATGTATTGAGTGTTGTCTTTCCCTTCACCTAAAGCAGTTCTTATCTACTGATTAATCAATAAAAAAACCCTCTCCCACCCTCCCTCCCTCCCCCCCTCGTAACCACAAAAGTATGTGTTCTTCTCAGGTTTACTATTTCTCAAGATCTTATAATAGTGGTCTTATACAATATTTGTCCTTTTGCCTCTGACTCATTTCGCTCAGCATAATGCCTTCCAGGTTCCTCCATGTTATGAAATGTTTCAGAGATTCGTCACTGTTCTTTATCGATGCGTAGTATTCCATTGTGTGAATATACCACAATTTATTTACCCATTCATCTGTTGATGGACATCTTGGTTGCTTCCAACTTTTTGCTATTGTAAACAGAGCTGCAATAAACATGGGTGTGCATATATCTGTTTGTATGAAGGCTCTTGTATCTCTAGGGTATATTCCGAGGAGTGGGATTTCTGGGTTGTATGGTAGTTCTATTTCTAACTGTTTAAGATAACGCCAGATAGATTTCCAAAGTGGTTGTACCATTTTACATTCCCACCAGCAGTGTATGAGAGTTCCAATCTCTCCGCAGCCTCTCCAACATTTATTATTTTGTGTTTTTTGGATTAATGCCAGCCTTGCTGGTGTGAGATGGAATCTCATCGTAGTTTTAATTTGCATTTCTCTAATGGCTAATGATCGAGAGCATTTTCTCATGTATCTGTTGGCTGCCTGAATATCTTCTTTAGAGAAATGTGTGTTCATATCCTTTGCCCACTTCTTGATTGGGTTGTTTGTCTTTTTGTGGTTGAGTTTTGACAGAATCATGTAGATTTTAGAGATCAGGCGCTGATCGGAGATGTCATAGCTGAAAATTCTTTCCCAATCTGTAGGTGGTCTTTTTACTCTTTTGGTGAAGTCTTTAGATGAGCATAGGTGTTTGATTTTTAGGAGCTCCCAGTTATCGGGTTTCTCTTCATCATTTTTGGTAATGTTTTGTATTCTGTTTATACCTTGTATTAGGGCTCCTAGGGTTGTCCCAATTTTTTCTTCCATGATCTTTATCGTTTTAGTCTTTATGTTTAGGTCTTTGATCCACTTGGAGTTAGTTTTTGTGCATGGTGTGAGGTATGGGTCCTGTTTCATTTTTTTGCAAATGGATATCCAGTTATGCCAGCACCATTTGTTAAAAAGGCTGTCTTTTCCCCAGTTAATTGACACTGGTCCTTTGTCAAATATCAGCTGCTCATACGTGGATGGATCTATGTCTGGGTTCTCAATTCTGTTCCATTGGTCTATGTGTCTGTTGTTGTACCAATACCAGGCTGTTTTGACTACTGTGGCTGTATAATAGGTTCTGAAGTCAGGTAAGGTGAGGCCTCCCACTTTCTTCTTCTTTTTCAGTAGTGCTTTGCTTATCCGGGGCTTCTTTCCCTTCCATATGAAATTGGTGATTTGTTTCTCTATCCCCTTAAAATATGACATTGGAATTTGGATCGGAAGTGCGTTAAATGTATAGATGGCTTTTGGTAGAATAGACATTTTTACTATGTTAAGTCTTCCTATCCATGAGCAAGGTATGTTTTTCCACTTAAGTATGTCCTTTTGAATTTCTTGTAGTAGAGCTTTGTAGTTTTCTTTGTATAGGTCTTTTACATCCTTGGTAAGATTTATTCCTAAGTATCTTATCTTCTTGGGGGCTACTGTGAATGGTATTGATTTGGTTATTTCCTCTTCGGTGTTCTTTTTGTTGATGTAGAGGAATCCAAGTGATTTTTGTATGTTTATTTTATAACCTGAGACTCTGCCAAACTCTTCTATTAGTTTCAGTAGTTTTCTGGAGGATTCCTTAGGGTTTTCTGTGTATATAATCATGTCATCTGCAAATAGTGATAACTTTACTTCTTCCTTGCCAATCCGGATACCTTTTATTTCTTTGTCTAGCCTGATTGCCCTGGCTAAGACTTCCAACACGATGTTGAATAAGAGCGGTGATAAAGGGCATCCTTGTCTGGTTCCCGTTCTCAAGGGAAATGCTTTCAGGTTCTCTCCATTTAGAGTGATATTGGCTGTTGGCTTTGCATAGATGCCCTTTATTATGTTGAGGAATTTTCCTTCAATTCCTATTTTGGTAAGAGTTTTTATCATGAATGGGTGTTGGACTTTGTCAAATGCCTTTTCTGCATCAATTGATAAGATCATGTGGTTTTTGTCTTTTGTTTTATTTATGTGATGGATTACATTAATGGTTTTTCTGATATTAAACCAGCCTTGCATACCTGGTATAAATCCCACTTGATCAGGGTGAATTATTTTTTTGATGTGTTGTTGGATTCTATTGGCTAGAATTTTGTTGAGGATTTTTGCATCAATGTTCATGAGGGATATAGGTCTATAATTTTCTTTTTTTGTAATGTCTTTACCTGGTTTTGGTATCAGGGAGATGGTGGCTTCATAGAATGAGTTGGGTAGTATTCCGTCATTTTCTATGCTTTGGAATACCTTTAGTAGTAGTGGTGTTAACTCTTCTCTGAAAATTTGGTAGAACTCTGCAGTGAAGCCGTCCGGGCCAGGACTTTTTTTTGTTGGGAGTTTTTTGATTACCGTTTCAATCTCTTTTTTTGTTATGGGTCTATTTAGTTGTTCTGCTTCTGAATGTGTTAGTTTAGGTAGGTAGTGTTTTTCAAGGAATTCATCCATTTCTTCTAGGTTTTCAAATTTGTTAGAGTACAATTTTTCATAATAATCTGAAATAATTCTTTTAATTTCATTTGGTTCTGTTGTGATGTGGTCCTTCTCATTTCTTATTCGGGTTATTTGTTTCCTTTCCTGTATTTCTTTAGTCAGTCTAGCCAATGGTTTATCAATTTTGTTAATTTTTTCAAAGAACCAGCTTTTGGCTTTGTTAATTCTTTCAATTGTTTTTCTGTTCTCTAATTCATTTAGTTCAGCTCTAATTTTTATTATTTGTTTTCTTCTGGTGCCTGATGGATTCTTTTGTTGCTCACTTTCTATTTGTTCAAGTTGTAGGGACAGTTCTCTGATTTTGGCTCTTTCTTCTTTTTGTATGTGTGCATTTATTGATATAAATTGACCTCTGAGCACTGCTTTTGCTGTGTCCCAGAGGTTTTGATAGGAAGTATTTTCATTCTCGTTGCTTTCTATGAATTTCCTTATTCCCTCCTTGATGTCTTCTATAACCCAGTCTTTTTTCAGGAGGGTATTGTTCATTTTCCAAGTATTTGATTTCTTTTCCCTCGTTCTTCTGTTATTGATCTCTAGTTTTATTGCCTTGTGGTCTGAGAAGATGCTTTGTAATATTTCGATGTTTTGGACTCTGCAAAGGTTTGTTTTATGACCTAATATGTGGTCTATTCTAGAGAATGTTCCATGTGCGCTAGAAAAAAAAGTATATTTTGCAGCAGTTGGGTGGAGAGTTCTGTGTAAGTCAATGAGGTCAAGTTGGTTGATTGTTGTAATTAGATCTTCCGTGTCTCTGTTGAGCTTCTTACTGGATGTCCTGTCCTTCTCCGAAAGGGGTGTGTTGAAGTCTCCTACTATAATTGTGGAGGTATCTATCTCGCTTTTCAGTTCTGTTAAAATTTGATTTATATATCTTGCAGCCCTGTCATTGGGTGCGTAAATATTTAATATGGTTATGTCTTCCTGATCAATTGTACCTTTTATCATTATATAGTGTCCTTCTTTATCCTTTGTGGTGGATTTAAGTCTAAAGTCTATTTTGTCAGAAATTAATATTGCTACTCCTCTTCTTTTTTGCTTATTGTTTGCTTGATATACTTTTTTCCATCCTTTGAGTTTTAGTTTGTTTGTGTCTCTAAGTCTAAGGTGTGTCTCTTGTAGGCAGCATATAGATGGATCGTGTTTCTTTATCCAGTCTGTGACTCTCTGTCTCTTTATTGGTGCATTTAGTCCATTTACATTCAGGGTAATTATAGATAAATAAGTTTTTAGTGCTGTCATTTTGATGCCTTTTTATGTGTGTTGTTGACAATTTCATTTTTCCACATACTTTTTTGTGCTGAGGCGTTTTTCTTAGTAAATTGTGAGATCCTCACTTTCATAGTGTTTGACTTTATGTTAGTTGAGTCGTTACGTTTTTCTTGGTTTTTGTCTTGAGTTATAGAGTTGTTATACCTTTTTGTGGTTACCTCATTATATACCCCTATTTTTCTAAGTAAAAACCTAACTTGTATTGTTCTATATCGCCTTGTATCACTCTCCATATGGCAGTTCAATGCCTCCTGTATTTAGTCCCTCTTTTTGATTATTGTGATCTTTTACCTATTGACTTCCATGATTCCCTGTTATGTGTATTTTTTTTTTAATTAATCTTAATTTGTTTGTTTTTGTGATTTCCCTATTTGAGTTGATATCAGGACGTTCTGTTTTGTGACCTTGTGTTGTGCTGATATCTGATATTATTGGTTCTCTGACCAAACAATATCCTTTAGTATTTCTTGTAGCTTTGGTTTGGTTTTTGCAAATTCTCTAAACTTGTGTTTGTCTGTAAATATCTTAATTTCGCCTTCATATTTCAGAGAGAGTTTTGCTGGATATATGATCCTTGGTTGGCAGTTTTTCTCCTTCAGTGTTCTGTATATGTCGTCCCATTCCCTTCTTGCCTGCATGGTTTCTGCTGAGTAGTCAGAACATATTCTTATTGATTCTCCCTTGAAAGAAACCTTTCTTTTCTCCCTGGCTGCTTTTAAAATTTTCTGTTTATCTTTGGTTTTGGTGAGTTTGATGATAATATGTCTTGGTGTTTTTCTTTTTGGATCAATCTTAAATGGGGTTCGATGAGCATCTTGGATAGATATCCTTTCGTCTTTCATGATGTCAGGGAAGTTTTCTGTCAGAAGTTCTTCAACTATTTTCTCTGTGTTTTCTGTCCCCCCTCCCTGTTCTGGGACTCCAATCACCCGCAGGTTATCCTTCTTGATAGAGTCCCACATAATTCTTAGGGTTTCTTCATTTTTTTTAATTCTTTTATCTGATTTTTTTTCAGCTATGTTGGTGTTGATTCCCTGGTCCTCCAGATGTCCCAGTCTGCATTCTAATTGCTCGAGTCTGCTCCTCTGACTTCCTAGTGTGTTGTCTAATTCTGTTATTTTATTGTTAATCTTTTGGATTTCTACATGTTGTCTCTCTATGGATTCTTGCAACTTATTAATTTTTCCAGTATGTTCTTGAATAATCTTTTTGAGTTCTTCAACAGTTTTATCAGTGTGTTCCTTGGCTTTTTCTGCAGATATCCTAATTTCATTTGTGATATCATTAAGCATTCTGTAAATTAGTTTTTTATATTCTGTATCTGATAATTCCAAAATTGTATCTTCATTTGGGAAAGATTTTGATTCTTTTGTTTGGGGAGTTGGAGAAGCTGTCACGGTCTGCTTCTTTAAGTGGTTTGATATGGATTGTTGTCTCCGAGCCATCACTGGGAAACTAGTTTTTCCAGAAAATCCGCTAAAAAAAAACTGCAGTCAGATCCCTATCAGAGTTCTCCCTCTGGCTCAGGCTATTCAGATGTTAATGAAGCCGCCTGGGGAGGGTGGGGGAGGGAACAGAGAGATAGGAGAGTAGCACCTCAGAATATAGCCAGAGTTGCTTGTCTTGCTTGGAATGACTATTATATCTGAGATTCCCGCGGGCGCGTCGCCTATGTGTGCTGTCTGTGTGGAGATTGCCCCCGGGGGGTCTGGCCCGCTGGAGTCACGGTCAGATCCTCCGCTTCCAGCCCCACGCCCAGCGTCAAGGCTCCCCTACTGGGACGGTGCACTCTCGACTCCAAAATCAGTCGCTGCCTCCCGGGGACTTCTCGTCCCTCCAGCCGCGTGGCCCTGCCGCCCCCGTGAACCAGGTGGGCCCCCTCCCGGGGTTAGTTCAGATGGGTGGAGTAGCTCCCCGTGCTTGTGCCGCGACCGAGTGTCCCGGCTGGAACGCTGTTCTCCCCGCTCCAATACCAGTCGCTGCCTCCCGGGGACTTCTCCTACCGGCTGCGTCCCACGCCGCCCGCGCGACCCGGCTGGTCCCCTTCCCGGGGTTAGTTCAGGGGGTGGAGCAACTCTCCGTGTTTATGGCGTACCTGCGTGCAGTCCAAATCCCTGTGGGACGGTTCCCCGGCTCGGATGCTGCTCTTTCTGCTCCAAGATCAGTCACTGCCTCCCGGGGACTTCTCCTAACGGCTGCGTCCCACGCCGCCCGTGGAACCGGCTAGTCCCCCTCCCGGGGTTAGTTCAGGGGGGTGGAGCAGGTCTCTGTGCTTGTGCCGTACCTAACTGGTACGCTGGCTCCAGGCTCTGGAAACAATCGCTGCTTCCCCGTATTAGTTCGTTCTCCGTCTCTAAATCTGTGTTTGTTGTTCAGGGTTCGTAGATTGTTATGTATGTGATCGATTCACTTGTTTTTCCGTGTCTTTGTTGTAAGAGGGATCCGAGGTAGCGTCTGCCTAGTCCGCCATCTTGGCTCCGCCCCCCCCGAGCTTATTCTTATTGACTCTCCTTTGTAGGTGACTTTTCGTTTATCCCTAAAAAAATAAGCTGCTCTTAAAATTCTCTATCTTTGGTCTTGGTAAGTTTGATCATAATATGTCTTGGTGACTTTCTTTTAAGATCTACCTTATGTGGAGTTCGATGAGCATCTTGGATATCTTTTCATCTTTCACGATATCAGGGAAGGTTTCTGCCAACAAATCTTCAACAATTCTCTCTGTATTTTCTGTTATCCCACCCTGTTCTGGTACTCCAGTCACTCGCAGGTTATTTCTCTTGATAGAGCCCCATGTGATTCTTAGGGTTTCTTCATTTTTTCAATTCTTTTATCTGATTTTTCTTCAAATATATTGGTGCCAAGTACTTTATCTTCAGTCTCACCAATTCAGCCTTCCACTTGCTCAATTCTGCTCCTCTGACTTTCTATTGAGTTGTCTAATGCTGTAATTTTGTTGTTAATCTTCTGGACTTCTGATTGATGTCTCCCTATAGATTCTTGCAGCTTATTAAACTTTTCATTATGTTCTTGAATAACCTTTTTAATTTATTCAACTGTTTTATCTGTGTGTTCCTTGGCTCTGTCCTACAGTCTTAGAGGGGCAATGGTGAGTGGTATAGGTGCCAGTATCTGGGTGCAACAGGGAGTCACACTCTGAACAAGGCAGGGGACTGTGAGGAAAGCATGTCCCTGTTCCTAGAGTGCACAGGTGGGTGGATTCTGCAGACGGACCATGGGCACCTAGTGCTTTTGGTTGTAAGGACTGGGAGGTACCAGTTATCCTTGCATCCTTGTCACGGGTGGCTGGGTGACCTGAGTGGAGCCACCAGTCCTTAAAGGCCCCTGATGTGAGTAGATGAGGATCCTGCTTAATAGGCAGAGTGGTCCAAACATCAAACACCCACCTCTCCACCACACAGCTGAAACAGTTGCAGTCTGCCAACAAGGGCCTAGTCTCCTGAAATAGGCCCACACAGGTCCATGCAGGGGAGGAAATGTATTCAAAGTCCACAGACTGTTTATGCCTGGACAGGAGCCACTTCTGTCTTGAGCTCCCTAGATTAGTGGAGCTGGCAGATTATCTTTTCCTCCAATTGTGAATTTATCCCTTCTCCAAGGCTGGGATAATGGCTCAGGATGTGCAGCAGGACCTATCTCAGGCCCAGGGAAATCGACAGCCACTGAATCCAGCTTGGGGACTGGGGGTGCAGTAAAATATATGCAAGTACTTAACCTTTTGCCAAGAGCGCCTTTCTCCTCTGGTTCTGGAGGTATGAATAGGCTGTGCGGCTGGATGTTTCTCCCTGAGGAAACTGTGACTGAACGCTACCACCAGTGCACCACAGTGGCTCTCAGGAATGGTGTCTGAAGGTTCCCGGCGATTCAGGTCCAGCAACTTCTCTCAGCTTCTGAACCGTCTCTTCTTCCTTCTGCCACTCAGTCCATTTTCTAACTTTGCCTTTGTTGTTCAGGTCTCCTAGCTTGTCATAAATATAATTATTTCACTTGTCTTTTTGAGTCTTTGTTGTAAGAGGGTTCAGTGGAAAAGTCTGACTACTCTGCCATTTTGGCCCCGCCTCCCTTTGCCCATTTTTTAAATTGGGTTGTCTTTTTGTGGTAGAGGTGTTCGATTTTCCTGTAGATTTTAGAGATTAGACCTTTGTCTGATTTTTAATAGCCAATAATTTTTACCGGTCTGTAAGTTCTCTTTTTACACTTTTGGTGAAGTCTTTTGATGAGCATAAGTGTTTGATTTTTAGAAGATCCCTGTTATCTGGCTTATCCTCTGGAGTTTGTGTATTGTTGCTTGTGGTTCGTATCCTGTTAATGCTGTGTATTAGGGCCTCTAGCATTGATCCTGTTTTTTCTTCTATGAACTTTATAGTTCTGGGCTTTATATTTAGGTTTTTGATCCATTTTGAATTAGTTTGAACTAGTTTTGCGTATGGCGTAATGTATGGGTTCTGTTTCATTTTTTTGCAGATGGACATCGAATTTTGCCAGCCCCATTTGTTAAAATAGTCTTTTCCCCATTTCATGGACTTCAGACCCTTGTCAAAAATCAGGTGACTGTAGGTGGATGGATTTATTTCTGGGATCTCAATTCTGTTCCATTGGTCAATGTATCTGTCATTGTGCCAGTACCAGGCTGTTTTGACTACCACAGCTGTATAGTAGGTACTGAAGTCAGGTAGTGCAAGTCCTCCTACTTTGTTTTTCCTCTTTAGTAGTGCTTTACTTATCCGGGGCTTCTTCCCTTTTCCATATAAAATTAGTGATTAGTTTTTCCATCACTTTAAAGAACGTTGTTGGTATTTGGGTCAGGATTGCATTGTATTTGTAAACTGCTTTGTGTAGAATTGACATTTTCACATGTTGAGTCTACCTATTCATGAGCATGGTATATTTTTTCCATTTATGTAGATCTCTTTTGGTTTCTTGGAGTAGAGTTTTGTAGTTTTTTTTTTTTTTTTTTTTGTATAGGCCTTTCACATCCCTGGTTAGATTTATTCCTAAGTATTTTATTTTTTTAGGGGCTATTATAAATGGTATTGTTTTCCTGATTTCCTTTTCATTGTTCTCTTTGTTGGTGTATAGGAATCCAACTGATTTTTGTGTTCTTCGTGTGTCCTGTTACTCTGCTGAAGCTTTCTATTAATTCCAATTGTTTTCTCATGGAGTCTTTTGGGTTTTCTATGTATAGTATCATATCATCCACAAATAGGGACAGTTTAACTTTTTCATTACCAATTTGGGTGCCCTTTATTTCTTTTTCTTGCCTTATTTCTCTAGCTAGGAATTCCAGCACAATGTTAACTAGGAGTGGTGATAAAGGGCATCCTTGTCTTGTTCCTGTTCTCAAGGGGAATGTTTTCAGCGTTTTTCCCTTAAGAATGATGTTAGCTGTTGGTTTTTCATAGATGCCCTTTATTATGTTGATAAATTTCCCTTCTACACCTATTTTATTAAGAGTTTTTTTATCAGGAATGAATGTTGGACTTTGTCGAATGCCTTTTCTGCATCGATTGAGATGATCATGTGATTCTTTCCTTTTATTTATGTGGTGGGTTACATTGATTGATTTTCTAATGTTGAACCATTCTTGCATACCTGCTATGAATCCCACTTGGTCTTGGCATATTATTTTTTTGATATGATGCTTAATTCTATTGGCCAGAATTTTGTTGAGAAATTTTTGCATTGATATTCATGAGAGATATTGGTCTATAGTTTTCTTTCTTTTTTTTTTTTTTTTTTTGTGGTGTCTTTGCCTGCTTTTGCTATCAGGGTTATGCTGGCGCAATAGAATGAATTCTGAAGTATCACTTCCTTTTTTATGTTCTGAAGTAGTTTCAGTAGTACTGGTATAAGCTCTTCTCTGAATGTTTGGTAGAATTCTCCAGTGACGCCATCTGGGCCAGGCTTTTTTTTTCTTTTTTCTATTGGGAGGTTTTTTTTTTTTTTTTTTAACTTTTTCAATTTTTTCTCTTGTTATGGGTCTGTTTAGATTTTCAACATCATTTTGTGTTAGTTTGGGTAGGCAGTGTGTTTTTAGAAAGTTGTCCTTTTCCTCTAGGTTTTCAAATTTGTTGGAGTATAGTTTTTCATAATACTCTGTTATGACCTTTTTTTATTTCAGTTGGGTCTGTTGTAATGTCCCCTATTTCATTCCTTATTTAGGCTATTTGCATCCTCTCCTGTTTTTCTTTTGTCGTGTTGGCCAGTGGTTTGTCAATTTTGTTGATGCTTTCAAAGAACCAAATTTTGCTTTTGTGGATTCATTCTATTGTTTATCTATTCTCTATTTCATTTATTTCTAGTCTGATCTTTATTATTTCCTTTCTTCTGGTGGCTGTGGGCTTCTTTTGCTGTTCTCTTTCTATTTTTTTGAGTTGTGTAGCTAATGCTTTGATTTTGTCCCTTCTTTTTTGATGTGCACATCTATTGCTATAAATTGACCCCTGAGGACTGCCTTTGCTATGTTCTGAAGGCTTTTGTATGATGTTTTCATTCTTGTTTGATTCTAAGAATTTTTTTTATTCTATTTCTGATTTCTTCCATTACCCAGTGGTTTTTAAAGAAAAAAAATTTTTTTTTTTTTTTTTTCCAGTTTCCATGTAACTGATTTTTTTCCTCACTCTCACTGTTGTTAATTTCTACCTTGATAGTGTTGTGGTCAGGCAAGATACTTCGTATTATCTCAGTGTTTTGGATTTTGTTGAGAGTTGCTCTGTGGTCTAAGATGTGATCTATTCTGGAGAACGTTCCATGCGCGTTGGAAAAGAATGAGTATTTTGCAGCTGTTGGGTAGAGTGATCTATATGTCTGTGAGGTCAAGTTGGCTGATTGTGCCCTTTAACTCTTCTGTACCTTTGCTGAGTTTCTTTCTAGATGTTCTGTCCTTTACCGAGAGTGGTGTGTTAAAGTCTCCTACCATTATTGTGGAACTGTCAATTTCTCTTTTCAGTGCTATTGGAGTTTCTTTTATGTATTTTGCAGCCCTGTCATTGGGTGTGTAGATGTTTATTATGGTTATGTCTTCACGATGGGTCATCCCTTTAATCATTATATAGTGCCCTTCTTTGTCTTTTATGGTGGATTTTGTTTTAAAGCCTATTTTATTTGAGATTAGTATTGCCACTCCTGCTCTTTTTTGGTAGCTGTTTGCTTGATATATATTTTTTCCACCCTTTGATTTTTAATAAATTTATGTGTTTGTTTCTATGGTGTTTCTCTTGTAGACAGCATATTGATGGATCTTATTTTTTTAATCCTTTCTGTCACTGTCTGTCTCTTTTTGGGTACATTTAGGTCATTTACATTTAGTGTAATTATTGATAGGTGTGAATTTATTGCTCTCATTTTGTAGTGCTGTTTTTTGTGGTGCTGACATTTTCTTTGTTCCTCTTCCTCTCCTGTGCCGAATTCCTTTTGTTTGTGAAGTTTTTTTTCTTTCTTTTGCTTTTGTGGATTTTTTTTTTTTTTTTACTGAGACTGTATGTTTTTCTTCTTTATTTTGATGAGTAGGTTTGTTAACTTTCTTTGTGATTATCTTGAAGTTTACCCTTATCTTCCTAGGTTTGAACCAGTCTATTATTACTTGGTATCATCTTGCTTTCCTCTCCATTAGAACATTCTATACCTACACTGTTTATTCCCTCTTTTATTGTTCTGACATTGTTATCATTTACAGATTAACCTCTCTGGTTCCCTGTTGTCATTTGATGCTTAGGGTTCCAGGATTGATGTTTGTCTCTGTTTTACTTAGTGTTCCAGGTCTTTGCGATGAAGATGCAGCATTGTCATGGACTGAATTATGTTCCCCCAAAAATGTGTGTATCAACTTGGTTAGGTCATGATTCCCAGTGTTCTGTGGTTGTCCTCCATTTTGTGATTGTAATTTCATGTTAGAAAGGATTAGGGTGGGATTGTAACACCCTCACTAGGTCACATCCCTCATCCAATGTAAAGGGAGCTTCCCTGGGGTAAGGCTTACACCACCTTTTATCTCTCAAGAGATAAAAGCAAAGGGAAGCAAGCAGAGAGTTGGGGACCTCATATCACCAGGAAAGAAGCACCGGGAGCAGAGCGCATCCTTTGGACCTGGGGTCCC